>NC_060149.1:716420254-719368943 GCF_021461385.2 Schistocerca piceifrons
TAAATTAATTTTTCCCAAATACGATTCAGTACCCCACAACTTATGCGATTTACCCATCTAAGCGTCCTGTACCACCACATTTCAATGTACTTCTAATATGAACTGTTTGTCGTCGAAGTTTCACTTCCGTAACTTCAGGAAAGATTCCCTAACAAATAAACACAATCCAGTCACACAGACCATGTGCGATAACCACTCTCAGACGGCAGGTGGCAGCACTAGCAGTGGAGGCTATATAAAGCGTGTCTGGGGACGCGGAAAACAGTGCAGTAGTCTTAATGCGAAAACGAAGCGAGTTATCTGACGTCCAAAAGGCATGATCATTGGCTTTCGTCCCAATGATGGAAGCATTTCCGATACGGCTACGTTTGTAAAGTGTTCGCGTGCTGCCGTGGTTGAAGTATAGCGTGCATGATGAAATGGCGCTATCCAAAACCGGCGCCGAGCCAATTGCGGTCCCAGCACGAGCCATAGGTGACGAGGGTGAACGCCGGCTGCGAAGATCTACATCGTTACTATGCAATTCATACTTAAGTGCCTGGCAGAGGGTTCATCGAACCATTTTCATACTACTACTACTGTACCATTCCACTCTCGAATGGCGCGTGGGAAAAAGGAACACCTAAATCTTCCCGTTCGAGCTCTGATTTCTCTTATTTTATAATGATGATCATTTCTCCCTACGTACGTGGGTGGCAACAAAATATTCTCGCATTCGGAAGAGAAAGTTAGTGGTAGAAATTTCTTAAATAGATTTCGTCGCTAAGAAAACCGCCTTTGTTTCAGTGATTGCCATCCCAACTCGCGTATCATATCAGTGACACACTCACCCCCATTGCGCGACAACACGAAACGAGCTGCCCTTCTTTGCACATTTTCGATGTTCTCCGTCAATCCTATCTGGTAAGGATCCCACACCGCGCAGCAATATTCCAGCACAGGACTGACAAGTGTAATGTATTCTGTCTCTTTAGTGGGTTTGTCGCATCTTCTAAGTGTTCTGTCAACAAAGCACAGTCTGTTTCGCCTTCCCCACATTATTATCTATGTGGTCTTTCCAATTTAAGTTGTTCGTAATTGTAATTTCTAGGTATTTAGTCGAATTGACAGCCCTTAGATTTGTGCTATTTATCGTACACCGAAAGTTTATCGGATTTCTTTTAGTACCCATGTGGGTGACCTCGCACTTTTCTTTGTTTAGTGCCAATTGCCACTTTTCGCACCATACATAAATTCTCTCTAGATCATTTTGTAACTGGAATTGATCGTCTGATGATTTTACTAGACGGTAAATTACAGAGTTATCTGCAAACAATCTAAGGGGGCTGCTCAGATTATCACCTTGATAATTTATGTAAATCAGGAACAGCCTAGGGCCTATGACATTACCTTGCAGAACGGCAGATATCACTTCTGTTCCACTCGATTTACCGTCTATCACTACGAACTGTGACCTCTCTGAGAGGAAATCTTGAATCCAGCCACACAACTGAGATGATACGCAATATGCACGCAATTTGATTAATAATTGCTTGTGAGGAACGGTATCAAAAGCCTTCTGGAAATCTAGGAATATGGAATCGATCTGAGATCCCTTGTCGACAGCACTCATTACTTCATGGGAATAAAGAGCTAGCTGTGTTGCCCAAGAACGATATTTTCTGAATCCGTGTTGGTTATGTATCAGTAAGTCATTTTCTTCAAGGTGATGGATACGGGGCGAGTAGACACGCAACTGTCTAGTAGCTGACTGCCCAGATGAACCAAGGAGTATCAACAGTGTCTCCTGAGCGAACGTTCAGCGAACGTTGCTGCACGCATGTCGACTGCGGTTAATCGGCAACGAAGGCTGGAATTTGGACGCCAGTACGACAGCTGGACGCCCACTGAGTGGTGACAGGTGGCCTTTTCAGATGAATCACCTTTATGTGCCACCGGAGAGATGGTCATTCGCGTGAAGCGTCAAAGTAAACACCCTACAAAAATCGTTGGGAGAGTTCGGACAGGAGGAGGGAGAGTTGTGGTCTGGGGAATGTTTCCATGGTATTCCCTGCGTGATCTTGTCATTCTGGAAGACTCAACGGGTCTGCACAAGTACGCATCTATGCTTGGGGAGCACGTCCACCCCTACTTGTAGTTCGTTTTTCCTCAGCACGATGGCTTCTACCAGCAGGATAATGCAACATGTCACAGCTCGCGATGCACGTGTGCGCTGGAAGAGCACCAGGATTAGTTTACCGTACTTCCTTGGCCACAAGATTCCCCGGATTTAAACCCAATCGAAACTCCGTAGGACCACATCGATTGGGCTGTTCGCGCCATGAATCATCAACCGATGAACCTAGAACAGGTTCCACATCCCTATCGGTACCTACCAGAATCTCACTAACACTTCCTGCACGTCTCCCAGGGTTCACACTACAAAAGGTGTTTATTCAGACTTTTGGCAGGTGTCACATTAATGTGACTGGACAGTGTTTTCGATGTCTTTGCATTTTATGCCATTTCTACAACAGTCCTCGTCTTATTTTGCTGTCCAAATGGCAAAACTAAGCTCCTAATGCAATGTACTTAGCGTCGCCTAATTTAATTCGACTACACTCCATTACCCAAGTTTTACTTTTCTCTAACATTCATCTTTCATCATTTCTTCAGTCCGCCCCCAGTAGCCGAGTGGTCAGCGTGACAAAATGTCAATCATAAGGGCCCGGGTTTGATTCCCGGCTGGGGTCGGAGACTTTCTCCGCTTAGGGTCTGGTTGTTGTGTTGTTCTAATCATCATCACCATCATAATATCATCATCATAATATCATCATCATCATAATATCATCATCCATCATAATATCATCACCATCATAATATCATCACCATCATAATATCATCACCATCATAATATCATCACCATCATAATATCATCACCATCATAATATCATCACCATCATAATATCATCACCATCATAATATCATCACCATCATAATATCATCACCATCATAATATCATCACCATCATAATATCATCACCATCATAATATCATCACCATCATAATATCATCATCATCATCCCCATCAACGCGCAAGTCGCCGAAGTGGCGTCAAATCTAAAGACTTACACCCGGCGAACGGTCCACCCGACGGGAGGCCCTAGTCACACGACATTTACATTTATTTATCATTTCTTCAGTACATCCATTCCCTTCAACTGATCTTCCAAGTCCCTTGACCAGCGGCGGCTGTTGTGTAGCAGCACAAGAGCACCTGAACACCCGAACTTATGACACCTTGACAATTTATTGGTTATTGTTCTTTGAATGCTCTTAAACGCAATGTAGACGTGGTAATCTGAAATGCGCGGCACTAAATCTAGCGCGCTATGTTAGATTGCTACTCCTTTAGAATCTATAAAACTTGGCATCAGGGTCGCAAGTACACCTTCAGTTGTGAACGTTTTAAGGAGCTTTTGCTCATACGCAACTGGCCTGACGTAATTGCCTTAAGGACCAAATATATAGGGATTTGACAGTGTACACGTTTACGGAGTGCACAGATAGCCCTTGTCACGTAACTCCAAGTTTATGTCTATGCCCCAGGTGGTACCACACTGCAGAAGATTTTTTATCCCCGTTCGCTTGCCATAAATCCCGCTAGACGGCAGTACACTCCTCAGAGACGTCAATTAGATCGGACGTCAGTATATGATGTAGTTACACTGATAAAACAATCTCTTGGGGGATTCTGAATGAGATATAGTATATTAAGTTTTTGTTTTTATCATCCAGTAATCCATCTGAGGCGCTTAGAACCACAAAGCTCATCATCGTTGGTTGTGAGACAGTAGCATTTCTTCATGCTTCTGACATCTGTTGATCTTATGGTCGGTCACGTTTATCTGTGCTGTAGGCCCACATTGTGTACATATACATTCACGAAAATTTGGTTACTCTGGTATTCATTTAAATGTGGGGTCGACGACGGTGTGCTTTTGGCCCTTATGATTGTCAGTGCCTCTTTTGTGTTTTAGTCAAGTGACTATGTCGATAGACAATAGTAATTGAATTCAATCATTTCCACAAACGGCAGTTTGTGTTTGGCGCTGGTTGTTTGCTGTGCAGGAATCTGCTTTCGTGTGCAGTGTCAGTATGAGCGCTGTTAAATCTGTTTTAAGTCCCAACAGAAACGAAAATTACCGGGAGAAATTAGGCGCAAGGAAACAAGGGAGTCCCAGAACAGATCCGTAGACTGAGAAAGTGACGAAATCAAATAAGGATCATTACAAGCAAACATTTAACAAAGACGTTATAATAAGCGTAAATTGTGTGGGCGCAACGTAAGAATGTCTTATTTTCAGCCTGGAAGTTAATTCGTTAACATTGTTAGGTGTCTTCCGCGTTTGTTCGAGAGAAAAAAAAGCGCACGAAACCTCTCTCCGTTACACAAAAATACGGAACGGAGAGTAGCGTAAGCTTAAACTACTTCGTTCTTGCCCTAAACTTTGCTTAATTGTGTACAAAACAAAATTTCACAAAACAACCTTTTACTCATATTCTTATCCCTGTTATCTTCAGAATTTCAAGGAGTAGAACCATGAGGTAACTACAGCCTTAAAACTCTCGACGCATAGCTCACGTTGAGGTTTCTTCTTTTTTCACATAACAGACTTTTGTACCAACCTTCTGATCTATGAAAAGATAAAACAGTGATCAAAGGACTAAGTGGTTGGGTGGGCAGCATTTGACAAATTTTGAAAAATGTTCAAATGTGTGTGAAATCTTATGGGACTTAACTGCTAAGTTCATCAGTCCCTAAGCTTACACACTACTTAACCTAAATTATTCTAAGGACAAACACACACACACACCCACCCATGCCCGAGGGAGGACTCGAACCTCCGCCGGGACCAGCCGCACAGTCCATGCGCGCAGCGCCGTATAGACCGCTTGGCTAATCCCGCACAAATTTTAAAATTTACGGTCTGGCTAGAACAAACTTTGAAAATCTGTGAAGATACGAAAACAAGAAACACAGGAAATTAGAGTGATACCATACGTACTCTCCACCACAGAACGTATGGTAGAGTGCAGATGTATGTTAGAAGATCCTGCAACTGTCCCTCTACCCCTGACTTACCATTATTCTAATAGAGGCTACTGAAAAATCTAGTTTTGTTTATTTTATTTACACGTCTAGTTCCGTAGGACCAAATTCTGTAACAAATCTCCAAGGTCATGGAACGTGTCAGTACATGGAATTACAACATAAAAGTAATAACAGATAGAATACAATGTTCATAAATCCAAAAAGAGTCAAACCAAAAGTTTAAGTTAACGCAATCAACAATATAACATAGGAATCAGCTTAATTTTTCAAGGAACTCCTCAACAGAATAGGAGGAATGACCCATGAGGAAACGCTTCAGTTTCGATTCGAAAGCGCGTGGATTACAGCTAACATTTTTGATTTCTTGTGGTAGCTTACTGGAAATGGATGCAGCAAGATACTGCCCACCTTTCTGAACAAGACTTAAGGAACAATCCAAATGAAGATTGGATTTCTGCCTAGTGTAGTGAAAGCTGCTAATTCTTGGGAATAAGTTGCTATTATTAACAAGAAACAACGGTTAAGAATATATATATTGAGAGGCCAATGTCAGAATATCCAGATTAATGACCAGGGGTCGCAAGAAGTTCGCGAACTTACACCAGTTATTGCCCGAACTGCCAGTTTCTGAGCCAAAAATATCCTTTGAGAATGGGTGGAGTTATCCCATAATAAAATACCGTACGACATAAGCGAATGAAAATAAGCAAAATAGACCAATTTTCGTGTCGAATGATCACTTCAGATACCGTTCGAACAGTAAAAATGGCAGCAATAAGTCTTTGAACAAGATCCTTAACTTGAGTTTTCGACGACAGTTTACTATCTATCTGACCACCCAGAAATTTGAACTGTACAGTTCCACTAATTGTATGCTCATTCTGTGAAATTAGAAACTGTAAAAACAGAGTCGGCAAGACTCACCGGAGGAGAAACACCCCTCTGAAGATGTCCAGCGCAGCTCTGGACGAAACGTTAGGAGCTGAAGAGTTTCATGGACCACGACCTTACATCCCGGAAGGTTTACCAGAAGATACGTCATTCGGTCGTGAAAGCCTTCATACTATGATAAGAGTCATACTGTGATTTAGCGTTAGTTTATTTCCTACAAGTCATGAACTTGTGTCGTGAACTGCACTACTTGAAACAGAGCCAATGTTTTACACAACATCCTTTACTACCAAGGCAAACAGAAATATTTTAGAGTTACCCATAACATTAGAGGGCATATCATTTATATAAATAAGGAACAGGAGTGGCCCCAATACTTATCCCTGGGGCACCCCCAATTTGACTGTTCCCCACATCACAGCCATTTTAAACACTGAATAATGACCTTTCGCTGTCTATTGTGAAAGTAAGAGGTGAAGCAATTGTGAGCTACTCCCTGTATTCCGTAATGGTCCAATTTCTGGAGCAATATTTTGTGTTCAACACAATCAAACGCCTTAGTTAAATCAAAAATATGGCTACCGTTCGAAACTTTTTGTTCCATCCATATAGTCCCTCACAGAGGTAAGAGAATATAACATTTTCAGTTGTTAAACTACTTCTAAATTCGAACTGTACATTTGATAGCAAATTATGTGATCAAAAATGATCAATTATCCTCACATATACATTCTTTTAAATGATTTTTGCAAACATTGATAGCATTGAAATCTATCTGAAGTTGTCTACATTATCAGTTTTTATAAAGCGGCTTTACTGCTGAGTACTTTAATCGTTCAGGAAACTGACCATTCCTAAAGGGAAAAATTACAAATATGGCTAAGTACAGGGTTAACAAGTGCAGCACAGTACTTGAATATTTTGATAGGCACTTCATCATATCCATGAGAGTCCTTAGTCTTCAGTAATTTAATTATTGACTCAATCTCCACCTTGTCAGTATCACAGGAGTATTTCAGACATCAATCTCTGAAAGGAATTTTCCAAAAGTGTTATATGATTCCCTGTAGAAACTAAGTTTTTATTTAATTCATCAGCAATGCTCAGAAAATGATTGTTAAATACTATACATATGTCTGACTTAACAGAAATATTTTTACTACGAACTGACTTTATACCGTCGACCTTGTGCTGATGACCGGACACTTCCTTCACTAGCTATTCTATTTGCGTACCACGTACTCTTTGCCTTCCTAATAACATTTTTAAGCACCTTACACTACTGTTTGTAATTGGCTACTGTATCTTGATTGCGTCTACTTCTAAAATTGATATAATTCCCAATTTGTTCTACATGATATGCTTATCCCACTAGTCAGCCACCCAGACTGCCTTTTACTGCTAGTACCCTGTTTAGTACGTTCTAATGGAATGCAACTCTCAAAGTGCATGACAAATGTGCTAAGGAAAGCGTCATGTTTGACATCCATGTTATCGGCACTATAAACATCCTGCCACTCTTTAAAATTTGTGCATCATGGTCTGAAAGGCCATTCACCCTTCTGTTAACCGACTGCCCATCTAGTAATGGAGAACTAATACAAATATTGTCTATGGTTCTGGTATTAGTCGTAAGTTGACAGCTGTAGTTCCGAAACGAAACTGAGTTGTGACATTGGTCGTAAGGAAAAAGGGTACTTTTCTACTAAGCGATAAGTAAGAATACGTGCTGCAAGTCTAAGATTATGAATCGTCTGTCTGTCGTACTAAGGTACGATGTTTTAGATCTACGGCGTGTTATGGTTATGAAAACTCCGTCATTTGTTCCGTAAGTTGTGAACAACATGCACTTCCAGCGGAGATAGGGAACCAGCTGACCATTCAAAGATCATTATCTCCCCAGGCTAAAAATATTCGGAGTGATAGTTTTATTCAACGGTCCTGATAAATGCCTTGGCCCCTAGGAATCGCATATACTATCATGAGCGTAAAGCACGCCCGTATGGACGAGACAGGAGTGCAGTAAATCTAACTCGATTAAAAAAAAAAAGAAAGCGGGCGGATTGAGTTACTAAAACCCAGGTACAGTATGCACACATAGGAACAGTGTATGATCCTCGTCGGAAACCCGAGACAGGAATCCGAGTCTGCGGTCTGAGTCTCGATGGAAACAAGAATCTGCCCGCCACTCGCGATTTTTGCAGTAACTTAAGAACTTCGTCGCTAGCCTGAACACTAAACGCACTAGCAACTCTTCTACAACGTGAACCTTAACTCCAGGGACAAAATTTCGGAGGTTGCTCACCCTTCCGGTATTTTTGAATAACGGAAGGGTGATCTCCGGTGGCTCCTTACTAATTACACTTAATTTGATTTCTTAACACTATTTATCTTTGTATTCGTAATTGTACTAAGAATATCTGCACTACAGTCGAACTGTCGACGGTGTGAGTTCTCTCACTTGTTCAGAAGCACACCTGTCCCATTCACTCACGGTATTTTCTGTTGACAACAGTAACGACCACTTTATTCTTTGCTCTCAAGCTTTCATTCAGTACTGTACTTTTATTTCTGTTCACTGCTGTCGAGGAGTTTCATAGAAACTAAGATAAACGATTTAACAAACCTTATAAATCGCCATGTCATTATTTCTCCATAAAGAGCCAACAGAGAGAACGGGTACCACTTAGAGAACCATTATACCCAGAATTCCTCCCTGAATCAACTCCGAAATTTTGTCGGTGGTGTTCACTCCGTCTTGCATAACACTGTCCAATAAGGGAAGAAATGTAGCCACTTCGTAGGCCGGTACGGCTCCAACTAGTGCACTGTTGTGTGTGTGTGTGTTTTTGTGTGTGATTTTGTGAGAGGCGCAGATTGGCAGGTGCTGCCACCTAGTAGGCAAGCCGCCACAATTTCTTGGGCAATGGCGAACTGTAGTTACAAGGAAACCTGCCCCCCCCCCCAACACACACACACACACACACACACACACACACACACACACGGCTCTAACCACTATGGAACTTTAAATCTCTAAATCTGAGGTCATCAGTCCCCTAGACTTAGAACTACTTAAACCTAACTAACCTAAGGACATCACACACATCCATGCCCGAGGCAGGATTCGAACCTGCGACCCTAGCAACAGCGCAGGTCCGGACTCAAGCGCCTAGAACCGCTCGGTCACAACAGCCGGCACGCGCACGCACACAAAGTTACAGCAATGCTCCTTGATTGTTTTCTCTTAAGTAAAAATTCTTTCGAACTGAATAGAAGATTTGTTGGAGAAAATTGGACTGAAGTTATATGCAGCACTTCCCCTTCAACTGAATACGTTATCAAAGTCACTGAAAGTTTCTGAGAGCCATTGTATGGATAAAGATCGACGAAAATATTAAACGTCTTGAAGTTCAGAAATTAGGACTTGTCTCTCCACTGGTACATTGGAACTATATTGAAAACATCAAAAAGCAAGTCCGTAGATTTCCCCAGGTCGTGCTTCACTCGCTTACTTGTATGTTTTTTCAATACATTACGACATGGTTATTTGCTAACAAATTCACCAAAAACGAACAGAGAATGTACGGAGACGCAAGAAGGAACGAGGGAAATACACAGAGGCAACCACCTGCAGATGAAGATATGAGCAAGAGTGTCTCAGTTTGCGGTGTTCGCGCACGTACTACCTGCGAATGTGTAGCGGGGTGCCTACGACACGACGGTTAAGCGGTTATACTGCAGCATTAAAAAGGACATGGCATGCACACAACTACAAAAGGAAAATTTCGCAACTGCAAATACACCTGCCGACATACAATTCGTTGAGGTGTAAGTTTTCACACTCTTATTTCACTGTGCCCAGCTACGGAGCGAGTTTTACCTCACTTAGTGGTTTTCCTTCTTTTCCTCCCAGTAATCTCATGTCTTTCACTGTGTTTCTTTTTTACGCTCTACTTTCTATCTCACTTTTGACTGTAGGCATAACAGCAAACTTATGTTTCTGATTAAGGCTTTATACTTCCCTTTGCCTTAATTTCTTCATGAATTCCTATTTATGTTACGTGTTCAATTCTGTTAGTCTCATCTGTGAAAAACCGAAACAACTGACGTAGTTTAGTATTTTCTATGTGAGCCTGTCTTCCTACATAAGTTACCGTAAAACTATAATATACATTTCCTGATGTTATCTAATTTTTTTCTGTAACTTAACACATTTAGTTTTTTTCCACCCAAATTCCGTTTAGGCCCTAAGATTTAAGAGTTTTCCTTCTTTAAAAATTATTTTTGTCTGGGATCTGCCCAAACACTCATTGTACCAGATGCGTAAAGAGCTGTCTTAACAATTGCTTTCTAACATTTTAATTTTCCCATTTGGGACAAGTATTATTTTATGTATTCCAGCTGAATTTATATGCTATTTGTTAGTTACAAGATTTAGCCCCACCATTGCAATAATTTCTGATTGGTGCTTAAATTTGTTTACTTGGAAAATTTTGCAGAATTTGCCGATTACATGATTGTCGAACCTGTATTTGGGCCCGTGTATATAGGGCGTCTTCTCATACGAAATTTGGAGCCCACTTTTTCCGCTATTTTATGCAGTTTCTCTACACACTGGATCGCTTCTAATTTCCCACAAGATCATCAGCAAGTGATCGTCTTGACGACTTTTATTTTGGATACTTCTGCCAATATTTACACCTTTAGTTTCATTCTGCCACTTCCTGATCAGTTTTTGTAGAACTAAATTGAACAGAGAGCGATAATCCATCCCCTTGTCTGAACTCTTTTTGGCTTCCAAGAACTTCAGCCCGTCTAGCAGCGTCTTGCTGCACCGACCACCTGCTAAAGCCTTCAGTTCTATAAGGGTTGGCATGCTATACGGGCAGAAACTGTCAAGCACGTATTCATTCTCCATACAGTGGGAACCATTACAATGGACGTTGGCATACGACCAGCTTCACTGTTAATGGAATAGCTACATCAATTCGGCCCCATCTAGCTATGTACAGGCTAGCCCACATATACAGGGGATAGGCAAAATAATGTGAACACCTGAACTTACTTTGGAATGGTTTATTAATAAGGGGTCGGACCAACCCCATTTGCCCGTAATATAGCTAGGATTGTTATTGGAACACTGGCATATAATGATTGTATAGTCTCCAGTGGAATTTATGCCACTCTTCGATCAGAACCTTTTCGAACTCCTGTAGTGACGAGGGAGGCGGAAATCTGCTTCGGAGTCTGCGCTCCAATACCAGCCACAAGTGTTCGATAATGTTCAAGTCCGGGGACTGTGCTGGCCTGGGAAGACACTGCAGTTCAGTTGCATGCTCCTCATACCACGAATATACTGTACTGTGTGAATGGGTACACTATCGTCCTGAAATATGGCATCAAAAATGGTGCAAATGGCTCTGAGTACTATGAGACTTAACATCTGTGGTCATCAGTCCCCTAGAACTTAGAACTACTTAAACCTAACTAACCTAAGGACATCACACACATTCATGCGCGAGGCAGGATTCGAACCTGCGACCGTAGCGGACACGCGGTTCCAGACTGAAGCGCCTGAAACCGCACGGCCACACCGGCCGGCTTATGGCATCATTGTTGGGGAACAACATTTGTATCATGGGGTGCACCTGATCACCTAAAACGTTCACATAATCGTTGGCTGTAACATGGCCTTTGAGAGTAACGATGGGACCAGCAGAATACCACATGATATCTCTGCCCACACCCTCACACGTCCACCTTCAAGCTGAACCGTTGGAATGGGGCAATCAGGATTGTTGGTTGCTTTCGGCGTTCTCTAGATATAAACACGGCCCGATACTGGAAATAACCGTTGACGTGTCGGACCATATGATGTGTTTCGATTCATCAGCCATCCAGGATTTATACTCCCGACAGCATGTTTCACGCTTCTTTGCGTTGGTTGTCGTCACTAATGGTTTCGGTATAGCAGCTCGTCGGTGAATATTCGCTTTATGGAGTTCTCTGCGGCCAGTGTCGATAGATACGGGGTCTTAAGATGGAGAATGAACTCTGCAGTCACTTTAGACGCCGTTGTTTTGTGTTGTTTTGCCATAATTCACGTCAGTGTACGACGATCGCTGTAATTTAGTTTTGATTTGCGCTCACTATTATTTTTACACAGTGGTGTTTCCCCATGTTTTGTGTAGGCTGTCATGACTGTTGAAACACTTGTTCTTGAAACATTCAGGAAGTTAGCTGTCTTGGTTACTGATGCTCAAGCTAATCTGTCCTCTTTTGAACTCTTATGTCTTTCATTGCACATCGACTTCGACTTCTGAATGCAAATACGAAGTGTGCACCACTCAAAACTTCGTTGTTGACCGTTAACCAACCATCCCATTACTACCACTGTTCACATTATTTTGCCTATCACCTGTACACAAGATCGGAGCACTATCTAGCACGCATCGAAAATAAATTGCAACATAGACCAGCTGAACACTAATTTCATTTTACTTCTCCCGTGCCAAATTCAACCGCATTATCGACCATAGGCCCTGTTTCCGTGTTTCTTTTCCCCCTCTTCGAATCCACAGAACGAGGGAACAGCTCTGAGTCTGCAGCGATGAGCTTTATTTCCTATAAATAGTTGGACGCAGATACTCTTTCTCTGCTATCCACAGGCCCGGGTAAGGACGTAGATGCTCAGAACGCATTCTGTACCGAGCGAGGTGGCGCAGTGGCTAGCACACTGGACTCTCAATCCCGGTTCAATCAAGCGTCCGACCGTCCTGATTTAGGTTTTCCATGATTTCCCTAAATCAGTTCAGGCAAATGCCGGGATGGTTCAAATCAACCCAACCTAACTCATTCTGTTTCGCAGTGTGCGTGCCAGTGTTGTATGCGTGAGAGGTTGCAGTTGTCCGCAGCGGTGAGGCCACAGCCAATGTTCTCACCTACGCAAGGTCGAGAAGTAGGCTACGGCAGACACTGTGGGACCAACAGGTTTTGGCCACAACTACCCGTATTGCGCAACTACTTTGCCCTCCCACGCTGGTTTGCATTAAGGCGGCGCCAGGCATGCTGCATTCGGCGAACAACGAGCGAACACTCGCCGAATGCCGAAGATGCGACGTACTCATCGAGGTTTCAGATGGCTAGCGTCTTTAACCGTATGTGCGGACATCGCAGTGCATAGTCACCCCGAGAACATGGAATATTCGCCGTTCAATAGCCCTAGGGAATGGAAAGGAATTCGACACTTCATTAATATAACAGCTTTTGTGACGTTGACGTTAAGGATATTAAGGAAGAAAATGAGCCAGGAGAGGAGGATAGTGAATTAAGTCAATTAAAGTTGAGAAACATACGTATTAATTAGTTGGAATTAAATTTCTATTCATAACCTGCCTTTTTAACCATAAGCTTTTTTATATTTAGGAATTCTATAGAAATTTGTAGTAGTTTATGTACGTATAGTTCACAACCTTAGAAGTAGATTTACAAACAGAAGTATCTGGAAATCTCGCCGATTTCCGTTGATTGAAGATTCTAACTTCGTTAAGAACAACAACCAGCAGTGTAAGGTTCACTGCATTGCTGTTCATTTTACCACGCTTTGATTAGGCCGGCCGGTGTGGCCGAACGGTTCTACGCTCTTCAGTCTGGAACCGCGCGACCACAACGGTCGCAGGTTCGAATCCTGCCTCGGGCATGGGTGTGTGTGATGTCCTTAGGTTAGCTAGGTTTAAGTAATTCTAAGTTGTAGGGGACTGATGACCTCAGATGTTAAGTCTCATAGTGCTCACAGCCATTTGAACCATTTGAGCTTTGATTAGGTCGCTTTCTACTCCATCTATTCGGTACAAACTTTGCAGCTGATTTTAGACTAACTTCCCGATGAGCTAGGGACTTTAAATTTTGAACATAGCTCTAAAGTGGATGCCAAATCAATACTGACTCGCTTTCTTGTCTGGTAGAGGGTACTTTGTGTACCGCTGCCAGTTACCCCTTTTTCTGCTGTAGTTGCGAATGGTAACGCACGAAGAACGATTGGTTGTAAGCCTCCGTGTGAGCTCTAATCTCTCTAATTTTTACCTTAACGGTCTTCTCGCGAGATTTACAAAGGTGGAAGCAATGTATTGGTTGAATAAGGTGAAAAACTACAGTAAACCTGAAATATATGTCTCTGTAGTAATCTCATCAAAAGGTTTGGGAAAAAATATCGCACATAGACTAAAACGTAGAAAATAATTTAGCCGGAAGTGTACTTTTATTGTACCACATTTTAAATCGGGCAGAAGAGTAAAACAATTTTTCCTTGAGCAATACCGATTCGTAACTCCCATATAGACAGTACTGAAAATTTATGATGAGTTTTTAATAAGTATGAAAATATTAGTAAGATTTACAACGAAAACGCTGGAGCACACGCAATAGATAAATGATGCATTGATAGTTGACCTCCGCAATTGATCTACTGCATGCGTTCCACACTTTTCGTTTCAGATTTTACAAGTATTTTCACAGCTATTAAAAATTCACAGTCAAAAAATTTTCAGGTGTATTTGCACGGAGATAGAAATCTGTACGGTGCCAGGTGAAATAATTTTACACTTTTCAGCCCCCCTTTAAATATAGAACAGTATATTAAAAATTCATTTTTATTTAAATAACTATTCACTTCAGACCAACTACTTGGTCACAGTAAGTTCTTTAACTTTCTAGGAAATTGTTTAAGTGTTCGCAAAGAGGAATGCCGACAGCACATTTTCCTTGAACCATGTTCGTGTGAAATATATGAGGAGCAACCTCTGACACACACTGTGCAGTTGCTTGCACAGTGCATTTAGATATAAGCGATGAAAATGAATCATTCAGATCAGCAACTCATGAATGATAATTTCAAATGCCAAAACAACCAACCAGCGACCGACAAAACAACCAACCAGCGACCGACAAAACAACCAACCAGCGACCGACAAAACAACCAACCAGCGACCGACAAAACAACCAACCAGCGACCGACAAAACAACCAACCAGCGACCGACAAAACAACCAACCAGCGACCGACAAAACAACCAACCAGCGACCGACAAAACAACCAACCAGCGACCGACAAAACAACCAACCAGCGACCGACAAAACAACCAACCAGCGACCGACAAAACAACCAACCAGCGACCGACAAAACAACCAACCAGCGACCGACAAAACAACCAACCAGCGACCGACAAAACAACCAACCAGCGACCGACAAAACAACCAACCAGCGACCGACAAAACAACCAACCAGCGACCGACAAAACAACCAACCAGCGACCGACGATCAGTTTGTTGCACAAGTATAATGATTACATCATGAGTTTGAACAGAATTACGAATGAGTTATTAACGATTGCTCACATAAGAACGCTTGCAAGCGAAGCCGATGAGTGGACGGCGTTGACGAGCACGCCTATGTGAAGATTAATCCACTTTGATGTGGCAAAAAAGACCGTCACAGTACGGTAAAGATCAGCACCCAACACAGACACTTGGCGATCAGCTTTCAGCCCGTCCCCACTACTCGGCATTCGAACACTCGCTTGGGTGCTTGTCGAATGGCTCATGTCTGACACCGTCTTTAGTGCCTATTCACACGTTACTTCTAGTGCAGAATAAGGATTACGTGGAGTAGTGCTGACAGCCTAAAACTAGCTACCCCTACATCGCTTCTTCATGTTGCACAGAACCGAAGTCAAGTGTATAGGTTCGTTTGAGTGAAGGTACCATGACCGACCTTCTACGGTTTTCGAACTGTCAACTATGCATGCACAGATTCGTTACCGTCCTGACATGACTGCGGCAGTCGACAGTGTTTCACTGTTGGCCACTTGTAGTACTAGTTGACACCTTTCCTCTCCTTGCGTTGCTCGAACGTTTCTACTTCCCTTTTGTGGTCGGCGCTTCTTTGAGCGATCATTTAACGTTATCAGCAGCAGTGATACAAAATTTTAACTGAAGAAGTCCTGAATTATTCCTATCACTTACCACTTTCCTTATTAATATCCTGTTTTACGTATTTTGATTACACACATTCTGATTATACACATATTCTGATGAATTTGATAAGATTGTTTCAGTCCTTTTGGTCACATACAATTTTGTTGCTGATTTATACTAATCATCTATGTATTGTCATTATTGATAAACTACAGCCGGCCGCGGTGGCCGAGCGGTTCTAGGCGCTTCAGTCCGGAACCGCGCGACTGCTAAGGTCGCAGGTTCGAATCCTGCCTCGGGCATGGATGTGTGATGTCCTTAGGTTAGTTAGATTTAAGTAGTTCTAAGTTCTAGGGGACTGATGGCCTCTGATAAGTCCCATAGTGCTCAGAGCCATTTGAACCATTTGATAAACTACAATATAGTAATACCCAAACATTACAAATGCTGTAAATTATCTAATTTCAAGAAAAATCATCACAATAGGTGCAGTGTACAAACATATGGCTGGTGCTATTGGCATTAAGTATGCCACAAACAGTTAACATAATATCAGTTTAAGCATGTCCATGGCATAATTCTAAGCATAACATTTCGCAAATACTTCATTTTGTGTGCACGTCTGTTGCATTACAACTGGGTATTAAATGTACGCATCCAACCATTTTGAGCAGATTGTGTTGTGTGTAGTCACAGCCAACAGTGGTTATGAATGTGGTATGCAGCTTAATTTCCACCTATATACAGGGTGCTCGTTTTAACTGAAGACACTGAAATATCTCTAAAACTACACATTGCATCAAAACAGTTTTAATTCCGATTTGTTTCGGAGGGGGACATTCAATGATATCACAATCGACCCTCCTCTCACCTTCCCCCACTCCACCCCGTGTGTCGGTGGCCGAATTTTTGAATGTGTGGATTTTGTACTGTGTGCATTGCAAAACAAACTCAGTTTGTATTCGGAAAAAGTTCTCGGTCGTATCACATATGTCGAAGCAAATCGCCGAACACTGGTGCAGACAACTGATGGTGTACGACTGTTGGAATTCTTAAAGTCTTTACACGCTCTCTTCTGTTCGATGTTGTACGCGAAATTCTGTAGTCTTTTTATAAAGTCCTTCGCATGCCTTTACAAATAAAAGCCGCAAGCCCGCAACAGCGGAGTATATTTTCGAGAAATGACTGATACTGCACGTTGGCGCACTACTTCCATCTTGAAAAGTATATGTGCGATTGAAAAACAGAAACAGCAGTGACATGCGATCCAGAGACCTCGCATGTATGAAACTAAGCGCTTACTCGCTCGGCTACCGACTCCTTAACACTACAGTGCGCTCCACGAACGATGGCGTTTCGCGCAGGTCGAGACGAGGACAGGGACTGCATTGTTGCCGCTTCTGAGCGACAGTTGAGAACACGCATACACGTGCTTTGTGCTTGCTGAAAGCATATTTCCCACAAATTATATCTCTGGCTCGCTTGTGTAGAATTTGCCGCTCACCACCACCATCAGCCATGACAACTCGCAGCAAATGGAATAAAGTTCACTAAATAAATCGCTGCGATCACGTATAACGCTCCCATTGCTGACAACACAGCAGAGCGCTGAAAACACTTGCGAACGCTCACTGGCTGGCTGAGAACGCGTGACGTAGGTGCGATGAAGCGCAAGCTCGACCGCTGATGTTCGTGACTTTTACTATAGTGACTGCAGATCGTATATAAGCACGCCTAAAATGTTCAAACTATTTTCTCGATGACGATTAAGAGTTGCGCCTTCCTGTTTACCCATGTTGAAGTCTTAGTCGTTCCCTACACACCCTGCCAGTATATATAAAATCGGCGTGGGGAACTTCGAATGGTCCCCTTGTAAGTGCAACGGAACAGTGCCGTGCTCCCAGCAAGGAATATGCCGAGTGTCGGTGAGCAGCTTAATTCACTCTTTTCTCCCTCACCCCTATCCTTTCCCCACCCAACGTTCCTCCACGCCCCCATCCCTCGTTGCCCAAGGGATCAAACGCTTCGTGAAGGCATTTGGGTGTGGGATGTGGATGACACGGCACAGAGACGGGAATGCCTGTCTGCACACATCTGACCCTAAACGCCTGAACCACTTTCTATAAAATTGTACGATAATTTATAGCGAAAATTGTCACTTGTCGAAAGAATAGTAGAACAAGCCTAAACATTCTGGTAAATATGGGTCAACGAAGGAATAGTTGGAGACATAACTGAATGCCTGGTTACTATCTGCCACTCACTTTAGTAGGAATATTGTCCTGGTTAATATGAAAGTATCTGAAAACAAACCTTTCGATTCTCACTTTATCCAGGGGTGAAATTTATCCCTTTAGAGGTCTGAGTATACACTAAGCTGATAGAAGTCATGGGATGCCTCCTGATCTCAGCTCGACATGGCATGGACTCGACAACTCTGATGTCCCCTGTAGAACTATTGAGCCATGATGCCTCTACAGCCGTCCACAATTGCGGAAGTGTTCCCTGTGCACGAACTGACGTCTCTGTTATGTCCCATGAATGTTTTATAACATCTATGTTGGGCGATCTGGGAGGCTAAATCATTCGCTCGAACCGTCCAGGATTTCCTTCAAACAAATCGTGAACACTTGTGACCTGGTGACATGGCGCATTGTCATCCATAAAGATTCCATCGTTATTTGGGAACATCAAGATCATACACGGCTGCAAGTGGTCTCCAAGCAGCCGAATATAACCATTTACAGTCAATAATCCAGGTAAACACAGCCCGCACTATCAAGGAACGACCACCAGCTTGCACAGTGCCTTGCTGACAACTTGGGTCAAAGGCTCGTGGCGTTTGCACCACACTAGCCCAACCATCAGATCTTACCAACGGAATGTCCCCAGCGTCTAGCTGCAACTACCATCCCGCGCTCAAAGTCTGTTAATAGCCGTCGTGCGGCCACAATCACGTCTGAAACCGTTTCACGTGAATCACCGGAGTACAAATGACAGCTCCGTCAATGCACTGCCCTTTTATACTGTGTGTATGCGGTACTACCGCCCTCTGTATATGAGCACATTGCTGTCCTATGGCTTGTCACCCCGGCGTAAGATGTCAGCAGTAATTATTATTGTGTGGTTAAAAGCGACACGGCGCTGTTAATATTACGAGCGGCGCTGTTAATATTACGAGCCGCATTGCATGCGATGGATTATTACCCATTCGACAAGGAATGCCGCCCAATTGGCTTTAATGCGCCGTGTCTCTGTTGACATCAGCGAGGGCTATAGATGGCGACATAGTGATCTTCCTGATTTCCCGCACAATTACCCGTACATCCTGTTCCTGTCATACCAGCTGTTACATTAAGTCTGAGTCATTCTTGTTTCGATTAAATTAACGGAGGCCACTTACGTAATTACGGAAAGTAGCCACAAAGCGACATGAAGGCTGTTCTATTACATTAACCACTGGATCTTTGCTTTACTGTCTGGCTCCTATTTGTGACATACTCCCTGATGTTCAGTATAAAATCAATGTTTTACGAACATTCATCTTCACAGATATTTATAATTATACAACACATCGCTTATCACGTTGAGAACTATAGCACGTTAACGTGATTTAAGAATAACAAATTAATGCAAACTTGGCTGAAAAACTGTACGGCTGTTTAATAAAACGCAAGACGTGACAACATTTAACACACTTCATTTGACTTCGCTATGTCGGTGAAATATTCTGCAGGAAATTTCACAAAAAATTCAGTAACTAATAGAACGTTATAAGTTAAGTAACACACAATATAACAGACTACGTTGTATTAAAATAGGTCACGATCGGCATCTGCATTCTTATACTATGTAATGTGAATTATGAAGTCTGAAATCAGCATGAAAATTTAAAGCAGTTGCAAAGAACAGAGTAATAACAGCGGACGATGATAAATGATTTGCCGATGCTGGTAGCATTTCTCTTATCCACGCTATGCCCCATGGTTTGGGAACGTGTTACACGCATGATGGGGCACCAGCACAGTTTACTTCTAATGTAAGCCTCCAGATTTCTCTGTGGGAGGTAATCTCTAAACTGGGGTATACATCACTACAGCTGTACGACTCAAGAACTGCAGTAGATTTACAGTGCCATTACTACACTACTGGCCATTAAAATTGCTACACCAAGAAAAAATGCAGATGATAAACGGGTATTCATTGGACAAATATATACTAGAACTGACATGTGATTACATTTTCACCCAATTTGGGTGCATAGATCCTTTGAGAAATCTGTACTCAGAAGAACCACATCTGGCCGTAATAACGGCCTTGATACGCATGCGGTCGTACATTATCCTGCTGAATGTAATGTTTTGCAGGGATCAAATGAAGGGTAGAGCCACGGGTCGTAACACATATGGGATGTAACGTCCACTGTTCAATGTGCCGTCAATGCGAACAAGAGGTGACTGAGGCGTGTAACCAATGGCACCACATACTATCACGTCGGGTGATACGCCAGTATGGCGATGACGAATACACGCTTCCAATGTGCGTTCACCGCGATGTCACCAAACGCGGATGCGACCATCATGATGCTGTAAACAGAACCTGGATTCATCCGAAAAAAATGACGTTTTGCCATTCGTGCACTCAGGTTCGTCGTGGAGTACACCATCGCAGGCGCTCCTGTCTGTGATGCAGCGTTATGGGTAACCGCAGCCATGGTCTCCGAGCTGATAGTCCATGCTGCTGCAAACGTCGTTTAACTGTTCGTGCAGATGGCTGTTGTCTTGCAAACATCCCCATCTGTTGAGTCAGGGATCGAGACGTGGCTGCACGATCCGTTACAGCCATGGGGGTAAGATGCCTGTCATCTCGACTGCTAGAGATACGAGGCCGTTGGGATGCAGCACGGCGTTCCTATTACCCTCCGGAACCCACCGGCTCCATATTCTGCTAACAGTCACTGGATCTCGACTAACGCGAGCAGCAATGTCGCGATACGATAAACCGCAATCGCGATAGGCTACAATCCGACCTTTATCAAAGTCGGAAACATGATGGTACGCATTTCTCCTCCTTAGACGAGAAAAAATGGCTCTGAGCACTATGGGACTTAACTGCTGTGGTCATAAGTCCCCTAGAACTTAGAACTACTTAAACCTAACTAACCTAAGGACAGCACACAACACACAACACCCAGCCATCACGAGGCAGAGAAAATCCCCGATCCCGCCGGGAATCGAACTCGGGAACCCGGGCGTGGGAAGCGAGAACGCTACCGCAAGACCACGAGATGCGGGCCCTTAGACTAGGCATGACGACAATGTTTCACCAGGCAACGCCGGTCAACTGCTGTTTGTGTATGAGAAATCTGTTGGAAACTTTCCTCATGTCAGCACGTTGTAGGTGTCGCCACCGGTGCCAACCTTGTGTGAATGCTCTGCACGTCACCTTCGTGGTGTAGCAATTATAATGGCCAGTAGTGTACTTTAATTCCTTCATTTTTGGTGTCTTCTCCGACGGTGATGATGCCGCCACGTTCCAGCAGAACACCTGTGCTTGTCACAAAGAGATGCTACAGAGGTTTGAGGAGCGTGATAGCGGACACAAGTTGATGACCTGGCGAACAAATTCGCCTGATCTCAACCAGATGGAACAGCTGGGAATACATCGGGCGGCAACTGCTCACCCAAAACCAGCAGTCCTAATTTACGCGACGAGGATCGCGGGACCTGTGCGTGGACATCTGGTGCCAGATCTCTACAAAGGACATGAATGCATACCATTAAAATCGCTCTGTACTGCGTTCCGCAGGTGGTCATAAAGTCTAGACTTAAATATACTCCCATGACAAATTGCCATTAAGGTGTCAAGTGAACGGAGAAGTACTTTGATACGTACGTAGAGGATACTGAACTGTTTGCTTAGTTTTAAGGAACCGACGTTTGGAAAATATTACTCCATGTGGTAAGAGGTCTTTTACGATCAATGTTTGGGAGATGTGTGTTTGTGAACACTTACGTTAAGCAATGAACAGTTGCATGCCTCAGACATGTTAGTGGCGATACTCTGAAAAACATAAATGTCTATGTCCATGGATGAACTCTACCACTATTTACGTTATGTAACTTGTTCTTGAAGGAAAGAACGAGTGGTGTGATATTATTGACAAAGACCCCGAGAAGTAATTTCAGCTGCCTAATCTGAAGGAGTTGTCTTCAATTTGGAGCATACTGACTGGTAATCGACGGTGACTCTCAAAAATATGGAAAGGTTTTCCAGAGACCGCTACCAGTCACAAATATTTGGCGTCTTAAATTACTTAAACATTTTTGGAAGTACAAACCTGATATTCAGACAGCAATGGAAATACAAAAAAAGTTTAACAGAAGTACACAGATATTAAAGTCTTTACTATTTTTGCAAGTGCTCTGGCTATTTGTAAAATGGCTGTCTTCTTCTTACCTATCTTGTTAACCACTGTTCACACTCTTGCGAAGGACACTTAAAAAACGTCAACAACTTTAATATTGATGTGTAGTTTTAAAAAAAATATATATTACATTTGCTGTCTGAAGGTGAGGTTTGTACTTTCGAACATGTTACTTTATCAAATAAATTAAGGCGACAAAAAATTATGACTGATAGCGATCTCTGAAAAACGCTTTCGTTAGTGTTTTTATTCCCCTTTTCTGGTGGTATGTGAGTTGTCTTAAATGTATCTGTTGAATGTAGGTAACTAATGGATGTATGTTTACTACAGTGTCTGATGAGGTAAGACAAGGTGAGAAGCTGCTGAACTTAATGTCTCCATCAACAGTGCCTTACGCCCTCATTCCACGAGAGACTGCGGAAAGGTTTAACCCCAAACATCAGGACAGTACAGGGAGTGACGATGAGGAACTCCATCTCCTCCCGTTATCAACCAAATACTGGCGATGAAAGTATCTTCCAGAACCTACGAGTTGAGTGGCACTGCAAGGGCGCGTGTTAACAACCTCGTCTCAAGATGCTCGGTGGTTCTCTACAAGAATATGCGGCGTTGCATTCATGAGCTAACACCACTGTAGAATCTTTAAATAAGCTTTTTTTAAATATTGGCTTAACAGATGCTTTGAACCTAAAATATGAGACGAAGAGTCTAATACCTGAAAAAAAATTGTTCTATGGAATTGTGAGATGCTCCTCAAGCGCCTCGGATGACCCAAAACGGCCTACGTGCGACAGCTCGATATCCAGTGCGGTGTCTGGCCATAGTTAGCTTGGCATCAGAATGTGTACAATAAAGACAGTTCTTTCGATTTTAATCTTTATTTTTGTGTGCAGTATTGACTTTTGATAGTTTGTGATCTTATAGTATGCAATTTTGTCTTTCAAGTAAGGATGAATTTAAAAGTGTACTCAGACAGAAAAGGTATGGAAGAAACACATCCAATACGGTGTCTAAGCAGTACGTCATCAGAGCGTCCCAAGAATGGACATGAGGCTGAGAGCAGTTCGGAAGGAGTGTGAGCCTCTACTAAGAAACTGAAGAGTGACCAGCATCTCCATGTGAATTAGGGCTTGAACTATAGGATTATAAGTTTTCTTATCGCTTCAAAAATGGTTCAAATGGCTGAGCACTATGGGAGTTAACATCTGAGGTCATCAGTCCCCTAGAATTTACAACTACTTGAACCTAACTAACCTAAGGACATCACACACATCCATGCCCGAGGCAGGATTCGAACATGCGACCGTAGTGGTCGCGCTGTTCCAGACTGAAGCGCCTAGAACCGCTCGGCCACCACGGCCAGCCTTATCGCGTCCCCTGTTATTTGTGAACACGTAAAATGTAAATCGTACACTCCAGACATCACGTTGCAAGCGCAAAGTCCTCGAGGCTTATGCTTCGCAATAATTATTGCCTGTTGAAGCTGTCCATTAGTTATTACACAAAGTAGTAAGTTTATACGGAACCCATTTGAAATCAACCGTCTAATCGTCCTTGTAATGCGCCTGCTTGGAGCAGGGTTAAACGTAATTTTAAAGTTACGTGATTTCATGGAATTGCCACGACCGATATTTTAATCATTCTATAATAAATTAGTGGATTTAGTTTCGATCGCAACGGCAACAGTACGACATGCCAGTACTGGTACAGTAGATTAATTGTAAGAGCTTTCTGAAAGTAGAATTTTTTCATTTGTTCATGTCTATAACATTTCAAAACTTCAGACGCTTTTTTCGCGGAATCTGATTTTTTCAAAACGGCACGTAGCGTGACCAACGGCTTTGAGCCATTTTATTTGAAAGTTTAACCACAACTTTGAAATAACCTTTCAAAGTGAAACACTTATGGGATTTATGATAATTTAAATAAATTATTCTTTTGTGGAAATTGAATGACTTTAAACACTCGCAAATGACACAAAAAATATTTCTAAAATTCCGTATGTGATTCACTAGCTACACTGTTATAGATTACAGAATTTTTTTCTTTTTCCAGATACAAAGTGGCACACATTATAATGCGTGCTATAGATCGCCTCAAATTAAACATGCCTAGGGAGAATTGCTTGCAGTGTCGCCATTTTGTAATGTTTTCCGACAAAAATTTTTGTGATATACTTGAATATATGCTCAATAACAACTGCGAATAGTATTTCCTTTTCACCTTTTGTTCCATAAAAAAAGGTCAAACGTTTCTTAGGTCGTTAAATTGGTATTACTCTTTAATGTGTGGCGCAGCAGAATGTGTGTGTGTGTGTGTGTGTGTGTGTGTGTGTGTGTGTGTGTGTGTGTGTGTGTGGGGGGGGGGGGGGGGGGGGGAAGTCTAAAGAATGCACAGGGGAAATTTCCGAAACAGGCGTCGTCTTAGTTGGCAGAAATTAACTGAAACTTCCTGGCAAATTATAATTGTGTGTTGGTTAACGACTCGAACCCGGAATTTTTCCCTTTGCGGGCAATGCTCTTACCGACTGAGTTACCTAGCCTCGAGTGTTCAAAAAATGGTTCAAATGGCTCTGAGCACTATGAGACTTAACATCTGAGAACATAGCTAACCTAAGGACATCACAAACATCCATGTCCGAGGCAGGATTCGAACCTGCGACCGGAGCGGTTGCGCGGTTCCAGACTGAAGTGCCTACAACCACTCGGCCACACCGGACGGCAGCCACGAGTGTCAGTAAAGCTGTGTGAGGGTGGGTCATCAATGGCGGGGAGGGTGGGGGGGGGGGGGGGAAGAGGGAGGGGTGGTCATAATTTGTCACTACACGCCCCCACCCTCAACTATTTGATCGAAAGTATCCGGACATCCTTATGTAATATGGAGCTGATCACAAGCTGTAACGAGTTGCGGACCCACCACTATAAAAGGAGGCGGGGCAGCGTTGTCGGTAGAGAAGCAGTACGTTCAGAATAAGCTTAGTGACTTCTAACGTGGACTACGCTTTGGGTGTCACTTGCGTATCAAATCCATTGCGGACATGTCAACCGTTGTAAAGCTGCCCCAGTTGACTTTTGGTGACGTGATTGTAAAGTGGAAGCGCGAAGGAACAGTCACAGCTACCAGTAAATCAATACCAGCCACTCCACCTTTAATAACGGACAGGGAGCTTCGAACACTGCGGAGGGTCGTTGTAAAAAGAGAAGCATGAAATCAGCCGAAGGAATCACTGAGTTTTCAAGTGATACCAGCAGTTCAGCTAGCACAATGACTGTGCGTTGGGGGGGTTAAGCGTGAGGTACAATGGTGGAACTGATTTCCGTGCACCTCACGTTTCTGTTGTCAGCGCTAAGCGACGCTTGTGGTGGCGCAAAGAGCGACACCACTGGACAGGTGGCTAGAAACGTGTAGTTTGGAGTGATGAATGACGAAATTCCCTGTGGCTGTCGGATGGAAGTGTTTGGGCATCACTATTTCAGGCTGACGGAACGGCTTTCAGGCACGCTAATAAGGATCTCTTTCTGAAATTTGGCTGAATTACTCCTTGGGCACGACCAAAAAGGCCAACAGGCTATTTTTTATTTCAATTTGTTCATTAGTTATTGCAAAAAGTGACCAAAAATACGACAAAGCTAAGTCTTTGTTCAAAAGAACGCAATTTTTTTATTTTGTCAAATTAAAAGAACTATGCTATTACTCCGTGCTCATTATCCTACATTAAGAAAATTGTTTTTGATTTCAGGTAAGATTTGCAGACTGCAGCACTTCCACCATGGAAACACCTGGTTTTGGACAGAGGAACTTCAGTTCCTCGGATGGGGAGCTTAATGACAATTTCTTAAAATCAGAAAATGTTATCCAAGAATCAATGAACGTGCAAAAAAGTTACATTGTTCCATTAGATTTTCAAGAAAGCTTAAAATCGCTTATTTTATAGGCTGACGAGAACGGACTCTTATCCAGACTGATCCTTTCAGAGCTACTGCAGAAGATTGACGGGGGCCATGAAAAGTTGGTCCCTTTGGTCTAACAACTGCTTCCTTGGGAGCCTAAGTTTTAAATACCACTCAAAGTAAGTGGTGGATGTCACTTCTTGGACCCCCGTCACACACAGGCTTTTGCGAAAGGTGCAATTAGTTTCCCGGCCACTTGGTCCAACCGTTTATGCGCCACAATGTAGCCGTGTTCGTGAATGCTGAAGCCTCACCAGTTCAGCAAAGGCTGCTGGTGTTAGAAGACCAAACCATTTAAAGCCTGTTGTTGGTCGCCCATCGTAACAACTTTTATTAATAAAAATCACAGTGATACCGGGAGGACAATAAAAGGAACTTTGACAGAAATAAAATCCAAAATAAAATTCCAGTGAAAAATTTCGAAACTATTCGAAATCTAAACTGCTTGATGGCTAGGTGATGCTTCAACGAATTTCGACAGCTGTAACTGTCACCGTTTTCTACACTGAAGCGCCAAAGAAACTGGTATAGGCATGTGTATTCAAATACGGTGATATCTAAACAGGCAGAATACGGCGCTGCAGTCGGCAACGCCTATATAAGACAAGCGTGTGGCGCAGTTGTTAGATTGTTTACTGCTGCTACAATGGCAGGTTATCAAGATTTAAGTGAGTTTGAACGTAATGTTACAGTCGGTGCACGAGCGATGGGACATAACCGAGGTAGCAATGAAGTGGGTATTTCCCCGTACGACCATTCTACGAGTGTCTAGTGAGTATCAGGAATCCGGTAAAATATCAAATCTCCGATATCACTGCGGCCGGAAGAAGATCCTGCAAGAACGGGACCAACAACAACTGAAGAGAACCGCTCAGCGTGACAGAAGTGCAACCTTTCCACAGATTGCTAGAGATGTCAATGCTGTGCCATCATCAAGTGCCAACGTGTGAACCGTTCAACGAAACATCACCGGCATGGGCTTTTCGTATATCCTAGACTACACGACACTAAGCTTAACGCCTCGCCTGGTACCAACAACACCGACATTGGACTGTTGATGACTGGAAACATGTTGCTTGGTCGGACGAGCCTCGTTTCAAATTAAAAAATGGTTCAAATGGCTCTGAGCACTATGGGACTCAACTGCTGAGGTCATAAGTCCCCTAGGACTTAGAACTACTTAAACCTAACCAACCTAAGGACAACACACACATCCATGCCCGAGGCAGGATTCGAACCTGCGACCGTAGCGGTCGCGCGGTTCCAGACTAGCGCCAGAACCGCTCGGCCACCAGCGGCCGGCGTTTCAAATTATATCGAGCGGGTGGAGTGTACGGGTATGGAGACAACCTCATGAATCCATGAGCCCTCCACGTCAGCAGGGGTCTGTTGAAGCTGTTGGAGGCTCCCTAATGGTGTGGGCGTGTAAAGTTGGAGTGATATGGAACCCCTAATACGTCTAGAGAAGAGTCTGACACCTGACACGTACGTAAGCATCCTGTCTGATCAGCTGTATCTGTTCATTTCCATTCTGCATACCGACGGGCAATACCAGCAGGACAATGCGACATCCTACACGTCCATAGTTGCTACAGAGTGACTCCAGGAACACTCTTCTGACTTTGAACACTTCCGCTGGCCACCAAACTCCCTAGACATGAACATTGAGCGTAAGAGGTCTACACCCCCTCGTAATCTTACGGATTTATGGACAGCCCCACAGTATTCATGATGTCAATTCCCTCCAGCACTACTTCAGACATTAGTCGAGCCCATGCCACGTCGTGTTGCGGCATTTCTACCTCCTCACAGGGGGCCTACGCGATATAAAGCAGGTGTACCAGTTTCTTTGGCTCTTCAGTGTCTATTCAAAGTGCGAAGTGCACCAGTTAACTTACAAATGGCTGGTCATATTATTGTTCGAATCTGACACCGTCGAAGTTCCAACACCGAAACTCAGACATGCCTATACCAGTCTTTGGCGCTTCAGTGCAGAAAACGGTGACAGTTTCGGCCATCGAAGTTCGTTGAAACATCAAGCAGTTTAGATTTCGAACTGTTTCGAAATTTTCAAAATACTGAGGCAATACAGCACTGTCCGAGTCAACGTTAATACCAGCGAGTAGAAAATTTTGCCTGTCCGTGTTGGTGATTTCGACTTACTCGTCCATGAGGATGACGTTGTTACCGATGCGTCGATGGCAGTGCCCCCAGATGGGGATGGCGTCGGCGGTGATGTCGACCTGCGAGTACTGCACGCTGGACGTGGCCGTCGACTGCATCACGTACTTGCCCTGCAGCTCGACGGGGAAGTAGCACGCCGCGCGCCCTGCAACAACGCTACAGCTGGAGTTGGAGTGGAAAAACAGCGCTCAAAAGTGTAAAAACTGTCCCACAGCGTTGCTACGAGACACGCTTGATAAGGCTATGTTTACGTTGGACCTGTGAATAAAAAAAAAATGTTCAAATGTGTCTGACATCTTACGGGACTTAACTGCTAAAGGTCATCATTCCCTAAGCTTACACACTAATTAACCTAAATTATCCTAAGGACAAACACACACACACCCACGCCCGAGGGAGGACTCGAACCTCCACCGGGACCAGCCGCACAGTACCTGTGAATCTGTAGTAGAGCAGCAACTAAAGCAAAGCGAGGCTCAAAATGCTGGCGTTGACACCTGTCAACAGCTACGTACTAAGAGGTGTGTGTGTGTGTGTGTGTGTGTGTGTGTGTGTGTGTGTGTGTGTGTGTGTGTGTGTGTGTTTTCTGGCTTTGGAGGGGAAACCGAAGTAGTCATGAATCTATCACGTACGCGTTGCCCTTTATTTCGTACTGCAGTTACTGGAAAACAAAGCAGTGTGGTTAACAAGACTTTTCTCTTGAAAACCACTTTGTGCAACTATAAATACATATCATTTGAAAAACTTACACATATGCTTCTCTAAATTGCAACTTTTTTTGCAGATATGAAAACTGGTCAGTCATTTTCTCTTTTCGTATTGTAGTTTGAGATATTTAGAAAATTGTAAGAGACGTACTTGAAGTTGAATTTCCATACAAGATTGCAGGCGTAGATGATTTCAGTAAAATTGCGTACGGGTACTAAAATAATTGGATTTTTCCTAACTGCCCAGGAAGTGGAAAGGAAAACTCATTCAAATGATTTGCCCTACCCACTGTAGCACTATGTTCAGAAACTACAAACAGTATCCTTGTTACAAGGGCTGGTTGATATCAGCGTAAGTTCATGAACATTAATATTAGTCACTTGCGCAGCCATCTTCCGCAGCCTCTGTTATGATCAATTACTATTGCTTTTTTTGTCTTAAGCTTACACCAACTGCAGAAAGCTTAAGATTGAAAAACCGGTAATTAATATGAGTGGTTAGGTAAGATAAAGCGATGGTAGAGCATTTAGGGTTTCAGCTTTCTTTCTGCTTTTGTCAGATAAGAGTCTGAAGTTTTTGATGACAGCACTTCACTGAACCGTAACATGACACATGACATAACGATTATCCACTTTCACACGGTGCATTAAAAACCTAACGTACGGCGTAAGATGCTGATAAAGGATATTTCGATATTAGGATAGAACGAGCATTTGTATAAGACACTGTAAATGGAAAATCTTGGCCAAAGAAATTGCAATTCAGTAGATGTAGTCGAAAATACTGCTGAATACATTTGTTTGCTGTACAATTTAATAATTGACAGAGAACGTACTAAATATTGTATCACAGGAAAAAACTTCACAACCAGTAAGTGTGACGCATAACCAGTTATCCATCACAACACGAAATCAAAAAGGCTGCAAATATTCACGATCTCTTCCATGTTAAAAATTATTAAATTTTCTGTTTACCTGCCTGTTAATGTTGTCTGAATAGATGGACAGTCGTGTCAGTCTGATGTACCGATAAAATCTAACATCACTGTTTTTAAAGTACGTATACTTATGAACCAAGCGAGGGTCAGTGCAGGCTAACAGCGACGCTCTCTCCATAAGACAAAGAGTTATTTTTGTAAACCGGACTTGCACGTAGACTCGCCACGCAGGAAGATGTATTAGTTACACAATTTTAAAGAAGTCCGAACTGACTGGTAACACGTGTAACCAAACCAGGGGCATTCCTCGCTACACCTTAAAACAACATCGTCGTTCGTTGCTACTCTCTTTACTGCTAAAATTGCAGACGGCTCTACACTCTAAGCTTTCAGCCGTGTTACACCTCCAATCAGAAGGGATTTTTTTTTTGTTTTTCTAGTGTTACCAGCCAGTGTCGGAAACTGCTAAAACGTGAATATAGCGGATGGCTATAATTAAAGTGGAGCTACTCACAGAGGTCCAGAGTTGCTCGTAATTATCGTATGGCAGCGAAACTTTCTAGATATTTTAATGCATTATGCGGAACCAATCTGCACTGAAAGAAAATTAGTTTCAATTTTGGCCAACATTTGAGAATTTGGCGCTGTGAATGCAAGAAAGGCGTTTAGACATGTCGTGAATCGTAGTAGAGCAGCGATTAGCGGTCCAACAACACTTTATTACATAGTCACAGAACATACCATACCACAAGTCAAAGATACATTGTCCTAAGAGTAAACAAACAGTCTCTCACTTGCCCTAAGTATATCACTCTGTGACATCCTCCCCACCCTGGTCGACATCCAAAGGTAAGGCCAGCTGCACAGGACGACTAATGATGTGACCTTCTGGTGTTCGGAGTATTATCGTCCTTACCCTGCCGTCTCTTCCTGGTAGTACCTTTTCTATCCTGACCTTCTTCCACATATGTCGCGGACGAAGGTCCTCTTGGATCAGCACGATGTCGCCAGGGCGAAAGGGGATGACTCGTCCCGATGGGCGTTTAACATCATGGTAGTTCCTGAGCTCCAATAGGTATTCTTTAACCCAACGGTTCCAAAAACTGTCACAGAGTTGCTGTCTCAGTCGGAATTCCTTTGTTAAATTCGCGTTCGCTGAAGGCTCTGGTCCCGTCAGAAAATGGGAAGGTGTGAGTGCATCACAATCATCTCCTGGCGTGATGGGCCTGGAGTTCACCGCGGCTTCAATACTGATCAAGGTGGTGTTCAGTTGTTCCTCAGTGAGGTTTGTGAGTCCCAATACCTTCCGTAGGCAACGCTTTATAGTGCCCACCATTCTTTCCCACCATCCTCCCCACCAAGCCGCCCGGGAGACAAATTTCCAAGTAATACCGTGGTGGGCGAGGAACTGATAAGTTTTTGTGGTGGTTAATGCCTTCCAAAGTTGGGCTAGTTCCATATTCGTGGCGTGGAATGTTTTCGCGTTATCTGTATATATCGTGTGGGGTAGTCCGCGTCTTCCGGCGAATCGCTGAAGTGCTATAAGAAACTTGTCCGTTGACAAATCTGTACAGAGTTCGAGGTGGACAGCTCGTGTGGTAGCACATGTGTAAAGAGTGATATATGACTTGTCGTTTCCTTCCCCACTTTGATGAATAGTGGGCCAGCAAAGTCTATTCCGGTTATAGCAAATGGTTTGGCAGGTGAAACTCGTTCAGGTGGCAGCGGTGCTTCGATCTGTTGCCCTCGTGGATTCTTCAAGATCTTGCATGTGAGGCATGAGTGTAGGATTCTTTTGATGGCCTCACGACCTCTAAGGATCCAAAATTCGGTTCGCAGTTCGGATAGTACAGAACGAACACCAAAGTGATGGAGGTGGATGTGTGTCTCTCGAATAACCAATTGTCTGAAGTGGTGGGAACCGTCAAGGAGTACAGGATGTTTTTGTTCCCTATTTAGGCTAGTGCACTGCAGTCGACCTCCTAGACGTATCAGTCCATCTTCTAAGAAAGGATTGTATCGTGCGATTTTTGACTCTTGGCAGTGGTAAGTTATTCTGAAGTGCATGTAATTCGCTGGGGAAGGAATCTCTCTGGCCCACTCGAATCCAATACATTTTGGCAGCTGATAATTCGGTGGCTTTAAGTTCTCCTGAAGATTTATTCTTCTGACGAATGTTGTGTAGGAAGCCGACAGTCCATGCTGTGATACGAATGAGCTTCCAGTATGGGCTGCATTGAAGTAAGTTCAAAAGGCTGGTTGGCGTAGATATCGACAAGACTTGGCTGTGGGTTTTCTTCCGCTTTTCTTCGGGAGGAAGTCGTACCATCGTTGGAGTGTCGTTTGGCCAGCATTCAGGAGGGCGTGTAAGCCAAGGCGGCCCATGCCACCAAATATCCAGAGAATTCATTTGGTAGCCGAGGAGTCCACGTGAGAGGTGGTCAGCAGGATTGCCTGGTCCTGGGCAGTGTTTCCATTGCGTGGGAATCGTGTGTGTTTGTATCTCAGTTACCCGATTACAAACGAAGGTCTTCCATCTGCTAGGATCACAGCGAATCCAACTTAGTGTTATTGTAGAATCCGTCCATAATATCGCATGGGCGATTTTAAAGTCTGTTGCGCGGCAAAAGTAACAATAGTCTGGTCCCAACTACTGCCGCTAAAAGTTCGAGTCGAGGCAATGTCATCATCTAAATAGGAGAAAGTCTGTTCTTGCTACATCATCATCATCATCATCATCATCATCATCATCATCATCATCATCATCATCATCATCATCATCCCATATAATGACATCAGGCCTCTCCTCAGACGATACATACTTAATCCCGCACGGTAATTGCCACTGTTTAAAAAACCACACATCCCTAACAGCGCACGGTCTCTTCTTGATAGCCATATTTTTTACTCACGTTGTGGCTTGTCAAATGACAGCGTGGATGTCAATGTACAGTGCCAGATTTGCCCCTGGTGGCCAAAATGGGAACTAATTTATTTCTCAGCGTAAATCTGTTCCACATTAACGCACTAGCGTATCTAACAAGTTTCGCTGCCATATGATAATTACAGCCAATATTGGACCTCCGTGAGAAACTGCACTTTAATTATAACCACACGATAGTAAGTGTTCACATGTATGTGAAAGTGTGAAGGTTACATGCTAGACAGTAAAATGTGTACAAATTTCATACAAACAACACTCTTCCAGTGAAGAATATTGTAAGTAGTAGTGTCCATTATTAAAAAATAGTTTTGTTTACCTGGCCCTTAATTAAATGTCATTTCTTCTTCTTTCCATTTAGGCCATCACCTTAACTCAGATCAGCTGCTGAGCTGCTATTCTATATCCGTCTTTTTTCGTTTTGACACTCCTCCACTGTTCTGTCCGTGTTCCTCTCATGGGTCTTTCCTCACCTGGGCAAGTAGAGTTGCCTCATTTTTTTAAATTTGAAATTTACATTTTAGCAAATCTATACTGTATTACTATTTCTTTACGACAGAAATTTCCGACTTTTGCTGCACTGGGGCATTGAAGTACCAATGGCGACAGATGAAAATTTGTGCCGGACTGGGATTCGAACCCAGATTTCCCGCTCTACGCAAACGGTCGCCTTAACCGCTTCGGCTATCCGAGCACGTCTCCATATACCACACATTACAGAGTGCTTTCCCCTCTCCATTGCCGGCCGCGGTGGTCTAGCGGTTCTAGGCGCTCAGTCCGGAACCGCGCGACTGCTACGGTCGCAGGTTCGAATCCTGCCTCGGCCATGGATGTGTGTGATGTCCTTAAAACTACGTAAACCTAACTAACCCAAGTTCTAAGGGACTGATGACCACAGATGTTAAGTCCCATAGTGCTCAGAACCATTTGAACTATTTGAACCCTCTCCATTATTCATCTTCGCTCGCACCCCTACTGTATTCAGCTAGAGGTCGGACATTGTCCATCTGAAAGAGCGATGTGCTGTCAGGCGCATATATTATAGAGGTATGGTGTCTGGACCTACATAAATTAGCATTTCTCCCAGCTGTCCGTCACCTATTTGATCAAGCGTACTTGAACACTGATACGTCCATCATCCTGGGTCCATTACAAAGGTGTTTCGACGATCAAAGCCCTTTTACTCATGGGGTCGCAGTATCCTCCTTATACGCCCTTGTGCATCAAGTTCTAGTCTCCCAACTATTCCTGTTCTTACAAGATTCAGATTTTCTGCTGCGTGTAAGGCTGCACAGCGGATCAATCTGGAGTAATGTCTTAATTTTGTACTGATTCTTTCTTTTAAGATTTTCAGAGAGATCCGTTTCCATTATTCGTATCCCCATGCCTTCTTTTTCTGTCAGACCCGTTCCCGTCCATTCTCCTTGGTATTTAAATGTTGCTGCCTTCTGATTGTTTCGCCCTCCTTAGTTAGCAGTCGAGAAGCTGTCTCGATGTTCGTTTCATATAGAAGTCGTCGTCTACTTGCAAAGTGAGGAATATATGAGCATTCCTTAATCATTTATTAAGGCTTTTTTTAGTGATAAATCTATCTGGTTACTAAAATTTCGTTGTTTATATTGGCCAATATCTGTTCTCGTTCGGTTGTAACAGTATCAGTAAAGTTGGAACTACAACCCACTGTAGCAGGCGGTACTGAAAAGTAGAATAGCGCATGCGTGGAGGACACACTGACGTGTGCGGCTCTTTGTTCGCTTTTGGCAGAGGAAGCGTTGCACAACACACGTCACACCTATGTAGCCGCCCAGCGCCGCGACCCAAAATTCAGCTCATTTCACGTGTTCTTCACAACACGATATTCTAGGTTTATCATGATAGCAGACATTGACACCAGTAAAAGTATACGATAGCAGAACATGGGTCTGCAGTCTAAGCGTTACAGTCTTCAGTATGAAATATTTTCCTAGATGGTACAACCGCATCTGAAATGTTAATTTTTCGATTAAGTTCCATCTAACTGGGCTCACGAGGGGACTATCAGATCTGTTGTAAGACGTGTATATTTCTATTGTCTATTGTTAAATCACAATTTATGAAAGATGTTTATATTTTATTAATAGGATTAAGTAGGAATAATTAATATTTGTCGTGTTGGAAATAATTGTGGTAGCAGGGCATGTCTGCACCAAAGTATTGTTGGCAAAAGAGACAAAAGTATTGTTGATATAATTTTAAAAAGGGCGGGAGAAACCGCGTACGGATACATTTTAAGAAAAGAGCGGGAAAGACCGCGCATTGATACACTTTGTAATGGTAGCAGGGATTGTCTGCACCAGAAAGCATTGTTGACAGGAGAGACCGCACTTTAGCGTTCGTAGGAGTCAGTAAGCGAGAAGTGAAGCGAGTCGGTAGCAGGTCTGAAGCGAGAGGTTGAGAGGAGCGGTGTGCCTGCCAGCCACTAACTATGATTTACAAGAGATTATAAACAGATGTACAGAGACATCAGCTAACTATTATAATAAGATGAACTAATATTATTGAATTAATTTTTTGAGAAACTCAAGATTACTGAAGGTATGTTTGCGCATTGCTAGTTGTAAGATTATTGTAAAAAGTAAGTCCCATTTGAACGCTTGTAAAATCATTTCATTCAGAATATAATTAACTTTTGCCAGCAATATTGCATTTTTAATTATAATCCATCCCAAAAACCATCAACGTAAAACTTTGCAAAATTTTATTGTTGTCAAGAAAAATTTTAACTATGAATTACGTAACTTCAGTCAAATTAAAGAATAACGTCAGCTTTGGTAATAAATACAGCCACTTATGAAAGCCCACCAGCAGCTAATAGAGTATAGTAAAACAGAGTAAGTTCATTCATGTCGCAGTTCGATGCAGCAGTCAGATGGCGATCCAGTAACAGTAAAAAAGGTAAGGAACAGTTTTGGGTTATTGCAGATAACGACTGAGGGCCATACGACGACGACATATTCTATGTTTCGTCGAAATAATCCGAAAATCACATTTAAAAAGCAGCAATTAAATTTGTATGCGAAGATTGAGAAAGAGAATAAATTTCGAAGGGAAGATCTCATTTGTTATTATTAAGCAAGAGAGAGAAATCCTAAGGAAAGGTTTCATAGTTGATTGTAAAAGGGAAGGTTATCATAACAAAAGAGAGGAGACGGGAAGGTTTCACTGTTAATCACGTATTTTGACGTGTCTTAGGTATGTTGTAGAGGGATCTCTCCTGAGTAACAGGTTACAGACTCTTCATGTGACGGCCCCCTGTTTAGAAGAAAATAGATGTTGAAATTTTGTGCGTACTTCTTGTACCCATAATGTTAGTCATGTTTGGATCAAACGAGTATAGCGCAGCGGCTAAGGTGCACAGCTACCGCGCTGGTGGTACCGGTTAAAATCTTGTCCCTGCAGTTTCCTTTACATTATTCAGTCATGGGGAGAGCAGACTGATCAGACACTTTACAATTAAATCAAGCATGCACCTGCACCGTACAAATTATCCCAACCAGATGTACTCAACTTTGCCAACCCTACGATATTTACATTTACAGGACGGTTAAAGTTTTCAAAAAAAAAAATGCTCCCAATTTGCTAAAAAGTAACAGGAATTGCTTCGAGGGAAGACTCTATAAAAATAAATTTTTTAATTCTGCATCAATATAGCGTACTTTCTTCCATGCGTGGTTCGCATTGAAGTTTATCGAAGAAAGGACAATCTGAAGTTAAACGAACTGTGTTTCTCTGTATCGCTTCTGAAAAACGTGTGCATGCTACGCAATAGCTTTCATTAAACGTGCACGCTGTTCTACTTCTTTATTCTGTATCAAACGGAATACACATTTGAAAAATGCTTTAATTATTGATTCATTAATGAAATTAGTACTGCGAAAATGACTTTAAATAATTCTGCATGACATATTACTCATTTATATACTGTGCGAAGAAATAAAGTACACATGCAGAATTTGAACACGTACGTCAGCGTGTTAGGTGTGAACCTTCGCCGCTGTGCTCCGCTCGCTTCCTAGAAACATGGCTAACGTTATGCGTATAGGAGGTACGCATAAAACTTGAACATACACTTTCTCCTAAACTTGGTGCCGTCGCACGAACAGCCGCTTGCCATGCACTCAGGACAGGTCCCTTTCCAATATACGTAAGCCTCGAAGTCAATGATTAACAGATCTGATTGTCCCCTCATCGCGTTTCTCCCATGGCACATTATTTGGTAATGCGTAGACGAAAAATATCTAATATGCCAATTTGGTCCAAGATAGACTGGATGAGCAAGGGTGTACCTTAGTCTCCGTAATCACCTGACCACACTCCTCTGCATTTTCTGTCACCTCAAAAGTGAACTGAACAGCTTTCCAGTCGATACGGTTGAAGAACTGGAGCAGCTAACTGTACAGTATTGCAAGAATATGCGAAGAATGCACGTGGACCAGCACTGTTAATTACATGTGTGCAACAAATTCTAGTATGTAGCGAGCTGAAGCAGTTTAATTATTTGTCAAGGTTCTCTATATGTGAAGTTTGAAGATAAGTAGATGGGGACTTCATAGGAATGCTCGCAGTTCCGAACAAATTTGCACCAACTACTACAATATTTCATACGTAAGTCAACGGCGGCTTGTAATCACACATTCAGAATTACCTCGTGAATGGCTCAACTGCGGAACCATGGTTATTGGAAAGATTTAGCTTTTATTATCGTATAGCTTTACCTGTGTTTTCGCAACTAATTACAATATTCCCTGTACAGCTTTATGCTGTCCCACATCGATTCTTAATTTCCACATTTTCAGAAGGCGTTTGGCAGTTCATCACAAACGAATTCCAATAATTTTGCATGCCTATGGAGTATCGTCTCAGTTGTACGACTGGATTTGCGATTTCCTGTCAATAAGATAACAATTCGTAGTAATAACTGGAAAGTCTTCTAGTGAAACAGTGATACCTCGTGTTCCCAAAAATGCATTGTTATATGCCCTCTGCTATTTGTAATCTGTATAAATGATTCAAGAGACAATCTGATCAGCCCTCTTAGACTGTTTCCAGATAACGTCTACCAACAGAGCACTTGCCCGCGAAAGGCAAAGGTCCCGAGTTCGAGTCTCGGTCCGGCACACAGTTTTAATCTGCCAGGAAGTTTCAAAACACCCAATCTCCGAGCGGAGAAGATTCCGACCCGGCCGGGAATCTAACACGAACCCTGGTCCCTTCGGTTAGAAATCTGACTCCAGTTTCCGAGACGGACATAGTGATAGGCAAGTTGAAGTGCTCATAGCTGTTAAGGTATGAACTTTGGAGCCTATGTTTACTAGACCTTTTCCTAAGAATGATCGTTGCTGCCATTCGTGAATTCTGACCATTCGCCCTGAGACTCCCTATAGATATCCGTATCACCTGCAGAATGTCTGAGATTACTACTCCTTTTTCGTTTGTTCTAAGTTCCTTGTGTCTCAGGCACCGCATGTACCTATTTTATTTATCGTACCAATTGGACGAAAGTTGGTGAAGGGGCGTAAGTCGACCGACCCACATTTGGGGGGAAATCGAGAGGAACTGTGTAATTGTATAACAAATTAATATGGCTATATTTATTGGGATTTTTATGCTAGATGATGCCAATCTGATTGGCAGAGAAGGTATAAAATCTGTAATAATGTATTTTGGTAACGTGATTTATCATTAAATGTCGGACTCATGCCTTTAAGAAAATACATGTAGAAGGTACTGAAATCGGACACTTTTTTACTCGTATTATCATAATATTGATTGAACACAATTCAACACATACAGTTCTACATTTTACACTATTAATGAATCATCATCATCTTCATCAACAATCAGTGTGTGACAATCCGACTCGTCGTTTTGACTATCATTGTTTACTGGCCGCTTCATAATTTCTTCATAGAAAGGTTGGTGTTCGTCAGAAAGATCTCGGAAAAATTTAAAGTCCTTGATTATATCGCACTTGTTTGCAACCTTTCCAGATGGATAAGCTAGTTTTTCTCGTGTAGTGTGTAGACCACTTTGGAAGCCAAGAGAAAACAGTGTAATCCATCAGTCCTCTGATCGCTGTACAAGCTGTGTTATCAAAAAGTGACAAGTGCTGACAGAGAATGCCTCCTTCCCTTGTCTTTTAGCACTTTCATAAATTTTTGTCCCCCTGTAGTTGACCTGCCACGTTGTCTTGAAAGCTACTATTTCAGTAGCAGCAACCTCTGCAACAAGAAATTTACTTGGTTTCGAACTTTTAAGAATCACATCTGTGACATGCACAATAAACGTTCTGTTCTGTTTGGACAGTTTCCTTTCTACAATACGGAAATCCCTATGACATAGTTAAACCACTGTCCTCTCACTGGAAAGTAATGTTGAATCTCCTAGAATTGCTTACGTAGAGCAGAAGTCAATCTTTATGCAAAATACAGTGCGAGAGATGTGCGAGTAGAAAGTATTAAATCATAAGCAGTACTAACAACTAAGCTCTATCTTTGCTATTAAGAGAGCTTGAGTCACTGCTGCTGTTCTTATAAAAATAAGATCTGTTTTCAGATCCTATAAAATGTACACTATGACGCACTTTTACCACTGTAACTTTTGTTCTTGCAGTTACATATGTAGTATCTGAGGCAAAAGAAAACTCCAAAATCACCAAATTATGGACCGATGCCCTTTCACAAATTGTAATGAAGACAGTCACAAGAAAAGTGATCCCGAATTTTATGTGTATGCGTGTGTGTATTAACTTCTACAACATTCTTGCAGTTTAAATCTGGTGGTGAAAGGTTGCTCCTTCGAAACCCATCAATTCCGTTGCTTTTGCACTGCGAAAGGTCGCTGATCCTACATTTTAACAACCACTACTTCGCATCCATTGCTAACAAATTCAAACAAACGCAAGTGACATTTATGCAGTGATGAGGCAGTTACCGACTTGTGGGAGGAAATTCAGCTAGCGCGAGCAGGAACGCGCCGTCGCTGCTATCTGCACGCCAGTGGCGGAACTAATCTGCTTCACATTGCGGTATGCTCCGAAATAACACGCTACTCTTCCTGCCAGTTCTGGAAACTCCGGCGTTTGGCTGAGCTTCGTTGGAAAACACCCCTGACGAGAACAGGTCTCGGCAACCCACACTGTCAAGGCAGCGCCATATCAATCACAGGCTCCTATTTCGCATTCCACTCTATAGATACTTCCCAGCACGTTCTTCGTAGTGCAGAGGCATCGTCAAAAACTCAAGTACCTGGGGAAAAGGTGACAACATGCTTACTTCTCAAAATAATACACAGAGCGAGCCTTAACTGACCCAACAAAATAACCCAGAACAACCTCCGATATTAATCATACAATGTAGGCTTTCACGGCCCGTGTTGTCTTCAGTTAAAACTCCCGGGCTGAGAGGCCGTGGTCGATGCATAAAATTTCCACATGACGTTTCGTCACCATCTGCGGGAGACATCTTCTGAGGTCGTCCGGCTACTGCCACTGAGGCTCCAGATACTCCGCTTAGCCGAACATAAAAGAAACTGTCGCTTAGGACACATCGAAAAATCGGCCGTAGCTGAGCATGTTTTTCGGGATGGGAATCACGAAATTAAATTTAATGAGACAAGCGTTCTAGCACGAACATCCCATTGTCATGCGCGCATGTATAGAGAAGCAATAGAAACTCAAACACCGTAACAATTTTAATAGAAAAGAGGAAGTTTTAAAGTTGGACAAAATATGGATCTCGACGCTGCGCCAGCAGAAAGACAATCGATTACTCTTAATTGAGAATGATGACCCCTTCCAAAGATAGGCATACCGTCGGCATCACGTGACGAATGGTGGTGCCCTCTATGCGCTCTATAAATGCGAGAGTACCTGCAGCCTCAATGGCAGTAGCCGGACGACCTCAGAAGATGTCTCCCGCAGATGGAGACGAAACGTCAGGTGGAAATTTTATACATCGACCACGGCCTCTCAGCCCGGAAGTTTTAACTGAAGAGAACCTCCGATATTTTCGGAGTGTGGTTTGATACACCGTGCCGGAGGTTAGAGTTCTCCGTGTGTGTGTGTGTGTGTGTGTGTGTGTGTGTGTGTGTGTGTGTGTACGCGCGCGTTATTAGCGTAAGTTAATTTCAGTTGGTTTAAGTAGTGTGTGTAAGGGTAGGGACCGAAGCTTGCTGTGGACATCGGGAATGCCTACTTATCGCCGGAAAGCTTGCATTCGGTACTGCTCAGTTCCCTCTCATGTTTTTCCGGCAGCGTTGGCTGTACCTTAACAGTAACACACAGCCGTATGGTGAGGTTTACTTATGGAGAGTTGGCCAATATGCACCACGTGCATGGATACACTACATGTTAGGGATGACGGTTGTCCTTGAAACAACGAGTTTTCCGTTCTTTCTTTCTTTGATGCCATTTTAACCCGACGTTAACCGTTCAAATCAACCCTGTTTTTCCTGTAATAAACGTCGAAATTGAGCAAAGATTGAAAAATTTTGACTCCGTTTCAAAATACGCGGAACCAAAACAATTTAATTAGGCAAATAAAGGAAACTTAGTCCGTCCATAGCTCGCTGTTTTTCTCGAAAAGCGAAAACTGATAGAAAAAAAATGGTTCAAATGGCTCTACGCACAATGGCACTTAACGTCCGAGGTCATCAGTCCCCTAGACTTAGAATTGCTTAAACCTAACTAACCTAAGGACATCACACACATCCATGCCAGAGGCAGGATTCGGACCTGCGACCGTGGCAGCAGCGCGGTAGAATACTATTAAAAAATCATCTCTATTCTTCTAATTATTCTAATTCTTCGAAACTCTGCTTAAAAATCATATTGTAATCGTGGATCATGCCACTATTTAGATATTGCGAATAATTTGTGCTGAAGGTTGAAAACTTTGGTTGAAGAACTGTTTGTCATGTTAATTTGTTCGTTTTCAAGGGCTGCAAGCACATAACAGCATATTATGTACACACAGGCAACAAATCACTTTTTTATCGTACACTATGGATGAATTTTTAAAAAGTTTTGATTTATTACTGTAACCGTAACTTACTTCCTCTTATTATTTCATTGAAATGGTAGATTAATATATTTAAGCAAATGAAGCACTGTACGTCATTGCTACGTCACTTCTTAAAGACACTTACAGACACTGGATGGTGCCATTCTGTATTACAACAGATGTCCGACGATAACTATGAAAAAACTACCATATGCACCAGATGGGGCAAGTGTAACACGGAATACACACGGAATACACACTATTAAATAGGCCAAGTCATTCGAGTGGTGTTCGTTTATGTCAGCATTGTTGTTAAAATAGGATTGATCGGTTTTCCCATTTGCTATAACAACGCAATATTTCAAACCAATGCAAATTTTACGAATAAAAATCACTCCTTTTTAAAAATGTTTACTTAAGAACGAAAAATTTATCACTGCTGCTACGGCTAATTGATATTTCGTTCAAATGGCTCTGAGCACTGGGACTTAACATCTGAGGTCACCAGACCCCTAGAACTTAGAGCTACTTAAACGTAACTTAAGGACATCACACACATTCATGCTCGAGGCAGGATTCGAACCTGCGACCGTAGCGGTCGCGCGGTTCCAGACTAGCGCCTAGAACCGCTCGGCCACACACCGGCCGGCTAATTGATATTTCGTAATTTTACACTGTGGTTAGTAAAAAAACATCTTATAACCGAGTCCAGACAAATACCAAAAAGTAACGGCCATTCAGAAACGTACCAGTATCTGTTTTAACCGGTCGGTTTTCCCTATCCCTAGAATGTAATGGAAGAGCGGTACAACGACGCTACGCTGGTCCGTTCCCGCAGCGACGGCAACCGTACCGCAGTAGTTTCACATTTTACTGTTGTTGCATTGCTCTGTGTTTAGTGTTGCACATTTTGGTTAGTGCATGTTACATGTATTTTCACTTCTGTACAGCTATTTTCGAAAAAGGAAGCTAATTGAATTAACATGTAATGAGCCACCGGACACCAAGTCTCTCTTATACCAAAATACTGAGAAAATATCCCTTAACTACGCCTGGAATTTGGTCGTACGTTGGATTCTTTCCAGACTACACATTTCTCTAGAGGTACGAGACGGCGACAACTATTTGTTTTGGGCGCCCAGTAACGTAAGACTTCAACTTGAAACTAAAATATCTAGACGACACTATATCTGACTCCACAAGTTCACATTGACAGCTGATAACATAAGAACAAATCGTCTGCCATCATTTTATAATTGGTTATTTCTGTTCATTGTTTATTATTATTATTTTTATTTTTCTCAGACCTTAGGTCTGGTAAAAAATGGAAAGTGACGCGGACTTTCATCAAGCGTGACTTCCTTTTAACTGTACGGTATATGTTACATTGCATTTAGGAACTTTCGGGTAATTGAACAAGTGTCAATAATTACAGATTTCTGTAGTTGTATATATAAGTTTGGATGTAGCTGTATTGCATTGATGTACTGGTGGATATTGTGTGGTATGACTCCTGTAGTTGATAGTATAATTGGTATAATGTCAACTTTATCCTGATGCCACATGTCCTTGACTTCCTCAGCCAGTTGGATGTATTTTTCAATTTTTTCTCCTGTTTTCTTTTGTATATTTGTTGTAGTGGGTATGGATATTTCGATTAGTTGTGTTAATTTCTTCTTTTTATTGGTGAGTATGATGTCAGGTTTGTTATGTGGTGTTGTTTTATCTGTTAGAATGGTTCTGTTCCAGTATAATTTGTATTCATCGTTCTCCAGTACATTTTGTGGTGCATACTTGTATGTGGGAACATGTTGTTTTATAAGTTTATGTTGTAAGGCAAGCTGTTGATGTATTATTTTTGCTACATTGTCATGTCTTCTGGGGTATTCTGTATTTGCTAGTATTGTACATCCACTTGTGATGTGATCTACTGTTTCTATTTGCTGTTTGCAAAGTCTGCATTTATCTGTTGTGGTATTGGGGTCTTTAATAATATGCTTGCTGTAATATCTGGTGTATATTGTTTGATCCTGTATTGCAATCATGAATCCTTCCGTCTCACTGTACATATTGCCTTTTCTTAGCCATGTGTTGGATGCGTCTTGATCGATGTGTGGCTGTGTTAGATGATACGGGTGCATGCCATGTAGTGTTTTCTTTTTCCAATTTACTTTCTTCGTATCTGTTGATGTTATGTGACCTAAAGGGTTGTAGAAGTGGTTATGAAATTGCAGTGGTGTAGCCGATGTATTTATATGAGTGATTGCTTTGTGTATTTTGCTAGTTTCTGCTCGTTCTAGAAAGAATTTTCTTAAATTGTCTACCTGTCCATAATGTGGGTATTTTATGTCGATAAATCCCCTTCCTCCTTCCTTTCTGCTTAATGTGAATCTTTCAGTTGCTGAATGTATGTGATGTATTCTATATTTGTGGCATTGTGATCGTGTAAGTGTATTGAGTGCTTCTAGGTCTGTGTTACTCCATTTCACTACTCCAAATGAGTAGGTCAATATGGTATAGCATAAGTATTTATAGCTTTTGTCTTGTTTCTTGCTGTCAATTCTGTTTTCAGTATTTTTGTTAGTCTTTGTCTATATTTTTCTTTTAGTTCTTCTTTAATATTTGTATTATCTATTCCTATTTTTTGTCTGTATCCTAGATATTTATAGGCATCTGTTTTTTCCATCGCTTCTATGCAGTCGCTGTGGTTATCCAATATGTAATCTTCTTGTTTAGTGTGTTTTCCCTTGACTTGCTGTTTTTCTTACATTTGTCTGTTCCAAAAGCCATATTTATATCATTGCTGAATACTTCTGTTATCTTTAGTAATTGGTTGAGTTGTTGATTTGTTGCTGCCAGTAGTTTTAGATCATCCATGTATAGCAGATGTGTGATTGTGTGTGTGTGTGTTCCAGTAATATTGCATCCATAATTTGTATTATTTAGCATGTTGGATAGTGGGTTAAGAGCAAGGCAGAACCAGAAAGGACTTAATGAGTCTCCTTGGTATATTCCACGCTTAATCTGTATTGGCTGTGATGTGATATTATTTGAATTTGTTTGGATATTAAGTGTGGTTTTCCAATTTTTCATTAATATGTTTATTATTATTATTATATTATTATTTTATTATTATTATTATTTACAATGATGAACGACATGACTGCTTCGAATTATATATGATGGTCATCCTCAGCGTAAGAATAACGTAAATGCGTATGTGCGTGTCCTCGTTTTATTTGTAGCGATGTTATGTAATTAAGGAGTGCGTCGTTAAACTCTAGTGTACTGAAGTGTGTATAGCACAGACAAATTTATCGGTCCTGTCGCCGGAGGAGAGCGCCAAGGGTTAGATGACAATGGCCTGTAAGTGACGTGTCCCAACCACTTCGTTACGCCTCTGTGTCCGGAAGCACCGATGCCACGCGAGACAGTATTTCAACGACTGTGGCGTATTGTCTGAGTTATCACTTTGCTCGCAGTTAGTCATTCAAATAATTTCATATATGCGATTGACATGGAACCTGTCAAATGCTAAAATACTCTTAAACAGTCTCAGCAGCTCCACAAAACCACAGGCAAGTTCCCTAAACCTGAGGCAATCATACTTTAGTGTACTTCCAGCGCCAATAGTCGTAGCCGTAGTGGGCGCTACACAGATTTATACTGTTGGCCGTTAAAATCTCAACATCTGGAAGAACAGCAAATAATGAAATTTGCTTATTGTCCGTACATAGTAAAGTAGAAAAATTTAATTATGAAATTTTTAGGCAGTGTGAGGGTATACAGGGTATGAAACTTAGTAGAGTGTTTCCATCTCTGGCAGCAACATTGGCTGTAGACCGGATGGGCATTGAGTCGATCTGAACTTTGGACGGACACACACACACACACACACACACACACACACACACACACACACACACACACGTACTATTAGCATTAAACCATCGTTTCATTTTATATTTTTTACTACACACACACACACACACACACACACGTGTGTGTGTGTGTGTGTGTGTGTGTGTGTGTGTGTGTGTGTGTGTGTGTGTGTGTGTGTGTCCATCCTTGTGATGGATGGTCCGCGGGACTTCAGCTGCTTATGGCTTCACATGTTCAGGCTGTATTTTACTGTATTCGTACTGGTAGTATGGATAGGTTACGCAATTAATACATGAATGTTGTTCGTCCCGAATGATTACTTGTGGGGGTTTTTTCATATATTCTGCGTATGTTAACACACAGATTTTCCACATTTGGTTGTTTCGATACGTTTTGGACACCCATTTTATGACTATGTAAGTATGCCCTTCTACGGTTTGCACCTGGGCATTTTATAACTAAGACGAGACACACACATATACTTATATTGTCATTTTGAAACTTTACCTATGCTGACACTTAGATACTGTTGATACTGTAATTATGCAAGTACTACTTGCACACAGATACATATTGCTTTGGTTAACTTAGTTTCTATGTTGTCGCAGTTTTTCATATATCTATCATTTTCTACAGCTGTTTTTGGAGACTGGAAGGTTACTTCAGGATTTTGTAGTTTATTGTATCCCCTAACTGAGCAATCACGAAATATTCAATTAATGACATTATTAATAAATAGTACATTTGTGTAACTATCGACTGGAAATTAGTTATGGTATACTATGTATAATTTTAAGTATGTGACAACGGATATATATGCTGGTTTTTAGCAAGTGATAGCTTTAAATTCTCTTATATAGTATTTCCCTTGAATCTTTTCCTGTTTTTAATTCATTTGTCTTCGCGTGGATGGTAGGCTGGTGATGCTGTCAGTACTGTTTGTGCATACAGTCCTGAAGATAGACCGAAACTGGTTGTACTATAATCAATTAACATCATAACGACGGCTGCAGGTGTTTAATTTTGTTACGTATATACATGTACGTCATTCCATGCTGCTTCAACTCTGTACCTGAGCTCTTTAGTCTTCGTAGCTCGTGTGTGGTGGCGAGCCAGTCTCTAGGCAACAAACGATCAGATGTTTTCAATGGGCGATAGATCTGGAAACGTGCTGGTCACGGCGAAAATTTAGCACCGAGGTAGGACACGACAACATGGACAACTAACATCACTGTGACTTCGACGATAGGGTACAGCCACTAGCTGTAACATCTCTGAATACACGGTGCAGCCATGTTAGTGAGACCACCATGTCCGACGTCAACGTGCAACACCCACTCTCAGATGGCAGGTGGCAGGTGGCATCACTAGCAGTGGAGGGTATATAACGCATGTAGGGGTACGCTGTAAACAGTGCAGTCAGTTGTCGTAATGAGGAAACTGATCGATTTACCTGACGACCGAAGGGGGCATGATCATTGGCATTTGGGCCAATGGTGAAAGCATTTCCGAAACATCTAAGTTTGTAAATTGTTCGCATGCTACCATAGTTGAAGAATACACCGCAAGGCAAAATGGCGCTACGTGCAACTGTTGAACAACTGACCACCCATATGAACCAAGGGGCTACCAACAGTGCCTTCTCAACGAACGTGGCTGCGAATGGACCACCACAGCGGGCGCCTGGTTCATGCCGTTCATTGGCGATGAAGGCTGGAATTTTCACGCCAGTGCCGCAACCGGACATCCCCCGAGTGACGAAAGCTGCTCTTTTCAGATGAATGACGGTTTACGCGCTATCTGACAGATGGCCGTTGGCGTGTAAGGCGTGAAACGTCTGAAAGCAAACATCCTGCAACAGTCTTCGGAAGGGCCAACACTGCAGGAGGAAGCGTTATGGTCTGGACAACGTTTTCGCGGGTGCTGATATTCTGGGAGGCACAATGGAACAAAGGTATGCATATATCCTTGGGGGACCATATCAGCCCTGCTTGCTATTTGTTATTCCTCAGCACGATGCTACCAGAAGAACAATGCAACGTGTCACACACCTTGCAGCGCACATGCGTGGTTCGAAGAGAAGAGTTGACCGTACTCCCCTGGCCACTATACTCCTCGCATTTTAACCCAACCGAGGATACGCCGGACCACCAGGCTCGGGCTGTTGGCGCCACGGATCCCGAACCGAGAAACACAGCGCAGGCACTGGAGTCAGCATGGCTCTACATCCCCGTTGGTACGTTCCAGGCCCTCACTTGGCACTCTTCCTGCAGGTCTCGCAGTGCTCCGTGCTGCAAAAGATTGTTGTTCCGGCTTTAGACAAGTGGTCACAATTTTACTGGACAATATACAACGGCTGCCATCCAAATCACTGGCTGTGCGATGAAGAGGTAGTCGTGTTGGGCGCCCTGTGGCACCTCTCATACCATCTCAAGAGGTGCTGGACCCATATGACGAGGACGAGAATATCCTGGCACTCCACACACAAATACGTCGACTAGTACGCTGCACGCAAAACCGGGCCTCATCTGAGAGGACGATGTGCTGCCACTCTTGTATCCAGTGTTGTTGGGTGTACCACTGTCAGCGCGCCCTTTGCTGAGACATCAAAAATGGTCACATTGCCGACAGTCGGTGGCGCTCCAGATGTCCTCGCACTGTCCTCGTGGGCACTTTTCTTGCTGCGAAAATGCCCGTTTCCTTATTGAAGGTCCGTGCTTGTCGATCCTTCATGGCTGGGAGAAGAATGTGTCCTCTCTGCTGCAAGTTGGGTCGTGCCGTCAGGATCTTGCATGGCGTAGAGTATAGCCGTCGTCAACATACCTCATTAAATGTTCACATAACACTGTATCTCGACGAACGCCAGCAGCAATATTGGGAATAACAAACCATCGTCTCGATAAGACAAGATCCTGCGCCGGCCGCTGTGGACGAGCGGTTCTAGGCGCTTCAGTCCGGAACCGCGCTGCTGCTACGGTCGCAGGGTCGAATCCTGCCTCGGGCATGGATGTATGTGATGATGTCCTTAGGTTAGTTAGGTTTAAGTAGTTCTAAGTCTAGGGGACTGATGACGTTAGATGTTAAGTCCCATAGTGCTTAGAGCCATTTGAACCATGATCCTGCCTCTTTCGAATTCAGATACGTACTGGCCCATGTTCCTGCTCCTCCCATATGGCACACCATCTTTACACCATCAACTAACTTTCAAACGCGATTTCTGAGTGAGAAATCCGCTGCGCAATCTTTCCTTATGTACATGGTGTGTAAGTGGGCGATCACAAAGTTCCCAGCCGGCCGTGGTGGCAGAGCGGTTCTAGGCTCTTCAGTCTGGAACTGCGCGACTGCTACGGCCGCAGGTTCGAATCCTGCCTCGGGCTGGATGTGTGTGATGTCCTTAGGGTTAGTTAGGTTTAAGTAGTTCAAAGTTCTAGGGAACTGATGACCTCAGATGTTGAGTTCCATAGTGCTCAGAGCCATTTGAACCATTTTGAACAAAGTTCCCGTTCGCAGGTCGTACAGTCCAGAATCGGTATGCCGATCAGCCAAAATCGCCTTGAGAACTGAGGCATTCATCTCACCGGTGCACCAGGTCGAAGATACCCATTTGATAAAACAGTGTGTCCAGCAGCGCGAAGAAGTTCGTAACTGCTGTTTCACACCCTCATCCGACAGGAATCCTCAATCTCTCAGTCTTTTTTATGGGACCGAAGGCGTGATAATCGCATGGGGAGAGATCAGGACTATAGGGGCGGGGGATAGGAGGGGGTGGGAGTGGCGAGTGGGTAGGGGCTGCTCACGACACCTCCGATATGGGACCGTGCGTTATCATGAAGCAACAGCACCCCTTGACACGAACCATTCCACAATGGTGGTTTTCGACAGAAATGTCACACCGTATACATTCTTCGATGGATGTGCACGTTGGTCCTGTTAGGACGTATTTGATGGTAACGTCACCACAGTTCACATTTACACATTTGCCGCACGCTCTTCGGGAAGACAAGAATGCTACACTAGTCCCTTGCCTTCATGTCTGTGCTCATACACCAGCATCGCAGTCGCGCTACGTTGCAGCAACCCTCAAAGGAAAGCTTTTTGATCGCCCTCTTTTAGACGGGGTTTTTCCTACATACTTCGTGCGAGAACGCTGAAACAATCATTTGCGTATCCAGGTACGTAGTGCACACTTCATGTCAGTTTGTCGTTTGCTGTACGGTGCTGTAATTTTAATGGCTAGCGGTGTATTAGGCACGCCTGCGTTTCTCCGTGATTTTCTTTCGCCACAAAGTTGTAAGCTGCGGTCTGAAACTCGTCCAGAGAATGCGGAGCGTGGCGCGGTATATCCGGTGTCTACGACACGCCGCGGTGCTCCTCTTTACGAGTCTAACCGCACTGGAATCCGTTTACTTTGCAACCCTCGCCAACACTTTCGCACACTGTCTCACGTTGGTTTCCACATAAGAGTCCAAATTTCAGCAATTTCAGTGTGAGACGCCATCCTGCCAATTACTGAATCTAACAGGATTTATAATAACTGGCTGGAAATATATTACATCTGAATAGACACAGAGAAAATGACTGCTGCAATATGTTTACTGAAAGCCCAATTGGCGAACGATAGGTGTGACCGTAGACAATGGTCCACAGCCATGATACGTTTCTTTAACAACACTGTCACGTCGCCAACACAATTCAAATCCGAGAGCAGGATCGCCAACGAAGTACAAGACGTGGCACTGAAGCACGTTTATTACTGGCACTAACGTAGAGAGAGAGAGAGAGAGAGAGAGAGAGAGAGAGAGAATAGAACTGAACTCCTGGGTTCAGAGCGCTGCTATTTACACGAACATCGATTATTTCAAAATATATAAACGTTACAAACATAAATTTCTAGAACCATCCACAAACAATAGATAGAAAACGAAAAATATTTGCTGGTGATGGGGTTCGAACTGGCGAACAGCAGCATACCGGCCAGACACGCTAACTGCTATCCACGCGGTATGCAGCACAGCTCGCAATAACAACAACAACAACAACAACAACAACCTGCCGTACTGACGTACTATTAGCATTAAACCATCGTTTCATTTTATATTTTTTACTACGTACTTTCGGCTGTCCAGCCGTTCCCAAGTGTCAGCAATACGGATGATATGTAAGAATTAAAATATGAAGCATAAAGAAACAAATGTTTGGTGGACAGAATAAAGAAGCTTATGAAGTGTAACCTGTTAAACGCACATACATGGGTTAGAGTGAAAGGACTTGCCCACGCCATACAACTTTAGAAGAGCTGTTCCTTGGAAGGAAGAGCATATATTTCATTACAGTATACTGTGTCAGCAGTTTCACAGAACTAATATTGCAAGTATTAATTATTTCTGTCATAATGGAAGTGGCAGGACCTCCCTACGAAACTTTCACAGGCAAGGAAACAGTTCTTCCCCTTGCTGAGAATCATTTTATTATTGTTCTGCTCAGATCTTTCTTTGATCGATCAGCCAGGAGGTGTTGCTGTCGCAGTTCCTTACACTTATGACTATGCTGTGTAAGTACTGTTTTCGTAATACCTGGTGACACGATTGCGAGGGCGTACTGTAAGTAAGGCCTCCGAATTTTTAATGTGGAACTTTTAAAGCTTTTTAAAAAAACAAACATGATTAATACCTATATTTTTATTCTTCATGTCTACATACTTATTTCTCAACATAGTCACCCTGGTAACGAACACATTTCTCCCAACTAGAGAACAGTTTGTGGATAGCGTCACTGTAGAATGACACTATTGGCGGAGCAACAGCCTCACCTTACATCGTTTCATCACTACCGAATTGAAGTCTTCTAGTGTTTTCAGTTTTTGGAAACGGATGAAAATCTGATGGAACCAAGTCGGGCCTGTATGAAGGCTGATCGGTGGCGGTGAATCAACGGCGTCTAATTATTGCGGATGTAGCAGTGCTCGTGTGCAGTCTGGCATTGTCGTGCTGAAGAGGGTGCTCCACGGGTGGATGAACTCTTCTGCGGTTAGAAATACACCGATTCCCCGCGCACCGACAAAGTTAACGTTAACACTGCCATGTTACACGCTACAATTCCGAGACCTCTAAGGGTTCCAACTTGCGTCAGCGAAGTGGGAAAGTCGACGGAGTAATATGCACGACACGTAATACCTCGACCGATGTTGAAAACAGAATAAAAAATGTGTAGGCATTACTTTTCAGCAACCGCTCGTACAATTTATAAGTCCTATATTATAATTGCGTCATGTCACTTTTTGTGTACTCTTTCTTACCATTTTTCACTACTCTGCTCTTACTTTTACACAAGTTAGTATACACGGGTGCTACCAGAAGAGCCACTGAAGAAAGACTATGGGAGATAAAAGTAAATTGTCGAGAACATACGCCATGAATCTTATGTCTAGCCCAAACGTCTCAGAGTAGGATAATTTTAGCCAAGCAAATTACTATGGGAATAATTTCCTTTGTAGGCCACTAGAGATGCTTAAAACAATTGGGTGAAACATGGTAACTTAGAACACAAAAATAAGCATAATGGGGCTAAGACCGCGAAACCGCGGTAGTGTATAGTGACTCCTGCCGTGTAAGACTTCGGTCAGTAAAGTATTTTACAACTGTGACGGATTTGTTTACCACAAAAGTAAGATTCGGTCTCAAAGTACCAGTAAAACATCTCTACGGTAAACAGCATTAAAAAAGGATAATTTTCAACTTATGTAAGCTACATGCAATGATTTATTGGAACGGAAACCATGCAATTAAAAACAAAAGTGGTGGAAATATCAGAAGTAGTTGAAAAGAAGATATCTATGCTCGAATTGTGTTCGACATGCCGGGTAGCAAAGGCAAACTTCAGACACACGGGCGCCTCGTGGTTTCCACGCAAGAGTAGGCAGCGAAATTTATCGCTTGAACTAACCTAGACCTCGGGTTGCGCTGCAGATCAGTCTGTCGCTACAACCAAAATTTCGGGAGGGATGGGAGCAATATCACACTCGAGTCAAACTTTTACATACTGTATCTTCCTTCAGTTTCATAATGAACTACTAAATAACGTGAAAGCTAACTCCAAGATAAAATCTATAGGAAGGTAATCTATCCCCCAACGTTACGTTTCCCGACAGTTTACAACAAATCGTACTAAAAGGCTCGATTTTGAGAAATCTTTAATGTGGTATATGTTAGCTTCGCTGTATGTTTGTAGACTTTGGTATTTTCATTTGTGAATTTCAGACGAATATTTTGTGCGCTCAAATCGGGACGTTTCGATTTCGCTCGAATGGACAGCGACGTTCCACGGCGTCACAGATCTTGTACTGTGACTAGCTGACATGAGCAACCGGAGTAACCACCATCCTAATTTACTCACCGTATTTGTACGTATACTTGTGTATTACAAAAATGTAGAGTGCTCTGTTACAATTGTGTGTATACCCTTGCCTGGATTTACACCGTTTTGGTTCTTTATTCAAGTTAACATTGGGTCTGAGGGCACCAAGTTCCTTCACTTTCTTCCTAATTACATATTCCAAAATTTTACCTGATACATTGCACACTGGATTCATATTGCGTTGTTTTCGAACTCATGGTATGCTGCCGTTATTAGCACGAAAGTAAAACTCGCTAACCTCCATGCATAATACGCTCCCACAAAGAAAGCTGCTAATAACGCAGGTTACCAGCAGTCAGCCATGCTCTGAGCACTATGGGACTTAACATCTATGGTCATCAATCCCCTAGTACTTAGAACTACTTAAACTTAACCTAAGGACATCACGCACATCCATGCCCGAGGCAGCATTCGAACCTGCGCAGTCAGCTAGCCAATAAAGTAATGGGACATATTTGTGGCAGGGTTATATTTCTCGCTATTTTTCACCCTAATCATTCGTTAAAATCTCGTTAGGCGGAGATACGCTACCGTACTCTAGTGCACTCTGATGAGTGATTTGCAAACTAATTCCAAGCGTGGATAAAATAGACAACGGCAGAAAAAAAATCTCTAAAAACTATCAAATCGATATTACTCAACGTCGATTAATTATGCATCAAAGCGTAAGAGAGATAGCGAGACAGGGATTCGATGATGAAGTTTCGTCAACTTGGTTCATTCCCTTTTGATGTAAACAATGGAACGTGATAACTGTGTGGAGGTTAGTAGGACACCCTTAGAATGAAAAACAGCCTTTGGGACGCCCATAAGAGCAGTACTCCGAGGAAGCTACGCCCCAAACCTCTGCTACGTAGAGCTAAGTGGCATTTCTAGGTGTAGCCTAGCTACTACCAATTCGAAAAACATCGCGTGATATCACATATCAACAGTTGTGAAAACGTTTACAGGCATTATTTAAATCCGTCTGGGAAATATGCCAAATGCGTTCTGATAATTTAATTTCTATAATACGCCTTGAGAAATTTATTGTAATATGTATTTTGGGGCGACTTCGCCTCAGAACCTTAAACTGCGAGCCGCGCCTGCCTCAGAGAAACGAACGGATGACAACGTAAACACTCTGTACAAAAATTTAGTCACTCCCTGAAAAGAGCACACTTCTCGCTTTAGAGCGCTGTGCAACTGCTACGTAGCGGTCGTGTGACCCTCCAGTGCTGACCGAAGTTACGTTAGCGCATTGTGGTGTTTGTGACAATTGGTTGTATGGAATCAACACAGGAAGAAGTGGAGACGTGAATGATCATAGTGTGCATTAAGTTACTTGATTTGTTAATGTATCAACAAGAACTGTAACCGTTACGTGTCTACAAGGAATGGCGTACTTCTCGCCACCATGAACATGGCGGAGCAGTAGTGGTCGTTAAAAGGTCCTAACCTGAACAGCCTACAGAAGAAGTGCACGCATTTTTAATGGAAATCTCTTTCAAACCCGGCGGGAATTGAGGTGTTGAGGCAAAAGGGGAACATGTCACTCAACAGTAGTTTTGAGGTATATTGAAAAATGAAACGGGAGGTACACATTTGTTACTGTTCAACCTTTCCATCCTGCGCAAGTGCTGCAAACTGTTGGGCAACACTATGAAAATATCAGCAAGTCAATGCAGTAGTGCGCAGAAGCTCGTGATCATCAGAATACAGATGTGGTTGGTTGGCTATGTTCTGCTGTATAACTGAATGTTGTTATCGTTATTTTGCATGACTACTGAATGATCATTTTACCGATTATGAAAATAGAGAATTTTCGCAATTAGTTATTTTAGTCCATAAAATGAAGCCAAGTGTACGAAGTATTTTTGAAAATGGGTACATATTTTTGTATAAACCGTGTATCTAAAATCATTAAAAAATCACTTAAGAGTACCACCATATAAAGAGAAATTTTCTTTGCTCTCGAAAAAATTTACGTGTGAAAGGGTTAATCATTTCACCATGTTCATACACATTCCCGTTCTTTGTATCAACATTCATAATTAATATATAGCAAAATACATAATATAATGGAAATCCATATCCTTTTAAGTGCCTCGGCTTGTAACCCGGGAGAGTTAAAAAGTCAATCACCCCACCTTCAGCCGTCTAAACTTCTAGCTGCTGTTTTATTTTTGGCTACCAGTTTCAGCGTTACACTACACCGTCATCAGGCTCTCTAATCGACTTTAAGTAAGAATTCCACCTCCTATACAATCAAAATAGGTACTAGCATACAGTTACTGGTATTAGTAAACTTTTGAACACGCGAGTCCCTTCGATTACATCTTGCAGATTCAGCATTCAACATTCAACATTCTGTCGTTACACCAGTTATTAACGTACCAGCATTTCACATTTGCAATGGTTTCTCTCGCGCTTACGTTAAACTGTGATATTGCAATGTCAATCACTTAAATATTTTATCTAAAACTTATTCCCGAAATTTCATCACTACATTAGTTAGTTTTTAGTGTTGCGATTTAGTTTTTTCGTCGGTGTATTATGTATGGAGAATATGAACAATGTATGGTTATTTACCTGAAACTGCACCTGTTTCTCTTTTAGAAACAATGTTTCCTTTCCAGTTGATATGCTCCATACCAATGACTTTTTTTATCAAATTTTTCCTTTGACAATTCAGGGCGTCGTTTCTTCCTTCTAAATTCATGGAACTCATCTCCGTACACGTCTAACTGGTCCAACACCAAACACCCCGCTACAGTGCTACCATTATGCCTGAAGTTCTTTCGTACAACATGGAAACTTGTCTGCGACAAGCCCTCTTTCAGCACGAAACGAAATTTCAGCATTGGTTTAGACAGCAGAGAAAAAACCACTGAAGTCCCATTTTAGAACCAACAGATGCCGAATTGTGTGAAAGTAACTGTAGTAAAATCTCATATACCCCAAAAATGGTGACAAATCCCATTTTTGATCTCAACACCTGTATTGCTGTGTCAGCGAGTGTAGGTCCCTCTCATCCATTTTCCGAGAGAGCAATGTGAAGTGAACTGCAGTCCACGGTCATTTGGGGTCTGGTACCCCGCCGAAGACCGTTGCGCAGAGCGGCAAATAACTCTGCACGTCTCGAATGCGCCAAACAACGCAAAGCCAGAATGGTCCAATGAGATGAGTTTTCGCCTCTTTCAAATGATGCAATATGCCTATTGCACTGACAGCCAAATGAGGCGTTTTGCATGTAGGGTGCAAAAGGTGTAGTTTAGGTCGGAGATAATTCTGTGACGTTTTGGGGGGTGTTATTCGTGCCGTGACTTGGGCGTACCTATTCCGGTGAACATGAATCAGGATGTTTATTGCAACATTGTCAGCACGAGATGTTGCCCTTCAATATATTTATAATTTGTACGCTGTGGATAATATTACTCTTAAGATGATGACAGCCATGTTCACAGAGACGCATACAGTCTGTGTTTAACCAACACTCAGAGACTCTACACACCTTAACTGGCCCGCTGAATCTTATCAGCAACGAGCGGCTTCATCTGAATATGACATACATGAAGAAACTTGGGGACTCCTTCGCCGATTGAGACCATTATGAAGGCTAGACGCGAGAACACACGGTCTTGGCGTGATAACTCCTTGGTGTGACTCATCGCCAATTTATTCCGACCAGTTCATTAATTCAATTTAGGAAGAAGTTCTTGATCAAGCGGCAGCTAGCAACGGAAGTGGCGAACCAATGTTTGATACCGATAGCGCTCATGCCAGGCGCAACAACAGCTTTCGTGACCAGTCCCCGTACTGTAGCATACAGGGGCCGTAACGAAGGAAAATTCCAGAATGCCAAATACGCAAGGCATCACGCATTAATCGCGTGACCAACCACACCGAGGTCAGCTCCATCGCAACTTCTAGTAGGGCGGTTTGCAAACGGAGCGGTATGAATACACTGAAGTTCCAAAAACTTGTTTAGACATGCGTATTCTAATACAGAAATATGTGAATAGGCAGAACACGGCGCTGCGGTCGGCAACGCCTATATAAGACAAGTTTCTGGCGTAGTAGTTAGATCGGTTACTGCAGCTACAATGGCAGGTTGTCAAGATTTAATTGAGTTTGAACGTGGCGTTGTAGTCGGCGCACGAGGGATGGGACACAGCACCAGAGAGATGAAGTGGCGATTTTCCCGTACGACCATTTCACAAGTGTACCGTGAATATCAGGAATCCGGCAAAACATCAAATCTCCGACATCGCTGCAGTCTGAGAAAGGTCCTGCAAGAACGGCACCAACAACCACTAAGAGAATCATTCAACGTGACGGAATTGCAACCCTTTCGCAAATTGCTGCACCATCGATATGGGCTTTCAGAGCCGAAGGCCCACTCGTGTTCCTTGAGGACTGCACGACACAAAGTTTTATGACTTGCCTGGGCCTGTCAACGCCGACATTGGACTGTGAGACTGGAAACGTGTTGCCTGGTCGGACGAGTGTCATTTCAAATTGTATCGAGCGGGTGGACGTGTACGTGGACAACGTCATGAATCCATGGACTCTTCATGTCAGCAGGAAGCTGTTCAAGCTGGTGGAGGCTCTGTAATGGTGTGGGGCGTGTGCAGTTTGAGTGGTATGGGACCACTGATGTCTACACGGGTGACGTGTACGTAACCATCCTGTGATCACCTGCATCCATTCATGTTCATTATGCATTTCAATGGACTTGGGGTGTCACATTGTCCTGCTGGAATTGCGTAACACCTTCAGAATTGCCACCGAGTGGCTCCAGGAACACTTCCACTGGCCACCAAACTCCCCCGACATGAACACTATTGAGCATACCCGAGGTGGCCTGCAACTGTGTTCAGAAGAGACCTCCATTCCCTCGTACTCTTACGGACTTGTGGACAGGCCTGCAAGATTCATGGTGACAATTCCCTCCAGCATTACAGACATTAGTCGAGTCCATGCCACGTCGTGTTGCGCCACTTCTGCGTGCTCGCGGGGGCCGTACACAATATTGGGCAGGGGTACAAATTTCTTTGGCTCTTCGGTGTAGGACCCGCCTGCACTGTTGTAGAGAGAACGGTATGAGCAACGAGTAGATGACGCTGTCTCCACGACGCTCGTCAGTCTGAGCTGGACTTAGTTTATTTCGCTTGCCTCGGCAAAACAGGGCGCGTATCGGACTAAGAGAATGTCGAGTTCGTTCTTCACAGATGGGAACTTTTAACGAAGGAAGTGTGCTAGGGGTATATCCAAGCCATGAACTGACATAGGTACACTACTGGCCATTAAAATTGCTATATACCAAGAAGAAATGCAGATAATAAACGGGTATTCATTGGACAAATATATCTTACTAGAACTGACATGTGATTATATTTTCACGCAATTTGAGTGTATAGATACTGAGAAATAAGTACCCAGAACAACCACATTTGGCCGTAATAACGGCCTTGATACGCCTGGGCATTGAGTCAAACAGAGCTTGGATGGCGTGTACAGGTACAGCTGCCTATGCAGCTTCAACACGATACCACAGTTGATCAAGACTAGTGACTGGCGTATTGTGACGAGCCAGTTGCTCCGCCACCACTGACCAGATGTTTCCAATTGGTGAAAGATCTGGAGAATGTGCCGGCCAGGTCAGCAGTCGAACATTTTCTGTATCCAGAAAGGCCCGTACAGGACCTGCAACATGCGGTCGTGCATTATCCTGCTGAAATGTAGGGTTTCGCAGGGATCGAATGAAGGGTAGAGCCACGGGTCGTAACACATGTGAAATGTAACGTCCACTGTTCAAAGTGCTGTCAATGCGAACAAGAGGTGACCGAGTCGTGTAACCAATGCCACCCCATACCATCACGCCTGGTGATGTGCCAGTATGGCGATGACGAATACACGATTCCAATGTGCGTTCACCGCGATGTCGCCAAACACGGATGCGACCATCATGATGTGGTAAACAGAACATGGATGACGTTTTGCCATTCGTGCACCCAGGTTCGTCGTTGAGCACACCATAGCAGGCGCTCCTGTCTGTGATGTAGCGTCAAGGGTAACCGCAGCCATGGTCTCATAGCCGATAGTCCATGCTGCTGCAAACGTCGTCCAACTGTTCGTGGAGATGGTTGTCTTGCAAACGTCCCCATCTGTTGACTCAGGGATCGAGACGTGGCTGCACGATCCGTTACAGCCATGCGGATAAGATGCCCGTCATCTCGACTGCTAGTGATACGGGACCGTTGGGATCCAGCACGGCGTTCCGTATTACCCTCCTGAACCCACCGATTCGATATTCTGCTAACAGTCATTGGATCTCGACCAACGCGAGCAGCAATGTCGCGATACGATAAAACGCAATCGCGATAGGCTACAATCCGACCTTTATCAAAGTCGTAAACGTGATGGTACGAGTTTCTCCTCCTTACACGAGGCATCACAACAACGTTTCATTAGGCAACACCGGTCAACTGATTTTGTATGAGAAATCGGTTGGAAGCTTTCCTCATGTCAGCACGTTGTAGGTGTCGCCACCGGCACCAACCTTGTGTGAATGCTCTGAAAAGCTAATCATTTGGATATCACGGCATCTTCTTCCTGTCGGTTAAATTTCGCGTCTGTAGCACGCAATCTTCGTGGTGTAGCAATTTTAATGGCCAGTAGTGTAGTTAAACGCTTCTACCCTGTTTCCTGAGCAGCCATACCAAGTTCCGTACTCTGCACCGTTCAAAGCTTGCTTTTCAACCGATGTTGAGGAATAAGCAGTAGGCCCACCACTCGAATTGCACCTTTCGAGGTAAAGTCGTCTATCGCTTATCTAGGTGCCCTTTTCATTCCCTCTCAGGACATGACAGACTTGTGCTGCGTGTGCTTACATGCATTGAGGTTAAACAAGGAGCCGGGAGAGGAGAGAGAGCTCTGTAGAGGGATTTTTGCGGGATGCGGCACGGGGCTGGCAGCGGAGCGTGGCAGGCAACGACCCCGTTCCTCGTTGGTGCGCGGAGCTGTGCAGCATTCCAGCCGACGCCGGCTCGCTGCCTCTGCGCACAACACGCGCCGGGGGAGATCAGGGGCGCTGCACTTTCATTACCATTTGTTTGTTTATTTTGTATTTTTATTCATTCGTCTATTTGTCCCCGTGAGACTATGCGAGCCAGAATTATCTGGTTACGGAGCAAGTACACTGTTTACGGAATGCTGATTAGGATATTTGTGAAGGGAACAAAAAAACGAAAAAATTGTGACAATATGAATAATAAAAAGAGGCGTTCTCAACTACTGCGATAAACCCCTGTACAGAATAGGAGCGTGCCACAAGTAAATCCCATTTTCGATTTGAATACTCGGGGTTTATCGCTCGTGTTCAATTCTGCTGGAAGCCTGTGGAAAAATCTGATCAGTAGGGCGCACCTTTCTATAAAACGTACCATCAATATTACGTTCTACGTCTTTCACAATATCACTAAGGTAATCTGCAAACAGAGGAGAAAAAAAAAATAGTATATCACTGTTATATATGGTGGTAAAAACTGTCTGAAAGCCTTGTAAAAGTGTTGCAGGGCAAGCTGTGCTGTGAAATAACTTAAGGAAAAAATTCGATATGCTATGCCGTTTTTGTGATATTTAGGGCTGAAGTTAGCCAATCAGGTCATTGCGCGCGCAAAGTCAAGCACTTGCACGCGAGAAAATGAGGTAATGCACAGATATCTGCCAGCCGCGGTAGCCGAGCTGTTCTAGAAGCTGCAGTCCGGAAACGCGCGGCTGCTGCGGTCGCAGGTTCGAATCCTGCCGCGGGCATGGATGTGTTTGATGTCCTTAGGTTAGTTAGGTTTAAGTAGTTCTAAGTTCTAGGGGACTGGTGACCTCAGATGTTATTCCCCATAGTGCTCAGAGCCATTTGAACCATTTGAACGACAGACATCTGTGGGTCCGTTAATTGCTATCTGTTGAAACGCTCATTACCAGTTACAATGCTCCTCTTTTCGGAAGTGATAAATTTAAGCTAGGTGAGCAAAAGCTAAGTTTTTTCGGCTTGAGGAAATCAAATGAACAACACGTTTGGCGACAATGTCTCTGGCACATTGCTTTAATTTGCGCGCGTGACGACCTGACTGGCCAACTTCAACGCTAAATAACTCTGAAATGGCGCAACGTATCTATTTATTTTTTCTTGAGAATTGCTTCTCAGTACAAGCTTCGCTGCAACATCTTTACAAGCTTTTTAGAGTGTTTCCGATTATCCTGTAAACGGATAACAGCAACGGAACCAGAACAGAACCCTTCTACATCAGTATGAACCCTTTGAAACTGGTTCGGTTTGATTTTGGAACGTGCTTTATGCTCACGTATTCTGACGTTAATGGAGAACTGCATCACCATTACAAAAGTCTGCATGTATTCCGCGTACGGAGATCTTGCAAAACTCTGCTCCCTCTGTTCGTCCCTGAGAACCTGAGAGCCCGTAGACATCGGCGCCCAGGTTGACGACGTGTTCCTTGCCTCCAGGTAGCCATCTGATACAGTTCTGCACAGTCGTTTTGTGAACAAACACGATCTTACTGAGTAGCAAATCGGAGTTTTCAGACTGGATTGAGGATTCCCTTGTATATGCACCTCAATATGTCGCTTTCAACTGAAAGCAAGAAATCGACAGATGTTGAAGAAATTTCAGGAGTACCTCAAGTAAATGTGACAGGATCGTTACTGTTTACAATATACAGGTTGTGGAGCAAGTGAGTCCCTGATTTCAATGTTAAATATTTTGAAAACTAGGATCGATATACGAATGCAACAAACGGTATGTTTGTTATCAAAGCTGTAAGAATTTTATACAGAAATTATACAGAAGTTTCGAAATAATTCGAAAGGCTGCTGACAGGTGGCATTTTACGCTGTGAAGCTCGTAGAGTATCAGCTTAATTAAATTCGTTGTCTGCAAGCAGTCTTTGCAATCATCCCAAAGTTTTTTTTTCCGAAATGTCTACCACTAGCAGTACGGAGACGGCGCCAACGAACAATGCATCGTCCTGTAGTGTTTCAACGGAAATGCATTCAGATGCCACACATCACGGATTCAAGCTCGTCCAGCGGGGTGAGATGGTTCCAGTAAACAGTGGCTTTCAATGTGCCCCACAAAAAGGAGTCAAGGTATTAGATAGGGAGAAAATGGAGGCCAGTGCATCCCTGCGTCAGTAATACAACGCAGTGACTATTCCTGAAGTACTCGTCATGAAAGCGGAACACCTGTTGGGTGCCATATGGCCTGGCCTCATCTTGCATGAACCACTGGTTACCTGGTCGATCCTCCAGCGCTAGCAGTGTGGCGACAGGTTTTTTCCAAAATTGCAACGTACTGTTCACTAGTGATTGTTTTTCTCACATGAACAATGCACCAATAATGCCTATTCTGGGAGAATGCAGTGCCATTGCTTCACACAAAAGGGAATTTTCGGAACCTCAAAATCGCCAGTTTTATTAATTCATGACTCTCACTGTGAGAACGATTCGCGAAGTCAGTCCTATTTGCACAGCTCTTACATGTGTCGGCTGTGCTTTTGAATGGAAACTTGTGTATGCTCTACCTCAAATTTTTCTGCTTGCTGAATGCTTCGAACCAGTCTCTGCTGCAGTTCTCTCCGGGCGGATGTCCATGGATTTTGCTGAGTAATTCCAGAAACCGTGGCGACATTTTCAGGATTAACTACAGTTTTCGTGGTGCAAACCACCTCCGCTAGATCAGCAACGCTGCCTGTCCCTTGGAATTTGGGGAACAGTTTGCGAATGGTTTTTACATCGGCTCCTTCTGGAGCTAAAAAAATCTTGTTTGGAAACTGCACCTCGTTGCTGTAGGACTGTTCTAACCTGTGGTATTCCAGTATCAGAAAAGCACACTGTACAATGGAATACATAGTTTCACCTCCTTCCTTCGGGACGCTTACCACCTTTCACGTTTCAGCGGTGAAACTTATAGCTCAACTTTGCCGCACTATTTATAGGCACTATGTATTGAGAGTACAGCTGCTTTTCTAACACTTTCGAAACTTCTCTGCAACTTCTGTATAAAATTCTTACAGCTTTCGCAACAAACATTCAGTTTGTTGCACTCATATATTGATCTTAGTTTTCGATATGTTTAAATTTCAAATCAGCGACTCCTTCGTTATAAATGACCTATTGGATAACATCGGAAGCTCCACGAGGCTGATCGCAAGTGATGTGTTGTCTATAAGAAGTTAGACTGGGTGGACACACATGAAAACACCGCGAGGACTGTATATTTGAAAATAAATGCAGATTCTAGCCGCGCCTGCAGGTTATACCGTTTTATTTGACCACGAACGGCACTTTGTGTGATGTCCTCAATACGTTGTAAGCGGTAAGCGTCAGTCGTGGTCATAAAAGTGTTTTGTGTAGTGTCGGAGTTCAGAACATTCGAAAGTGGGCCAATTGTTTGTGCTCATGCGATGGCTGCTTCCGCAAACAAGGTAGCCGAATTGTTTGCTGTTTCGAGGGCCGCCGCATCAAAGTTTTGTATTGCATATATCGAAAGCGGGAAATCGACATCCGCTTAGTCACAACGCGGACAACAAAAGTGTATGTGTGTTTACTGATAGTGACGGACGCTCACTGAAGAGGATTGTGACTAAAATTGGGGGGGGGGGGGGGGGGGGGGGAGGAGCCGACAGCTGCAAAAAAAATCGCTGCAGAACTGAATGTCGCACTCGCGAACCCCATCACCATCAAAACGAGACAAGCGAGCGCCATATGGAGAGAACTCCTGGGCGAGCTGCAATTCCAAGACCACTCTTAAGTAATGCAAATGCCCGGAACAGGAAAACTGTCACTGAAGCCATAAAACACGGACTATGGAGCAACGAAGAGTGCATCACTGTGCTACAAAAGCCATGAATTGTTTCGCCATAAATCCCGGAGTCTCTTTTTGCTTCACCCAAATAGCTTCGAACCTGTAAGTAGTACTGCTTATTGGTCTTTCGACCTTGTGGCAAGAACTACCGGTGTACTATGCCGTAAAACGGATTACAGTGAGCGTAACCTTCTCATTTGACCGCACTTTAGTTTTATTCGGCCTTGGCGATCCAGAATACTTCCACTGGGACGACTGTGCCTTAATGCCGACGTCATATCCATAAAACCATGTTTCATAGCCTGTTACGACACATTTCAGTAGTTCTGCATCGTTGTTGACTATCTAGCGACTCCTCAGCGACTTGCGTTCGCCGCTTTTTCCGTTCGAAAGTTGACAATTTTTAATTAAATTTTTCTGCTGTCTCGCGTTTCATACCCAAAACATCCGAAGAAATCTAATGGAACAAGACGGTTGGTGTGCAGGTATCAGCAGCAATTTCTCTGTGATTCGGCGATCGTTCATGATCATTTCCACCACTATTTTTCACGCTTTCATCTGTTATTTTATCCATGTTGGAATTGTTAACTCCGCGGCCGTTAATAATAGTTGGTTAATTAACGCAACCAGCCACTAGCACTTTTTAAATGTTTATTTTGGTACCATGACCAGTTTTGGGCTACCATGATCATCTTCAGATGGCTCATTTTTCGTTACACAGATGTTCTGATCAACAGCATGTCGTCTGCACCACATTGCACAAGAATCTGAGTATTCAGTGACACTATCAGTTTTCCTAATAAAAATACCCTAAAATGCTTGCATTTTTTGTATTTATATATAATGCAAAATAGTTCTCACTTACATGTGTTCCAGTGGATGGCAATCTTTTGTTGCGGCCCATGTGGTTTTCTTGTGTATCTGTATATATAAATTTACGTACATGTAAATCTACTTTATAATATGCAGTCGGTTGGCTTTGAAGTATTTCGTGAGTAAGGTGCAAACTTTTTCTTTTATTAAAATGATACATGTTGCACATCCTACATCATCTTTACTCTCTTTACATCCTTGGTCAATATTTAATGAACGATATCTTTGTGTATTTTCTTAATGATAATCTTTGCATTAGAAAGAAAGCATCAGGTGTATAACACGTGCAATGCTTGACACGCATTTTAAGAATATTATGAAATGTGCCACAATGGTTTATTTACAATATGTGTGCTATGGCGGAATTCATGAACATACACATCGAGCTAGAAAATAACATGACCTCAACAAAACATATCGCCACCTACTGGAACGTATTTAAGTGAATACAATTATTTTGCATCATATATACATTTTAAAAATTTAAGCACTTTGGCGTATTTTTATCAATGAAACAACTGATAAAGCGACACTAAATACTCAAATATTCTTGTGCAGTGTGGAGTAAACGACATGCTGTTGATCAAAACATCTATGTAATGAAAAATATTAGCCATCTGAAGATGGGCATGATAGCCCGAAACCGGTTATGGCAATAAAATAAAAGATTTAAGAAGTATTAGTGGATGGTTGCGTCATTCACCAACTACCATCTGTTTATGATGTACTGGGGCGCTCAGGGCGTTAGTAACCTATGTGTTCACGGCCTCCTCCGAAACGCTTCTACCACTCGTTAACCGAGTTTAACACATAGCAGACTCACCAAAAGCAGTGTATATAAACATTTCTAAAACTTTGATGCACTTTATTCCGTTCTTATAGCAAAATTTAATGTAAGTTATCTGATCCATTTTTATACAAAATAATCGCCGATACTACGAACACACATGAAACGTTTTCGACAAATGAAAAGTAAATATCCGGTAAAACAAATGTTTTTCAGATAGTTTTCCGTAACGAACAATCGCTCGAAACTAAATTACAAAATTTTCGTCACTTCTTGAACACAGTTCAAATGAACCGTTATTCGCGACAAGGAAGAAACAGAAAGAGATGGTTCAAATGGCTCTGAGCACTATGGGACTCAACTGCTGTGGTCATAAGTCCCCTAGAACTTAGAACTACTTAAACCTAACTAACCTAAGGACATCACACACATCCATGCCCGAGGCAGGATTCGAACCTGCGACGTAGCGGTCGTGCGGTTCCAGACTGTAGCGCCTTTAACCGCTCGGCCACTCCGGCCGGCAAGAAAAGAAGACAGAAATGTGTCGCTCTGCCTTTTAGCTCATCGTCTGAGAGCACTGTTCTCTTCAAGACACTGTGCTGTTCGCGTGTTATGTTTCGTAACCTTGGGATTTACGTAAGGCATATTTGCCAAGTATACGAGCGCCCATGAATATACGAATGTGCAAAGTGGCATCCAAAAGATCCACGAAATTTGAACATAGCGGGCCAATGGGTACTTTTTCCACTGAAATACCTGAACCTTTCTTCCCCACACACAATCCTTGAATGGGTGCGGCAAGTGACTACAAGTTAAGTGGTTTGTTTAATTGTGGGGTAAGCGTATTTCCATTATTAGGTTTCCGTGAGTTTGCGATGGTTCACCTGAAAGAGAAGCATGTCGTATAATTTTTGTGTCAGCTTGGGAAAACCGCTACAGCAATGAACTAAATGTTGAAGCAAACTTTGAGAGACAACGCTTTAGGCCAGGAACTGACGTAAGACTGGTATAAGCGTTTCAAATGACGACTGCTCCCGCCAGGCGTCAAATGGTAGTACAACAACAGACATTTTGCAGGAAGGGATTACAGCGAAGTTGTATAGACAGTCCATAAAGACAGAATTATTCCCTCCTGGTCAGTCGGTCAGTAAAAAGTTCTATCGCTATGGTCAATGACGTATGGGGGTGGGGGGGGGGGGACATTACGACATAACGTACTAATCCATGACAATGCACGAATCGTTACATTTTTCAGTAATTTTTGACTAAAAACAAGACAACACTTATTCCCTGTCCTCCGTACTCACCCGAGTTAACTCCGTGCGACTACTTGCTCTTTCCAACGATGAGATTCATGCTGAATAACTGGGGATTTGATACAGCGAAGAAGAATGAAGCGGAATAGCGAAGCGTATCAAATACATTAACAAGGGGAGACTTTCAGAATGCATATAGAAAGCGGTATGAACGTTGGCATCTGTGTACTCGTTTCCAAAGGGTCTACTTTGTAGGTGACAGTGTACAATACGATATAAGTGTGACGTAATAATTTTAATACACACAGAAGGGAAAAAATCTCAACACAAAGCTTGAGTTGTGCGGCATAAACGAAAGTTGGTAGGGGTGTTTCTACATCTGGAAGATGTCTATTCAAATTTCCCCCAGTCGCAATTCAGTGGCGTTAGTAGCGCCACAATGAGGATACAAGTGAGGTCTGCTTTAAATATACGCTATTAACGGTCGTGTATGTTAGATACCTTCGAGATTGGACTTTATTTATGTCAGCCAAGAATGCCTGTAAGGCGACGAAAACTCCATTATCAGCAGCTCACAGAGTTTGAACTAGGTGGTGTAATAGGGCTTGGAGAAGCTAGATATTTCTTCTGCGGTAGTGCAGGACCACTTCGTAGGAATGTAGAGACTGGTGGCGGTGGTATCGAGAATATACGGTCGCAGGAAGACCTGACTCCGGACGCCCACGTGCCACTGTCGAGAGGGAAGACTGACGTGATCGACGTATGGCTCTGGCGCACTGTACTGCATCTGCAGCAGCAATCTGTGCAGCTGTTGGCACCGCCGTGACACGACGAACTGTTGCAAATCGATTACTTAAAGGACGGCTCAGAGCCAGACGGCCTGTAGTGCGCATTCCACTGACACCAAACCACTGCCATTTGCGGCTTCAGTGGTGTCCAGCAAGAGCTCACTGGAGAACAGGTTGGACGTCTGTTTTACACAATTGACCATTAAAACTGCTACACCAAGAAGAAATGCAGATGATAAACGGGTATTCATTGGACAAATATATTATACTACAACTGACATGTGATTAAATTTTCACGCAATTGGGGTACATAGATCCTGAGAAATCAGTACCCAGAACAACCACCTCTGGCCTTGATACGCCTGGACATTGAGTCAAACAGAGCTTGGATGGCGTGTACAGGTACAGCTGCGCATGCAGCTTCAACACGATACCAAAGTTCATCAAGAGTAGTGATTGGCGTATTGTGACGAGCCAGTTGCTCGGCCACCATTGACCAGACGTTCTCAATTGGTGAGAGATCTAGAGAATGTGCTGGCCAGGGCAGCAGTCGAACATTTTCTGTATCCAGGAAGGTCAGTACAGGACCTGCAACATGCGGTCGTGCAGTATCCTGCTGAAATTTAGGTTCAAATGGCTCTGAGCACTATGGGACTTAACTTCTCAGGTCATTAGTCCCCTAGAACTTAGCACTACATAAACCTCACGAACATAAGGACATCACACACATCCATGCCCAAGGCAGGATTCGAACCTGCGACCGTAGCGGTCGCGCGGTTCCAGACTGTGGCGCCCAGAACCGCTCGGCCACTCCGGCCGGCTGAAATTTAGGGTTTCGCAGGGATCGAATGAAGGGTAGAGCCACGGGTCGTAACACATCTGAAATGCAACGTCCACTGTTCAGAGTGCCGTCAATGCGAACAAGAGGTGACCGAGACGTGTAACCAATGGCACCCCATACCATCACGCCGGGTGATACGCCAGTACGGCGATGACAAATACACGCTTCCAATGTGCGTTCACCGCGATGACGCCAAACACGGATGCGACCATCATGATGCTGTGAACAGAACCTGGATTCATCCGAAAAAAATGACGTTTTGCCATTGGTGCACCCGCGTCAAGGGTAACCGCAGCCATGGTCTCCGAGCCGATAGTCCATGCTGCTGCAAACGTCGTCGAACTGTTCGTGCAGATGGTGGTTGTCTTGCAAACGTCCCCATCTGTTGATTCAGGGATCGAGACGTGTCTGCACGATCCGTTACAGCCATGCGGATAAGATGCATGTCATCTCGACTGCTAGTGATGATAATCCGTTGGAATCCAGCACGGCGTTCCGTATTACCCTCCCGAACCCACCGATTCCATATTCTGCTAACAGGCATTGTATCTCGACCAACGCGAGCAGCAATGTCGCGATACGATAAACCGCACTTGTGGTAGGCTACAATCCGACCTTTATCAAAGTCGGAAACGTGATGGTACGCATCTCTCTTCCTTACACGAGGCATCACAACAACGTTTCACCAGGCAACGCCCATCAGCTGCTGTTTGTGTATGAGAAATCGGTTGGAAACTTCCCACATGTCAGCACGTTGTAGGTGTCGCCAGCGGCGCCAACCTTGTGTGAATGCTCTGAAAAGCTATCATTTGCTTATCACAGCATGTTCTTCCTGTCGTTTAAATTTCGCGTCTGTAGCACGTCATCTTCGTGGTGTAGCAATTTTAATGGCCAGTAGTGTATTTTCTGATGAAAGCTTGTTCTGTCTCGGTGCAATGATGACCGTGTGCTGGTGAGGAAGAGGCCACACGGGGCCTGAACCAATCTGTCTGCATGCTTGACACACTGGACCTACACCTGGAGTTATGGTCTGGGGTGCAATGTCGTCTGACAGCAGCACTTGTGGTTATCCCACGCGCCCTGACTGCAAATTTATACGTCAGTCTGGTGACCACCTGTTGTGCTGCCATTCACCAACAGCATACCAGGTGTTTTCCAACAGGATAACGCTCGCCCACATACACCTGTGTTAACCGAACATGCTCTACAGAGTGTCGACATGTTGCCTTGGCCTGGTCCATCACGGAATCTGTCACTAATCGAGCACGTATGGGACACCATCTGACAACTTCAGCGTCATCCACAACCAGCATTAACCGCCCTTTTCTTGACCAAGTGCAACAGGCATAGAACTTCATCTCACGAACTGACATCCGGCGCCTGTACAGCACAATGTATGCACGTTTGCATGCTTTTATTTAACATTCTGGCGGTTACACCGGTTATTTATTCCTAAAACTTAATTGCTCTACATCAATAATTTTTTGTGTTGCGATTTTTTCAGTCACTGTATTTCGAGTACTTTTAGATACTGCCGAGTAGATATGCAAATCCGCAACTTTCCTGAATATAAGCATGCTTATCTTTATCTCAGAGCTCGTTCAGTTTGCAAACAGCTTCGATCTCATGCAACCAACGAACAAATTAAAACTTAGCAAAACTTTGGAAATTTAATATGGCTGTAATCAGTGTTGCCAATTTAAAATTATTTCACAGGAATGCACTGACATAAGACGAGTGACAGACACTGAGTCAACGTGCTCTCGGCGCTGACATAGCTGAGGCGGTTTCTTTTGACACTGTGGCTTGTGACGTCAGTGTTATGCGTTAAGCGAGTCATACATCACAATCCAGAGTTAATTTAAGCTCAAGGCCAGTTTTTTTTGTATGATTCAGCGTATCATTGCAGAAATGGCGGTCCTTCACAAAGCTCCGATTCTTTATGTATGCAAAAAACGCTTTAATATGTTGAGTGACCAAATCTGCATGAGGGAAAACTATTACCATAATGTAGTTTTAACGAAAACTACATTCACTGTTACTGTTACGCATATAAAACATTTGATTTGAGAAGTATGAATTTGGAACCAGAATTTGTGAATACAATATATTTCAGAAGTAATTATATATTCTGATCGATATTTTAATTAATTTTCAGTCAAATATCGCCTCATACGATAAACTGTCAATGTATGTATTGAATGTATCTATTGAATGTATCTACTGACCACCTTCGACTTCGCTAACTGAATTGCTTCAAAATACTGTATCCGAGAAGTGTGTAAAAGAAAAAAAAAGAGAGGACGAAATGGTTTCAGCTATGTGGAAACCACTACCTCAGCTGCTACTTAAATTCCACTACCGGTTACAGTAACGTAATATGCTCATGTGATAGGGGTCTGGACATTGCCGCATGCTTTGGTACACGTGAAAACTATTTCAGTAGCACGTTTGCGTATCTACCAAAGCATTCGGCAACGTGCCACACACCTTTCATTTGAAGATAAATTAATTTAACGATAATGGAAATTAATTTAGTAACAGCCGTGTCGGTGGCTTACATATACGATAAATATGTAACCAACGGTGGCTGCACCACGGCGGACACACAATGATTGAATCCTTTCGTATCAATCTTGGTGAGGTTAGTGCACAGTAGCTATCCCCTAAGAAACTTATCTCGCTGCACGATTAGAAGGCGTTACTGACTATCAATCGATGAAGGGCCTAGTACCAGTTGGAGCTGTCGACTGAAGATAAATCTGAGATAAAACAAGGTTTTATTAGAGGTTGTTTTGATCAAAAGATGTTATATTGCTATAAAAACTTTGGTTCAATGCGTCTTCTAAATGTTGTAGGTAACCGTAAGGCACTATCAAGTGGAAGGAACTACCAAGTGGAGAAAGACTGCTTATTTACCATGTATTGGAACTGTTTCAGCGAAAATAAAATATTACGAAGAAAAAAAATCAGTTTTTCGTCGTCCTAAAATTTTGGCGCCTTTGGGATCTATTAAAGACGACTTACGATTGCGCAAGACAGGTGTTTACAGAATTCCGTGCGAAAGCGGCACATCTTACTTAGGGCAAACGACGCGCATAGTGCAGGAACGCATCGCAGAACATTAGCAGCATACTCGCCTCCAAGCCTATGAGTCCACCATCGCCAACCATTGTATTTCCACTGGTCATTAGATGAAATACAACCGAACGAAAATTGTGACCCATACGTCAAACCTCTGGAGCTCCATTATCAATAAATCAGTGGAAATATAACTGAGTCCCTTACTAGACGACAGTTCTAAGTTAAATACTGCAACGAATCCCGTCATAGACAAATGTCGTGCTCTGCGTAGCGGGCGTCGTTTATCATACGAAGACAATCTGATATCGATGAAGATGCACCACAGATGGCCGCGCGGGATTAGCCGAGCGCTCCGAGGCGCTGCAGTCATGGACTGTGTGGCTGGTCCCGGCGGAGGTTCGAGTCCTCCCTCGGGCATGGGTGTGTGTGTGTGTGTGTGTGTGTGTGTGTGTGTGTGTGTGTGTGTGTGTGTGTGTGTGTGTGTGTGTGTGTGTGTGTTTGTCCTTAGAATAATTTAGGTTAAGTAGTGTGTAAGCTTAGGGACTGATGAGCTTAGCAGTTAAGTCCCATAAGATTTTACACACATTTGAACATTTTTTTCACCACAGAGGGCGAGCGGCGCAGCGAACAGACTTGCTGACTAACAACGCGAGCACAACGTCAACAGACGGTCGTGCAGATGAGTAAACGAGACACCTATAGTCCTTTTTGATCGGACAATGGATTGGTGTAAGCGGAGGGGGAGGAGGATGATTTTCCGATTCACTCCCCATGAAGTACCATATACCTTATCGATGGACGTAACCGTGTGTGAAGGCTCCGAAGAGATAAACGTCGCCAGATTCCATTCGTCGTCGTCGTCATATCGGCTCAGCAACGGGCGTGGTGGTATGGCGTACCCATGTGTACACAATACACAATACAAAGTAAGACAGGAAGGGTAAGGCCCTCTGTTAAGATAAGAAAAGCTGACTTCGAGGACATATGCGCGAACGACTGAAAGACATAGCCTCCCTCTCATTAACAAACTCGTGTAGCCGTAATGTGCAGACCTGTGTACTCGCTATCTAAATCTTCATACATACATACTTCGCAAGCCACAGTACAGTGTGCGGCGGAGGGTACCTTGTACCAATACTAGGTTTTCCTTTCTTGTCCTACTCGCAAATAGAACGAGAGGAAACGATTGTGTGTGTGCCACCGTACGAGCGATAATTTCTACTGTCCTCGTGGTCCTTACGAGACATGTACGTTGACGGCAGTAGAATCGTTCTGCAGTCGGCCTCAAATGCTTGTTCTCTAAATTTTCGCAATAGTGCCTTATGAACAGAGCATCTTCTCCCCTCCAGGGATTCCTATTTGAGTTCACGAAGCATCATCGTAATACCTGTGTGCTGATCGAACCCACCGGTAAAAATCTAGCAGCATACCTCTGAATTGCTTCGACGGCTTCCTTTAATCCTATCTTGAGGATCCCAAACACTAACAGTACTCAAGGATCGGTCGCACTAGGGTTCTATACGCCGTCTCCTTTACACAGGAACCATACTGTCTTAAAACTCTCCCCAGAAACCGAAGTCGGCGAGTCATCTTCCCCACTACAAACCTTACACATGCTCATTCCATTTCATATCACATCGCTCGCAACTTTACGTCAAGCTATTTAATCGATCTGACTGTCTTGCAGCACATTACTAATGTTGTATTCGAAAATTACGGTGTTCTTTCTACTCATCAGCAGTAACTCAAATTTTTCTACATTTAGAGCTAACTGCCATTCATCACACCAGCTGTGAATTTTGTCCAAGTTATCTTATGTCCTCCTACAGTCACAACAACGGCACCTTTCCATGCGCCACTATCAGCAGCACAAACAGCCGCCAATTGCTGCTTACCGTGTCCGTCAAATCATCGTAGTGCTGATTGAAATAATGATGAACGCGCGCTTACATTTTATAGCGTGAAAATTTTTGTTTAGTCCTTTTGAATGAGTGTTGCTATCATAATTCTTAAATCAGTTGCACGACACGTACTTCTCACATTCTTGAACGAATGCTTTTCAAACGTCGTACCCCCCTGAACAACAATTTCTTCGAATCTGTACTAATGCAGCGTACTAAGCACTGATGCAAACAAATTATCGTTTCATCATTTTTATTATTAAAATCTTATACATTTGTGGCCCATTAAAAGTGGCAGACTATATTCCGAGGTGAGATCTCTCTCTCTCTCTCTCTCTCTCTCTCTCTCTCTCTCTCTCTCTCTCTGAACACACACCTGAACACACACACACACACACACACAACACACACACAACACACACCTCGTCATCTCCTCTCAGCGCAACTGGATCCTGGAGGCGTGCCTCCTTGATATTTCCAATCGGTACCTGTATACAGTGATAGGTATTTGAGTTACCTACTACGTTTACACGAGACGAACCGAAATACGGACACCGTTTTCCGCTGTCGTGTTAACATGCTACGGCCTGAAGCGGTTTTGCTAGGTCTGTCAAACAGCGGTTTATGCTTCTCAAATGGCCTTTATAAATCAGCTGTTTTGGTTTCTGATTTAGTTCAGAACAATGGCTGTTTCCCTTCGGTTAAAAATAGGAGGTAGACAACTTCATGCTCAGTATAGTATTTCTACTTGCCCTTCACTGCACAGGAAATGACTCCTGCCACAGATAGTCTAAATTTTTTTAAAAAACAAGGTGTAACCTGACAACCCAAGCACGTTTCGACAATGGTTGCTCGTTTACGTGGGACAAAAAAAAAATCGACTGTGGAAGAAGAAATACGACTACTGGAACCTCATTCCAGAATTGCTATTTCATTGTTTACATGACGATACAGATTTCTTATTGTGAAATCTGATTACGAAATCTGGTTGTGTGTGCCTCATGCAAACGTAGTGATACATACTTCCTCAAATATTCTCTTTCGATAAACACAGAAGGTTCGACATCCCGCCGCTTTTTTTTTTTTGGTTTGCCCCAGGGTACGGCCGCTCCCCCACAGCTGTGCTATCACGGAACAGCTGCCACGGATCCGCTTTGGCAGGTTGTTGCTGCCGGCTCGGCGCAGTCCGCTGGGGATTAGCGTGTTCCCTGCTGCGCTCTCTATGTTTACGACTTCCTGCCGAAAGCCGAGATGGCACCTCAACTCTTCTTGCCTCTCCTCTCCTACCAAATCTGTCAGCCTCCACAATAACCGTTTCCTGTCGCGCAGGGAAAAAATGCCAGCAACTGTTTAAGGACAGCGCTTTCGTCGCACGTTTAGCACCCTATACAGCAGATTCACATTATACAAATTGAGTCCTAACTACGACAATATTTCGAAAGTTGTTCAGAGAGGTTTGTTAACCGGAGAAGCTGCACGCCAAATATGCACAGTTGTTTAGAGAGATTTTCTAAAAACACTATGTCGTGAAAAGTGTCCGAACACTACCAGGTAATGCGGAATTGGCTACTCGAAGTCACTAGTCGCGATCCCGCCAGTATAAAATTAGGCGATGGTGGTGGTAAGTTCCTATGAGACCGAACTGCTGAGGTAATCGGTCCCTAGGCTTACACACTACTTAATCTAACTTACGGTAAGGACACACACACACACACACACACACACACACACACACACACACACACACACACACACAGGGAGGACTAACTTCCGAAGGGCGAAGCCGCGCGAACCGTGACAAGGCGCCTCGGACCGCTACAAAATTAGGTGGGAAATATTGTGTTGTCAGTAGAGAATCAGTAACAGCAGAATGGGTCGATCAGGAGAGCTCAGCGACTTCGCACGTGCACGAGTCACGGTAAATAATCTAAGTAACAAATCTATCAGGGACATTTCAACAATTCTAGAGCTGAAACTTTCAAGTTTCTGGCAGGTTAAAACTGTGTGCTGGACCGAGACTAACTCGGGACCTTTCTTCCAGGAGTGCTAGTTCTGGAAGGTAAGAGACGAGGTACTGGCACAATTGAAGCTGTGAAGACGGGTCGCGAGTCGTGTTTAGGTAGCTCAGTCGGTGGAGCAATTGCCCACGAAAGGCAAAGGTTCCCGAGTTCGCCTTCCTGATGAACCTCTGGGAGGAGAACAAGACGGCCCAGCAGCACAGAGAACTTCAGAAACTTACTGCTGATTCCACTGCAGACAGCGATCGCCAGAGTCCTCCCCAGCCTGTGACCCTCAGTACGGCCACCAGCCACCTCACCACAAGAAGAACGTGTGCAGCGATAGTGAATAAGTGTAACAAAAAAGACAGTGTTTTCCCCTCCCTAGTGAAGTATAGTATTCTGAAGGGTTTCTTCTTAGTGAAATCATTGATACAAAGTGCTTCTCACCAAATCGGTCATACTCTCAGCCAAATCAGTGTCAAAAGTATGCCCAGTAGTACTAAGTGTTTTTTTTTCATTATTTGTACTATATTGTCTAGCATACAAACATTACTTAGTGAAAAGTGCCAACTAGTCATTTTTTTAATGATGACCTTTACTATGTGCCCTATAAAATTTATATTGTTTACACTCCGTTTCCTCTCTGCTTCTGTCATATAATATGACAATTTTTCTTTCTTCTACAATTTTATGTATAATCTGTAGTACATGTAAAAAAACTAGAGGAAGAGATCAAACCAGAATGCACAGTGTGCCTGTAGCATCACAAATGCATGACATACGCAAATTAGAACTCTAAATGTGTCGATCCTACATATAAATTATTATGCCTGTCCTGCAATGTTTTTTTTAAAAAAATCGCCTTGTAAAAGGGTTCAAGGTACAACAATGAGAGAAAAACTAAAAAGAAAAAAATATACAAACGAAATACTATAAAACGACAGTAATGTTAACCAACTCTAGGAATATAATAGGTTAATAGAATGAACAGTTTTTTTAAATGTATCGTTAATATATTTAAATATATATGGTTACAAAAAAGTCTCGGTCCGGCACACAGTTTTAATCTGCCAGGCAGTTTCATATCAGCGCACACTCCGCTGCAGAGTGAAGATCTCATTCTGTAAACTTCTAAAGCTGCCTAAGTCGACTGTTGGTGACGTTATTAAGTGGAAACGTGAAGGAACAAACAGTCACAGCCAAACCAAGACCAGGCACACGCCATGTACTGATGGACAGGGAGCGTTGAGCATCGCACAGGACTGTCGTAAAAAAACCCAAAGAAATCTGCACGAGGAGTCACTCGTGAGCTTCAAAGTGACCCCAGCCGTCTAGCTAGCACAAGGACGGAGGTAGGGAGTTAAAAGGAATGGGATACAATGGTCAAACAGCTACTCTTAATTTTTGGAGACAAAGCTAAGTGTGACATGAGGTGGTATAAAGAGGAACGCTACTGGACAGTGGATGTCTGGAAACGAATGATTTGGAGTGATGAATCGCGCTATACCCTGTGGCAATATGAAGGGTTTGGGTTCGGCGAATGGCTGCGGAATGTTTCCTGCCACGTGGTACCAACAGGGAAGAACGGTGGTGGTGGTACCGTTGGGGGATTTTTTAGTTGTTAGTATGTGGTCCTGTTATTGCTCAATGAGAAAGGATATTAACATTCTACAGCATTGTGTACTGCATACAGTAAAGGAACAGTCCAGAGACTTATTTTATCTGCACGATAATTCACTCTGTCAAAGCGGCATCTGTGAGGCAATTGTGGATAACATTTGTACAACGGACTGGCCTTCCCCGAGTACCGACCTGAACCAAATGGAGCACCTTTGGGAAGAGTTACAAGGCAGAGTCCAAAATCACTTCTCTGGTTTCGGCTCCTTAGCAAGGAAGAGTCGGCTGACATTCCTTCAGACATCTTATTGAAAGAGTCCATAGCAGCAGAGTTCACGCCGTAGTGAAAGGCAAAAGGAGACATACCATATTAGTGTCTACTAATACTTTTGATCGGTAGTGTATTTTGGTACAGGGGCCCATGGTCTTTGGCGGCTCGTTACAGAGCAAGACCGTAGTTAAAATTCGGATGACAAACCGAATAAATTTTGTTTTTGTGGGAGTTCCTTAACAGTGAAGAAGCCTCTGACATAGAATAACCAAAATGTGAAACAACGCAGAGTAATGCAACAAACCTCATGCAAAACCTGGACAATCATCACAGTGTGTTCTGTCAGGGTTCAGTGCTGTACGTAACAAATACAGAACATTTCCCTTACACGTATTGTTAAAAATGTGTTAACACCATGATCACGGCAGAGAGTAGTGCGACGCAGCAACCACTCTCTTACACTGTCAAGAATTTCCAGGAGTTCGGCTTACTATTTCCGCAGCAGTAACAATCCTAACAGTTCCATAAGCAGTTCATTGTAATCACGTATCTTGATCGATATGCCCATGGAACAGAACCACTGCGAACAATCCATTATTCTCCGAACTGTAGATCAATGTGGTTCTGCGGACCGTCCCGTCGGAGGTTCGAGTCCTCCCTCGGGCATGGGTATGTTTGTTGTCCTCAGCGTAAGTTAGTTTAAATTACAAACAATCCTGTTGGAAGAATATCCACAACTGAGCATTTTAGCAGAGGTTGAAAATACCGCTTCACTTGTAAATTTCTTTATTTTCACACGACCTGTTTCGGACTGTTAATAACCCCATCTTCAGTTATCGTAGCTGTGGTGGGGTCCCAGAGTTCCGCGTGTACCAGGCGCTCGGGGACCACAGCACAGCTAGGACACCTGAAGATCGGCTTCTAACAGTCCGAAACGGGTCGTGTTAAAATAAAGAAATTTACAACTGAAACGGAATTTTCAACCTCTGCTAGTTTAAATTAGTTTTAGTAGTGTGTAATACAAGGGACCGATGACCTCAGCAGTTTGGTCCCTTAGGAATTCACGCACATTTGAACATCTGATTTGAACGTGGTTCCGAACATCAAGTGCTAAGTGTGCATGATGAAACCACGTAAGCTGACAAATGCTCAGGTGATCATCTAGAAACTGTGTGATACATGAATGAAAATTTCGCACAAAACACCGTCGCCGGTCGCGGTGGTCTAGCGGTTCTAGGCGCGCAGTCCGGAACCGCGCGACTGCTACGGTCGCAGGTTCGAATCCTGCCTCGGGCATGGATGTGTGTGATGTCCTTAGGCTAGTTAGGTTTAAGTAGTTTTAAGTTCTAGGGGGCTGATAACCACAGTAGTTAAGTCCCATAGTGCTCAGAGCCATTTGAACCATTTGAACACAGTCAAGTTTATCGCGAACGACGTTACAACCAATTACATAATCTTTGAAATTATCACCCCATATATTCGTAGTGAACTTGGGTTGACAGGATCGACACACCAGTGCGTGTGGGTTTACGTCAACTCTTACGCGACTCTTCCTACTGTTGAGCATACCCTCTCTTGTTAACATGTCCTCGGCTATGAATACGAAAGCAGGAAAATTCTGGTTTTCTGCACACTACTGTAGTAATCAATGTGCGAACTCCACTGGATATGGGAAATGCGGTGGTTGCAATGTTTCAAATTGGTTCAAATGGCTCTGAGCACTATGGGACTTAACATCTATGGTCATCAGTCCCCTTGAACTGAAAACTACTTAAACCTAACTAACCTAAGGACATCACACAACACCCAGTCATCACGAGGCAGAGAAAATCCCTGACCCCGCCGGGAATCGAACCCGGGCGTGGGAAGCGAAAACGCTACCGCACGACCACGAGCTGCGGACTGCAATGTTTAAATGTGTGTGAATTCCTAAGGGACCAAACTGCTTAGGTCATCGGTCCCTAGATTTACACACTATAAGTTAAACTAACCTATGCTAAGAACAACACACACACACACACACACACACACACACACACACGCACGCACGCACGCACGCACGCCCGAGGGGGGACGAACCTCCGGCGGGAGGGGCCGTGTAGTCCGTGACATGACGCCTCAAACCGTGCGGCATTTGCAATGACTGCACTTCTTGTGGATGAGACGCGTGTAATTACTGGTCGCTTAAGATTCTCAAAACAGTTGTACGGCTTAAGTGTTCAGAAGTCATGCAACGCGCCGACTGCTAGCAGCACGATTGACACCAATCGCGCGTGACGTTGTTCCAGAACGGGTGTAGTTGCATACAGGCAGGAACAGTATCTTCCATCCCAACACCGAAAGATCCCGTTTCTGGAAGGCGCTTATGTACAGATGCAGAAGTACTGTGATTTGGTTACCGTTGTTGGGTTAACAGCTCTGTATGGCGTCGTCGTGCCGCTCTTCAGTGAACCCACTGACTAAGTAAACCAACATAATGCTGTTCATCACTGTTAGGTACAATTGCGACTGCCGGAAAAGGCAAACTCGACAAGGAGTCGAATAGTACTAAATCAGCGGAACAATGCACAGAAAAGGCGAATGTGTTTCTGTTTGAAAGACATAATGAAAAATAGGGCACCAGCTGCCTCATTCTACCTACCTCAGCACCTTTAAAACTTTTCCTAAGGCTTTTGGTATGTCAACAAATTCGCGCTCTTTCTAACTTTCAATTCACTTCCCACTTCCACAAGCTTCTCTAACTGTAACACACCTACATCCCACTAGATCACAAAGTCGCTCTCCCAATTCTCTCTCTCTCTCTCTCTCTCTCTCTCTCTCTCTCTGTGTGTGGTTGTGTGTGTGTGTGTGTGTGTGTGTGTGTGTGTGTGTGTGTGTGTGTGTGCTGTCTCGCAGCCACAGTCTCCTTCATTCTGTCCTACTACTACTGCCTCCTCTGTCACTGTCTCCCTCTTGGTCTCTCTCTCTTACTGCTATTATCTAATCCATTCCTTCCCACTGCTGCTGCCTCTTCTCACTATGTCTCTTCCTCATGGTCATTGTCAAAACTCCTTATCATTGGACTCTAACCTACTTCCACTTTTTCCTTTTTATTCCTGTCCCACTGAATGTCTCCTTCCCTGTCTTGTTCTACTGCCATTGTGTCCACATATCTCACATTGCCACTGTCTCCTTGGCTCTTTCTGTACCACAACGAGCCTACTATCCTCCAGTATATACTTATTGCTTTCCACCCTCTTTCCCACAGTCATTGTCTTCTCCTGTCTAAGCATAAGAAAGCCCGAACATTTTCGCATGGCAAAATTCATGGAATTTTTTTTTAATTTTCTAAAGATGGAATGAGGCAGCTGGTACCCCACTTTTCAGTGAGAATTAAACATAAGCATATTAGCCATTTTTCCGCATGTCATTCTTGTGAAAGTAACTGAGTCAATAAAATTTTGATAGTTTTACTTACGTGAAACTGAAATAACGCGAAACTAATTTTTACACCTCAGACAGGATTTTACGTGCACATACTGTAAGTTCTTCATGTGCTTCAATATTACATCATGGGGTTAGCGGAACCCTTATGATGGTAACAGACATTACAGCATATTTCTTGGCGCGTTACAAACTACGTTTTCGCCTCACCCAGTATTTTACGTGTAGAAGCAGGGTAACTGAACCCCTGTATCTCTGAAACGGATACATCAAGAAAAATTTCAGGGCCGTTCAACATCGGGTGTTTAGGGATATATCGCCAAGATTTCAACAATTTGCTGTGCAGAGCTGTCTTTGAATCCGCTGCTTGGTTTTCGTACCCAAAATCATATTTTTTTGGGGTGGTTCTCGATAACGGATAAGGATTCTTGAAAACGGGAAGATGGCATTTCTAGAACGCCCAAAGAATATACCATTAAAATTTGACTATTGCTGCGGTTAGTTATTTACGTATCAGCTGCTGACGGCGAAAAAAAAAACACTTTTTTTCGAATTCTCAGGAACCGCTCATAAGCCCTTTGAGGCGCATTATAGAACACATCTAATGAAGAAACGGTATGCTCAATTTGGCTAAGCTGGAGGAAATGTGTAATATTGAAAAATTTACCGTGTGCTATTGGATGGTTGCTGAAAGACCAACCTTTTGTTGCGTATACAAATGGCCCCTCGCCCAACGCTATCCGAAACACCTCACTACCGCATCAGCAATATAACCCGAGGAGTTAGCCTCTGAAAAACTTCATTTTTATGCGCAGCGTTTTGTAACATATTGGTAGCACATGTCGTTGTATGCGTACCGATGAATGGAGACGAGGTCTAAGAGTACAGTGAACAGCAAGTACTCTGGGTGAATGGAGAAAGTGTTACCTAACATGACACAGCGCATACAGTCGACTTCTACAATGCTGTGCAGATATTTTCAGTGCAACACTGATACGAATATAAACGGGGACAATAAAGTAAACGAAACGCAATTAGTCTGTAGCGAGCCCGCAGCGACGACGTGTTCATAATACCAAAACACTTAAAATATTCCTCAACGATTAACCTTTTAGTTGCTGCGCACCTTTTGCCCGTAATTTCCGAAAGTTTGTTGATGGATTTAGAGTTCACGTTGTTATAGTCTGCAAGCCATTGTATAGTGCGTATTTGATGCTAACTTCGCACCAGTATTAACTAATGCATGTATTCCATTCGAGTACTGAGCAAATATAAGACTTCTTTGTAGCTACTAAACAATAAGTTTCTTCGTATCGATCTACAACATTTGTTTTATTTATCGTGTAATCTAAATTTATCGGAATTTTAATACTCCTGTAGATGACCTCACTTTATTGTTAAGGCCAGCTGCCAATTTCGCTCGTTGGAAATGTATAACTCATATTGCAATTAGTTTCTATTTTGTGACGTCTTTACTAGATGATAAAGATCATTCGCAAACAATCGAAAAGATCTGCTCAGATTGTCTCCCAAATCGTTTATATACACGGTGTTTCCGTAAGAGCGTGCAAAAATTTAACAGGACCTAGAGGATGCTCCACTGAACAATTTAAGGCAGGGAACCTGGAGTCGGGGAAGCCAACTTAAAGAGATGATAGGAATAAAATTACATTACTGTGCACATTTTTACTTACATTAGTTACACTTAACAGCAAATACCATCACTGACACAATGAACGTGCCATCTGTACCGTCTCACAAACTGTGCTGAAACTGATGGCTATCAACCTCAATGCAAGCATGACATCTAGGAACGAGATTCTGACGCACCCTGACAAATATCCCTGGTGTGTTTCGAATCACATCACAGGCAGCTACAATTCTGGCAACTAATTCCAGCTCCGAATTCACTGGAGTCTCATACACAGGTGACTTTAAAAAACAAAATGATCGTGTGGCATTTTTGGCCGGGAGGCCACGTCCGGGGAAGTTCAGCCGCCGGGTGACGCCACACTGGGCGATTGGCGTGTCGATGATAAGCGCAACACCACCTAGTCTAGGGACGGAGAAAGTCTCCAACTCGGCCGGCAATCGAACCCAGGCCCGCTGCATGGTAGGCAAGCACGTTACCGCTCAGCAAAGCAGGCGGGCAGAAGTGACTTTAGATATCCTCATAGTAAATAGCCAAGGGGATTCAGGTCAGTTGATCTCTTAAGGGGCTCCGGAACGCCCTATACTTGCAATGTTAAAATAACGCTTATAAATTACATCTTTCCTCACAAAGTATTTGAGGTAGGAAGTTGAACTTTTTATAGATTATTTATTGGAATATGGGCTACAACTTAACACAGGGATTTTACAAAATTTTAGTTCAGTTATTAAAGATGATTTTTTTTCAATTGTAATGAAAATTCACAACATTTTTTTGCAATTTTTTATTTATATATTCAAAAATACAGTTTTTTGGAAAAAGGCTGTGTTAAATTATGCAGAAGGTACTGTGTAACATTTACTGAAAGTTTGAAACAAATATGTTTGGAAGATCCTTAGAAAACATGTAATTAGTATGAGAAAATAAAAGTTTTGGGAATCGAGCGACAAAGATTGGATTAACTTTTTAGTGCATTCCAGGTCCATAGGATGGATTATCTTCATCCCGTGCAAACTCCTCCTCCAGCTTCCTCTTGTTCCTCCTCCTGTTTACTCTTGCTTGTATTTCGAGACTCTTTACAGCCCTGTCTGCAGCCCGAAGGCGTTCCTTGTCTAAAGCAAGCATCGCTCGTACCATGTTAAACACATACCTTTGGCTTTCCAACATTTCTCCTTTTCTTAAAAGCCTTCAGAAGATTTCTAATAACTTTACTTTTACTCATTATTATACTTCAACAAAACAGAGACTCAAGAAATAGAATTAATTACGAATATTTTCGAGATAACGACAGAGTAAATAAATATGAAACAATCTACAATCACACCAGCGATATATATTGAACCATCACAGGTTAGCCACAACACATACTTTATCTCACATCACTAAAATGTACCTGATGAACACGGACGTTAATAATAACACCATTTGACAGCAGTTTAACAGCGCCACAATGGGTCACGCCCATGTAGAACACATTTCAGAAAAAAATTAAAAATAGTTGTCTTCGGAATTGAATAAATTATATATCTATTAAAAGGTAATAGTCTGCAGATTCAGAAAACGCAAAAAAGTAAAAATTCAACTTTTCATGATTTTGAGCGTTTCCGGAGCCCCTTAAGGCCATGGAATAGGACCTCTCCTTTCACTCCAGCGACTACGAAATACAGCATTGAGATGGTTGCGGACATCCAAACTGAAGTGAGACGGTGCACCATGTTGTATTCAAATCCTCTCAGGAACAGCCAAAGGTACGTTCTCCAACAACACAGGAAGAACTCTTTGCACGAACCTCACGTACATGTGGTCATTCAGACGGCCAGATGGAAGATACGGCCAATGAAATTGTCGCATACAATGCCGGCCCAGATATTCACAGCAAAACGTACTTTAAGGTGTGACTATTAAAGCGTGAGGGTTTTTCCTCATCCCACACACGGCTATTCCTGCTGTTCGAAATACTATCACGCTCAAACGAGTCCTCGCAGTAAACAGCACGATCTGGAGGAAATCTGGTCGATCAATCCACTGTTTGAGCAACTTGTGGCATAATGCGACCCTTGGTGGAACGTCAGTCACAAGCATTGCATGGATTAGTTGTGGGTGACATGGCTGTAATTATTGTTCGTGGAGTACTCGCCACATGCTAGTATGTTCAGCGCACATTTAACGTCCAATACGACGCGTACTTTTAGTGGGGTCCACCGCAACACATTCCAGCTGCTCCTCTTCAAAATCTGTGTGCTAGTGGTGGTCATGTTGCCAGGTCCTTCGTTTCCTCTTTCCAGTGCACCAGTCTCCCGCATTTGTCGATCGAGATAAAGAAACACTCGTAACGGATGCTGCCTGTTTGGAAATCTTTCCCTGTACAGCCTTTCAGCAGCTAGAGCACGGCAACGTACTTCCACATGCACAGTGAGTTCTGTGAAACTGGACCGGTACTGCTCCATCGTATTCTACTGTTCGTCTCTGAATAGCACTGAGCAATGAATGGGTCTGTCGATTCATAGCGCGTTTTGTCATGGGACACTGTAAATACGATACAACAGAGCCACCTTACAGACAAGTAAACAAAACCTGCCTCATGAATTCCTAGTGATCAGGCTCGTCGTCCTTGAAATAAAGAATGTACAGCACAGTACGTGAAACTTAGGTTAGTTGTAAATGAGCTGGAAAATAATAATGCTAGACAAAGTGGTAGAAATGTTTACTTCCATACATCCTTAAGCTGGCTTTTCCGGCCCCTGGATCCCGACCTTAAATTGTTCAGTTGAGCATTCTCTCTGTCCCGTTACATTTTTGACGCTCTTACGGAAACACCCAGCAGATTAGGAATACCATTGGGCCTGTAACACTTAATTGGGAAACACTCGATATCATTTGGATTTTACTCGATTTTGCGTTGATTAGTACGTACATTGATCTTTTTGTGAATGATGGGTTTGTGGGGCGCTCAAAAAACAGGTTCAAATGGCTCTGAGCACTACGGGACTTAACACCTGAGGTCATCAGTCGCCTAGAACTTAAAACTAACTGAACTAAGGACATCACACACATCCATGCCAGAGGCAGGATTCGAACCTGCGACATCGGCCGGCTGTGGGGCGCTCAACTGCACGGTCATCAGCGCCGTACAAAATCCCAATTTTTACACAATCCAATCTAGCCACGGTCACGAATGATGATCACTACGATGATATGATGAGAACACAAGCACCCAGTTCCCACTCAGAGAAAATCGACAACTCGGACGGGAATAGAACCCAGGACCCCGTGATCCAGAGGCAGCAACGCTAGTCGCTAGACCACGAGCTGAGGGCTCTTTTTGTAAAGAACGGTGCCAAATGAGTTCTGGAAACCTAGAAATAAGCAATCAAGTTTGTAGCCCCTGTAGATATATCATTACTTCGTATGAATTCTCTGCCTCGTGATGACTGGGTGTTGTGTGATGTCCTTAGGTTAGTTAGGTTTAAGTAGTTCTAAGTTCTAGGGGACTGATGACCATGGATGTTAAGTCCCATAGTGCTCAGAGCCGTTTGAACCATTTGAACTTGTGTGAATGGAGGGTCAGGTGTGTTTCACACGAATGACATTTTCTGAATCCGTGCTGATAATTTTCTTCGAGATATTTTGTAATAATTTAACAAATCGTTGAAAATTATACGGGTACATAATTTAGGGGGTTACTTCTATTTCCTTCCTCGTATACTGGCATGATCTGCGCCACTTTCCAGTCTTCAGGTACGGAGTTTCCGTCGAGCGATCGGTTGTGTACGATTGCTAAAAACAGTTATTTCAGCACCGTACTCCAAAAAGAACCTAATTGGTACACAGTCTCGATCGGAAGACTTGCTTTTCTTGAAGGAATTAACTTCCTTCGCAACACCGAAGGTATCTACACCTACAACCGTCCTCTGCAAACCAGTCCCAAGGCAGAGTGTACTGCTCAATGTTCCACATTCTCAGAAAATGTCCCTGAACGAGCTCCGGAGTTCGGGTTCAGCAGGCACACGCATCGTTTTTGCAGCAACTTTCACAGTCGCTAATATACTTTTAGTGTCTCGCCGAGGACGAAAGAAGCAACCGAGCGCCATCACCGGTGCGCCGGTGAGGCGTATCGGAATGTTGCGGGAAAAACTGCTAGTGGCGGACCCGGCGTGCATTCCTTGCCGCTAGCGCCGGCCTGCTGTTCGCTGCTCGCCCTAATTAACACATTCCTGTGTGGAGCGTCACCTGCCACCCCTTTAGGACGGGCCATCTTCGCTCCGGCAGGCAAAAAGACGTAACAGGGCTGGCCCGCCCTGGAAGCACGTGTGACCAGAGCTGTTAAGTCTCGCCGTTTTTGTCACTATAAGGAATGCCTCAACACCATCTAACAAGCAACAGACATGACCGACCACTTTTCCGTATAGTAATATGAGAGTGCCGAACATTTGCTCAGTTTCTCCAGCGTTCTCGTCTAAATGTCTGTGATGCATTGGCGACTAAAGCAAGCAGAGAGATGTACACATTCTGTGAACTAGATAAAGCGATAGTGACTTAAGAAGGAACTGTTTATCCCTCGGCAGAAGCATGTAGAGAAATGGTTCAAATGGCTCTAAGCACTATGGGACTTAACATCTGAGGTCATCAGTCCCCTAGACTTAGAACTACTCAAACCTAACTAACCTAAGGACATCACACACATCCATGCCCGAGGCAGGATTCGAACCTGCGACCTAGAACCGCTCGGCCACACCGGCCAGTAAGGCATTTCGGAAGGCTGTGTTTAGTAACTCAGCTTTGGCAGCACCGTCTTCGATAGTATCTCCATTGCTATGGCGCAGATAAGGCATTGATTCTTCAATAAAATTCTTCAGGGTATCAGACCGCATCGTCATAATTTTAAAATGTGCCAACGTTTCGGCCAGCGTTGCAGCTAGCCTTCATCAGGGCCTTACGTTAACTGCTAAATGAACGCACTTGGATTCCTTAAATAGCTGCACGAGAAAACCGTGTCGTTACTTGATTGGCTGTACTAGGAGGAGGAGGAGGGGTGAAAGGTATGCTTTATTGGTGTTTCCTTTATTATCTGTCATTGGCTGAAATAGCTGTTTTCTATTGGTCTTTATATTAATCCACCCCATTGGAGGAGACGGACGAATAGCGAACAGGTGATGGCTGTGACGTCACACTGTTTCCATGCTGTCCAGCAGCCGGCTGCGGCGTGCCATTGCTTTGTGTGCTCGCGACCACTACTGTGGCTCTCCGCGTGTCTGCATGGGCCGCCACGGCTCTGCCGCCGCTCCGTAGCCCTGCTATTGCTGGCAGCCAAGACCTCGGAAGCTTGTACCCGTCCTCTCTATTCATGTTGGCGGGTCTTTTGGCTATTTCTATCGCCTCTCTAATCTTTCTTTTGAAAGTGAGAGGCTGTTTCGCCAGGACGCGGGCTTCTTGGAAAAATATTGGTTTCCCGCACTCTTCTCGGTGTTCCGCCACTGCTGACTTAGTGTGTTGTTTCAGGCGGATATATCTTTCATGTTCCGAGAGCCTAGTGCTGATCGGACGTCCCGTCTCACCTATGTAAACTAATCCACACGCACAACCAATTTCATACACGCCAGCTGTGTGTAGTTTGTCAACTGCATCCTTGGTAGAACCGAGCATGTCTGATATTTTGTTTCTGCTTCGGAAAATTGGTTTGATGTCGGCTTTTCGTAGAATTTTGCCAATACGTTCGGTGACTCCTTGTCCATATGGTAACACAGCAATGCTCTGTGCCTCCTTCTCCTCTTCCCTATTAGTCTTCTCCCTTGTCGACATGGTGCTGTCTATCATCTGCTTCCCATAGCCATTAGTTCCGAAGATGGACCTGAGGTGTTCGCTTACACAAGGCATTGATTGTTTCTTGCCGCTAAGATACTTCACATAAGACCAGAATCTCTTTGGATTTTCTGCCAAAGTTTCGTAGTGGAAACTGTATAAGCATCTAGCATTGAAGTCCGCGCTAAATTTAGAGCTTCTGTAAAATATCGCTAATCTTGAGGATTTTGAGTCTGTTTAAATTTGGCATGCTTGTTTCGTTGTTTCTGCAACAGTGTTGTGACCCGTTTTGCGTACCAAGGAGGATCAGCTCCGCCGTTTATTAATTTATTTTGTATAAATCAGTTACTGCCGATATTATTTTTTTGAATTGAAGCCACGTCTGTTCTACACTTACATTGTTAGTTTGGAAGGAGTGGAGATTGTCTCTCAGGAAGGCGTCAAGTGAATTTTTACCTTCTTTTTTGAATAGGTATATTTTTCATTTTTGGAGGTTACAATATTCAGTCTCGCTACTGCACCCTGTGTTCACTAATACCTGTATCCGTTTTTATGCTCGTTATTAACTCAAGATTATTTGTTGCTAAGAGGTCAAGTGTGGTTTCACAACCGTTTACTATTCGCGTGGGCTCATGAACTAGCCGCTCAAAATAATTTACAGAGAATGCGTTTAGCACAATTTCGGATGATATTTTATGCGTACCTCCGGAATGAAACACATTTTCACCAACAGATCGAGGGTAAATTAGTCACCACCAACTATTATCGTATGATTCGGGTTTGAAATCAAACTCAAGTTTTCTTTGAACCTTTCAGGAACTGTATCATCTGAGTTGGGAGGTCGGTAAAAGGATCAAATTATTATATTCGGTTTGCCAACATTGACCTCTACCCATATTAACTCACAGGAAGTACCTACTTCAATTTCGCGACAAGATGAACTACTTCTGACAGCAACAAACACGCCACTGTTGTGGCTTGGCAAGACAGCCAAGCCACTAGGAGAGTTAGCCGAAAGGCACGCGTTGAAGCTCACGTAGGCTGGCGTGAGGTGTGGAACAGTTAAAGGAATTGAGTCTAGTTAAAAAAAGTACGGAGCTTCTGGAATACTTAACTTTAATCCATAATTGGTGAACATCGGTCTGACGGTACATGCATCACAAGATAAATAGCAAATGATAATGACGCCTTGCTAGGTCGTAGCAAATGACGTAGCTGAAGGCTATGCTAACTATCGTCTCGGCAAATGAGAGCGTAATTTGTCAGTGAACCATCGCTAGCAAAGTCGGCTGTACAGCTGGGGCGAGTGCTAGGAAATCTCTCTAGACCTGCCGTGTGGCGGCGCTCGGTCTGCAATCACTGACAGTGGCGACACGCGGGTCCGACGTATACTACCGGACCGCGGCCGATTTAAAGGCTACCACCTAGCAAGTGTGGTGTCTGGCGGTGACACCACAGCCACCGCCAACCGTGTTTAGCCTATCCTTTCGGAACACCGTTAGGTTCTTCGCAAAAATTTCAGCTGAACTCATCTCCGGCTTTAGCCAGCTTTCATTGCCTATAAAGATTTGAGCATCAGTGCTTTCTATTAGCGCTTGGAGCTCTGGTACTTTCCCAACACAGCTACAATTTACAGCTGTTACATCGATGGTTCCTGGATCTACGTTCTTCATGCGTTCGGCCTGCACCCTTCGTGACTGAAGTCCTTTGTGTTTTCCTGAGACCCTCTAAACTAAAAAAAAAACCGCCGAGACCACGCCACACAGCCCCTGCTACCCGTCTAGCCACCTTCTGCGTATATTGGACTCCTGGCCTATTCAGCGGAACCCGAAACCCAACAACCCTATGGCGGAAGTCGAGGAATCTGCAGCCTATACGGTAGCAGAACCGTCTGCGCCACTGATTCAGACCCACCACTCGGCTGTGTACCAGAGGTCCGCAATCTGTCCTGTCTACCATGCTGCAAACGGTCAGCTCTTTCATTTTGCAAGCAAGACCAGCAGCCTTTACCACTTCTGTTAGCCGCTCGAAACCAGAGAGAATCTCTTCTAATCTGAAGTGACACCCATCACTGGTAGCGACGTGAACCACCACTGCAGTTGACTGCACTCTGTGCTCTTGATGGCATCCGGAAGGACCCGTTCCACCTCTGGGCCGGCCGGAGTGGCCGAGCGGTTCTAGGCGCTACAGTCTGGAGCCGCGCGACCGCTGCGGTCGCAGGTTCGAATCCTGCCTCGGGCATGGATGTGTGTGATGTCCTTAGGTTAGTTATGTTTAAGTAGTTCTAAGTTCTAGGGGACTGATGACCTCAGATGTTAAGTCCCATAGTGCTCAGAGCCATTTGAACCATTCTTTCCACCTCTGGAATGACTTCACCCGGTACGCACACGGCGTGTAAATCTGCCTGTACTTGTGTAAGGGCTACATTCTACCAGCTGTACAATGTCCTACTTCATCCACAAACTTCGTTTCCCACTTTCACATGAATCTATACTGCTTGGCACTGCACCAGTCTCATGCAGTTTAGTGAAAACGTGCGTAAACACACTTTAAAGTGGCAGTCTACCGTTAGGAAATTTTCTATCGTATTATCTACAAGCCGCTCAGAAGTCTACATTACAAAACTCACTAGGCCTACTCAGCATTTGGGAATGTGCAAAAAGCTTGAATTGGCCAAGAAATCACCATCGCAGTTGAAAAATTGTATTATGTCAACTGGGGCACAACTAAAATTTTTACTGCAGGACAAAAACGATATCGATAATGAACCCATTGGAACTGGAGAACCAATATACGAACTAAAATTTGTGTAAATAATTTTAACTCTTTTAGCAATAAAATTGGAACATGTTATATGGAATGCATTATGAATAAAACTCACACAGAAGTATTTATTATTTGTTACAGGAAACGGTTTTTTCTCCTATTACGCCATGATCAGGTACAAAGATAAGTATGTGGCGCAGTGAAATTCTGTTAGGTCAAAGATTTTAAACTCGTGATTGGTTGGTTGGTTGATTGATTGATTGATTGATTGATTGATTTTGTGGAAGGGGACCAAACAGCGAGGTCATCGGTCCTATCGCGTTAGGGAAGGATAGGGGAGGAAATCGGCAGTGCCCTTTAAAAGAGACCATCCCAGCATTTGCCAGAAGTGATTTAGGGAAGTCACGGAAAACCTAAATCGGGATGGCCGTACTTGGATTTGAACCAGCGTCCTCGTCAATGCGAGTAGTGTGCTAACCACTGTGCCACATCGCTCTTTTTTTTTGTTTTTTTAAACGAGTGCATTTACAGAGTATATCCATCTCCAGAGATGTTAAAATTAAGAGTAAAGCGAGAGGGTTACTTCATTGTAAATGCGATATAAGATAAGATAAAATATGTGAAATTTCTGTTACTATACTTCCTCTTGCGTTAAATTTTACTTTGTATTATCACAGCTGCTTCACACACCTACTTGGTATCACTATTGTATCTCACCTTAAATATTAATACGTCCTAAATTACAAACATGTGAGACGGCCAAGAATCGCTTCAGCGCAGATGCACACCAAGCTAACACTCTTACAGAAATCTCAGAAATGCTGCGAGTAATAAGGATAATGGACAAAGGGCACTACATTAGCAGTGCGTGGATAGGTTGAGAATTTAGGTCTAATGGGAGGCGTGCAAGGGGGTTCCGTGCAGCTGCAGTGACCTGTGTCTGGATGGTTCAGTGATCAGAGCATCTGCCTTTTAAGCAGGAGAGAGGGGTTACAATCCATTGATTTCAACCAATGCCCGCTCGCAGCCAATGTCCGTAATCCCCTTGTGTCTCAAGATTATTTTGTTCAGCCACGTCTTTGGAATATGTCATCCAAGTTTATTGTACTTTTAATTTCGTCTACGAACAACTGTTTTAATTGCCTGTAGCTCATTAATGTGTCGCATACTTTATCGTAGTTAAATAATCTTACATCCCTTTTACACTCAAATAATCCCTCTTGTTTTATTCCTAATTCGAACATTAATATTTTTCATCTCTGGAAATTGATATACTCTGTAGATGCACTTGTTTAAAATCTTCGATCCAACAAAATTTCACTGCACCACATATTTATGTTTGTACCTGATGATAGATATTACACCAATGCTGTGTGTGTTTCATTCATGATGTATAAAATGTTCTACCAAGAACCGACGGAACATTCAGTCAGTGCAATTATATGGAATGTTTTATTGGGAATACTCCGTACTAACGCCACCTATTCCTCTTGAAAGAAGCTGCATCGTTTAGTGGATGTCCTTTTCGTCGCGAAACGACTTGAGGACGCTGAGCTGTTGACGTGGCGGCGGCCGGTTCCCACGGAATGCGCCGCCCTGGCCTCGCGACCGGTCCCCGGCCCAAAGCAAGGCCGCCGCCCACTGCCGCCGCCCACGCACCTACCCACAGCGCTCCGCCATCTCATACTTCGTACCTAAGACGGTACCATTCGTCCGTACAAAGGCCTGAACGGGAAGTCAGAACATTCCACAATGCATTTCAAACGGCAGCATTCACGCAGCCCATCAACAGAGCAGAAGGGGACGGGACGTCACCGTCAAGGTTTCTCAGAAAATGAAGTCTCGAGCGTGGAGTTGGTGGGGGACCATGGTAGCGTCGTCTGCTAACAGGAGGCTATACCCTACCCTCGCCGCACTGACTCATATTGTAGTTGTCGACTTCGTGCTTTAGTGTCTTCCCAGCCTTTATGTAATTTTTCTTTTTTGTGGAACGTTGCAAAGCTTCCACGACGAATGTGTCTTATGAGTGTTCTTCCACAAAAGGCCAAATACCTGATAGCGGTAAGTTATATCGGTTCCGGAATACCAGGACAAAGGGAAGGAGGCGCTGCAGTCTGGCACCGAGCGACCGCTACGGTCGCAGGTTCGAATCCTGCCTCGGCATGGATGTGTGTGATGTCCTTAGGTTAGGTAGGTTTAATTAGTTCTAAGTTCTAGCCGACTGATGACCTCAGAAGTTAAGTCGCATAGCGCTCAGAGCCAAGCCAAAGAAAAGGCCTACAACATACGTAAATAAAAAAAATTCACGAAGCTTTTCATTAACAACCTCATTTTGCCAGAGAAATTCCGCTCTATTGAAGGAGCACGATACAGTCATGTTTTCTACATTACGTGGGAGTGCTGAAAAGTAATGCCTCCAAAATTTTATTCTCTTCAACATCGGTTGAGGTATTGGTTCAAATGGCTCTGAGCACTATGGGGCAACTTCTGAGGTCATCAGTCCCCTAGAACTTAGAACTACTTAAACCTAACTAACCTAAGGACACCACACACATCCATGCCCGAGGTAGGATTCCAACCTGCGACCGTAGCGGTCACGCCCTTAAAGACTGAAGCGCCTAGAACCGCTCTGCCACAACGGCCGGCTTGGCAGCTGACCCTCAACCAAAAAAAAGCAACCTTTTACTGTAAATAGGTGGTAAGACCTACTACTATTTGACAAGATTGCCGAGCAATTGTTTGAAAAAGCCACAGCCGTTAAGTATCAGACTATGCGCACGGGACGATTTAAAGTGGAAAGACTAAGTAAAAGTAATAGCAAGAAAGGCAAATGCCAGTCACATTCATTGTAAGAATCCTTAGGAAGCGTTGTCCATCCACGCGGGAGGCGGCTAAGAATCCTTTTACGACTCTCTAAAGTTGACCCTCCGTCTGGGACACTTACTGTGTAGATCTGAAGGAGAAGAGGCAGGTGGGAGCTGCTTATTTCGTCACGGATTCGTCTAGCACGCGCGTATGCGTCACGGAGATGCTCGCCAAATTCCAGAGGCATTGCTGCAGGAGAAGCATTGGCGATCTCCGTAAGAAAAATGTGCGTGGCATCCCAACGGTACATCAGTCTAAAGTCTAGCAAGAACAGCGGCAGGAACATCGTGCGCTGGTGCTCTTCCGTTTTCTTCAGACTTACAGGTTTTGCCCTAAAATGGAGCCTTGTGATACTGTACATTTATAATGATAATCCACTGCATCTGAAGTGGCAGTCACCATTCGTTTTCCGTTCTGCAGGTATGATGTAAGCGTTTGCAGTGCTCTTAATCTATTAATTTTTTCCGATGACCAAGTTCGGGCCGGTTGTCTTGCGCTGATAGGGATCTCGTCCGGTGTGTGCTTTTAGCCGTCGCGGAGCAGGTTGGTGAGGTGAGGTGAGGTGAGCTGAGCTGAGCTGGCTGCTCCGGACCGGAAACTCATCCCGGGGGAACGACCTGGTCGGGGCAAGCTGCGGCCCCTCCAGCGGAAATCATCTTATACAGCCTGTTTCGAAAACTTCATCCCATTTCACTTGACTGGATCTCGTGCAGACATGAGTTAAAAATCAACTCGGGCATACGACTACAAAGTTTTTTAGTTTCAAAACAACCATCCAAATTTACGAGAGTATCTTCTTGCATGCAAGCACATACACCTTTGTATGCCGTTAACAGTTCTGTATCTACATGCATACTCTTCGCGTCACCTTTTTTGTTCTACTCGCAAAGGAGCGAGAAAGAAACGACTATGTTTTAGTATGAGCCCTGATTTCTCTCGTCTTCGCGGTCCTTTGTGGCTGTGGGATCGTCCCGAAGTCAGTCGCAAATGCCGGTTCTGTAAATTTTCTCAATAGCGTTTCGCTGAAAGAACGTCTTCGCTCCGGGAATTCCCACCTGAGCTCATAGTGTTTCCGTAATACTGTTAAGAAACCCAGCAGCACGTCTCTGAATTGCTTCGACGTCTTACTTTTAATCCAACCCGATGGGGGTCCCAAAGAGACTAGTAGCATTCAGTAAATTTCAGTAGGGTTCTGTACAGAGTCTCCTTTATAGATGAGATGTAATTTCCTAGAACTCTCCCAGTAAACAATTCGACCATTCGCCTTCCTACAACCGACCTGATGTGCTTGTTCCATTTCATGTCTCTTTGCAATGTTACACCTAGATATTTAATCTACGTTGAATTTGTTGGTGATCCATCTGTCTGATGTGGACGGCAAGCTTAGCGGTCCCCTTGGTGCTATTCGAAGGGAGAAGACACTATGCCGGCACCGGATTTCAGCCCTCTCTTCCCTCCAACCGTAACAGTAACAACACTACAAGCTACACGCTTTCGTCAAAATGGTTCAAATGGCTCTGAGCACTATGCGACTTAACTTCTGAGGTTATCAGTCGCCTAGAACTTAGAACTAATTAAACCTAACCAGCCTAAGGACATCACACACATCCATGCCCGAGGCAGGATTCGAACCTGCGACTGGAGCGGTCGCTCGGCTCCAGACTGTAGCGCCTAGAACCGCATGGCCACTCCGGCCGGCCTCGCGCTTTCGTCGTGAAGTTTTCGGTCGACAACACTGGCCACCCCTATGAAGGATCTTCGTATTGTGCACCCTATCACATCTTTACTATTCCGTCTGCGCTTGCCATCTGATAACGACTAATGGACTCTTAGCAACATTCTGTGTCAATGCACCATTTGTCTGCGCCTAGCAGCAGCTGGACAAGGGAATTTCCATCCCTATGCGTAAGCTGCCATAAACACCACAACACACACGTCTGCATTTGGAATGATGTCGTGACCGGGAAGCATGGACGGTCGATGAATTTTACTTATCCCACGGAGTACGGCAAAAGGTCACGGCTGGTAGTGCTACGAGGGGCGTTTGGAAAGTCCGTGCAAAGTCCGAGAGATGGCACCACCGGCGCGTTTAGAGGTCATGTTTAGTTAGTAGCATCTTTGGAAAGAACGCACACCAAGTTTCAGCCATATTGGTCAATTTCTTTGTGTTTGGCATTCGTGTGAATCAAGGAAGTCGAGTGATTGTCAAAAAATGGACGAAGAAGAATTTCGTGTGGTGATTAAACATTACTTTATGAAAGGCAAAACGCCTCAGGAGACTAAAGAGAAGCTTGATAAACATTACGGTGACTCTGCACCTTCTATTAGAACAGTTTAAGTGGTTTCAAAATTTTCGGAGTGGCCATATTGGCACAAGTGATGCTGAACGTTCTGGACGCCCTGTGGAGGTTACGACTCCAGAAATCATTAATAAAATCCATGATATGATTATGGATGACAGAACAGTTAAGGTGCGTGAGATTGCTAGTGCTGTGGCCATCTCGAATGAACAGGTACATAATATTTTGCATAAAAATTTGGACATGAGAAAGCTATCCGTAAGATGGGTTCCGCGATTGCTCACGCTTGATCAAAAACGGAATCGTGTGAAGTTTTGCAAGGATTGTTTGCAGCTGTTCAGGAAAAATCCGCAGGACTTAAAGGGTCTCCGAGTGAGGTGGCGCAGTGGTAAGACACTGGACTCGCATTCGGGAGGACGACGGTTCAATCGCGCGTCCGGCCAACCTGATTTAGGTTTTCCGTGATTTCCCTAAAATCGCTCCAGGCAAGTTCCAGGATGGTTCCTTTTAAAGGGCACGGCCGACTTCCTTCTCCATCCTTCCCTAATCCGATGAGACCGATGACCTCGCTGTCTGGTCTCCTTCCCCAAAACAACCCAACCCCAACTTAAAGGGTCGTTTCGTCACTGTGGATGAAACATGGATACATTACTATACTCCTGAGACCAGACAACAATCTAAACAATGGGTTACCAAAGGAGAATCTGCACCAAGAAGGCGAAGACCAGTCCTTCGGGCGGAAAGGTTATGGCGACTGTCGTTTGGGATTCGCAAGGGATGATTCTCATCGACTATCTGGAAATGAGAAACTATAACAAGTGCATATTATTCATTGTTATTGGACTCTGAAAACAGAGCTGCAAGAAAAACGCCGGCGATAGGACCGAAAAAAAGTCCTTTTCCAACACGAAAATGCGCCAGCACACACCTCAGCTGTTCTGGTCGCAAAATTAATGGAAATAGGATTCCAACCCGTTTCACATCCCCCCTATTCTCCAGACTTGGCTCCCTTGGACCACTATTTGTTCCTCAATTTGAAGAAATGGCTGGCGGGACAATGATTTTATTCAAACTAGGAGGTGATTGCAGCAACTAATAGCTATTTTGCAGACTTGGACAATTCCTATTATTCGGAAGCGGTCAACAGATTAGAACAGCGTTGGACCAAGTGTATAAGCCTAAAGGAGACTTTGTCGAAAAATAAAGGTTTACCTCAAACACATAAGTAGTTTTTATTTTTGCCAGACTTTTCAAACGCCCCTCGTAAAGGAAGCTGTTGCCACAACGGTACGTTACGGACATCCTGCATCCTCAAATATGTGCGTCAGTACCGCAGTGCCATTTTTCATCAGGACAATGCTCTTACACACGCGGCACTTTTCTAATTGTGTGCGTGATGTTGGGGTACTCCTGTGAGCAACATCACCACATCTGTGACCGATAGAACACGCGAGTCCAGCTCAGACGTTAATTCCGTTCCCAGTGCCAGTATCATGGACCACACACGAAGCTTCTGGGCCAGCTTGCCCAAATCAGTTTACGTACCCATTTCAGAGGGGTTGCAATGTATTGATAAGTGGGCTAATACTGCTAAGTTCTTTGTATATTTGATTCAGTTTTGTAACCACTGCAGTAACATAATATACCTTCTCAAACTGAAGTTAATTTCATTTCCTCTTCAACTTCCGGGCGTTTCACTTTTTGTCAGGCAGCGTAATTTCCCTCAATTTGCGAGTGAAAGAGGTAAGAAAATGACTAGCAATGGTCTGAACTAGCTCTGTCATACACAGGGCTGTATACGATTTCGTTTTAGAAAGGAGTCAAATTATTTGTCACTTCATAATCACCGAAGTCCAAATCCGAAAATGGGGTCGTCAGTGAAATACTTCACTTAAGACTGTAAGCACTTTTGTTACAAACGCTACAGCAAGAACGTAAATGAATTCCTAGACGGAGAGTGCTGCTATTGATAGAAGCATCGAATATAGAAGAATATATAAACATGACGAACTTGGTAACTTTCGAGAGCCTTCCAGAAATGATATACAGGGTGTTACAAAAAGGTACGGCCAAACTTTCAGGGAACATTCCTCACACACAAAGAAAGAAAATATGTTATGTGGACATGTGTCCGGAAACGCTTACTTTCCATGTTAGAGCTCATTTTATTACTTCTCTTCGAATCACATTAATCACGGAATGGAAACACACAGCAACACAACGTACCAGCGTGACTTCACTTTGTTACAGGAAATGTTCAAAATGTCCTCCGTTACCGAGGATACATGCATCCACCCTCCGTCGCATGGAATCCCTGATGCGCTGATGCAGCCCTGGAGAATGGCGTATCACAGCCGTCCACCCACAATACGAGCACGAAGAGTGTCTACATTTGGTACCAGGGTTGCGTAGACAAGAGCTTTCAAATGCCCCCATAAATGAAAGTCAAGAGGGTTGAGGTCAGCAGAGCGTGGAGGCCATGGAATGGGTCCGCCTCTACCAATCCATCGGTCACCGAATCTGTTGTCGAGAAGCGTACGAACACTTCGACTGAAATGTGCAGGAGCTCCATCGTGCATGAACCACATGTTGTGTCGTACTTGTAAAGGCACATGTTCTAGCAGCACAGGTAGAGTATCCCGTATGAAATCATGATAACGTGCTCCATTGAGCGTAGGTGGAAGAACGCAACTAAAATGAGTTCTAACATGGAAATTAAGCGTTTCCGGACACATGTCCACATGTCCACATAACATCTTTTCTTTATTTGTGTGTGAGGAATGTTTCCTGAAAGTTTGGCCGTACCTTTTTGGAACACCCTGTATACTAAACAAAAAGGAACTGTGTTCAGTTTCTAACTGGCAACCTGTAGCACGCCATTCAGCGATGCTAACTGCTACGCCACGCCGCCTGCGGCGACATCTTTAAGCGAAACGTGAATTCACACAGACATTAGGCCGAGAATTAATGCTGTGACTAGCATAGGAGTTGGCACGTGCTTACCTGCATGCACCAGCCTCTCCCTGCCCCCCCCCCCCCCTCCTCACACACAAAGAAAGAAAATATGTTATGTGGACATGTGTCCGGAAACGCTTACTTTCCATGTTAGAGCTCATTTTATTACTTCTCTTCGAATCACAATCACGGAATGGAAACACACAGCAACACAACGTACCAGCGTGACTTCACTTTGTTACAGGAAATGTTCAAAATGTCCTCCGTTACCGAGGATACACACACACACACACACACACACACACACACACACACACACACACACACACACACAGAGAGAGAGAGAGAGAGAGAGAGAGAGAGAGAGAGAGTCGAGGGGAGGGGGAGCAGTGGAGTCTTCAGAATACCGCCTCTTGTATGATCCTTGAACAAGCTAAAATCCATGATCAGGCGCAGAGGACCGCGTGATGACCCGCCGCCGCGTCATCCTCTGCTGTATGGCGTCATTCGGATGCGGCATGGACAGCGAGGCATCGAGTCAGCACACCGCTCTCCCGGCCGTTGTTGGCTTGCAAGACCTTGGAGCCGCTACTTCTCATTCAAATAGCTCCTCAATTGGCATCACGAGGCTAAATGGACCCCGCGCCAGTCGTCCCACCACGGAAAAGTCCCTTGCAGTATCAGGAATTGAACCCATGTCCTCCGCACGCCTCTCAGACGCGCTGACCACTTCGTTACGAGGGCACCAAGCAACATATACACCGGCTGCTAATTACAGTATGGTAAAAAGAGCAACCATCTACTAAGCAAACAGCGTTACTGGTTTCGAACGAACAGGTTCATGTTTAACTTATGGTGTCCTCCTCAGCTTCACCTCTTCTCCCCCCCCCCGTCACTCTCTCTCTCTCTCTCTCTCTCTCTCTCTCTCTCTCTCTCTCTCTCTCTCTCTCTCTCTGTGTGTGTGTGTGTGTGTGTGTGTGTGTGTGTGTGTGTGTGTGTGTTTTGTCCACTGTTCTTATATTCAAAATTCAGAGACCCACAAGGAACTTTTACCCAAAACCCAACAGTCAACATCACATGTAAATCTTTAGCTGAACGTAATTCTGAAAGCCAACAGCCGTCTGCCGAACCTGTCGGTTCGAAACCGGTAACGGCGTTACTTGTTTTTAATAAATAGCATCATTAAAAGGAGTTGGTTGCTGTTTTTACTTTATTGTAAGAATTAACCTGTATTTTTACATAGACACGGCCTCGCCATGACAACTTTCGATAAAAACGCAGAAGATAAAGGAGTTCAGACTTGCTGTCACTAGGCGCTTCAGTCTAGAACCGCGCGCCCGCTACGGTCGCAGGTTCGAATCCTGCCTCGGGCATGGACGTCTGTGATGTCCTTAGGTTAGTTAGGTTTAAGTAGTTCTAAGTTCTAGGGGACTGATGACCTCAGATGTTAAGTCCCATAGCGCTCAGAGCCACTTGCTGTCACTGCGGGACTCTTAGGGATAGGTGCGTTGGACAACAAGAGCAAATCTACACGTACGAGGTGCGGCTAGAAAAAACCGGACTGATGCTGGAAAAAACATTTATTTACAATTATTTACAATTTCATATTATCTCCTTCAATGTACTCTCCTCCTCGGTCTCTACACCGCTCCATACGAATTTTCCAGTGTTCATATCAATGCTGCAGATCATTTTCGGTAAGTCCATACATTACTTCCGTCGCTTTTTCTTTTACTGCTTCAACAGTCTCAAATCTAGTTCCTTTCAAAGCTGACTTGACTTTAGGGAAAAGAAAAAAGTCACAGGGGGCCAAATCAGGTGAGTAGGGTGGATGATCTAAGATGGGAATGTTGTGTTTTGCCAAAAACGTCTTCACTGACAACGCACTGTGAGCTGGGGCATTGTCTTGGTGAAGGATCCATGACTTTTTTCTCCACAAATCGTTCCGTTTTCTCCGTACTCGCTCACGTAGGGTAGCCAGGACGCTAATGTAGTAATAATGCTGATTCACTGTTTGTCCCTCTGGTACCCAATCAATGTGCACAACCCCTTTGATGTCAAAAAAACAATTATCATTGCCTTGAATTTCGATTTTGACATTCGTGCTTTTTTTGTCGTGGAGAACCAGGAGTTTTCCAATGCATCGATTGGCGTTTAGTTTCGGGATCGTAAGTAAAAAACCACGATTCATCGCAAGTAATAACATTTTGTAAGAAGGTGGGATCACTTTCAATGTTTTCCAGGATGTCAGAACAAATCATTCTTCGGCGTTCCTTCTGTTCAATTGTGACACACTTTGGAACCATTTCTGAACACACTTTGTTCATGTTGAAACACTTTCCTTGTCAACTCCTGTTAACTCAGACACTGCTCTGATTGTTAAACGGCGATCTTGTCGAACAAGTTTACCGATTTTTTCAATGTTTGCATCAGTTTTTGCTGACAATGGTCTGCCAGTGCGAGTGTCATCACTGGTGTCTTCGCGGCCATCTTTAAATCGTTTAAACCACTCAAACACTTGTGTTCGCGATAAACAATCATCGCCGTACACTTGTTGTAACATTACAAACGTTTCACTTGCACATTTCCCTAGTTTGAAACAAAATTTGATGTTAACACGCTGTTCTTTCTGTACACTCAACATTTTCCGACGCACAGACAAACGTCAACTACTTAAAACAGACGCCACGGGCAGACTGAGTGCAGGAGGCAGATGAAACTCGAGCAGTAGGCGGAGCGAGAGTCACGTGACAGGCCACGCGACTTTCAGCCTTATTGCATTCGTTTTATTGTTTCACCAGTACTAGTCCGGTTTTTTTCTAGCCACACCTCGTATATTTTGCAAATTACTGAATTCCATGGCAGAAGTTATTTCCCCACTGTAGCACTTCTTGATGCTGCTTCCAAATTCATTCTCGTACGGAGCGCGGTGAGACAGGTCGAATGACAAGCGGCGCACAGTAATTGATCTTTTCGTCGATGGTAAGGCAGTGGGGGATGTGGGGGAGGGGGAGATATAGTATATTCCTAGCTCCCTCACTTCATACTTGTTCTCCAAAATTTGTAAGTAGTATTTCGAGGAATGGTTTGAGTCCATCTTCAAACGTCTCCTACTTCAGGTGGTTGTTCATTTCTGTGCGACAAACCTGTCACAGTTTTTTGAAGTTTCCCGGTAGACAATATTCCATCATTTCTAGGGGGAGGGGGTGGCGTCTGGATATTAGTAACTCTGGTACCGATATTTCGGCTGACAACCTTTCAGCCCTTTTAACGCAATTTACGCTGTGGAGTAAACGCTCATGTGTCAAAGATAACACTGTTGAGAACAAGAGTGTCAGTCACAGATAGAACTTTACGCCTCTAAGAGTAAAGAAAGCAGGCACGGAATCAGCGAATCCACGAGGCATACGAAATATTCGGTCGATTATTACTTATGGCGTATGTTGGCATGTCGGGCAGTGAAGACAGAACAATGTATCTTTTGAAAGCACAGACGTGAAATGAAGGTTTTCCACGATCTGTTGAGCTGGAAACCATCGTTTCGATTGAGCACGTTGGCTTCTAATTGTACTTATTCATTCACCACTGAATGCCAGTCGGACGAGGCAACTTTTTTGGGATCTGAAGAATATGCTTGTACGAAAGGCGGGTGTATACGAAATTCCTTTTGAGTGTAGTAAAAGGTAAACGGGACGAACAATAAGCATTTTAAAAGAACGTTGCATTTAACACCAGCTACACAGTCGCCTGCTACATCCCGACAAATCTGCAGTGGCTGAACATTGCATTTTTACCGACCACTCCACGCAATACGCGAAAGTTAAGATTCTGATCACAGCCTCGTCCTGTTGGCATCCAGTGGTCACGGTAGCTGTGGAAATACAATTAGAAGCCAACATGCTCAATTGAGACGAGGTTTTCCAGCTCGACAAATCAAGGAAACGCTCATTTCACGTCTGTGCTCCAAAAAGAAATATTGTTCATCTTCACTGTTTAGTATTCCAACATATGCCGTACATAATAATCGGCTGAATATTTCGTAAGCACTATGGATTCGCTCATTCCGCGCCTACTTTGTTTTACTCTTAGAGACGCAAAGTTTTATCTGTGACTGACTCTTGTTTCCAACAGTGATATCTTTTACAATGAAATGAACACTCTTAGCTGCTTACAGGCGTTGACATACGTCAACGGGGACAGATGAAAATGTGTGCCCCGACCGGGACTCGAACCCGGGATCCCCTGCTTACATGGCAGACGCTCTATTCATTTTTTTAAAAATCTCATTTTGTTCGCTTTCGTTCGTTGCATCTGCCCGGGGCGGACGTCGTAAGATATCCGTTTAAGTTCGCTGTTGATCGATCAAGTCCGTTTTTTTTTATTACAGAGGGCAGCTAACACACTGACCGAACACGCTGAGCTACCGTGCCGGCTATACATCTGAGCCACCGAGGACACAGAGGATAGCGCGACTGCAGGGATTTATCTCTGGCGCGCCTCCTGCGAAACCCACATTCTCAATATATTGTCCCGCACTACATTCGTCGTGCCCCCGCCCATTATACTCATTACTCGCGGCGCGTTGCCATCTTCTGTGCGAATGCACAAACAGTGCCCGAGCTCTTACGGGAACCGGCAACGCGCCGCGAGTAATGAGTATAATGGGCGGGGGCACTACGAATGTAGTGCGGGACAATATACTGAGAATGTGGGTTTCGCAGGAGGCGTGCCAGAGATAAATCCCTGAAGTCGCGCTATCCTCCGTGTCCTCGGTGGCTCAGATGGATGCCGGCACGGTAGCTCAGCGTGTTCGGTCAGAGGGTTAGCTGCCCTCTGTTATAAAAAAACTGAGTTAACCGATCAACAACGAACTTAAACGGACGTCTTACAACGTCCGCCCCGAGCAGATGCAACGAACAAAAGAGAACAAAATGAGATTTAACAAAAAACTGTAAGCAGGAGATGCCGGGTTCGAGTCCCGGTCAGGGCACACATTGTCATCTGTCCCTGTTGACGTATGTCAACGACTGTAAGCAGCTAAGGATGTTCATTTCATTCTAACGAGCTGCATGGTCACCGATGGTATCTGTTCTTTCGGACATGTCCGAAAGTACAGGTACCATCTTTTTTATATATATATATATATATATATATATATATATATATGTATATATATATATATATATATATATATATACACGAAGATGGTACATTATATATATATATATAGTAAGCTTTGATGCACGGGCGTTTACTACACAGCGTTAAAAATTTTTAAAAAACTTAAAAGCTGGAAGGTCATCAGCCGAAATATCGGTACGAGAGTTAATAATACACAGGACGCACTCCCGAAAAATGATTGACTCAAACCTGCGACTATTCGTGCTAACTCTTGCATACGTTGAAACACGTTCATCGTGTCTGGTATGGATCCTACAAACCTGAGCTATAGTCAAGGATGGGTCACGAGTATTCTGTGCGTCGTCTCCTTGCTAGACTACCTGCATTTTCCAAGTATCCTACCAACGAACCGAACTCTACCACCCGCTTTACATACAACTCACTCATTCAATTTCTTATCTTTGCAGAACGTAACACGTAAGTGTTTGAATGAGCTGACTGATTCAGTTTGTAACTCAGTGTTGTGGATGCATGATATTACGCTTAATCCTTTCTGATATGCAGAAGTTTGAATTTCCACAAATTTGAAGACAGCGTTTACACAGCTTTGAAATATTATCAAGATCGAACTCAACATTTGTGCAGCTTTTTTTCCACACGGTAATTTGTTGCAGCTAACTGCATCATCTGCGGAGTTTAAGATTATTCTCTGTCAAGTTATTTATGTAGAATACGAACAGCAATGGTCCCGACACTTCCCTCGGGCACACCTGAAGTTCTGCATCTGTCGATTCCATCCAATTGCATTCTCCCTGCCAAAAAAATCTGCAACAGTGTCAAATTCCGCTTGATGCTCCATACGACGGTACTTTCGATAGTAAGCGTAGATCTTCTTCTGAGTTAAATGCTTTTCGGTAATCGAGGTTCAAATGGCTCTGAGCACTAAGGGACAGCTGAGGTCGTCAGTCCTCTGGAACTTAGAACTACTTAAACCTAACTAACCTAAGGACATCACACACATCCATGCCCGAGGCAGGATTCGAACCTGCGACCGTAGCGGTCGCGCGGTTCCAGACTGAAGCGCCTGGAACCGCTCGTCCACTGCGGCCGGCGGAAATCGAGTACTACTACTACTACTACTACTACTACTACTACTACTATTTGACTGCCTTGATTCATTACATTCAAGGAAGTGTCTCGGTTCGAGAAACTTCATTATGTTTGAGCTCAGAATATGTTCTACGATTCTACAACAGATGAATATCAGCGATATAGGACGGTACGTATGTTTATCACCTCTCCTACCCTTCTAGTAGACCGATGTGACATTCTGTTTTCTTCCAACCACTGAAGTGTTTTGTTCGATGGACGTATGGTGGGTTAACTCTGCCGCATATTATGTGTACAATCAGAGAGCCCTGTAGCTTTGTTCCATTTTAGTGACCGCTGGCACTAATATCTGTATCACTTATCTTTGCAGCGGTGCTAGAATTTAACTACAACAGTACTCTTGGTTTTCCCCCCTATGAAGGGAAATTTGAAAAGGGAATTCAGTATCACTGAGTTTGCTTTGCAACCGTCAATATCGGTTCCCGTGTAATACGTGAGTGCCCAGACACTAACTTTCATGTGACTAACAGCCTTTACATATCATTAGAATTCCTTCAGGTTTTGCGAGAAGTCTTTCCATAAGATCCTGCGGCAACACGCATTTTTGCACGAGCAGCCAGTGAACTCTTACCATTGTACTAGAACAGCCATGGTACAGTAAATATCCAAACAAGGAGATATGAACAACGTTATTGGGACGCACTAAATAGTCTCCAAACCAAAATTAAATTTAGCTTACAACACTTTACGATCACGTACGACTTATGTTTGTCACGCATAAGCGTATCTGCCTCACACACACACACACACACACACACACACACACACACACACACACACACACACACACCCCACCTCCCCCCCCCCCCCCCCCCAAATGTCACTTAGCGGTCACCAGCACTTTCCTCGCTCCACAACTGTTTTTAATTACGAATGACTTCAGTAAAAAAAAAGCCAATAAATTCCACAACGCAACCAAAATGTACGGACAACCTAAGGAAGTAGGCCTCTAAGGTACACGAGTATAACGTGTCAATACAGTCACCATGATTGTATACAGAGTGCATAAAATAAAACTGTGTAAAACTCCCAACTCCAGCACACTATCGTTACGTGTGAGAAAATTTAGCCGAGTCGTGAGTAGGCGCGCTAAGCTAGCCCGTGGTGCTAACATCCCGTCTGGAATGCGTAGGCGTGTCAACTCCGAGCTTAACATTCCGCCCACGTGCGGGAGAAACAATACAGGTAGCTAGCCACACGGAATCTACAATCAAATTACGCGCGAGAATGCCGTTCGCCTTACAAGAAACGCATGCGTCACCAACATTTCGCGATTATATTGCTCTGCCGACCGCCAAAACGCAAAAAAACGGCAGAACTGCGTTAACAGCCAATTTTAGATCCTACAAGTTTCAGCAATCTGATCTGTTATTTTCTAAAAAAAAACCTTGCCAGTTCTTGATAAAGAAATATAAATACTGTACTTAACTACAGGTTATTGTTACTTCTTTGCAAGTCTAACTGAAATGAGCAAAGTTAGAGTATCTTTTTTACATCCCAGAAGAACAATTGTTTTACTGACTGGAGATTTTAGGCAGGAGACGAGTAAGAAAACGGAGCACTTAGTCCCTATCAACTGCCAACTTATCAGGCTATTTGCTGATTTTTTTCCAAGTTTCAGCATATTTAAAGTTGATCTCGGAAAAGGAAGAGTGATAAACAATCGAAAATACCGAATTATTAAGGCAAAAGTCCAGCTAAATATAAAGCAGAGTCCGGGTGTTCTGGTTTTGCACGTGGGAACCCTAGAAGAAAGCCCCCAAGAGCTACCCAAGTTTCCAAGAAAATCCGAAATTAAAACTGGGTAAATGTAGACTGAAGCGAGGCAGGAACAGCATAGGGAACGAAGCGGGAATACCGGGGTAAAGTTAAAGCGTAGGCACAAGGAAAACGAAGAGTTGACAGAGCGTGATCCAAAGACGGCAATAATAATAATAATAATAATAATAATAATAATAATAATGATAATAATTTACAAGGGCTTATACACTCTTTAAAATTTTAAGTATCCCAAATTTATATCTTCTACAGAAATCGAGACAGAATCTTGTGAACTTTTGCAACTGTCTTTATAAAGCAAATCGTTTATGTGGGATGCAGCAGATATGATGAAATGGAGAGGATAGTTAACAAGACATAGGAGTGCGGATAATTTAAACACGGGAAATTTTTGGTTCGTTACCTACTGAAACCATAAAAAAAAAATCATGGAAAGAGTGGATCGTTTGTAGTTTTGCATTACAAAGGCATAGGTAAGAATTCACGAAGATTACGAACAACTTAAATTAGAAGGAACACACAGAAAATGTTGTGGGGAAGGCTAACCAAAGACTGCGTTTTACTGGCAGGACACTTAGAAAATGTAACAGACATACTAAGGAGACTGCCTACACTACGCTTGTCCCTCTTTTAGAATACTGCCGTGCGGTGTGGGATCCTAACCAGATAGGACCGACGGAGTACATCGAAAAAGTTCAAAGAAGGGAAGCACATTTTGTATTATCGCGAAATATGGGAGGGTGTCCCTGAAATGGTACAGGATTTGGGCTGGACATCATTAAAAGAAAGGCGTTTTTAGTTGCGATGGAAACTTCACACGGAATTCGAATCACCAACTTTCTCCTCCGAATGCGAAAATATTTTGCTGACACCGACCTACATAGGGAGGAACTATCACCACGACAATAAGAAAAATCAGAGCTCGTACGGAAAGATATAGGTGTTCATTCTTTCCGCGCACTATACTAGATTGGAACAATAGAGAATTGTGAAGGTGGTTCGATGAACCCTCTGCCAGGCACTTTAATGTGATTTGCAGAGTATCCATGTAAATGTAGTTGGTAAATTCACTGTTAATGTCCTCAGGAGAACTGTGCACATCCTACATGTTTCGCATATGTAGATAACGGTAAAACAATGGTTATGCGACTTAGCACACACAAAAAACATGTAAACAGGTTGTACAGGTGATATCTTCAGCTGGTCGACGCGACGTTTACGGAAGCCACGCTTATCGCTTTGCGTGAGACAGTCCCTTCCGACCACACGCACACGAGTTTCGCCGCTACAAAGTGGTTTGCGCAGCTAACCGTGCCGTAATAAAGCTTTCACGTGTGGCCCGGGCTTTAGCCACAAAGTCTACGTCAGCTTTTTACACACACACACACACACACACACACACACACACACACACACACACACACGAGAGAGAGAGAGAGAGAGAGAGAGAGAGAGAGAGAGAGGGGGGGGGGTTAGGAGGGTGGTGAGGAGGGGGGTTGGTAGGGAAATAAAGCTAGGAGTGATGGCAGGGCGGCGCCAGAACAGAGAGACACAAAGTCGAGGCGAGGCAGGCAGTGCGCGGCCGTGACCCGTGCTCACCTTGGGCGCACCGCCCGCATCCTCAAACACCGCCACCGAGCCTCATCCCAGTATGCAGTTTCGCAGACGCTACACGGCCAGGCACACGATGTTCTGTCAGGTGCGACCGCACGTCAAAGGGGGGGGGGGCAATCTAATGGTACCGATTCTGAGTAACCTTTCGTATGACAACTGTGCAACGATTCAGTCGTTCATTCCTGAAGCAACATAGCACACAAAGGTAAAACTTTAACAACATTGGACATCATAATAATGCGAAATGGACTCCGTTGCAATCCTATGTATTTCTACAGAATCAAAGCTTTAGTGTCTACATACAGCGAATATCATTCCTGAGAAGTAGCAGATATAAGCCTGCTTCTGCTTGACGTTTCCGCTTCGCCAGTCAGAAGGTCGAACTCCAAGGCAATCATCGAAGTGGGAATTCCCCTGCCCCGTGTGTCACGAAACTTGCCTGCTATCGACAAATCTATGTCCACATCGCAAGATACCTTGGAGACATTTATTCATTCCTAAATTCCAAGACGTGATGATACAGAGTAACAAACGTGACCTGTTCGACTCTACATCAGTAACTATAACCGGAAGAAACAGATTGCGTTCATTTCAGATTTAGTTATTGCTGTACCGTGTCTCTTACCCGATTAGTTATTTTCGATGCTGAACTTTGTAATACCACACTGAAATACGATTGCTGCATAGTGAAACGTATCGAAAATTCAAAGTTAGCAAACTAATATGTAATTGTGAATATAAATAATACCAATTTTACCAAATTTCTCTCAGAGAATCAGTACGGATTTAGAAAAAAATCAACTCTTGTGAAACAGCTTGCTTTATTCATACACGACATTTTGCAAAAACAACAGCCGCAGCTGACCAGGTAGAGTGAATCTTTGCACATTCCCTTAAGTCGTTTGACAAACAACCGCATGTCGAGTACTAACCAATATACAATAATACGGAGTGTCTTCGTATATGTGACTGGTTTGAAGAATATTTGAATAATAAAGCCCAATATGTTATACTGCATGGGGAACGTTCCACAGAAACAAAGTAACGTCGGACGTGCTGCAGGGAAGTGTGGGAACAGGACTTCTAATGGTATCAGATAAAGGCCTTTGACGAAAATACGGGAACACCGCGAGAAATGTGCTCTCGAACATAAGTACACACTAACCAAGCCTGCGGGTTGTACTGTTGTACTTTACCACGAAAGGCACCTGTGCATTTTCCCGAAGACGTTGCAACTGTCAGTCGTGGTCAGAACCCTTTTCTACATAGTTTTGAGCTCATGATTTCGGATCTGAGTCAATCAGAACGTAGGCAAATTGTGGCTGCTCGTATGGTGGGTGGTTCCGTAACCAAGGCAGTCTAAGCGTTTCTTGTTTGAAGAGGCGCCGTATACCGCATACAGACAACGCGGACGGAGGTGTGCGTTGAGTGATCGTGACGGACTGTCATTGAAGAGGATTGTGAAGAAAAATATAAATGACAGCTGCAAAAGTCACTGAGCTGAATGTCGCACTCGCGAACTCCGTCAGCACCTAAACAGCACTAAGGGAGCTCCATAAGCAGGGAATTGTAGGGCGAGCTCGAATTCCAGGCCGGCCGAAGTGGCCGTGCGGTTAAAGGCGCTGCTGTCTGGAACCGCAAGACCGCTACGGTCGCAGGTTCGAATCCTGCCTCGGGCATGGATGTTTGTGATGTCCTTAGGTTAGTTAGGTTTAACTAGTTCCAAGTTCTAGAGGACTAATGACCTCAGCAGTTGAGTCCCATAGTGCTCAGAGCCATTTGAACCATTTTCGAATTCCAGACCACTCGTCAGTGATGCAATTGTCCGTAAAAGGAAAACGTTGTGCAGAAGTCACAAAACGTGGACTATGGAGCAATGAAATCAAGTCATTTGGTCGGGTGAGTTGTTTCACACGGTTTCCAATTTTTGGCCGAGTTTACGTCCCAAGGGTGAAGAGTGGCGGCGGTTGAGTGGTGATTTGGGCAGCCATATCATTGTTTTCTATGGGGCCCCATGGTTACTCTGCAAGGCCACATTAATGCAAAAAGATTATGTAAGAGATCCATTTCGGTATCCCAAGTGCTTATTTTCATTCCAGACAACAGAACACACACCAAAAGTCTGTGTGTCCGTAGAAGACCTAGTCAAAGATCTCACGAAGCAACGACTCTCGAGACCCATACAACTTCAACGCCCGGAATGATAGTGTGGGTAGCAATTATACTTGCAACAGTGCTCATCTGGTAACTGTTGATGGGAGGCTCAATGCTCGACAGTATGTAGCTAGACTGTTAAAAGTAATTGCCATACCTTTAATGGCGAGAGTACCAAATGGCATATTCCAGCACGATATGCAAGGTCTCACACTGTCTTTCAGACCCCAAACACCACGAAGAATGCACGAATCCTTGACTGAACTGCCCACTCCCTTGATATGTCAGTGGTAGAGGATGTCTGCGATGCGATGACATAATTCCGTACCAGCCTGCAGTTAGCAATTTTCACCAGTCGACGCATCATGCGTTTCAAGCATGGCAATAAACTAAGGTAGCATTCGGAGGCAGTTTGCTTCCGTACCACAACGAATGCACGACTGTATTCATGCCCATGGGGTCACACCTCGTGATGATGGACATTGTTTTGAATGGGATAAAAGTCCTCATTTAATATCCGCTATGTGAGAACATCTCCGCAAAGTTTGATGAGTATCATACTGGTGCTTCATTTGCGTTCGTGTGTACCAGCTTTCCTTTTACGAACATATCCAACAGTTAGATAGGTGAGATCTTTGCATATTTGGTGCACCTGGACCCCTTCGATCGGTAGGTGAAGATTCAGCAGTAGCCAGGGAAATGTACGCTGATTCAAACTTGAGTACTGCTAGCCTGTATAAGCTTAACACAAGGTGTTAGGGCAGGTGCCCAGATATTGCCTTAACCTGCGTAACGGCTGGGACTGACTTCTCTGGCAAATATGCTGTTCTTTAAGCAGATCGTGTCTTAGCTGCTGATCAAATAAACTTCAATATCGACACCACACCTATTACGATTAATTTGCTCACTTTAATTTTACGGTGTATCAGTTGGTTACATTTCCCAAGGATCACTTCGCACGATGTATCGTGAGGACATGAAACGAGCCAGACTGCATAATATTAACGTGATTGGTAAGGCTGCTAACTGGCCATTAGCAGAAAAGTTTAACAATATTCAGTTTAATGACGGAAATATGTAACGCGTTTGCACAAATTAAGTATCTAAATTAAAGTACCTCCATGGAACAGAATTTGTCTGTGAACTCTTTCATTTTACTCTAAAACTAGCCTTTGCTATGTGACAAGTAATTAATATCATTGTGATCAAAGATTTTGGTGGCAGCATTGCTCACCGCCTTCTGAAATGAAGTAAATTTTAATGAAGAGATTCATGGCGACTTTTCTTCTATTATTATTTCTTCTGAACTCTGTTTACAACGAATTTCATGAGGGAAATAATGTACTATGATACTGTAATTAAAATACCTAGCCCATATGTGGTCTGCAAGACAACAGAGTGCGAGCACCAAATTATTCTTACGATATGTTCTTTTTTTCAATGAAGACTTATGAGTAGTGCTTTACTGCTTGCTGTGTACATTTTAATGCTGCGTTTTCTTAAGAGACCATCTGAAGCAAACCACTTAACAGTCCGCAGATATACATTTAAAATTTCTTCCGTTGCTGTATTACTATTGGGCGAAGAATATATATATATTCGAGCTTTGCGTAACCCGAATGATTCTCCCCAGTAAAAAAATATCCGTTGTCTATAGCTGATGAATTAAGAACTTTCTGCTTTAACTCTGTCAAGCACACTATGTGATTAGAAGTATCCAGACACCTAGCTGAAAATGACTAACAAGTTCGTGGCAACGTCCTTGGGTAATGCTGGAATTCAATATGGTGTTGGCCCACCCTTAGCCTTAATGACACCTTCCACTCTCGCAGGCATACGTTCAATCAAGTGCTGGAAGGTTTCTTGGGGAATGGCAACGCATTCTTCACTGAGTGATTACACTGAGGAGAGGTGTACCTTTGTCGGTCGGTGAGGCCTGGCACGAAGTCGGCATTCCAAAACATCATGAAGGTGTACTATAGGATTCAGGTCAGGACTGTGCAGGCCAGTCCATTACAGAGATGTTACTGTCGTGTAACCACTACGCCACTGGCCGTGCATTATGAACATGTGCTCGATCGTGTTGAAAGGTGCAATCGCCATCCCCGAATAGCTCTTCAACAGTGGGAAGCAAGAAGGTGCTTGAAACATCAGTGTAGGCCTGTGCTGCGATAGTGCCACGCGGAACAACGACGGGTGCAAGCCCCTCCACGAAAAAACACGATCACACCATAGCACCACCTCCTTCGAATTTTACTATTGACACTACACACGCTGGCAGATGACGTTCACCGAGCATCCGCCATACCCACATCCTGCCATCGAATCGCCACATTGTATACCGTTATTCGTCACTCCACACAACGTTTTTCCAATGTTCAGTCGGGCAATGCTTACGCTCCTTACATTAAGTGAGGCGTCGTTTGGCATTTACCGGTGCGATGTGTGGCTAATGAGCAGCCGCTCGACCATGAAATCCAAGTTCTCACCTCCCGCGTAACTGTCTTAGTACTTGCAGTGGATCCTAATGCAGCTTGGAATTCCTGTGGGATGGTCTGGATGGATGTCTCCCTACGACACATTACGACCCTCTTCAACAATCGGCGGTATCTGTCAGTCCACAGACGAGGTCGGTCTGTACGCTTCTGTGCTGTACGTGTCCCTTCACGTTTCCACTTCACAATCACATGGGAGCAGTGGGTCTAGGGATGTTCAGGAGTGTGGAAATCGCGCGTACAGACGTATGTCAAGTGACACTCTCTCACATGGCCACGTTCGAAGTCCGTAAGTTCCGCAGAGCGCCCCATTCTGCGCGCTCTCAAGATGTGTCAGGACTACTGAGGTCGCTGATATGGAGTACCTGGCAGCACTAATATGAAAAACTTGTGTTTTTTGCGTGGTGCGGATACTTTTGATTACATAGATAACGCGCCCCCCCCCCCACACACACACTATTTATATATCCATAAAACCTCAGCTTTAGCAAAATATTTTTATTGACACCGTCGAAATGCCTTCACTAGTTCACAGGAAATACTGACGGGTCCTGTTCTGTTATTTAATCCTTGTAAAACCTGGCGAGTGAATGACTAACTGGCATGACCAGTTTAACAAGTTTCAGAAATAAAAATGGTCATTTTTAGAAAATCATCATCATTCATAACCTTCAATTATCCATCGCCAGGAAGTAATACTATTCTGCTGTCTGTTTTAGAGCAAAGATGCAGGCGCCGTTTGTTTACAGGCAAGAGCTGCATTACAAACATAGAAAGTAGTTGTGCCAACAACGTCTCTTATACCTACAAATCTAATTACTAGCTTTAGTCCAACCCTGATCACACGGAGCCTTTACTTTGGCACGCCGAGGACGATGCTACACCTATTCAGTACTCACGCTATTCATTCTTCACTAGAACGTAAGCTATTCCTCGCGTCCTACTACGCAAGTAGGAGCCCTGTAAACTTGCCAAACGATTTCGAGACTCATAACGGCATTATGAGACGGAGAATTGTCATGTGGCTGATTAGCCATATATCCTTCAATTAAGGTAACCGGGTAAGTAAAAACGCAGACAAAATATTTGAGTCATTGCAGTTTCGAATCGACTTATAATAAAGCCTCAGCTTTCTTCACGCGGCCTCACAGCTGGGTAAGAGTCGTGGAAACGTTCCTTGTGTTCTCCCAATCACCTCCTGAATCTGCCCGTGGCTTGCCTGAGAACAGCTGAAGGTCAATTGGCTCGAGACTGACTGTACAATGGATGAGCCATAGCCAGCCACCCACCCACGCGTAGTATACCGACGGGCGTAAGCAAATACTTCGCGCCAGCATTCCTCGCCGTTTGTTTTTAATAGACCGACGTAGTTTTTGTAGCGTCCGACGGTAAACATCGGCGCTCGCAGAGTCGGCGAGGCAGAAATCTGACGTCAAGTGACCCGGGATTCTGCGACAATTACGTGTGCGTGGTGGCCGAACTGCACGCCAGTTTATTCTCACGTTTGTGTCTTCACAAACTGTCACGATGCAGTCCACGAAGGGGGGGTCTTCAGTCTTCATAAATGTGTGGCAGAGGCGGTCCACTTCTTTAGTCGTCTTCCGTCAGTATTTTGCTGCCCTTGGCGTGCGAGAAAAAGCAGTGCCTACTTCTATGTTGCTGTTCAAGATGATTAAAAATACCATGATACTACACATTAAGAACGAAACTCGTTACTTATATACTTTACGAGGATAAATATGACTTTTTGGTACAAAAGATTCTAGCATATGCCAAAAGTAATTTACGGCAACCCTAAATCTGAATGTTTCCAATACACGACAAGTCAAAGAGTGCTACCTTAACGGTTTATCCCTAGTACGGAATACCATTCCATTGTAAAAAAGTCGATTGTTAACATAAAAGCTAATGATACACTGGGCTGATGTTTCAATTATTGTGTAAATTGTAGAAGGAAGGGGGAGAAATGAAGGGGAAGGGAAGGAATTAATGATATGCGGAATCAGCGGCGAGTGAAAATGTGTGCTCGGCTGGGACTCGAACCCAGGATCCTCTGCGTACTATGTAGTTGCGTTAACCACTGCGCCACCCGGACACGGTGTTTATCGCAAATACACTCCTGGAAATGGAAAAAACACATTGACACCGGTGTGTCAGACCCACCATACTTGCTCCGGACACTGCGAGAAGGCTGTACAAGCCATGATCACACGCACGGCACAGCGGACACACCAGGAACCGCGGTGTTGGCCGTCGAATGGCGCTAGCTGCGCAGCATTTGTGCACCGCCGCCGTCAGTGTCAGCCAGTTTGCCGTGGCATACGGAGCTCCATCGCAGTCTTTAACACTGGTAGCATGCCGCGACAGCGTGGACGTGAACCATATGGGCAGTTGGACTTTGAGCGAGGGCGTATAGCGGGCATGCGGGAGGCCGGGTGGACGTACCACCGAATTGCTCAACACGTGGGGCGTGAGGTCTCCACAGTACATCGATGTTGTCGCCAGTGGTCGGCGGAAGGTGCACGTGCCCGTCGACCTGGGACCGGACCGCAGCGACGCACGGATGAGCCATAGCCAGCCAAGACCGTAGGATCCTACGCAGTGCCGTAGGGGACCGCACCGCCACTTCCCAGCAAATTAGGGACACTGTTGCTCCTGGGGTATCGGCGAGGACCATTCGCAACCGTCTCCATGAAGCTGGGCTACGGTCCCGCACACCGTTAGGCCGTCTTCCGCTCACGCCCCAACATCGTGCAGCCCGCCTCCAGTGGTGTCGCGACAGGCGTGAATGGAGGGACGAATGGAGACGTGTCGTCTTCAGCGATGAGAGTCGCTTCTGCCTTGGTGCCAATGATGGTCGTATGCGTGTTTGGCGCCGTGCAGGTGAGCGCCACAATCAGGACTGCATACGACCGAGGCACACAGGGCCAACACCCGGCATCATGGTGTGGGGAGCGATCTCCTACACTGGCCGTACACCACTGGTGATCGTCGAGGGGACACTGAATAGTGCACGGTACATCCAAACAGTCATCGAACCCATCGTTCTACCATTCCTAGACCGGCAAGGGAACTTGCTGTTCCAACAGGACAATGCACGTCCGCATGTATCCCGTGCCACCCAACGTGCTCTAGAAGGTGTAAGTCAAGTACCCTGGCCAGCAAGATCTCCGGATCTGTCCCCCATTGAGCATGTTTGGGACTGGATGAAGCGTCGTCTCACGCGGTCTGCACGTCCAGCACGAACGCTGGTCCAACTGAGGCGCAAGGTGGAAATGGCATGGCAAGCCGTTCCACAGGACTACATCCAGCATCTCTACGATCGTCTCCATGGGAGAATAGCAGCCTGCATTGCTGCGAAAGGTGGATATACACTGTACTAGTGCCGACATTGTGCATGCTCTGTTGCCTGTGTCTATGTGCCTGTGGTTCTGTCAGTGTGATCATGTGATGTATCTGACCCCAGGAATGTGTCAATAAAGTTTCCCCTTCCTGGGACAATGAATTCACGGTGTTCTTATTTCAATTTCCAGGAGTGTACGTGGACTGTCTCGACACGCTAGCCGGGAGACTCATTACCACCTAGCGCCACTATCCACAGTTCCCGTCCGTGCAAATTTTACATTCCCGCTGGAGGCTGAAAGAGTATATATATATATATATATATATATATATATATATATACTGTGGATCATTGCCGATCGAGGGGAATCAATTATAGGAACGAGTGATTTGCATTCTTTCGGACATGTCCGAATGAAGACACCATGCGTTCATATAACTTTAAACGTTGTTTGTCTGGGCTCCATATACCAGTAAGACTGCTACAGAAAATAGAGAAGATCCAAAGATCAATATCGCGTTTCTTCGCTGGTTCTAACGCGGAAGTGTAGCAGATAATTCATCCACCTCCTGTAGCAGACGTTGAAGAGTGGCATTGTGCCACACGGTGTGTAATACTGTTCACAATACCGAGGGTGTAGGTTCCTACAACAGTTAACCGATATATTGCGTCCTCCTAAACATATATAGCGGAAATACTAGCAAGGTAAAATTAGAGATCCGAGCTCAGATGTCATACGGAGGCTTACCATCAAACTTCCCGTGAACCATTGATGAACAGAGAAAGGAGGGGGGGGGGGGGTGACAAAGTACTCTCCACCATAAGGTGTCTAGCAGTACTCACAACCCACCTTAACAGTTTCTACTTTCGCCAGGATCTCTCCTGCCTTCTGAACTTCGAACGTCCATGGCAGGCAGTTCCCTTTGAATCGCCGACAGCAGAAATTCCTGGTAGTTTGGAACAGATTGTGATTGACAAAGCGTGACGGTAGTCCGGTCCCTGTGTCAGGATCTTGTTAATATGCCGTCTAATATGGCCGCAAGTGGTACACCATTCCTTGTAGACACGTCCAACAGCCCGCGGTTTTCCTTTAACTTACTGGCTTTCGGCACGTGCCCATATAGGCATCTCAGCACTTTAAATATAATCCTACAGTTTGTGTCGGCAACGCGGAGTATACATTAGTTTAAACCTATGCAACTTCGTACCAGGGTACGACTTACAGGATAGATTCCGACAAATTTTACCTCCACAATACACTGAAGCGAATAAACAAAGTGAAAATGTAACAAGAAATACAGAAGTAATATGCTATAAAAATCCTACTGGTAATACAAAAAATGATAAAACGCCGTTGGTTTCCAACTCAATCCATATTAAACTATGTATCTAAATTAACAAAATTTTCTTTTGTATGCCTTAAGAATTTTTTCAAGAGCTTGTGCAAGTCTCTAACCACCATTCAGACAGAATATGAGAACAGTATAAAATAACCAGATTTTGATATTACAGCCAACAACGTATACAGCAGCATCCAGACATATGCATATAGGAGGAACAGTGACATACATTACAGGCTGAGCGATCCACGTAATGCAGAGTAGTACGTGGGAACATAGTCAATTAACTGTTCTTCGGTCGTTACCTGGAACTGTAATTACCAGGAAAGCGCAGGGATTCTTAATTAGACATTACTGTTAACGGAATCTTATTGTACTTCATTTGTCATTGGATGCTAACAATGTTTGGAGTTGCTTGCTAACTGACGACCAAGCGCCTGAAGATTGCTTTTAAGGAGGTTGATGTGAGACCTGGTCCGAGGATATAGCAAGAATTTAAGGTTTGTTTCTTCTTTCTCTCCGCAAACAGATAGCTGGCGCTTAGATTGTGCCCATAGAGGTGTTTGTTGAATTTTCAGTGATTTAATTTCAGCCGTGCTGTAACTGTCGCTAAGTTCCTCAAGGTCTGTGCCGCATTATACCACGGTACACTTGGAACCGTGGGATGAATTAGTGCGTAGTGAATGCCTTCTATTTTAGATGAGCTCTACCATTCCTCTTGCCAGTCCAATGACAACCACTTTCTGAGCATGAGTATCATATCTTTGAGATGGAGTTTATAATATTGAATAGCTCCGTGTACAGATGCTTTCTTTCCTAGTACCTCTACATGTTCATTTCTAGGTATCCCAGAGTCTCCATTCATCCATAATATCATGATGTTGCGATAGTTCCTCTGCACCCGAAACAACTTCGATAACTGCAACACACACACACACACACACACACACACACACACACACATATATATACAACAGCGCCATGACATCAGCGGCGAAGGGTCAGACAACCACCTAGTACCAGTTCTACACTATTTATACCGCTCCAAATTGGTTACTGTGCTCTTTCAAGAGAGGAGTAATATTTTGTCCGGCGAGTTTATAACGTTTGAAGGAAATGTTAATTTTATAATCAATAATACCTCATTTACAACGTACATCTACTTCGCAAGTCATAATACAATGTGTGGCGGAGGTTACCTTGTACCACTATCACTTCCCTTTTCCGGTTCCAGGACTCAATTGTTCGCGGTAACCAAGATCGCTGCTGATCAATCTTAGCTCAAATATCTCTAATTTTAACTTTTTGGTCTTTTCGAGAAATATACATAGAAGGAAGCAATATACAATAAAGAGCCAAAGAGACTGGTACACCTGCCTAAGATCGTGTAGAACCCCCGAGAGAACGCAGAAGTGCCGCAACACGACATGGCATGGACTCGACTGATGTCTGAAGTAGTGCTGGAAGCAATGGACGCCATTAATCCTGAATGGCTGTATATAAATTCGGAAGAGTACGCACTCGTCGTTGGTCTGGCCACAGCGATGTCGGAGATTTGATGTTTTATCGGATTCCTGATATTCACGGTACACTCGTGGAATGGTCGTACGAGAAAATCCCCAATTCATCACTACCTGGGATATGCTGTGTCCCACGGCTCGCGCAAGGACTGTACACACTTTCAATTTCAAATCTTGAAAACCTCCTGCTGTAGCAGCAGTAACCAGTCTAACAACTGCGGCAGACACTTTTTGCAGACAGCAGCGCCGTATTCTGCCTGCTTACATATATCTATTTGAATACGCATGGCTATACCAGTTTCTATGGCGCTTCCGTGTACTTGTTGATATTGTAGGGTCGTATGCTCTTGAAACTTTAACAGTAAACCACACTGTGATGGAGAATGCCTTTCCTGCAGAGTCTATTACTGGAGTTGGCAATGCATCACCGAGCATCAGTGAACCTGTAACCAAACCCGCTGCTTTTCTTTGGATCTTCTCTATTTCCTCTCAGAATGTTATCTGGTACGGAGCCCAGACTAACGAACAGTGTTCAGGTACTGTCGAAAGAGGGTTATGTAGACTACCTCCTTTTTGGGTGGACTATAATACCTGTGGATACTTCCAACGATTCTACCTGGCATCTGCCTTACCTACGGTTAGTTTTATGTCGTTGCAATTTAAATCGCTTCGTACGCATACTGTTAGATATTTTATGGCTGTGACTGGCTCTAGCGACTGCTGCAATTGTGTTGTTAGACAATAATGAGTCCTGTTTGTTTATGCGCAATACATTTCATTTGTTTACGTTGAGGGTAAACAGCCAGCCCTTGCACATAGCGTCGATCTTCTGTTGGTCTTCGCTGGCCGGTGTGGCCGAGCGGTTCTAGGCGCTTCAGTCTGGAACCGCGCGACCGCTACGGTCGCAGGTTCGAATCCTGCCTCGAGCATGGATGTGTGTGATGTCCTTATGTTAGTCAGGTTTAAGTAGTTCTAAGTTCTAGGGGACTGATGACCTCAGATGTTAAGTCCCATAGTGCTCAGAGCCATTTAAACAACTTTGTTGATCTTCTTGCATTTCGCTACTGTTATCTACCGTTGCGACTTTCTGTGAACAACAATGTCATTCAGGACTCTTATGCATGTCTGGAAGGACAGACTGACGAATACCCATAGCCGTATGATATACTTTGAAATTTATTCTCCGATTGCGAATTCCTTGTCATCAGCTTTATTAGGTATGGATCTACTACGCTAACGAAAATTTTTCCCCGCTTATCGCGAGCAGTCACTTTTAACACTACGGATATCTGTGCACGCACTCCAGACTGACCGAAATTACCACGTGTCACGGGAATCCAAGTGATGTTGCGGGCATTAGGTGATGAATGCTGTAGACTACAATACAATGATTTAGTCAGTGTGACGTATGGAAGTTTTGGCCGGTTCGGGGAGCAAGGACGGATAGCGGAAGTGGTTAAGATAACTGCTCGCGGTAAGCGGGAAATCCGGGTTAGAGTCCCGGTCCGGCCCAATTTTTGTATGTCACTATTGGGTAGTAGATTTACACTGAGGTGATAAACATCATGGGATACCTCCTAAATTCGGATCGGACCTACTTTTGCCCGGCGTAGTGCAGCAACTCGACGTGGCAGAGGCTCAAGTCGTTTGAAGTTTCCTGCAGAAATACTGAGGCATACTGCCTCTATAGCCATCCGTGATTGCTGGTGTAGCTGGCCGCGGCGGCCGAGCGGTTCCAGGCGCTTCAGTCCGGAACCACGCGACTGCTACGATCGCAGGTTCGAATCGTGCATCGAGCATGGATGTGTGTGATGTGCTTCGGTTATAGTTCAAATGGCTCTGAGCACTAAGAGACCTAACATCTGAGGTCATCAGTCCCCTAGAACTTAGACCTACTTAAACCTAACTAACCTAAAGACATCACACACATCCATACCCGACGCAGGATTCCAACCTGCGAACGTAGCGGTCGCGCGGTGCCAGACTGTAGCGCCTAGAACCGCTCGGCCACACCGGTCGGCTCCTAAGGTTAGTTAGGTTTAACTAGTTCTAAGTGTAGGGGATTGATGACCTCGGATTTTAAGTCCCATAGTGCTCAGAGCGATTTGAACTATTTGAACCAATGGCTGGTGTGTTGCTGGTGCAGGAAATCAGCTGTCGATTACGTCCCACAATTGTTCCATAGGACGATGCTGGAGGATTTGGGTGGCCAAATGATTTGTTGTAACTGTCCACAATGTTCTAAAAACCAATCGTTAACTATTGATCCGGTGACATGACGCACTGTCACCCATAATTCCATTGTTGTTTGGGACCACAAAGTCCCTAAGTGATTGCAAATGGTCTCCAAGTAGCCGAACGTAACAACTTCCAGCCAATGATCGGTTCAGTTGGGCGACAGAACCCAGTCCATTCCATGTACACCCAGCCCACACCATTATGGAGCCACCACTAGCTTGCACAGAGCCTTGTTGACAACTTGGGTCAATGGCTTCGTGGGGTCTGCGCCACACAGTAACCCTACCATCAGCTCTTACCAACTGAAATCGGGATTCGTCTGACCAGGCCAAGGTTTTCCAGTCGTTTAGGGTGGGCCGATATGGTCACAATCCCAAGAGACGCGCTGCAGGCGATTTCGTGCTGTTAGCAAGGAAACTCTCGTCCCTCTTCTGCCATAGCCCATTTCGCCACACTGTGCTAACGGATACGTTCGTCGTACGCCCCACATTTATTTCTGCGACTATTTCACGCAGTGTTACTTGTCTGTTAGCAGTGACAACTCTACGCATACGTCGCTGCTGTGTGTCGTTAAGTGAAGGCCGTCAGAAACTGCGTTGTCGGTGATGAGAAGTAATGCCTTTAAATATAGTACTCTCAGCACACACTTGACACTGCGGATCCCTGAATATTGAATTCCCTCACGATTTCCGAAATGGAATGTCCCTTGCGTCTAGCTCGAACCACCATTTATTTATTTATTTCATTAACAGTACAGAGTAACCGACCGCCTTGAAAAAGTAAGGTGGGTCGGATGCTTCTGAATCTAATAGCAAGGACTTATTATTACAGTCTTATTGGTATGGGCAACGGCCGTGCCGCAGTGGATACACCGGTTCCCGTGAGATCACCGAAGTTAAGCGCTGTCGGGCGTGGCCGGCCCTTTGATGGGTGACTATCCAGCCGCCATGCGCTGTTGCCATTTTTCGGAGTCCACTCAGCCTCGTGATGCCAATTGAGGAGCTACTTGACCGAATAGTAGCGGCTCCGGTCAAAGAAAACCATCACAACGACCGGGAGAGCGGTGTGCTGACCACACGCCCCTCCTATCCGCGGGGATGATACGGCGGTCGGATGGTCCCGGTGGGCCACTTGTGGCCTGAAGACGAAGTGCTTATTGGTATACAGTTGTTAATGCTTTTTTTAAATAACAAAGAACATAATATAAAGATTTCTGAGATTACAGCGAATTGAATGCTTAACAATTGTTAAAATTGTTCCATATAATTTGTTACTACCTAGTTGTTGAGAATGTTACTCATACAATGCAAATGTCACAGAAAAAAAAAGAAAATGTATCAATGAGCGTGGTTAAGAATAATTTGTAATATATAGAGGGAAGTGATATGCTGCATGTGGATGAGTAATACAGTGTAAGTAGCATGTTGGTTAGTAATGGCCTATATCTGTAATTCAGATGAGAAGGTCTCGGTACAACCTATAGCTATTCTCATCTGAAATGGTTTGCGTTAATGTATGTCTACACAGATTGTACAGATTAAATCCTGATTGAGCAATTCATACATGGAATACATGAATTTTAGCTTCACATGAGAAATACACTTATGTTTGTAACTTGTTAGTTGAAATAGAATATAGTTCATTGCTATTTGAATGCATTGTTCCTCAAATAACTTAATACATTTCTGATAGATGAAATTCATTGATTATAGCTTTGAATAGAGAAGAGAACATACTTCTGTCTGCACATAATAAGACGAGCAATACACGACTGCTTGCGTGCAGTATACTTTAAACACTATGCAGGATGCCATTGGGGAGGAGCAGCCTCTGAATAAAAGTTCTTCGAGCCTTCTCCTCCCAAGCGACATTACCCTACTACTACAGTCCAACTACCATTCCGCGTTGAAAGACAATTCCCATCGTGCGACCGTAATCCCGTCGGAAACTTAGGTATCAATGATCTGAGTACAAATGACCCCCGCCAATGCACTGCCCTTTTACACCTTGTGAATGCAATAGAGACACTACCGTCAGCTGTATGTTCATATCGCTATCTCACGACTCATCTCAGTTTATACCTAATACAACCGATGTCAAGGAATTCGCAGTCAGCGTTTCAGTTTCGATTTAGGACTCTTGTGAATCCTTAACTCATTCGTCTTTCAATATCTAATGCATGCAATTTTAGAGATTTACAGATAAATGACCGTGATGAGTAGTAGAAGAAACGTTTCCACTTTTTCAGTTGTTACCATTCGAGGTAGGGTACTTACCTTGTTACATACTTTTAAGTGTTTCGATACACCGTTTTCATTCCGCAAGAGATCTAGAGTATTGAGATTGAAGACAGCGAAGCGCAGGAAAGCACGCGTGCGCAGAAGACGTGTATGTGTGTGTGGGCTCCGGCAGTGGGCCTAATTGGCGGAAAGTCCCGCGTAGGAGCTCAGCTCAGCTGCTCCAGGTGACGTCGCGGCAAACTCCTCTGCGACTAAATTCAGTCTTATCCAGGGTCGCCTCGCTATTTCTGACGCTTTCTAAACGGCCCGTAATCAATCATTCTGAGACGGTGTTCTTCGCCCACGGTCCTTTCATGGAAGTATCTGCTCGCATATACAGGGCGAACCCGAATTCCAGCAGAACTTCGAAGCTTGCTCAAAGATATTTTCTGCGTATTTTGGTATTGGGGACACGAGTTCTCCGGTTGATCGTTACAGAGTAACAATGCAATTACGTTGACGGATGGATAAGAAGTACACTGTTTTCGTTCTACTGGTTTTTAAACTAGTTTTCGGCTTATTGGGCCATCTTCAGCAAACAACTGACTAGCGTCTGTAAGTGACACTGGGTTTTTAGGTAATCAAATATTATAACCAAAGATACAACCCATTTGCATGGTGTTTTGTGCATCGAACTTTTTCTTAACTTTGAAATTACAATTTGCACAATGGAAAATGTTAAGCGCAATAAATAAACTACACAATATTACAGATTAAATGGTTATAATGCTTAATTTTTTTGAGTTCTTGACCATGGCTGAGAAGCTGTTAATCTGATCACTCTTCACTTATGTTGTACAACAAACATGCTTTTTAACATTGTCAACTGAACTTCAGGCATTTCACAATATTTTACACAACCTTACAGAATTACGACCTCACAAACTACACACATCAAAAAGAGTTTTGCATCACCTAGGTTCCAAGAGTTCCGGAACTTTTAAAGAAAATTGGAAGTGAGATCAACATAAACATCATTTCCGCCCTTTTTATTGCTCATGGAAACTAGACATTGCATGTTGTACTACCATACAGCGAGACTTTTAAAGGTGGTGGTCCAGATTGCTGTACACATCGGTACCTCTAATAACCAGTAGCAAGTCCTCTTTCATTGATGCATGGCTGTATTCGTCGTGGCATACTATCAACAAGTTCATATAGGCACTGTTGGTACAGATTGCCCCACTCAACGGCGATTCGGCATAGATCCCTCAGAGTGGTTGCTTGGTCACGTCATTCATAAACAGCTCTCTTAAATCTATCCCAGGCATGTTCGATAGGGTTCATGTCTGGAGAACATGCTGGCGATTCTAGTCGAGTGATGTTCTGTAGGAAGTCACTTGCAAGATGTGCACGATGGAGGCGCGAATTATCGTCCATGAAGACGAATGCCTCGCTAATATGCTGCCGACATGGTTGCACTCTCGGTCGGAGGATAGCATTCACGTATGGTAGACGCGATACGGCGCCTTCCATGATCACCAGCGGCGTACGTCGGCCCCACATAATGCCACCCCAAAACAGCACGGAACCTCCACTTTGCTGCACTCGCTGGACAGTGTGTCGAAGGCGTTCAGCCTGACCAGGTTGCCTCAAACACGTCTCAGACGATTGTCTGGTTGAATGCATATGCGACACTCATCGGTCAAGAGAACGTGATGCCAATCCTGAGCGGTCCATTCGGCATGTTGTTGGGCCTATTTGTACTGCGCTGCATGGTGTCGTTGCAACGGTGGACCTCGCCATGGACGTCGGGAGTGAAGTTGCGCATCATGCAGCCTATTGCACGCAGTACGAGTCTTAACACGACGTCCTGTGGATGCACGATAAGCATTATTCAACGCGTTGCTGTCAGGGTTCCTCTGAGCCATAATCCGTAGGTAGCTGTCATCCACTGCAGTAGTAGCCCTTGGGCCGCCTGATCGAGACATGTTGACGACAGGAACTGTCTCTCTGTATCTCCTCCATGTCCGAACAAAATCGCTTTGGTTCACTTAGACGCCTAGACACTTCCCTTGTTGAGAGCCATTACTGGCACAAATTAACAATGCGGACGCTGTAATGACCGACTAGGCATGGAACTACAGGCAATACGAGCCGTATACCTCCTTCCCGGTGGAATGACGAACTGATCGGCTGCCTGACCCCCTCCGTGTAAGCTGAGCTGTCCGGGGTGGCCGTGCGGTTCTAGGCGCTTCAATCTGGAACCGTGTGACCACAACGGTCGCAGGTTCGAATCCTGCCTCGGGCATGGATGTGTGTGATGTCCTTAGGTTAGTTAGGTTTAATTAGTTCTAACTACTAGGGGACTGATGACCACAGATGTTAAGTCCCATAGCGCTCAGAGCCATTTGAACCCTCCGTGTAATAGGCGCTGCCCGTGAATGGTTGTTTACATCTTTGGGCGGGTTTAGAGACATCTCTAAACAGTGAAAGATGTAAGTAGGCTGTTTAGGTTTTTATATTGGTAACGCCACGTACCGCTCTGTATTAAAATCACTGGCTGTGCTGTGTGCAGTCTGTGGCTAGTTTGCAATGTATTCTGCTATGTGTTTATGTACCCTTATGTATTTGTCTTTTTCCTGTCTTTATGTGTTTAGCTAATAAGACTTATGTTGTAGAATTTTTCAAATACTATGTTATTTTCTTTGTAAAGATGTTTAGACATTTATTCTGTTCTGTTTTAATGCTCATGTGTGAAGTTGATGTTTCGAAAGTTATTCCGATCTTTTATGTATGTACTTATGTCATAATTCCTGTAACACTGATGTATATGTTATTTCTATTCTTTTGTAAAGCCCCTATTACTACAACTGTTATCTGTATTGTTATGTTCTTTAATGATGTACTTTGTACCTTTGTAATTGTATTCTTATGTTATAAAATTGTAATTGACACCAGTTCATCATATTAACTTTTAAGTTCCATTTCACTGCACACGTTTCTGTTGGTCATAGTATATGGACAATATGTGAGCAGTTGGGACTGTTAGTGTTTGGACGTGTGTTAATAATTCAGCAAGGGACTGGATAACAACATTGCTGGTTCTAAGGACATTCCAAAAAGTTTTGTGAGTACACAAGTGGTAGTTTATGGACTTGCTATATTGTCCGCAAGACTCTTCGATGGTGATTGTGCACCTGCACAGTCGCAACAGATGGTTGCTGGCCGTCTCTACAAGGACTACAGTGGGTCTGCATCTTTGATGGCCCACCAATACCATTATTTCTACAAGGACCGCAGTGGGTCTGCACCTCTGATGGCCCACCAATACCATAATCTGTACCAGGACTGCAGTGGGTCTGGTCTGTGATGACATACCTACCAATATTCTTCAAAAACTTCGAATGACTCTGCTGTGGGTTTCCTCTGTTGTGGCCCGTTACCTGTCTGCATGTCGAGAGTCAGCACTGTCTTTCCGTTGGAAGGACAACACTACTTCCTCAAGACTGCATGGTAATCCACTACTTCCGTGTGCATTTTCTTTTGCTGCTCAGACTTTGAGAAAAAAGCTGCAATTTTACTGTGATGAATAATCAGGACTGTCTTCATGGACTGTGAGAAAATTTTAGCTTATGACCAACATTGTATCAATAAGTTTGTGCATTTGATATCTTTGTTATTGTAACTATGAAAATTTTTTTCAAATCTGTATTGGCCACTGCCCAAAATAATTTGTAAAATTTTTTGTGGGGAGCATGGGGGCTATGTAAGTAGGCTGTTTTGGTTTTTATATTGGTAACGCTACGTAGTGCTCTGGATGAAAATCACTGGCTGTGCTGTGTGCAGTCTGTGGCTAGTTTGCATTGTTGTCTGCCATTGTAGTGTTAGGCAGTTGGCTGTGAACAGCGCGTAGCGTTGCGCAGTTGGAGGTGAGCCGCCAGCAGTGGTGGATGTGGGGAGAGAAATTGCGGAGTTTTGAAATTTATAAGACTGGATGTCATGAAATATATATATATATATATATTATGACTATTAAGGTAAATACATTGTTTGTTCTCTATTAAAATCTTTCATTTGCTAACTATGCCTATCAGTAGTTAGTGCCTTCCGTAGTTTGAATCTTTTATTTAGCTGGCAGTAGTGGCGCTCGCTGTATTGCAGTAGTTCGAGTAACGAAGATTTTTGTGAGATAAGTGGTTTGTGAAAGGCATAGGTTAATGTTAGTCAGAGCCATTCTTTTGTAGGGATTATTGAGAGTCAGATTGCGTTGCGCTAAAAAATATTGTGTGTCAGTTTAAGCACAGTCTTGTATAATTTTTCTAAGAGGAAGTTTCAAATGGACTGGCCTGTGATACAATATCCACAGTCAATGTCTATCTTCAGGAGTTCTGGGAACCAGGGTTATGCAGAACATTTTTTTTTGGTGTGTGTACGTAATCATAGCCACGTAACCTGCAATACTGTAAAACTGTGTTTTAATTATTGCAATCTCAGTCCTCCTCTACAGTTACCCTTTACCGGTCCTACTTTTCGTACCATGTAGGTTATTCCGTAGTATCTTAACACATGCCCTATCATCTTATCACTTTTGTCAATGTTTTCTTCATATTCTTCTCCTTGCCTATTCTGCCGAGGACCGTACTTCTTATCGGTAGTCCTAAACTTCGACAGCCTTCTGTGGCACCCCAGCCGACCGGGGTGGCCGAGCGATTCTGGGCGCTTCAGTCTGGAACCGCGCGACCGCTACGGTCGCAGGTTCGAATCCTGCTACGGGCATGGATGTGTGTTATGTCCTTACGTTAGTTAGGTTTAAGTAGTTCTAAGTTCTAGGGGACTGATGACCTCAGAAGTTAAGCCCCATAGTGCTCAGAACCATTTGGACCATTTTTTTGTGGCACCCCATGTCAAACGCTTCGGTTCTATTCCAGTTTTCCCACAGTACGTGATTCATCTCCATACAATGCTGTGCTTCAAATGTATGTTCTCAGAAATTTCTTCCTAAAATTAGTTCGATATTTGATAATAGTAGACCTCTTCACGAGGAATGCTCTCTTTGCCTCTGCTAGTCAACTTTTTACGTCGTCCGTTCTTCGCCCGTCACGTGTTATTTTGCTTCCGAATCTCTCTCAGTGTACTTTGTGGTCTCCCAGTTTGTATATTAACACCGTCAGTGCGACGTCTTTGTCTAAAACTTCGGGCTGACCTGAGAGTGACCCACACGCAGTGAACTTATTAGGTTAAATAAATACGGTGGGCAATGTGTGTGAAAAGCGTGAGGGATGAACTGGAATGTTGTGACGAGCGCGGAGACGGCCCCGGGCGGGTGGGATCCGCCAGCGAGCAGCTGCCACGTGGTCTGGCGCCCTAACAGCGCGCTGCCACGTTTTTTGTCCATAAAACTGGGATGAACCGAAACAAAATTAAAAAGGTTGTGGCGGGCTCAGAATTATGTATGTGCGCTGTGGCCAGTCATCTCGCTGCCTCCGTCTGGCGAAGGCAAACCCCGCAGGCGGGAGGCGGAAAAAACAGGAAGACCAGTCTGGCATTCATTACGCTCACCTCGACTCCTCTTCATATTTCGTCTCGTCGATGCACACAAAGAGACCGCGAAAGAACAAATCAAAAACTGAACAATTCTTTATTTTCTCTAAAACTGTGTTTTTCAGTACGTTAAGTAATGGAAACTGATGGAGCAAAATCTGGATTCAGTGTAAGTGACATTTAAACAAAATATGATGTCCAATAGTAAGGTCAAAATGACACCATATGACGTGGAGGCAACTGACCAATTTTTTAAAGTTTCTCTATCCCGACATTCGCCTACGTTGATTTATGGAAATGTAAAACTTTAAAGTGGCGTAACCACACCGGTCCCTCTGTGTTAAACTGTTAGCAGTCACAATGTTTATGTTTAACTTAACGTGTTTCAATAATTCACTTTCGGACGTATACAGGGTGTTACAAAAAGGTACGGCCAAACTTTAAGGAAACATTCCTCACACACAAAGAAAGAAAATGTTATGTGGACATGTGTCCGGAAACGCTTACTTTCCATGTTAGAGCTCATTTTATTTCTTCTCTGCAAATCACATTAATCATGGGATGGAAACACACAGCAACAGAACGTACCAGCGTGACTTCACTTTGTTACAGGAAATGTTCAAAATGTCCTCCGTTAGCGAGGATACATGCATCCACCCTGCCACCCTCCGTTCCATGGAATCCCTGATGCGCTGATGCAGCCCTGGAGAATGGCGTATTGTATCACAGCCGTCCACAATACGAGCACGAAGAGTCTCTACATTTGGTACCGGGGTTGCGTAGACAAGAGCTTTCAAATGCCCCCATAAATGAAAGTCAAGAGGGTTGAGGTCAGGAGAGCGTGGAGGCCATGGAATTGGTCCGCCTCTACCAATCCATCGGTCACCGAATCTGTTGTTGAGAAGCGTACGAACACTTCGACTGAAATGTGCAGGAGCTCCATCGTACTTGTAAAGGCACATGTTCTAGCAGCACAGGGAGCGTATCCCGTATGAAATCATGATAACGTGCTCCATTGAGCGTAGATGGAAGAACATGGGGCCCAATCAAGACATCACCAACAATGCCTGCCCAAACGTTCACAGAAAATCTGTGTTGATGACTTGACTGCACAATTGCGTGCGGATTCTCGTCAGCCCACACATGTTGATTGTGAAAATTTACAATTTGATCACGTTGGAATGAAGCCTCATCCGTAAAGAGAACATTTGCACTGAAATGAGGATTGACACATTGTTGGATGAACCATTCGCAGAAGTGTACCCATGGAGGCCAATCAGCTGCTGATAGTGCCTGCACACGCTGTACATGGTACGGTTCTCCCGTAGCACTCTCCATACAGTGACGTGGTCAACGTTACCTTGTACAGCAGCAACTTCTCTGACGCTGACATTAGGGTTAACGTCAACTGCACGAAGAATTGCCTCATCCATTGCAGGTGTCGTTCTAGGTCTTCCCAGTCGCGAGTCATAGGCTGGAATGTTCCGTGCTCCCTAAGAAGCCGATCAATTGCTTCGAACGTCTTCCTGTCGGGACACCTTCGTTCTGGAAATCTGTCTCGATACAAAGGTACCGCGCCACGGCTATTGTCCCGTGCTAATCCATACATCAAATGGGCATCCGCCAACTCCGCATTTGTAAACATTGCACTGACCGCAAAACCACGTTCGTTATGAACACTAACTTGCTGATGCTACGTACTGATGTGCTTGATGCTAGTACTGTAGAGCAATGAGTCATCTCAACACAAGCACCGAAGTCTACCTTCCTTCAATTGAGCCAACTGACGGTGAATCGAGGAAGTACAGTACATACTGACGAAACTAAAATGAGCTCTAACATGGAAATTAAGCGTTTCCGGACACATGTCTACGTAACATCTTTTCTTTATGTGTGAGGAATGTTTCCTGAAAGTTTGGCCGTACCTTTTTGTAACATCCTGTATATACACCGAAATTTTGTATTAAACGATAAAATGTCTTAAGGCATCTTAACACACTTCTGCTGATGGAGCGGCTCTTGTATGTGGAAGCGGGTGGCCGGAAGTTATGTCCAGTGGTGTCTACTGCTGTTATTTTGTTGGAATAATTGGGCTCAAAGGAATGGAAAGACAACGAGATGGAAAAGAGATAGGAAGGAAATAATGACTTCTAAGCGGACAAGGCATTGCGGCAGTGCAACGGCGAGAGCTGAAAATTTGTGCCAGACCGGGACTCTTAAGCCGGATGCTCCGCTTCTCTAGAACGGTTCCCTTAACCGGCTCGGCCATCTAGACAGGCTTACCTTCAGACCAAAGTTCCCAACTCCTCGCTCGCCACATTGCAACGAACCCAGCCCACTATCCCCCTACTCGCAGATTTCCGATTCTCGTTTGAGTTCGAAAGTTGGTTCTGCATCGGCACTTAAACTTTTTCATCCAACAGACGTCGCGCCCATAGGATTATAGGTATGAGTGGTGTGTATTCTGTTTGATATGTTCAACAGAACAGACACCACTAAGATCTATTTTATCTGCTGAATTTGTCCACACAAATTTGCTGTAAGTGTGTAATGTTTACATCTATATAAAAATGTGATCTACAGATAAATACATCGAAGCCGGTACCAGCGCTATATTGCAACGTCGCCCAAACGTACCTCTAGTGTATCGGAAGTGTAGCGGAAGGGAATACAGAGCTAATGAAGTTATGGAAAGCTGTCCAACTCTGACAACGAGAAGCATCTAGCTGAGCTCCGTAACAAAATAACACCGGCAGACATCACTGGACGTACTCTCTCCCTTACCGCGCATGGCGAAGGGTACCTTGTATCGCTGCTATTCATTCCCTTTCCCGTTCCAGTCGCAAATGGAGAGAGGGGAAAAAACTGCCATATTCCTCCGTGACTTGGTGTCGCTAACGGACCCCTGAGCAGTGGCTCTCGACTCAGAGGTAAGCCGGTTCAAATATGGATGGTGGAAAGTTTTCATTACCAGTATTAGACCGGCACGGGAATGAGACGTGTTGAGAAAGTTCTTTATCACCAGTCTTTGCACCATTGTCTTGGCTTGAAATCCAAAACACTCTGCCGAGTGTCAGTGAGGGCATTTGATACCGTTCATGGTGATCCGTCTGTTGGATGGGAGGTTAAGCACGGCGGCCTCCTTCGTGCTATTCGAGAGTAGGAGGCTGTGCGCCATGCAGAGTTTCACCCCCCCCCCCCCCCCCCCCTTCCTGCCTTTTTCTTTCATCCGCAACACAAACCTCCACACTACAGTGTACAAGCACTCGCCAGTCATCCACACGACACAGTTTCACACCTGACACTTCAATTAATACGAGGAAGCAAATGGCAAACCACCTCCACTAGGATCTCGCCGTGAGCTGTGATGCAGGATTACTGCATCAACTGCCCTGCACTCATTTCCTGAGTATGGGATTACTCACTTTTTGATATGCTTCCGTACGAGCCCTAATTTGTCTCTTTCTTTCCTTACGCGAAATGGGAGTTTGTGGCGGTGCTGGTTTTCTAAACTTTCTCAATAGTGTTTCGTGGGAAGAACTACTTCCCTCCAGGGATTCCCATCTGAGCTCATAGAGCATTTCTGTAATACTCTTGTGTTGATCGAACCTATTGTTTCGAAATGTAGCAGCACGCCTCCGATTTCTTCCTTTAATCCGATCTGGTTGGGATGATAACAGTCGACCAGTTCTCAAGAACGGGTCGCACAAATGTTCTGTACACATTAGCTATTTCCCAGGACTCTCGCAATATACTCAAATCTGCCGTTCGCCTTCCGTACAACCAACCTTATATGCTTGTTCCATTTCATGCCGCTTTGCCTATTTGTTCTACGTGACTCAATACACCACTACTACTGCATTAGTACCTTACAGGATTTTTTGTCGCCAATGACACTGGAACAACGGCGTATCGTGATATGAACGGACGAATCACGGCTTCAACTCAAATGGCTCGGAGCACTATGGGACTAAAAATCTGTGGTCATCAGCCCCATAGACTTAGAACTACTTAGACCTAACTAACGTAAGGACATAACACACATCAATGCCCGAGGCAGGATTCGAACCTGCGACCGTAGCAGTTGCGCGGTTCCGGACTGAAGCGCCTAGAACCGCTCGGTCACAGCGGCCGGCTCGGTTTCAACTGCACCATGCCCACGTGAGGCATCGTGTGTGGCGCAGACCACATGAATCGATCGATCCCGTCTAACAAAATGATGTGGTCCAAGTGGGTGGCGTCTCTTATGGTCTAGGGTGCATTTTCCTGATATGGAATGGGCGCCATAGTTGTTCTGGAAGGGACTTTGAATGGTTCGCGTTATGGTGAGCTGCTCGGGGACCATCACTACCTATTTTTGGCCTTCCAACAACATGGCGGTTGTGCGGTGTTTCAAGATAACGCACAGCCGTATCGCTTCCACGTCACCCGGGAATGATTCCGGGAACATGCAGGGGTGGTCCACAGATTGCGATGGCAACCCCGGAGCCCGGATTTGAAACCCATCAAGCATATCTGGGATATCATTGAAAGCAGGCTCCGGGCCATGGATCCCGTACCCACGAAGAGACGAAAATTGGGTGCCGCTCTACAAGCGATTTGGTGTCAGCTGCTCCCATGAGTACCAGAGACTTTTGAACTTTCTTCCACGCCGTCTCACTGCAGTCCGTAGGGCCAGAGGAGGTCCCTCGCGATATTCGGTGCCTATCCGATGACATTTGCTACGCCATTGTCTAATTCCCTAGGGCACTCCTGATATTTTTGTCTGATGAGCACTCACCTTCCGAAACATCGTACTCTGTCTTCGAACCACTCACATCTGAGAACGTGTTCCGTATGCTCGGACCTTCAAGCGTCTGTAGTGAAGCACTGTTGCTTTCCGGAAATCTAGGAATTGGAGTTAGTCTGTTGTCCTTCAACAGGACATCGTGCAAGGAAAGGAAAACAGTTTTGCATGGCCGGTGCTTCCTGAATACGCGCCGATTTATGGACAGAAGCTTTGTGTCCACAAATCTAAATTAGATGACTTAGGATATTTTATCATCATTTAATAACATTTTTGTAAGTATACGAGTCTGAAGAGCAGAACATGCTCAGAACGCGTAGCGTTGTGTTAAGTTAAACACAGAATAAATAGAAATGTGACTGGTAGCAGTTCAGCACAGACGTCTCTGCACTTTGCCACCATGGTCACAGAGAGATACAGAGGTCACTGACAAGGAGTCAGAGCCAGTAGCATTGTTTCACATTGGTGCGCTGCAGAGAAACCACTGACCACAACGAATGCACGTCGTCTCTGTACAGCGAAGGAGGCAAAGGTTTCGAGGAACGGTACAGCATGACAGATGGGCGCGTGTAAGTCTGGCGGCTGTCTCGCGTATATTTACCCCAGTGTCGTTAGGACGGTCCAGGACAGTTTTTTCTCCTCTACGGTCTGACTTAGCTCGGATCAACGAAGAAATGAAACCACGTGTTAATGAAAACATAGCCTTCACACGCTGTGGGAACACTTTAGAATCTGGGTACTTTCGGCTTGACTAAATGTAGACTGGCAATGGGAAGGAAAGTGTTTCTGAAGAAGAGAAATTTGTTAACATCGAGTATAGATTTAAGTGTCAGGAAGTCGTTTCTGAAAGTATTTGTATGGAGTGTAGCTATGTATGGAAGTGAAACATGGACGATAAATAATTTAGACAAGAAGAGAATAGAAGCTTTCGAAATGTGGTGCTACAGAAGAATGCTGAAGATTAGATGGGTAGATCACATAACTAACGAGGAAGTATTGAATAGAATTGGGGAGAAGAGAAATTTGTGGCAGAACTTGACTAGAAGAAGGGATCGGTTGGTAGGACATGTTCTGAGGCATCAAGGGATCACCAATTTAGTATTGGAGGGCAGCGTGGAGGGTAAAAATCGTAGAGGAAGACCAAGAGATGAATACACTAAGCAGATTCAGAAGGATGTAGGTTGCAGTAGGTACTGGGAGATGAAGCTTGCACAGGATAGAGTAGCATGGAGAGCTGCATCAAACCAGTCTCAGGACTGAAGACAACAACAACAACAAAACAACAACAACAACAACAACAACAACGCTCCTATTCGGAGAGCAGTTAACCGTGGTTAAAAAAATTCATGTGGAGTCATAGTCCTAGTGGGCTGTTCGTATCAGTTTCAGGCTAGACTATCACAATGGATGATCGGGAGAAAATGCTGGAAGACTCATATCTACTTCTTCCAAAGACAACTCGCCTCGAACGTGATAATGCAAGATAATATGCGCAACAAAGGAAAGGTATTTCTTTCATTTACCTTCTGTATTATACTGTAGCAGTCCTCCTTACGTGTAGGGTGGTTGTTATTAAACATTCGCCACTTAAGAGGTTCCCCATGAAAAACAAGTGATCATGGGCGATGAAACTTAGTGGAAACATTTTTAAGGACATGCGAAAAAGAAAACTAAAACCACGGAAAGTAACATTTTAATTTCCGCATGTGATGCTAACATTTGTTAATTACGTACCATATTTACGTTCCAGGTTACAAAAGTTGCTCTATGTAACGGATCATCTGCACCCAGGACATCCTGTAAGTTTTTACACACACCATTTCACAATTGTTTGGAGCACTTTTCGTGAGGCGGACCGTAGAGTGTTCAGCTATCGTGAACCACTTTAAGATCCCACATTGCATCCAGCATTCTAAGCCATGGCAACAGTAACTTCTTCAAAAATTTGTGGAGCAATTGGTCGTCGTCCTCTCCCAAGATCAATTCCCAAATCGCCAGTTAGTTCGAACTTCCGACTCCATGTTCATGTGGCGACACTCGTGAAGTGCAGAGGCACTATTTGTGCTTTGAAAAAACAGCTTTGAGAGAAATGACCTGCTCACCCTGTCGAGACCCATGGTGACGCTAACTTTAATGCACACTTCTGCTTCTTTTTCAATCCTACGTCGCCGTACCAACACCATCACCTAATGGCAACACATTGCATTAACACTACTAACAATGGAAGTCACGCAGCGCACATTGTGAACATCATTCCTACAAAGTTGTGGCCGGCCGGGGTGGCCGAGCGGTTCTAGGCGCTTCAGTCCGGAACCGCGCTGCTACTACGGTCGCAGGTTCGAATCCTGCCTCGGGCATGAATGTGTGTGATGTCCTTAGGTTAGTTAGGTTTAAGTAGTTCTAGGGGACTGATGACCTCAGCTGTTAAGTCCCATAGTGCTCAGAGCCATTTGAACGATTTTGAACAAAGTTGGGTGCCCACACGGTGAATACATCACTTTTCGTAAAAAGTGAAACCCCTAGAAGTACACGCCACGATAAAAGAACGTGTAGAACAGTGAAACCATAATAAGTGAGGAATGGCAAAGAGGTGGCGTGCACTTAGGCCCAACAGAGCCCTTTTGTGTGACCGGACAGGTCAGTTCTATGCAACGGTTAGTCGATGCGGAGCAATCATACGAAGTGGAAGGCCCAACAGAGCCCTTTTGTGTGACCGGACAGGTCAGTTCTATGCAACGGTTAGTCGATGCGGAGCAATCATACGAAGTGGAAGGCCCAACAGAGCCCTTTTGTGTGACCGGACAGGTCAGTTCTATGCAATGGTTAGTCGATGCGGAGCAATCATACGAAGTGGAAGGCCCAACAGAGCCCTTTTGTGTGACCGGACAGGTCAGTTCTATGCAACGGTTAGTCGATGCGGAGCAATCATACGAAGTGGAAGGCCCAACAGAGCCCTTTTGTGTGACCGGACAGGTCAGTTCTATGCAACGGTTAGTCGATGCGGAGCAATCATACGAAGTGGAACCGTGTAAGCAAGTGCCACCACGCCTCACCGACATCACAGGGTGGAATATCGGCATGTGAGTGCGGTCGAACGGGGCAGAATGATTGGTCTCCGGGGAGGCGGGTCTGCCATTGCGTAACACTGCGGCTCTTACAGTGCAGGCTGCTTCAACAGTTACGTATGGGGAATCAGTGGAGAAGAGGCCTTACACAGTGCCGACAGAGTACTGGACGAGGCATGTGATCCCAGCTCTTGTCCTCTTCGCCGTAACGGACAGAACAGCTTCGTCCACAGTGTTGGTGCGACATTGGAGCTCTAACAGGTGTGGTCATACACTGAAGCGCCAAAGAAACTAGTATAGGCACACTTATTCAAATACAGAGATATGTGAAACAGGCACAATACTACGCCGCGGTCGACAAAGCCTACAGACACCAAGTGTCTAGTGCAATTGTCAGATCGGTCACTGCTGCTACAATGGCAGGTTATCAAGATTTAAGTGAGTTTGAACGTGGTGTTATAGTTGGCACAAGAGCGATGGCACACAGCATCTCCGAGGTAGCGATGAATTGGCGATTTTCCCGTACAACCATTTCATGAAGTTACCGTGAATATCAGGAATCCGGTAAAACATCAAATCTCCGACATCGCTGAGCCGGAAAAAACCCTGCAAGAATGGGACTAATGACGATTGAAGAGAATCGTTCAACAAGACAGAAGTGCAACCCTTCCGCAAATTGCTGCACATTTCAATGCTGGGCCATAAAGTGTCAGCGTGCAAATAATTTAACGAAACATCATCGATATGGGCTTTCGGAGCCGAAGACCCACTCGTGTTCCCTTCATGACTGCACGACACGAGCTTTACAACTCTCCTGGACCTTTCAACAGCGACATTGGTCTGTTAATGACTGGAAACATGTTGCCTGGTCGGACGAGTCTCGTTTCAAATTGTATCGAGCAGATGCACGTGTGCAGGTATGGAGACCATCTCATAAATCCATGGACCCTGCATGTCAGCGGGGGACTGTTGAAGCTGGTGGAGGCTCAGTCATGGTGTGGGCGTGTGCAGTTCGAGTGTTATGGGACCCCTGATTTGTCCAGATAAGACTGACATGTGACACGAACGTAAGCATCCTGTCTGATCGTAAGCATCAATTGAGCGTTCCAACGGCCTTGGGCAATTCCAGCAGGACAATGCGACACCCCACACGTCCAAAATTGCTACAGAGTGGCTCCAGGAACACACTTCTTAGTTTAACACTTCCGCTGGACACCAAACCACCCCCCCCCCCCCCCGATATGAACGTTGTGCGTATTTGGGATGCCTTGCAACGCCCTGTTCAGAAGATATGTTAACCCACACGTACTCTCACGGGTTCATGGACAGTCCCGCAGGATTCATGGTGTCAGTGCATAGAATTCCGTGCCATTCTCGAAACTTACTTTGCATAGTTCTTTTTGACCTATGTATTTCAAATATTTACACGATACTTTATGAAACATTGAGACGAACATAGGCTATGTAATTTTTAAACAACTTAGAGTTATCTGTTAAAACCGACTGCGAGAATGTTGTGCTATGAAAATTTAATGTTTTTTCTCTGAAGTCAGTTATTAACTGCAGTCCAAATCTTACATCTTTAAGATTTCTAGACACTTACTACTTTTTTATAGGAGCAAGGACCGTGAGCTAAAATGAAAACTGTCCTTTTATGATGGAACAATGCTTCCGAAGTCAGTGTAGTTTGAGAAGTTTACCGACTGGTTACGCAGTTCACAGGTAGTCTTCCTTACACGAAATAGTCTAATACATACTGAAGTGCCCGGGTTTCAATGGGAAGTCTCCTCGATGGCTTTGGTTACGAGATAATCGAGTGTCTATATTATACCGAACATCTAATTCGCAAATTTTTTTCACTAAACGGCTCATTTCAAATTTCGCTTTGTGCGACCGGTAGCGTTTTAGTAGAAGCATAAGCAACTGCTGAAGATTTAGCAATCTGCTGATGAATACATGCACCAGCAAGACGTGCCACCTACAAAAAGTACAATACTTTCTCGCCGTCGAGACATCTTGAGGGATATACAGGTCGTCAAAGTAACATTTCTGGCTCTTTGAAACATGACTGTCACATCGTAAGATTGGCAAGAACGACAGATGCTGCTACTTATTTACAGCAATTGGTAGAAATTGCGTAAACTGAATTTGATTTTGGTTCAGACTACTGCTGTAACGAAAGATGGAGGGATAATCCTCTGACCTGTGCGCCAAAACGCTACTCTTCGATTGATAATTACTAGATCAGATTTTTTTCATAAAAATGTAGAAGAACCGCCTAACAACCCGCTAATATTTGCATAATCAAAATGTTTGATCAGTTTTAAATATCAAATTACTAGAAAGAGCCGAATCACTTCGTATGCCATCGGCTTCGTTCCGAACGACAGACTAGCAAGGTGGCTCGCACAAAATCGTTCCGTGGGTAGTTTGGATTTGTTTCTCTGTTGGAAAATACAAATTTTTATTTTGAACAGCAATAATAACTGGTTACTTTGCGGGTGACTAAGGCGTGCGCCTGATTATGGAACTCTGTTCAATTTTTTATTTTATATGAAAAAATATTCACAAATTACTGGCATCCCGATTAGCTACGCAATTTCAGTGAGAAAGTTATATCTTATTACAATGTAGCATCTGACAAAATCTATACGCTGTCTCCGTGCTGGGACGAAGGCATTACTTTAATGCACAATGGACATGAATGGATGTAGGTGATCAGACAGGATACTTACGTACGTGTCACCTGTCAGAGACTTAGAGAGCCGTATCAGGCGTCCCAATCACTCCACCCGCTTGAACAATCCCCTGCTGACATGCAGGGTCAATGGATTGATGAGGTTGTCTCCATACCCGTACACGTCCATCCGCTCGATACAATTTGAATCGAGACTCGTCCGACCAGGCAACATGTTTCCAGTCATCAACAGCCCAATGTCAGCGTTGGCGGGTCCAGTCTAGGTGAAAAGCTTTGTGTCGTGCAGTCATAATGGGTACCACGAGACTTAAGCTTCGAAAGTCCATACCGGTTATGTTTAGTTGAAAGGTTCGCACGGTGCCAATTGATGGCCCGGCATTGAAATGTGCAGCAATTTGTGGAAGAGTTGCACTGTCACGCTGACGCTTCAGCCGTCGTTGGTCCCGTTCTTGCAAGATCTTTTTCCAGCCGCAGCGATGTCGGAGATTTGATGTTTTACCGGATTTCTTATATTCACAGTACACTTGTGAAATGGTCATACGGGAAAATTCCCACTTCATCGCTTCCTCTGAGATTCTGTGTCCTATCGCTCATGCGCCTACTGTTATACCTAGTTCAGACTAATTTTGATAACCTGCCATTGTAACAGCAGTAACCGAGCTAAGAACTGCGTCAGACACTTGTCTTATATAGGCGTTGCCGACCGCAGCGCCGTATTCTGCCTGTTTCAAAATGGTTCAAATGGCTCTGAGCACTATGGGCCTTAACATCTGTGGTCATCAGTCCCCTAGAACTACTTAAACCTAACTAACCTAAGGACATCACACACATCCATGCCCGAGGCAGGATTCGAACCTGCGACCGTAGCAGTCGCGCGGTTCCGGACTGAAGCGCCTAGAACCGCTCGGCCACCACGGCCGGCCCTGCCTGTTTACATACAGTGAGTCCAAAAAGTATTCTAGTTGTAATTTTTTAAGAAACTAAGTATATGTCACGTGAATGGAAGGGAACATAAAATGTGAACATCCAGTCATATGCAACGAACCTTGGTGAGTCCTTTTTACTGATGGACAAAAAAATGCATCCTTAGTGATAAATTTGACGAAATGAATTTATTCAAGGGCTACTTCAAAAAGTATTCGTCCACTCTTTTTTAATTTACAATCTGAAAATATGATTTCAATTTTAAAAAATTAATATTTAGTGGGGTTTCCCTTTGCAGCTATTACTGCTTGTAATAGTCTGGGCATCTACTTGGCCAAATTTGCAGTCAGATAGACGAATGGGACAAAATTCGAGCCTAAGTGCTTCTTTTAGGTCTCTCTTGTTGGAAATGTGTCTTCTCCTGATGCTATCTTCCAGTATTTTCCAAAAGTGTTCAATAGGATTAATGTCTGGGCTCTGAGGAGGGGTGTTAAGTTTTTTGGGATATTGTACAGCAGCCACATCATTGTATTTAGAGCCGTATACTTTGGGTAGTTATCTTGTTGGAAAATATGATTTCCTTGCAAACCTAATTTTTCGGCGCTAGGATTCAGATTATCCTTTAAAATATTGATATACATAAGATGATCCATTGTACCATCAATGACATGCAATTTTCCAACACCTTCAGCACTCATACAGCCCCACACCATCAGGGAGCTACCATTGTGATTAACCGTTGACACAAGATTGCATGGCAACAGCTTCGCATTCTTCTTACACCACACCATTAGCCTGCCATCCAACCCGAATACGTTATATTTACTCTTATCAGAAAATACTCTATTCCAGAAGTCTTCCTTTTTGAATATGTTCCATCGCTAAATAAAGACGTTTCTTTCGATTCTGTTCACTGACCGAGAATTTCTTTCCCGCTACCCGGTCGTAATACCCATACGTTTTGAAGCTATTTCTGATTGTGTTGGCACATACTTTCTTTCCCCTAGACTAACTCCCCAGCCAACTTTGGAGCGTTGATTTTAGGTTTCTTCTTCATTTCCCTCATGATAAATCTCACGTCTGCATCAGTCTGTGTGAGGACGTCCGGTACGTGGTTGGTTTCTTAAGGAACTTGTTGCGCAAAATCTATGTAATATCGATTGAATCATCGTTCTAGGTTCACCGACTACTTTAGCAATCTCTTAAGACGATTTGCACTCGTTATGTATGCGCAGAATAAGTGTCCTTTCGATCCGCATCGTCTCACTACCGTTACGCCCCATGGCGCTAATTGCACTGTATCGGCGCCATTCAGAACCACAAAACCACAACAGGCGAGAGTGGGATAGTGCATGGTTGACTCCAGCGTGTGCCGTGGGTCAGCGTTATCGTTTAATCATTGCGCGCAGGATTTCGGCATGTTCAGGCGGTGAACGAATACTCTTATTAAATTTTCTATTCTGTTAACCATGCTGTCGATTTGGATATATTTCTTTCTTTGCTTTTCAGCAAAAATGACTTACCGAGGTACTTCTTAGATGACTGGCTCTTTAGATTTTGTATACATTTCTTTTCATGTTACACAGACTTTTCTAAAAGATATGCAGCTAGACGAATACTTTTTGGACTCACTGTATCTCTATTTGAATACGCACTCCTATACCAGTTTCTTTGGCGCTTCTGTGTATGTATGTATGTATGTATGTATATATGCCGTTTCTCAGCGCCAGCAACCTGAAATCTCGGAAACACATAATTAACTGTACTGTTTGTTTTAACAAAAGACGGAAATTTCATACTGTTAGATAAAGAACGATTGTAACTTGCATATTACGAAAGTATGCAGTATCAAGACAACCAACGGCACTGACGATCCATCAAAAACGTATTGCCTTTAATTTCTATAATTAAATGTCGGTTAGTAACGTATCTACAACTGAAATATTCAGGGGAAGGTAAGTCGCAAAGTAATATTATACTTTCCGGTTAGGAATGCGGTCAAAGGCTGGTGAAATATTGGCGCCTCACAATCCACGACTATGCCAAAGGCCAAACATATTATCGGGCACCCGGCAGGAGAGAGAGTGGGGGAGGGTCGGTGGGAGGGAGGGAGGGAGGGAGGGAGGGAGGGAGGGAGGGAGAGGCAACGTGATTCAGCGGGCTGAGTCAGGTTATATCAGGCGTCGCGTGGCTGGCATGCAGTTTGCCTAGAGGCCCCACGCAAACTGACTGCGGTCCGCAGACACGGAAACCGTTGCGAAAGTATTGTCCGCCACACACCGTAAGGCAGTTGGCCGAGTACATATGTAGAATGCGTTGTAACACCTCTCGTTACAGTGTCAATTAGTACTACTACTCATTATCAGATCCATTTCAGTTTCATATTGTCTGCTTATAGCAATTCAGCGATGTGAACACCACCCGAGAATTGCCCTTAGAAGGGAAGCAATGAAACATGAATAGCCGGCAGAGAGAGAGAGAGAGAGAGAGAGAGAGAGAGAGAGAGAGTAACCAGTTTGCACTGCCTTGAAAGACCACGGAATGCCAACAAACGGATCATGAACTGTGCTGCTTTGTAGCAATGGATCGGCAATAACTGATGGGAAAGCACAGATAGGCACCTAGGTATGTCCCCGTCAAATGCGGCAGCTATCACGTAGTTAGGCAAACGGTGACAGTGTTGCCGTAGTACATACGAAGCAGAACCGAGTAACGTCATGCTTCTTGGGAATTTCACATTTCCCACTCTGTTGGCTGAATAATCACGAAACAGCCCCTGCAGCTGGAGCATTCTGGCGCTTATTCAAAGATCGTCAGACGTTTGTGTCACAAAGCCTAAACTTTCGATGAGGAGTTGACTTAAAAACAGGTGCGCGCTCAGGGTTCCAGCACTCAGAAGGGCACCAAGCGGAAATTGTACCCGGAGGAATACCGCGCTGCTTCGGCTATCTTAGTCGCACACTCTTTTCACAAAAGCCATGCCTAACTAAAACTGCGATGAACGTGTGGTGCTAGGCAACAATATTACGCAGTGTGTAATAGGAAACTAACAGTAGTACAGGAATCTGCCATAGCTACCGCTGATTGAGAAATGGCTCTGAGCACTATGGGACTTAACTTCTGAGGTCATCAGTCCCCTAGAACTTAGAACTACTTAAACCTAACTAACCTAATGACAGCCCGAGGCAGGATTCGAACCTGCGACCGTAGCAGTCCCGCGGTTCCGGACTGCAGCGCCTAGAACCGCACGGCCACCGCGGCCGGCCGCTGATTGAGAATCTGTGCCCTGTGTAGTATGTATCAGTTTAATGATTTAAGTACGGAAGTCACTGTACAGTGAACACAAGGAGCGTTCGGTAACTATACTCTGTTCATACTAAATTTAACACGGAAGTAAATACTGTGCTCGGTTTCTTCCGCGGTTTTTGTTCTCTCATTGGAGTCTCCTTCCCGCGGAACATAAATCACGCTCTGCCTAATACACTCGCGTATGTAGGATTATTAGGTTAAATTTGTCCTGCAGCCTCTCAGCCCTCACATCGCCTGGCGCATTTAACCTGCAGCTGCGCTGACCTCCCCCACCCTACCTCACTCACCCCTCCCTTGCCCTGCCCCTCTGGGATCCGCGCCAGGCGAGGACTAAGCTACAGCTGCTGCATTAACGTACTGTAACAGTCTAGCAACAAGACGTCAGACTTCCTGTAGACGTGATTCGTAAAAACAATGAGCAGCAGGCAAATGTCAAATCTTAATGTATCAGAATTCGAGAAATCCACAACTGGAGATATCTACTATATTGATGAAGCGCCCATAACAGCAACATTCTGGAAGCCAGCTAGCTCCCACGCCTGCACCTTCGCGCGTCCATCAATTTTTCAGGAACTCTTCACATTTTCCTCACACACTATTTTAGTCTTCTCGTCCTACCAGGAGTAAACAGCTTACCTGTGTTCTGTTTCTCATTCCGCGCACTTAATACGCCATACACAGGAACACCAATGTTACTTCTGAAATCTGCTGTACCGGTAGCGAATATTTTTGTTTTTCTAAAACTGCCCATCTGTTTCTCGCTAGTTTGTAACTGCTTTCCGTGCCTCTGTTCCACCTCAAAACTACGTGAGAACGGCTAAGCGGGTCTATTTACATGAGTTCTGCTTATAGTGAACAAAATGTAGAGGTCTTAGCTCGACCGCTACACGTCAGTGAATAGTACCCGTTGTGACACTGCAGAAATAAGGCGTTCCTGCTCACTTCCTCATCGGCCGACGCTGGTCTACGTGAATTTCCATCATTCCTACGTGAGTCTTGACTTAGCTGTAGTTTCCAATTCTTCGCTTCTGGTGGTTTTGTTATCAGTTCTATAACCAGAAGTGCGGCGGTGCTATCTGAGATGGAAACAGTTAAAGAAAGTTGGATTTCTACCATCGAGAAGGTAGGTACTGGGTGTATAAGTACTGAGGAAAAAAATACAAGGAAACAATTTGAACACCGAATACGGAAATTTATAAATTTTTACGATATGTTAACAGATTACTAAAGGGAGGAATTCAGAAGTTTGTAACTTCTTAACTTTAAGCACGCATGTGCACTAAGTGAGTGGTGTTAAACGCTGGAATATGTTTCGGCACAATCCATTCTATGTTTCATACCAACACAGGTTCAATATTTACAAAACAGTCCAGATTCACAGAAATAACAAAACCAGTATTTTCAAAGACGTTAGATCAGTAAAGCTGTTAATTTACAGACGCTGTGGATTAAATGTACACAGTAAAATAATTCTTTGCTAGAGCAATGAGTTTAAGTGCTTTAAATTGAAGAGAAATAACATGGCGTAGAATAAATTCTAATATGGCACTGTATTGAATGACTAGGATTACATAAATATATACTGTGTATAAATAATGGAAGGTTTATACACGTGAACTTTAAGTATGTAATCAGATACTGTTGTGATTAAAATATAAAAACGTTACACGGAAGTCGCCAAACAATTCAACTTTGGTACTGCGCGACATGCGCGGTACATTACGTTCAGCCCATTGCAATTATGCTTTATGGCACTACTCTGGCACTGCATGTGAACTGATACTTTGTTGTTGTGCATTGTCAGCAGTTAGCACGCGACTTTGAGGCTCCGAGTGGAGGAAACCGTGTTCCCAGATGAAGTGTCAGCTAACAAGTAATATCACTCAGATTATAAACAGTTTGCCCAGCAATCACTTCCAACAGATCTCTGCCACGCGCCTGCCAGGTGCCCCATTTGACGCTGCCTGGTTAGTACCTTGTTACCCTAGAGTTTTGCCCCTGGATACTGAAACTCATTTAGGGATTCCTAGTAACACGAACTTGGTTCTCTGCCAGGCCATTATTGGGTGGGGTAAATGTTCCGTATTATTTCATATAAAACAGAAGCTGATTTCGTCGTATGGTGGTGTGTGAACTCTTGTATTTGTTCCTCCTAAAAAGTCCATGTTAGCAGCTTTCGACAGAACTGATATTCAGCTTTATTTCATCTTCTGACGGAGTGAGCAGGTAATTCTGCTTTGAATGGTGTTGCTTCTTGCCACTGAATATTTTTTTTGTCTTAGTGACGACAGAATTCTTCCTTGCATGTGCTAATAGTGCTATGGTAGCTATACTGATGTCTTCACACTATTAACAAATACTACTAACACCACATTTTAACATAAATTTGTGTACTACAATTATCCTCCAACTCAAATGAAAACGGATCCAAACAAAAATAAAGTAGAATACGAACACTATACTTGCACTGCAATACAAAAAAGACGTCGTAATAAGGAACACAATATGATTACACTGTAATTTATACGAAAATGTACATCAGTAACATTTGTCGATAATTCTTCATAGGCAAAACAGGAAGAACTTTCCATACACGTCACAAACACACGCTGATGTCTTCAGACTCAACCACTTTGACAAATCCTCAGTAGGCAACTAGGTGTATCTTTATAGACAAAGTAACAGCCACAACAGACTAACTGTACTCCACACAAAAAATAATGTTAAGGAACTTCACCTACAAGAACAATTAGAAATGTTACAAGAGAAAATCATTGTGAAAGCATGTTAAATGAATAAACAGTGTAACAGTCATAGTTTTTTCAGCTATTTAAAAGGGTTTTTATTCCCAAAGAAACAAATACTGAAAAGTGCAACCATTTCAGAACATGTAGTCACATCTGGCATCTATACAAATAATTGTTTTACAAACGACATCTATGTAACATCTTTGTATTTTCTTTGAAATAACACCTGCGTGTATGTAGAAAGGTGGGAAATTTACTTTTTTATATTCTTTGACTTTCTGAATTTTGTTAACGTATGTGCTGTAGGGCTAAAGTGTCAAAGTTAAATAAATATGTCTACTCATACTGCACTTCAGAACCATGTGACCACTAAAACTTAGATTCACAATGTGCCACTTTGTAACATACCTATGGGATTTTAACAGGACCAGTATTAACTAAATGTGAAAAATAATTTAGACCGATGAAGCACCTAAATGCACAGCGCATTAAAATAAAAAAAAAAATCACGACTTATGACAAAGATTGTTTTTATTTTAGAAAATACTTTCCGATTCTGCGCCCCCATGATCCTATTGAATGACTTTACAGGGTTGTGGAGTACTAAAAAACACTTTACCATCAGTGCAGAAGACGGTGACACTTTTGTTTTATTATAGCAAAACGAATGGGAATCTGATATTTAGTCTGACTAGACAATTCTTATTGACAAAATTTTCAGTTATGTGCATTTCGTAAAATCAAGTTTCTTAAAAATTCCTATGTCTCTTTAACACAGGTGGCATCAATTGTTCATACATATCACTGTTCTTGTGGTCTTCAGTCCTGAGACTGGTTTGATGCAGATCTCCATGCTACCCTATCCTGTGCAAACTGCATCTCCCAGTACTTACTGCAACCTACATCCTTCTGAATCTGCTTAGTGTATTCATCTCTTTGTCTCCCTCTACGATTTTTACCCTCCACGCTGCCCTCCAATGCTAAATTTGTGATCCCTTGATGCCTCAGAACATGTCCTACCAACCGATCCCTTCTTCTGGTCAAGTTCTGCCACAAACTTCTCTTCTCCCCAATCCTATTCAATACTTCCTCATTAGTTATGTGATCTACCCATCTAATCTTCAGCATTCTTCTGTAGCACCACATATCGAAAGCTTCTATTCTCTTCTTGCCTAAACTATTTATCGTCCATGTTTCACTTCCATACATGGCTACACTCCATACAAATACTTTCAGAAACTACTTCCTGACAAATCTATACTCGATATTAAATTTCTCTTCTTCAGAAACGCTTTCTTTCCCATTGCCAGTCTACATTTTATATCCTCTCTACTTCGACCATCATCAGTTATTTTGCTCCCCAAATAGCAAAACTCCTTTACTACTGTAAGTGTCTCATTTCCTAATCTAATTCCCTCAGCATCACCCGATGTAATTCGACAACATTCCATTATCCTCGTTTTGCTTTTGTTCATGTTCATCTCATATCCTCCGTTCAAGACACTGTCCATTCCGTGCAACTGCTCTTCCAAGTTCTTTGCTGTCTCTGACAGAATTACAATGTCATCGGCGAACCTCAAAGTTTTTATTTCTTCTCCATGGATTTTAATACCTACTCCGAATTTTTCTCTTGTTTCCTTTACTGCTTGCTCAATATACTACTGATGATAAAAACTAAGAGTTAAGTTAGTACTCACTAAGTAGAAACACAAAAGAATGTTGTTGTGAATCTACTTCTCATTCGAAAGCGAAATGCATTTTTACACGTTATCTGAAGTGATGCACTGCCTATAATGATTTATCTGTATCTCTCAACTGGACACTGATGTGGATTTTTCAAGAAGATTACGTATATGCCTTTTTTGGTATTAGATGAGGTCTATTTCGACAAGAGCGATCGAGAGAGAAAAAAATATGTACAACGTGACAACGGATTTCGAGAACAATGCTTAAAAGCTCTCTCTTCCGCTGCTTTTAGAGGTCACTAATTCCAACGAATCATGTAAATCATTGAGACAGTTTCATGAAATTCATGTGGGAGTTCATTTCCTTTAATAATTTGGCACGTCCTCTATCTCTCTATCTCACTGCCTCTTTTTCCTTTTTGAATAATATCCGTTTTCGTTTTACGCTAATATGTTAACGGCTGCAGTAGCAATACGTTTTAACTGGTGCGACATGGTGACTGTGCAGGAAGTACTACCCTACTTCAGTCTACGCTGATGTAACGTCTTTCTAAACTATCCCAGCGTCATGCTAACACTGCTCTAGTTAGAGCAAATTTCTCTGTAGCTTACACTCACAGGTGGAGAGAATCGGTTATAGATGACTTCGCGCAGTTAGATTTTCCTACACAGTGTACAAGCACCTTGACAGCGAAGTGGATGACATGACTGCCAAGCTGCAAGATTGCTGTGTGAAATTTAGCCGGATAATAGCATGATTAAGTCCGCCCCGATAACAGTAGTGCCGGCACAGTAGCTCAGCGTGTTCGGTCAGAGGGTTAGCTGCCCTCTGTAATAAAAAAAACTGAGTTACTCGATCAACGACGAACTGAAACGGGTGTCTTGCGACGTCCGCCGCGAGCAGATGAAACGAACGAAAACGAACAAAATGAGATCAGCGTGACGAATTGCCGTCCGACGAATTGCCGTCCGACGAATTGCCGTCCTACGGGCCCGGGTTCGAAACCTGGCTGGGTCGGGGTTTTCTCCGCTCAGGGACAGAGTTGTGCTGTCTTCATCATCATTTCATCCTCATCCGGGGCGCAGGTTGCCCAATCTGGCGTCGGATGTAATAAGACCTGCACCAAGGCGGCCAGACCTGCCCCGCAAGGGGCCTCCCGGCCAATGACGCCAAACGCTCATTTCCATAGAATGATTAAGCTTACCATCCGCTACCCGTAACAATGTGTCCCTGTAAAGGACCGTTAAGTACTGATTTAAGAGTAACTTACTAATTCGGCACGTCATACGCATAATGACAAGATTCAAAAATTCAAATGGCTCCGAGCACTATGGGACTTAACTTCCGAGGTTACAACTACTAAACCTACCTAACCTAAGGACATCACACACATCCATACCCGGGGCAGGATTCGAACCTGAGACCGTTGCGGTCGCGCGGTTCCAGACTGTAGCGCCTAGAACCGGTCGGCCACCCCGGCCGACTAATGACAAGAGAAAGTTGAAACTTGTCACATTTTAATATTATAATCTTGTATTATCATAAGTAATAAAAACGCGCGCGTTAACATGCTGCTTTCAGCCCCGGATTTTATCCGCCCGGCGATCCAACTACGTAGGTCGGTGTGTCGTCCTGTCTGGTTGTGGTTTTAGGCGGTTTCCCACTTCCGATTAAGGGAATACCGGTCTGGTGCCCACGCACATTTCTAAAACGTTTGCACGCTTTCACGTGGATAACACAAGACGCAGACGGGGTACACGGATTCTGTCCTGGTAAAAGGACGGTATAGTTTCATTCTTCATGATAACAAAAAACCATTAGTGGCATAATTAATTACATGTTTACCTGATAAAACAGTAGCGTTGTTCATCTCCAAGCAACATGGTCAACCGGAACATTTCTTCAACACAATATGCCCGATCACACTAAAATCTAATAATGTGTTTAGATACTTTAAATTTCGCACAGATCAGAAGCAAATCTGCCGAATACTGTAGCATTCACAAACCAGCATTTTAGTGTGAAACTTGTTTCTTGTATTGTTGACTGTAGCCTACGAGTAACGCTTGTGCCGGAAGAACCCAATACTGACGACGTTTAGCTTACGCTCTTAGGGGCTTTATCACCACGTGTTAGCTAAGCATTCAACGAAGATGTGTCGCAAGGGTTTACTTGCTTTGTGCAATATTTATTGATAGCTGCAACAGCAGCACAGAATCTAATGTGTTCATTCGATTAGTCGAACAAGAGACTCGTTCGATGCTCGTTCAGCTCCTGTTTGAAGAAATAAGAAGCGAAAAGGACAAGTCTCCTTAAATTTCCATTTGATGTCTGTTACACGTTTGCACGAGCTCCGTTATCGGTAGAAGAAACATTTACTGCCTTTATGATGGAAAGTAATACGTACCGCAGCTTGATGACAAAAGAATGAATTTTTGCTTTCAGAAGATCTGTACTTAACGTGCTACACTAAAATTAACAAGGAGACAATGTTAGTAAACAACTATGTTTCCCTCCTCTCCCAGCGCTCCCCCCACCCCCACCCCGTCTACGCCTACAAATTATTTAAGAGCTGTGTATGTCTAAAGTTAGATTAAAATTACTTGATGTCTTCCACTAGCCGCTACACCGTTGCTACATCCGCTGCCGGCTACGGCTCGGTTATAGGAGAAACATTTTTCGCGAATTCTGTTGTGTTAACGCGGAGCAATGTTGGGAGCGGCCCTCGCGAGGTATGACTGAAGTTGGAGATTCTCCGTCGACAGCTGGTTTTAAATGACAAATGACTGAACTGCGGCAGACGGGTTCTGTAACACTGAATAAAAAGCTCTTGTCCTAACCTAACCACAACCTCGTGATGTGCAATTTATCCAAGAAAACCAATCCGAGGCAGAACAAATTACAATCTGTTTGTTTACGACGTCAAGACTAACATTTACGAGCGAACTTAAGACAAATTTCATTGTATGTTTATTCGCATAGCCATTTTCCGCAGCAAGATTTTAGTTTTAGCGGTAGAAAGGAACTAATTTCTCGCTATCATTGGTTACCTCAAACTATCCCCACGCTGGCTGCACGGGATGATGCTTTATTAACCGATGAACAATCTTGTCTGCAAATTATAGGCGACAAGCAGATTCGGAACGAAAAATGAAATGATAGGTAGAAAAGTAAGACCAAATAAACAAGTCAATACGATGATGAAAAGACGCAACTAAGTATTAGAAACAAACTTCCATTTAAACCAGTTAATAAAAAATGATGAGGTCTTTGTTCGATTTAGAAAAACAAATTTCGATTTACTTGACGAGATTCGAACCTTCCATCTTTTACGCGTCAGGTTAATAGGCTATGCAATCTCACTGGGAAAGGCCCTTGGCCTGCCGGAGTGGCCGTGCGGTTCTAGGCGCTACAGTCTGGAACCGAGCGACCGCTACGGGCGCAGGTTCGAATCCTGCCTCGGGCATGGATGTGTGTGATGTCCTTAGGTTAGTTAGGTTTAAGTAGTTCTAAGTTCTAGGGGACTGATGACCATCGATGTTAAGTCCCATAGTGCTCAGAGCCATTTGGACAGCAGTTTGCGTCACGAACGATGGCGGTCGAGTTTGCTCTTGTTCTGCGCATCCACGCCACGTATTCTCCGACGGCCAATCAGAGTTCAGCAGTGTTCTGAGCGCTCTACTGTGAATGTTTTAGCTAATGCGAGCATTAGACGTGATCATAGCGAGTCGTTTAGTGAATTTTGATTCCATTTGTTACGAGTTGTCATCGCTGATTGTCGTGGTAAGTGAAATTCTGCGTAAGCAAGCTAGAGAGAATTTGCAGAATATACGTTTTCTTGAAGAGGAAACCACGCGCATGTGCGTACCGCAACTGTCGCTTGGAATGGTCAATAGTGCCTCGAAATGCGCGAACTGCCATCGTTCGTGGATCGAACTGTAGTAGTGAAGTCCCAAAAGCAACAATCAGCTGTCTCATTGCTAGCGTTGCTAGTTGACATGCACACAGACAGCTGCGGTGAAATTACGCGTACCCTACACTGTAGGCAGACACGGCGGTTACGTCTTACCCGTCTGCAGTGGCAAGGCGCTGACATGCTACAGTTTCCTTCCTGCCGCTTGCCGTATCGTGTAAAAATCCCCATTTAACGTGGTGGATTAGCAGAAGGCCTACCATTTTTCTTACGGTAGAAACGGTAGCCGTGTGAAACAAGCATTAGCTACACTTTGATATTTTTGTTACTAGTCGCACAATATCCGTTACATTTGTCAGAAGCAACGATGCATTCACTTTGAAACGAGCAGCGAAAGGAAGTTTGGATCCTGGACCTTGAGGAAATCGATAGTAGGAAACCAGGCAGGGATTCCGGGGAAGCCCGCACAATGGGAAAGGAAGATGTATCAGTTTCATTGGCGGCCGGAAGTAGCTACAGTTTGGCGCCCTTCCGCTCTGGCACAAGACCACACAAGTGTTCCTGTCCTGTAACACAGCCATGGCCCCTTCAACGGATGCTTTGTATTGATACTCCGACCAGTCGCTTTATAATGCTTCAAAAAGCACACACAGTGATTCCTTTCACGGCCGCTAGTTGCTTCCTCAGTGATGTTAGCTATATGGTCATGTTGTGGGCCTTAGTGCTAAAGAAAGCAAATAGCGCAAACTCTTCGGCAATACGATCTCCATAAAACACGCTAGACTCCGTCAGCCTTGGCAGCGCTCCGATGACGTCATGCCCCAACGGTGGCACGGTTACGTACGAACAGTTAGCTTCGGTTTGCTCTGCTTGTTTGACTTCGAAAACCAACTAAGGAAGTTTTATAGCCTCTAAGGAAGTTTTATAGCCTCTGAGGATATTCCTAGCATTATGAGACGAAACGTAAGGGACAGAAACGTGACAGACCAAGAGGCCTAATAAGTAAGATCACCAAGGATCAACACTTTCTCTCTTTAGATAGCTTTAGAACCACAGAAGGCTCGTCTTCAGTTGGTTGGCTTCATACCGGTTGCAGCTAGTCACTGGGATCGAGGCGATACTGAGAATAGTTTGAACAGTATACAGGGTGATCAGGAACAGCCCTAAAAGATTTAAGGGTGTTACGGGATAGGTTGTGCTGAGAAATAACAGTTAGGAAAAAATCTAAACGCTGCGCCGTTTCCAAGTTAATTAGCACTGCAGTCAGTCAGGCGGTTGCGCGCGCAAACTACAATACTTATTAACTTGGAAACGGCCCAAAGTATTTTCCTTAATTATTTCTCAGCACAACCTACCCTGCAACACCCTTACAATGGTTTCAGACCTCCCCGGTATAACTCGTCCTATGCATACAAATGAATTACAGTGTTACTTTTTGCCGGCCAGTGAGGCCGAGCGGTTCTAGGCGCTTTAGTCTGGAACCGCGCGACCGCTACGGTCGCAGGTTCGAATCCTGTCTCGGGCATGGATGTGTGTGATGTCCTTAGGTTAGTTAGGTTTAAGTAGTTTTAAGTTCCAGGGGACTGATGACCTCAGATGTAAATTCCCATAGTGCTCAGAGCCATTTTTGACATTCTGGGCATCCGTTTGTCTATCTTTAGCAGCACGGTGTATGTTAAAGTCGTCAATGAAAATACTTCATGACACCAGACGTGGACTACCAAACATGGACTACGTTTCTTGCCACGCCGACGGCAATGTCTGTGCGGTCACTGTCGACCACGCAGGCTGGGACATGTGCACCATGTGGGTTTTCGAACTACCATTCGAGCTCTCGGCGGCAGACGTTATCGCGGCTTCCCCCCAGGCTAGACACGGTACACAGCCACATTGCTGAGCGCTGGGCGCAATTGCAGACGTACCCCGTTCTTAACGGTGAACGACAGATCACCATCGATCTCCGTTGCCACGTGCCATTTTACCCGCAAACTAGAGGGTGCCGCGCGATCGTCATATACGACGGCCAACCCGAGACCAGTGTCGGGTGCGGCAAAGGAGGCCACGTCAGGTCAGTGTGTTCAGCGACGCGTCACTCAATTCCAGGTTGCTACCGTGGCGCCTCCGACACCGACGGCGGTTTTAGCGATCACCTATGCATCGGCGCTCGCTTCTGCCGCCGACCGTCGTACCATGCACCGGTGACCATTCGAGCTGCAACGTATACCGACGGGGTCACGCGTCACGTCCTCAACCTGACGCTACTCCGGCGCCACTACCAACAGCGACGACTTCCGATCCTCTCCTGGCCGATGATATTTACGTCCCTTCATTTATCGTTCCCGCGACGGCCATCCTCCCAGACTACTGCGACTCCATCCTACAGAAAAAGAGGGAGGGACACGACAAATAAAAGGCGCAGGAGGGGGCGCGGCTGCAGAGGCCGTCCTGCCCGCCGATGCCTCTGAGAATCTGCACGATGACGAGAAGAATGACGCAACGCAACACCGGCGCTGGCTGTGCCGGTACCTATTCTGTCGGTACCTATTCTGCCGGCTCGCCCAGGTGCACCCGAACCAATGGACTCCACCGTTACAACTGCCGCAGAGACGTCCTCCACTCCTACGGACGACGTACAACAGCGCCTTCGATGGCGTGGAGAGACGACATCGACAAGTCCGAACCACACGCTGGGGACGGAGTTAACCGCAGACAGACCAAGCTACGCCGAAGACAACGTCGTCAGGTGGCGTACGGTACGGCTCGCCGCTGCCTCGCCCCTCTTCACTCTCCGCCGATGGAGTTCCCCCTCCACCGCGCGGCACAACTCCAAACGTACCGAATAGCCACGATCAACGCTAACATAAGCTCCCGCGTGAAAATTCAACTGCTGCGTGGGATGATATGGGCATCGGATGTCGACATCGCACCACTACAGGAAATCCACGTGGCCACATTTCCGGACGTCGCTAAATTTAACACTTATCCTTCTCCTGGTGACCACCTGGGCCGTGGCGTAGTCATCTACGCCCGGGACGCAATCCGGTGGCGGATATCACCTACCTTCCGTCCGTCCGTCCGTCCGTCAGAGGCATGGCAATCACTGTCATGCGGACGCATATTGTCAACATTTACGCTCCTTCAGGCTCCACACGCAGACGCGACAGAATATACTTCTATTTAGAAGAAATCGCCCCTTTATTTCTTGGGCGCTGTGACCATTACTTGTTTGGGGGTGATATTAATTGTGTCCTGCACCCTGAGGATCAAATGCCCCGATACAGCAGCACCTGCCAAGAACTTTGCCTTGTCCGTTACCTGTTGTTCCGCGACACTTCGTAAGTTCGGCACGGCGACGCACCTGTAACACACATACCAGACGAGTCACTCCGCGAGCCGTCTTGACAGGATTTACGTTTCGCGGGAACTCGCATCTGTACTCAAAGGTGCAAAACTTGGGCCCTTGGCCTTTTCGGAGCACTGTGCCTGCGTGTGCCATATTCTCTTCCCGCAACAAGTGGTTTGGCGCAGTCTTGCACCTCCACGATCTCAATTTTCTTCAACGCGTTTTCGAGATATGGGACACCTCTGAGCGTCGCTTACTTACGTAGTGCACAGCCTTGAATTGGTGGCTGGAATGTACCAAACATTCCATTCGGCGTACCTCGATTCAGTATGGCAAGGAAGTAGCTCAATGGCGCCGGCACACAAACGACTATTTCCAAGCAGTTCTTCGCGACCTGGACGCCCATCCACCCGCCCCTGAAACTCATAGGGCACGCAGCAAGATTAAGGTACGAATTGTAACGCTGATACGCCGTGGACTTCAGAGGGCGATGGTGCAGACTACGTCAAGATCCGGCGGAACAGGAACACCCACCGTACATTATATCGCCTCCGATAGGAAACACCGACGACAACGACTCACCACCGAGATCTACACCTATCCCACCCAGCACGTCACTTGCCAGGCCGAAATCGTCGATGTCTTTGAAGACCACCGCCGCACAACGTACCAGGATGAGGCTACCAACAACCGCGCTGAGGAGTTTGTGTTCCCACACGTCACTCGCACCCTCGCCGGTGACGAGGCGAACGAGCTGAGGGAGCCGGTTACTCACGACGAAGTCCACGATGCAGTCAACAAAGGTGCTTTGAATACGCCACCTGGCGTCGACGGCTTGCCGATACAGTTTTATCGCGCCTTCCTTGCGCTAATGGCGCCGAGGTGGACGACAATATTTCATGAGTTGTTTACGATGGGGAATGCCATACCGCCATCCTTTTGTTACGGGAATAATTATACCCACCCACAAACCGACACCAGCAGTGACGACAGCACATTACCGCCCTTTAACTCTGCTTAACGCAGACTATAAAATTTTTGAACGACTTCTGGCGACGCGTTGTCTTAAGATACTGCCTAGCATCCTATCAACAGAACAGACAGCTCCGGATGGCTCAGATAATACACAAACGGCCACAGATGAATGTCTATTTCATTGCTCAGGCAGCGACGTGCAGACTCCGCGCCGCGGTGGTTGCCACTTATTTTGACAGCGCCTGAAAGAGTGGACGCTGTCTTCAAGGCTACGGTTGGGCCAACACCATACTGAATTCCATCATTACCGATGGAGGGCGCCACGGACTTTTATTTTTAGTCAGGTGTCCGGATACTTTTGATCACTTAGTGTAGGTCTTTCAGCGCTCTGTCAGATTCCTCACGCAGTATCTTATCTCCCTGATCTCCATCTACTTCCCCTTCCAATTCCATAATATTGCCTGAAAGTACATCCCCTCGTACAGCCCCTCTATATACTCCTTCCACCTTTCCGCTTTCTCTCCTTTGCTTAGAACTAGTTTTCCATCTGAGCTCTTGATATTCATACACGTGGTTTTCTTTTCTCCAAAGGTCTCTTTAATTTTCCTGTAGGCAGTGTATCTTACACCTAGTGATATATGGTTCTACGTCCTTACATTTGTCCTCTAGCCATACCTGCGTAGGCATTTTGCACTTCCTGTCGATCTCATTTTTTAGACCTTTGTATTCAGTTTCTCCAGCTTCATTTATTGCCTTTTTTATATTTTCTCCTTTCCTCGACTAAATTCAATATCTCTCGTGTTACCCAAGAATTTCTACTAGCCCTCATCTTTTTACCAAATTGATCTTCTGCTGCCTTCACTATTTCATCTCTTACACTAACAATGCCAAATCCCACAGTAACCACACCTGTCCCGCATCGACGCGGGGTCAAGGCACAGGAAAAAGAAAAGTTTACTAATTTCATTCATTGTAATCTGTGTTTCGGGGAAGCCTACGACCGTGTCATTCAAGATTTAAAAAGAGTGAGCTCTTCTTATTAACGGCCTAACAGCGGTGATAAGGACGTGCTCCATATATAGCCGTTCAAGTTTTTTGCAGCAGCTTAGGGAAGATGTGCAGCACCTTACTGACATACTTTAATAGGCAATCGTTGATACGAGTATGAAGAGAAAAATTACAAACCAAATCTTGCCTAGTACACATGGTTCGAGTACGTTAACTCACATCCGTGACTAATTACCGCTGGGATTCGTGTCTTACTGTACGACTTGGTACTACACAGTTAAATAGGACGCTTCGTGCCGCAGAAAATATACGGCCATCCGATAGCAAAGCCCAGTAACCGCTACGTGCAAAACTTTTCCGCCCATTGCGGAACTAACGAATGAGGCCTTATCTGAGCTGTAGCAACGGGAACTTCATTAGGGAAAATTGCGCCTGCTGCAATTACGAGCACGTCGACAATACTTCCGCGTAGCTTTCCCACGCGCTCGCTATACGCACGCAGACGTTGTCGGGAATAGCCGTACACTATCCTCTTCCTCAGCTCGTGTAGAAATTAATCGCAAAAACGCACTAGTTCTCAGATTTTTTTAATTTTAACTATCAGGTCCCGTGAGACAATGCGAGCCAAAGTTATTTCCTCATCTAACGAGTGAGTACACTGTTTATATAATGCTGATAAGAAAATCTGTAAATAAAAAGATTAAAACAAGAAAAAATTGTGATAAATATGAATGAACACATTACGGAGAACAGTTCTCTATTACTGCGAGGAGCTTTTCCGCAGAATAGGAGTATGGCAAAAGGAAACCTATGAACTCAGATTTAAAGACTGCGTTTTTCCACTCATTTCTTTCAGACCTCCGAAGTCTACTGAGAAGAACCTGCCGAATAGTGCCCACCTATCTGTACAATGCTTAAGGATGTGTTACGTAAGTGCATATCGTTTTTCCGCCTACCGTTCACAATTATTTTTGCAGTTTCTTCTGAATGAGCCAATATTGTCATCAATGAATGATATGAAATCATTAGATTTCACAATCATAATTGCACCAAACAATGTAATACTGTCTTGATCGAGTTTTAATTGTATGAACTTTACAATTTTCCGCGTTCCTGCTTTAGGAAGATCAAATTGCAAGAGGATTTAGAAAAGATATCTGTATGGTGCAAAAATTGGCAACTGACCCCAAATAACGAAAAGTGAGGTTATCCACAAGAGTGCTAAAAGTATTCCGATTACACGATAAATCAGTCAAATCCAAAGGCCGTAAATTTAACTAAATACCTAGGAATGAAAATTACGATCAACTTAAATTGGAAGGAACACACAGAAAATGCACGACACTCAGAAAATATAACAGATCTACTAAAGATACTGCATACACTACGCTTATCCGTCCTCTTAAAATACTGCTGCGAGGTGAGGGGTCCGCACCAGATAGGAGTGACGGACTACATCAAGAGAGTTCAAAGGAGGACAGTACGTTTTGTATTATCGCGAAATATGGGAGTCACTGAAATGATACAGGATTCGTGATTGTCATAACTAAAACGAAGGCTTTTTCGTTGTGGCGGAGGTCATCTTCAGAATCTGTCAAATAGAAGGACATAAATGAGAAATAGTCATCTTACAGAGAGCAAAATGCTACTAAGTGCGAACTTCAAAGAATGTCGATATGCAGTGCCTCGTCAGGAGTTTGACATACGCTGTTTTGAGTAAAAACAAGCCGTGGCCGAAATGTGGCGTCAGTGCAGACACGCTTTCAAATACAGGGTGATTCACTAAGATACGCAAATATTTTAATGTTATTCTACAAGTAAAACTAAAGAAAAAAGCTCAGATAAACATCGATCCGCAAATGTTTAGTTACGGAGTTAAGGTTAATAAAAGGTTTTGCCTGAAATTTAGCATCTTTGCTAATATGAAGTCATCTCAAAACTGAACGAGGTTAAAGTAAAGCACGATTTCCATTTATTTTGTTGTTATTGGTCTGGTGAATCTAATCATGTCCCAGAAGTATCTGTAGTAGTATTCCAGAACATTCAGAGAAGCAAAGATTATTACAAAAGTAAATTTGTTCACTTTCTATTAAGAATGTAGAAACGTTTATGTCATTGTTGGCAACCGTTAGTGAGTTGTTTCCTAACCTTTGAACTGTATGTACACTGTACAACTGCCTTAACACAGCTTTGTTTTTCAGATTTAACATGAATTCACGTGTGCTATGGCACTAACAAAAGCAGATTATCTGACAGTTTCAGTTAACGTTATTACCATCATCTTTCCAAAATTAAATTCTCTACAACTTCTGTTGAAAACTTTGTGCAGTTGCCTGGAATGTAAAAAATTAGGCCATATAGTTAATAAATTAAAAATTTTACGAAATTACCCCTTTGCTTCTCTGGATGTTCTGGGGAAACTACTGTAGATACACGTCTGGGACACGATTTGTTAGATTCACCAGGTCAATAATCACAAAATAAATGGAAATTGTGATTTAATTTAACCTCTTACAGTTTTGCGATGGCTTCATATTAGCGAAGTTTCTAAATTTCAGGCAAAATCTTTTATTAGCCGCAACTCCGTAACTAAACATTTGCGGACCTGTGTTTATATGAACTTTCTTTAGTTTTACTTGTAGAACAACATTAAACTATTTGCGTATCTTCGTGAATCACCCTGTATAGCATCTGAAGTTTTAGTATTAGACATAGTGATGGAGTATTACATTGTTGAATCAGTGTTCCTGGGTGCGTTACGTGTTCTCACCTTTCATCATATGAGGTTATGTCCAGTACTGTCGAGTATGATAGCTTTGGTGGTCCAGATGATATAGTGTGGGGAAGCATAATGTTGCATGGGCGTACCGACCTCCAAATCGATAAAAACGGTCCACTCACCGGTCAGTGTTATTGAGACACTGTACACCTTCCCTATCCGCGTATTTTCAGGGGCTGGGGGTTTCAGTCGGCCCTGACTTGACTTTGAGGGTGAGATCACGGCATCGAACAGTGCAGGTGGAGGATCTCTTTTGACAAGAGGATATTCGTCTAATGGATTGGCCTGCCTGTTCCCCGATTTAGATTCCACCGAGCACGTGTGGGATACGCTGGATAAACGTACTGCAGCACGTCCACGTGCCCCAACGACCATCCAGCAGTTATCAGCACTGGAGGAGTGGAACGCTGTATCAAGAGAACTCCTTACCAACCTTGTTGACAGCATGGGAGCATACATTGTAGTCCAGTATTAAGAATCATGTCCCGCCATTTCTTAGTTCAAACTCAAATGGTTCAAATGGCTCTAAGCACTTACCATCTGAGGTCATCAGTCCCCTAGACTCAGAACTACTTAAACCTAACTTACCTAAGGATATCACACACATCGATGCCCGAGGCAGCACTCGAACCTGCGACCGTAGCAGCAGCGCGGTTCCGGATGTGGCGCCTAGAACCGCTCGGCCACAGCAGACGGCCGCCATTTTTAGTGTCCACAGAATCATTATGAATCGCGGTGACTTAAGTATAATTACTGCCTTTGAATGAAAGTGTCATTTCTGTTCGTTTCACTGTGTTACCTTCTTTACTGCATTGTGGCAATTCTTTCTATGTATAGTCCAAGTTTCATCAAGCTATGTTACTTGGGGGGTGACATCACGCGGAAGCTAGTTTCGTCCGTAAGGTTTGGACACCAGTGTATTTTAGGAGGTGCTAATGTAGACTAATTCCTATTAAATATTTCATACAAAATGCCAGTTTTTATTGCTTATGGAGATACAGTAGTGTGCAAATTGATTGAAACGAGAAACTTTTAACTATGCACATTTATTACGATAACTTAGTAGCTTACCGAATATTAGCAATTAATGTGTCCTTTTGCTTTAATGAGCTTCTGAACACGTTGTGATAGACTCGACCAGACTAGAGGAAATGGTCGCAGTTCGTCGTCATGTAATCACACTTCACCACGTTTACTAACGTGTATTCTTTTATTGAAGAGTCCATTTTACCAAGACGCCTTTTCACCATACTCCACAATTCTCGATGATTTAAGTGTGGTGAATTACCAGGCCACTGAAGCACAATGTTTTTTTCCATGAGCATCGTGACTGCTTTTAAAGTGTGATACGGGCCAAATCATGTTGAAATGTTCCTCCACCATCTGCGAAGGTCTATAGAAATGGCACAATCCTACGCCTAAGGATTTTCATGTATTTGGGTGAATTAATCACGCCATCGACGAACTAGTGCCCCAGGGCCACTTGCAGTGAAGAAACCCGAAACTTTAGGAGGGTATTTTACATTCTGTTCAAGATGCTCAGCTCTCACTGCTGAATGGGTGCTTTACCTCACAACCCTTGCTCTGTCCTTTAACAATACAATGTGACTTATCACTGAAAATTACACTTTCCAGTCATTGGAGTTCCAAGATTTATGTATTTTGGCCCATGCCAACCGTTTTTCTTCATGACAGGTTAACAACTGCTTCTTTAATGGCTTTCGTGCCTTCCGCCGACAGTCAAGAAGCCTATGCCGTACCGTTGAAGAGTCAATTCAGTAGCCAATAAATCTCCAAGATGGTCTGTCTTGTGAGGATGAATTCTATTGTTTGTAAGTAAGGTTTTGTCCGTTCTAGGGGTGTTTTTTCGTTTTCGTCCACACCTGCCTTTTTTCTTTGGAGACAACGAGATAGTATCACTATATGCCCTAATAAGTCTTGAAACGCTAGATTTTACCAAACCGACAACAAGCGATGTCTCATAGATGTGTGTTCATGAAAAGCAACAAGTTTTGCCCGCTTCTTAGCCGAGATGTCCATTTTAATACAAATTTTTCCTGTCGAGAACGTGGAAATAGCACACGGTATTATTACACACAAAACCGCTCAACTGAACCGGAGGGGATATCCAATAGTTCTTCGCAGTCAAGGAAACAATAGTCCGCCAAGAGTCCAACAAGCTGGAGGATGTAACTGGTTACGGCTAGCTAACTTCTCTATTCCCTGTAAAATATGAGCTTTTCCCAATTAAACTGCCCATGAGTAAGTTTTCAATTTGCGTGCTGGTTCTCTAGTTGGTATGAGTTTCTTTATCTGGAGTTGTGTTTGCGTTTATATAATTGAATTTTTCCAACTGTGATTGTGATAATTGTTTGTTTGCCAATACTGTCTCTTAAAATACACTCCTGGAAATGGAAAAAAGAACACATTGACACCGGTGTGTCAGACCCACCATACTTGCTCCGGACACTGCGAGAGGGCTGTACAAGCAATGATCACACGCACGGCACAGCGGACACACCAGGAACCGCGGTGTTGGCCGTCGAATGGCGCTAGCTGCGCAGCATTTGTGCACCGCCGCCGTCAGTGTCAGCCAGTTTGCCGTGGCATACGGAGCTCCATCGCAGTCTTTAACACTGGTAGCATGCCGCGACAGCGTGGACGTGAACCGTATGTGCAGTTGACGGACTTTGAGCGAGGGCGTATAGTGGGCATGCGGGAGGCCGGGTGGACGTACCGCCGAATTGCTCAACACGTGGGGCGTGAGGTCTCCACAGTACATCGATGTTGTCGCCAGTGGTCGGCGGAAGGTGCACGTGCCCGTCGACCTGGGACCGGACCGCAGCGACGCACGGATGCACGCCAAGACCGTAGGATCCTACGCAGTGCCGTAGGGGACCGCACCGCCACTTCCCAGCAAATTAGGGACACTGTTGCTCCTGGGGTATCGGCGAGGACCATTCGCAACCGTCTCCATGAAGCTGGGCTACGGTCCCGCACACCGTTAGGCCGTCTTCCGCTCACGCCCCAACATCGTGCAGCCCGCCTCCAGTGGTGTCGCGACAGGCGTGAATGGAGGGACGAATGGAGACGTGTCTTCAGCGATGAGAGTCGCTTCTGCCTTGGTGCCAATGATGGTCGTATGCGTGTTTGGCGCCGTGCAGGTGAGCGCCACAATCAGGACTGCATACGACCGAGGCACACAGGGCCAACACCCGGCATCGTGGTGTGGGGAGCGATCTCCTACACTGGCCGTACACCACTGGTGATCGTCGAGGGGACACTGAATAGTGCACGGTACATCAAACCGTCATCGAACCCATCGTTCTACCATTCCTAGACCGGCAAGGGAACTTGCTGTTCCAACAGGACAATGCACGTCCGCATGTATCCCGTGCCACCCAACGTGCTCTAGAAGGTGTAAGTCAACTACCCTTGCCAGCAAGATCTCCGGATCTGTCCCTCATTGAGCATGTTTGGGACTTGATGAAGCGTCGTCTCACGCGGTCTGCACGTCCAGCATGAACGCTGGTCCAACTGAGGCGCCAGGTGGAAATGGCATGGCAAGCCGTTCCACAGGACTAGATCCAGCATCTCTACGATCGTCTCCATGGGAGAATAGCAGCCTGCATTGCTGCGAAAGGTGGATATACACTGTACTAGTGCCAACATTGTGCATGCTCTGTTGCCTGTGTCTATGTGCCTGTGGTTCTGTCAGTGTGATCATGTGATGTATCTGACCCCAGGAATGTGTCAATAAAGTTTCCCCTTCCTGGGACAATGAATTCACGGTGTTCTTATTTCAATTTCCAGGAGTGTATTACAAATGGCATAATGTTATTTGTGCACCGATTTTGTGGACATTCTTGTGAAACAGGCTGAATATTTGTGAAACAGCCTGTATTTTGAGGAGTCGGATGAGCGGCAGGAAGCCAAGTTGTCGGATAGTTGCAGCGAGCTTTACGCAACGAATTCCCACAGTAGCGGCCGTTGCACACTAATGCTAGATTACTAGCTGCCTTCACAGAGCTGCAGGAAGCAGCCTGTGTGAAGTGACACTGCAAGTTTTTCTTTTTACCAGGATGACTACAGACTGCGCTGCCAATTCAGTAACTATGGAGATTTAGCTGCAATTCATTACATGCGTAGAACGTAGATTGCAAGCTCCCTGCAAAGATATGTTTAAACAGTCGGGAATTCTAACTGCACAATGTGAATACGATTACCCGTCTTATGCATATCAAGAACATCAGCAATTATCTCACAAGCAGCAGCTTTCATAATTTTGGAGCAAGACTCAGAATGAACTCTCATTTACCAAGAGTAAATGGAACAACAGCACTTTCTACGAGGGAATAAAATTGCACATATTCAAAAAGTTTGTTAAAGCATACTTCTTAAAGAATTCATATCACATAGTAAAGAATTATTTAGAGAACTGTAGTGAATAGCAGCATTTGTCGACTTCAACAAACCTTGTGATAACTTGGACTAGAATACCATCTTTGCAATGTTGAAGTTAGTGGGTAAATACAGGGAGCGAAAGGCTATTTACATCTTTTACAGAAATCGGACAGAAGTTATGAGAGCCTAGGGACATTAAAGGGACGCAATGGTTGAGAAGAGAATGAGACAGGGTTGTAGCCTATCCCCCGATGTTATTCAATATGTACACTGAGCAACCAGTAGAGGAAACCAAAGCAAATTTGGAATAGGACTTAAAGTTCACGGAAAAGAAAAGTTTTGAGGTTTGCCGATGGCATTGTAAGTCTGTCAGTGACAGCAAAAGACACTGAAGAGCAATTGAATGGGAGGGATAGCGTCTTGCAAGGAGTGCGTAAGATGAAAATCAACAAAAGCAAAACAAGGATAAATGGAATGTAGTCGAATTAAATCAGGTGGTGCTGAGTGATTTAGGTTAGGAAATGAGAAAATAGTTTTGTTACTTGGGTAGCAAAACAAATGAACAATGGCATGAAAAACATTTCTGAGGGAGAGAAATTTGTTAACATCTAATGTAGACTGAACTGCTAGGAAATCTTTTCTGGAACCATTTGTACGGAATGTAGCCATGTATGGACGTGAATCATGGAAGATTAACAGTCCAGCCAGGAGGAGGCTAGAAGCTTTTGAAATGTGGTGCTACAGAAGAATAATGATGATTATATGGGTTTATCACTTAACTAATGAGGAGGTACTGAATAAAACTGGGGAAAAAAAGAAATTTTTGCCACAACTTAACTAGCAGATGGGATCGGTTGATAGGACGCATTCTGAGACGCCAAGCGATCGTCAGTTTACTATTTGAGCGAAATGAGAGGGGGTAAAAATCGTAGAGGGAGACAAAGAGATGAATACAGTAAGCAGATTCAGAAGGGTGTAGGTTGCAGTAGTTATTAGGAGATGAAGAAGCTTGCACAGGATAGAGTAGCATGGAGAGCTGCATCAAACCAGTCTTCGGACTGAATAACAACAAAGTTAATCGCAAAAAATTACCTATAACCACCATGATCTTACAATACACTGTCACACTATAGTGAATCTTCCGGCTTCTTTCTTTTTCCATTAACTGCAAATTTTCTTTTGTTGTTAGTTCTAGATTGTCATGAGGAAGTGCGTAGGTTTTAACAAGTTAATCACCTTCAGATAAAATTCAAACTTGAAAAACTTGTGCAACTGTAATACGCTACAGATATGGCTTGCAGTATGATTGCTTCCGCGTATAGGCTACAGAATGTAAGGTCCACATGCAGTCCCACGCAACCCGAGTGTAGCATTGTCGGAGGAGAGTACATGTTCTGGGCTTCCTGCAGAAAGAGTTTTGCTGCAGTATGGACAACATGTGCAGCACAGTTGGGAAGTGATATCACACGCCAATTACAAACGTGCTCTGAAGTTTAAGTACATGGTACAGTACCATTGCTGTGTGCAAAACGTCTAAACTGCACAAACATTCACCGTGAAACTGGCTTATATGGACCAAATGCAGTGTCGCGTTCAGTAGTGGTGAAATGGAGCCAACAATTTCACCAAAGCTGCGGAGACGCGGGCGATGCTGATCGGGAAGTCGGCACCTTTTAGCAAGCCATTTCCATCTTTTCGGCAAGCTGAAAGAATATCTAAGCGGAAAGAGTTTTTGCAACGCTGACGACGTCCACTCAGCGGTTCTCGGATAGCTATGTGATCAAGCAGCGAATTTCTATCAGAAGAATTTCACGATTAGGCGAAAGTTACGACTTTTCCTGTAAAAAAGTTGTGACTGTTGAAAAAAATTGTCATTTGTCACTTCGAAGTGTAGGGCAACATTCAACACAAGTTACTTTGTCTACCATAACAATGTGTAACTTACGTTTTGAGGTTCACTCGTAGATGTAAAAATTAAACTACAATAGTACGGCGAGACGTTCCACAATTCCGTATACAAGTTAGACACAATTCCGCTGTTTCGTTTAGTGAACTCCGAGTATCGGACAAGTTTTATGACTGGATTCAAGATTTCCTACCAGAACTCGGTACGTTATTCTGAACGTGACTGTACAACAGATGTGAAGATGATTTCCAGAATGTCTTGACACACTGGGTTCCACGAATACGAAAACCAATATAATTAAAATTTTTCACGTCATTCTGTATTATCATAGTGGGAAACGAATATAAGAAGTCATTGGCAAAAAATATCAAATTTTTTAAGGTGGTGGTTCACACTAATCACTAGGGCGCAGTTTTCAATCACCCACCATTTCACCATATATTCGGAAGCAAATTCTCATTTTTCCTGGACACAGTCCCACATCTCTAAACTTCCGTGAACTCATAATGCCTGAAACTATAGTTCTAAGTAACAAGCAAAAATAGGCCTAAAATCTAATAAATTTATCAAAACTATACAGTGCCCAGTGGTTTCATACTGAAACCACTCATATACATTCGTACAAGTAGCTCAGTGTACCACTAGCTGTGTCTTGCAACAACATCGGCGGTTTCATGCCAAATACACAGCTACTGCAAAAATAAATAAAAACCACACTGGTACTCAACGGGTTAAGAGACTATTACAGGGCCACTGTTTACTATATGAGTTAGTGCGTAACGTCTGAAGCCCAATGAGGCTTTTTTCAGACGATGCTATTGTCAGGAAGGTTGTAACGCCGGAGGCTGTAGCGAAATGCAGGAAGATGTATGATAATTGGAGGGACCGATGGTCGGTCCTGAGCGTAAATTTAACATACTGCACGTAAATAGACAAAGAGATCCGTCATTGTTCTATTATGCAGCTCATGAAAAATCACTGGAAGCAGTAAAAAATCGTAAAATACCTTGGAGTAACCGCAGCTACCTGAAGTGGAATGACCACATAAGCTGGAGAAAAAGTAGATACCATTGCAACAATCGCAAAGAAATTTAACTCAGCCACGAAAGAAGTGGCTTACGAAAGACGCTTGTTCGACCGATTCTTGAGTACTGTTCATCAGTCTGATACACTTACAGACACACACAGAGAGAGAGAGAGAGAGAGAGAGAGAGAGAGAGAGAGAGAGAAAAAAATCAGAAATTAGAGCTCATATGGAGGCCTATCTACAATCTTTCTTCCCACGAAGCATTCGCTAATGGAACAGGAAACGGGGAATGTTAGTGATACGACAGGTACGCCTCCACTGCACTCCTTAACGTGTCTTGCGGACTATAAAATGTTCGACCGCAGCTCGTGGTCGTGCGGTAGCGTTCTCGCTTCCCACGCCCGGCTTCCCGGGTTCGATTCCTGGCGGGGTCGGGGATTCTCTCTGCCTCGTGATGACTGGGTGTTGTGTGCTGTCCTTAGGTTAGTTAGGTTTAAGTAGTTCTAAGTTCTAGGGGACTGATGACCATAGATGTTCAGTCCCATAGTGCTCAGAGCCATTTGAACCATTTTTATAAAATGCTCAAATGTGTGTGAATTCCTAAGGGACCAAACTGCTGAGGTCATCAGTTCCTAGACTTACATCCTACTCTAACTTATGCTAACAACAACAACAACAACGCGCACACACACACAGACAGACACACACACAGACAGACAGACAGCCACACACCCACACACACACACACACACAGACAGACAGCCACACACCCACACACACACACACACACACAGACAGACAGCCACACACCCACACACACACACACAGACAGACAGACAGCCACACACCCACACACACACAGACAGACAGACAGCCACACACCCACACACACACAGACAGACAGACAGCCACACAGCCACACACACACACAGCCACACACACACACAGCCACACACACACACAGCCACACACACAGCCACACACACACAGCCACACACACACAGCCACACACACACACAGCCACACACACACACAGCCACACACACACACAGCCACACACACACACAGCCACACACACACACAGCCACACACACACACAGCCACACACACACACAGCCACACACACACACAGCCACACACACACACAGCCACACACACAGACACACAGCCACACACACAGACACACAGCCACACACACAGACACACACACACACACAGCCACACACACAGACACACAGCCACACACACACACACAGACACACACACACACACACACAGACACACACACACACACACAGACACAGACACACACACACAGACACAGACACACACACACAGACACACACACACACACACACACACACACACACACACACACACACACACAGACACACACACACACACAGACACACACACACACACAGACACACACACACACACACAGACACACACACACACACAGACACACACACACACACAGAGACACACACACACACACAGACACACACACACACACAGACACACACACACACACAGACACACACACACACACAGACACACACACACACACAGACAGCCACACACACACACACAGACAGCCACACACACACACACACACAGCCACACACACACACACACACAGCCACACACACACACACAGACAGCCACACACACACACACAGACAGCCACACACACACACACAGACAGCCACACACACACACACACAGACAGCCACACACACACACACAGACAGCCACACACACACACACAGACAGCCACACACACACACACACACAGCCACACACACACACACACACAGCCACACACACACACACACACAGCCACACACACACACACACAGCCACACACACACACACACAGCCACACACACACACACACAGCCACACACACACACACACAGCCACACACACACACACACAGCCACACACACACACACACAGCCACACACACACACACACACAGCCACACACACACACACACACAGCCACACACACACACACAGCCACACACACACACACAGCCACACACACACACACAGCCACACACACACACACAGCCACACACACACACACAGCCACACACACACACACAGCCACACACACACACACAGCCACACACACACACACAGCCACACACACACACACAGCCACACACACACACACAGCCACACACACACACACAGCCACACACACACACACAGCCACACACACACACACAGCCACACACACACACACAGCCACACACACACACACAGCCACACACACAGCCACACACACAGCCACACACACAGCCACACACACAGCCACACACACAGCCACACACACAGCCACACACACAGCCACACACACAGCCACACACACAGCCACACACACAGCCACACACACAGCCACACACACAGCCACACACACAGCCACACACACAGCCACACACACAGCCACACACACAGCCACACACACAGCCACACACACAGCCACACACACAGCCACACACACAGCCACACACACAGCCACACACACAGCCACACACACAGCCACACACACAGCCACACACACAGCCACACACACAGCCACACACACAGCCACACACACAGCCACACAGCCTAGGGAGGAGGCGAAACTCCAGGGGGAGGGGTCGCGCAATTCGTGACATGGTGCCTCTAACCGCGCGGCCACCTCGCGGCGCTTGCGGACTATAGATGTAGATCTAATGCGGAATCGGTGTGGCTAAAACAAACAGCAAGGCATGCGTGACACTAGCCGAGGGCGCCGATAGTGTTTAAAGCATAGTGTCCTGAACAGCTAGCCAACCATCTTTTCCACTGTATCTGTAATTATAAGGGGGCTATAAAATTTAGTTACCTATATCGTACCACACTAGGACCTTTAACCGACAAGGGTGACGCATTGTCAGAACAGAGTACATGTTCTGGGTTCACTGCACACACACTTCTGCTGCGGTATGGTTAGCACTTTCAGGCCTGAATTTCTTCTGGAGAAAGGAAAATCTTTCTTTATGGTGTTATGCTCTCAGGTGATTTTTGTAATGACTTTATATCCACGATTTATACAGAAACCTGTACCAGTTTTCAAAACAAACTTTGCACATTTGGCTTCATTTTGTGGACTAGATGACTAATTACGAAGTATTCTCTATTGTAAATGTAAACTCGTTATTCAGTAATTGCCATGCAAAATAACAATAAAATTCAATTATACAGTGGAATATAGCGACCCAACCACATTCTTGTATTCTGGTGGTCACGAGCTTCTGCGCACTGCTACATTGGCTTGCTGATATTTTCATAGTGATGCTCAACAGTTGGCAGCACTTGCGCATGATGAAAAGGTTGAACATGCAGAAACGTTTACCTCAGATTTACGTAGCGAAAAAATACTTCTGTTGCAGCTAAGACACAGCAAAAGTTAATATACACAATTTTAGCCAGATGGTCGGAAAGCGTTAACATGCCCGTCACAGTGAGAGATTCAAATGGCGCGGCAACTGGAAATGTACTCCAAAGCTGAAGTACATGGAACAGTACGATTCTTTTGGGCAAAACGTATATAAATTTGACAATGATTCACCCTGAAATTCTGGCGGTATATGGATCAAATTCAATGTCAAGTCCAACCGTAGAGAAATGGTGCCAACAATTTGATCAGGGCGGCACAGATGAGGGTGAAGCTGATCGGGAAGGAAGGTCATCGTCCACAGAGAATGCCAAGGCAATCGAGGAACTGATTCGCAGCAATCGCAGATTTAGAACGATGAGGACGCTCACTCAGTTCTCAAATGGCACCGTAACCGAGGAGCGGCTTTCTATCGCAGAATAGCAAAGTGACTGGTAGAACGTTCCGACCGTTGGCAAGAGCTGACTGGTGGAAAAATAGTGTCACGTATCTGTGTAGAGCAGCATTCAATGGACGTTATTTAGCCTACCGTAATAATGAGTAAGTTACTTTTTGAAGAGCTCTTGTGTGTAGTAGCTGTGAGATGTGGAACAGCTGCCAGGAAGCTAACGGCGGTACCTGGGAAGCGTCTCACGTCGCACGGTTTATTGTTCGGCATTCTGGTCTGCTGTGGTGCTAGAGTGACGCTTCCGCTACCAAGCTTTGTGAAAATGCTCACCATGCGGCAGCTGGAAACAACTGTTTGCGAGGGACAAAAATCTTTGTACTCATCAGTCTGTCACGGCCAACGTAACATACCTCACGTTCACTTTGGCAGTCTACGTTCAGATCAGGTGGTGATTCACTTATCAGTTTCCCGCTATGCTAGCATGTCGTTTGCATCTCCATCGCTCCCTTCTTAATTTTTTTCTGTTTTCGGTCTAGTCTGATGCAGCTCTCCACAACAGTCTATCATGAGCAAGCCTCTTAATATCTTCACAAGTACTGCACCATCTACATCCTTTTCAACCTACTTACTGTGCCTCAGACCATGCCCTCTCAACCGATTCCTACTTTCAGTCAAGCTGTGCCGTATATTTCTCTTCCCCCAATTCAATTCAGTTCCTCATCTGTTATTCGATTTACCTATCTAATCTTCAAAAGTCTTCTTTAGCATTACATTTTAAATGCCTGTTCTATTATTGTCTACCGAGCGAGGTGGCGCAGTGGATAGCACACTGGACTCGCATTCGGGAGGACGACGGTTCAATCCCGCGTCCGGCCATCCTGATTTAGGTTTTCCGTGATTTCCCTAAAATCTCTTCACGCAAATGCCGGGATGGTTCCTTTAAAAGGGCACGGCCGACTTCCTTCCCTAATCTGATGAGACTGATGACCTCGCAGTTTGGTCTCTTCCCCCCAAATCAACCCAACTCCATCTTATTGTCTGAACTGTTTGTCGCCGGCCGGAGTGGCCGTGCGGTTTTAGGCGCTACGGTCTGGAGCCGAGCGACCGCTACGGTCGCAGGTTCGAATCCTGCCTCGGGCATGGATGTGTGTGATGTCCTTAGGTTAGTTAGGTTTAATTAGTTCTAAGTTCTAGGCGACTGATGACCTCAGAAGTTAAGTCGCATAGTGCTCGGAGCCATTTGAACCATTTTTTTGAACTGTTTATCGTCCACATTTTACTTCCATAGATGGCTAAGCTACAGAAAAATACCTTCTAAAGAAGCTTATTTAAATTTATATTAGACGATAAATTTCTCTCTTTCAGAAACGCTTTCCTTGCTGTCGCCGGTCTTGGGCGCTGCAGCCATGGACTGTGCGGCTGGTCCCGGCGGAGGTTCGAGTCCTCCCTAGGGTGTGTGCGCGCGTGCGCGCGTGCGCACGTGCGCGCGTGCGCGCGTGCGCGCGTGTGTTTGTCCTTAGGATAATGTAGGTTAAGTAGTGTGTAAGCTTAGTGACTGATGACCTTAGCAGTTAAGTCCCATACAATTTCACATATGTGAACATTTTTTGCTATCGCCACTCTGGGTTTTATGTCCTCTTCAGCCACCGTCACTTAGTTTGCTCCACAAGTAACAAAATGGAGCGACTACTTTTAGTGTCGTTTCCTAATCTGATTCTGTCAGCATCACTTTGTTTAATTGGACTACGTTCCATTGCCTTTTATTTACTTTTGCTGATGTTCATCTTATTACCTATTTTCAAGACACCATACACGTAGTTCAACTGCTTTTTCCCGTCCTTTGCCGACTGAAAGAATTCCCATGTCATCCACCCATACTTCAGAGCACCAGTACTACAATACGCGGTAGCTGTCTGGCGCAGGCGGGTTCACAGCTGTGACGTCACTGAACCCTGATGCCTCAGAACATTTCCTACCAACCCATCCCTTCTAGTCAAGGTGTGCCACAAATTTCTCTTCTCCCTAATTCTATTCAATACCTCATTAGCTATGTGATCTACCAATTTTCACCATTCTTCTGTAGCACCACATTTCGAAAGCTTCTATTCTCTTCTTGTCCAAATTATTTATCGTCCACGTTTCACTTTCATTCATGGCCACACTCCGTACAAATACTTCCAGAAACGACTTCCTGACACTTAAATCTATACTCGATGTTAAATTTCTCTTCTTCAGAAACGCTTTCCTTGCCATTGCCAGTCTACATTTTATATCTCCTCTACTTCGACCATCATCAGTTATTTTGCTCCCCAAATAGCAAAACTCCTTTACTACTTTGTGTCTCATTTCCTAATCTAATTCCCTCAGCGTCACTCGATTTAATTCGCCTACATTCCATTATCCTCGTTTTTCTTTTGTTGATGTTCATCTTATATCCTCCTTTCAAGACACTGTCCCTCCCGTTCAGCTGTTCTTCCAAGTCCTTTGCTGTCTGACAGAATTACAATGTCATCGGCGAACCTCAAAGTTTTTATTTCTTCTCCACGGATTTTAATACCTACTCCGATTTTTTCTTTTGTTTCCTTTACTGCTTGCTCAATATACAGACTGAATAACATCGGGGAGAAGCTACAACTCTGTCTCACTCCCTTCCCAACCACTACTTCCCTTTCATGCCCATCGACTCTTATACGACAAGATAGCGATGGAAAAAATCTCCATGATGAAAATGACTTCTTACAACAGTGAACATGAAACTGCCTGAGAACAGAGCTGTAAGTCAGATATTGAAGAGTCAAATCAATATAGAGAGGAGGTTCAGTGATGTGTAACCAGTGTGGAGAGAACAGCAGTGAAAAATTTGTCAATTCGTACGTGAAGTTCATTATATACTGCTAATTTTTCACACCGTGTATGTTCATCTTACAGTCATCTATTACTGTTCCATCTTACTCATAACAAACTAGTGTTTTTGAATTTTTACATTTCATTTCACTTCCCTGTTATGTAGGGTTTCAAACTTGTTTCCTATTATTTATTTATATAGAAAATTTATGAATTAATATTTATGAATAAAGTAAAATTACACTTCATGGCAAAACCCCACAACGCTATTTATGATACAAAGCAGTCACAACTCCGTTTGATGATTAAACTTTTAATGGAAAAGCGAATGTTCTACGACCACGTAAGGTGGCTGCAAGCAGTTATTACTGAAAACCGTCAATCGTCACAGTCGCAGCGTTCCGTGCCTACAATTGATAATACGTTTCCCAACGACAACAAAGTGGCGGGCTGGCAGTGCACGAAGCTGGCGAGTCACTTGTTGCTGGCGGCGCGGCTGGTACAGCTGCGGCCGGCGTGTGGGGTGTGCTTTGTGCAGCCCCCATCCGGCTCGCTCGATACCTGCGCGCCTGCGCCCGTCTTCCGGAACTGGTGCGGGACAAATCCTGTTCTCCCACGCGACCTGCACTTCCGCCCCACGCCAGTGCTGCCACCACACCAGACGCCAATGTGTGGAAACCACCTCGCTTTCACCACGTTTACTGAATGCCACACAACTTACCGAAGTTTAAAATCTCATTTCCGAAACAGACTTTAGCCCACGCGATTATGTGTTAGGTCGGAATCTGTTATGCTAGCACGATCAGATATCTGTTCTTATGAGCCACAAATGACGCGAATGTTCTCTATACACCAGCAATTAGGCCTTGTACACAGTAGCATACGAAGTCGAGCGCGCTTTGTATCTAGACAATGACAGACAATAGAGCGATTTTCTATATGTAGTTGAGAGGCATTTCTTGTCTAGAGACACGCTTTTACAACAAAATCGCAGAACTTTTACTCCAGTTTGTAGTGAGAGACAGGAGGCAATTCTTAGACAATGTTGCACAAAACATCGTTTATGGCCTCCAGTAGATCTCATTGCGCCGTGGAAAGCGCTTCGCCGGTTTTTGTTTTTCTTGATATTAAACATCACTTATCGATCTGTGGCCAGCGATGAAAGTGTTGCAGCTGACAAGGTTTTGACGTGGAATAATGTTTCTGGGAGCTTAGAAATTCCAAATATGATCATAACAAGAAGCTGGTTATCGAAGAGCTGGTCAAAAAATAATATTTATCAGTGAGCGACGATCAAAAAAACGATGCTTCTTTTATTTTCGAAGTCCAAAGTAAATTATAGCTAAAACGACGCCCCTCCAAGAAAAAGCACGTTTCCACAAATGTCTCCTCTTTATATTCCTTTTACTATCAATTATCACTGCACAGTCCGCCCCCGGTACCTGAGGGGTCAGTGTGAAAGAATGTAAATCCTAAGGGCCCGGGTTCGATTCCGGGTGGGTCGGAGATTTTCTCCGCTCAGGGATTGGGTGTTGTGTTGTCCTTATCATCATCATTTCATCCCCATCGACTCGCAAGTCGCCGAAGTAGTGTCAAATCAAAATACTTGCACCCGGCGAACGGTCTAACCGACGGGAGGCCCTAGTCACACGCCATTTACATTTATCACTGCACAAGCCGAGATCCGAATAAAGTCAGCCGCACTTCGCGAATACCGAAGAACAAGGCATTCAAGTGGGTACTTTAGACAAAGCATCTAGACTTTCTATATACATTATTTAGTTACCTGCCTGCAGACAGTCTCTCTACAATATCTACAGACAATCGCTCTATTTTGTATACAAGTGTGTACTTTACCTGACATGTTCATCAGCACAGTGAAGTGAGATTACCAATAATTAAAATACAAAATGTATCGTTCCCTTACAAATGTCAGTTGATTCTTTAACTAGACAGACTTTTCAAGAAGCGTTGTTTTGAAAGTATTGTTGCTTTCAGTGCAAAGACTGCTATAATGCACTTCTCCATATTATTCTGAGCAAGCCATTTCATCTCGGTGTTGTTATCGCAACCTACATTCATTTAAACTTGTTTGCTGCAGTCGAACTTTGGTCTCCCTCTGTAATTCTTATCCTCCACACCTCCATCACGTACATTTCACTTCAGTATGGTACCTCATTTTTTGTTTTTCGATCTACTTTAATTCTCGACGTTCTTCTGTAGCATCCCATTTCAAAAGCATTTATTCTCTGAATTATGGAACACTGCACCAGTTACCTATTTTTTCACGCTTAGCACGCTTTGTAAATTTAAAGTAAAAATATTTTACATCAGTATTTTGTTTTATGTTCACATATGTGGTGTTCCGCTTACTTTGCACTGCGGTCGTCTTTTTGAGGTCATAAGGTACAGTGCCTCCTCAATCACGCAGAAATCCACTCGCGCAAACGCGCGAAATCTTAATACTTTGATTTCACAATAGTGTGGGTGATGGTTTATGTGTGTGGGCGCGCGTGTGGATTTCCGCGTAATGAAGGCGGCATAGCACCTTATAACCTTAAGAACAAGACTACAACGCAAAGAACGACACATGCAAACTTCATAAAACACAAGTAAATATTTGCACTCGAAAATTAGGAATTCTCGACATGCGCTGTGCTAAGAATTAAAAAATACTTAAATGGTACAGTGTTTCATTTTTTAAATCGTGAATGACAGAGCTGAAGGCCTTCCACAAACATCGATTATGATTAAAGTTTCGTTCTTCTCTTCTTGTCTGAAGAGTACTAGTTTGCTTTTGTTCTGCAGTATAATACTGTAGAACAAAAGCAAACTAGTGCTTTCCATTCATTCATTATGATGTTCTACCACGAACCGACGGAAAATTCAGTCAACTTGTCTGAAAAGAGTATCGTCCACTTTTCACTTCCCTACAGTGCTACACTCCATACAAATACCTACGGAAAAGAAATTTATATTCGTTGTTACCAAATTTCCCTTTTCAATAAACGCTTCTTTTGTTATTGCCAGTCTACATTTTATATCCTCTCCTTTTGTCATCAGTTACTTCGCTGCTCAAACAGCGAAACTATTACTTTTAGTGTACTACTTTCTAATCTAATTCCCAGCATCGCCTGTTTTAATTCAGCTACATTCCTTTGCCCATTTTTTGCTTTCGTTGAAGTTCATCTTAAAGATATCACCCATTCCGTTCTTCTTGTATGCCAAGTAATTCTGCCTCTGACAATTGCTATTTCATCGGGCACCTCAAAGTTTTAAATCTTTGATTAACTATAATTCCGTTTCTAAATTTCTCCTTTGTTTCCTTTATTGATTGCTTATTGTTAAGCTTAAATAACATCGGAGATAGGCTGCCACCGTGTCCTATCCCCGTCAACTACTGTTTCCCTTTCATGTCCTATCTTTGAACTACAAACCGATTTCTGTACAAATTTTCTATAAACTTTGGCCGGGCGGAGTGGCCGAGAGGTTCTAGGCGCTACAGTCTGAAACAGCGCGACCGCTACGGTCGCAGGTTCGAATCCTGCCTCGGGCATAGATGTGTGTGAAGTTCTTAAGTTAGTTAGGTTTAAGTAGTTCTAAGTTCTAGGGGACTGATAACCTCAGCTGTTAAGTTCCACAGTGCTCAGAGCCATTTCTATGAACTTTCGCTCCCTGTACATACAAGGTGTTTCCAGCTATCTTGTCCACCCAAAATATCTCTGGAACAATAACAGCTATTGGAAAACGACTTTCACCGGTATCAATGTAGGGCTGGGGCCCATGAATGTACATATTTGGAAACATTCTAAAACGAAAGCATATGTGTTTTAACACAAACTTGTTTTTTTAAATGGACCTATATTTTTTCTTCAGCAATCCATAGCATGACAAAGCACATACACAATGGCGTTGATTGCATCGCAATATTCCCAATACATCCAGAGATATTGAGACGCGAAGTTTACGCTTGAAACACCCGACATGCGCTGCTAGCGCACGTCCTGAGGCTCAGGCGTGAACCCCATGCTGCCCGTAATCGCGATGTGATTCACAAGTAAGTGTCCCTCTTGATAAGTATGGAGGTGTGATTACACATGTCAATCACATCGCAATTACGGGCAGCATGTGGTTCACGCCTGAGCCTCAGGACGTGCGCTAGCAGCGCATGTCGGGTGTTTCAAGCGTCAACTTCGCGCCTCAATATCTCGGGATGTATTGGGAATATTGCGATGCAATCAACGCCATTGTGTATCTGCTTTGTCATGCTATGGATTGCTGAAGAAAAAATATAGGAGGTCCATTTAAAAAACAAGTTTGTGTTAAAAAACATATGCTTTCGTTTGAGAATGTTTCCAAATATGTACATTCATGGGCCCCAGCCCTACATTGATACCGGTGAAAGTCGTTTTCCAATAGCTGTTATTGTTCCAGAGATATTTTGGGTGGACAAGATAGCTGGAACAACCTGTATATTAGGCATGTTACCTTTGTAGTTTCAAAGGACGTACTCCAGTCAATACTGTCGAAGACCTTACCTTATCCACGACAGTTAATTTATTTGAAACCTATTATACCTACCTAGATGATGCACGTAGTGAGAACTGCCAAGTGATGACTGGTGAGTTTTGGAGACAAAGGCTTTAGAACTTCTGAACAAGTTACTAGAGCGTTATCTTTGTTTACATAGTTAGCTATTGATTGTGGAAGAGAGCTTTTGCAACTATAAAGGTGGGTATAGCAGTTTACGAAATCTGTGTATCTTCATCTGCATCCATATTCTGCAAACACCAGAAGTGCATGGCAGAGGGTACTTCCGATTGTACTATTTATTAGGACTTCTTCCAGTCCATTCACGTATGGTGCGTGGGAAGAATTAGTGCTTAAACGACTGCGCGCGCTGTAAGTAATCTCGTTCTTGCGATCCCTGCGGGTACGATACGTAGGGCTAGAAATAAAATTTTAGATTCATCACTTAAAGCTGATTCTTGAAACTTTATAAGCTGGCTTTCACGGGACGGTTTGCGTCTAGCTTCAAGCTTCTGCCAGTTTTTCACCATCTCCATGACGCTCTCCCACGAGTCAAATCTGTGACCATCCGTGTTGCTCCTCTTTGTGTATGTTCAGTGCCGAACGTTAGTCCTATTTCATAGGAGTCCCATACACTTGAGTATTGTAGGGCAGGTAGTGCAAGTGTTTCGTAGGCCATCTCTATTGGCTGACTGCATTCCCCTAGTACTCTACCAACAGATGGCTGGCATATCCTCAGGCAGCTACGCAAGATTTAGAGTGATTGCCAAACAGTTCGACTTGGCCAATTCGCGAAATGTATCAGAATTTTTGTATTTCTTTCCATCTAGGAGGAAAGAAAATGTGGGTAACTGACTAAAGGAAATGAACTTACTGGTCATTCCAAAAGTCTTTCTTTTAATCCATACAAAATCTGTCCACGTTAACATTTTGTAGAGTAACCTGTCAACCCAGTGGTGACCTAAATGCGGTGGGGCGTTTATTGGAACGAGCATCGGTTGTTGAAGCAGCAATCTGGCAGCCGAGGCCGTATTTCCATAATCGATATTGCAGTATATACACTATCAGTCAGAAGCGGCATGGGGAAATCGCTTTATGGAAAGCAGGATTTGCAAGCCCACGTAGACGCAGTAGCTATTCGTTGGTGAGGGCCAGAAGGCTGCAGGAAGAGGAGCGAAAGTTTTATGCTGTTTCTAGTCTTCCGAAATGAACGGACACAGATCAGCACTGGTGAACACAATACGCGCTTACGGACCATCTGAATAGCTATGCGATTAGACTGAATACTTCCTATCTTTGCTCTTATTAAAAGTACGAGGGATAAACAACAGATCCATATTTTGAATTTTATACGCCAATTGTTACGAGTACACAAATACCGCAACGCGCCTCCCCATAGAGCCTTTCTGCATCAGTAAGGCAAGTGGCTGCGAGATAAATGATTTGGTTATTTGTTGCTGATCATAGTTCCACTGTCGTGTTTACGCGAGTTTGCAGTTTTGCGATTGCTGAGCTGAAAAGTGTCTTTACAGAGCTTAAAACGGAGGAAAATCGCTGCAGAAACAAAGCAATTGCAAGCTTGTGGAAACAACGCTTTAGGCCAGATACAAACGTATGATTGGTATAACTGTTTAAAAAAACAGGTGAACGTCGACTGATTCACGTTCGTTTTAGTCGTCCGTCAACTGGTATGGCACCAGAAAATTTTCAGAATACGAGGGCTGTGACTCTGCAAGATCGTAGACAGATCATCCAAGACAACTGCAAGAGTTTGGAAATAAGTAACGGTACATGAGAACGTATTCTGTGAGAAGAACTGAACGTGAAGACTGTGGTGAAGTTTCAGAACGAAAAGAAACTATTTTCAAAATTTGTCACTAGTGGCTTAAGTTGGACTGAAGGCAATGACCATTACTAAGTAGCAATCGTCGCAAAGGAAGAGTGCTTCACCTTGACCAAAAGAAACGCGACAAATCGGCAGCAATTGAATCCACATCTAGAGTAATTAAATCCATATTTATTTATTTTTGTTTACATTGACAAGATAATTCATAAAGGGTTCATCCCTCCTGGTCAGACGGTCACTGAAGTTTTCTATCGCGAGGTTCCAAAACGTTTGAGATACGAACGACTGGGTACTCCACGATAAAGCATAACCGCATACGGCGTACATTGTTAATTTTTGGGTAACAAGTTGGAAAATGCTCTCCACCTGCCATAGTATGTAGACTTAGCTCCGTATAGCTTCTTGCTCTTCACGAATGTGAAAATCAAGCTGAAGAGGCGAAGATTTGCTATAGTGGAGGAGATTAAAGCGGAATCGCTGAAGGACCGTGCTACATTTCAAAAGTGATAGATACGTTGCGTTTGGTGCATTTGCTTCCAAGGAGACTACTTTGAAACTGGTGCAGATTAAGATCCATGTAAGACGTGTTAATGTATTTCGGGAATCGTATTAAAGTATGAATGTTGGAATTACGTAATTATGAAACATGTCTTGCTAAAGTCTGTGTCAGTCTTCTTGACAAAGGTGAATGGTAATTCCTCTACACCGCTGGAAGCTAATCGTCCAAACAAAAAACTTTATTCAAGAAAAATACATGAAAATATTTAGAAGGCAGTACTTAGCGCCTTTTTGCTTTGTATCTTATTTCTCTCTTAAGTGCCAAATATCAAACACTGTCTGTAGCTTACTTTCCTTGGTGAAACTATTAAAAATTGATCCATCTACGCACTTATCTACACAGTGTGGGCTGTTTCTTTGTTCAGATATTGCGAAACCTGAATACCTCTTTGCTTTCAGATATTTGGTCTCTCGTATATGAATACCCATAGGATAGACACCTGGTCCTCGTGTAAACTTTGTAAGAAGACAATGATATGAAATCCATTATAACACGAGTGAGCGCGGCGACATTAGGTTAACTTCCGATAAAACGTCACAGTCCTTGTTTATGCGCATGCGCAGTGTACAGCACACTCAAGATTTTAGGGTTCTACACTGACCACAATCTATTGCTAACTGACGTCACTAACCCACTCGCCGGCCCTGTGGCGTACGTCACAGCATCTGACACTAAAGATCTTACGAGTTGCTACGTCTCCAGCAGGGAGCTAGTTATATTTGAGATCACTTTAATGCTTCGTTGTTGCACATTTAAACACACTCGTGCTGTCGACAACATATGACAAAATTAAGGACTTTATTCGGTACCTTTTCAATAACATACTGATTTCCCTTCTGCTCCCGGGCGTAGTCGAGCGTTTGCTATGCACTGGGTGGCTATAATGTGCAGCTACTCACCGAGGCCCAGTGTGGTCTGCAATTGTCGTAGGGCAGCAGAATTTGGCAGGTGTGCTAATGCGGAATCTATTTACACTGGAAGACGTTAGTTACAATTTTAGGTCCACGTGCTAATCTGGCTCTGTACAGAATCTCGTCGACGTCTCCAATGTTAATGTTGATCAACTGTGTAAGTATTTGTTGATAATAAACTCAACATTATGCCTTTTTCACTTTATCTTTTTTGCCCACATCCTGTTCCTCGTCCATTAAATATGGAAACATTTCATAGGTCTTTCTTGCATTCAGAGCGCCAAATTTGCAGCTGGTAGGCCAAAAGGGAACCAATTTTTTCCAATGTAAATTGGGTCCACATTAATGCCTTAGAATAACTACGAAGTTCCGCTGCCATACAATAATTACAGCCCACAATGAACCTCTGTGAGTACCTGCACTTTAACCACGTGGGATCTTGGGCAAGGCAACCAGTGTGACGTCATAAGTTCGTTGGACGAGGCCTACGAGAAAGACAGGCCGCGGCGCGTACATCACGAAGACAGTCTTGTGCTCGCTCGCTCAAATCAGCAGACTGCGTTTTTATACCTGTTAACTCTTAACTAGGCGTGTCCGTACAAACTGAAACTGAATCTACTGGAATCTGCTATTATGGAATCTTACTGTTATTAGTCCTGTAATGATGGGCCTACTTATAATTTGTTACAGCTGTACTGGTGTACAATAAAACAAAATCTTGCTAAAATGATTATCAGTTGCATAAGGCACCACTTCCAGCATGTAATGAGTAATGTTAAGTAGAAGAGACTAAATGCTATAAACAAGCTATTGTACCATTTATATGGAGTACTGATCTTAAATTTCGCTGTAGTACTGTTAGTGCGACTTCATAATAGATTCCAGTGGAAGATGCAATTCTCGTTAGTACTTACACGCCCGGCTGCGAGTTAACAGGTTTAGAAACGCATTTTGTCTGCTGAGCTCAGCGAGAGAGTTCAGGACTACCTTCGTGACGTAAGCGCCACAGCCTGTCTTTCTCGTGGAGGGCCCGCATTTCCCGTGGGACACGCGCAGTCGCGACGTGATTGGCGGGTGATTTACACGCACGTAAGTATCGCGCACCCGCAACAACTGGAGTTTTTTCACCAGAAAGTCGCTAGCGTAGAATGATCTGTTTAACAAAATTAGCATACGAGTAACAGCACTGCGGTGGTTGCCAGCCGTGGTTCTAATCACAAACGAGAAACTTCGTTTAGAAGTGGTATACCTGAAGAAACCTGGGGACACTTTTCCTCGCCGAACTGAGACCATTATTGAGGCAGGAGGTAGCCTTACACGGCATTAGCTTCATGTCTCCTCGGGGCTACAAATTTTTTGTTCGGTGCGCTTATCTCAGCAGAACACAGACTCTTTTACAATCATTTCACTGTTGGCAGTAGAGTAAATCGTGTAGTTCACATGTAGTACACACTTGATTTTATCACCACGAAAGTTTTAAGATAGCGGTGGTAAGGCAGATTAGTGTTTAATGTCCCGTCAACAGTGACATGAGGGCACAAGCTCGGATTACCAAAGGGTGGGAAAAAGAATCGGACATTCCCTTTTCAAAAGGACCGTCCCCGCAATTGCCTGGAGCGATTCAAGGAAATCAGGTGAAAACATCTGGATGGCCGAACGGGGATTTGAACCGTCGTTATCTCGAATGCGAGTTGCATCGTTTATGTTTCTGTTCGAAAACACTGAAGTAATTCAAATGAAAACCTTATGGAAATCAGGTTGCACGGAGAAACCTTTGCTTTATGTTTTAGCGTGGTTCCCATAACATGTAATGGACGCACCCCAACGCTTCAGAAGTGCATGGATAGACCTAACTAGCGATAAGAATTCTTTTGGTTGTGGATTCAGATACCTGTGCACCGCAGTTTTCATCGCTTCTGAAATGCTTGTCTCGCAGCACTTCTCAGCCTACCGAAAATTAAATCAGTAGGAGCGATGTCTAGTAAGTTGGGTGCTCGAGAATATACTGTATCGTTCCTACGGTTGAATGGGCGGTATGTGTATGAGACTTGTCAACAAAACACGTGCAGTCAGAAGTCTTCGTCAGTTGCTCCTAACTAAAGAGCAAGGTGATTTCGTAGCCGATTTGAGTATGAATTACTGGTCACTTAACTCCCTGTTTATTCAACGTAGTGCCCCTTTTGTGCCTCAAACATGTATATTTCCTGCCGATGGCTGAGTGCGGCTTTTTTTATGGTTTGGCCTTTTCTTGCTCTAACTTTCCGTTTCACCTTCGTAGTGCACCCTAAATTCATATACCGCAACAATTCTGTCCAGAAATCCATTACCTTCGACCCTGAAACGACGCAAAAATTCCTCGGAGGCACCGACGCTACGATCTCTTAATTCAGCAGTCAACTGAGGTGGCTGCCATCTTGTGGCTGTTTTCCTTCACAAGCAGTTCCACTGCAGCTGTCGCTTTGCGGTGTACCTGGCCCGTGCGCGTACCATCTACCAAAGGAGTTAGCCTCCTTTGAACTTTCTGTGTCACTATTTCTCTAGCTGCACGAGCACACACCAACCACCGTACTGTGCTTTCATCCTGCGATACATTTCCTGATTAAAAATTATTCCATTCCATCTTGACGTTGTTGTACAGCAATCTTTTATTGCTACTATTTGAAAAACAGTCTTAAGTTGCACAATGTTCTTTATTAAATCAAGCACGACGTTTCGACAGGGTAGGGCATCATCAGGTTATCTGAACATGCAAGGGGAGGACGACGACATTACAATAAATCCGGCGTGCTCCTATCCTGGACTACTATAAAAGCAAATTAAGCTTCAAACACCGATCGCATAAAATTTCATAGAGAAACAATTTAACTCGTTAAAAAAATCAAATTTTCTGCCAAAACGCATCCATCAAAGAAGCTATGATACCGAATAATTAATTTTTTTACTTTATTAATTTTCAATATTTTCCGCAGAGGTTGCCTTTTACTCCGTTTTATTCGTTATCGTACCTTCTCCGACTGATGCTTTTTGGCAGAAAATTTGATTTTTTGACGTAACTTCATTCGGTCCGTGTTTGAAGCTTATTTTTCTTTTATAGTAGTCCAGAATAGTACCACACCGGATTATTTATGGTTATGTTGTCTTGTCTCTCTTTCCCCCTCCCCTCCCCCCATATCTTCAGATAACCTGATTGATATCCTATCAGGGGGAAATTCAAAGTTTTTGAATTAATAAAGAACATTCTGCAACCTACCACTGTTTTTTAAATATTTCCAGAGGTTTAACAGCTTCATTGCTCAAAAAACGTATCACAGATTGCTGCTCCAATGTGGAGCAAGTCGACTGTAACGTAACAACAGAGTGCCAACTGTGTCACTTACCGAAGCCAGGATAATTCGCGCCACTTCGCAATCGACAGTACAAATTTCAAGAATTTTATTGCATTTAAGTTTTTATTTGAATAACCCTCGTACTTGTACCTCTAATCTGCAACTATCGAAGATGTGAAATTTGAAATAACGAATTTTGTTATTTGTTGAACGATCTAGTAAACAAAACTTCGAGGAAGATTTAAATTCAATTTTGTATATAAAAATAGTAAAACTATTTGTTAACCCGTGTTGCGCACTCTAGGAAGATGCTGACAGCTTTAGATACCGCTAACATTGTAGTTTTAGTAAGAGTGATACGTGTCATCGAGAAAGTGCGGCAACTGCCACAATATTCATTGCAAAAGAACAGCCCTTCAAAGCTGCGTTCATAACCAAAGTGAACATTAGATTTTGTGCGGTTTTATTTTTGTTGTTATACCTTTTAGCCCCCAGGACACAGTAACTTATGTTACATGACTATTCATTTTTCCTTGTTCCTTTTTCTCTTTCCAAAACCTCTTCATTCTTTGGCGGTGTTACTGTTTCCTTTGCTCTGTCCATATTCTGTCCGGTTTCTTCCTTTCTTTTACTTCAAATTTCATGTTCACAATTCTGTTTCTGAATGTCTCATTTCAATACTGATCCCTGGTTCTTTTGAGTCTTCCATTTCTTGAAACCACTTTTTTATTGAACTCTTTAGTCCATGAAAAATCCTCTGTGTTGTAATTCTATGTGTGTCCATAGAATGTTAGTTAGCGTTTTCTGATCATGTCTGTCTGTGCGTTCATATAATTCTTTGGTCGATCTCTTCATCCATATACCATCTCTGTGTACTGCTCCAAATATTTTTCTGAGGATTTTACGTTCTATTTTTTTCCGTCTCTGATTGCCGACGCTCCGATTGTGGTAGTTTCCGATGCGCAGAGTGCTTCTGATAGTACAACTGCGTTGTAGTGGCTGACTTTGGCCTCTCTTGAAAGATTTCTTTTATTGTAGTTCGTTCATGTTAGTTTGTACGCTTTCTGAAGTTTTTCTATTCTTCCTATGTTGGCTGCCTTTTTCGATCCTCCAATTAGTGTGCAGGATGGAGACAAATCGTGTCACGAAATTTTAACCCTGGATAACTGATACCAGTAGGAATCAATATTACTAATGTTGTGTAGGTTGACAACGCACAATTTTTAAGCTACGGAAGCGGCGTCGCGCGCTCCGATTGGCCGCCGAATTGATTTGTTGCCGGATGCTCTGGACAATGCATGACCGCGGATGCTTTGCCTGCCGGGGATCGCGATGTATAAGTTTCCGTAGTTTCAAAATGGTGCGTTGTCGACCTACACAACATTAGTAATTTTGGTTGCTACTGGCATCAGCTGTCCACGATTAAAACTTCGTGACAATTTTCCCCACTGTGTATATTCCCGAAGGTTTAAATGGCTCTGAGCACGATGGGACTCAACTGCTGTGGTCATCAGTCCCCTAGAACTTAGAACTAATTAAACCTAACTAACCTAAGGACATTACACACATCCATTCCCGAGGCAGGATTCGAACCTGCGACCGTAGCAGCAGCGCGGCTCCGGACTGGAGCGCCTAGAACCGCATGACCACCGCGGCCGGCTAGTCCCGAAGGTATTCGGATTTTTCCAATCTGTGAAACTTTTCATATATTGTGTACATGACTTGGTGGTTGTTCCTTCTTCCCATGTTTTCCGTTTTTTTTCAATACGATATATGTAGATCTGTTTTCGCAGATACTTCATGTAAATATTCCAGTGCTTCTTGGTTGGTTGGTTGGTTGCTGAGTATTGCCAGGTCATCTTCAAATGCCAGAATTTTATGATCGTCTTGTTTGCACACGTTCTTCCTAACTGAATTTCTTTTACTTTTTCTTCCCATTGATAATTTTGTCCAAGACCATGGTTAACAAAAGCGGTGGAACACCATCTTCTTGTCTGACCCCTGTATGTAGCTCGAATGGGTCTAAAATTTCTACCATAAATTTTACTTTGGGTGTATTGCGTGTAAGTGTGTTCACGAGTGTCCTGTTTCTGTCTATATATTATTCTCGTGTGTCAGAGTGTCTATGGAGCCGTAAGCCGCCTTGAAGTCCACGAGTGTAACGACAGTGTTGTTCATCTGACTTACGAGCGTTCGCAGATTCCAAATCTGTTCAATACAGTACCTTCCTTTTCTGAAGCCTGTTTGGTATTCACCTATCTCTGTATCAGCTTGTGGTTGAGTAATGCCTTTAACAGAATTTTGTAGGCGGCCAGTAATAAGTAGATACTTCTAGTTATTAGACCCTGCCTTGTCGCCCTTTTTGTGAAGCGGGTGAATCGATGTACATTTCCATTCCCGGTGGAATTCCTGTATTTTTGTGGCTTTATTTTAATTTACGCAAATTGTTGAAATACACAGTTCTGGCTATGGTTAGGTATTGAATAACATTTGATGTATTATTTACTGTCGCAGCGCAGGTGACGAAAATATTGGGAATGCTTTTTGTTTGCTACGGAGATCTACAAGGGACGCCAGCTGGAAAGACCCTAAAAATTAGGTTGTATTTTCAGTCGGACTTTCAAATAATTCTGACGTGTGGCGTCGTCGTGGTCGTCCTTTAATCCAAAGATTGTTTTGATGCAGTTCTCCACGCTATTCTATCCTGTGAAAGCCTCATCTCTGCGTACCTTTTACCGAGCGAGGTGGCGCAGTGGTTAGACACTGGACTCGCATTCGGGAGGACGACGGTTCAATCCCACGTCCGGCCATCCTGATTTAGGTTTTCCGTGATTTCCCTAAATCGCTTCAGGCAAATGCCGGGATGGTTCCTCTGAAAGGGCACGGCCGACTTCCTTCCCTAATCCGATGAGACCGATGACCACGCTGTCTGGTCTCCTTCCCCAAAACAACCAGCCAATCTGCGTACCTTTTGCAGCCTTCTTTCATCTGAACCCGTTTACTGCAAAATCCTTGGTATCCCCCCCATTCACTTTCTTCAATCACCAAACTGACGATTTCTTGATGCCTCATGATGTGTACTGTCAACTGACCCTTTTTAGTCAAGCTGCGCCACACATTTCTTTTTTCCCAAATTCATTCAGTACGTCGCTAACAGTTACTCGATCTGCCCATCCAATCTTCAGCAGTCTTCTGTAGCATCACATTTCAAAAACCACTATTCTCTTGTCTGAATTGCTTGTAGTCAACGTTTCACTTAGTACAAAGCTACACTGCAGACAAATACCTTTCGAAAAGACTTCGTAACGTCTAAATCTATATTCGATGTTAAATTCTCCTTTCAGCAATGTTTTTCTTACTATAGCCAGTTTAAATTTTATATCCTCTCTGCCGCGCGGTGTGACCGCGTGGTTAAAGGCGCCAGGTCACGGATTGTGCGGCCCCTCCCGCCGGAGGTTCGGGTCCTCCCTTGAGCGCGCGCGCGTGCATGTGTCAGTTTGGTTCCTTAGGAATTCACACACATTCGAAAATATCCTCTCTACTTCAGCCGTCATCCATTATCTTGCTGCTGAAATGGCAAAACTAATCTACTGCCTTTATTGCGTTATTTTCTAATCTAATTCACTCAGCATCGCCTGATTTCATGGACTACATTCCATTATGCTTGTTTTACTTTTGTCGATATTCAACTCGTAACCACTTTTCAAGACAACATCCACTTCGTTCGATTGCTTTTGGAAGTCATTTGCGCTGTCTAGCAATTAAAATGCCATCGGCAAACACCTGTTTTTATTTCTTCTCCCTCAATTTTAATTCTCTTTCCAAATTTCTCCTTGGCTTCCTTCACAGTAAGGTCATTGTACAGATCAAATAACATCGGTAACTGGCTGCAACCATGTCTCACACCTAAACCAATAAATACCATAAAAGTAGGTTTTCTTCTTCAGTCTGTCTTCTGTAAGTCTTAGGATCAGTAGTGCCTCACGTATTCCTACATTTCTCCAGAATCTAAACTAACCTTCCCCGCGGTTGATTTTCACGGGTTTTCCCACTTTTCTGTAAATAATTCGTGTCAGTATTTTGCAACCATGACTTATTAAACTGATAGTTGGATAATATTCACAACTATCAACATCTGTTTTCTTTGCAATTGGAATTATTACAATCTATTCTCTATAGCCAGATAAAATCATTTAGAATGTTTGGCTGGCCATCTTCCGCAACAGCTGTCCTGTAACAAATATTATTCAGAAAACTTGTCTAACTGCAGTACGCTTAAGACAAGTAAAATACTACTACCTACAGACCACTTAATGTTTGGGATGCTACCTGTACTACTGTGTTGCAGTTATTGCTGGCGATGTAGGTATGAAAGATTTTGCAGTCTCCCCCCCCCCCCCCCCCCCCACCAAAGATGGATTATTCTTATCAACATATGGCATGAAATTCCTTCAAGAAATAAAATTTGTACCTGGAAAAATATCAATATTCACACTAAAGCGCTCTAAGCATTTGTTACAATGTAAATAAGATTTCTGGTTTCCGTGAATCTTTTGTATACAATTTTGAAAAAGAAAGGCATGCTAGAAGAAAGCTGGTAGCCAATTTATGCTCTTACACATTCCTTCTCTTATAACATTTGTAATCGGTGTGAGTGGTTCTTTTTCCTGTATCACAATGTCGCCTTCAAGAATCGACCAGAAATCGTTTACAAACTCCTATGAAACACGCAGCGAAGTCTGGAAAAAATGGTAATGTAAACTTTGGTCCTGCACCACCCTATACTTCCGTTCCGTGTGAAGATTTTTCCTTCTAGACTCGATCAAGTTTAAAATTTAAAATCTTTGTCACCTTTGCGTCTCTAAGCTACACTGACAAAGAAATACAGACAATTGAGTTTATATCTGGAACGATAAACATACTTCAGCTGTTACACCGTAAATTTTTACGTCAGTGGAAATCATATTGCAGACTATTACACCAGTGTCTGTTGTTTCATAACTTTAATGGAAAATTAACAAAAATGGTACGACCAATCTTTGCATTTTCATGTGTGCCATCTTGACAGTATTCGTAAAGGTGTCATTACTAGAAATTATTTCCGTCTCTTCAGTCTAAAAACCCCATCAAATATGCGTATTAATCCTGAAAATACATATACATTCCCTATATTATTCGTTCAAAAATGGTTCAAATGGCTCTGAGCACTATGGGACTCAACTGCTGAGGTCATTAGTCCCCTAGAACTTATAACTAGTTAAACCTAACTAACCTAAGGACATCACATACATCCATGCCCGAGGCAGGATTCGAACCTGCGACCGTAGCGGTCTTGCGGTTCCACACTGCAGCGCCTTTAACCGCACGGCCACTTCGGCCGGCTATATTATTCGTAATATATCGTAAATATACAGCTCGCGCGGTATAATACCTAAACAAAATTAGCTTGCACCGGTCATCTGAAACATTCAAATTACAGTCAATGTTTTTCTCGTATTAATTGAAATATGTATTTCGCCAAATGAAGATGGGCGACAGCTAGAAACGTGTAATGACAAAAATACATGAGTTGGCTGGTTGCTGTATTTATTAAAATATGATCTACAGGAACGGGGCTGAACAACCAATAAAATCGATATCTTTTTTACCTATGTTCGAAGCAGAACAAATCTTCAGATTACGTAAGCGTAATTCGCCGAAGAAATAATACCGTTTAACAGACAATTATGACAAGGGAATAGCAAGAGTCAGACGAAGCTTTACTTGGCAAAAGTTACAGTTTGCTTTTAAGAATAGATGTTAACAAAAAAAAATGGTTCAAATGGCTCTGAGCACTATGGGACTTATCAGCTGTGATCTCCAGTCCCCTAGAACTTAGAACTACTTAAACCTAACTAACCTAAGGACATGACACACATCCATGCCCGAGGCAGGATTCGAACCTGCGACCGTAGCAGTCGCGCGGTTCCGGACTGCGCGCCTAGAACCGCGAGACCACCGCGGCCGGCTAGATGTTAACATATGCAGCACTTTCCGAGTCATACTTCCCGACACACAAGCTGCAAGTGACCTCTTATTAGTTATCAAATCGCAAACTGAGATGATTAACCCCTTGCCGTACAATTTAGTGCCCAAGCGACTGGAAACTATGCATGCGAAAAGCGACAACAGGATGCGTGACGATCTCAATACAACTCGACATGGGGATACCTGTTAATGTAGCTACACGTGGTACTGATCTTGTAAACGTTAACACTAATTCTTGCTATTTATGTATATTTTCGTAATAACATTTCAAAAAGTACTGGAAAAGAATTTTTTGCACATAAACAATACTTTAAATTATAAACTTAGTGGCCTTCATCTGACTTCTTCAGAGGGAATGTAATAACACGATGCCTAAACGTAGATACTGTCAGAAAAAGTAACTACATGAAGAAACGCTCCCCTTGAGCGAATTTCTAGTAGTAAAATACTCTACAAAATTTTAGTCCTGCATCGCGTGTTAATTTCGAAAGCATTGTAGTAGCTGTAGTGCTACATTACACCCCGTGCATTCCCAAGCCGCTTCGCACCTTGTGTCACATGCAAACTTCGCACTTTTTTTAGGAGTCAGATTTGTATGTTTCGGGAAATCGGCCCAATACTGCGCCCAGAGTCTAAGAGGTTTTACCTATGTATGGTTTTCCACACTTTTTGAAGTCCGGCAAATGGATATTATTCAATGTTATCTCTGCTATATATATATATATATATATATATATATATATGATTGAAGCGATTTCATTGCTCTACAATAACTTTATTATTTGAGATATTTTCACAATGCTTTGCACACACATACTAAAACTCAAAAACTTTTTTTAGGCATTCACAAATGTTCGATACGTGCCCCTTTAGTGATTCGGCAGACATGCCGATAATCAAGTTCCTCCCACACTCGGTGCAGCATGTCCCCATAAATGAGTTCGAATGCATCATTGATTCGAGCTCGCAGTTCTGGCACGTTTCTTGGTAGAGGAGGTTTAAACACTGAATCTTTCACATAACCCCACAGAAAGAAATCGCATGGGGTTCAGTCGGGAGAGCGTGGAGGCCATGACATGAATTGCTGATCATGATCTTCACCACGATCGATCCATCGGTTTTCCAATCTCCTGTTTAAGAAATGCCGCACATCATGATGGAAGTGCGGTGGAGCACCATCCTGTTGAAAGATGAAGTCGGTGCTGTCGGTCTCCAGTTGTGGCATGAGCCATTTTTCCAGCATGTCCAGATACACGTGTCCTGTAACGTTTTTTTCGCAGAAGAAAATGGGGCCGTAAACTTTAAACCGTGAGATTGCACAAAACACGTTAACTTTTGGTGAATTGCGAATTTGCTGCACGAATGCGTGAGGATTCTCTACCGCCCAGATTCGCACACTGTGTCTGTTCACCATTAAGAAAAAATGTTGCTTCATCACTGAAAACAAGTTTCGCACTGAACGCATCCTCTTCCATGAGCTGTTACAACCGCGCCGAAAATTCAAAGCGTTTGACTTTGTCATCGGGTGTCAGGGCTTGTAGCAATTGTAAACGGTAAGGCTTCTGCTTTAGCTTTTTCCGTAAGATTTTCCAAATCGTCGGCTGTGGTACGTTTGCTTGATTCGTCGACTTCCGCGGGCTACGCGTGAAATTTGCCCGCACGCGTTCAACCGTTTCTTCGCTCACTGCAGGCCAACCCGTTGATTTCCCCTTACAGAGGCATCCAGAAGCTTTAAACTGCGCATACCATCGCCAAATGGAGTTAGCAGTTGGTGGATCTTTGTTGAACTTCGTCCTGAAGTGTCGTTGCACTGTTATGACTGACTGATGTGAGTGCATTTCAAGCACGACATACGCTTTCTCGGCTCCTGTCGCCATTTTGTCTCACTGCGCTCTCGAGCGCTATGGCGACAGAAACCTGAAGTGCGGCTTCAGCCGAACAAAACTTTATGAGTTTTTCTACGTATCTGTAGTGTGTCGTGACCATATGTCAATGAATGGAGCTACAGGGAATTTATGAAATCGCTTCAATCATTCGTAATAGCCCTGTATATATATATATATATATATACTCGGTAATCAAAATTTCAAATTTTACAACGTATGTTTCCCTTCTCTGACCGCGTATTTATTTTTGTTAACGTACAATTTAAATAGAGCCTTATCCGACTCGCAAAAGCAAAAAAAATTGCCCGAGTTTCGTCCCCATGAGAGTGATTAGTGATGTTTGCGTTTGGGCCGCATTTGTTTCCACGAGTCTGACAAAGTGCGGCAAGGGATTAAAACACAGCGGAATGGACCAGGATGCAGACTGTCTGAGAGCAACATTTACGGTGTAATCTGCTGCATTAGAGCAATCTCTGAAGTCATAGCGAGAAAATTATCCAGCTCTTTGCCAAAAGCTTGTCTATTCCACTGAGTTAATCATTTCACTGAACCTCCGCATCTGCATTTCCATGACTAACAACTGAAGAACGCATAACACAGCAACTTTTATTTTAGGAAATATGACGCTGTAATTACTGCGCATGTTAGCATAATTATACTGTTTCAAGCAAATGCTTGGTTTTTTGCCAAATGTCATTTAGGTGTTTTGTAAATCTACCAATCAATCGTTTATTAGGAGGAATTGTTTCTAAAACGAGTTTGGATTTGTAATTTTCAAAACTGGATCATGCACAAATTCAGAGTTTTACAGAAATGACCTTGACGGATGGGAAACAGACACCTTCTCGACCTTAAATAATTTTTATTCTGTTTCAGGGGTTCGAACTAGAATATATCCTCCTCAAGTATTCGAATAAAATAGCTTTACTAATGGTGACTAACATCTGTGCAATCGATATTTTAGTGATGCCAGCAAGGCATTTTCTTCACGACTGGGATATTTCAACATTTTTCGATCTTACTTATTCGCGCAGGCTATGGAGAAGTTAGTGCCCCGGCAAGGACTACGTAAACGAATATTTACTCCACACAATGATGAGCCAAAATACTATCGCCACTTCCTACCTCGAGATTGCCTCCTGGTAGCTTTGTGTGCACGTGACGTTGTAAGCCAAGTATAAGGCGTGACCAAAAAGTTTTCGTTCGAAGGCCTTACAGTCCTGAATCTGTATGCCAATCAGGCAAAATCGCCCTGAGCATGGAGGAAATCATTCAATCGACGCACCAGCTGGGAGATATCCGTTTGGTAGCGCACCATGTCCTGCTGCGTGAAGTCCGTAAATGCCTGCTGCATATTCTCGTCCAACAGGAATCGCCGACCCTTCAAGACCTGTTTTAAGGGAGGATGAGGCTGGTCTCCCAGATCGGACAGCGTCTTCTGTCTAATAGCGACCAGCACGGAACTTTGATCACCATTCCACAAAGGTGATTTTCGACGGACATGCTGCCCCCACACACATTCTTCATTCGTCGATGGACGTCTGTTTTTGTCCTTCGGCAGCCACGAAAAGGATAGCACAGTGGTCCTGTTTGGACACATTTGGTAACAACGTCGCCATATTACACGTTTCTGCATTTACCTCATGCACGTCAGAAATGCACGAATGTCACACCATTCCCCAGATTTTTTTTTTTACTTTATTGAGTTTCGATTCCCCCGAAGGGGGCGGTCTGGCAGCAGCTTAGTACGCCGTTCTTCAGCCTACAGAATGTTTTTTTAAAAAGGTGAAGATGATTAATAGAAACAGGCCATAAAATCTGTGACTTAATGGTAAAATGGCGGAAAAGTGTGGAACTTGAAACATAAAACAAAGGGTAGATGATGCTAATAAAACACACAGGAAGCAGACAGGTAAAATAATAGACAATTAAAAAACACGGCGAAGTCTGGTTTCTGTTCGCAAGAGATAAAATTCACACCCAGCGACAGCATGATTTCTGTTCGCAACACTTTGGAAAGACGCACAACACTGAACACTCACTTCAACACTGCACTAAAAATTTGGCACAAATATGACATACCACAGCCGAGGGCAGACGGGGGGAAACTGGACAGATGGTAGGAAAGAAAAAGGCAGGGGGGGGGGGAAGGAGAGGAAAAACGAAGTGGAGGGGGGGGGGGGGGTTCCTGTCTGCATGTCCGTGCTTATATACCTGCAGCAACGTCCTCTAACGGAAACTTTTTGCTCGCCCCTATATGTAACCTGAGCAGAAACCAATGGGGAATCATTATAGTGACGATACGGGCAGGAAGTGGGGAAATTCGCTGACGTAAGAAAAAATGAATGGAAGGTAGGTCCATATGTTCAGTGCTCGGAGACTAGCATCTCGTAAACCGCGGAGATGTTCGGCTGTTCGTATGCTATTTCGTGAGCATTTATACAAAGTCGGTTTAAGGTCCGTGAAACACGCCTCATCACAGAATGTGGAGGTTTGCCTGCTCTGTAAAGTAGGATAGCCAGCGGTCTGTGGCAGATCTGTCGACACAGTACAATGCTGTCTAGGCACGCTCAGCGTATATTTTTGGACATCGGGTTCCACAGCAAATGATCCATTTATGTTTCCATACCGACCCAACGACAGCGTCAGTTAGGACTGCAGTGGGCACGGGATCATCGAGACTGGATAGTGAAAACTTATTGCCTTGTGGGATGACATCTTTTTACACCATATTGAGGGTCGTATCTGGAGATGGCATCATCCAGGTGAATGGCTGCTGGAAACACGCACCGCGCCATTCTCGCAGGTTGGCAGGGGCAGTGTTCACCTGGGCTTCCAAGGGATCTGTGGTAGTAATCTACGGCACTATGGCAGCTGTGGACTACATGAATGTTGAAACTTCCTGCCAGATTAAAACTGTGTGCCGCACCGAGACTAACTCGGGACCTTTGCCTTTCGCGGCCAAGTGCTCAGATGGTAGAGCACTTGCCCGCGAAAGCCAAAGGGCCCGAGGTCCCGAGTTAGTCTCGGTCCGGCACGCAGTTTTAATCTGCCAAGAAGTTTCATATAAGCGTACACTCCGCTGCAGAGTGAAAATCTCATTCTGTTCTACATGAATGTTATTGTGGATCATCTGCATCCCTTCATGCTTGATGTCTTCCCCAAGTGTGATGGCATTTTCCAGCACGATCACTGGCCACGCCACAAAGCCAGATCGCTCTGCACTGGTTTGAAAAACATGATAGTGAACTCACATGTGTGCCTTGGCAACGAAATTCGCCTCGTTCGAATCGGATGGAACGCATCTGGGACGATACCAGGTACCAGCTCTGCGGCCACGCATCGCCGGTAAGTAATTTACGGAAATTGCATGACCTTTTCGTAGACGTCTGATGTCACACTGCCAGAAATCTGGCAGGGACTTGTAGAATCCATGCCTCCGCTGGTCCAACGGTGGACCAACACATTGTTAAGCAGATGGTTATAATGTTTTGACTCTTCAGTGTATAGCCGGCCGCGGTGGCCGTGCGGTTCTGGCGCTGCAGTCCGGAACCGCGGGACTGCTACGGTCGCAGGTTCGAATCCTGCCTCGGGCATGGGTGTGTGCGATGTCCTTAGGTTAGTTAGGTTTAAATAGTTCTAAGTTCTAGGGGACTTATGACCTAAGATGTTGAGTCCCATAGTGCTCAGAGCCATTTGAACCATCTTCAGTGTATATGATATCTATTGAGTACAAAACCGAGTAAGTCTGTACATCTAACATGGGTTTATGCTCTTGTGGTACGCAATGCAAGTGGCAGATCGGTTACGGAAGTAAAAGGCAGGCTCTCAGTAGCTATAACCATCGGCTTGAGAATTCCTTTCTTAGACGTGAGAAGACTTGCAAACGCTTACCGCAATTTCAATTTGTGAGCTGCCCATGTTCATTGGGTGTGGTGAAGCTAACATCTCCCGATGAATTAAATGACATTGTGATTTATATCTCTCCCAGAAAATAATTGAGTAAATAGAATACTTTTAACTTAAATATAAATCAACAAAATACAAATTGCTATGACCAGCCACATTTATTATATTATACAGCATGAACTGATTTTTTTCTGTGGGATTACGTTTAGGATACAGTATTCAGTTCAGCAGTTCCTGATGTGCCAGTTCTTACGCTACGAATATGAATTATTGTCAAGGCAGTTGCGGACGAGATGCTGCAAATACATGAAGATAAATTTAGGAGCGTCTAGAAGTTCTTACTGGCACATATGGAAGTGTATCCACAAAAAAATACAGTTAAGCTACCATTTGCAAGAAAGCCCATAACTGTGTGTAGCTTAGTTCCCTAGAAATAAATGTTTCTAATCAGTGAATGACTGCTCACCCTATATTTCCACTACGTGTTTCGGAGCATTATACCATTATCCTGTGGACATACTGTTATGCCAAAGCATGAATTTATTGCATGTACGACTTTTGGGTATACTGTGGCACTGTTTCAGTGGTCACAGGCACCTTTTCCAGTCTCTTACATCGCATTCTATACAGCTAACTATAGTCCATGTGATTTAAGTATGACAGAAATAGTTCAGTGTAATACGGGAGTTACTCCGTCTCTTGCGATTGTGTGAAGTCCTACTTGGATCAGACGTGTTTCGTTTTATTTAAAGTATCTTCAGTTGTCAGGTTTTCTGGGTTCTAAATTATTTCCATGCGTGTTGTGCACAGGGATTAGATTCTCGGCAAACAGCACTACACTGACACTATGCAGTGCAGCGTGCCGAAAGTTGAACGACTGCAAATAACGTACAACCCAAAAGATCTGACCACAGAAGATACTTTAAGCAAAAGTCTTCTGGTTCAAGCAAGACTTTATAAAGTCACAAAAGATGGAGTAATAATACCCATTAGATGTAAAACGGCGACTGCAGAAGACGCTCCAAAAACAAAAAAATGGCTCTGAGCACTATGGGACTTAACTCCTGAGGTCATCAGTCCCCTAGAACTTAGAACTACTTAAACCTAACTAACCTGAGGAACACACATATCCATGCCCGAGGCAGGATTCGAACCTGCGACCGTAGCGGTCGCGCGGTTCCAGACTGAAGCGCCTAGAACCGCTTGGCCACACCGAAAAACAAAAAGACAACATGTATAATCCAGTGTATAGTATGTGATGCAAATAGAAAACGAGCCAGTGAACACAGACTGCCATACAATACGTCCATGCCATATGAATTGACAAACTCGCCTGATGTATAGAAATAATCCTGCGGAACGCCTAATAGAAAGTATAATACCGGGTGATCAAAAAGTATAAATTTGAAAACTGAATAAATCACGAGATAATGCAGATAGAGAGCTACAAATTGACACACAAGCGTGGAATGACATGGGGTTTTATTACAACCAAAATAATACAAACGTTTAAAAAATGTCCGACAGATAGCGCTTCATTTGATCAGAATAGCAATAATTAGCATAACAAAGTAAGACAAAGCAAAGATGATGATCTTTACAGGAAATCATCAACATGTCCATCATTCCTCAACAATAGCTGTAGTCGAGGAATAATGTTGTGAACAGAACTGTAAAGCGTGTCCGGAGTTATGGTGAGGCATTGGCGTCGTATGTTGTCTTTCAGCATCCCTGGAGATGTCGGTCGATCACGATACACTTGCGACTTCAGGTGACCCCAAAGCCAATAATCGCACGGACTGAGGTCTGGGGACCTGGGAGGCCAAGCATGACGAAAGTGGCGGTTGCGCACACGATCACCACCAAACGCGCGCAGGAGATCTTTCACGCGTCTAGCAATATGGGTTTTCATTTTTTTCTAATAAAACGCCATTTCATTCCAAGCATGTGCGTTAATTTTTACCTCTCTATCTACATTACTCCGTGGTTTATTAAGTTTTCAAATTTATACCGACTTTTTGATCACCCGGTACAATAAATGAACGGTTATACCAATTTGTATTTTCAAGTAATATTCATTAGAGCCACGGGACAGCCAGGGCTAAAATACTGTCGTTTAAGACTGGAATAGAAGATGCAGAGAAGTGTTTTGTATTCTCCGGCAGACTGCAGTGGGAACGCCAAGTATTTGGGTGAGACGCGTGCAGGCAGCCAGACACAACAAGCCGCAAATAGACGCTCGCCGCTGCCCTCGTCTCTACTCCATACTTACAAACGCTGCCTTTTACTAGCACTTGTGAGTGGCCGTAGTTGCTGTATAGTTACTTCGGATGTTCTACATCCGTCTGTGCCACTACTAAAAAGGTTTATTTTACTCGACACGTGTCGTTCTGTTCACTTAAAACATCAGTGATCTGTAATAAAACCTTCACAACTTTGATATATATAAGCCGGTCATTTCATAAGCTGCTGAGGTATGATTTCTGACTAACTGCAGGAAAGAGAATGAAAAAAAGAAAGATCACACTGGAATAGCTTATGAAACCAACTGTTATACATAGCAAAACTAAAAATGTAAATATGTGATTCCGATTCACTGTAAAGGTTTTAAATGAATAGGCTAAAACGAAACGCATATGATAAAATATACAATTTAGTTATGAAATTTATTTTCGTGTGTGTTCTACCAGACCTGCAATTTTTTTCATATTTGTTCCGTAGTTGTATACGCGCTTTACAATTACAGGCTCATATCTAAAAAATGGAATTTTCCTCTGCCACATTTGTGATGTAGCTGCAGAATGGCCAGTATAGATTTTTATGCAAGATAATCTGTGATTACGTTTCTTGAAAGCGGATTTTCATTGAAGGTAAAATATGGTTCTGTCTTCTTATGAACTGAGAAGAACTTTGCCGAAGTTCAGAGCATATTTTGTTCTGAATTTCGGTTTGTTCGTTCAAAACTTCATTTAGCTCCCTTTTCCACTAAGAATTGAGAGATTACTGCTTATGTCTACTGTAGTGTCCGCTAAGAATTTGTACTAAATGCGGAGAGGCGGTTTTCGCTTTTGGTTGCATCTCTGGTGGAAGATTCGCATGAAAAATGCAATTCATACTATTATTGAAGTTCCAGCATAGCAAATACCAAAAACTGAGTCGTTGCATAGACGGCTTTAAAACATCCTACATAGGAAATACGCCAGCAACAAGTTGCAAGACGCTCTATCGCAGTAATACACACGCGTCGTCTGAGGTGCTTCGGTGCTTCTCAGTCTAAACAGCCCGTTTGATGAGATACAAATTAGAGAAAGAATTATTTTTCCGTCTTACACGAACTTTTGTTAATGGTAACTCGCACCTCACGATAAAAAAATTTAAAACATCTGCTGCCATGTACAGCTTAATCTAATTCCAGAAACCAAACTTACCACATTCTGACTGGGGAGCTAATTGTCGCAGCAGTTAGAAAATATAGAATTATAAAACTCTTTTTACAAACTTATTCAGATCAAGTGGCTGTGCTGCAAAGAACGCTGTTTAGGCAAGGTGCCAAACGTACCGCGTACCGAATGCGGCCAGATAAAGATTTAATACAAATCCTAGAGAAAAAGAAAGCAAGCCAGGTGACGCCCCCTTTTGAAGTAAAAGATACCGATGTCCCTTATGTAGTCAAACATCAGACATCAATAACTCTAGCGGGACGGCACTGCCATCCAAGAAACAAGCTCTTCGGTCTTTCGTAAATAAAAAATTTAGTGTTTTAGTAGGGCGTGCAGCTAAGCGGTCGCTAAGAGATTGCAGCTCGCCACTTCCACAAAAACCTGCGCGAACTCCCTCAGGATTGTACCTGTTATTGCTCACAGCTGCCAGGTGCAAACCAACAAAAAGAACGGCCATCGCTGCCGTCCCAAGCCACTATTCATCTGTCAGTGTCGCCATAGAAACGGGTACAATGGAAAATACGCCCCTTCTACAAAGTTTTTCACTCTCAGCCGTTTATCAGAGGCCTCGGGTTCGACAGCTGGAAGTTAGCGTCAGAATTTCGGGCCTGATCGGTATTCTCGGCCACGAAGTGTGATTCATTGAACGCAGCAAAAGCACCTCTGGGAAAGGAGAGAAACTAATGCTCGACTACAACGTCGTAGAGAAATCCCCGGCCTTACATAATTCTCAGAAGACCGTGTGCAGGCAAATGGCAGGTACGGCAATGAGCATTTCCGCTGTTGGAATGCCAGCCGGATGCTCGCGAAACCTGTCTCAAGTGCAGTCTACACGCTAAATGCGTCTTATTAGAGATTCTCCATACTGCACAGAATCATTTTCTTTATACTACTTCCTTTATAATACGTTATTCAAAAAAGTGACCACAATTATCAGATATTCTGCAACTTTCGTCCTGTTAGAGCCTTAAGAGACCGGTCTGAATTGTGTGCGTCACTCGACTATGCTGCGAGTATGAACACTGCAAACGTGTTAACGTAGCTTGAAAGTCTAGGACACAACATTACTCCGACTCAGTGTTTCACCGCATTTTTTTTTTTTTTTCATTTTAGAGCTATGTGATAGCTCGGGCATTGTGCAAGTGGCGGTTTTCTTCCAACACATGCTTCACCTACGAAGCGTTACCTCTCGGCGCAGTTGCATGAATTAATCAACTTGCCAGTCTCCCCATATCTTTGTTTCAGGAGTCATGTAACACGTGACGGTCTAAAATTCGTAATCCGTCCACGTGTTTTGAGCACTCGGCAGTAAGCACAACTGAATTCCATATCACACGTTGACAGAAAGCTAAGATGTATTTAGTCACATTACAATTATCGTAAGCGTAGTTTGTTATAAGCTTATTTGGAAAACGAGCATATACAGCATTTGTACGAGTGAAAAGCATGCTGACGTACGAAGACGCGGAAGCATTACGCGTTTTGACATATCCAATAAACATCATAATTGCTGGCACTTTTTGTATTATACTGGTCCCTCAGCTGATTACGAAAATCACTTCCACTGTATGTTGATTTCCTCATTTCGAATAATCGTGAGCTTGCAAATTTAAATTGTGAGTAACAATTCTCTACCATCATCAAATTTTACTCTGTATTCTTATCAACAGAATGAAAATTATTTAAAAACATTCGTTTATCTCGGTAAAGCGTCTTAACTGACACGATAGTATCCAAAACCAGCTTACGAACAAATCTTTACATCTAGTTTCATTTTAGAAACTGCTGCTACAATAATGCTTTTTTTTTAACAGAAAAGAATCGAAATAATAATGGGGTCAGAATGGCGTGCGGCTCTCGACATGATTTGCGCAAAGGGAAATTCGAGTGCTTACCGGAGTGCAGCGTGCAGAGCAGGACGAGAAGACGGGCCAAGCATGTGCGCATGCGTGTATCCACGTTCGTGTCCATGCTGCCGGCTTGCCGCTCGGGCACTGAATGAAGCGCCGATGAATGAGCCGTGCCACGGGTGGGAGCGGTGGGGTGGGGATGAGGAGCGATGGTGGGGGTTGAGGGGCGGGGAGGGGTCAGAGGGGGGCGCCCGGCGGCCGGTGAGCTGCCCACCTGCCTGCGCGTGCATTCCGCGCACGTTTTCGGTCTTCTTTATACTTTTCAAGCTGGACACATCTCGATCGGCTGGCACGCGATTTACTCTGGAAGCTATGCGGGTCGCTAGTTTTTGTTCGCTCGTAGATGCTTGTTGCGTAACCTGCGCATCCGGCAATTAAGTGGGCCGAGGAAAAAGTGGTCCGCTGTTGCATCCCTGCTGACATTGTCATTAAAAAGCGCATTCCGAGCGAGAGGAGCAGGTGCCTCCGAGAGGTGGCGCATAATGTGGCAACCGGGTCCGTGACCTCCAGCGCTCACCAGCCTGCCTTCTAGATCGCGTATACCCTTTCCCTACCGCTGAATATTCCTAGCGCTCACGTTAACTCTGCCAACTTCAAGCCGAAACCAGAGGTCTCTTCTATAAATATTACGTTACCTGAAATAATAGTACCAATTCTGCCAGACTATTTTAACGACCTTCCTATCGGCGAATAGCCAAAAAACAAACTTGTGTTACAAAAACCAGAATAAAGCTAAATTGAGGCGATTCGTGAATACATTTTTTAGTTAGTTACGCGTTATTCTCATAGTATTCCTTTGCGGCTGAATTGCCAACCCAGAGGTTTTTATAATGCTGTTCCCATCGTTCTAAAGTTATTTATTTTGGTTACATATTCCTCATTTTGGTTCATGTGTCACATTATTTTGTGTGCTATTTTCTGTCGTCCATGAGTGTCGTTTTCCATTTCATTAATGAGACGTTCCCCTGATTCCTGTTGCTATTTACTAGTTATATTTCTAACTATATTTCTTTTCTTGTCTTGAGAGTGTGATTGTAGGTAAATATTATGAAGGCTGCTCAAATCACCTAATCTACGAAGGGGAAGAAGAAGAAGAGGAAGACCAGAAAAGGTGAAGTAATCCAATCCATCAAGGGAGAAGGAGAAGAAGAAGAAAGGGATGCCTTTATTTCACCTGACAAGGTGCCTTCTGGCGCTCTTTTACATCTAACCAGACATCCTTACTGGGTCAGTTTTGCAGCCTGTGTGATACTTGAGCAATATGTAATAATAATAATACAGCGTGTCCCTTGGAGGAAAGGTCAATCTTCAGGGATATAACACGAACGATCATTTGAAGCAAAAAGTCAAGTAAACATCTACATCTACGTGATTACTCTGTTATTCACAATAAAGTGCGTAGCAGAGGGTCCAATGAACCACCTTCAAGCTGTCTCTCTACCGCTCCATTTTCGAACGGCGCACGGGAAAAAGGAGCACTTAAATTTTTCTGTGCGAGTCCAGATTTCTCTTATTTTATCGTGATGATCATTTCTCCCTATGTAGGTGGGTCCCTACAGAATGTTTTCGCAATCGGAGGAGGAAACCGGTGATTGAAATTTCATGAGAAGATCCCGTCGCAACGAAAAACGCCTTTGTTTTAATGATTGCCTCTCCAATACACGTATCATGTCTGTGGCACTATCTCCCCTGTTTAGCATTAATACAAAACGAGCCGCCCTTCTTTATACTTTTTCGATGTTATCCGTCAGTCGTACCTGATGCGGCTCCTACACCGCACAGCAATACTCCAGAATAGGGCGGACAAGCGTGGTGTAAGCAGTCTCTCACAAAATTTCGTCCGGCGAGTACATCCGGCAGAAAAAAAGAGTGGCAATCTGGCATCACTGTAACAACATGTATGGTAACTGTCTCTGTCGGCATGTATTAGTTGTGCTGTACAGTTGGTGCAGTAGATAGAGTTTTGTGTTGCATGTAGGGCCGAGTCGTCGAACTGCGGCCCGCGGGCCGCATGCGGCCCAGATCATGTTTTCGTGGGGCCCGCGCCACTTGCCGGCGTTCCGCAGCGGTAAAGGCGTGAGCGGCCTGCCAGCCAACAATGTGAGCAGTGCATCAAACGCGCCGCGTGCCTGCGGCCGCTCGTTTGTCGTTTGTCGGCGGCGGGCTTGTACCGCAGCCGCCTCATTGTTAGCTTTGTCGTGTCGGTGTGTCAGTTGTGAACGCCCCTCAGCGTTCGTCGCGTATTGAGTGTATTTGTGCTCATATTTGGTGATATAGTTATTAGTGGAATAAATAATGTCTGATGTACCCTCAAGAACAGTGACTTACAAGGAGACGGCACGACCGTGGGGTCGCGGATTTGTCCGCAATTTTGTGTGGTGAAAAAAGGACCCCTAACACCTCACGTGGTTGAAATATTAGGACGCACTACTCGTAAATTCCCGAGAAAAATCGATCCAAAATTTTCTTAGGTGCCTTATGAATATAAAATGTTAGTACACTGCCGAGCCGCCGACTGGCCTACATGGTTAGCGCTCGGACCCTTACGCCAAAGGTCTCGGGTTCGATTCCTCCTCCGGCACTTTTTTTCCTACTGTTGCTTGCAAAATTGCAACGCATTGTTACAGGAGAATCGTGAAATTAATTCCCGGGAAGATTGAATAAAAATTCATTCTATAATTCACCATCAATTATCGTCACCAATATTCCGAGACATGATTCAATATACCTGGTTTTCCTCAAAATTGTCAGAAACTCGAAACATTTTCGTAAATGTTAATGGGGCATCTTTTTGTACAGATCTATTGCAAACGACCTGTGATTGTAAAAAATCCGCTTTTATATATTGCGCAAGATGTCACAAAAATTATTGCTTTGTTTGTTTTTACGATGACTACCACTGCGGTTCTTGTTTATAATTATTATATGTATAAAAATGGAATGTTTTCCAATCGACTTTGTTATTCTGATTAAAAAGGCAATGTTTCTCCTCGTATACTTTACAATGAAAAATGGAAAAGCCGCCGCCATGAATTATGTTGTTGGACAAAAAGAAAATAATTTTTATTCAATAATGAAACTAATTTCTTAAAGATAATGTAGGTTTGCGAAACTTTCTGAGTAATTGGAGGAATAACCAAAGAAAATGAAAGAGATGGGAAAAAAAACATTGTGGGAGGAGGAATCGAACCCGAGACCTTTGGCATAAGGGTCCGAGCGCTAACCATGTATTTTTTTTTTTAAATTGATTTCGTACGATATTGTTCGTTGCGTTTGGTCTGGGCGGATGTCACAAGACATCCGTTCCAGTTGATCTTTGATTCTTGGACTCAGTTTTTTATTGGAGAGAGCACGCAGCCCTCTGACCGAACACGCTGAGCTACCGCGCCGGCGACCATGTAGGCCAGACGGCGGCTCGGCACTGGACTAACATTTTATACTCATAAGGCACGAAAGAAACTTTGGATCGATTTTTCCCGGGGTTTTCCGGGTAGTGCGTCCTAATATTGTAACCATGTGAGGTGTTAGGGGACCTCTTTCACCACACAAAATTACGGACAAATCCCCGACCCCACGGTCGTGCCGTCTCCTTGTAAGAGGAAAATATGTGAAGAGAAAAGCAGTTTCCAAGAAATATGGGAAGAAGAGTTTTGCTTTATAATTGGACACAAAGAAGGTACTGCTACTTGCTTAATATGCCGGGATACGATTGTGGGACTGAAGAGATACCATTTATTTCGCCACTACACAAATAAGCGCAATTCATTAACATTAGCTTTTCCTTTGAATTCAAATGAAAGAAAGGAAAAAATTGCTCTTCTAAAATCTACCATTCGTCATCAACAAAACGTTATGTTAGCAGCAGTTGGGCAAAGTGAGGCTGTCACAAGAGCATCACACTTTCTGGCAAAAAATATGAAAGCTTTCACTGATGCTGATTAGTGAAGCAATGTACGTGACTGTTTCTGAAACTGTGTTTCAAAATTTCTCCAACAGCAAACAAATATCAGCTGAAATAAATAAACTCACACTTTCAGAATCTACGTGTCGACGTCGTATTAAAGATCTTTCAAAATATATGTTTGAGGCAGTAATTAATAAAGTCAAACTATGCAAATAATTCAGCCTTGCTTGTGATTCCAGTACAGATTTAGCTTTGATGGCTCAGTTTTCATTATTCGTACGTTACTGCATAAATGATGGGGTAAATGGTGCAAATGACTCTGAGCACTATGGGACTTAACATCTGAGGTCATCAGTCCCCTAGTACTTAGAACTACTTAAACCTAACTAACCTAAGGACATCACACACATCCATGCCCGAGGTAGGATTCGAACCTGCGACCGTAGCAGTTGCGCGGTTCCAGACTGAAGCGCCTAGAACCGCTCGGACACCGTGGCCGGCTGATGGGGTAATAAAGGAAGATTTTTTAGCGATTATATCCATGGAAGGTCACACAAAAGGATTTGATTTTGTGGATGCAATTAAAGAATTTGTAAAAAAATGACTTATCTATGAGCAAATTAATATCAGTATGTACAGATGGTTGTCCGTCAGTGATGGGCGTCAACAATGGTTTGATAGCACTGATTAAGAAGGAATTGAATTTGCCAAATTTACTCTCCATTCACTGCTTACTGCATGAGGAAAGTTTTGCTTATCAAATTTTAAATACCAAATTGAAGAATGTTATGCAAACGGTTATAAGCGCTAAAAATTTCATTCGTGCCCGTGAACTTAATCATTAAAAATTGAAAGAACGTCTGCAGGAATTGCAAGCTTGTTACAGTGATGTTCTCCTACATACTGCTGTCAGATGGCTAAGCAAAGGAAAAGTGCTGGAACAGAGCCGCGCGGGAGTAGCCGAGCGGTCTGAGGCGCTGTAGTCATGGACTGTGCGGCTGATCCCGGCGGAGGTTCGAGACCTCCCTCGGGCAGGGGTGTGTTTGTTTGTCCTTAGGATAATTTAGGTTAAGTAGTGTGTAAGCTTAGGGACTGATGACCTTAGCAGTTAAGTCCCATAAAATTTCACACACGCAGTTCTCACACACAGTTGCTGGAACGGTTTGTCAATTTGAAATCGGAAATTATTTTATTCTTACAACAAAGTGGCAAAAATTATCCTGAACTTGATGATGATGAATGGTGGATACTTACAGCTTTTTTTACCTACATTACACAAAAATTCAACACACTTAACTTGGAATTACAAGGATCAAACAAGATAATTGGGCAAATGACTAACAAAATATTTGCATTTGAAGCCAAACTGCAATTATGTATAAATGAACTCGAAGTAAAAGATCTGTCTAATTTTCCAATTGTTACTATGCTCCGATCAGGCTTAACTATCACCGAAACTATTTACCAAACATGAAAGAATATTTGGAAGACATAAAAACAGATTTGCAGATGTTAGAAACATTCGAAGCTGTTTCATTCTCGTAGAGAACCCTTGGCATGTTGGACAGGATTATCTCAAATTATTCTGCCAATTTGGATGTCCTATGACTCATTTGCTAAATGAAATAATAGAATTTCAGCATGACACACAGCTGAAACCTCTGTTTATAGAAGATCGTGAAACACAACAGTACACTGAATTTTGGAAATGTGTGCCTAACAATTATAAAAATTTACGAGGCTGTGCACAGTTCATTTTAACACTATTTCCTTCAACTTACCTTTGTGAAACTTCATTTTCAAAAAGGAAGTACCTGAAAAATAAGTATCGTAATCGGTTTTCCAGTCATTTAGAAGACGCAATGAGGATTGCATGCAGCTCAAACGACGCAGATATAGACGACATAGCCAAAAAAGTTCAACATCAAAAGTCACATTAATGAAAAATTACATATTTGTATTTACGTTTGTTTTGCAATTATAATGAATGAAAACCGGATTCAATAAGAGACCTGTAGCTTTCTTATATAGCCTGTTGCACGTGTAGTGGATCTGTCCTTTCCTTATTTTTTAAATTTCTTATTTATTTCTACATTTTTTGAAAGTTTGAGATTAATGCAGTTATAATAAAGTTTTTGTGGCCATTTGAATAATGTAATATAATATTTTAATAATACTTCTCTCTCATCTTGCATGAAAGTACTTTTTAAATAAATTTCAGGAACAAGATACACTGATCCCAGATTTATTTTTGCTAGTGGCTCAAAATTACTAATGATTCCCTTTCTTCCCTTCAGCCTTCATATGCTCCTGTATAGCTACATGAATAATGTAAGATGATGCAAGCCATGTGAATTTCATTTTCTCAGAGATAATTAAACTGGAATGAATTAGTTAGATGCACTGTATGCTTTTTTCCAGTTTATTGAAATTTGATCAGCAGCATTTTTTATGCAGTTGTCAAGACTCGTAAACATGGTGACAGTCATTCTGTGAAAGTCTGTGAATGGCACATGTCATCATTGACTCATGCTACCACAACGATTATTCCAGTCGGTCTCAACACTCGACTCCTGTGAAGCCTGACTAAAAATGTAATTGTTGATAACGTGACACAACTACTCGTCTGTCTCCTACGAATATATCCCTCGTAATCTAATAGTTGTCAAACCGGCGGATGGCTATGTAAAAATCTGTTTCCCTGTATTGCTGAATTTCAGTGTTATAAACATGGCTTATTGTTGTCAGCAACTGCACAGCAATGTTATTTGGCGAAGGAGTCACCTACATCCAACAGTTGCGAGTGGTTTGTTTCCGAAACTACTATTCCATTTTAACAGGTGCTAATCTTTACAGTTTCTGAGGAACGATAAATGATATACAGGGTGAGTCACCTAACGTTACCGCTGGATATATTTCGTAAACCACATCAAATACTGACGAACCGATTCCACAGACCGAACGTGAGGAGAGGGGCTAGTGTAATTGGTTAATACAAACCATACAAAAATGCACGGAAGTATGTTTTTTAACACAAACCTACGTTTTTTTAAATGGAACCACGTTAGTTTTGTTAGCACATCTAAACATATAAACAAATACGTAATCAGTGCCGTTTGTTGCATTGTAAAATGTTAATTACATCCGGAGATATTGTAACCTAAAGTTGGAGCTTGAAACCTCCGACGTTCAGTTGCGTATTGTAACAAACACGGGCCACGGTCGGCGAGCAGCATCTGCAGGGACATGTTTACGATGACGACCGTGTTTACGAGTGTGGCTGTAGTGCACTGTTGTGGTTTGGTCTAGCTGTCTCAGTGTCCGCATGTAGCGCTTGCTGATATTGTTATTCTGCATTCGTCTCCGCTCGCAGACGAACTGTAGTACACCGTGTTACCAGACGTCTGTGATAGTGTAGTGTTGTAGGAACTGTGACCATGGTGTATTCGAACTCTGAAAAGGCGGAGATGATACTCATCTATGGCGAGTGTCGACGAAATGCAGCTGAAGCCTGCAGGGTGTATGCAGAACGGTACCCGGACAGAGAGCATCCAACGTGCCGCACATTGCAAAATATCTGCCGCCAACTGTATGCAACAGGTATGGTCGTAGCACGCAAACGGGTCCGTAACAGGCCCGTCACAGGAGAAGCGGGTGCAGTTGGTGTGTTAGCTGCTGTTGCCATGAACCCACACATGAGTACACGGGACATTGCGAGAGTGTTTAGTCCCCCTTAAACATCCCAACAACCACCACCACATTGCTAGAGCCGGTGGACTGAGTCAAAGTAGTGTCATGCGCATACTGCATCGTCACCGCTTTCACCCGTTTCATGTGTCGCTACATCAGCAATTACGTGGTGATGACTTTAATCATCGAGTGCAATTCTGTCAATGGGCATTAACAGAGAATGCGTTGCAGTTCTACCTGTTTACCGATGAAGCGGGTTTCACAAACCACGGGGCAGTGAATCTACGGAACATGCATTACTGGTCCATGGACAATCCTCGCTGGCTCAGACAGGTAGAGCGACAGCGACCATGGACTGTAAATGTATGGTGCGGAATCATTGGCGACCACCTCATTGGTCCTCACTTCATTGCAGGGGCCCAAACAGCTGCAACATACATCGCGCTTCTACAGAATAATCTGCCAACGTTGTTCGAAAATGTCCCACTGGAAACGCGTCGACGTATGTCGTATCAGCATGATGGTGCACCTGCACATTCCGCAATTAACACTAGGCTGACCCTTGACAGGATGTTCGACGGGCGTTTCATCGGACGTGGAGGACGCATAAATTGGCCAGCCCGTTCTCCTGAGCTTACACCTCTGGACTTCTTTCTGTGGGGTACGTTAAAATAGAATGTGTACCGTGATGTGCCTACAACCCCAGAGGATATGAAACAACGTATCGTGGCAGCCTGCGGCGACATTACACCAGATGTACTGCGGCGTGTATGACATTCATTACGCCAGAGATTGCAATTGTGTGCAGCAAATGATGGCCACCACATTGAACATCTATTGACCTGACATGTCGGGACACAGTCTATTCCACTCCGTAATTGAAAACGGAAACCACGTGTGTACGTGTACCTCACCCCTCATGGTAATGTACATGTGCGTCAGTGAAAAAGACCAATAAAAAGGTGTTAGCATGTGGACGTAATGTGCTGTTCCAGTCTCTTTTGTACCTAAGGTCCATCACCGTTCCCTTTGGATCCCTACGTAATTCGGTGCTCTCCGATACACACGATGGAACAGCGGAGGAGTGGTACTCAAGCGTCAACTTTAGGTTATAATATCTCCGGATGTAATTAACATTTTACAATGCAACAAACGGCAATGATTACGTATTTGCTTATATGTTCAGATGTGCTAACAAAACTAACGGGGTTCCATTTAAAAAAAACGTAAGTTTGTGTTAAAAAACATACTTCCGTGCATTTTTGTATGGTTTGTATTAACCAATTACACTAGCCCCTCTCCTCACGTTCGGTCTGTGGAATCGATTCGTCAGTATTTGATGTGGTTTACGAAATATATCCAGCGGTAACGTTAGGTGACTCACCCTGTATATCGAAATTCGGTAAAGAATAAATGGTTTGCAGCTGTCGGCTGTACCTGTCTCCTTCGTCAAATGAAAAATATACTGGAAGAATTGTAAGTAGGAGCGCGTAAAGTTGTTCTATCACCAGAGCACTTGCCCGCAAAAGGCAAAGGTACCGAGATCGAGTCTCGGTCCGGCACACAGTTTTAATCTGCCAGGAAGTTTCATATCAGGGCACACTCTGCTGCAGAGTGAAAATCTCATTCTGGAAACATCCCCCAGGCTGTGGCTAAGCCATGTCTCCGCAATATCCTTTCTTTTAGGAGTGCTAGTTCTGCAAGGTCTGCAGGAGAGCTTCTGTTAAGTTTGGAAGGTAGGAGACGAGATACTGGCAGAAGTAAGGCTGTGAGGACGGGGCGTGAGTCGTGCTTGGGTAGCTCAGTTGGTAGAGCACTTGCCCGCGAAAGGCAAAGGTCCCGAGTTCGAGTCTCGGTCCGGCACACAGTTTTAATCTGCCAGGAAGTTTTTGTTCTATCACCTTTACAGGAGGCACTTGGTACAGGGGCAGATAGATTTGTCGTTGCGATGGGAAGGGACGTAATAATGGAAATGTTTTCTTGTTTGTTTCTCAGTGTTGACAACAAATGGGTGCGTGTGCCTCGTACCAGTTATCTGCTATTGTATCAATCTTAAATGAAAATGCGTTGGATTCATGAATACGCATTATAGAGACGGTCACATGCGGTAGATATTTGTTAAAAGAAATAATTAGTCATTAGCTCTTAAAAATGTATTTATGTGTGTGTGTGTGTGTGTGTGTGTGTGTGTGTGTGTGTGTGTGTGTGTGTTTATCCTCCACTTCTCCTCCTAAACCCTCGGATCGATTTCAACCACACTTATACACATATTATTTTCAATCTGTAAAGAAATATTGTGGGGTAAACAAAGGCAACGTCTTATTGGGGCGGGGGATGGTAATGCGGAGGGAGAAGGGAGAGGAGGACATGGACACATACAGGGGGAAAGCGAAATGGGCAGATAAAGGGGTGACGAGATGGTGAGTGAGGGGCAAGTCGAGATGGACGATAGAGAGTGAGGGAAGGAAGAGACAGAATAACGTAAGATTGGAATAAATACAAATCTAGCCAATGCCAGGTACCTCATCTAGTATGAAATAAAATTAAGGCTATTGTAGTTCAGTCAAGTGAGTTGAAGAAAAATGACTTTCAAAACATGTAGAAAACAGTTGTGATCGTCTCATGTTACATAATACATTTAAGTATAACTCCATTTGATATTATTAACCATCTGTTCACAAAGACAACGCAGCAACATTTCGTCGGGCAATCACAGTGTTACAATTTACGGGTCATTGAGGGTGGCAACAATCTGAAACAGAAAACATTCTACACGTAGTGTTCCGAATGGTATCGACTTTAACGATAAGTGCTGGAAAGCCAGTGGTAAACCTCTAGCTTCTTTACTATAGCTAGTGTATTGGAGGTTCATAACACACCATTTACGTGGTTTGCCAGTTAATAAAAAGACCTGGAAATTTGCGGCCCGAGGTGCCACATTATATTATTAGTTTTGGTCCTTGAGCAAAAAAGTTTGACGACCACTGATGTAGGGGTCGAGGGTTCGATCCTGCGTTGGGGCACATTTTTTTTATTTTCTATTTGCTAATTTCATTTCTGCTGTAATATACACCTTTTCTTAGGTCACATGTATCCTAAATTTATGACATTTTGTACCGATGAACATACCAAATACGTGGTTAGACAAATAAGAAATAGACAAATGGTTCAAATGGCTCTGAGCACTATGGGACTTAACATCTGTGGTCATCAGTGCCTTAGAACTTAGAACTACTTAAACTTAACTAACCTAAGGACATCACACACGTCTATGCCCGAAGCAGGATTCGAACCTGCGAGCGTAGCGGTCACGAAAGAAGTAAACAATTGAAACAAATAACCTGTCATACGACAGAATAACTACAAAATTAATATCGGTTCCGAGATGTTAAAGATGATAGCACAATACGGTAGCACAACATTTACTTGTCATTTATACTACATGGAATATGGGCGCTCAGATGTCGTACATTAGCAACCAGTGGCAATAATAATGTCCATATTAATGGCCGCATGACCTTCACAACAGAATACGTTGGACTCAGAACAACAGATGCTCAAAGCGACCTCCCTGCACGTCTAAACATTGCGCAACCCGTCGGATGCTACAGCTCTGCACCCTTTGCAGCAAAGCTGCGTCCACAGTAACAAGAGCAGCCTGAAAAAGCCCTGCCAGTCCTTCCGCATTCGTGGGCGGAGTAGAGCACACGTGCTCGGTCAGGTGTCCCCACAGGACGAAACCCAGGGGATTTATGCCACGTTAACGTGGTGGTCATACAACTGGACCTCCGCGTCTGAGCCATTTCCCTGGAAATGTTCTGTGCAAATACTGTCGCACACTAATTCCAGAATTGGAGGTGCACCATCATCTTGGAACCATATCCTCTGCCGAACATGCAGTGTAATACCTTCCAGCGCATCAGACAGATAGTTTGAGACGAATGCATGATACCTTTGTGCAGTCAACCAGTCAGGCAACATGTAGGGGCCCAAACACCTGTCGCACAATATTCCGGCCCAGATGTTGATGCCAAATCGAACTTGATATCCACGGTTGCGGGTGTCGTGCAGATTAACCTCTCACCAATGGTGGGGATTGTGCACATTGAAGATACCCTCACGAGTGAATGCTGCTTCATCCGAGCATATTACGGTGTTCACAAAGTCATCGTTGTCTTCCTGTTGTTGAAACCATTCACAGAATTACATCCGCTGATGGCGATATGCAGGATACAGGTGTTGCGTGAAAGCTTAATGATAGGGGTTCAGCACGTTAACGACCGTGCATTGTGGGACACGCAGCTGCCTTGCTATGCTACGTATACTTCGCTGAGGTTCTTGGTGTATAACCTCCAGAATAGCTTCCTCAGTACCTGGAGTATGGCGAGTCCGTGGATGACCTCTGTCACGCGATGGTGGAAGGAGAGAACCTGACACCCGAAGGCACAGATCCAGACGACGAAACACATTTTTATCTGGATGCGGTCGACTAGGATATCTAGCAGCATATTTACGAGTGGCAACACCATCCCGGTTATCAGATGCACTAAGGACCAGAAGCATATCCACATATTCATCGTTTGTGTATGCCAGACGTCTGTCACACTGGTTTAGAGGTTTACAATGAGAAAATTCGATACGTGTACACATGTAAGTTGCAATTTGTTATAGGCGTGTTACTCCGCTCGCAACTAGTCCCTGTCTGGTGGACAGTGCATACAGTATTAACACGCCGTCAGACCTGCGCGTTGTTCCATATAACGGTATTAGCCCCTATGACAGATATTGTTCTGTATGATTCATCCCGACACCGCTAATTGTGAAATGTTCAGCTTCGAATTACACTGTTTCCCTAATGGTAATAGACGTGATCTTTCCACAATCACATCGATAGAATAATAATAATAATAATAATAATAATAATAATAATAATAATGAATTGAGTAACGTACTGAACAGCATGCGGTTACCAGACTCAGTGTTGAAAGGCATAATTAGTGGAACCATGGTGATAACACATACAAATAGTAACCGAGTTTGGACATTATTCGCAAAGCACGTTGCTAGTCCTACTGGTAACGTAAGACCCTAACGAAATGTAATGTACCTGAACGAGGCAAGAATAATAGTTGGTACTAACCTATGGGACCACTGGAGGAGGGTACAAAGAAAACAGGTTCCGCATCTCGTAGATGAAGTGGTGCGAATAAATTCACGCCGACGGGAAAGAGCTTCTTTCAAAGCTGACCAAACTTCCATTTCAACGATTGTAGTATGTAAGTACAAATGTTTTTTAGAGGACCAGCTGCAATGGCTGTTGACGATTAAGATGCCAGATACCATACCACCTGGACTACATTTACCAAATAAAAAACTTGCCTCGACCCAAGATCGAACCATTGACATCCTGCATGCTAACCCAAAACTTTATCCACTGCATCAACTGTAATGCACATCTAAAATGTGCTGTCAGAGGTAGTTACCATACATGTGGTTACAGTGTTGCTAGACTGCCGCTCTTTAACGTCCTTTTTCTGCCGGATGTACCCACTAGACGAAATTTTGTGAGAGACATTTTTTTATCGCTGACATGTGAGGAGTCGCGCTGCGAAGACCGAGTGCGCGAATTTAGCTTCCCCCTATATATCTCTCCATTGCTGTCGATAGTATCTTGAAATCATTCCACAAGCATTCTACGCTTACATGATCAGATTGGAAGGAGTGAAAACTTATCTTAAAACGGCGTTAATAGCTTTTTAAATTAGACATAATTTTCGTTTCTTTTTGATGGTTGTAGGTGTTACGGCATTCAGTCTAGCAGCAACTGCCTTGTGGTCGCTAATCCCTGTATTCGTCACGATACTCACTATTTGTCCAGGGTTATTTGTTGTTAAGAGGTTAAGTGTGCTTTCGCAACCATTTACCATTCGAGTGGGCTCATGAACTAATTGTTCAGCCGGCCGGAGTGGCCGAGCGGTTCTAGGCGCTACAGTCTGGAACCGCGCGACCGCTACGGTCGCAGGTTCGAATCCTGCCTCGGGCATGGATGTGTGTGATGTCCTTAGGTTAGTTAGGTTTAAGTGGTTCTAAGTTCTAGGGGACTAATGACCTCAGAAGTTAAGTCCCATAGTGCACAGAGACATTTGAACTAATTGTTCAAAATAATTTACTGAGAGAGCATTCAGCATACCGAGGGTAGATTGAAGTCACCACCGACTATAACTGTATGAGTGGGGTACCTATTTGAAATGAGACTCAAATTTTCTTTGAACTGTTCACCAGCTATGTCTTCTGAGTCGGGGGTGGGGGTCGGTAAAACGATCCAATTAATAGTTTAGTCCGATTGGCAAGTCTAGCCTCTTGCCTCGACTTGCGCCATAGGGTGGTGGGGTTTCGGGTTCCGCTAAATAGGTCAGGTGTCCACTACACACAGGAGCCGCCTACATGGGTAGGAAGGGCTGTGTGGCGTGGACTGGGCGGTTTTTTTTTTTTAGGTTAGACAGTCTTGGGAAAGATCAGAATGGGCTCCAGTCTCAAAGGGTACAGGGCAAAGAAACGACGAGAATCGACCAAGCAACAGTCGGTATTGTAGTTGCAAATTGTCGTAGCTGTGTTGGAAAAGTACCAGAGTTTCAAGGGCTGATGGAAAGCACTGAAGCTGAAATCGTTATAGGAACAGAAAGCTGGCTAAAGCCGGAGATAAATTCTGCCGAAATTTTTACAGAGGCGGAAACTGTGTTCAGAAAGGATAGATTAAATAAAGTAGGTGGTGGTGTGTTTGTTCCTGTTGGTAGTAGTTTATCTTGTAGTGAAGTGGAAATAGATAGTTCCTGCGAATTACTATGGGTAGAGGTTATACTCAACAGCCGTACTAAAATAATAATTGGCTCCTTCTACTGACCCCCGACTCCTGATACAACAGGCGAACGATTCAAAGAAAACTTGAATCTCATTACAAATAAATACCCCACTCATACAATTATAATTGGTGGAGACTTCAATCTACCCTCGACTTGTTGGCGAAAATACATGTTCAAAGCCGGTGGTAGACAGAAAACATCTTCCGAAATTGTACTAAATGCTTTCTCTGAGAATTACTTTGAACAATTAGTTCATGAGCCCACACGAATTGTGAATGGTTGCGAAAACACACTTGACCTCTTAGCCACAAATAATCCTGATCTAATAGAGAGCGTCATGACGGATACAGGGGTTAGTGAACACAAGGTCATTGTAGCGAGGCTCAAAACCATATCAACCAAAATTACTAAAAATAAATGCAAAATATATCTATTTAAAACAGCAGATAAAAATTCGCTTGATGCCTTCCTAAGAGAGAGTCTCCATTCCTTCCAAGCTAATTATGTAAGTGCAGACCAGATATGGCTCAAATTCAAAGATACAGTATCGACAGCAATAGATAGATTCATATCGCGTAAGTTAATAAGAGACGGGACTGATCCACCATGGTACATAAAACACGTCAGAACACTGTTGCAGAAGCAACGAAAAAAGCTTGCCAAATTCAGAAGAACGTAGAATCCCCAAGACTGGCTGTAAGTTTCACGGAAGCTCGAAATTTAGTGCGGACGTCAATGCGAGATGCTTTTAATAGTTTCCACAATGAAATATTGTCCAAAATATGGTATAAAACCCACAGAGATTCTGGTCGTATGTAAAGTACACCAGTGGCAAAAAACAGTCAATACCGTCACTGAGCGATAGCGATGGAAATGTTACCGATGATGGTGCCACTAAAGCGGAGTTATTAAATACAGTTTTCCGTAACTCCTTCACGAAAGAAAACGAAGTAAATATTCCAGAATTCGATACCAGAACAGCTGTTAGCATGAGTGACATAAAAGTAGATATCTTAGGTGTTGCGAAACAACTCAGATCACTTAAGAAAGGCAAGTCTTCTGGTCCAGATGGTATACCAATCAGGTTCCTTTCAGAGTTTGCAGACACAATACCGCCTTTCTTAGCAATCATATACAACCGCTCACTTGACGAAAGGTCTGTTCCTAAAGACTGGCAAGTAGCACAGGTCACACCAATATTCAAGAAAGGAAGTAGGAGTAACCCATTGAATTACAGACCCATATCACTGACATCATTGGCAGTAGGATTTTGGAGCATATACTGTACTCGAACATTATGAATCACCTTGAAGAAAATGACTTATTGATACATAACCAACACGGATTCAGAAAATATCGTTCTTGTGCAACACAGCTAGCTCTTTATTCCCTTGTGTGGCTGATCCCGGCGGAGGTTCGAGTCCTCCCTCGGGCATGGGTGTGTGTGTTTATCCTTAGGATAATTTAGGATAAGTAGTGTGTAAGCTTAGGGACTGATGACTCTAGCAGTGAAGTCCCATAAGGTTTTCTTTATTCCCATGAAGTAATGGCATCTCAGATCGATTCCATATTCCTTGATTTCCAGAAGGCTTTTAATACCGTTCCTCAAAAGCGACTATTAACCAAATTGTGTGCATGTGGAGGACTGTCTCTGTTGTGTGAATGGATTCATGATTTCCTCCCAGAGAGGTCACAGTTCATAATGATACATGGCAAATCATCGAGTAGAACAGAAGTGATATCTGGAGTTCCGCAAGGTAGTGTATAGGCGCTCTGCGGTTCCTGATTTACATAAATGATCCAGGTGATAATCTGAGCAGCCCCCTTAGACTGTTTGCAGATGACACTGTAATTACCGTCTAGTAAAATCATCAGACGACCAATTCCAGTTACAAAATGATCTAGAGAGAATTTCTGTATGGTGCGAAAAGTGTAATTAGCACTAAACAAAGAAAAGTGCAAAGTCATCCACATGGGTACTAAAAGAAATCCTATAAAAATGTGGCCGACCGGTGTGGCCGATCGGTTCTAGGCGCTTCAGTCTGGTACCGCGCGACCGCTATGATCGCATGTTCGAATCCTGCCTAGGGCATGGATGTGTATGATGTCCTTGGGTTAGTTAGGTTTAAGTAGTTCTAAGTTCTAGGCGACTGATGACCTCAGATGTTAAGTCCCATAGTGCTCAGAGCCATTTGAACCATTTGATAAATTTTCGGTATGCGATAAATCGCATAAATCTAAGGACTGTCAAATCGACTAGGAATTACAATTACGAGCAACTTCAATTGGAAAGACCATACAGATAATAGTGTGGGGAAGGCGAAGCAAAGACTGCGCCTTGTTGGCAGAACACTTAGAAGATGAGACAAACCCACTAAAGAGACAGCCTACATTACACTTGTCCGTCCTCTGCTGCAATATTGCTGCCCAGTGTGGGATCCTTAGCAGATAGGATTGACGGAGGACATCGAAAAAGTGCAAAGAAGGGCAGCTCGATTCGTGTTATTGTGCAATAGGGGTGAGAGTGTCACTGATATGATACGCGAAACAGTCACTGAAACAAAGGCGGCTTTTGCTGCGGCGAGATCTGTTTATGAAATTTCAATCACCAACTTTCTCTTCTGAATGCGAAAATATTTTCTTGACACCCACCTACTTAGGGAGAAATGATAATCTTAATAAAAATAAGAGAAATCAGAGCTCGAACGGAAAGATTTAGGTGTTCCTTTTTCCCAGGCGCCATTCGGGAGTGGACTGGTAGAGAAGTAGTTTGGAAATGGTTCGATGAACCCTCTGCCAGGCACATAAGTGTGAATTGCAGGGTAACCATGTAGATGTAGATGTAGATGTGCCCCTACTATTTCGCAGGAACTCTCTACTTCAGTTTCAATACAAGGCAAACGTGTCTGCAGCTCGTGGTCTTGTGGTAGCGTTCTCGCTTCCCGCGCACGGGGTCCAGAAGTACTACCAGCTTTTTTTTTTTTTAATTAACTTTTCTTCCATTATTTGTGCTATACTGAATAGGAAACAAGCATTACTTAGTGGAAAGTGCCAACTACTCATTATTATTATTAGATTTTTTTAAAAATGATTTCCTTTACTTTGTGCCTATAAAATTCTATTGATTACTCACACTATCCTTTCTGCTTCTCTTATGTAATACGAAAAAATTTTCTCTCTTCTTCAATTTAGGTATATTCTGTAGTATATTTAAAAAAAGTTTCTTCTACTTCTGCTCCACCTATCATGGTGACGTTTCCCTCATACTGTCCCACTTAACAGTGTAACTAGAGGAAGAGATCAAACCAGAGTACACAATGTGCCTGTGGCATCACAAGTGCATCACATACAGAAACATAAACTCAAAATCAATGCATCGATGCCAAATATAAACTGTTATGCCTGTCCTGCAATGTCTACCCCCTCAAAAAAAAAGACGACAAATGGCCATCTAAAAGGGTTTAAGGAACAACAATAAGAGAAAAACGAAAAAGGAAAATATAAAAACGAAAACATATAAAATGACAGTAATATTAACCAACACTAGGAATATAATAGATTAATAGAATAAAATGTCTTTTTTTAATGTATCGTTGTTAATATATTTAAATAAATATATATGGTTGAAAAAAAAGGTTCGATTCCCGGCGGGGCCAGGGATTTTCTTTGCCTCGTGATGACTGGGTGTTGTGTGTCTTTCATCATCATTTCATCCCCAATGACACGCCAGTGGCCGAAGTGGCGTCAACTCGAAAGACTTGCACCAGGCGAACGGTCTACCCGACGGGAGATCCTAGTCACGGCATTCCCATTTTTTACCATAAGAGCTATGAACACTTATTCATCTAAGATACTGCGAAACAAATCTCTTCTACTGGAAGCTCTTTGCTTTCCATATTCTGAGAGGTGGTAATATGGACTAAAACGTCCAGTAAATATGGTCTCTGAAGTGCACACTATAAGAGCTAGTAGTACTTGTTCGTCTTCGCTACTGTGAAACACATCTCTTCTACTGAACGAGTGCTCATAACTCTTAAGGTACGCATTTTACAGCCCATGTTTGCCAGATAATTTTTTCTTGTTTTGGTGCGTAGTACATCTCCTCCCAAAATGGAAAACAGAGAGTTTACGTTAGGAGAGATTTGTGTCACAGTATCGAAGATAAAGAAGTGCTCATATCTCTTAAGGTATGCATTTTAGAGGCCATTTTCACTAAATGTTTTCGCTTCGAATGATCGTTCCTATAATATGCAGCAAAATTGATCATTGCTACTGGCACACCCAGTATACTAACGAATATTTGGAATTTAAGAAATATTTGTCTTATTAACATTGCGTTCTTGACGAACATGAATAATGACATGTAACCCTCATACCGACAAGTCAGAGATATTGATATAAGTAACCCCCATATTAACCCTCGCAAAATGTACGATTGAAGTAGGATATAAAATATGACATTTTGTACTTAATTTCGTACGTAACGTACCACTGAGATCTAATAATTGTAATTAATTGATGCGTAAACTATAAATTACGGATTCCTTGGAATACATTTGGAGTAGTGCAATTTACGATGGTTTAGTTTGCAATGTACTATCCCCCCCCCCCCCCCCCCCCCCTACAGCCGTCCAGTGTTAGAAAACAACAAGACCTCATGAAGTGAAAAGAAAACCATGTCATGGCGAATTCCTACTAGATTTTAAGTTGAATACGTTGCAGAACTACTCCCTTTCAGAGCTCATATTTATCAAGAATCTCTTGTGCAGGGAATACTCCCGGGCAGCTGGAAAAGAGCACAGCTCACTCTTGTTTACAAAATGTGTAAAAGATCGGATGCTCAGACCCGTGTCGCCGGCGTCCGTCAGTAGCAGAACCCTAGAGGGTATCCTAAGACTAACATTATGACCTTCCTGAAGGAAAGCAAGCTGCTCTAAAAGGATCGGCACTGATTCAGGAAAGACCACTAGTGTAACACACAGCTTGTTTTATTCATGCACGATATCTTTCAAACAGTAGATGTAGGTAAAAAGGTAGCGCTGTGTCGTCCGCACAAGACGCAGCAAGGGCAAAAGCACCACAGGCGCAAGAAGCGAACTGTACCACTGCCATAGAGACTCGCATGCTCGAGTTCCACCAACGCCATGGACGGCGCCGAGGATGAAGATATCGACCTCACCTCGGCCAATTGCCGGCCGAGTGTAATCCGCCAGTGACTGGACGACAACGGACAGAAGCCTAGTCGAAAGACAGAAGAGCAACTCTCGCCCGCTTGGTTGTAGATCATCGTCCAGGGCTGACCTAGACAGGGGACGTCGTTTAGTGAACTCTCAGAAGTGAACAGACAGCTGTTGTAAATTTCATTTGCAGTGTACTGTGAGGTTTGCCTACGATTGTTTGCACTTAGCCGTTGAGGGCCTTTTCTGTGTTATATTACAAGCAGTGTTGCAGATTTAATCATTCAAGTCACAAAGACAACTAACCTGTTTAACTCATTTATGTGATTTTGTAACTAATTTGTTGGAGTGTTGTAGACCCCTCGTTCTTCTATCCTGTTACCTGAACCTGTGTCATAGCTGTGTAATAATGGCAGGGAGAAACTGTCTTAGTAGTGTACTGCGCCAGAACCCGTTTCACGAACCTACAAATTCGGCCTACCGTAACAGCAGTGGCCACTCGGCCTCCACAGCAGTAGCGACGTGGCCTTTACAAAAAGTGGCGACGAGGATTTACCAAACTGGCTACGAGGGTTTACAAAAGGTAGATTCTGTCTTCCAGATTTCCGAAAGGCTCTCAACATTTTATTTATTTAGTTATATGTTTATCACACCTCGCAAGGATATGGTGTTCAGGCCCTCTCTTACATCTAGTCAAACATCCTTAGTGAGTTAACATGACATTTTGTGTAGCACGAGGGTAATCCCAAAAGTAAGGTCTCCTATTTTTTTATAAGTACAGAACTCTGTTTATGTGGCAGTTGGTCACACTGTTATGAAGAGTGCTTCACGCGCTGTGTGTAAGCATGCGCACGCCGCGCTAAGGCACTGTCTTGGCTTGACAGCCGTGGAGAATGGAGCTCCCGTTGGATGTTACCGCCAAGGGCGAATTGCGCGCAGTTATTCGGTTTTTGAACGCAAAGGGCACTGCGCCGATTGAAATCCATCGCCAATTGACGGAAGTGTTTGGTGAGTCGTGCATGGACGTCAAAAATGTTCGTAGGTGGTGTAGAGAGTTTGCAGCTGGTCGGACCGAAATTCACGACGAACAAAGGAGCGGGAGACCGTCAATTTCTGAGGAGACAGTGTTGAAGGTTGAGCAAAGCATGCGTGAAGATCGGCGGATCAGCCTGGATGATCTCTGCAATTCAGAACCGGAGAAGAGGGATGTTGAGCAAGGGCGTACACATTCTCTATGACAACGCTCGCCCACACATCGCTCGGCAAACCGTTGCTTTCCTGCAACAGTTTCAGTGGAACATAATCATCCACCCACCCTATAGTTCTGAATTGGCGCCCAGAGGCTATCATCTGTTCTCTAGGTCAAAAGAACATTTGGCCAGAAAGCGATTCAGCTCCGACAACGAGGTGAAAGAAGAGGTTCATAACTTTCTGAACAGCGTGGCGGCGAGCTGGTATGACATGGGCATACAAAAACTGCCACAGCGTCTACAAAAATGCATCGACAGAAATGGTGATTATATCGAAAAATAGCTAAATGCCCAAGCTGTAAACTGATGTAAGCCATTGTAGAAATAAACAGGTCTATTCACTTACAACAAAGTTGGAGACCTTACTTTTGGGATTACCCTCGTACATGAGCGGTATACAAGGTGAGTCTGAAAAGTTCAGGGAATGGTCTCACATATAAAAGAGACAAGAGTTACAAACGAAATACCTTTAATGGCCTTCAAAATAATGACCATTAGCTAAAACACTTATGACATCCATTGTAAAGCAGTTGACTGCGGTGAGCAAATATTTCTTGTAGAATCGTTAAAAGCAGCGTGGTCACGCAATGTTGGATATCCGCAACATTACAGGAGATGTAACTTGGTGGTACCAGGGCGGTCCGGAGACCAATCGACAGTCAACAGTATGGTGTGCATCGTCTTCCCCGTCTCGCAATTTGGGAAGAAGTTCTCGACCAAGAGGCAGCAGGGCGTCTGTTCTAACAGCGGAAGCGGCGAACCAATATTTAGTATCGATAGCGCTCATGAGACGCGCAACGGCAGCTTACGTGACTAGCCCCTCGTGCTGTAGTATACAGGGGTCGTACGGAAGGAAAATTCCAGACTGGCATCATGCACTAACCGCGTGACCAACCACACCCAGGGCAACTTCAGCGAAACTTCTATTTCGCTAGCCTCGGCCAATGTAGGGCGCGTACGGACTTAGAGAATGTCGAGTTCGTTCATCACAGGTGGGAACTAGAAGAGAACTAGAGAAGTGTGCCAGGGGTACTTCCAAATGAACTCACATCGATAGTTAGACACTCCTACGCTGTTACCTGAGTAGTCCTGTCGAGTATCGTACTCTGCACCACGAAAAGTTTGCTTTTTATTCGAGGTCGGGGAAACAACAGGCGACCCACCACCAGTTAACATCAACGAATTTCATCGTTCGAGGTAAGATCTTCTGTTGGTCGTCTAACTTGACTTCTCACTCCCTCTCAGGACACGGCAGTCTTCGATTAGGACGATATTGACCACCTTTTTCGACAGGAATGGCTTGCTCCATCATGAATTTCTACCCGATGCAGGTGAGGAAGGCGATGAACACAATGCCATTGACCGTCGCTTCGTTTCCGGATCATATTAGCAGCTCCACGACTCGTGTCCTGCAATCGTACGGATATCCAGCAATGGGTGACCACAGTGCTTCGAGCGACTACACAAGAAGCGTTTGCGGACAATTTTCAACAGCTTTCAGTGTCAGAAATGTGTTGTAGCTTAAGCCGGTCGAAGTGGCCGTGCGGTAAAAGGCGCTGCAGTCTGGAACCGCAAGACCGCTACGGTCGCAGGTTCGAATCCTGCCTCGGGCATGGATGTTTGTGATGTCCTTAGGTTAGTTAGGTTTAACTAGTTCTAAGTTCTAGGGGACTAATGACCTCCGCAGTTGAGTCCCATAGTGCTCAGAGCCATTTGAACCATTTTTGTTGTAGCTTATGGTGATAACTTTGAAGGCCAATATAAGTATTTTGTTTGTAACTCTTGTTTGCTCTATTTTTTGAAACAATTCACCGAACTATGCAGATGCACCTTGCACAACACTAATAATAATGAGAGTATACAGTGTTCAACTTATCTGAAGACACTGAAATATCTCGAAAATTACACGTCGCATCCAAACCATTTACAGTTGAAGTTTTTCGTCTCAGAGGGGGACACCTAATCACCTTATGATACCAACATCGATCCCCCCCCCCCCCCCCCACCACCACCACCACCCAACCCTGTGTGTAGGGGCGGGGTGGCAACTTTGAAATCTTAAATGGAAACCCGAATCTTTTAGTTGCAGATTCGGATTATGCAGAAAAAAATACATAAGTTTTGTCTGAAACATTTTTTTTTCGTTTCACGAAATATGGTACTGTAATCGTACAAATCAAAATGGGTAGGAAATTGTGTTCCAAAATGCTATCCAATGACACTTGAATTAACCTACTACATCCGCACTGCGTGGGTAGGACAAGCAATTATATCATAACTTTTAATGGGAAACCCTGTTCTCAGCGTTGTGCTCCTCCGACAAAACGAAAAGAGGACTGATCGACAAGCCACTGTGGCCGTGTGGCGAACTGCGACTTATCATAAGTTACCAACTAATTGCCTATCATACCCTCGCATCGTATAGGTGACGGGGGTGGTTAATTCAAATGTCATTAGATAGCATTTTGAAACATACGATTTTCTACCCATTTTGATTTTTCCGATTACAGCACCATCTGTAGCGACGCGAAAACGTGTTTCAGACAAAGTTTACGTAGAATCCGAATCTACAATAAAAATGGGGTGTTCATTTAACATTTCGAAGCTGCCACCCCGCACCCACACATGGGGTCGGTTGGGAGGTCGAGTTTGGTATCATTAGATGTCCCCCTCTGAGATGAACAAAATTTAATTGTAAATTTTTTGGATCCGATGTGTTGTTTTCGAGATATTTCAATGTCTCCATATACAGGGTGAGTCACCTAACGTTACCTCACCCCTCATGGTAATGCACATGTGCGTCATTGAAAAAGACCAATAAAAAGGTGTTAGCATGTGGACGTAATGTGCTGTTCCAGTCTCATCTGTACCTAAGGTCCATCACCGTTCCCTTTGGATCCCTACGTAACTCGGTGCTCTCCGATACACACGATGGAACAGCGGAGGAGTGGTACTCAAGCGTCAACTTTAGGTTACAATATCTCCGGATGTAATTAACATTTTACAATGCAACAAACGGCACTGATTACGTATTTGTTTATATGTCCAGATGTGCTAACAAAACTAACGGGGTTCCATTTAAAAAACGTAGGTTTGTGTTAAAAAACATACTTCCGTGCATTTTTTTTGGTTTGTAATAACCAATTACACTAGCCCCTCTCCTCACGTTCGGTCTGTGGAATCGGTTCGTCAGTATTTGATGTGGTTTACGATATATATCCAGCGGTAATGTTAGGTGACTCACCCTGTATATATATATATCGCGGGTTCAAGGTCAATATCGATATCGCGGCGCAACACCACCTAGCGGTAAAATGTGCCTCTTTCTCTCGTTATCGCAGTGTGACTTGAGCAGACGTGCAGGTTGCCTCGGAGACGCATGCGCGAACCGTACCGTCAAAATCAATGAGTCTGAAAGAGATCGCATTATTGGCACGAACGAATGTGATGCTTCCAACAGGGAAATTGCTGCTCGTGTGAGACCAACTGTTTCGGCAACACAACGGATGTGTGCAGAATGTTTCGCAGACGACCGTAGAACACGAGGAGATGGGTTAGATCGCACCACCCAGACCATCCCCCGAGAAGATCGACACCTCATCCGAATGGCACTGCAGGACAGATCTGCGCCCTCCTAGGCTCTGGCGCAACGGTGGAAGAATGTAACACATCTTACCCTATGAGGGGTGGCAGGCCACCGCCATTTATTACGGCATGCGGTACGTGCGCGTCGTCCAGTTATCCGCCTACCTTTGACGAATTTACAAATTCATGCTAGACGGCAATGATGTATCGAACGACATCACTGGGGACAGGAATGGTATCAGCTACTGTATACGGACGAATCCTGTTTCTGTTTGTTTGTAAATGGTGGCCGCATTTTGGTTCATCGGAGACACGGGGAGCAGCATCACAGTGACTGCATTCGCACAAGGCATACAGCACCAACTCAAGGCGTTATGGTGTGGGGTGCTATTGAGTACAGCCACAAATCCCAGTTGGTGCGCGTCAAGGGCACTGTGACCAGTGTAACGTACGTGAATGACAACCTGTGACGCGTAGCCATACCCTTTCTGCACAACACCCCAGACGCCATTTTCCAGCAAGACAAAGCACAACCACACGTTGCTGCACGAACACGTGCCTTCTTGGTTGCACAGGATATCAGCCTTTTGCCCTGGCCCGCCTGATCACCAGACTTGTCATCGGTCGAAAATATGTGGTATATGGCGAAACGACGGGTGCAGCACTGTGATCCAATGCCAACCAGCACAGATGAACTTTGGAACCAGGTGAATGACGCGTGGATGGCTATACCACAGGACGCCATTCGCTCCTTATACGTGTCGATGCCATTATGCGTGGAACAAGTTATCCATGACGGACCCTGTGCCTGCTAGGCAACAAGACACATGTTGAACTGAGGTGACCGAAATGCTAATCATTTTTGCAGAGTATGTCCAGTGAATATGAACGTTCTGTCTCTAGTGGTTCAAAGTGTTGTGTTTTTCTCTCCCAGTCGTTGTCAGCTTCACAGACTTTGGAACCGCTACTTTTCATTCAAGTATCTCCTCAGAAGGCAGCACAAAGCTGAGTGCACCTCGTTCCAACCCCTTTTTCAAGAAAAAATCCCTGTCAGAACTGGGAATCGAATCTTGGTCCTCCACATATCAGTCAGACACGCTAACCACTGACATATGGGAGTAAAAGTATGTCGTAATGAATGTATGCAATTTAAGAAATGTTGGGCTTATTAAGTTAAGCAATTGCCACATCGCGTTCTTCCTGAATGTGAGTAATGACATGTAACAGAAAGTGCGGCAATGAGTACAGAAGAAATCAATGTGGAGACGGGTGTTGACTGGCCAGGGAAAGAGTGAGAAACAATATGGAAACATTAGCATGTGAGACAGGAGGAAGAAAACAGACAGAAAGGGATAAAAAATTACAGACCATAAGGATTTAAAACAGCAAACAGCCACAAATATAAAACGCATTTTTATTCCAGTCTCTGATCACAAACGAATTCTTTAGACGATGACCGGTTTCAGCCTGTAATGACCATCCTCAGATCTTTTTACACCATGTGTAAAAAATATCTGAGGATGGTCATTACAGATTGAAACCGGTCATCGTCTAAAGAATTCATTTGTGATCAGAGACTGGAATAAAAAAGCATTTACAGTATTGGATCACTGTTTGTATACGCGATTATGTCACAGTTGGTGAGCCACAAGTATAGTTTAAAAAGTTTATTTAAATCAAACCATTACCAGTTTCGGATTTATTACAAATAAATCTTCAGAGGACTCTTACAGACTGTCATGCCCTCCTGCTGGGGTCACGTGTTTTAGTTTTTACTGGTTTTGTTCATTAAGAGATGGGCAAAGAGTTGGTCTTAAAAATTTGGTACTATAAGCAGAGATGTTATATAAATGAAATGAATTTTAAACCAATAAAACATGAAATGTGGCGAAAACTGGATATTTCTGTACGAAGAGTTCGTCGTGTATTTGAGTTATATTTGAGTGTTGTTAAATTCGCGAGAAACAGTTTGAATACACGCTATACAGCTTCTCATAAGTAACTAAAACATTAGCTGCAAAGACGTTAGAGTGATAAAGATGTTAAGATATAAATTTTGTATGGAGTATATGGCTACAATAAAAGATTTCTTTGCTAGAACGATGAAATTAATTTAAAGATCAAAAAGAGAAGTAAAGGTGTGTGACATAGATTATGAGGTGACATTCTATTAAATGACTAAGGTTACATAAACAAATATTACATATAACATTTGCAACGTTTATAGGTGTAATTTATCTACTCCTAAAGTTACAGAAACAAATATTACATATATCATTTGAAACGTTCGTAGGTGTAATTTATCTACTCCTAATCAGATCTCATATGTGTTTCATTGTGATCAGATAAAGTATTTGTACACTGAACAGCAATGAAAATGAGCACTACGCAACACGCTGTGTACAGTACAAGAGCACAATAAAATTTTTCCCCTCCTTTTTCGTTGTTAAAGTGATAAAACTGCGTGTAAACATTTTGTGCAACAGCAACGGCTCTCATAATGTCTACTTTCGACAAGACATCGTTAAACGTGTGTCGTTTACAATATAATAGAGATGTTGGTCCACATTAGAGTGGTAACAGCTGAGATATGCCGAGAGGGAAGCTACACCGATGATAAGAGGTAAAGCTTTAATCTTTTGTTGAATGTAGAGTGTACGGATGAAACGGAGAAGGACCTGCAGAAACAGTTAATGTTATGTGAAGGTACAGCCAAGGTGCTGAGGGTATCCGAAATGCTATTATAATTACAGAACGATGACAGATTTTAGATATGTGAGGAGAGGCTTTGAGAACACCAGCCAGTAAGAAATAGATGAAATAAACAGAACATGTGAAAGTTACGTCACTTATCCGGTCGCACCCAATCTGACTTAGCAAAGGAAAGACTCTGACGGGATCAAACAGCCGATTGTCAAACACATAATTAGTTCGTGTCGTTTGGAGTTGAGAAGCTGATACGTGCACATCTTACAAATATGCGGCTGACATAAATAGTGCTCAAGATTGACAGTGCAACTTACCCATCCACTAGGTACGGAAGTGGGTAAAAATATACACCAATAACTACAGAGGAATCTTCCTCTTACAAGAGGACCGCGCCTACTCGTCACCACCGATTTCGTCCAAATTTATGGTATATTCAGCTCTTGGACAAAAATGAAAGTGACAGAAGTGGAGCTCCATAAAGGATGGGAAGTAACGACCGGTTAAAACCGATACCGGTGTTTTAGTTCTGAATAAACTGTATTTTTCGGTATTTCTTTTGCCTCGGTTATAACAAGTACTTTTTATTTTTTACTAATAACCGGGTAAATAACCGGTATATCAATTTGTCATAGCAGTTCGCTAAATTTTTGGTTTTTAAATAAAACTAAAAAAAGGAACAATGTTAATTCTTACAATTTCCATTGCTTTAAAATACTGGATTATTATAGAAAATGGGAAAGCGATCAGAGCTCTTTTACTAGAAGAAACCACAACGCACACATGATGTACACTGATCAGCCAGAACATTATGACCACCAACATAGCCGGCCGGAGTGGCCGAGCGTTTCTAGGCGCTACCGTCTGGAACCCCGCTACCGCTACGGTCGCAGGTTCGAATCCTGCCTCTGGCATGGATGTGAAGTCCCATAGTGCACAGAGCCATTTGAACCATTTTGAACCACCAACATACTACCGATATAAACCCGTCCAGGAGGTAGCAGCGTTAAATGGTTCAAATGGTTCTGAGCACTATGGGACTTAAATGCAGTGGTCATCAGTCCCCTAGAACTTAGAACTACTTAAACCTAACTAACCTAAGGACATCACACACATCCATGCCCGAGACAGGATTCGAACCTGCGACCGTAGCGGTCACGCGGTTCCAGACTGAAGCGCCTAGAAACGCACGGCCACACCGGCCGGCTATAGCAGCGTTACCTGGCGAGGAATGACTGCTAGTCAGACACACACACGTTCCATGCAGTATCAGTGAGCGTGCTATCCGCGTGTAGAAAGCAGAGGGCGCGCGACATATCTTAAGTTTGACCGAGGGCAGATGGTGATGGCCCGGAGGCTCGGCACAATCATTTCGGAAACTGCACGACTTGTCGGGTGTTCGAGAAGTGCTGTGGTGAGTGTCTTCAACAAGTGGCGAAACCAAGGTGAAACCACGTCCAGACGTCGTGGGTCTGGGCGACCACCCCTCATTAAAGAAGTCGGACGTTGTAGGTTGGGCAGATGATTAAACAGGACAGGCGGCGAACTGTGGCGGAACTAACACCAGACTTTAATGCTGGGCAGAGTATAAGTGTGTCTGAACACACAGTGCACCGAACTATCCTAACGATGGGCCTTCGCAGCCGACGACCCATGCATGTACCAATGTTAATACCACAACGGCAACTACGACTGAAATGGGCCCGTGACCATCAGCACTGGACGTTGCCGCAGTGGCAGAGCGTTGCATGGTCTGATTAATCTCTATACCTTCTTCGTCATGCTGATGAAAGGATGCAAATCCGTCGTTTTCCAGCTGTACTGCAGGAGGGAGACAAGTTGGTGGCGGCTCCATTATGCTCTGTGGAACATTCACGTGGGCATCTATGGGTCCAGTGGAGCTCGTGCAAGGCACCATGACGGTCAAGGAGTATAGCACACTGTTTGCGGACCACGTACACAAATTCATGACGATCATGTTTCCCGTCGGGAGTGACACTTTTCAACAAGATAGTGCGCCATATCACAAGGCAAAAGTGTGATAAGTTCATCGGGGAATACAGTGACGAGTTCCAGTTGGTGTGCTGGCCCCCCAGTTCGCCAGATCTGAACCCGATCAAACACATCTGGTACGTGATTGAATATGGCGTCAGATCTCATCCTCCCCTCCCACCATCTCAGGAATTTACGGGAATTAGGTGACTTGTGTGTGCAGATGTGGTGCCAGTTCCCTTCAGTATCTACCAGGACCTCATTTCTTCCATGCCAAGAAATGTCGCCGCAGTTATCCGTGCAAAGGGTGGACATACCGGTTGTTAGGAAGGTGGTAATAATGATCTGGTTGATCAGTGTAAGAATCGGTAGAACACTGATGAGACAAGAATGTAACTGTCGTCCTTTCTACCCAGAAGCGGTGATCATTTCGTTTTTGGGAACAGAATGGAAGGTGCATGCCGAGCTTGTTATTTGCAGCCCAAATATATTTATTGTTGGAAAGGAGTACTCCACTGCTAAAATTTTAACTATTGTCAAGTAACTGTTTGTGATAAATGTTCCGTTTTGCCTACTATCTGTATCATACATTTGAATTTTTGTAGGAGCAATTTTAGTTTTTTCATCAAAAAATCAATTGTATTCAACTTCTTGTTAAAAAGTAAATCATTATATTCGACTACAAAAGTCGTTTTTCATTTGGAATAATTAAAGAGAAAGAACGCTACAAATTTTACTCAAAAGCTTATTATTTGTCTATCATTTCTATGAAATAATAAAAGAGAAAGGAAATTAAAACGGCCGGCCGGTGTGGCAGTGCGGTTCTAGGCGCTTCGATCTGGAACCGCGTGACCGCTACGGTCGCAGGTTCGAATCCTGCCTCGTGCATGGATGTGTGTGTTGTCCTTAGGTTAGTTAGGTTTAAGTAGTGCTAAGTTCTAGGGGACTGATGACCACAGCTGTTAAGTCCCATAGTGCTCAGAGCCATTTGAACCATTTGAAATTAAAACAATAGTAATAAATTAAAGTTTAACAGCATTTTTATTGTTTATAATAAAAATGGAAAGTAGCTGATAAGCTGACTGTGTCTACATAGTGTTATCTATCTGTAGCCCTTGGAAACGAACGACATTAAATGAAAAATATTCTCCAACCTCAGTTTTCATCTTTTAGCACTGACTATTCGTAATGCTCAAGTAACAACATAATTTTTGAGCAGAGTTTCAGAAAATCAAAATCGATTTTTTTTGCATTTTTCAACCCCTCATTACTTTTCGAGGAAAGCACCCAACAGTAGACAAAGTTTTCTCTTATTTACCTATTTTATTCGATATTTTGATTCTAGGTATCTTGAAACACATAATGCAAAAGTCCGAGGAGAATTGTTCAGTTTTTGTTCGATGTCTACGTTTATTACTGGCAATAATAGGAATTTAAAAAACCGAACATTGATTAAAAAAACGGTATAACCGAAAACCCGCTGTTTCGGTGATAATCGCTATCCCTAGCTCCACAAAGCACCCCAAATAAACAGAAATAATGGTGAATATGTTGCACCAATTTGTTATAAAAGACATGAAAAGGAAAGGCAAAGGAGAATCGATTGTACTTACAACGTCAACGAGGACCTTACAATCCCAAGAAGGGATTCTAATTCAAGCGTACAGTACTTCGTATTCCGTTAGCCGTCGGCAGCTGCGCCCAGACAACAGACTCCCGGTGCAGGCAAAGGCAACCCTTCGAGAGATATAACGAAATCAGTTCCTGAGAACACTATATTAAAATGCATTCCATTATACTCGTACATCACCATCTAGCCTCGCCAATATTTGACGAAATGACTGACAAAATTTCACCAGTAAATTTTCGAAGCATTCGTAACAAAGTTCCCGAATTTACTGCTGCCCAGGAAAGTTCTCGCACCCGAATTGTTCTTGGGACTGAGAGCTGGCTGAAACCTGAAGTATTATGCTCTGAGATATTTCGCGAGTCATGGAACCTATACCGGAAATACAAATCAGACGTCATAGGAAAGGGGGTGGGGGTTATTTATTGCAGTTGACAGAAAATATTGTCTCTACAGATGTCGAAATTGAGTGTGACAGTGGAGTTATCTGGCCGCGTATGATAGGTGTAAATGAAAAAAGTAAATTGCTGGATTTGCACCCGATTCCGCTGTGACAATTCTAGAGTCATTAAATGAAACAACAAGTTTACTGTTACCAGTCACCGTTAATTTATCTCCACGACGCGTTTCAAAGGTTTAAACCTCCGTCATCAGTTGGATTTACAGTTGTTAGTATGACATTTGTGTGTGTGTGTGTGTGTGTGTGTGTGTGTGTGTGTGTGTGTGTGTTGTGTTACGATTTTTTGGTGGAACTTGTGGCACTCTCTAATGGAGAAACAAAACACTATTTCAGAACATGGTTTTGGGTTTCTTTTGACAAAAAATTAAACGTGTATCTGACGGTAAACATAAAACATGGAAATTACAGTACCTCCAGTGGTCACAGGTTCCTTTCACTGTCGTAACACATCACATGTATACTGTCATATTTTGTAAACAAATATGGCGTCGGAAACTATTGGGTGCATGGATCATATAGCAGAAGAGATTCGCAAAGCGATATGAGATGGAATGTGCTTGTCAGGTTAGTAGTAGGGAAGGTGAATGCTCGACATAGTTTTATTGGGAGAATTTTGGGGAAGTGTAGCTCATCCATGAAGGAGACGGAGTACGGAACTCTAGTGAGACCCATTCTTGAGTGCTCTTCGAGTGTTTTCTGTCTGCACCAGGTCTGATTAAAGGGAGACATCCGAACAATTAAAAGATGGGCTGCTGGATGTTGCGACGGCCGGCGGTGTGGTATGGTGCTGCAAATGCTTTTGCTCGCTGGCTCTCGTCTAACTCGGGAATGATCTCCTACCCTTTCGACCGCCAGACACGGGCGCTTAACACCTGTTTAAGTGCACGAATAAAATACTCTCGATGCTGCTGACCGACAAGTACAAATGTTAACCAGGGTACAGTCTAGGAGACTGATGTCAAATGACGAATCGAGTGTGTGTGTTGAGTTTCTATTCATAACTAAATACAGTTTATTGGTAGTATCTTCCAAACAGTAGGATATCGTTTTAATTACTGATGGAGGCACCAACAGCGATACTGAGCACACTATAAATTTTAATAAAAGTTGTGGATTGCTGAAGAACATCGACTGATATTTAGCAAATCGATCAGTTCGCTAAAACACGGCCTAATCACGATAATCTAAAGTTCACTCGACACTAGCGCCAAGTCGTAAGTCTCACATGCCAGAAAATATTCAATGTCCCGACTGGTTTAAATACAGTTAAAAGTCCAGTGGCACTGTTTCAGAATCAATCACCTAAACGTGGTAAAAATAATTAGAGTTCAACCTGACCTTATCAGAAACTAAGTCCCATTGGAATCGCAAAACACTGTTCTGAAAGCTCAACAATAAACATAGTTCCATAGTAGCGCCTCAGCGGCTAAGTGTGGTGGCATTCTAATGGAAACAGAGTCCTACAGCTACGATTTTGTAGCAAAGTCCCGACTGCTTACAAAAACAATCACCAAAAGACACAATGCGTGAAAAACACAAGTCCCTACTCTGTTCTACACCGAAAATATCAAATGGTTCAAATGGCTCTGAGCACTGTGGGACTTAACGTCTGAGGTCATCAGTCCCCTAGAGCTCAGAACTACTTAAACCTAACTAACCTAAGGATATCACACACATCGAACCTGCGACCGTAGCGGTCGCGCAGTTCCAGACTGAAGCGCCTAGAACCGCTCGGCCACTCCGGCCGGCCGAAAATATCCAAAGTCCGGACTCGTCGTAGAAAATTCTATCTTCCGTTTGCGCACACGCGAAATTCGGCTAAGTTCAACAGTTCTGGGACAGCAAAAACTATCATCAGAGTATCGGGTCGAGCAACACAGGTCCGGCATCGGCAGAGGCCTTCAAAACACTCTCCTGGAGCTTTGTGTCATCCGGAATTCCCCAAGTGACGTCACGTAACTGCTTTCCATTGATCGGCACTTCTTTGCCTAACTTTTTACATGGAAGAGGAATCTTAATTCTGTTTGTGCACTTATATGATATAATTAATATAATAATATAACTAGTATATATATTATATTAATATATTATTATTTATATTAATATATTATATTAATATTATATCAATATATATAATATGATTAATTTAATAATAAAATATAATTACACAAATTTGTAGCTGCAATAGTTCGCCCAGAACTAATATTTTTAATGTTATGCAATGATCTTTTCAGAGTGCGAAAATAGTTTTTGTCCATTTCTGCCACTAAATAGCATTACAGTTCTTTATGAGGCATTACTTTCCATACGTATTTGAAGCGCTCTTTCTGATGGGCTGATCAGAGTTTACATATATACTGTGGTTAAACAAACATGGGTAAAACTATGCAAAAATTATTAATAAAGAAAAACAGTGTATCATAATAATTACAAATATCACAAAGTAATAATGTTGAAATGTTTATAACGACGCCCGCAATCATACACTGCCTTGCTGTTCGTGTATCTGTCTTGTATTATTTTTTAAATTAATTATTAGCAACAAATTAATAAAACTTGTTGTTGTTGTGGTCTTCAGTCCAGAGACTGGTTTGATACAGCTCTCTATGCTACTCTATCCTGTGCAAGCTTCATCTCCCAGTACCTACTGCAACCTACATCCTTCTGAATCTGTTCAGTGTATTCATCTCTTGGTCTCCCTCTACGATTTTTACCCTCCACGGTGCCCTCCGGTACTAAATTGGTGATCCCTTGATGCCTCAGAATGTGTCCTACCAACCGATCCCTACTTGTAGTCAAGTTGTGCCACAAATTTCTCTTCCCTCCAATTCTATTCAATACCTCCTCATTAATTACGTGATCTACCCATCTAATCTTCAGCATTCTTCTGTAGCACCACATTTCGAAAGATTCTGTTCTCTTCTTGCCAGCCGCGGTGGCCGATCGGTTCTAGGCGCTTCAGTCCGGAACCCCGGGACTGCTGCGGTCGCAGGTTCGACTCCTGCCTCGGGCATGGATGTGTGTGATGTCCATAGGTTAGTTAGGTTTAAGTAGTTCTGAGTTCTAGGGGACTGATGCCCTGAGATGTTAAGTCCCATAGTGCTCAGAACCATTTGAACCATACTCTTCTTGTCTAAACTATTTATCGTCCATGTTTCACTTCCATACATGGCTACACTCCATACAAATACTTTCAGAAACGATTTCCTGACACTTAAATCTATAGTCGATGTTAACAAATTTCTCTTCTTCAGAATCGCTTTCCTTGCCATTGCCAGTCTACATTTGATATTTTCTCTACTTCGACCATCATCGGTTATTTTGCTCCTCGCATAGCAAAACTCATTTACTACTTTAAGCGTCTCATTTCCTAATCTAATTCCCTCAGTATCACCCGATTTAATTCGACTACGCTCCAGTATCCTCATTTTGCTTTTGTTGATGTTCATCTTACATCCTCCTTTCAAGACACTATCCATTCCGTTCAACTGCTCTTCCAAGTCCTTTGCTGTCTCTGACAGAATTACAATGTCATCGGCGAAGCTCAAAGTTTTTATTTCTTCTCCATGGATTTTAATACCTATTCCGAATTTTTCTTTTGTTTCCTTCCCTGCTTGCTCAATATACAGATTGAATAGCATCGGGGAGAGGCTACAACCCTGTCTCACTCCCTTCCCAACCACTGCTTCCCTTTCATGCCCCTCCACTCTTATAACTGCCGTCTGGTTTCTGTACAAATTGTAAATAGCCTTTCGCTCCCTGTATTTTACCCCTGCCACCTTTAGAATTTGAAAGAGAATATTCCAGTCAACATTGTCAAAAGCTTTCTCTAAGTCTACAAATGCTAGAAACGTAGGTTTGCCCTTCCTTATTCTACCTTCTAAGATAAGTCGTAGGTTCAGTATTGCCTCACGTGTTCCAACGTTTCTACGGAATCCAAATTGATCTTCCCCGAGGTCGGCTTCTACTAGTTTTTCCATTCGTCTGTAAAGAATTCGTGTTAGTATTTTGCAGCTGTGACTTATTAAACTGATAGTTCGGTAATTTTCACATCTGTCAACACCTGCTTTCTTTGGGATTGGCATTATTATATTCTTCTTGAAGTTTGAGGGTATTTCGCCTGTCTCATACATCTTGCTCACCAGATGGTAGAGTTTAGTCAGGGCTGGCTCACCCAAGGCCATGAGTAGGTCTAATGGAATGTTGTCTACTCCCGGGGCCTTGTTTCGACTTAGGTCTTTTAGTGCTCTGTCAAACTCTTCACGCAGTATCATATCTCCCATTTCATCTTCATCTTCATCCTTTTCCATTTCCATAATATTGTCCTCAGGAACATCGCCCTTGTATAGACTCTATATATACTCCATCCACCTTTCTGCTTTCCCTTCCTTGCTTAGAACTGGGTTTACATCTGAGCTCTTGATATTCATGCAAGTGGTTCTCTTTTCTCCAAAGGTCTCTTTAATTTTCCTGTAGGCAGTATCTATCTTACCCCTAGTGATACACGCCTCTACAGCCTTACATTTGTCCTCTAGCCATCCCTGCTTAGCCATTTTGCACTTCCTGTCGATCTCATTTTTGAGACGTTTGTATTGTTTTTTGCCTGCTTCATTTACTGCATTTTTGTATTTTCTCCTTTCATCAATTAAATTCAATATCTCTTCTGTTACCCAATGATTTCTATTAGCCCTCGTCTTTTTACCTACTTGATCTCCTGCTGCCTTCACTATTTCATCTCTCAAAGCTACCCATTTTTCTTCTACTGTATTTCTTTTCCCCATTCTTGTCAATCGTTCCGTAATGCTCTCCCTGAAACTCTCTACAACCTCTGGTTCTGCCAGTTTATCCAGGTCCCATCTCCTTAAATTCCCACCTTTTTGTAGTTTCTTCAGTTTTAATCTACAGTTGATAACCAATAGATTGTGGTCAGAGTCCACATCTGCCGCTGGAAATGTCTTACAATTTAAAACCTGGTTCCTAAATCTCTGTCTTACCGTTGCATAATCTATCTGAAACCTTCCAGTACCTCCAGGGTTCTTCCATGTATACAACCTTCTTTCCTGATTCTTGAACCAAGTGTTAGCTATAATTAAGTTATGCTCTGTGGAATATTCTACCAGGTGGCTTCCTCTTTCATTCCTTACCCCCATTCTATATTCACCTACTATGTTTCCTTCTCTTCCTTTTCCTACTTTCGAATTCCAGTCACCCATGCCTATTAAATTTTCGTCTCCCTTCACTATCTGAATAATTTCCTTTATCTGATCATACATTTCATCAATCTCTTCGTCATCTGCGGAGCTAGTTGGCATATAAATTTGTACTACTATGGTAGGCGTGGGCTTCGTGTCTATCTTGGCCACAATAATGCATTCACTATACTGTTTGTAGTAGCTTACCCGCATTCCTATTTTTTTTATTCATTATTAAACCTACTCCTGCATTACCCCTATTTGATTTTGTATTTATAACCCTGTATTCTTCTGACCAGAAGTCTTGTTCCTCCTGCCACAGAACTTCACTTAGTCCCACTATATCTAACTTTAACCTATCCATTTCCCTTTTTAAATTTTCTAACCTACCTGCCCGATTAAGGGATCTGACATTCCACGCTCCGACCCGTAGAACGCCAGTTTTCTCTCTCCTGAAAAACAACGTCCTCCTGAGTAGTCCCCGCCCGGAAATCCGAATGGGGGACTATTTTACCTCCGGAATATTTTACCCAACAAGATGTCATCATCGTTTAACCATACAGTAAAGCTGCATGCCCTCGGGAAAAATTAAGGCTGTAGTTTCCCCTTGCTTTCAGCCGTTCGCAGCACCAGCACAGCAAGGCCGTTTTGGTTAGTGTTACAAGGCCAGATCAGTCGATCATCCAGACTGTTGCCCCTGCAGTTACCGAAAAGGCTGCTGCCCCTCTTCAGGAACCACACGTTTGTCTGGCCTCTCAGCATTTTCAGTTGTTAAACCACTTCTAAAGCGAACTGTACATTTGTCAGCAAATTATGTGAAATAAAATGATCAATTATCCTTACATACACAGCCTTTTCAATAACTTTAGCAAGCTCTGATGGCATAGAAATAGGTCTAAAATGGTCTACACTATCCCTTTTTACTACTGTGTACTTTAATCGTCCAGGAAGCTTACCATTCTTAAAGGAAAAATTACAAATGTAGCTAAGTACAGGGCCAACATGTGCATCACAGTACTTTAATATCCTCCCAGGTACTCCATCATATCCATGAGAGTCCTTAGTCTTCAGTGATTTAATTATTGACTCAATGTCACCCTTGTCAGTATCAGAGAGGAGTATTTCAGGCATTAGTCTCGGAAAAACATTTTCCAAGAGAGTAGAAATAAGTTTTTATTTAATTCACCAGCAATGCTCAGAAGGAGAAGGTTAAATACTATAAATATATCTGAAGAATACATAAGACCTGCCACATAAGCTACTTGAAATATCTGCTGTATGGTTTGTTAGAAGGCAGATAGTGTGACCCTGGGTGAACCATTGTCATTTGTCATCACTGATCTCTATCAAAACAGTGATACATCAGCCGTGTAATTATAGATACTATAAACGTAAGTAACGAGAACGATCTGGTCTTTCGTATATCTTTAATTTCAATCGGCATAATAGATACATATTGCACTTATTTACTTGCGAAGAAATTAACTGTGCTTTTCCTTTTTAATAAAAATAATTACAAAGCTTTTGATTATTCACTTTGTTCCCACCTGATGAAAGCGCTATTCTTCCTTTATTGTTATTTAACCCCTATCGCCCCATATGGGCGGGGAGTAGGGGGGGGGGGGAGGTCAGTGGCACAACTCTCTGATCTTCAGCCAAGAAGGTTAAAAAAGATTTATAATGAGAGATGGAAACTAATTTTGGGGCTGCTTTCTATGTAAATTAGAAATCAAAGACAGACAGTGAAAAGAAACTAAAATAAATACACCTTTAAAACACATCGTAGAAAGATGAAATTCTTCTGATAAAAGCACTGAAGGGCAGCAGTTTCATTTAAAATCTAAAGGACCTGCTCTAGGCTGAGAAGTATTGCCGGAGGAGAGAGTATGTTGCATAGGGTTGAGGTGCGTGGGTAGAAAGATAGGGGTCTGTTAGATAGGGAGAACTATGGACATGAGACGTGGGAGCTGAGATGGATAGTGGGAAATACTTTCGGTGGGAAAGACAGGGGGTGAGGTGTAGTGTGTCGTGTGGGTAGGGCAGTGGATGCAAGAGGAAAGGAATCTGAATGGATGGAGAGGAAAAGGAGAGAGGATCACGGATGTGGAGTGGGATACGTGGGGGAAGAGCTAAAGTTGGTAGGAGGGATAAATATCGGGGCGGATCTCATTGTCTGGGAGAGGGAAATGGTTGAAGTTGCATTGGGATAGGATATGCATGCGTGTAGGTGTTGGCACGGACGGAAGTGTTTGTGAACGATCGGTAGCAGGTTGGTGATCAGAGGTCTGATGATTGGTATCTAGCCGTGAGGCTATTTGCAGATGACACGGTTGTCTACAAGAAAGTAGCAGCATCAGAAGACTCGTACGTACTCCAGGAGGACCTGCAGAGGATTAATGCATGGTGCGACAGCTGGCAGCTTTCCCTAAACGTAGATAAATGTAATATAATGCGCATACATAGGGGCAGAAATCCATTCCAGTACGATTATGCCATAGGTGGCAAATCATTGGAAGCGGTAACGACCGTAAAATACTTAGGAGTTACTATCCGGAGCGATCTGAAGTGGAATGATCACATAAACCAAATAGTGGGAAAAGCAGGCGCCAGGTTGAGATTCATAGGAAGAATTCTAAGAAAATGTGACTCATCGACGAAAGAAGTAGCTTACAAAACGCTTGTTCGTCCGATTCTTGAGTATTGCTCATCAGTATGGGACCCCTACCAGGATGGATTAATAGAAGAGATAGACATGATCCAGCGAAAAGCAGCGCGATTCGTCATGGGGACATTTAGTCAGCGCGAGAGCGTTACGGAGATGCTGAACAAGCTCCAGTGGCGGACACTTCAAGAAAGGCGTTACGCAATACGGAGAGGTTTATTATCGAAATTACGAGAGAGCACATTCCGGGAAGAGATGGGCAACATATTACTACCGCCCACATATATCTCGCGTAATGATCACAACGAAAAGATCCGAGAAATTAGAGTAAATACGGAGACTTACAAGCAGTCGTTCTTCCCACGCACAATTCGTGAATGGAACAGGGAAGGGGGGATCAGATAGTGGTACAATAAGTACCCTCCGCCACACACCGTAAGGTGGCTCGCGGAGTATAGATGTAGATGTAGATGTAGATGTATCTAGTTAGCAGATAACATAGGAGATGCGGAGGTGTCCGATGTGGGTGAGGAGGGATGGGAATTTGATGAGATGGTAGGGGATCCAGGTGGGGGAAGGTAAGCGGACGCGGAAAGCGAGATGGAGTGCATGGCGTTCGAAGGTTTGGAGGGACTTATAGGACTTTGGTGGGGCGGAGATTCATGCAACATCTGCATAGCAGAGGAAGTTCAGGTCGGGGTTTTGTAGGTGTGGAGAATAGTTGAGGAGTGTAATCGCCAAGTTTTGTAGTTTTAGTCTATTGAGGACTTTCTGTTGGATGTTTAGTATGGGAGATTTCCACGTTAGCTGCCGGTCGAGGGTTAGTCCAAGATATTTTAGGGTGTTAGTTAACTGGATAGGACGGTATGAAAGTGCCTAATGCCTTTATCTTTTTTCTCACGTGCCCACGAAGGACATCTGAGCGCTTCAGAAATAATAAAAAAAAAAGATAGCACATGAAGGCTTTGTGTACTGCTAGTTGCGTGTCGGAGAGGACACAAACTTCCATTGTTGGTCTACTACGAGGCCGACAACCAGCGGAATTCGAACGAACACAAGCGAATGCGAACCGACTCTGATCGAATGCCGTTTGTTCACACACACCTAGCGCTTGCACTAAAGACATTTCTCGTTCGCAGGATGCACAGTCGCTTGTGTTTCCTTCGGTGTACGGGGAATTCTCGGCCCGAATACGCCTCGTAAGGCCTAACGGCCGGCCGGAGTGGCCGAGCGGTTGTAGGCGCTACAGTCTGGAACCGCGTGACCTCTACGGTCGCAGGTTCGAATCCTGCCTCGGGCATGGATGTGTGTGATGTCCTTAGGTTAGTTAGGTTTAAATAGTTCTAAATTCTAGGGGACTGATGACCATAGAAGTTAAGTCTCATAGTGCTCAGAGCCAAGGCCTAACGATACCGACAGACCGCCGTGACATTCTCCGTCGATAGGTGTCACGGGATGCAGATATGGAGGAGCAGGTGGTCAGCACACCGCTCTCCCGGAGTTTTCAGTTTTCGTGACCAGAGCAGCTACTTCTCAATCAAGTATCTCCTCAACTTGCCTTACAAGAGCTGTGTGCACCCCACTTGCCAACACTATTACGCAGGACAAACACGTTTACCGCTGGAATAAGATAATGGTTTCAATTGCACCGTTGGACATATCTGAAATATTGTTTCCCATTTCATATCTGTATAAATGTGGGGAGTCTACCATTTGTAATATCTACACAGTCGATTTCCTGTCTCTATGTGAACCTAGACCTTTTCCTAGTAATTAAAAGTCGATAATTTGCGTCTCAACCCTTTAAGTGAGCGTGACGAATACATCCGTCCATGGCCTGCTCGTTCTTCTTGGGCTCAATAGGTATACAGGGTGTCCTAGGAGGAATTGTCAGTATTCAAGGATATGACAAGAACTGTGAAACGTCCCCTTTGAACAATTATACATGACTGTGCTTAAACTGACACACAATATTTTGTTAGCGCAACGCAATCTGACTTTTAAAATTCCCTACAAAAGAATGGCCCTGACTAACATTAAACTATACCTTTCACAAATCACTTACCTCACAAAAATCTTCGCTGCTCAATCTACTGCAATACAGCGAGCGCCACTATTGCCAGCTAAATAAAAGATTCAAACTATGGAAGGCACTAACTACTGATAGGGATAGTTAGCAAATCAAAGATATTAATAGAGAACAAACAATGTATTTACCTTGATATCATCATATATAAATATAGTAGTTCATGACAAATTTCAAAACTCCGCCATCTCCCTCCCCACATCCACCACTGCTGGCGGCTCACCTCCAACTGCGCAACGCTACGCGCTGTTCACATCCAGCTGCCGCTGCCCAACACTACAATGGCAGACAACAATGCAAACTAGCCACAGACTGCACACAGCACAGCCAGTGATTTTCATATTGAGGTGGCGTTACCAATAAAAAACCTAAACAGCCTACTTACATAGCCCCCATGCTCCCCACAAAAAATTTTACAAATTGGATTGGGCAGTGGCCAATACAGATTTGAAAAAAATTTTTCATAATTACAATAACAAAGAAATCAAATGCACACACTTATTGATACAATGTTGGTCAAAAGCTAAAATTTTGTCACAGTCCATAAAGACAGTCCTGATCATTCATCATAATAGTAATTACAGTTTTTTTTCGCAAAGTCTCATTAGTAAAAGAAATTGCACACAGAAGTAGTGGATTTCCATGCAGTCTTGAAGAAGTAGTGTTGTCCTTCCAACGGAAAGACAGTGCTGACTCTCGACATGCAGACCAGTAATGGGTCACAACAGAGCAAACCCACAGCAGAGTCAGTCGAAATTTTGAAGAGTATTGGTAGGTAGGTCGTCACAGAGCAGACCCACTGTAGTCCTGGTAGAGATTACGGTATTGGTGGGCCACCAGAGGTGCAGACCCACTGTAGTCCTTGTAGAAATAATGGTATTGGTGAGTCATCAAAAGTGCAGACCCACTGCAGTCCTTGTAGAGATAGCCAGCAGCCATCTGTTGTGACTGTGCAGGTGCACAATCACCATTGAAGAGTCTTGCGGATAATATAGCAAGTCCATAAACCACCACTTGTGCACTCACAAAGTTTTTGGAATTGTCCTTAGATCCAGCAATGCTGTTATCCAGTCCCTTGCTGAATCATTAACACACATGCAAACACTATCAGTCCCTACTTCTCACATATTGTCCATATACTATGACCAACGGAAATGTGTGCAGTGAAATGAATGCTTACAAGTTACTTAGTTTGATAAACTGGTGTCAATTACAATTTTATAACATGAGAATACAATAACAAAGGTACAGAATACATCATTAAAGAACATAACAATACAGATAACATTTGTAGTAAAACAGGCTTTACAAAAGAATAGAAATAGACATATACATCAATGTTACAGGAATTATGACATAAGTAAATATATAAAAGATCAGAATAACTTTTGAAACATCAACTTCAAACATGAGCATTAAAACAAAACAGAATAAATAATGTCTAAACATCTTTACAAAGAAAATAACATATTATAAATGCAAATTATGTTTGAGGATAACAGTATTCCTCATCATAGTGAATGTAGCTTAGTATTAGAAAAATTCTACAACATAAGTCTTATCAGATAAACATATAAATACAGGAAAAACATAAATACCCAAGGGTACACAAACATTTAGCGGAATAATACAAGGAAAGGACAGGGTTTGTTTTACTGCAGTGTTTTGTGAACAAAACTTTCTTTACTTCTTGGAGATCTCCCTTCATTCATCATTATTCCCAAAAGGTCCTATCTATACCTCCTTCCCGTACTTTTCTCGTATAGCCTCTCAGTGCATTTCTTCAAATTCACCGCAACTCATTCTCTTATAGGCTACCCCCTCTTAAGCTAACTTAAATCTACTGAGCTCAGATGCTAAACTAAGGGACGAGGCAATGCAGCAGCACATAAAACAATTAATATAAACAGCAATGAAAAAAAATGGAAAATCGCAAAGCAAGCTACAGTAAATCTTAATTACCAAGCAATTCAACATTACAACTAATATGAGGCAATGCGCAGCAAACAAAAAAATAAATCTGGCTTAGCAGAGTAACACAAATTAAAGTTCAGTAGCACTATGCCTGGCAAACAGCAGCTTATATCTAAGCATGACATAGCTCAAGCAGAAAAAATATTACAGTAAAACAACAATGCAGATAAAGGAAATGTATATTCACATCTTAATGTCTAAGTAATTAAAGTGGTGCACCACAACAACTTACTGTAAAAGAAATATTACCATGTACTTGAAAAGAGTATTATGTATGCAGTTACTGTTACTAGTCCCTTCTTATTGTTCTTTCCTTTCCAAGTGCTCCTTTTTTGAAGAATGTGGATCACAAAATTATTATTTAATAGATCTGTTGACAGAAAGTGTTCACATTAGCAAATTCATTTAATTTTATTTTATGAAACCAATGCTGCAACACAGCTGGAAAACAGATGTCAAATGAAATAAGCAATTACGCAAACCAAAGCATAAAAACATCATTCAATAGCTATGTGGCATTTCGTAAGTCAGTAGCTCTCAACTCTCCTAGAAAGACACTTGTCATTATCGTGTCGTTTTTGCGATGCTTTCTACAAAGGAACGTCAATAGCGAGGATAATGGCCTCCCTTTTTTTTTCTACCTGTGCCGCTGAAAGGCTAATGGCTTTTTTTTTTTTCGGGCGGCTGTCGCCCAGGTGGGTGCCCACGACGCATTACGTGCAGGTGGTCACTTAACTTTCTTACGGAAATATTTACGACAGCAGTTTCCGCTACAGTGACAGTTTCACATAAAAATATTTCACAGGTCAAGAATTAGCGTTGCAAATCTGTAGAAAGAAAATCCTATAAATATAAGTGTCCAAATAAAATATTCGTCAGCATTGTGATACAGTCACGCATTTACGCACATTTCATAACTCTTAAAGTACGATTCTTGGTTTCCAACATACTTCTTATTCCTCATATACGGTAGCATCATCTTGTTGATCATAAACATATCTCAACAGCATAGTACACATCGTCGTCATAATAATAACATCATAACACCTCAGTCAAATCTCAAAAACGTCGTAGCTTTCTGCAATAATTTCAAAACCTAAAAAATATTCTCTGCTCATTTCAATAATGTCATCTACCTCAAACGTACTTTAAAATCATGCTCCCTTACCAAATACATCATTCAAAGCTCTCATAGTATCACAATGATTCCGAAAAAATATGAACAGTTTACAAAGTACAGACAAAATACAGTTTCATAAGTGTGAAGTTACCCAACTGTGGATTGCGTAAACATGTGTCACTGATGTAGTAAAAAAATGTTTATCTCTCAGTTAAATGATCAGATAGCTGTGTAATTTGTGTGTTAGAGAAATATGGTACCGATGTGTAAAGTTGTATAAGCAAATACCATATTAGCTAGGGTTCCTTGTGGTTGCCACACACATGGTACATAAAGCAAGCGTGTACCCCCCTGAGGATTAATGTAATTATACCCTCAGGTGTTACAGATTACAGCAATGGAATGAAATGTATCACGGAAAACTTTCTTTGTAATTCAAAAATCTTTAAAAATAAATGTTTTAAGTACAAAATTAATCACTCAAATACGTGTACTGTAGCGCTAAATGTGCGTCTTGTTGCAACATAATCTGTGTGGAAGTGTCGTAGTTATCGTCCTCCAAAAGCTAAGTTCTGCAGAAGTCAATGTACTTACCTCATAATACACAAAAGTGAAATGCTTTGCGTATAAATGTCTTAGTTATTACGCTTATTGCCGTGATGAGGAAAGTACTGTGCTATAACGTATTGTTGTGCTACGGAAAAGGCAGTCTCATTGTAGCTATACCACGAAAGTTACTACTAAAACATGTTTTACTTTCCAGAATAATTCAGTAAACTGTGCAGATATAAAACAGATATAGCGCAAAAGCAACATTGTAAATTGTCACTCATTAGTAGCGTCGTGATATAATTGTGTAGCTGTCAAAGAAACCAAGTGTTAACTCATATTTAATCCCACAAAAAGTACTTGAAATAAAGAATGTCTTTTCAAGTAAACCAAAATGCTACATGAAAATCTCATTAGCACTACTGGTAAATGTTCTAAGTATGTGAGCCTTATAGTCATTATGTAATCGTGCAACTAACAAGCAAGAATGTACACACACAATAACACTGTGTCGTCTGTTCACAATAACAATGCATTCGTAATTTCTGTTTCAATAAGTTCTCTTGGTTCTTGACTGGATATTTAACTTCAAACATTGTTGCATGGTAACAGTTTCTGAAGCATACTAGTAACGTGAAGTGAAACGTTTTATGGCAAAGACAAAGTTAAAAAGCAGATTATCTCTCAATAAATGGTTTTACATGTGAAATGTGGTGCAAGCCTTTACCCTTACTACTATGCAGAGCTCCAGCTTCAACGGAATCATCGTGTGGTATATGTCGGTAAAGAATACTGGAATTTTTCTCAAGGTTAGCGTCTATGTTATTTTTCTCTGAGCCAGCTGGCGCACGCGGCTGCCTGCTGTGCGAGTCATTGTCTGTCTCTTTGTTGGCGCGTGTCGTTATTAGGATTAGGAGACCTAGCTTCTACAAATTCACGTTGTCGAAAGTGCCCTGCTCTGTTTGAATCCCGCCAGTTCTGATGCAATTCAGGTCTGTCGTTACGAATATATCGTCTGTCGTCATGTCGGTAGATTCCGTAGTTTCTTCCTTGTCCGTCACGTGGTGGAGAATTTCTCCCTGAATCGTAACTGCGCGCTGGTCCGTTGCGTCTATAGTTATTCTGTCTCCCTTGATAGTATTTATTTTGGTTCCCATATTGTCTGTTTCTCTTATTGTCTCTGTGATAGTCATTACTACGGAAATGCGATCTTTCTCTGTAACTATTATTACTCTGCCAGCGGTTGTCATATGGGTGGTGTCTGTTTTGGTCACTATTTGCGTTGTAAGAATAGCCTTTTCGTGTCCAGTTATTGTTTCTGTCATCACGGAATAGTGACGTATGTGACCTGTAGTGATTGTTTTCCTGTTTTCGCATCCGGCGACTGTCTGTGTCAATTTCTAATTCTTGTAGGAGTCCCTGAAAAGCTTCAATGTCGTCTTTGCAACGTCCTGCCAAAATAATATGTCGTAAATGTTCAGGCAATTTGATTAAGCAAATGCGGATGAGTTCTGAGGGGCTGTATGGGTTTGTCAGGTACTGATTCTTGTGCAACATGTCTTCAAAATATTTGACAAGACTGGAAAATTCAGATTGTTCAAAGTGTTTCATCATCATGATGCCATGTTTGACTCGGTCTTGTGTAGCTTGAGACCAATATGCTGAGAGGAAGGCATGGTAAAATTCTCCTTCACTGTGACAATCGTGAATGACCGATCGCATTCTTACAGCTGGTTCATTCTCTAAATAGCCACACATAAATTCTAACCTGTGCTCCAATGACCAGTTGGGAGGAAAACAATGCGAGAATTGATGGAGCCATGCTTGTGGATGAATGTCGTTGCCAGAATTCTTAAATGTTTTGAATTTACGTGTAGTAATGAACAGCTTATAGTCAAAATCATCATGTCGGCGAGTCGCATGTCGGTCATTGTTAGGTCGTGTCGGCCGTTCCATCTCAAAATTCGGTGCACATTGCCAATTTCTTTCATAACTTCCGAAATGCCCTGTGTTATTATTTTGTGGCTGTTTCGTATTTCTATGTTCCTTTTCCCATAGTGGGGCGCGAGTGTCCTCTGAAATACGTAATTCTTGTATTACTTGTGTCAGCTGATCTTGTACTTCCCGGATTTCTCTTTTGTACTGTGTATTGATTTGATTTTGATTCTGTTTGAATTTTCTAATTTGTTCATACTCTTCTGTGTCAGTGAAGGCTACAGGTCTTGTGTCATTCAGATCATCATCTACCTTTGTAGATAAGTTAGTGACCTGATCCAAAAGTTCGGCTACTTTCTCCGATAGTGAACACATTTCCTCAGTGTGTTTTTCTGAACCAAGTTTCAGAGTGTCCATTTGTGTTGAAATCGAATCTACTGTGTCCTTTAAGTTTTCCTGAGTTTTTGCAAGTTGCGTAACCGAATCGGTAGATGCAACTGAGTCAATTTTAGCCCACAAGGTCTCATGATTTTCATGAACAATGGTTTGCAGTTCTTTTATGGCTGCTTCGTGATTCTGTAATGCATTTTCATGCCGCGAAAAAATAGGTTGAAAATGCTCACAAATTTGTGTTTTTACGTCATTACAGACTTTTTGACATTTCGATTCAATGTTATGTAACTCAGTAGTTAAATCTTCACGTGTTTGTTCAAGTGTGGTGTCTAACTTTTGAAGATTTTGTTCCATTGTGTTTAACTGTTGCTGTGTTTGTCTCTGGTGTTGTTCCATTGTGTCTAACTTTTTAAGATTTTGTTCCACTGTGTCTAACTTTTTAAGATTTTCTCCCATTTGTCTCTGATTTTGTTCCATTTGTTGCATTAATTGCAATAATAATGTATTAGTGTCTGGAATCTGTTTCTCTACGCTTTTCGGCAGTGCATTTGCACCGGCAACATTCACATTTTGACAAGCAGAAAATGTGTCTTGACTTATTTGAGAAAACGGTGATGACCCAAAACCTGAATCTACAGTATTTGCGAAATTGTGTCCTGTCATTTCGGAATCCTGAGGCGAGCAGTTGCCGACCGATCGATCGATAATGCTTCCCTGTTCACTACCTGTTTCAATGTCTACACCATTGTTTGCAGCCCGCTCCATTTCCCTATGCACAATTACCAAATTACTACTTTGAACATCAGTTAATTCATTACTCGGTGGCGCTAACACACTGCTTTCATTTTCACTGTCATTTCTCAGTTTACTTTGGAGCCTAGTATTACGTTTTTCACACGCCATTATTGTCACAGTATTTCACACGACAACACAGAAAAACACAATTTGAAGATCAAAAATAAGGGAACACATTAACATAGCACTGAAAATAATATCTAGTTAATTGCAGCTGCGAAATACTTGGTGCAAATCTACATGCATGCCACAACTGTTTTACTGTACAACAATGAAAGACTGCAACTACAAAGGAGATTTTCTCTACAATTACGCGCTAGCAATAAACAATAGCTACACTAATTACACAAACTACAAGAAAAAAATCAGAAGATTCCAGTGAGGTATCCTAGGCTAAGGGTCGACATATGAAACGTCCCCTTTGAACAATTATACATGACTGTGCTTAAACTGACACACAATATTTTGTTAGCGCAACGCAATCTGACTTTTAAAATTCCCTACAAAAGAATGGCCCTGACTAACATTAAACTATACCTTTCACAAATCACTTACCTCACAAAAATCTTCGCTGCTCAATCTACTGCAATACAGCGAGCGCCACTACTGCCAGCTAAATAAAAGATTCAAACTATGGAAGGCACTAACTACTGATAGGGATAGTTAGCAAATCAAAGATATTAATAGAGAACAAACAATGTATTTACCTTGATATCATCATATATAAATATAGTAGTTCATGACAAATTTCAAAACTCCGCCATCTCTCTCCCCACATCCACCACTGCTGGCGGCTCACCTCCAACTGCACAACGCTACGCGCTGTTCACATCCAGCTGCCGCTGCCCAACACTACAATGGCAGACAACAATGCAAACTAGCCACAGACTGCACACAGCACAGCCAGTGATTTTCATATTGAGGTGGCGTTACCAATAAAAAACCTAAACAGCCTACTTACAACTGTCATTTGAAGCAAAAAACTTCATATTGACACATGCCCTATTCTGAATGGTTTCTGAGGCAGGTGAATATACATTGTTATTTATTTTCTGTATTATTCAATACATTGTCAGGTTTCCACGTGAACACCTCTTCAACAGTTAGTAAACATTACAACATGCGTTTTGCAAAGTATCAATTGAAAAACATTTATTTTTAACACATTCAGCTCGTAGCATAGTCATGCACGTCACGTTACAGCTGTTGGACAGTTCACAATAAATGTTCCAATATCCCACAGTCAACGTCAGTGCGCTTGCACACTCTTGGGAGAACATGTTGTGTTGCTTGTCTGAATACCTCTGCTCTTTCCCTATTGAGGGCAGCAACTTCCGTGATGCAACCGAGCAGTTCATCTCGCGTGTGTATTGTGTATTGAATCGTGGACCTAGAAAGGACCGAGAGGCTTCGTCCCGCCGTAGCCCTCAGTGGTTCACAACCCCACAACAGGCCACAGCAGCCACCCACCCCACCGCCGCCTCTCACCGAATCCAGGGATACTGTGCGGTTCGGCCTCGGTGGACCCCACCCGGGAACGTCTCATACCAGACGAGTGTAACCCCAAATGCTTGGGTGGTAGAGTAATTATGGTGTACGCATACGTGGAGATAGTATTTGTGTAGCAATCACCGGCATAGCGTAACTGAGGAGGAATAAGGGGAACCAGCCACGATCTGAAACACTGCCAGGTCCCAACCACCCACAACAATCTGCCTCCCCCCCTTTCTCTTTGGGCCAATAGGAATCAAAGCTCTTCCTCCCAACATTTTATTACTAGACCAGGTGTGTGGGCTGTGTCATTCTTGGTGAGGTGAGAGGATCACCATGAAGTACCAGCAGCAGCGGGGATCAGACAGCAACCCCAGGCAGAATAAAAAGGGTAAGAAGACATGTAAGTAAAATTAATCCACCGCAGCACGATATTTAAACAAATAAACTCTTGATAAATATCAAATCTACGATGCCCTATCTTATTAGTGTGTATAGCGTATGTTAAAAAATGGCGTGTTGTCCCATTGACAGATTTAATATGGGCCAATTAAAATTAAAAGAAAGACCTGATCATTCTCGTTGCTTACGTTCATAGTATCTATAATTAAATGGCTGATTCATAACTGTTATGATAAATAAAAATGGTTCACCCAGGGTCACACTATCTGCCTTCTAACAAACCATACACCAGATTTTTTCAAGTAGCTTATGTGGCAGGCCTTATGTTTACCTCAGATATATGTATAGTATTTAACCTTCTCTTTCTGAGCATTGCTGGTGAATTAAATAAAAACTTAGTTTCTACTCTCTTGGAAAATGCCTTTCCGATACTAATACCTGAAACACTACTCTCTGATACTGACAAGGGTGAGATTGAGTCAATAATTAAATCACTGAAAACTAAGGACACTCATGGACATGATGGAGTACCTGGGAGAATATTATAGTACTGTGCTGCACATGTTGTCCCTGTACTTAGCTATATTTGTAATTTTCCTTCAAGAATGGTCAGCTTCCTGAACGATTAAAGTACTCAGTGCAGACCGCGGTGGCCGAGCGGTTCTAGGCGCTTCAGTCCGGCACCGCGCGACTGCTACGGTCGCAGGTTCGAATCCTGCCTCAGGCTTGGATGTGTGATGTCCTTGGGTTAGTTAGGTTTAAGTAGTTCTAAGTTCTAGGGGACTGATGACCTCAGATATTAAGTCCCAGTCCACAGCTCGTGGTCGTGCGGTAGCGTTCTCGCTTCCCACGCCCGGGTTCCCGGGTTCGATTCCTGGCGGGGTCAGGGATTTTCTCTGCCTCGTGATGACTGGGTGTTGTGTATTGTCCTTAGGTTAGTTAGGTTTAAGTAGTTCTAAGTTCTAGGGGACTGATGACCACAGATGTTAAGTCCCATAGTGCTCAGAGCCATTTGAACCATTTTTTTGTTAAGTCCCATAGTGCTCAGAGCCATTTTTTAAAGCACTCAGTAGTAAAGAGGGAGAAAGCTATAATGTACATAATTTTAGACCTATTTCTATGCCATCAGTGTTTGCTAAAGTTATTGAAAAGGCTGTGTATGTAAGAAGAATTGATCATTTTATTTCACATAATTTGCTGTTCGGTTTAGAGGTGGTTTAACAACTGAAAATGCTATATTCTCTTTTCTTTGCGAGGTACTGGAGGGTCTAAACAAAAGGTTTCGATCGCTAGGCATCTTTTTTATTTAACTAAGGCGTTTGATTGTGTTGACCACAAAATATTGTTCAGAAGTTGGACCATTATGAGATACAAGGAGTAGCTCACAATTGGTTCACCTCTTACTTTAACAATAGACAACAAAAGATTATTATCCACAGTGCTGAGAATGGCTATGATGTGGAGTCTGAGTGGGGCACTGTCAAATGTGGAGGGGTTGGGGTACCCCAGGGATCAGTGTTGGGGCCATTACTGTTCCTTATTTATATAATCGATACGCCTTCTGGTATTATAGGTGATTCTAAAATATTTCTGTTTGCCGATGACACTAGCTTGGTAGTAAAATATGTTGTGTGCGACATTGGCACCGTTTCAAATAGTGTGGTTCATGACGCTAAATCACAGTAAGACTCAGTATTTACAGTTTGTAACACATAGAACAACAAAACCCGACGTTTTAATGTCTCAGAATGGGCATATGATTAGTGAACCTGAACAGTTCAAATTTCTAGGTGTTCAGATAGATAGTAAACTGTCGTGGAAAGCCCACGTTCGGGATCTTGATCAAAGATTTAATGCTGCCATTTTCACTATTCGAACAGCAGTTCGACACGAAAAGTAGTCTACTTTACTTATTTTCATTCGCTTAAGACATATAGCATTATATTTTGGGGTAACTCTTCCCATTCTCAAAGGGCATTTTTGCACCAGAAACGGGCGGTTCGGGCAATACGTGGTGTAAGTACGCGAACCTCATGGACTCTAAAACGCATACCTTAAGAGCTATCAGATATTCTTCATTTTCAATATTGTAAAACAAACCTCTTCTGCTGCAAGCTCTTTTCTTTCCATATTTTGGGAAGTGGTAGTATGAACCAAAACAAGAAAAAAATGTCCAGTAAACATGTGCTCTAAAATGCATACCTTTAAAGTTATGAGCACTTGTTCATCAGAAGAGTTGTGTTCCAAAGGTGCTCATAGCTGTTAAGGAATGCATTTTAGAGCACATGTTTACTGGACTTTTTTTCTTGTTTTGGTCCATACTACCAGTTCCCAAAATATGGAAACCTTGCAGTAGAAGAGATTTGTTTCACAGTATTGAAAATCAAGAATATCTCATAGCTCTTAAGGTATGCGTTTTAGAGCCCATATTTGCTTGACATTTGTGCTTCTGTTATCATGTACTTTCAGCAGTGTAAGTTTACGCCATCCTTTTTGATACACCCTGTATAATTTAATGAAGGCATGGAGTTTTTTGTAAGCAAAGCATGACCCCCAACCAGTATTCCAAAACACGTACGTAAATACGAGGCGCTTGAATTTTAAAACAATAACGTCACTATGAGGCTAGTCATAGCAGACTTGTAAATAACGACTGAAAATCCGAAGTATATACACGCCTCTGCGGTCCGTGCAAATCTCACCACAGCATGACGGTGTGCGATGGCCTCCAGGGAGGAGGTACTAGCGAGGCAACCGATCGCTCTGTCCTCAGATCTGCCATCTATTTGAGAAGCTCAACTGTTCTGTACTTCGCGTATATGAATTGCATAGTCCGCGGAAGAACCGCCCCGGCCTGAACGCATGGGCAACACACACGCATTGGTTCCCAGTGACTGCCGAAAAAACGTCTACATCTACATCTACATTTATACTCCGCAAGCCACCCAACGGTGTGTGGCGGAGGGCACTTTACGTGCCACTGTCATTACCTCCCTTTCCTGTTCCAGTCCAAGCGGTTCTAGGCGCGTCAGTTTGGAACCGCGAGACTGCTACGGTCGCAGGTTCGAATCCTGCCTCGGGCATGGATGTGTGTGATGTCCTTAGTTTAGTTAGGTTTAAGTAGTTCTAAGTCCTAGGGGACTGATGACCTCAGATGTTAAGTCCCATAGTGCTCAGAGCCATTTGAACCATTTGAACCTGTTCCAGTCGCGTATGGTTCGCGGGAAGAACGATTGCCGGAAAGCCTCCGTGCGCGCTCGAATCTCTCTAATTTTACATTCGTGATCTCCTCGGGAGGTATAAGTAGGGGGGAAGCAATATATTCGATACCTCATCCAGAAACGCACGCTCTCGAAACCTGGACAGCAAGGTACACCGCGATGCAGAGCGCCTCTCTTGCAGAGTCTGCCACTTGAGTTTGCTAAACATCTCCGTAACGCTGTCACGCTTACCACATAACCCTGTGACGAAACGCGCCGCTCTTCTTTGGATCTTCTCTATCTCCTCTGTCGACCCGACCTCGTACGGATCCCACACTGATGAGCAATACTCAAGTACAGGTCGAACGAGTGTTTTGTAAGCCACCTCCTTTGTTGATGGACTACACATTTTCTAAGGACTCTCCCAATGAATCTTAACCTGGCACCCGCCATACCAACACTGACAAATGGGGAATCACCGCTCTGTGTCGTGGCCGGTAACAGTCAACATTCGAGTGGCCGACACTTGGCTTCCCCTAAAAACACTCGCACCACTTGTTAAAGGCGCACACCCGCCAACACCTACGCAACTAGACCAACGTGCGTGCTCTCAGAAGCAGTTGGCGGACGCAGTATGCTGGCAGCCTTAAAAACGATCTAAAAATATCTTTTATTACACGTCTCATGTATGCCGTTGAGTGCGTCTGTGAACTGATGGATTTGCCCCTACTGCCTTCCGGCTTAAGTGTTTGTGTTTATTCAGGCACAGTTTTTTCTTCCGAATGTTTCTGGTTATTATCCTTGTCATTTCTAACTGTTTCTTGATGATTGAGCAGAAAGTTTTACATTAGGTTCCTACGACTTCCGCATGAGAGCGAAGAGCTGCCAACAAACATGGAAAAACCTAATGTTTATGTATTTTTGTAACTAGGCATACAACTGCAACTGCGTGGTTCATTCAACAATCATTTTTGATTGCGCTTACTCTCTCGTAATGCACTGTATATTTCGTAATCGTTTCCCACAACGTGGCATGCATGTGATAAAAAATTCGAATTCTAGATTGGTCCGAACGGGGAATCTAAAGTATTTTACAGTGAAACTTCCTGGCAGATTAAAACTGTGTGCCCGACCGAGACTCGAACTCGGGACCTTTGCCTTTCGCGGGCAAGTGCTCTACCAACTGAGCTACCGAAGCACGACTCACGAGTGGTACTCATAGTTTTACTTCTGCCAGTACCTCGTCTCCTACCTTCCAAACTTCACAGAAGCTCTCCTGCGAAACTTGCAGAACTAGCACTCCTGAAAGAAAGGATATTGCGGAGACATGGCTTAGCCACAGCCTGGGGGATGTTTCCTACAGTGGCTTATCTCCAGTAGCGTAGCGTATTGGGATTGCAACACAGGTAGGCAATTTGTAACGACGGGTGAACAGTCTTGATATATAACCATGCTCGACTTCACATTCCTCGCTTTTTCCCTCTACTTCAATAAAATTATCAGATTGAAAGTGCGGTACGGGAAGATTTACATCGAATCAGACAAAGTTCTGTCTACGACACTGTCATTAAAGGCGAAGCCCAAACCAGCTAATACTCGAGTCATAGGGACCTACTTAAATCTATTTGATGTATTGCATCCTTACCTTAAGAGCTGTGAAGTAACAAAAATGCTGTAAAACACTCCTTAGGTACTGATGGCCGACTATATCGAAGAATTTAATTAAATCAGTGCTCAGTCGCCTTAACGTTTATGCCTGATGCTGCTGGGAGAAGTCTGCGAGTAGGATTCTACCTACGTATCTCTGTTTACATTTTTTAAAGCTCTTTCTAGGTCTTACCCGGTAACTACTCTCAGTTGCCCATTACTTACGAGTGCATGTATAGCGAGCATTCGTCACTTTCACAGCTCAATCAGGCAGTAACTCGGACATATGTTTGTGAGGTAACGGGCGAGTTGTGGCGCCCTGAATATATTCTAAGTTCAGAGTTGGCGGCCACCGTAAAATGGGAAATAATATGTCTACATCTACATCTACATCTACATGGATACTCTGCAAATCACATTTAAGTGCCCGGCAGACGGTTCATCGAACAACCTTCACAATTCTCTATTATTCCAATCTCGTATAGCGCGCGGAAAGAATGAACACCTATGTCTTTCCGTACGTGCTCTGATTTCCCTTATTTTATCGTGGTGATCGTTCCTCCCTATGTAGGTCGGTGTCAACAAAATATTTTCGCATTCGGAGGAGAAAGTTGGTGATTGGAATTTCGTGAGAAGATTCCGTCGCAAAGAAAAACGCCTTTCTTTTAATAATTTCCAGCCCAAATAATGTATCACTTCAGTGACACTCTCTCCCATATTTCGCGATAATACAAAACGTGCTGCCTTTCTTTGAACTTTTTCGATATGCTCCGTCAGTCCTATCTGGTAAGGATCCCACACCTCGCAGCAGTATTCTAAAAGAGGACAGACAAGCGTAATGTAGGCAGTTTCCTTAGTAGGTCTGTTACATTTTCTAAGTGTCCTGCCAATAAAACGCAGTCTTTGGTTAGCCTTTCCCACAACATTTCCTATGTGTTCCTTCCAATTTAAGTTGTTCGTAGTTGTAATATCTAGATATTTAGTTGAATTTACGGCTTTTAGATTGACTGATTTCTCGTGTAACCGAAGTTTAACGAGTTCCTTTTAGCACTCATGTGGATGACCTCACACTTTTTGTTATTTAGGGTCAACTGCCACTTTTTGCACCATTCCGATATTTCTTCTAAATCCTTTTGCAGTTTGTTTCGATCTTCTGATGACTTTATTAGTCGATAAACGACAGCGTCATCTGCAAACAACCGAAGACAACTGCTCAGATTGTCTCCCAAATCGTATAGATATAGAACAGCAAAGGGCCTATAACACTACCTTGGGGAACGCCAAATATCACTTCTGTTTTACTCGATGACTTTTCGTCAATTACTACGAACTGTGACCTCTCTGACAGGAAATCACAAACCCAGTCACATAACTGATACGATATTCCATAATTTCACTACGAGCCGCTTGTGTGGCACAATGTCAAAAGACTTCCGGAAATCCAGAAATACGGAATCGATCAGAAATCCCTTTTGCCGGCCGGTGTGGCCGAGCGGTTCTATGCGCTTCAGTCTGGAACCACGCGACCGCTATGGTCGCAGGTTCGAATCCTGCCTCGGGCATGGATGTGTGTGATGTTCTTAGGTTAGTTAGGTTTAAGTAGTTGTAAATTCTAGGGGACTGATGACCTCAGATGTTAAGTCCCATAGTGCTCAGAGCCATTCTTTTTAAATCCCTTGTCAATAGCACTCAACACTACATGTGAATAAAGATCTAGTTGTGTTTCACAGGAACGATGTTTTCTAAACCGATGTTGACTGTGTGTCAATAGACCGTTTTCTTCGAGGTAATTCATAACGTTCGAACACAATATAGGCTATGTTCTAAAATCCAGCTGCATATCGACGTTAACGATATGGGCCTGTAATTTAGTGGATTACTGCTACTACCTTTCTTGAATATTGGTTTGACCTGTGCAACTTTCCAGTCTTTGGGCACAGATCTTTCGTCGAGCGGACGGTTGTATATGATTGTTAAGTATGGAGCTAATGCATCAGCATACTCCGAAAGGAACCTAATTATTATACAGTCTGGACCAGAAGACTTGCTTTTATTAAGTGATTTAAGTTGATTCACTACTCCGAGGATATTTACTTCTACGTTACTCATGTATGAATACAATGGCAAATAACATCAGTACTATTCAAACAGCTACAGATACAATTCGGACTGATATGGGTACAATGCGAACTGAAATAGGTTCCGCTGTGAAAGAGGAAGTTGAAAAAATTGAGGGAAAATTTGAAAAAGCAATTGATTCAAGTTATGAATGTGTAATGAATCAGTGTACGAATGGTGATAAATGGAAAGATTCAGTGGTTCAAAAATAAGTTAAAGAGGAGATGAATTTTGTGAAAGCAAATTGGGTGGAGAGTTCTGCAGAGGTATTAGCAAATATTAGCAATTGCAGTTGGGAAGGTGTTGTAGTAGCAAGTATTTCTGAGGCGGCGAAAAGCGTCGATGTTAGTGAAGGCGGCGTAGCTTTGGTCTCGCCAGCTGCAAGTGAGGGTGATTGGGTTTCAGCGGAGAGCGTCAATGTTGGCTCTGAGCACTATGGGACTTAACATCCGAGATTATCAGTCCCCTAGAACTTAGAACTACTTAAACCTAACTAACCTAAGGACATCACACACATCCATGCCCGAGGCAGGATTCGAACCTGCGACCGTAGCGGTCGCGCCGTTCCAGACTGAAGCGCCTAGAACCGCTCGGCCATACCGGCCGGCAAAGCGTCAATGTTACTAAGGGAGGCTTAGCCTTGGTCTCGCCAGCAGCTGAAGTTAGAAACGTATCGGCGGAGGTAGATGATTTTTTTTGAAGAAGCAGAGTAATGGTAGTTTATGTAATGATGTAAAAGCTACTGGTATCGATACTTCGGATGAAGGAATTGACGCGTTTCTAGTCACGAATGAAGGCGAAACAAAACTTATTGATGAATGTGCGGATCTAAAACGTTTGTTAGAATATGAATGTGAGAGTGTATGTAAGGTAAGATCGGGGGTTAATCTGGATGAAAAGGGTGTAGAAATGGCAGTGCATGCTGTTTTTTGTCCGATCACGGAATGTGGCAAGGCTGGAAGTCCCAAAATTGTCCGACAAGGTAGCAGCAATTTGTGTAATGTAGCGGCGGAGGATGAAGTTGAGTACGATTCACGTAAAGTGAATTTGTCGACGGGGGAAAGTAAGGTTTCTGATGTGAATTTATGTAGTGATTCATATGGTGTATCAGCCGATAAGGTTGCTGAGACGAATATTCAAGGTGATTATGGCTTAGGCATCGATGTATTATTTCAGGAAGATAAAGTGTTTAACAGTGAATTGTTGTGTAATTTTGCTGAAGCTGCAAGTGTCGATATTTTGGCGGGGCAAAACAGTAAAGTTGTGCATGCTGTGGGTAGTGAATTGGCGAAATGTGTGGAAGAACTAACAGAAAATTTAGAGAGGGCTGAAGTAAATAGTGTCGATGGGGATAGTTTGTGTAATGAAGTTCGTGCGAATTGGTATATGAAGGAGTGTGAGCCGGCCAGAGTGGCCGTGCGGTTCTAGGCGCTACAGTCTGGAACCGAGCGACCGCTACGGTCGCAGGTTCGAATCCTGCCTCGGGCATGGATGTGTGTGATGTCCTTAGGTTAGTTAGGTTTAATTAGTTCTAAGTTCTAGGCGACTGATAACCTCAGAAGTTAAGTAGCACAGTGTTCAGAGCCATTTGAACCATTTTTGAGGAGTGTGATTTCAGTGTGACTGATACGCTACTTGCTGCCGCATATGTGGAAACGAGAGAAGTTTAAAACTGCTAAGAGTGTATAGAGAAAGGGGAGAAATGAAAAGCAGTTCTAATCTGTAATTAGTGGTAGTAATTTATATGTTTATTTGGAGATTCATTAGTAATTTGTTAGTTTATTGTGGCACTGTATGTATGCAAAAGGGGGAAGTTTAGGCACTGAGGGTGCGTGGAGGTCAGTGACCTCATAGATTTAAGTAAAATATTTATTGATTTATGCCTTGTACAAGAGTGTGGCAAAGAATTTAGTGATCAATTTGAAGGTTACTAAAATTGTAATTGTATGTGCACGTAATATTTTGTGTGTGGAGGTAGGAAGGATTCATTAAAGTCAACTAAATAGAACTTGTGGGAATTTGAGCTTACTGTGATTCAGTCGTTTGCCTTGTGACTTTGTTCCTAAAGTATCGTTTTCCGCTGGAGGGAATCTTTAGCGAGGATCCTGGTTGGTTTTGGGAAATGGTTTGTTGACAGGTTTCTACTTTTGATGTGTTAGTTTAAGTTTATTTCGCAATTCATGCTTGTTTATGCATAACTGAAATACAAGCATTTATTTAATATGCCGTTACGTTGATAATTTGTGACAGGTTAAGTTTATTTCGAAATTCATGCTGCTCCCACATCACTACAAAAATCTTGTAAGCACTATTGGCCTGGAGTTTTAATCATTTAATTCTTCTCTTTGAAATTTGTTTTATATGTACTTGTATGAACTGAAGGGTGCAACTTCTGAACATTCTGGCAAGCCAGAATGGCAATAAGTGGAGGTGTGTGAGGTAACGGGCGAGTTGTGGTGCCCTGAAAATATTCTAAGTTCAGAGTTGGCGGCCACCGCTGGAGCCGCTCAGCAAGCCGCAGGCCGTTAGTAACCGCGTGATGCTGCACAATGGCTGGACCACGTGGTCCATCGGCCGCATGGCTGCAAATTCCGTGCCGATGAAGGAGACATGCACGGAGTGCCAAAGATGGCGGACTTTGTGAAACCTTAATGGCAAACATTTCACAGTTTGTATAGAAATTAATGGTAGCCAAATGAATCATGATACCTTAAAAAGAAATATGTACATTACCATTATTTGCACGACGATTCTGATGGTGTAATCAGATTAACAATATCTTTATTACACTGCTGGCCATTAAAATTGCTACACCACGAAGATGACTTGCTACAGACGCGAAATTTAACCAACAGGAAGAAGATGCTGTGATATGCAAATGATTAGCTTTTCAGAGCATTCACACAAAGTTAGCACCGGTGGCGACACCTACAACGTGCTGACATGAGGAAAGTTTCCAACCGATTTCTCATACACAAACAGCAGTTGACCGGCGTTGCCTGGTGAAACGTTGTCGTGATGCCTCGTGTAACGAGGAGAAATGCGTACCATCACATTTCCGACTTTGATAAAGGTCGGATTGTAGCCTATCGCGATTGCGGTTTATTGTATCGTGACATTACTGCTCGAGAAATGAACTTTGAAAATCCAAATCATTTCCCGAAACGTGTTATGCAAGTGATAAATATTTATAGATTAGATAGACCGAGATGGGTAATCGTAGGTATTTTTACAATGGCATATTGACACGTAACGTCCTCTCCTCCGACCACGTACCGGTCATTTTTGGCCTCGACGTGGCCGGAGCTTCTCTTCCAGACAGCCGTCCGAGCTATTATTTTTGAAGCTATTACTGCTGTCTGTCAGAAATTTTATTTAATATGGTAATTTGTCGAAAATTTTTATAGCAACGTATTTTACCACTTTCTATGCCAGAGATAGGTTGAGTAAAGGATAGTGTAAGTCTTCCTTTTTTCTGCTATTATACTCATGAATGTCGCTGTTGTTTTTAAACTGGTCCATGTTGTTGAGAACAAATTTCATTAGGGAGTAAATGCGCTGTGAGGCTGTTGTAAGGATTCCCAATCTTTTAAAAAGATGCCTACAACATGTGCGACTATGAACCCCACACATTATTCTAACCACTTACTTTTGAGCAGTGAATACTTTTTGTCTAAACGTTGAGTTACCCCAAAATATTATTCCATATGACATCAGAGAGTGAAAGTGTGCAAAGTATGGTAGCTTACTAATTTCTATATCCTCATAATTGGCAATTATTCTGACTGCAAAAGTTGCTGAACCTAGTCGCTTTAGAAGATCCAAAACACGAATTTTCCAATTAAGATTCTCATGTATATGACTTTTCCAAAGACTTTATTTGTATCATTTTCAATTGGAGTTTCTTTTACTGGATTAATAATGATGCTTGTATCATCAGCAAACAGTGTCAGTTCAGCTTCCTGTTTCAGATAGGAAGGCAGGTCGTTCACGTATACCAAGAACAGAAGGGCACCGATGATTGAACACTGTGGAGCACCTAATGTAATTTCACCCCAGTTAGATGAAGTGGCAAACTTATTTAAATCACTTGACCCATATAATGAAACTTTTTGCTTCCTGTTCTGTAGGCATGACTTAAACCACTCATATGCTATTCCATTTATACCATAGAATTGTAATTTCTGTAACATAATGTCATGGTTCACACCATCAAATGCTTTGAAGAAGTCACAGAAAATTTCTATTAGTGACATTTTACTATTTAAAGACTCTATTATGTGGACAGTGAACTTGTATATTACTGTCTTAGTGCAACAGCATTTTTGAAATCCGAACTGTGATTTACTAAGTATTCCATTATTGTTGAGATGGCTACCCACTCTTGAGTACATTACTTTCTGGAAGATTTTTGAAAATGCTGTAAGCAAGGATACTGGCCGATAATTATTGACATCTGTGGTGTCCCCCTTTTTGTAGAGAGGCCTGACGATAGCATATTTTAACCTGTCTGGGAGAATACCTTGAGTTGGTGATGCATTACATATGTGACTCAGAACTTTGGCTGTAATTGCTCCACATTGTTTTAATACCTTATTAGAGATGTCGTCTACTCCAACAGAACATTTATTTTTCAGATTTAATAATTTTACTTATTTCACAAGTGGTTGTTGGGTGAAACTTAATCTGACTAAATTTTTTTCAAAACAGACTCTTCCATGTACTGCCTAGCTTTTTTTTTTGAACTGTTCTCACCAATTTTTTCTCCTATACCTAAGATATGGTTGTTATATACATTAGCTACTTGTGTACTGTTGGTTAGGATGGTCTTGTTCTCTTTAATAGCCATACTACCTACCCCAGTGGGTACTTTTCCTGTCTCCCTTCCATATCGATTTTATTTTATTGCCAGAGTTGTTAATTTCTTCTCTAAAATACATATTTCTTGATTTCCTTACAACTTTTCTTGGTATTTTACGTTGTTAATAACAATTCTAGTTCACTTTTCTTATCAGAATCACCTAGAAAGCTCACATTGAAATCACCACAGATTAATAACTTCTTCTTTTTGTCTGACAGACAGCATAATAGGGAGTCAAACTCTTTTATGAACAGCTCCCAGTCTCCTCATGGGGACCTGTACATTGTTGCTGATATCAATACTACATTATCTAGCTGAAGTTCACATGCACAAACCTCAAAGAGCTGATCAACACAAAATTTGCTTACTCCTACAGTTTTGAATTTATACCCTTGTTTTATGAAAACGGCAACTCTTCCTTTATCCGTCTTAGATCTACAAGTATAAGACGCTAAATTATACCCACTTTTACTGACACTATCCATATCCATAGTGATATGGTGTTCAGACAGATAGAGTATATCAATCTCATTCTCATTTTTGAGATCATCTAAACACACTAATAGCTTATATGAAACTTCCTGGCAGATTAAAACTGTGTGCCCGACCGAGACTCGAACTCGGGACCTTTGCCTTTCGCGGGCAAGTGCTCTACCATCTAATAGCTTATATACTTAATTTTTTATTCCCCTGATAGTTTGATGAAGTAAGTTGATACTGCCCTTAGCTTTATCCCTATTTACTGTACATGAAGTTTCTTTTATTCTATTTATCTTGACTGTCACCTGTCTGGACTTTGACTTTTACCTAAAAAGACCTGTCTGCTTGGACCCATTAACCACAGGGATCACCCCTTATGTTTCTGTGGACCCCCTTACAGTTTCTGCTAATAGACAAGCTAACTTATTTTTAACCGTCCTATTCAGATGCAGGCCATGTGTAGTGTGTCCCCACCTATTCAGATGCAGGCCATGTGTAGTGTGTCCCCACCTACCAATAGCATTTACTGGAACAACACTTACGTGAGATTTTGCCAGTGCCTGGAGTATCCTGTTCAGCTCAGTGTTAACATGCCTTACAGCAGTGTTTACCCAGGGCTGATCATGGCGCTGAAAGGCCTCACAAACCCCACATTTGTGTGCTCAGTTTCTGTTCCTATTTTATCCAGGCCACTCCTAATACTGTATCTTCGATTCATAGCCAGCCTGTTTCTTGCTCCCCCAGCTATAATTACCTGATCTTCCTTCTCAAAGTCCCTGCATAGCTGACCTAAGTTTTCTGTCACCTGGCTAAGGCTAGCACTTGGTTTCACAAAACTGTGACCTGGTACCCTGCACCTAATTTCTCCTGAAGCTGCTGGCCCACACCCCTCACATGACTGCTGCCTATAAGCAGAATTCTTCTTTTCCTATTCTGGTTTGATCCCGACCTGTCTTTCTTCTTTATGCTAATATTCTGCTTCGACCTACTTTCAAATACATCTGGATGAGGCCCTTCCTCCACTTCAGATAGCAAGCCAAACTGATTTAGTAATTGAATTTCTGGAGTTTTTTCAAGTGTTTCCCTTTTTCGCCCTTTGCTTGCTACCTTTTCCCAGTTCCCAGTCTCTTTTTCCTCCCTTGGCCTACATAACTCCAAGTTCTCGTTTTCTAATTCAGCCTTAACGGCAAAAATTTTTGCCTCCTGTTCAACGATTTTCCTTTCTTTCTACATAACCCACACTGCCATGGAAGAGCCTAATTTTCTACCCTCGTTTCCTCGCCGCTGCATTCGCCGAAATGAAACCATAACTTACAGTCTACACAGAACACTCTCTCTTTCAAATTTCTACGCTTACCACCACATTTGTCACACATGGTTTGACAGACAAACTTAACACAAAAGCAGAGAATAAGTTGGCACAAGACCACAGTAGTTTCGTAACCTGTAGCCTACTAATCCATAAATAAACACTAATGTAAACAAACTTTTAAACTTACTTCCGAAAGTTTTAACTACCTAAACTCTGTATGACCGACACGAATTAATTTGACTCTGAAGCGGTAACTCTAGTCAAAAACGAATATCTACACTCGCGCGAAATGTACGCCTGAAAAACGTAAACAAAACAAGCGACTACCGGCCTTTTACGAAATACTTCCTTTTCGATCTAAATACGGCCAGAAAAGCGAAACCTTCAATAGATAGCTTAGAGAATAAGTATATACACTAGTCTAAAACGTAATATTAACTAAATTAGCTCTTATTTCAATATTAATTACTTAACTTAGCGATAGCTTCGTATACGGGCATCTGCCCAGCTCCAGAGATCCTAGTATACAAACTGCGCAGCCAGTAGTTCTAAGTCTAGGGGACTGATGACGTCATATGTTAAGTCCCATAGTGCTTAGAGCCATTTGAACCAATCAAAAATGACTGCCTGTCTGTTGGCAAATCTGCAGCGCTGTGTCTGTGATCTGTGTCCCAGTGCGAACACTCCAGTTCAAACTAATGCATGTCCGGCGGTGACTGCTGTGAACACAGTGACCCTGACTGTCACATGTGGCGAGGGTGAGTCACTGCTGCGTCACAGTAGCTCGGTGAGGCAGCGTAGTGTCCCGGTGTGAACGCTCCAGTTGAAACGAATGTATCTCTGTCGGTGACCTTCGCTGGTGACCGTCACCAGTATCCCAGTGTGAAGCGGGCCAGTGATGAAGTGGGAGTAGTTAGGGTGACATTACATGCGCCCCCCCCCCCCTTTCGCCTACCGTCACCTTCTACCCGAAAATATCACTTTAGAATTTGCAAATGTGTATCTCTAATGCGACGTAAAACACCCAGAAAAGTGACTCATCTTCTAGATTCCTCGTGTCCAAAGTATCACATAAATCAGTATACATATAGTATACGGTACCGAATCAATCATTGTTAAAAAGAAACAGCGGAGTCTTACATTGCATTCAAGATAATCAACACACTTGATCCTTTAGAACGTGCATTTTAACGTCAATCAACACTGCTTTATATTGATAGCCTAACACAGCCGTAGGTTCCTAATATTTCTTCGAAATGACTTCCAGCGCTTCTCTGATGATTTTTTTCCCGACTCGCCGACTGTTGAACCTGTATGACCAACATGTAGGGGAATATGGTAACTTCACCTCGACATCATTCATGTCTCTAGAATGCCCCGTCTTTCCACTATTCAAGCATAGATACGTTGTATCATTCCTCTCTTATATATAGTAGTTGCATTAAAGGCCTGCAGCCCTTACCGCAAATTACGATTGCTCCCACTGCATAATACTCTTTATATAAGTGAATGTATGGTTTCGTCTATATCCTAAGTACCTAGTGCTTACGCTAGACTTTTCGATTACTCCCTCTGTGTAAATATACATACTCTGTATACTCCTTTTTTATTAGGATCTTTTCCATATTTTTCCATATTCTCCATATTTTTCCTTGTCTTACATATATCTTTCAATATTTTTATCCATATTCTATGAATAAATGTAGAAGAATATTTGTGCTCTCATTGCTTACCTTACCAGTTTCTTTAGCATCCAACAGGTGCCGTTATCCCTCTCCTTTACATCTAGTGTTTATATCGGGAATTGAGATTACTCTTTCTGTATAGTTACAGATATCCTATATTCCTATTTTCATATCTTTCTCTGTATTTTTACAATTTTTCTATATTTTTACCATACTTTCAGTGTTTTTCCATATTTTCCTTATTTTTATCCATTTTCTATGTGTGGAAGTAAAAAAATATTTATGCTCTTATTATGTACCCTACCAAGTTTCTGTTTCATGCAACAATGATTTGGATCCCTGCAATAAGCCAGAGAGAATCTACTCTACAAAATGTCTGCAAGACCACATGCTACTCTTCTACCTTCAAATAACATCTGAGAAAGAAAACCTCCATCAACGCACAACGCTAACTACCAAAGACAACCCTCTAAAAACACACACACCTTTGTTGCAGACTTGAGGAGTCTTAAACACAGCTTTATGGTTACTGGTTCTTACAAAATACTATTCCATGACCATCTAACAAAGACGCCATCAGTTTATACATTCTTGTATGAAGATTTATGTAGCAGGTGGAAATAATAATTTTCGAGGTCTGACTTTATCTTATTGGAAACAAACATAGCTCCATTGCGCTATTTTTTGTCAGTGTCTTGTGGTAATATCTACTGAGGATTATCAGTCATTATTTACAAGTCTGTTATGATCAGTGTCGTAGTGACGTTACTGTTTTTACATTCAAACGTCTCCTTTTTACGTATGTAGTTTGGAACACTGGTTGGGAGCCATGCTACTTAGTGCTTACAGAAAACGTTAAGATATCATTAAGGTAAATTCATTCTGCTGATAGGACAACATAGCTATTTCGAACACACACTATGACGTCACACACACTAATAATGTGCAGTGACGTAGATTTGGTATGTAGCAGGAGTTTATTTGTTTAAATATCGTCTTGTGATAGATTAATTTTACTTACATGTCTTCTCACTCTTTTTATTGTATATGAGTACGCAGCCTGATCCCTGCTATAGCTGGCACATCATGGGGATCCTCTCACCATGATGAACAGAACAAGAATGACACAGCCCACGCATTTGCTGTTGTAACAAAAGTGGGATTGGGAGCTTGATTAACAACCATTTTGCAGAATATTCCGAAAATGCTGGATACTTTGGTGCTAATTGTGTTAATTGAGATACAAAACTTGAAGGTGGCCATTTTGGAACATTAATTATGGTAATATTGGCTACTGTTTTCAAGTAGCGTAAGTGACTGTTCACACAATGCGCTTAGAGGAGTGAATCGACTAACATTTTCCGACATTTTTGCCGAACCTGCCACGTCATCATTAATTTACACAAATACTATAATGTCAAAGTATCTTGCATCATAAATTACGTTAATATTGATAACCATTTTGAAGAATATATCATGATGTCATTAATTTATACACACATTGTAATATCAAAGTGTCTTACCTTGTAAAGTACGGTAATACAGACATCCATGTTTTAAGTGAGACAGCTATAGTGCTAGCATTCCTCTCACTACAGAGTGCAGACATTGAATAAGGGAACTCACGTAATTGGAATTATTATTATTATTATTATGTAGTATTCTGCCTAGTGGCAGGTCCATGTCTTCGTACGGAGAATTTCTGATTCCACTGTTCCCTGTCTACAGCGTCTTCCTTCAGTCTGTTGTATCTCCTTCCATCTTTCATGTCGTCCAGATGTTGAATTCTTCTTCTTCCTCGTCATGAGTTTCCTCGGAGTTTCCCTTCGATGACATCATGTATGAGTCCCTCGTGTGTAAGTACATGTACAATCCAGTTGGCCTTTCTTTGAAGAATTGTACGCAGAATACTTCTCTTCTCTCCTACTCTTCGCAGTACATCGTCATTTCTTACGCGATCTGTGCACTTGATCTTTTCCATTCTCCTCCAGCGCCACATTTCAAAGCTCTATAAGTGTTTTTCTCCTTCTTTCTCATGGTCCACGTGTCTGCTCCATACAGTGCAATGCTCCAAATGTAGCACTTTATCAGTTTTTGGAATAATAATAAATTTAATTTATTATTATTATTAGTACTTTTAACAAATACTCATATCCTGATCCAAAACAGACTCATCCTCTCAACATGATGTACAGAATCGAATGATGAGGCCACACATTAGAATTAGAGATAAAAGGGAGAGGGTATGGGTTTCCTGTCATTTTAATATGTTCCCATTGGCTCAGAGAGAAAGCGGGAGGGATGAAGGAGGATTACCTTCATTTTCACACCAATTTTGCTGTCACACCGCTGTCCAAGGGTTTCAGGTTACATTCTGACCCTGACTATAACACTCACGGATGCGTTACTGGCGTGGGCGACCATGTGACTAGCGTCAGGTTACAAACTGACCTTGAATGTACTACAGTAATTGCCTCAGATGTGTGAACAGGCCGGGGGATCCCTAGGGTGATAGTAATGACCTTGAATACATCTTGTGCAGTTGCATCAGATGTAACATGATATCCTCTTTATCTTGTCAGTGGCCTTGAGATAAGACCGGTGTCTGGGGCAGTATGTCCACTGCACCCATACTGTTGCCAATCATGCCACACCGAACATTGATCGAAAAACCATCTTGGAAATTGATTTCCACTGCAGTGTGTGGATTTTCCTGCGACAGTCAATGATTATTATGTGTTTTGTTGATTACAATTCCTTTCAACATAGCTTCATCAGAGAATATCATTAATGGAAGCAAATGACGACTGTCATTTAATTAGTGACAAAATTCAAGTCGTGTGGCATTGTCACGAATATGAAGATTGTGTATACTCTGTGTGCGAAATGGGTACAAAGTTTCCACATGTAATGTTCACCAAACATACGTTCATTAGACTTTGATAAGTGCAGAAAATCAGTGTTTGCTGGCAATAGGACTATGATGCACAATTTCAACAATGTGCCGCAGTTCCTGTAGCAAGTTGTTGATCTACACATTCAGAAGAAACATGGAAGCCTGGAAGAATAGTTGTTTTATGCTGTGTGCTAGAAACTCTGGTAAACACTCTACGAGCAGGAATTCGACGTGTTGGAAAGCACTATCAGTATTCTTCAACAGCTGTAGGAGCACTGCCATTGCCGAAGGCGTAAACATAGCCATATCTGCATATTCTTCATTAGTGTAGACGTGTGCTATTGTAGCCAGTATGTGTACAAACACAATTAACAGATGCTTCTCTCTGATACACTCTAAAGCCTTCACACTACTTCACACACAACGCACCATGGAGAACTGCTCATTCAACGGATTGATTTATAGGCAGAAATACATCCCGAGCAAAGAAGTTAAAAGCAATGAGGTCGGTTGGGCTCGAATACAACTTCAAAGGGGCTGGGTGGATAAGTCACAGCCGGCCGGAGTGGCCGAGCGGTTCTAGGCGCTACAGTCTGGAACCGCGCGACTGCTACGGTCGCAAGTTCGAATCCTGCCTCGGGCATGGATGTGTGTGATGTCCTTAGGTTAGTTAGATTTAAGTAGTTCTAAGTTCTAGGGGACTGATGACCTCAGAAGTTAAGTCCCATAGTGCTCAGAGCCATTTGAACCATTTGATAAGTCACATACGTGCACGCCACTAATAAATGTACATTAAATGTGTTCCATATCGTAAACCATTCGTAACATGACATATGTCCATATGGAGAATCTTGTTTCAAATGTGCATTGCTGTCATATCCCTGAGTGTTGACCATTCCTCCTGTGACACCCTGTGTGCATCTGCAGAGTTCTGGTGCTGATGGAAATAACGAGTTTCAGATCAGCAGATATTATGATGCTATTAGTTAAAAATTCCTCCACAAGACAGCGTGAAGATAATGCACGTTATATATTGTGTTCTGGCTTTATATGGGACTTTATAATTTTTACTGATGAGATCATATATTATGACAGTCATTATCTCAAAAAAAAGTTCTCTAATTGTTTCGGAGCTTGTCATGGTTTCCTCAGAAAGGCAAGTTATGTAAACTAGCCCATACTTGGTTGACAAACTAATGAGTTAAGAACACCGACGTTGTCGGTACAGTGCTGCAAATCAGAAAGGAATTTCCTGAATGCATGAAAAGTGAAAAACTCATGATGGGTGGTACTTAATGAAGTACAGGAACAAAGCAGATGTTGATGAAATGGAAGGACAAGCAGTCTGCATTGAGTCACATTCCACCTACCCCTCCCCACTCCTCAATGTCATTGATGACATCATGAATTGTTGCCAGATTTGCCCCTCCCCCTTCGCCACTTCTCCTCCACCATTCCGATGTCACAGCCAATTATCCTATGTTTAAAAAGGCAGGAATTTCCAAAAAACGCGAGAAATTCAAAACAGTGCTGTTTTGCTATTGTGTTTCCCCCATCCCTCTGATGCCACATTAGAGTAGGGTACTTGTGTTAAGTATGAAACGATGGGAAATTCTAAAATCCAAGATGGGTAATTGTTCTTTTGGATGGGAATTTAAAAAATCTAATATAACCGTTTGTGCCATCCAAGATGGCCGATCTGAGGATATTGATGCAGCCTGCATGACTGCCAGATTTCCTGTGTTTCCCCCAAACCTTCTGACATCAGAATGCAAGATGGCGAACAAGGATGGTGGATGTGGAGGATACAGGCACAGGCTGCATGTTTCCTAGGCCACTTCCTCTAAGAGTCCAGTTGCCTCGAGTTTAAAATGGCATATAAAATTAAAAGGTGTGACGTTAAACATTTGCGATGCGTGTGTAGCATGACAGGATAGGGATAACTGCGTCTTTATTTAAACAAATGCTCCGTTGTAGAGGGCTTCTGCAGTCTGCACCATTGCCCCGCAATACCTCCTCACGCCGGCACAGACCATGGGTAGCGACTGGGTTGGATGGTCCAGCAGCAACGAGGTTACGAGTGCCTGCGTCTACAGTAGCCTCGGTATTAATACTACACGACAGGTCGACAGCACTCTCATTAAATCTCACTGATGAACAGACAGATAGCTTTCACAAGCGAGTCTGTCATTTCATCAAACAGCATCCAGCACTGGGCTCACATCCCCACTTCTCAAACCGTTTTGAATGTGGATGGCAGGAAATTAAAAAAAATCCAGAATGTTTGCTAGAATCTCAATTATGTCAAGTACAAACTGGTGGAGAACATTACGAAAGTGGAAGAGGTGGACTTATACTTTACCCCATATAGAAAACTGTGTGAAATTAAAAAATATCTCGTGTTTAAAATAGCCAATCACGCACACTTACATACTACAGTACACTGTTATTTCATTTGTTCCTGACAGGTAATTCAAAAATTCAAGCACTCCTGTTCTCTGGGAGAACTTGTGCTAAAGAATGTTTAGGTACTATGTTTTTAAAATTCAGCATAAAAACTTAATGTGCAGGAACTGTGGCAACTATTAAACAAGCCAGTTTTGTTCATAATCATCCCTCAGTTTTACCAGTTTTTTTTTTCGTACGTGATATGTTGCAGTACAGTATCACTGGCCAATTGCAGTCTAACTGTGTTGGTGAGGCAGTAAATTTATCCACAGGGCAGTGGCACTGCGTTACTGCAATACACTTTAGAGGTGTGGCGGTGGGACTTGGAGTCCTGTACCACCCTCCAATGGTGATAGTACTCCACCAGTCAGGCAGAAAAACTTACCCCAACATGGGCAGGTAGGGTGGGAAAGTAGTGGACGCAGAATGGGGGGCTAGTCCCACCTAAGGAAGCATCTGTGGTGGGCATGCCAGGCCTATTGTTATCCGTGGTCAGAATCCGATTCCTCTAGGATGACTTTTACCATTTTTTTCTTTATTGTACTTCAATTCCCCATCTGGGGCGGGCTGGCAGCAGCATATGCGCTGCTCTTCAGCTGAAAGACATGAATTATACAATAGAAGACGTTTAAAATAACATAAAGGAGAAAATATGGCGTACATAGATATGAAAAGGGGGAACATTATGGAAGAGTACAGACCAAAAATGGGGCGACTGTAAAATGGAAATAAAAACCTTAAAAAAGTAGCACACACAAAAAACGACACATTAGGACAATTAAAAGAACACAAGGCGAAGCACGGCCAGAGCATAAAAGCTGCGACGGGTGGCATATCACAGAACAGTCACGGACAGCAGCACTATGTACAAGTCCAGCACACGATTAAAATCACAGTTATTGATTGCACTCGAGAATAGCACCAAACGCAACACAGATGTAGCACACTGATGACGATAAAGAAACGAAGAAGATCTTCCAGGGGTATGGAGATAAGGGACAAAGGAAGAAAAGGGGGGGATGGGTGATGCTAGAGGGGGGAGCAAGGGGGAGATGGGCGGGGAGTGCGCAAAAGGGGGCCAGGAGGGAAGGATGGGGGACGGAAACAGCCGAGGAGGGGGTGCAGGGACTCATGGGGGAAGGAGGAAAATCTGCTCCAGGAGAAGGAAGGGAGAGGAAAAGGGGGGCCTGGAGAGGGGGTGAACAAGGCCAGGCTACAGTTGGTAGGAAGGGTAGATGTCATGGCGAAGTTCAAATTCCGGGAGTGGGAGGTGCTGGAAATTGCCCTGATGAAGGAGATGGAGGGTGTGGAGGTGGAGAGAGGGAGGGATACAGCGATAGAGGGGCGGCAACAGGTGGGGGTTGGGGAGGAAGGAGGAAACCGGAGGGGGGGGGGGAGGGGGAGACTTTTACCAAAAACAAATTAATGTAGTATGCATCCACCATGAAGCCACCACACTTGATAACAAAACATGCTTATACTAATTTACAAGTCAAACTGTGACCATAGAAAAACATGACAAATAAATATGACAAAAAGAGCTACATGGTATGAGAGTGATGATCTGTACCATAGATGTGTGCAGCATTTTGAAACGGAAAACTATCAACGGTGTTATGCACAAGATGCCCATGCATCCTAGAGACCGAAGCCCAAAGGCTGCGGACTGGACAGATATCACTCATCACAGACACGCCGTGTTGTTATTACTTACTCGAACGCATACACCCCTTAAGACGTCCTGACATGCTACTGCTCTTGTTACCTAAGAATGTATAACAGCTATGACACTGACAAATTTGAAAAGGAGTGCAGTGCTGTAACAGTTTGTTAATGTTTTTTTTCTACTAAAATTCTCAGGAAAAATCCGGAAAGTGACAAATTTGTTGCAGTCAATACAACAGTCTCTACATCTTCTGTCATGTAAATATAACATGACGGACTCAAACGAATGGAAGATATCGAAGCAGTTCAGAGGCGTACGGATGTTGTTTTCGTGAAATATAATTGAAAAAAGTTTAGAGAATCAACGTTCGCGACAGACTGCATATCGATTTACTGCCACAAATGCACAATCAGCGACAGAATTCGTAAGATCTTTCGCCTTAACATTATGATGAACTGCACAGCTTTGCATTCTGTTATACAGAATTACCTGCAAGGAGATTAAGTACTACCAACACATTGTCTACAGGCGTGAAGTCGAAAGTTATTCAAGCATTGTCAGACTGTCTTAGATAATGTGGTAGACTATACTGCTGCTGATTTATTTATCTCTTATGTTTATCTGTTGGGTGTAATAGACTAACAAATGGTTCAAATGGCTCTGAGCACTATGGGACTCAACTGCTGTGGTCATCAGTCCCCTAGAACTTAGAACTACTTAAACCTAACTAACCTAAGGACATCACACACACCCATGCCCGAGGCAGGATTCGAACCTGGGACCGTAGCAGCAGCGCGGCTCCGGACTGGAGCGCCTAGAACCGCACGGCCACCGCGGCCGACAATAGACTAACAGAAAGACGCTATTCAGTATGCGCTGTACTACTATAAATGAATTACAAATTATCATGATAACGTTACGCAAAAAGTCTTTGTTTAGCGATACAAAGTATACGAATTGTCATGAATTAGCAGGATAATACGCACTCTCGGCTTCGAAACAGCCTGTTTCTACGTTCAGTCCACAGTCATACTGAAGTAGCGTTACAGGAATAACTACTACAAAAGGATGCAGATGTAGCAATAGGGATAGATGCATAACGAAATCCAGTTAACAAATCATCCAGTACCACAATTAAGTCAATACAATTAATAGAAGCAGAAAAAAGCAAGCACTAGCAAGTGCACAGTTTTGCAAGTTTTTCACCACGATACAAAGGTAGCGACAAAACTTGTAGGAAGAAGTTGTCTTATTTTCTAATTGTCGATCTGCCTGCTAGTGGCTATTTCACAGAAGAGGTAAAAATATTGTCTCCCGCGAGATTAGAACCGAAAACTAATGCAGTCTTTCCCGTAAGGGGCTAACACTTCACCGCAGAGCTAACATACAACCGTAGCAGACAATGATTCTTGTGGTACCAATGATGGCTAAGGCAGAGAATTCGTAGCGTAGATTGTGAAGTAAGATGAAGTTTCTGTTCGCACCAGCTTCCTGTACTCAAAAACATAAATTTTCTACCTCTATGTCATCCGTTAAGTGAGAGTCATTAATCTAAAACATTTAATCTAAATGACAAGAAAACATCGAGTGAGTTTACCAGGATAGTTCTGAACCAATCCAAAAAGTAAATTAACGGTCACGTGGTTGCCAAACGTTCTCTACAAGTTGGAAATTCTGCATTAGACTAGAGACAGGCAAAATATGTTTCCTCGGGGGACGTCTTTGTTGAGCTGCCTAACACTGGGGAATCTCGTGCCTCTAAGACATGCTGGCGACGGCTGTCACCACTCTGACTGGGAGCCAAAATACCTAAAATATGGGACAGTGAGTTTTATTCACATTTCTGTGAGTGTGTTTTTGGTCTAAAGCACAGTTGCGAATAATATTCAGATGCATCGACAGCAACTCGAACATTACAAATAAAGAACAGGGGAAATTATTTAGGTGGCTATTCTCCTCAGTATGTGTCGTAGTTATTTTTGTTTCTCTGCCCCTGCAAACTATACAACACGTTCACTTGAAGTGATTCGCTTTTTAGCATCACTAGACGCTATTAACATTATGAGCAAATAATATTCATTTAAATACTCTGAAGAGCCAAAGAAACTGGTACACCTGCCTAATATCGTGTAAGGCCCGCGCGAGCACACACAAGTGCCGTAATACGACGTGGAGGAACTCGACTAATGTCCGAAGTTGTGCTAGAGGGAACTGACACCATGAATCCTGCAGGGCTGTCCATAAATCCGTAAGAGTACGATATGGTGAAGATACTACCGAACAGCACGTTGCAAGGCATCCGAAATATGCTCAATAATGTTCAAGTCTGGGCAGTTTGGTGGCCAGCGGAAATGTTTAATTCAGAAGAGTGTGTTTGGAGCAACTGTGCAGCAATTATGGATGTGTGGGGTGTCGCATTGCCCTGCTGGAGTTGGCCACGTTCGTCGGAATGCACAATGAACATGAATGGATGCAGGTGATCGGACAGGATACTTACGTACGTCTCCCCGTCAGTCGCATCTAGACGTATGAGGGGTCCCATATCACTCCAACTGCACACGCCCCACATTATTACAGAGCCTCCACCAGCTTGAACAGTCGTCCGCTGACATGCATGGTCGATGGGTTCATGAGGATGTCTCCATACTCGTACACTCAATCCGCTCGATACAATTTGAAACGAGACTCATCCGACCAGGCAACATGTTTCCAGTCATCAACAGTCCAATGTCGGTGTCGACGGGCCCAGGCGAGGTGTAAAGCTTTGTGTCGTGCACTCATCAAGGGTACACGAGTTGGCCTTCGGCTCCGAAAGCCCATATCGATGATGTTTTGTTGAATTTTTCGCACCCTGACACTTACTGATGACCCAGCATTTAGATGTGCAGCAATTTGCCGAAGGATTGCACTTCTGTCACGCTGAACGATTCTCTTCAGTCGTCGTTGGTCCCGTTCTTGCAGGATCTTTTTCCGGCCGCAGCGATGTCGGCGATTTGATGTCTTACCGGATTCCTGATATTCACGGTACACTTGCGAAATGGTCATATGGGAAAATCCCCACTTCATCGCTTCCTCGGAGATGCTGTGTCCCATCGCTCATGCGCTGACTGTTATACCAAGTCCAAACTCACTTAAATTTTGATAACTTGCCATTGTAGCAGCAGTAACCGATCTAACAACTGCGTCAGACACTTGTTGTCTTATATAGGCGTCGTCGACCGCAGCGCCGTATTCTGCCTGTTTACATGTCTCTGTATTTGATTACGCATGCCTATACCAGTTGGCGGTTCAGTGTATTATATACTTTAATATAGTTTTCGTTGTGAATGCTTTCATTGGCATCACTTCTAAGACGTACATTTGCAACTACATCAATACTCTGCAAGCCACCTGACTTCTGGTACAACTAACTGATCCCCCTTCCCCGTTCCACTCGCGAATGGCGCGGCGTGGCTAGAATGATTGTCCATAATCCTCTGTATAAGTTCTAATTTCTCGAATTTTTTCATTGCGGCCATTTCGCGAAATGTGTGTGGGAGGAAGTAATATGTAGTCCGAGTCTTCAATAGTAAGCCTTTCTGTGATGCACAACGCCTTTTCTTGCAGGACCTGCGACTGGTGTTTGTTGAGCATCTCTGCAACCATCTCGCGCCGTAACGACGTTGGATCTTCTCTCTCTCTTCTGTCCCTCAAGCGAGCGTGTGGCGCACTTTGTACACATATAAAGAATAGTTGTCTATATGTCACCAAGGTAAACGTATATGAACAAAATTACAGTTTAATCTTAGCTTAATTAAGCAACGATGAAATAAACTAACATTATATGGGCTAAGTCACTGTTTAATTAAACAAAAACAAAATAAACCTTTCATTGTATCACCCTGTTGCTGCACACACGTGTTGCTCCACAGCAATGACAATCTGGAGCCATGAAACAGCGCAGTTGCATCAGCCCCTTGTTAACCACTTATTTGATTACTAATTATCTCGTAGATAACTGCCTCATTGTGGGACTGTGCTGCTAGCACGGAATCTGAGTTTTTTCTGGCATAGATCGTGATTTTTTTCTCGCCTAGCTTGTCGTTTGTCTTATGCTACTACTGCTCCCTTGGATGTATGACAACACAACTTATTACTGTGTTAGCTCAAGCAATGATGAAGGAACAGGTACGGGTTCGCAATCGTAAAACAACACTGGAACGGTTGAAAACAATTTTATTAGTGACTGGCGTACTTTATACACAGGCCAAGGGCTATCAGCCCTATCTCGTAAGGTTCCCAGGGTGATGAACCTTACTGAAGAAGAGATCGAACAAGCATCTTTTAAGGCATTTCTTTCGTGAGTGAGTTACATTTCCTCAAGATTCTTCCTATGAATCTCAGTCTGGTGTCAGGTTATTTTATTATTTGTTGTATGTGGTTTTTCCACTTAAGGTCGCCCTGGACAGTTACTCCTAGATATTTTACTGTATGTACTGGTTCCAGCAATTTGTCATCAGTTGTGTAGTTGTGCTGCGTGGATTTCTTTTCCTATGTATGCACAATATGTTACATTTATCTACGTTCAGGGACAACTGCCAGAGCCTGCACCATTCATCAGTCCTCTGCAGGTCACTCTGCAAATCGTTTCTGTCTTCCGGCATTGCTATTTACTTACAGACAACCGCATCATCTGCGAACAGTCTTAAAGATTTTCTGACGCTAGTGGAATAACGGGGCAGATTCGGACCAAGGTAACGATCTTATTACATGTGGTGTCATGTTACACATCCAGTGTCAGGTTACACTCTTGGGCTCCTTTGTACCCCACTCCCTCCCCCATGGGGTACCACTGAGAATCGGTCAAGGTCACCCAGGGGATTCCACCGTGTAATTGTGCTAGTCATAGTCAAGGTCATGACGTAATTCGATAGTGGTCATGCAGAGCTTCCCACACTCCTTATGCGTGTGCGATACTGATCACATGACACGAAACTGGTGGGAGACGTTTCTCAGCTAATGGGAGCACAATAAAATGGTGGTAATCCCAATGGGCCAATCTGGATCAAACTCACCTTCCGTATCATCTTTCATGACTAATTAACTGTATGTAGACCACATCATTTGAGGTCTAAGCATCATGGGAGAGAGGTACGGGTTTGTTATAAACAATAGCAAATTTTGAACCATATTTTTCTCGGCCTATATAGTTCAGTTACTGCATGATGGTTCAAATGACTCTAAGCACTATGGGACTTAACATCTGAGGTCATCAGTCCCCTAGAACTTAGAACTACTTAAACCTAACTAACCTAAGGACACCACACACAGCCATGCCCGAGGCAGGATTCGAACCTGCGACCGTAGCTGCAGCGCGGCTCCGGACTGAAGCGCCTAGAACCGCTCGGCCACAGCGGCCGACTTACTTCATGATATTAGTCAGTTGCGCTCTGTAGTGAAATGGTTTGTAAATAATAAAAATAATATGAAAATAACTAACAACTTACAATTTTTTATATGTTTATTAACAATAATATTTTCTGGTTTGTCTTAAAATAAATTATTTTTTCTTGAAATCTGCTTATGTACATTTTTCTTTTAAACTAATAACGTCATTTACTGCATTAAAATTAAATGAACTTAAACACTACATTTCACGTATAATCAGTGCATTGCTTTGTTTCAATATTTACATCATCATCTTTATATTAATCACTTCTTTTCTAGTTACAATATCTATATTCTTTTCAGTTCTTTGAAGCTAATAATCTCAGCAAAAAATCCTCTTGGGGAATAGCCGCAGCTGAGTTTCGTAACAGACATGGAAATCACCGCTTCAGTTCAAAATGGTTCAAATGGCTCTGAGCACTATGGGACTCAACTTCTCAGGTCATCAGTCCCCCAGAACTTAGAACTACTTAAACCTAACTAACCTAAGGACATCACACACATCCATGCCCGAGGCAGGATTCGAACCTGCGACCGTAGCGGTCGCGCGGTTCCAGACTGAAGCGCCTAGAACCGCTCGGCCACTCCGGCCGGCTACCGCTTCAGTAGTAAGGTTTTTATTTTTTGGCTCACGACCAGTTTTATGCTAGCAAATGCCCATCGTCACGTGCAATAACTGGAAACAAACAAGAGAAGAGAGCTAAAAAATCTTTAAATACGCTTGTATGGATAAAATAAAGCAAATGAAGACTTTTCATTTACAAAATTCCTATGGTGGTCGGGCTAGATACGAAGAAAAGTGAGAAAAGAATACGTCGCAATACCGTGGCGACAACTGGTAACAAAACGGAGAAACCGCTTAGGTGAAGAGGCACGGTATAAGATAAGAACCAGGACACTTAACGTTGTGTGCTGCAACCCCAAGTGCCGCGAAACTGGCTAGGGCGGAGGCCGCCACCCAAGCGAGCGCAGAGCACGCAGTGGCCGCACACCAAGGAGGAAGCTAACATGGTAAACTTTGGTGTGACGATACTATGGCTATCTGTTAGGACGACTGGAAGTCGTTCAGATTCAAACTGACAACATTAAAAACAGAATAGGAGAAAAAATATTGTATAGTGATGTAAACAAAACGAAAGGCGCGTAGAAATGTATAGTAACAAATTTCACAGGATTAATAAACATATTAAAATGAGGTAACAAAACGAGTAGGTAATAAAACCTTCTAAATAAAAAGCTAGTAGCTTAAAGAGATCTTGCAAAATAAAAACTAAATGAACAATAAAGTTCTTACCGTAAGTGATAGGAACATGCTGTTTACTGGCTATACGTTTAGCAGGGTTCCACAAGTACACCACAATCAGAAGTTAAGAAAAATCATTCAAACTATTAAACGTGCAGAATTCTACTGCAGATTGAATTCTCAAAGTGTGCAAAATAAAAACTAACCAGACCATAAAGTTTTTGCCATCTGTGATAAACATGTGCTATTTAATGACTATACATTTAGCAAAATTCCAATAATATGCCACAGTCAGGAATTAACAAGACTGTTAAAAGTACATATGCAACGCATTATTATCAGAAACTAGAAGAGGAAGGGGTGAAGTTGAACCCTGAATCGCCGGCCGAAGTGGCCGTGGGGTTCTAGGCGCTGCAGTCTGGAACCGCGAGACCGCTACGGTCGCAGGTTCGAATCCTGCCTCGGGCATGGATGTGTGTGATGTCCTTAGGTTAGTTAGGTTTAAGTAGTTCTAAGTTCTAGGGGACTGATGACCTCAGAAGTTGAGTCCCATAGTGCTCAGAGTCATTTTTTTGGACCCTGAATCAAGAAAGAAACATTACTCAATAGGGCTGTGTGCTTAAGGGAGTTGTGTTCATTCAAAGGTGAATAGCGGATCATGGTGAATGATGCAGAGAATTTCAATTTCCTTCAGTCCTTAAGTTGAAGACGTGAAACACTGCAATCTTGAAAGGGTACAGTACCGCCCAACATTGAAAATAGGTACAACATACTTCATTATTTTTGTCAGAACAACACATTTTTTTTGTAAAATAACTCAATTTCAATTAATACAGCGAAGCCGGATACCAGTGTGGGAAAGAATGACAATTTATTTATTTAATTGATCACATGTGCACTCCCTCAAAATAAATCCCTACATCCAGTTTGGTGAGATCTGTGAAATGAATGAATGTATGGTCGTCTGCTAACCGCAGATAGTGAATGTGAAAATATGATCATCTTTGAGACGATCCTTTGGCCACCTTTGGTGGGACCAAAGAGATGAAATTTACCTGAGTTTTGAGCGCCTGAAATGTGGCTGACCAATACGGTAGCAAGGTGCTCCCCCACTTCGACAGAGGTGCGAGAGAACCTGAAGAACGGCCATGTTTCAGCACTCTGCCGCTGGATCTTGTGCTGTTAAGACCTGTCTTAGTTGTGCTCCATAAAGACAAAAGAGTGGAGACATGGTATGCATGTGGAATATTTAAGAGTAGTTTGAAATAATAATTTCTCTATTTCAGGAACTTTCGTGGGGAGAATTAAATGTCAGGCAGGTAATATTAATGGGATCGTAGTAATCTTCGGAAGTGACCAACGGTCACAATGAAACCACGTGTAGCAATAAGTTGAAATACTTCCGTGTGCTTAAGTTAAGCTGAATTACTAGCGTGTGTACAATAAGTTGAAATATTTAAGAAATAGCGTGTGCACCATAAGTTGAAATATTTAAGAAATGGCGTGTGCAGGACTTCAAATTAGAGACGAGTACTTCCACGTGGTGAGTACTGTGTGAGTCTCAATCTGTGTATGAGACAAAGGATAAAGAGAAGTACTCGTCCATGGTATCAGTTGAGGACTCGTGTGTGTGATGAATATGTTCTTAATATTACTTTGAGTGATATGTTTCCGTGTGACGCTGGATTCAAACTATAATACTCTGAGAGAGAAGCAAGGTGAGTCAGCCGTCTATCCAGCAACGCCACTTGGCTTGCATTGCACAGGAAGACGTGCATATATCTCCAGAGTTCATAGTAGGAAAGTAGAATTACAAAGTGGGGCAGTGTCGTGTGAAACTGGGATAAATACTAATTGAAGTGGGAAAGCTGAAAGTGATAGTGTTGTGACTATTTATTGTGTTGTATTCCATGTTGTAGTGTGGTCTATGTCATGTAATTTGGGTATGTGTGGTTTGCAAGGGAGAGTAGCAAGGTAGTTTCAGAGGTAGTGGGTATGCATGTTCCTTTTGTACCGCTCGGTCTGGAGGAAAGTTTCGTGATGATGGTTGTGAGAGCCGAAGTGTGAGATATAGCAAAAGATCCACCATCCTATCCAGAAAGTGCACTGTAGCGTTAAATAATTACGAGACCATAAGATAGAGATTCACCAATGTAAAGCCATGCCCACTGGGCGGAATTTCTCATGTATTATTGTTGTAGGTTATAGAATTTGTGTGTTTAGGTAATAGAATTTATCGGAATAAATAAGATAGTGAAAAGAAAAAGATTGGTGGCCTTTTCCTTCGAATTGTATGTTGTCATGATATCCAGAATTTATAATGTGTGCGTCACTCATATTCAGTGCGATGGCCACGTGTTGATAAAAGCCGTTAAAAAGACAAAAAGAAAATGTCGTATTGCCAGTGCGTAGTGAACAGTCAGAGTTCTGTAAATTACTGATAGTCAGAAGTGCGTTTCCGTTGCGTATTATTCATACAGGAGGATAATTTGTAACTTAATTGAGAGTACGAGAGTTCATATTATTCGATAAATAAGAATGAATCCACTCGCTTGGCAGACCACTCATCTTGCAGGCCTGACTGCTTGATGCCACAGTATGAGCAAGGCATGTGGGTGCCTCTCAATATACATTTATATTTCATAACAAGTACGTCTGTGCATGGAACCAATCCACCTTGTGCAGTATCAAAAGGCAGTTCAGCCGATCCAAGCTATCGGTGTGCGCGTAGACAGAAGGCAGCGCATCGATTATTTTGTATGAAGTCGATGATGTACAGAAAACATGCAATCCACTTTCCCTCTCCGATTTCACAACATGCCCATTCAAACCCAAAGTTAACTTTCTGCTGAAATTAAGGAGGCTCTTAAGGAAACGCCTAAGTTGTTCTTTTCATTAAAAAACAGAAAAAAAACCTTTGTTACCAGTGAATCCGAGGGGAAGGAAGTTGGGTTTAACGTCCCACCGACATCGAGGTCATTACAGACGGAGCGCGGATTGTGTAAAGGATGGGGAAGGAAATCCACCGTGCTCTTTCAAAGGAATCATCCCGGCATTTGCCTTGAGCGATTTAGAGAAATCACAGAAAATCTAAAGCTGGGCGGACAGGCGAAGGTTTGAACCATCGTCCTCTCGAATGCGAGTCCAGTGTGCTAACCGCTGCGTCACCTCGCTAAATGAACCCAAGATCTCCCACTTTTACAGGTGTAGTGAATTTACACAACCCACAGGTACCTTTCAAGCCGATTATTAACACCACTAATTTTCCAGATTATTTGTTGCTCAAGAAACTGCGAAGTTTCTTTCAGTAAGCATTATCATTTGCATACAGATTACACAATCAAGAATAGAGACGACTTAATTACACTCCTCAATCAGGTTAATATAACCAACGATACAAATCTAGCAAGTCTGGACATCATGAGTAGATACACAAATATCTCCACTGAAGAAGTGATTCATTTCATCAAGTCCAACTTACAGCAGCACTCTCGCTTACAATCGCAAACGATTAACGAGTTCCTCATCTTGCTCAGAATCGTCCCACATCATAATTAATCTGTCTTTAAAAACACCGTATACCCCCATCGCCAGCACAATAGCTAATATTTACATCAACCACATTGAACATCCCCAACACCTTCAAAGAATAGTCCGTTATAGAAGATACGTCTATGACATTTTACTTCTTTATAACTGAACCGACGCTCAATTGCAACTTTTTCAACATGATATCAGTAAAATGCACCCGAAAATCCAGTGTACGTTGGGACACCACTCTGGCTTCACTCTCCCATTACTGGATCTGGAAATAACTTTACGAGACAGTAAAGTTCATTTGAATATATTTAGGAAACAAACAACGACTAGTTGTATCGTTCATTGCTCTTCAAATCACCAAAAGCAGCATACAATGGTTGCCATCCGTCCAATGCTTCACGGCGCTAGTAGAATCCCGCTCTCGGAACAAGATTACAAGAGTGAAAAGCGTATAATTAAATTCGTAGTTTATGCTAATGGTTATGAGCCAAACGTTACTGATGTACTCATTCAGCCATTACTAGATTACCCTATCGCCCACTAAGAAAGCTTTGCAAAATTTTATTGCTGGATCCCGTAGGTACGGGGAGTCTACCCAGCTCCTATCCTTCCAATAAAGTCGGATACCAACTGAAATGCCATGAAACAAGAGAAAGCAATCGCTATCCTGTCAGTTATCTATCGGATCAAATGCAGTCTACAAGGCAAACCGGCCGCTCCTGTAAGTTACGTTTCAGAGAACACAAAGATCTCAGCAATTCAAAATCAGACCTTACTAACACTTGAAAAAATAATAGTCATGCTGCACTGAACCGCCAAGGAAACTGTTATAGGCATGCATATTCAAATATAGGGATATGTAAACAGGCAGAATACGGCGCTGCTTTCGGCAACGCCCATATAAGACAACAAGTCTCTGGCGCAGTTGTTAGATCGGTTACTGCTGCTACAATGGCAGGTTATCAAAATGTGTGAATTCCTAAGGGACCGAACTGCTGACGTCATCGGTCCCTAGACTTATACGCTAATTAAACTAACTTATGCTAACAACAACACACGAATGCCCACGCCCGAGGGAGGACTCGAACCTCCGATGGGAAGGGCCGCGCAGTCCGTGACATACCGCCTCTAACCGCGCGGCGGCAGGTTATCAAGATTTAAGTGAGTTTAAACGTGGTGTTACAGTCGGGGCACGAGCGATGGGACACAGCATCTCCGAGGTAGCGATGAAGTGGAGATTTTCCCGTACGACCATTTCACGAGTGTACCGTGAATATAAGGAATCCGGTAAAACTTCAAATCTCCGACATCGCTGCGGCCGGAAAAAGATCCTGCAAGAACGAGACCGGTGACGACTGAAGAGAATCGTTCAACGTGACAGAAGTGCAACCCTTCCGCAAATTGCTGCAGATTTCAATGCTGGGCCATCAACAAGTGTCAGGGTGCTAACCATTCGGAGGTCCTCTTGATGACTGCACGACACAAAGCCTTACGCCTCGCCTGGGCCAGTCAAAGCCGACATTGAACTGTTGATGACTGGAAGTATGTTGCCTGGTCGGACGAGTCTCATTTGAAATCGGATGGACGTTACAAGTATGCACACAACCTCATGAATCCATGGATCCTGCATGTCAGTAGGGGACTGTTTAAGCTGGTGGAGGCTCTGTAATGGTGTGAGGCGTGTAAAGTTGTAGTGATATGGGACCCCTGATACGTCTAGATACGATTCTGACACGTGACACGTACGTAAGCATCCTGTCTGATCACCTGCATCCATTCGTGTCCATTGTGGATTCCGACAGACTTGGGCAATTCCAGCAGGACAATGCGACACCCCACACGTTCACAATTGTTACAGATTGGCTCCAGGAACTCTCTTATGAGTTTTAACACTTCAGCTGGCTACCAAATTCCCAGACATGAACATTATTGAGCATATTTGGGATGCCTTACAACGTGCTGTTCAGAAGAGATCTCTACCACGTCGTACTCTTACGGATTTACGGACAGCCCTGCAGGATTCGTGGTGTCAGTTCCCTCCGGCACTACTTCAAACAGTGGAATCCATGCCTCGTCGTGTTACGGCACTTCTGCGTGGTCGCTGGGGCCCTACACGATATTAAGCAGGTGAACCAATTTTCTTCAGTGTATCGGAGATATTAACATAGTTCGTAGTATTTTACATCCTCAGCCTAAGGACAGCGTTTTAAATATCCTAGAGGAAATTGAAATTCTTCGCAGTATTCAGCATGAGCCGCTGTTCATTTTGAATGGACAAACCTCGCTTAAACGCACAGCTCTATTGAGTAATTTTTCTTTCTTAAAGCAGCGTCTGACGTATAGTCAGTCTTTCTACTTTCTGATAACTGGTTCAAACGGGTCTGAGCACTATAGGACTTAACATCTGAGGTCATCAGTCCCCCAGTACTTAGAACTACTTAAACCTAACTAACCTAAGGACAGCACACACATCCATACCCGAGGCAGGATTCGAAACTGCGACCGTAGCGGCCACAACGGCCGTCTTCTGATAATTATGCGTTGCATATCCACTTTTAACAGTCTTATTAATTCCGGATTATTGCGCATTTTTGGAATTTTGTTAAATGTAGAACCACTAAATGGCATATTTTTGTCACTCACGGTAAAAACTTTATAGTTTGGTTACTTTTTATTCTACGCATTTTTAAGAACTCTACCTCTAATGCCGGCCGGTGTGGCCGTGTGGTTAAAGGCGCTTCAGTCTGGAACCGCGTGACCGCTACGGTCGCAGGTTCGAATCCTGCCTCGGGCATGGATGTGTGTGATGTCCTTAGGTTAGTTAGGTTTAATTAGTTCTAAGTTCTAGGCGACTGATGACCTCAGAAGTTAAGTCCCATAGTGCTCAGAGCCATCTACCTCTAATAGAATTCTGCACCTTTAGTAGAGTAATTAACTTCTGGTTTTGGCATACTACTGGAACCCTGCTAAATGTATGGTCACTAAATAGTTCGTGCCAGTCACTTATATCAAGAAATTTTATTGTTAATTATGTATTATTCTGCACAGGTCTCTTTAAGCTACTATCTTACTATTTACTCGTTTTCATCAGCAATTCGTTTTGTTACCTCATTTTCACGTGTTTGTTAATCCTTTGAAATTTGTTACTATACATTTCTACGCTCCTTTCACGTTGTTCACATCACTATACAATATTTTCTCTCCTGCTGTACATTCAAATAAGTCGATTTGAATGTGAACGACAGGGATAGTCAGTGTCATGCCATTCACTTCCAGTCGTCCTAGCAGATAACCATAGTATCGTCACACCAAAGTTCACACCTTAGTTTCCGCCTTGGTGTGTGGCCACTGCGTGCTCTACGCTCGCTTGGGTAGAGGCCTCCGCCCTAGCCAGTCTCGCGGCACTTGGGGTTGCAGCACACGACGTAAGTGTTCTAGTTCTTATCTTATACCGTGCCTCTTCATCTAGGCGGTTTCTTTGTTTTGTTACTAGTTGTCGCCGTGGTATTGCGATGTATTCTTCGCTCACTTTTCGCCTATCTAGCCCAACGCTGTTAGAATTTTATGCGCCCGATGACGGGCACTGTTTGCTTGAAACCGGTTGTGAATTAAGAAATAAAAGCCTTGCAACTACAGCGGTAATTTCCACGTCTATAGCCGGCCGCTGTGGCCGAGCGGTTCTAGGCGCTTCAGTCTGGGACCGCGCGACCGCTACGGTCGCAGGTGCGAATCCTGCGTCGGGCATGGATGTGTGTGATGTCCTTAGGTTAGTTAGGTTTAAGCAGTTCTAAGTTCTAGGTGGCTGATGACCTCAGAAATTAAGTCCCATAGTGCTCAGAGCCATTTGAACCATCCACGTCTATTGTTATTTTTCTGTATGTCTAAAATCTTTGAACTTATTAGATCTAAGACCTTTGACCATAACCTCTGTTTTCCTATGTAACCACGTTAGATGCTGCGAGTGTATATTCTTCTGAAATTCCTAACATATGCTGTATCAAAGGCAAAACATGGAAGTACCAAAATGGTTCAAATGGCTCTGAGCACTATGGGACTTAACTGTTGTGGTCATTAGTCCCCTAGAACTTAGAAATAGTTAAACCTAACTAACCTAAGGACATCACAAACATCCATGCCCGAGGCAGGATTCGAACCTGCGACCGTAGCGGTCTTGCGGTTCCAGACTGCAGCGCCTTTAACCGCACGGCCACTTGGGCCGGCTGGGAAGTACCAAATTTACCATGGTGTACAAGTGGGGTAAATAAAAGTGGCCCGGACGAGTGGATACGATTGTACCTGACTTTATGCATATAACAACAGCTCGTGACGTGCACACCACGCGTACGCCCTCCGCATGATCCACACCCGTTCAGAGCGTAGTGCGGACTGTGTCAGTGTTGAGTGGAGCAGTGCAAAGGGGACGACGGTACTCACAATGGAGCAGCGGGTGTTCGTTGTGTAAAGTTACGTTACAAAAAAATCGTGGAAACAGTGCGGTCAGTTGTTTCCTGTGAAGTTTAATGGTTTCAAAGTGACATGCAACGCTTAATCCGTAAATGGCGTCAGACATGATTTGTTTTGTACAAGTCAAAAAACATGCAGAATCGTGCCCGCACATCCTAAAACGTGGCTGCAGTTCACCAGATAATGCTGTCCGCCCTGATAGCTGAATGGTCAGCGTGACGGACTGCCTTCCTAAGGGGTTCGGGTTCGATTCCCGGCTGGGTCGGGGATTTTCTCCGCTCAGGGACTGGGTGTTGTGTTGTATTCATGATCATTTCATCCCCATCCGGCGAACAGGTCGCCCAATGTGGCGTCAAATGTAATAAGACCTGCACCAAGGCGGCCGGATCTGCCCCGTAAGGGACTTCCCGGCCAATGACGTCAAACGCTCATTTCCATTTACGAGATTATGCTTCAGAGTCCTGCCAAATCAACCCCATGCCCGTCGCAAGAGACCAGTATATCACATCGATGATGCGTACGAATACTTCACCTGTACCTCCACATGCATCCCTACCGAGTGTCTGTTTTCCACGCATTAAAACCAGCAGATGCTCCTCAGTGCCTCCAGTTTTGTTAGTGGCTGTTCACTGAGATAACAATGAGTGGCTTCGACATGGATCTGTTCTTTATGTCTGACGAAACCTGGCTTCACCTGAGTGTTTATGTCAACTCACAGAATCACAGGGCCGGCCGGTGTGGCCGTGCGGTTCTAGGCGCTTCAGTCTGGAACCGCTTGACCGCTACGGTCGCAGGTTCGAATCCTGCCTCGGGCATGGATGTGTGTAATGTCCTTAGGTTAGTTAGGTTTAAGTAGTTCTAAGTTCTAGGGGACTGATGACCACAGCTGTTAAGTCCCATAGTGCTCAGAGCCATTTGAACCATTTTTTTGAACAGAATCACAAGTGCTGGGTAGCGGAGAATCTGCATAACTTCCACGAAACGCCGTTGTACGATCAGAAGGTTGGGGTCTGGTGCGCAGTGTCTGCACGCCGTATTATTGGTCCCATCTTTCTGACATCGGCGAGCTACGTTGCCAACATTTCGAAACCATTTGTGGCAGCATTAACAGAGGACGAAAATTTCCAACAGGGTGGAGCAACTGCCTGTACAGCCGGCCGAATCTTGCAGCACATTTACACAGTCCTCACGCCTGACAGAGCTGTTAGTAGAGGTCATTCCGGTCACGGCCCTAGCTGGCCACCCAGGTCACCTGATCTCTCAGTGTCCGATTACTTTGTGCGGGAAGCCCTCAAGTCCAAGGTGTATCGCAACAACCTTCATAGTCTTCAAGAACTGCAGCAGAATGTTTCGGATGAGACTGCAGCAATTCCAGCTGTACAGCTTCGATCGCCTTCAGCAACTCGCTGGCAAGGACCTAAAGTGCCAAGAGATGAATAGTAGTCACTTTCAACATCTGCTATAGCCAGTTTGGCCCACTTTTATTTGCCCCACCCTGTCTTATTTACAGTTAACGAGTAAAACATCGAGATATTTTTGTAAAAAATAAGATGAATGTAATGTCCAAAGAACAGGGATACTCCTGCTGTATGTAAATACTGTAGTGTTGGCAGAAGAGCCAACACCGTGTTACTAGAGGAGGCCGAGATGCACGCGTTTTAGCTCACGCAGGCTGTCGTGAGGAGGGAAGGACTATACTGACGTGAGGTCTGGAACATGACAAGGAATTAGAATTCAGAAAGCGGACGTAACTAGTTTGATACTTAACTTCAATCCATTAATGATGAACGTCGCTCTTGACGGTACATGATTCACAATCTTATCTGTTCAGAAGACATATAGTAACTGAATATGGCGCCTTGCTAGGTCGTAGCAAATGACGTAGCTGAAGGCTAGGCTAAACTGTCGTCTCTGCAAATGAAAGCGTATGTAGGCAGTGAACCATCGCTAGCAAAGTCGGCTGTACAACTGGGGCGAGTGCTAGGAAGTCTCTCTAGCCTAGACCTGCCGTGTGGCGGCGCTCGGTCTGCAATCACTGATAGTGGCGACACGCGGGTCCAACGTATACTAACGGACCGCGGCCGATTTAAAGGGTACCACCTAGCAAGTGTGGTGTCTGGCGGTGACACCACAAATACTATATTACTTTACAACGTATGTCGCTGAGAAACTTCCAGTTGTTTCAGATGGGTCTATATAACATCATGATATTATTTGTTTTTATTTAAACAGGGATCTCCAACACTGAGAACTGAAACATTTAATTGAATGTAAAAACCAATGAAAATTGACATAAGCCCGAAACCGTTCAACATTAAATAAAATTACCTTCTATTGTGACTGGTAGCGGTTATTATTCGGCACCCTATATGGAGGATGATGGATGACAGAACCCAAGGCGTCGGGCTGTTGCAGATGTTGCAGCGCTCGTGTGTTGTCTGGCATTGTCATGCTGAAAGAGAGCGTGCTCCATGTGTGGAAGAACTATTTGAATTCGAATTTCCATTACAGCACGTTCTTACTCACTCACTGGCATGGTTACTTTACACATCGGCATTTTACACCCTGCAATTCGGAGCCCTCCAGCAGCAGGGGCTGTAAATACCCAGGCATGAAGAAGAAAACTGTAGAATGTTAACAGAGTTTGTTTTATTTAGAAAGCGTTACGAGTTCTCACATAAAAAAATTCGGAGGCATTACTTTTTGGCATACCCTCATAAATATACGAGGGTTGGAACTTTAATAGTGGCAACTATTTATTTACTGCTCGTACAAAGTAGATATGTGTTTCAAAGTTTTACTGACCTTCAAAGTAGTCACCAGCATTGTGTATAACACGTTGCCAGCGATGTGGAAGTCATAGGATACTCTTAGCAGTGCCAGTTGTGTTGACAGCTCGAGCGGCGCGGTCTATTGCTCGACGAATTACTAGCACTTCTGAAGCGAATGCCGTGAAGTGTTTCCTTCAGTTTAGAAATCGAATTTAACTCACGAGGGCTTAAAGTCAGGGGAGTGCAGTAGGTGGTATGGCACTTAGCAGCCCCATCAGTCAAACAAATGACTGACAGCTTGCACTGTGCGTGCTTGAGCATTGTCCTGCAAAATGATGGTGAGGTCCTGCAGAGAGTGTCATCACTTTCGTCTCTAAGCTGGTCGTAGGTTGTGTTCCAAAAATGAACAGCATACGATGAGAGTTCAATAAGTAATGCAACACATATATTTTCTCGGCCAGTTTCGGCTGAAAAAATGCGAAATTTGCTGTGGGACACATCTACACATCTACATCTACATTTATACTCCGCAAGCCACCCAACGGTGTGTGGCGGAGGGCACTTCACGTGCCACTGTCATTACCTCCCTTTCCTGTTCCAGTCGCGTATGGTTCGCGGGAAGAACGACTGTCTGAAAGCCTCCGTGCGCGCTCTAATCTCTCTAATTTTACATTCGTGATCTCCTCGGGAGGTATAAGTAGGGGGAAGCAATATATTCGATACCTCATCCAAAAACGCACCCTCTCGAAACCTGGCGATCAAGCTACACCGCGATGCAGAGCGCCTCTCTTGCAGAGTCTGCCACTTGAGTATATTAAACATCTCCGTAACGCTAACACGGTTACCAAATAACCCTGTGACGAAACGCGCCGCTCTTCTTTGGATCTTCTCTATCTCCTCCGTCAGACCGATCTGGTACGGATCCCGCACTGATGAGCAATACTCAAGTATAGGTCGAACGAGTGTTTTGTAAGCCACCTCCTTTGTTGATGGACTACATTTTCTAAGCACTCTCCCAATTAATCTCAACCTGGTACCCGCCTTACCAACAATTAATTTTATATGATCATTCCACTTCAAATCGTTCCGCACGCATACTCCCAGATATTTTATAGAAGTAACTGCTACCAGTGTTTGTTCCGCTATCATATAATCATACAATAAAGGATCCTTCTTTCTATGTATTCGCAATACATTTCATTTGTCTATGTTAAGGGTCAGTTGCCACTCCCTGCACCAAGTGCCTATCCGCTGCAGATCTTCCTGCATTTCGCTACAATTTTCTAATGCTGCAACTTCTCTGTATACTACAGCATCATCCGCGAAAAGCCGCATGGAACTTCCGACACTATCTACTAGGTCATTTATATATATTGTGAAAAGCAATGGTCCCATAACACTACCCTGTGGCACGCCAGAGGTTACTTTAACGTCTGTAGACGTCTCTCCATTGATAACAACATGCTGTGTTCTGTTTGCTAAAAACTCTTCAATCCAGCCACACAGCTGGTCTGATATTCCGTAGGCTCTTACTTTGTTTATCAGGCGACAGTGCGGAACTGTATCGAACGCCTTCCGGAAGGCAAGAAAAATAGCATCTACCTGGGAGCCTGTATCTAATATTTTCTGGGTCTCATGAACAAATAAAGCGAGTTGGGTCTCACACGATCGCTGTTTCCGGAATCCATGTTGATTCCTACATAGTAGATTCTGGGTTTCCAAAAACGACATGATACTCGAGCAAAAAACATGTTCTAAAATTCTACAACAGATCGACGTCAGAGATATAGGTCTTCTTGAAGACTGGGACTATCTGTGCTCTTTTCCAATCATTTGGAACCCTCCGTTCCTCTAGAGACTTACGGTACACGGCTGTTAGAAGGGGGGCAAGTTCTTTCGCGTACTCTGTGTAGAATCGAATTGGTATCCCGTCAGGTCCAGTGGACTTTCCTCTATTGAGTGATTCCAGTTGCTTTTCTATTCCTTGGACACTTATTTCGATGTCAGCTATTTTTTCGTTTGTGCGAAGATTTAGAGAAGGAACTGCAGTGCGGTCTTCCTCTGTGAAACAGTTTTGGAAAAAGGTGTTTAGTATTTCAGCTTTACGCGTGTCATCCTCTGTTTCAATGCCATCATCATCCCGTAGTGTCTGGATATGCTGTTTCGAGCCACTTACTGATTTAACGTAAGACCAGAACTTCCTAGGATTTTCTGTCAAGTCGGTACATAGAATTTTACTTTCGAATTCACTGAACGCTTCACGCATAGCTCTCCTTACGCTAACTTTGACATCGTTTAGCTTCTGTTTGTCTGAGAGGTTTTGGCTGCGTTTAAACTTGGAGTGGAGCTCTCTTTGCTTTCGCAGTAGTTTCCTAACTTTGTTGTTGTACCACGGTGGGTTTTTCCCGTCCCTCACAGTTTTACTCGGCACGTACCTGTCTAAAACGCATTTTACGATTGCCTTGAACTTTTTCCATAAACACTCAACATTGTCAGTGTCGGAACAGAAATTTTCGTTTTGATCTGTTAGGTAGTCTGAAATCTGCCTTCTATTACTCTTGCTAAACAGATAAACCTTCCTCCCTTTTTTTATATTCCTATTAACTTCCATATTCAGGGATGCTGCAACGGCCTTATGATCACTGATTCCCTGTTCTGTACATACAGAGTCGAAAAGTTCGGGTCTGTTTGTTATCAGTAGGTCCAAGATGTTATCTCCACGAGTCGGTTCTCTGTTTAATTGCTCGAGGTAATTTTCGGATAGTGCACTCAGTATAATGTCACTCGATGCTCTGTTCCTACCACCCGTCCTAAACATCTGAGTGTCCCAGTCTATATCTGGTAAATTGAAATCTCCTCCTAAGACTATAATATGCTGAGAAAATTTATGTGAAATGTATTCCAAATTTTCTCTCAGTTGTTCTGCCACTAATGCTGCTGATTCGGGAGGTCGGTAAAAGGAGCCAATTATTAACCTAGTTCGGTTGTTGAGTGTAACCTCCAACCATAATAATTCACAGGAACTATCCACTTCTACTTCACTACAGGATAAACTACTACTAACAGCGACGAACACTCCACCACCGGTTGCATGCAATCTATCCTTTCTAAACACCGTCTGTACCTTTGTAAAAATTTCGGCAGAACTTATCTCTGGCTTAAGCCAGCTTTCTGTACCTATAACGATTTCAGCTTCGGTGCTTTCTATCAGCGCTTGAAGTTCCGGTACTTTACCAACGCAGCTTCGACAGTTGACAATTACAATACCGATTGCTGCTTGGTCCCCGCATGTCCTGACTTTGCCCCGCACCCGTTGAGGCTGTTGCCCTTTCTGTACTTGCCCAAGGCCATCTAACCTAAAAAACCGCCCAGCCCACGCCACACAACCCCTGCTACCCGTGTAGCCGCTAGTTGCGTGTAGTGGACTCCTGACCTATCCAGCGGAACCCGAAACCCCACCACCCTATGGCGCAAGTCGAGGAATCTGCAGCCCACACGGTCGCAGAACCGTCTCAGCCTCTGATTCAGACCCTCCACTCGGCTCTGTACCAAAGGTCCGCAGTCAGTCCTATCGACGATGCTGCAGATGGTGAGCTCTGCTTTCATCCCGCTAGAGAGACTGGCAGTCTTCACCAAATCAGATAGCCGCCGGAAGCCAGAGGGGATTTCCTCCGATCCATAGCGACACACATCATTGGTGCCGACATGAGTGACCACCAGCAGATGGGTGCACCCTGTACCCTCCATGGCATCCGGAAGGACCACGTGGTGCAGGGAATGGCAATTGAATCTCAATGTAGACAACTGTAATGTGCTGCGAATATACAGAAAGATAGATCCTTTATCATTTAGCTACAAAATAGCAGGTCAGCAACTGGAAGCAGTTAATACCATAAATTATCTGGGAGTACGCATTAGGAGTGATTTAAAATGGAATGATCATATAATGTTGATCGTCGGTAAAGCAGATGCCAGACTGAGATTCATTGGAAGAATCCTAAGGAAATGCAATCCGAAAACAAAGGAAGTAGGTTACAGTACGCTTGTTCGCCCACTGCTTGAATACTGCTCAGCAGTGTGGGATCCGTACCAGATAGGGTTGATAGAAGAGATAGAGAAGATCCAACGGAGAGCAGCGCGCTTCGTTACAGGATCATTTAGTAATCGCGAAAGCGTTACGGAGATGATAGATAAACTCCAGTGGAAGACTCTGCAGGAGAGACGCTCAGTAGCTCGGTACGGGCTTTTATTGAAGTTTCGAGAACATACCTTCACCGAAGAGTCAAGCAGTATATTGCTCCCTCCTACGTATATCTCGCGAAGAGACCATGAGGATAAAACCAGAGAGATTAAAGCCCACACAGAGGCATACCGACAGTCCTTCTTTCCACGAACAATACGAGACTGGAATAGAAGGGAGAACCGATAGAGGTACTGAAGGTACCCTCCGCCACACACCGTCAGGTGGCTTGCGGAGTATGGACGTAGATGTAGATATTCTCACTTCAGCCCCAATAGTTTCATGAAGTTCCGATGGGTGGCGCACTATACGTAGCCTTCAAAATGGCGTCTGTAATGGGAAGTGCTTTCCAAACAGAGAGCTGTCGTTGAGTTTCTTTTGGCGGGAAACCAGAGGATAGGCACTTGTGGAATGTATATGAAGACTTGGCAGTGAACAAAAGCACGGGGAGTCGTTGGGCGAGGCGTCTGTCGCCATCGGAACAAGGTCTCGCAAATCTATCCGATCTTCCGTGTCGCAGCCGACCACTCATAGCTTTGACACCTGCAATGTTGGAACAAGCGGACACTCATTCGAGGTGGTCGATGGATCACAGTCAAACACCTCGCTGCTCAGCTGGATGTCTCTGTCGGTAGTACTGACACACTCGCCCATCAGTTGGGGTACTCAACGGTGTGTGACCGCTGGGTTCCACGCCGCCTAACAGAAGACCATAAAGAGCAACGAACGACCGTCTGTGAGGAATTTTTTGCGCGTTACGAGGCTGATCGTGGCAATTTTTTTCGAATATTGTCGCAGGCGGTGAAACATGGGTTCATCACTTCGAATTGAAAAAAAAAAAAGAACGGCGGTCCATGGAGTGCCGCCACACCGTATCTCCTACGAAGAAAAGGTGCAAAACCTCGCCATCAGAAGGTAAAAATGGTTCAAAATGGCTCTGAGCACTATGGGACTTAACTTCTTAGGTCATCAGTCCTCTAGAACTTAGAACTACTTAAACCTAACTAACCTAAGGACATCACACACATCCATGCCCGAGGCAGGATTCGAGCCTGCGACTGTAGCAGCAGCGCGGTTCCGGACTGAAGCGCCTAGAACCGCTCGGCCACAACGGCCGGCAGCAGGTAAAGACATGGCGACCATCTTCTGGTACTCTGAAGGGGTAGACTGTACGTTGACCTTCCACATGGTGCAACGATAGACTCTAAAAGGTATTGTGCTACTTTCAGGAAATCGAAGACACCACTTAAGTGTGTCCATCGCCACAAAAATGCAAACGAAATGCTCCATCTCCATGAAAACGCTAGCCCTAACACAAGCCTGGGCACCCCAGAGGAGCTGATACAACGTCGTTGGACGGTTCTTCCTCATCCACCCTGCAGCCCGGATCTCGCATCTTCCGACTACCACCTGTTTGGCTCTTCCGACTACCACCTGCTTGGCCCAGTGAAGGATGCATTCCACGAAAAGCAGTACGTGGGTGACGGGGAGGTTATTGATGAAGCAAGACGTTGGCTCCGACGTCGTCCAGTAGAACAGTACCAAGCAGGCATACAGGCCCTCCCAGAGTGATGGCGTAAGGCCGTCGCATTGAATGGAGATTATGTTGAGAAATAGTGTTTTGTAGCCAAAAGGCTAGGGAATAACATGGTGACCGGAATCCTGAATAAAACGAACCTCTTGTCAGACAATAATAGGTTGCATTGCTTATTGAACGCCGCTCTAATGTGAGTTAGTATAATTTTCCTGCTGCTGCCCATACAAACCAAGTTAGGTCGGCCGATGTGGCCGAGCGGTTCTAGGCGCTTTAGTCTGGAACCGCGCGACCGCTACGGTCGCAGGTTCGAATCCTGCCTCGGGCATGGATGTGTGTGATGTCCTTAGGTTAGTTAGGTTCAAGAAGTTCTAAGTTCTAGGGGGCTGATGACCTCAGATGTTGAGTCCCATAGAGCCATTTGAACCATTTAAACAAACCAAGTTACGTCTCACAGCCTAACTGTAAACTATGAAATTTTTCTCCAACTGTTTGAAGCTGTGGGAGCTATTATCTGTACACTGCTAAACTGTAATACCCTACAATATTGTAAAATGATGCTAAATTGGAAATTTGTGGTAAGTTCCTATGGGACCAAACTGGTGAGGTCATCGGTCCCTAGGCTTACACACTACATAATCTAACTTAGACTAACTTACGCTAAGAACAACAGACACACACCCATGCCCGAGGGAGGTCTCGAAACTCCGACGGGGGGAGCCGCGCGAACCGTAGCAATTCGCCTGAGGCCAAGCGGCTACACCGCGCGGCTTAATGATGCTAAACCATAAAGTTATACTACCATTGGTTCCATCTGTGGGGGATATTATTATTTAATATGAATATACGTTGCATCTTATACTGTAAAAATTTGTGAAGTGCTCCAACATGTGCGACCTATTATTTTTTTAATGTTATACGCTGTTAAACTATTATAGATTGGTGTACAAAACTTAAAAACGATAGGAGCTTTCGCATATTGTGTTACTGTCAAGAAACATACTTGATGAAACATGGACCATACATAAAAAGGCTGCTATAGTGTAATACATAAGGTAACTGAAAAAAATATGCAATGAGATGAATAGAAATAACACTGTTATTCAAAGACTACAATTATACTGAAGTCACCGGAATTTCTGACGGTCCCCTTCTAACATTCTGCGTGGTGTCTGTTTGTTCTATATCGTGCTTCCCCACCACTTTCGCGCAACGACGCTCTGAGCGTGTTTTTTTAGGGAATTGACGAGTTTGAACGTGGGACCCGTTGCTGGTAAGGAGACGCCAGACCACACATGACATGTAGAGTTCAGAAGAGTTCAGTGAGACTAGTGATGATATGACCAAATACTTAATGATTTCAGCGTCAGCTCCACTGCACTCCCTGTAAAAGAATCTTAATACTAACTAAATTTAGTGGAAGGGGTTCAAGGCTTTCCTATTTTTAGTTAGCTGGTAAAATAACGTCGAAAAAGCAGTTAAGTTTACCATTGGGAATTTTCTTCTACTCACAAAACATTATTTATAAATTGCACTATTGATAAAAGGAAATGTTTTAATACAGGATGGTAAAAACCAACTGCGTTCAACAAAAATGTGAGCGAATATTCCCTGAATGGGTTTCTAAGTTCTACAATGATCGAAGGATGACCTATGCCATATCACATCTATAATCTAGGTTTAAATTAAGTTTCACAAAAGAGAAAACTATCAAAATGGTCTACAGTGACCCTCAATTATCTTTAATTACTTATCTAACTTGTCGTAAATTACAGTGGCTGATGTGGCTTCTCAATAACTATATAACAGAAAAATCATCGTGTTTCAGATTTTTACTTCAAGTGGCAAATGTGAACACCATGAGCTTTAATTGACGATCGACACTAGTATTACGCAAAAAGGGGGTGTAACAGATGAGACTTCTGCAGTTCTGAGTGAAGATTTATGCGCTGTTATGCGGCATCGCGTGCGTTCATTACCTTGTCGGTGTTCGTCAGGGGGCGGCGGACAGCACAGCTCCGCTCACCTCGCCGTCTCGGAAGCAACTCTCTCCTAACTTCTCCTTACTACAATTTACCGAAGTTGGTATAAAACAACTATCTGGCTGTGTTTTCATCTGACCAGTCAGGGTCTCAATGTTAACCTTAAGCTCCACCTACAAAAATTCTGTCTATCCAATTAGAAACGTTATACTTTTCGTGGTGGGGCAATGTTTTTAAAGTTTGCAACGTAACAGAGACGCGAAAAAGTCTCACGCTAAAACTTGCAGCTGGTGTGGTCCTTTTAGTGTTATCGTAAGATCTATACTGTTCTTCTGGAGGGCTCTAGCTTTTAACATAGGCTGGGAGGTGGTCCTGACGTAACAGAGACGCGAAAAAGTCTCACGCTAAAAGTTACGGCTGGGGTGGTCCTAGCGGCTAGCTGGCGACGTGGGTGTCCGTCCCTTATCGTAGGGCCTTCTCGCTTAACACCGTTCTGCTCTCGGCTTCTGTTCTCGTTTCTCCCCTCGGAACTGCGTCTGTCTCACGGTGGGAAGGTATGACATGCATTTAGGCATTCTTGTGTTAGTCTGTGGTATTCCATTTGCTCACTCGTTACTCGTATTACTTTGGTTAATTTAATGTCACGATTTATTCGGAGCTGTGTGACATACTACTGGATTTGCTTATCATGTCAGGGTTTTCATGGAAGGTGTTGGATTTGCCTGACACCTTACACCCTGTACATTACAAAATGTGGGACATGATTCTTAATAGGGCATGTAATCACCACGGACAGCAATGTATTCCAATGGTGGGCTTGTTGTTGATAAGGAGATCCTGTGGTAGGGCGTTTCATTTCTCCACCAGCGCTATTGACAACGGCTGCATGGTCGTTGGCCTCGTTCCTGTGATTAAAAAAAATTAAAAAAAGATAAATTGCGGGAGCGTTTCTGCGCTGTAAACAATTTGCCGCCACGACCGACTATAGGAAAGCTATGCACTGTATTTAAAAACAAGCAAAATGATGGAGTACCTCTCCAACAGTCGAACTGGGGAGCTAAGGCCGACACCTGCACCGACCATATAGCCCATACTTCCTACGAGTACAGGCCCAGCCTGCCACAGGTGTCTCCGAACGCTCCTACTGTGTCTTCGCATCTAAGGACGCTACCTACCAGCAACCAGTGCCTTAGGGATGATTTTAGTAGTAAGGAAACTAGTGGGGGGAGGCCTCCGCAGGATACACACACGCAAGCACAAACAAGAGGCGATGGTAGTGGCCGCAAAGCAGAGGGCCTGTCGACACTAGCCACCGACGGCGAACTGCCAGCCGCAAGGGCCAGCGGTCTTAACGATGGACGCTAACAACGATATTACCCGAGCCTCTTACGTGAGAATTTTAGATATGATTTATATTTATAATATTATATATTTTTTCTCAGAGCAATTGGTTGCATATAATATCAGAATCTATAGTTCACTGGCATAAGTTTATTAGAAAATTTAAAAAATTGATAATAAACAAAAATAAACATTTTTATCTGCATTATATAAGTAAATAAACAAATTTACAATTCATATTCATAAATTAAATCAAAATGTAGCATTTTTAAGTTAATGACGTAAGTAAAAGTACATGTTTTTCTTTGGCAACTATGTTTAACCTAATCGATTTCCTGTAATATTACACTAAAGGATGTATTATAACTCCAAAGATTCATACATTTTACAAAATGTTTGATCTATGAAGAATGCTTTTAGTTTCCTTCTAAATACATGCAGATTATTACGAGGCACATCTGGAAAGTTAGTACCGTTTTGGAGAAAACTCATAAAAACATTTTTTTTCAGACCGTAATTTGTTTTTACAAGAAAGAGCATTACTTAAACTATTTTTCTACATAGGTGCCACAATTTTTCGGATATTCATCATAGCGAGAAATTGAATTTTATATGCCCTACTCGTGGAAAAAATGGTTCAAATGGCTCTGAGGTCATCAGTCCACTAGAACTTAGAACTACTTAAACCTAACTAACCTAAAGACATCACACACATCCATGCCCGCGGCAGGATTCGAACATGCGACCGTAGCAGTCGCTGCGGTTCCAGACTGAAACGCCTAGAACCGCTCGGCCACCGCAGCCCTCCTCGTGGAAAGATTCCGCCAATGAAGACAGCAATTGCTGAACACCGTTTTTCGGGTCGTCATCGTTGTGAAAGCGCCTTCCTCCAAATTATGCTTCAAGTTGAAGATATGTGGCAGGCAGAAGGTGATAGATCGGGGCTGTGCGTAGGGTGATCGCACTGCTTTCAACCGAATTGTTGAGCGCGGGTTTGAGTGACGCCAGCAGAATGGAGACGTGTGTTGTCACAAAGCAACATAGTGCCTTGACTGAGCATTTAACTCCTTTTCTTTTGATTTGCGCGACGAAGGTTTCTAAGTGTTTCACAGTATCGTACTGCATTGATGGTTTCACCTCTGGCAAGGAACTCGACAAGCAGAATACCATGTCTGTCCCAGAACACAGTGCACATGGTTTTTTTATACTGAAAACGTTGTTTTGAATTTTTGTTTTTTGGGCGATCTTGAGTGCCTCCACTCCATCGACTGTTATTTTGGAGTGACATGACAAACCCAAGTTTCATCACAGGTCACAATTCTGTTTAAGAATTCATCTCGCTCATCGCTGTAATGGGTAAGAAATGTCACGAATTATCTCATTCACTTTCTCAACCAAGCTGTCATTGACAACAGAAGGCCGCCCATTCCACGTTTCGTCATGAACACTCGTTCGTCCATCCTTGAATTGTCTCGCCCACTTTCTCACCATTCCATCAGTCATTAAATTCTCACCATAAATTACTACAAGTTGACGATGAGTTTCATTCTTTGCGTTTTAAAAACATGTTACAGGAAGCATTTCATAGTCGGCGGGCTCATAGATTCTCTTAAACATTTTGAACGATCACTAACAAATGTAAACACAACACAATAGGGCAGCAATGATGACAGTGAAAAGATAAAGAACCAGAGAGACGAATGTGAAAGTAAGAACTGCGACACTAGTGCTGTGATGGCGGTAGAACGAAACGATCCTTACTTTCCAGACACACCCCGTAATATGCTTTTTTACATTTGTGGGAAGCTTATTGTATACTTTTACTCACGACTCAGTAACTATATTGTGTACTTCCGAGAGAGTTTCACACTGTTGCCAAAAATTTTTCACCTGATTTATGTCATGGTTTTTATTGTCACATTTTGTTTTTAAAAAGTCAGAGAGGACACGTTATCTTGACCTTTACACTTGTAAATATCCTAAGAGACTTGAAGTGACCACCGCGCGGGGTAGCTGTGCGGTCTCAGGCACCTTGCCACGGTTCGTGTGGCTCCCCCCGTCGGAGGTTCGAGTCCTCCCTCGGGCATGGGTGTGCGTGTGTTGTCCTTAGCGTAAGTTAGGATAAGTTAGATTAAGTAGTGTGTACGCCTAGGGACCGATAACCTCAGCAGTTTGGTCCCATAGAAGTTACACAAATTTAAAAAAAAATTGGAAATGACCCAACTGGGTGCTGTAGTACAATCTAGTCTTGCATTAATTCGATTACTTCTTTTTGTCTTTGAAAGAAACAAATCCACGTTTAGAGACGTTTAGTGATTATGACGGTTGTGAGGTCTAGATGAAGCTGCTGTTCGCGAACAGCTGAAAGCTCTGTCGACCAGCTCGATACGGCCACTGTGAACTGCACAGGTGATGGAGTGGCTGGGTTGTTTCCGTTGTTTAGGTGCCACACGGATTGCCATATACTCTTTTTGGCGACGGGCTCTGGGGAGAACCACTATGTAGCATCAAGTGGTCGCATGGTGGTGGTTGCCGGGATGTGGCCGGATCTGCAGCCGTTTCGTGAGCAGGTTATATTTGCCTAATGCCGAAATGTTAGCCACATGTTGTTGTTGTTGTGGTCTTCAGTCCTGAGACTGGTTTGATGCAGCTCTCCATGCTACTCTATCCTGTGCAATCCTCTTCATATACCAGTACCTACTGCAGCCTACATCCTTCTGAATCTCATTAGTGTATTCATCTCTTGGTTTCCCTCTACGATTTTTACCCTCCACGCTGCCCTCCAGTACTAAATTGGTGAACCGTTGATGCCTCGCCGGCTGCGGTGGTCTTGCGGTTCTAGGCGCTGCAGTCCGGAACCACGGGACTGCTACGGTCGCAGGTTCGAATCCTGCCTCGGGCATGGATGTGTGTGATGTCCTTAGGTTAGTTAGGTTTAAGTAGTTCTAAGTTCTAGGGGACTGATGACCTAAGATGTTAAGTCCCATAGTGCTCAGAGCCATTTTTGAACCTTGATGCCTCAGAACATGTCCTACCAACCGATCCCTTCTTCTAGTCAAGTTGTGCCACAAACTCCTCTTCTCCCCAACTCTATTCAATACCTCCTCATTAGTTATGTGATCTACCCATCTAATCTTCAGCATTCTTCTGTAGCACCACATTTCGAAAGCTTCTACTCTCTTCTTGTCTAAACTATTTATAGTCCATGTTTCACTTCCATACATGGCTACACTCCATACAAATACTTTCAGAAACGACTTCCTGACACTTAAATCAATACTCGATGTTAGCAAATTTCTCTTCTTCAGAAACGCTTTCCTTGCCATTGCTAGTCTACATTTTATATCCTGTCTACTTCGACCATTATCAGTTATTTTGCTCCCCAAATAGCAAAACTCTTTTACTACTTTAAGTGTCTCATTTCCAAATCTAATTCCCGCAGCATCACCCGACTTAATTCGACTACATTCCATTATCCTCGTTTTGCTTTTGTTGATGTTCATCTTATACCCTCCTTTCAAGACACTGTCCATTCCGTTCAACTGCTCTTACAAGTCCTTTGCTGTCTCTGACAGAATTACAATATCATCGGCGAACCTCAAAGTTTTTATTTCTTCTCCATGGATTTTAATACCTACTCCGAACTTTTTTTTCGTTTCCTTTACTGTTTGCTCAATATACAGATTGAACAGCATCGGGGAGAGGCTACAACCCTGCCTCACTCCCTTCCCAACCACTGCTTCCCTTTCATGCCCCGCGACTCTTATAACTGCCATCTGCCTTCTGTACAAATTGTAAATAGTCTTTCGCTCCCTGTATTTTACCCCTGCCACCTTCAGAATTTGAAAGAGAGTATTCCAGTCAACATTGTCAAAAACTTTCTCTAAGTCTACAAATGCTAGAAACGTAGGTTTTCCTTTCCTTAATGTTTCTCCTAAGATAAGTCGTGGGGTCAGTATTGCCTCACGTGTTCCAACATTTCTACGGAATCCAAACTGATCTTCCCCGAGGTCGGCTTCTACCAGTTTTTCCATTCGTCTGTAAAGAATTCGCGTTAGTATTTTGCATCGCCCCTGTATAGACCCTCTATATACTCCTTCCTCCTTTCTGCTTTCCCTTCTTTGCTTAGAACTGGGTTTCCATCTGAGCTCTTGATATTCATGCAAGTGGTTCTCTTTTCTCCAAAAATCTCTTTAATTTTCCTGTAGGCAGTATCTACCTTACCCCTCATGAGATAAGCCTCTACATCCCTACATTTGTACTCTAGTCATCCCTGCTTAGCCATTTTGCACTTCCTGTCGATCTCATTTTTGAGCCTTTTGTATTCCTTTTTGCTTGCTTCACTTGCTGCATTTTTTTATTTTCTCCTTTCATCAATTAAATTCAGTATCTCTTCTGTTACCCAAGGATTTCTACTAGCCCTCGTCTTTTTAGCTACTTGATCCTCTGCTGCCTTCACTATTTCATTCCTCAAAGCTACCATTTCTTCTTCTACTGTATTTCTTTCCCCCATTTTTGTCAATTGTTCCCTAATGCTCTCCCTGAAACACTGTACAACCTCTGGTTCTTTCAGTTTATCCAGGTCCCGTCTCCTTAAATTTCCACCATTTTGCAGTTTCTTCAGTTTTAATCTACAGTTCATAACCAATAGATTGTGGAAATGTCTTACAATTTAAAATCTGGTTCCTAAATCTCTGTCTTACCATTATATAATCTATCTGAAACCTTTTAGTAACTCCAGGGTTCTTCCATGTATACAACCTTCTTTCATGATTCCTGAACCAAGTGTTAGCTATGATTAAGTTATGCTCAGACGGAGAAAAATGGCTCTGAGGACTATGGGACTTAACTGCTGAGGTCATCAGTCCCCTAGAACTCAGAACTACTTAAACCTAACTAACCTAAGGACATCACACACCTGCGACCGTAGTGGTCGCGCGGTTCCAGACTGTAGCGCCTAGAACCGCTCGGCCACTCCGGCCGCCCAAACGGAGAAAGAAGACCCTCCTCTCTTTAGGTCCAGGCAGCTACGGAGGGGAGAAAACGCCTGTAGTGGTAGGCAGTTCGAATTAATTCTCCAGAGGTACAGGGATGCTGGAGTGGAGGCTGTTGGGCGGGGCACAGGACAGCTTATCGCTACAAAGAGATGCTGCGGCAATCTGTAAACATTTTATTTTCCTTTGTCTCAGGTGGTACAGGTACCCATCGTCTCCTTCGCACAAGAAGAAATTAGGCAATAAATTTTAAGAATGAAAAAGAAAAAATCTCCAGGACCGAACGGAATCCCTACCGAAGTAATACAAGCCTTATGTGACCATTTCCATAGTTACTTGTGCGATCTGTACAATGAGTGTCTCTTGCAAGGAAGGGTCCCTGGACCGTGGAAGAACGCTGAAGTGGTAATAATTTGTAAAGGACACGATAAGGATCCTATGGTACCCAAGTCCTATAAACCAACTTGTCTTTTGAACGTTCTTTCTAGAAGATTACAAGATCACTAACTGCTACACATTATGAGCCCTCACCAGTACTGGTTTAGAAGAGGCAAGTCAACTGAAGTCGCAATTAATAAGGCGATTTTGCTAGCCACAGATACTCATTCTACGTACGCTCTAGCGATGATGATTGATATTACTGGCGCTTTCGTTAACCTATGGTGACCGTTTATCTTTGATCGCCTTAGGGATTTGGAGTGTCCAGAAGCACTGTACAACTGCCTGAGAGATTATTGCCACGGTAGACATGCTTCTTTAACATATCCAGGAAAGAATATAACTAAGATAATAACAAAAGGCTGACCCCAGGGACAGTGTGTGGTCCGGAGTTTCGGTATATAGCACTGGAGCCCATACTACATAGTTACATGACAGCGGTAACATAAGCGGTCTGGTAGCATTTGCAGATGACGTGCTGTTCGTTGTAAATGGTGACTCCAGACGAATTATAGAAGAAAAGCGGCCCTCCACGAACTTGAGGGCTGGTGTCAAAGTGTTAAATTGTCACTAGCACCTCACAAAACGAAGTACCTCCTGATGAAAAGGGACCTAATGAGAAACCCTAAAATAAAATTAAATGATGTAACGATTAGGAGACGCGCAGAACCGAGATGTCAAGGGTATTTCTGGACGAACGTCGTAACTTGCACATCATGCAGAGGAAGGAGGCAGAAAAGGTGTAAACATGATGAATAAAAATATAACCATTGCAAATAATCAATTTCTGCTTCCCTTAAGACAATAAGGGCATACCAACAATCTATATTAGCATCAGTCATAGGATACGGTGCGAGCGTTTGGGCTCATAGATTGCAGTTAGTGAAGCCAGCCTCGATAGTGAGAAGAGTTCAACGAGGCGAGCCTATTTCACTATCCCGAATGATGCTTTGTTAGTAGTTTCAGGAATATGCCCTCTGGACTTGGAAATTAGGAAAATGGGAACCTTTTATTGGTTAAAGAAAGGCAGTCAAATGGAAGTATGAATGGTGCTTGGAACTGAGGCAAATTCTAAAAAGGCAATAAAAGACCGCATATTACAACTGTGGCAAAATTAATGGGACACTTCATGCACAGGCAAGAGAACATAACGAATTTCTGCCTAACAGCAGGGAGAGATTAAGAATGAGATTTCTTAACCTATCGAGTGTATTGAAACATCACCTGGCTGGATATGGCCCTTATGCCACCTATCTATACATAATAAGAAGACAGGTGAATGATAGCAGCGCCTGCGGCTGACAGACGGCCGCTGTGGCCTAGCCGTTCTAGGCACTTCAGTCCGGAATCGCGCTGCTGCTACGGTCGCAGGTCCGAATCCTGCCTCGGGCATGGATGTGTGTGATGTTCGTAGGTTAGTTAGGTTTAAGTAGTTCTAAGTCTAGGGGACTGATAACTTCAGATGTTAAGTCCCATAGTGCTTAGAGCCATTTGAACCATTTTTTGTGGCTGGCAGTGTGGGCTCACCAGAACACGCATTGTGGGACTGCACGCTCTATGAAGATGCAGCGGGTAACGGACATCAGGTATTAAGGGAATTGGATACCAAAGCAGCACTAAGGAGCGAGTCGACCTCGCTCATCTTGGACTATACTGCAGCCACAGTGTCTAGGAAGGCCAAGGAAGACTGCACGAGGCATTCAACCGTAAGTCATCATGCTGGCATCCAGACTAGACAACATACTCTGCAGATGGAGAGAAAATAACTGAGGTTGGCGACCACCGAATGAAATGCTGCCCAAGAATTTACATTGCGTTGGTGCAAGTGATCATGGAAGTATGGGCTTAAGAAGCAACAGTGATTGGGTGGAATTACTCGCTATAGTGGAAACGCTGCTGACGTGCTGCACGACGCCCAAGGAATCCAGGAGACTATGGCTGTCGACCGGGGTAGAACGAGGGCGGATCCAATAATGGAGACAAACATCTACAAGTTAAATGCACCAAAACGGATGAACAAACAGAGAACAAATTCTGTAGTGTTTGTCGTAGATTAGTAGCAGGGTAATTGATTAAGGATTTTAAGGTAGTTTTGTAATAGTAGCAGTTGTAGCACTTTTTATCTTTTTCTAAAATTAACTATCAGAAATAAATAATTAATAGATAATTAATTACAATCCAAGGAAGTGTGATTTGTGTGGCCTATTTTAGCTCTTCAGATAACAGGCAGCAATTATGAAGAATAAATGAATAAATATGCGTCGTCCCGTTCACGTCGAATTCGAACTGTGGTTCTCCGTCGGAAGCTTCATGTGGCCGTCTGTGCAGCCCAGCACCGCCGTCCAAGAGAGCTGTGACACTAAAGACACTGGTATTACTTAACTGCCTCCTATTTATACTCGCCGAATGCGCCTCCTCAAGTCACGTACTGACGCACATTAGGTTAGTATCAGTTCGCTGGTTTCGATAGCGGTTTGCGTCAAGAATTACTCGCAGTCCCGATGAGCACGCCGTTCCGGCAGCTCCCGCGCCCATGTCCTACTTCTCGTTGCACAAAGTTATTATCAACAAGCCCGCGCCTGACTTACGGGTATGGCTGCAATCCACTGCCGCAAATTACACATACACTACCTAATGCGGTGACACCGCTACAGAATGTGAGGTGCATTATGACCCCTCACAAGGAAATAGAGTCGCTGGAAGGAAACTGCACTGTATGCCAGAAAGGGTCACTTGCGTGGTACACGTTTCTCTTGGGTTAGATGAAACTCAGAGACAGCCAGTATAGAAACTAGCGTTAGATAAATCAAACATTTCAATGGATCGGATAGCAAATGCAGTGAGTGAGAATCTCAAAATATTATTAGCTAACTGCCAGAGTATTCGAGGTAAAATCTGGCCTGGATGCATACACTGATTCGGTGGGGAAGGGTTTCACAAAGCCGTTGTATCCTCTGCTGAGGCAAGCTGGTTTACAACTTTTGTAGCTGGTCGGTGGTACCGGGACAGAGTTGAAGTCTGAGCTGGTGCCACACATGTTCTATGGGGGACAGTACAGGGGAATCTGCTGGCCACGGGAAGACCTAAACTCCGCGCACAAGTTCATACAGACAGGTGCAATGTGTGGACGAGCATTGTTCTGTTGACAAATGGCTACCGTACAGCTACACTATTGATGGCAAACCGCTGCAGACAGTATCTACCGTAAAATATGTGGGAGTAACTATCCAGAGCGACCTTGAGTGGAATGACCACATAAAACAAATAGTGAGAAAAGCAGATGCCAGACTCAGATTCATAGGAAGAATGTTAAGGAAATGTAACTCATCCACGAAAGATGTGGCTTAAAAGGCTCTTGTTCGACCGATTCCTGAGTATCCTTTGTCTGTCTGGGATCTCTACCAGGTACGACTGATAGAAGAGTTAGAGATGATCCAACGAAGAGCGGCGCGTTTCGTCACGGGGTCGTTTAGCCAGCGCGAGAGCGTTACAAAGATGCTCAACAATCTCCAAATGGTTCAAATGGCTCTGAGCACTATGGGACTAGGTCATCAGTCCCCTAGACTTAGAACTACTTAAACCTAACTAACCTAACGACATCACACACATCCATGCCCGAGGCAGGATTCGAACCTGCGACCGTAGCGGTCGCACGGTTCCAGACTGTAGCGCCTAGAACCGCTCGGCCACAACAAACTCCATTGCAAACGTTACAGGAGAGGCGTTGTGCATCACGAGAGATTTACCGCTGAAATTTAGAAAGAGCACTTTCCGGGAAGAGTCGGACAACATATTACTCCCCCCCCCCCCCACCCTGCCCCCCCCCCCACACACACACATCACATAAGTCTCGCGTTATGATTACGAGGAGAAAATTCGAGAAATTAGAGCCAATACAGAGGATTACCGACAGTCATTCTCCCCACACACTATTTGCGGGTGGAAAAGGGTTGAAGGGCTCGGTTAGTGGGACAAAAAGTACCCTCCTAGATGGCTTGCGTAGTATGATGTAGATGATGACGTTGCTGCTGTGTACGGGGAAGTATCGTCGTTGGACGATCGTAAGGAATTATTGTAGAAACTCTTAGATAAATCTTACACTTTGTGTAATGAATGACAGTTCTCTTTAAATGTGAATAAATGAAAGGTATAACAAAGAGAAAGAAAAATAAAATGTGCCATATATGATTCCAAGATACACTACTGGCCATTAAAATTGCTAGGACAAGAAGAAATGCAGATGATAAACGGGTATTCATTGGACAAATATATTATACTAGAACTGACATGTGATTACATTTTCACGCAATTTGGGTGCATAGATCCTGAGAAATCAGAACCCAGAACAATCACCTCTGGCCGTAATAACGCCCTTGATACGCCTGGGCATTGAGCGAAACAGAGCTTGGATGGCGGGTACAGGTACAGCTGCCCATGCAGCTTCAACACGATACCACAGTTCATCAAGAGTAGTGACTGACGTATTGTGACGAGCCAGTTGCTCGGTCACCATTGACCAGACGTTTTCAGTTGGTGAGAGATCTGGAGAATGTGCTGGCCAGGGCAGCAGTCGAACATTTCCTGTATCCAGAAAGGCCCGTACAGGACCTGCAACATGTGGCGTGCATTATTCTGCTGAAATGTAGGGTTTCGCAGGGATCGAATGAAGGGTAGAGCCACAGGTCGTAACACATCTGAAATGTAACGTCCACTGTTCAAAGTGCCGTGAATACGAACAATAGTTCACCGAGACGTGAAACCAATGGCACCCCATACCATCACGCCGGTTGGTACGCCAGTATGGCGATGACGAATACACGCTTCCAATGTGCGTTCACCGCGATGTCGCCAAACAAGGATGCGACCATCATCACGCTGTAAACGGAACCTTGATTCATCCCAAAAACATGACGTTCGCCATTCGTGCACCCAGGTTCGTAGTTGAGTACACCATCGCAGGCGCTCCTGTATGTGATGCAGCGTCAAGGGTAACCGCAGCCATGGTCTCCGAGCTGATAGTCCATGCTGCTGTAGACGTCGTCTAACTGTAAGATGCCTGTCATCTCGACTGCTAGTGATACGAGGCTCAAATGGTTCAAATGGCTCCGAGCAGTATGGGACTTAATATCTGAGGTCATCAGTCCCCTAGAACTTAGAACTACTTAAACCTAACCAACCTAAGGACATCACACACATCCATGCCCGAAGCAGGATTCGAACTGTGACGGTAGCAGTCACGCGGTTCCGGACTGAAGCGCCTAGAACCGCTCGGCCACGGCGGCCGGCAGTGATACTAGGCCGTTGGGATCCAGCACGGCGTTCCGTATTACCCTCCTGAACCCACCGATTCCATATTCTGCTAACAGTCATTGGATATCGACCAACGCGGGGCACGCGGGATTAGCCGAGCGGTCTGGGCGCTACAGTCATGGACTGTGCGGCTGATTCCGGCAGAGGTTCGAGTCCTCCCTCGGGCATGGGTGTGTGTGTTTGTCCTTAGGATAATTTAGGTTAAGTAGTGTGTAAGCTTAGGGACTTATGACCTTAGCAGTTGTCCCATAAGATTTCACACACATTTGAACATTTTTCGATCAACGCGAGCAGCAATGTCGCGATACGATAGACCACATTCGCGATAGGCTACAATCCGACCTTTATCGAAGTCGGAAACGTGATAGTACGCATTTCTCCTCCTTACACGAGGCATCACAACAACGTTTCACCAGGCAACGCTGGTCAACTGCTGTTTGTGTATGAGAAATCGGTTGGAAACTTTCCTCATGTCAGCACGTTGTAGGTGTATCCACCGGCGCCAATCTTGTGTGAATGCTCTGAAAAGTTAATCATTTGCATATGACAGAATCTTCTTCCTGTCGGTTAAATTTCGTGTCTGTAGCACGTCACCTTCGCGGTGTAGCAATTTTAATGGCCAGTAGTGTATAAAATGTGACGATCACGAAAAGTCAGTATCAGTGAGGCGAACGGAAGAATGCATATAAGACGCTATGTCGACCAGTTCTGGAGCATTGTTCCAGTAGTTGGAGACCTTATAAAGTAGACATGACCAGAGACATCGAGCGAAGTCAGTGACGAGCTTCTAGGATCGTAAAAGTTCAATGTAGCCAATACAAAAGTAAAAGTAATGCTCGGGGGACGTAAATGGGAAAACCTTGGACGGAAGGCGATATGTTTCCCGCGAAACTGTGCTGGGGAGAAATAGCGAACCTGTATTCGAGCAGGGCTGTGCCATCATTACACTGCGACTATTATTTGAGTATATCTGGCGCTGCGGTCACGCGAGTAAGAGAAGAGAGGTTAGAGCACCACAGAGCTATACAGATGGTCATTTTTCCACCACTCAATACCAGAATGGAATAGGAAAGGAAGTTGATAATACGATGTATCCTCCACCATGCACTGTACAATTCCTTGCAGAGTACATATGCGGATGTAGATGTCGAGTTTTACGTAGTAAGTGCTATTTTCGCACTGGGATCGGCGGTTCGGCAGAGTGCGATCGGGAACGACCGAGCCGGCCGTGGTGGCCGAGCTGTTCTAGGCGCTTTAGTCCGGAACCGCGCTGCTGCTACGGTCGCAGATTCGAATCCTGCCTCGGGCATGGATGTGTGTGATATCCTTAGGTTAGTTAGGTTTAAGTAGTTCTAAGTTCTAGGAGACTGATGACAGATGTTAAGTCCGATAGTGCTCAGAGCCATTTGAACCATTTGGGAACGACTGAAAATAGTACATCCAGTACGCGCGCACCTTACATTGTATAAATACACAGATAAGGATAGCATACATACAACAGATTATCGATTTTTGTTCCGCACGATTGTAGCACATAGTTAGGTGTAGTAAATGCTGCATGTACACGGTGCACCTCACAAGCGTTTCCTAGCAATAGAGGTTCAAAATTTTACGAACCTATTGAATACCATACGAGAGAGCCAGCCGTCGAGCACAGCCGGATGTACTCTGTCCCAGTCTCGCTAATATGTTTCTTTTCTAATTGTCCCTCAAACTCTTGTATTAATACAACGAATCATGTTTTTTTTTTGAAAGGAAAGATAATAATAACGATAGTCATTATGGTACATCAATGGCGAGGTGTAATCCACAACATTACACTGGTCTGCAAAACAAAAGGCTGAAAGTTACTTTCACACTATGCACCACTGACAAGTGCAGTAGCTCGATGTAACTTGGACAGTACGTGGAAAGAACTGCTACAATAACTGTACAGAAAATAGCAAAGAAATACACTATGAGGCGAACAGAAATGACACTTTTATTCAGAGATGATAATTACACTGAAATCACCGCTCATGTTGTTCCCCCGGGCATTACAAAGTCGGGACATGGCTCTTAGTACGGTATGTTTATGTCACCATCACTGACGCTAATGCATGTTCTGCAAAGCGCTACCACAAGTTTGTTAAGGGGTTCTTGCAGCATGAAGTTCCATTCCTCGACCAGGGCGGTTGATCATTGCTGGATAATCATTAGAGCATATGGACGTGCTTCAATACGTCTCCCCACATGTTCAAATGTGTGTGAAATCTTATGGGACTTAACTGCTAAGGTCATCATTCCCTAAGCTTACACACTACTTAACCTAAATTATCCTAATGAAAAACACACACACACCCATGCCCGAGGGAGGACTCGAACCTCCGCCGGGACCAGCCGCACAGTCCATGACTGCAGACCCTGAGACCGCCCGGCTAATCCCGCGCGGCACGTCTCCCCTGTGCATCCCACACATGCTCATTGGGATTTAAGTAGGGGGAACAGGCAGGTCATTCCATTCGCCGAATATTCTCTAGACAAGAGCTCAAACTTCGCAGTTCGTTGCCATCGCGCATTTTTATCCATAATTCAGGTAAATGGAAATGAGCGTTTGGCGTCATTGGCCGGGAGGCCCCTTACGGGGCAGGTCCGGCCGCCTTGGGTCAGGTCTTATTACATTCGACGCCACATTAGGCGACATGCGCGCCGGATGAGGATGAAATGATGATGAAAACAACACAATACCCAGTCCCTGAGCGGAGAAAATCCCCGACCCAATCGGGAATCGAACCAGGGCCCGTAGGACGGCAATCCGTCACGCTGAACACTCAGCTATCGGGGCGGACATCCATAAGCCAGGTCCGAACGCACCACTAAAATGACGCACATGAGGAAGGAATACAGTGTCACAATAACGTTGACCCGTGTTCAAAGATGTGGATGCCAGCACGGCCCTGCAACATTATGCTTCCCCTCACCATAGCACATCTCTCGCCATATGAGGGTATGTTCACCATTGTCGAACATGATCGTTTTGGTGGTCCAGTTGTTATGGTATATGGGGGGGGGAAGCACAATGTTGCACAGGTGTGCTGATCTTCAACTATTTGAGCACCGTACACTCGCGGGTCAACGCACTCACTGCTCAACATTATTGCGTCACTGTACTCCTTCCGCATGCGCATCTATCCAGCGGTGCATTCGATCCTGACTTCGTTTCCATGGATGACATAGCGCGACCGTGTCGAACAACGCAGGTTGAGGAGCTCTTGGAAAGAGAGAATATTCAGCGAATGGACTGGCTTGCACATTCCCCTTACTTAAATCCCAACGAGCACGTGTGGGGTGCTTTGGGAGGCGTATTGGAGCACGTCCACATGCACCGGCTACCGCCCAGCAGTGGTCAGGCACACTGGTCGAGGAATGGAGCGCCCTACCACAAGAACTCCTTACCAACCTATATGAAGATATAGGTTCTTTCGGACATACCATCTTCATATAGTTAAGGCTAACTGCCCATTGACCTTCTTTTGTGTGCAGATGCACACGTATTGCCTGAACTCTTACGGGACTCGGTAAGATTGCCTGTCACGAGGAATGAGTGTGGTGGGCAGGGTCACTACGAATGTAGTGTGTGGACATGAAGTTGGGAAAGTGGATCTCACAGGGAGCGTGCAAGGGATAAATAAATCCCTGCAGTCGCGCTATCCTCTGTGCCCTCGGTGGCTCAGACCAGTCTGCTTCAGGCGGTGGCGCGGCACGGACCTGCTGTCCCGGCCGCGGGCGCGCGTGGACGAGGAAGTGTTTACACCGCCGATACTCGCGCGTGTTGTTGTCTGACTCGACCGCCATGGCACACAATTTTCGAAAGACTACGCCCCAATTTACGTTCGACAACGAATTTGCCAGACCAAATGCTTTCGAAATAGAGCGTTTTTTGAGGGAAGAAGTTCGTTTACCTGCTGAAGACATCATTGGAATACACCTGTCCATTGTAAGCAGCACAATGTACGTAAAGGTGACCGATGAAGCTGCGTGTGAAAGAACTCTCTCCGCTGCTCAAAGAGGATTTAAATTTCGACACTCTGATGGCCATATCAGCGACGTCACAGTAGCTCCTTCAGGATTGGGTGTGAGGGTCATTCGGATCTTTGAATTGTCGTTTGAGGTGCCAGAATCGATGGTTACTGAATCGCTGCGACCATATGGAACGGTACTTTGTCATACGCCTGAACGCTGGGCAAGTTTTAGCACCTATCCTGTGCTAAACGGCGTCCGACAGGTGCGGATCGTCCTTACTAAACACATCCCTTCTTATGTTCTGGTTGTGGTGGAGAAGGACATATCCGCTCGGAGTGCATCCAACGCCGCGTCGTGCAACTGCCACGTGGAGAAGCGTCACAGCGAGAAGTTCCCACGCAACTGCCGATGACGTATGTTCCGGTGGCCCGCCGGGAGGTGTTGCCAAGTTCGGAGCGTGACAAGGACGTGTTTATGCAAGAGCAGACCGAGTTACGGGAGCATGGAAGTGACTCGGAGAATGTTCCTACACCCACGTCACGTCAGTTGAGGGAGGAACCTTCCGAAAACTCACATGTAGCACGCGGCGTGGAAGTAGAGGTCGAGACAGTGCGCCGGCAACAGTCCAACGAACGATCGACGAACACAGTGAGGCAGCAGAGGGCAGGGCACGCAAACAGCGATCGCCAAAGCGTCGCAAAAAGCGTCGCCATAGTTCGGGTGACACGTCCCCCCCCCCCCTAGCCTAGGGGACACGGAAGGTATCCTAGCCGAAGAACTGTCTGACACAGAACACGTGCCTTTAGAGGACGCTGACAGGATTCCGTCAGATGGTGACCGGATGTCCTGCCTTTCAGATGGTCCCTCTTCATTGACACCGACTGACCCAGCGCTGCCGACGAAGGAGTCAGGGACACCAATGTCCCGGCAGCCCCGTCGAAATACATCAGAGGACGTTTCTCGGATGGATGACCGCTGCGACTGGGCGGAACCAGTCGAAGACATACAGGAATTGCCACCCCCAAATGATGACCACTCACATACAGGATGCACACCACGGAACGACAACAAAGGAGGGCAACCCGTTGGCGGGCACCCCTCTGAGCACGAATAGTGGACTACAGCCCTTGGAGTTCTCAATGACATGACACGAGCATGACAACGACAACGAACCAAGCATATAAGGTGGGGACAGTGAACATTAACACCGTACGTTCGCCTGCAAAGATGTAACTTCTCCGGGACATGATTTACGCCACAGACGTTGATATTCTGCTGATGCAGGAAACCTGCAATGCTGCTTTTCTCGACGTGCATGGATACAACACTTATCTAGCGCCGACTCCAGATGGAGGACGTGGCACAGCGATACTAGTCCGGGAAGGGATTCCGATGTGTGACCTCGATTATCTTCCTTCGGCTCGGGGTTTGGCTATGACCGTGAACGGCATTCGTATCGTCAACATCTATGCACCCTCCGGATCTGACAATCGACAGGCGCGTGGACGATTCTACTCGGAGGAGATTGCCCCCTATTCCATGGGAGGTATGACCACATCTTGGTAGGGGGGGATTTTAACTGTGTACTCACACCGCAGGATCAAACTCCAAATTTCAGCTCCTGCCACGCATTGAACACGATCTGCCGGGACATGGCCCTAATGGACACGTGGGAAAAGATCCATGGGCAGCGAGAGGGCTACACGTATTTTACTAACCACTCGGCGAGCAGGCTGGATCGGATTTATGTTTCTGATGGATTAAGAGATCACGTGTTGGCTGCTGAACGTCGGCCCACAGCTTTTACGGATCACGTTGCATATTTCTGCACGTTAACCCTCCCACGGCAGCGGGTCTGGCGGAGTCGTAGTTCCTGGAAACTTAATTCATCCTTATTGGTGGATCTCGAATGTCGCCAGCGGATCAAAGAAACATGGCAGACTTGCACTCGCCGTCTGTCGCTGCACCGTACGGTTCTTTCATGGTGGCTACAATGTGCAAAACCGGCGATACGAAGAGCTCTCATAACGTATGGCAACGAAAAAGCGAAATGGCTCCGAGATACACTTGATTATTACTACATGGTGCTCCGCGACCTGTCCTCCAGGGCCCCATCGCCCGAGCGTCAAGCGGAAGTCCATCGCATTCAGGCCTGCATTTTATCGCTCACGAGACGTCGACTGGAGGGACTTTCGATCCGTGCTCGGTGCTTGGACAACGTCGATGGAGAACGTACTAGCATGCATCATGTGTCCAAGGGACATGCGCGTATTCGCCTATCCCTAGTCACAGTGCTCCATGATGACGATGGTCGGCCCTTGACGTCACAACAGGACATTGCTGCTGAGTTTCTGGAGCATTACCGCCTCCTTTTCACTGGGACGCCGACGGACAATCGGACAGGGGAAGAAATTTTGCGACAGATGCAAACGGAGGTGGATGGTCCGGATGCAGAGGCGCTAATGGAACCCCTAACGGAAGATGACATCTGGGGCGCACTCGCGAAGGGTGCGGTGCATAAATCCCCTGGACCAGATGGGTTGACACTCGAATTTTATCGCGAATTTGCGGATTTAATGATGTCCCAGTTGGTATTGATGTATAATGAGTTATTGAACCCTGACACGGACGTTCCGTCGCAGTTCATGGCGGGACTGCTTATACCAATACCGAAATCGACAGCGAGTGTCAGCGCCCATCAATTTAGACCGCTCACGATGCTCAATACTGACTATAAAATCTTTGCGCGAATGTTGGCGGCAAGGCTCAAGATTGTAATATCCAAGACAATACCACCAGACCAGGCTTGTCTAGGGGTTCGGAGCAACATACATTCTATCCTCGGCGAGTACCGTGACGTAATTTCCCTGACGGAAGCTTGACGCATGCGAGCGGCGTTCGTATCGGTGGATTTTGATCGTGTCTTTGACAGGATCAACCATGATTTCCTTGACTCGACCATGCGACGCATGGCGATACCACAGGATTTTATTACCGTCCTCATGCGCCTCCTTCGCGGCGCTTCTTCGACGGTGAGAGTCAATGGCAGGGAGGTAGGAACGATTCCTGTTTGCAGCTCAGTTAGGCAAGGATACCCCTTGTCGATGATACTGTTTACAATAGCGCTCGAACCATTGATGCAGACTCTTAGACGGACTCTAACAGGCGTCCGACTCCGTGCGAGCTCCTTCACGTGTCGTGCATATGCCGATGACTTGATGATACTCGTCCGGTCGGAGAACGAAGTAAGTAAGGTGGTTACCCTTCTTACTACGTACGGAGTAGCTGCGGGAAGCAGGGTCAACATGAATAAAACAAAGATCATGCACATCGGTCGAGGGCTGGACGCTCTGCACAGTCCGTTTACGACGGTGGACATCTTGCGATGCTTAGGTGTATTGTTCACCCGATCGGTACGGCAATCAGCGGCGGCGAGCTATCGACGTCTCCTCCAGCACGTCCGACTGCACATACGCAACAATTCACTCCGAACGCACGACCTGCTCCAATGGGTGGACTACACTAATGTTCACCTGGCCTCGCGACTGCCGCACCTGGCACAGGTACTGCCAATGCCACATGGTATTGCTGACAGATTAATGGCGGCCTTTGGATACTATGTCAGCCAAGGAATGTTGTTTAAGATCAAATACAAGACTTTAACTCTCCCACACCATTCTGGAGGACTTAACCTCACGGATGTGCGGAACAAGGCTCTAGCTCTAGACCTGCGAGCGACGCTACGAACTTGGAATCGATGGCAACACGCCATCACGTCGGCCATCCTGGATGTGCTTCTTCCCACGTCCTTTGAACCACCGGTGGCGGTAGGCACAACCTCGCCCTCGTTTTCTCACGTCGCGCGATTTTTTGTTGATTTTAGTTATGTTCAGTTACAGATACCTTCTACAAGAATCCCCACTATCCGTGAGATATATCGATAGTTGCGGCGTCATCATGGCAGCAATGTTGTCGAACTTAAATACCCAACACGAAACTGGCGACAGATTTGGCGAGCTGTCCATACACCTCTCCTCACCACGGCAGCGCGATCGTCATGGTATACACTAATCAACCGCAAGACAGTCAACCGCCAACGATTGTACGACATTCGCATGGTAGATTCCCCGCTCTGCCTTATATGTGGCATGCAGGACACCGACGAACATTCTCTGCAGTGCGGTGAGGCAAAGGATGTTTGGCGGCTGACGCAACGCATCATGGCCCTCCTCCGACGCACCGACGAATCCACGATCACGACGGACGCTTTATTTTTCCCTGACCCTGTCTTTTTTCCGCTCACAAAAAACATCGGCAATCCGATGGATTGGAGGACACGCATCACACTACGTGCTCTCGCGGACCTTGATATCGGGCATGGACTATTGGCATTATCTACTAGAACAACACGAAATCATCCGACGCCACTCTAAATATAAAACGCATTTTGCGAACTTTCTAGGCAGCATGTTTCATAACCCCCCGAAGCGGTGGGGAGTCCCAGGTTTACGTTGTTTCGAGGGATAGGATTTACTCCCAGTGAAGTGACGAGGATGTCACTTCGGCCCTATATTTTTTTCCCTTCTTTTTTATATTTGATTTTTCTTTTGGGACATTAAATGAATAAATAAAATATTATTGTTACTAACAAAAAACAAAAAAAAATTACGATGTACAATGTTTCCTTCCTGCTGTCTCTTCCTTATCCTGTCAGGAGATGGGGACACCGTGGCCAGGCCTCCAAGTACGACCCCTGCCCACTCTGCCCCCTGACCTATTTAAAAAAAATGGATAGGGCGTCTGCAATTAAAAAAAATTCAAAAAAGATGGATAGAGCGTCTGCCCTGTATGCAGGAGATCCCGGGTTCGAGTCCCGGTCGGGGCACACATTTTCAAGTGTCCCCGTTGAAGTATATCAACGCCTGTCGGCAGCGTAAAGTCATGATTTAATTATCATTCCTTACCAACCTTGTGGCCAGCAGGGGAGCTCGTTGCAGAGCACGCATTGCCGTCCGTGGTGATCACTTACCCTATTAAGAACCATGTTCCGTATTTTGTAATATTAGGGGACCATTGTAAATCCCGTTGACTTCAGTGTAATTATTGTGTCTGGATAAAAGAGTCATTTCTGTCATTGCGTATTTCTTTGCCCTTTTTCTGTACTATACCGTAGCAGTTCTTTCTATGTACGGCCCAAGTTTCATCGAGCTATTGTTCAGGGTGGTTACAGATAAAGCGCAGCTGCTCATGGAGGCCCACTGTGGGCTGTACCTATAGTACGGCAGCGAAACTTCGTAGATATGCTAATGTGTTAATGCGGGACCGCTTTACGTTGGAAACCGATTTGCTCCAAGTTTGGTCACCAGGTGCAAATCTGGCACTGTACAGCATCCCGTCGACGTCTCCGGTGCTCATGTTGAACAAATTGTGTAAGCTACGATTAATAAAAAAATCAACATAATGCCGTTCTCAGTTGTTCGATGTTTTCTGCCCACGTCCAGTTCCTAATCCATTCCATATGATAACATTTCTGTACGTCTATCTTGCATTTACAGAGCTATAGTTGCACCTGGTGGTCAAAATTGGAACTAATACGTTTCCAGGGCAAATCGGGTCCGCATTAATTCATTAGGATATCTAACAAGCATTGCTGCCACACTATAATTACTGCCCAAACTGGTCTTCTCTGAGTAGCAGCACTTAAATTATAAATACTCGGTATTTGGCTGTGAGATATCATAGGAAAGTAATTTGCGTCCTTATATTTTGCACACTACTGTATTTATTCATTTAATATGGCTAGATTAGGGCCATAAGGTCCTCGCTTACATGTAGCCAGGTATTCTACATATTTCGAATTATTTTCATTACGATAAGCGTAAATTACATCTAGTATACAAATTCTAAACATTTAGTTCTTACTACAGTGCAGCACGAAACAAAAACAAGCATAGTTTACATTCGTTCATGATTATACACCACTGGCCATTAAAATTGCTACACCACGAAGATGACGTGCTACAGACGCGAAATTTAACCGACAGGAAGAAGATGCTGTGATATGCAAATCATTAGTTTTTCGGAGCATTCACACAAGGTTGGCGCCGGTGGCGACACCTACAATGTGCTGACATGAGGAAAGTTTCCAACCAATTTCTCATACACAAACAGCAGTTGACCGGCGTTGCCTGGTGAAACGTTGTTGCGATGCCTCGTGTAACGAGGAGAAATGCGTACCATCACGTTTCCGAATTTGATAAAGGTTGGATTGTGGCCTATCGCGATTGCGGTTTATCGTATCGCGACATTGCTGCTCGTGTTGGTCGAGATCCAATGACTGTTAGCAGAATATGGAATCGGTGGGTTCAGGAGGATAATACGGAACGCCGCGCTGGATCCCAACGGCCTCGTATCACTGGCAGTCGAGATGACAGGCATCTTATCGGCATGGCTGTAACGGATCGTGCAGCCACGTCTCGATCCCTGAGTCAACAGATGGGGACGTTTGCAAGACAACAACCATCTGCACCAACAGTTCGACGACGTATACAGCAGCATGGACTATCAGCTCGGAGACCATGGCTGCGGTTACCCTTGACGCTGCATCAAATACAGGAGCGCCTGCGATGGTGTACTCAACTACGAACCTGGGTGCACGAATGGCAAAACGTCATTTTTTTGGGATGAATCAAGGTTCCGTTTACAGCGTGATGATGGTCGCATCCTTGTTTGGCGACATCGCGGTGAACGCACATTGGAAGCGTGTATTCGTCATCGCCATACTGGCGTACCACCCGGCGTGATGGTATGGGGTGCCATTGGTTACACGTCTCGGTCACCTCTTGTTCGCATTGACGGGACTTTGAACAGTGGACGTTACATTTCAGATGTGTTACGACCCGTGGCTCTACCCTTCATTGGATCCCTGCGAAACCCTACATTTCAGCAGGATAATGCACGACCCCATGTTGCATGTCCTGTACGGGCCATTCTGGATACAGAAAAATGTTCGACTGCTGCCCTGGCAAGCACATTCTCCAGATCTCTCACCAATTGAAAACGTCTGGTCAATGGTGGCCGAGGAACTGGCTCGTCACAATACGCCAGTCACTACTGTTGATGAACTGTGGTATCATGTTGAAGCTGCGTGGGCAGCTGTACCTGTGCACGCCATCCAAGCTCTGTTTGACTCAATGCCCAGGCGTATCAAAGCCGTTATTACGGCCAGAGGTGGTTGTTCTGGGTACTGATTTCTCAGGATCTATACTCCCAAATTGCATGAAAATGTAATCACATGTCAGTTGTAGTATAATATATTTGTACAATGAATACCCGTTTATCATCTGCACTTCTTCTTGGTGTAGCAATTTTAATGGCCAGTAGTGTAAAAAGAGAGACAAGTTACAGGAACGTACTTTTAAACAATGGCGACTAGCAGCAGTGGACATGGCAGACGTGCTATCAGAGAGGGAGAAAGAGGAATGTGATAAAACAGGGTGTTATGAAGAGGCGAGAAAAGAAAGTGGCGTGACTGACTGAGAAGTGAGAATAGAAAGAATCATAAATTGGAGAAGATGGGAGCATTTTCTGTACTGTTTCACAAAGGGCCATAAGCGTTAATTTTTGGGGAACCGTAATGAAGGCGATAGAAAGAAGTTTCACAGCTCTGTCTTAAAAACAGCATAGCATTTAACTGTGCGCAGAATGCAGGGTGGCTTGCTCCATAGGAGGGCGTCGAAGCTCCAGAGGCAGCAACAGAGAAGGATGTTTCGATTGTTTTTGTTTTATAGATGTGCACAACCACTGTACTAGATAAAGATATCTTATGTTTCTGTTACAATGAGATGCCAGGTCGTTAGTCTCTGATGCAAGGTGCAAGGGTGCTTGTGCACTGAGAAACCGGCGAAGTAAACGTAACATGTGGTAGTCACATAACTTGTCTGGCCGAAACCAACCTAACTGGGCATATGAATCACTTATATGGTCATACAAACGGATGTTGCACATGTAGCGCACACAAGTATTCGTGGTCAGTTCTGACTGTCTACCGTTGTCACTACTCGTGCCGTGCTGGATTACGTCGCAGTAGTAAAAGTTTACGTTTAACTCCCAGTGGAGATATATTTAGAAAATTTTTACGGGCATCGAGGCAAGAGAAATTCTTCCTGCATGTGACGACAGTATTTTCTGCCCATTTGAGACGCTCATTCAAAGTTACATCCAAGTTTTTCACCGTTTTTTGACAAGGCATTCGAATATCGTCTAGAAGAATACGAGGCAGCTGTTTGCTGGATTCAGAACTTATTAATTTCTGTTGGAATACTAAAATTACTTAGGACTTTTCCGGATTTAGATTAATTCCGACGTTTTGTGTCCATTTTACCATTGAAAACAGAATATCACTTATGTGAATGATCCCGGTGTTAATGCAGGTCTAGCGCTTAAAGCTGCAAAACTTCGGCATATAAATGATATTTGCAGGAGGATAGTACCGATTAGATGTCACTGACATGCAAGGGAAACAATAATGTATCCAGGACTGATCTCTGTTCTGCTCCTGAGAGAATACTCTTCCAGAACGACTTTTAATTCCCACAGACAACACGTTACTGTCTGATTTTCAAGTAGCTTTCAAATCACTCCACCGTACTACTTGAAAATTTTAACTGGCGCTTCTTCCTGAGCATTATGTCAACGTTGAAGGCATCAAATGCGTTTATTTAGTTCAGTTCTGTCAATATTGTGGCCTCACGGTTGTCCATGGCATAGAAAAGATCAGCAGTTACCCCAATTAGCGCAGTGTTTGTAGTGTGGTGTTTATCGGTGGCGCGCTGACATATTCCATTCAAACTGAATTTCTGTAAGCATTCAGTAATTCTGACGTGGGAAATATATTCCAGCAGGTGAAATACTAATTGGACGGTAATCAAAACGTGATTGTGAGTTTTCGTTCGTGGGGATAGACAATAAACAATCGTGATGAAATGCTCATTTAGTCGCTGATACAGCATTGTCCGTACCGCGGTGTAGTCATACAGGGCTGTATCTGCTTTAAATAATGTACACTGTATTTGCAATAAACGCACGAATATATCTATAAATAAATGTTCATTTCATCACGATTGTTTATTAATTATCGTCTATAACTTGCTGCGAATGCATCATAGTGATTCTTCTTCTTTCTTCGTTTTGCCTAGTTAAAGAGAGCATTTGAACTTGTTAGCTTGGTCTGACAGCTTCGTTTTCTCCTTCTCTCCCCGAAATCTCTTCATGTATTCGATGGTTTGTTTCTTGCGTTTCGCTGTCGACTATTATCCAGTTGTCTTTTTAGCTTCTGTGCGAATGTATGATTTTCAACCAGGATTCTTTGATGGTATCTTCTATGGTGTTCATTTCTCGCAAGTCTTGCGTGATTTCTTCTAACGAAGTAACTTTTACCACTGTTGAATTTATTGTAATAAGTAGCTTTTTTTAGTTAATCTAGTGTTGTCCGTTCTGCAGATGTAACCATAGAACTTCAAGCGTCTTCTACGTACTGATCAGCGAACTGCTCTATTACTGTGTATGAGTCTGTGGTTTTTCTTTTAACCCATATGCCACTTATATTAATCCATATGCCGTATATATTAACTTTTCTGAGAATTTTTCTCTCTTTGTTTCCAACCTCATTAACTTTTGTGTGGCCTCCTGGAGAAGTAGTTTCTAAGGCATATAATACTTTAGGAAAAACAACAGTCTTGCAATACCGAAGATTCGTATTATGGGATATCCCTTACCTTCCATATGGAAGGTATGGGAACTAGTATTGTTAATAGTGAGTGATTGATGATACCCATGTTTGGTGTTTTCGAGGTTGCGTCTTTTCAGTTTATTTGAATTTACTTCCTGTGTCGTGCTTATGCATTTGCTTCTTTTCACTGACTTTTGCTGTTATTGGTTGAGACGGCAAAGCATGGGCGGCACCTGTTCTTCAAAAGTAATTGCTGCATTCCTCTAGTGAAATTTTCAGGTTTTGTGAAATACAGGGTGGCCCACTTAAACGTCTCAGCGCAGATATCTCTGGAACAACTTTAGATATAAAATAACGACTTTCACTACTATGAACATAAGAAAGGAGCTCATGAAAATAAATACTATGAGACACTCAAAAACGTAAGCAAATATTAATTTATGCACAAACTTTTGTTTGTTTAAAATGAGGACCCCATATTATTTCTTGCGCAATCAATAACATGAAATAACACTAAAAGAATGGAACTGGTTGTATCGCAATACATCCAGTGTAATCGCAAAACGAAGTTGACGCTTGAAATCAACGAAACGTGCCGCTATTGCACATCCCGAGATGCAGTAGTGAACCCCACGTCGCTCATAATCGCGATGTGATTAACGTACGTAGTCGTACTTTCACTGTTGTCACGAGGATCGAAAGTAATAATAGGGTTTCCTGCCACAAACATCGATATGTGGGGACCAAACTTGCATCTCGGGATGTGGAATAGCGGCGCGTTTCGTTTATATCAAGCGTCAACTTCGCTATGCAATTTCTCGGGATAGAACTAACGTATTGCGGTGCAACCAACGCCTTTCTGTTTGTGATCTTTCATGTCACTGAATGCTTAAGAAATAATGTGGGTTGTCCCTTTAAAAAAACGTAAATGTTTCATAGTATTTACTTTTATGAACCCCTGCCTTACATTCATACCCGTGAAAGTCGTTTTTCAATACGTATTGTCGTACTAGATATATTTGCGCTGAAACGTTTAAGTGGGCCACACTGTATGTTAGACAGTCCGCTTATATTAATGTCACCACCGTTATGTTCAACGTCAACGTGCACTCACCACTCTCAGTCCGCAGGTGGCAGCACTAGCAGTGAGGGTATCAAATTTTGTCTGGGGGAGTTGGAGAACAGAGCATTTGTTGTCGTAATGTGGAAACGGAGCGACTTATCTGACGTCCAAAAGGGATGATCATTTACTTTCTGGCCAAAGGTGGAAGCATTTGCGAAACGGCTATGTCTGTAAACTGTTCACATGCCGCTGTGGTTAAAGTATACTGTGCATGGCAAAATGGTACTATCGAAAACACCCTCCACCTCTACACCCTTCATCTCCTTTCCCAAGGTGGCTTCCATCGACTCCCCCTCCCAGATGATGCCCTCTCTCCCTCCATCTATCCCCCCTATCAACTCTGAGCCTCACCTCCCCCTCCCTTCCTCTGTCCTTTTCCCAGGCTCCCTCTCCGCCCCCTTCCATCCCGTTTCTTCCCTGCCTACCCTCTCTCTGTCTCCCTTTTCTCCCCTGAGTCCTTTTTGCTCTCCCTTCCATTGCCTTTCCCACTCCTTCTTGCGTCTGCCCAGACCCCCTTTTTCTATGTCCCCTACCTCTGTGGCTCCCCCATTTTTTCCTTTCTTCCCCCCTCATCGGTCCGGGTCCTTCCCCCCACCCCCTTCTGCCGCCGTGTCGCCCGTATAGTGCTGTTTTAAGTGAGTGTTCAGTTTTGTGCGTCCCCTGTCAGTGTTGCGAACAGCCACCATACTGTCGCTAGTTGTGTTTTTTTGACAGAAACCAGACTATCACCCTGTTTTTTAATTGTGCCTGTCTATTTACTATGTGTTTTAATCAGCTTCGCCGACCGTTTTGTTTTTATATTTTCTTCGTATATTTTTCTCCATGTTTCAGTTTTTAACAGTCACTGTTTTATCGCCTGCTGTTGTTTGTTTTTCATATCTCCTGATGCTGTTTTTCAACTTTTCTGTAGGCTGCAGAGCTGGGCATTGTGCTACTGCCAGCCTGTCCCCCCTCTGGGGGAAAATCGAAATCCAATAAAGAAAAAAAAGCTATCGGAAACCGGCGCCCAGGCAACTGTGTCGTACCACAGGCCATAGATGACAGGAGTGAATGACGCTTATTGAGATGTGTACGGGCGAATAGACGTGCAACTGTTGAGCAACTGACCAGCAAGATGAACCAAGGGGCTAACAACGGTATCTTCTCAACGACCGGTCAGTGAACGTTGCTGCATATGGTCCTCTGGAGCAGGTTCTTAGTTCACACACCCATACTGACTGTTGTGCGTCGGCAACGAAGGCTGGAATTTGCACGACAGTACCGTAATTGGGGTACACTGAATTTCACCAGGTGGTCTTTTAAGATGAATCACATTTTACGCCCCCTAGGCGTGAAACGTCTGAAAGCAAACACCCTGCTACAATCGTCGGAACCGTCTAAACCGAAGGAGGGAGCGTTATGGTCTGGGGATGTTTTCGCGGCATTCTCTGGGTGATATCGTCATTCTGTAAAGCACAACAGATCAACACAAGCATCTATCTATCACGGAGACCATGTCCACCCTTATATGCAGTTTGTTTCCTCTTGGCACGATGGCATCTAGCAGCAGGTCAATGCAACTTGTCGCACAGCTCGCAGTATACGTGCACCGTGACGAATGCACCGTACTCACCTGGCCACCAAACTCCTGGAATTTAAACACAATCGAGAATCTGTGGCCGGCCGCGGTGGCCGTGCGGTTCTGGCGCTGCAGTCGGGAACCGCGGGACTGCTACGGTCGCAGGTTCGAATCCTGCCTCGGGCATGGGTGTGTGTGTGATGTCCTTAGGTTAGTTAGGTTTAAGTAGTTCTAAGTTCTAGGGGACTTATGACCTAAGATGTTGAGTCCCATAGTGCTCAGAGCCATTTGAACCATTTTTTTTTTTTTTGAGAATCTGTGGAACCACCTCGATCGAGGTGTTGGTGCTATAGATCCTCAACCGAGAACCCTGGCACAGCTGGCCACGGCACTGAGGTCGGCAGCACTCCAGATCCCCATCTGTACCTTCCACAACCTCATGGACACTCTTCCAGCGCCGGCAGATGTGGCCGAGCGGTTCTAGGCGCTTCAGTCTGGAACTGCGCTGCTGCTACAGTCGCAGGTTCGAATTCTGCCTCGGGCATGGATATGTGTGATGTCCTTAGGTTAGTTATAAGTCTGGGGGACTGATGACCGCAGATGTTAAGTCCCATAGTGCTTAGAGCCATTAAACCCATTTGAACCCTTCCTGCACGCCTCACAGCGGTCCGCGCTGCAAATGGTGGTTATTCAGGAGTCCGACAGCTGGCCACGATCTGGACAGTGTATGAAGGTATTTATGAACTCCTTCTGATCCAACTATTTTATACGTTCAAATTAGTTAAAAATTACGTTTCTTAACAGATAATTTTCCTTGCTGTAACGTAGCGCCACCCAGCAGCTTATCCATTGCATCATTTTCGATCTTTCAAAGCTGCTACACAATATTTTATAAAAAATACGTTTTGTAAAGCACTGTAACGTGAATTTTCATGATTTTTTTCTCAAGGGAATTGTATTATACAATGTAATGATGAAAAACTTGGTTGTGAACTAACAGATACATTAGGTATCACCTACGTAGCGCCGCCTAGCGGTTTAGTCCACTTGGGTTCAGCCTTGTGCCTTGACAGCAGTTTGCACTTGTCTCTTGTTTGAGAGTGTTGACGAGCTGTGATGAATCCATTTGACAATATTCTATGATTTACATGATGACATAATATTTGGCAAACCAAAAAACCTTGTTCTACTCACTATACTATGTCTCTAATCAATAGTAAAAATGTAATATATTTCTTATCTTTTGATACCAGTTCTGTAATGTATTTCATAGCCTTTAAAACTGAAGGTATGTCGAAACGCGTAAGGCGATTTTGGAAACAATAAAAAATGTGGTCAAAACATCTGAAAGTTACTAGAGTTCTTTTTACTTCTTTAGAAGTATTGTTTGATGTGTTTTTATGTATATATTTTCAGTGTTTTAAAATGTTTCGACTACACTTTTCCTCTCCTTCCACTCTTCAGAAGTGTAGAAAGTTTATCGTACAAACTTGTCAAGAACTTCCATTATGAATTTTATTTTGGCCACTAATAAACACTATCATTGCTTGTTTCTTATTCTGAAATTATGTGGAGTGTAAACGATAACTGTTTGCAATGTACCACCGTGGTGTAGGTAAAGCTGAGACGAGCAATTTAATACTTGTGGTCTAAAAATCTGAGAAGCAGTAGCCTCAAACTGGCCTACAAGATTCACCCAGGCTGAAGGGAATGAGCGCCGCGCGAGATTTTAATATACGATCGCCTTCTTAAGCCACAAAATTATTCAGATTTTGAAATGTTTTATTTCTTTAACATTAATAATTTAATCTTTCGCCCGAGATAATGAAAGAAAAAAAGACTTTTGTAAACGTTATGCAAAAACTACTTACTTTTATAATTCTGTATCACCAACACTCGCTGGCACTTATCTTTTGATACCAGTTCTGTATTGTATTTCATAGCTTTTAAAACTGAAGGTATGTCGAAACGCGTAAGGGGTTGTAAGATGGCCAGAAAAGCGAAAGGATTTGATTGTTAATTTTCTACATCTACATCTACATCTATACTCCGCGAGCCACCTTACGGTGTGTGGCGGAGGGTACTTATTGTACCACTATCTGATACCCCCTTCCCTGTTCCATTCACGAATTGTGCGTGGGAAGAACGACTGCTTGTAAGTCTCCGTATTTGCTCTAATTTCTCGGATCTTTTCGTTGTGATCATTACGCGAGATATATGTGGGCGGTAGTAATATGTTGCCCATCTCTTCCCGGAATGTGCTCTCTCGTAATTTCGATAATAAACCTCTCCGTATTGCGTAACGCCTTTCTTGAAGTGTCCGCCACTGGAGCTTGTTCAGCATCTCCGTAACGCTCTCGCGCTGACTAAATGTCCCCATGACGAATCGCGCTGCTTTTCGCTGGATCATGTCTATCTCTTCTATTAATCCAACCTGGTAAGGGTCCCATACTGATGAGCAATACTCAAGAATCGGACGAACAAGCGTTTTGTAAGCTACTTCTTTCGTCGATGAGTCACATTTTCTTAGAATTCTTCCTATGAATCTCAACCTGGCGCCTGCTTTTCCCACTATTTGTTTTATGTGATCATTCCACTTCAGATCGCTCCGGATAGTAACTCCTAAGTATTTTACGGTCGTTACCGCTTCCAATGATTTACCACCTATGGCATAATCGTACTGGAATGGATTTCTGCCCCTATGTATGCGCATTATATTACATTTATCTACGTTTAGGGAAAGCTGCCAGCTGTCGCACCATGCATTAATCCTCTGCAGGTCCTCCTGGAGTACGTACGAGTCTTCTGATGTTGCTACTTTCTTGTAGACAACCGTGTCATCTGCAAATAGCCTCACGGAGCTACCGATGTTGTCAACTAAGTCATTTATGTATATTGTAAACAATAAAGGTCCTATCACGCTTCCCTGCGGTACTCCCGAAATTACCTCTACATCTGCAGATTTTGAACCGTTAAGAATGACATGTTGTGTTCTTTCTTCTAGGAAATCCTGAATCCAATCACAAACCTGGTCCGATATTCCGTAAGCTCGTATTTTTTTCACTAAACGTAAGTGCGGAACCGTATCAAATGCCTTCCTGAAGTCCAGGAATACGGCATCAATCTGCTCGCCAGTGTCTACGGCACTGTGAATTTCTTGGGCAAATAGGGCGAGCTGAGTTTCACATGATCTCTGTTTGCGGAATCCATGTTGGTTATGATGAAGGAGATTTGTATTATCTAAGAACGTCATAATACGAGAACACAAAACATGTTCCATTATTCTACAACAGATTGACGTAAGCGAAATAGGCCTATAATTATTCGCATCTGATTTATGACCCTTCTTGAAAATGGGAACGACCTGCGCTTTCTTCCAGTCGCTAGGTACTTTACGTTCTTCCAGCGATCTACGATAAATTGCTGATAGAAAGGGGGCAAGTTCTTTAGCATAATCACTGTAGAATCTTAAGGGTATCTCGTCTGGTCCGGATGCTTTTCCGCTACTAAGTGATAGCAGTTGTTTTTCAATTCCGATATCGTTTATTTCAATATTTTCCATTTTGGCGTCCGTACGACGGCTGAAGTCAGGGACCGTGTTACGATTTTCCGCAGTGAAACAGTTTCGGAACACTGAATTCAGTATTTCTGCCTTTCTTCGGTCGTCCTCTGTTTCGGTGCCATCGTGGTCAACGAGTGACTGAATAGGGGATTTAGATCCGCTTACCGATTTTACATATGGCCAAAACTTTTTAGGGTTCTTGTTTAGATTGTTTGCCAATGTTTTATGTTCGAATTCGTTGAATGCTTCTCTCATTGCTCTCTTTACGCTCTTTTTCGCTTCGTTCAGCTTTTCCTTATCAGCTATGATTCGACTACTCTTAAACCTATGATGAAGCTTTCTTTGTTTCCGTAGTACCTTTCGTACATGATTGTTATACCACGGTGAATCTTTCCCCTCGCTTTGGACCTTAGTCGGTACGAACTTATCTAAGGCGTACTGGACGATGTTTCTGAATTTTTTCCATTTTTGTTCCACATCCTCTTCCTCAGAAATGAACGTTTGATGGTGGTCACTCAGATATTCTGCGATTTGTGTCCTATCACTCTTGTTAAGCAAATATATTTTCCTTCCTTTCTTGGCATTTCTTATTACACTTGTAGTCATTGATGCAACCACTGACTTATGATCACTGATACCCTCTTCTACATTCACGGAGTCGAAAAGTTCCGGTCTATTTGTTGCTATGAGGTCTAAAACGTTAGCTTCACGAGTTGGTTCTCTAACTATCTGCTCGAAGTAATTCTCGGACAAGGCAGTCAGGATAATGTCACAAGAGTCTCTGTCCCTGGCTCCAGTTCTGATTGTGTGACTATCCCATTCTATACCTGGTAGATTGAAGTCTCCCCCTATTACAATAGTATGATCACGAAACTTCTTCACGACGTTCTGCAGGTTCTCTCTGAGGCGCTCAACTACTACGGTTGCTGATGCAGGTGGTCTATAGAAGCATCCGACTATCATATCTGACCCACCTTTGATACTTAACTTAACCCAGATTATTTCACATTCGCATTCGCTAATAACTTCACTGGATATTATTTAATTCTTTACTGCTATAAATACTCCTCCACCATTGGCGTTTATCCTATCCTTGCGGTATATATTCCATTCTGTGTCTAGGATTTCGTTACTGTTCACTTCCGGTTTTAACCAACTTTCCGTTCCTAATACTATATGCGCACTATTTCCTTCAATAAGAGATACTAATTCAGGAACCTTGCCCTGGATACTCCTGCAGTTTACCAATATTACGTTGACTTTTCCTGTTTTTGGTCTCTGAGGACGGACGTTCTTTATCAACGATGATAATGTCCTCTCTGGTAAGCCGTCAGGTATTTTATCGTTTCGCCCAAGGGGGGGGTCCCTCTAACCTAAAAAACCCCCGTGTGCACGCCACACGTACTCTGCTACCCTAGTAGCTGCTTCCGGTGTGTAGTGCACGCCTGACCTGTCTAGGGGGGCCCTACAGTTCTCCACCCAATAACGGAGGTCGATGAATTTGCAACCATTATAGTCGCAGAGTCGTCTGAGCCTCTGGTTTAGACCCTCCACACGGCTCCAAACCAGAGGACCGCGATCGACTCTGGGCACTATGCTGCAGATATTAAGCTCAGCTTGCACTCCGCGTGCGATGCTGGTTGTCTTCACCAAATCAGCCAGCCGCCGGAAGGAACCAAGGATGGCCTCAGAACCCAAGCGGCAGGCGTCATTCGTTCCGACATGTGCTACTATCTGCAGCCGGTCACACCCAGTGCGTTCAATAGCTGCCGGAAGGGCCTCCTCCACATTACGGACGAGACCCGCCGGCAAGCACACCGAGTGCACACTGGCATTCTTCCCCGACCTACCCGCTATTTTCCTAAGAGGCTCCATAACCCGCCTAACGTTGGAGCTCCCTATAACTAATAGGCCCGCCCTCTGTGACTGTCGTGACCTTGCCGGAGAATCGGCCACTGGCCCAACAGGCGAGGCATCCTGTGGTGGCTCGGAAACGATGTCATCACCACTAGGAAGCACCCCGTACCTGTTGGAAAGGGGTAAGGCAGCTGCCAAGCGGCCAGATCCCACCTTCGCCTTTCGGCCAGGCACGCGCGAGCCCACCACTGTCCGCCATTCACCCTGGAGTGATGGCTGACCGGTAAGATGCTCACTGCCGGAAGACGCAGCGACATCAGGGGTTCCATGCGATTCCAAGGCCACCGAAGTAGGCATAGGTCTCACCACAGTTGCCCCAACGCCACTACGAGCCGACGCCTGCGCCTCGAGCTCGATGAGCCTAACAGACAAAGCCTCCACCTGCCCCCGGAGAGTGGCCAATTCTCCTTGCGTCCGCTCACAACAACCACAGTCCCTACACATGACTATGTTTACCCTACAAGCGAACGGTGTACTCGCCTTATTAGCAGCAGGAAATCGAAGTGCTCTCTCACTGACGGTCTAACCGACACTGAGCTGTTCTAACCAAACAAACAAAAGCCTGTACGATACGAGGGTCGATAGCAACGGCGATACTGTACACTACACTGTTATTAAAATAAACGGTTGTGTCTAGTAGGCACACAAACACGCAAGAAATTACAAAAATAAAATAGTAACTACCCAGATAACTGAAAATAAGTTGTACCTGTTTGAAGCTCGCAAAAATGTGTAACAAGCGAACGGTGTACTCGCCTTATTAGCAGCAGGAAATCGAAGTGCTCTCTCACTGACGGTCTAACTGTTAAAATGCACTAAATTCTGAGATAAATTTACACAAACGTCAGTTTTACAGTTTTTAAGTGGAAGAACAAAATGTATTCGAGGGCGGCTTTAGAGAAAAAAAAAGAGCTCCATTGGTTTAAGACTGACTAAGCGGGTCGCGAAAGAGGGCGACAGCATATTAAAAAAAGTAAAAATAAAGAAATTTCGGGGCGCGCACGAGCTGTAGCTTAAGTGACTTTTGTAGGCTAGTTTGAAGCTGTTACCTGGCGTGATAGGCAACAAGTGTCCAATATGAAATTATTTGGCTCGTAAAACTTCCTGGCAGATTAAAACTGTGTGCCGGACCGAGACTCGAACTCGGGACCTTTCCCTTTCGCGGGAAAGTGCTCTACCATCTGAGCTACCCAAGCACGACTCACGCCCCGTTCACACAGCTTTACTTCTGCCAGTACCTCGTCTCCTACCTTCCAAACTTTACAGAAGCTCTCCTGCGAACCTTGCAGAACTAGCACTTCTGAAAGAAAGGATATTGCAGAGACATGGCTTAGCCACAGCCTGAGGGATGTTTCCAGAATGAGATTTTCACAATGAGGAAGGGAAAGGGAAATGTCCCGAGTTCGAGTCTCGATCCGGCACACAGCTTTAATCTGCCAGGAAGTTTCATATCAGCGTACACTTCTCTGCAGAGTGAAAATCTCATTCTGGAAACATCCCCCAGGCTGTGGCTAAGCCATGTCTCCGCGATATCCTTTCTTTCAGAAGTGCTAGTTCTGCAAGGTTCGCAGGAGAGCTTCTGTAAAGTTTGGAAGGTACGAGACGAGGTACTGGCAGAAGTAAAGCTGTGAGGACGGGGCGTGAGTTGTGCTTTGGTAGCTCAGATGGTAGAGTCCGCGAAAGGGAAGGGTCCCGAGTTCGAGTCTCGGCCCGGCACACAGTTTTAATCTACCAGGAAGTTTCATATCAGCGCACACTCCGCTGCAGAGTGAAACTCTCATTCTATTTGTCTCGTCTTCCATACGCCACTGTGATACGTTATAAACAGTTTCCGTTTACACTCTGTATTCCGAATGTTTATGTCACGGCGTAAAGTCAAGCGACGGCACGCCAGTCGGGAACGAGAAAGAAGACATGGCTGTGAGAATACGTCAGCCAATCGCACATTGACCGACCCCTCTCCAGGACGACAACGCGACAGCAGCGGCCCCTATGTGAAGAGGACATAACCGCCGCGACCGACAGGCGACACCCCAGTTGAATAGCCGCTTCAAGACTAGCGACTTGGAAAGTAACGTCAACGCTCGTTACTTCGCTTGTGTACTCAATGTAACACAGACTTGGGAATTGTTACACTGAAGAAGTCTCATTATTTTGTATGCTTGCAACACATCTGAATATTTGCAAAGTTAAGTATTGTCTCTTTTCACTTTGTAATAAATCTGATTAATACGATCTGTTTGAATGTTGTCTAGCGGTCCGAGCAAGCAGGTTTCCTAGACACCCCATATTTGACGACGAGCATGGAGACATAATAGTTTGTGTCTCCGAATGTACCTCTAACCTCACTTTCAGCATTCAGTACTGAGAAGGAACTTATTGAATGCGAGGTCGCGAAACGACAGTGGTGTTTACAGCATTCGACTCCACACACAGTGTCTACCAAGCAACCAAAATATTGGCTGTTAATGACAACAGGGGGCGGGACTGGAGGTATCCAATGATGAGCACAGCTCGAGGCTAGAGGGCGCACATTGCGAGTTGCATACATTCAGGGGAAAAATTGATTGATTGGTGACTTTAACCTACTGTTATGCTAATTAATATATCACCACCTTGGGTTGATTTATGACCCCCTGGGGATAATCCGACCTTCTGAGACACACCCCCACCCTCCCCCTCCCCCTCGGCCCCTGCCCCTCTGGGAAATCCCCTCGCCAATACAAACACATCTCTGACATAAAATTAATTGATTACTTAATTAAATCGATCAATTAATTAACCCCTTGCTGTGTCTTCTGAACAAGACACAGCCAGGGCAAAAGCACCACAGGCGCAAAGATGCGAGCTGGTGGCAGTGCCATACAGACTCCCCACTTGCGCGAGTTCCACCAGCGCCACGGGCAGTGCTGAGGATGAAGATATCGACTCCGCCTCTGCCAATTGCTGACCAAGTATAATCCGCCAATGACCAGGAGACAATGGACAGAAGCCTACTCGGAAGAGAGAAGAGCAGCTTTCGCCCACTTGGTTTTGTGTCATCGTCCAGGGATAACTCAGACAGGGAACGTTGTTTAGTGAACTCTTAGAAGTGAACAAATAGTTGGTGTAAAATGCATTTGCTATGTACTGTGAAGTTAATTATCTGCACTTAACCATTGAGGGCCGTTTTGTGTTATATTACAAGCAGTGTTATAGACTTCATTATTCAACAAGTCACAAAGCTAAGTCAACCTTTAAACTCATTTGTTTGACTTTGCTACTAATTTGTGGGAGCGTTGTAGAACCTTCGTTGTCCTATTCTGTTACCTGAGGCATAGCTGTGTAATAGTGGCAGGGAGAAATTGTCTTAGCGGTGTACTGCACCAGAAGCCATTTCACGAACTCACAGACTCGGCCTACCGTAACAACAGTGGCAACTCGACCTCCACAGCAGTGGTGATGAGACCTTGACAAAACTGGCGACGAGAGTTTACAAAACCTGGAACCCCCAGCCCTCCCCTCCCATCTCCCACTCACCTTCCGTTCCCCATCAGCAAATTGGTGGGAAAAGGACTCAGTCTGTGGTGGAGAGGAAGGATCTCATGATACAAAATTGAAGTCTATGTCAATTACATAGTAGAGGATATACTGTTTATTTATAAAATTCGGTTTTCAAGGGCTGAATCTCTTTATTTGGTGAGGAAAACTCACACCCAGCATCTACATGATATAATTACGTAATGACACTGTTGCAGTTTGGAGATGAAACCTTGTTGGAAATATTTTCATGACATGAGGGGATCGACTACTAGAGGACATCCGACCTCCATCCCTCGCCTGCTGCCCCCTCGCCACTCCCAGAAAAAAATTGGTGGGGAAGAAGAATCTCATGACATGAAATTCAAATCAGTGTCAATAATATATTGATGCATATTCTTTATTTAATCATTTTGCAGGAGACAGGGCTCCCCCACTTTGGTAGAGCTCACGTCTGAACGCCCCCCCCCCCCCCCCTCCTGCTTCCCATGACGCAGCAGCTGTAAGCGCCGAAGAATGGAATGGAGTGCAGTATAGTAACCGCCGTTTGGGGCCTCCAACGTGTGTGTCTATCGTCTGGGCGCCTCTACAGAGGCCAAATACCGCCCAATGTCCTCATTACACATCACGATACTACTCGTAAATAGCGCCGACCACGGACTGCATATCACCTCTTTGACCTCGCGGCCCCCAAAAAAGCATCAAGTGGCAGCATTCCGCTGTCGGGGAAATTCCACACTCGCTTCCTGTCTCTGTCTCTCTCAAGAGGCTACTTCCTGTTTGTGTGTGAACCAACATCTCCAAACATGCAGGCACAGGTTTTTATCTCCACTCAGAATACTATGTCACCGTTGGCTAATGCTGGGGTTAAAGGGAGAGCTGACGCAATTTCGATATCAAAAATAGAGGGAAGTAGTCCATTTGCACTACCCTATCAAATTAATTGCTTAACAATTTTCAGGAGACAAATAGACCCCTTAAAACGCTCACCACCACCTTACAATGAACGTCTGAGTATCACACGCAAACATTATGCAAATCAAGTAATTAAATTTCCGTCACAAACAGATCGTAGCGCTAAATATATCTGAGGTCGTGTATGCACCGACGCTTGGGAACACATGCACCAACCCCCACCGCAATGTTTCCACTAAACATATCTGGTGAAAAAATCCAACTGTTCACACACTCTCGCGATCACAAAGAGCACGCCGTCCACCGACTACTGGGAGGCCCGGTCACGTCATCTGCCACCGGCAGCCGGCCGCTGTGACCGAGCGGTTGTAGGCGCTTCAGTCTGGAATGTAAGTACTTTCTACTGGCCTTGTAAGACCACGCACACGAGAAAGAATCGTAGGGGACAGAACACCTCCAACTTTTCGTAGCACAATAAATAACTTTCCAGCCAATTTACCATCCACATTAACAGTCGGCATAATTATACATGAGTGCATTAACGCTCTGATGTTAGCTGATCTTGACACAACTCTCTTGGTACCTTTAATTTCCAGGACTCCTTTCGTATGCATTTCCTCTTCAAATCCTGATTTGTCGGAAATCAAAACAAATTCCTTTCTGGACGAGGGGATAAGTTTATCTCCTCTACAAATTTTCGGTCATACTCCGCAGTTTTCCGTGCATCGTCATGTTCACATCTTGTCTGAAATTTCGTCATCTTACATCTTACAATTCTGTAGCACTGTTTGAAGTTATCCAACCATCCACTGCTTCACTTGAAATCACTATAATTTACGTCACGCGCAGTTTGATGTGAATAACTTACTAGGTCACTACCATGCACATCATATAAATTGTATTGAGCATCCTTGAAACACGCAAACACCAGTTTTTGTAACACATGCGCCTTGTCCTCCCTGGAATGTCCGTAGTTTTCCTTATGCACACACGGTCATATTGCTGAAGGCTTATTCGAAATCAGCTCGTGATTGTTTATTTACTATACTGCAGATGATAATCAATGTATCTAATTACGTTTAGTACCTGCACTTTGAAAACGGTTGTACTTTACTTGGTTTCATTGGAGACGGGACTTATGGCTCCCTGTTCGACAAGGATGATGAACACCATGGCTCAACAGGTGTTTCAATATCGCTTTCATTTGTTAATCAAGTATCGTCATCATGTACTCCTCATGTATACTGTACCAACAGTCGAGTGTATACGACACTACATATTCCACTAACTAATCCTGCAGAACCGCTAATATTTCATCTGGCACTTCTTCCTCACTCTCCAAAATTCCTTGGGTCCCATTCTGACGAAATTTCAACTTCAGAAACCGTTGTAGATATAATGCGGCGTTTCCTCTGTTTATCGTTGCCATTACCCTGCTTTGTATTAACACCACTAGCACTGTAACAACTGTTGTCAGTTACTCATCGACTAAGCAGTTCAACAACGCTAATAGTAGGTAATGGCGGTGTCAATCCACATTGCCAGTTACATATATTCAGGGTTAAGCGTACATCCAGGGGCAAACTTGCTTCATTTATGACCTTAACCTACAGTATTCTAATTGATTTATGACGCCCTGGGTGCTGATTTATGACCCTCTGCAGATTATCCGTCCTTCTGGAAAACCCCCACCCTTCCTCCTTCCCCATCCCTCTGGGAAATCCCCTTGCTGATACAAGCACACCTTTGATATCAAATTAACTGATTACTTAATTAAATCGATCAACTAATTAACTCCAACCCCTCTGGAAAATCCACCTACCTTCTCCTTCCATTTCCCACTCCGCCTACTCTCCCCCATCCGGAAATTGGTGGGAAAAAGACTCACTCTGTGCTGGAGAGGAAGTACCCCTTGATACAAAAGTGAAGTCTATTATGTGAATTACATAGCAAAGGATAAACTGTTTACTTAGAAGATTCTGTTTTCAATTTGAAACTCTTCATTTGGCGCGAAAGGCTTACATCCAGCAACTACATGTTCTAATTCCTTAATGACACTGTTGGAGATTGGAGGAGTCTAGTTGGAAAATTTTATATGTGTGCTTATTGTGCTTACCTTGACATAAAGGAATCGACTGATCTAGTGCACAATGTCACTACAAGAGGATGTCCCAAGCCCACCCCTCGCCCCCTCCCCCCTCATCACACCAAGAAAAGATTGGCAGGTAAAAGACACACTATGTGCTGGAGAGGAAGGATCTCACAACACGAAAGATGGAGAGGAAGGATCCCACAACACGAAATTCAAGTAAGTGTCAATAATATATTGATGCATATTCTTTATTTAATCAGTTTACAGAAGACAGGGCTCCCCCACATGCGTAGAGCTCACGTCTGCACCTCCCCAGCACCCCTGCTTCCCACGATGTAACAACTATAAGTACCGAGGAATGGAATAAATTGCAGTACAGTAGCCACCGTTTGAGGCTTCCCGCGTGTGTCTCTATTGCCTGGGTGCCACCACAGAGGCCAAAAACCGCCCAATATCCTAATTACAGAGGACGATACTAAGTACCCCCGACCACGGACCAGATATCACCCCTTTCATCCCGTGGCCCCAAACAAAGCATCAACTGACAGCATTCTGTTCATCGGGAAATTCCACACTCGCTTCCTGTCTCTGTCTCTCTCAAGAGACTACTTCCTATTTGTGTGTGAACCAACGTCTCCAAACATGCAGACATAGGTTTTCACGCCCATTCAGAATTTACAACTTCTCTGTGCTGTTATCTTAAGAGCCGGCCGAAGTGGCTAAGCGGTTCTAGGCGCTACAATCTGGAACCGCGCGACCGCTACGGTCGCAGGTTCGAATCCTGCCTCGGGCATGGATGTGTGTGATGTCCTTAGGTTAGTTAGGTTTAAGTAGTTCTCAGTTCTAGGGAACTGATGACCTCAGAAGTTAAGTCCCATAGTGCTCAGAGCCATCTGAACCATTTTTTTGTTATCTTGAGAGACTTTGTATGTGGCGAATCAATTTAAGAGAATTCGAAAGTGAGGAGTCATCTTGTGACAGAAGTAGATTTTAGCACTCCATCATGAGCCAGAAATTAATTTAATATTCTAGTCCTGTAATGCAGGACATTACAGATATAAAGCTGATTAGAACAATTTGTTTTACCTGATGAGAATATACTTAGAGGAAATACAGGCTGTGCCACATTCTTACAGCATTTTCACAACAAGTAACGATACTTTAGCGGTGTGAAAACGCGTGTGCGCCCCGATTTCTTCTGTCTTCGAAAATAGCTCGTACAAAGGGAGAAATCTACATTTCGTGTGACCAATTCGAGGTGTATGGTCAACAACATCCCTGTCTGGGATTGGGTAAAATTGATTATTGATTTTATAAACTGTGGGGGGAAGGAGGGGGGGGGGTAAGTCGAATTGCTTAAACTGCTTTATACATCCAAGCAGCCGCTCATAAACTGTGGAGGGAAGGAAGGGGTTTAAGTCGAATTGGTTAGAACTGCTGTATACATCCAAGCAGCCGCTGCTTGACTCACAGTGAGTCGCGGCTGGTGGCAAAAGTGCAAGACTGGAAGTCACAGATTACCTTAGGCTGTGTTGGACAGTTAGATACAAAGAATGCGCCGACCTGCCTGCCTGCACTAGATGATTATTCCCTCAATGTAAATTGATCGGTTGACTGCTTGGTAACAGTTTCTCTGATCTCTGAGCGTTTGGTAGGGCCGGCGTGTGGATGCCAGGGAATGGGCGTGCAACTGCCAGCGCGGCAGATACGTGTGCGGGGGCAGCCGCGAGATAAAGGAATGTCCCTGCCGGTGGCAAAAAAATTGTTCAAATGGCTCTGAGCACTATGGGACTGAACATCTGAGGTCATCAGTCCCCTAGAACTTAAAACTACTTAAACCTAACTAGCCTAAGGACATCACACACATCCATGCCCGAGGCAGGATTCGAACCTGCGACCGTAGGGGTCGCGCGGTTCCAAACTGTAGCGCCTAGAACCGCTCGGCCACAGCGGCCGGCACCTACGCCTTTAAGGATAGCCAGTTTCACGATAAGCTCCACGACACAATGAATCGAATTCGGTAGCATGCCATCACATTTCATCAGTTCTCATCATCCCGTTACACCAATATGATTCTACAATAAAGTGGATACCTAGATGAACATACTGCATGGCTTGTAACTCCCAAGGAGTTCGCCTTCGATCTAGATGGTGCGCACCTTTGTGATGACTGTGGTGCGATATTTTTCATTCGGTATTCATAGTACAAGTTCATTGTTTGTCTCGAATATTTCATGGATGTCGACGATGCCCATTTTGTGAAGGTTGATCTCTGCACCACCGAAAGATTGATTTTCCGTTGCCCTCCTGATGCACAGAGTATTCATTGGCAGCTAATATTTTTCCTGTCATAACAGTTAACACAACACTTTCAAACAACCCTTACTAAAGACTGAGCTTGTAACTTCGCACTCAAAGAGTCCGTTGTGAGCTAAGCGGAAAGACGTCGTGTCGACATACCGCCACGTGTGAACAAACACATCACCGTGTAAGCGTGACGTCACCTGCGTTCTGGAGACATCCAGTGGGAATCGGCCTTACTGACGCCGCTGCTCGATGCCTAGCTCAACAGGATCGCGAAACCGTTAACCTCGATTTCTCGGAAAATCTTGAGGAATGCTCCGTATTAGTCCAACGTTTGTAGCACACTCGGTGGCACACCTCAAACGATACCCATAACATGTGTTGTGCAATCATATTGGAAACTGTTCCCGAAATCTACACAGACTAGCTACTCCTGGCTCGTGGCCACTTCCCTCATTACTTGTTAAGCACTTCCAACCCAACTGAATAAGATTTTCAGGACTACCTTTTGCAGCAAAGCTGGACGATTAGGATTATGATGAAACATTTGTACAACAAAACATTTCAAAATTTTCTTTGAGTCACACTCTCAGAGCAGTAGAAGCATGTAGCTAAGAGAGAACTGGAGTTAAGTTAAATTTTTTAAATTTATGTTTCGTATTATCACGAATATGTTTAGCAAATAAGTCATTGAAGGCTATTTGATTTCAAACATTTTCCCCTTTATGTGGCTGCAAGACAAAATAAAACATTACTTCCAAAGTAGCAAGAACTTGATTTCTATAAACATGTAACTTTTTAGTGTTGTCAAGAGGCACATTTTAAGTTAGAAAGACGAATATACACAAATAGAAATAAGAAAATTCATTACCTTAGAAAGAAGAAAGAACTTTCATTTAAAACATGTTTTAACTTTCAAAAACAAAGATTTATTTCCAGAACGTTAATAACGGAGGATACTAGTCCAAGGGGAATGGATTTCAGAAAATTTTTTAATGTTATGCTTCATATTATGAATAAAACTTTATAAGACAGGCCACTGAAAGCCAGTTGAGTCATCTAATCTTTTTTCCTTCACGTAAATTCCAGTATTTCAATAATGTATTATTTCTAACGAAGCAGAAACTTGACTCTTATAAAATGTAATATTTTAATATTACCAAGAAACAAGATTTTAAGTTAGAAAAACAGAAACAAATGACTAACAAAGAAGAAAATTCATTACGTTAGAAAGAAGGAAGATCTTACGTTTAAAATACCCATTACTCTTAAAAAAGGATTTATTGTAAGAATATTAATGCCACAGGAAGCTGGTCCAAGAAGGAAGTTGATGGAGAGCGAAAGGAAAGGACGAAGTGGGCAATAAGTCCCTTAGAATGAGAAAAAACTGGCTCATTGATAAATCTGGCTTGAAGCCTGTTTGCGAGAGGACGTGTTGAGGCTGAGCTGTATTCTGCGGAAAGCAAGGCAGGTCTGCTGCATTAGTCATTACGTTCCTCATTTAATATTGTGGACTATAGACCGACGCTGTTAACTTTCCTTTTGTTATTGTACGTTACTTGAAAATGTCGTTGATTTCAAGAACACATACTTTGGAGGTTAGTTTTGATCGTGATTGTGTTAATTCCAGTCTATCTGGGTTTCATGGTTTTTTGTTGAGAAGGGTAGAATTTTCCTAGCTTATATTATTGGTATACACTTTTCGCAATTCGCTACTTTTCTTCATTGTAGTTTAAAGATTTTGCAAATCTGCAATCATTTAACTGGCAAGACATGAGGCACTATGAAATTTGCACGTGCTAACGGAAGTATAAGTACGGTTTAGATAACATATGTTGGTAATTTCAGTGTATCCATTATGGATGATGAACTGCAACTGTGATTTAAATTAGCTATTTATTTGGGAACAAATATGCAACGAGCTGGTTTCTTGGATTTTTTTATACGATTTATTCTACCCTTCATATTAACATGTTTTCGAGCCGCTCAGGCTCACCTTTATGGGAAGGTTTTGTTGTTGTAGTCTTCAGTCCGAAGACTGGTTTTATGCAACTCTCCATGCTACTCTATCCTGAGCACGCCTCTTCATCTCGAAATAACTAGTGTAACCTCCATCCTTCTGAATCTGCTTATTGTATTCATCTCTTGCTCTCCCTCTATGATTTTTACTCCCCACACTTCCCTCCAGTGCTAAATTCGTAATGTCTTAATTTCTGAGAATGTGTCCTATCAAGCGATCCCCATTTCTAGGCAGGCTGCGCCAAAAATTTGTTTTCTCATCAGTTCTATTCGCTACCTCCTAATTAGTTACGTGACCTACCCATCTAATCTTCAGAATTCTTCTGTAACACCACATTCCGAAATGTAGTATTTTCTCCTTGTCTGATCTATTTAGCGCCCATGTTTCACTTCCGTACGTGGCTACACTCCAGAAAAATACCTTTAGAAAAGACTACCTAACGGTTAATTCTAAATTCGATGTTAACAGACTTCTCTTCTTCAGACACGCTTTTCTTGCTATTGCCAGTCAACTTTTTATACTGAAGAGCCAAAGAAACTGGTACACCTGCCTAATATCGTGTGCGGCCCCCGCAAACACGCAGAAGTGCCGCAACACGACGTGGCAGGCATTCGACTAATTTCTGAAGTAGTGCTGGAGAGAACTGACACCATGAATCCTGCAGGGTTGTCCATAAATCTGTAAGAGTACGAGGGGGTGGAGATCTTCACTGATCATCATGTTGCAAGGCATCCAAGATATGATCAATATATCTGGGGAGTTTGGTGGCCAGCGGAAGTGTTTAAACTCAGATGAGTGTTTTTGGAACCATTCTGTAGCAATTCTGGACGTGTGGGGTGTCGCATTGTCCTCCTGGTATTGCCAAAGTCCGTCGGAATGCACAATGAACATGAATAGATGCAGGTGATCAGACAGGATGCTTACTTGCGTGTCACCTATCAGAGTCGTATCTAGACATATCAAGAGTCCCATATCACCACAACTGCATACGCCCCACATTATTACAGAGCCTCCACCAGCTTAAACAGTCGCCCGCTGACATGTAGGGTCCATGGATTCATGAGGTTGTCTCCATACCCGTACACGTCCATTCGCTCGATATAATTTGAATCGAGACTCTCCCGACCAGGGAACATGTTTCCAGTCATCAACAGTCCAACGTCGGTGTTGATGGGCCCAGGCAAGACGAAAAGCTTTGTGTCGTGCAGTCATCAATGGTAGACGATTGGACCTTCGGCGCGAAAGTCCATATCGATGATGTTTCGTTGAATGGTTCGCACGCTGACACTTGTTGATGGCCCAGCATTGAAATCTGAGCAATTTACGGAAGGGCTGCACTTCTGTCACGTTGAACAATTCTCTTCAGTTGTCGTTGGTCCCGGTCTTGCTGGATCTTTTTCCGGCAGCAGCGATGTCGGAGATTTGATGTTTTACCGGATTCCTGATATTCCCGGTACACTTGTGAAATGGGCGTTCGGGAAAATCCGCACTTCATCGCTACCTCGGAGACGCTGTGTCCCATCGCTCGTACGCCGACTATATCACCACGTTCAAACTCACTCAAATTTTGCTAATCTGCCATTTTAGCAACAGTAACCGATCTAACAACTGCTCCAGACACTTGCTGTCTTATATAGGCGTTGCCGACCGCAAAGACGTATTCGGCCTGTTTACCTATCTCTGCTTTTGAATAACCATGCCTATACTATTTTCTTTGGCGCTTCACTGTATATCCTCTCTACTTCGGCCATCATCAGTTATTTTCCTCTACTACTTGAAGTGTCTCGTTTCCTAATCTGATTCCCTCAGAACCACCTGATTTAAGCCAGCCGGAGTGGCCGTGCGGTTCTAGGCGCTACAGTCTAGAGCCGAGCGACCGCTACGGTCGCAGGTTCGAATCCTGCCTCGGGCATGGATGTGTGTGATGTCCTTAGGTTAGTTAGGTTTAATTAGTTCTAAGTTCTAGGCGACTGATGACCTCAGAAGTTAAGTGGCATAGTGCTCAGAGCCATTTGAACCTGATTTAACTTTACTACATTCCATTATCCTTGTCTTGCTTTTGTTGATGTCCATCTTATATCCTCCTTTCACGAAAATATCCATTCCGTTTAACTGCTCTTCCAAGTCCGTTGTTGTCTCAGACAGAACTACAATGTCATCGGAAGTCCTCTAAGTTTTTATTTCTTCTCTCTGAACTTCGATTCCTACTTCAAAGTTTTCTTTGATTTAGTTTACAGGAACATTATATCGTGGATCAAGTGTAACTACATGCTGTGGTGATGGTGAGTGCGCTGTATCGTAATATCCATAGCATATCCGTTCCCATTAAGTACATTACCAGGTAATAAACACAAATATACACAGTATTTATCTGCACTTGGTTTTACCCTTATTCACAGAAAGCAAATACTGAATGTTCAACATTTTTGTGTGTATTACCTGATAATGTACCTTGCGGGAATGGATTTGCTATGGATATCACGATGCAGTGCACTAGCCAGCATCTAGCAACACTTGGTCCACGATATGACGTTCCTGTGACACCTCCGCCTGATGGCGAGGCCTTAGTGGCACGTAAACATGGTACAATACATCGTATCAAAAATCCAGGAAAGCAACTGGTTGCATATATATTCACACGTTGCATTAGGGTTGTGCACCGTAAGAGTATTCGAGCTTCAGTTTGAAGTCCTATGTTATCCTGTTAAATCAAGTTTGAAGTTTTCGGACGAGTGATTAATATTTATGAAGAGAGACGGAGTAACGAATTCCCCGGTCCTGTTTTCAGTGGAATTAAGCATGTTAAGACTGATTTATCTAAACACATTCCGTCATTCACAAATTTATATGGCTAATGTGCATGAGTTATATGCAACTTGCAACTCCACAGAGCATGTGCGGCCGGCCGAAGTGGCCGTGCGGTTAAAGGCGCTGCAGTCTGGAACCGCAAGACCGCTACGATCGCAGGTTCAAATCCTGCCTGGGGCATGGATGTTTGTGATGTCCTTAGGTTAGTTAGGTTTAACTAGTTCTAAGTTCTAGGGGACTAATGACCTCAGCAGTTGAGTCCCATAGTGCTCAGAGCCATTTGAACCATTTTTTTAGAGCATGTGCGTGCTGCCCTGTATCTACGATATTTCCGAACCGGGTCAAAACAATAACTTGAAAGCGCCGCCCCCTCCCCCCACCTTCCACGAGTGTTTCAGATAGGACGTCGAAAATTAAAAAAAAAAAAAAAAAAAACGATTTGTCAAAAATAAGTTCATTTTGTGGCGCACATCCTTCTGAAGAGTTTCGTATGAATGATATATACGTTTGAGGAAATGTAAGACATGCCATTTACTCTCAAGTGTGCCAAAGTGCAGAGCCACGCCTCTTCATACACCATTCTTCTATAGCATGTCACTGTATTTCGCTCTGTGTAATTCAAACCAGTATATTTTCCAATGGAAGCCATCAAACCTATACCCAGGATAGTGGAAATTAAAATGTACTGTGGTGCCTTTCCTACTCCCAGTCGGCCGGTTTGACTGGACAACTGGCCCTTACTAGTGTAGCCTTCTGGCAAAAATTTTCTGTCAAAATTTCATTTTCTTGGATAAACCGAGAAGATTAGCTGTTATTCCTGTTAGCCGTTTATTTCCACTGTGGCAGTCTGACTCCATGGATTTCGCTAATAATTATAACAAAGCTGATCATTCGCACACCCAGTCAACCACATAAACAAAGAGCGATTGGCATTCACACGTTCGGGTTTATTCGGCTCATTTGTTACAGCCGCACCCCCTTTTGTCTCTAGGCAAGTTCTTTATTTCTAGATGCGACGCCGGCCGTTGTGATCGAGCGGTTCTAGGCGCTTCAGTCCGGAACCGCGCTGCTGCTACGGTGGCTGGTTCGAATCGTGCCTCGGCCATGGATGTTTGTGATGTCCTTAGGTTAGTTAGGTTTAAGTAGTTCTAAGTCTAGGGGACTGATGACCTCAGATGTGAAGTCCCATAGTGCTCACTCAGGGCCTCTAGATGCGACGGAAATTCCCCTAGCAGAGACATCACGTACACTGTGCATGCATTCAAAAATCAACTTATGATTCGTTCAGAAATCAACTTAAAATGTGTTCAAAAATGTTCAAAAACTAATAGGGATGCGTTTCAAAATCGTATGAATAACCGATAGATGCTAAGCGCGTTGTGAAACAAAATTGTTTTCTTCAAGAATACGAATTTGGCGCCCCTGAAATTGTTGCCCGGGGCAGTTACCCCGGTTTCTCCCGCCTCCCTCCCCCTCTGTTTGCGTGCTGTAGTGTGGCCCAGCTACGATCCAATGGGCGTGGTCGAGAGCACGGCCGGCTCTTTGAACATAGCGCTAACGTATGCGGGGCAACGCAACCCCTGCCTGTGACGAAAAATAATCCTCTGAAACAGAAAGCGGGAATGCCTCACATATTAAAAACATAAAATAAACGCCGAGTCATGGAATAACGATTGTAGTAACCGGAAAATGGGATATACAGAAAAAAACCGAACTATGCAGTTCTGCTATGAGAGGGCCTGGCACGACGTGCCAAACCGCATGTGAGCCAGATGTGGTGGCCACGTGCGCGCTGAGACTCGGCCTTTCTCGGCTTTGCTCGGTCCTTCTCGGAAGTACCTGCTACAGCGGGTCGGCACAACTCTAAAATGGCTCTGAGCACTATGCGACTTAATTTCTGAGGTCATCAGTCGCCTAGAACTTAGAAGTAATTGAACCTAACTAACCTAAGGACATCACACACATCCAAGCCCGAGGCAGGATTCGAACCTGCGACCGTAGTGGTCACGCGGTTCCAGACTGATGCGCCTTTAACCGCACGGCCACACCGGCCGGCGGCACAACTCTCTTCAGTTCGGCAGAATGATGGGATCGGTGCTGTTTAGCCTTCACTATTTGTTTGTGGTACAAAGGACGTTCACAGGCTCAGTGACTGTTTGCATAAAAAGAGTCAATCTAGCAGCCTATCGTCACAAGCTTTTAAAAATAAATGGGAGTGACAGAGGAGACGGATGAGAACTCTTAAATTCTGTTATGCTGTCACACAATCGACAGGTACTCCCAAATTACTATGAAATTACATTACAATACCATGTAGAAAGAATTTACAGATTTAGTTGGCAGTGAAAGAACAAAAAATTACAGTGATCGGCAGACGAGATTCATTGTTTTGTACATCAAGAAGCACAGGAATGGAGCACGTGAATATATTGTTCGCATGAATAGTAAAATGTTTGAAGTTGCACGCACTATTCCACTGTCAGTTGCACTAGTTTTCGGTAGAACTGAACGAAGAGTGTAGAGACTTTATATATTTTTGGAAAGTATTATGGTTAAGTCAAGAGGCATGCCTGGAACGATGTTTGTAAAATTAGAACATCCGGAATAGACTGCAGACCTCGCATTCTACACCGAAGAGGCAAAGAAATGGTTCAAATGGCTCTAAGCACTATGGGACTTAACATCTGAGGGTCATCAGTCCCCTAGACTTAGAACTACTTAAACCTGACTAACCTAAGGACATCACACACATCCATGCCCGAGGCACTATACTAACCTGCGACTGGAGCAGCATCCCGGTTCCGGACTGAAGCACCTAGAACCGCTCGCCCACACCGACCGGCAAAGAAACTGGTATACCTGCCTAATATCGTGTAGGGCACCCGCGAGCACGCAGAAGTGGCGCAACACGATGTGGCATGGGCTCGACTGATGTCTGTAGTAGTGCTGGAGGGAACCCAGATATGCTCAATAATGTTCATGTCTGGGGAGTTTGGTGGCCAGTGGAAATGTTTAAACTCAGAAGAGTGTTGCTGGAGCCACTCTGCAGCAATTCTGGACGTGTGTTGTGTCTCATTGTCCTGCTTGACTTGCCCAAGTCCGTCGGAATGCACAATGGACATGGTTGGATGCAGGTGATCAGACAGTATGCTTATGTAGTGTCACCTGTCAGAGTAGTATCTAGGTCGTATCAGGGGTCCCATATCACTCCAACTGCACATGCCCCATAACATTACAAACCTTCCACCAGCCGGAACAGTTCCTTGCTGACATGCAGGGTTCATAAATTCATGTGGTTGCCTCCATACCCGTACACATCGTCCACTCGATACAATTTGAAACGAGACACGTCTGACCAGGCAACATTTTTCCAGTCATCAACAATCCATTGTCGATGTTGACGGGCCCAACTGAGGCATGAAGGTTTATGTCGTGCAGTCACAAAGGGTACACGGATGAGCCTTCGGGTCCGAAAGCTCATATCGATGATGTTTCGTTGAATGCTTCGCTCGCTGACAGTTGTTGATGGCCCAACACTGAAATCTGCAGCAATTTGCGGAGGGGTTACACTTATGTCACGTTGAACGATTCTCTTCAGTCGTCGTTGGTCCCGTTCTTGCAGGATCTTTTTCCGGCAGCAGCGGTTTCGGAGATTTGATGTTTTACCGGAGTCCTCATATTCACGGTACACCCATGAAATGGTCGTATGGGAAAATTCCACTTCATCGCTACCTCGGAGATACTGTGTCCCATCGCTCGTGCGCCGACTAAAACACCACGTTCAAACTGACTTACATCTTGATAATCTGCCTTTGCAGCAGCAGTAACCGATCTAATAACTGCGCCAGATAGTTGCTGTCTTATATAGGCATTGCCGACCACACCGCCGTATTCTGCCTGTTTACATATCTCTGTATTTGAATACGCGTTCTTATACCAGTTTCTTTGGCGCTTCAGTGTAAATGGACTTGACCGCACATTGCCCTAAGATCACTGGCGTTGAAGGAAGCGTGAGGTTTGAAGAATTCATTGTGGTCTTGAACGAATTACAAGAGTAGTTTTCTAAACGTTTTGAGAACACTGCCAACCTTCCATCCGTGTTCGAGACCGGTTGCCGTTTCAGTTGAAAGCGCCCCTCTGCAGGTGCAGATACAACTGATTGGTCTCCAATGTAATTTCCGTTTTAAAGACAGATCCTTTTACGTTAAAGTATTCCAAAACGTCTTCATTGCTTTCCTCCGTCATGAGGTTGCAAGTGATGTACAATAGTTTGATCAACGTATGTGTGTGAAAGCCCTTTTGTTGATTATGAAACTAAATATGTCACGATTACAAGACAACCTGACTGTGAAAACCTGTAATATTATCTGTATCTGTCCGTATGCTAAAGCTTGTACCAGATAAAAGTAATACAGGGTGATTCAAAAAGAATACCACAACTTTAGGAATTTAAAACTCTGCAACGACAAAAGGCAGAGCTAAGCACTATCTGTCGGCGAATTAAGGGAGCAATAAAGTTTCATTTAGTTGTACATTTGTTCGCCATTTCAGCCAATAAAGTTTTTGGTCCCTTTTTCTTCGAAGGTGCTACTGTAACTGGACTACAGTATCTGGAGATGTTAGAGAATTGGCTGTTCCCTCAGCTCGAACAAGAAGCACAACAATTCATATTTCAGCAGGATGGAGCGCCACCACATTGGCACTTATCTGTCCGTAACTACCAGAACGTCAACTACCCGAGGCGATGTATCGGCCGCCAGGCAGCCCGTGACAGAGCACTTCATCACTGGCCTCCAAGAAGCCCTGATCTTACCCCCTGCGATTTTTTTTTTATGGGGGTATGTTAAGGATATGGTGTTTCGGCCACCTCTCCCAGCCACCATTGATGATTTGAAACGAGAAATAACAGCAGCTATCCAAACTGTTACGCCTGATATGCTACAGAGAGTGTGGAACGAGTTGGAGTATCGGGTTGATATTGCTCGTGTGTCTGGAGGGGGCCATATCGAACATCTCTGAACTTGTTTTTGAGTGAAAAAAAACCTTTTTAAATACTCTTTGTAATGATGTATAACAGAAGGTTATATTATGTTTCTTTCATTAAATACACATTTTTAAAGTTGTGGTATTATTTTTGAATCACCCTGTATTATTATGTTAACCGATATTCCGTAGGTTCTTGGTAGAACAACACTATGATAAATGAAATGCACTGGTTTGCTTTAGTTCTACAGTACTTTTGAAGTCGCACGCATTATTTCAGTGTCAATTGCACCAGTTTTTAATGGAACTGAACGTAGAGTATAGAGACTTCATACGTTACTCGAAAGTACGTCGGTTAAATCAAGGGGCATGCCTGGAACGACGTTCGGAAAATTAGAGCATCTGGAATGTATAGTAGACCTCGCATTCTAAATGGACTTGATTGCACACTGCCCACAGTAAGACACTGCAAGGTGAGAAACAACTTATTTCTGATTTGATGGAGCTACGTTTAAAAAGAAAATCACATTACAGATGTGGCAGCATCTGACGAACACTGTCCAGTCCCCCAAGCTCACTAAGCAAACTAGCGCTTTTCATTTAATACTGTATTTTGACTTCACTGCACCAAAAATTAGTAAATAATAGTGAAAATTTGTGATCTATGTTGTTGCGAAATATGCAGGACGAAACTGAGTCGTATGCAGTTGAACTGTGTTGCCATCTAAACACGGTGCACTCATTGTTTCCCATTGTTATCCCTCCTCCCACTAAGAAAGCGCAGTGTGGCGGTTGTGTACTTGTGCAGCCAGGCTGTGCGCTACGCCACGTGAGTCAAGGCACAGTTCGTGGGCCGAATTCTTGCCACCCCCCTCCTCCCTGTCATACCAGATGACACAAATAACATGGAAACATTCATTCGTGCATCTGAAGAATATGTTGCAATACCCAGTAAGAACAAAAAGCGATGAATAGCTGAACAAGCAACTGAAACTAAGGCTCTCCAAGCGAGAGACATATGGTATCATATCAAGCTGAAGGACAAAAAATAAGCCCACGACAAATCAGAAGGAAAGAAGACCATCGTTAATTCCAACACAAGCCAGCGTGAGTAAGAGAATGGAAGCAACCCTTCTCTCAGCCCAAATAATAGAACTAACATCGTGAAAGGGCTGCCAACCGACCGTTTCACTCCAAGACGAAGGGAATCTGAAGAAACAAATGAAGATAAGGCCTTAGGTACGATGGACTGTGCCACTGAGATGGATGCCGAGGAGGAGAAATCGGTCATCGAGAACCAACTGACCACTTCAAATGTTAACTAGTACTGGAAATGGTGGTGGACAACCTTCATAGAATCAGTCCTGGGTAATTGCGGTAAACAGAGGAAATCAAAGGTATTTCTGTAATACAGGAGATAAAGATCCCATTTCTTTAGATACGACACTTTAATGAAATTTGAAATATGGCTGTTGGTAACTTTGTCAACTATGTTATCAGTTAAACAGGATCTTCCTTAATTGATGAATATTATACTGGATTTAAATTCTATGAAGATCATAAGAGAAATTTCGGCAGTTTGTTAAAAATAATGTTTCGTAGGCAGTGAATAGGTTAATATTGCAACAAAATTGAGACAGGACATACATTCTGCCACTAAAAATACTGAACAATGACGAATACCAAGCACCAATTACTTCACTGTATATAATCTGTCTAAAGATTGTTACCAAAATCCATGAACGATGTGCGTTGCATATTTGATATTTGCTTTCTCCTCTGTTTAAACTACTTTATGTAAGTGATTTCACACCTATTTAATTCACACCAATTCAGTAGCGAAGAGGGCGAATTCGTGATGATGCTCCAAACAATCAGGGAAGACGGAGAAGGGCAAATGTATCAGTTTGAGGCAAGAGACTCTAGTCCGAAACAACCCAGTCGAAAGTTATAAGTGAAAATCGCTACGATGTCTCTGACAGTGGAATACACGTATTGGTACTGTTGTCGCTAAGATTGTGGGATAGGCTACTTTCAGAGGTGATACATTACTGGCCATTAAAATTGCTACACCACGAAGATGACGTGCTACAGACGCGAAATTTAACCGACAGGAAGAAGATGCTGTGATATGCAAATGATTAGCTTTCCAGAGCATTCACACAAGGTTGGCGCCGGTGGCGACACCTACTACGTGCTTACATGAGGAAAGTTTCCAACCGATTTCTCATACGCAAACAGCAGCTGACCGGCGTTACCTGGTGAAACGTTGTTGTGACGCCTCGTGTAAGGAGGAGATATGCATACCATCACGTTTCCGACTTTTATAAAGGTCAGATTGTAGCCTATCGCGATTGCGGTTTATCGTATCGCGACATTGCTGCTCGCGTTGGTCGAGATCCAATGACTGTTAGCAGAATATGGAATCGGTGGGTTCAGGAGGGTAATACGGAACGCCGTGCTGGATCCCAACGGCTTCGTATCACTAGCAGTCGAGATTACAGGCATCTTATCCGCATGGCTGTAACGGATCGTGCAGCCACGTCTCGATCCCTGAGTCAACAGATGGGGACGTTTGCAAGACAACAACCTTCTGCACGAATAGTTCGACGACGTTTGCACCAGCATGGACTATCAGCTCGGAGACCATGGTTGCGGTTACCCTTGACGCCGCATCACACACAGGAGCGCCTGCGATGGTGTACTCAACAACGGACCTGAGTGCACAAATGGCAAAACGTCATATTTTGGATGAATCCAGGTTCTGTTTACAGCATCATGATGGTCGCATCCGTGTTTTGCGACGTTTCGGTGAACGCACATTGGAAGCGTGTATTCGTCATAGCCAAACTGGCGTATCATCCTGCGTGATGGTATGGGGTGCCATTGGTCACACGTCTCGGTCACCTCTTGTTTGTATTGACGGCACTATGAACAGTGGACGTTACATTTCATATGTGTTACGACCCGTGGCTCTACCCTTCATTGGATCCCTGCGAAACCCTACATTTCAGCAGGATAATTCACGACCGCATGTTGCAGGTCCTGTACGGGCCTTTCTGGATACAGAAAATGTTCGACTGCTGCCCTGGCCAGCACATTCTCCAGATCTCTACCAACTCAAAACGTCTGATCAATGGTAGGCGAGCAACTGGCTCGTCACAATACGCCAGTCACTACTCTTGATGAACTGTGGTGTCGTGTTGAAGCTGCATGGACAGCTCTACCTGTACACGCCATCCAAGTTCTGCTTGACTCAATGCCCAGGCGTATCAAGGCCGTTATCACGGCCAGAGGTGGTTGCTCTGGGTACTGATTTCTCAGGATCTATGCACCAAAATTGCGTGAAAATGTAATCACATGTCAGTTCTAGTATAATATATTTGTCCAATGAATACCCGTTTATCAGCTGCATTTCTGTTTGGTGTAGCAATTTTAATGGACCAAAACAAAACAAAAAAAGTGTAGCAACCACGGGCTGTAAAACGCACACCTTAAGAGCTACGAGTACTTGCTCATATTCGATATTATGAAATACATTTCTTTCACTGCAAGCTCGTTTCAGTAAAAGGGACGTGTTTCACAGCAGCGAAGATGAACGAGTGCTCATAGCTCTTAAAGGTATGCGTTTTTTCTTGTTTTGTTCTGAAAGTTCGTTACCCTACAGTCTGTGGTAACGGCCGTTATCCGGTCGGCGTCACGTTCAAATACACGCGCCGCCAGTTAACGCTGCCGCTTTCCTTACAGCCGCCACTTCGGCACGAGGGTGCTGCGACGAACGATTACGCCGCTGCCAACGAGATGCAAGCATACCCTCTCCTGAACCCCAGCGGCGGGTGAACTCGCACATTCATGGACTAACCCACATCTCGTGTGTTTGCCAGCTGAATAACATTAACAGACTTACATAGTCGCCGGGGCTCGTTGTCTACTGAACAGACGTTGTACTGAAGACGGTCTGAACTGTAAATCATTTGTATCTGTATATATTTCTACTTTCAGATTGTAATCAACCCACTCCTTCCTACTTCCATCTATAGTCCACCTTACACACTCTTTTATGGAGATTTAAGAGGAGCGAAGGTTATAATAGACTTTCCAGTTCACTTAGCTTGTCATGTTGAGTTGGCTCCAGTTCCTCTTGTCTAGGGATCTGGTTCTTGAAGGTGAAAAATGTCACATCAGGTCCTCACGGTTGGTTTGAACCAAATAAATCTGAAGATTTTTGTTGCAGCATCTTTTTTTTAAGTAAATATTTTTCTTACATTTTAGTATATCATACAGTATTTTGACTTTTCACATTAACAAAACCGAAATTACATTGTTAGCACAAAAATACGTCCGATCACATTGGAGACATGCTTACGACATTCTCACTCTGCGGAAATAATGCTATTCGAAAGGGTTTACAATTCTTCTTGACAAATGAATTTTTGCTAGATACCGTTACATTATTAATTTCGATTATTATTTCATAAATGAATCCAGAAATAAACATAGTAAATAGTACACCATTGCCTAAATAATAATAGAAATTTTAAGTGTGCCAATAATTCTTAATGCCAAATGTTTCTGAAAAAATAATTTTAACTGTGCATTCAGAACTAGTACTCATCGATTATAACATCGAGACTAAAATATTTTATAAAGTAATTACTTTTCATAAGTTTTAGCTTGAAGTATAACATACTATGTATAAAATTATATGAAAGTTCTCGGAAAAGCAGCTGAGATAATTCTATTGTTGTTGTTGTTGTTGTTGTTGTGGTCTTCAGTCCAGACACTTGGTTGTTGCAGCTCTCCATGCTACTCTATCCTGTGCAAGCTGCTTCATCTCCCATTACCTACTGCAATCTACATCCTTCTGAATCTGTTTAGTGCATTCATCTCTTGGTCTCCCTCTACGATTTTTACCCTCCACGCTGCCCTCCAATACTAAATTGGTGCCGGCCTGAGTGGCCGAGCGGTTCTAGGCGTTACAGTCTGGAACCGCGCGACCGCTACGGTCGCAGGTTCGAATCCTGCCTCGGGCATGGATGTGTGATGTCCTTAGGTTAGTTAGGTTTAAGTAGTTCTAAGTTCTAGGGGACTGATGACCTCAGCAGTTAAGTCCCATAGTGCTCAGAGCCATTTGAAACATTTGAACTAAATTGGTGATCCCTTGATGCCTCAGAATATGCCCTACCAACCGACTCCTTCTTCTAATCAAGTTGTGCCACAAATTTCTCTTCTTTCCAATTCTATTCAATACCTCCTCATTAGTTATGTGATCTACCCATCTAATCTTCAGCATTCTTCTGTAGCACCGCATTTCGAAAGCTTCTATTCTCTTCTTGTCTAAACTATTTATCATCCATGACCTGTTCAAAATTCGGAAAATAATTCTGGTATCGAAAACTACTGTTGAGGAAAGGTAATGCTAGAGGAGGATGTCCCGTTACATCTACTGTTAGCAGCTGACTCTGCAACTTCAGTAACAAAGTTATGTATTTTTTTTACTGTTTGTTATTAGAATTCGAATAAATTAACATCTGAATTCTCTGTTCCTGAGCAGCATCTGTTCCTCGCTCCTGTATCCACTAAAGAACCACAGAGTGTGCAAGGAAGTCATAACATAATCTTAGCACCAACATATCGGTATGTATTCGAATGTGAGAGGTACAGAACGATTTTTGATTATAATATTTGACTTTTTCGTTTATGAACCAAGGACCCTTACCTCAAACTGATACATTTATCCTCCTCCGTCATCCATGGAAGCTCGTAACATCATCGCGGAATCATCTTATATATTAAGGACTTCAAAAGAAGACGAATTTTATTCATAAATTTTTTCCTTATTTATTTTTTTCTATGTAGAACAAGATAATTTAATGTAAGATAAAATATATTCTATTATTTACTTTTTTCTCTTTCTAAAGAACATAAGCGAGAAAGTTTATTTTATGAAAACCTAGTTATATTAAGAAGCAGGATTCATTTAATTACGTCATTTCTTTAATAGAAGAATAGTTTGTAGAAGGCAACTGTACTCTGACATTGCTCTTCATTGCTTCGATGGAGGAGATAATGACCAGAGTGGCACAAGTACACTCCTGGAAATTGAAATAAGAACACCGTGAATTCATTGTCCCAGGAAGGGGAAACTTTATTGACACATTCCTGGGGTCAGATATATCACGTGATCACACTGACAGAACCACAGGCACATAGGCACAGGCAACAGAGCATGCACAATGTCGGCACTAGTACAGTGTATATCCACCTTTCGCAGCAATGCAGGCTGCTATTCTCCCATGGAGACGATCGTAGAGATGCTGGATGTAGTCCTGTGGAACGGCTTGCCATGCCATTTCCACCTGGCGCCTCAGTTGGACCAGCGTTCGTGCTGGACGTGCAGACCGCGTGAGACGACGCTTCATCCAGTCCCAAACATGCTCAATGGGGGACAGATCCGGAGATCTTGCTGGCCAGGGTAGTTGACTTACACCTTCTAGAGCACGTTGGGTGGCACGGGATACATGCGGACGTGCATTGTCCTGTTGGAACAGCAAGTTCCCTTGCCGGTCTAGGAATGGTAGAACGATGGGTTCGATGACGGTTTGGATGTACCGTGCACTATTCAGTGTCCCCTCGACGATCACCAGTGGTGTACGGCCAGTGTAGGAGATCGCTCCCCACACCATGATGCCGGGTGTTGGCCCTGTGTGCCTCGGTCGTATGCAGCCCTGATTGTGGCGCTCACCTGCACGGCGCCAAACACGCATACGACCATCATTGGCACCAAGGCAGAAGCGACTCTCATCGCTGAAGACGACACGTCTCCATTCGTCCCTCCATTCACGCCTGTCGCGACACCACTGGAGGCGGGCTGCACGATGTTGGGGCGTGAGCGGAAGACGGCCTAACGGTGTGCGGGACCGTAGCCCAGCTTCATGGAGACGGTTGCGAATGGTCCTCGCCGATACCCCAGGAGCAACAGTGTCCCTAATTTGCTGGGAAGTGGCGGTGCGGTCCCCTACGGCACTGCGTAGGATCCTACGGTCTTGGCGTGCATCCGTGCGTCGCTGCGGTCCGGTCCCAGGTCGACGGGCACGTGCACCTTCCGCCGACCACTGGCGACAACATCGATGTACTGTGGAGACCTCACGCCCCACGTGTTGAGCAATTCGGCGGTACGTCCACCCGGCCTCCAGCATGCCCACTATACGCCCTCGCTCAAAGTCCGTCAACTGCACATACGGTTCACGTCCACGCTGTCGCGGCATGCTACCAGTGTTAAAGACTGCGATGGAGCTCCGTATGCCACGGCAAACTGGCTGACACTGACGGCGGCGGTGCACAAATGCTGCGCAGCTAGCGCCATTCGACGGCCAACACCGCGGTTCCTGGTGTGTCCGCTGTGCCGTGCGTGTGATCATTGCTTGTACAGCCCTCTCGCAGTGTCCGGAGCAAGTATGGTGGGTCTGACACACCGGTGTCAATGTGTTCTTTTTTCCATTTCCAGGAGTGTAATTGGTGAAGGAAAAATGAAAACGGTAGTGTTTGCAGACGATTTGGCGATTTTGGGAAACAAGGAGGAGGAAGTGCAGGAGCAGTTGGACGTACGGCAACGAATAGTACACGGGTATGGGATGAAATTTAGCATAAGTAAGAGTGAAATGGTGATCACTACCAGGAAGACGGAGAGAGTCACAACTGGAATAACAGTTGGTGGGGAACGACTGAAGAAGCTGGAGAGTTTCAAGAGACTGGGAAGCGTAATACAGGAAGAAATGACACAAAAATAAATGAGTGGGGAGGCAAGCAGAAGCATTCCGGAAGAGTGTTAGAAGACGTCTATTATAGTAGCAGAAATATAACGGGCGTACTATGTTCCAATCCTGACGTTTGCCTCGGAGGAGATCAGGGCAATTAAAGGAAGAGAGAAAAGCAAGACATTTGCGAGTGAGATGAAATTTTTGAGAAATAGTACTGGAGTGACAAAGATGGACAGATTAAGGAATGAGAGGATTAGGGAAAGAGGAACCATTACAGGGTAGGATAGAGTAATCAGAGCTTACATGGTGGAGGCATGTTGATCGAATGGAGGAGAAGAAGGAGAAGAGGATACTCATAAAGATACACGAGATGAAAGGAAGGGGAAAAGACCAAGAGACAATTGGCTGGAAGGAGGAAAGGAGTACGTGCGAAAGAGGACAGAGATGATGGGAAGACAGAAGGCGAAGGAGACGCTACGTTGCAAACAGATCCGGCCAACGGCAGTAATCTGTACATTATGATAACGATGATATAATTGGAGAAGCAACTGTTTGTTTTCTCAAGAAGCAATTACGTTTTTATGAAGAAGCAAGTATTATTGCGATCACAAGGAATGTTTGTGGCTATAATTTAAAACTGTGGTAGTGACCAGTATATACAATGAAGCTAAAAAAGAAACTGGCGTAGGCATGCGTATTCAAATACAGAGATACGTAAACAGGTAGAACACGGCGCTACGGCCTGAAACGTCGATATAAGACAACAAGTGTCTGTCGCAGTTGTTAGATGGGTTACTGCTGCTACAATGGCAGTTTATCAACATTTAAATGAGTTTGAACGTGGTGTTATAGTCGGTGCACGAGCAATGGGACACAGCATCTCCGAGGCAGCGATGGAGTGGGATTTTCCTGTACGTCCATTTCACGAGTGTACCGTGAATATCAGGAATCCGTTAAGACATCAAATCTCCGACATCGCGACTGCCGGAAAAAGATCCTGCAAGACGGGACCAAAGACGACTGAAGAAAATCGTTTAAAGTGAGAGAAGTGCAACCCTTCCGCAAACTGCTTCAGATTTCACTGCTGGGCCATCAAAAACCGTCAGCGTGCGAACCGTTCAACGAACCGTCATCGATAAGGGCTTTCGGAGCCGAAGCCTACTCGTGTACCCTTGATGACGGCACGACACAAAGCTTAACGCCTCGCCTGGTCCCAACAACACCGAAATTGAGCTGTTGATGACTGGAAACATGTTGCCTGGTCGGACGAGTATCGTTTCAAATTGTATCGAGCGGATGGATGTGTACGGGTAAGGAGACAACCTCATGAATCCATGGGCCCTGCATGTCATCAGGGGACTGTTCAAGCTGGTGGAGACTCTGTAATTTTGTGGGGCGTGTGCAGTTGGAGTGATACGGGACCTCTGATACGTCTAGATACGACTCGGACAGGTGACACGTACGTAAGCATTCTGTCTGACCACCTGCACCCATTCATGTCCACTGTGCATTCCGACGGACTTGGGTAATTCCAGCGTGACAACGCGACACCCCACATGTCCAAAATTGCTACAGAGTGGCTCCAGGAACTCTCTTCTGAGTTTAAACAGTTCCGTTGGCCACCAAACTCACCAGACATGATCATTATTGAACATATCTTGGATGTCTTCCAACGTGCTGTTCAGAAGAGATCTTCACCCTCTCTTAGTCTTACGGATTTGTGGGCAGCCCTGCAGGATTCATTTTGTCAATTTCCTCCAGCACTATTTCAGACATTGGTCGAATCCATACCAAGTCGTGTTGCGGAACTGCTGCGTGCTTACGCGGGCTCTACATAATATTAGGCAGGTGTATCACTTTCTTTGGCTCTTCAGCGAATATACGTACTGTTATCTATTTGGTATTTAATTGGCAATCAAGGTGACGTCTCGCGGCAGTGATGGGAGCAAAGGGTTGGTCAACTACAGAGGGCCGGCCGATGGTGCCCGAGCGGTTCTAGGCACTTCAGTCTGGAACCGCGCGACCACTACGGTCGCAGGTTCGATTCCTGCCTCGGGCATGGATGTGTGTGATGTCCTTAGGTTAGTTAGGTTTAAGTAGTTCTAAGTTCTAGGGGACTGATGACCACAGATGTTAAGTCCCAAAGTGCTCAGAGCCATTTGAACCATCTTTTGAACTACAGAGGAGGCGGTATCTGTAAGGAAAAGACCTAAACTAAACATCCGCCGCAACCCCGTAGGGCAGCCGAGCTTGACAGAATCTATGCGTATCTACAGAGAGTTTCATAATTAATTTTAAACGCTTATAGAGGTCGTAGAGAGGACTTACGTAATGTTTTACGTTGGAAACGAAATCTAACGACGCTACAGAACGTCGAAGTTATAAGTGCCGGTGCCTGTAAATGTACACTACTGGCCATTAAAATTGCTACACCAAGAAGAAATGCGGATGATAAACGGGTATTCATTGGACAAATATATTATACTAGAACTGACATGTGATTACATTTTCACGCAATTTGGGCGCATAGATCCTGAGAAATCAGTACCCAGAACAACCACCTCTGGCCGTAATAACGGACTTGATACGCCTCGGCATTGAGTCAAACAGAGCTTGCGTGGCGTGTACAGCTTCAACACGATACCACAGTTCATCAAGAGTAGTGACTGACGTATTGTGACGAGCCAGTTGCTCGGCCACCATTGACCAGACGTTTTCAATTGGTGCGAGATCTGGAGAATGTGCTGGCCAGGGCAGCAGTCGATCATTTTCTGTATCCAGAAAGGCCCGTACAGGACCTGCAACATGCGGTCGTCCATTATCCTGCTGAAATGTAGGGTTTCGCAGGCATCGAATGAAGGGTAGAGCCACGGGTCGTAACACATATGAAATGATACGTCCATTGTTCAAAGTGCCGTCAATGCGAACAAGAGGTGACCAAGACGTGTGACCAATGGCACCCCATACCATCTCGCCGGGTGATACGCCAGTATGGCGATGACGAATACACGCTTCCAATGTGCGTTCACCCCGATGTCGCCAAACACGGATGCGACCATCATGATGCTGTAAACAGAACCTGGATTCATCCGAAAAAAAGACGTTTTGCCATTCGTGCACCCAGGTTCGTCGTTGAGTACACCATCGCAGGCGCCTCTGCCTGTGATGCAGCGTCAAGTGTAACCGCAGCCATGGTCTCCGAGCTGATAGTCCATGCTGGTGCAAACGTCACCGAACTGTTCGTGCAGATGGTTGTTGTCTTGCGAACGTCCCCATCTGTTGACTCAGGGATCGACGCGTGGCTGCACGATCCGTTACAGCCATGCGGATAAGATGCCTGTCATATCGACTGCTAGTGATACGAGGCTGTTGGGATCCAGCACGGCGTCCCGTATTACCCTCCTGAACCCACCGATTCCATATTCTGCTAACAGTCATTGGATCTCGACCAACGCGAGCAGCAATGTCGCGATACGATAAACCGCAATCGCGATAGGCTACAATCCGAGTTTTATCAAAGTCGGAAACGTGGTGGTATGCATTTCTCCTCCTTACACGGGCCATCGCAACAACGTTTTACCAGGCAACGCCGGTCAACTGCTGTTGTTGTATGAGAAATCGGTTGGAAAGTTTCCTCATGTCAGCACGTTGTAGGTGTCGCCCCCGGCGCCAACCTTGTGTGAATGCTCTGAAAAGCTAATCATTTGCATATCACAGCATCTTCTTCCTGTCGGTTAAATTTCGCGTCTGTAGCACGTCATCTTCGTGGTGTAGCAATTTTAATGGCCAATAGTGTAATACACGTACAGGGTGATTCCGTGATAAGGTTGCAAAAATTTGTAGGATGATAGAGAGGGATAAATGTATCAATTTGAGATAAGGGTTTCTGTACCGGAAGCGAACGAGTCGCAAGTTATAAGCGAAAACCGTTCTGATATCTTTGACAGTGGAATACATATACTGATATTGTTGTTGCTAAGACTGTAGGGCAGGCAGCTTTCAGAAGTGGTAGTATGGACCAAAACAAGAAAAATTGTCCAGTAAACATGAGCTCTAAAATGCAGACCTTAAGAGCTATGGGCAATGGTTCATCTTCGCTACTGTGAAAGTCATCTCCTCAATTGGACAAGTTTTCATAGCTCTTAAGGTATGCATTTTAGAGCCCATGTCTGCTAGACGTTTATTCTTGTTTTGATCCATACTACCACCACTGAAAAATTCCTACCCTACAATCTTAGCAACAACAATACCAGTACATGCACTCCACTGTCAAAAGTATCAGAACGGTTTCCGATTACAACTTTCGACTCGTTCGTTTCCGGTAGATGGGTCCTTATCTCAGATTGATACATTTATCCATCTCCATCATCCTAGAAAGTTTGCAACATCATCACTGAATCACCGTGCATAAACATAGACATAAAGGCGCCGGCGTCTGTTACTTTGACACTCTATAGTGTCGTTGCGTAACGTTTCCGGACATGGGTTCCTATGTAAGACTTGATCTACTAAATCCCCTCTACAACATCGAGAAGTGTGTAAAATGAGTCCTGAAACAGCCCGTATATCTTAACATGTTGTAAATTAATGTTCCTCGCTGCATTTTTCTCTCTGTATGTGAAGGCTAATCTCAGGAACTACTGTAGGGATTATGAAACGCTTTTCGCTAATTGATAGACTGATTCGTGAGGAAAGTTGGTGTTTTTAAGTTATTATCGCTACACCAGACAAGTAGTCGACCGCAGATACAAGGGGACCGCATGACAATCGGATTTTTGTATTTTTTTATATATATATATATATATATATATATATATATATATATATATATATATATATATATATATATATATATATTTATGGTGCGGCAAGTTCGTAACCCAATAACCAGCCATCAAAAGCATTTCGATGCAGACCGAGCGAGGTGGTGCAATAGCTAGCACACTGGACTCGCATTCGGGAGGACCACGGTTCAATTCCGCGTCCGGCCATCCTGATTTAGGTTTTCCGTGATTTCCCTAAATCGCTCCAGGCAAATGCCGGGATGGTTCCTCTGAAAGGGCACGGCCGACTTCCCTCCCCCTCCTTCCCTAATCCAATGAGACCGATGACCTCGTTGTTTGGTCTCTTCCCCCAAAACAACCCCAACCATTTCGATGCAACTCTCAAAAATTCGCGATTAGATCGACTTTCAAGTTTGCCGACAGTTTTTAATATGCTAAAGCAAGATCGGTTTTTCTCGAGAGGTCGTGTGGCTGCGTAATGGAACGCTAACGTCCCACGTGTGTGCCGATCCCCCGCCTTGGCGAAATTTTAAACCAAGGTGCAGCTTCCTCAAACATTTCCCTGAAGGGTAAAATACATAAGGATTAAATAGAATATCATTTGTAATTTTTTTAAACTTAAACCACGTTTTATTAAAGATTAGTAATTAAGAACTTATAATCGTATTTGCAATGAAAACTGGATTTTTGTGTGCAATATGTGACTAGAAGTTAGAAGGGTAATATATAATTAGAAGTTAAATGGTTGGACGTCCACGACTCTTCACAGAACGCTGGGTTCGGAGGCTTTTCTGCTCTATAAAGTAGGACATATGTAGGGCATATGGTGATTTGTGGCATGTCTATCGAAAGAGCACAATGCAGGTACACACACATGTGTTTTGGTGCACACTGTTCATAGCACACTGTTAAACATGAAGCTTCGCAGCAGACCATTCCTACATGCTCACATATTGACCCAACGACATCGTCAATTACGATTGCCGTGGGCACAGAAGCATCGGAATTTGACCGTCGGTCAGTGGAAACGTGTCGGCTCTCCGGGTTAATCGCATTTTTGCTACACTAGCTTGATGGTCATCTCCACAAACGCCGTCATCGGAGTGAGCAGCAGGCTGGTGGGAGCAGTGTCATGCTATGAGAGACATTCTCAAAAATGGTTCAAATGGCTCTGAGCACTATGGGACTTAACATCTGAGGTCATCAGTCCCCTACAACTTAGAACTACTTAAACCTAACCAACCTAAGGACATCACACACATCCATACCCGAGGCAGGATTCGAACCAGTGACCGTAGCAGTCGCGCGGTTCCAGACTGAAGCGCCTAGAACCGCTCGGCCACAACGGCCGGCGCGATGTCATCTTTCAGCAGTATAATTGTCCGTGACTCGGAGCCAGAGCCGTACTAAAGTGGTTTGAGAAGCATTATAATGAACTCACGTTGATGTCTCGGCGACCGAATTCGCCTGGTATAAATCCTATGGAATCCATCTGGGTCGCTATCGGGCGTCATCGCCGCGTACGCAAATCAGCGGCCGGTTATTTACGCGAATTATGTGACCTGTGCGTAGACATCTAATGTCACATACCTCCACGGACCTGCCAACAAACTGCCTGATCCCTGATACGCAGAATCAGTGATGTATTTCGTTTCAAAAGCGGATGAAGAAGCTTGTAAATAAGTGGTCGTAATATTTTGGCCCAGCGATGCAAATGACGTAGGTATTCGAAGTGAACGAAAATAATAATAATAATAATAATAATAATAATAATAATGATCGAAACGAGACTCGAACTAACGATTACCAGTCTCGAGCGCAGTTTTAGATGTTTTAAAGTTCGGGATATTACTTGTAGAGCGTTTACGTCTGTTTGAAAATTTACACCAGTCAGGAATCGAACCTAAAACCCGTAAATGGCAGGCGAATATTTTACCTCACAGCCACGTGGCCCGTCGAGAAATATCGACCTCGTTTTAGGATATCAAAGAGAATCTTGAGAATTTTGACAGTTGCACTGTACTGCCTCGGCTGATTAATGTTTAAGTTCTGAAATTCACGTACCATAAACATAAAAAATTACAAAAAGGCATTTGGCGTGTTGTCCTCTCGTTATTTCTATCCGGGCGAAGCCGGGGCATGAGGCTAGTGCCCCGTAAAGCACTGTGTCTGCAAAGTGAGCTCGGGGCTGATGAGGGCCTTACTTTTGCTAAGTATACGCCTCGGCCGCGAGCGTGGCCCGGCCGGCTCAGCTGGCAGGACACCTGCGGACGAGGGCAGGAAGCTGCTTGTCGGACGGGACAATTACGTGGAGTCTCCGAGGGAAAATTGAGGGCTGGCATCTGGACTGAAAGCGGCAACGGCAGAGCCCGGAGCGGGGGTCGTCTTGCTGCGTCCACTCGAGCGAGACGCGCGCTGGTCGCCTGGCGGAACGGAACGACGCTTTTTGTGTTGAGCGGGCTGCGGGCACATCCGTCTGCCGCGCAAGGGACACCGGCCTGTCGCCAAAACTGCGCCGAGATGGCCCGCACTTCCCTGCCAGCTCCGTCACGCTGGTACGTACAAAGTGACCGTAATGAGAAGCACATCACGAGTAAAAATGTCTCGTTAATTCAAAGTAGTATACGAGTTGTAACTATGTAAAGTTCAGTTACTGTATGAAGGTTATGAAAGCAGTGTACAAGTAGACGGTGGAAGATGAAAACGGCTTAAGACAAAGAGAGATGTTCACCGAGGCAGTTCGCTTTCCCCTTTACCCTTCATTACACTTACGGGTAAATTCGTGAAAGAAATCGAGAAAATAGAAATTGAAGATCTCATTGGTTTTGCTTTTGCTGATGACATCAAAATTTCAAGAGAGACGGGAACGGAGGTTGAGAGGAGATTAGGGTACAATGAAAAGTTTAAAGAATTCAAGTTGACTGTGAGTAAGAGCGAGGCAGTGGCAATGAAGATGAGTTGGACACCCACACATTGTAATATCGTACTGGAAGAAGATAAGGTTGAATGTGTGAAAATTTATAACTATCTGGGTGTGCCATATCTACTGATGGAAGTGCCACACTAGAAGACTTAAACAGAGTATCAAAAGAATCCAGCCTCTTCCACCAAAGCCGGCCTGTGTGGCAGAGCAGTTCTAGGCGCTTCAGTCTGGAACCGCGCGACCGCTACGGTCGCAGATTCGAATCCTGCCTCGGGCATGGATGTGTGTGATGTCTTTAGGTTAGTTAGGTTTAAGTAGTTCTAAGTTCTAGGGGACTGATGACCTCAGATGTTAACTCCCATAGTGCCAGAGCCATTTGAATTTTTTTCTTACACCAAGTACGAAACCTAACCGGACGAGGGAGTCCCTCTAAGAGCTAAACAGGCCGTATATAAAACCTATCTCCTACGAGTCATGAAATGTATTTTGAAGACCTGTGTGATATATAAGACAGAAGGGATTTTAAAAAAATGGTTCAAATGGCTCTGAGCACTATGGCACTTAACATCTGAGGTCATCCGTCCCCTAGAACTTCGAACTACTTAAATCTAACTAACCTAAGGACATTACACACATCCATGCCCGAGGGAGTCGCGCGGTTCCAGAGTGAAGCGCCTACAACCGCTCGGCCACACCGGCCGGCAGAAGGGATTCAAAAACAAGCGTGTGAAATGAAGTTCCTTTTGTGAGCTCTGCAAAAAAACCAGCAGAGACAGAGTCAGGAATGAATATGTAACGAGAGAGCTGCAGGTGACCTTGACCATGGAAGAAAGAATGAACGCTGAGCGACTTAAGTGATTGGCTCACGTGAAACGAATGCACTACACTCGAACTGCAAGTCAGTATTTGGAGATGAAGTATCGGGAAAAATACCGACTGGGTGGCCTATGAAGAGGTCGGCAGATCAGATTAAATAAGATCTCAAGAGGAGAGGAGTATCGTGGGATGCAATGGAGAGAGAAAAGCTATACCAGGACAGAAATTAATGGAGACATATGGTTGACGAAGTTCCTACTCCGCTCTCTGGAAGAAAATCCTGATGAGGATGATCATATGAGTTGTAAATAATAATGTTCAACAGATGGTACAATATCGAAGGCCGGTATGGATCGCATCGCTGCGTCGCCCGAAAAAGACAGGGCAAAAGCACCACAGGCGCAAAGATGACTCGCCGATTGCGCGAATTCCACCAGCGCCACGGGAGGCGTTGAGGATATAGATACCGACGTTGCCTCGGCCAGTTGCCGGCCGAGTACAATCCGCCAATGACTGGACGACAACGGGCAAAAGCCTACTCGGAAGATAGAAGAGCAGCTCTCGCCATTGGTTATAGATCATCGTCCAGGGCTGACTTACACAGGGAACGTCGTTTAGTGAACTCTTAGAAGTGATCAGACAGTTGTTGTAAACTGCATTTGCTATATACTGTGAAGTTTACCTACGATTATTTGTACCTGGCAATTGAGGGCCTTTTTTGTGTTACATTAAAAGTAGTATTGCAGACTTCACGATTCAACCAGTCACAAAGACAAGTAAACCTTATTAACTCATTTGTTGGAGTGCTGTAGAACCTTTGTTCTCCTATCCTGCTGCTGATCCTAGGGCATAGCTGTGTAATAGTGGCATGGAGAAATCTATATCTACATCTACATTGATAATCTGCAAGTCACATCTAAGTGCTTGGCAGAGGGTTCATCGAAACACCTTCACAATTTTCTATTATTCCAATCTCGTATACCGCGCACAAAGAACGAACACCTGAAAACGCCTTTATTTTAATAATGTCTAGCCCAAATCCTGTATCATTTCAGTGACACTCTCCAATGTTTCGCGATAATACAAAACCTGCTGCCCTTCTTTGAACTTTTTCGACGTACTTCGTCAGTCTTATCTGGTAAGGATCCCACACCGCGCAACAGTATTCTAAAAGAGGACGGACAAGCGTAGTGTGGGTAGTCTCCTTAGCAGATCTGTTACATTTTCTAAGTGTCCTGCCATTAAAACGCAGTCTTTGGTTAGCCTTCCCCACAACATTTTCTGCGTGTTCCTTCCAATTTAAGTTGTTCGTAATTGTAATTCCTAGGTATTTAGTTGAATTTGTGGCCTTTAGATTTGACTGATTTATCGTGTAACTGAAGTTTAACAAATTTCTTTTAGCACTAACGTGGATGACCTCACACTTTTCGTTATTGCGGGTCACCTGCCAATTTTCGCACCATTCAGATATCTTTTCTAAATCGTTTCCCAATTTGTCTTGATCGTCTGATGACTTTATTAGCCGACAAACGACAGAGTCATCTGCAAACAATCTAAGACGACTGCTCAGATTGTCTCCCAAATAATTTATATAGATAAGGAACAAAAAAAAAAATGCTTCAAATGGCTCTGAGCACTATGGGACTTAACATCTGAGGTCATCAGTCCCCTAGAACTTAGAACTACTTAAACCTAACTAACCTAAGAACATCACACACATCCATGCCCGAGGCAGGATTCGAACCTGCGACCGTAGCGGTCGCGCGGTTCCAGACTGAAGCGCCTAGTACCGCTCGGCCACAGCGGCCGGCGGTAAGGAACAGCGAAGGCCCTATAACACTACCTTGGGGAACGCCACAAATCACTTCTGCTTTACTCGATGACTTTCCGTCAATTACTTTACTAACTGTGACCTCTCTGACAGGAAGTCACAAATCCTGTCACATAACTGAGACGATATTCCACAAGTACGCAATTTCACTACAAGCCGCTAGTGTTGTACAGTGTCAAAAGCCTTCCGGAAATCCAGAAATACGGAATCGATCTGAAATCCCTTGTCAGTAGCTCTCAACACTTCATGCGAATAAAGAGCTAGATGTGTTTCACAAGAACGATGTTTTCTAAACCCATGTTGACTGTGTGTCAATAGACCGTTTTCTTCGAGGTAATTCATAATGTTCGAACTCAATATATGTTCCAGAATCCTTGTCTTAGCAGTGTACTGCACCAGAAGCCGTTTCACGAACTCACAACCTCGGCCTCTACTGCAGTAGTGACGAGGCCTTTACTACTAGGTCTACAACTTTGCTTCCGCCGTTTTTTTTCTCGAAGTTCGGGGCTTTATTGCAAAAAACTTACAAAAAAATTATGATTCATAGTACTGTCCATCGCTGACCACTGCATTCTCCCATCTTTCGGATAGCATACGAATCCCGTGGCGGAAGAACTGGGCATCTTTTGTGGGTATCCATGAATCGATTCAATTTTGCACTTGTTGATATGATCGGAAATGCTGGTCAGCTAGACCGTATGCCACTGACCGGAAAAGGTGGTAATCAGAGAGAGCAACGTATGGAGAATACGGCGGGAGGGATAGGACTTCTCATTTTAACGTTTCCATGTAGATTTTGACGGGGTCCAGCACTGACCTGCTGCAAAATTACCTTTACGTGTCTGTCATTGTATTGTGGCCGTTTGTGTTTCAGTGTTGAACTCGAACGCATCAATTGCTTTCGATAATGATGTCCTGTGGCTGTCTTCGTCAGTTTCAGTAGCTACGAAAACGTTCTGTCTTTCCCCGCCATTCCGGTCTTCGACATCAAAGTCACCGTTCTTAAGGCGTTGAAAACATTCTCTGTACGCTCTTCCACTAATAGTTCCCTCTCTATTGGTCTTACCCAGCATTTTAAGAGTCACAGTCGCAGATTTCTTCATGTTAAAGCAGAAAATTAAAACTCCCCGCAAATGGCGAGAAATGGGTACGTAAGGTGACGTACCTAATCGAGAATAACCTTATGATGCAATCACAAATCGAGTAATATTTTTATGGCATTATGTTTACAGATGCCTAAGCTTATTGTATTACACCTATGACCAACCTACATCTGCATCTACATCCATACTCCGCAAGCCTCCTGACGGTGTGTGGCGGAGGATGAACCCTACTTGCCCCTACTGCCGTCTATTGCAAAACGGCGGAAGCAAAGTTATAAACCTAATAAACTGGCGACGAGGGTTTACAAAATGGATAAACGAAGAACCCATTGCGGGCCTTTCAGGCCAGCGCTGCCTGCACATTTCTTATGTACGCTATCTGATCAAAAAAATCGGGTTACCTGTTAGTGGGAACTGATGAGGGGTATGTTCACCTTTCGCCTATATGAGGGCTTGATCTCTGCTGGCGACACTTTCAGAGAGGCATGAAATGTGTTCGCAGTTGCGAACCTGGGCAACCACCAGCTGTGTAAGGGAAAGATGACAATGAGAATTTGTGCCGGACCGGCACTCGAACCCGGATTTCCCGCTAATCTCAAGCAGCCGCGTTACCACTAGGCTATCTGAGTAGGTCTCACGCTCGACCCAAACATCCATATGTTGTCAGTCATGTGTCTGAATGTCCAAAAGAACACTGTATCGGAATTCGGAATAACACAGGCACGGCAAAATCGTGCTTTCAGAGAGATGTCTGATTGTGTGTGGAGGAATGGCAGGTCATCCTTCCTCGAGAACTTTGGGCAGGCCAGTCCATTTCAGGAATATTATTGTCCACAAACCACTGCTTTATGGCAGGGCGGACTGTCATCTGATAAAAACAATCACCGTCTCTGAACAGCTCGTCTACGGTACGCTGTACAAAATGTAAAATGTATCAGTATCCTTCCGCATTTGGCGTTTTCTTAAGCGCGATATGGGAATCACATCCTAGCAACTAAAAGCACCCCCATACCATAACACTACCTCCTCCGTATTTCACTGTTGGCACTACACGCGATGGCGGGTAACGTTCTCCACACATTCATCGAACCCAAACCCTCCCATCGGTTTGCCACAGGATACAGTGTGATTCATCAGTCGTTTCTAGTCATCTATTGCCCATTGGTGTGGCTCTTTACACCACCACGCCGCCCGGAGTGGCCGCGCGGTTTGAGGCTCCATGTCACGGATTGCGCGGCCCCTCCCGCCGGAGGTTCGAGTCCTCCCTCCGGCTTGGGTGTGTGTGTTGTTCGTAGCACGACTTAATTTAAGTAGTGTGTAAGTCTAGGCACCGATGACCTCAGCAGTTTGGTCCCTTAGGAATTCACACACATTTGAACATTTTTTACACCACCTCAAGCGACGCTTAACACTGAGAACAGAAATGTGTAGCTTATGAGGTGCTGCTCGACCATTGTACCCTATCCTTTTTAACTCCCTACGCCTAGTCATTGTACTAGCTGGACCGTTGGCAGCTCTTTGGAACTCACGAGTAATTCCTTCTGCTGATTTCACATGACTATTTGAAAGCACCCTCCGAAATGCTCGGCGGTCCCTGTCCCGCAGTGCATGACATCTGCTGTGGTTATTCCTTCGTATTTCCACTTGACAATCACATCACTAGCAATCGACTTCAGCAGCTTTAGAACGGTTGAAGTGCCACTGATGGTTTTGTTGGTCAGGTGAGAGTCAACGACTAGTCCACCTCGAAATCACAAACCTCTCCAAGCTGACCCAGTCTCCTGTTACAGCTGCTCTATTGGTAACACATTACTCTCCGCCTCCTTTTGTACTAACGCATCTAACTCTCGTAACATCTAGTGTTCAACACTGCATTACATAGAGGTATCCGTATGCTTTTGCTCAGATAGTGTTAGCGGGAAACGAGAGAGCGATATCACATTTTGGAAGCATCCAGTGAAACTTTGGGGACACTGAGAACCCTAAGAGAGTGCCTCTTGACGGATGCACCGCGCGAGCTGTGCGAGACAACAATTGCGATGTACACAGAAGAGCCAAAGAAACTGGTTCACCTGTCTAATATCGTGTAGGGCCCCCGCGAGAACGCAGAAGTGCCGCAACACAACGTGGCATGGACTAGACTAATGTCTGAAGTAGTGCTGGAGGGAACCGACACCATCAATCCTGCAGGGCTGCCCATAAATCCGTAAGAGTACGAGGGGGTGGAGATCTCTTCTGAACAGCACGTTGCGAGACATCCCAGATATGCTCAATAAGGGTCATCTCTGAGCAGTTTGGTGGCCAATGGAAGAGTTTAAACTCATAAGAGTGTTCCTGAAAATACACACGAACAACCTAAGAAATGTCATCGGTGAAGCTCAGGTCCACCCTGTACACGGAACTCGCAACGCTACAAAATTGTAGCGAAATCCAGAGAGACCCACAGAAGATCAACGACAGGTTCAGACTGCTCAACAATCTTTGGCAGCAAGCACATCCCTTAAATATCTGGGAGTAAAAATAATTGTATGTATGGCAGATGTAACAGTGGGATTCACTGGAAGAATCCTCAGGAAGTGAAGGCCACCCACAAAGGAAAAAAAAAACTCGTTCGACCCTTATTTAAATATTGCTTGTGAGACAGGGACCTTTACGTGATAGGACTGATGGAAAAAATAGAGAAGGGCCAAAAAGAGCATAGTGTTTGGTCACAGATCTGTTTAGTACTTGCGAAAGCGTCGTTTTGGATCACATGTTTGTCAGGATACTCATCTGGCTAAAGTGGCAGACGTTACAAGAGAAGCGTTGTGCATTACGGTGCGATTTACTGTTAAAATTCCGACAGCGTGCGTTCCTAGAAGACTCAAGTAATATATCGCTTCCTCCTACTTACATCTCGGGAAAAGAACATAAATATGAAGTCATAGAGATTTGAAGTCACACAGAGCCTTATCAGCAATCGTTATAGCTGCACACCACACCAACAATGATACAGAATACAGATGTAGATACAGATGTAGCAGCAATAATATTGGCTTTATTCATCCACGTATCACTTTTACTGACGTATCAGACAGGTAATGTTATTACAGTTTAAGAGCAAAAATTTAAACATTTATATTCTAATTTGATAAGAATTATCCAGGTAGTTCACCGTAGCCTTACTGCAGAAACCATCCGTGCATTTGCCTGAAATAATGCAAGGAAACGACAGAAAAACAAAGTCAGGATGGCTGGATGGAGATTAGAGCCTGCAGCCTCCACAATACAAGACCAGTCTTGTAAAAAAATGGTTCAAATGGTTCTGAGCACCATGGGACTTAACATCTGAGGTCATCAGTCCCCTAGAACTTAGAACTACTTAAACCTAACTAACCTAAGAACATCACACACATCCATGCCCAAGGCAGGATTCGAACCTGCGACCGTAGCGGTCGCGCTGTTCCAAACTGTCTTTTAAAAACATCACAACCTGGTTCAGTTGATTCCTAGTTTGCAATACAGTTTATTTTATACATTCTTGCAATTTATTTCTCATCAATCACTAGACCCACTATACATACACAATTACTTTACCTCAAGACCATGACAATGATGTTTGTTTCCGTTTTGCGTAGTGGGACCTCCTATCTGCTTGCCTAAAAAATCTGAATCGACATCCCTCCATAACGGGCGAAATGATGAGGTCAAAAAGAAGGTATAATGTTAATATTTTCCACTGCATAGATTTGGTGTATGGTTTCACAGGAAAAACATTATGGTGCTAAGGCGTGTTGGATTTGGATTGGATTGTTTTGGGGAAGGAGACCAGACAGTGAGGTCATCGGTCTCATCGGATTAGGAAAGGACGGGGAAGGAAGTCGGCCGTGCCCTTTCAAAGGAACCATCCCGGCATTTGCCTGAAGTGATTTAGGGAAATCACGGAAAATCTAAATCAGGATGGCCGGACGCGGGATTGAACCGTCGTCCTCCCGAATGCGAGTCCAGTGTGCTAGCCACGTCGCTCGGTCAGAAGGCGTTTTGTTTTGCCTTCTCGCTGTGTTCAAGCGTATCGCGTCCATGGCACACCCCTACCGCCAGCCCACAATTCAGATCTCGTTTCGAGCGGACCACACAAGACCTCAAGAGTAGTGGAGCTACAGGGGTGCTAGCGCATTTTGTTTGTGTGGGTTGCCTACATCACGGCTAGTATGCAATCAGAGGGCAAACTTATTGTTCTCCTTTGATTGACAGGTCCTTAACCTATTGTTCTGTTAAGTGCTTTTCCATGTCACCCCCATTTCCTTTTGATTGACAGGCACTTAACCTATTGCCCTCCCACCCCCTCCCCTCCTTCAACCCCCTCACCCCTTGCTGCTACAGGTACACTTTCAGGTCTGAGTTATTGGAATAGGCTCCACTCACACTCTTATCAATTTGATTGACTACTTAATTAAATTGATCATTTAATTAACCTCTCTGGTGGGAAAGTGCCACTCCCCCCTGCAACGCCCTCCTGCTACGCCCCCCGCCCCCCCCCCCCCCCGGTGGGAAGTTCAAATACCATCAGGACAATGCAACCTCTACTAACCTAAGAAAATGGTGGGAAAGAAATGTCATTTGGGTTACCTCCAATAACCTAAGTCATTCGACCACCACCTCTTCCTAGGAACTGGCGGGAAGATTGACTTTTGGTGGGAAGATAGGTCAATTTGACTATCTCTACAAACTTAAGAAAATGACAGGAAAGAAAGGGTAGTTGGGCTACCTCTGCTAACCGAAGTCATCTGACCACCACCTCTTCCTAGAAAATGGTGGGAAGAGGACTCGACCTGTGCTGGACATAAGTCATTATTATTTTGTATACAGTCTTTATTTAAACAATTAGAGGCAGTACCTCCATCCATTGTGTTCACCATGAGGTCCAGAATCCAACTGACCTAGTACACAGTACTGCCACCAGAGATTGCTGTCATCAATTCCGTGATGTAATCCAAGATGGCTGCCATGATGTCAGCTGATGATGCAAGTACCATTATCCAAGATGGCAGGAAACAGTGTGTTCTCCATGAGGTCCAGGCCTAGTACACAGTACTACCACCAGAGAGCGCTGTCATCTGTTCTGTGATGTAATCCAAGATGGCGTTCTGGTGTTGGAGAGGAAGGGTCTCATAACAGGAAATTCAAGGGTATATTGTTTATTTATAAAAAATAAGTTTGTGGGTTTGCATTCCTCTTGCTCATCATTCTCTGCTGTTTGGACACATGTAGGTCTTGTAAGAAGTAATTACATAGAGCAAACATGTTGCGTAACCTAATGTTTGGCCCTTTGTCAGCCCTTAACCTTATGTTCTGTTAAGTGGTTTTCTATGTCACCCCCAGGTTCTGAACGTATTCTATCGCCTTTGATACCAAATTAAGTAATTAGTTATGTCCTCCCAGAATTTTGTGGTACACTTTTCGAATTTCACATGCTTTTGAACGACATTTATGGCACATTCTTCTTTGTCATCCTCCCCCTTAAATTATTGTACTGTGTTTTACATAAAAATTATGCAAATTAACCTATTGTTCTGCATTTAACCTGCTGTTCTGCTCCATGTCACCCACTGATACACACTCTCCCCTTAACTATTGTACCGCTAACACCACATTGATATAAAAAATTTGTGCAATTTAATTAAATCGTTATTATTCACATGTATGGGGTAGTTTTTCTTAATTTGCAGCATCCTACTGATCAGTGAAATCGATGGAATACAGTTTAAGCAAAAGATCGCTAATAAAAAACACATTCCCCCCCCACTCAAGGCCCGATGCCACCACTGCCTCTGCCGCCATCAGCTGCCAAGCGATGCGTAGGTGTCAATTTGGGTCCCGCAAGGATCAGGCGGCGACATCTCTTTCATACATGACACCCAAGAAATTCCTGTCGAAACACGTGATCACCTAGGTACCTTTGTTGGTGTGATGATGCCTAGCTGCAGTGTGGGTCTAGTGCCGAGATAGATGCCCCAATTCTTCCCAGAATAGCACAGGGTGCATTATTCCTCACGATCCTAATGGAACTTCCGAGCTGTGTCTAGAATGCACGTGTACCCCGTGCGGCTAATGATTTGCAGTGAAATGTTTGTGCTGCTGTCAAAAGTTCACACCACTAAAAGCCTGTGCACTCATGTGAAAACACCATTACTCATAAAAGCATTCTTGTTGTTTGGATAAAGATTGCTGTCTAAGCACAGATGGGGGGAAATCAGAAGAATTACGAAAACAGAATTCGAAGCACTGTCATACAGTAGAGAAAAATACCCCAAATTTTCTGTATCCTGCAGCTGCAGGTCTCGAGATGTCCTAATGGCACAGTGGGAGATGAGTGACGGCATCCCCACCAGAGATGGATGGTCTGCTTCATCTTGATTTTGAACGCTTGCTTTCTCAGAACTTTCCATACATACCTTACCTCCATTCTTGTTCGAATCAGTTTGTAGACACTCCTACACCCTGGCACAAAGAATGTCTCGTGAATTAATAGAGCATTATGATTGTATTTTGTACATATCACCATATTACACCGACAATTAAGCCCTGCAAAGTGCCCCAACATATTGTCAAATACGGAAAGACACTTACTCAATTACACTGCTCTCTTACTGAGAACAGGGGCTTGAATATTAGAGCATCGATGTAGTAAACATACAATTTGTACCCTTGCCATACAAAATCATCCCTTTTACATCTCTCATACATATACCGTGAAGACAGACAGCATCGTATATACTCCTCGCAGCACTAGATATTTCCCTCCGAGGTTCAGCGGTCATCCATTCCCGTCGGGTGACTAGACCGCCCTCAGCAGATTGAAGTCACTCTCAAAACTGTATTACAAATTCGGACTCGTTCCCCCTTGGCACAAACACGTTACTGTTTCTGGTCCAGACCTGCTTGCTTACTTTCTTTTCTACATCCATCTCCAGACTCTGGGATTACAAGCGCACATGTATTTTCGCATATTATATCATTTTCGCGGTACTTCTCGATATCAAGCACACGGCAGTAGCCTACCGACCGCTTGTGCAACATAATTCTGAAGATATAGACTGGAAATTATTTCTCTACAAACCTGCAACTTTAGCGCTTATCCCATCTGCGAAGACCTTTATGTGAATACCGATGTCTGTGATGTAACAGATCCCAGATCATCTCTATAATTTACAAGGTCAACTAATGTGTTTCTCACGTCTAGAGAACCAGCAAACGTTTCTTTCACCTGCTAGAGGCACACACCACGGTCCATGTTCCCTCAACTAAATAAAGGCAGTCAACCAAACAATTTACATGGGAGAGAATAATAGCCCAGTGCAAACACATGTCCATATCGAATCTTTTCACATTTCCACGTGATCACAAAAGCTATCCAACACATACTAAGTATTAGTATGCTATTCGTCCATCTAGAGGACAACAGTTAAGTCAGCTACATTCCTACACTTCAACTCTGCATTCAGACGGCTCCTACAGTTAACGGGAAATGTGAATCATTCCTGCCACAAGTCACAAGTTCTGCACGCCAAGCAAGCATAGACAGAATGGTCCTAGGAAAAAAAAAGCCTCGTATATATTTTATCCCGGTGCATACAACTAAATGTTATGATGGAAATATCAGTTGAACGACATATGACAATGAGCAAAGTATCAGAAATGCACCCTGCTGTTGGCTGTGCCTCTGGAATAGAAGCATCTGTACCACTCTTATGAACAGACATACTCTTCTCTTTGCTCTCGCAGTATTCCATGTCAAATCCAGACCTTCCTTATGACTGGACATATTCATTTCCTTTGCACATGTTGGAACACAAACACATCCTTTATAAGCCTGATGCTCAAGGTGTACCTATCATGCATCCCCTACTACTAAGTATAATACTTTGCCAATAAATGATTGCAGACAATACAAAATAATATTGACTGAGAATCAGCGATGGGTGGACATGTCTCATAAGTTTTTCTTGCGAGTGGAGCAATGCTCAGAAATGATTGTTAAATACTGTGCATATATGTAATTTACAGTAACAGATTTTTTTTTACTGCAGACTGACTTTATATCGTTGACCTTGTGCTGCTGACCAGACACTTCCTCCACAACTGACCATATGATTTTCATTTTATCCTGTGAATTAGCTATTCTATTTGCATACAACATTAATGTTGTTAAAATCTTCAATTTATTCATTTTGTTTATGTTGTTAAAACAATCTTTAAATTGATATCTGTATTTCTGTTCATTAGCTTACCTGGTCATGTGTGCTGCAATAAATCAAGATTTATCATTATTTCAACAATAAGCACATATTTCTCCTAAAATCATCCTGGTCTATATGATCTAACCCTGTATCATCTTGTCTAAAAAATTTTCAAAAAATTGAAATTACATCCAACTAATTGTTTTAGTGTTTTTAAATGTTGTTTTGCTAAATGAAAACAATCTATTTCTTTTCTCATCCTCTAGCGAAATGTTTTTTAACTAAACATTGATTTTCAAGAATAAAATCATCTAATAAAAGAACTGAATTTTCTCCACATTCAACTAATTTTATTATGTCATCATTACTTGCAATATAAATAGCAGTTTTTTTTCATTGTGCTTATTTTCAATTTTCACACATCTTTATAAATTTGACTGTTTAGGGTTCATCTAAACTTTTAGAATAAATTTAACTAAAAATATGTTATCCATAATTAATATCACTTTCCCATATCCACTTGGTTGTATTACTCCAAATAGAATTAGGTAAAATACTGTCATGTTTTCATGTTACTTTCTTTTCTGGAATTCTTATTTTTCATTCCCAATTGGTTTACATTTTACTTATTAAAATTTTTTTTAACAAAAATGAAGCAGTAGTAGGTTCTTAAGTAACTTTCTTAACTCCAAATATTACTTCAGAAAATAAAAATTCATTTGTGTTCGAGAAATTATACACATTCCTATTGGTCGATATTGCTTAAAAAGTTTAGAGAAAATTTATTTGTACAAAAAAAAGAAATATTCACACTAAACAAGATAATATGATAATTTATATGTAGATATAATAGAGAGTATTGGAAAAATTATATACTTTAATGATCATATTATTGAAGCTAATAAAAACTGTTGCTAATGATTAACAACAAATACTAATAACCTAATCGACTAACTGGTGAAACTTATAATGTATGTACCAAAATATCCTTTATTTCTTCCAATTTATGATGAACGAATTCAAGATTAAGAAAACAATATTACTGGTTAATATTATAATTTCCTAAATTTTAATGGTACTACAGCAACAGTTAACTTAGAAATGATTTAACTATATTAAATTAATTGCAAATGATGTTTGCTTCTGAAATAATTTGTCTATATATAAATGTGATCATTTATTAGGAAGACCCACATTGTAAGCTATCATAATTATTTTATTTTAAGTTTTGAGGTTGAATTAAATTTTCAATTAATATTACTACCCATGAATATTTAACTACTAGATAAAGTAAAACAAATTGTTTGGTACTCAATATTGAATTTAAAATTATTCTGCCCAATAGATATAATAGAGTAATTATGGATGTTTTTTAAATTACTTTTAAGATGGGAATGTTAAATTAATGTATATTAAAGTAATCTATATTAAATTAATGTATAAAAATAATTGTATGCATACTATGGAATTCAAATTGTGATTTCTTAGAAATAGGATCTAATTTGGTAAACTAAAGAAAGTTTTTAAATCTCTACTATAATTTAATTTTTTATAAAACTAATAATTTTTGTCTAAGGTAATGCATTTTTATTTCTTAATAATCTAATAAACTTTCTTATCTTACAAATTTCTTCTACCATATGTTACTTCCCACTTTTAAATAAATTTTTATTTAAAAATCTCGAAAATATTTTCCGTATAAACCACTATGCAAATAAAAACTGTTTATAATTTCTTTAAAAATTATTGCGCTAAATTAAAATTTTGATGTAAAATAAATGACTGTGAATATGTAAATACTAATTATTTGTAGCCTACTAATGAATTAAAAAATTATTTTTCAAAAAAAATGAAATAAATGACTGATTAATATATGTTTCAATTTCTTGACCAAGGAATGTCTAAACTAAATTATAGTGCAATTAAAAATAATAATTTTTTCAATCAAGAATTCACCAACATACCTAATACATTTGAAGCTTGTGACTTTTGCAAAAATAACTTCACTGTAGAAGAATTTTTATGGATTAGAAAAATAAAAGGGGCATTATAAATTAAACAAATATAATTATTATATTTATAATGAAACACATAATAAGAATCAGTGAAATGGGGCATCTATTACCATTTTACAATTTTGAAAAAATGAAATTTTGAAAATTAGTCTTCTAGAACAACAGTAATTACTGATTAGCTAAAAAATCATTTAAAAAACTATATTTTTCGAAAATGATATAAACTTAATTCATCCCAATCAATTCATAAGTGTATAGTAACAAAAGTTACTAAAGTTCTTAAAAACAATTTAAAGTCATGCAAAGCCTTAAAAATAAATTTCAGTTTATCTTGTGAATACAGAATGCAAAGAATTAATGATGTTCAGCAATATTGACAATAAAGCCCCAATTATAGGGTTACTACAGAAGAAGATATAATTTAAAAATTTAACAAATTTTAAGAATATTGACTGTTTTTTATGCTTCTGCTTCAGATTCAACATTGAACATAATTCATGGAATACAATGTGCAGTTAATATTTGTGTTCATTAAGAGGTTAACATTATATCTAACTACCAGGGAAAAATATAAAAAAGCTTTTATTCATGATAAAAATAATGATCCACAATGTTTTGTATAGGTTATAAAATCTTCAATATATCCTATAAATAAAAATCCACAAAGAGCTATTAAATATAAAAATGTTGGTCTTGTTATTTACGAAAAACTTAAAGATTTTTAATTATAAAGTTATTTTTATAAAAATTACAAGTATATCCATTATATACAACAAAACATTCAGAAAACGTATTAATGTATTACATTTTATAGAATGAAATATTTTTATAGAAGGAAATAATACAAAATAATGTTGGATAGAAGGGTTTTCTAGACTGGTCTCACCCCAAATCGCAAAAATAAAGGACAAGATTTATTAATGATATATATTTATTACATTTTAATAATATTGAAACATTAGACAATCACATAAAAATTATTATGTAAGTCAATAAGAGAAATACATAGAATTTAAAATCTGAGGACATGCAAGATGTTATTTTGTTATTTATGCTGATTTTGAATGTTTGTTAATAAACATGGATAACCCTGAAGAAATAAAATATTTAAATTATTTTGGAGGTATCCAGTATTAACAGAGAATGATTTATAGGTCATACAAAAAAATATTGCCGGAAAGATACCAACATAACAATTTAAAAAATAATAATAGGATTAACATTAACTGATAACCTTATACTATGAAAGATCAGAAACATGGAAAGTGGTTTTTGATATTAGATTAAATATATAAATGGTCCCTACTCCCTAAAAAGAACCATTAATAAACAGAGAACCAAATTAAAACGTTGTTTAATTATTAAAAGAGACGAAAATACTGGTGCAATTTATTCTCAAATTGAAGGAATGAAACCACCAAGAATAATTTAGACATACAGATTTAAAATTTGTTATTTGTAAGAAAAACATTATACAAAAAAATAAAGTTTGTAATCATGATCATCTGACTGGAAGATACATAAATTCGTTATGTAATAATTGTAATCTGAGACCAAAAGTCCTAAGTTTGTACCAATTTATTTGCATAATTAGTCACGATATGAATCTCATATATTTGTAAAAGAACTTGCTTTACAGTGTAAAAGAAATAGTTTTAATACCAAATAATGAACATAAATATGTTAGTTTTGCTAAATGAAGACAAAAATTTGAAAATGAGATTTACTTATAGTTTTACATTAGTGCCTTTTAGACTTAAACGTTCTACAAATTTCAAAAAGAATCAAATGAAAAATTTTGGAAAATTGGTCCCAGAAGAACACATAAATTTAATAACAAAAACAGGAGTATATCCTTATTATTATATAGATAATTACGAAAAAATTGGGGGGACAAAACTCCTAGCAAATGAATAATCTTACAATAAATTAAATGTATCTGATATTGGTGAAGAAGATTATAAACATGCACAATTAGTTTGGGAAAAATTGAATTTAAAAATCTTCACGAAAGTTATCATTTATACCTTAAAATCACTATGTTATCACTAGCTGATGAATCGAAAATTATAGAAAAAGTTGTCTAATAAAAGTTTGTATTACACAGCACCTGTTTTATCTTTTGTAGCACGTTAAAAATAGCTAAAAAATCAATTAATTGTTCCACAATTATGATATGATTTTAATGATTGAATAAGAGGACCAGCTTTCATTTACCTGTATTACATTAGTACATGTGATAATATCTATTGAACTTCAATAAGAAACAGCGGCAGTAGGTAGCGTCCTAACATTTTTAGACCATTGTGGTAAAACTGGAACAGACAAAACATTGGTGCTTTCGAAATGTATTTTACGTTAATGAGCATGTGTCACAGGACAGTAGTAATAATAAAATTACGCGGGTTTTGGGCAGATCACGTCACTAGTCTGTTAAGTTGTTGATGAACAATATATACTGAAGTTATATTAAAATGTTGACTCAACTACTCCATACCCTCCTGGCGGTTATATGATAGACTGCAGGTAAGTGTAGCTACATTAACGGAAAAAGAGTTCTTGAGCACTTGGCGACTGCTTATCTATTGATTATCTTGTGATGTCATTTTCTTTGTTGATATTGCTCGATGTTCCCACTGGCTAAAATACAAACATTTTTTCTTCAGTAAATATCTGCGTCAGCATAAAGCAGTTGTGACTCATTGTATTCGTTTATGTAACATCACTTCTAAGGAACAATTTATAATCTGACAAATACATTGCGTTTACTTATCTGTTTTTATAAGAACTGGCCTAGTAGTAAAGCATGTGCCTCGAAGTCGATAGGTCGCTGGATCGAATCCCGGTTGGACCTCGGACTTTTCAGTCTGCACTTTAACCTAGCCTTCACCTCTCAACGACGCGAGGAGTCGCCAGAAACAACATGTATGTCGGATTCCACGTTAAACTGTAGGGCCCTTCCCCCGTTGGATAGTTGGGGTATATTAGCGACACGCACTTCGCTGAAATGGCGTCCAGTTGAAAGACGTATATTGACCCATACTTAATTATTATTAATGCCTTTTTAAACAGCCTTGTGTTAGTTATTTCGTTCATCTGCTTAGGCAATTTACTGTGTAATTTCATTCGTTGCTAGAAATTTTTTTTTTTTTTTTTTTTTTTTTTTTTTTTTTTTTTTTTGCAAAAAGTGAAAGTTCATTCTGCAGACCTTGTTCCATGGGTATGGACAGAGCTGTTTGTACAGGAACTACGGAAGTTTTTTTTCTTCAATGAACACAGGTATTATTTTTTGTTGTAATTCTTCAGGAACTTTACAGTAGTTTCAAAACTGTCAGATTTTGTGCATTTGTTCCCAGAAAACAATTCCATTGCTAATAAATGAGTGAATGTATGAATACCATGTAACTAACTTTAAAACGCATCCTTAGTTCTCAAATATGATCTAACGTTTGCCCCCAAGTATCACAGTTCATCCCGTAACAAAAGGTATAAGCCTCACACATTTACTTCACTTTGTTCATTACGCTATTGTTGTGAGAAAGCTTGTGACAGCGTCGGTGTGAAGTTGTGTTACGTCATTATCTGTAAACTTCGGCACTTAAATTCACGATTATTGTGTGAAGTAGGGCCCCTTGCACGAATATCCTTTTCTCTTCTCACTGAGTTATGTTGGTATTTTTGTATTTTGTCGACGACGCGTAGTTTCTCCCGTGCAAGTAAGGACAATTTCTTCCTTGTTTCGTCTTTGTTACACTGCAGAGCGGAAAAGAATTCGAGTAAACAATTCAGAAATATGCAAGTCTGCATAAAGAGATAAAATATGCTGTCTCACTCGGGCGAACGAACGCAATACAGTTGCTGAATGTAAAAATGCAAGCATGAATCTCTGGAAAACTAGAAAATATTTTCAAACACATCGTGCTTATCACAAGAAATCAGTATGTGAGAACTGACTGTGGACGCAAAAAACTTTATCTCGAGAAATAACACGTGTTTTGATGATCACATCAGTATTAATATTGACTATCCAGTTTCCGGTAATGGTCCCTCTCGATATTAGCGTTTCTATTTTGTAACTGCACCAAGGGTGAGCATAATGAATGTCACTACTAAATCTGAATGAAATTACAATGACTACAGTTTTTTTATTGTTTTATGTATTTTCACAACACGTCCAAAACGTACATCTTTTAAATTTAACTTCTCATGGTCGGAGTTCACAGTCAGCAGACTTCTTTAAAGGCGGATATGATGTCCTTGATAAAAAGAAAAGAACCCTGTCTTTTATATTCCATTTGACATCTAAGTGATTCTTCTTCGCGGGAAGCACAAAATTCGTGTCTCCAAAATATTTGGTTGTAATTACTTTTTGTTAGTATTGATACAAATGTCGAAAAATACTGTGCTAATTAATATTTTTCGGAACGAATGATTACACTCGCATTTTAAATACAGTCTTTCTTTCTTTCGCTTTCGCCATAGTCCTGCAGCGACCGCAGGGTCGGCGTGGCTACAACGGATTTGGCAGTCTTATTGTTAGGGATGCCCGGATGCCCTTCCTGCCGCCACCCCGTACCCACCAGGACGGAATGAGTGTACCCCAACTCTGTGCGTCTAGTGTAAATCGTGAAATAGTGCGAATGCGTTTCAAATGTCTGCGACGCGTGTAACTGAGGCGGAACGTGGGGACCAGCCCGGTATTCACCTAGCGGGATGTGGAAAACCGCCTAAAAACCACATCCAGGCTGGCCGGCACACCAGTCCTCATCTTTAATCCGCAGGGCGGATTCGATCCGGGGCCGGCGCGCCTACCCGAGTCCAGGAAGCAGCGCATTAGTGCGCTCGGCTACCCTGGTGGGTTCGCATTTTAAATACAGTATCAGTACATAGTTCTGCATATGTCCAAATTTTTTGTACTACGAAATACTTGCCCAGCAAAACCACACACTTGATTTTTGTGTGCATTTACTATAATTAAATTACGCAGAATTAATGAAATTTGTATGCTTAGTCGTATACAAAAATTTTTTCAAGAGGAGGCAATTTCTAAAATAAGTAATTTTGAAACAATTAAGTCTGTAAGCTTGAATTGTCACGATAACTAAATCTGACAAAAATTTTATTACTTCGAACGATTGATGGTAATTGACTTAATATTTTAAGGTAGATTGTTTTGATATCTAAATGGTAAGCATGTTTCAGTAATATATGCAAAGTACTTACATATTTTTATATTACTTATATGACTTCTGATCCAACCATCTGAAATTCAATCTTCACAGGACTGGATCCATGAAAGCCAACGAGTTGTGAAATTAGCTACAAAGTATTCACGAAAACGTTATTATAATCCCAATAACATTCTCCAGATCTCTCACCAATTGAAAACGTCTGGTCAATGGTGGCCGAGCAACTGGCTCGTCACAGTTCGCCAGTCACTGCTCTTGATGAACTGTGGTATCGTGTTGAAGCTGTGCACGCCATCCAAGCTCTGTTTGACTCAATACCCAGGCGTATCAAGGCCGTTATTACGGCCAGAGGTGGTTGTTCTGGGTAGTGATTTCTCAGGATCTATGAACCCAAACTGCGTGAAAATGTAATCACATGTCACTTCTAGTGTAATATATTTATCCAATGAATACCCGTTTATCATCTGTATTTCTTCTTGGTGTAGCAATTTTAATGGCCAGTAGTGTACATAATTCATTTGCGGAAATTATGTAACACAGAATATCAACGTATTTTATTAATAAGACTGTGTGGAGGAAGCCACCAGCTCACAGACGTGCTCAACGGCATATATGAGTCGTGTAACAAAAATAATTTTAGAACGTTTTTACGGCTACCTGCAGACTGAATCCGTTCACTGCTTACCGTAGCACCCACGCCTTTCTATCCCCTTGTGTGAAAGCCGCTATCGGGCGGCGGCCTTTTAAGAGGCAGCGCGAGTGTTATCTGGAGGCAGCAGGCAGGCTGGTGTGAACTCCGAGTCGGCGAAAAGAATTCTTGACCACTAATGAGAGCGGCACAGATCAGTGAGCCCCGTTTATCAGGACGTTTTTCCGGCAGTTACTGGCAACCAATGCATGTGTGTTGCCTGCACATACGGCCTTGGCGGTTCTTCCTCCAGCTAGACACTTCTTATACGCGAGTTGGGCTTCTCTCTGAGAAGGAACCCCTTGGGCGCGATGTCGCAAAAGGCGAAGATGTATACGGCATTCGACGCTCCACATATTGTCTACCATGCAACCATAATAGTGGCTGCTAGTAGAAACAGGGGGCGGGACTGGGGGAGTCCGATGGTGGGCACAGCATGAGGGTACGGTGTGTAGTTGAAGTGCTTAGTCGACGAGTAACTCACAAAGTGCTACAGCACTAGTGTTGTTGATACAAAGCAGAGCGCTGGCAACGATAAACAAAGCAGAGATTGCATTATATCTACAACAACAGTTGCCGAAATTGACATTTCATCAGAAAGGAACCCAAGGAATTTCGCAGACTGAGAAAGAAGTGACAGATGATATACAGGGTGTTTCAAAAAGAATATACGTATTTCGAATGCATATATTTATTAAACTTTAAGACATACGAATATGAAACTTTGGGGTTCGTTGCGGTTGTTTGCGGAAGGAGACCAGACAGTGAGGTCATCGGTCTCATCGGATTAGGGACGGAAGTCGGCCGTGCCCTTTCAAAGGAACCATCCCGGCATTTGCCTGAAGCGATTTAGGGAAATCACGGAAAACCTAAATCAGGATGACCGGACGCGGGATTGAACCGTCGTCCTCCCGAATGCGAGTCCAGTGTGCTAGCCACTGCGCCACCTCGCTCGGTATGAAACTTTACACACAAATTTACGAACCTCTCAAGTTCAGATTACAGATGTTCATTATGTCCTCCATCAGCGACAAGAACAATATCATATCGATACTCAAATTCCCCCCATACTCGGGCAACCATGTCCTTAGTCATTGATGTTATGGCAGTACGGATCAGGTTCTACATCTACATCTACATCTATACTCCGCGAGCCACCTTACGGTGTGTGGCGGAGGGTACTTATTGTACCACTATCTGATCCCCCCTTCCCTGTTCCATTCACGAATTGTGCGTGGGAAGAACGACTGCTTGTAAGTCTCCGTATTTGCTCTAATTTCTCGGATCTTTTCGTTGTGATCATTACGCGAGATATATGTGGGCGGTAGTAATATGTTGCCCATCTCTTCTCGGAATGTGCTCTCTCGTAATTTCGATAATAAACCTCTCCGTATTGCGTAACGCCTTTCTTGAAGTGTCCGCCACTGGAGCTTGTTCAGCGTCTCCGTAACGCTCTCGCGCTGACTAAATGTCCCCATGACGAATCGCGCTGCTTTTCGCTGGATTATGTCTATCTCTTCTATTAATCCAACCTGGTAGGGGTCCCATACTGATGAGCAATACTCAAGAATCGGACGAACAAGCGTTTTGTAAGCTACTTCTTTCGTCGATGAGTCACATTTTCTTAGAATTCTTCCTATGAATCTCAACCTGGCGCCTGCTTTTCCCACTATTTGTTTTATGTGATCATTCCACTTCAGATCGCTCCGGATAGTAACTCCTAAGTATTTTACGGTCGTTACCGCTTCAAATGATTTACCACCTATGGCATAATCGTACTGGAATGGATTTCTGCCCCTATGTATGCGCATTATATTACATTTATCTACGTTTAGGGAAAGCTGCCAGCTGTCGCACCATGCATTAATCCTCTGCAGGTCCTCCTGGAGTACGTACGAGTCTTCTGATGTTGCTACTTTCTTGTAGACAACCGTGTCATCTGCAAATAGCCTCACGGAGCTACCGATGTTGTCAACTAAGTCATTTATGTATATTGTAATCAATAAAGGTCCTATCACGCTTCCCTGCGGTACTCCCGAAATTACCTCTACATCTGCAGATTTTGAACCGTTAAGAATGACATGTTGTGTTCTTTCTTCTAGGAAATCCTGAATCCAATCACAAACCTGGTCCGATATTCCGTAAGCTCGTATTTTTTTCACTAAACGTAAGTGCGGAACCGTATCAAATGCCTTCCTGAAGTCCAGGAATACGGCATCAATCTGCTCGCCAGTGTCTACGGCACTGTGAATTTCTTGGGCAAATAGGGCGAGCTGAGTTTCACATGATCTCTGTTTGCGGAATCCATGTTGGTTATGATGAAGGAGATTTGTATTATCTAAGAACGTCATAATACGAGAACACAAAACATGTTCCATTATTCTACAACAGATTGACGTAAGCGAAATAGGCCTATAATTATTCGCATCTGATTTATGACCCTTCTTGAAAATGGGAACGACCGGCGCTTTCTTCCAGTCGCTAGGTACTTTACGTTCTTCCAGCGATCTACGATAAATTGCTGATAGAAAGGGGGCAAGTTCTTTAGCATAATCACTGTAGAATCTTAAGGGTATCTCGTCTGGTCCGGATGCTTTTCCGCTACTAAGTGATAGCAGTTGTTTTCAATTCCGATATCGTTTATTTCAATATTTTCCATTTTGGCGTCCGTGCGACGGCTGAAGTCAGGGACCGTGTTACGATTTTCCGCAGTGAAACAGTTTCGGAACACTGAATTCAGTATTTCTGCCTTTCTTCGGTCGTCCTCTGTTTCGGTGCCATCGTGGTCAACGAGTGACTGAATAGGGGATTTAGATCCGCTTACCGATTTTACATATGACCAAAACTTTTTAGGGTTCTTGTTTAGATTGTTTGCCAATGTTTTATGTTCGAATTCGTTGAATGCTTCTCTCATTGCTCTCTTTACGCTCTTTTTCGCTTCGTTCAGCTTTTCCTTATCAGCTATGATTCGACTACTCTTAAACCTATGATGAAGCTTTCTTTGTTTCCGTAGTACCTTTCGTACATGATTGTTATACCACGGTGGATCTTTCCCCTCGCTTTGGACCTTAGTCGGTACGAACTTATCTAAGGCGTACTGGACGATGTTTCTGAATTTTTTCCATTTTTGTTCCACATCCTCTTCCTCAGAAATGAACGTTTGATGGTGGTCACTCAGATATTCTGCGATTTGTGCCCTATCACTCTTGTTAAGCAAATATATTTTCCTTCCTTTCTTGGCATTTCTTATTACACTTGTAGTCATTGATGCAACCACTGACTTATGATCACTGATACCCTCTTCTACATTCACGGAGTCGAAAAGTTCCGGTCTATTTGTTGCTATGAGGTCTAAAACGTTAGCTTCACGAGTTGGTTCTCTAACTATCTGCTCGAAGTAATTCTCGGACAAGGCAGTCAGGATAATGTCACAAGAGTCTCTGTCCCTGGCTCCAGTTCTGATTGTGTGACTATCCCATTCTATACCTGGTAGATTGAAGTCTCCCCCTATTACAATAGTATGATCACGAAACTTCTTCAACTCTTCCAGGTTCTGTGGGAGTGGTGGTACATAATCGTTGTCATTAATGAAACCCCACAGGAAGAAGTCAGAGGGTGTCAAATCCGGTGACCGTGGAGCCCACCTGAGACATGCTAAGTCGCCAGCTCCTTGACTACCAATCCAACGGTTCGGTGGAGTTTCATTCAGATAGTCACGCACTTGGCGACTCCAGTAAGGGGGTGCCCCGTCTTGTTGAAAAATTGAAGTTGTCTTCGTGCAGCCTCGGAAAGAACCAGTTTTGTAACATAGCGAGATCCTGCTGATCGTTAACCGTGTTTCCATCAAAGAACAATGGGCCATAAACAGATGATCGGGATATCGCACAAAACACATTGACTTTGGGCGAATCTCGTACATGTCCAATGGCTGCATGTAGATTCTGTAGGCCCCAAATTCGAACATTGTGTTTGTTTATCTGACCACTAACATGGAAAGTAGCTTCATCACTGAACACGATGTGTTGTGCGAAAGTGTTATCATTGTCAATAGCATCAAGAATTTCGTAACAAAATGCCACATCTTGGCGTTTGTCATCAGGACACAGAGCTTGTGACAGCTGTAACTTGTACGGCTTCATAACCAACCGACGTCTCAAAACACGTTGTGGGCAGTTGCAACTCCAGACTGGCACGGCGAGTTGATTTTGAAGGACTACGTGGGAAAGCAGTTTGAATTCGTGCAACATTTTCTTCAGGAACACGAGGGCGGCCAGGACTCTTTCCTTTACATACACATCCTGGATCTAGAAACTGACGATATCATCTGCAAATGTTCCACCCATTCGGAGGATAAATTTGGTACCTCAGCCTGAAACGTCTTTGCACTGTAATCACGGAATTCGAACTGGTGTCGAGTCATGCATTTCATCATCGTTGTCGGACAGGGATCCACAAATCCAATCTCCAGTGAAACATAGGAAAGGACAATCGTTGTCCAAGGACCGGGTACTAAACATAATCACGTAGGTGGAAGATCGTCCGCAGCATAGTAAAAAGCAAATTATGAACAGATTTCGAATAAGTCCGCAGCAACATGACCCTGTAATTTACGAGTATAAGAAAAACTACGGATGTTATTGGGAGGACACGGTGCACTTCTTACAAAAACTGAGGTTTGCGTATTTCAAGAATGCTCGTGGTTACTGATTAGAACGTGTTTGAGCGGGTGAAATCAAGAAATGTGTGTAATTTGCTATCGGATATTTATGTGAAACTGATTAAAAGTCGTCACGTGAACGCTTTTGAATACTACATGTTCAAAAATGTTCAAATGTGTGTGAAATCTTATGGGACTTAACGGCTAAGGTCTTCAGTCCCTAAGGTTACACACTACTTAACCTAAATTATCCTAAGGACAAACACACACACCCATGCCCGAGGGAGGACTCGAACCGCCGCCGGGACCAACTACTACATGTTCCCTACACAACTTGTACCATTACTATATGATACACATCGCACGGATTTTATTTGCTACCCGACGTTTTTAAATGTATGAAGGTATGAACATATTTCGCTCCCCCCATGAACCATGGACCTTGCCGTTGGTGGGGGTGGGGGGGGGGGGGCTTGCGTGCCTCAGCGATACAGATAGCTGTACTGTAGGTGCAATCACAACAGAGGGGTATCTGTCGAGATGCCAGATAAACGTGGGGTTCCTGAAGAGGGGCAGCAGCCTTTTCAGTAGTTGCAGGGGCAACAGTCTGGATGATTCACTGATCTGGCCTTGTAACATGAACCAAAACGGCCTTGCTGCGCTGGTACTGCGAACGGCTGAAACCAAGGAGAAACTACAGCTTTACTGTATGGTTAAATGATAATGGCATCCTCTTGGTTAAAATATTCCGGAGGTAAAATAGACCCCCATTCGGACCTACGGGCGGGAACTACTCAGGAGGACGTCGTTATCAGGAGAAAGAAAACTGGCGTTCTACGGATCGGGGCGTGGAATGTAAGATCCCTTAATCGGGCAGGTAGGTTAGAAAATTTAAAAAGGGAAAAGAATAGGTTAAAAGCTAGATATAGTGGGAATTAGTGAAGTTCGGTGGCAGGAGGAACAAGACTTCTGGTCAGGTGAATACAGGGTTATAAATACAAAGCCTAAAAGGGGTAATGCAGGAGTAGGTTTAATAATGAATAAAAAAGTAGGAGCACGGATAAGCTACTACTAACAGCATAGTGAGCGTATTACTTTAGCCAAGATACACACGAAGCCCACGCCTACCACAGTAGTACAAGATGTTGAAGAGATTGAGGAAATGTATGATGCGATTAAAGAAATTATTCAGATAGTTAAGATGAAAATTTAATAGTCATGGGGGACTGGAATTCGACAGTAGAGAAAGGAAGAGAAGGAAAAGTAGTAGGTGCATAAACCTCTACCATTTGGTGAGCAAGATGTATGAGACAGGCGAAATACCCTCAGACTTCAAGAAGAATATAATAATTCCAACCCCAAAGAAAGCAGGTGTGGACAAGTGTGAAAATTATCGAACTGTCAGTTTAATAAGTCACGGCTGCAAAATATTAACACAAATTCTTTACAGACGAATTGAAAAACTGGTAGAAGCCGAACGCGAGTAAGATCAGTTTGGATTCCGTAGAAATGTTGGAACACGCGAGGCAATACTGACCCGACGACTTATCTTAGAAGATAGATTAAGGAATGCTAAACCTACGTTTCTAGCATTTGTAGACTTGGAGAAAGCTTTTGACAATGTTGATTGGAGCACTCTCTTTAAAATTCTGAAGGCGGCAGGAGTACAATACAGGGAGATAAGGCTATATATATATATATATATATATATATATATATATATATATATATATATATATATTTATATATATATATATATATATATATAGAGAGAGAGAGAGAGAGAGATGATCGTACGACATTGTTGGCCGAGAGGCCCCATTCGGGGAAGTTCGGTCGCCGTATTGCAAGTCCATTTTAGATGACGCCACGTCGGCGACTTGCGAGTCAATGATGATGAAGGACACACGACTCCCAGTCCCCTGCCGGGAATCGAACCCGGGAATGCTACTGCTACGCTACGGAGGCGGACAATTTATATAGAAACCAGATGGCAGTTATAGGAATAGAGGGGCATGAAAGGAAAGCAGTGGCTGAGAAGGGAGTGAGACAGGGTTGTAGCCTATCCCTGATGTTATTCAGTATGTGTATTGAGCAAGCAGTAAAGGAAACAAAAGAAAAATTTGGAGTTGGAATTAAAATCCATGGAGAAGAAATAAAAACTATGAGGTTTCCCGATGACATTGTAATTCTGCCAGAGACAGCAAAAGACCTGGAAGAGCAGTTGAACGGAATGGACAGTGTCTTGAAAGGAGGATATAAGATGAAAATCTACAAAGCAAAACGAGGATAATAGAATGTAGTCGAATGACGTCAGGTGATGCTGAGGGGATTAGATTAGGAAATGAGACACTTAAAGTAGTAGATGAGTTTTGCTATTTGGGGAGCAAAATAACTGATGGTGGTCGAAGTAGAGAGGATATAAAATGTGACTGGCTATGGCAAGGAAAGCGTTTCTGAAGAAGAGAAATTTGTTAACATCAAGTACAGATTTAAGTGTCAGGAAGTATTTTCAGAAAGTATTTGTACGGAGTGTAGCCATGTATTTAAGTGAAACATGGACGATAAATACACTCCTGGAAATTGAAATAAGAACACCGTGAATTCATTGTCCCAGGAAGGGGAAACTTTATTGACACATTCCTGGGGTCAGATACATCACATGATCACACTGACAGAACCACAGGCACATAGACACAGGCAACAGAGCATGCACAATGTCGGCACTAGTACAGTGTATATCCACCTTTCGCAGCAATGCAGGCTGCTATTCTCCCATGGAGACGATCGTAGAGATGCTGTATGTAGTCCTGTGGAACGGCTTGCCATCCCATTTCCACCTGGCGCCTCAGTTGGACCATCTTTCGTGCTGGACGTGCAGACCGCGTGAGACGACGCTTCATCCAGTCCCAAACATGCTCAATGGGGGACAGATCCGGAGATCTTGCTGGCCAGGGTAGTTGACTTACACCTTCTAGAGCACGTTGGGTGGCACGGGATACATGCGGACGTGCATTGTCCTGTTGGAACAGCAAGTTCCCTTGCCGGTCTAGGAATGGTAGAACGATGGGTTCGATGACGGTTTGGATGTACCGTGCACTATTCAGTGTCCCCTCGACGATCACCAGTGGTGTACGGCCAGTGTAGGAGATCGCTCCCCACACCATGATGCCGGGTGTTGGCCCTGTGTGCCTCGGTCGTATGCAGTCCTGATTGTGGCGCTCACCTGCACGGCGCCAAACACGCATACGACCATCATTGGCACCAAGGCAGAAGCGACTCTCATCGCTGAAGACGACACGTCTCCATTCGTCCCTCCATTCACGCCTGTCGCGACACCACTGGAGGCGGGCTGCACGATGTTGGGGCGAGAGCGGAAGACGGCCTAACGGTGTGCGGGACCGTAGCCCAGCTTCATGGAGACGGTTGCGAATGGTCCTCGCCGATACCCCAGGAGCAACAGTGTCCCTAATTTGCTGGGAAGTGTTGGTGCGGTCCCCTACGGCACTGCGTAGGATCCTACGGTCTTGGCGTGCATCCGTGCGTCGCTGCGGTCCGGTCCCAGGTCAACGGGCACGTGCACCTTCCGCCGACCACTGGCGACAACATCGATGTACTGTGGAGACGTCACGCCCCACGTGTTGAGCAATTCGGCGGTACGTCCATCCGGCCTCCCGCATGCCCACTATACGCCCTCGCTCAAAGTCCGTCAACTGCACATACGGTTCACGTCCACGCTGTCGCGGCATGCTACCAGTGTTAAAGACTGCGATGGAGCTCCGTATGCCACGGCAAACTGGCTGACACTGACGGCGGCGGTGCACAAATGCTGCGCAGCTAGCGCCATTCGACGGCCAACACCGCGGTTCCTGGTGTGTCCGCTGTGCCGTGCGTGTGATCATTGCTTGTACAGCCCTCTCGCAGTGTCCGGAGCAAGTATGGTGGGTCTGACACACCGGTGTCAATGTGTTCTTTTTTCCATTTCCAGGAGTGTAGTTTAGGCAAGAAGAGAATAGAAGCTTTCGATATGTGGTGCTACAGAAGAATGCTGAAGATTTGATGGGTAGATCACGTAAGTAATGAGAGTGTGCTGAATAGAATTGGGGAGAAGAGGAGTTTGTGGCACAACTTGACTAGAAGAAGGGATCGGTTGGTAGGACATGTTCTGATGGCATCAAGGGATCACCAATTTAGTACTGGAGGGCAGCGTGGAGGGTAAAAATCGTAGAGGGAGACCAAGAGATGAACACACTAAACAGATTCAGAAGGATGTAGGTTGCAGTGGGCACTGGGAGATGAAGAAGCTTGCACAGGATAGAGTAGCATGGAGAGCTGTATCAAACCAGTCTCTGGACTGGAGACCACAACAAAAAAAAAAAACACGAATTGATTTCAAAGTACGAGCCCTGCTTTAAGCACTATGAATCAAATCCACTATGTCACATTGATGGGCCACCATCAATTAAGATACATTGTATTGGGCGTATAGATGAAGAGATCAGTAATAATAATGTCTGTTCCATAGAAAAGTAAAACGTTACTATTTTTTTAATAACGTATTTCTTTACTTCATAGTTTCTATGATGATGAGCGTAGACAGTTAATATTTAAAGATATGGCGTACATAGAAGAAGCCAGGATAACAGAGGCATTTTCAGCAAACATTGCATCAACGAGGTATTTCAACCATGTGAAGTGCGCTAAAACACGGAAGAGTGCGAAATGGTTAACACATTTCTACCATGGAATTCACTGGGATGATCCTGATATACCCTATAGAGATATTTGACGTCGCTTCGACTACGTGAAGTGGAAGGAGAAAGTATCATGGATGCGTCGAATCTTCAGTTTTGCTGCTATTCAAGACCTGAAATTTCACAGGTGTCCTTCTCTCCATCAACTCAAAAAGAAGAAGACGTGCAAAAATAGTGTTGCTGTTGCACCAGCCTATGAAATGTAAAATTATTTTGGGAAAGAAATAAATTTCTACCTCATAATACGTGTATGATTTCTCTTCGCCATGCTCCCACTTTGAGAGATATAATTTAATCCAGATACTACGACTGTGATTCTCCTAGATATAATTTTAGTCCTGTTTGCTATATATCTTACGAAGCGGACGTGCCTCCCGCTCCCGTAACACATATGCACACGATAGGCGTAATTCCATGCAACAGTTCTATATATTTTGTTATTCTCTGTATTAAACTTCATTTCCCTCTCATCTTTAGAAAAACTAATGCCATTTATGTGCTGCACACCCTTTACATATACATACATAATACAATAGTGGATAATTTTTTTAAGTAACAAAATTGGTTCAAATGGCTCTGAGCACTATGGGACTTAACTACTGTGGTCATCAGTCCCCTAGAACTTAGAACTACTTAAACCTAACTAACCTAAGGACATCACACACATCCATGCCCGAGGCAGGATTCGAACCTGCGACCGTAAGGAGTCGCGCGGTTCCGGACTGCGCGCCGAGAACCGCTAGACCACCGCGGCCGGCTTTAAGTAACAACAATAAAGATGTATGGTAACGGATTTTTTTTTTTGTTTATTCAGTTCACAGAGACACAATTCAGTTCTTGAGGTACAGTTCAGTTCTTGAGGTACAATATACGCTCCTGGAAATGGGAAAAAGAACACATTGACACCGGTGTGTCAGACCCACCATACTTGCTCCGGACACTGCGAGAGGGCTGTACAAGCAATGATCACACGCACGGCACAGCGGACACACCAGGAACCGCGGTGTTGGCCGTCGAATGGCGCTAGCTGCGCAGCATTTGTGCACCGCCGCCGTCAGTGTCAGCCAGTTTGCCGTGGCATACGGAGCTCCATCGCCGTCTTTAACACTGGTAGCATGCCGTGACAGCGTGGACGTGAACCGTATGTGCAGTTGACGGACTTTGAGCGAGGGCGTATAGTGGGCATGCGGGAGGCCGGGTGGACGTACCGCCGAATTGCTCAACACGTGGGGCGTGAGGTCTCCACAGCACATCGATGTTGTCGCCAGTGGTCGGCGGAAGGTGCACGTGCCCGTCGACCTGGGACCGGACCGCAGCGACGCACGGATGCACGCCAAGACCGTAGGATCCTACGCAGTGCCGTAGGGGACCGCACCGCCACTTCCCAGCAAATTGGGGACACTGTTGCTCCTGGGGTATCGGCGAGGACCATTCGCAACCGTCTCCATGAAGCTGGGCTACGGTCCCGCACACCGTTAGGCCGTCTTCCGCTCACGCCCCAACATCGTGCAGCCCGCCTCCAGTGGTGTCGCGACAGGCGTGAATGGAGGGACGAATGGAGACGTGTCGTTTTCAGCGATGAGAGTCGCTTCTGCCTTGGTGCCAATGATGGTCGTATGCGTGTTTGGCGCCGTGCAGGTGAGCGCCACAATCAGGACTGCATACGACCGAGGCACACAGGGCCAACACCCGGCATCATGGTGTGGGGAGCGATCTCCTACACTGGCCGTACACCACTGGTGATCGTCGAGGGGACACTGAATAGTGCACGGTACATCCAAACCGTCATCGAACCCATCGTTCTACCATTCCTAGACCGGCAAGGGAACTTGCTGTTCCAACAGGACAATGCACGTCCGCATGTATCCCGTGCCACCCAACGTGCTCTAGAAGGTGTAAGTCAACTACCCTGGCCAGCAAGATCTCCGGATCTGTCCCCCATTGAGCATGTTTGGGACTGGATGAAGCGTCGTCTCACGCGGTCTGCACGTCCAGCACGAACGCTGGTCCAACTGAGGCGCCAGGTGGAAATGGCATGGCAAGCCGTTCCACAGGACTACATCCAGCATCTCTGCGATCGTCTCCATGGGAGAATAGCAGCCTGCATTGCTGCGAAAGGTGGATATACACTGTACTAGTACCGACATTGTGCATGCTCTGTTGCCTGTGTCTATGTGCCTGTGGTTCTGTCAGTGTGATCATGTGATGTATCTGACCCCAGGAATGTGTCAATAAAGTTTCCCCTTCCTGGGACAATGAATTCACGGTGTTCTTATTTCAATTTCCAGGAGTGTAGTTCTTGAGGTACAATTTGACTCTGCTTTTCCAACGCAGAGATACTTTTAGATTACATATTACAACAGTAAAAATGGTTGTGAACTTTTTTTAGATTTTTTTTTTCCAGTAGCACTGGATGAGAATGTTTACAATCTTTCCAGATGTATAAATCTACGCTAGAAACAAATGCGGAGATACTTTTTTTAATACTACAACAAAGTCCCGCAGTCCCAGTAGCATAGCTTTTACAATAATTGTGATGGACTGGTACTGTTAGAAAGTAATTTACACAGGCCCTATAGCAATTGTTTTTACGGTTATTCTGATGCACTGTGAGCTATACAGATATATACACTTAAAAACTAATCAGACTTGGATGACTAGCGTCAGGTGAAAATTTAAAAAGTACTGTATTTACAAGACTCACATGGTGCGCAGATATATATTTATACAGGCTGCACATAGGCTGCATATACGTTGCATGTGAATAAATAAATATAAATATATTTTTTGTTTATCCTTTTTTTACTTTTTTTCACACTCGCGCACACACAAATTTCTTTTTTTTTAATCTTTTTTCCACACATATTGTGCGTATATATACACGTGTATATGGTACACATAAATAAATAAATATGCCCTCTCGATCGAATAATAGGCTAGTTGTACCATACCAGCGGCTGCGGTGCAGCATCGCGGACATCACTGCAGGCACTGCCAACAGTCGTCGATCGAGATGGCTCTCAATGCCATATAACATACACCCTTAGTCCGCCTCTGGGTGATACCTTCCAATGTGCATTATGCATACAGTTTAATCGCATACCTACTCCGCAGTTGGCGATCCATTCGCCTCATCTTTCATAAGGCCGATAACCTTGTTTTGTGGAACAATACCATAACGTTTATTGACCGTGTATTAGGACGTGTCGAATTCATTACTATAGAACCTCATTACTTCATATGGATTGTAGTTCTTCACCGAATAGATGAAGCTATCTGTATCCATATAAAGTAATTTAGGATCAACGAAATGAGTTTTCAGAAACTTGTAAGGAAAGAGGTATATGTGGAGTTTGGATAGGTCTAGTATGCATATCCCCACGTAAATACACTACTGTCCATTAAAATTGCTACACTACAAAGATGACGTGCTACAGAAGCGAAATTTAACCGACAGGAAGAAGATGCTGTGTTATGCAAATGATTAGCTTTTCAGAGCATTCACACAAGGTTAGCGCCGGTGGCGACACATACAACGTGCTGACATGAGGGAAGTTTCCAACCGATTTCTCATACAAAAACAGCAGTTGACCGGCGTTGCCTGGTGAAATGTTGTGATGCCTCGTGTAAGGAGGAGAAATGCGTACCATCACGTTTCCGACTTTGATAAAGGTCGGATTGTAGCCTATCGCGATTGCGGTTTATCTTTATCGCGACATTACTGCTCGCGTTGGTCAGGATCCAGTGACTGTTAGCAGAATATGGAATCGGTGGGTTCAGGAGGGTAATACGGAACGCCGTGCTGGATCCCAACGGCCTCGTATCACTAGCAGTCGATATGACAGGCATCTTATCCGCATGGCTGTAACGGATCGTGCAGCCACGTCTCGATCCCTGAGTCAACAGATGGGGACGTTTGCAAGACAACAACCATCTGCACCAACAGTTCGACGACGTTTGCAGCAGCATGGACTATCAGCTCGGAGACCATGGCTGCGGTTACCCTTGACGCTGCATCACAGAGAGGAGCGCCTGCGACGGTGTACTCAACGACGAACCTGGGTGCACGAATGGCAATACATAATTTTTCCGGATGAATCCAGGTTCTGTTTACAGCATCATGATGGTCGCATCCGTGTTTGGCGACATCGCGGTGAACACACATTGGAAGTGTGTATTCGTCGTCGCCATACTGGCGTATCACCTGGAGTGATGGTATGGGGTGCCATTGGTTACACTTCTCGGTCACCTCTTGTTCGCATTGACGGCGCTTTGAACAGTGGACGTTACATTTCATATGTGTTACGACCCGTGGCTCAACCCTTCATTCGATCCCTGCGAAACCCTACATTTCAGCAGGATAATGCACGACCGCATGTTGCAGGTCTTGTACGGGCCTTTCTGGATACAGAAAATGTTCGACTGCTGCCCTGGCCAGCACATTGTCCAGATCTCTCACCTATTGAAAACGTCTGGTCAATGGTGGCCGAGCAACTGACTCATTACAATACGCCAGTCACAACTCTTGATGAACTGTGGTATCGTGTTGAAGCTGCATGGGCGGCTGTACATGTATACGCCATCCTAGCTCTGTTTGACTCAATGCCCAGGCGTATCAATGCCGTTATACGACCAGAGGGTTGTTCTGGGTACTGACTTCTCAGGATCTATGCACCCAAATTGGGTGAAAATGTAATCACATGTCAGTTCTAGTATTATATATTGCCCAATGAATACCCGTTTATCATCTGCATTTCTTCTTGGTGTAGCAATTTTAATGGCCAGTAGTGTAGGTTTCTTAAACCCTACTGCAGTGTTCGTCATTTCCACAGCAACAAGGTTCTTATTGAATATAGTGACCCACTTAAAATTTTGTCTGCTAATGCATTTTCTTACCCCATAATGTCCATTCCATTCGGTTCTAATCAAAATTTCATGTCGTTCCCTCAAATTCTCCATTGTTTCGCCGAAAATCGAATTATCATTAATTTATAAATATCTTTCTCAAAGTCACACGTTGTGGAAGTTCTCTATCTCGTATTTACGAGGGTCAGTCAAAAAGTAATGCCTCCTATTTTTTTTTCTACGTTTAACTGTCAGGAAATTTAAATGCAATTACATAGGTTGAAAACCACAACATTGAGGATCATTTTGTCATTTTTCAATGTAATCTCCGCCCATCTCTACAGTTTTGGTCCATCTTTGAACAAGGGCATGTATCCCAGCACGGTAAAAATCACAGCTCTGCTTCCTAAGCCATTGACGCACGGATGGTTTGACGGCCTCCTCATCTTCAAAATGAATCCCACGATGAGCTTCTTTTAGTGGCCCGAACAGATGGAAGTCTGATGGTGCCAGGTCAGGGCTGTATGGGGGATGAGGCAAAACTTCCCATCCAATTTTGACAATCTCGTCAGAGGTGTGACGACTGGTGTGTGGTCTTGCATTGTCATGCAAAAGAAGAACATCTGCCATTGATTTTGTTGGGCGAACTCGCTGAAGACGTGCTTTAAGTTTGTTGAGGGTTGTGACGTATTGAACAGAATTTATTGTGCATCCCTGCTCCAAAAAATCAACCAGAATCACACCCTCTGTATCCCAGAAAACTGTTGCCATAACTTTCCCTGCCGATCGCACAGTTTTGAATTTTTTCTTCCTCGGCGAGCTTGTGTGACGCCACTCCATTGACTGCCTCTTTGATTCGGGTTCAAAAAAATGCACCCATGTTTCGTCCCCGGTCACAATTTTTTTCAGAAACTCATCTCCCTCCAAATGGAAGCGCTGCAAGTGTTGGGAGGCTCGTATTGTTTTCCTTGCCTCTTTATTCTGATCGGTTAACATTCTTGGAACTCACCGTGCACAAACTTTTGAGTACCCCAATTGTTTAATAATCGTGATCACACTGCCTTTACTAAGAGAAATAATGCGACACACTTCATCTGCAGTCACCCGACGGTCACCACGAATGATGTCATCAACTTGCTGAATGTTGTGTGGAGTCACTGCACTCACCGGCCTGCCGCTCCGCTTTTCGTCAGTCAACGGTGTTTGCCCTTCAGCTTCCTTACAACGACGAACCCATCGTCTAACAGTGCTGACATCCACTGTCACAACACCATACACCTTCTTCAGTCTTTCATGAATGCGTATGGGCGTTTCACCTTCTGCATTCAAGAATTCAATCACACAACGCTGTCTCAAACGAACATCGATGTCGGCCATCTTACAAACTTCTGCTGTGCTGCCACCTGTTGACACAGAAAGTTACTACTGCAGTGGATTGCAGAAGAAGGTTTGAGGAATGGCGCCAAATTCAAATTTTTCACTTAACTTAATTTCTTTAAGTAGAAAAAAAATGGGAGGCATTACTTTTTGACCGACCCTCGTAGATCAATATATTCTTTCAACCAGGGGTACTGCTTGAAAGAGATAGCCCGGGTGATTCCAACCAGCACCATCCCCAAGCTGAGACACTGATGGCGATTACGATAATGAATAATGTATCTCCAGTTATTACTTAGCGTTATCCTCAGTTTTGGGTTGGAGCCTCCTCGCAGAACTAGTTGCTCAGGAGACAGCGGCAAATCAGCGTGCGCATCATGCAAACTAATAAGGTATGTGAGTTCTGCCTCCACCACATACGCTACATTAGCCGCCATACCCCCATGATTTTTCCATCTAATCCCGTACATTCATCCTCGGGCATCCATCAGAACTCACCAATCGGCAGTGATTCTTGCATGCCGTGCCCATATAAGTTATTTACATCCAAGTACACTATTTAACTCGAATCAAGGATGCGTTGAACCTGTCACCCATCCATGAGTTATTTGCCTTCACGCGCCTATCGATACTTTGGCAAAGTCCTCTATAGGTCCCTTGCTCAAATAAAAGAAGCATGTCAGCATCGGTCAATAATTCGACGCTGATCTTCATTTTCTTTAGCATTGTGTCCAAAGACAGCCCAGGTGCTGTATAATAAAAGGCGGTATCCAGAATGTGTGGTCATGCATAGACTCCAAAATTTTTAGAAAACATTTGCATGCAAGCGCACACCTGTGCTCAGGTAAAGTCGAGCGTAATCCCCTAAAGTGGATATGTTGAAATCCCACCAGACATTCACGGCCTGCTCATACTCTGCATCCATTATGGCATCGCCTGTAAGGTTGCTTGAGAATGCAGTTATGTCGGGTAGCCTGGTTTTGTTGAGTTTTGCCTTACTATCCACGTACTCGTATGAGAAAACCCCCTTCCTAGTCACAAGTTGAAACTTTTTCTCGTCGAGTGATATGCATATCCTCCAAAGATAGAGTCTAAAAGAGTTTCTGGAGTGGCGCCTGCATAAAACGTAGCTTGTCAAGGAAGCGGAACGTAATTCTCCGCGTCATTCGTTTGGAGAATGAAATGTATTTCTCGACGCTTTCAGGTAGGACACTGATCTGATCGTTCTCCATCTTGAAACCAGCCAAGTGCTCAGCTAGAAAGTAAGCATCATACCCACTTAAATTATAGAAGAAAAAGGGTATGTGTCTTAGTAGCTGGTACTTCAAATTGCACATATTATGAGCTGTGCCATGGAACTTCCCCATAAGATGACAGTGGTCCCTACAAGGAGTTTCCTCTTTTCTATCTAATGGCATCCCAAAAATATGACAGTCAACCGTGTTAGTGTACAAATCTTCATTCTCCTTCGATTTGGTCATGGGAACACTGTCGCTGTAAAGCTTATCAATATCTCATGAAAGTTTTTCGAGCTCAGTGAGCAGCCAAACTGTAGGATTATCCCTGACAAGATTTGTAGCGGTTAAAGACGATACAGTTTGGTACACTGCCGCATATGGTACGTGTTTTTCTGTAAAGGTGGTATGTGAGGTCGTAGGATCGCCTTCAAAGCAGGTCACAGGAGCGAGGAGGCATTCAAAGTCGACATACACTACAAACGCTCATCGCTCCGGGTAGTGTACATTCTTAAACTTTATGAATTTTTTTCCTCAGTACGTATTATAACACACCGGGTCCCCTTAGAAGCGCAGTCTACTAAATGCTCTGCCAATAACTTGTTTGAGGAAAAATAATTCAGGCACCTTAAGCAAATATGTCATTTACTATCATGCTTACTCAGTTGGGCAAAAAGGAGTTGGGACATGTCTTTGATCCACACATAATGATAATTGTCTTTCTCCTTATTTTTCTCGACGGAGAATAAGAGCATGTTTGCAGGCACCTTATCTTCAATGGAAAAATTTGAGAAATGGAGGGGACCAACTACAATATCCTTGTCCTGCTCATCTGACTTGCTTTTCTTCTCCAGGTCATAAACATGAACCGATATTCCGGTATGCTGTGACTAAAATTTAGTTATATCCTGGATCTTGACTGGGAACTCGATACCATCAAAGTTATACGCAGGGATAGTGTCTTTAGGTACGTGGTATGTACCAGGACGCTCAGGATGATCTCTGTAATTGTAATTTCTCTCGCAAGCCAGGATTGAACATGCAAAACAAGCCTGATTCTTTCTATTTTCTACACTAATGTTGTTGTTGTTGTGGTCTCCAGTCCAGAGACTGGTTTGATACAGCTCTCCATGCTACTCTATCCTGTGCAAGCTTCTTCATCTCCCAGTGCCCACTGCAACCTACATCCTTCTGAATCTGTTTAGTGTGTCCATCTCTTGGTCTCCCTCTACGATTTTTACCCTCCACGCTGCCCTCCAGTACTAAATTGGTGATCCCTTGATGCCATCAGAACATGTCCTACCAACCGATCCCTTCTTCCAGTCAAGTTGTGCCACAAACTCCTCTTCTCCCCAATTCTATTCAGTACATCCTCATTACTTACGTGATCTACCCATCTAATCTTCAGCATTCTTCTGTAGCACCACATTTCGAAAGATTCTGTTCTCTTCTTGCCAGCCGCGGTGGCCGATCGGTTCTAGGCGCTTCAGTCCGGAGCCCCGGGACTGCTGCGGTCGCAGGTTCGACTCCTGCCTCGGGCATGGATGTGTGTGATGTCCATAGGTTAGTTAGGTTTAAGTAGTTCTGAGTTCTAGGGGACTGATGCCCTGAGATGTTAAGTCCCATAGTGCTCAGAACCATTTGAACCATACTCTTCTTGTCTAAACTATTTATCGTCCATGTTTCACTTCCATACATGGCTACACTCCATACAAATACTTTCAGAAACGATTTCCTGACACTTAAATCTATAGTCGATGTTAACAAATTTCTCTTCTTCAGAATCGCTTTCCTTGCCATTGCCAGTCTACATTTGATATTCTCTCTACTTCGACCATCATCGGTTATTTTGCTCCTCGCATAGCAAAACTCATTTACTACTTTAAGCGTCTCATTTCCTAATCTAATTCCCTCAGTATCACCCGATTTAATTCGACTACGCTCCAGTATCCTCATTTTGCTTTTGTTGATGTTCATCTTATATCCTCCTTTCAAGACACTATCCATTCCGTTCAACTGCTCTTCCAAGTCCTTTGCTGTCTCTGACAGAATTACAATGTCATCGGCGAACCTCAAAGTTTTTATTTCTTCTCCATGGATTTTAATACCTACTCCGAATTTTTCTTTTGATTCCTTCAGTGCTTGCTCAATATAGAGATTGAATAACATCGGGGAGAGGCTACAACCCTGTCTCACTCCCTTCCCAACCACTGCTTCCCTTTCATGTCCCTCGACTCTTATAACTGCCATCTGGTTTCTGTACAAATTGTAAATAGCTTTTCGCTACCTGCATTTTACCCCTGCCACCTTCAGAATTTGAAAGAGACACTAATGTATGCTCTCTTATTAGCTATATCCTTAGGTAGCTCTGTATAGCTAGACCCTCCATTTATCGGATCATAGATATGTGTATGGATGTCCAGGTGTTGTATTCGGCTGAGTAGCTTAGCTGCTCACTTCCGTCTCGAAAAACTGGTCCATTATAGCACTCAACATGGACTTACAAAACCACTCGGCGATTGACGTGCTCCGCGTCATCACGTCATTTCCCCCAAAGATAATGAAGACTTTTCTATTCAGTACCAGAATCAACTTTGGGGAGGGGGGTTTGCGACAGGTCGATGCAGAGCACAGCACCGCACTGCATTTAATGGCGGAAAAGTGCTGATCATTGGCTACCTTGAGGAGCTCCATTCCACGACAGGAAAGCATGCCCTTCGAAGCCCGACAGGGTCTCCATCCTTGTGAATGAGATTCACTCCTCAGAGGCGTCTGCAATCACCAAGTATTCTAACTGCGGTGTGGTGTCACTGACCTGATGTCTTTCACTAAAAGGACGAGAGACGGAACTGCCGCTAGCCACAGGATCATCTCTATTACTAATACTGTAACTACAACTGGGTGACGAAGCTGCTTGTGGTGATGTATTGAGGGGTATGTGCTGTACCTCGGGATATCGGCGAGGATGTGATGGCGGAGAAGACACTGCAGAATCGGGTCAGTGCGAGAAGCCTGGTTGCTGCAGTCCTGACCCGCTAGACTGAGGGAGGGCGGTCCATGGACGCCAGAGCCGCGCTAGGCCGGCAGCGAGAGCGGCGGTGGCGGCTTGCGCACGGCGACTAGTGGAAGTCTTGCTGGCGAAGCTTGCCGCACGGGACCTGCCTCGATATCATAGGCTTCGCCGCCCCTGGTACCCGGGCCGTGGCGTATTGTGTGAATTGTCCCACAGATTCTGCCGCTGTGGAATAACGAAAAAAAATTAAGTACAACGTTCTAGACATCGTCTGCTGCTGCGGAGTTTCTTTCTAAGAAAAAATCATTTACGTAATACGTTGTTGCTGTTGTAGATTATTTCGAGGATCAAAATCGATAAATGCAAGGAAAGAAAGAATATGGATTATTTGTAAGCAGAGTGAGTATGTACTACCTATTTCGCTCTGGCTCCTTGGCATCTCCCCCGTCTCCTCATGATGACAAAGGTCTCTCTCCACCTCCTCCACCCACTGTAAGTGTTGTATTCTTCAACAGTTTATTGAATGTAACTTCTTCTGGCTGTACAATAGATGTACAGATAGATCTAACCGGAGATGTGGTTCCTCTCGGTCGGCTGGTACTTCAATCGGCGGTAAATTACAGCGGCTTCGGTGATATGTTCTCAGAGACTCTGCTATAGCGGTTGCCATTAGCAGCGGACGAAGACTGCTCTGCCTTTGATCGGCCGGGCCTATATAGTGAGCTGGAGCCAATAGAAACCCGGCGTAGGAATCCGTGGCCGGATATGTCGCGGCGATCTCTGCAAGAAAAGGTTGCTATTAATCGACTGGAATCTTCAGCGTGCTTACCTGATGTCTTCGCCTGTGTTGGCTGTTGGTTTGTTTCCCTCATAGCGCGGCTGTTATGCGGTGCTGCCTGCCATTTAGGGGAACCCGATGGCAGGCAGTACACACCTCCCTGGGGCGGGGGGGGGGGGCGACGTCCTCCTGCTCGGCCTTGGCAGACTCGTGGAGGAGGCGGTGAAAACACGCCCCCGCAGAGTAGTGCGCGGCGTGGCGGGCCAGACGGGTGGAATTGCATCGCGGAAGAGGCGGGGAAGCTGGCCGCGACGGCGCCAGGGGCATAGGTCCATTGACGCCCGCGGGATGCTGCCCGGAAAGTGGACCGTGCAGGCGTCGCTGGCTAGGCGGCGACATCGGCGGCGGCGGTGCCAAGAGCATGGGGGCATCGTCAACGATGGCGGATGGCATAGCCTGAGGAGCTGGTGGAGCCTGCAGCCGCTGTGGAGACGACTGCTGTTGCTGCTGGATGGGGTCTGGCGCCCCTGCATGCCGACCATGGGTGGAAGGGAGCACATCCGGGCGGCCGGAAGAAGGCGGCGGAGCGACTTGCTGGAAAGAAGAGGCGGTCAGAAAACCCTGATACCAGAGCCGGAGTTGGTTGCGGTGCCGGCGGACCACTGTGTCGGCGATTCGGACGTCAAAGAGCTGACGGCCTCGCGGCCAGACGATCATCCCCGAAACCTCGCGTCCAGACAAGGGATCCCGGAACAAAGGAAGCCTGTGCAGACAGAACCCGTTGTTTGGGTCTGGGCCGGAGGAGGTGCAACAGGGTACGAGGTTGCCGGCCATGCAAAAGTTCCGCCGGACTATGGGAGCCAATGGGCGTCGACCGATAGGAAATGAGGAACAACATCAGCGACTCGTCCACAGTGTGGGTGGAGGCATATATTGTCATTTGGACCTTAAATGTCCGGACGAGGCGTTCGGCCTCGCCGTTCGATTGCGGGTGAAAGGGTGGAGTGAGGACGTGTTGGATGCCGTTGGCAGAACAAAACGTCGCGAATTCCTGGCTCCGGAATTGAGGGCCATTATCGGTAACAATTGTTAGCGGCAACCCTTCCAAGGAAAAAACTTTCTGGAGAGCATCGAGAGTAATTTCCAAAGTGGTGCTGGTACAACGGATAACAAACAGAAAATGTGAAAAGGTATCGGTGATGAGAAGCCATTGGCAGCCGAGGAAGGGGCCGGCTAAGTCCAAATGAATGCGATCCCAGGGACCTGCCAGCTTAGGCAAAGAGAGGAAGGTTTGAGGGGGCCGGGACAGCTGTTGGGCGCACGTGGAGCAATTCTGAACCATGTGAGTGACGTCCCTGGTAAGCGCGAACCAAAAGACGTGACGCCAGGCCAACGCCTTGGTGCGAGCGATTGCCCAATGGCCTTGATGTAAGAGATGCAAGACTTCGGTCCATAAATGCTGGGGAACGACCACACGCAGAGTGGACGTAGGGTCTACCCACAATAGGACACCATCCACCGCCGACAGCTGATGGTGAATAGAAAAAAAGAACCGTAGGTGCCACTGGTCGCGGGTGGGGGCACGGCTGGGCCACCCGCGCTAAACATAGGAGCGGACACGATGCAACAATGGGTCACGCGTGGTCGCAATTGCCACTGTGGAGGTCGTGATGGGAAACCCGCGCAGGGTGTCGTGAATGGCTTCATCAACTTGGAACACGAGGATGTCCGAAGAATCAAACGCAGGGTCGGGACCAAGAGGAAGGCGGGAAAGAGCATCCGCGTTGGCGTGCTGTTAGGTGGACTTAAAATGCAAGGTGTAAAGGAATTGCGAGAGGAACAGGGTCCATCGTTGAAGCCTCTGAGATGTCTTCGTAGGAAGCCGGGCCTCCAGGGAAAACAGGGAGAGGACAGGCTTGTGGTCAGTGACGATATGAAAGCCCCGTCCATATAAAAAAGGCATGAGTTTGGAACAGGCGAATACGATAGCCAATGCCTCCTTTTCGATCTGAGAGTACTTCAGCTGGGTGGCAGTGAGGGCCTTGGATAGAAAAGCCACCGGACGTTCTGTCCGATCCTGAAGCTTGTGGGAGAGGACAGCCCCGACCACGTAATCAGAGGCGTCCATGGCCAGGAGCAACGGCAGAGACGGATGATATGGCATCAGGCAGAAGGCTGATTACAACTGGCATTTGAGGGTGGAAAAGGCCGTCTGAAAGGCCGGGGACCAACTGAAGGGGACATTTTTGCGGCATAAGTGATATAAGGGGGCTGCCACCTGAGCGGCCGACGGAAGGAACTTCCAATAATACGATATTTTTCCAAGGAAGGATTTTAGCTGATGGATGTCCCATGGGGGAGGCAGGCAGTGTATGGCATCCACATGGGAAAATGACGGAGAGATGCCTTTACGTAAAATAACATGTCCTAAATAGGAAATAGAAGGTTGAAAGAAGGAACACTTCTCCTTATTGCATTTTAGCCCAGCCTGGCGAAACATCTGACGCAAGTTGGTAAGATGGGCTGCAGCAGTGGGGCCCGTAACGACAATGTAGTCGAGGTAATTAATTCAACCGGGAATGTCCTGCAGAAGTTGTTCCAAGAAGCGTTGGAAAATGGCCGGGGCGCTAGCCAGGCCAAACATGAGGCGCGTGACTTGGAACAGGCCGGCGGGCGTATTCAGAACGGTGAGGGCTTGAGAAGCTTGATCCAAAGGAACCTGGAGGTACACCTCAGCGAGATCAATTTTGGTAAAGTAACGACCACCAGCAAATTTACAGAAGAGATCATCAGGCCGAGGGAGTGGAAAGTCATCCACCTGGAGCTGGGGGTTGAGGGTCGCCGAAAAGTCCCCACAGAGACGGAGACACCTGCCTGGCTTCTGGATGATGACGAGAGGCGTGGCCCAGGGGCTGAACTGAACAGGCCATAGCACCCCTTGCTGTTGCAGACGGTTCAATTCGTCGCGCAGCAGCTGCTGGAGAGCGACGAGGACCTGCCTTTCCCAGAAGTATCGAGGGCGGGCTCACGGCCGGAGGTGGAGGGTCGCTGCAAACCCCTTGGCGCACCCGATGCCAGGGGAGAAGAGATCCTGGAATTCGGTGCAGAGAGAGTCAACTTCGGGAAACGGCACCTGTGGGGAAACCAGATGTACATGATTGTCGATTGCGAACTCGAACATTTGGAAAGCATCCAACCCAAACAGATCAGTAGCATCGGAACTGTTGACTAACAGAAAAGAAATCGTACGACTGACAGATTTGTAAGAAACCACCGTCGTGAACTGTCCCAACAAAGCAATTTCCTGTCTGTTGTACATAAGGAGGCGTCGAGGAGCCGGTTGAAGGCTTGGCGCTCCTAAAACGGTGTAGATAGTGTAACTGAGCAGAGATACCGCAGCCCCTGTATCAACCTGCATTCGAACTGGCTTACCCAATATGATGACATCAATATACAGTTTGGGGGACGCCGAAGACACAACTTGATTGATGTCCATGGACGCCTCGGTGCCGGAGCGCCTGGAGATCGGCGCCGTGGCAGAACGACAGGCAGATGCAAGGTGCCCGTCCCAACCACAACGGCGACACGTCGCCCAGCGATCAGGACAATCCTCGCGTTCATGCTTGGAGTAACATCCCAGACAAGATGGAAGGCGCAGGGGTTCCCTGCGGAGGCGTTGCTGGCCCGGCGGCGGCTGCTGGTTGTCTTCCTTGAACGACCGTCTTTTTCTCTTTTCCGTACGCCAAGAAGATGCCAGGGTGTTGCGCTGGGGAGTGTGGCGTGAAGGTGCGTATATGGCCGCGACGTCCTCCTGGACGTCGGAAGTCTCTTCTCGAAGACTCTGCTATAGCGGTTGCCCTTAGCAGCGGACGAAGACTGCTCTGCCTTCGATCAACCGGGCCTATATAGTGAGCTGGAGCCAATAGAAACCCGGCGTAGGAATCTGTAGCCGGATATGTCGCAACGACCTCTGCAAGGAAAGGTTCCTATTAATCGACTCGAATCTTCGGCGTGTTTACCTGATGTCTTCGCCTGTATGGCTGTTGGTTTGTTTCCCTCATAGCGTGGCTGTTATGCGGTGCTGCCTGCCATTTAGGGGAACCCGATGGCAGACAGTACAGTAAGGATTATAAAAGTGAAGGCTGAAGTGGAAAGCAAGAGCTAGATAGGCTATGTTGATGCTGCGGTAATGATCTTTTATTTATTATATGACACAAAATTTATTTTATAATAGTAGTCTGAAGTTTGCCTACTGAGCACCACAGTGGATCCAAACCCTTCAGAGACTTGCACCACGATGAGGCTTGGGCTCCGATGATTTTGTCCCCCCCCCCCTCTCCCCCTCTCGTGGCAGCTTCCCCTCGCAATGTTAGCTCGGTGACTAGTTGAGATTCACATGAATTCACATACAGCAGAAATTCCTGTATGACTTGAAGTCAATTCTCACTGAAAAGGTGTGACACTCATCTCCAGTCCCCAACTGTTAGGATAGTTTTGCGAACAATGTTGTCAAGCTGTGTTGAGGGATATACAATTATTTACAAGTAGTGTGGCTTAGTGACACTGGGACACTTTCTTTACAAGTCATAAAGTTTTAATTTCTCTACATCATATGACCTGGAGCACTCACCTCTCCATGAGCCACGGCCCATACCTTTGACGAAACTATACTCTCCACAAATTGTTAAAAACCAGAGTCTGATTATGCAGTGTAATTAATGAATTAGTAATATGTAATTGTCAAATCCTCCCCCATGAACCATGGACCTTGCTGTCGTGGGGTGGCTTGTGCTCATGAATGATGCAGATAGCTGTAATATAGGTGAAACCACAATGGAGGGATATCTATGGAGAGGCCAGAGAGATGTTTGGTAATTGCAGGAGCAACAGTATGGATGGTTGACTGTAAAATCAGCCAACATCACCTTGCTCTGTTGGTACTGTGAATGGCTGAAAGCAAGGGCTAACTACAGCTGTTATTTTCCCAAGGGCATACAGCTCTGCTGTATGGGTAAACGATTATGGCACTCTCCTGCGTAAAATTTCCGAATATAAAGTAATAACCCATTCCGATCGCCAGGTTGTGACTATTCATGTGGCTGTAGTCGTCAGGAAAAACAAAACTGGTATTCTATGGTTGGAGCGTTCAGTGTTAGATACCTTAATCTGGCAGGTAGGTTAGAAAATTTGAAGAGGGCAATGGATAGCCTGAAGTTAGATATAGTGGGAATACGTAAAATTCAGTAGCATCAGAAACAGGACTTGTGGTCAGGTGAGTACAGGGATATAAATACAAAAACGAATGGGAATAAAAAATAGGAATGTGGGTGGCCTTCTGACAACAGCATTGTGAAGCATCATCATAGCCAAAATGGCCACGAAGACAACAATCACCACACTCGTACTAGTTTATACCGGGTGATCAAAAAGTCAGTATAGATTTGAAAACTTAATAAACCACGGAATAATGTAGATAGAGAGGTAAAAATTGACACACATGCTTGGAATGACATAGGGTTTTATTAGAGCAAAACAAAAGTTCACAAAATGTCCGACAGATGACGCTGGAGAGCAAAACGTCAGTGACTGCGCATGACAATCGTGTATAAAAGGAGCTGTAATGAGAATCAGATGCGCCAGCAGTCGGAGCATGTTGACGTTACCTGAAAAGGCGCTTTTAGTGAAGCTGTATTATCAGAATGGGGAATGTGCTAGTTCAGCGTCACGATCCTATCGCCATAGGAAGGGGATTCGAACGGGTAAAGGTCCGTTGACAAATGCAGCTGTGGCGAGAATGATTTCGAAGTTCGAAGCCACGGGTTGTTTAGACGATAGACCCCGTAGTGGCCGACCGAGCACAAGGAGTAATGCTGCTGAGCCAGTTCAGGAATAAATGGAGACTATAGCGGGTTCGTCTGTTCACGGGAAAGTCAGCGCTCTTGCAGTCGCACGTCGCACCGGCATTCCATACACTACTGTTTGATTGGCACTTAGGCGTACCCTCCGATGCTATCCGTACAAAATCCATCGGCATCATGAACTGTTACCTGGCGATTTAGTGAATCGGAGGGCATTTGCAGTGTGGGCGTTTCAAATAAAACAAAAAAAGAAAGAAAGAAAGAAATGCTTCAAATGGCTCTGAGCGCTATGGGACTTAACATCTGAGGTCATCAGTCCGCTATAATTTAGAACTGCTTAAAGCTAACTAACCTAAGGACATCACACACATCCATGCCCGAGGCAAGATTCTAACCTGCGACCGTAGCAGTCGCGCGGTTCCGAACTGAAGCGCCTAGAACCGCTCGGTCACCGCGGCCGGCGTGTTTCAAAAGATGGCGGAAGATGACGATTGGTTTAGTAACATGTTGTGGACCGACGAAGCTCATTTCACGCTCCAAGGGTCTGTCAACACCCACAACTGCAGAATTTTGGCTACCGAAAATCCTATATCTGTCGTGGAAACTCCACTGCACGAAGAGAAAGTCACGGTGTTGGTTGGATTTACCACATCTACCGTTATCGGGCCTTTCTTCTTCGAGGAAATGCGTGATTATGGTTTTGTAACTGCTACCGTGACGGGTGTGAGGTACGCCGATATGTTACAGAATCGCATCATCCCCAGCCTGGCTGATAAACACCTGCTGGAACGTACGATGTTTTTGCAGGATGGCGCTCCACCCCATATTGCTAGACGCGTGAAAGATCTCTTGCGCGCGTCGTTTGGTGATGATCGTGTGCTCAGCCGCCACTTTCGTCATGCTTGGCCTCCCAGGTCCCCAGACCTCAGTCCGTGCGATTATTGGCTTTGGGGTTACCTGAAATCGCAAGTGTATCGTGATCGACCGATATCTCTAGGGATGCTGAAAGACAACATCCGACGCCAATGCCTCACCATAACTCCGGACATGCTTTACAGTGCTGTTCACAACATTATTCCTCGACTACAGCTATTGTTGAGGAATGATGGTGGACATATTGAGAATTTCCTGTAAAGAACATCATCTTTGCTTTGTCTTACTTTGTTATGCTAATTATTGCTATTCTCATCAGATGAAGCGCCATCTGTCGGACATTTTTTGAACTTTTGTATTTTTTTTTTGTTCTAATAAAACCCCATGTCACTCCAAGAATGTGTGTCAATTTGTACCTCTCTATCTACATTATTCCGTGATTTATTCAGTTTTCAAATTTATACTGACTTTTTGATCATCCGGTATATGCCAACTGAAATGCAGATGATGAAGAGATTCAAAGAAAGTATGGTGAGATAAAAGAAATTATTAGACAGCTAAGGGAGAAGAAAATTTAATTACGATGGGGAGCTGGAATTCGTTAGTAGGAAAAGGAAGAGAAAGAAAAATAGTAGGAGGCTATGAACTGGGGGAAAGAAATGACAGAAGAGGCCGGCTGTTAGAATTCTGCACAGAGCATAATTTAATTATCGTGAGCTTAGTGCATCATATGGCGATCCTGCCTTGTGGTGGTCAGACGTATTCCACCAGACCCTTGACGACAAGCGTCCCTGCAATGATGTTCCCATACGGTCCAACGTCGGACCCTTGTCACATCCAAAGTCCCAAAAATGTGGATACAGCACGGTTCGACCAGCTGGTCAAATGGAGAACCACAATGAGAACCCTTTCAAACTCTGTCAGGTCTTGATAAAGTTGTGTCATTTGAGTATGAGGTACCGCCATGTCTTCACAGTGATCACTCAATATCAGACTCTATTCAAGTCTTTTATATATCTTTCGCAGAGAATAGCAACCATGGTCATTTGCACATCTGCTGATGGTGTATAAGTGTATGAATTTCCATTGATATCCCGCCATGTTTTTTGAGTGCTTCACTTTCTTCATCAGGCATTGTAGATACCATGGAGAAGTATGAAATGAACTGTTTAACGAAACTGTTCACTGATCAATATTCGTGAGAAATGATAATGAATTGTGACTCTTTAGAGTTTAGTTTACGACTCAAGCTTTTTGTGCTTAGCGATACTTCACAAACATCAATTCATACTGAGATGCCAGAAAAAATTGTTCTTAGGGCTAATGTTTTTATGCAGTTGGATCCTAACGTATCCAAGGCCTTCTGCTGCCACCACAGCAACCTGGGTTACCAGTGTGGTCTGTATGTTTCCCGTGCTCTGACTTCGCAGCAGACACTCCTTTGGCAGACCCAGATGGCCACAGTATGGCAGGCACAGAGTATCAACCATAACGAGCTGGATTGTGTCCAAAACACGCCGGTCTGTTTGGATGTGGAACCCCAGCCAGCACCATGGAAACCTATGGCACTAGATTCACCACGAGAGACTCCAGCCTCGAGACCAGCAGCGCCTGCATCCAAAACAACAGCACCACAATCGAAATCACTACTTTTTCTCTGGGAAAAACGTCCCATCGACCAGATATCACTCCACTGGGTGTGTGTGTAGGACGGCATCTGGCCGATCTTAGCCAGTTCTGTTCGCTGAGCCACTGCATGCAGTGCCGAAGCACATTGACCACAGGATCTACAGCGTGTGTTTCAAGCAGCAGCCCAATCTGGAGGATACAGCACTGCAGCCTAATTTTGAGTGAACCGACTTTTACTTTCCAGTCCAACTTGTCTGACACTGGTCCAACGGACAGAAACTTATTCGAAGGAGGAGATTTTACTTCCAGTGTTTTCTTGTAAACTTTTTCTACATTGTTTACTTGGACTGTGCCTCTGGCGGCGCAGTACGTATTAGATGTTGACGGTTTCAAGTGGTTCCTCCCATCAATGTTGGCGTCAAGGGTACAAGCTTTTAGGTTTCGTTCCACCAGTTGCCGAGGAGTGTAATTGATTTGCACGTTTTTTCCCATTGCCGAGCGGTGCCGGTATCGATCGACCTGTGGTTTACACTCCCACTGTCGTCAGTGCATGCAATGACAATTTTTTGAACCTTAGTGCCGCTTCACTACATAAGTTCCAGTGTAATAAGCAAGTTTCCTCGTTCCAGCATGGCAACGCAGATACGGGACGAGTTGACGCAGCTACTGTGCGATTTACAGCGACTTTAGCAAAAACAATCATTCTGCAAACTGTCGCCAGCCTGGACGCTTCCCTACCCCGGGCTTTCCATCAGGCAGACATTGACCCAGGCGAGGACCACCCTTCACCCTCCGTTTGAAGAATTCAATAAGAAGATTGAGCCATGGCCTGCCTTCATCACAAAAGTTTGGAGCGCCATTTCTTGGCCTCCACAGCTCAAGGTGAGACGTGGAAATATGTTTTTCTCTTAGGCCAATTTGGTACTCACGTCTGTCAAGTTTTTCAGCTTCTTAACCCTGATGTAGGTCCTCATACCTTACCTTAAAATCCCAACTTAATGCCTACTACGCTTCACGTCACAATTTTTCTGCATATGTGCCCACTACACTTTCTGAGGCGTCTTTCACGACACAGTTGGACTCCCTGCCGGTCCTCAGTGCTGATGCGCGCAATTAAAAACCTACGTCATCTTCATGACACAACAGATTCTCTGCGAGTCCTTAGGGCTCATATGCACAGTAGAAATTACACGTCATCTTCAACTATACATCACGAATCCCCGTCAATCCTCAGTACAACTACACACTATAAGAATTCCAAATCGTCCTCCACAACGCAACATGTCTCCATGCCGGACCAGCGTTCTTCTCAAATTCTTGATGCTCAACTGCACTCTCCACTTTCTGTGACGTCAGCTGTAACACTCCTGGCCTCCCGGCCCGTCCTTATCCATCATAAACGCACTGGAAGCACGCAGCAGTTCAGCCACCACAGGGCCAACATACGCCCTCCGACCACAACATGTTTGCCACCATTCATTTCACAGTGCTTTCGGATGACCGAACACCCTCTGGGTACAACATATTTTCAAACTTCCATTGCAAAGTTTTCACGCGATACTTCCTTCAAATTATGGAACTCCACTGTGGCACCACATCTCACACTCAGTCCTTTACTGGACAGATTATTTCGTCCACAGACTAATTCTTTTTATGTTTTGTTTCCTGTAACTGACGCACATGCATGCATCGTGTCTGCAGCATCCAGTCTAGTTCATGGTGACGCTTCTCCAGTATCCGCTGACGCCCCTGGGACCTGTCAGTTAAGTAGTGTCGCTGCTACACACTCATGTAGTGGTTCTCCAGTTCCGGTACTAGTTCCTGCGGTCTGCAAGTCTGCCATTGGAGTGGCCCTCCGACAGTGGCAGCAGCGCAGGACTAGTTCTTTTCCGTACGCCAGCCAGCAACCGACGCTGTGTGGAGCCGCCAGCACCATCATCAGGCTTTGTCTAGACTAGGCCTCTATACCAGTGACACGCACTCCAATAGTGGCCATTGTAGTGTTTTGCGTAATTAATTTTTCCTTCTAAAGTCACAGGCGCTTTACAAACACCCATCTTCTTCTGGTGAATGCAATCGCCCCCTTTTCAATTAATGATACCTATCTGATGCGATTCCACTACTTTCAGAAAGGAAACTCTGCATGATGCAGCTTTTTGGCCTGTGGTCCATGAACTGAGCCATATCTGTTTGGTCTGTATGAAACAGTTCCTCAGTTGGATGACAACATGGTCCACCACAGGTTTGTCTCGCCTTCCTCAGGTTGGCTGCAGTTGTTTCTTGTGATCTAAGTGGGTCACCAGTCGGACTTCCCTGGCTCTGTCGTTGCATCTTCTTGGATATCTACAAGCAAAACGATAGTTCACTCAAGAGAATGGACCCATAATCGATGATGGTCAGCCTTTCCAAGACGTCGACACTATATTCTTTTTCTTTCCAGATCCACTTCGGACAGATCTTATCCGAGCCAGCAGCAATTTTTTGCAGCCACACTTACGTCGTCTATACCAGTATGCAGAACACTCCTCAAGCTCGCAGGTGTATAGTTTCAGGGACAGGGACTCGGGCTCCAAGGGCGCCCACAAGCACAGATAGAGACAACTGTGAGGCACCTCTTCCGTTTGGACATCTCATCGACGCCAGGATGTCAGTCTGTGAGACGGCACTGTAATCTCTTCACTCACAGAAAGAGGTCCAGGACCTCTGTCTGACACCAAGATGGCTCCATCTTCCCCATGGGGGAAAGGGTGATGTATCCAAGGCGTTTGTCTGTGTCCACAGGTATCCACGTTCTAGGTTTGGTCTACAAGTTGTCCGTGCTCTGACTCCACAAGAGTCACTCCCTTAGCAAACCTAGATGCCAACAGCACGTCAGGCATGGCGTATCACCCAAAACAAGCTTGACTGTGCCTAAAACTTGTCGGTCTGTATTGAAGTAGAACTCCAGCCAGCACCACAGAAACGTGCCCTGCTAGCTTCGCCACGAGAGGCGCCAGCCTCGAGACCCTATGGCGTGCACATCCCAAATAACAGCACAACAATTCGAAACAATACTTTACACCTCTGCGAATCATGTGCCATCCAAGCATTGAGCAGATATCACTCAGCCAGGCGTGTATTTAGAATGGCACCTGGCTGCTCTCTGCCACTTCAGTTCGATGAGCCATTGCAAATAGTTCCAAAGAAGATCGACGACCAAGATCTGCACCGTACGTCGGCAGCAGCAGGCCGATCTGGAGGATACTGTGCTGCAGCCAACTGTCACTCAGGAAATTTTGCCTCCTCGGACTTGGCCTCTCGTGGACTCGGTGCTCCAAGACTGGTTCTCTTGTGTGGAACAGACTGTCAACAGGCTCCGTAGTTGCCGTCACTGTGCTACAGAACGGACTTCGTCGAACTTCCTGAATAGGAACCAGTGCTAATTCAGTGTAAGTCTTACTATCCCTATCATAAACTATTTCAAAGACTCCCACCGTCATGATTTGTTGTATGGAACTTATAATATTTCAAGCACTTTCATCTACAGAAAATAAATAATCTTTATTGTTCGTCAATCATTGATTTGTGGTTAAGTCCAGTCAGCACATTATGTAAATGCTGAACAAGTCTGTTGCATTTCTGCTTCTTTGTCTCGAATGAAAATAAATGCCTACTGACTATGCCCTGGGAAAATCAATTACTGCGTGTGTGCTACCACATACTACACATCACATGACGTCGGAGCATAAGTGGTGATTCCAGGAACGTACCACAAATGAAATATCATTGATATACAACGATAAAAGCGATGGACCAAGGACTGAACTCTGGGGGACTGCAGAGAGCACGTGTGTCCATGGTAGCTTCTATGACTCGCAGATAACTTCTTGATATCTTTTTTTAAGGTAGCTGTCGAGGCACACTATTGCACTATTTGAGAAGTTCCCCCGTCTCATCCTTAAATTTAACATATTGAAATCATCAGCAAAAAACCCTTGCTGAAATCAAACTGCGTTAAAATGGCTGCTTCACGTCTCTCCATGTCATGTGTGACGTCGTTACTCACTTTAAATAACGCAATTGCTGCACTATGGTGCTTCCAGAAAACTAACTGATATTTGATGACATTCATATTACCACCATAAGCTGCTTTTAGTTACAATACTTTATTACCGACTAGTTTCCGCAGAAAGTACCATTTTGAATTCGACATAAAAATACATTATAGTCAAAACATCTGGTAGAATCCAAGTTAACGGTATCTTGACCAAGGAAAATCAAAACCTTTCTTGCATGCTGCAGATCCTTGGAGAACGTTAAAAGTTTTAAGGTACTCCGTCAACAATTCACGAATAATGTTTTCTACGGCTTTAGATACTGCAGTTAATATGCTGCTTGACCTATAGTCGCTTGGAGATTCTGGGTTATCATTCATGGGTATCGATGGAATTAAGCTTTTTTCCACTGAATAGGATATGTAGCGATAACGAGAGAGAAACTGAAGATACCTGTATGAACTGGAATAATAATTTCGGTGTTATTTGTTATCATGCATATACTCAGTCCACCATCTTCTACCGCCTCAGAACATATTTTCGTGATGGCTTTCCGTACTGTGCAAAAGAAACACATCTTAAGAAAAACGCGCCGTCCAATCTTGTGGCTGTTATCTTATTGCAACTTGAAAGCTGACTACTGTAGAGAAAAAGTCGTTTGATTCGTCTTAGAGGCCTGAAAAACATCAAAAGAATTTGCCTCTTCTATACTGAAGCTGCGCTGTTTCTTCCACAGTGCTGCAGAATTCGACTCGCTGCACACAACAGAGCGGCCATGCCTGTTTTTGGCGTGGCGCACGTTTTGCTTGACTTTGTTCTGCAGTTTTCTGTAAAAATAAGGAAGTAGATTTCACTTGAATCTTCTACGTACAGAGTCTCGTTTATTCATTATCTGGCGTAGTCATTTTGCATGACTAAACGCTGAGAGACAGGTTTGTGGCAAAGGAAGTCTGCAACTGAATTGCCGGACCCGTTTAAGGGCGACTCATTGTTTGTGTCTTTCCATGGGGTATGCACACAGTCCCTTCGAAGAGCATCACGGTTATCCTGTTTTAAGTTTCTGTACCCTTTGGTGAGACTTTTCTCTCACGGTCTGGATGGCACACGTTAAGAATATAACAGCATATGCAGAAAGGCCGAAGACAGTAGTCTTGGGTGGCGCAAATTTCTTTGTCTGTCTTTCAGTGTTATTATATCATGCCTCTGATAGTGACGTGCCGGCCGCTGTGGTCGAGCGGTTCTAGGCGCTTCAGTCCGGAACTGCGCTGTTGCTACGGTCGCAGGTTCGAATCCTGCCTCGGGCATGGATGTGTGTGATGTACAAAGGTTAATTAGGTTTAAGTAGTACTAAGTCTCGGGGACTGATGACCTCAGATGTTAAGTCCCTGGCCGAGCGGTTCTAGGCGCTACAGTCTCGAACCGCGCGACCGCTACGGTCGCAGGTTCGAATCCTGCCTCGGGCATGGATGTGTGTGACGTCCTTAGGTTAGTTAGGTTTAAGTAGTTCTAAGTTCTAGGGGACTGATGACCTCAGAAGTCAAGTCCCACAATACTCAGAGCCATTTTTATGTTGTTAATTCCCATAGTGCTCAGAGCCATTTGAACCATTTGATAGCGACGTATAAAATGATATGATTTTTGAGATATGATGTATTATTTCATACGCCTGATCTACATAAGCGATTTAGGAGACAATCTGAGGAGCACTCTTATTGTTTGCAGATGATGCTGTCATTTACCGTCTTATAAAGTTCTCAGATAATCGAAACAAATTGCAAAATGATTTACATAAGATATCTGTATGGTGCAATAAGTGATAATTGACCCTAAACGATGTAAAGTGTGAAGTCATCCACATGAGTACCAAAAGGAAACTACTATATGATAAATCACACAAGTCTAAGGCTGTAAATTTTACTAAATACTTAGGGATTATAATTACAAATAACTTGAAAAGGGACGATCGCATAGATAATGTTGTGGGCAAAGCAAGCGAAAGATTATGATTTATTGACAGAACACAGAAAATGCACCAGGTCTACTAAAGAGATTGTCTACACCACGCTTGTCCACTCTCTTCTGGAGTATTGCTGTGTGGTGTGGTTCAAAAATGGTTCAAATGGCTCTGAGCACTATGGGACTTAACTTCTAAGTTCATGAGTCCCCTAGAACTTAGAACTACTTAAACCTAACTAACCTAAGGACATCACACACATCCATGCCCGAGGCAGGATTCGAACCTGCGACCGTAGCGGTCGCGCGGTTCCAGACTGTAGCGCCTAGAACCGCTCGGCCACTCCGGCCGGCGTGTGGTGTGGGATCCGCATCGGATAGGATTGACGGAGGACATCGAAAAAATTCAAAGAAAGGCAGCTCGTTTTGTAATCTCGCGAAATAAAGGAGAGAGCGCCGCGGACATGATACGTAAATTTGGAGGGAGGAGGGAGGAGAATAGTATTTAACGTCCTGTCGACAACGAGGTCATTAGAGACGGATCACAAGCTCGGATTAGGGAAGGATGGGGAGGGAAATCGGCCGTGCCCTTTCAAAGGAACCATCCCGGCATTTGCCTGAAGCGATTTAGCGGTATCACGGAAAACCTAAATCAGGATGGTTAGATGAGGATTTGAACCGTCGTCCTCCAAAATGCGAGTCCAGTGTGCTAACCACTGCGCCACCTCGCTCGGTACGTGAATTTGATTGGCAATCATTGTAACAAAGTCGTTCCTGGGCGTGGCAGGATTTTCTCGTGAAATTCCGACGAAAAAAATGTTCAAATGTGTGTGAAATCTTATGGGACTTAATTGCTAAGGTCATCAGTCCCTAAGTTTACACACTACTCAACCTAAATTATCCTAAGGACAAACACACACACCCCTGCCCGAGGGAGGACTCGAACCTCCGCCGGGATCAGCCGAAATTTCGACGACCAACTTTCTTCCCAGATTGGGAACATATTTTGTTGGCGCCCACCTAAATATGGAGGAATTATCATCATAATAAAATAAGAGGAATCAGAGCTCACACAGAAAGATTTGTGTTTGTTTTCCCGCGCGCTGAACGAGTGTGGAACTGTGGAGAAATAGCTTGAAGGCGGCTCGACGAGCCGGCCTCTGTGACCGAGCGGCTCTAGGCGTTTCAGTCCGGAACCGCGCTGCTTCTACGGTAGCAGGTTCGAATCATGCCTCGGGGATGGATGCGTGTGATGTTTTTAGGTTAGATAGGTTTAAGTAGTTCTAAGTCTAGGGAACTGATTATCTCAGATGTTAAGTCCCATAGTGCTTAGAGCCATTTCAACCATTTTTGAGCGGTTCGGCGAACCCTTGCCAGGCACTTAACTGTCAGTTGCAGAGTAATCTTGTAGATGAAGGTGTAAATGTAGGTTCAGACACCATTATCAACGCTATAGTGCTCATCATTGAGCCAGTTATTCTGTTATTCTGCAGTACATAATGAATGGAGACTCACCAATCGTAAGCCTATGCTGGCATTAACTATCGTGATTATACGTGTTTCACCATTATCGTTATCAAAGCTTGGATTTTTGCCTGTTGGCATTAAGAAATTAATGAAAGTGTCGTCTTCTTCAGTTGATTGCATCACCAAATCTGGGTAATTTTTTTCATACACAGTCGCTGAAAAGCTTTAATGTTGCTGGAGCAAGACATGTGGCGATGGCGATTATTTATATAACTGTGGCTCTCTGAATTTAGTGTGAAATCTGTAGCTTGTGCAACGTTACCGGAGTTCAATTCACGTATTTGTTAAAAAGCTGGTTAATCTGGATTATTTTAACTCAAATAGTTGCACATGGCCACAACAGCAGATGGAGCACGTGGTGTATGGTAACGTTGAATATTTCCATAACTATGACTGTCCGAACTCGGTGCGGAAACTGCAGCTTGAGTGATTTCTCTGTAATCCAGTTACGTGTACCTCCTATTTGGGTTGCCAGTTTGGGTACATTTGTTCACATACGGCAGCTGTAGCCTATCAATATTGACGGAGCAAGTGACATGTGGCAATGGCGAATATTTATATTATTATGGCCCTCAGGCCTTAGTGCGGAATCCACAGATCACACTATTTTGCCGTAGTTGAGTTTCCTGTAACCCCTAGTAGGGTGGTTAATCTGGGTACATTTGTTCACACACTGCTGCTATATTCCAGCGGTGTCGACGCAGCAGATGCATGTACGACGGAGAATAATTCTTTAATTATGATCCTCTGAACGTAATGTGGAATCAATGAAACACGCAGTTTAGCCGCAGCTGCGTTTCCTTTGACCCTCATCGGGTCATTAACCTAGGTGAATTCGTTCAAAAATGGTTCAAATTGCTCTGAGCACTATGGGACTTAACATCTGAGGTCATCAGTCCCCTAGAACTTAAAACTACTTAAACCTAACTAACCTAAGGACATCACACACATTCATGCCCGAGGCAGGATTCGAACCTGCGACCGTAGCAGCAGCGTGGTTCCGGACTGAAGCGCCTAGAACCGCTCGGCCACAACGGCCGGCTTAAATTCGTTCACACACAGCCGCTTTTGCCCATTAGTCCTTATGGTGCAAGCGACATTTGATCGAGTCGTTATCGAAATTTATCTGGTCATATACAGATGTTGCAGCCCATTACTATTTATGTGAAATCGTGAGATGCCATACTTTGGTTTCCTGTACCTCCAGATTTGGGGTAGTTTTTTCACACACAATTTCGGAGACCAATGGGCACTGATGGTGTTGGCGACGGCGAATATTAATATGATTAAAGCCTTCAGAACTTAGTGTGAAATTTTCGTATCTCGCAAATTCGCCGTTTTTCAGTTATCTGTGTCCCACAATCGTTTCATTAACTATTTTTTGTAATGGCTGTGATCGTGAAACTGAAATAATTGTATCAAGAACAATGGTAGTAGAACACTATAGTTTTGTGGATAACGTCGCGCATGGCGTCGGTAAATCTATTTTTACATACAAGGTCAGTCATCTAAGACAACTCACCTCACAGATATACAGAATGAATAAGTTTATCGAGGTGTGATTTTGGCCAAGTTATAGCGGACGGTATGGCGAATTTCCTGACGTTCGCAAGTAATTTTTATTGTTTATGGTCACCAAAGAACGACACCGACTTGGTTTCTTTCTAATGGAACTGTTCACTTTTTTTGTGGCATTTGAAAGAAGCTTCTAAGAAACTTCAACGACACAAAAGTCCGCCCCCAGTAGCTGAGTAGTCAGCGCGACAGAATGAGGGCCCGGTTTCGATTCCCGGCTGGGTCGGAGATTTTCTCCGCTCACGGACTGGGTGTTGTGTTGTCCTAATCATCATCATTTCATCCCCATCGACGCGCAAGTCGCCGAAGTGGCGTGAAATCAAAAGACTTGCACTCGGCGAACGGTCTAGCCGATGGGAGGCCCTAGTCACACGACATTTTTTAAAGACACAAAATATACGGGGCTTGACCAAACAGCATCAAGGTAACAACGCCGCAATCCTCTGTACTCAGGAGAAGAGGCGCGCGGGGTAACCGCATGATCTCAGGCGTCCTGTCACGGTCCGCGCGGCTCCCCCCGTCGGAGGTTCGAGTCCTCCCTGGGGCATGGGTGTGTGTGTGTTGCCCGTAGCGTAAGTTAGTTTAAGTTAGATTAAGTAGTGTGTAAGCTTAGGGACCGATGACCTCAGCAGTTTGGTTCCATAAGATCTTACCACAAATTTCCAAATTTTCAGGAGAAGAGATTCCACAAACGTCTGCCCCACTATACAAAAGTAAGCAAACACGTAAGTCTCGTATGGTTCTTGTGTTTACCTGTGCACATGAAGCCTATCAGTCTGTGTTCTGCTGTTGTAGCAATCAGATAACTTGCTCTTAAAGCTATTGAGACATTCACAAAGTGTACGACAAGACGAAAAGGTGAATATCGTTTATGACGAATGTCGGCATACTACGTATTAGAGCAGCGATGCGGTTGGAAGCTAAAGACTATCTAGATCGTGCCAGAACTCACTATCTGTCTTTGCAAACATTATAAAAGAAGTTGTAGGAACTGGAAACTTGGAGAATGAAATACGTTAAGAAAAAAGAAGAGCAACTGATAAAAGAAATGAAACTAACATTTTAGCAGCAGTAACACACAATGCAAATGTCAGTAAGAGGCACCACAGGAATACGAGACGGATCAAGCAAAAGTGCGTTCTGCAAACACTAAATTCCATTGCATTTCATCCTCTTCATATTTCGCTGTATCTACAGCTTCATGACAATGACTTCCACAATTGGTTAAAGTTCTCCGAATGTTATCTACGAAAAGTGCAACGTGATGGGACATGTCTCTACAGTATTTAGTTTAACGAATAAACATCGATTACCAACCATGAGGAAGTCAATCTTCACAATATGCACTAATCGTCAGTTTAAAATCCACCCTGACTCAAAGAAGTGTATGAAAACAACGTTCTTGGTCTATCAAAGTTTCGTTCGTGATGTTCAAGACCCATATCATTAGTCCCTGTTTTATTAATGGGAATCAAAATACACTCAAGTATATCGAGTTCCAAAGATACGCCGCTGCCGCAGTTATTGGAAGACATCCCTCTGGAGATAAGGCAATCAGTGTGGTACCAACATGACGGATGTCGTTCCCGTTCCACACAAGTAATGACAGACCCTTCAAAGAGAACATTTGGAGAGCTCTGGAACGGTCGTTCAGGAAACGCAAAATGGTCTGTACACTCAGCAAATTTAACACTTATATTCTTTTATCTGTGAGAAAAATTAAAACAGGAAGTCCGTTAGGAAGCGCCGATGACATCCAAAGACATGAAATACGTTATAACACGGGCCTGCACTGCCGTAAACTCCAGATGAAATTCAACGTCCAGGATTGTTTCTCCTTAATCACTTTATAGCGTGTAGAGATGCCGAAGGTCAACTTTTTGAGCACTTGGTATATGACAGCCGTTATAATTAACGCACGAACCATAACTGAGTTACGTGCTTGCTTATATTCGGTACAATAGGACAGACGTTTGTGGAATCTCTCGTGCTGACGGTGAGACAGTGGTTTCCGGTGCTTTTATCTTGATACTATTTGATCAAGTCCCATAAATGACATGTAGTGGAAGTTCTCTTAGAAGCTTCTTTCAAATGCCGTAGAAAGAAGTAAAAATAGAAAAAAACCGTCGGTGTCCTACTTCGGCAACTTTAAACGATAAAAATTACTTGCGAAACTCGGGAAAAGGTTGTCCACTATAACTCTGCGAAACCCGCACCTCTATATATTTATTCATTTTGGGTGATCTGCCTTAGCTGCCTCAACTTATATATAGATTTGTAGGAGACGTATCTAGAACAATTTTTTTGTTTGCGATCCTCCGTCACTGTGTATGAATATCTCCTAGTGAACCTGAAACGTCTGTTTAAAGAGTACTTATAAGACTTTCCCAGTGTCTTTGTCGGGAGAGTGTGAGTGACTCAGAATGCGGTATAAATCACGTTGCTCGCCAAGGCGCGCCTTGTAACATTCGTGCACACTGTCTTTTTGTCTGATTTGGCACCTGTGCTGCCAGCATCGAGAACATATCCGAAAACGAAGCTAAGTTCAACCCGGTCTCTTAGATCTATTTCATACAAGAGGATACAAGGTCAGCTATGATTCTTGTATATGAAAGTGCATGCTAACTTGCAGCGGGTCATAAGAGATGAAAAGGAGCCACTGTTGTACAACAACCGAGTTAGAAAAGCAAAGGGAACTTCACAGCAAACATAAACATAGCCAAAGCCTTGCACACAAACAAAAATTACACGAAGTGAAATGTAGTGTGAGGAGGGCTATGCGAGAGGCGTTCAACGAATTCGAAAGTAAAGTTCTATGTACAGACTTGGCAGAAAATCCTAAGAAATTTTTGTATTATGTCAAAGCGGTAGGTGGATCAAAACAAAATGTCCAGGCACACTGTGACCAAAATGGTACTGAAACAGAGGATGACAGACTAAAGGCTGAAATACTAAATGTTTTTATCCAAAGCTGTTTCATAGAGGAAGACTGCACTGTAGTTCCTTCTCTAGATTGTCGCACAGATGACAAAATGGTAGATATCGAAATAGATGGCAGAGGGATAGAAAAACAATTAAAATCGCTCAAAAGAGGCAAGGCCGCTGGACCTGATGGGATACCAGTTGGATTTTACACAGAGTACGCGAAGGAACTTGCCCCCCTTCTTGCAGTGGTGTACCGTAGGTCTCTAGAAGAGCGTAGCGTTCCAAAGGATTGGAAAAGGGCACAGGTCATCCCCGTTTTCAAGAAGGGACGTCGAACAGATGTGCAGAACTATAGACCTATATCTCTAAAGTCGATCAGTTGTAGAATTTTGGAACACGTATTATGTTCGAGTATAATGACTTTTCTGGAGACTAGAAATCTACTCTGTAGAAATCAGCATGGGTTTCGAAAAAGACGATCGTGTGAAACCCAGCTCGCGCTATTCGTCCACGAGACTCAGAGGGCCATAGACACGGGTTCCCAGGTAGACGTCGAGTTTCTTGACTTCCGCAAGGCGTTTGATACAGTTCCCCACAATCGTTTAGTGAACAAAGTAAGAGCATATGGACTATCAGACCAATTGTTTGATTGGATTGAAGAGTTCCTAGGTAACAGAACGCAGCATGTCATTCTCAATGAAGAGAAGTTCCGAAGTAAGAGTGATTTCAGGTGTGCCGCAGGGGAGTGTCGTAGGACCGTTCCTATTCACAATATATATAAATGACCTTGTGGATAGAAGTTCACTGAGGCTTTTTGCGCATGACGCTGTAGTATATCGAGAGGTTGTAACAATGGAAAATTGTACTGAAATGCAGGAGGATCTGCAACGAATTGACGCATAGTGCAGGGAATGGTAACTGAATCTCAATGTAGACAAGTGTAATGTGCTGCGAATACATAGAAAGAAAGATCCTTTATCATTTAGCTACAATATAGAAGGTCAGCAACTGGAAGCAGTTAATTCCATACATTATCTGGGAGTAGGCATTAGGAGTGATTTAAAATGGAATGACCATATAAAATTAATCGTCGGTAAAGCAGATCCCAGACTGAGATTTATTAGAAGAATCCTAAGGAAATGTAGTCAGAAAACAAAGGAAGTAGGTTACAGTGCACTTGTTCGCCCACTGCTTGAATACTGCTCATCGGCGTGGGATCCGTACCAGATAGGGTTGATAGAAGAGGTAGAGAAGATCGAACGGAAAGCAGCGCGCTTCGTTACAGGATCATTTAGTAATCGCGAAAGCGTTACGGAGATGATAGATAAACTCCAGTGGAAGACTCTGCAGGAGAGACGCTCAGTAGCTCGGTACGGGCTTCTGTTGAAGTTTCGAGAACATACCTTCACCGAGGAGTCAAGCGGTATATTGCTCCCTCCTACGTATATCTCACGAAGAGACCATGAGGATAAAATCAGAGAGATTAGAGCCCACACAGAGGCATACCGACAATCTTTCTTTCCACGAACAATAAGAGACTGGAATAGAAGGGAGAAACGATAGAGGTACTCCAGGTACCCTCCGCCACACACCGTCATGTGGCTTGTGGAGTATGGATGTAGATTAGATGTAGATGTAGATGTAGAAGTGTACGCTTTAAAGAAAAAAAAGGAATAAAAGAAAAAAAGGAAAACAACGCACCACGAAAGAATTTTCCGAATGGGACGGAAATCGGTAGATGTGATATACATATACAGACAAACGAAGATTACAATTTCAGAAAGTTGCGTGACTTATTCAAGAGAACGAGCTTCACAAATTGAGCAAGTCAGTAACACGTTGGTCCACCTCTAGCGCATGTGCTAGCTGTTATTGGACTGGACACTGATTGACAGAGTTGTTGGACGTCCTCTGAGGAGTGTCGTGCCAAATGCTGTCCAAATGGTGCGTTAGAACGTCAAAATCTCGATATGATTCAAGGACTCTGCCCACAAACCCTCGAAACGATCTCAATTGGGGAGAGAACGGCGACCGTGCTGGCCAAGGTAGGGTTTGGCAAGCACGAAGGAGCAGTAGAAACTAGAAACTCTCACCGTATGCGGGCGGCATTATCTTGCTGAAATGTAAGCCCAGGTTGGCTTGCCGTGAAGGAAAACAAAGCAGGGCGTAGGATATCGTCGATGTACCGCTGTGCTGTAGTGTTGTCGTGGATGACAACCGAAGAGGTCCTGCTATGAAAATAAATGGCATCCCAGAACATCACTGTTTTTTTCGGGCCGTATGGCGGGCGACATTCAGGTTCTTTCTTAATTTATTGACTTTCGATATGTGCCCATACGGCCGCCTTAACAGTGGAATGTCAATTATAACGATCCGAACGCAAGGACAGCAGAACACCCAGTCCCCGAGCGGAGAAAATCTCCTACCCGACTGGGAATCGAACCTGTGCCCCTTTGGATAGCACTTTGCTGCACTGATCGCGCAGTTACCGAGGCGGATGATAATCAGGTTGGTATACCACCGCTTCCCGGGGTGTTTATACACTTGTCTTCGGCCTCGAAACTCATGCACTGGAGTAGAAGTGACTTCAGTGGTGAGTCTCACTTCGAACTGAGCCCCGGTAACCAGCGTTTGTGTGTAAATACATCACGTCTACCGTTTTTTGGCTTAGAGTTCTTATACATCTACATCTACACTTAATCTCCGAAAGCCACCCAACGGTGTTTGGCGGAGGGCACTTTACGTGCCACTGTCATCGCCTCCCTTTCCTGTTCCAGTCGCGTATGGTTCGCGGGAAGAACGACTGCTGGAAAACCTCCGTGCGCGCTCGAATCTCTCTAATTTTACATTCGTGATCTCCTCGGGAGGTATAAATAGGGGGAAGCAGTATATTCGATACCTCATCCAGAAACGCACCCTCTCGAAACCTGGACAGCAAGCTACACCGCGATGCAGAGCGCCTCTCTTGCAGAGTCTGCCACTTGAGTTTGCTTAACATCTCCGTAACGCTATCACGCTTACCAAATAACCCTGTAACGAAATGCGCCGCTCTTCTTTGGATATTCTCTATCTCCTCTCACAATCCGACCTGGTACGGATCCCACACTGATGAGCAATACTCAAGTATAGGTCGAACGAGTGTTTTTTAAGCCACTTCCTTTGTTGATGGACTACATTTTCTGAGGACTCTCCCAATGAAACTCATCCTGGCACCCGCCTTATCAACAATTAATTTTATATGATCATTCCACTTCAAATCGTTCCGTACGCATACTCCCAGATATTTTACAGAAGTAACTGCTACCAGTGCTTGTTCTGCTATCATATACTCATACAATAAAGGATTCTTCTTTCTATATATTCGCAATACATTACATACTTGTCTTAGATATACGCGATGGTATCGAGTTTCATACCATTAAAATCGAAACACCAGGAATGATATCAGACAGCGAAATTTTACTTATTCTGTGTATGTGCAGTATAGCATGCAGAATACATGCTTAAATTTGTAGCTGAGTTGGTGGTATTTGGACCTAAATACAGTACACAGAGCTACCACCTCTGGCAACAACAGTGGTTTCGACCTGGCACGGTATCGAGCCAACATGAGCTTTATGATAGACACGGCACCCGTGTACTGAAAGCTCTGTGCCAGAGTTCTTCAATCTTAGAAGCTGGCAAGTAACAATGTGCAAGTCTCGGCAACCCGTGACCAGATGTTTTCAATGGGTGATAGTCCGAAGAACGTGCTGGCTCGGCAGCAGTCGAACGACCACTGTATCATGGTAGGTCAGGACTGCACGGGTTATGTGCGGCTTTGCGTTATCTTGTTGAAAGATGACGTTACTGACACTCCGATGGAAGATTATGGTTTAACGTCCCGTCGACATCGAAGTCGTAAGACGTGGATCACAAGCTCGGATTAGGGAAAGGTGGGGCAGGAAATCGACAGTGCTCTTGCAAAGGAATTATTCCAGAATTTCCCGGGAGTGATTTAGGGAAATCACGGAAAATCTAAATCTGGATGGCCAGACGTGGATTTGAACCGTCGTCCTCCTGAATGCCAGTCCAGTGTGACTGAGACTCCGAAGATGAGCTACAGCCGTTAGCGTCAACAAAGTGTCACGCCTTGAAGCGCTCCTAAAAAGCAGTGGAGTTCACTTTATACCTTGTACAGAAAGCTGACTAAAACCTAAATATGATAGCAGTTACATAAGGGGGAGGGGGGGAATTTAAGTGTATATCTGAAGGGTAGACTGTTGGGAAATGGAGATGGTGTACCTGCCACAGTACACAAGAAATTCAAATTGAGCAAGATTGAAATTGGAACTGCATGAGAGACTTTCTGGGCAAGATTCAGTATCAAGGGTGGGCATAAACTTATATAGACTCCTTCTATCGCCCACCAGACTCAACTTCAGATGTTACCGAAAAATTAAATTACAATATCAGTTTGCTCGAATGTACGTTCTACAGTCATACTGTCATCATAGGAGGAGACTTCAATCATCCGACAACCAATAGGGGTAATTACAGCTTTGTAATTGGTGGTGTGACAATATATCCTGCAGAACAATACTAAATGCGGTCTCTGAAAGCTGCAGAGAACATATAGTTCGAAAGCTCACTCATGTATATATTTGATCTAATAGCAACAAATAGACCTGACATTTTGTGTACGTCCAGGTTGAAACTAGTATCAATGGTTATGAGTCAGTTGTAGAAACAATGTTTACTAGAGTACAAATTGCAGTTAAAACAAGAAGGAAGAGTTACATATTTCGTAAGTCAGATAAAGAGGCAGTTGTGTCACATCGCAAAGAGCAACCCAAAACATTTACCTCTGGGTAGGAGCATGCAGAAGAAATGTGTAAATGAATAGTTGACCATACCCTGGATAGATATGTTCAAATGGTTCAAATGGCTCTGAGCACTATGGGACTTAACATCTGAGGTCATCAGTCCCCTAGAACTTAGAACTACTTAAACCTTAGCGGTCGCGCGGTTCCAAACTGAAGCGCCTAGAACCTCTCGGCCACATCGGCCGGCGATAGATATGTAGCTAGTAAAATTGTTTGTAACGGGAAAGTCTCTCCCTGGAATACAATCACTGTAAAGAAACTTCTAAAAGAACATCGACTTCTGCACAGGACTATAAATAGACGTATGCTGAATGATACACGTTTGTCAGTCAAGAGAGCAATGCTTGAAGCCTTCAACAACTACCATACCAGAGTATTATTGAAGATTCTCACAGAGAACTAAAAGAAACTTTGGTCATATTTAAGAGCTGTTAGTGCTACCAAAGTCAGTGTTCAGCAATAACCGAAATTGAGGGCAGTAAACAAAAGCAGAAATTTTGAAGCCCATTTTCAAATATTGCTTTACAAAGAAATTCTTGCACCACTGCAAATATGATTGATGTAGATATTAGAGTCAGTGGCGTTGAGAATCAGCTGAAATCGCTTAACCCGAACAATGCTTCAGAACCGACAGAATACCTATCAGATCCTATGCCGAATTCGTGGCAGAGTTTGCCACTCTTTCAAGAATAATATAACGTAGATCCCTCTAACAAAAAGCTGTGCACAGTAGTTGTAAGAAACGTTACATAAAAAGGTTAGCAGAAGTGGTCAACAAAACTAGGTATCAATATCCTGGACATCTATCGGTTGTGGAATCTTAAAACATATTCTGAGCTCAAATGCTGTTAAATATCTCCACAGAATGATCTTCATACCGTCCACCATGGATTCCGAAAACATCTGACATGCGAAGCCCAACTCGCGCTTTTCTCACTTGACATTCTAAATGCCTCGGATCAAGGCAATCAGGGATTTAATATTTCTTGATTTTCGAAAATCGTTTGACTCACAAGAGGACATTTCGAAGTGTCAATAAGCGATCGCTATGAAATTTGGCAGGTGTGTAGAGGGGGAAAATGTGCAATATGTATTTTCTTTGTTTGCTCCCAATTTCACTTTTAAGGGGTAAAAACTCCCCAAAAGGTAATTTGGCATTCTGGTTTTAGAGGGAATATCTTCGAAACCATGATATACACTACTGTTTGTAAAAAGTGAAACACTCAGAAGCAATGGTCTGCAGCACGCCACGATAATATGACGTGCACAACAGTGGAACCATGATAAGTGATTTAAATGGCAGAGAGGTGGCGTGCATATGGGCCCAATAGTGCTGTCTTTTGTATGACCGGACATGTCAATGTTACGCAACACTCAGTCGGTGCGGAGCCGTCATGCAAAGTGGAAACGTGTAACTAATTGCCACTATGCCTCGTCTACATCACGGGATAGAATACTGACATGTGAGTGCTTTCGAGGGGGCAGAATGATTGGTCCCCAGGAGGCGAGTCTATTGTTCCGTGACATTGTGGCTTGTACAGGCTGCAATGTTTCAACAGTGAGGTTTATGTGGATCCAGTGGAGAAGATGGCCCTACACTGCGCCAGAAGGGTATTGGGCGACGCAACGTGACCAGAGCGCGAGATGATCGCCGTCTTCTCCCCGTGGCCATAACGGATAGCACAGCTTCGTCCACTGTGTTGGTGCAACGTTGGAGCATTGCAAAAGGAGTGTGGACATGTCTGCATCGACGGTTTGAGGCCATCTTCTGCGGGCTGGAGTGATGGCATGTATGCCATTGCATCAGCTTTCACTGACCAGAACCAACCAATGCCGCACACTGCAATGGACTGTGAACGCCGACACTAACGTGCTGAGTGGCAAAATTTCTTCGGACAAGTCACTCATCATCTTGTTCTACAGCGATGGTCACATATCCGTTCGATACTGCCATGGTGAACGCAGTTGGGTATTGTATTGTATTGTTGAGTGGCATAGCGGACAAGCATCAAGTGTCATCGTTTGGGGTGCCATTTCCTGTGACATGCGATCTCGCCTCCTACATCTTGAGGGCAATCTGAAGAGCTACCGCTACATCAGGGGGGTTTTACGAACTGAGACACTGTCCCTTCTGCAGGCCATTCCACATGCCGTATTTCAGCAGGACAATGCCCAGCAGCTTGTGGCAAGGAATATCCAAGCCTTCTTCAAAGAACGACGAGTATCACAGCTTCCCTGGCCTGCCCGTTCGCCTGACATGTCGCCCATCGAACATGTCTGGGATATGGTTGGGCGACAACTTATTCGTTCAGATCCTCATGCAGCTACAGATGATGTTTTGTGGGTGCGCCAGCAAACTGCACGGCAGAGTATTCCCCAGCGATATATTCAGGCGCTCTTTGAGTCCATGCCACGATTTCTAGTGCCTCTGATTGCAGCACGTGGTAGTGGTGCTCCATACTGAATTTACACAATCGTAGTGCATGTACAGATCTGTAAGGCTAATCATTTGTGTAGTGTCATGTCCATAATCAGTGGAACAAATTTCATTGTGATTATGACTGGGTCTTGGTTTTCCACGTTTTCCAAACAGTAGTTTCATATAAAAATTGATATGTAATTAATGTTCTTGAAAATTGAATAATCAATTTTTGTAATAATTTGAATCTACTGTGGCAATGACAGTAGCCGAAATACCTGTCACCCAACCAACAAGTGCTGCACCAACTTGGGCCACGTGGAAGGACGTGCACTACAACATATTCCACCATCTCCCATTCCACAATTCACCCACTCAAAAGCATCCCACAGTGCCAATTTTCAAAGAAACCGCAGAAGCGTCATAACATAGACTCTGCCACCAGCACTGTTCCTAAAAAAACCCAAATCATTCCTGATCCCACCATACATATGGACACTACTCCCCACCTGCCACCCCTGCACCTTCAATCCTGACTGCTCCTACATTATCCTTTCGCACCCTGATGCCAAATTCCTTAATACTAAAACCCTCATTCTTGAAACCAAGAAATAGAGCCCACACTTTCGCATTGCCCGAAGAATACCTTCACAAATATTCAGTCCTTATTAAATCTGTAAACCCCACTTACCACACAGATGTCCTCAATTTCCCACACATCACCTTCAATCCTTGTGCTTCCCTCGCCCCCTGTAACACCACCTCCCAAGCCAAGGAAGTCCAGCCTATTCATCATCCCCCCGTCCTCACTGCTGTTGGCCCTGAGATCATGGCGAATTCAGTTCCCATTCTGCCATAGCAATCCGTATGGCCTCCCACAGCTACAATGATTGAGCAACCACTTTCCTTATGCGCGTTTTCATCGAGTCTGCTCTCACCACTGATCACTACCTTACCTATGAAGCCCCCATTTACAACTGTTGTCATAAATTCGTATCCTTAGACTCCATTCCTCAGTGCTATCGTGCCAGAAGCGCCTCCTATGTAATTACCATCTCACTACCGACCCCAATAATCCACCCACTCCGGCCGGAGTGGCCGAGCGGTTCTAGACGCTACAGTCTGGAACCGCGCGACCTCTATGGTCGCAGGTTCGAATCCTGCCACGGGCATGGATGTGTGTGATGTCCTTAGGTTAGCTAGGATTAAGTAGTTCTAAGTTCTAGGGGACTGATGACCTCAGAAGTTAAGTCCCATAAAGCTCAGAGCCATTTTTTGAATCCTCCCACCTGTCCTCACAGTAAAGCCTCCCATTTTCTCAAACAGTGTCTAATCTCCCTCCCCCTCCCACCTACAACATATGCAGTGACACCCATCCTATCTACCCAGCCAAATGAAAAGGAAAGACCCCATCTATCAAACCAGAACTAACCACTTAAAATCCTATACATCCCAATAACTCCCTTCATCTGCCTCCCATTGCCAAAGTATCATCAGATTCCTCACCATCATCCTCCAAAACATCCACTCCTTCCAATGAAAGTACATTCTCCAGCAAATTTCTCTTGCAGTCCAATCCATATTCCACCTTAGCATTTAAGCCACCTACTTGCAAAATCAAGTCCACTTCAGATTCACCTGTCTCAACACCCTCGTTTAAACTCTCTCCACTTCTTGCCTACATAACCCACTCTCCAGCTTCTCATCATGACATGACAGCAGTACAGCATCTAGTACAGCAAAATCAACTCCCATCCCATTAACAAACCCCATTTAATGCATACACTCTCCAAACACAACGTCCATACCTTCATCCTTAATAAAACATTTCTCCACCACTATCTCCTTATATCCTCCGCCATACAGATAATCCCCTTCCTGTGGTCAGAGGTGGAGTTGCAATCAGCCACCACAAGAACATCGCTGTTTTATGAAAACTCTTATGCAATACTCCCACTGAACACATTTACTTTACCTCATCTTCAATATCCTAGCAATTACCTGCACCACAATCTACGTCCAAACCATTCACTCCATCCCTATGTCTTCCTCACCCATATCAACTGTAACCTTTCCGCCTATATTACTGCCATTTACCTGAATATCCATAGTAGATCCCATGCAGAAGTCCAGTGGTGGCGGCAATTTACAGACTCCCTCCAATTACACAGCATACTTATCATGAAAATAATACCACTCCATGTGTCGTCCAAGCACCTCCCAGCCTCCTTGGATGCCTCACTGCGGAAGTCATCGATCCAACTGGAAGTTACCACCTACCCATTTTCCTCAAAATCCCCCATATACTACCTCATTCTCATGCCAATCTCCATCCAAAATTTACGAAAGACTGCTCCCACGCCACCTGGAATGCATACTGGGAATTCATAGTTATCCAGATTGGAAGCTACCTCCTAAACTTCCATCGCTGATACTACTCCTTCCTATGAGCTCTTGACCAGGATATGCTCATACGCCACCGGCAAATACAGACAATCATCAGGAACTTTTTAAATGCTAAGAAACTCACCATTAACTCTTCCAAGTGCTGGAAAGCAGCCGATTGACTCACTGGCACTTATTCCATCCCTCACAACCCACTCCTCCACAGCAAAGATCCCATACCTGACAACTTGAGCAAAGCTGACCACATTGAATTTATCTCTCCAACATCTTCTCAGTTCCTGACCACTCTCACTTTGATTACTCCCTGTTCTCTACGGTCCATGAAGGCGCTAATACCGCTGTCCCACCCTTGGCTCCCAGTTTCCACTGCTAGGACAACATACCACAAACAGAATCAAATACACTAATCAGTCGTGCGGAGTGGCCGCGCGGTTTGAGGCGCCATGTCACGGATTGCACGCCACCTCCCACCGGTGGTTTGAGTCCTCCCTCGGCCATGGGTGTATGTGTGCTGTTCTTAGCATAAATTTAGTTTAAGTAGTGTGTAAGTCTAGGGACCAATGACATCAGTAGTTTGGTCCCTTAGGAATTCACACGCATTTGAACATTATTGAATACACTAATCATAGTACATGACATAAAACAAACATTTCACGGAAAACGCAACATTTCCGCTAGCCACGACCACATTACCTATTGATACTTCACGGAATTCTTTCCCTCCTTCCTAGCCACCCTTGTAACCCTTTATGACACTATCCTCTCTACAGGTTACTATCCTTAACTGTGCAAAATCTCCAAAATCTTACTTTTCCTTAAACAGAACGAACCCCCAAGTGATACCTCCTCTTACAGCCTCATTACCCTTACCTCACTGTTTAGGAAGGCCTTCAAATCCATTCTCTCCTAACGCATCATTAATACCTGAACCAACAGCACCACCTTCCATTGATAAGTGCTGTTCCTGTCCTAACTACTCCTCTGATGACCAGCCATTATACCTTATTCATCTTTTATCCTACCAGCTCAAAAACCGTAAATCCGCTGTCTTTGTTTCCCTGGATCCAGAAAAAGACTGTGACCATGTACAGCATTCCGATCTCCAGACTCCAGACTTATCCACTTCCGATTAACTATGTCCGCCTTCTTGTATCCTTCATGTCTACTCGCCCACCCTTTGTCGCTACAAAAACTATCAATTGTCATTCCTTCCATCCCATTGCAGGTGTGTTCCAAGTCTCCGTCCACTCTCCTCTCCTTTACCTCCTCTACACTGCCAGTATGCCCAAACCACCTCTATGGCTGCCTCTAAACCTTACAGCAACGTCGTTAGTTACGTTGCTGAAATGTGGAGGACATTCAAAACCTATTGTGCCCTCTATGGTGTCTGTCAGATAAAAACCGAACTGTGGAAACACGCCTCTTTTCACTTGGTTATTGCCAGTTACAGGGCTGTCGTCACGTATGATGTCCAGTCGCGCACTTGTTCAAGTTGTGGCCAGGACAACTATGTCCATTCTGAATGTCTCCGACATAGACTGGTTCTGATGCCGATCGAAGACGTCTCTCCCTCTGCGGCCTCGACTGTGTTACGTCTATCTTACGCGTCCGCTGCAGGACTGCCAGCTGCGTCTTCTATAAGTCAGCCAGTGTGATGGACGTTTTGCCTGTCTCTCCTAAACTGTCGCTAGCGGCAGTACCAATTAAGATTGGTCGTAAGCAGCCGCAAGATGTCCATCCAAAGCCCATGGTTGTTGATCATGGAGCTGTACCGACCTCCATTTCACTGCCATCTGGCTGCACATCGAACGACAGCTGTCTATTATCTGACACAGAACAGCATGTTAGGAAGCAACGGTCGCTGAGGAAACGGAAGAGATAGCACCGTCTCCGTTCTGATGACTGCCTCCATCGGATGTGTGCACAGGATGACGACCCTCCTGCTGATGATATGCTGTCCTCTGACGCCCTGGCACCATACAGTGTGACAGTCAGCATCCATCTATGGACACCAACCTTCCTCTGCATGCGTCTGATGTGGTTGCCCCCCTTTCTGTGTCACACTATGTGTGGGCACATCTCTGAGAGTGTTCCACTGAACTGGCCCAGTGAGAGGGCCTGTCTCCTACATAGATGACTTTCATGATGAGCATGGATATTCTGAAGGTGTACAGAGTGATAGACACTCCTTGTTGAGGTTGGCTCCCTCCCCATCACAGTACGTGCCCTTCCACAGGGGCCTAGCAAGAAGCTCCCTGTGCTTCCTCTTTGTTTCTCAAAGTTATCGCATAGCCATGGTCAATTTCAGTAGCATTAGTGTGTGTCATGAACTGGCAGTACGCCATTAAATACTATATGCTGTGGACATTGACGAGGCCCTCCTTCAGAAGGTGCGAATTGCAACCTTTTGTGCTACCCTTGCATTTATCGCACATATCTCCCATACTTCCCCTACTGCTTGGGGGTGGCAATCCTCTTACGTGACGGTGTCCTCACCGGTTCAATTGCCTATTTCCCAGATGCCAGAGGAATGATTCTCACATTTGGTGGCGTCAGGATCATTAACGTCTGTGCGCCGTGTGGTTCAGGTCAGCACAATGACCGTTCCATTTTCTTCTCCGAGGCGCTTATGCCTTTCTTCCTGGGTCGGCAGGATGCCTTAATCATGGGAGGCGACTTCAGTTCCACCAAGGTGCCCAAAGAGAAACTGCCGCATCGCTCTCCATGTGTGGCCTAGCGGCAATTGTCCCGCATCTCAACCTCGTGACCTCATGGGAGCATGTTCATGGTAATCGTCCAGGGTTTACGCATTTCAGTAGCCATTCTTTCAGTCGCCTTGGTCGTGTTTATATCTCCCGCGCTATTGTCAGTGGGGTGCAGGCTGCTGAAATCTGGTCTGCTGCATTCTTTGACCGAGACATCCATATCTGTGCCATCAGTTTCTGCCGCCAAAGGTTGTGGCGCGGCCAGGGACGCAGAAGCTGAACACAATCCATCTTACTTCACTCGACTGCTAACAGCTCATCGAGACCACATGGACAGCTTGTAGTCGACTCTGTGATGTGTATCAGTCTGCCCTATCATGGTGGGTCCTCCATGGAAAAACCTGCCCTCTCAAAGGCCTTGATTGGTTACGGAAGGGAATTCGCGGCGTGGTGGTGACGAACCCAGGATTTCTACTTCACCATTCTTCAGGAATATACTAAGATGCCATATTCGCCAGAGCATCAGATGACGGTGAACCGTGCCAAAGCACAGCTCATTGCCCTCTCTCAACACCACCTTGAAGGAGCTATGGTCAGGGCACACACACACACACACACACACACACACACACACACACACACACACACACACACACATAACGGATCAGCCCAGCGCCTGTCTATCTACCATGTGATAGCAGAATGGCACCACCATCAGAGGACTTTGATTAATGTTCTTACGACTGATGATGAGCAGCGCTTAGATACCCAACGTAATATAGGATCTACCACCCCTGCACATTATGTTATGCTGTACTCTGCACACTGTCACAGACCAGCCGACATTGTGGTGGTCTCCTGACTCTCCTTCAGCTCAGTTCCTATGGATGCAATGATGGATATGCTTGCCAATATCACGGAGTATGAAGTCCATGACGCTATCCAGACGGATTATACGAACAAGTCGCCTGGCCATGGAGGCCTCCCTCTAGAGTTTTATCCAACATCTCGTCCCTGCTGGCGCTGGTGTGGACGGAAATTTGTCGGGGCCTTATGTCACCTGTCATGTAGATCCCAGATGGTTTCCTCGATGGTCTCCTCATTCCTATCCACAATTGGTAGAATACATCATGGATATGCGATTAACACCCCTTGATATTGCTCAACTGCGACACGAACATCTTTGCTTGGCTCTTGGCTGCATGGCTTAAACAGACGACCTGGTATGTTAATTCTCCAGATGGAACCTCTATGGGAGGTGCTAATAACATTTTCACTGCCTTCTGTCGCTATCGAGACATAATCGCCCTTGCTCTCACTCGTCATACGCCTGGACCTTTTGGCCACTCTTGACTTCAGCCAGGCGTTCGACGGGGTCGATCACGACTACTCGGAAGGGGTGCTCACTAATACGGGATACCTTGATACTACCGTCGATCTCGTAATGCGTCTCCTTCATGGAGTGACGTCCCTTGTACTCCACAATGGCCATCTCATTCCTCTCATCTTGATCTGTCATTCAGTGCATCAAGGCTACCTACTCCCTGCACTTTTGTATGCTTTTACCATAGAACCATTGTTTTGCAGCCTCCATCGACGCTTATCTGGGATGTCTTCTGATGGCCATGTATTCAGCTGCACTGCTTCGCCGGCCGCTGCGGCCGGGCGGTTCTAGGAGCTCCAGTCCGGAACCGCGCTGCTGCTACGGTCGCAGGTTCGAATCCTGCCTCGGGCATGGATGTGTGTGATGTCCTTAGGTTAATTAGGTTTAAGTAATTCTAAGTCTAGGGGACTGATGACCTCAGATGTTAAGTCCCATAGTGCTTAGAGCCATTTGAACCATTTGCCTGCTTATGTGAATGATCTCGTCCTCATTCTTCATAGTGGTGCTGAGGTCACAGAGACTTTGGCAAGGATTACCACCTACGGCGAAGCTTCTGATAGCTGCATTAACATCTGCAGATAGAACGCTATGGCTGTAGGTGCTGGGCTCCATGCAGGCAGCGCTGCTCCATTACGTGCAGTTGCTACTTAGGACTCGATTTTGCAAGTGATGTGAGGCGCTCGATTGCATTCAACTGCCGGCGTCTACCGCCCCCAATTACGAGCTGGGCTCCTAGATCATCGTTTACGAGCCCTCAAACCGCTGCAATGGACGAAATGTGTTAATGTCTATTTGGCGTCACATATCCACCACGTGGCACAGATACTCCCCATTCCGCCATCCATGGCCCTCTGCATACTATCGGCATTGGATTCATATGTTTGCCACGTCTTGCTCTTCAAGATACGGTATGAGATGTTCACTCTTACACGGTGCAGGGGCAGCTTAAACCTGTATCATGTCTTTGTCAGAGCGATAGCCCTTATCGTCGGCTCTCAAATAGTGCTTTGGCGTCGTTGTCCCACGTACCTTACCAACTTGTTGCTGGAGGCCCTTGCACCTCTCTCTCTCTCTCTCTCTCTCTCTCTCTCTCTCTCTCTCTCTCTCTCAGCACCTATCCAGCTACCGGACGTCTTGCCGCCCTTCTTTTACTTCCCCCACTTTTTCTTCGAAATGAGCTATGTCCGTACTGCTATATTGCCAACGCGCTTGATATCCAGAGGTTTTCGTCAGCACAACAGGTCACCAAATGTGGTTGAGGGGAAGCATCCCCACGTTGAGTGGCATGTCTTCTGACGATCAGTGTGCACTCCTTATCGTGCCACTGACGTCCAGTCTGCATGGTCCCTTATGGTCAATAGGAAGCAAGTACGCTGATCACGCCTTCATGGGATTCACCTTGTAGACAACATGTTATCCATCGCTTGTGATGTTCTGGACACGAACGAGCATCGTCTGGTGTGCGGATCGGCGATATGTGTCTGGTTCTTGGTGCAACAGATGCTGGTCTTAATTATCCGTACGACTTTTCCTCATATACCTCCTTACTTGCCACCCTTTCTGGACTCTGGATACTTCCCACAAACGAAGACGAACTCCGTGAAGTGGATTTGTGATCACGCAGTTCACTATTCGTTTGCTGACGGCAAGAAAAATGTCCTCGATTTTTGGCACTTCCTTGATAACTGACATTGCGCAACTGTCCGCAATCCAAAATACAGACAATTTTTCTCTAATTTTCTGTGTAATGTCTTTCTTAACCCACCCCGGATATGAGGTGTTACTGCAATGTAAAGTTGATCCACGCCTTTTCCACTCTTAGTACCGGTTATTCTCTGAACATAAGAATGTTCTTCTCCAACAAACTATGCGTCAATGGTCCCATTGAGTGTGACGAACTGCCGCTCCCTGCTCCTCGCGATGTTAGTTTCCTACTACGCTCGGTAGTATAAAAATTTTTCAAAAATAAATAAAACTAATTAAAACAAAAATATAAACAAAAAACTAGTCTCATTGGTGAGCTTTGTACCTCTAGTCGACATGCCTTACACTTTCCTTGGTTCCTGAGGCAGGAAATGGGACATGGTCAGCTGCCTTCAGGTTGCAACCCCTGCCCACTTTGCTCTCGCTCCTTCCTTTGGACGCCAGGAAGGTTCCTTTCGCAAAAAAGAAAAGAAAGATAAGACAGCCCTGACGATGATTGGGAAATCCGGGTTCGAGTCCCAGTCTGGCACAAGTTTTCATTGTCGTCATTCCATTACATAGCTGATGATTGTCCATATTCATAAACGCGAATACATTTCATGTATTTGATAACGGCTGTAGCAGCTGCAGTGCCTCCTTCTTTGGACATGCATACGTGTCGGAAGTAATTTCGCATGGCACTTCTGAACAATACAGGCACACAATATCCTAAAAATCAAGATTGTTTTATATAAAACCTCCCATTAATTTCACCTTTACCATATTTTACATGTTCTTGTAGATATCTTACCTTTTAATTTAGTGTTTTTTCGTGTTGGTTACTGTTACTTGTCCTTTGGCTGAAGAGTTTGTTAAGGGGCTCCGGAACGCCCTATACTTGCAATGTTAAAATAACGCTTATAAATTACATCTTTCCTCACAAAGTATTTGAGGTAGGAAGTTGAACTTTTTACAGATTATTTATTGGAATATGGGCTACAACTTAACACAGGGATTTTACAAAATTTTAGTTCAGTTATTAAAGATGATTTTTTTTCAGTTGTAATGAAAAATCACATTTTTTTGCAATTTTTTATTTATATATTCAAAAATATACAGTTTTTTGGAAAAAGGCTGTGTTAAATTATGCAGAATGTACTGTGTAACATTTACTGAAACTCTGAAACAAATATGTTTGGAAGATCCTTAGAAAACATGTAATTAGTATGAGAAAATAAAAGTTTTGGGAATCGAGAGACAAAGATTGGATTAACTTTTTAGTGCATTCCAGGTCCATAGGATGGATTATCTTCATCCTCTGCAAACTCCTCCTCCAGCTTCCTCTTGTTCCTCCTCCTGTTTACTCTTGCTTGTATTTCTAGACTCTTTACAGCCCTGTCTGCAGCCCGAAGGCGTTCCTTGTCTAAAGCATGCATCGCTCGTTGTTGTGTTCGTAGATTTTGCTACCATTTTCTTCAGTTGCAGTTACTACAACACTGTTCCAAAAGGTGGTCATGTATGAACACTTATCACATTTCAGTTGTATTTCAGTAGCAAGTCCTACGTGCTTTATTATGGAGAGTTCCAGGCCAACTTCACTACAATGAATACATCTTACACAGTTTGAAAAAATTCCTTTGAGAACCGACATATCAAATATTTCATTCACATCCGATTCGCCCATAAAACATTCATAGTTTTCACTCATTGAACCAAGCTTCTTCTGTGAAGTATTTTCTTTCCCACTTTGACTGCTATGGGCAGGTGTACTTGAGAGGTTAGGTTCACTCACTTGGTTATCGTCTTTATTGTTTACAGTAATAACACATACCTTTGGCTTTCCAACATTTCTCCTTTTCTTAAAAGCCTTCAGAGGATTTCTAATAACTTTACTTTTACTCATTATTATACTTCAACAAAACAGAGACTCAAGAAAAAAGCATTAATTACGAATATTTTCGAGATAACGACAGAGTAAATAAACGTTAAACAATCGACAATCACACCAGCGATATATATTGAACCATCACAGGTTAGCCACAACACATACTTTATCTCACATTGCTAAAATGTACCTGATGAACAAGGACGTTAATAATAACACCATTTGACAGCAGTTTAACAGCACCACAGTGGGTCACGCCCATGTAGAACACATTTCAAAAAAAAATTAAAAATAGTTGTAGTCTTCGGAATTGAATAAATTATATATCTATTAAAAGGTAATAGTCTCCAGATTCAGAAAACGCAAAAAAGTAAAAATTGAAATTTTCATGATTTTGAGCCTTTCCGGAGCCCCTTAAATGTACTACTGACGCCCCATCCCTCGCTCGTGTGGGGCGAGGGGGACTAAATAACACTAAACAACAACAACAAAACAGATTCCAGTAGTTAGCCACTCTGTAAAATATCGCTGCACAGCCGGTCGAAACGTCGGCATTTTAGTTGTTTTAGTGTTTCATAATGACGCAGCCTAATACCCAAAATTATTTTATTCACATTTGATATAACTTAGGCAGCAATTTAGCATAGTAGGTAAACAACACAAACAGATGAAACACAGTATTAAAAAAATAGCCTACACTAACACCTCATATTACCAAGTTTAAAAATAATAGTTTACATATCGAAAACATCTTTAACAAAACATAAAAATCCAACTTAGTTGACACAAATTTTGCGATGAAAGGTTTTCACGGTTTAAAAAAACCTAAAGGACACAAAAACGAATGTCATATACGAAACAAACCCAAACGACACCTCCCCTGCCCTACCCAAAAAATAGAAAATAAATACCCACTGCCATCCACTCCTATGTAATTTAAAAGCCAAGATCTATACATTTTCGCTGTTACCTTCATGAACCGCTGAGAGATACAGGAATTCTGAGGAGAACCCTTACTCCAGCAGTACGCATCAGGATGAGCCTGCAGAACAAAACAGCCGTTTTATCCCTCCCTATAACAGATTTCACGTCCCCTCAATATCCCTCAATACCTTGTGTGCAGGCCCCAGTCTCATAGTCTTTAAATTCAAGCCTGGTCTTTGGTCTTATGTCAAAGCGGTAGGTGGATCAGAACAAAATGTCCAGGCACTCTGTGACCAAAATGGTACTGAAACACAGGATGACACACTAAAGGCCGAAATACTAAACGTCATTTTCCAAAGATGTTTCATAGAGGAAGACAGCACTGTAGTTCCTTCTCTAGATTGTCGCACAGATGACAAAATGGTAGAGATCGAAACAGATGACAGAGGTATAGAAAAACAATTAAAATCTCTCAAAAGAGGAAAGGCGGCGGGACCTGATGGGATACCAGTTGGATTTTACACAGAGTACGCGAAGGAACTTGGCCCCTTCTTGCAGCGGTGTACCGTAGGTCTCTAGAAGAGCGTAGCGTTCCAAAGGACTGGAAAAGGGCACAGGTCATCCCCGTTTTCAAGAAGGGACGTCGAACAGATATGCAGAACTGTAGACCTAAATCTCTAACATCGATCAGTTGTAGAATTTTGGAACACATATTACGTTCGAGTATAATGACTTTTCTGGAGACTAGAAATCTACTCTGTAGGAATCAGTAAAAGACGATCGTGTGAAAACCACTCGCGCTATTCGTCCACGAGACTCAGGGGGCCATAGACACGGGTTCCCAGGTAGACGTCGTGTTTCTTGACTTCCGCAAGGCGTTCGGTACAGTTCCCTACAGTCGTTTAATGAACAAAGTAAGAGCATATGGACTATCAGACCAATTGTTTGATTGGATTGAAGAGTTCCTAGGTAACAGAACGCAGCATGTCATTCTCAATGAAGAGAAGTTCCGAAGTAAGAGTGATTTCAGGTGTGCCGCAGGGGAGTGTCGTAGGACCGTTCCTATTCACAATATATATAAATGACCTTGTGGATAACATCGGAAGTTCACTGAGGCTTTTTGCGCATGATGCTGTAGTATATCGAGAGGTTGTAACAATGGAAAATTGTACTGAAATGCAGGAGGATCTGCAACGAATTGGCGCATGGTGCAGGGAATGGCAATTGAATCTCAATGTAGAGAAGCTACAACATAGCAGGTCAGTAACTGGAAGCAGTTAATTCCATAAATTATCTGGGAGTAGGCATTAGGAGTTCAAATGGCTCTGAGCACTATGGGACTTAACTTCTGAGATCGTCAGTCCGCTAGAACTTAGAACTACTTAAACCTAACTAACCTAAGGACATCACACACATCCATGCTCGAGGCAGTATTCGAACCTGCGACCGTTGCGGTCGCGCTGGTCCAGACTGTAGCGCTTAGAACCGCTCGGCCACATCGGCCGGCGGCATTAGGAGTGAATTAAAATGGAATGATCATATAAAGTTGATCGTCGATAAAGCAGATGCCAGACTGAGATTCATTGGAAGAATCCTAAGGAAATGCAATCCGAAAACAAAGGAAGTAGGTTACAGTACACTTGTTCGCCCACTGCTTGAATATTGCTCACCGATGTGGGATCCGTACGAGGAGGGGTTGATAGAGGAAATAGAGAAGATCCAACGGAGAGCAGCGCGCTTCGTTACAGGATCATTTAGTAATCGCGAAAGCGTTACGGAGATGATAGATAAACTCCAGTGGAAGACTCTACAGGAGCGACGCTCAGTAGCTCGGTACGGGCTTTTGTTGAAGTTTCGAGAACATACCTTTACCGAGGAGTCAAGCAGTATATTGCTTCCTCCTACGTATATCTCGCGAAGAGACCATGAGGATAAAATCAGACAAATTGGAGCCCACACAGGGGCATACCGTCAATCTTTCTTTCCACGAAAAATACGAGACTGCAATAGAAGGGAGAACCGATAGAGGTACTCAAAGTACCCTCCGCCACACACCGTCAGGTGGCTTGCGGAGTGTGGATGTAGATGAAGATGTAGAAGTCGTTGTAACCTTTTCTGTGCAAACCCCTCCCCCTCCCCCCCCCCCCCCCTAACCATTAAGAAGCGAACCCATCTGACCTTTCCGTGTCGATTCTGATCAGCGGTGTGTCTGAAATGTTTTTCTCGTCCACCTATAAGAAAACGGCATGATAGGCCAAACTGAATGGGGGGCAGCAACCGGTATGGCGCCTGCCGAGCCCGAGGGTGATTGTCGCAGGGCGCCACTCTTTTGCACCAAATACAGCGGGAGGCTATAGGCACTTTTGGGTCAAATTTCTAACTTCTGCGTCGCAATGGGCGAAAATTACGGGGTTTCAAAAATGTGACCCTCTAATTATGTTGTGCAGTGTATATATGATTTAGAGTTTCACGTAAATTGTAATCACTGTTTCCTCTAGTTACGAGAACAACCAAAGATAATTTTTAATATCCTGACGAATAGAAGCTGCAGCTCATTAACAAATGACGTCATCTATCACGTCACTGCTTAAAGCCGACGTGTGATACCGAATGCCAAAGTTGACCTATGACTTGTTCCATCTACTTCCGAAGTGAATGTCACTTACTGAGATGTCTGGCCCGGGAGTAGCTTCGGGCCACCTTGTAAAACGATCCAGTACTGTAGCTAGATAGCGGTGACCATCAGATTAGCAAAACAGCCCTACTATGACCACATGTATGTGTGAAAATCTTGCCCTCTGTGTTAGAAAATGCGCAATTGTTGAGAAGGCATATCAGCCAACTTCACTGCGGTGGCGATTGAAACAGCCCATTTGTGCAAACATTGCTCGACTTTATGCAATGCCGCTTCACTCGGTGAAGGCCAGGGTACCTTCCCACTGCTGGTTGTATGCTTACCTGAGTGCAGTGCAGTAAGCGGTTTTCGCTGACTTTCCAACCCTGGAATGTGTCGCCGCAGTTATTTAACACTCCCAACAATCTGTGCAATCCTCTGCAGTTTGTCGGCAAAGGTGTGTCTTTCATTGCTGCCAAACGTCAAGGAAGCAGTGACAGGCTAGCTGGTGAGACTACATACCTCAAAAACTGGACCTCTTGTTTGTCAAAAAACACTCACTGCAGTATTAATGAAAATACCATATAACTATAGACGCTGAAAAAGCTGCCGCAGGTGAATCACATGCTCCTCAACTGTAGGTGAAAATATGATATCATCCATGTAACACAACAGGAAAGGCAACCCACACGACACTTCATGCATAAAATGCTGCCATGCCCGTGCGGCGTTTCTCAGTCCAAAACGCATACATTTATACTGGAAATCCCAAAAGGCATAATTACAGCAATTTTCTGAACACTCTCTGACACTACGAGAATTTGCAAAAATGACTTTGCACAATAGACCACACTAAACATATGAACATTAACGATGACACAGTTAAGGGGGGGAGGGGGGGCGGGATTAGCCGAGCGGTCTTAGGCGCTGCAGTCATGGACTGTCTCAAGAGCAAGTTTTGAAATTCTGATTGCAAGCTGAGATATGGGGCAAAGAGCTTGGTATTTTGCATGAATTTAAAATTGCACTTGTGGAATTATAATTAAAAAATTATGAAAATTCTCCTATTTGACCTATTCCAGAAACCTCATGAGAGAAGCTTACAACATATAAAGAGATGAAACAGAGAAATTTTTGTAGAAATCTCTCGAATATTTTTTGAGAAAAAGGGACATACATTATTTTTGAAAATAAAACTTCAAATTTCATTAAAAAAGTTGAATATATATAATCAAAGGATTTTATAGATAAATGTGTTACTTTCATGTAAAGCGTGGTACAAAATTTCATTACCATATCTCCAAAACTGTGGATTTGGTGCATTTTTGAAATAGTGTGTGTTTTTCATCAACGTAAGGTACAGGGTAACTATCGGGACTCGTGTGGACCTTGAGTGCCCTGTAATCCCTATATAATCGCTAGAAGCCTTCTCTTTTACACACCTTGTGTAGTGGGGATGTCCAACGACTATCTGGTTTAGTCACAATACCTGCTTTCAACAGCTCTTCGAACCCCGCTTGCGCTGCTGGGAGCTTGTGAGAGGGAAGCCTACCCAGATGGGCTGCGACGGGTTGGTCAGATGTTGTGCAGATACGGTGCAGTGTCGAGTGGCGACACTTTCCGTCAGTGGCGGCCGGATGGGTGAACGCTGGAAATTATTGAAGTATGCGGCCCAAACCGTTTCCGTCATTTTCACTACTGGCCATTAAAATTGCTACACCACGAAGATGACGTACTACAGACGCGAAATTTAACCGACAGGAAGAAGATGCTGTGATATGCAAATGATAAGATTTTCAGAGCATTCACACAAGGTTGGCGCCGGTGGCGACACCTACAACGTGCTGACATGACGAAACTTTCCAACCGATTTCTCATACACAAACAGCACTTGACCGGCGTTGGCTCGTGAAACATTGTTGTCATGCCTCGTGTAAGGAGGAGAAATGCGTACCATCACGTTTCCGACTTTGATAAAGGTCGGATTTAGCCTATCGCGATTGCGGTTTGTCGTATCGCGACATTGCTGCTCGCGTTGGTCGAGATCCAAAGACTGTTAGCAGAATATGGAATAGGTGAGTTCAGGACGGTAATACGGAACGCCGTGCTGGATCCCTACGGCCTCGTATCACTAGCAGTCGAGATGACAGGCATCTTATCCGCATGGCTGTAACGGATCGTGCAGCCACGTCTCGATCCCTGAGTCAACAGATGGGGACGTTTGCAAGACAACAACCATCTGCACCAACAGTTCGACGACGTTTGCAGCAGCATGGACTATCAGCTCGGAGACCATGGCTGCGGTTACCCTTGATGTTGCATCACAGGCAGGAGCGCCTGCGATTGTGTACTCAACGACGAACCTGGGTGCACGAATGGCAAAACGTCATTTTTTCGGATGAATCCAGGTTCTGTTTACAGCATCATGATGGTCGCATCCGTGTTTGGCGACATCGCGGTGAACGCACATTGGAAGCGTGTATTCGTCATCGTCATACTGGCGTATCACCCGGCGTGATGGCATGGGGTGCCATTGGTTACACGTCTCGGCCACCTCTTGTTCGCATTGACGGCACTTTGAACAGTGGACGTTACATTCTATATGTGTTACGACCCGTGGCTCTACCCTTCATTCGATCCCTGCGAAACCCTACATTTCAGCAGGATAATGCACGACCGCATGTTGCAGGTCCTGTACGGGCGTTTCTGGATACAGAAAATGTTCGACTGCTGCCCTGGCCAGCACATTCTCCAGATCTCTACCAACTCAAAACGTCTGATCAATGGTAGGCGAGCAACTGGCTCGTCACAATACGCCAGTCACTATTCTTGATGAACTGTGGTATCGTTTTGAAGCTGCATGGGCAGCTGTGCCTGTACACGCCATCCAAGCTCTGTCTGACTCAATGCCTAGGCATATCAAGGCCGTTATTACGGCCAGAGGTGGTTGTTCTGGGTACTGATTTCTCAGGATGTATGCACCCAAATTGCGTGAAAATGTAATCACATGTCAGTTCTAGTATAATACATTTGTCCAATGAATACCCGTTTATCATGTGCATTTCTTCTTGGTGTAGCAATTTTAACTGCCAGTAGCGTACTTTATTAACTGTTTCTGTCGGCCAGAAAACTTTCGGATCGGCGGTTAGCATCATGTGAGACATACCTGGGTGGTTCCACACTGTTGTACGCGCACAATGGACTCTTCATTTAGCAGCATAGATGAGACGGTCGACAGATTGTCACTGCGGCTCACCGTGTTTAAACGACAGTTGACTAAATCCGGCGATAGATGAAAATGAGACAAAAAATCCGCACCGAGTATAGGGTCGGCGACACTGGCGACAATAATACCCAAGTAGGCTCAAACTGAAGATCCAAATACAATGCTATTCTCGGTTCACCATAACTTTCAATGCACGAATCGCTTACTGCCCTAAATATATGCTGTGTCGGTGTGGCAGGTACAACACTCAACCATTTGCGGTAAACACTTATTTCAGACCTTCAATCTACAACGAAATTTTTACCGGAGCTGCGATCCTACACGGTGTCACGCCGACAGCGAAGCGTTTGCACGCTGCCTTTTATCGTTCAGTTGCGAACGCACACATTGTTGATGTCGAACGTTGGTGTCCTCTAATGTCCATCTACGGCATTTGGGTAACAGCAGCGAGTGGTGCAATGGCGAATCCCATCTCCAAAACCCCTGTGATACCAGGACCATTGCTGGCCGGAGTGGCCGTGCGGTTCTAGGCACTACAGTCTGGAACCGAGCGACCGCTACGGTCGCAGGTTCGAATCCTGCCTCGGGCATGGATGTGTGTGATATCCTTAGGTTAGTTAGGTTTAATTAGTTCTAAGTTCTAGGCGACTGATGACCTCAAAAGGTAAGTCGCATAGTGCTCAGAGCATTTGAACCATTTGAACCAGGACCATTGATAGTAGTGATACCAGATCTACGCCGATCATTTTTCCAGCGCCCTGTCCGCTGATCAGGAGTACGCTTAGAGCGCGTCGGAATTTGTGCTCCTGTGCCGATAGCTTCAAGTTCAGGCACGCAATTTGGTCTTCTAACTGCTCCACTCTTTGCTCCTGCACTGGCGCATCTGCTCTCGTCAGACGCGTTTCGGTACTTTTTTTAAGTGGCGGCGCTTGCTGCTTCAACGCTCTTTCCGCGACCGTTGGCAGTCTTACTCTCAATTTAGTTGTTCGCTACTGCATCAGCGTTCTCTGCCAACATCTGAAACGACAGATCTCGACGTGATGCCACGACTGTGTGAGTACGAACAGGTAACTTACGAAGCCATAACACGCATAGCAACTGTTCAAGCACCGTATCATGGCCAGCTAAAGCGCGTGAAGTTCGCAACATTTGAGATGGAGAGATGTTGTCTAACTGCTCGTCGTTACAAGCTTTCCGTAGCTGAAGCTCTGGTTGACAATGTATAGCGTCGTACGAGCGCCTCCTTTAGTAACATACGAGGTCTGTCTAAGAAATTCCGGAACGTTCGTAATTTCCTGCCAATGGCGTGCTGGAGCGAAATGCTGTTAGTATCCCAGCACACGCCTTTGTTTAATGTGTAACTGCCGGAAGTTTCATTGTTATATGTCTGGTCGTCTTTGTTCAGTGCTGTATTGAATAGAACGTTGTGTCCCACAGTTTGCGAATTTCGATATGGCAAAGTTAGAGGAGCAACGAATTTTTTCATGTGCATACAGAGGCGTCCTTCTTCAGGAGTCACAGACTGAAAAATGAAACGAAGGGAGAGGACAGAATGTAGTAGGTGTTATGAGATGCTTCGGTCAAAAACAAAAATCGCTGCCAACAAAAATACTGATCCCATACCTCTTGGCAGCATAGTTTTATTCACTGGCTCTACCTACAGATCAAATAAAAATCCAAAAACTCCAAGTGAATTTAAAGAGGGGGGGGGTGCAGAAACCGTACCTCCCCCCCCCCCTCCCCTCAGAATTTGAAGTGGGAGGGCGACTGCCCCTACATCTACATCTACATCTGTATGGATGCTCTGCAAATCACTTTAAGTGCCTGGCAGAGAGTTCATCAAACCACCTTCACAATTCTCTATTATTCCAATTTCGTATAGCGCGCGGAAAGAATGAACACCTGTATCTTTCCGTACGAGCTCTGATTTCCCTTATTTTATCATGGTGATCGTTTCTTCCTATGTAGGTCGGTGTCGACAAAATATTTTCGTATTCGGAGGAGAAAATTGGCGATTGGAAGTTCGTGAGAAGATTCCGTCGCAACGAAAAACGTCTTTGTTTTAATTATGTCCACCCCAAATCCTGTACCATTTCAGTGACACTCTCTCCCATATTTCGGGATAATACAAAATGTGCTGCCCTTCTTTGAACTTTTTCGATGTACTCCGTCAATTCTATCTGGTAAGGATCCCATACCGCGCAGCAGTATTCTGAAAGAGGACGGACAAGCGTAGTGTAGGCAGTCTCCTTAGTAGATCTATTACATGTTCTAAGTGTCCTGCCAATAAAACGCAGTCTTTGGTTAGCCTTCCCCACAACATTTTCTGTGTGTTCCTTCCAATTTAAGTTGTTCGTAATTGTAATTTCTAGGTATTTAGTTGAATTTACCGGCTTTAGATTTGAGCGATTTATCGTGTAACCGAAGTTTAACGGATTCCTTTTAACATTCATATGGATGACCTCACACTTTTCGTAATTTAGGGTCAACTGCCAGTTTTCGCAACATTCAGATATCTTTCTAAATCATTTTGCAATTTGTTTTGATCTTCTGATGACTTAATTAGTCGATAAATGACAGCATCATCTGCAAACAACCTCAGACGGCTGCTCAGATTGTCTCCCAAATCGTTTATATAGATAAGGAACAACAAAGGGCCTATAACATTACCTTGGGGAACGCCAGAAATCACTTCTATTTCACTCGATGACTTTCCGTCAGTTACTACGAACTGTGACCTCTCTGACATGAAATCACGAATCCAGTCAAATAACTGAGACGATATTCCATAAGTACGCAATTTCGCTACAAACCGCTTGTGTGGTACAGTGTCAAAAGACTTCCGGAAATCCAGAAATATGGAATCAATCTGAAATCCCTTCTCAATAGCTCTCAACACTTCATGTGAATAAAGAGCTAGTTGTGTTTCACAAGAACGATGTTTTCTAAATTCATGTTGACTGTGTGTCAATAGACCCCTACTGACCCCCCCCCCCCGTTTCCCCCGGTTGATACGCTGTTGCTGGTGATGACACGTGGATCTACGGTTATGATGTTGGACCAAGGTTCAGTCTTCACAGTTGGGTCGGGAAAGGTTCTCCGAGACAAAAAAAAAGCTCGTCAGGTCAGATCATAAGACAAAACCATGCTAGGAGTTTTCTTTGACTTTGAAAGGTTAGTTTATCATGAAGTAGTGCAACAGTGACAAACTGTTAATCGATGTTACTATCGGGACGTGTTGCGACGCCTGCGAAAAAATGTGAAAAGGAAATGGCCTGAAATGTGGCGAGACGATTTATGGCTCTTGCATCACGACAACGCACCCGCACATTCATCCCTGTTGACTCGTGACTATTGCAAAATGGTTCAAATGGCGTTGAGCACATTGGGGCTTAACATCGGAGGTTCAAATGGTTCAAATGGCTCTGAGCACTATGCGACATAACTTCTGAGGTCATCAGCCGCCTAGAACTTAGAACTAATTAAACTTAACTAACCTAAGGACATCACACACATCCATGCCCGAGGCAGGATTCGAACCTGCGACCATAGCAGTCGCGCCGTTCCGGACTGAAGCGCCTAGAACCGCTCGGTCACCGCTGCCGGCGACTATTGCATAAAAAACAAAATCACTGCGCTGCCTCATCGTTCGTACTCTCGAGACCTGGTCCCTGCGAACTTGTTTTATATCCACAGTTGAATACCCGTTGAAAGGACGAAGAAAACGACAGACGAGATAAAAGAAAATTCGCAGAAGGCACTACATGCAATCCAGCAAGTGGCGTACCAAGTGGGAAGTGGAAACGGCGTTGGGATTCGTTGTATCGATTGTGGAGGAGAGGATTTCGAAGGGGACCACGCACAATAAGTAAAAGATAAGCGTAGAAAAATCCTGTGGACAAAGTACTGCTATTTTTTGAACAGACCTCGTATAGCAACGTTGCGTCTTCTAACACTGCTCCTTCTAAAAGTGCAGCCGCGATTATGTGCTCGTCGTCGTCGTTGTTCCGCTCTCAGTGTTGTTGAAAGATGCATTCTATGTGCGTGAACCACGTCGGTGGGCTATTAGACCAGAATAGCGTAAGTTTGACATGACCAAAACGTCTAGCCGATTTATGTTGGTTTGTGCAGTAACAGTAGAAGAAATGTCACTTAACAGTAGAAGAAATGTTTTCGTTGATTACTTTATAGATAATGCTGGCAAAGTACCGTGGCAAGGCAAATGTATCCAAGTCTGGTCGGTAACAATTGTAGCGAACACTGAGTCAAATTATTCCCGAACTTGAAAGACTATTCAGGTTATTTCTATATTAAAATGTGTGCAATTACGAATTTTGAGGTTGCGACACAATAATGCATTGGTTACACTGAACCGGATGAAGTTAACAGAATTTATTTTAAACCGTTGTTGTTAGCTGAAGAATTGTTCATTCAGAGCTAGGAAGCAAAGTAGTTCTGCTTAACGCTATTTTAAGCTTCAAATGGCCACATTCGGGCAAAAACGCCACCTTTAGAACTCAAACAGAATTTTGTCTCCTCAATCGGTTTCGCAGCAAAAAACTTTACACACACTTGAAACCATGCCATTTTCTTCTTGATCCTATCACGACACTCCTTGCGAGACATGTTCCATATTTTAGAGTATTTTTTTCATCGTTTCAGTGAACAATTTCACGCCCAAACCGTCTGCATCCATGCTGCTTGGATTGCGAACACGTGTGCACTGACCCAACCACATATAAAGGGTGCTGGCGATCCGCTGTGATGCAGCAGTGGGTTGGGGAGCATAATTCACTCGCCCATATTAAATCGCTCGCGTGCATCGAGCTTTAAGCAGTTCGAGTGCGAGTGGTATGAAAGAAGCTATTTTGTATAGGACGATTTTAGATTCAGCTGCTGTCACCAGCAGAAAACGAGTATGTAATGCAGTAAGTGAAAGACTTTCCATTTTTCAGTAGCATTTATTTTCAATGCGTGTATATAGTCTTCCAATGATATTACAATGTAGCGTGCGCCCTGCGCAAACATCACTGAAATTCGTAATTCCCGCCAAAGTTCTGTTCGTGTCGTGAATGCGGAGCTGTGTTTGTAAGTTTGGGACAAGAAGGCAGTCACGTTTGACGGTGGGTATATTTATTTTTGTAAGTTTATGCTGTATACTAACATTGTTGCGGTACAAAAAAAGTATAGCATGGCACCCTGCCTAAATATGAGACATACCCTGAAGTGTTCCACATTTGACTTCAGAAAAGGTTATGTGACTTATGGCAAAATTCAGCTTCTAATCCTGATCCTGCTAAAGCCACTTCACATATCGGTACGTTCATAAGACCTGAACGCACGAAGGTTTGTCACAAAGTAATGCCCCTTATTTATTACCTCGTAAAATACTGGAAACTGTGTAAGGAATATAGTCCAACACTGTGGTAAGAAATCCGCTTCCTCTGCACTCGACGACATGGTTCGTCTACAGGTGGCAGCACGAAGCATTGGTATTTGAGGAAAGGACGCAACTGATGATCGCTAACGACAAGGTGCTGTGATAGAATACTTGAAGGCCGAAAGTGAAATACATATTCAGATCCGTGCAAATCTGAAGACTACATTTTCGCATGTTGTGCAAAATTTTCTCACAATTGGACTCTGGGTTATGTTGCAGTAGGGAAGTGCCATTGGCTGAGTTGAAGGGCAATTCAATGCTCTGGTAAGTGCCACACATCCAGGTGCGGTATGTGAGGAAAAAAAAAAAAAAAAAAAAAATAGAAATGCTGGACCAGGAATAATGTCTAGGTCCAAAAGCTCAGGGAAAAGATTTAAGAAAAGTAGCCACAGTCATATACAAACAGAGAGAGAGAGAGAGAGAGAGAGAGAGATAATTACTTTGTTGCAAGTGAACAATTGCAATATTAGAAATAAAATCATAATTTAGAGAATTTTTTTAATATTGAGAATGTATCTGAACATTCAAGAAGAATGGAGTAACCTTCTAAAGAAGGCAGGTGCGGACAGGTGTGAATATTACCACCACCAGTTTATTAGGACTGTTTCATGTTTGGAAAATGTTAACAAGAATTTTTTACAGAAGACTGGTGAGACTGATAGAACTGAACACCAGGAAAGATCAGTTTGGATTCCAAAGAAATCTAGGAACATATGAGAAGATTTCATTGCTTGAAAAAGACAAATTCACATTTGTAGTATTTCTAGATTTAGAGAACTGTTGACTGCAATTCCTTCTTCGAAATTATGAAGGTAGCAGTGTTAAAGATTGGAAGCAAAAGTTTATCCACAGAAACCAGACTGCAGTTATAGCAGTTGAGGGACATGAAGGTGGAGCAGTATCATACTAGTAGTTAAGAAGGAAGTAAGACAAGTTTATAGATCATCCCTCATGTTAGTCAATCTGTTGCTGTGATTATGCCATAAAGGAAATCATACAGAATTTGAAAAGGAATTAGTTCATGGAAAAGAAAAAAATCTTTGAGTTTTGTTGATAACATAATCCTGTTAGAAGATGGCAAATCACTTTGAAGATTAGTTGAATGGAATGGATAATGTTTTGAAAATTTGTTATGAAATGAACATCAGCAGAAGTAAAACAAGGATAATGGCCTGTAGTCAGATAAAATCAGGCAGTGCTTAGGGGATTAAATTAGGAAATGAGCTAGTGAAAGTAATAGGCAAGTTTTGCCATTTCACAGAAAAGTAGTGTTGATAGCAGAAGTAAGGGGGATGTACAATGCATACTGACAACGGCAAGAAAAGTATTTCTGAAAAAGAGTAATATTTTAACTTGTAATAGACTGGTAATTTTAGTATAATGAAGTGCTTAATAAAAGAATGTTTTGTGTGTAGCCTTTTACAGAAGTGAATTGTGGTTGGTAAACTGTACTGATGAGAAGCAGCTAGAAGCTTTAGAAATGTGGTCCTACAAGGGAATGCTGAAGATTGGATGGGTAGATCAGATAACTAATGGATAGGTACTGATTTGAATCAGTGAGAAAAGAAATTTGTGACTCAACTTGATGGAAAAAAGGAATCGGGTGATAGGTCATGTCCTGAGGCATCAAGGAATAGGGAAATATAGGGTGGGGGGGGGGGGGGGAGTAAAATTTGTAGAGGAAGATAAGGCTGAAGTCAACAGGTTCAGATGCATTAAGGTTGCAGTGGTTAGGTAGAGAGAAGAGGCTTGCACAGGATGGGCTATCATGGAGAGCTCCACCAAACCTCTCATCAGACTGAACATTGGTTGGCAGAAAAAGGAGCAGACATTTGTGTTCCTTGAAAGTATTATAGGGCAGAGAAAGAATGATGGTGCTGGAATTTTTGTTAAACAGGGAGTGAACATGTCAAAAATTGGCTGTTTCACTACAATACATTATTCAGAGCAAGATGGAGAACTTTATTGTGTAAGACTGTTAGACAATAACATAATAGTCAGTTTGTATAGGTCTCCAGTGGTGATGTAAATGCATTTCTTGATTCAGTTGACTAGAGGTGCTATATGTGGTACTTCCAGTGTTGAAATGCCAAAGATAAATGAGCAGATCATAAGTACTATTTTGAACATTTTAAGATCCTTAAATTTATGTTGTACAAACAATGATGCCTGTATTAATAATGTTATTAACCTCTCACTGTTATTTTTAAAAAAAGGATGTCCCTACAATTCCTGTAACAGATGTACCATATGACACAGTTAATCCAGGAAGACAGGAAGATTAATAGCCTGTTCTTGTATAACGTGGGGATTATACCATGCCCAGTACACACAGTTATGGCAGTTGATGGTTCCATTCAGTTTAAATGTCACCTCATCATACCAAACAGTGACATCATTCAGCTGTTCATTATTGCATATTTGTTCACAAAATTTGAGGTGCCTATCTGGATAATCCTCATTCGTGGTATGAAGCAACCTGCAAATGTACAGTTTCCACTTTGCTTGCTTTAAAATGCAGTGAACACTTGATTTTGTTACACCTGATTCATGTACAATTTACTATATTGACTTCATTGAGGATGTTGTGGAAACTTGTACCATTGCATCCACTCCTCTTTCATCTCAAATTTGTCACATAATTTCATTATTCTTACATGTGATGACAGTGCAGTATCAAACTCAGCTCACTTGTTTCATGTTTTCAGTTTTCCAGTAACACTTTAAAATCTACTTTCTTTGCTCCAAGAACAAGTTACTAGTCCCTTGTTATGTATGTGTAGTATTGGTAACTGAAAATAAAAGAAAAACAAATTAATGACTTCACTCACTAGTTCATGAGAGCACCATATAATTACAATTGTATCAGTTTTTCATTAATACCTCCTCAGTTATTAAAGTCCAAACAGTGTAAACCCCTTTGTGGGACACCTTGTACATATTCACCTATTATATTATTTACTTTATCAGTGGTGACACACTCTTAAGAAATTTGAAATTTTGCTATGCTGTAACTGTCTACTACATTATTCTGTACTTTATGAAGTATGGCAGTACCTTTTAAGATTTTTGGAATATTTAACAATTTTCCTGTGATGCCCTTACATACATTATTTGATTTCAAGTGATTGCTACAATTGCTAACCCCGCAACATCATGTTCCACATGCTGGACAAAAATCACATACCTTATTATGACCTTTATTGATGACAGAGCCTGTCTCATATCGGAATGATCAATGGCACTAAAGTACCATGAGTCTTGGTTCCTGATCCAAAGAAAAAGTGTTCAGTCCTGCTGGACTTTTTTGGAGAAGGGATGAACATACAGTTTGGTGGATATTGTCATCCTTCTGAAGAAACTAAAGATATTTCTACACCAAGTTCACTCTTAAAAATCTCTGATGTTTTCATATGAATGTACAAGACTATGCACGAGTGTGCAAAGCACTGCTGACGTTTCAAAACTTAGATGGGAATGCCACTAAAAGTAGGTTATCACAGTCAAGATTTTGAAGATAAGAAACTGAAAAAAATTCCATATACAGACATAACTGGGGAACAGATGCGGAACTTCTATGTGCCATTGACCGAATATCGATGAAGATTGTTGAAATGGACAGAGACCATATTGAAAACTAAACAGTTATTCAGTTCACAAAGGTTGTGACGATATGATGTGTAAATGTCTCTTTGTTTACTTGTGAATTAAACTCTTTCTGTCCCTACATCTAGGAGTGATGCCCAGACAGTGGTATAATTTTAACCCTCCTCTACTACAGTGGTTTCAGATCACACATATACTACTGTAGGGTTGGATCTGACCAAGGAGGGGGGGGGGGATAAGTAAAGAAGTGTTTGTACTTTATCGATGTAAGCGGGTCAATGGTTTCCCCACGACTGATGAGGAGGTGCCCTTGGATGACAGCATGGAGTGTCCTCTAGGTTAGCCGTGGCATGAAATATAACATTGAACTGGGCCACATACGACTTACCATAATAGAGGAGGGTTAAGTTTCCTTACCAAGGGCAGCAGCTGCTACAAAGGGTGGACCCATGGTGGATAGTGAAACATTCTTCACTGTTTTCTGTTTTTATGCTACAGTGATAACTTGAGAAAATACTCATCTATTTACTTTTTCTGTCAAAATGAAGCATTTTTCAAAGGCAAAAGTTCTTTTTCATCTGAACAGCCTTGTCATTTGAGAGACCCTTATGGCCTATGTATGGCACATAAACTAATTAAGACACACTTACTACTGTTTTCTGAGCTTAAGTAGCACGTTATGCTAAAGCATTTCATGTTGTATCAGAAAATTAAATATTTAGGAAATGTCCTGTCAACAGTGTCTTACTATCTCTAATGGGTACCTTATTCTTGTCGTTTTTATTTGTCTGCAGAGCTTAGGATTGCTCCACTATCATTGATATAGGTGCAAGAGATACTGTCTCATCAGCTTTTCTGTATTCACTTTTACTACAGTATTTCGATAACTTATTTTTCTAATTTTTGTCCTTTAACCAATAAAGACCTAGGATTCTGTAACTTGATTCCTGTGGAACAGATACTGGTGTATCATAGTTACAGTGGGACAGGATATCCACCGTTATGGACAGTATGGTGGCTTGTGGAGTATGTAGATGTAGATGTATTTAAGAAACTGTGAGATGAGTTTTTCCCAATTCTTCACTTAGTGACAAGCAGAACCACCCCCAGCCAGTCCTCTACTACCTCTACGACTGCCTTTCTTTAGGTGAGATTCAAAATTTTATCTCTTGAGAAACACCAGTAACAACATTCCTTTTTGTACCGTAATCAGATCTTTTCCAGAACACAGTAAAGTGATGGTTTGTTGTAAGGCTCAATGTCCTTCTTTAAACTGTCATCACCCTTTTGACTGGCTTGATCCTATCCTCCATCTGTTCTTATCTTGTATCAATCTTTTCAGTCTGTACAAGTATTACAGGCAGTGCTGTACTGAGGGGTCGGTGAGCTAGGCCCTCGCCAAGGGTGAAGCCACAGAGAAGATGCAAAAACTAACCAAAAAACTGAAAAGAAAGACAATTCAAGAATTTTCCAGGAAAGGTATGAGAGTTCTCCTACCACTTGTGTTCCTCTCTTTTGTATTCTAAGATCCACAGTGTCAAGAGTGTGCCAGAAATACCACATTTCAGGTACTATCTCTCACCGTGGACAACACAGTGGTTGACCACCTTCACTTAATGGCCAAGAGCAGCAGCATTTGCATAGAGTTGTCACTGGTAACAGACATGTAACACTGTGTGAAGTAACTACAGAAATCAATGGGGGATGTATGACAAACATATCTGTTAGGACCATGTGGTGGAATTTGGCATTAGTGGGCTGTAGCAGCAGATGACCAATGCAAGTGCCTTTGCTCAGAGCAAGAGATTGCCTGCCCTGCCTTTCCTGGGCTTGTGACCATATTGGTTGGGCCCTAGACGACTGGAAAACTGTGGCCTGGTCAGATGAGTACCAATTACAGTTGGTAAGAACTGATAGTAGAGTTCAAGTGTGGCACAGACCTCAGTTGTCAACAAGGCACTGTTGGTGCCATAATGCTGTGGGCTGTGTTTACATGTAAAGGGCTGGGTCCTGTGGTCCAACTGAACCAACTATTGACTTGAAATGGTCATGTTCAGCTACTTGGAGAACATTTGCAGCCATCATGAACTTCATGTTTCCAAACAATATGGAATCATGGATGACAGTGTGCCATGTCACCTGGCCACATTCTGTACGATATGAGCAAATGATTTGGCCACCCAGATCACCTGATGTGAATCCCTTTGAACATTTATGGAACATAATCAAGAGATCAGTTCATGCACAAAATCCTGCACTGGCAACACTTTCACAGTTATGTATGCCTGTAGAGGTATCATGGCTTAATATTTCTGCAGGGGACTTCCAATGACTTGTTGAGTCCATGCCATGTTGAGCTGCTGCACTACTCCAGGAAAAAGGAGGTCCCACATGATATTAGGAGGTATCCCATGACTTTTGTCACAGTGTATTTCCTGTCGGTTTTTTCCTGTGGACAACATTTCATTGCCATTAAACACTGAGCTGCAGAAACTCTATCTTAATTCTGTATCAATATTCAATGTCAGTGTGGCCCTTTTATTGATGAAAGGTTTTGTTGCTGCAAAAATGTCCTCCTGTAGTCTGCCACATTTCTTATTTTACGAATTGTGCTTTCTAATATCATTTCACTTTTTTAAAATTATACAGGGTGGCTCATATTTTTTGACTATGAAGGTTGCCAGTGCAATCCACACTAAACCATAAACTAAAAGTGTCATTACAACTTATTGCCAGGAACACTCAGAAACAGAAGGAGACAGTCATAAAGTTATTGCATTCTTCATACTCATAGATTACATTTCACACTTACAGGATGTTCAAAGCACCTGCAGGAGGTACTCAAAGTGCCCATGATTGTATTCAGAACACAGCTTTGCCCTTCTACACCATAACTCGGAGCACGTTGGAAAATCTGTGGTGTACCCTGAACCGTATTTCCAGCCATCACCATTGCATTCCACAGATGTTGTTTTGTATTGTGCCATTGGGAGAACACAAACTTATTTATGTCCCCCCACAACTGAAAGTCACAATGTATGAGATCAGAAGATCATGGCAGCCATACAACAGGTCTGTGACATCCAGTTCGTCTTCCTTCATAATTTTCATTCCAATAGTGACTGACAACGTGCTGATGATGTGCAGGGACTTTGTCATGAAGCAGACACATGTTCTATCATGTTGCAGCAGAACATCCTCCAGTGGATTAGGAAGAATGATCTGAAGAAACTGCAAGTAGTTGACACCTTGTAGTCATCTAGGTAGTTGAAATAGTCTAAGTAGGATATCACCAGTGATTCCTGTCTAAAAACGATGATGAAAAACTGATGCTAGGTACAGACATCCAAGATGGCATGTGGATTTTCTTCAACCTAAACATGGTAATTGTGTTGACTGAAAATGCAATTTCTGGTAATTCTTGCTTTGTCATTGCCAATTCTCTGCTGAGAAATTGTTGATATGTGGTGTGTTAGTTCAGCAGTGAATCACTGAATATTCTACAGCATTGTAAATCAGAATCGGGGTTCAGCTTCTGTAGTGGTTGCACGTGGGAGGGATACAGTAACTGTTCATATACTGTTTTCACACAGACTACTGTGACAGTTGATGATGGGCAGCTGATCTCCAAGTATACTATTTGGTGTGTATTCCACAAAATGCAGAATTGCCTCCTCTACTGCAACTGTCCTATGAAGTCACAGAGTACTGGCATTGAGCATCACTGATGTATAGCAACCTGTTTCCCTGAGACAATGAATTAGTGACACAAATGTTCAGGAACTGGGATGTCATCTCCCAGGAAAACATAGAGCATACAGGCAGCAGCAGCAGAATTCTGATGTTCCTGAACCATAACTGTCAAATCATAATTTCCGTACTAACTGACTGAATGCTTGTAGTGCACACGAGCATGCTGCAGTGATTTGCCTTGCATTAGTGCATACAGTACTGACAATGTTCCCATATCACATAGTGTGTGTCTGACAATAAGTTATAATGCCAGTATTAGTTTTTTTGTGTGATTCCACTAGTTTCTTTTGTAGTCAATGATTATGGTTCACCATCTGTGTGTGTTCCTCAACTTTCATTTCTCACAGATCACTAATCTGCTTTCTTCTTTATGCTTAGCACAATTTTTGTAGCCTGCTGATTCCAATGTAAATTTATTTTAAGATTCACTTACTTTTGGCCAGAAAGCTATACCTCTGCAAACCTTAGTACTGGTATCTGTTTGTCCTGGTGTTTTATTCCTGTTTGGGAATTCCTTTAAATTTCATTAATCCTTCTTTGTAGTAAAGCAGTCACCAGTCTGAAGATTGCTTTGAATGCCACAGTGCTTTTCTAGGCACAATCCTGTTGAAGGTGGTTTGCCGTTGCGACCTTTAAACAGACTTACCTAGCCAATTATAGGGGAAGCTACAGTTTAACATGGATTTCAAACTATGGTGCAACTTAGCATTTCTCACATCAACAAACATTGCCAGAAGTGATAAGTGACAGATAAATATCTTAGGATTGACTGGGGATCGAACATGATACCTGTGGGTTTGTAGTTTGGTGCTCACCAAGCTACTCTACTTCTTTTTTATCAGGGTAATTTTGTCTTAAATCATACAAAATGTGTCAATTCATGATCATGAATTTCTCTGGAAAAAATTTGTGTTAGACTTCTGAATCATATATGTTAAGAAATAAAATATTTTCATTTTATCTTGGTTTTTGTAAATGGTACTGTCCTTTAAAAAATGTATATTTTGTAAATAACACTTAAAACAGCAGAGAACTAAAAAATATATAACTAATAAACCAAAGGAACTGGAGACCTGGCAGGTGTTTTGCTGTAAAGCACTGTCTTTATATGTTGAAATTTAGTTGACATGCACACACTTATGGGCTTTCTTTTAAGTTACAAATTTAGGAAGAAAATGCAAAAAATTTAATTTTTTTCTACTTAAAATATTTTTTCTAGTATGGAAAGTCACAGCGTACTAACTTCCTTGTTGTATTACCATATACAGCTGATATAATTATAAAAAATATCTTCTCTGCTCTAGCTATCTTTATTATGTAAATATTTATTACTAAAAATTTAAAGAATCACATTTTTATGAATTATTTACTCGAAAACTTATGAAAACTGCACAATATATAACTTGGTTAATAAGTTAGTAGTTGGAAGAGCGCCACTGCTGCAATTGGATTACGTGTCTCTGGTAGTTAAGGAATTCTCTGTGCTAATAAAGTACTTTGTCAGGGAACCTGCAGCAGCAGCCGATACTCCCATGTAAATCTGTCTGTGGTGTGTTCAGTTCTTCGTAGTTTCCAAGCCCCCCCTCCCCCTCCCTGCCCCCCTCCTTGCATCTCTGTTAGACTTAATTTTCACAGGATGAATAATTGTGATTTCCAGATTTGCATCTTAACTCCATGAAATTCTGAAGTTTCTTGGTTTTCTTTCTGTATTACCACTCATTGGTGAAGACTAAATTTCACTATGTAATTACAGAAAACCTGTGCCTGTCTTGTCATGTAAAGTAACAGAACTATGAGCCCAATAATAGTCAAATAATAGTCACCTAGTCACCACCTAAATGAAACATCAGCAGTCAAAGATGGTTACATTGTACCTTATATTCAACAGTTAATTTCAAAACACAAATGATATTGGTGCACCATTTCAAGCTATGGGACAAGTAACAGAGTTGGAGTTTCTGCAACACAAAAATATACCGGTTTTGGTAGGGTCATGCCGATAAGATGGCTGAATTTTGGAAAAGAATATCATATTCTGACTCACTTATTTGCAAAGTTAAATCTGCACGTTTGCACACTTTCTTGTAACTATTATATCGTGGAGAGGAAGCTGGTTAACATGTCTGTTTTCTAACAACCAATGAAGAACGACAAGCTGTCGTGGTTGTCCAGCTTGTTGCTCAATACCTGGATCTGAGAACTGCTGCTAGAAGCTAAAAAAATTCAGGTTAGAGAATTTGATAAGATTCTAAATAGTGACAAATGTGGTGAAAATCAATTAAAAGTACAATGTCTAAAACTGAACACCACATGAACACAGCAGACAGGATTCAAAATACAATATTGACCTAAAGAAGATCATCAAAAGCAATAATACAGATAAAAATAATCGAGAATAACTGTTGATAAAAGCCATTATAAAACAAGAAGATGTATACATTTAAAAAGGGGCCATATACTGTGGCTGGGTAAACAACAAGAATGGGTGACCCAACTACTCTGTAATATGCCAAAATCTTCCTCCTAATATTTTGGGAAGGTGCGGGCAGTCATTTAAAATAGTGCGCAGGCCCTGTGGAAGACACATACTAGCCCACTGATCACAAAATAAAACACACACAAATAAAATATGGTGAATAGACACACGTCTTCCACTCATTTGACACACCGGTGGGTTCTCCTGTTATAGGAAAAAATCATGTGTCAATGGTTAATGTCCCACTATTCACTACATGAAGACTACTTTTGCTGGCCTTGGCTGAATGGAGGCAAGCCACGGTCACATTGTGGATTTCACTGATCACAGCTTATTGCCCCTCACTTCCATCCATTGACCCTGCCACCATCAAGTGGCCCTCCTGGCCACGTATGTAGTGACTGCTCACAAAGGCAATGAATAAGTGAAAGCAGGAGAGCTGGCAGTTATATCAGCAATTTCATTCCCCCAAATTCCTACATGCCTTGGTGTGCTGGTACCCTGCTTTTGCCAAAGAAGGCGAGTGGACTGTCTGCGCTGAGCACATCTGCCCAGTGGCAAGAGGGGCAGTTTTGGGAATCAGAGCAGGTGAGGAATTTCTTGTGATGAGGTCATCCCATCCACTCTAATGTTCTCTGTGTAGGAAACACTTCTGTGTAGTGGACAGAAAATTTCTTTTCAAGTCCTGTCCTGAGGACATGTTTGAAGAACACGACTGGGCAGTCAGTAAAGCCGCTGCTTCGGCCCATCAGCATAAACACAAATAAGATCTCATTGTCAGTTATAGATCTTGTAAAATTTATATTTAAATATGTAATTTGTGGTACAGACCTTCCTGTCGTCCCCCCCCCCCCCCCAATTAGTTCCAAAATTACACTGAGACACTTTAATAGCCAAAGGGATTCTTTTACCCCAGTTCTGGCTTTGGATCTTCATTCCATCAACCTGAAGAACCTCAAGGTTCTCTTCCTCACACAAATCCCAAATGACTTCATGTCTGCAAACAGTTGTCAAATAAATGTTCCAGTGGTTGTCAGACACTGGAAACAGATTATGGCAATTTTGGAGCAGACAAGGACCTATATGCTTTGCTGCACCACAAGCAGAAGCTGTCGTGTGAACAGTTGGGGCTCACCAGCTTCAGGACACATGCTAGTAATTGGACTTGATATAAGCCACAATTTACGAGCTAATTCTCTCAGGGTGCATTGCATCAACTATTTTGAGGTACAGATGTCTTCTGATCCATAAATCTAGCATCCACATTGTACTTGAGTTTGCACAAAGGTTTAATAGACTTGGAGCATGGTGTGTTTGGCCTTCTCCCCAAGGCCTATGATGTATTTTTCACAACTCCACATTTTTGACTGTGCAGCCATTTTCAGGTGTCTTGTGGGTTACAGACAACAATTATGTTGATCATACACTGTTAAAATGCAGTTGGGGCTGGACTTTAAAATTAACTACATGGTATCAAGTGTTTTAGAATGAATGACCAACATAAATTTTGACAGTAACTCAAATTTGTCCATTTGACGCGTTATGCTTGACACTTGAGAATGGCTACACAGCCACAAAACTGGAAAGACTAAACAGGAGGATATTCAAGTCCACATTATAACAGCCTTTGTGGCAGATTATTTCATTATATAAATTTATTTTGCCTGTGGACCCTGTTACAACAAAAATATTTAAAAAATTACAATATGATGTTGCCTTATTAGTATCTAAAAATTATTTCTGGTAGAAAGGACCATTTGCTTTCTCTGAAAACTGTCTTGAGCAACTTGTTCCACAACTTGTATGCACTGAAAATATTTTAGACATTGTAGATCCAAACAGGTCTGACCTTATTTACTGTGTCAGTACAGAGACAGGGATTAGTGATCGAGGTATCATAGCTGTGATGGTTACTAAAGTTAATAAATCCCTCGAGAAGGCTAACAGATTTTTCACACAGGAAACAGCAGATAAAATGTTGTTAGCATCCTGTTTAGACAATGAATTGACATAATTTAGTTTCAGTATGACAGCTATAGAGGCATTATTGACAAAGCTACAAAGCTTAAACTAACTATAAATCATGAGAGGTATGTGTGGTTTAATAACAAAATTTGGAAAATGCTGAGAAAACTGAGAATGTTGCACCCTCAGTTCAAAAAAGATTGCTGAAATGTTTATGTTCGAAAGTTAGAAGAAATTTGTGTGTCTGTAAAAACATCAATGTGCCAAATGAGCAACAACTTTCACTGTCATACTTTAGCAAAAGATTTTGCAGAGAATCCTGGAAAATTCATGGTCTACATAAAATCTCTAACTGAGGTCACTCGTGGGCCAGTCTAGTGTGGCAGTAGAAGACAGCAGAAGGAAAGCCTGAAGTTTTGAATTTTGCATTTAAAAAATTATTCAAACAGAGGAGACATATCATCATTCAACTGCCATACAAGCTCCCATATGCAGCACATAGAAATAGGCATCCCTAGCATTGAGAAGCAATTGAAAGAGTTGAAAAAATAGTAGTTGCCAGGTCTGGATGAATCCTAATTTGGTTTTACGTAGAGTACACTTCAGCATTGGCCTCTTACCTGACTTGCATTTATCCTCCTGTGTATAAGATGGGTAAAACACAGACATAAAAAAATTATGGACCAGTATCCTTAATGTCAGTTTGCTGCAGAATTCTTCAGAATAAATATGAGGGTTGAATGAAGAGTAATGCTTCCACCTTCGTTAATTGGGTTTGGATGGGAATATTTTAATAAATCAAATGCAGAAATAATTCTTAGAATGTTATCTTTAATTACCAATATTCACTTTTCCACATAATCACCAGCCAATTGGATACATTTCTGCCAACGATGAACAAGTTTTCTGAAGCCAGATTGTCTTCCATTATCGGAAACAGATGGAAGTCAGACAGTGCTAAATCTGGACTGTATGGCAGATGCTGTACAGTGGTGAAATTCAGTCCCTAAAGTTCTGCTGTGGTGGCACGTGAAGTGTGTGGTTTGGCATTGTCATGCTGCAGGAAAACATTTCCCTTTTCCTTTCAGATCCTTGTTAGCTATCATTTCAGAGTTTGCAGCATTGTGATGTGACACACTGAATTTATTGTTGTTCCATGATCGAGAAAATCAACATGGATAACACCATCTGTGTCCCAGAACACTGTGACCATGATTTTTCCAGCTGAGGGCTGTGTCTTGAATTTATTTTCCTGGTGTGAGTCTTTGTGTCAATATTCCATAGACTGACATTTTGTCTCTGGGTTGTAATGATGTACCCCCATTTCGTCTCGTCACAATTGAATGGAAAAAGGCGTCACCTTCATTCTCGTAACGCGAGAGGAGTTCCTGGTAAATTTCAAGTCTGTGCACTTTCATTTCAGGAGTCAGCATCCAGGGTACCCATAGTGCACAAATCTTCCAATAGCCAAGGAAAACAATAATGTGACCCACACGTTCTTGTGAAATGCCAATTGTGCTTGCAATTTATCTCTGAGTGAGACGACGATCGTCCTGAATCAATCTGTCAACATTTTGCTTGTGAAACTCAGGAGTTGCTGTCACAGGACATCCAACTCTTTGTTTGCCATGCAGGTCAGATGTTCCCGCCTCAACATCTTTAAACTTACTCGCCCAGTGACGCACAGTACTCACATCAACACAATCACCATAAACTGCTATCATTTTATGATGAATCTCCTTCGGGGTGACACCTTCTGCTGTCAAGAATTCAATGACTGCACATTGCTTAAATCACATTGACCAACTGTCTCTGCAGGGTTCCATTCTTTACACTATAACAACACAAATGTTAAATGCTAAGGCTTCCTGCCATATGGAGCTGTAGAGAAGAGGCTACGGAACAATCCATTACCTGCCGCATACCCATGTTCCCAACTGTTGAAGAGTTACGAAGGTGGAGGTGATACTTTTCAGTCAGCCCTCGTATAATAAATTTCCTTGAGACAGAAAAGATTCTGTTCAAAAACCAGCACGGATTTGGAAAGCGTCACTCATACAAAACTCAGCTTGTCCTTTTACCTCATGGTATCCTGCGAACCATAGATGAAGGACAACAGGCAGTTTCCATATTCTTAACGTTCAGGAAAGCATTTGACACAGTGCCCCATGGAAGTGTATAGGACTGCTCTTGTTCTTTATGTACATAAACGATCTGACATGTAGGATAAGAAGCAATCTGTGATTGTTTGTTCATGATACCGTAGTGTACTGGAAAGTGGCGACTGTAGGAGGATACAGGATGATGTGGACAGTTTCTATTTGGTGTGATATATGGCAGCTTGCTCTAAACATGGAAAATGTAACTTAATGTAGATGTGTAGGGGAAACAATTCTGTAATATTAGAATGCAGCATTAGTGGTGTGCTGCTTGACAGTCATATTATATAAACATCTATGCCTAACATTGAAAAGTCGTATGAAATGGAAGGAGCACATAAGTTCAGTTGTAGGGAAGACAAATGGTTGACTTCAGTTTATTGCGAGAACTCTACGAAAATATAGCTCGTATCTAAAGGAGACTATGTGCAGAACATTTATGTGACCCTTTCTTGATTAATGTCCAAATGTTTGGAATCACCACCAAGTCAGATTAAAGGAAGATGAAGCAGTTCAGAGGCATGCTGCTAGATTTGTTACTGGTAGGTTTGATCAACATGACAGCATTACAGAAATGCTCCGTGAACTCAGATGGTAATCCCTGGAGGGAAAAAGACGTTCCTTTTGCAAAACACTATTGAGAAAGTTTAGAGAACCAGCATTTGCAACAGACTGCATTGCGATTCTAACACCACCAATGCATATCTCACATAAGGACTGCAAAGACAAAATAAAAGAAGTATACAGAGAGGTTTTCGTCCCTTACTTCATTTGTGAGTGCAACAGGGAAGGGAATGAGTACCAGGGGTACAGTGTACCTCCACAATGCACCACATGGTGGCTTGTGGATGGGGAGATTTACACAAAAATCCCAATTGTGGAACTACAGCAGAATGTTATGGATCCAAGCAATATAGGCTTTATCCAGATCAAGGAATACACTTACAAGCTTTGTTTGCATGGGGTAGCTTGTTGAATTGTCAGTTACAGCTGAGCAAGGTGACTGACAGTGGAGTGGTAACCTATAAACCCACACATAAATTGACTTACTAGTAACTGGGTTTCAAGAATCCACAGTAGGCATCATGTGCTCCTAACCATTTCTAGCGAGACAGGTGCTACAGTAACTGCCTGAGTAAGTACAGTCCTGTCCTTGTTTTAATAGTGGTAGTACAATGGCTTCATTCCACGAATCAGAAAACATTCGTGTCAACCATATTTCAGTAAAAAGCTGAGGGAGGATTTCCGTCAACCACTGATTTAACTGTTTTAACATACTTTATCAGGTCGGGTCAGAAGCAGTGTAACAAGCTACAGATAACTGGCAGTTTGAGTTATTTACACTGGCAAGGAAACATTTTTTAGACCTGGCACAGAGATGGCATTAATGTCAATTAAATTTTGTTTTTTGTTATGTTGGTACTAGCATAATAATGCAAGATGAAAGTAAACTTGATCTTTCACATAGTTCTGTTTATATGGATTTTTGAAGCAGTCATCGTGTCTCTTTACTTATTCATATAAATAAATGGGAACAGCGCAGTCAGTTTCTTGTTTTGTTTTGTAGAGTTTGTCACAAAGGAAAATTCACTCAAATTCAAGAAATAGGTAGCAATATTCAAATATGACTATAATTCTCTAGAAGATGATTCACATGTAGTATATCCCAAAAATGGAATCACAGGTAAAATCATCATAAATGTGCACTGTACAGCATTAGACAGTATGCAAATAAAAGTGTATAAAATATTTAATGCCATAGGAATATGAAAAAAAGGAATGCAATCCAGTTCACATTAATTAATTACAGGAGTGCTTTTTGTGACAAAGATACCACATTTTTCGAACACTGAGCAAACCCAAACACAGAAATGGATTTCTCAACCATCTTTGAAACATTGTAAAAACAATACAACTGACGCTGTGTACAGATTTGTGAATGTACATAAGGCTCGGTCCACTAGTTGGTACTACAAATGAAACAGCAACGGCCACAATGTGTATATGCGGGTGTCTTTCATGGAGGTGGCTTCATCTTTTCAAATTAATGCAGTATTTTTTGGAAGGCAAAAGAATTGTCCTAATTTTTATGTTGCAAAAACATAAAGCAATAAATGGTGAAAAACTGCATGTTACAGCAGAATTATGCAGGGCTGATCGTAATATGTTATTGGATTCTGTTTCGGAAGTGAATGCAGTAACAGAGAAATTATTTCAAAGCTCAATGATCATGTCAAGAAGCCCATTCTTCCACCAAATGGACTACAAATTGTAACCACTGTTGGGAACTGAAGCAAGCCAATGACAAACCAAGTTCAGTTGAAATGTTGAATTTTGGGAGAATATTTCAAGCATCCAGATTTTGTTACTCCATTTTTGAGCATTTGAAGCCTTTTCAGTACATACTGAATGACAGAAAGATGTTGGCAGTTAGATTTTGTAGAAGGGTGTGTTTACGTGAAGAATCAGGAGGAAGAGATAAAGATTTGCTTTAAAGGCATTAGCATGAAAGAAGAGACAGGAGTTGTGATTATGCAGTTTCCAGGTAAAGATGACATGAAACTGTGGGATGATGTGAATGAATGAAGCTGCTGCAGATATTCAAGTGAAATTAGATAAACTAACCAAACTTGCCAAGCTCAAAATAAAGGGTTGAACCATTTATTGCACTTCCACCAAGATGTATTTTCTTCCTAGCCTGTACTGACGACAGGATGTGTTTAAAGATTAAAAATAAAATGTCATGAAGCATTTTATGTGAAATCTTATGATGTACCATCAGCCGAGAAGCCTGCTTTTGACAAAGAGTTTCAAAGAATGCTAGATATGGCAATTATTGAGTGATCAGTGTGCGAGTATGGCCATTTCATGCATTCAGGAATGAAGCAAAATGGAACTGTGAGAATTTTATTAGATGCCATAGCAATCGCCAGGATCATTCTTCTGCAAAGTAATCAACCCATTAATTTAGAGGAGCTACTACAGTGATTTAATAGTGTCATGTATTTGAGCTGTTTAGATCTCACAAGCGATTACTGGCAACTTTTATTGCACCCGAAAAGCTGAAAATACAGAGATTTTTGTATAACGGGCCGAGCTATTAATTTAAGAGAAACCCATTTGGTTTGACTGTATCATTTGCCATTTTTATGAGAGCACTTGATCAGGTATTAGAGCCAGAACTACTTAAGTCTTTTACAATGTACGTTGATGATATTTTAATTGCTCCAGCATTGTGGGAGGGCATCTTGACAGAATATATTGTGTTCTCAATGTGTGTAAGAGAACTGGAATCACTGTCAACTTGGCAAAGTCCAAGTTTGGAAAAAAACAAATACGATTTCTCGGACATGTGATTGCACAAAAAGGAATTATTCTCACCCACAGATGGTGAATACAGTATCAACACAATAAAAAATTTGGAAGTGTATGCAGAATTTGTTGGATTCTACCATCGCTTCTTTGCTGGACTTTCTTCGTCGCAACGAGCTTTATTTCCTACATTTGAGATCTTTCAATGTGTGCGCAGTGTATATTACTAAGGTCTTTCAAAAAGAAACAAGTCAGAGGCTGTAAAATGAAAAACCTCTGTACGGATCACAATGCTATTGCCTACAGAAGAAGATGCGGTGCCTATAAGAACGCTGAGGCCCAAAACTTGCCCCTAGAGGGACATGGGTACACAGCCATGTGACATCAGAATGAGCATGTGCACCCATCAACCATCCACTGCACTCAGTCAAGCTGTAAACAGAGAAATGGAGGCTTCAAAAGAAGAGCAAAGGTATGTAGTGCATTTCCTGACAGTGGAAGGAGTGTGTGAAACAGAAATTCATCAAAGAATGTCACAGGTGTACAAAGAGCACTACCCATCCACTGCAGGAGTCAAGGAATGGCACAAGTAGTTCAAGGAAGGTGGGGACGTCATTGGCCGATGACACAATCTGGACCACCACCATCACATTACCCGTACCATTGCCCAGCATGTGGATGCCCTCAGTATTGAAGACCAGTGAGTTACAGTCGCAGACATTGCCCCAGAGTTCCGATTGGTCATTGGAATTGCAACGAACATTCAGTGCTCTTCGTACACTTACGCCATTCTTTGACGAATTTCCGTTCCTCCCACTCCTTCCCCTGTGAAGAAACACACAACACCCTGTTGGTCTGCTTTTGGGGCCCCTATTTCACTATCTTCAGCATTACTGAGTGCAGTGTACGGTCAGCACGTGCACATGCTCACTCTGTCATCACATGGGTGTGCACCCATGTCCCTCTAGTGGTGAGGTGGTCTCAGCACTCTTATTGGGACCAAACCTTCTTCTGTGAAGCAGTGGCATTTTGATCTGTTCAGTAGTTTTTATTTTACAGTCTCCAGCTCATTTCTTTTTGTTTGACCCTAATGTGTTCATTTCCATGTGAATAGTCTGGCTGGGGTAGCTTCATAAAATATAAAAAAATAAAAGTGTTGTGACATATAGGCCACGGGTAATCAACCTTTTTTTTTACCTGTCCGCTTTTGTATCTGTGTTGCTAGTAAAATTTTCTAGCAGCTGATCGGTTCCACAGTACCATAATGGTGATTTTTAAAGAAGGAAAGTAACTTTGCCTTATAAAATTTATAAAGCAGAGCCACAGCAAGTTAAAATATGTAATAATTACTTACCAAATACATTGTCAAGACTTTATGAAAGCCTAATGAAAAGCTTTTAAAATCCCTGTTGCCTAATGAAAGCTGGAACACCACTAGTGGGTGGCAGTGCCAAGACTGACTACCACTCTTCTTGTATAAGAATGTGTGCCAAGAGTTAAGATTAGTGATAGCCTTGTGGCAGGTGTGCACCACATGTGTGTTTCATTTATATGTATCGAATATTGTCTACACCTGTCAGCTTTAAGGTATACTTATGTTCTGTGGTTGACTCATCACTACCTCCTGCACTCAAAGAGCCTCACTTATATGTTGCTGGAGTGCAAGCATCGGGACGGCCGCAGGCCATCCCCACTGCCTGCACAGCAAGAGTACTCCTGCATTTACGCCTCACCCGAAGTTGTTTACATCCATGATGCCATGCTGTTGCCAGAGCACAGTTCAAAGGTGCTACCAAATACCCTCTGTACCTCGAGAATGGGCACATATCACAGTGCTACACCAGCCCCCTGCTGCTTTGCACCTTCTTACCCTCAATGATCACTGGAGTTTTTGTGGTGATGTGTGAGTTACACCCAAAATATCTGTGGTTCACTAAAAGCAGAACTCAGTGTGATTAGTGTTTTCTCAGTGTGTTGAACAAGTGCTCTATATAAAGTTGTAAATTGTAAAATATTTTGTAGGCTTTTACTCCTTGTGTGTGTTTTTTTCCCCTATTTCATGTGAACAAGTACTTTTAATGTGAGATAATTTTAGGATGTTTATGCTAATATTGTTCAAACGATACATTTTTTTAATACTTGTAGAAAAGTTCGCAGATCCTACATGATTATTTTTCAGTTTTCATACATTTAATCAGGTTACAGAGAATTTTTCTGTTTGTATGATCACAATTATTTAGACTTGCACCTAAGATTAAGTGTTTTGATAGTCTATTAGGGTATGTTTACAATCTTTTGTGAGATTACAATTATAGTATATCTATTGTAAACAGTTTCAAACAGCCCATTTTTCATAGGATGTACTCAAGTTCGCAGTTAACCGTGTCCTTACCATTGATAACAAGTTAAGGACGTACTCAAGTTCGCAGTTAATGTTGTCCTTACCATTGATAACAAGTTAATCATTTTCTTTATGCTACAGTAAAGTGCTGTGCTAAGTTTTGGCAGTTCTTTTCATCTACATTTTACTCTATCCTTCAGTAATTTTATTATTTGGTAATTGTTATTATTGCTGTCGTTATTAGTACGCAAGATTTGGTTGTGGATAAGGCTTTGCTGACATTCTATGATGCAGTGCTGTTAATACTGGACACATTCACCCTTACACAATGGTAGATTATGCTTAGGTACATTACGAACATACTGCAGTGCTTACTGCTAGTATTGGACACATCCATCCATACACTAAAATTGACTGACACTCATGAAAAGGACTGATGCAAATGATAATTTTTCCACAATCCACCACAAAAGAAGTATTTCTGTAAATGCCACAGCGAATACTGTCACTTGCTCGCTTGGATTGAATAAACCTACATTAGGCAAGCAACATACACTGGTGCGTAAAACTTAAGGGTGAAAGTAGCCTTAACTGCTACTGTGTAGCAGAGAAGTTAATTGAAGGAAATAGCAATGAAACAAACAGAAATGACACTTTTATTCAAAGACAATAATTACACTGAAGTTACTGCAAGTCATGTGGTCCCCTGTACATTGCAAAATATGTAAATATGTGGTTCTTAACAGAGTATGTGTTCACCATGGATGGCAGTGCATGCTCTGCAGTGTGCTCCCATGCTGGCCACAGGGTTGGTAAGGAGTTCTTGTGGTAGGGCGTTTCAATTCTGCACCAGCACAGTTCACACCTGTGAGATTGTCATCAGTACATGTGGAAGTGCTGCATTACATCTCCCCAACGTAACCCACATGTGCTTGATGGGATTTGAGGCTAGGCACTAACTGAGACGCGTATAGTGCATGTGGCATGGCACAGTGCACGTTTTTGTAACTTCACAGCATCAAATGGGACCGTGCAAATTGTGTCACAACATGACAGGGACGAGACATGTGCCTGCGCCAGATCTCACAGCATTGTGGTTGTGGCACAGTTTCTCGCACCACGCCTCACACGAGCATCACAGGAGGGGTGATGCGGGGAGTGGGAAGGCAGTCCTGTCATATTCTCACTTCGGCATAGCGCATATGGGCAGTGGAATTACTGCCCGTCTGAAAAATCAGCCTTACAGTATACTGAGTTTTTGAGTAGTGTTATGTTCTTCGCCATTTAAGCGCTCCGTATCTTTCCGTTAGTTCAGAATAGTTTTCAGTTACATTTATCTGTATACTTTTTTGTTTTGTTTATTCTTTTGTCAAGAACAATGCACAGTTCAATAACTGGTGAGCCATTAACCACCGGAAGTATATCTTCTGCCTCCACAATATTTTCAGATCGTAAGAAGGGACAGAAGGTTTATCGTGAGGGTAGTAAATAAGGAAGTAAGGACTATTATAAAATCATGTGATCAAGAAGCAAGGCAGGAAAGTAGAACAAGGTTATTTACTTGCTGCCTATTACGCTGACGTATCCTAGGGACTGTTACAAAAAGACATAATTTCCATAGGTATGACCCCTTTGTGCTCCTGGTAAAAAATGTCCGAGATATGAAGTACATAAGTTTCACTATCATTATGTGGATATGAGTCTAATAAGAGACATTACACCACGTAAATGTGGACATCACATTTCCACTGCAAGCTAGAAACAGTCGACAAGCCCCCACAGGCTACACAAATGAAGCAGTGGTCAGTATTATTCCACAAGTATGAGTATCCTGAAAGTGTGTGGTGATTTGATGTATTTATTTTGTTGAAATATATTGCTGACAAAGGCAGATCTACTTTCATGACAATGTTTTTCTAACGACGCGAACTCTTCTTCTCACAAAGCACACTTGGCTAGCTTCCCCATTCCTGCTACACGCATTATTCTCAGCTGCTGATGATACACTGACCATTGTGTTGTGCCATGTATCAATCATTTACTTTTATCAACAACTACTATTTTATTCGCGAATCATGCATTGTTAGTTTGGCGAGGCATAGGTGAGTAACCAGCATCAGGCATGTCGGTGTACGCTTGTCATTACTTTAATACTGCTCAGATGAAGAAAAGGAATAAAACCCTTTGGTAAGGTTCCATTCCAGTTGCTCAGTGTTAAAAATACAATGGGTTATGGGATTCAACCAAAATTCCAACCGAATTGGCGATTTATTTTTGTGTGAATTGTTAACCTTTTCTCATTCAAAGCAGCATCACAATTTACGAGTAACGGACACGTTTCTCTTATTGACAGGTTTGAGAGTACTTCTTTTACCAAAACACACTATAATTTGCACAAACTCATCTTTGCAGCAGCTATTGTGACAGGATTCTGAAACAGAGTGTCTCATTAAACAAGTAATTGGCGACCAGAGTGCCCAATAGCTTATGAAAAACATCATTGTGTCAGTTTGTGGTAACGTAAGAGAAGAAATATCATGTTTATTTTCAGACTAGGAAACTCTCGTCTCACTAGCTGTCGATAACTCTTAAAGAATTACAGTCACTGGAATGAAAAAAATAAAATAGAAATTACAACTTCTGATATATCATCATAGGTAAAAAAGTTCAGTGTCTTTATGAACTGGCAGAGTACTCTCTTCCTTGTGTGCCATTATTAGCCAAAATCTCAAGCAGTTTAGGAGATACGAGGAATGTAAGATTATTTCATTCCCATGGGAGTGAGGTCGGGAGTGAATGCGCTACATAGGATCCATTTTCTTGATATCGGAGGCAGATAGAGACCTCCTCCCAAATCTAAACAAAAATTCAATATGGTAGCTAAATTTCATACACAGCAACATATGGTGTAATACGCACTGAATGCAAAATCATAGCAACCCCAGTTTTTCATTGCAAACTTTTTGAGTTTTATATGAAGACAGTAACTGTTCTCGAAAGAACAGATACTGTTGATGACCGTGCAGCTTTTCCCTGGAACACATTTTCAGCTGTCCACATCGAAGTATATCAACAACACCTGTCGGCAGCTGAGGGTTTCAGGTAATCATCATTTATTCCAGGGAAAAGCTGCATGGTCATCAACAGTATCTGTTCTTTCGAGAACAGTTACTGTCTTCATATATATAGTTAAAGGCTACCCAGCCATTGACCTTCGTCTGTGCGAATGTGCACAGGTTGCCCAAACTCTTACAGGGATCGCCAAAGCGTGCGCAAGTAATGAGTGGATGGGCAAATGTCAATAAGGTACATTACATATGTAGAATTGTGGACAGTTGGGAATGTGAGTCTCACGGGGAGCGTGCAAGGGATAAGTCCCTGCAGTTGCGCTATTCATCTGTGTCCTCGGTGGCTCAGATGGATATAGCGTCTGCATGTAAGCAGGAGATCCCGGGTTCGAGTCCCGGTCGGGGCACACATTTTCAGCTGTCCAGATCGAAGTATATCAACAACACCTGTCGGCAGCTGAGGGTTTCAGGTAGTCATCATTTTTTGAGTTTTGCATCGTATCTTGCTAAAATGTGTATATCACAATAAGCATGACCATGACCATTAGTGAGATGATGGGCACATCGCCACGAAGCTAACATATAACGCTACAAGTAAGGCAAAAATCAAATATTTTCAGTGAATAGTTTCTGTAAAATCATTTGAGAAAGATAACAGGGTGCACGCGCTTTGGTTGTGTCAGCGCAGTGTCGCCAATCGGCACGTGCGTGTGTGTGTCGCAATATGCGTTGGACCAGTGTGACATGCGGAACGTGCGCGGCACACTGTAGTGTCGTGTCACATCACACATGCTATACGCGTCTCAATTTGCGCTTAGCCTTAGTCAGAGGAACGGGCAGGCCAGTCCATTTGCCGAATATCCTCAGGTTCCAAGAGCCCCTTCAATTGTTTTGTTCAATGCGCCATGCACTGTTGTCCATAAAAAAGAAGTTAGGCTTAAATGCAACCCCGAGAAGATATGCATCGGGAAGTAGTACAGTATCACAATAACAATGACAAATGAGTGTACCATGTTCAAGGATTTGGAGGTCAGTACACCCCTCCAACATTATGCCTCCCTACACCGTACCACCTAGACCATCAAAATGATCATGTTTGACAATGCTGGATGTACCTTCACACGGTGAGAGGGGGAACATGTAATTCACCGAGGAGCATTGTCAAACACCATCATTTTTGAGGTCCAGGTGTTATGGTGTGGGGAAGCGTTACATTGCATGTGAGTGCTGTCTTTCAAATCTTTGAAGATGGGACGCTCACCATTCAACAGTATTGTGATGCTGTACTCCTTCCTGATGTGCATCTTTTTAGGGGTGCATTTGGCCTTGACTTCATTTTTATGGATGAAAGTGCATGACCACATCAAATAGCAGCTCTTGAAAAGGGAGGATATTTGGTGAATAGGCTGGCCTGCCCTTTTCACTGACTTATTTCCCACAGAGCATGTATGGGATGCATTGGGGAGACCTATTGCTGCACATCCACATGTACTAGTGACCATCCAGCAATTGTCAACCGTGCTGGTGGAGGAATGGAACTTGTTACCAACCTTACGTTTAGCATGGAAGCATGCTACAGAGCATGCATTGCTGTGTATGGTCATCAAACACCCTCTTATCAACCAATGTTCTACCTTTTGTAATATCCAGGGGACCATAATAAATCATCATTTCACTTCCTCTCATTACGCATTTCTTTCAGTTACTTTCATTACATACTGGAGCAGTTCTTTCTATGTATAGTTCATGTTTCATTGAGTTATGTTAGTTGGGAATGATATCGTCTGAAAGTAATTTGCATCCTAAATTTTGCACACCAGTGTATTATAGAAATGCCACAATGTTAATGTTAACTGAACTTTATTAAAATTTTGTTATCTTTCTTGGACAGTTTGGGAGTTTTCGATCATGGCATTGTTTGGACTTTGGTGCCTTGGATTTTTCATTCACATGAGGAAGCTAAGGACAAAAATTTTAAGAATTCTGTGTATGATGCCATTCTAGCATCTCAACCCATGTAAGAACAAATACAGCCTCTGTGAAGCGCAACACAGTACATGGCTAAGTATCTCTGGGCTCAACGAGTTTTATGGTTCTCTGTTTTTGAGTACATGATGCAGTGGTAATTTAAAAGGAGTCTATAATTGTGGTTGGGCACACACACTTGGTCGGGGAAAAAAAAAAAAAAAAAAAAGGGGGGGGGGGGGCCAAGTAGTGTTCTGAATTTGATATGTCACATGTTGGAAGGAATATTGAACAGTAGTTTGCGAGTAGCAAATGTCCTGCAAGAATGAAGCATTCATGGAAATGGAAGTTTTGTTAAAATCGAGTGACATGATTTTGTTTACTATAATTCAATAAAACCTCTCAACAAAGGACATAATTAACAAACAGTAGCCTCTCCATCCATTGTGCTTAACCCTCGGGTGGGCGCACCTGTGTATAAAGTGCACCACCCAAAAATAAAATTATTTTGCACGGTTCCATTGTTGTTTCATAACTGCAAACCCATACCTATTCCTTCATTATGTACCTCAGGTAACACAGCGATAAATTGTGTTGTCATACGTCCAAGTGAGCAGCAGTAATATAAAATACAAAGTGAGCTAGGTGAGAAAAAAATTTACGATCCGTGCAAAAAAAAAAAAAAAAAATAACCCAATTATGAACTAGCAACATAATCCCACATTGAGGCAGTTGTCTACTAGGTAATTGGTGATTGAATAAGCAACTGGCTGGGATCTGATGCAACTACACTGCTTAATGCTGCTGTCCTTGGCAACAGAGTGTTATAGTGAAAATTTATTTAATTATTGTTTAATAAAACAGTGGTTTAGCTAATATTATGCAAGCTTATTTTCTCATTGTTTAAATAAAGTAAGATTAAACTGTGATTTTGATCATACATGACTTACCTTGGTAACATAAAGAAAGCTATTCTGTACATGTGTACAAAGTGCACCGCACACCTGCTTGTGTTATGAAAAATGGCACGCCCACTCGAGGCTTAATAATGAAATTCACATCAACAAGCATCAAATAATACTAATAATGAAACATTCCATTATCAACCATGAGATGAATAATTACCATCAAATTGAGCAGTGAAGAGGAACCTTACAGCTGCTATCACGATTCATTACTGCTTATGTTCCTTCATTTGTGCCCTGATCATTATTCTCTCCAGGAACATTCAATAGGCCATTAACACTTCGAAGACCAGCCACTTTTGTTCAAAGTGTTACTGGCACATATGTAATTAATATGTCTTAAAGAGTAATACACACTAAAAAAAGACCAAGCTTCAAGATTTATTTTTCATATTTACTTCAGTTATTTGATACATCAAAAATTTAAAATGATGGTGACAAAGTATAATTATCCTTCCAAAAAAGTGCAAGATCTTTCGCTTACAAAATTTCTTGGTCACTCAACAAATGCGACCTATTTGTAGCAGAAATACAGCAAACTGTGAAACCTAATGAGTCACACATGAAATTATGTCAATGCAATTACATATTGCCTTGTCAACCATTCACTAATATTTCTTTCGAAATGATCCTAGAAACTGACAACAGTATGCAGTGCCTGTCAAAGGACATGTAGTGAGACATCCGTACAGTGTTCTCATATGAAATGCATCCACTTGAACTCAGCGTTGTGGCTCGAATTATGCAAGGACTTGGTTGCCAAAGTGTTAACACGTGATGCTTGTCTTGTGCATAACCTCTCCACTTCCAGCTGCTCCAACTGCCACTGTTCACCACTTGACTGTGAAATGGTGTAGATTAGAGTCCCAGTTGTGTCTTACAGTGCATTGTATCAGCTCTCAGTGATTCCTGATGATGTCTCCTTCTCCGACACAGCTGCCTACCATTGTGTAAACCTGCTCAGGCTGAACAGCCATTCAAGCACACGTTTTGTGGAGGAACCACCACCAGAATTAGAAATAATTTTTCACAGTAGGCAGTTTACACGTTTGTAAAACATATGTTGTCTCATAATTGTTTGTATCTCCTCTACCAATCTTGAGACTTTGTGTATTATTTCATGTGTTGAGAGTGATGTGATTTATTCTAATAGTAATTAAATTCATTATTCACAGCTTGCATGGATAATGGTAGCAATATACCCTTCAGATATGTAAATAATTTAAGGTGTGCAGGTAACAACTCACTCTATAGCTTTGAAAAAGGATTTAGCTTTACTTCTTAAATTATTTCCATTCCACCAAGCCTGACCGTCTCTCTCTCTCTCTCTCTCTCTCTCTCTCTCTCTCTCTCTCTCTCTCTCTAACACACACACACACACACACACACACACACACACACACACACACACACACACAGAGAGAGAGAGAGAGAGAGAGAGAGAGTTGTGGATCTGGTACTACATATAATTTTGAGTTGTCACCAGTAGTACAGCAACTATTGCTATTGTTGCCAATGCAGAACTGTCTGTATAGATATTGTGTATGTTAACCAAATTCCATTATCTCTGTTGGTCCATCATGGCCAGGGGTCCTACTCTACATCTTTCCATCATTTTGCTGATCAGTTCAGTACGCGAGTGCACCGAACGGTCTCGTTTTTGAAACAGAGCCCCAACATTATTCAGTAAGCATTTCAAAAGCAATGCCGAATGGTCCTAGTGAACCGAAATGCCATTTATCCTTGCACCAACCAATGAAAAGCAATCTGCCTCAGATCCGCGCATGCACATAGCAGCACAAACTCGAAGTGGCCAGCAGCTGACACAGGCGTGCCATTCTTCACAGTACCAAAAAGTGTGGTTAGAGTATGTAATACTGTTCAAATTTCGCTGACCACAGGCTTCCACGAATACAGGATAACTACAGAATATTGACCATGTTCTGGAAACTGTCATAAATGTCACATTATGTCATTTTATTGTCATTCACATCAACGTCTGTTTTGGCTTTTACGTTTCGGAATATGAGTTAGGAATGGAGTGTAGTACCACAATGTTCAAATACATCTGTAGAAACACACAAAAAATGTCATTTTTTTCTGTTTTTCATTGTTCCTTAGTTGCCTCAAAATTCATAGAGGTATGTTCTGTCTATGCAACTAATTGAAGGCAGTTTGTTTATTGCCATACACGTTTTGCTTCCTTTATTCGTGATGATGCTTCACAAATAAAAGAAGCGAAACGTGTATGGAAATAAACTACCTTCAATTAGTTGCATAGACAGAACACATCTCCACGAACCCAAAAAATTGTTTAAGAGAGTGTCAACGAATAAGAAGATGCACAGAATGTGGTTGTAGCTCGCCTCCTACAGAACCAAATGATGAAGTAGCGTACTTCCCTAAATGACACATCAACGATTTGGTTCACAAAAACAAAATTTAAAAAATCGCCTTTTCGAGAGTGTGTGGCGAGTGCAGCTATAGAAGTTTGTTGTAGTTTATAACATGCATCTGATGAATCAAAATGTTTCATATATGGTGGTATAGTCTGAAAATACTGTGGTGGGAACTTTCATCTCTGTCTACTGTTGTTAAGGATTCGATCGCAGATAAATACTTGTGACAAGCTAGAGTATAAAGATGATTACTGCTAGTTTCATTCACAGTAATTTACTTTGTGCTCTTAGATTCCTGTCTGGCCACATTCTCGAAAATCGCTACGTATTCTGAAGGAAAAAAAGAAAAAAGGTGAATTATTTGTGACAAGTAGTAGCATAAATGTCACTGTCAGTTGTTTCACACACAGTAATTTCATTTCTTAAACGTTTGGAAGTCACGAAATGGGGGATACTAGTTAAAGAGAAAGCATGCTCATACGTGTAAATTGCAACGAATATTTCAGAAAAATGCTTAACTTTGATGATTAATGAAGTCTGAGAAGGTGTTGCAAACACGTAGAGCAAAAAAAATTTTCACATGCATTAGTATACGAACCTACGCCCTGTGCCACGGCAGTTCACGTCTTACCAACTTCGCTACTATGACTCGCATACTGTCGGCGCTTCATGTTATGTAATTCCATTCAAGAGAAATTCAGGTTGACTTCATTGTAGAATGATGTGGGCATAAGCTGTAAATGCAGAAAATTTTGGAAGGTTTCCTCTATCAGACTTCACAAAATTCCTTTGCATTGTTACTTAAAAGTTTTAAACGTGTTTTGAAAGTTAACAAGTAAACCATTTGCAGAAAAGGGTACGCGAAGTCACTTGTAATTTCAGCTAACACTCATGTAATATACGTAAGCAGATCCGATGTCTTGATATTTAATGATCTTTAAACTCTTAATTGCATAAAAGTAACAGGTATTTTGAGAGGATATTGACCGAAAACTTTTTCTTTTTGACACTGTAATCATTCACAGTAACAATGTAACCTAACCATATTTCTAACAAAGGAAATAGTCTTCTCAACTCACTTTCCAACCAGACTCATGCTGTGGTGATTCTTTAGTAACACAATCACTAAATCCAATGCTAATGCCGCTGAATGTCTTTAAAATAACAAATTATAGGTGTAAATAAACCACAAAACTGAACAACAGGGCCATACCAAAATCTTAAACCTCTCGGTACAGTTATGTTGAAAAATCGGTGGGAGGACCATTAGGTAACAACTCTCAGAAGCTTACTGAATAGGAAATTCGAATAAAAAACGGAAAATGACGCCTCTACCGAGAGTAATCTACTGCACCAATCGGTATGAACAATATAGAATAGGGCCCCAGGCCCCATATACTTTTATCCATATAAGCGGACTTATCGTATAGTGCCATAAAAAGATGCTGTAACATCTTCGTATAAGCATTTGTAAAACAATCTGAATTCACAATACCCATTGTTTTATGGAGCTATTCAATACGTTCGTTTATTTGGATAAAAGTGGATAGGGCCTGAAGATAGCAAAATGAATTGCTGAAACTGGTTGCTTTCAGAATAAAATAAAATATCTTAAAGTATACAGCTGTTGGTGAAGTTTATTGAGATTGAAAATTCCATTATAGTGCCCAAAATCCAACAGTTTCATGTATGATGTTCTCGGTGGACAATACAAATCAGATCAGTAGTATATATCTGACTAATGCCTGGGAGATTTATGCTCCGTCTACTCCTCGAGCTATCTTTCTTAGACACTTAGCAAGGTGATTATTTTCATTTTCAGAGCTCCTAAGAGCTGTAGTAGCAGCAGCAGCAGAGTTAGCTTTATTTCAAAAATAGGTTCCATGAACCTTGCTTGACTTTCAAAGTAGTCCAGCAGCTAACAAACTGAACAACCCATTCTCCTTCACAACTAGGACATCACTGCTTGTATAAGCACATACATCAAACAACCCAAATTCCAATACATAAGTTTTGTTCATTGTCACATTGGAAACAGTCAAAAAAATTTTCACATATAAAGAACATTTCAAATTAACACTGATCACCACCCATCTTCACTCCTTAGACTAACAACACCATCATTAAACTGGATCATGTATAAATTCAACTTGGTATTTTAACCAAAAAAACATAATTTTCCTTAATTTGTATAACAATTGCTATATTACAATGCACATATTATAAATTAACATGATCTATATATAAAAAATACTGTAAATATTTTGACTCTATAACCTATTTAATAAAGCTTCTTCCAATGATTAAACAAATAATTTCAAACTCAATAAATATAAATTTTTCACAATTTTGCTAAATATCTCCATAAATCTTCAAAATGTAAATTTAACTTAATCAAATTTAAGTAATAAATAGCATTTACAGATTTATAGTTTTTTACATGCAAATTTCAGTTAGTCCCAGTCATCATCATTGTAATCTGCACTTCCCGATGCCGCATCAGGTATTGCTTCTGGAGGTGGGATCATTGCAGAAACCCTACTCATCACACCTGCAGCTGGGGAATCTGTTTTTGCTCCAGATATTCCCTAAACAAAAAACATACATTCAAGATTAAATTCATAAGACAATGGCAACAACAAGAACCCCTCGTTGCTTCTTCTTCAAACAGTTTACATAAATGACCTTTAATTTTTTTTTTTTTTTTTGGAAACTTAATAGAAGAGTGAGTGAACTGTCAAAAAATTCTCAAAAACATCGCTGAAATCAAGCTAATTTTTTTCATTTATGACAGTGTGGAATTGGCTAGGATAGAGGTAATCCAGTATTTATATTCTGTTTTGATAAAACCACTTTCTCTTCTACTGTTCATTTTTATGCCAATGATTGTCAGCTGGTAAAATATCAATGACTAGACACTGTAGCATACTATATGACACAAACTTTCATGTAGTCATCTCTGTGAATTCTATAGTTGTTCTGTAGATATGCTTGGCACCATGAGCATATACATTATCTGACTACGCAATGCAGTTTGGTTAGAAGTATTAATTTCCAAACTTTTTTCCATTGTGGCGCATCACTTCATTTTTCTTTTTTCACATTATTTCTTGTTTTAATTTGTTTGACCTTTGGCTATATTTCTTAACAGTAAACACAGCAACTAGGATCATTACACTGGACTTTGTATTTCATCACTAGTGAGACACTTCCCAAGCACCTAGCAACACACGATGTATCTGTGGACATCTCAATAAAGTGGCAATTTTATCAATGCAGATACTTTTCAAGAATCAAGATTTGTGGCACTGTTCCCAGTGTACCAAGAACCATTGGAACCACTTTCACCAGTTTATACCAGCATAATTCTGCTGTAGTTTGATTTTTCACGTCCTTGTATCTGCTAAGTTTTCCAGTTGTTTCTCGTCGATTCTTCATTCACCTCGGATGGGAATGTCAATAACCCAGCCTTTCTTTTTCTCCACAATTTTGATCAATGGCATACTGTGTTCCAGCATTCTGTCTGTCTGTCTGTCTGTCTCAAGTCCCACAGTAGTTTTGCATGTTTGTTATTGACAACTGTTTCTGGCTTATTGTTCCACCAATTCTTTGCCATTGGCAGATGGTAATTTTGGCAGAATTTCAAGCGGATCATTTGTGCCGCAGCATAGTTCTGCTTGTAATCAGTCTGAGCAGTTTTTTGCAACAGCTCAAGCTGTGGTCATTTCCTCAGCCTCTTTGGAGAGGCTGCACTTTTGGTCTTCTGCTTATTTCTCAATTCTGGCTTTGATAGGATGACTTCTGATGGCTTGTTCTTGAATAGCAAAAACCAGTACTTCAGTTTCCTTCTTTAAGGTTCTGTTAGTCTGCCAGTAACATGTCTTTTCATTATCTGTTTTGCCTTTGATCTTCTCCAAATGCTACCCACACAATACTTCATTGTGCAAGCTGTGAGCCTAGTACTGTTTCAGTTTTCAAATACTGATTTTATTTTTATTTTTTATTTTTATTTTATTTTTATTTTTTTGTACTTTAACAAGTTTTCTGTCATTGACTTCATTCAGAAGCAGTTCTTGGCTATCTTTGGTGCATTGGCATGAATTTTCAGGGGAAAAATGCGATTTAAAAATCATGATACACAATATTTAGTTTATTACTCAAGACATTGTATCTTTTATTTTGTTATCTTATACTTACACCTATGTTTAGCCCTTTGACAGTTATTATTCTCTGCCTAACACTATTTGGAGTAACAATGTCGTGCAAATAAGTTATACTACAATATTGTTACATTCCATCCTGGATTTTCCATTGTTTGAAGTTATACTATTTCATTCACAGTATTGAGTTTGGACTTTCACTTTATGCACATTGTCATTTTGTTAAAACAATAATTCCTACTCCAAAAAGAAATTGGTTCACTTTTCTAAAGTTAATGAATAGAAAACTCTAGAAAAACACTGTGTAATGTCATGACTAATTACTGAAATTAAAATCAGTTCAGTAGAAAATAATGTTTAACATGATTGGTTGTACCAAGTAATACAACATCAGCATTTACTCTTTGTAAATGGTTGTAATTAAAATAATTAAGCACCAATTTGCATATTATAATATTCATTGTTAAAGGTTCTCGTAATGTGGAATTTGACACTCAGTCTCTACATTTTGCAAAAGATTTGTTGTTTAAAAAATGTCTTTGTGCTCTGCTGACCTCTGTATCACATGTGAAATGTTATATATTAACCTTTTTTCACTGTAATTAACATATAACGTAAATTATAATAATGCTTAAGGCTGTTGACATTGTTACAATACACTGCCTCACAAAAACAGTGTAACTGGTCCTTGATATACTGGCTTTGGCACGAAGTTGACATCTGAGCTGGTCTCTGACATTTTCTGGTGGGGACAGATGTAGGGATCTTGCATAGGAATACCTCAACATCACACAGACAGTTCACCGAGACACATTCCGTGTGTAATGGGTCCTGCGCTGTTGAGAAGTGGCACCAAGTAAGTTACTCTCGCACGAGAGGTAACACGTGAGGATGCGGAATATCTGCGGCGTTATGCACTGCTTGGCCGTCAGACTTTCTTGAATCACTACCAGCCGTGACCTGAGTCATACCTGATGGACCCCCAACACCACCATCTACATACATACTCTGCAAGCCACTGTATGATGTGTGGCAGATGGTACGCTGTACAACTATCAGTCATTACCTTTCCTGTTCCATTTACAAACAGAGCAAGGGAAGAAAGACAGACTGTATGCCTCCATATGAGCTGTAATCTCTCTAATCTTATCTTCACGTTCCTTAAGGGAAATGTCCACTGGCGGCAATAGAATCATTCTGCAGTCAGCCTCGAATACAGGTTTTCTAAATTTTCTCAACAGCACTCTGTGACAAGAACATTGTCTTCCCTCCAGCAATTCCTGTTCGAGCTCCCAAAGCATCTTTGTAACATTTGCGTGGTGTTCGAATCTACCTGTAACAAGTCTGGCAGCCTGCCTCTGAATTGCTTAGATGTCTTCCTTCAATCCAACCTGGTGTAGATCCCAAACACTAACAGTATTCAACAATGGATCGCACTAATGTCCAATATGTGGTCTCCTTTACAAATGAATCACACTTTCCTAAGATTCTCCCGATAAACCAAAGTCAACACCTTGCCTTCCCTACTACAATCCCTACAGGCTCATTCCATTTCATATTGCTTTGCAACATTATGCCTAGATATTTAATCGACATGAATGTGTCGAGCAGCATACTACCAATGCTGCACTCTAACATTATGGTTTTTGTCCCCCCTACTCATCTGCATTAACTTACATTTTTCTACAGATACCTTCCCATAAACCTCAGCATCATCAGTAAAACAGCCACAGACTACTGCTTACCCTGTCTGCCAGATCATTTATGTATACAGAAAATAACAGCAGTCCTACAACATTTCTCTGGGTCATTCCTGACAATACCCTTGTCTCCAGTGAACACTTGCCATCAAGGGCAATATACTGGGTTCTGCTACTTAAGAAGTCTTTGAGCCACTCACATACCTGGGAACCCATTCTTTATGCTTGTACCTTCATTAACCGCCAGCAGTGTGGCACTATGTCAAATGCTTTACAAAAATCTAAGACTATGGAATCCGCCTGTTGCCCTTCATCCATGGTTCGCCAGATCTTGTGTGAGAAAAGGGCAAACAGTTTCGCGCAAGCAATGCTTTCTAAAACCTTGTGGACAGTAGCTTTTCCCTCTCAAGGAAATTTAATATATTAGAACTGAGAATATGTTAAAGGATTCTGCAGCAAACCTATGTAAAGGTATTGGTCTACAATTTTGCAGGTCTGTTCTTTTGCCCTTATTATATATGTTAGTCACCTGCACTTTTTCCCTGTTACTTGGCACACTGCACTTGGTGATAGATTCACAATAAATGCAAGCTAAGTAAGGGACCAGTGCTGTAGAGTACTCTTTGTAAAACCAAACTGGGATTCCACCAGGACCTGATGACTCATTTGCTTTCAACTTTCAGTTATTTCTCTATACCAGTGACGGTTATTCTCCATATAGGAGTCTGTGTGATGGTCAAATGCAGACTGTTTGTATGATTTCTTAAATGAAAAAATTTAAAACTTACTGCCACACCAGACTAGTCAACAAATGACTGGACGAAAACCTTACTCCCACTTAGCAATTTTTCATAGGACCAGAATTTTCTCGGGTTCTCGGCAAGATTTACTGCTAAGGTATGATGGTGGTGGTCATAAGCTTCACGCATTGATCTTTTTACAGACTTACAGACTTCTATCAACCTCTGCCTGTCATTTGCGAGTTTCCCTTTGAATTGAGAGTGAAACAGCATTTTCTCCCTCAGCATTTTTCGAATTTTGTTGTTAAACCACAGTGGATCTTTTCCGTTCTTAATCCACTTACTCGGCACATACTTCTCCAGTGTATGATTTATGATCTATTTAAACTTTGGCCATAATTCCTGTACGTACATTGTACTGGAATTAAATGATGTCAATTCACTGCCTAATTGATATGTTAACAACAGTCTGTCTACCTTTCTAGCAGAAATACTCTCCTAGCCTTCTTGATTGATGTATTACCTTTAGTAACCAATGTCACTATGATGACATCATGGTCACTAGTCCCTTTACCTATACTGACACCAATTAGGTCAGGTCTGTTTGTAGCTACATAAGTCTGAAGTATTTACATTGCGTGTGGGCTGTTGAACTGGCTGCTCATGATAGCTTTCGGAAAACTGTGTTGAAAATAACTTTGCAAGACTTGTCTATCTGTATCCCCTGCAATGAACCCATAGACGTCCCAGTCTATACTTGGTAGGCTAAAGTCACCTCCAACTAAAGCCTGCGTCACCACCTAGGATGGCCCTTCTGTGCATAGAGGAGGGGGGATAAGAACTGTGCATACGTGGCAGCAGAAAGTGGGCAAACAAGCTCACGTTGTCGAACTGTGCTGCTGCGGACAACAGTCAGGCTTGTTTGCCTACGGTACATTGTGTAACGTATATACATTGTATATATTACATGTTCAACTCTATGAAGGGAATAATAAATATTAAAACAAATTTCCATCAATTGTCATGAGAGAAATATTAATTAATCTTTTGACGATGTTGCGTCCACTGTTCCACAGATTTACTCTGCGTGACGTCAGGAGGCAAGAACAGCTGACACAGCTTTGTGAAGATGTGAAGTAGAATTGCTCTCAAAATGACAATTGTCTAATGACAAGGTCATTGAAACTGCTTGCAATAATTATCATTTATTGCAATTTTAACTGCATTGCAAGTAAAAATTTAATACACAACAAAATTATCTTCAAGAACAATCCGAAATCATTTTTTTTGCTTGACAACTGCTTCTTCTCAATAGAACTTTTAAAAATGTGTAGGTGTGTGTGTGCGGATGTGTTTAACTATAGTTACGTGTAATCACTGCATGTAAAAAAGAATTAGCGGTAGAAAAACTAATGTAAAATACTATCATAAAAATGGTCAGTAAGTTGTCATATTTTTCGCTGGTAATGGGCATTATGAGTGTAAACAAACGTTCGACATTACAGTGACAGACAGTATTTATGATCCATTGAACAAGCAAACAATTAACCAACAGCTGCGAATAACACAAGAGAATGCTGACTGATAACATCGAAAACCACCGATATCTCGACAAGTAACGGTTACGGTCATTTTAGAGCCTTATCCAGTTCATACCTCGAAAATGACAGAGGTTTACATGTGGAAATATCGGACTTCTGATGAATTTATCCAGCTGCATTCTCGTTTGTTGTTAGAGCATACAGCATGGTGGGAGAAACTTAACTCCTCCTTGGGCAATATGTTGAACATTATAGTCTGCATAATTAAAAAGATACGAAGTCTTAATCAAAAAGGCTAGGAAGTTCTCATTATTATGTATGCAACTGATATGTCGACAAACACATTTTTTAAACCACAAATCTTTAAAACTAAGAAATATTATTACTTTGTTCCAAAGTCTACATCGTAACACCGTCACTTCTATTGGAGGATTTCCGGACAATCTGATTGTAAACTTACGATGATAGGTTCAAGGCTTATATCCATCATCACTGTCAAGTTTCTTCTTTCTGAAGCTTTTCAGCATGGCGCACAGACTGTGCCCACGCTACAGTTGGTATGTTGTCTGTTGCCTCATGCACAAGCAATTCAGTATATGTTATCTTGAATGTTTGGTTTATTTCTCCCACATAGCCTTAAAACTCTTTGTCCATATTAATTCTATGGGACTACGCTGGCAGTGACGTGGGTAAATGCAAAACTGTGTGACCCCCATTCACATATAAAGAACTGAAGTTTTTACATTCTGTCACATGACTTGTATAAATTAACGAGCTGCAGGATATTGGTATGAGTCTGGACTGCACTGTGCTTAATATTTTTATCTTCAAGCCGTGGAAAATATCTCATTTTCTAGTGTTTGTACTTTGTGTTTTCTCTGTAATAGTTGAATTATAACTGGCAATGACCAACTTCAAAGCAAGGTAGCAAGGTGTGACAAGAATTGTGAATCACCTCACAAAATTGACAGTGTTCATTTCTGAATGGTAGTCACTGTTTTTCTTACATGTAAACACAAGAGTATATTCAGAAACGAAAGCAGAACAAGAGTCAGCATGCAGAATAATTATCCGAGAACTTATTCCTATGAGAACTTTAAAACCGTCAGTACCATCACTCATTTCCCAGCAGATCTTCCTGGAATGATTCTACTGACCCATGTTTCATCAAGGTAATACACTCTTGAACCATCTCCTCCTCCTGTATCATTAATCTTTATATAGGATATGGTTCGTGTTGCACCTATGCCATCTCTTTGAACTAAAAACTATATAGGATATAGTTCGTGCTGCACCTATGCCATCTCTTTGAACTAAAAACTCTCTTCTCTACATATCTGGAACCAATGTCTTTTAATATTCTTTACATTGACGAAGTGCTTACCACTGAAGCCTGCTTAACTGTAACACATTTTTGTGATGTCGAGCATTCATCATTCACATGGAGTGCTTTAAAACATCGTTTTTAAAACTATCCATTTATGTTCCAGGTTCCTTGTGATTTTTATGCTTTTCAGGCGATATGAAACCAATTTTTTCTACGGTTGCTACAGCTTTGACACTTTCGTTTACAGTTCTCTTGCTGACACCACATGGTTCAGGAGTCTGTTCTTAAGTTTTCAAATATTGACAGTAGGAGACCTGCTTTCAAATTCACGTTTGAAAAGTTATAAATGTGGTAAATAATCCCCTTCGCCTACTTGTGAAGCACTTCACATTTATTGCCGCCACCTGGCTTTCTTTTTAATTGCACTTAAACATTTACAGATACACATACACAGCTATATTGCTGCAAGGGAAAAAAAGGAAACAAAAACAAAATTACAGTTGAATGAATAATTCAGTTATCATGTAGTACAGCAACAGTGCAACATGTAGAAGTGAGATTCTCATTCTCTGGCTGTAACTCTCCGCTAGCCGCTCGGAAAGAGAATGAATATTATTGGCTGCCAGTGGCTAGTGGAGGGGGATGTGCAGAACTGCTGAAAATTGGGCCACCTTCTTACATGACGCGAACAATAATATTGCATTATCTGGGTATTTCTGCACTACTGACGGTAGACTCTCTGTCAACGATTCCAAAATCATCAGAGCGGTATTGGGGCCCATTAAAACCATCCAGCAATTAACTTGATTTCATCTAGACCTGTTACACGCTACCAGATAACTTCACTGACATACTTGGATTCAACCTCAGTAGAGAGAATATTTTTGTCAACTCCAACGAACATACCCACTACTATGGCATCTAATCTGTCTTTGAGATATATATTCTTTGAGTCGATAAATATCTCAGGGCTTTCTGCCTCAGGTTTCAGCCAGCTTTCTGTTCGTAGAATAATCTGACCATGAGATGTTCTCTGGAGGGCACTAAATCTGGGTGATATGAATAATTTGACAATTTACTGATTACATTTTGACAGCCAAAGTGCCTGTGCCCTGAACACTGTCTGCTTTCACTATCTGTGGGTTGTTTGGAGAGAGTTCATCAGGGAATGTCAACCTACTGCCTACGTTAGCTTTGGCAGCTGGTTTCTGAATTTGATGCTTCAAAATGGAGTGCAAGATTTTGTTACAATGCAGATCAGACGAATTTAAATAAAATGAGGACATAATACATTTTTCACAGAATTCAACTTTTCATTTAAAAAATTACCAACCATGACTTGCATGTTAGAAATCAACATATTCCAAAGATAGAACCTGGGCAATTTTTATTAATCAAATATGGAAAAAAACAATTCTCGACAACAGCTTACACTAGAGAAGCATAAATTATGTGCTAATAATAGCAATGTTAATTGCCACAGGATTTTTGCAGAACTTTAAGCAAACAATATATAAAAATTGAAAAAAAGATATAAATAATTTTATCCTCACGAGATTATTAAGAACTGGAATGTTACACTGTCAAATTATCCAGCTCATTTTGTGTCCAACACACGATGCCTACAGTGTATCTGATGATAGGTATGGCCCTGGTATAAATTGCCTTGATGGTATTGCTGCTATTCAGTTTGCTTTTCAAAATTTTTCTGACCCTTTCGGTGTACTCTTTTCTGATCAGATGTTTTACATGCACCTACTTAATGATGCACAACTTCAAAATGCCTAGGTATTTGTAGACTTCTGGCTGGTTCCACTTCACAGTTTGCCTATTTGGTATTTTGATGTCTTCACTTTCTGAGATTTTGCCCTAATGTAATGTCAGTGTGGTGCACTTATCTAAGGTGAGTTCCTTGCTAATGTCACTGCTGAAGATTCTAATTGTATTTGTCACCACTGGATTTCAGTTTCATATTTTCTACAGACCTTCAGGTCTTCCATGTACAGTACATGGGATAATTTCTTACTGTTTGACAGCCCAGGTTTCTTTACTGTAAGACAGTTGACAGTGGGATCAAGGCGATGATAAACAGCAGTAGAGCCAACAAGCCCACTGAAAACTGTCTAGTTCGCAACTTTCATTTCTGACAAATAGTTCTGTCTTCCAGTGCTGCATTAATTTTTCTGCGAACTCCTGTGTTTTTTGAAGACCCTGATGTTATCCAGGCACTTCCCAATCCCAATAATTATTATTATTATTACTTCTTTCTTGTCTCAGACATTATGTCTGGTTAAAAATGGAAGATGACGCGGACCTTGATCAAGCGTGACTTCCTTTTAACTGTACGGTATATGTTACATTGCATTTAGGAACTTTCGGGTAATTGAACAAGTGTCAATAATTACAGATTTCTGTAGTTGTATATATAAGTTTGGATGTAGCTGCATTGCATTGATGTACTGGTGGATATTGTGTGGTATGACTCCTGTAGTTGATAGTATAATTGGTATAATGTCAACTTTATCCTGATGCCACATGTCCTTGGCTTCCTCAGCCAGTTGGATGTATTTTTCAATTTTTTCTCCTGTTTTCTTTTGTATATTTGTTGTAGTGGGTATGGATATTTTGATTAGTTGTGTTAATTTCTTCTTTTTATTGGTGAGTATGATGTCAGGTTTGTTATGTGGTGTTGTTTTATCTGTTAGAATGGTTCTGTTCCAGTATAATTTGTATTCATCGTTCTCCAGTACATTTTGTGGTGCATACTTGTATGTGGGAACATGTTGTTTTATAAGTTTATGTTGTAAGGCAAGCTGTTGATGTATTATTTTTGCTACATTGTCATGTCTTCTGGGGTATTCTGTATTTGCTAGTATTGTACATCCACTTGTGATGTGATCTACTGTTTCTATTTGCTGTTTGCAAAGTCTGCATTTATCTGTTGTGGTATTGGGGTCTTTAATAATATGCTTGCTGTCATATCTGGTGTATATTGTTTGATCCTGTATTGCAATCATGAATCCTTCCGTCTCACTGTACATATTGCCTTTTCTTAGCCATGTGTTGGATGCGTCTTGATCGATGTGTGGCTGTGTTAGATGATACTGGTGCTTGCCATGTAGTGTTTTCTTTTTCCAATTTACTTTCTTCGTATCTGTTGATGTTATGTGATCTAAAGGGTTGTAGAAGTGGTTATGAAATTGCAGTGGTGTAGCCGATGTATTTATATGAGTGATTGCTTTGTGTATTTTGCTAGTTTCTGCTCGTGCTATAAAGAATTTTCTTGAATTGTCTACCTGTCCATAATGTAGGTTTTTTATGTCGATAACTCCCCTTCCTCCTTCCTTTCTGCTTAATGTGAATCTTTCAGTTGCTGAATGTATGTGATGTATTCTATATTTGTGGCATTGTGATCGTGTAAGTGTATTGAGTGCTTCTAGGTCTGTGTTACTCCATTTCACTACTCCAAATGAGTAGGTCAATATTGGTATAGCATAAGTATTTATAGCTTTTGTCTTGTTTCTTGCTGTCAATTCTGTTTTCAGTATTTTTGTTAGTCTTTGTCTATATTTTTCTTTTAGTTCTTCTTTAATATTTGTATTATCTATTCCTATTTTTTGTCTGTATCCTAGATATTTATAGGCATCTGTTTTTTCCATCGCTTCTATGGAGTCACTGTGGTTATTCAATATGTAATCTTCTTGTTTAGTGTGTTTTCCCTTGACTATGCTATTTTTCTTACATTTGTCTGTTCCAAAAGCCATATTTATATCATTGCTGAATACTTCTGTTATCTTTAGTAATTGGTTGAGTTGTTGATTGGTTGCTGCCAGTAGTTTTAGATCATCCATGTATAGCAAATGTGTGATTTTGTGTGGGTATGTTCCAATAATATTGTATCCATAATTTGTATTATTTAGCATGTTGGATAGTGGGTTCAGAGCAAGGCAGAACCAGAAAGGACTTAATGAGTCTCCTTGGTATATTCCACGCTTAATCTGTATTGGCTGTGATGTGATATTATTTGAATTTGTTTGGATATTAAGTGTGGTTTACCAATTTTTCATTACTATGTTTAGGAACTGTATCAATTTAGGATCTACTTTGTATATTTCCAATATTTGTAGTAACCATGAGTGGGGTACACTATCAAAAGCTTTTTGGTAATCAATGTATGCATAGTGTAGCGACCTTTGTTTAGTTTTAGCTTGATATGTCACCTCTGCATCTATTATCAGTTGCTCTTTACATCCTCATGCTCCTTTGCAACAGCCTTTTTGTTCTTCATTTATAATTTTGTTCTGTGTTGTATGTGTCATTAATTTCTGTGTAATGACTGAAGTTAATATTTTGTATATTGTTGGTAGGAATGTTATGGGGCAATATTTAGCTGGGTTTTCTGTGTCTGCTTGATCTTTAGGTTTCAGATAAGTTATTCCATGTGTAAGTGTATCAGGGAATGTGTATGGGTCTGCAATGTAACTGTTAAATAATTTAGTTAGATGTGAATGTGTTGAGGTGAACTTCTTTAGACAGAAATTTGCTATTTTATCTTTTCCAGGGGCTTTCCAATTGTGAGTAGAATTAATTGCTTGGGTGACTTCATGTTGCAAAATTATCACTTCAGGCATTTGTGGTATCATCTTGTACGTATCTGTTTCTGCTTGTATCCACCGTGCATGCCTGTTATGTTGTACCGGGTTTGACCATATGTTGCTCCAGAAGTGTTCCATGTCTGTTATGTTTGGTGGATTGTCTATTTTAATGTGTGTGTTATCTATTGTCTGGTAAAATTTCTTTTGGTTTGTGTTGAATGTTTGGTTTTGTTTCCTTCTATTTTCACTTTTTTTGTATCTTCTAAGTTGTTTGGCCAATGCTTGTAATTTCTGCTTCTTTTCATCTAATTGCTCTATCACTTCTCGTTGTGAGATTTTACCTAACCTTTTTCGTTTTTTTTCTGACATTTCATTTCTTATAAATTGTGTTAGCTATCCGATGTCTTTTCTCAGTTTTTCTATTCTGATCTGTAGCCTGTGTTGCCATGCTGGTTTTGTGGGTTTCTTCTGTGTGTTGGTTGGTTCTGATCTCTGCCTAGTGTGTATACTTAGTGTAGTGAGTGCTCCTATATAAACCAGTAGTTGTAACTCTTCCATAGTTGTGTTTTCATTTATTTTGTTGTGTATGATTGTGTTGATAGTTTTTATTGTTGTTTCGACTTGTGGGTTATTTGGCGGTCTATGCAAGAATGGTCTAATGTCTGTATTTGTGACTTTGTATTCTATATATGTCAGCTGAAATTTTTCTTCTATATCTAACATGTGTGTCACTTCGTGTTCTTATTATTATTATTATTATTATTATTATTATTATTATTATTATTATTATTATTATTATTATTTACAGCCATTCCAATTAGAAACGGTTTCCTTATTATGTTATGTAAATTTTATTTTTATTAAATCAATTCAACTTTGGATTCTTGGTGAAACCTTGTATAGTATATTAACTAAATGAAACACTTTTTTAATGTTGTTTCACAAATTTTATTATTACTGAACGACCTAGGTTTCAAGTTATATGCCCATTTTCTAGTACACAACTGATCCCAAAAATGGGAACAAAACAAAGATAAACATGTCAACTTCTTAATATATTGATAATTGACTTAAACTAGAAAAATTATCTGTGTTAACAATTTTGATGCAGTTACATATGTATTATTTTTTTTTTAAATCCATTAAGCAGCATATACAAAAACTATGGATAAACATATGAATGTCATCTATGTGTGGGAATGTTCCACTAGGCATCTCCAGAAGTTCTTGGAAAAGGTGAATCAGTGACATACTACATAAGCATCAGTATGTAGCTACAGGATTCCACTGTTAATTTCCTAGACATCAACTTAAAAATAGAAAATAGCAGCCATAAATTCAATATTTACTAGAAAGACTTCTTTACTGACACATTCATGCCAGCTTCCTTTCAACATACAACATGCAGCATTCCACCACATTATTCACTGTATCCTTTCAACCACCATGTCCCAAGAAGACTATGGACAAGAACCAAATACAATAAAAATAATAATTTTGAATCCAACATTATTGGCAAAATTCTCAATTAAAAAAATGAAGAAGTGAAAAAGATCCCTACTGCACCCAGTGAACAATGTAGAGAGACTGAAAAGGAAATAGTGTAGTTTACCTTTTATAGGTAAAATTTCAAAAAGGATATGCAACATTTTGAAGACAAAGGGTTTCTTTTTGTTTTTCTCTGTTTCACAGACATTAGGCAGAAATGTCTTCAGTTCAAAAAATAAATAACCAGCCATCATAAAAAATGTGGTTTAATATCCCCAGCAGCAGACATTGTGATGGAGGCAGATGAGCTGGCATGAGTAGAGCAGCAGAGTAGTAGTCCAGAAGCCTATTACGCAGGTCCCTTGTGTCGCATATTATGGGCAGACACCCTGATGCAAGTGTTTACTTGTGGGCGGCAGTAAGCGGAGCGCGCCAGTGCTCATGCTGAGCTCAACTACCACAGACCTCAGCTTGTACTTCATGCCAAGCGATGGTGTCCTGTGCTTAGTTGTTAGCCAGTAATATGCAAAGTTAATGCCATGCATGTGTATACATGGCTTCTAATAGATTGACTCCCATTGTTTCTTTCCTCTTTTCCCTAATTGGGTTCTGTTTCCCGGTTGCTATCGAGTCACTGTCAGCCAGTGAGTAAACTTGCTAACAGTGTAGACTAGCAGTACTGTTACACCTGTGCGAACACTAAAGTGGTGATGAAGGACATCCTTACTCATGTGACTCTTTTCTTCTCTCTCCCTCCCCCTCCCCCCTTTTCATAGTGTTAATTTTGGACTACAATGGGTTTGGCATTTCTGCAATGCTTGCAAAACAGTCATGCCTACAGAAGAACAAGGAGCAGCAACAGCAGCAGTGGCGGTGGCTGCAGCAAAAGGAGCAGATGCAGATGCTGATCAACCACAATGCGGACTTGCTCCATGCCCCTGCCTTTACCAGCAGGTTCCCACTGGGCAGTTTCTCTGTCCCCAATGCTGTTTGCTGGTTTCAATGAGTCTACAGAAAGGTGGGAGAATCACCTGCACCAGTTCTTGCTGCGCTACCAGGTAAGGAGTATCATCAATCCAGTTGACCGCCTTGTTGTTGTCCAGCAGTGCAGGTTCACACGGAGTTATCGACTGAGAAACTCACCTTTGACAAGTTTTGTCAGTTGCTCAAGCAGTATTTCAGTCATCAAACCCATGTGGTGGCGGCACGGTGGCAGTTTAACCAAGACTGCAAGAAGCTCGGCAATTGTATGCAGCCTGGATTGCTGATTTTCAGGGCCTCTCAGCCAAGTGTCATTTTGAGTGCCCCAAATGTGCTACCTCTTATCAGACTCCCTAATTTGGGACATGATTAATCATTTAGCTCCTGATCACAAGGTTCAGACTTGGGCATGGCTACGTCTGATCCGTCTTTAACTAAAGTTGCCCAAATTGCAAAACCGCATGAGCTTATGGCGGCAGCAAGCGACATCCTTTCTGATAATTGCAGGTGTCTCAATTAGGTTAGCATGGTAAACAGCCCCTGGTGTCCTGCAAGATATCCTTGGCGGCCAAGCCTCCCACCAAGTCACTGTGTTGTCACCTTTGATGGTTCCGGTGCAGCGGCATCGTTAGGCTGCCCATCTTCACTCACATCAAGCTCAGTGGGATCAAGTCACTCGCAGTGTTGTAATTCCTGCCCAGTGCGGATTTTCGGTCCTCAGTGTCATTATTCTTTTGGGCGAGCCAGCGGTCCTGCCCAGATTGTCATTTGTTACCTGTTCGGCATTCCATTGTGCATAACAATAGCATGTGGTGAGTTCAACCTAATTCAATCATCCGAATTCAAAGAATGTCGGGTTTTATGCACAATTTGCAAGTTATCATTTGTGTTCAATTTGGGCAAGCCCTTCTCTTCTTTTTAAGGCGCTGTAAGTGTCAGACTTCTTCATTTTAAAGATCACTCTATTGGACACTGATAATTTGTAAACATCCCATAGTGTTTTATTTGGTTTCTGTACCAGGTGGTCTGACATTTTATCTGTAACTATTATATTGATATCACCTGAAAAATAATTTTTCTCTGTGTATAATTGTGTTTGTTGAGTCATTGATTGTATTAAAACAGCATGGGTACTAATACACTAAGCTCAGGAACTACTCTGTCGGTATATTTGGGACTTTAGATGCAGACTCTTATATTTAAACACACTATGCTTCCCACATACAATCTGAGATCTCAGCAGCTATCCACGTAACTCCCAATGCCTTCAGCTTTGTAAATATGTAATAAGATGTGGTCAACCATGTCAGCAGCCTCAAACAGACCTACAATTATACCAACTGCATAAGCAACCTTGTCTATAGCCTAAAGTACAATTTGTTTGCATCCAAATTTCTGAAATCAAATTCTCCTTTACCAATTTTTTTCAAATTTAATTCATTAGCCTCACTTACAACCTAATTTTATTATTTTTGTGTATGGTGACAGCTTGGAAATTGTGCTGTAATTTTCTGTTTCTTTGGCTTCACTTTTTTGTGCATTCTTGTACAATTTAGATAGCTGACTGAAAGTGCTCTTTTTTACATCTATCAAAGGAAGTTTTCCTGATTTATCCTTTTGACATTACAGTACAGAAAAAAAAGATTATTTACGAAGTAATTTCTACTTTCTCGGGAGTACTTTAATGTATTCTGCTCCTCAATATGTTACTGTTTTTCTTTTGAGACAGTAATATCCTCACATCATACTTTACCATAAGCTATTTGACATCCACTGCTTGGGCAAGACCTCCACCAGACTTCTCAATGCATTAAGGCCTTCAGCTATACATGTAAATGAACAAAACTTAGCTAGAAAAAAAGAAAAAAATCTCTAACATTGAAGTAAATACAAACCTTTCTTCGCATTGCTAATTTTGCATGCAGGTCTGCCATGAAATCGCCACCACCACCAACATCAGGCAGCTTGCTGCCAGCACCACCACTGCTGCTCACACCAGTCTGCTTCTCTTCCTACAAAAAAACTCAGTGTCATCGTTTCTAGAAAACAGTTCACAAGATCTCACATCAACATTAGTATTTTTTATTGGCAAGGAGGATTAACACATTTCTTTCACAGTGAACACAAAAGTTCCACTTCCTTGAAAATAAACTAACATGAAATTATTTATTGTTGACACGGAGATAGTAGAGCCATGATTATGAATCAGAGATTTAAAAGAGAATGACACACATTAATTTACTACCAGGACCAATCTTAATTATTGTACTTGTCTGTCTGTAAAACAAATCAAAAATGAAAATAGATGAACTTAAAACAAAAAAAAAAACAAACATTAAGTTCCCTGGGAACTGCAACAATTGTTTTTTTGTTCTAGAATTCATGCTATGAGATGAAATTCAGGTAATTATGAAGGGAAAGTGTTCCAAAATAACTGCATGACTGACTCACGTGAATTTTGGTCAGATATCAACAACAATAATCATGTAGCAGGACTGGAAATTAAAAAACGTCCTGACGAAGTTAACTGAGAACTGCTATTTTTGTGTGTATCCCATTGCTCACTGAAATACAAGCATATTAGTGTGTGGACCCCTCCAGACACAGTATCTGATATCACATAATTCTTGCATCATTGTTGTGATTTAATAGACAGTATCTTTTTGGATCATCATCTCTTGTAATACAGTGGGACAGTTCAGAATTCAATGGCGGGGGTGAGCTATGTGAAGGTAGTTGCTGTCACAGTTTCAGTACAGCAGCAGCAGCATCACAACTGGGGTTTTAGTGTGTGTACCTCTGATGGTATACAAAAAGAAAGAAGACACTGGGAACATTTTACTGTTGTTCATACACCACCACTGTGGGCCGTACATTGGGAACATTTTACTGTTGTTCATACACCACCACTGTGGGCCGTACATTGGCTACATTCACGAAATTATAGTGTTTCTGTTACTCTCCGATTACAAGAGTGTTATTTTATTTGATTACTGGTTAAATTTAGTAATCAGATCTAATTAAAAACACAACTCTCTTCTGATCATAGACTGATACAAACACTACAATTTAAATCATCTGGGTCACTTCACTGTGAACATGTCATACTTCATCAAGATTAAATTCCTTTTCTCAGCTCAGGTAAATGAAGGAGCATATTGTAAACAGTCTCCTGTAAACTGACCAGTACAGCACTATCCTCCATTGCCAGTCTGTCCCAAGCTAAGGAGAAAAAGACCAAACAGTGCTGATTGATGTACCAAGGTGTCAGAAAGAAATTGCAATGCAAACACCTGAAGATTTTGAACAGTGCAAGATCCTGTTTTGGCTTTGAGAATGTGTGGAAACAGCATGGAAAAACATGCAGCAAGACTGCAGCTGGCAAAATGATCGTTATAAACTTAACAGAACTGAACAATGTAACATGAAAGTATGTGAGCCAAATTGTTAACGTAACGTTGCCCGCCGACAACACTTCCACAATAGACTAGGTACTGTGCTGGTGTCCAACCATTCAGATGAGAGGTGGTTGGGGCTTTGAAAAACAGTAATGGACTTTGTGCCACATCAGGTTTCCTTAACAAGACAGCCTAGACTTAAGTAAAATCTGGTAGTTAAAAAAGAACTGCTGATGTTTATTATTATTATTATAATATTATTATTATTATTATTATTGCTATTCAAATCCCTAGTCATACAAGTGGATTGACTAACATGATATTTATGGTAGTTGGTCATAGTTTTATAATAGGAACTCTCCAGGCATTTGCCTGAAATAATTTATGGAAACCACAAAAAACCTAAACCAGAATGGCTGGATGAAGATTGGAGCCTCCATCCACCCAAATACAAGTCCAATCTGCTTAAAAAGCAAAACCACATTCGGTTAACCCAGGGCCGGCCAGAAATTCTGCACGCGTGCGGTGCTCTTGCACATGTGCAACTTCCGGGCCACAGCGTGCACGCCGCAGCCGTCAGCGTTCATGTAGTGCATGTTTCTACGCACAGATGTCGCTCCTCTGTTACACAAAGTGTGTTATCGACACCTCGTATGTATATCACAACCTGGGCTGTATCTGCAAGATCTGTTGCTTCATCGATCGCAACAGAGAAAGCAACAAAGTATTTAGCCTTATTTATTAGCTGCCTGTGCAGATCGCTGGCCATAGCACTGATACGTTTTGTCACTGTTTGTTTGGATAGACTGATTTCTTGAAACCTGATAACGTTTGTGGGACACAAGTTCTGCAGCATCAATCAGACACCCTTTGACAAACTCCCCTTCGGAAAAGGGTTTCCCAGATTGTGCAATTCGTAATGCGATTTTAAAACTTGCTCGCAGTGAAGATTTAGTGTGGTTGTCATTCTGGAAAATTGAAAACAGTACAGTGTACAGCGTACAGACATAAATGTAACACAAGAAACTAAGAGTTCAAGAAGTATCAGTTACTTTGAGGTACAGTAAAATCGAGTTGATGTGTCTCATCCATTTTCTGAAGGACATTTAATTTTGCTTGCCGTTCTTCACTGTTGAGTACACTACACTCGTCTTTGTGATATTTATTGTAATGTCTTTCAATTGAAAACTTACGCTGGACACCTATTATTCGGCGGCACAGCAAACACTGTGAGTTTTCACCAACGGCTACAAAAAAGAATTGCAGTTCCCAGTCATTTTTAAACGACTGAGAACGTAGATCTCCTGTCCTTTGCTTTTTCACAGTACCTGCCATTTCTCAGTACTTCTCTGTTAAGGTTACGGTTACCAGGGGTAAAAGAGACTGGGTATGTTGCGCTCTTGCTTGTACCACATAAACAAGGCAGGGGAGCCGCCACCGTTCATTTAGGACACATGTCTAATAACAGATGTCGCTGTCGCTTGCTGTCGCACACGTGCGCACATGTGCAGCACTTCCGCACGTCTGCACACTGTGCAGCATTTGGCCGGCCCTGGGTTAACCCATGTTTTGTGTGGAAGTTATTTAAGAATATAATAAGTCAGTGCTACACTGTTCATTCTTTCATTTACAATGGATGTGTACAACTGCTTTAGGTTATGGGTTTTGAGGAGACTAAACATTTAAGATCATCAGTATCCTATTCACCCCCAGGATGAAATCAGTAAACCCCATCTGCCTGCGTCTAGTGTTATTTCTGTGCGAGTGTGAGTAAGGCCTGTAAATGCTTGCAAAACGCGTATACGAGGCGCGATATAGGTTCCAGCCAGATTTTCACCTAGTGGGGAAAATCACATCCAGTCTGGCCAGCACACCAGCCCTCATCGGTAATCTGTAGGATGGATTCAAACTGGAGTCAGCGTGCCTCCCTGACCCAGAAACAAGGACTAAGATGCATGGTTATCCTGCCAGGTAGAGATACACAGGTGGAAATTTTAAATCATCCAATAAGTAATTGGTCTCTCTAATGCATGAAAGAAGTCTTGTGTCTTTAACACATGAAAGAAGTCTGGTTTACAGTAGTTTGTAGATGTTATGAAATAATGACACATTAAATCTATTGGTATTGAGCAGTAATAATATGATCTTCATAAGAAGATATGGAAATTGCAGGGTGTAAACAGAAGGTTTGAATCCATGGGCCAGAAGAAGAAGGTAGGAGCAGATACAGTTTGTAGTGGATTTTTCTGAAAACCCAAAGTGGACAACATGGACAATATTCAAATATAATGGCCTTTATGGCCATAACTGAGCACCTAAAGTCAGGTCACATTTGAGCATAAGTCTTGTAGTGCAGAAATAAACAGACTGCTCCCTGTGGCCCATGGCTGTGACATTTTGATTTTGCCTCTGAGCTTCACATCCTTTGGATGCTGCTGCAGTGTGCCTTAATTTTAAGAGTTCCAAACCCTCCCTGAACCTTTGAAACTGAGAGCAATTCACTGCAAACACATTTCACCGAGGTTAAATTTGTGAGGTAGAATGATTAAAAGTTACATGTACCATCCTTTTCACAAGGTAGCTAAATATATCCTCATGTAATGAATACTGAACTGGGTTTTAACTGTAAATAAAGTATCACCAATGACTGTTACAAACATGGTGCCACACGAAACAGATTTTCAGGTGCATCATATAGCTTGAACACAGTACATCAGTTTCTTAGACTCTCGGAGTCAGGTGGACCACACACTTAAGCAACTTTAACTCACAGATACTGAAGACAACATTAAAATACAAATAAGAGCAATGGCATCAAGATGGAGCAAAGACTATTTTTATTTCCATACTTAAGAAAGTCTCCAGTCAACCATCATATCATCTCATTTCCTGTCTTAACATGATGCACTCCTTTCCAGGTGAAGTTTCAGAATCCACAAACAATGCAAAATCCAGCACCCACATGGAAAAAGGATAGTTGCACTCTTCACTTGTGCTGGATCTGAAGTACCAATTGCCCCACTTCCCCCCCCCCCCCCCCCCCTCACCCCCCACCCTTGCTGCCCCAAGTTTTTGGTGGTGATGACTGATGAAACATAGCCTGTCATTGTCAGCAGATACTCCTGAATCATTTTATGTTTACTGGTGGCCTCCCATGTCTCCCACAAACCATACTGATTGCTGCTCCTCTTTTCATGCACCTGAAAGGTACATATACTTGCCCAGAAACTGATTTTCACTTACTTAAGCTGATTGTAGAAATTCATGATAAGTTCATCAGTAATATGTTGGATCAAACTTTTAATGTTAACTCTCTTATGTAGCTCTTTTCCAGGCTACCATACTCCATATTGCCCTTGCTATGATTTACTGTGAGAAGTCTGTATATTCCTTCAGGCAATGGTATGATTGCATTCATAATCAACTGCATTAAATAATCCACAAAAAATAATCATACATAATACTGATAATGTAATTCCAACACAAATATAATATTTTTCGTAGGCACCTCAATGAACACCTCAACTTCTCAAGGTAATTATATGCTATTTTTGCAGAGCCAAATGGTCACCAATAATGACAGCCAAGTACAACTGAGGAACTTAAACTATTTGTATCTTCTTATCTGGCAGTATTATTAATCCCCAAGAATTTTTACAGTAAAAGCTGCAGAAGAATTATATAACCACACTTCAGTTACATTATGTTACACAAAAACTTACATTCTTTTTCTTCTTGGCTTCAATCTTCCTGTCTTTAACAGACCTGAGATTTTTTGAGCCTCCAGCTTTTCGGATAGCTTCCATCAAGTTAGCTCTGACATCAGTACCAGAGTCACCTTTGGGAGGTGGACGCTGGAAAAACATATTTCAAGTGCATTTCTATTGTCACCTTTAACTACACTGCTGGCCATCCAAAATGCAGCACCAAGAACCACCCTAGATATCACTGCCAAATTGATTTGGGAGCTTACACGTTGTACAAAGAGCACATGATCGAAAATACAGCCCCATGTGAAATCAGGAAGATGATGAAATCAGTATTGAGCGTTGCCGCCATTGCTGGCTGTAACCACTGCTACAGGCCTCAGCACTGAATCGAAGAGGCTCTGGATGTGTTGTTGGGGTATAGTAGTCCAGTCTGCTTCCACATATTACCAAAGCTGATCCAGTGTAGCAGTGGGTGGTGTATCTCAGACCAGTCATTCCGCAATTGTCGACCAGACTAGGCGAGAGTCTGGGAGAACAGGGAGGCCAAGGCAACAGTGCAATCCAGTGGGTAAGGAAGAAGTCTTTAACACTGTGTACCACATGTGATCACACATTATCCCGATGCAATGTGGCCGTCGGCAGCCTCCAAAGGTATGGGAGGACAATGGCTCCAACACTTCAGAGATGTAAGGCTGGCTGGTTAGCATACTGGCAACGCTAGGGTGGTGCGGGAGTGGAATCCAATAGCATAACACCAGGTGCAGAGCCAGTATGGCAATGCATAAGCCAGCAGTTCAACAGTCTCTCACCACGGTGTCTTCAGGCTAATCCAACCATTGTGGTGGTGCAGGCAGAATCAGATTTGTCAGTAAAAACAATGTCATTCCATTTGGTTGTCCATGTCTGTCATTCATAGTACCACTGCTGGCACAAATGCCTATGGTGTTGGCTCAGTGGTAAATGCAGCAATGGACACCTTACGGACAGAACGCTCTGCTGCAAACAACGTCAAATGGCAGGCACATGTGCTGCTTGTTGCGCAATACACCAAATTTGTTATGGTACAGTTCGTGATGTGGCAGAACAATCCATCACTGTCATGCACACAATGTGCCTGTAATCACAAGCAGTGGTGCAATGAGGTGAGTGCATTCAGTCCTCTCGGCCGATAGAGGTACTCAAGGTACCCTCCGCCACACACCGTCAGGTGGCTTGCGGAGTATGGGTGTAGATGTAGATGAACCAATCTGCATCACAGTTGCTCGATTCCATCTGATGTGCGCACCGATTTCTCTAATCTGCAGGCCCTATATGCAACTATTCTTCCTCAGTCAAACTCTGAAATGAGCTCAAAAGACACTTACTGTCTTCTACGAGGCATCCTGGAGCTGCTTCCAGTATGTCAACATGGTTCTCTCTTCCCCTTTTATTTAGTGCTTGCTGGTGTCGCTACTGGCACCCGTGATATGCGCCTCTGCAGAAATGCTAATCATGTGCATCTCTTATCACCCCAAATTTCACCTGATTTGGGTACTTCCTTCAGGATGTTACATTTTGGGTGGCCAACAGTGTATGTACAGTTTAGCACTGGAATACAAGCTAACACAAAATCAAAAGCAACAAAGCTACAAGAATGTAAATAAGACCTTAACAGATAAACTCAAATGGAAAAAAGTAAGTACAGAAATAAGCATTGACTACACAAATACCAGCAAAATGAAAAGTATAGTGTAACATACTAACTTAGTGAAAGTTTGACAAAGTATTTGGTAAGTAATTATTGTATTACACTTTAACTTGCTATAAATAAATTTTATAAAGTGATGTTACTTCCCTGCTTTATTAATCACCATTACTATGGAACTGGTGGGCAGTTAGAAAATTTTACTACCAACAGAGATACAAAAGTGGATGGCAGGTGTAAAAAGATCGACAAAACCTCATTTAATGTGTTCTTTATATAATGTGTTAACCTTCTCCTGTTCTTGCAGTTTTGAGGTACACGTTGCAGTCTGCATTTTGTTACTGCACCCATAGCAAAATGGTATTCCAATTCAGCACCTTCTAATTATATAGAAGGGGGCTTATGGGCGCTGAACGTCGAGGTCATCAGTGCTAATTATATAGAAAACATTGTTTGAAAGTAAACCATTAGTGGACAATTGAGCTGTTTCAATGAAGTCTCAACTTTTAGTTTATTCATAATTGTATTATGTTTTGTGAGGAGCTAATTATGTGGAGATCTACCGTTTTAAATGGAGCTGCATGTGTAAATAACCATTACCAATGCAAAGCTTTGAACACTGAACTGTTTATTATTTCACATGCATGAGTGTGTGGTGTGTTTTTGTGCATGAGAGTGGTGGTGTGCTTATAACATGTCCAAGTTGATATATATTTGTAAATGCTCATATAACCTGTAAAACTTTCAAATGCTAATTAAAGCATGTTAACACTGTATGACATATCCATAAATTATTAACATGGTAGCATTGAGTTGTAGGAATGTGTGAAGTTCACAGCTTGAAAAGTTACCGCAGTGCACTAAAGGACCTTATGAAATTTGCACAAATATTATCATAAAACTAAAGGTACTGGAATGTGATGCCATTGCAGAATAGGCTGCAGCATATTACTGGAAACTGGAAGGACTGAATAACCAGAAGAACTAAATAAGCTTGACAAGTCAAATTACAATATAAAAGCACAAAAAGGTAGCAGAATGAAAACATATTCCACTCCACTGTGGCTGGGTGCTACAGCAACCAGTTTTGAATTATTCCAGAATAAAAATAGTCTTGGTTGCAATGTGACATTTCACCCAATTGGGGCATCATCAGACTGTGTAAAAGTAGTTGGATATGTAACCCATCTGTCACAAAACTAAATAAAATGGAAAACTGATGCAATAGTAACTGGGTATGTAATCTACCCATCATAAAAGTATATAAAATGCAAGGTGGACCTTGAGCACACCAGCTGACTCACCATAGCAGTACAAAGTGGGGCCACACTTACAAAATGAACGCAGTACAAGTCGCACACAGCACAATGTTCATTTGATGTGCATGCCAAATAGACATTGTGCTGTTTGTGACTCTTAACGCATTCATTTTGTAAGTGTGGCCCAGATACATAGCTGTTTACTGCATTTCATTAGTGTAGTTATGTAGAGAAATAAATTTTTAATGATGTTGCATTTGGTGTGCCATTTTGATATTTACCATGTTTATCATAGCATATTAGAGCAGTACAATTTTATTTTATTTTATTTTATGAAGATAGGGGTGTTTTGAGATATTGAAGGTGAAAGACTAAGCTCATGAGCTTGAATGTGAAAATTCATATAAACTCACTATGTTGCATATTACTGTCAAGTTCTGCTCACTAGTTTTCCTGTTATACAAGTTTCATTGCCGTATTATGGATCAGAATCAGAATTATAGTCATTTGTGTTGAAAGACACGTATGTACATTTTACACAATTCCTACACTTTGCAGGCCTGTAACTTTCTTCATAAATTTCATACAGCTCTGAAAATTGGTAATTTTGTATCTCTTATCTGGATCACTGAATTTGAAAGAAATCTAAGTGGCTCAGGTTGAGTGCTGTACTTAATTGACATTGGATCCTGTCTATAAATTCCTGAAGAGAAATGGAATGTGTGAAGATCGATTACGGGTTTCCTGCTTTATGTACTGAAGCAAAGTATCACTGTGACAGTTTACAGTCACAACAACAGTGTTCCAGTCAACCTGGGTAAGTAATCAGTTTATATTTGTGCAAATCTATGGAAAATGAGTCTTTGGATATTGGAGATACTTCATCCCTTTTGTGTGTGATTATGCACTATTTTACCTAAGTATTTTATGTGGCTATGAATTTGATAAAAGGAAAATTTTTGTGTTTTATGAAAGCCAACAGTAAAGGGTTGGATATTATAAATCTCTACTAACATCTTAAAATAGACATACTGAAGATTTAAAAAGAACAGTTCTTAAACTTGGTCGAACAATGTTCTTCTCACCTAATTTGCCAGAATATTAATGGTCAGAAGCTGCCAAGAGGTTGTGAGTTGGCAGAAAAAGATAGTGAAAAATTTTTATGGCCCAATCAAGTCATAGTAACTGGAAATTATCAGTGTAAGACGACAATGAACACTAGATGCAGAATTCTACAGAGACTTTCGACAGAGGCACCAGCAGTGTTTTAGGCAGTCTAAAATCATTCATTTTGTTTCTTGTCAAATGAGATGTTGATGGATAAATTTATCATTATAAAGGCCAATTAGTTGTACAGTCCTGCAGTAAACATGGAGGAATTAGCTATCATGAAACATTCATCAGTCACTCACTCTATATTACATAATATAAAGTGTCAATTGTTGTAGCTAATGAATGTTTCAAGTTAGCACAATCTGAAATAGTCATAATTTTTAAATGGTCTGCTGAAGCAAGAAATGTGTATGGGATTTCCAGGTGGTATCAGTAAGGTAAGAAAACTCTCCAATAGTCTTTATGGCTTTAAACAGTCTCCAAGGTATTGGAATGATCAGTTCCAGTTGATTGTGACATCAAATTTTTACTGGTGATAGAGGTTGTTGATGGCGAAACTGTTTATGTAACCAAGAGGCCATCAACAACAACTTTAAGTATACTGCAAATGGAATGCAAGATTACAGCAGAAGTTTATGGATTTTTGTTAAATACATTGATCGAACATGATGATGATGGTTCAGGTTTCATCCATCAGTAGTCTTAAGCAGAAGGTATATTCCACTGACCTAATGTAGAAGCAGCAGATTCTATCTCAACACTAATTGAGAAACATGTTAATAGACAAATTAACAGATGCAGCATTTCAAGTTTATCATCAAGAAGCAGTGGGATGGTCAGTGTAATTGGCACTAATGACATATACTGGCATATACTTTGCTATAGACTATATGCCAAAATTTCTGAGGGGGAAAAGAATCACAAAATATAAGCACTGCCTAATGGTTAAATAGCCTTTAAAATACATCCCGTGCCAATAGTCACTTGGAGTAAGGTTCAGAGCAGCTGATCTGTCAGATTAGATGCTTATGTCCTCAATGAGCAGTGCAAGGCTTTGATCACCGATACATTCATTCTTTGGTCTTAGGACGTGTTTGTAGGCTTTGTGTATTTCTATTAAAAATATGTCACTATAACTAGTAAAACTTTCAGATGCTAATAATGCGTATAAATGCTACATGAATCATTAACATTGTTAATACTGAGCACTTCATTTTGATGGATCCCACACACAAGATCTTCCTGAACCAGAAAACACAATACAGTACTGCCTATGTTGGAAGTGAGATGCACCTTTTCTCATTTTTCAGACCATGATGCACAGATTTTAACATAAAAAGGCTTTTGTGCTCAAACAAATGTCACATATAACTATGAACTATGTAGGAAAGTTATTCCAATGGCAATAGAGTGTTGTTTAGAACTCATCAGGGAACAAGAGTGGTAGGATGTTTATAGTGCAGATAACATAGAAGACAAATATAATTCTTTCCTTAACACATTTCTCATGCTCTTTGAGTGTTGCTTTCCATTAGAATGTTCCAAATGGGGTACCAGCACTAAAAGGCAGCGTGGGTGGCTGACTAGTGGGATAAGGATATTATGTAGAACAAAGCAGGAATTATATCAAAATGTTAGAAGTGGACACAATCCAGCTACAGTTGCCCATTACAAACAGTATTGTAAGGTGCTTAAAGATGTTATTAGGAAGGCAAAGAGTATGTGGTGCAAAAATAGAATAGCTAATTCACAGGATAAAATTAAAACCATATGGTCAGTTATGTGATAAATCAGATATGTGTACAGTATTTAACAACCATTTTCTGAGCATTGCTGGTGAATTAAATAAAAATTTACTGCAAGGAATCATATAACTCTCTTGGAAAATGCCTTGATGTCTGAAATATTTCTCTGTGATATAGACAAGGGGGAGTTTGAGTCAATAATTAAATCACTGAAGACTAAGGACTCTCGGGGATATGATGGAGTGTATAGCAGAATATTCAAGTACTGTACTGCACATGTTAGTCCAGTACTTAGCCATATTTGTAATTTTTCCTTTAATCATTCAGGAAACTGACAATTGCTTAAGTACTCAGTAGTAAAGCCACCTCATAAAAAGGGAGAAAGGGATAATGTAGACAATTTTAGACCTATTTCTATGCCATCAGTGTTTGCTAAAGTCATTGAAAAGGCTGTGCATGTAAGGATAACTTATCATTTTATATCACATAATTTGCTACCAAATGCACAGTTCGGCTTAAGAAGTGGTTTAACAACTGAAAATGCTATATTCTCTTTTCTCTGTGAGGTACTGGATGGGTTAAACAAAAGGTTTCAAACACTAGGCATATTTTTTGATTTAACTATGGTGTTTGATTGTGTTGATCACAAAATATTGCTCCAGAAGTTGGACCATTACAGAATACGGGAGTAGCTCACATTGGTTCACCTCTTACTTTAACAACAGACAGCAAAAGGTCATTATTCACAGTGTTGAGAATGGCTGTGATGTGGGGTAAGGTCAAATGGGGGGTGCCCCAAGCATCAGTATTGGGGCCACTCCTGTTCCTTATTGATACAAAAGATATGCCCTCTAGTATCATGGGTAACTCTAAAATATTTCTGTTTGCTGATGACACTAGCTTGGTAGTAAAGGATGTTGTGTGCAACATTGGCTCAATTTCAAACAGTGCAGTTCATGACAAGTTCATGGCTTGTAGAAAATAAACTAATGCTGAATCACAGTAAGACTCAGTTTTCACAGTTTTTAACACACAATTCAACAAAACCCGACGTTTTAATTTCACAGAATGCCCATCTGATTAGTGAAACAGAACCGTCGTGGAAAGCCCACCTTCAGGATCTTGTTCAAAGACTTAATGCTGCCATTTTTACTATTCTTACGGTATCTGAAGTAAGTGATCATTCGACGCAAAAATTAGTCCACTTTGCTTATTTTCATTTGCTTATGTCGTATGGTATTATAATTTGGGATAACACTTTCCATCCTGAAAGGATATTTTTGGCTCAGAAACAGGCGGTTCAGGCAATACGTGGTGCAAGTTCACAAACCTCTTGTTGACCCCTGTTCACTAGTCTGGGTATTTTGACATCAGCCTCTCAATATATTATATTCTTTATGGTCGTTTCTTGTTAACAATATCAGCTTATTCCCAAGAATAAGCAGCTTTCACTCAGTTAATACTCGGCAGAAATCCAACCTGCATTTGGATCGGACTCCCTTAACTCTTTAGCAGAAAGGTGTGCAGTATACTGGTGCATTCATTTTCAATAATCTACCACAATAATTCAAAAATCTCACTTTCAAATTGAAACTGAAGAGTTTCCTCAAGGGTCACTCCTATTCTATTGAGGAGTTCATTGAAAAATTGAGCTGATTCTTCTGTTATATTGTTGACTGCATTTACTAAAACTTATGGCTTGAATTTTTTTTGGGTTCATAAAGATTTTATTTTTATCTGTTATTGCTTTTACACTATGTGATCAAAGTATCCAGACACCTGGCTGAAAATGACACTTCGTGGCGTCCCACATTGGTAATGCTGGAATTCAATATGGCATTGGCCCACCCTTAGCCTTGATGACAGCTTCCACTCTTGCAGGTACAAATTCAATCAGGTGCTGGAAGGTTTCTTGGGGAATGGCAGCCCATTCTTCACGGAGTGCTGCACTGAGGAGAGGTATTGATGTCAGTCGGTGAGGCCTTGCATGAAGTCGGAGTTCCAAAACATTCTATATGATTCAGGTCAGGACTCTGTGCAGGCCAGTTCATCACAAGGATGTTACTGTCGTGTAACCACTCTGCCACAGGCCGTGCATTATGAACAGGTGCTTGATCGTGTTGAAAGATGCAATCAACATCCCCGAATTGCTCTTCTACAGCGGTAAGCAAGAAGGTGCTTAAACATCAGTGTGGGCCTGTGGTGCGCTAGTGCCATACGAAACAACAAAGGGTGCAAGCCCTCTCCATGAAAAACACGACCACACCACAACACCACCGCCTCTGAATTTTACTGTTGGCACTACACACGCTGGCAGATGACATTCGCTGTACCCACACCATGCCGTCAGATCACAACATTGTGTTCTGTGATTCGTCACTCCACACAACGTTTTTCCACTGCTCAGTCGTGCAATGTTTACACTCCTTACTACAAGTGAGGCGTCATTTGGCATTTACCAGAGTGATGTGTGGCTTATGAGCAGCCGGTATACCATGAAATCCAAGTTTTCTCACCTCACGCATAACTGTCATAGTACTTGCAGTGGATCCTAATGCAATTTGGAATTCCTGTGTGATGGCCTGGATAGATGTCTCCCTATTACACATTATGACCCTCTTCAACTGTTGGCGGTCTCTGTGAGTCAACACATGAGGTTGGCCTGTACGATTTTGTGCTGTACATATCACTTCATGTTTCCACTTCACTTTCACATCAGAAACAGTGGACCTAGGGATGTTTAGGAGTGTGGAAATCTCACTTACAGACGTTTGACACAAGTGACACCCAATCAACTGACCATGTTCAAAGTCCGTGAGTTCTGCCAAGGGTCCCATTCTGCTCTCTCACAATGTCTAATGACTGCTGAGGTCGCTGATATGGAGTACCTGGCAGTAGGTGCATCTAATATAAAAAACTTATGTTTTTGGGGGTGTCCGAATACTTTTGATCACATAGTGTATGTTGAAATTTCATGTATGGACACGTTTCACGACCTTGGAGATTTGCTCCTCAATTTGGTCATACGTAACTTGATGTGTAAATAAATAAATTAACTATTAGTATTGCATAATCATTTGTCTGGTACATCAGCCAGACTGGATATAGAAGGGAGGGAGGAAGGAAGCGTTTGATGTGCCATTGACAATGAGGTCATTAGGGATGAGAGAGGCTTGAATTGAGTTGTGCCTACACACACACACACACACACACACACACACACACATTCTCAGTACAATACTGTACCAGTTGCAGTACCCTACAAGTACAAGTCTAAATCTACATACCTCCTTAACAGAGTCAACATCAGTAGGAGCGGTGGTGTTGTGTTCACCTGGAAGTAACGCAGGTGGAGGTGGAGGGGGTGGTGGTGGAGGAGGTGGGGGTGGAGGTGGAGGCGGTGGAGGAGAAGCAGTAGCTGGAGGCAGAGTGGCTGGTGAGGATGAAAATAGGGGAGGCCCTGCTGGCGGAACTTCAGGCACTGCCATAACTGCCGAAGGTACTGCTGGCAGCTCCGGGAGAGACATTGACGAAACAGGTGTTTCTGACAGCAGACCAGGCAGGTCTGGCATGGCTGGAGTTGTAGTAACTGATGGTGCGATCGTAGGCTCTGAATCCGTACTGTAGCGGAGGTCATCGGCAACTCCTAACACACACAAATGTCGTATATAGTGGAGAGTGAGAAACAATGTTCTGCTTATTATAAAAGCTGTATGAGTAAGGTACACTTGGAGATGGCCACCACTCCTCCTCATTTTCCCAACAGCTAAGTGATAACTAGAAATTATGTGAAGCGAACCTCAAAGCATTTTTTAAACCACACATCTGTTCATAATGAGAAATGCTACACCAACATCTGTTGCTCTTCCGGCTTTACAGATTTTATTATTTTGATTTGCTCCTCTAATGTGGGTTATGTAAAACACAAAATTTCAGTTTCAAGAAAATTACTGCATGTTATTCGTAGCAAATTAGTGTTACTGCAAAATCAATGTCAGGAATTTAGGCATTACATATGTACATCTATATTCTTCAAATCATTGTAAATTGGATGGCATAATATTTTTGTTTCATAATTATACATTCTTCCCATTTCGTTAATGGATGTATCGTGAGAAAAACTGCTTTTGTTCCACTGTAAAAGTTTTAATTTATACAGTCTTACTGTATCTTCACATTGTCTAAGAGGAGATTGTAAAACAACTACAAGATTATTTAAATTCCTCAATGACAACTGTTTCTTGGAATGTTCTACAGAGATGTTTTTACAATACTTCTTTTTCTGTCTTAGAGTACCTCTTACGACAGTAGATAAGTTTAGTAGGCATCAATTTCTCTATTCATTAACTTTGAAATTTTATGATGGGAAAACAAGATCAACTGTATCTACATGTAAGAAACAGGACATGCTCAGACTGAATATCAATGGGATAGGAAATAGGTAGAAGCCTGTACAGACAATAGAGTTACCTGCATCCACAAGTACCTTATACCTATTTGCATCTGCAAGTCTTATCCTTGTCTGCATATACTGTATTAAAAGTCTGTCAACCATTTTGACCTGTTCAGAATGCCACTGCTCTGATGGTAGGATTGCCCCTGGTCTAAATTTTGATCTGCTGATGTCGCGCCTAATAATTTGCATTTCACTGACTGAGAACATAGAGCCTAATCGTGATCACAATTTAATACAACATATTTTATCATATTTATTTTTGTGATACATTACAGAAATTATAAGTTTCTGGGGTAATTAATGACACAAATTCTGTGAAATATTCTGCGAAACATTTTCGTAACACTGAAAAGAAAAATGAAGTCACGTCGTCGTTGTCACTGCATATTGTTTAAAGCTAGTCAATGGTTCATTTAACAAATGTACATTAATTCACCAAGTTTCTAAACAAAAATTTAAACATCCTAAACCTATCAACATGCTAAGCACTGTGTTGTATACTTGTAATTGTATTTAAGAGGAATTTTGATAGATTCACTGATTTTATACTACACATTATTTGTAACGTATGTTAGAGACGAACAGGAGTCAGATCATGAATCAAAGACAATGTATGTAAACCATACACTTCATTTCTGTCTTGGATCCTTTAAACTGCACCTCATGGTAAAATACTTAAATGAAAAAGAAATTAACCTGGTAAGTCAGGAAGATCAAGCGGAACATCTATTTGTGGGACCTCTCCAAGATCTGGTGAATAGAAGTAGTTCTCCCCTGTATCATGCTCTAGCTGCTCCCGCTGAGATATTGACAGTGGAGCAGCTTCCATATGGTGTTCGTCTTCATCCAAAATTTGCCGAGACTTTGTTAGAGCACCAAGAGGATCCAGCATGACATAACGCTTGTACCTGAAAAATACAACTAGTCTTCATATTTTTCCTTTGATTTTCTTTGTTTCCGCATTGGTTTTAATGGCAAAAGCAAAACAAGAGAAAGAATCAAATGATGGAAACAGATTTAAACTTATTTAAATCAATTGCTTGCTGCACCTTCAACAGAACAGGCTCTGCTAACGGTATACTACACCTCCCACATTGCTGGCAAGGGGTTCTACACAACGCTGATGACTACTTTGAAGGACAGTAACAGGTGAAAACATTTAACTCTTTTGTATCGGTTGTGAATAATTAGTTGCCACTATTTCAGTTTCAAACCTCATAGATGTCTTAACGCTGTAGTAGGTATCATTGGCTCTTCCAATCTAGTGAGCTGCAAAATGTTCTCTATGCTTTTATAAATCTGTCACTGATCAGTTCTAGCCCATGTTTTATTGCTTACTTCTTTGTAGTCGGTGTTTGTTTCCTGTATGAACTGACTCTCAGTCTCATAGTGTTTCTGTTGCAGATTCACGTTCTGCATTGGAGAATCTTCTTTTATTTCTGTAGGCAATGCAGTGTATTCCTCAGGATGTGTGCTGTTGCATTCTAAGTACAACTGCCCAATTTGTGTCACAAATTCCTAATTGCATGGTATTATATGTCACTTATACATCTGCCTCTGATCTTGCTTGTCTGTTACACTTCAGAGTTCTGAGTTTTCACCAGAAACTTCTTTCCTGCTTTTTCGTAGGTGCATGATGCTCTGCTTTTGTCTGTGTTGCATGCTCTATGATACTTTATGCTCACTTTTTGCCAGAAATTTCTTGCTCTTTCAGTGTCCCCCCCCCTCCATGATGGTGATTTATGTTTCTTAAATAGACAGCACTTGATGGTGTCATTAGAGTCCTCATTGCTTTCTAGTGTTATGAAACGTCTACCCATAATCTGTTTTTAAAATCTGACTTGTTAGGAGGGTTTGATACAAGTGACATCCATCTGTGTTCCTTGTGCATTCTTTACACATATGTTTACATGGCTGACACACTGCCGCTTGTTTAATTTTATTGTAATTGTGGTGTCACCGCCAGACACCACACTTGCTAGGTGGTAGCTTAAATCGGCCGCGGTACATTTAGTACATGTCAGACCCGCGTGTCGCCACTGTGTGATCGCAGACCTAGCGCCACCACAAGGCAGGTCTCGATATACGAACAAGCACTCGCCCCAGTTGTACGACGACATTGCTAGCGACAATACGGACGAAGCCTTCCTCTCATTTGCCGAGAGACAGTTAGAATAGCCTTCTGCTAAGTCCATGGCTACGACCTAGCAAGGCGCCATTAGCCTTACATAGTTTGAGAATTATAGTATAAATGTCTCAAGAAGAACGCTGTAGTCATCAACTAATAAAGTTAAGTATAAAGCAGCTACGTACTTTTCTTGCTACCATTCAATAGTTATCCTGTTCCAGAATTCACGCCCGTCGGCATGTGTGTATGCGTGCCTTTCTTTCGGCTACTTCAGTGTGACGTAACAGTCTTGTTACGTCACAACAGTAATCTTTTCTGATGTAGCCTTCTTCCCCACAATGTCCACAGATTATTACTTATTTATCACAATATTTTGCCAAATAACCAACGTCTTGGCAGTGAACGCACCACCTCGCTACTAGATAGTCTTTCACTGAAACTGAACGAAACCCAAGATATACCTTTTGTTGCTTCATGGGGGCTGTTGTAACCTGAGGGCTCGCTTCAAAAACTTGATGGACCACTTTTCTTCACCTTGGTTCTGTCCCGAATCATACTATATGGCCGCTTTCTAAGCTTTCTTTAGTCAGTTCATCTTCAAGGTTTTGCACTTATATTGTCTCTTTTAGTGTCTACATCTGTCTCCTCTGGGATGTCGCATAGTAATATTAAAGGTCTCTTTTTCTTAGGCTGTTCACAAATCAGTGTCTCTTGCACCTTTCTGTTCTTCATTATCTTTTCTGTGCCACTTCATGTAGCAGTTTCCATCACGACTATAATATTGGTTTGTTTGATCTTCCTTATACAAATTTTCTCTTTGGTGGAGTTTATTAAGGTCATTACTTTTGTTGCATTGTTCACATTGTCACAATTTTAGCTGCAGAAGCTGTTTTGGTTATGCCTCTACAAGGTGGCATTGTTAGCACTGCAACTGCTTATGTTTTCAACCATTTTTGTGAATTTTTTTCTATAACTGTCTTTACTTTTTGTAGTTGTTCCAAGCTGCCAATTCATAAAACCTGCTCTACCGCCCATTGCGACATTTTATCCCGTAATTCCACTTGCCATTCACTTGCACTTGCCTGTGTCATCTTTTGTCCAGAAAATTCATTTTTGATAAATGTCATCAGTTCTTCATACCGCTGTTGTAAATTTACTGCTTCCCTAATTGTTGCAGTTTTCCCTTCAGCATTATCATTTAAATTAGCTGTGTGAATCAGAACCATTCCTTTCCGGGTAGCCATCCTGACTACATCTGTTAGCCCATTTGATGTCAAACATGCTGCACCACTGACTTATGTTGCTTTCCATTGAGTCACCATAAGCAGCACTGTACAGTGGGTGTCAGGTGTGGCTCACCTCATATTTTTTTTTTTTTTTTTTTTTTTTTTTTTTTTGTGGTTTTAGGGCGCAAAACTTCTATGGTCATTAGCGCCCAGCCCGTGACGTAGAAAACAGGAAAAAAAAACGAAATTTAAAAACAGCAGCAATGGGAACAAAGTCATAAAATTTGAGAAACTAAAGGCAGAAGGAATGCTTAAAAATCCACTATAGAAAGGGGTTGGTTGTCCCCCCAAAAAAAAGGCTTCAAATGACTGACGTCATTTCACTGTCACTAATAAACTGTAGAACGCGGTCAGCTGAGCGCGTGTCATCTGCTAAAATCGACGATAGATCAGGCGATAGCTGTAGACGGGAGCGTAACCGATTAAAATAGGGGCATTCAATTAAAAGGTGTCTGACCGTCCACGGCTGAGAGCAGTGGGGACAGAGTGGGGGAGGATCACCGCTTAAAAGATGTCGATGACTAAAAAGACAGTGCCCTATCCGGAGTCTAGCTGAAATTACCTCCTCCCGACGACGCGATCGGGAGGAAGAGGTCCATGCGCAAGGAAGGGCTTTCACTTCCCGCAATTTATTATGGGGAAGTGTTGACCAATGCGCATGCTCACCTCATATTGGTCATGGCTGATCGGTCATGGCTGATCGGGATGGCAGAGCAGCTAGCAGCAGCAGTGGGCACCTGACACAGCACTGTGGTCTGTGTGCCTTTCCTCAGCTGATGCAGAGCAAACGCCAATGCGAACTCTTCAAGCTGGCGGCAACCGATCCCACTTACAACTTTAAGTCACTCACCCTGCCTTCTTTCCACTTAATGTCTCTTCAAGAAAATGCACACTTGAATAATTGACATTTCACTACTTGCAAGTGCAGGAACCAGCTGCCAAAAGTGGCACATGCAACACGAAAAAACACCACATAAACGTGGAGCTAACAACATACAGCCGATCCTGCGGCCATCTTGCCACTGTCAAGTTAATTGTTGCAATTTTTACTGGCCACCCAGTTCCACCATGACAGTTTTAGAATCATTCAAAGAAAGTCTATGCTCAGTCTAGTTGTTTTTTGACCATTTTGAATGATCAAAAAACAACCAGAAGAGCACAAGGGCAATTGCAAAAGAGGAGAGATTTACAGATCAGCTCTTACAGAACATGCTTTGCAGCCAACAGACCAGAAGAGACAGGTGCTTCGGGTTCTGTTACCTGTACCATCACTTTTAAGTGCTACAAGTGTCTTTTGCGCTCTCCAACAGAGTGGATGTGTGGATGGGATCATTTTTAAACAAGATGGCACACCTCTGCACATTGCAAATACAGTTAAGAAGCTGCTGAAGTGCCATTTCGGAAATGCTAGAATTATTAGCTGCCATTTCCCTACAGCCTGGCCGTCTCTATCACCTGATCTTAATCTGTGTGACTTCTGGCTGTGAAGCTATCTGAAAGATTTTGTGTTCAGTGTTATAATTACAAACTTAGCTGCATTGAAGGCACACACTGCACAACACATTCTGAACGTGACCCCGGAAACAATTCAATCACTTATGGAACATGCTGTTTCTTGATTTCAACTTGTTGCAGAAAATGGTGGACAGCATATTGAACATGTTTTGCACCAGTCACACATACATTAATAATTCAATTTGATTTTGATTGATGCTTTTATGCTGTTTTTGGCCTCAGGACAATTAAAAACCGATTTTTCCCATCCAATGTGATATGACCTTGCCGTGGTGGACCAGCTTATGTAAAGACAGTACCACACATTTACTCTGTGTAATACAGTTTGTTTAGTGTCAAACGTACACCTTAGGCATTGTTGCATGATGCATTCGTCATTTGTGGTCGACTACACCTTGTCAAGGACCTGTTATAATGTTCCCATAAAAATGGTATTCCGTTTCTCATATAATTTCTGGTAATGCGATGAAACTACTGTTTTTTTCCCTGGTGTTCTACACTTACATTGACCCATGGATGGACTATCCTATATGATGGTCAGTCCCAGAAATATGTCTAGGTACTTGATATTATTCAATGTTTCCCTCTTAGATATTTACATCCTATTACCTACTCTCATATAAGAAGATGGAGTTTAGATGTTGTACATATTAGAACAGTGATGTAATTATAAAGTCGTTAGTATATTTGTGAATGGATGGCTTTCATATTCAAAAAATATTTGGAAACTTTTTCGTACTGGTGATTTAACCAGACATTCCCTGTTTACCATTTAATGACCTATACTTCTTGTTTCTATGACACTTCAATTATGATGTAATACTCCTCAAACATACACATACACTATATGATCAAAAGTATCCAGACACCTCCAAAAACATACGTTTTTCATATTCGGTGCATTGTGCTGCCACCTACTGCCAGGTACCCCATATGAGCGACCTCAGCAGTCATTAGACATCGTGAGAGAGCAGGATTACATCTGTACACGAGATTTCCACACTCTAAACATCCCTAGGTCCACTGTTTCCGATGTGAAAGTGAAGTGGAAACGTGAAGGGGCACATACACCACAAATGCGTACAGGCTGACCTCATGTGTTGACTGACAGAGATCGCCAACACTTGAAGAGGATTGTAATGTGTAATAGGCAAACATCTATCCAGACCATCACACAGGAATTCCAAACAGCATCAGGATCCACTGCAAGTACCACACAACATCAGGACCACTGCAAGTACTATACTACGACAGTTAGGCGGGAGGTGATAAAATTTTGATTTCATGGTTGAGTGGCTGCTCATAAGCCACACATCACGCTGGTGAAGTCCAAATGATGCCTTGCTTGTAGTAAGAAGTATAAACATTGGACGACTGAACAGTGGAAAAACGTTGTGTGGAGTGACGAATCATGGTACACAATGTGGCAATCCGATGGCAAGGTGTGGGTGGGTATATCCCCGGTGAATGTCATCCGCCAGCATGTGTAGTGCCAACGGCAAAATTTGGAGTTGGTGGTGTTATGGTGTGGTCTTGTTTTACATGGAGGGGGCTCGCACCCCTTGTTGTTCTGCATGGCACCATCCCAGCAAAGGCCTACACTGATGTTTTAAGCACCTTCTTGTTTCCCACTGTTGAAGAGCAATTCGGGGATGGCAACTGTGTCTTTCAACACAACTGAGCACCCGTTCATAATGCACGGCCTGTGGTGGAGTGGTTACACAACAATAACATCCCTGTAATGGACTGGTCTGCTCAGAGTCCTGACCTGAATCCTACACAACACCTTTGGGATGTTTGGAACTCCGACTTCGTGCCAGTCCTCACCGACTGACATTGATACCTCTCCTCAGTGCAGCACTCCGTGAAGAATGGGCAGCCATTCCCCAAGAAACCTTCCAGCAACTGATTGAATGATTGCCTGCGAGAGCAGAGGCTGTCATCAAGGCTAAGGGTGGGCCAACACCAAATGGAATTCCAGCATTACCGATGGACGGCGCCACGAACTTGTAAGTCATTTTCAGCCAGGTGGCCAGATACTTTTGATCACATAGTGTATCTGGAGTTTATGTGGTATGTGATTTTTTTAATAGTTTTTATTGCTTGGCAACAATTCTACTCACATGATTTTCAAAGATTTCTCTGTTCATTGTTTTTAGACATTGCACCATACTCAATACAATGAAGTATTCCACATGTATATGAGGTAATTCCTAGGCTATTAGGTACTTGTATTAGTCTGACATTACTGATGTTACTTTGATATTCTGGTAACATGCAGATGTGAATTTGTGAATATATTGTACTATTAAAAAATGTTATATTATACATTAGCTATTTTCATAATGATCGATTGTAAATCATGTTTGTTTCTTGGATTGTAACATCTTCAATGGATACACTCTTTGGTGTGGTGTCATACATTTACTGTTGTTCTACAGGTATCCTTGATGCTCAGTCTCTGTACCTGAGTTGAATTAGTCACAGTAGTTCAATGGTAACTTTTGATGTGTATCATAATATGCCCTGGAGTATGGCATTCATCTATAGCATGATATATGAAATGTAAAAGTTGTATTAGTTTTTGCTTTGTAAGATGTTAGTACGTAACAAATATGGATTGTGTATTTTTTGTCAGTAACATATATTGTTCATTTCTGTTTATTTCGTATAGTCCCTGGATGATGGCTGAAAAACCAAAACTGGTCAGAGTAAATGTGTAAAATTCAGTAAAGCAAAGTTAACATGCATGTCATAAAATAGGTAGCAAGAGACCCGAGTTCGAATCCCAGTCTTTGTACAAATTTCATTTGTCACTTCATCTGCACATGTACAGGAGATACAAAATGACTTAGACAAAATTTCTAGTATGTGTGATGAATGGTAGCTGGCTCTAAATGTAGAAAAATTTAAGTTAATGCAGATAAGTAGGAAAAACAAATTCGTAATATTTGAAAACAGCATTAGTAGTGTGTTCCTTGACACAGTCAGGTCGCTTCAATATCTAGGTGCAATGTTGCAAAGCAATATGAAATAGAACAAACAAGTAAGCATTGTTCACGGGTGTCAGTCGCAAGTCCTCCTTCACCAGCACACTCTTGAGAATACAACCAAAGCGACATAGGCTACCTAGTGTTGTCTTTACCGACCATTTCAATGCACACTTCACTTGTGCAGGGTTGGGCGACAAGTCCTGCAAGCACTGGAGTGGTCATTGCGGATTTATTCTTTGACCACCGAGGTCATCCAATCTTACTCCGTTGGATTACCATTTGTGGGGTTGGCTTAAGAGTGGAGTCCACAAGTGCAGAGTTGACACAAAGGAGGAACTTCTTGCTCATATGTTACATGCATGTTCTCTGTTAAAGAACCATACAAGTGAGCTCAGATTAGCAACACAGCAGCTGTCTACAAGAGCTGCAAAATGCATTGCAGTTGACTGGGGACTTTTTGAACACCTTTTATGAGGAAACACACACAATTAAACAAAATATTAGAGCACAATGTTTCATTCACTATCACATACATTTGTCCCGTTCTGTACTGTTTTCACTAGTTTCATCAGAAATACTTAAGAACAGGACATAAGTTCGTATAACCTTTTTTGTTCAGAATTACTACTACTACTACTACTACTACTACTACCACTACCATCATCCCTCAAAGCATGTACCTTCCTTCCAGTTCACCCTATAGAATACTGGTACAGCCATTTCTTGAGTACTGCTCATGTGTTTGGGATCCCAATCAGGTCGGATTAAAAGAAGACATTGACCCAATTCAGAGGTGGGGTACTAGATTTGTTACTGGGTTCAAACAACACACAAGCATTACAGATATGCTTCGGGAACTCAATTCAGAATCCCTGGAGGGAAGGCAATGTTCTTTCCAAGGAAAGCTATTAAAAAAAAATTTAGAGAACTCGGGTTTGAAGCTGACTGCAGAATGATCCTGGTGCACCAACATACATTTTATGTAAGAACCACTAATATAAGATAAGAGGAATTAGGGCCCATACAGAGGCATATAGATAATCTTTTTCCCTTGCTCTATTTCCAAGTGGAACTGGAAGAGAAAGACTAGCAGTGGTACAACGTACCCTCCACTAAGCACCATACGGTGGCTTGTGGGTTATGTATGAATATAGATGTTGATATAGATACAGATGTAGATTTGTATTCCATTAACATCTCTGCTCCAAATTTGGAGTGCTGTATAACAAAGTACTTCCCAAATGTGTGTCCCTGACAGAACTTCTACAAGTTTTGCAGACCCCAAACATGCTCAATAGAAAGTCCGCAAAAACAAGAATGCCATTAAGAAATCAGTTCACATGAAGCACTGTTTTGCAACAACCTGAAGGTTTGTTTGAGAGTGACATTTACAGGAGGTTCTCTATGGACATAGTAAACATGAGACAGAGCTGAGTAAAGCTTCAATTACTGAACTAGGCACAATGACAGCAGCAGATGATGCACAGTCCAGACAGTTTAAATATCACAGGAAGATGGATACTGGACTGTGCACCATTCCACGAGAGACTTCATTCAGGGAGATTTATATATTCGGCTTTTACATGGCATCATATATTTCTTTGAAAATAACATCAGTATGACGTGAACCGAGTACATCAAAGTGAAAGTAAACGTGAGCTATGTGTAGTACCAGCTTACTTAGAATTTTTTTTTTCTTTTACATACATGAAGCACTCCACTGCTAAACAGTAAATTAAGAGAACTGGACTGACAACACAATGTAGTCTATTATGATGCATGTCTCTCAGTATCACTTACGGGTTTTCAGAAGTGTTGAATAGGAGTAGGGAGCTAATAGAGTCCACATCACTAGGGAGACTCCCCAGTCCTTCTTCAGGGGCAATTTCCATATTTCTTCTTAACAGTTTACTGCTAACTTTTACATGAAAAAACTGCAATCTGTCCTGGAACAAAGATTTCGAACAGATTTATAACAATGAAATGCAAAGCAAAACTAGTAAAACTAGGCTGTCATCTCCTAGAAATGCCTGAAAATATTACACCCCCACCACCACATATGCTCTCTCTCTCTCTCTCTCTCTCTCTCTCTCTCTCTCTCTCTGTGTGTGTGTGTGTGTGTGTGTGTGTGTGTGTGTGTGTGTGTGTGTGTGAGCCCCAAGTTCACTGCTTGCTGAACAGTATCAAAGGCTTTTTAAAACTCAATAAACTTTGCATCACTATAAGCTCCACTATTTCCTGTCTCCTAAATCTTGTGAATGAACAAAGCAAGCTGCATTTCACACAATTGGTGCTTGCAGAATCCTTGTTAATTCCTACACAGGAGTTGTTTGGGCTCCAGGAAAGTCACAATATGCTGGCACAATATAATTCTGTAGGAAACTGACATCAGTGGGACAAGGCTATAGTTCTGTGCACAGGTCTTACTGATTGAAATGGCTGTAGCCTTCTCCAGTCGTGTGGCACACTTCATTGACCCAGTCACCTGTGGTAATCTGAATGCTAGAAGAGGTGCCATTTCCTTCATATATTCAATACAGAATCTAACGGACACCTCATCAGGTTCTCTGGCCTTTCCTGCACCATGCCATTTGAGCTGCTTTTCAATTCTGTGGTCCCTATTTCCATACCTGTTATTTTTGCATCTGTGTGATGGTCAAAGTTATGATATGTACTATGGTCTTCTTCAGTAAAGCAGGTTTGGAACACAGAATTTGTCATCTTCCATCTCAGTGCTATTATCATGAAAGAACCTGTAGACAGATGATCTTTTTGTTCCGGTGACTGATTTATGTAGGAACAAACCTTTTTAAGGGTTTTTAACAACTCAGAAGGTGAGATATTACTTTCAAATTCACTGAATGCTTCCTGTATGGTTGTCTTTACACTAGTTTTTGCTTTGTTCAGCCTTCTTCCCTTTTTTAATTGACTATACACCTATCTTTGTTTTTTTTTATTAACTTCCTAATATTATTGCTGAAATGTGATGAGTTGTTACCATCTCTCACTGTCTTCTTGACATCAATTTATTTGGCACGTAGCCTAGAATATGTATGAACTTCTGCCAGAGATTCTCTACATTCTTTTTCTCCCACCTGAATGTTTGCTGTCGAGTGCACAGATCTGTTCCAATCCTTTTTCTACTGCACTTGTTAATCAGAAGTATCCTTATGCCTTAAACTTTTTGTTTAATAGTAGTGACTGATTGTGTTGTTGCTGATCCACACATGGTTTGGCACTTTACTGCAGCTGATAAACAGTGGGATTTCCCTAACCTGATGTTTTTGTTTTTAAAAAAATCTGCATTGCACACATACTCTGCTACCTGACTAGCTGCTTACTGAGTGGATTGCATGTGTGACCTGGTAAGGGGGGACCGGTAGAAATCTGAACCCAAGGGAGAATCAAGTCTTATTCTATATCTTACACTTGTGGGCTATGTTGTTAAAAACCAGTGTGAAATGCCACTGTAGAATGTAATAAGATTTATTTGAATCTTCAAATCCCAGGAACTAAGGTAATCGGTGACAGCAATGGATATGGAGGTACATCATTATTAAATCTTATACTTTCTGGTAGTTCACCAAAGATCTTTTATACCCATGTATGTTGATTCTTTAAATTTAGCAAATATTTAGAGCCTACAGAGAAAATTTGAATCCCATGTTGCATGAATCACAATAAATGTGAAACAGATTTTCACTGCTACCTGCCAACATTTTAAGAACTAAAGGTACCATCACAAATATAAGCAGCCACAAAATTTAAATCTAGATATACATTTCTTTACTGAGGAACAGAGCAAGTTTAGACTTTATCGTAGACAATAAAATTAAAAAAATATTACAGGCAGACCAAATCTCTGATGGAATGGATAAACTTGATCTAAAAATAAACAAAATATATTACTGATGCAAATAAGTACAAGCATTAAATAACATATTAATTATACATCATGGTTTCTTAAGATACAGTGTAAAAATAGATGCAAAGTTAGAAGAAACAGACTCATCAGACAGGAAGTTGAAAATTTAGGTTATGAGAATTTATTTACTAATAGGGTGGTATACAAGACTGAATAAAGCAACAAGCTCAGCATCTTAGAAAATGAATCTCGTATTGGCATCTTGTGGAGTAGCAGTTAGCACCCTGACTGGCATGCTGCTGGTCACCAGTTCAAAACTTGCCACCAGCAAATATTTGTTATTTAGTTGTGTCATTTCTGGGAGGTCCTTGAAACTTCTTACATTTGCATATTCTGAAATATTCTATGTTTGTAGAAAATCAGCACTTTCCACACAGGAATTCAGTTCTATTCTGACTGTATGTTAGTGTAAACTTGCTTTCAGTGCTAAGTGTTGTGGTTCACTGATGACCATGCTTTTGGATTTGGACTAAACTGTGGTTACAACATGACATTATTTGATAGAGATGCCAGATACTTCAAAACATCTACATCAGTATGGCTGTAATTAGCCAAAGTAAAATTCATAGCCTACATTGACAAGAACGCGAATACAAGCACTTCATCATTCCAAGGGCCCATATATTCAGAGACCAATGGATTGCTGCAAGTCAGCTGCATAGCAGGCATCCATCAGTATTTCCCAGGGGGAGAGAGAGAGAGGTCAAAACCTGCCAAATGACGAAGGATTTGACTGAGTCCTCAGTCACCAAAGATGTGATGACATGATGTATTTGGTAATATGTGCTTTTACTTGTACAGCACGGCCCAGCAGTGGTTCAGGAACAATGAAAAGAAGCTAAACAGTTGGGACAAATTCCAAGCCGAATAAAAGAAAAAAAATCTGGTGATACTCCACAGTAGGTCACATAGTGGATTCAAATATGACAGAAGACATCAAAATCTCACACTTGAGGAAAGGTGTTGCAGATGGCACATACCAAGTTGTGCTGGTCAAGGATGTAGCAATAACAAAAGAATTGATCAAGTAGAGGAGAGGAGCACTCAAACAAGTTCCCCAGAAGATCAGAACTTACTGTTGTTCCACATCATTGACATCTGTTCATTGTAGAATCCAACATTTATACATATTTGGACTCTGCAAACCCCTGTGAAGTGCAGGGCAAACAGTACTTCCCACTGTACCACTTATTAGAGATTCTTGCTGCTTCATTCACATAAGGTTGGTTGGTTCTACACTCCTGGAAATATAAATAAGAACACCGTGAATTCATTGTCCCAGGAAGGGGAAACTTTATTGACACATTCCTGGGGTCAGATACATCACATGATCACACTGACTGAACCACAGGCACATAGACACAGGCAACAGAGCATGCACAATGTCGGCACTAGTACAGTGTATATCCACCTTTCGCAGCAATGCAGGCTGCTATTCTCCCATGGAGACGATCGTAGAGATGCTGGATGTAGTCCTGTGGAACGGCTTGCCATGCCATTTCCACCTGGCGCCTCAGTTGGACCAGCGTTCGTGCTGGACGTGCAGACCGCGTGAGACGACGCTTCATCCAGTCCCAAACATGCTCAATGGGGGACAGATCCGGAGATCTTGCTGGCCAGGGTAGTTGACTTACACCTTCTAGAGCACGTTGGGTGGCACGGGATACATGCAGACGTGCATTGTCCTGTTGGAACAGCAAGTTCCCTTGTCGGTCTAGGAATGGTAGAACGATGGGTTCGATGACGGTTTGGATGTACCGTGCACTATTCAGTGTCCCCTCGACGATCACCAGTGGTGTACGGCCAGTGTAGGAGATCGCTCCCCACACCATGATGCCGGGTGTTGGCCCTGTGTGCCTCGGTCGTATGCAGTCCTGATTGTGGCGCTCACCTGCACGGCGCCAAACACGCATACGACCATCATTGGCACCAAGGCAGAAGCGACTATCATCGCTGAAGAAGACACGTCTCCATTCGTCCCTCCATTCACGCCTGTCGCGACACCACTGCAGGCGGGCTGCACGATGTTGGGGCGTGAGCGGAAGACGGCCTAACGGTGTGCGGGACCGTAGCCCAGCTTCATGGAGACGGTTGCGAATGGTCCTCGCCGATACCCCAGGAGCAACAGTGTCCCTAATTTGCTGGGAAGTGGCGGTGCGGTCCCCTACGGCACTGCGTAGGATCCTACGGTCTTGGCGTGCATCCGTGCGTCGCTGCGGTCCGATCCCAGATCGACGGGAACGTGCACCTTCCGCCGACCACTGGCGACAACATCAATGTACTGTGGAGACCTCACGCCCCACGTGTTGAGCAATTCGGCGGTACGTCCACCCGGCCTCCCGCATGCCCACTATACGCCCTCGCTCAAAGTCCGTCAACTGCACATGCGGTTCACGTCCACGCTGTCGCGGCATGCTACCAGTGTTAAAGACTGCGATGGAGCTCCGTATGCCACGGCAAACTGGCTGACACTGACGGCGGCGGTGCACAAATGCTGCGCAGCTAGCGCCATTCGACGGCCAACACCGCGGTTCCTGATGTGTCCGCTGTGCCGTGCGTGTGATCATTGCTTGTACAGCCCTCTCGCAGTGTCCGGAGCAATTATGGTGGGTCTGACACACCGGTGTCAATGTGTTCTTTTTTCCATTTCCAGGAGTGTATTCATATAAGGAGTGCGGAAAGAAAGATGGATTCAGTGCCTCTGCACATGCCGTGAGTAGTCTAATCTTGGCTTTGCAGTCAACACAGGATCAATAGGTGGGGGTGGAGGGTGGTTGTATATTCACAGACACACACTTAATGCTGGTTCTCGAAACTTTGTAAGTATGCATCGTGGGATACTTGGTGTTTATCTTCAAGCATCTGCAAGTCAAGTTATTCAGTATTTGATTGACATCCGCCCATGGTTCAAACAAACCTGAGGCCATTTGCACTGCCTTTCTTTGTATTTCTTCAGTATTCCATGTTAGTCCAATTTGTTATGAGTCTCACACACTTCAGCAATTTTCTGTAAAGGGTCACAAAAGTGTTATGTGGGCAATTCCTTCATAGAATAACTGCATTTTCCCAATATCCTACCAATTAACCGAAGTCTGCCAACTACCTTTCCTACAAAGGCTGCCAAATATGTTGCCTACAAGTGTGCTTCTGTGATCATTCCATTTCATATCCCCAAAAATTGTGACCCCCAGGTATTTGAATGACATCACTCATGATTCATTGATATTGTTTCTGCATCTTATAAAGTGCAATATTCAACATTCCTCAACATTTAAAGCAAGTTTCCAATCTTTGTGCTACTTTGAAATCTTGTCAAGATATGACTAAATATTTGTGCAACTTTTTTCTGATAGTGACAACATTATGAAATGGATGGACTGCTACTCACCATAGAGAGATGTTAAGTCGCAGATAAGCACAACAAAAAGACTGCTAAACATGTGAGCTTTTAGCCGAAAGCTCACGTTTAGTAGTCTTTTCGTTGTCTGTCTGACTCAACATCATCTTTATATGATGAGTAGCAAGCTATCCTTTCCAAAATACTGTCATTATTCCATCCTGGCTTTTCCATTATTTCCTTTTTTCTGATAGTACTTTATTACAGATAACTGCATCATCTGCAGAAAGTCTGAGGTTACTATTAGTACTGTCTGCCAAGTCATAACTCTCCATTGCTCACACAGATGGCACTCGTCAGTTACGTGATTTTCCCACTCTACTTTGTCTGACTGGACTGGATGCAGTTTGTGCAATTTTCAGTACCTTTCCATTAACTCTCCATCCGTTAGCTTCAGCCATCAGTGGCTTTCTGTTATGCAGGGTTGCAGTGTTTATGAAACATTATTATGTCTTTGAGGACCTCTGTCATCCATGAGAGCACTACTGCTACAATCTAAAAGAAAGTAAATGTATGTTACTTCACTGCTTGCCTAGTTGCAATACAACTTTCACATGTGTAATTTTAGGCATATCTTAAAATAATTACAGTTAATTTGCTGTTTATCTAGATTACTTACCTACAACAAGGAAATATTCTCTACACTTTTAGTGTACGGAATAAATGTCAGAGGCTTTCCTAAAACCCATAGGGACAAGTTTAGTAGAGGTTCTGATGTATAGCTGGAGTGGTTCCACAAGCTGAGTGAAGAAGATTTGGCAGTGATATTGCTGACTCTAGGAACAAGGATTGTGTACATGAAAGTGGCAATGATTCAGGCACAGAACAGAAAGTATCAGAATATGATGAATATGAATCACAGGAAGAAGTAATCCAAGAGGACATATTTCTTTTAGGAAATGATGGAATAGCTGAATGGAGGAAAAGTAAATATCCTACCAATGTTAGAATAAGTTCTTTTAATATTATTATGTCTGTACCTGGATCCAGAAACAAAGCTCATATAACACAGACATAAATAGATATTAAAAAGTAATTTTTTGTATGAAAATTTAATGCCCATTATTGCAACATGTCCTAGTATTTACATCAATGAAGTTTGTAGTAACTTTTCTAGGGAAAGGAATGCCTAAAAGACAGATGTAAGAGAGATCAGAGCTTTCATTGGTTTGTAATATGAAATGAAATGATCGTAAGGCATTGGCCAGGAGGCCCTGTCCAGGGAAGTCTGGCTGCCCTGTTGCAAGTCTTATTTCATATGACGCCACATTGGGAAACTTGCGAGTCAATGAAGATGAAATGATGATGATAACACGACACCCAGTCCAAGGGTGGATAAAATCTCCAACCTGGCCGGGAATCGAACCCGGGCCCGCTGCATGGGAGGCAAGCACATTACAACTCAGCTAAGCACGCAGACGGTTTGTAATATATGTGTGGATGTCTGAAATGTTGTAGAGTTGTGGGATAACTCATTGGGCAATGGACTTTAATCATGCTACTTATGCACGAGTGAAAACTGATTCAGGTTGCACTTGAGATGTCTGAAGTTTGATAGCATTCTTGATAGATGTATTCACAGAGAGAATGACAAGTTGCCTGCTATCAAAGAGGAACTGGAGCTATTTATGCACGGTTACCAAAAATATTTTATCATCTAGTGTATACCTCACTGTATTTGTGTATGACGTGTATTATATTTAGATTTAAATAAAATACTTCTAAAATCATTTGTATAGACCGTTCAAACTGTCCAAATTCACTGCTAATGTTTTAGATGACACATTCCATTCACACGAGTGAGTGTGTCAGGAATTGTCGAGCGAGTGACAGAAGGTTAATAAACAATGTGAACAGCAAAAGCCCCAGCATATTTCTGTGGGACACCATAGAAGTTACCTCTACACCTGTCAATGACTCCATCCAAGATAACATGCAGTGTCCTCCTTAACACTAAATCCTCTATCCAGCCAGAAATTTCATTTGATACCACATATGTTTGTACTTTTGTTATTGAGTAGTACTCTTGGAATTTATTTGGTAAAGGAACATTTGAAAACGGAGATCAGCATTTCTACTTTTGTTTTGCTACACTCAATTTCAGTTCCTGTGTCATCCACAGATACCTGGAAATGCTAACATTAGTGTCACTGACAGCCTTTATGTATGATCAGAATTTTTTAGGTTCTTTATGAGCTATTCTAATAAGATTCTATCACAGTAGTCACTGAAGGTTTCACAAATTCACTTCTGACATTTAGACACGTTTTATTTAGCATTTTTCTATCTATATAGCTCTACGATTTGTTTTACAACTATTGCACAGTAATGAAAATGAAAGCTCTAAAACTAGCTGCAATAAGATAATTTGTTTTATATTTTACATGACAGACCTGTTTCGGCTTAACTGCCATTATCAAGTGATAAGATTATCTATACACAAATCGTGACTGTTTTATGTTTACATTTGTATTGGCAGTAACGTCTAGTTGGATGGCAGTTACGTCTAGTTGGAAGTGACAATCATATTCCATCTACAGTAAATTTTTTCTGTCAAGTTGTGATGAGTATATTTTTTGTAATTAAAAAAAATACATTTTTTGTAGATATGTTGACAGATCAATATTTTGACAGTTCTTTATTACAGATATGATGTTACATTTTGTTGTTTTTATTTTCCTTTGAATTTTGTCTATAGCCTCTGTATGATATGTTTTCCATATAACAATCTCGTTTCATATTTATTATGTCAATAATGTTTTCAAGATAGTATTTGTGTGTTCATTTAGAATGTGTGTTGATATTTTCTTGAGTGGAACAGGAAACTGTATCTATGCTTTATAGATCTAGAAAAGGCATATGACCGGGTTCCTAGGAGGAAGTTATTGTCTGTTCTACGAGATTATGGAATAGGAGGCAAACTGTTGCAAGCAATTAAAGGTCTTTACATAGATAGTCAGGCAGCAGTTAGAGTTGACGGTAAATTGAGTTCATAGTTCAGAGTAGTTTCAGGGGTATGACAAGACTGCAACCTGTGTCCACTGTTGTTCGTATTATTTATGGATCATATGTTGAAAACAATAGACTGGCTGGGTGAGATTAAAATATGTGAACACAAAATAAGCAGTCTCGCATATACGGATGACTTAGTTGTGATGGCAGATTCGATTGAAAGTTTGCAAAGTAGTATTTCAGAGCTAGATCAGAAATGTAAGGACTATGGTATGAACATTAGCATCTCCAAAACGAACGTAATGTCAGTGGGAAAGAGAGATAAACGGATTGAGTGCCAAATAGGAGGAACAAAGTTAGAACAGGTGGACGGTTTCAAGTACTTAGGGTTTCAAGTACTTAGGATGCATATTCTCACAGGATGGCAACATCGTGAATGAACTGGAAGCGAGGTGCAGCAAAGCTAATGCAGTGAGTGCTCAGCTATGATCTACTCTCTTCTGAGAAGGAAGTCAGTACCGAGACTAAGTTATCTGTGCACCATTCAATCTTTCAACCAACTTTGTTGTATGGGAGAAAAGGTGGGTGGATTCAGGTTACCTTATCAATAAGGTTGAGGTTACGGATATGAAAGTAGCTAGGATGATTGCAGGTACATCTATAGTAGATGGAAACAATGGCAGGAGGGTGTCCACAATGAGGAAATCAAAGAAAAACTGGGAATGAACTCTATAGATGTAGCAGTCAGGGCGAACAGGCTTAGATGGTGGGGTCATATGAGAAGCAAGGTTACCCAAGGGACTCATGGGTTCAGCAGTAGAGGGTAGGAGTAGTCAGGGTAGACCAAGGAGAAGGTACCTGGATTCAGTTAAGAATGATTTTGAAGTAATAGGCTTAACATCAGAAGAGGCACCAATGTTGGCACTGAATAGGGGATCATGGAGGAATTTTATAAGGGGGACTATGCTCCAGACTGAACGCTGAAAGGCATAATCAGTCTTAAATGATGATGATGATGAATATATAGGGTGACAATTATTGAATTATTGAACTATATGAAAAAAATGTAAATTAGTTACAAACTATAGTGTGCACACACTTAATTCAACATATAAACGTCATTACAGATATTCGGATTTAGGTCATGACATGTTCGACATGCCTGCCATCACTGACGATCATGTGGTGCAGACAAATAGTGAAATTCTGCACGACCCCCTAAAGTGTCGGAACATCGATTGCAGTCGATGACCTGAATGGCTGTTTTGAGCTCAGCAATGGTTTTGGGGTTATTGCTGTACACCTTGTATTTAATACAGCCCCACAAAAAGGCTATCTCATGTGTACAGATCTGGAGAATATGGCGGCCAATCAAGGCCCATGCCAGTGACCTCTGGGTGCCTCAGAGCCAGAATGCAGTCCGCAAAGTGCTCATCCACGGCATCAAACACTCTCCTGCTTCGATGGGGTCGAGTTCTGTCTTGCATGAACCACGTCTTGTGAAATCAGGGTCACTTTGGATAATGAGGATGAAATAATCTTACACTACCTTCACATACTGTTCAGTAGTCACCGTGCCATCATAGCATATTGCACCAATTATTCCGTGACTGGAAATTGCATACCACACAGTCACCCATTGAGGGTGAAGAGACTTCTCGATTGTGAAATGTGGATTCTCAGTCCCCCATATGCGCCAATTTTACTTATTGACAAACCCATCCAAATAAAAGTGGAATTGATTGATAAACCAAACCATGCACATACTTACTAATTCCCATCACACCCGGCCAACCATGCAGTTTGAACATCCTAGTATCTGAGGTGAAAGACCCAGTTATAAGGTTATGTCCTTCCTTGATCCTGAGTCTTGCTCAAAAAAATCTTAAATGCAGCTTCAATATCTATCTTTGTAGATTTGAGATTCTGTCTACTGCAACAAAAACATTACTTCCATTTTCCATTAATATATCCTTTCATTGTATGCTTAGATTTACCCCAAAAATCTCACCAGTATCAATTTTGAGTTCTAGTAAGCTTTCTGTGCCTTGTATAATGTCAGCTCCACTCTTTCTTTTTTTTTTTTTTTTTTTTTTTTTTTTTTTTAAAAAAACTTCAAACTCTGGCACTTTGTTGTGAATATCTTGGCAGTTGATCACTGTCATTTTAAAGTCACAACTATGGGAGCCATTTCTTTGGATCTGACACTAACACTTTGTGGTATCCTACAACTGTAGTTATTTGGACTGGATGGAGATTCCCTTAATCTACAAAAATCTTGTGTGTACCCCACTCACAATCAGTCACCAGTATTGCAGACTCTGATGTGTGGTGTATACCTGACCCATTTATGGCACCCTATGATTCATCAACCCTGTGGATACTATGTTGAGATAGTCACAGCCCAGCCAGGTATTCTGATGACTGACAGACCCCTAACCTTTTGTACTTGCCTCCCCCTGGCACAGATCACAGCAGACTTTTTAACACATAAGCCTTTGATTGAAGCCTTCCACTCAGCTCAGAACCAGATGCCACAATGATGACTATAGGTCTCCCAGCTTCATGGCGTCTCACCATCTAGGAAGTAAATATGCAGCCATGGTGTGTAACATAAACAACTAGCAGGAAGCAACCTCTGCTGCATGCCAATTAATATTTTGAAGAAATTCCCCCTTTCCCGCTCTGCCTGTTTCCCTACCAATCCAAGGACGATGGTCCATTAACAGTGGTTGGAAAAATTTCATCCAGTAATCCCACTTCTCCATAAGTGTCAGAAAACTCCCTTTTATAAGTAAAATCGACACTGATCTTTGACAGTGTTCAGCTATATGGGAACACCAGAAGATCCTGAATATGATCTCAGCAGAGGCCTCAATGTCAACTGTGTAAGAAGAAACTCCAGAGGAATATGACATAGTGTAACAGTCTAGAAGATTTTACATTTTATGGCAACAGCCACGAAAGACTGAATAATAGATATCTCCTCCTATTTTCTTTTCTTTCATCTTTTGATTTAATTGAATCTCAACTCCAGTTTGCTATGCATAAAAACTCACTTCATCTTTGAATACTTGCTACAAGCAACTTCTTCTTCATGTGTGTTATATGTTTTCGTCTCATTTTTCACACAGCCGCGAGTTACAAAATTAACTAATTATGTGTTATGTGGAGAATTTTATTTATTTCTTTATATTTCTATGGATCTGAGAGATCATGTGAGCCAAAGCTACTTGAATATGAAAAAAGTCGGTACACAATTCACACAATCTTCTTTCTTCTTCTCCCTAGCGTTCATACCACCTCGTATGGAGTCCAGGTTTACAGGATTTAGCAAATTTTGTTTTGTTATTTAACTTTGTGGCTCAATGCCTTTCCTGATTCGTTACTCGCCAATGTAACCTAAGGTTCCGTCTTGTGTCGTCTGCCTGTGAATAGTGTGAACTTTATTCTATGTGTTATTGCATTTTAACTGTATGAATATGGACTTCTCTGAGACAGAATTTGGGGACCAGCCCAGCATTTGCCTAAACAAGTGTGGGAAAGTGGCTAAAAGCACCATCAGACTGGCCAGTGTATCACCACATGGTCTTTAATCTGACACGCAGATTTGATCCAAGTCTGGTTCACCTCCATACCTTCCAAGCTAGATTGCTGTGCATTATACTATATGAGCAGGTCTCTACATAATTCACAGGATGATGTTTGGTTTAAAAATTAAAGACACTTAACTGTTTTTAAAAATTTGAAACAAAGGATTTGGGATAGTACAGTGAAACCTCTTTATAACGGTCCCCTATATAATGTTTTCCTCTATGTTACATCTGTTTTTTTCAGTCCCGGCTAAAAGCCCATACAAACAATGTTAAATTTTCCTCTTGACTGCTTTTCCTCTATATTACAATTTCCTCCATGTAATGCTTATATTTTTGGAACCCTGGTCAATTATTTACCTCTTTATAACATTTAAGTGACTGGATGTAGATGCATCGTTTTCCGTTCTGTGGATTCACAGTTTGCACCGGCTCGGAAAGCCCGCGCTCAGCGTGTTTAATGTGTCAGTGGCAGAACCTGGTCATGTGATATATGACACGCATTCTACTTGCGATCTTTTTAGCGCCATTTACTTTCACCCATCCACCTGCCGGGCCCCATGTTTTAATTACAAAAAACTAATCATTTGATACATGATCATTTGCAATGAATATCATATTACAGTGTTGTGAAAATTTAAAATGTCATCTATGGCACCATTTGTCAAAGCTGATTAGTGGTTCCGGATCTTCAGTAATGCCCTATAATTATTATTTGGAAGTCTTCCTCTTTATAGTGTTTTCCTCTATACAGTGTTCAGAATTTGTGGTCCCTTGGAAAACGTTATATAGAGGTTTCACTGTATACACTCTCTCATCAAAAGTTTTTGGACACTTAAAGTGGACTTTAATCCGTTGTCTTTATGACAGTTTGAACTCTGCTGGGTACACTTTCAGTCAGGTGTCTGGATGTCTGAGGAGCAATGGCACCCTATTCTTCCTCAGCAGCCAAAGCCAGAGAAGGTACTGATGTAGGACATTGGGGTCTGAAGCAAAGTCAACATTCTCATTCACCCCAAAGGTGTTTCATACGATTCAGGTCGTGACCCTGGGCAGGCCAGTCCTTTTCAGGAATGTTGCTGCCCACAAATTGTTGCCTCAAAGGATGTTGCTTTATGACAAGATGCACTGCCATGCTGATACAGTCATGGTCTCCAAACTATTCCTCTGCTGTGCACAGTACACAATGCTGTAAAATGTGTTCATATCTTTCTGCATTTAGGGTTTTTCAAGGGACATAAGGGGACCATACCATAACCAAGAAAAACACTACCATAACATAACAGCATTTCCACTGTACTGTTCTTCACTGTTGGCACTTACACGTGGTGGCAGGTAATGTTCTGCAGGCATTCACCAAACCCAAACCCTTCCACTGGATTACCACAGGGTGTAGCATGACTCATCATTGAATCACTCATTTCCAGTCATCCACTTTCCAGTGGTGCTGTTCTTTACACCGCTTCAAGCATCCCTGTGCTTTGACTACAGAAATGGGTGGCTTACAAGGAGCTGCTCAACAATTGTACCTGAGTCTTGTTCACTCTTTACTCCCTCTGCTGGACTACTGGTAGCACTTTGGAACTCGAGTGATTCCTTCTGGTGGTGATACAAGATATTTTACATCCACCCTCCATAATGTTCCACAGTCCCTGTCTGGTAGTACATAATGTCTGCTTCGACTTGGTTTACCTGTGGTTGTTCCTTTATGTTTCCAATTCACAATCACATCACTAAAAGTAGACTTGTGCAGCTTTAGAATGGTTGAAATGTCCCTGATGGATTTGCTACTCAGGTGGCAGACAACTAATGATGAAAATGATGATTAGTGTTTTAAGACACTTAACAATGAGGTCATTAACACCCTTGCATAAAATGAAAATGATAAGGGTGGTGAATATACATTAAAAGTAACTATAAATTTTAATTTTAATAGCAAGCTATACCAACAAATGAAAGTTTAAAATACAACACTGACATTTTGAAATCCATAAAAGCCCTGGCAACATGCTAACAAAACACTGCAGAATAACAAGATAGGATCAAGGCTAAACAACTAGTACAGATCTAGTGAACAGGGTCCAGGTTATTGTGACAAGGTGAATACTTAGAAATAATGGGTGAACAAACCACACTCTACACATTAAAATCTCACACCCAACAGTTTGGAAAGGAGTCCTGACGTCACATCAAACCTTAAAACACAAACCGCACTTGCTTCAGTATCAGTTAAAGGGCAGGTCCTGTGAAAGATCCACATCTACCCTCAGGTTGTCATATAAAACACACTCAATTACAATATGTCATTTTGACAGCTGTGTTTCACGTCTGACACTGGTGGCACCTTAGATTATGCCATGTGTCAATGAACAATGTCCCACTCTTCTTTGACTTGTCAGGGTCGGAAGTAAGTAGGCTATGTCACACTGAAAGTTTCAATGACTGCAGCTTATTGCTCCTCATTTACAGTCCCTGAGCCTTCCAGCAACACATGGTCTTCCAAGTCACATGTGTGGTAACAGATCGCAGGGGGACTGAACAGTGACCAGGTGATGGAAGGGACCAAGCATCCATGGCAGCCGCATCAGTAAATTTATTGCCCCCGAATCCCTATGTGCCCTGGACCTTGGAACCCAACAGTAAATTATTTCTTTTTTCTGCTATGAAAGAGAGAGAGAGAGAGAGAGAGAGAGAGAGAGAGAGAGAGAGAGAGAGACCTGGACTTCTTGTGCCACCCTATCTGCTGGGTATATCTGACCAATACCAAGATGAGCACTTTGTGAATCTGAGCAGGTGCCATCTCAACTGCTCCAGTACTTACAAGATAGGAAACAATTCTACATGAGTAAACTAAAAATTGATCCCAGAACCCTTTCTTAAGGACGAATTCAGGAAACAAGACAGAGAAGCTGACAAAGTCCCCCTGCTTAGACCCAGTGGTGTAAACACTAATAAAATCCAGGCGGCAATGTAAAAAGTAGTATCAAAATGTAATCTGGGGTACAATTCTTCCCGTACCCATTCAATTAAAAACATAACCTAGGCCTCTTTAGTAGCCAGGGGGATTCCCTCCTTCAGCCCTGGCTGTGGACTTCATGCAAAAAAGCAGCATCTACCTGTAATTACTTGAGGTTCTCTCAGCTCAGTCTACTGTTACTGCTTCTCTACTGACAACACAATACTCACCCCACCACCGTTTATACTGGCGGGTCTGCGTCTCATGACATCTAGTGGTCAATTCCACATTACACAGGGCTGTCCAGATGCTTTTTGGTCAGATAGTGCATAAAAATGAATGGCACATTACACTGTGCGGAACACTGATGAAAACAAAAGGACTGTGCCACATAGAAGCCTGTCAACTTAGATTTTAAAATCTGAGATTTATCCCTCAACTTTGAGTTTTGCACACCTCTCTACTCAATCATTAAGAAGCATTTTCAAAAATGCAAATAGTTTTTCTGTTGAGTGAATGTTTTAATTCCTTTTGAATGTGACTCTATTATTAACCAGAAATCTCACAAGACAGTATACTTAAAAGGATGGCAGAGTTAGAATACCAAGACACTCAAATAATGGTTCAAATGAAGTTTGGGAACAGACACCATAAATTTTCCTGACTACCGTTTTCTAATCTAAGTATATTTTTATGAACACAAAAAGTTACCCAAACTATAATACCATCAGAGAAAATGGAGCAGAAGTAAGCCAAGTAAATAAGCTTTCGTGTTTCGTTCTCAGTGAGAGTGGAGGCTATTCTTACAGTGAAAGATTGCAGTACTGAGTTTCTGCACAAGTTCCTGAATGCATTACATACAAGAAAGGCTTTTAACCTGTCTTCAATCCCACGATTTTTAATGTTTGACTTCACTGATTATTTGATCACCCTGTGGTAACATTTCATTTTTACAAGAATTCTACATCAGAAACTGTAAAAGCAGTGTTTTGTTGCTTTTAAGTAACAATCTCTTCTCTATAAGTGATGAGATGAACTTAACGATGAATCTGTCTGCCGAATTAGTAATGTCACATTCTACATATTTTACGAAGAAAATTTTTGTAATACTCCATTACGTTTAGCGGTAGATCACTGATATATATTACGAAAAGCAGTGGACCCCGCCCCTTCACTTTTTCTTTTTACAGCTTGCCAATCAGATTCAAATCTGATGCCTGTTTGATGACATTGAAAGAAATATTCTTCCTCCTTATTTGCTGGATATGCAATGAACCATTGTGGAGGTGTTTCCCTAATTCTTGAATGATCCATATAATGCAAATTTACAGCATAGGCTACATAATCAAATTATGTTGTAAAATCAAGAAATATACCTTCTATCCTTGAATAATCTTTTACAACTGCAAGCGCGACACACACAAAACAATAAATTGCATAGTCTGTTTCTGCTCCCTTCCTGAATACATCTTACAGTCTGACAAATTATGCATTCAGTATCAATTAAATTCAAAGAAAGCTATAACACTGGTTTCATTCAATATTCTGTCAGTTTTTATATTTACTTTCATCAAAGACAAGGGTGACAAACTGCTAACAAAAGCAAGGCAACCCCCAAGCCAGAACACTACTGGGGTTTCAGTGTACTCTTACTCAGGGACATTTTGCTGCTACGCCTTACATGTGGCTCTCCAGTTTATGTCTGAATGTCAGTTGACTGGCTGCATAAACAATTATTATCCGAGTCATTTCCATTAGATACCTACAGTCCATACAGTAAAACAAGAGGCCCAACAGATAAAGTGGCCCCTGTGTGGCTGCTTCGTGCATTTACCTTGACTGATCACGTAACGTGATTTTGGAATCAACTAAAAATACTATGGTGGTGCTGGCTATTGTTTTTTGTCACATGGCTTCAGTACTGCCAGCAGCTATTTGTACATCACAGTTGAAAGCTGGCAACATCAGTACTGCCAGTAGCCTGGTCTCTTCTTTCACGGTACAAAGTATAGTCCAGTCCACCCTGTGAGTGTCTCTACACAAACCTAACACCAACAGCCTGCACATGTCACTTTCTCCCATGTGTAGCACAAATCCCATGCCTAATCAAACATGGCTGATACAGCAATTACCACCTGCTACTGATACACACAAGACAATCACAATGCAGCAAAGCAAACTAGTAAAAGTTCACAAGTGCTAACGTACTGTTTGTCTCAAAGTCATTAATAGTTACTGTTTGTCTGAAAGTCATTAATAACTACTCACTAGAAAAATCACCCTGACACAATGATTAACATAATCGGTATTTTTGGTTTGTGGTAGAGAGATGTTAGTTGTTTTTGTTTAAACTCTTCACAGAAATTTTGTAAATAGAAGCTCTCAGCAATTTAGCTAGGGTTTGAGACAGATAATTTGTATTGTGAATTAAGCCATTTAATTTTAATTGCAAATGCCCCCACACTCGCATTACTTTAATTATTCTCTCCAACTGTGATTTGCTACAACTAAGTGAACCATACCATACTTAGAATCTACGGACCCTAGCTTGAATTTGTGATGCGGACCTTAGCAGGGGAAATTTTAAGTCAATTAACACATAAAATCATCATTTTAAAGACTTTTTAAATAAAAGGTTTATTGTTCAACTATCTAATATTTTAATATACAGTGATTTAATAAATTAACAGCATTTAAAAATTTACAGAATGAAATCATCATGGTATTCACCACGCTATTTAACATAGCCGTGAACAAATATATTGGTATCAGTATAATTATTACCACAAAATATATTTTTGTAAAATACATTCATATTTTTTAATACACATCCCTTTATGTGACTTTCGACTTTACCACAAGTGTTCATGGAGGTCACATGACTTCACTATGACATCACAAGTAACTATCTCTCACACAATGTATATATTAATGCATCTTTTATGTTTCCCACAACATCTCATTAACAAATAAAGTTATCTAAAAATGGTTTTACCAGCCTCAAGAACTCAAGAATCCACATCTGGTAACAGAAAGTAAAATAATAGTAGTAATAATAGTAAAAAATAGTAATAATAATAATAATAATTAGAAAATCTAATTTGTGAAACACAGACAGTATCTAAAGTTGAATTTATGGGACAAATATCTCAGCCCTTCAAAATAAACAGAAGTACATAACAAGGTGATAGCCTATCTTCAATTCTTTTTAATTGAGTTCTAGAAAGAACTGCAAGAATTATGAATGAAAAATTGAATGAATATAAGATTTGACCGATAAGGCTGGGAAGAGGAGTAAATTGTCTTACATTTGCACATGACTGCTACACTATCTGAAAATGTGACTTCTGTTGCAACACAAATTAATCTTTTACAAGAAATAGCCAGTAGGTACTGTAAAAATTTCTGCAGAAAAAAACAGATTTTTTACAAACATTAAAAATGTACCGAACTTTCTGAAAACAGATATTGGACAAATCGAAAGGGTTAAAAAATTTGGATATTTTGGAGACATAGTCCAAAAAGATGGTTTGGAAAATGCTGGTATTGACGAAATGATACATAAAATGGGATGGGCATATGGTACAGCTGAAGACCTTTACAACAAAAATGCCTATCTAAAGATCAAAAATAAGGCATCACAATACAATAACGAAGCCAGTCTGTCTATATGCAAGTGACCGTAAAGCATTAAACTATAATTTCAATAACATAGAAATATTAGAAAGGTGAATCATTCAAAAAACATTAGGCTCACAAAAAACTATGGACAGATGGAAATCATGTAGTACTGATGAAACTGATCGAAACTGAGAAAACATATACGAAGTAATAAGAAAAAGATGACTGGTATTTTCTGGACATTAATATTAAATGCAAGAGTGTGGATAACCTAAAAGATCTACAAATATTTGTGGGACAAGAAGTCAACAACACGATATCTCCACAAAATAAAAAGGGGTTTTGGAAAAAAAAAACCTAATATAAAAGCTGAAGAAACAACTGAAGAAGTGTTTAGGGAAAAAGTATTGAATGTGAAAGGATTCAAAGGTAGGAGAGTGAAGAAACTGGTCTGAAGTGGTCAGAAGAAACGAAGAGAAAACACAGTTAACATGTGAAAGAATACTGGAAGAAAAGAAGAGAACAATGAATTAAAATTGGCATGTGATCCATTGTTGGCTTATCCAAGAATAATAATAATAACAATAATAATTATTATTATTCCATGCTAAGTGGTTTTGATGTTCCCGCACAGCTGTCACTGATTTTGATGAAATTGTGTATGAACATTTGCACATGTACCCAATTAACACTGGCAAATTTTCACTATTACTAATTCAATACTTCTGGATATATAGTCATTTGTTTGACCCCATCAAAGGGATGGCATTTACTACTGAAACACCTGGTTTTTTGTTCTACCAGTTCTTTTCTTCTCCAGTTTCACCTGGCTATTAAAATGACAGATATTGAGAAGTACACAATCTTTTATGGAGGCTGTGAGACAGGGCACAAACTGGGTATGGCATTTTCTGTGAGTAAGGCTCTGGCTGCTAATGAATCTAGGTTTGAGGCTGTGAGCCACAGAATAGCAGTTTTAATAAAAAACATAGAGAGATGTAAAATATCATTTGTGAATTGCCATCCACCTACAACATAAAGTACATCCCACATTAAGGATGAATTCTATGCAGAACTGGGGGTATTCATATATGCCATCCAAAATAATTGTTAAGTCCTATTAGGAGACATGAATGCTACAGTTGGGAGAGAGAATGCATTCCAGTCAACAACTGGAAGACAGTGTCTTCATGAATGACAATGACATCATATTCAAAACCTTTGCAACATCCAAAGGTATATTCATAAGCAGCACACATTTCCAACGGAAGGATATACATAAAGGAACTTGGGTACCGCCAGATGGTAAAACAGTTAATCAGATAGACCACATTGCAACAGATATCAAAGCAAAGAACTGGATGAGGGACGTGAAGACAGCAAAGGGTGCAGAGTGTGGGAGTAATCATTTCCTTGTAAACAGCTGGCTAAAAATACAAACCAGACCTAAAGTTAGAAGCAACCTTACACAAGTTGTCCACTATCCTATCGATGCACTGAAAGACAACACAAAGAAAGAAGAATTTCAGTTCCAGCTCAGCAACTGCTTTCAAAATCTGCAGGAAGAGGTATCACAAGAGAACCAGATGAAATGTGGAAAGAAGTTAAGGATGCCATAAATGATGTAGCGAATGTAGTCATCAAGAAGCAGATCAGAGGCAAAAAAGATTTGGTTTGGGGATGAATGTATTAAGGCATTAGATAAGAGAAGAGAAGCCAAGGAGAGCTGGTAACAAGGGGCTGATTTTGCACAAGGCAAAGCACAGTTCGGAGAACTACTCAAGCAACCCTGAGAAGAGCAAAGAGAATGTACATTAAAGGACTGATAGATGAGGCTCAATAAGATTTCTTGAGGAAAGAAGTGCAAAAGATGTACCAGAAAGTAAAATTCTTCAAGAAGGGATATCAAAGCCGCCAAAAATTCATCAAAGACAATAATGGGAGCATACTCACTAGTGAGCTTGACATTGCTAAAAGGTGACAATAATACTTCAGGGAACTCCTCAACTGTGAGGAACCTAAAGACCTGTATGAACTTCAGTTTCCTGACATTGCAGATTTAGACTATCCTCCACCCACACTGAAGGAAATAAAGAATCAGATAATGATGCTAAAGAAGAACAAAAGCCCAGGAGAAGATGGAATCCAGGCAGAAATCATTCAAGCTGGAGGGGAGGGACTCCACAAAAAAATTCACCAATTAATCAAGGGGATCCGGATTCTGGAGGATATTCCAGATGATTGGAAGACAGCTGTCATATGCCCTATACACAAGAAAGGTGACAAAATGAATGGCACTAACTACAGAGGAATTGCCCTACTGAATGTCTGCTACAAGATCTTGTCCAACTGTATACTGGATAGAATGCAGCCATTTGCAGAAGAAGTGATTGGTGAATATCATGTCGACAACATCTTTGTGCTGCGACAACTCACCGAAGAGTTGTGAGAGTATGGCGAAGAACTTCACGTGTTCTTCATAGATTTTAAGAAAGCGTATGACTGCATCCACAGGGAGAGCCTGAGGACCTGCCTAACGGAGTTTGGAATGCCTAAGAAAGTCATTAGCCTAGTTGGAATTTGTCTCACTGATTCAAAAAATGAAGTGAAGCTCGGGAACCAACTCGCAGAGAGCTAAGGACAGGGCTGAGACAAGGAGATGGTGTGTCATCGGTATTGTTCAACTTGACACTTGAAAAGATAATGAGAGAAGTCTCTCGTAAAAGCTGTGAGGGTATACCAGTAGGGGGTGAGAAAATCACACATCTCATGTTTCCTGATGATGTGGCCCTGTTGTCCAGATCTAATGAGGAACTAATGAGGATGAGTGAAAACATGGAGGCGGAAGCAAGCAAAATTGTACTCCTTGTGAATAAATCAAAGATGGAATATCTGGTGATGAGCAGGACCCATGCTTATTCAGGAGACCCACTCCAGCCTTTGATAGTTGGAAACCGATCATACAAAAGGGTTTGTGAATTTAAATGTCTGGGTGTAATCTTTACAGAAGATGCAGCATGCGAAGCAGAAATCAAAGCGAGGATCCAAGCCGCCAGCCAATCATACTTTGGTCTCAGTCAGTTTGTTGCACTGCGTGGTCTCTCGAGGCATTTCAAACTCCAGCTGTATAAACAATGACTCAACTCGTAGTACTGTATGGTTGTGAAAGTTGGAGTGTCCGGAAAAAAGACTTGAACAATCTTCTTGTTTTTAATCAGAAAGTCTTAAGGAAAATCTTTGGTCTGGTACAAGATGAGATCACCGGAGAATGGAGGATCAGACATAATTGTGAACCAGACGAAATGTACAATAGACCAAACATTGTAGGACTGATGAGAACCAAATGCCTTGTATGGGCATTACATGTCAGTCAGATGGATAAATGCTGATGGCCTTTGAAAGCTATGGATTATACTCCCTATGGAAGACATCCACTAGGAAGACCAAAGAAGAGATGGAATCCCTGAGCACTTGCTGCAGATTTGAATAGAGAATGATTGGTGCCAGGAGCCACAAAACAGGAGGAGGGGGAACCTTGCAGCAGCGTGCGGTGCTCTGGGCCTACTCATGTAAAGTAAAGTAAAAGTAATTAAAATGACTCAAAAATGCCAGTTTCTCACATAATCGATTTTTCATTTTTCATTACTACTATTTCCAGTAATAAATGAAGACTTCAAAGAAATACTGAAAAGTTCTAATGAAGGTGAATAAGTAGGAGAGGACGATCAAAATGGGGTTGAGGCTGTGGCAGAAATCGGTCTCACTGTCTCCAGCAAAGATGGCAAATGTGGAGGAGAGGGGTGAAGTGACAGCGAGAGCAAAGAGTCACAAGTTGATAAGTTCCCTGCATAGTCGCTTTTCGATGGCATCAATTTTTCATCCACAAAACTAAGGATTCAGCTATTATCCCAAGTTTATAGCACAACAATAAAATTAAAGGTATATGTTTCAAATTTACCATCTCTTCCAAAGAACTCTGTGGATGTTTCCTCCTTATATGACATCATAAGTGCTTCCACCCACTTTTAATCTTTTAATGCAAATAGCGCATTCGTAAAATATTTCCAAACTAGGGATGATGCCATTTTGCAAATCAATCGATGTCCGAGGACGACAGCGAGAATTTGCCGTATAAACAAGGTGGGGGAAAATCTTTCACACTGCACTTTCACACATGCCATCAAACAGGCTACACCAGAGATGGCATTACTGTCTCTGCATTGCTGTACCGATTCTTATGTCGTGCATTTGTTGCTAGTTTCTAACTATAGGTGTAGATATTAAAATAATGCTGATCGATTTTCCCAATTTTTATAATAATCCAATACTTGAGAGCAACGAGAATTTTATGGATAAAGACCACTCACTTTTTAAAAAAGTTTTATTTAAAAACCGAAAATTTTAGTACAGCTGCTGTGGCAAATTGATATGCCGGTTCTTTTACTCTGTTATTAGTAAAAATGAAAAACCTGTTAAACAACTGAAGCACAACAAACACTGAAAAATACCACTTATTCAGAACTAAAGTTTTGGTATCACTTTTAACTGGTCTGTTTTTGCATCCCTACCCCATAGTGCAGCTACCAACAGTGCAACAATGAGTTTTCGGAAACTTTGAGACATTATATGCTCTGGCAATATTTTCTTGAAAGAAATAAAACTAAGCAATCTTGTACAACTTTTTGCACTTCCTTAAGTGAAATAACAAAAAATAAATAAGAGATTTCCTGAACAATTTTCATATGGATAATTAAAAAAACAAAAAACACACAGACGCTTGATAAAATGTAAATTTTACCTTTTTATATTTTTGGAAGTAATTGTGGGATAAACCTGAAACACACAGTGAGGTCATCAGTCCCATCAGACTATGGAAGGATGGGGAAGGAAGTCGGCCATGCCCTTTCAAAGAAACCATCCCAACATTTGCCTGAAGCGATTTAGGGAAATCACGAAAACCTAAATCAGGGTGACCGGACGTGGGTTTGAACCGTCGTCCTAACCACTGCGTCACCTTGCTCGGTAAAGTCAGATAAGGTCTCTTTTATGGCCTAGGCTTACTTTTGCTTCAAGATACTTTAATTTTTTTTTTTTTACAGGTTTCATTAATTTGATGTAGAAAGTCACGTGAAAAACTACAATGGCTGTCAGATGATGTCACTGATGGGATTGTTTGGGATGAAATTTTGATAAGGCAGAAACCAAAAACTTACACTTTTCAAATGTGATCACCTCAAACTATTAGAGCTATGAAAAAGAGAAAACTATATGTTTTATAGAATTCCTTATTCCATTTCATTTTTTATAAAAGAATTTTGTAGAGTTGAAAGCTGTAGAGGTGTTTAAAAAACAAAAAAAACAAAAATTATTCATTTCAAGTTTTTCTGACTCAAGCTCATTTCTTGGTCATGAAAACTTTTGATATTACCTTCCACAAAGAGTATTAATCAATTTTAGAACATAATAAAAGACATCAGATTTAAGTACCAAAAGAATATGGGCCCCATTTTCAATGCACCTCCACTTTTTTGTTTTTAGGGTCTTATATGCTCACTTTGCAAACCCAAATCTAGTTTTTAAGTGGTTTACAATATAGTCTTTCTAATGAAAAATGCTTTAAAAAGAGTTTGCAAAAGACTTTTTTGTAAAAGTGGTTAAAAAATAGCTGTTCTTAGAAAAATCATCAACTTTGTCCTCACCTTGTAAACTATTGGAAGGCACATGAAGATGAAATTTTATATTGTAAGATCTTGTATTGGTAAGTTATAACTTGCATGGTTTCAGGTTTATAATAATAATAATAATAATAATAATAATAATGCATCATGATTTGAATGAAATGAGGTACAGAAAAGTCAGCTTTCTGCAAAATTGAGCTCGCATCAAATTGTCAAAATTCTGTCAAGTCTCGTGTGATTTTTCCAACTGTAATATCACGATCCTGACCAGCCATAATTAGAATTTGATGTGAGCCTGCACGTGGTTTGAAAGGCAATATGAATTATCAGCTGTCCACTGAAAACATTGCAGCCAAATAACCCTATATAAAGCAATCACGTCTGTATCTTACAATTAAAAGTGGCCTTGCTTCATAGTATTAAAGCTAAGATTTTTTTTATTTTAATTTTTGTGTGGGCCCCTAGGTTGCAACCTATATAGCCTGCACATGAATGTGGCCCTTTCATGAATAATGAATAACCAATATAATTAACATAAATTATACCCTTGACCTAGTAACATAACAAATCTGATCACACTAATCCTTTGTCAATAGCTACACAGGGTTAGTCTTAGCTCCTCCCGAACAGGCCGTGAAGGCCCAATGGTACCGACCGGCCACCATGTCATCCTCAACCCATAGGCGTCGCTGGATGCAGATATGCAGGGGCATGTGGTCAATACACTGCTGTCCTGGCCGAATGTCAGTTTCCGAGACCGAAGCCACTACTTCTCAATCAAGTAGCTCCTTGGTTTACCTCACAAGGGCTGAGTGCACCCCACTTACCAACAGGACTTGGCAGACCGGATGGTCATCCATCCAAGTGCTAGCCCAGCCCAACAGCGCTTAACTTTGGTGATCTGACGGGAATCGGTGTTACCACTGCGGCAAGGCCGTTGGCTACACAGGGTTATTCTATCATTACAAATTTTCAAAATAAATTGCACTTACCTGCAACTCAGAAGCATCCGGATGCTGATGTTTAGATTTGATATTTATATCAGAATATTTAAATTCCAATGGTTTGGTTATGTTGAATATGGACTCATAATTTTTGTGAACATCTTTAGCTGGATACTTAGCACTGGAAAGGACCTGACAAAAAAAATAGGCAACTGCATTAAAATACGAACACGCAATACTAAGATGCATCAGGTAATAGATTGCTGATACTCTCTGAAATTCTGAAGATAGATTAGAAAATACACACACACACACACACACACACACACACACACACACACACACACACGAGAGAGAGAGAGAGAAGGGGGGGATAATAACCACTGCAATTCAGCAGACATTACATGAAAAGTGTGGAAGTGGTGTGATGATGCAACAAATAGGTGAGGTGTCACAATCTTCCACTGTTTCACTGAACATTACAAACACTGATGATAGAGTAAGGTTTCCCATTGTATTTTGCCGTAACAACAGCTCGATCTGCTGCTGTTGTACCTAATATATTCAAGTCCCAGTATAAAAGCACAGGTTGTCATCTAAGGGAGAAAAGCACATCTAGTAATAAGTATCCCTTTGAAAAGCACTGTATATGGCACACTGATGAAAAAGAGCATTATGAAACTGAGAACAGTACTTCAGTTAAGAAGACATCACACTTATATTGTGTGCACCACCTTTAGTGTTGATAATAGCCTCCATTCACCAAGGAATACTGTCCACAAGTTTCTTCAAGCATGCCATATCTATCTGGAGCTGCTCACTGATGATTAGATTCCACAGGGCCACCAAATTGTGGGGATGTCTAATATTATGTTTCACCACCTGTTCAAAATAGTCTCAGATATTTTCTGTGGTACTGAGATCAGTTGAATTTGCAGGTCAGTCGAGATGCAACAGGGTGCCCAAGTGTTCACCAAGTCGGTGAAGTATGTATGCAGCCCTGTGACAACAGGGCTGTTATCTTGGAAGACATGGGTGTCCCACACCATACTCATCACGGAGATGTAGAAAACCAAGCAAAGTTTTGTCACGGAGAATGTTGAAACTAATATCTTGGTTCTTGTTCATGGTCACTGAATGTCGGTTGGTTGGTTTAAAAGAGGGGGAAAGGGACCAAACTACGAGGTCATCGGTCCCTTGTTCCTAATAAAACAATGCCACAAGTGTGAGAATAAAACAGACGAGACATATAACAAAAAACTGAAAGAAAAGAAAGACCACAAGAACGAAGGAAAGGCAACGAATACTAAAAGGAACAAAAAGATGACAAGAAAACAACAGAGAGATGGAGGAAACAGTTAGAACAGAGTAAAACAAGGAAGCAGATTACAGTGGCTGGCCAACCACAAAAATAAAAAGGAAAAAACTTCCACCCTAAAAGCACTAGGTTGGAGGACACAGAGTGACAAAGGACATGCGCTAAAACTCAGATCGAATGATAAAACCCACCCTCATGAATGAAACATAAAACCAAATTTGCTGATGAGGCGTTGTCTGCTAAAATCAATGATACTGAGTGTGGCAACCGCAAATGAAGTCGCAGGGCAGCCAAAGAAGGACATAGCAAAAGAATATGGGCCACTGTCAACCGGGCGCCGACCGACACTGAGGTGGGTCTTCACGGCGCAGGAAGAAACCATGGGATGGCCAATACGGAGCCAGCAGAGAACCACGCAGTCCCTTCAAGATGCCCTCATCGAGGACTTCCACACATTCGTGATCCCCTTAATGGCTCGCAGTTTGTTGTGCACACTGAGATTTTGCCATTCCATCTCCCAAGGCTGAAAAACTTTGCAGCGTGATAATGAACGCAAGTCAGTTGCAGGGATGCCCATCTCCAGAAGTGGTTTCCATGTAACCTGTTTGGCCAGCCTGTCAGCAAGTTCATTTCCTGGGATTCCGATGTGACCAGGGGTCCATATGAACACCACTGAACGACTGGACCGTTCCAGGGCATAGACGGACTCCTGGATGGACGCTACCAAAGAATGGCGAGGGTAGCACTGGTCAATAGTTTTCAGACTGCTCAAGGAGTCAGTATATAAAAGAAAAGACTCCCCGGGGCATGAACGGAGATACTGAAGTGCATGAGAAATGGCCACCAGCTCTGCAGTGAATACACTGCAGCCATCGGGTAAGGAATGCTGTTCAATATGGCCCCCATGAACTTAGGCAAAGCCAACACGACCATCACCCATCGAGCCGTTGGTGTAAACCACTTTAGAGCCGCCGAACACATCAAGAATCGAGAGGAACTGACAGCGGAGAGCCTCAGGGTGCAGGGTTAATGGAGTCCTTCGGGCCACACAAACGGTCCAGACGAAGCTGTGGCCGAGGTGTACACCATGGAGGCGTACAGGAACGGACCGCGAGTAGAAGTGGTAAAGGGTAGGACTCAAGTCCAGAGAGAAGGGACTGCATGCGAACCGCAATTATTAGCCCCAACCTAGGTCACCAATGTGGGAGATAGACTGCTGCGGGCAGGAAAAGGAGATGGTAGTTAGGATGCTCAGGAGAACTACAAATGTGTGGTGCGTAACTGGCGAGTAGTAATGCATGTCTGATCTGCAATGGAGGGACCCCAGCCTCCACCAGTATGCTGGTCACCGGACTTGTGCTAAAAGCTCCTGTCGCTAGTCGAACCCACAGTGGTGCACAGGGTCGAGAAAATGCAATGCTGAGGGTGCTGCCGAACCATAAACCACACTCCCATAGTCCATTCGGGATTGGACAAGGCCTCTGTAGGGCGGCAGCAGTGTAGAGCGATCTGCACCCCAATTGGTGTTGCTCAGGCAATGGAGGGCATTGAGGTGTTACCAGCACTTCTGCTTAAGCTGACGAAGATGAAGAAGCCAAGTCAATCAAGCGTTGAAAACCATTCCTAAGAATCGGTATGTCTCCACTACAGTGAGTGGATCGTCATGAAGGTACAGTTCTGGGTCTGGATGAATGGTACAACGCCGACAGAAGTGCATGACACACAACTTTGCAGCTGAAAACTGGAAGCCGTGGGCTAGAGCGCATGACTGTGCCTTGTGGATGGCTCCCTATAGGCGACGCTCAGCAACACCAGTACTGGAGCAGCAGTATGAAATGTAGAAGTCATCTGCATACAGAGGTGAGACGGAGGGCCCGACAGCTGCTTCTAGACCATTAATGGCCACTAAAAATAGACAGACACTCAATACAAAGCCCTGCGGGACTCCATTCTCCTGGATATGGATGGAACTATAGGAGGCACCAACTTGGACATGGGAAGTATGAAGCGACAGGAAGTTTTGGATAAAAATCGGGAGCGGGACCCAGAGACCTCACTCATACAATGTGGCAAGGATATGTCGTCACCAGGTAGTGTCGTATGCTTTACGTAAGTCAAAAAAGACAGCAAGCAGTGTTGCCATCTGGAAAAGGCTGTTCGGATGGCAGAATCAATGAACACAAGATTATCAGCAGTAGAGCGACCCTGGCGGAAGCCACCCTGACATGGGGCCAGTAGGCCACGTGACTCCAGGACCCAACCTAACCACCGACATTCCACATATTCCAGCAGCTTACAAATAATATTGGTGAGGCTGATGGGCCAATAGCTATCCACATCAAGCGGGTTTTTACTGGGTTTGGGCACTGGAATTATGGTGTTCTCCCACCATTGCAGTGGAAAGACGCCACCGCACCAGATCCAGTTGAAGATGATGAGAGATGTTCAATAGCTATGACAGTAGAAAATTCTTGTTTTTGAGTCCAGAAAGCTCCATGCAACCGAAAGTGCAGATCATTTTGCCATTTTCATTGCGAAATTGCCGGCTTATTCATGTCTGGGGTAATAATAGAGGGCTGTTTGCCTGGGTTGTCTGTTAGCGTAGTGAAAGGTGTTTGCTACTGCATGGGAGGTAGACCATCAGCAAAGCAATTTTAAGAAATTCTCGCGCCCCCAATTCGTTTTATTGCTACCTTTATTCTGTACCGGCAACCTGTGGATGTCAATGTGAAGATCTTGTAGGATTTCATACTTGTTACTGCCTACTTTTTCCGCTTCTGTCAACAATTGAATTGAGTTACATGTGGCACTGAATGATTTTTAACTGAATTTTGTTATGAATCTTCACGCATTACTGAATTTGCACACTTTCATGGTAGGTCAGCAACGATATTCCAGTATGACTGGTCCGAACATTGACACAGACCGTTTCGCGGCCGAATGCGCATAATATTTTGCTAATTCATAATGATCTGGGGTACTTTGTCTTACTAAAACAGTTATCTTATCTTGAAAAGCTGAAATTCCTTTTTATTAGTACAGTTCATACCAATTACAGTTTCTTCTTTCATTTACTTTTTATATTTACGTGTTGTGTTTAACACAATAATCAGCATTAATATGGTCTTGCATGTGATGAATACAGTCTGACAAAGTTCGGATAGTTTGTCAAATTCACACTTATGTTGGTAGCACTTCGTTTCCTTGCCTGTTATGCTGTGTAGCAGACTTTAAAGCTGTGTGGATCAGCACAAGGAAAAGGCGAGGGGTCTCGCTTGTTTTGTGCACGACTGTGTACCTTGCCACTCTAAATTGGCGCGCAGCTCATCGTCAGACTGCAAAAGAATGTCCCTGTGAAATATGATACCCTGGACCATATTTAAGCTCTTACGGGGCGTGATGGTTACAGAAGCATCCCTCAGCTTGTCACAAGCGAGTAACGCCCATGACTCAGCAGAGGATGCTGTTTTGATCAAGACCGACCCTGACCGCATTTTGGATAAGCCCTCCACCTCCCAGAACTTGTCCTCTAAATTCTCAACAAGAAACTGAGGTGTCATCATCATGAAAGATTCCCCAGGTACTGGGGCAAATAAGATCCGCTGCCATACTTAGCCTGACATCCCTCCCTTTGTGTGGCCAGGGAGGGGAACGATTTGGGGTCATACTTCTGTGTGTTGACTTGAGCTCGTGAATGCTTAGGGACTGCTGGTGTTTCACCACCAGTAAGAGATGATGGACTATGCTTAATTGCGTGTCATCCACCCTGATGCCACCCGCTCCGACCAGGGGACCTCCCCACGGGCGCCACCCAGCTGCAGCAAAGGCCACCTGGCAGGATGGCCTTTGCTAGGAGTCCCAATGCCCCAGGGGGATGGGCATACATGGGTAGTTAACGGCGCAGGCATCAGCAGAGTGATCCCTGTGTGATCAGGGGCAGCCCCACCACAACGGATTGGCTACTGTGCTGGATATCAGGTGCAAAGAAGTCCATGGTCATCGTCGTTGCAGAAAGCGACACTGCATAGTGCATGGTGGAAAACGCACCCAGGAAGGTGTCCTCACCCAAGAGATGGAGAATGGGCGGGACTGCAATGCGATGATGAGAAAGTGGGCTCAAGTTCTCAATGCACGATCGGCACAATGCACCATGTAAGGTGCTCTTCCCCAGTTGGCTCGCACTTCAGGAAAATTTTGAAGAATGGAGGTCAAACCCTACAGGGAACCGTCACATAAAGGCCGAAACGTGTGAAACTCCTTTTAGTCACCTCGTACGACAGGCAGAAATACCTCGGACCTATTCTTACCCCGGGACCCGCAGGGGGATAACTGAATATGTGGCCCCAAGTCACAGAATGAAAAACACCTCCAAAACATCACAGACTTTCCTCTGGCCTGAACTAAATCCTCCACAACACCATGTATGTCCGCCAACAGTGCACTCTGTGCCTTGCATCATTTGGAAAAAAACAGAAGGGACAAAATCATAACTCTGGATTACACAATTTCCTCTAGTCAGTTACTGCCGAGTTTCTGTGTTGTTTGCCCCAATGAAGATGTGCTGCTTTTCTGGTGCAATGGTCTTTTGCAGGGTATCTAACTTCAAATATCCACAACATGCAGTTCCTTTCTCAATGTTCGTTCTGAAACTAGTTGGGAAAGACCTACATTCACTGATGGCAGCAATTCCTGTTGGGTTCGAAACCTATTGTAATTGACAAGGCATGACACACGTATCCAGTCCCTGTAGATCAGGATCTTTTAATGCCTACTGCCCTTATGCCTTGTTATGTGGCTGGGAGTGGTACAGTTTTCCTTGTACGTACATTGGACAGTTTGCATTGATACACAAACAAATCTAGCAACTTCATTCACAGTGTACCCAGGTGCACATCTAAACACTAGATCATTTCCACCATTCTGTCACATCTCCATGTTGACCAATCTCACTGCACTGATTCCACAAGACCAACTAGCACATACACACACTACTTCAGCCGGCTGCGGTGGTCTCGTGGTTCTAGGCGCGCAGTCCGGAACCGTGCGACTGCTGCGGTCGCAGGTTTGAATCCTGCCTCGGGCATGGATGTGTGTGATGTCCTTAGGTTAGTTAGGTTTAAGTAGTTCTAAGTTCTAGAGGACTGATGACCACAGCAGTTGAGTCCCATAGTGCTCAGAGCCATTTGAACCATTTGAACACCACTTCACTGATTATGATTTATGTCAATAATTAAGTGTTACATGACTATATGGCAGCAGTTTTACAAAATCTACAGTGCTAATCCAATTCCATCATGGTGGATAGCATCATCTGTCTTAAAGAATTTTGCTTTCCTGATCAGTAAACTGCACCACTTCAGTTAAAACTAAACTGAATAATTTGTAATTGTGAATACTAGTTAACACCAGTGCTGTAGACTGTTTCTGTCACTGCTTTCTCAATCATCACATACACTCCCAACTTCACTGGGCAGTATCCACGAAGCAAGGAAGTGGACTCACATTAAAAGATGACCCTGACATTAGGCAAAATTTTTGTCACTTACTCTGAAGGCACAAGGATCCTATGGTTATAACTTACTCAACCTTGAGTGCTACACAATATTACATGATTCACAATCACTTATGTGGCGAATCAATTGGGTAATTCCAGTAATGGTCTGTCTGACAATATCATCATGGGTAGTACGAAGTGCAAGACAATCTTATATGAGGCAGTGAAAAACAATATAGCATGTGATAAGGGGTTGTTGTCTAGTGGCTGGTTTCTTCAAACTCCCCAGTCCAGCGCTACTCCATGCTCAAGTTGTCTAAGCTTCTTTCTCTCTAAGAAAAGAAGCAAGTACTACTTTTAAACACGGGCACATAAATCCACACTGCAATGTAAACTTTGCTTTCTTCACATCATTTGCCTATTTAGAAAAATTGAACTGTGATTTGTTCTTCCAGATAAGTGACGATTTTGCAGTGGAGAGAAGAGTGGTAAAATAAATTTCAGATATCTTTGTAGGTCTGATATTCCCATGCTACAGTTATCTTCACTGATTTTCTATGGCTTTGACTGATTTCATTTATTCTTTGGTTCTTTTCATTACCTGCACCTCCTTTGATAAGAGTAGCTGTGATGAAAGGGTACATTAGGACACTCAATTTCCTGGAAAGATCTATGGTATAAACCTTATGGGCAAAAAACTTATATCAGTTATTTGATTTTGACAACTAGATGTGACACCAGGTGCACAAAAATGTATTCACTTAAAGGTCGCATGAAAGAACATGTCTTCTCACATACTTCAGCTACCATCATTTCAATGAATTAAAACCTGCATGTCTGACTGTAGTATCTATTTTGTGTGCATCTGGACTGCATCTCCCACAAGTTACTTTCCCCTTTCATATTAAAAAAATGTGACCAAACCCTTGACATTGATCCTCTTCAGAATGCTTTTTTCCTTACATAGCAAAAGCCTCCTGCCTCCCTGCACACACTCCTATCAGCCCCCCTTTCCACTCTACACCCTTCCCCCACACAACATTTTAAAATACACTTTTCCAAGACTACCACTTAGCCAAACTCCACACAGCTTCACACGTTTTTGTTACTTGTCCCAAACTCTTCATTCTACCAACGTGTTCTGTGAATTATTGTTGGGTTCCATATTGGTCTGCAGCAATAATCAAGCAAAATACATGGCTTCCCAGGCAGATTCCACACAACTCAGTAAGCTTAATGTAACTGATCTATGGGGTGTTGTCTATTGGAGATAAAATACTCTGTGTTAACAACTATTTCACTAGTTTTCAAGTTGTTCACCATAAGCTGCAGATATCTGCGTCGTCCCCAAACTCCAGCTCCTTGATCTCAGAAATACAATATATTCCACCCTTAGGTCACAAAATGGTAGTTGAGGCATTAATGGGATTTATAGGGTTTATGGGCTGTCAGCATAAACTAAACTACAAGCCCAACTCAGCCACTTCTGGCCAATGGGTTGGGGAATTTACGTTTGAAACCACTACAAAATAGACTCATAAATTAGAACAATTACACAGATGATCTAATACATGGCAACAGATTAAAACTTAGTCAATGGTAACTAACTCCTGCACATCAGTTGTGCCATAACAGGGATGAGAGTACCTTTTATAAACAAAAACAGAGACAACAAACACAAAATAGTTTAAATAATTCATAATTTTTAGTAGTTCACAATGTGGAAAACTGCTACTCACTTTAGTTGCTTTTTTACTTCCAGTCAGTTTGTTTACTTTAGCATTGGCCACAGCTGCTCTCTGCTTCAGCTCATTTAGTTTCATCTTGCTCTTCGATATCTTTGAGTCGATCCGTTGTAACATGTCACTCACAACATTATTCAAATAATCTAAGGCATCTGCAATTTGGATTATCATTTCTTCTTGACGAAGATCACAATGGACAGTTGGCATTTCATAGCTAACCAGCCCCATTTCTTCTTATTTATTTCTTCTTTTTCTTTGAGCTATAAGAAAAATGGTAAAATGATTAATTCTCCATAAAAGTGAAAAGAAATACTAAATATCAGTATGCCTGCTATTATTCAGGAGAGCTTGCCCACATCAAACTATCTAAATTAAAGTTTTAATAAATCATCACAGAGTTACTGCTACAATATAAACACTTGAAAAAGCTTCACACACACACACACACACACACACACACACACACACACACACACACACACACATTATTCGGTCTACAACTTTGCTTCTGCTGTTTTGCAATAGACGGCAGTAGCGGCAAATAGGATTCAGGTGGTTGGTCATAGGTGTAATACAATAAGCTTAGGCATCTGTAAACATAATGCCATAAAAATATTATTCAATTTGTGATTGCATTGTAAGGTTATTCTCGATTAAGTATGTTAACTTACATCCATTTGGCCATTTGCGGGAAGTTTTAATTTTCTGCTATAACAAGAAGAAATCTGTGGCTGTGGATCTTAAAATGCTGGGTAAGACGAATGGTGAGGGAACTATTAGTGGAAGAACATGCAGAGAATGTTTTCAACGTCTTAAGAACAGTGATTTTGATGTCTATGACCAGCACGGTGTGGGAAGACAGAACGTTTTCATGGCTACTGAAACAGATGAAGACAGCCACAGGACTTCATTATCAAAAGCAATTGATGCGTTTGAGCCCAGCACTGAAACACAAACGGCCACAATACAGTTATAGACATGTAAAGGTAATTTCGCAGCAGGTCAGTGCTCGACCCCATGTCACAAAACCCGTCAAAATATACATGGAAACATTGAATTGACAAGTCCTATCCCTCACGCCGTATTCTCCATACATTGCTGACTACCACCTTCTTCGATCAGTGGCATACAGTCTGGTTGACCAGCACTTCCGAACATATGAACAAGTGCAAAATTGAATCGATTCATGGATCCCCACAAAAGACACCCAGTTCTTCCGCCACGGGATTCGTATGCTATCCAAAAGATGGGAAAATGTAGTCACCAGAGATGGGCAATATCTGTAAACCATAAGTTGTAGGATCATCTCATCAGAACAGAAAGCTACAAATCATCAGGCTATGTCCTACACAAAGACAAATGAGAAACACCTCATCTCCTCTAAATGGGTAGGAAGAGGCACACCACTGTCAACTGGTTGGCTTTACTAGGAGGAGCTTATTGTACATCTCTCCTAGGCATACTTATTGTTACCCGTATACGACACTACACAGTGAGACAATAGAATGTAGGGGACAAAACACTGAGCCCCAAGTTTTTTGGTGCATGCTTTCTCAACTGCAATAACTGCTATTCTTTTCCCTGAATTAACATTTGTCCTGGAAGCCAGGAGAATTTATTACCCTCCTTCATGAGGCTTTGTGGATGGAAGAGGATGTCCTGCATTTCCTCTGTTATTTTAACTTCCAAGTATATGCATTGAATAGTTTGATGGGCACTCCTTAGGCAGAGCAGATGGGCAATATAATAGCCCAATGAAGCCTCTCATGTATTGTGGATACTATCAGGGGAAAACCATAGAGAAGCCAAGAATATGCTCATATAATACTTCACAAAACATCAAATTAAAAATATATGTAACAGAAACAAGCTTATTGTTCACAAATAAATTGTGAGACTGGTTTTAAAACAAAAGGAGAAACAGTTTGAACTCCAGAGGAGTAAAGTATTAGTAAGCCTAAATCATCATGAAAAACTGCCACCAGTTGGCAACAGTGGCTTTCTAGCCTCAGCCAAAAAACTTTGTACAATGCTGGTATTGTGGGCATATATTGCCAACACAATCCCTTCGGGTGAATACCATCGTTGCTATTTAGATAGGTAGGCCTCACTGCTCATTGCAGAGGGCACTCTTAATCTAGCCAGAATCACACACAAGCCTTCTAGAACTGGAGTAAACATGCGTCTGTGTTAACCATGACAACTTTAAATCAAGTATGAGACCCAGAAACATCATGTTAATTGTGTACCTCACTTGCAAATTTTTTATATTATAAATACAATGAGAAACCTGCCTCTTCAACCCACACCTCCAAGTTCTTAAATGAGAGCTACAACTGAAGTCGCATCTCCTTAGAAGTGGGGGAAAAATGTTACAGGGTAAAATATATATATAAATATTTTTACAGCAGAGAAAACTAAAATCAGTCACAACTGTTTCCTCCCAAGAATTCTTGTTTCTGGCAGTAAAATATTTCTATTCTCTGTAAAATCAGCTCACAAATTGCTATTTAAATTCAGGATGCATTAAAAATTGGTCTGTAATTTTAAAGCAGAAATTTCTTGTTCTTCATCTCATCTTCTTCACTTCAAGCATAAGGGCTTTCTTTTGTTTTGCCTGTTACAGTACCCAGTTTTTTGGGTACTATTAGTAATTGGGAGAATTCATATGGCCAGCTTATGGGGGTTGTGCAAGTATAGTTGGATGGTGGGGGCTCCTACTTTGCAGCCTTCCAACCTGTCCAATTTTCTTTTAAGGCAGTTGACATCACATCAGCTGAGAAGAGTGCTCCACCTACCATCTTCAAAGGATGCCATGGGTCTGATGATGGTCATGTGACATGGCCGAAACCGGTCACCTATGTTCTTGTAGCATACGTTGTGCGATTAAGACTGAATTTTAGAAAGAAAAAAAAATTTAAAGTTCTTTTAAGGGTTTACTCTCCTAGGAAGCTTGACTTTCCTATGCCCAAGAGTCCTACCTAAATTTCACTTATAGCTGGAGATGACAGGAAAAAGGACACAGTAAGGAGAGGTTTCATATAGGAGAAAGGGACCAATAGGCCATTGTGGGACACACTTTGTCTGGCTTGGGTGACCCTTTCAGTAGCTAAGCTACCATCGGTGTGGCCCTCAGGATCCAAAGCATACAAACCACCTCACCTACATGGACAGTGGTATGTTAAGGCTGTCCCCCCCCCCCCCCCCCCTGAGGAGTGGACAACTACAACAATTGAACAAACATGTATATTTACATGTCACATAATACTGTTTTGTTGTAGAATTGTTTTTGCGACACACACACACACACACACACACAACAACAACAACAACAACAACAACAACAACGGAGGAGGAGGAGGAGGAGGAGGAGGAGGAGGAAAGAGAGGTAACAGAAGAAAGCTTTAACTCTGCTGAAACATAAAAACATGCTCATGAGTCAGCCTTCCAGCTTACATATTTTTATTGTGAAAACCTTGAAGCCTATGTAGTCGCTTGCAATTAGTATAGGCAACTTAACAATAAACTAAATTGATGCTTCATAGACATCAAAGGCTAGAAGCACTAAATGTGGTTAACATCATTAAGCGCTTGGACACTGCACTTCGTGTGCAGTACCTGAAATGCTCAGGTTCTTATATCTGTTATTCTTGCTGCTATGCAGTAGTGCGTAACACTATTCATGATTAGCAATTTGAATGTCAATCGTTTATGCAACTTAGTGGCAAACACAGTTCATATGTTCGGGTAAATAACAGAACACTGACACTTCTTGCGACTGCAAATACTATGCCACACTTAAACGCAACGGGAAAGAATTACAATCAACGCAGAAGTAAACTACTTGCGTCCAAAGGAGTAACAGCAACAAATTTTCCAGTAATCCTTCTCATAAGTTTGCGGGGACATGTGGTACACGCTGTGCGCTAATGTTTAACGCGTATTTTTAATTTTGTACAGACTTTGTCGTGTATGTTTTAAAGCTGGTGTGTAGTTATCGGCACCTCGTACAATGGGATATTAAATGAACCTGGGACCAATAATTAACAAGTACAATTACCTTTCTATGCTGGCACTATTACATAATTAATGTATTGGCATCACGTTATGCTGTACATTAATGACGTTTGACAATCCGCAAACGTCAGGCGGAGCTGTTTCGCGAAAACTTATACCATACAATACATCAAAACAGACGATGACCGAACAGAACTCTGGGTACGCAAGTTTTTGTTGACATGTCAACTTCAAGCAATGTTCCACTTCACTTTGCTCCGTTCAAAGATACACAGACAAGGCAGTTCGGAATGTGTGAGTTATGTGATAATACTTTTATGCTGAGGAAGAATTTATGTGCATTCATTCGGCAACGCCACAGCATGAATGTAAAGTTAGGTCAATATAAAAGAAAACCGTATGTAAAATTTGTGACAAAACGTTTTAGCTGCACTAGATCTCCACATCAAAATTGATGTCATAGGGCAAAGACTGCAATTTATACCGTGGCCTCTTGTGTTGGCAATGACTGCTCTCAGTGTCATATCTGTATTTAAAAAAGTTGAAAAATTCCCATTTGATTGACAGTGAGAAATAGATGGACATCAAATAGTGTGCTTGATAGCTGAAACCTCTTGGCTGATGGTCCTCAACCAATAAGTGAAATGACCGAGTCATCATAAACTGGGTTGATGCGAACAGGATTAGGCAGAAACCTGATAGATACAGCCCCACAAAATGTCGAGCAAGTTACTTGCGTAAGTTAGAACGAACAGAGATAAGAAAGAGATACTAAAGAAAAATTCAGAACTGCAAATGACACTCGAGTGCACTAGATTTTCAGAGGTGAAAAATTAAGAAGAGAAGGAAACAATTATCTGAGTAGAGAGAACCGCTTACCTGAGCCTAAACTGACAATATTTGGTGAACTTTGACTGTGAACTACAAATAATGATTATATAATTGTTGAATTTAAAGCTAAGCACGAAACTGATTATGTATGTAAACTTGTATCTTGCCCAAAATAATACTGTGAGTTTGAAATAAGCTTTCTTCAAAAGATATGGAATGTCATAGGAAATTTTGTTTTCCTCAGTGTGCTGGATGTATTCATTGTTTCCAAATCAGACATTACAACGACCTTACCCAAGCCCAGAGGCCATGCAAAAAAAATGCCAAAAAGTTTATTATCTATCGATGTAAACCTTGATTTTTCAGCATTGAGTCAATCCATATGAAGTGGTCCAGTGATGGTTGCTTGACCATTTTTAAATATTTTAATTTTTTGATATGTGATTGCCCTATATTTGAGACGTTCAAAACAGTTTTTTAAAATAATTTGTCTTGTAACTTTACTGGATGGCGGCCATCTTTATTTGTAGGTGCGTGACAATTATTCAGTCTGGAGACATTAGCGAAAATTGGAATATCTCTGCACTCGTTTAAGTTACAACACAGCAACTGACATGATTGTTTTTATAAAAGTGTCCTCTACAAAACTGTCTATTACACAAAACATCCTAAATTCAAAATTAACCAGTCAAAATGATCTCCAAAGCTACATACCCAAATATTCAAAAATCCACTTTTTAGTGATTTATGAGAGTCTATTTTTTTCCTACAATTAGATATCGTACACTACTAGCCTCATATAGAGCAAGAACACTTACAAATGTTTCCTTAATTTTTTTAGAAATTTTTGAAATTTGAAAATTTTCAATTTTTGTAAATATTGGTGTTAGTTATCTCAGGTGAGACGGTACACAAAAAATATTATTTTTGCACAGTTTGTACACCTACATGATAGCAATGTACTTTTAAAATTTCAACATTGATATCTGACTCAGAACAAAGATATGCATTTTTGAAAATGAGGAAATAATTCACATTACTCTACAGCTGATATTACAGCTGTTGCCTATTTAAATGGTTTATTTTTCATTGTAATAAAATTTAATTGTGACATATATTTAGTTAACACTATCACCCAATAATCATTTAGTTTATTTATTTTTAATATTGCAATATTAAACAATGGGAGTTTTCGTTTTTGTTCTGTGGTAATAAAAATGCCCATTTACATTTAGGTTTGTTGTCAATAAAGAAGTACACTATTGCTGGATGTGGCATTGTAGAAATACATTATTCCTGGGTGTGGCACTGTTGTAGTCAGGCTGTTCTGAAACCTCTGTTAGAGTGGATGTACATACTTCATCGAGAGTGTAGAATGTGTTATGTACTTTGTACTGTGTGTAATTTGTAATTAATTTTGAGAGATTAACTGGAATGCAATAACATGGATGAACAGTGCTCTGTTGGACAGATAGCAAGTGAAGTGTGTCACAAAACAGTTTATGGTTCAGTTTCAAAAAACGTGAAACATGTCAATGACTTTGATGAAGTTAGACAAACTTTGTTTAAATACCAAGTAAGTTCTTCTGTAACATTAGTGTGTGGGTATCATGAGAAGAAATATATTCTGGAGGACAACCACATTTTTGGAAGAAAGTGATGTGATCCACTTAAAGTTCATAAAAAGCCTATTACTACAGGTTTGAGGGAAATAAAACTTGAACATTTGTCGTTGTTATGTGAGAGTGAAACAGCTTCCCAAGTGAAACATAATGTGATTCCTGGAAATTCCCTGTGCCCAAATTGTTACTCAAAAATATTTCCTGTGAATCCATTTATGTTCTTGATGAGGAAGCTGTTAGCATATTGGATTTGGATTTTTCTAAGTTAGACGTATCTCCTGCTTCAAAAATAATAAAATTAAGTAGCAGAAAAAGAAAAGCAGGTACTGAAAATAAGGTACAACAAATTTCAGACAAAATTAGAAAAGACTTTGAATCATGCTTTAATAATACATATACCAAAATTATTTCTAAAGAAGAAGAAAACCTACCACCAGCATCATCTGACACTGAATATTTGAGCTTAATAGAGAAATTCAAAATTAAATGTTCAGTGACATCTAAAGAGGAAAAAGTTAAAATTTTAAGTTTGCTCCCTGACACATGGTCAAGAGAAAAAATAGTTCATGAATTCAATGTTTCTCATCGTTTGGTTAAACTAACCCAAAAATTAGTGAAACAGCAAGGCATTCTTTTTTAGGAAAGAAGAAAGGAGTAGGTATAAGTGAAGACGCAGTTAAAAAGATCCACCAGTTTTTTGAAGATGGTGAAAACAGTAGAATGTGCCAAGGTTGCAAAGACAGCGAAAGAGTGGTTACAAATGGAGTTAAAGTGACAAATTAGAAACGACTAGTGCTGTCAAATTTAAATGAACTTTATGTAGATTTCAAAAATTCTCAACCTAAATGCAAAATTGTAAGGTCAAAATTTTGTGACCTCTGCCCTAAGTGGTGTATTTTGGTTGGATTGTCAGGGACACACTCCGTATGTGTTTGTTTATATCATTAAACTGATGATTGTGGGTCCAAAACTTAGTGATCTTACCTACAAAGAGTTAGTAGATTTAATAGTCTGTGACACTAACAGTTGTAACTGCATGATGAGTTTGTGTAATAAATGCCCTGGTAAGGAAACTTATTGAATTGTTTCATGAATATGATGTGGAAGTGCCAGACAATATTACCTTCAAACAGTGGGTCACAACTGACAGGGCAGGAATGATAACAGTTGATAAATCTCAGGAAGAGTACTTGGAATCTTTAACTGATAACTTACAAAAACTCAAAAGTCACCACTGTGTTTCTAAAATACAAAATAAGTTTTTGAAGGACAAAAAAGCACAACTTCATAAAACTAAATGCATAGTGCTGGCTGTTTTTGCAGAAAATTTTGGATTCAGGATGCAATACAAGGGTACCACTGGGTCAATGACCAGGCAACAGTGCATCCATTTATTCTCTACTTTAAAAATGAGAAAGATGAAGTTTGCATTCTTCAATTTGGATTCTATGCAACTACTTGGAGCCCAACTCTTTGGCTGTACATGTGTTTCAAAAGTATGTAATAAATTACATAAAAGAAAATTTTCCCAAGGTTGAGAAGCTGATATACTTTTCAAATGGAATTGGTAGTCAGTAAAAAAACAAAAAGAATTTTTCAAATCTGTGCAACCACAAAGTAGACTTCGGGTTGGAGGCTGAATGGCACTTTTTTACATCTCGCCATGGTAAAAGTGCATGTGATGGAGTAGGAGGTAAAACAAAGTGTGAAGTAAGGAAAGTCAGCCTATGAAGACCAACCACAGACCAAATTCTCACAGTACAAGACATGTATGTCTTTTGCAAGGATAATATTAAAGGCATTACCTATTTTCTGATCAAGAAAGAACAAGTGGTTCTGCATATGAAAACAACACTTCAAACCTGATTTGAAAAGTGTATAGCAATAAAAGGAACAAGGCATTTCCATAAATTCCTTGGCTTTGCAGAAAACTTAGTTCGATGCTATGTAACATCAGAAACCGAAATTTATGAGAATCATTGTGTCAGTAAAATCACATCTCTGTCTTTAACATCGAATGAGTTAGAGGCATGTGTGTATGATGGACAGTGGTGGCCTGCAGAGGTTGAAAGAATAAGTTTGGAAAACAATGATGTTTTTGTGCATTTTTACCACCCTGCTGGCCTAAGAACATCATTCAAGAAATCTACTAGTGACAAAATTTGGATACCAATGAAAAATGTTTAAAGGAAACTTTCAGTGCTTGAACTTACCACAGCAACTGGGTCTTATTCTATATCACAGAAGCTGTCTGAAAAAATAAGTATTCTTAACATTCACCACCAGATTTAGGAACAATTGCATCTCGAAGGATGTTAATTGAAAATATTTATTTTAAGTATGTCAAAATAATATAAATGTTAATTTAAGTGCTGTTTCCACTTTTTGTATATAATTCAGTATCTTACTTCAATCATAATTGATTATATCCTGCCAATATCACACATGAATAGTCAACAGCCATAAAATCAGTTGTAGAGTAATGTGAATTATCTCCTCATTTTAAAAAATGCATATCTTTGTGCACAGTCAGATAGCAATGTTGAAATTTTTACAGTACGTTGCTATCATATAGGTGTACAAACTGTGCAAAAATAATATTTTTATGTTCAGTCCCACCTGAGACAATTAACCCCAAACGTTACAAACTAAAAATTTTCAAATTTCAAAAGTTCCTAAGAAATTAAGGGAACATTTGTAAGTGTTCTTGCTGCATATGAGGCTAGTAGTGTACGATATATAATTGTAGGAAAAAATAGACTCTCATAAATCACACCTTCTTTGTTATTTTTGGGCCTGAAAAGTGGATTTTTGAAAATTTGGATACCGAACTTTGGAGGTCATTTTGACTGGTTACTTTTGAATTTAGGGTGTTTTGTGTAATATACAATGTTGTAGAGGACACTTTTCCAAAATCAATCATGTCAGTTGCAATGTTGTAACTTAACCCAGTGCATAGATATTCTTATTTTTGCTAACGTCTCTAAACTGAAACATCGTCACACGCTTACAAACGAAAATGGCAACTGATGGGTTATGCATGGGGATCTTATCAACTTGTACCAAATCAAAAACATCCTGAAGATGACGCAATGGAGCGTTGAAACTGGTAGCGACAAAATAGAATAAAATCATAAGGATGACTGTAGGTGTTTTTATTTTTTCTCACGATAGTAAACAGTCGTCGTCCCAGAGACCTCCTGTTAAAAGGATGGACATACAAAAACTTAACTTTTATTGGACCATCATCTGGATTGACCCTGTTCGATAATTTGTTGTTGCACCACACTGTACCACTCTGCAGTAGAAAACTGAGCCATTTCACTTTTCTTTATTAATCCGCATTTTCATTCTGTTTCTTATTATTGCTAAATAATTACTTTTTATATTGTAAACAAAGTGTCTCTCAATACAGTCTTTACCATTAGATTAAATAAATTTGATTTCGCACTGGAAAATGAACTGAATAATTTGTGTCTTACTGCACCCACTCTTCTCTTACATTATGTTTTAAACCATCTTTGACACTGACTGGAATATTACTTTGGTTATGACAGCCTATCGAAATGGTTAAACTTTATGTAGTTTATAGCATTAAAGTCATCTTGCTAGCATAATACTTAATATACAAAATGAAAATGACATGCTGAATGGTGTTACTGAAACATGAAAAATTAATACATCTAAAGATGTGATCTGGCATTTATACACCATTTCATTGAAAGTATATGGATACCTAATACTGGACATTAATATGGGATGTGTCCACCTTTCGCCTTTATGATGATCTGAACTCTACTGAGGACAGTTTCACGGAGGTGTCTGAATATCTGTGGAGGAAAGGCTGTCCCCCTGCTGTATGTACTACACAGTCCTGTAAAATGTGTTCATATCCTTCTGCAGTTAGGGTTATATTAAGTACAATAAAGGGATTATCCAATATCCATGAAAAATATCGCATATCGTAACATCATCTTCTCCCTACTCCACTGTTGGCACTACACATGACGACAGGTAACGTTCTCCAGGCATTAGCCAAACCCTAACTCTTCCATCAGATTGCCACAGGGTAGAGCGTGATCCATCATTCCAAATCGCACATTTCCAGTCATTCATTGTCCAGTGGCGCCCCTCTTTACAGACCATCTCAAGCATCACATAGCACTGACTACAGAAATGTGTGGCTTCTGAGGAACTGCTCAACCATTGCTTACCATTCTTTTCAACTCCCTACGTGCAGTCTTTCTGGTAGCTGGACTGCTGGCAGCACTTTGTAACTAATAAGAGATTCCTTCCACTGATTATATGTGATTTACTACAACCACACATTGCAGTGCTCGGTGGTACCTGTCTGTCAGTACATGAGATCTGCCTGGTCTTGGTTTAGCTGTGGCTGCTCTTCCACATTTCCATTTCACAGTCATATCACCAGCAGTCGACTTGGGCAGCTTTAGAAGGCTTGAAATATCTTTGATGGAGTTGGTACACAGGTGAAATCTAATGCCTAGCCCAAATTTGGAGACGCTGAGCTCTCCTGAGTGACCCATTCTGCAATATTTGGTTCTCTATTGAAAACACAATATTCCCTGCCTCCTTTTATTCTGATGGGAGCACCTCTAACGATATCTAGTGGGAAATTCTGCATTAAAAAGGGGTGTCTGGATGTTTTTGATCAGACATTGCATTTGGCTTGAAATGCAGTGCTGTGGATGGAAGATGCATCACAAAGTTAATATGAAAACCTGAGTTCATAGCAAACATAAGTGACTTGATTTGACTTAGTCTGGGAGACACCAAAAGTAAGTTCATTGTGCAGTTTCTCTTCCTATGATTCTAGCAAAGCCAGCCAGTACCCCTGAAGAGTAGTAGGAGACCCTTTTACCAGGTCTTTGTCAGACAAAGTCTTTTCAGTAATAAGTGACCCAATTATTTTGTGTCTTGTGGCCTTCAGTACTTCACACTCAAAGATTAAATGTGATGCTGCTTCATCCCCCACAACATACAGTCTTCACTTAGGGGTTTCTTTCTCTATACCCATCATGTGTAGGTGTTTTGTGAAGTTCACACAGCCAGTCATTAGACCTAATCTACCTCCTTTTCAAGCCCAGGATTGCAGAATTTCTCTTAAAATGTGGTTTTGACATCAATAGCTTGCCATGTGTTTGCCTTTGTATTTTAGATCAAAATTCTATATGCTGCCCCCTGATCCAGCTGCATAGTTTAGATTTTACAGTCACCTTAGTGGTGGTTATCACAGGTTCCAGTCCCACAAATGGTGTCATTGCCTCTGCTCTGATTAGCTGATCAGATTGTTTCGTACCACTAATTCATGAATGGACTGGGACACACAGTAGGTTTATCTGGTTGCTTTCCGCTATCCTCATAAGGGATTCATGTCATTTTGCAACAATCTTTGATCTCATTGCAAGGGGTGACTGAGATTTGAAAGCTACTTGACTGTCTGAATGAATGTAGATGCTACAATCCTTGTAACACCTATGTAGATTCTCCTCTGTCCACATTTCCAGTAGTGAATATCTCTGCCCATAATCCTGTGGCCAGCTTCCCTAGATAGATTGCACACTGTAGTCTAGGCTGTACTTAGTATACCCTGCCCCTCATCCTCACCCACCCCCCCCCTTTCCCAATCACCTTTGTCTGTTTTCGACCTGACTATAAACCTGACTATGTCTCCTGACTGATATCATGGTTCATTCTTCTGCTGCTTCCTACTTCCAGTTGTTACACTGGGAGGTTTTTTGCAGCAGCTGGAAGCTGTTATATAGTCAGACGACATTTTCCTGGCCATTCCAGTATTTAACACATCATTATATTAGTGTATGATTTTGGGTGTCCAAAATATACAAAGTTTCTCCCAGTTTTTAACTTGTATGACATTGCCATTACTTTTGTTGTAACCCAAATGTGTAATGGGGGCATGGCTAGCATGATCTCTATCCTAGAAGTGTGCTGCTAATTACACCTGTTATGGCTAGTAAGCCCAATTGCTGCACCTTCCTGAGCTCCTTAGTAGCCGCTTTCTGTTCTATTTTACTCCATCATACTGTATCCCCATAGATTATAATAGGTCTGATTACAGATGTGTATATCCAGTACATGCTGCACAGGCTTGGACCCCAGTTTTTATTACAGACCATTTTAGTGGATGTGAGAGCACCTTTTGCCTTGGAACTTATATTCTTTATGTGAGCAGTCCACGTTAGTTTCGCATCCAGGGCTACCACTAAGTACTTCAATTCTCCTTCTATTGATATAATTTTGTTGAGGAGCTTAATATCACAGTATGTCTCCTAAATATGCTTCCTTGTGAATGACACTCCAGCAGTTCCTAGAACTGCCCCCAGATCCTCTTCGTTACGCCAATTTTGCACAATGCTCTTAGAGCATTGTTCCAGCGGTACTTGCAAATTTGTCAAGTATTACTACGACAAAATTGTTTGTATATCCTTGGCAAAAACAAACCTCTGGCATTTAATTCTTTAATGAGTTCATTCACCACCAGGTTCCACAGTAATGGGGACAAAACCCCACATAGCGGACAGCCCCTGGTGGTATTAATCACCATTTTCACTTCCATCATGGTGGCTGCTACTTTTTGTTTACTCAAAATGGTCTTAATCCACTGACATTAAAGGTCTTAATGCCATGATATTCTGCACCTCTAACCACGAATTTGAAAATTTTATTGATAAAATCCCTCTTAATATCCAGGAAGATGCAGATAGCAATTTCGTGAAATGTAGAGATTTGTCTATCTCCCCAGCAAATTGCTGAAGTGTTGTTTCACATAATTTGCCTGACTGATATGTGTGCTGGTTTTCACCTCAGTGTTTTGGTTTTCTTTTCAGTTAACCTCCTTTCTCTTACATTCACATTAACGAGTTTGTCTAATGTCCTTCTAAGGAAGGAGAAGAACAGACTGATTGGTCGCATATCCTTAGCCTCGGTAAGGTCAGTCTCCTTGCTCCCTCCAAGCATTAGGAATGACTCCTGCTGCTACAGTGACTCTAAACAGTCTACATAGGAGTCTGATTAATTGCCTCTCCTGCTTGTTGCAGTAGAGCTGGAAAAAATCCATCTGGGCCCGGTGACTTGAAAGGTCAAAACGTTCCCATTGTTGTTTTCTGCACGAAATGTCTTCAACATGTTGTTCATCCATGTGTACCAACACTATACAATGCTCAAAACAACAAACCACTCTTTTAGTAAGTCACTTATATAGCGAAAAGGAAGGCAAAGAATGGCTTACTAAGGATAAATGGAGGAAATGGAAAGGTCTTGAACTTAAGACATCCAAGAAAACTCTGTCTCAGAATGAATGGCGTAAACAGACCATTCCCACTTCTGAGGCAGGGAGTATGAGAACGAGGGAGGAGTACATTACTCCACTTCTCAGGGTAATTAGCACCAGAAAAAGCTGAAGCAGGAAACATGGAAACAGACCCATAGTACTGCAGTCCCAGTTGTTAATATTTAGGTAATCTAGCAAGAATATCCACTTGCTAACTTGATCTAGCAGCAGGAGGAGCTAGTTCAGATGACTCTCATTGAAAAGATTTCTGATGATGCAAATCAAGATCCCAAATTTAGTAGGGTCTATATGGACAAAACTCTCTGTGAAAACAGACCTCGGAAGGTCCAGCGATACCAACCAACCACTGTGTGATTTTCAGCTGAATGGCATCATCACATGGTGAGAGGGAGGTGCATGTGGTCAGTACATCGCTCTCCTGGCTGTTGTCAGTTTTCTCGACATGAAGCTGCGACTACTTGCTACTTGGTCACATAGCTTCTCAGTTGGCATCGTGAGGCTGAGTACACCCCAGTAGGTCAACAGCACATGATGGCCCAGATGGTCATCCAACCAAGTGCCAACCACATTCTAAAGTGCTTAGCTTTGGTTTTTCCAGTGTGGCATGGCCATTGAGCGTCTGGATAAATGTGCTTTAATATTTAACTGTGAGGGGTAGGAAGAGTAGATTGACTGCAGGAGATGGTACACAATATATGAGATGTATTCAAAAGAAAAGGTACAAAATAACATTGTGGGTATAACAGAAGTCTTTATATAAAAGTAATCACCAGAGGCCTGAGCGCAGTTATCCCACTGTTTCATAATCCAAAGGATACCCTGTTCCCACAATTGCCTGTCACAGTAGCGAGTCCTCCACTATGTCCTTCAGTTTATTGTCTGAGTTGAAGTGCTTCCCTTTAAGTTGGTTTTTTTTCCTTGCTGAACCATACACGTGGAAGCCACAGAACAACAAGCCTGGGCTGTAGATCGGATGTTCAAGCTGCTCCCAATTGCACTTGGCCATTATACTTTGTGTGACTTTGGACACATGTGGATGCATGTTACCGTAGAGCAGAATCACTCCCTTCATGAGCAGCCAAGGCCATTTGCACTTATGGACTTCCTTAAGCTATGGAGTGTCTCACAGTAGTCGTTGATGTTAATGGTTTTTCCATGCTTGAAGAATTTGATGAGTAGTGGACCCTGGACACATTGAAAAAGACGGTGAGCATCACGTTGCCTGCTGAGGGCACAGCTTAGACGACACTATATTCACGGCCCTAGATGCCTCACTACATTATCCCAAAGCAGCGTATTCAAATTTCAGCCGGTTTTATATTATAAGGCAAAGGCATTTCCGCAGTGGATGCACCGGTTCCCATCAGATCACCGAAGTTAAGCGCTGTCAGGCGTGGCCGGCACTTGGATGGGTGACTGTCCGGGCCACCATGCGCTCTTGCATTTCCAGGGTGCACTCAGCCTCGTGATGCCAATTGAGAAGCTACTCGACCGAATAGTAGCGGCTCCTGTCAAAGAAAACCATCATAACGACAGGGAGAGCGGTGTGCTGACCACATGCTCCTTCTATCCGCATCCTCAGCTGAGGATCACATGGCTGTCGGATGGTCTCGATGAGCCACTTGTGGTCCGAAGGCGGAGTGCATTTTATATTACAACATTTCGCACTTTTCCATTTGAACACTCGTATCTCCACGGGAGGAGGCAAAGCTGATGGTAAAGACAGCAGAGGAAGCCATGAAGACCATGAAGCTATCAATCTGGGTATATAAAAGACGAAAGAACGTAACTTCAAGGACCCTGCTCAAGAAAGTACTTTTGCAGAACTAGAAAGTCTCGACAGATGACTGAAGCATAAGTAACTGGAAGGTTGCATGTGATTGCCAAACCCTTGTGGTTGACGTTCATGAGAAATCCCTGTTCATGGGAAATACCTGAAGGCTATGAGAGAGAGCAAGGCCTAAGACTGTATTTAGAGTTCTCATATGTTACTATCAGGGTGATTATAAGGACGTCAGAAATGACAACGCCAGCAAGCTAGAGGCTGGAAGTGTTGCAGATAAATGCGCAACACAATAAGGAGGCAAAATCCACGTCAACTTGCCTTCTGGGAAAAACATGGGCCTGATACAGGTACCCTATATATATAAAGACGTGTATCAGGCCTCAGAGCTACTAAAGATAAGCTAATTTACGGTAGAAATTTAAAAACCCTCAAAGCATGCGCTCATGTTAAGAACAGAATCTTGTTCATGCTGATCGCAAACTTCTGTTCCAGGGACTGTCAGGATGAAACAGCACAAGGAGGGAAGAACGAAGCATTTTGTACTGGTCTCGGCTTACCTTCCTTGTGAGGGTAGTACTCCCCCTCCCCAGGAGGTGAGGAGACAGGGGGACAGCTACTTGTAGCTGAATCAACAACTGCTAGTTGGTCGTGATGCCAATGCCCGCAACTTGGCGTGAGGAAGCAGCGATTCCAACAGCAGAGGTGAGTACCTACTTGAATATGTATTGGAGACCAATCTAGAGATAAGGATCATACCTTAAGGAACATAAGGACGGAAAGAGGAACAGACATAACTTCTTGGTTTTGGGATTGAAATGGGTATTAAACAGACTATTGCGTACAGGAATCCTAGGAAACAGACTGGGACTCATTTAGGAAAGACCCAAACTCACACTTATCTGGAGTTAAAACTTCGATAAGAAATCCAGTATATTTAGAGGAAATGACAGATGAAATGACTGACACCTGCCATCAAGGCCTCATACGTAGAAAACTGTTCAATCACCAAGAAGGGCACAAACTGGAATCAGCCTTGCTGGAACAATAATTAGAATTACAAAGGAAGTAGATAAGAAAACTGTTCAACTTTGCAAGAAGGTAAGGACAATGGGGAAAATATCAAGAGATCGTTTGCCAAATACAATCTTGCTATTAAGCAAGCAAAAGAATCATCCTGGAAGGTTTTCTGCAAGGAGGTGGAAGGTGCACCTCTCAGGGTCAGACTTCATAAAATCCTCAGAAGAATACCAATAAATCCTGGAGGCACACTAAGGAAGGTTAATGGTGGGTATACAAAGACAGCTAATGAGATGCTGGATATGCTCCTCAAGACTCACCTGCCTCAATGCACTCTGTAAGATCATACAGACCAAGATTCAATCCCTGTGAGGTTCTGGTTTACGGGTAACCAGTAGGAGAACTGGGAATTCGCCAGAGAGTATGTTGACTTCAAGAAAATCATACTGCTGGGGCAGGGCTTTCTTCTGAAGAACTGCCCAGCAAGATGGACATGTGGAGTCGAATGTTAGTGCTGTCTGTCCAGTGTGCACAGGTAATCACCCTGTTGTCGATAGTACAGTGACCACAGACCAAATTAGGATCAATGTTGTATGGACTGCAACGTGAAGATAGGAAACCGTTTGCTGGAAAATGTGCTATGATAAAGGGTGGCAACTGCCAAGTTCATTCTCCCACCTCATCAATATGCATTCTACCTCCAGTGGTCTGGCGAAAGATGCAGCTGGAGAGATGAATGGCGCAAAATCGTGTTAAGTGGTAAGAACAGATTCTAGGACTGTTTGAAGCAGTCCAAAGTCCTCATGGATATACGCACTTTAAGTAGTGATTCTGGCTACCTCTCACTGTTTCTGAACAGTAAAGGAGCCCTACTGTTTACAGTTTTTCTTGTGGTTTACCAGGCTTGAGAGGTCTTCACAAGGTGGAGCAACTTCAAAGCAAAGATCCTTGAAGAGTGCATAGTTGATGGGCAAATCATGGCAAAGCTGGTAAAGGAAAATAGTTGTTGGGTTGATTTTTGAGCTTTGTTTTTATTTATATATTTATTTATTGTTCGTTCTTAGACCATTTAGTACAATAGTATCTGCCATGTCAGAAACAAACAGAAATAATACATGCATATAAAACATTAACGAAACAGGATAGGTTAAGGTGAGAGTAGGGCAGGAAATGGGCCACAGCCCATCCTAGCATTCACCTTAGTGTCAAGGAAAAACCATTTAAAAATCAAGTATGGATGGCCAGATTGGTAATAAATCCCAGTCGTCCTGAATGGGAGTTCAGACTGGAGTAGCCACCTCGCTCAGTACATGAATGGAAGGGGAATCACAAAATAGTTCATCTAAATTGTGAGTAGAACATCCACAATGAGTAAATAAATGAAAAAATAAATTTTGAATATAAAACGCTACTAAAAAATTGAAAACACACAAAGGAATTAAATAACACTGCAGAAAAGTGTAAAACCCACAATAAGTCAATCAAAGATGTATGTAAAACATGAATAAGGCTGAAACCACCCCTCAGAAAATACAATGCTACTGGGAGGTATAAGACACGAGCACCCGAAAACGTGCTGACACTATAACCATTGTGCGCCATTAGAAAGTTTTCACTGAGATTTCGGCAGTCTTATGCTGCTAATATGGACTGCTCACTTATAAGTCACATTCCTGAAACCCGCTTGAAACATTTTTAATGACAACAGCTGATCGTTTAGGTTCATTGTAGAAAACGAGTTGTATCAGGTGGAAACTTGTGATTAGAGGGAGATGTTCGGCTCACCGTTTTTATACATCTCAGTGGCATCAGTTTCGACTGTTGAGGATGTCTATAGACTTTCATGGTCGTATAGAGACTGAGCGCGATGACACTTAGAACGAAGCTCACATTTGGTGTACTTGTTGTTGTGATTTAATGGTCCTTATAAATAATGTGACTGGTTGCTGTTTTGAAAACGTGATTGTGTTAAAGCATGAAAATAATGTGTGGCTTATCAGGTTATGTTCATTTCATAAAAGCTGTCTGCAAATGCACAGTCATTGTGTGTGCCTCATTATATTTAGTATTATATAATTTATATATAATAAGTGCAACGGTATTTATAGGTAGCACGCCAGAGGACAAGTCATTTGTTGCCTCGTCGTATTCGGTTTGACTTCGTTTTAATAGGTCTGTTTATTCATTTGAGGATCATATATATAAAGTAATGTCGTCTAGTTACGTTTATAAAATCACATGTGCTTTATTCATCAGAATACTAACTGTAGTATTTTTATAACGAACTTCTGAAACCATAAAAAGATTCTAAATACAGAGTCTTTGTGACTGTAGTAGCCATTCTTGCTCGCAAGATAATGCAGAAAGTCATTATACCTTCAGTTGGTACGTTCGTTGCAATTTTGGAAGCTATTGCTGCCTTTTCTTTCTTTGAAGGTGAGAACCGGCCAGTTTCATACTCGTTATGTATTACGAAAAGTGCTCAACAAGAAGCTCCCCCAATGGTAAAAGTGTGTTGGTTGTGTAAAGTATGTTCTAATTTGTGCGAAAAATTACAGTTCACTTTGAGAAGAATTAACTTCCTTTCCACTTGAAAGTAATCGAAACAACGAGAAAAAATTGCAACAGTAACATTCCTGTATCGGTACCAGAACACATTTCGTCTGCATCTGTTCGTTAAGTGAAAATGTTATTGTTTGGAAAAGAATTCTACTAAAGTAATTAGCTTGCAAATTTTTTTTTGGTACTTTATAGATGGCTGAGACTGAGTTACCTGTTTAACTCTTTTCAAATGAATCTGTGCCTTTTATGCTGTAGTTTATTTTACCAGGTGGTCAACGTGTTTTAAACATTTGCTGTCATTTGCATGTTTCATTAATTTTTGAGATTTTGACTGTTCATGTTCATTTTAATGTAGGTTTCATGTTTAATTTGTAAATAATTGACAATGACAATTCACTTCTTCGAGATAGCGCTCTTATATGTACATTATATTGAAATTTACAGAACATACTTTTATGAAGTTAATAAGAAGGTCCCAGAATTTTTGGAAACGCGAAGTTAAAGACAAAAAAGTATTAGAAGTAGCAGAACGCGAATCGGTCATTAGCCACATCTCACTTGATAACTCGACATCTTTGTGCCGTACACCACAGTAAATGTGCGCAACTTTTGCTTCAGCTGCCAATCTGTCACCGTCATACGTTTAACTGTAACAAATCGTACCAGTACTATGCGTTTTCAATAAATCCTCAATATTTGAAACAACTGGCACTCATAACACACAAATTATAATAAAAAATCCTATCAAATACGAGCTTCGACTAAAACGACCAAAACAGCTTCTCCATTTCACAGAACACAATACGACCACAAAAGTTGGTAGACACTGCGCACGGTCGAGACTGGGCACATATACGTAAGGTGACCATCCGTCCCGTTTTTTTTTCGGGACAGTCCCGATTTTTGTGTGTCTGTCCCGAATTTTTTCAAAGGTAATTCGGGACACCTGTTTGTTCCGAAATTAACAATCATGACCCATTTTGTCCCGAATTAGACATTCATTTTACCTGTATCGGTATATTTTATTATTAGTTTTAGTTATGGTGGGAAATTGTTTGACAAGAGGGTACGACAAATTGTCGAAACCGTTATCAAACTGTTTCTACTGTGCAAACACGTGTTGGTCGCAGCTCGAACAGCTAATGGGCAGTCAGAGACCACGGCAGCTGGGAAAAAGTCTCACTCGAACGCATTCGCGCGGTCGAAACGGTTCTAACCATAACTCGAACAGAAGAAAGAAGACATCTGCATATTGCTGTTGAGCGAGTCATCAAAATGTTTAAACCACTAAAATCATACTTCCAATGTGAAAAAAAGTGTCCATTGTTACTTCAAAACTTCTTTCAAAACCCTTTGTCTGAAGTATGGCTATTCTTTGTTCACAGTCGGGCTTCATCATTTCATGAAGCAGTTAAAAAAGTTGATGGACAGACAGTCACTATATTTGAAGTGGCTGATTGTATTAGTAAGTTGAAAGTTATATTGCAGTCAAAAATTGAAGACCAGTTCCTTCCCTCAAGAGTGTTTTAACTCTTTAACTTCTTTAAACAGAGGTAGGTCTGCTTCCAGTAGAGTTAAAGAGTTTTCATGGTGCTGTATTATTTTTCTATGAAACTGCTCTATCCTTTTTAAAAAGGTGGACTGAAAAAAGTTTCGAGAACTTGGACTGCTACAATTGGGTTACCTTGAATCAAATACCTGTATGGGATGACATTGAAAGAACTTCTTCTCTAGTTAGCGAAACTGTGCCATATGTTCAGTTTGCAGAAAATGTAATGTATGATGAGTATGTCAGCGTCAAACAGTTTGTAACCACTGAGAAAATCATTTAATGGACTGCTAACAACACTGTTCCAGGTTAAAGATAGGTTGAGATGATTTCTCATTTCAGCCAGAATCATGTGCCATTCTCAAATGTACTGAAGCTAGTGGAGTTTCTTTTCTGCCTTCCTGGCACTAATGCTGCTACTGAAAGGCTATTTTCCCACATGAACAGTATATGCACAAGTGACAAAACACAGTTGGCTTTAGAAACCATGAAAGCTAGTAGAATAAATTATGATGAAACGTGTGTCGAGTTTTTTCATATGTTGTTGAAAAATGCAGACTTGATAAAGAAATTCACAGTACTGATAAATACGGTTGCCCTGATCACACTCATTCATCTTAGAAGGTATTAATAAAATGTAAATGTGCTATTCTTTGTAAGAAATTTAATTGAAATTTTGTATTTATTACATTTAATTGAAACCTTCTTCTCATATAATAAATAAATATAGGCTATTTTGCAAAATTTTTAATGTGTCCCGGATTTGGGCCTAGGAAATATGTTAATGTCCCGAATTTGAGTCTAGAAAATATGGCCACCTTAATATACGTCATAGTGACGTCACAGAGAAGTATGACCAATTCAGAGAGAATTGGTGCAAATGCCTGAGAGCAGTGAAACAGGGAGGTGGCACAGGCGGGACGGAAGTAACGCACAGTTTTGCACACTGAAGTTGCACTGTCCGAGATGCGAGGCGGTTGTGCCACCATTCGCGAACCTTAAAATCGTTGTTGCAGTGAACAACAAGTTAACACTTGTGAGTGGATGGACAATATGCGCAAAGCAATTAGGGACAGTGGATGCCTTTGAATGCTGGGGATAAATTGTCCCGTTCCCATAAAAGTGGTCACCTGGTGGTGTGACTGTGACTTTGTTGTAACTGCAATTAATAACGGAAAAGATGTTTCTAATGATTCTCATAGCCAAAAGGTTGTAGCTATACAGGGTGAAGAATAAATGCCACCCTCAGAGATCGGCATGCGAATCCTCAACCAGATTCAAGACAAAAGTTTATCTAGCAAAATCAGATTGGGTGTATTTTGAAAACACATGTATGAAAACGAGGAACTGGCAACACTGTCACAACATGCAATGCATCGGAATGTATTGAGGAAGATGTATCAGTGCGCGAGTTGCATTGTTTGCAAATACAAGGTGGTCGCTTTGAGCATCTTCTCTAACCTGAATGTCGACCGTACATGCACGTTCTGACTCTGTGAAGATCGGCCTGTATACATACATTATGGAATTATTGTGAGTAGTGCAATCTAGTCAATTTAGTGTAGCCTACCTATAGTGTTTTTTGCACCTCTAGGATACAGATGATGTTACTATATCCACTGTTGTTTTCTGTCAACTTTATTTGTGTCATGGATGAAACAAAGTGGATGTTTACGTCTGTAAAAAGTTCATATTATGTCTTAATGTTTAAACAAAGGCAACAGTAACAAATATAAAAACAGCATTGTGGGTGTGTAAACTGAATACAATTTGATTATTTAACTTAAAAAAAAAAAAGTGGATGCGAACGCAACTCGAACATCGGCGAGTCTGCATATTCGTTCCCCATGGCATTGCCTAGTTTCACTGAGCTAATGGGACAGCGTCAGCACAGTTGACAGTTCATGCTATCTGTTCTTGGCTATGCTGCATGCAGTTACAGCATTACCAGAGCCTCGTTTCTTAAATCACATTTCTTTTAAACGTATGGCAGGTCTAGGTTTTGCTAGATATACTTTTATCTTGAATTTGGATAAGGAATCGCATGCGACATTTTTTCTCCATTCTGTGTATTACATATTTGCAGAGATCTAATGTAGTAGTGTAACATGTAGTCGAAAGTGAAATGTTTTGTTCATAATTGATATCTTTCATACATATTTTTATTTTAAGGTAAAATAAAATATCGAAAATTTTGTGAAAGATGTTTAAGGTATTAGGACACTATTTCAAAATGCGATCGTCCATAAATATTGCACTCTTCTAGACCAGAAATTCCTCGTTATTGGGCGTAGTTTCCCATCATGTGATGGGGATTTTACCGTTACAAAGAAGCATACTACACCCTTTCACAAAGGCTATGTCACCCAAATGATCAGATTCCAGTCGTTGCCAATGCTAGGGACAACGGATTCCTCGTCTGCAAGATGAAGCCACGGTATTTCAGGGATCTTAGCGCACTAAACTAAGGGCTGCACAGAGACTCGTTCAAAATAGTTGAGTATGTCTGCCTACAAATTTCATCTGACGAACCTATTGCACTAAGGGGACGAACAAGTTATAACACCCTGCAACCATGGGTTTGGCGACGCACTCCAAAAAGGCCAAGACGTACTGGGAAAAGAAATCAGCCACTAGATAAAATTTCGAAAAATATCGAGTTTAAACATAAACTGTTTATTATAAAAACCTGTATGTCCACTGGTTTTGGTATGGACCATCTTCACAGGAAGTAAGTGTACAACATGTATGTTACTACCGTAAGTACTGCATTTGACTATTGATTGTGGATTCTCACTATGACAGCTTTGAGGTTGTATCAGTCCAAAAGGAATATGAAATACACTTTTACTTGCTCTGGTTTCATCTTTTGTCCCGTAATGATGGTCCATGACCAAAACGGTAAACATATAGGTTTTTAAAATAAACAGCTGATGGTTAAAAATGCATTTTTTCACTTACTTGAATGCTGTAGGTTTTCACTTACCAAAACATTAAACAACATTTCCGTTTTTCATGTCTTGTGTCATAAACGTCTGCCAATAAAAAGTGTCAAGAAGAAAATCTTACTTGACATTTGGCAGCATATCCCAGCTAAGAAATCAAATTTCTATGAGCAGCTACTAACTGAATAGTGGATTTGAACATCTGGCTGGCGAAATCCATTGACTGAGGACATAAAATGTAATGCTGACTGTACATGTTTAGTGCGATTGCAACATGAATAGTGATAAATTCTTCTGTATCTTCTGCTGCTGCCTGCACGGAATTATATTGCAATAAACGTTATGTGTTTTGAGCTATGTTGTTGTACTTTCTGAAAATAAGCATTTTAGGGAGCAAAGCACTTTGTACAGCCCCTCCCCCACATATTTTGAAGTAGGGGCCTCACCCCTCCCCCTCCAATGTACGGACACGTATTTATCACCGCCGCCTCCTGGCACCCTTTACCAGGAAATCTGTTAAACTTGTATGTACATTCTTGCATAATACTATGTTATGATTAAGTGCGAGAAAAATGCCGATTTGACGAGATTTTGTGAGCTCGTCTCTGCAACTGTTCTAACCTCTGCGCGAGACGGGCTGTCTAGATGGGGTTTCTCCTGCATCTGTACTAATCACACATTTTTACTTGGCCCCTGTACGGAGGCATGCTGAGAGCAGAAGCTTACAATCAGCTCGTAGCGTATTGGCTGCTTGGACAAGCTCCTCATCCTTCTTCTGGAGCAGCCAGCTTACAGCTTATATAAAAAGAAAAAAGAAAAAAAAAACAAACGTGCGATAGTCTCTGTAAGTCAATTTTTATACAAGTTGGTTGCGGGACCTTGGCTTTTCAGTATAAAATGTCAAATCAAAACACCTTCAGCCATCTAAATTTTCCGTTTTGTTTTATTTTATTTGTGGTATCAGTTTAGCATTACATTATACCATCTTCAGGCCCTCTGACTGACGTTTAGGAAGAATCCCACCTCTCGTGCAATCGAAATAGGGCCCAGCATACAGACACTGGTATTTGCAGACTTCTTCATAACACAGAGACCCCTTAGATCATCACTTGCAGTCTCAAATAGATGACACGGAAGTTGGTGACGAGTCGCCAGAAAGGTCATATACAAGTAAGGATTCTTTACTCATTGTTGTAAATAATATTGACAATCACTAGGTAAAGTACCGCACGCGAATCAGCACTAATCACACAATGGTTCATTGCTGCTTATGGTCCACAACACTATTACGTAGTTAATGTTGGCAGCGACTGTAAACATTACGGACTGGTCCAAAGTCAGGCAACCTTCGTCGATCAGAGAGGAACCAAGTAACAGTGTTCGATTAATAGTCTATGTCCAAACCTGTTATCGTTTAAGTGTGTGTGCTAATGCAGCACACAGTGGATAGTGCCAGTGTTCAGTTAGTCTTAATTTGACTTGGCTGCATTGTTAATCAGTCTTTCGTCCTTTACCGGCTAGTTTAAAATGGACAAGTTTATAATTAGGAAGGAAAGTGCTAATGTTAGTGATGGTGAACCTAGACTTAACGTCAGTGGTGCCGTGTGTGAAAACAAAGACAAAATTGTTGACAAAAGTGTGGCTATAACAAAAACACAGTTCCATGAAGAAAAAAAAAACATCGCAGTTATCAGCCCTCATGGAGCCAGCAGTTTGCTTCAATCGGTTACAGTAAAGTAAAAGATGTTATTTTTTTGTAAAATTTGCAAACAAATATTTGAAGAAAATCGTTTTCAGTTTCCTCATAAAATGAAAAAAATGTTTCTGGAAACTGGTTTCTTGAACTGTAAGAAAGGGGTAGAAACATTGTAAGTGCATGTAACATCAGGCTGCCACAGTGAAGCTGTACTGTGATTTAAATCCTTAAAATAGAATGTCAATACGTTTAGCTAGATTTCAAAAGAAACACTGACACAAATGAAAGAAGACCGGGCTTATTTACTAAAAATCGTGTCTTCCTTCCGTTACTTGGCAGTGCAGGAGCTTGAAACACAAGGACATACTGATGAAACAAGTAACTCTGACAATTTATTACATCTTTGATGTTAAGATAACCGGCAACTTTTAATGTGGCTACAGTGCGTAACTTATAAATGGAGATCCCATGACTTACAAAACGAAATTTTGACTATTGTAAATGTACACCTCTTAGAAAATTAGTGGATTATATCAAAAGTGCAGAGTATTTTGCAATCATAGCAGGTGAAACAACAGACATAGACAACAAATAACAATGTAGTGTCTTTATAAGTTTTGCTGATTCTTTTTAAAGACCGAAAAATATTTTTTAGGGGTATGCTGAACACGTAGCACCACAGCTGAGGTTCTGCTTGATATTATATACAATCGATGGTTTGATTTGCCTGTGACTAATTGTAAAGGCCAGTTCTATGGTGGTTCAGCTAACATGGTTGGATTATAAAATGGTGCCCAGGCCAAGTTTTACACAAACTGAGAAGAGAGCTGTATTTGCGCACTGCCTTGCACACTCTTTAAACTTAACACTGCGAGACACTGTGAAAGCTATCCCAGAATGTCGAAATGCATTGAATGTCCCAGAATGTCGAAACGCATTGAATGCAATGAAGGATTTAATACATTTCGTTACAGATTCACCTAAAAGATTATATTTTCCACTCACTTAAAGGTAGATGCCTCTACGAATTTCAAACCACTCTATCCTACAGGGTGTACAATAAGGTACTTGGCAATGTCTTCAGTTTTGTCCAACTATACAGAACTTCTGTCAGAGACAGCAAAGGACTTGGAAGAGCAGTTGAACGGAATGGACAGTGTCTTGAAAGGAGGATATAAGATGAACATCAACAAAAGCAAAACGAGGATAATGGAATGTAGTCGAATTAAGTCGGATGATGCTGAGGGAATTAGATTAGGAATTGAGACACTTAAAGTAGTAAAGGAGTTTTGGTATTTGGGGAGCAAAAGAACTGATGATGGTCGAAGTAGAGAGGATATAAAATGTAGACTGGCAATGGCAAGGAAAGCGTTTCTGAAGAAGAGAAATTTGTTAACATCAAGTATAGATTTAAGTGTCAGGAAGTCATTTCTGAAAGTATTTGTATGGAGTGTAGCCATGTATGGAAGTGAAACGTGGACGATAAACAGTTTGGACAAGAAGAGAATAGAAGCTTTCGAAATGTGGTGTTACAGAAGAGTGCTGAAGATTAGATGGGTAGATCACATAACTAATGAGGAGGTATTGAATAGAATTGGGGAGAAGAGGAGTTTGTGGCACAGCTTGACTAGAAGAAGGGACCGGTTGGTAGGACATGTTCTGAGGCATCAAGAGATCACAAATTTAGCATTGGAGGGCAGCGTGGAGGGTAAAAGTCGTAGAGGGAGACCAAGAGATGAATACACTAAGCAGATTCAGAAGGATGTAGGTTGCAGTTAGTACTTGGAGATGAAGAAGCTTGCACAGGATAGAGTAGCATGGAGAGCTGCATAAAATCAGTCTCAGGACTGAAGACCACAACAACAACAACATACAGAACTTCAACAAATTTTTCTAAACAGTTCATACAATGAAGCCAAAGCAAATGATTTTGTAATTAATATACAGAATTCTGTTTTCTTTTTCTCATTATCGGTTTTGGTAAACTCTTTGCTCACATTGATACGGTTAACGTAGCACTAAAGGGGAAGTTCCTACAGTTGGATGAGGCCAATAAGATGATTTTCACCCTTGTAACGTCGATTAAATTTATGAGCAATAATTTTGAATCATTCTGGCCTAAAGACGTTCAAAATGTAAAGAGATGGATGTCGATTCCCAAAAATTACCCCGTAAAAGAAAAATCCGTAAGAAACGCAATGACCCAAACAAGTCATTTGTAGATACATTCACTGAGGTATGTGATAAATACACAATCGTGAGTTACTCATGTCATATCTTTTTATGACTACATTTTTATTGTCATAATTGTCACTAATACTTACATAATGGCTGCCTTGCAACAGGGGCTTGTGCTATGCATGTTGACATGTTTAACCTTTGAGAGTTCTCATGGGACTCGGTGAAAGATTTATTAACCTATATAACATTAGCAGCCAATTATGCAAAGTTAAAAAAATTGATGAATACTATCTTTGCTTTTTGTGTATGATGGATCTGTTACTCAGGTAACGTCCAATGACTAGTCGGTGATCAATGACACTAAGCTCTCCTGACTGACTCTTTCTACTGTTACTGAGTCCCCATTGACAACACTGTACTCCCTGTGTCCTATTATATTGGCGGTTCACTTCTCGTGGCATCTAGTGATCAGTTCCGCATTAAATAGGGATGTTCAGATACCTTTGATCAGAGGGTGTACTCACGTATAGGTCCTCTGACTCTGTAAGTTTCATACTTCATTTGTTAAATGGCGTGAAACACTTCACTGATGATCTGGCGAGAATTTCACATTTATCTTAGGACAACTGTGAACAATTTAGTCGTAAAGTGTCGTTTCCATCGGAGCGAATGGCAGTGAACACAAATGAATGAGCATTCGCACACAATTCACTTATGTACAACACGCATAAGCCTGCCAACTATGCTAGTGCTGCGTTGTTGTTTTATGCACTAATAACGTTAACAAGGGCTCCCATGCGATGGGAGGGGGAGGGGGTCAAGACGTGGGGAAATGGAGTATTTATAATATTTTGCAAGATGAATGACAATTTGTAAGCACACATAAAAATGTTCCATTTCCGACCCTGTTAAAAACCTGAGTAGTTTTGACTTTTATATAATTTGGCTATATAGCTTTTACGACGGAGTCCTTGCAGAAAAAGTTATCAGTTCATTTGACACGTTAAATTCGGATAAAATTCCAAGCTTTCGATGATACCCTCTATCATCATCACCATTATCATCACTAACTAAAACTGACTGTTGCGAACTGGTATTACGTAATGATGGCGCGTACAGAGATGGCGGCCTCTACGTCCATAAATTTTGCTTGCACTCGCTATCTAGCGTTGCTTGCAACGCCATCCATCACATCAGGCAGTGAATTGTGAGAAATATTCCTCTGCGTTTTTCCTTGGCAATTGCATTGCTAAGTGCATAGCTTGTGTGTCTATGAAGCTGTGATCATGACATATAATTTCAGATACTTCTTTGGTCACAGAGTCCCAATAGTTCGATGCGTGAGCAAGTGTCCTCATTTGTTCAAACAAAGTTGATGCTGATCAGCAGTGCCTTTTTTTTCTTTATTCGATTGTAAGGTAGTGGTATTTTGCACCTTACTGTAATATAATAATTGTTGCGAAGGCGATTTAGATATCGGTTATTATGTTATTTATCAGGCAATCAGCCTAGTAAAATTAGTATAGGTAGTATCAGACGGCATAAGACGCGTATTAACTTTAAGAAATTCGGATGTTGCATGAAGTCGGGGTTCAGGTGATATTTTCACGGAGTTTGGCTGGAGCGGACGAGCAGTACTGCTCAAAGGCAGGGCAGAGGGGTGCGGAAGTTTACAACCGACCATTACGAGTCGGCATGCGAAAGCTACCCACTGGGGGAGACGCGCCGCCGGAGCAGGTAGGCACCCATTGCGCGGTCAAACAGAGGCAGGCCTTCGAGGGACGGCGCCTCGTTGGCGCTGGGCGTTACGCCGACGCCACTATGTCGAGATGAGCTGGCGCCTAAAGCCCGGTCCACACGCAACGATCTGTCTGCGCAGACATCGGTGCAGATGTCTGTACATGCAAAAGATCGCTGCAAATGTGGTGTGTTCACACGACACAAACCCCAATCTACTACTCGCCCGCCATCTGTCGGTGGAGAAAAGAAATATCAGTGGCAAGCGACTACGCTCCCCGTAAACGTCAAACATTTAATTCAGTTATTTTGAAATATAGAAATGGAGGAAGTTCTGTTGTGGTCTGTGTTCGCAACTTGTGTTGCAAAAAACATTCAGACCAACCGCAGGAAACAGAGAAAGCGGGCAAAATGGTGTAGACAGTGGCTGCTAAAGCGAAAGCAGTTTTCTCACGTAAATTTACTGAGAGAGTTGCAGGACGAACCTAACGACTGGCGAAATTATTTGCGGATGGATGTCGAAACTTATAATTATCTCTTAAAGCTTGTAACCCTTCATATTATGAGAAAAAAATACTTGTATGAGAAGGGCAATTTCTCCTCATGAAGGTTCCCGGATTCGATTCCCGCCGGGATCAGGGATTTTCTCTGCCTCGTGATGGCTGGGTGTTTTGTGCTATCCTTAGGTTAGTTAGGTTTAAGTAGTTCTAAGTTCTAGGGGACTGATGACCATAGATGTTAAGTCCCATAGTGCTCAGAGCCATTTGAACCATTTTCTCCTCATGAACGGCTCGCGGTAACATTGACACTCCAATTTCATTTTCAATTGTACTCCTGCTTGGTCTTGGCGTTTCTTGATCACTAAGAAAGCCAAGCAGATCAAAATACCATAACGTTGGCTGGTATACTTGATCTACTCCTACACCAGATTTCTGAACTTTGGATAACTCAATTAGAGCATTGTATGTTGCAGTCTTTTTGTCTCGGTCACTATATTCTTTACTTTTAATCTTCCACAAACATGGGTGGTTTCTACGTATTTCAATGAATTCACTTACAAACTCTTGAGAACACTGACGAGTATCAGCCAATTTAATGCCCTGTGCACGCAAACACTAGACTGAGCAAACAGCTGTTTCGCGCCAGATTTGCGGCGATCTCCTGTCCACACGCTCCAACTTGTCTGCGCAGATGTGGTTTGAACCCACAGATTTGAGAGGTTTCGCTCAAACCTCCAACTCCAACTTCCAGGTTTGCACACACCTCAGGTTGGTGCAAATCTTCTGTCCACACGCAACGATCTGTCTGCGCAGATGTGACGTGCGCAGACAGATCGTAACGTGTGGACGGGCCTTAAGGGAGCCTTCCCACGAGTCTTAACGTTTTCTGGGGCTTTCTAAGAAACGCGGTTAAGCTAGTGCAATGACCTTTTCCCGCGCGAGGGCGAACAGACAGACACGGTTGGTGGGTTCAATTTTGAATGGAGTTTCAGTTTGTTTCAGAACATTCTAGGCGCAGTAAGGCGCGGAATGTTTTGATTGACTGGAAGAAACCAAGAAATAATAGTGGGAGCGAACTGTGCTGGTCAAGAGCCACGGGATTGGCCAGCTCGAAAACAGAGTGCGGGGGTTGATTTTTGCAGAGCGAAGCTTTTGGGAGCTGTTATCAAAGAGAAGCGTCTTAGCTCCTGTAGCGAGCGGACGTCGTGCTTTCGGCTCTGCTGTAGGAGAGTAAATTCTTTTCAGTGTGCTGTGCAGGACTTTGAATAAGTCTGCCAGCTGCAGCTGAAACTAGTATTCAGTTAGGGTAACTGTCATGTTTTACTGTTAGAGACAGGCTGATTCCGCTAATTACGGTTGAGAATACTGTCTCACAGGAAGCAGACAGGAGCAGAGCAATTTCCTTGAGCCACACTTTATTAAATACGTTACTGGATTCCGCCTTTGGGCTGGTGAGTCCCTTCTTAACGAGTGCGAGACGATTGGAATGAAAGCAGAATTAGCTTTTGAATAGGAGTTTACGAACAGGAAGCCTGTTCGCGAAAATAAATTCATTTTTGTTACAATTGAGGCTCTTCGACGACGCAGACGCCATCGGCAGCTTGCTGACCTGTCCACGACGCTGCATTTGGTAACGTGATGCTCAGCTTCGGCATTTAATCCGATATTACGCACGCCTGTGATTACCAGAGCTCAGTTTTCCAGCCACGCTCTTATTGAGAATTTGGTAATTGAAGTAGGTTTGTCTGACGTATCTTATGCCGTCTGACAAGGGGAGAGGGTAGAAAATAACAAGTACAGATGCGTTATCCGACCTTAAGAGTTAGTTTTGGAATTTAAGGGCCATTGCCATTACTAGCTTGATTTTATCACTTATAAATGTATGTCATTGTTCAGTTTGATGTTAGTAGATTGTTGTTCAATAAATGTGTTCAATGCTATCCTTGTCTGTTTAGTAGTGATCAGTTCCCTGAACACTATTTAGTTATTAAATATTAATCAAAATTAGAGAAGGGGCAGTTTTAATTAACAGGTTGGGTCTCATAACAGGCCTTCAGCCAGAGCCAACGACCCGATCCAGTAGGGAAAGTGAACAAGTAAAAGCATTCTTGTTTTAACCCCCCGACATTTGGGTGACCTGCCTAGGGTCTCTAATCTTCATTTATTGAAATAAAACCCCTTCCAGGATTTCGATTCCTCCCTAGAGGGGGGCAGGCTGGCAGCAGCACAATACTCCGCTCTGCAGCCTACAGAAAAGTTAAAAAAAAAAAAAAAACAGAATGAGGAGATATGAGAACAATAAAAGCAGGGGATAAAACGATGACTGTTTAAAACTGAAACACAGAGAAAAAGATGCGAAGAAAATATAAAAACAAACTGTCAGTAATACATATTAAAGCACATAGTAAATAGACAGGCACATCAGCAGTGACAGTTAAATAAGCGTAAGATTCTGTTTGAACAAACGGGAACACATGCTCACGCGTCAAACTATTGAGACTCTGTGATCAGAGAAGCAGCTGAAGTTAGACTTTATGAAAACAATTTCAATAGAGACACTGGCTATGCACTTATCAATGCATGGAAGCGTGCAACTGACAAGGAAACAAAACACACACACACACACACACACACACACACACACACACACAGAGGAATACTTCTCGTAGTTCACTGCCTGATGCGATGCATGGTGCTACAAGCAATGCTAGCTAGAGAGTGCTAGCAAATCTATGGATGTGGAGAGCACCACCTTTGTATGCACCGTCATGACGTAATCCAGCCAATCGGATGCCGTCCTGCGGATATAAAAGAGGGAACCTTGTTCACTCAGCCTGGAGCCCTGATAGCGTTTACTTGTGAGTGCCTGCGAGTCATTCATATCAGTCACAAGTTATGCTTAGTGTTGCTAGTCGTAGTGTCTGAGTCGACCTTCGAAGGTGCTGCTGTTTTTCGTAAGTGTCCCGGACTACCTGGGATTTATAGGTGACAGGAGTTACAGTATTTGTCGGGCGAGGCCCTGGCTACGTTAGTCGGGCCAAGGCTAAACATGAATACGGCCGAGGACAGGAATCTGCAGCTAGACGAATCTTTAACCGCTCTTCCACGCAGCAATGTGACACGTGCTGATCGACGTCCATCCCTGCATGATGCCAGAGACGCTGATACCGACACCACTGTGGGCTAAGGACCGAGAGAACCACGCCTCCTTCCACAATTCACCAGGGACCACTGACAGTGACAGTAATCCATGAGAGCCTTGTCCACAACCCTGCATAAAGTACCGATCTTCCACCTCATCACCTAATGACTCCCACTGCCACCCGGCGATAAATATTTCACTCACTGATTGTCATGCCATGTCGACACCAACTACTGACATAGCCAACAACCATATGGACAAAGCATCGAATATTGTTTTGTCTACATCACTTCATCGAACAACTGAGGCTCCTGCCAATGTGAGTAATCACCTGGCCTCCCTTGACCAAACATCCAAAGGGCGATCCGCTAGCGCCCATTGCAGCAGCTGTGGTTTGAACTCAGATGCCTCCTTACCAGGGGAAGCTGCACCTTTTGGTGCCATGGACCAGGACATAGGTCCCTCTCCTGACCCCACTTCTTAGAATCATCGGACAACACCACCAAAGAAGGTGATGACACCTCCTATTGTAATTTACAATCCCACAAATCACATTACACTGAATACTGAACTGCAACGCCTTATTACAGGCCAACCGCAGGTGGTTTACAAGGCAGGCCATGTCAAGTACCTGCTTGACACGAAGGGCGACTACATCATAATCCTCAACGTTGTGAAGTCGAGGGCTCTGAATTACTATACACATCAGGCTTTTGGCGACAGAAGAATAAAATTGTAATCGAAGAACTTCCCTCTGAAGTTATGGAAACAGACACCAGAGATGAATTACTTCATCTCAAGTTTCTGAACCTTTTGGTCCACCAGTACAATAAGAGGGACACTTAGATCTGGAAGTTAATCCCTTTACCAACCCATATTGTCTCCCTTCTTAGGAGAGAAGATGTTGAATGTATCTACCAAACCAAGTATCCCCTGGGCACCAAGGTGCATATTGAATCACATGAAGGCCACAATGGATCATCCATCTGCTGTAGGTGTCAAGGGTTGTGACACACCAGTAATTAATGCACATTGCCTTTGAGGTGTGTCAAGTATGCCGGCCCACATGTGTCGGAGGACTGCAAATTCCTGAATTCAGAAAAAACCCACCTCTCATGACCCCCACCATCTGGCCTCCTGGAAGGGTTGTCTTATATACCAGAAGGTGATGAAGTCTTCCCACCCTCCAAGAAGGAAACCCAGGACGAATCAGCCACGTGCACCACTGCAGGACAACACTCATTTCCTTGTCTCATGGGGCCAACCCGACAACCATCAAACCACAAATGCTCAGCACCTGATGCATCTGTGATGCAGGGAACCCCTCTGGCTCCATCTCCTATGAATCTCCTCCTGCTCATCCGTCTCCTGTGACGAATACCAATGCTCACCATCTGCAGCCTCCTGTTGAAGTGCTCCAATTCTCTGTTGCTGCACCTTCTCAACCTGTTACAACACCCACCCCTGCCCACCAAAGGGTCAAGCAGCCCACCTGGGATATCCCACCAAAGGTGGAAGCAGATGCTTCATTCTGGGATGGCATGCAAGAGATCCTCCAGGCCATCTCCCTATACATGCAACCCCACATCAGGGCTGTCATTCATGAAATAGCTCAGAAGATCCGTCAGCCAGAGGACAGGCTCACAAAGGTCAACGCCCTGGTTGAAGAGCATGGCCAGATTTTGTTATAATGGCGAAATGCCCACAGCACAACCACCAGCCCCCTCGGGATCAAGTCATCTGTATTTTTAATGCTAATGGCATTAAACAGATGAAGACTGAACTGAATACCTTCCTCTATGACCTCCATGTGGACATTTTATTTGTTACAGAAATCCACCTCAAACCAGTGGACAATTTTCGTCTATGCAATATGGTTTGCTATCGCACAGACTGGCTCCATTGCTGAGGTGGAGGTATGGCAGTGTTCCTACATAAGACTCTCCTCCACAGTCACGATGCCATCCAACCACTGGAACATATAGAGATGACAGTGTTCACTGTCTTTACCCACCTTGGAGCCATCACTTTTTCTGTGGTGTATCTGAGCCCTACCCTGCCACTTCTCAAAGTGGACTCCCACATGTTGGCATTGTTTGGCAGAATAATGGTTGGTGCTGATCTCAATGCAAAGTATCCGTCTTGGCATTCTCGTGTTGCCAATCCGAAGGGTAGACTCCCCCTTGAACTGGAAGATACTCTGGCACTGTCTGTCTATGGCCCCAACACTTATACCAGTCTGCTCCAACTGTCAGCCAGACGTTTTGGATGTGGACATTTTCAAGAATATCGTGGTGCAGTTGAGAGAGGACAAAATACTCTCTCTCCTACTTTTGGCATTCAGAAAATTATTAAAGATTTGATTGCAACCTGACGAACCTAGAGTGAGACTCTAGAAAGTTAATGGCCTGAGTAGATGTTGATGGAGCCTGGTAGGGCGCTAAAAGCATGAGGTGTTTTTTTTTGGTTCTTAGCTTGTAGATATGGCATGTTGGGAGTTGAAAGCAATTGGTGGCGAGCCCATCCCTTGGTAACTCTTGCCAGACATGCCCACAGCCATGCCGGGCAGACAGGGCAGCCCCTCATCGAGATAGGTCTCCATCAGAACAATGCCGTGATACCTGCCATGGCGCCAGTGGAAGCCTGGGCTGGGGCGACGGTCTAGAGGAATGCATGTACACAGTATAGTTATAAACCTGGCACTGTGTACAGAGCCATGTGTAGTAAAAATTCACAAGTTTCCAAGTTCGCCAACTGTGCAAATAGGCCAGTGAGCCACTTCCCCGGCCACCTCGGTTGTATAAGAAAAGTCCGGCGTCTGAGAAACGTTTGGAGATAGAATCTTTATTACACCTTATAGCTAGGACTAACAAGCTCCAAGGTACACGCGATTTAGATAAAGACCTTTGAGATTGTATCTATTGGCTTGTTGCCTTGGGAAGAGACATGACTTTGGAAAAAATCATCTTCCCACTCTGTGAAAACTTAAAAAAGCCTGTAATTGGCAGTTTATTTTTTTTCCAGAGACGCAGGTTTCTTAACTCTTGCCCTGGTTCGACATGAGTTTGTGCTGTCGTGTGGGAGGGGAGATTTAGCGCCTCTGGAGCCCCGTGACTGGCTCAAGACGGGGTGAAGGCGGTGTCGTTTGTGCACTTTGCGGAAAAACGGTTTTTTTTCTGGAGAGGTGCGAAGCACTCAGGTGCGGGACTTTGATGTGGTAAGCACTTCTGGTCAAAGCTCTGGCATGTGTGGTTGGTACTTGGGACCTGTCCTGAGACTGACTTCACTTGCTAGTAGTTCAGACTGGAGAGCCTGTGGTGAAGTTCTTACTGTACCAACAGTGTGACTTCAAACATCTCACACTACTTGTTTGCCGAGGGCACACTTATTCGTTTTTGGTTTACCAGTCTTGGCGTTTGGTATCCTTGTGCACTCTGTCGTATAAGTGAGCCAAATTGGTCCTTGGTACAACCAGTGAACGGGTGTGTCACACACTGAAATCTACCATGATTTCAGGGCTCTGGCAGAGAGTAAATTGCGATCCGTCTGCCTGATCGCTAGACTGTGAGATTTTTGCATTTCTTTCGTTATCGATTCACAGGTGCTGCCTCCACGTCTCACCTCCGCCGCACACTTCTCGCCAGCTGCGAGTTACATCGCCGCACGAAGCAAACAGGGTAACGTACTGCCGCTCCGGCATTGTCAGGGCGTACAGATCTCAATCGCCAGTTGCTCTCAGCTGCACCTATGTAGAGAACTTTCAGTGGATTTGATCAATCAAAGTATGCTCAGCGTCAGAGCAATTCAGATTGCGTTATCCACATTTTTAGGGACAGAGTACTTGACTCACTCCACTAGTTAAACTGTCTCTGCACCCAGGATCGTTGTCCCATGAAGTCTTAAATCACCTGTTAATTGTTTACGGTATTCAATCAATAACTTGTTTAGCATAATTTATGTCAGTTTTTAGAAAAAATAAGTGTTGTTAGAACACTAAAATTATGCCAACATTCTCAATCACTTTAGACAGTCGCCACCGGGGTTCCCTTACACAGCGTTTGTTAGAAATTCTCCACAAACTAGCATCTGACTGCGACCCAGTGCTCCTGCACCTTACCAATGTAGCTCTGTCCTTAGATGTCCGATCTACATTGGCCATCGTGCATTGGGACAAATTTGCCAGGATACTCAACGTCACTCCTCCAGCAACACCTCAATCTTACAACGCCTGTCAGTCTGGTTAGCGCTGTCGATTACGAAAATCCAGAAGGCAATGGAGGCCTCTACTTTCACTGTACCTAGGGCCTTAACCCCACTGGATGACTTGCCTCCGCTGTTGCATGAACTGAATATCCAGAAGAAATGCTACTACCAGCAGTGGAAGCAATTTCATCTCCAACGTGAATTCTGCCATCGCCTTGCTGAATGGAAAACGGAACAATGGAAAAACAAAATTTCCATCTTTCTTCTCCATGACAGGTCAGAATGGGCTGCTGTCCAAGCCCTGAGGCGCTATGTTGTGAGGACCAACCATTCCATCTGCATGGCAGATGGCTTAACTTATGATGCCCTCCATGTAGTGGAAACTCTGGGCAATGAATCTGAGGCCTAGAATCAACTGCTTGTCCGGGACCTCATGCCTCATGATCTCCAGGATGAACACTATATTCTGGCACCCGTTACCGCTTTCAGAAGGAGACCTCCTCTTACTGCCCCTCACCATACCTCCCCACAGAAATCCAAAGGATCCTCCAGCAGAAACATAGGCAGTCGACTCCTGGATTTGTCAGCATCTTAAATGAACACCTTCATCGGCTCCCGCGCAAGCCACTAGTTTTATTCACGAGCGTTCTGAACTGCTGTCTCACGACTGGCCTTTTACCCCCACAGTGGAAACAGACCAAACTGACTGACGTCCCTAAGCCGTCGAATGATCGTATGGCCGCTACCAACAAAAGGCTCATTAGCCTTCTGGACATCATGACGAAGGTCCAGGAATCTTTGCTCCTCCACTGCATTTCCCAGCCTCTGGCAGCGGCTGGGACAATCCACCTGTCAGCCGAACTACATGTTATTAGAATCACAGAACATGTGATTCCACCGCATCAACGCCAGCAGGTTTCATGGACCAGCAAAACACTTATGACAGGATTGGATACCGCAATCTTGTGTACAAAATGCTCATGCAGACGACCATCCCAGACATCTATATCAATATCGTGGATTATTTCCTCTGCAATAGGACCTTCTTGGTTACTCAGCAAGGAAAACGCTTGAGTATACGTCACGCATCGATGGGTACGCCTCTAAACTCCGTATTGTCTCCTATCCTCTTTAACATTTGTGTTAATAATATGCCTATCATTGCACACTGCCTCCTGGCGCAATGTGCCGACGATACAGCGCTCTATATGATCGGCTACAACACCGAATAACTCATTGCTCGTCTCCAGAAGCAGGGGTACGTAACAGTCACATGGTGTCATTCAAACAGGATCGCCCTCAACGCCGCCAAAACTATGGCTGTCTGCTCCACCAAATAGCGCCCTACCCTCTGCCTCAACATAATTATTTCAGGCATCTGGATCCCATGGTCCCCGAATAGCAAATGTCTAGGAGTCTGGATGGATAACAAACTGCTCTTCCACTGACATGTGGAATATGTCACCCAAAAAGAGCAGAAACTGCTAAAAGCATTATACTGCTCTTTAAGAGCAGGAAACTGAACGTAGACACCAAGCTCTGACTGTACTGTATGGTTGGCTCTCCTTCCCTCAGCTATTGTTCCACTGCGTGGGCCAGGGTTAGTACCTCCTGAATGCTGACCCTCCAGTGCCTGCAGAGTGAGGTCCTTCGGTAGAGCCTGCATGCCCCTTCACTCACAAGGATTGTTACCCTACATGAGGAGACAAACATGGTCCCTCTAAAGAGGTCCATTCGAGAGAAGGCAAGGTGACTCTATGACAAAGTGGATGTCTTGCACAACACAGTTGATGGTTTGCAACACATTGGCATCACGACTCCCCAGCACTGGCACTGCCATCCTGTTCCTCTTACCATCCTCAAGGACTCAGATTTGGACCTTGGCTAACAATAACCCTGGTTTGGACACTAATAATGTGATACAGCCACGCATTATGTGAAATCCTTTTTATGACCACTGCTATAACTACCTACATAGCTGTATCACTTCTTACCAGCAATCTTGAATTTCCGCTGTCGGAGGATGGTACGAGACTTAAGGGCACCACCACACCTTCAACGTGGAATACAGAGATGTCATTGTAAGATAGGAAAATTTTACTCCTACACCAAGACACGTAGACTGCTTTACACCAGTGACGCTGTACCACAACCTCCTCCAAAAAAAAGTGCATGACTGTCAGTTTAGTCCCTGACTATGATGATGGAGAGTATCATCGAAAGTTTGGAATTTTATCCGAATTTGATGTGGCAAGTGAACCGAGAACCTTTAAATCATTTTCTTGAAATAAAAGCACCTGACTACACCCCATTTGTTTTCTTTCCTTGAGAGCTAGGGCAGGGGGAGCCAGTGCCCCCTCCCTCCCCACCCCCACTCCTTAGTTTGAGCTACACTGCAAAACTTTAAAATTCAGAGATTATTTTTCTGGTGGGCGCACTGTTCTTGACGATGCAAGAAAAATGGTCTAAGAGAAGAAGAATTTCGACTTACGAATTTGTATAGAAGCGTGAAATGTGAGGAGGTAATGCAGCTCCAGCTTTCCTTAACATTATTCTGAAATTTTGCCCATGTGTCGCTTGAACGTCTCGCTGGATTCTCATTGCTATTAAAGAACAAATTTAAAACCAGAACACCAAATACCGGTGATAAACATAATCTGAAGAAAGGCTGGCATTTACGCTCTGGTTATATTTCAGTAGCTACTGTATCTCAGACAGTGCCTGATACCTGTCCGGTATTTCCCCTCCCCCCCTATACCCTTGTGCCTTCGTACTCTATAGTGCAGTGTTTTTCCGTGAGTGTTGAGTGTTGTGCGCCCCCTTTTTAAAGTGCTGCGAACAGAAACCAGACTGTCGCTGTGTTTTTTAATTGTGCCTGTCTATTTCTTAGGTGTTTTTAATCAGCATCACTGACCTCTTTGTTTTTTATGTCTTCCTCACAATTTTTTTGACATGTACCAGTTTTAAACAGTCACCGTTTTATCACCTTTTTATTGTTATATTTCCTCATTATGTTTTTTAACTTTATCTGTAGGCTGCAGAGTGGCGTATTACGCTGATGCCAGCCTGCCCCCCCCCCTCCCCTCTGGAGGGGGGGGGGAGGGGGGAATCGAAATACAATAAAGAAAAAAAAGAGGAGAGGTGGTGGTGTACAGTTTCTGATCACCAGGATTTGAGCCAATGTCCTGGTTTAAATACCAAACCTGTCATAAAGTGAGGGCACGAGATACAGTTCATGGTGATCCACCGGTTGGGTGGAGACGTTAAGTTTGCCGGCACCCTTGGTGCTATTTGCGAGGAGTAGGCTCAGTGCCGACACCGGATTTCACCCTCTCCCTTCTCTCACGATCAGCATCACACAACACAAACATTACACTACACACTACACACTCACAATAAATACATGTAGTATTGCAAATGTTGTAATGGAGGATGTCGCAAATAAAAAAAACACTCGTTTATTTGTGACGCAATACACTAGTTTTTTTGCAATAAACCAGCAGGGACTGCGTGACGCCGGCCGGTGTAGCCGTGCGGTTCTAGGCGTTTCAGTCTGGAACCGCGTGACCGCTACGGTCGCAGGTTCGAATCCTGCCTTGGGCATGGATGTGTGTGATGTCCTTAGGTTAGTTAGGTTTAATTAGTTCTAAGTTCTAGGCGACTGATGACCTCAGATGTTAAGTCGCATAGTGCTCAGAGCCATTTGAACCATTTTTACTGCGTGACCATTAAATGAAATAATAAGTATTACCTTTCAAGCTAATGAAAAAAATACTTCCTGACACACACACAAGATTCGAATCCTGAGCCTCACATACTGTAGTGGTGCACGTAGGCCCAGAGCCACACCGACGTGAACATGTGACTTGGAGCTTTGTGCAGCACTGCCCCCTACAGATGAGTGTAGGATTAACAATCTCAGCTGCTGCACGTGCGGCGACTTACATCATCTGGTGACGTTACACGTTCAGTCTAAGGCGCTGCAGTCATGGACTGTGCGGCTGGTCCCGGCGGAGGTTCGAGTTCTCCCTCGGGCATGGGTGTGTGTGTTTGTCCTTAGGATAATTCAGGTTAAGTAGTGTGTAAGGTTAGGGACTGATGACCTTAGCAGTTAAGTCCCATAAGATTTCACACACATTTGAACATTTTGAACACGTTCAACATCTGCCATCCACTTTTCGGGTGTTTCCCGACAATTGCGCCCCCACGTGTCTTATAACAAATTACTTTTCTCATTGACATCTACGTCGCCTCAGTGGTTCTTAAACGTTAATAAGAATTTATCAAAAGGGAGCACATGTTCTGGTTTTCCTGCAGGCACAGTTATACTGTATTACAGTTAGGAAGTGTATCACGGTGTGCGAGTGAAATGACGCGCCAACTGGAAACGTATTTCAAATTTGAAGTAGGCCTCACAGTGCTATTCTTGTAGACAAAACGTCTAAATAGCACACATATTGAGCCTGAATTGCTGGCAGTGAATGGACCATATGCAATGTCGGGTCCAGCGATAGTGTGAACAATTTGTTCAAAGCCGCACAGACGACGGTGAAGGAATGTCTAGGGTTACCAGAGGTCCAATTTTACCCGGACATGTCCTCTTTTTTGGACCCTAAAATGGTCCGGGTAGGTTTTTAGGAAAATGGGTAAACGTCATCGTTTCTGAGTAATACAACTGCTTCTACCTGTAAGTGCTGAAATACAACTCTCTGAACCCTTGCAATGGCAAACTCTAAAGAATTTAAACTTTCTTCCAACAATGTGATATTTTTTCAAGACTTTTCTTTTTTATATATCGCCGCCGCGACGCGACGCGCCGAACTTACGTTGCGATTTCAGAGCAACACGGTATTTTCCTGTGTTAAAAATATGGTTCGGATTGTTGTTATTTGGAGTGATTATAACATTCATATCACATTTATGGTCAATATTCTCACAAAATATTTTCTTATTTTTATTTAATTAAGGCTTAAAAATCATTAAATATCAAGATTTCGCACGTGATCGAAAACTATGTTGTTGGCTGAAGCTCTGGTGACGTCACAGACTAAGCGTTAAGACGAAGCTGTACATGTGTTACAGGAGTATTAGCCGAAGTTACTAGGTTTTTACGTACTTTTTCAGCGAGTAGTTTAGCTATTTAGTGATGCAAAACGCATTTACAACTTTTAAAACTGATCCGGTGATGCTCCACTAATTTAGAGCAGCGATGTGTGCAAGGATGGACATTCTTTTCCCTCCTCGCTGCAACATCATTTAAACCCAGTTAAAACTATGGAATTCTGGAACTTTCGAAAATGGGTCCGTATCGTATATCCAGATTGTCGACTGTCAGTCATGAAATAAGATCCAAAGCACAATAAAATTATTCTTGGCAAATCTTAGTGCTGATTTCTGCTATAAAAGATACTCAGGAGAGGTACTGCCACAAGCACGCTGTCTGTGGCGCAACGTATAGCGCAAGTGAGTACGAATAAGTGGAGTTGTTTCGATGGTGGGATGTATTGTATATAGCTTCACATTAATCTTAGTCCGAGAAACCGACAACTGAGGATAAATGCATCTACTTTGCTTACAACAATTACCTTTTTCTAGAAAGAATTGCTAGTGGTGAAGATATCACCATACTCCCACACTACAATGAGGTGTATGACGATGAGGTTTTGTACGTGGGGAGATATAAAGCATGTGGAACATGCAGGTAACACCGAATTAATGGCTGTGGTGTTTGTGAGTCTGAAGCAGACTTAACTTTATTTTTTGTAAGATGGTGAAACTTTAAAAGCTTAAACTGTAAGGATTCTAGCTGGACAGTACGAAGATAAAAAAGCAGTTTCTAATAAAGTAAAAAGTGGGTGGTCACTTTAACTAGAAAATATCTTCTTGAACGTGACGTGTGTGAAGAGCTATTGCAAATGTAAACGCATGTAAACGCCAAAGACAACACAATAATACTCTGTTTCTAATCGGTGTGGTGAAGTTTTGTAATTGTGACTTGATTTTGATATGAAAGGACTGTCGATTTGACTTATAAATAAGTTAAAATACTTTTACTGATGTGACGCGAACCAGCGACCTGTGGGTATGATCTTCTCATAGTCTACTGCCCACTGCTCTACCAACAGAGCTACCAATGCTGTGAAACGTAGTGTGTGTGTAATGTTAATTGTTACTAAGAGTTTAATTTCGTCGAATGTTAACTTCAGAGTGCAAGACATTTTTAATCAAGTAAGGGAACTTGGGCATCAACGTGGTGGCATTTTTCCGGTACCGTTAACAAATTTTTACGCACCTCCTCATTCTCTGAATCATTGAAAATCAATTTTTCAAGAATTTTTATAGATTTATTTGCACAGTGTAGTACTACACACCATTTGTAATGCGTTTTCTGAAACTTAAATTCCAAAACAAGACATCACTGTGAATTAACTTTATGACAAAACGTGGGTTCGTACTACTACGCCTTCATCCAAAGTTGACGGCTTTTTTGCAGAATATTGTTCCAAACTTAGTGATTTGGCACATGCAGCTGAAGGCATCCTATCTTTTCACATGGTCAAACACCATCAATGTTTTAAATCAATAGACTGTACAGGAAAACTGCAGAGAGTGTTATCTACAGATTCAAATATAGCTAAACAAATGTCATGTGCTCGCACTAAAACAAAATCCGTTATTAATAAGGCATTGTTCTTCAAGAAAGACAAATCAAAAATTTCAAATCTTTGAAACAAAAAGAAATATTGAGGAAAAAGAAGGATGAAGATTATCATTACAAATGTGATATACTAGAAGGAGAAATAGCACATGTGTATGATGCAACAATTAAATATCTTAAGAAAAGGTTGGTTCAGTATCAGGAGTTTTAGTGTTTACATGAATGGGTTTAAAGAATTTTTCGAACTGGGAAGATGTGGAACAAACAATTCTGTATCTACGTGATAAGCTTAATATTAAAATAGGTTATGTAAAGTGATTTTCATAAGTTTTGACGGACCATGCTAATGTTAATGGTGGACATCAGTTGCTGCCAAATGATATCTGGTGTAAATACAACGAAGCGCCAAAGAAATTGGTATAGGCATGCGTATTCAAATACAGACATAGGTAAACAAGCAGAATACGGTGCTGCGGTCGGTAACGCCTATATAAGACAAAAAGTGTCTGACTCAGTTGTTAGATCGGTTATTGCTGCTACAATGGCAGGTTATCAAGTTTTAAGTGAGTTTGAACGTGGCTTTACAGTCTGCGCACGAGTGATAGGACACAGCACCTACGAGGTAGCGATGAAGTGGGGATTTTCCCGTACAACCATTTCACGAGTGTACCGTGAATATCAGGAATCCGGTAAAACAACAAATCTCCGACATCGCTGCGACCCGAAAAAGATCGTGCAAGAACGGGACCAATGACGACTGAAGAGACTCGTTCAACGTGATAGAAGAACAACCCTTCCGCAGATTTCTGCAGATTTCAATGCTGGGCCATCAACAAGTGTCAGTGTGCAAATCTTCAACGGAACATCATCGATATAGGCTTTCGGAGTCGAAGGCCCACTCGCGTATCTACATCTAAATGTACATGATTACTCTGCTATTCACAGCAAAGTGCCTTACAGAGGGTTCAATGATCCTCCTTCATGCAGTCCCTCTACCGTTTCACTCTCGAACGGCGCGCGGGAAAAACGATCACTTAAATTTTTCTGTGCGACACCTGCTTTCTCCTATTTTATCGTGATGATCATTTCCCCCTATGTAGGTGGGTGGCAACAGAATGTTTTCGTAATCGGAGGACAAAACTGGTAATAGAAATTTCCTGAGAAGATCTCGTCACAACGAAAAACTCCTTTGTCTTAATTATTGCCACTCCAATTCACGTATCATGTCTGTGGCGCTATCTCCCCTATTCTGTGATAATACAGTACGAGCTGCCCTTCTTTGAACTTTTTCGATGTAATTCGTTAGTCCCACCTGATGTGGATCCCACACCGCACAGCAATATTCCAGGATAGGGCGGACAAGCGTGGTGTAAGCAGTCTATTTAGTAGACCTGTTGCACCTTCTAAGTGTTCTGCCAATGGATAGCAGTTTTTGGTTTGCTCTATCCGCAACATTATGTGATCGTCCCAATTTAGGTTATTTGTAATTGTAATCCCTAAGTATGTAGTTGAATTTACAACCTTCAGATTTGTGTGACTTACCGTGTAAATGAAATTTAGCGGATTTCTCTTAGTACTCGTGCGAATAACTTTACAGTTTTCTTTATTCAAGATCGATTGCCACTTTTCACAACATACAGATATCTTATCTAAATCATTTTGCAATTCGTTTTGGTCATCTGATGACTTTACAAGACGGGAAATGACAGCATTATCTGCAACCAGTCTAAGAGGGCTACTCAGATTGTCTCCTATATCGTTAATATAGATCATGGAAAATAGAGGGCCTATAATACTTCCTTGGGGAACGCCGGATATTGCTTCTGTTTCACTCGATGACTTTCCGTCTGTTATTATGAACAGTGACCTTTCTCACAGGAAATCACGAATTCAGTCGCATAACAGAGGCGACCTTCCATAGGCACACAGTTTGGTTAGAAGACGCTTGTGAGGTACGGTGTCGAAAGCCTTCTCGAAATGTAAAAATATAGAATCAATTTGACATCCCCTGTCGATAGCACTCATTACTTCATGATCATAAAGAGCTAGTTGTGTTTCACAAGAACGATCTTTTATGGATCCGTGCTGACTATGTGTCAATAAATCGTTTTCTTCGAGGTAATTCATAATGTTCGAACACAGTATATGTTCCAAAACCCTACTGCAAATCGACGTTATGATATGGGCCTGTAATTCAGCGGATTACGCCTATTTTCCTTTTTGGGTATTGGTGTGGCTTGAGCAGTTTTCCAGTCTTTAGGTACGGATCTTTCTATGAGCGAGGAGCTGTGTATAGTTGCTAAATATGGAACTATTGTATCAGCATACTCTGAATGGAACGTGACTGGTATACAATCTGGACCGGAGGCCTTGCCTTTATTAAGTGATTTAAGCTGCTTTGCTACACCGAGGATATCTACTTCTATGTTTCCCATCTTGGCAGTTGTTCTTGATTGGAATTCAGGAATATTTACTTCGTCTTCTTTAATGAAGGAGTTTCGGAAAACCCTGTTTAATAACTCTGCTTTAGTGGCACTGCCATCAGTGACTTCACCGTTGTTATCCCGCTGTGAAGGTATTGATTGCGCCTTGCCACTGGTGTGCTTTATGTATGACCAGAATCTATTTGGGCTTTCTGCCAAATTCCGAGACAAGAGTTTCGTTGTGGAAATTATTGAAAGCTTCTCGTATTGAAGCACGCGCTATCTTTCGAACTTATGCAAAACTTTGTCAATTGGGGATTTTTGCGTTCTTTTAAATTTGGCATGCTTTTTTCGTCGCTTCTGCAACAGCGATCTGATCCGTTTTGTGTACTACGTGGCATCAGTACCATCACTTATTAATTTATGTGGTATATATCTCTCAATTGCCGTCGATACTATCTCTTTCAAAGCATTCCACATCTTTTCTATGCTTACTTGATCATATTGGAAGGAGTGGAGACTGTCTCTTAAAAAGTCATTAAGAGTATTTTTATCAACTTTTTTAAACAGATGTACTTTGCGTTTCTTTTTGATGGTTGTGGGTGTTACTGTATTCAGCCTAGCAGCAACTACCTTGTGGTTGCTAATCCTTGTATCCTTGATGACTGCACAACACAAAGGTTTAAGACGCGCCTAGGCCCGTTAACAGCGACATTGGACTGTTGGTGACTAGAAATTTGTTGCCTGGTTGGACGAGTCTCGTTTCAAATTGTATGGAGCGGATGGACGTGTACCGGTATGGAGACAACCTCATGAATCCATGGACACTGCATGTCATCAGGGGACTGTTCAAGCTGGTGGAGGTTCTATAATGGTGTGGGGCGTGTCCAGTTGGAGTGATATGGGACTCCTGATACGTGTAGATGCGACTCTGACAGGTGACACGTACGTAAGCATCCTGTCTGACCACCTGCATCCTTTCATGTCCAGTGTGCATTCCGGCGGACTTGGGCAATTACAGCAGCACAGTGCGACACCCCAGAGATCCAGAATTGCTACAGAGTGGCTCCAGGAACTTTAAACACTTCTGCTGGCCACTAAACTCCCCAGACATGAACATTATTGAGCATATCTGGGATGCCTTGTAACGTGCTGTTCAGAAGAGATCTCCACCTCCTCGTACTCTTACGGATTTATGGACAGCCCTGCAGGATTCATTGTGTCAATTTCTTCCAGCACTACTTCAGACATTCTTGATGCAATAATTTACCAACAGCCGAATGTATTGTAGAAATTTATTTTATTTTATGAACTTCTATGTGCTACCAGTTACGGCATTACATTGATGCCATCTTCAGGCCCCTGTACAACGAGTAAAAGAAACGTACTATTATAAAAAATTTATAAAAATATAGAACATGCGTTAACAATTGACAGGTATCATGTTAACTATGTAAGTGGCTCAAAGAGATATATTGTATATCATTAAAACTATATGTAACATTAGGGCACATATGCGTCTGCCTATGTCATGCTGTTGTTAATAGTTTTCCCTGTTTTACTCAAATAACGCATGATATATGAACATATGTGTACGCTATTATTCATAAAACAGTAACACACAGTTGTAATAGGCCATGCAACACATCAGATGTACTGCATACATTCGTATGTCCAGTGGAACAGTGGAAGAATTTTTTAATAAAAATTAACTAATATAAATAACAATAAAATAAATTAAAATACAAGAAAATGTGACAACCATGTCAGATTACATAGTTACTTATGTGTGGTCTAGGTCGTATTATGTGTGGTACGACAAACAGCTGCCGCAATATTAACGATAAAAAGCATAAAAGAGTTTGTATTGAAACCCAATTGCATTCCCAAAGTAAACCAATGCAATCATACTATAAAATCATCAAACACCTGGTCATCGTAGACACTTCATTAGGACCCTTATGTAGGACAACCCCACATTGTGGTGAGTGGATTAATGCAACGCCAGTAGCTGCCTCATGTAGTCATGGTTACAAAGAAGTTTCTCAGTATCTGTATATCAAGAAATGTCTATCTCCCTACATATAAGTCCTATACATTATGCAGGATTATACCAAGTGGAATCGATTGAACAAAAAGGAAAGGAAGAAAAAGAGAAATATAGGAAACCGCCTATATGTATGAAGATAAATTTAAAAATGAAATGTATACAATCCCTAAGACTTTCCGGGTGGGAAGGAGCGCCGGTCCCCAGAACGAATCCCCCGCCGGCCTGAGTGGCCGAACGGTTCTAGGCGCTACAGTCTGCAACCGCGCGAACGCTACGGTCGCGGGTTCGAATCCCGCCTCGGGCATGGATGTGTGTGATGTCCTTAGGTTAGTTAGGTTTAAGTAGTTCTGAGTTGTAGGGGACTGATGACCACAGCAGTTAAGTCCGATAGTGGTCAGAGCCAATTTTTTTTGAACGAATCCGCCCGGCGGATTAGTGTTGAGGTCCGATGAGCCGGCCAGTCTGTGGGTGGTTTTTAGGCGGTTTTCCATCTGCCTCGGCGAATGCGGGCTGGTTCCCCTTATTCCGCCTCAGCTACACTATGTCGGTGATTGCTGCGCAAACAAGTTCTCCACGTACGCGTACACCACCATTACTCTACTACGCAAACATAGGGGTTACACTCGTCTGGTGTGAGACGTTCCCTTGGGGGGGGGGGGGGGGGTCCTCCGGGGGCCGAACCGCACAATAACCCTGGGTTCGGCGGAGGGGTGAAGTGGACTGCGGTAGTCGTCGTGGGGTTGTGGACCACTGCGGCTACGGCGGGGACGGAGCCTCTCTGTCGTTTCTAGGTCCCCGGTTAACGTAACATAACATCCCTAAGACTAAGGGTATGACATATTACCATGTCAAATCATTCTGAGGTTGCATTAAGGGCAGATGTAGTAGCGTATGAGATGACTATCCGGACCTTAAGTACATCATCCAGTGTCATCATATTCTGTCTAATGACCTTAATGAGTCAGAAACTATCTGCATGGGTCAAAATGTCACGGTACCTAAAAACTGGTCAAAGTGTTTGACTAGTTAAAGTCGGACAATAACTTCAGACATTGGTCGAGTCGATGCCACGTCGTGTTGCGGCACTTCTGCGTGCTCGCGTGGCCGCTGTACGATTTTAGGCAGGTGTGCCAGTTTATTTGAATCTTCAATGAATTTCCAAGTGACAAAGGCTGTTGCTTGTTTCTCAGGGCTACTACAAATCACAGAGTTTTTCTTTGCTATTCCTAGTCACAGTGCTAATGTAGAAAGGAGTTTTTCACTAATAAACAGTCAGTGGACAAAAGATAGAAATATACTCAGTGTTTGATCTGTTAGTGTACAGTATAGTTAAAAGGCTTTCTCTCGCGTGCAGTTTTATGATTATTTGTTGCGAAACAGGAAATTAGTTTCAGCAATTGGATCATCAAAGACATATCCGAGTACTTAAAAGTGGTTCAAATGGCTCTGAGCACTATGGGACTTAACTGCTGAGGTCATCAGTCCCCTATAACTTAGAACTACTTAAACCTAACTAGCCTAAGGACATCACAGTCATCCATGCCCGAGGCAGGATGCGAACTCCGAGTACTTAAGAGAATATTGATGTAGGTGAAGATGACTAGTTCCCTAATGATGATTTTTTATGGTTTGTATTAAAATCAGCCACAAATTAATATAACATTGCATGATTAATTAAACTGATATGAAATACTATCTATTATACAGGGTCAAGCGAAATTCGCGCACTCGGGCTTCGCAGCGCGACTCCTCGTATGCCGGCGATAAAATAATGTCTTATCACAAAATTTCGTCCGGCGAGTACATCCGGCATTAACAACCTCTGTCAGCACATCTTCGGAATGCTGTACAGTTGGTGCAGTGGAGAGAGTTTTGGGTTAGCATGCAGGTAGTCGATGGTTCCAACCTGGGTTGAAGCATATGTTTTATATTTGGTAAATGTAGCCCAGGTGGTACGGTATCTGGCGTCTTAATCGTCAACAGCGACTGCAGCGGGTCCTCTAGAAAACATTTGCACTTTTATACTACAATCGTAGAAATTGGAGATCGGACAGCTGTGAAATAAGCCCTTCATCTACTACTACATGCGAAACGTACGTTCTTTGTACCCTCCTCCAATGGGCCTATAGATTAGTACCAACTATTATTCTTACGTCGTTCAGGTCCATTACATTTAGTTTGGGCCTTACGTTACCAGTAGGACTAGCAACGTGCTTTGCGAATGATGTCCAGACTCGGTTACTATTTGTATGTGTTATCACCATGGTCACACTAATTATGCCTTTCAACATTGAGTCTGATAACCACATGTTGTTTAGTATATATCTCAATGCACTATTATTATTATTACTCTATCGGTGGTGTTGTGGAAACATCACGTCTATTACCGTTAGGGAAACAGTGTAATTCGAAACCGAACGTTTCACAATTAGCGGCGTCGGGATGACTCATGCAGAACAACATCTGTCAGAGGGGTAATGCGCGTCAGGTGGAACAGCACGCCTGGGCCGTGTGCCGAGCGGTTCTAGGCGCTTCAGTCTGGAACCGCGTGACCGTTATGGTCGCAGGTTCGACTCCTGCCTCGGACATGGATGTGTGTGATGTCCTTAGGTTGGTTAGGTTTAAGTAGTTCTAAGTTCTAGGGGACTGAAGACCTTAGATGTTAAGTCTCATAGTGCTCAGAGCCATTTGAACCAAGTTGGAACAGCGCGCAGGACTGACAGCGTGTTTACACTGCATGTGCCATCCACCAGACAGGCACTAGTTGTAAGCGGCGTAACGCGCCTGTGACAGACTCCAGTGTACACGTGTATACGTAGCGAATTTTCTCATTGTAAACCTCTAAACCAGTGTGGCAGACGTATGGTGTACACAAACGATGAATATGTGGATATGCTTCTGGTCCTTAGTGCATCTGATAACTGGGCTGGTGTTGCCACTCTAGAATATGCTGCTAGATATCCTTGTCGACACCATCCACATAAAAATGTGTTTCGTCATCTGGAGCTGCGCCTTCAGGAGTCAGGTTCTCTCCTTCTGCCATCGTGTGGCAGAGGCCGTCCACGGACTCGCTGTACTCCACCTACTGAGGAAGCTCTTGTGGGGGTCAAACACCAAGAACCTCAGCGAAGTACACGTAGCATAGCAAGGCAGCTGCATTTCTCGCAACATGTTGTTGTTGTTGTGGTCTTTAGTCCTGAGACTGGTTTGATGCAGCTCTCCATGCTACTCTATCCTGTGCAAGCTTCTTCATCTCCCAGTACCTACTGCAGCCTACATCCTTCTGAATCTGCTTAGTGTATTCATCTCTTGATGTCCCTCTATGCTTTTTACCCTCCACGCTGCCCGCCAATACTAAATTGGTGATCCCTCGATGTCTCAGAACATGTCCTACCAGCCGATCCCTTCTTCTACTCAAGTTGTGCCACAAGCTCCTCTTCTCCCCAATTCTATTCAACACCTCCTCATTAGTTATGTGATCTACCCATCTAATCTTCAGCATTCTTCTGTAGCACAACATTTCGAAAGCTTCTATTCTCTTCTTGTCTAAACTATTTATCGTCCACGTTTCACTTCCATACATGGCTACACTCCATACAAATACTTTCAGAAACGACTTCCTGACATTTAAATCTATACTCGATGTTAACAAATTTTTCTTCTTCAGAAACGCTTTTCTTGCCATTGCCAGTCTACATTTTATATCCTCTCTACTTCGACCATCATCAGTTATTTTGCTCCCCAAATAGCAAAACTCATTTACTACTTTAAGTGTCTCATTTCCTAATCTAATTCCCTCAGCATCACCCGACTTAATTCGACTACATTCCATTATCCTCGTTTTGCTTTTGTTGATGTTCATCTTATACCCTCCTTTCAAGACACTGTCCATTCCATTCAACTGCTCTTCCAAGTCCTTTGCTGTCCCTGATAGAATTACAATGTCATCAGCGAACCTCAACGTTTTTATTTCTTCTCCATCGATTTTAATACCTACTCGGACCTTTTCTTTCCTTTATTGCTTGCTCAATATACAGATTGAATAACATCGGGGATAGGCTACAACCCTGTCTCACTCCCTTCCCAACCACTGCTTCCCTTTCATACCCCTCGACTCTTATAACTGCCATCTGGTTTCTGTACAAATTGTAAATATCCTTTCGCTCCCTGTATTTTACCCCTGCCACCTTCAGAATTTGAAAGAGAGTATTCGAGTCAACGTTGTCAAAAGCTTTCTCTAAGTCTACAAATGCTAGAAACGCAGGTTTGCCTTTCCTTAATCTTTCTTCTAAGATAAGTCGTAAGGTCAGTATTGCCTCACGTGTTCCAACATTTCTACGGAATCCAAACTGATCTTCCCCGAGGTCAGCTTCTACCAGTTTTTCCATTCGTCTTTAAAGAATTCGCGTTAGTATTTTGCAGCTGTGACTTATTAAACTCATAGTTCGGTAATTTTCACATCTGTCAACACCTGCTTTCTTTGGGATTGGAATTATTATATTCTTCTTGAAGTCTGAGAGTATTTCGCCTTCTCATACATCTTATCACCAGATGAAAGAGTTTTGTCAGGCCTGGCTCTCCCAAGGCTGTCAGTAGTTCTATTGGATGTTGTCTACTCCGGGGACCTTGTTTCGACTCAGGTCTTTCAGTGCTCTGTCAAACTCTTCACGCAGTATCATATCTCCCATTTCATCTTCATCTACATCCTCTTCCATTTCCATAATATTGTCCTCAAGTACATCGCCCTTGTATAAATCCCTTATATACTCCTTCCACCTTCCTGCTTTCCCTTCTTTGCTTAGAACTGGGTTTCCATCAAAGTTCTTGATATTCATACAAGTGGTTCTCTTTTCTCCAAAGGTCTCTTTAAGTTTCCTGTAGGCAGTATCTATCTTACCCCTAGTGAGATAAGCCTTTATATCCTTACATTTGCCCTCTAACCATCCCTGCTTAGCCATTTTGCACTTCCTGTCAATCTCATGTTTGAGACGTTTGTATTCCTTTTTGCCTGTTTCATTTACTGCGTTTTTATATTTTCTCCTTTCATCAATTAAATTCAATATTTCTTCTGTTACCCAAGGGTTTCTACTAGCCCTCGTCTTTTTACGTACTTGATCCTCTGCTGCCTTCACTATTTCATCCCTCAAAGCTACCCATTCTTCTTCTACTGTATTTCTTTCCCCCATTCCTGTGAATTGTCCCCTTATGGTCTCCCTGAAACTCTGTACTACCTCTGGTTCTTTCAGTTTATCCAGGTCCCATCTCCTTAAATTCCCACCTTTTTGTAGTTTCTTCAGTTTTAATCTACAGTTCATAACCAATAGATTGTGGTCAGAGTCCACATCTGCCCCTGGAAATGTCTTACAATTTAAAACCTGGTTACTAAATCTCTGTCTTACCATTGTATAATCTATCTGATACCTTTTAGTATCTCCAGGGTTCTTCCATGTATACAACCTTCTTTCATGATTCTTGAACCAAGTCACTATGGTTAAGTTATGCTCTGCACAAAATTCTACCAGGCGGCTTCCTCTTTCATTTCTTAGCCCCAATCCATATACACCTACTATGTTTCCTTCTCTCCCTTTTCCTACTCTCGAATTCCAGTCACCCATGACTATTAAATTTTCGTCTCCCTTCACTACCTTATTATATATTATTGTTAATGTGCTGCACGAGCATGGGCTGCACCCCTATCATTATGCTTTCACGCAACACCTGCATGCTGTAGATCGCCATCAGTAGATGCAATTCTGTGAATGGTTCCAACAACAGGAAGCCAACGATGACTACATGAACACCGTAATATGATCGGATGAAGCAGCATTCAGTCGTGAGGGTGTCTTCAATATGCACGATGCCCACCGTTGGTGTGAGGTTAACCCGCACGTCACCCGCGACTTTGGATGTAAAGTTCGCTTTGGTATCAACGTCTGGGCTGGAATACCGAGCGACAGATGTTTAGGCTCCTACTTGTTGCCTGACCGGTTGACTGTACGAAGGTATCATGCATTCCTCTCAAAATAGCTGCCTGATGCGCTGGAAGATGTTCCATTACATGCTCGGCAGAGGATATGGTTTCAACATGATGGTGCACCTCCACACTCTGGAATTAGTGTGCGACAGTATTTGGACAGAACATTTCCAGGGAAATGACTCTGACGTGGATGTCCAGTTGTATGGCCACCGCGTTCACCCTGTGGGAACACTTGAGGGAGCACGTGTGCTCTACTCCGCCTACGAATGTGGAAGAATTGGTAGAGAGTGTTCATGCTGCTCTTCTTACTGTGGACGCAGCTTTGATGTGAAGGGTCCAGAGCTGTATGATACGGTGGAGTGTGCCATGTTTAGACGTGCAGGGAGGTCGCTTTGAGCATCTGTTGTTCTGAGGACAACGAATTCTGTTGTGAAGGTCATGAGGTCATTAATATAGACATTAGTGTTGTCACTGGTTGCTAATGTGCGACGTCTGAGCGATCATATTACATGTAGTATAAATAACAAGTAGATGTTGTTGTGCTGTGCTATCATCTTTATTATCTAGAAATTGATATTGTGTTTTTAGTTATTCTGTCCTGACTGGTAATTTGTTTCAACTATTTCTTATTTGTCTAACCACGTATTTGTTGCGTTTGGTGTTACAAAATGTTGTAAATTTAGGATACCTGTGACCTAATAAACGGTGTATATTACAGTATGAAATGTCAGAATGAAATTAGCAAATAAAAAAAAAAAAAGTCCCAACCCTCGACTTCCTGCATGCTACCCCAGACTTCTATACACTTTTTTTTCAGTCTCATTTTGTTCGTCTTCGTTCTTTGTATCTGCTCGGGGTGGACGTCGCAAGACACTCGTTTCAGTTCGTCGTTGATCCATTAACTCAGTTTTTTTTATTACAGAGGGCAGCTAACCCTCTGACCGAACACGCTGAGTTACCGTGCCGGCTTCCACTGGACCAACTACTTTTTCATGACTAATTTGTGCTGACAGAGGTAGTTACCATACATGTGGTTAGAGTGTTGCCAGATTGCCAGTCTTTAACGTTCTTTTCCTGCCAGATGTACTCGCCAGACGAAATTTAGTGAGAGACATTTTTTATCGCTGGCATGTGAGGAGTCCCGTTGCGAAGCCCGAGTGCGCGAATTTCGCTTCACCCTGTATATGATTCAGTTGCAAATCATACAAATGGTTCAAATGGCTCTGAGCACTATGGGACTTAACATCTGAGGTCATCAGTCTCCTAGAGCTTAGAACTACTTAAACCTAACAAACCTAAGGACACCACACACATCCATGCCCGAGGCAGGATCGAACCTGCGACCGTAGCGGTCGCGCGGTTCCAGACTGTAGCGCCTAGTACCGCTCGGCCACCGCGGCCGGCTGCAAATCATACAGTACAGTACACGTAGTACAAATATTTTCATGATATAAGAGTGTAGTTGTAAATACTACAATTTATCATGTCGCTACTTAGGTATAAATGTCGAGCAACGTATAACACTTTTGCACATTTTTGTATGAATCGAAAAATGTCCTCTTTTATGAAGACTGTCATTTTGTAACGCTAGGACGGCCATCGACATAGACTAGACGGCATTGCCAAAGCAATCGGCAAGCTGAAAGAACATCTGAGGGAAAGCAATTTTCTAACGATGTGGACGGTCTCATAGCGGTTCTCGAATAGCTCCATGACGAAGGAGCGGATTTCTGCTGTCGAGGAAATAACGATTGGTAGAAAGTTTCGACTGTTGTTTACCGAGACTTGGTGTCTATGCTGGAAAATAGTGTCATGTATCCGTATCCCTTTGAAGTGTATCGCAGCATTCAGTAAAACAGTGGTTGAATTACATTATTAGGAATTTCGAATTAACTGGCGATTTGGAAATTGCTCCTGGGAGATTGCGGCACAAATTGCAGAAGAAGTTACTGTTGCCATGGCTGAAAATGCTGGACGCAATGTGCAGTCTTTAAGCAGTGCAAGAGCTGTGTCATGACACCTGAACATTCCATCATCCACCATTCGAAAATTGCTACTGACGAAAGTGGATTCTCTATGGTGGTTCCTGGCTGTTTTGGATGCAAGCAGTCTTCACACTGGGCGACGTTTAGTTCACAGTATTAAATATTGCGTAGCTTAATTATTGTACTGTATTGTCCATTGTGTAAAGTGTAATTTCAACATAACCAAACAAGTCTGATACGCAACATTCTATGCAAGCGATTGTATATTTGCTTATAATTTTTGGTAACTAAGAACTAATGTCCCTTTCAGAAGCTAGTCAGTTGTTTCCTGAAGATGGCCTAAAAAGCCGAAAACTAATTTGAAGTGAACAAAAATCAGTAGAACAGAAACAGCGTACTTGTTATTCAACCTTAAATATGGAACTGTTCTATCAAGAAGTAACTTAACAATCCATAAATAAGCCAAAGAACATTTATTATGCTGATTCTTTTAAATACAAATAAATACGGAGCTTGTGCTTACTCCGTCAGTTCCCACCTGATGCAAGCTCTTTCTCCCAGGTGGACCTTGTGAGCTCTTCGGCAGTTTCCTACCGGTCATATTTCTTTCCTTTTGTCATTTGTGCTGCGGATCTCTTGGATCCCACAAGGGCCAGTGATATCTATATTCTTCTAACACCAACATCACATTGTCTTCGGACCACTTCATCGCTCACGCAGCTCTTGTCAACAACAAAAGTAGCTCACAGTGCTGCTAGTGCCGAAGTGGAGAGGGCGTGAACTTCGTTTGATGATTCGCTAAAAACGCCAACAACCAGCGCATCACGACCGAGCATCAACGAATGTGGACCAAACATTACCGAACGCAGTTGGCTCGCGATCCGTTACCGTTTATACCAGAGATAAGGACAGTTGAGATAATTTGGGAATAAAAGAGCAGTATTTTTTAGTTTAATAACTTATCGCTTATTACCATCACACAATTTTCCCGTCAGTTCTTCATATGTTAGCAATGTGACCTTCTAGAATGATTCTATTGTATTTTCAAGTATGATTACCCATTATTATCATCATAATATCGATGTGTTGAACTATACCCAATTTACCCCATGGACGGGGAAATTTGGGTATAAAGTGTACTATTCAAGTAAAACATACTTTAATGTCCTATTGTGCTATAGTTACCCCAAACAAGAGTAGACCAATGAAACCCACGACAAAGCGGAAATGTCTAAGTTTCCAAAAACATTAATAAGAAATCAATAATGTGAGTTACATGACGAGATTAACAGATAATTGTGATTCATGTCATTCAAGTTAATATGAAATATCTCCCATGAAAATGAGGTGCAAAAAACACTACAACTATTTGTCCTGAATCAATCCTTTCTATGTCATCCATCTTCTTGAATGTTACTTAAAATCCGTCTTGATTGCAAATTTTTTTTTTATTATTCATATGACCGGTTTCGGTTCATTCAGAACCATCTTCAGATCTAATATTTCAGTTACAGGAGTAACCCGTCCAAATCCAGCAACTTTCACATGCTACGTCACATATCTTCCATTATCTTTGTCCTAATACGTAAGAACTTCGTAATGTATCCCGAAGCCTGACGTGGCACAAACTTTGCAAAAACAGACATAATTTCTTATGGGATAACAGCAATCAGTGATTTTATAATGTTACTTAAAATCCGTCTTGATTGCAAAATTTTTTTTATTACTCATATGACCGGTTTCGGTTCATTCAGAACCATCTTCAGATCTGATATTTCAGTTACAGGAGTAACCCGTCCAAATCCAGCAACTTTCACATGCCACGTCACATCTCTTTCATTATCTTTGTCCTAATACGTAAGAACTTCGTAATGTATCCCGAAGCCTGACGTAGCACAAACTATGCAAAAACAGACATAATTTCTTATGGGATAACAGCAATCAGTGATTTTATAATGTTACTTAAAATCCGTCTTGATTGCAAATTTTTTTTTATTAATCATATGACCGGTTTCGGTTCATTCAGAACCATCTTCAGATCTGATATTTCAGTTACAGGAGTAAACCGTCCAAATCCAGCAACTTTCACATGCTACGTCACACGTCACATGTGACGTAACATGTGAAAGTTGCTGGATTTGGACGGGTTACTCCTGTAACTGAAATATCAGATCTGAAGATGGTTCTGAATGAACCGAAACCGGTCATATGAATAATAAAAAAAAATTTGCGATCAAGACGGATTTTAAGTAACATTATAAAATCACTGATTGCTGTTATCCCATAAGAAATTATGTCTGTGAAATGTTGAATTTTCTTGCAGCAGTATACGCTGACATTCCCTTTTATACTGCTTCTCTGGCCTTCTGAAGATCATTTGAGTCGTACATGGTTTATTCTTTTCTTAATATGCACGTACCGTAGCGGCCGCGCGGTTCCAGACTGTAGCGCCTCGAACCGCATGGCCACACCGGCCAGCTTTCCCGCCTTAGTATTTTCATGAGAAATGTTGAATTTTCTTGCAGCAGTATACACTGACATTCCCTTTTTTTACTGCTTCTCTGGCCTTCTGAAGATCATTTGAGTCGTACATGGTTTATTCTTTTCTTAATATGCACGAGGCATGATCTGGAAAGGAAAACTAAGACCGTTGTCCATGCGAACATACAATTATACCCAAATTACCCCACATTCATAAACTGTAATTTACTAACAAACTATTAGTGACATATTTCTAATTTTATTAAAATTATGTTTAAAACATGTGTAATGTATACGTATTTGAATTTGGTTACTGTATCACAGTTGAGTTCGCAACAGCGCCTCTTCAACTACAACTGCACGTCTTCGTTGCGTTGATGAGAAAAACAAACATCTATTTCAAAATGGCAGTATCACTGTAGCCAACATGTTATTAATGCCTGCGAGATGTAAAATATATATTAAATTTGAATATGTAGAAAATTAGGTTAAGAATTATGAAAAAATTATTTACACGCAGATTACCCCATTATACTCAAAATACCCCAGCCGTTCCTCGTTCGTTGATGCTCTGCTGTTAACCAGGCAAACTGTTTGTTCCTAGGTATCTGTTGTGCTCGAGAGAAGAAACGCGTCTGGGATGTAAATTACATATTATATTGCAACAATGAAAAGGCGTTTGAAGCCATAAAATAAGATTCCCCCTTAGTCACAATGTTCTACAGGAGAGATTTTTCAGTTATATCAATATATCTTGATTCGGCATACGACTTGGTCTATGCCGGTACACGTCTCCAGCACGCAACTACAGTATTTGCAGCACGCGGCACTGGCAGGCGCGCGCTCTATCGGCCGCCGACAGCGCCGCTACGGCTGCTGCGGACAGTGGCGGTACCGGCCTGTCGGCTTCTGCGTGTCCACCGGTACACCGCTCGTGTGTTCAGCGCCCGCCTTCCGACTCAACAGCAGGGAAATAATGGCCACCTACCACAAGCCTGAAGCGCGCACTGTGCAAGAGCTCAAAGACATTGCTAACAAATTACGCATTCACTCAATTACCTCCACAAATGCATCCAAATCAGGGTAAGTACTTTTCTCCATGTACTTTTGAGTAGGTGCTTATCAGGTGGGGAAGCGGGAGCGCGCAGCACTGTAAATTAACAGCTTAAGCCTAGTCGTTGCATTGTAAATAATTTCACAGCGAAACATTTTTCATATAATTGTATCTTTTTATCGACGGTCAGCAAGATAGCTGCAGTACCATTTCACCGTTAATGCTAATTGCGGTATTGTGGTGTCGACAGCTAACAATAAAGCTCCCTGCGACGATTGTCTGTGCTACTCCAAGGAGGAAACCGAGATTCCTTCGAGTGCACAGTGGCAGTGAAACTGCTGGCAGTTTGCTACATGTGATGACTGCCGGAGTGATTGGCGGTGATCCGACTGCGTCAGTGTGGTAGCACTGCTTCATTTCGTTCTCTACTTGACACTGTGCAGCTGCTTAAGTTATTAGTGTGATAGACATGCTCAGAGTAGATGAACGTCCGTACTGTTCCTTGCAACTCGCAGAACATCTGATGAATCCGGCAAGCCTTATTATGTCTCATCCGTTGAAGGGTACATGGTGAGCAGTTCTTGTAGGGAAATATACTACTGTATGTCTGCAGAAGATGACCCAGCAATAACAGCCGCATTTGACGGCGACGCGCGATGTTAATGCGGACGTGCTTCGAGTGAGTGTTGAAATGCGCGCTGCGTTTATTTACTTACGTCACCTGTCCTTGAACTCAAAGTATTTCCCGCTTCATTGCCTTGTTAATCTATATAACAGACGCTCAAATCCAATAGACAACGAGATACACATTTACCAAGTGAGGAAGCTTAGCGGTTAAGGCACTGAACTCTCATTACAGACGACTGGGGACCAAACTGGGACTTCCTAGTTTCCTCAAAGCACTCGCTTGAACAGTAGCAGCGGAATACCTACCTAGACGTCTCTTTATCACCTTGTCGACTCTGAAGTCATTTTTCGTGTTAGAAACAACAAATATCATTTCTACTTCTTTGGCCGGCCGAAGTGGCCGAGCGGTTCTAGGCGCTTCAGTCTGGAACCGCGCGACCGCTACGGTCGCAGGTTCGAATCCTGCCTCGGGCATGGATGTGTGTGATGTCTTTAGGTTAGTTAGGTTTAAGTAGTTCTAAGTTCTAGGGGGCTGATGACCTCAGAAGTTAAGTCCCATAGTGCTCAGAGCCATTTTTTCTACTTCTTTTGCATTTATTCCCAATCACGGCACTTATCTGCTAGGCACTGCACAGTGCGAGGCCAATATTAGCGAATTTCTGTGCTCTACCTTCTTATCTTGTTTACATATTCCCTACGCAACAGGTTCGCGGGAAGAACGTCGTCTTTTCCCCACAAATTCCCATGTAAGTGCCGCGAGCACGACTTTTACAAAAATGGCTCTGAGCACTATGGGACTTAACTTCTGAGATCATCAGTCCCCTAGAACTTGGAACTACTTAAACCTAACTAACCTAAGGACATCACACACATCCATGCCCGTGGCAGGATTCGAACCTGCGACCGTATCGGTCGCGCGGTTCTAGACTGTAGCGCCTAGAACCGATCGGCCACCACGATCGGCCGACTTTTACACATCAGTATGGACAGCACCGACTATCTTAACAGTACGCCTATTACTTCGTTCGGTTTCTGTTACCATGATTACCCGGTAAGAACTCCAAACGTTGGAACTTATCGCAGTAGCATCTTTATGCGGTTTCGTTTACCGATGCACCGTACTTCCCAGAACCTTTCTAGCACTCTGTGGTATACAGATCTTTTCGTTCACGGCGTTGCAGTTTTCACCAGTGTTCGCAGTAAAATGACAGTCATCGGTTTGCTGTTCGTACGTCAGAGTGAGCGGGTCAACTGCAGATCTTTTATTTTGAAACGCGTACCGTATAGGTTTTGCGGATAGGCGTCTGGCTTTATCCAGTAAAATATACACGGTGTTTAAAAAAAACTTTCACGTAGTCCCACAGAAGGTCTTGTTGGTCATAACTCGAAGAAGAGTTCATTTAGTGATATGTCCGGAAACCCGATGCCTGTTCAGATATGGGCTAATCTGTCCTTTCATTCCCATCTGTGTGTTATGCAGAGTAGACACTATAGGCAGTGCTGTATGCAGTTACCACGCATCGTAACGCATCCTTCAGCCCTCTGCGCATGGAATCACGCACTCTTTTTGCGACATACGCTCCTGTAACGTCTGCACATAGACGATGGGTTGGGCATACATCAATGCCTTTAAATATCCCCACAGCCAGAAATCCAACAGATTCAGGTCTCCTGAACGGGGTGGCCATGCTACCAGAATTGGCAGTGGTGTATGCCCAACCCATCGACAATGTGCTGAGTTTACAGGAGCATGTGAAGCAGTCCGAATGTTGCTAGGTGTATTTGTAAGAGCACGTCATTCACTGCGAGGGATGGCAGAAGGGTGTGAAAGGGTGCGTGGTAACCACACACAACATTGTCTATAGTTCTCTTTCTACGTAACAGACAGATGGGACAAGAAGAGAGGTTGGCCCATATCTCAAAGGTATTTGTTTCCGGACATACCATTATGCTAACTTTTCTTTTTGTTTTAATCAGTACTACTTCTTCGAAGAATATGTGACACTTTAAACATACTGTGTACCTTAGACTTCCTGCCAAGTGAAGCGAACATAGATTCTTTGACCACCACCACCACCACTATGATCGTCATCACCATCATCATCACCATCTATTCCACGAGTTGGATCTGTCGGCCTATTCTCGTCCATTAGCTCTTCTAAAACGTCTTTCGTCTATACTAAATGGAGTGGCGCGATCCTAAGACACTGGGCTCGCATTCGGGAAAACACGATTTCAGGTTCCCGCCTGGCCATCCACATTTACGTAGTCACTTAAGGCAAATGACGAGGTGGCTCCTTTGAAAAGGACACGATCGATTTCCTATCGCAAACGGAATTTGTGTTCCTTCACTGATAATTTCGTCATCGAAGGGACGTTGCACCAAAACCTTTCTTCGTTTATCCTCCTCTTACCTATCGGATGCCCTTTTTTAGCTGTTCATTGCCCTTTTGAAGGACATTTTGCCTGTATTCTTCTATTTCTATTGTAGTACTGAGATTATCTTCTGATGTTTTCATTGTGTGTGTGTGTGTGTGTGTGTGTGTGTGTGTGTGTGTGTGTGTGTTGCAATCTGCTACAGCCTTCGTTCCTCTCAGGTGGCAGCAATTTAGCTCCGGTCGTTGGCCATTGGGGTCCACAGTCCATTGCCATACGTGGTACTGTTATTTTATTGTAGAATTTCATCTGTATTACTGTGCTGCAGGTTTACGTTGGTACTGTTCTTATTGTTCTACAGATCCGTGAGGAAACTAGCCGACTTTCTCGCAATCTCTCGATAGTATGCATGTGTAACATTGCATGCTAGATGATAAAAATTTGAGATTTGTTTGAATAATGTGCTATGTGAGCATTTCTTTTGTGATGTTTGTGAGGTAACAGCAGCTTAACATATTCGTAATATAAAATTTCGTTGAGTATGTATGAGACATGGAAATTAGGCTGCACAGTGGGGTTGCATTTGGCACACGATGCTCCCGTTCAGAGTTAACTATATACCATACATTCTGCGCGAGCCATTGAACTGTGAATGGCGGAGGATTCTGTGCTAATCATTCCATTTCCTGTTCCACTGAGGAAAAATTATTGCCTCGTACGAGCTCTGATCTCACGATCTTGTCGAAAATGGACATTATCAGAACCGCGGCTGTAGTGTAATTATAAGTTTTATAATTTGAAACACCAACTTCCCAAAAGCACAGTTTAAAAAGTTTATTTAAAGCAAACTATTACCAGTTTCGGGTGTCTTAGAAATCTTCCTTCAAATGACTCTTATAACAGACTGTCTTGCTTTCCTGCTGGGGTCTCGTTTTATAGTCGTTATTGGTTTCGTGCACTAAGACAAATAAAACGTTTTTCGTTCAAAATTCGATAAATAATGGTTGATAGAGGGGCACGCAATTTTGTTACATGGGTTGTAAGCAAAGGCATATCATCTTGCTGCGTATAACGGCCACCTTGCCTTTCAGTTTCGGTACATTTCTCGGATAATTTTACGAAAGTTTCAACGACGATATCAACAAGCATTATACCACTGTCCACCGCTTTTAGAGGGGTTTCGAATGCCGATAAAAAAATAAATCGTTCCATTTTTTAAATAAATCCGTACTTGCTTCCGCACTAAGAGCATCACACATGCAACGAAGTCAAGTGTCGCCTGCCAATTATCATTTGCCAAAAATCCCGTTTCAATATCTCGATCCGTTCTCGAAACAAAACGGACGCAAATTTAAGTCACTCGCCCTGTGTACCCTATGCATATTTGCAATCGCTTAGGATTGTTCGTCGTGCGAAAAATTCACGCTCTTTTTCAGCCTTATGTTTGGAGAGCGAATGTTCTCCAACAGTGATATGTCACGCATCGAACTGCGATGATAAAAGTATTGTGTAATACAAGTTGCGGCGTCAACTGATAACGGACGGAAGCGCCGGTCTGGTTACGTCATCCAGGCGCAGCACGACCGCCGCATTACGTACGCTGCTGACACCTGTTGCCCACTGCAGCACTCCGCGTTCAGCAGTTATGCATCTTGCTCTCCGCCAGCATAGTTGTACAAACATGGCAGTTGTAAAATCGTTTCGGCTAACAAACAGTTGAGGAAAATGAGCCAAATATGGATTTCCCAAACGGATTTCGCAATGCTGCTTCTATGGCAGTTGTAAAATCGTTTCGGCTAACAAACATTTGAGGAAAATGAGCCAAATATGGGTTTCCCAAACGGATTTCGCAATTCTGCTTCTGTTTGGTCTATAAATATTTCACGATCGATTCTGGAAATGCGATTCTGTCCTCCGGACTTCAGCTTCCAAAATCGGTTGTAGCTCCAGCTTCTACCGGAAGGGGTCTCGTGCAGCGAGCACAGTCACTGGTTGGTGACAAAATAGTCACTAATTCTGTGCATATGATTAAGAATGGGAATTAACTCATTAGTAAATTTTCAAGTAATTTCAAGCGTGCGAAACGTTGGAGTGCAACAGTATTCTACCAGTGACCTTGTCGCACTTTTCCGCAACGCCTGTGATCTAAGGGGGAGGGCGGGTTTAATGAAATTGTTTCGCACATTTTAATTGGGTGAATAACATTTTTAAGTACCTTTTCTTGAATAGTCCCCCCTCGTCCTCCTCCTCGTGAATAATTCATTGCTATCCATAAGGAAATCGCCCTCTTTCCGGTGTCAAAAATATTACCAAGGTGCTGATAACTTGACTACATCATGTTGAGGGAAAGGAACAGTTTATTTACAGTCAAAACAACTGACGTTCGAAAAACCATTATTTAATCAGGCTTGCAAAATCAGTTCTGGCCTTACAAGTAAACAAGGTTACGAAAATCGGTTTCCGAAATTCAGTTTTCATCTTCCGTAAGTTGTGTCGCCTGTTAACGTGGTGATTGACGACTGCACGCCGAACTGCTTTACCCTTCAACAGAAAATCGTGTCGAATCTGATAGGTTACAAACCGTTCCAGAACTCCTTTTAACCCTGGATTACCAAACCATCGTAAAATTTACAGTTGTAGTAGGGTGTAAAACAGGGAATTTTATACTTCATTGAATATGTAACATACGACTGGAAATCTAATAATTGTAATTCCTTAATGCATGACCTATAAATTATAACTTCTTTTGAATAAAATGTGGAGTAATAAACTTTACAGTTTAATAGGAACGTAACAGTTCCCCCTTTAGTGTTTCAGGGCAAAGAGAAGAACTATTGTGGAAGAAACCTTTTTCAGAGATGCAGGGAGGTAATGAGGGGTGCTAATTTAATTTGTAGTCTCGCTATTTTCATTCTAAATGTACTTAGATTTCAGATTTGCAATTCAGCTTTCTGACTTCGTGATCCGTAAAGTGACGTGACATCCACATTCGCGCCGGTGCCAGTAGGTGCAGTGTCACTCTGACCGTGTGTGGCCTTCCCCACACTGACGCAGCAGAAACAGCGCTGCGATCGCAGCAGCACTTGTTACTTGTGACAAGTGGTGTCTAATGGGGCAGATCAAACACGCGGTTGTTCGCCACTCAGGACAACTTTCTTGACACCCTGCAGCGTGTTCGCTGCAGATCGCGTTTTATACCGCTTATTTGCTCCAAGTACTATTCTTTTTTCGTATTAAGTTGAAACCAAATGTAAACAAATGCCTGCTCTGCACGTTCAGAGATTTGCCTTCGAGCGCAGTGCACCAACACCTGCACCAAATGACACGCCACTGGGAATGGACACTACTTTTGTACCTGTTATTTCGTTGTTATGCTAGCGTAAATGACACAATAAGGCACGCTAAGCACTGAAAACCCTCAATGTGTTTGCCAGTCATCTTGTTAAATGTTTAACTCGTGTAGTTCTTGTTTCAAATCTTAGTGGACATTCGCTTTCGCTGTTTATTTCAGAAATAACATCTGTGTTTCCCAGAGTTTCTGTGTCGAGTGCATTAAGTGCACGGAAAGAAAAACAGAATGCCGGTAACTCTTGAAACCTCGACAATAAGCTCTTACATTACACATGAATCACAGAGATCGTACGTCTTATGTTTGCCACTCGTTTTTCTGCTGCTTATTCCCTCTCGTATGTTTCGCTTCTCGCTTGATCCCGTGTGCATCGTATTACAGAGTTTTACCGTGTATTTTTTTATTGTCTTTACAAATTGTACTAAATGGAATTTGAAATTATACTGTTTGCTTGCTGTTCATCGTTTTTACCGATCACATAGGCAGAGTATCTGGCGTTTTATTGTTCGGCGGTAACGGTTCGTTAATGCCGCAGCTGTAGGTTAATCCTGGCATGGCACGGATCTCAGGGGCGTGGAGGACAATGCAGATACAGGCAAAATGCATACTCGACAGGCCGTCATTTACGTTCCACGAGAAAGAAATACCATTGAAGTAACAACGAAAGTGGAGTAATACATAACACAATGTTTACTTCCGTGTTAAACTTATCGATGAACATGAGTATAGCGCACCATATTATGGCTCCACCTATTGTGGTCTCGCCGTGCTATGTGACTAGACCATTGCCGTTAGAGCCTGGTTACTCTCTCGAGGACGTCAGTTATGTGTGTTTCCCTTTTGATAACCTCCTTCAGGATCGTGTTCCTACCGTCAAGAAAGCCGTTGGCCTGAGTTGTTATTCCACCAGTGAGGTCCTGGTGCACAGTGCAGATATACAATGCTGGTACTGGTTACCGGGCCAATCAAGGTGCAACAGTACCAATACTCCGGCTGGTCTGTAGTTTTTCTCAGGTGATTTTAAAGAAACTGTTCGGTAAAAAAACGAGATATGCTTCATTTGTAGCTTCATAGAGAAGTGCCTATCGTTTCGTTAATCACTTTAGTTATTGTGGCAATTCGAAATTAAATACCCCACCACACGAAATTAGATTAGTTTACAATGTAAATTATGAGTCACTACGCGTTTATGTTTGGTGCACCTTGCGGTCATACATTCATCATCAAATACTCCATCTTTCATAGCTGAAAGTTGGTGACCCATCACAGGATCCTCTTAACAGTCTCTCTCCATTTTTCCAGTCTTCTGCATCTTGGAGTAGCTGGTACAATGTTTGGTTTCGTACATTGCCATTTACGAAATGTAGCGAAAATATTGAGTTCCTTTTTTTTTAAGCCTAAGAAGATATCTATGTCTCCAATATCGCAAAAAATCCATTGCGTCACACTACAGGAAGAGAGAGGCATTCATAACATGCATCCTCCTCTTTTTCCTGGTCTTTATTACGTATCTTCACGGGGTCGAAATGTTAATTTTCGGATTTGGCAATGTTTGTGGTGGCAGGATATCCTTGCTGACGTCACCCCTGTCATCGTAGGGACCGAATTTGTGTATCCCAACTGTCTGCATCTAGTGTTACCCCAGGTGGAAGTGTGCGAACATTCTTCTAAATGTTTGCGAATCGTGTAACTGAGGTATGAAGTGCGTACCAGGCCGGTATTCCCCTAGTGGGATGTGGGAAACCGCCTGCAAACCACCTCTGGACTGGCAGTCACACCGGCCCTCTTTGCTGATCCGCCGGTCTGATTCGATCCTTGGCAGGCACGCCTCACCGTTTCCAGGAAGCTGCGTGCGTCGGCACGGAGCTATCAGGGTGGTATTCGTAGCGTCCATCATGTCGCATAAACGATTCGATTTTTCAAACTGAGTTTCTAGAAATGATTATAAGCAAAGAGCGGAATGAATCTTCCTGGCAGATTAAAACTGTGCTCGCACCGAGCGCACACTCCACTGCAGAGTGAAAATTTCAGTCTGGGAAGATCCCCCAGGCTGTGGCTAAGCCATGTCTCTGCAGTAATCTTTCTTTTTAGAGTGCTAGTCCTGCAAGTTTCGCAGTAGAGCTTCTGTGGAGTTCGGAAGGTAGGAGACGAGGTATGTCTGCAGCTCGTGGTCGAGTGGCTAGCGTTTCTGCCTCTGGATCACGGGGTCCCGGGTTTGATTCCCGGCCGGCTTGGTAATTTTTTTCCGCTTGGGGATTGGGTGTTCGTGTCGTCCTCATCATTTAACGCTGGCACGGTAGCTCATCGTGTTCGGTCAGAGTGTTAGCTGCCCTCTGTAATAAAAAACTGAGTCAACGACTTAACACTGAACTTGAACGGGTGTCATGGGACATCCGCACCGAACAAATGCAACGACAAAAATAGAACAATTAAAAAAGGGGCCTGCGGAAGTTAAAGGTCCAAAGTTCACGTCTAAGTCCGGCATACAGTTTTAATCTGCCAGGAAGTTTCATGTCGGCGCCGCTGCAGAGTGAAAATTTCATTCTGAAAATAGTTTGCTGTATGGTTAATAAGCGAGACTTCTTATCTACGACGATGTAAGAATAGTAATTTTTTTCCTCGATTAAATAATGTAATTCTTTCATGGGCGTCACCGCTAGGTGGACAGGGGGGGATGCGTTCCAGCCAATATTTTTTGGAAAGAAATTTCACCGTTCAGTGAATATATCCAAGCTTAACTAATCTCACATACAGTGGAAACTCGTTTATCCGGACCTAAGTTACACGGATTCAGGATTATCCGGGTTGTCAACCGCGAGTATGTATGTTTGTAGTCTAGTCCGTGCATGCACGCACAGGTGCCACCCGCTCTGCTTAAAAATGTCAAAGCGGACGGGAGGGGTGTTATCGCTTAAGGATAAAATGATGTGAAATTGAGTCTCAGGTGTGGCGAGTAATGATCAATGTTTTCAGAGCATGTCAGATGACGAAATTGTTGTAAACTTATTGCAGACGAACGAACAGCAGGAAATGTAAGAAGATGAAACAGAAGAAAACGTAGATGCACAAAATGGCGCAAGACCATCTCATGCGGAAGCATTTCAAAGCCCTGGAAACAGCTTTCAAATGGTTCAAAAAGCAAACGGAGTATGAGTGTACTGTAATTAAAACGAATATGTGATGTAGCAGCAATGAAGAGAAAAAAATTGTATACGTCTAATGACAATTAACATATATTTATACAAAATTAAAGTACAGTGACAGTCCTATGTGACTTTTGGCAGGTGTTTCATGATTAAGGTTTCAATATTTTAGTAATTTTAAGAAAATATGTAAATACGTACGAAAATATGTCGCTGATCTCTTTAATAAACATTGATTTCTGTTGATTTTAATGAGTTTAATTTGTTTTTGTTGTTTTGAATAAGCACCAAACATCATACACTGAAGCCCCAAAGAAACTGGTATAGGCATGCGAATTCAAATACAGAGATATGTAAACAGGCCGAATATGGCGGTGCGGTCGGCAACACCTATATAAGACAACACGTGTCTGGCGCAGTTGTTAGATCACTTACTGCTGCTACAATGGCACGTTATCAATATTTAAGTGAGTTTGAACGTGGTTTTACAGTCTGCGCACGAGTGATGGGACACAGTTTCTCCTAGGTAGCAATGAAGTTGGGATTTTCCCGTACAACCATTTCACGAGAGTACCGTGAATATCAGGAATCCGATAAAACATCAAATCTCCGACGTCGCTGCGGCCGGAAAAAGATCCTGCAAGAACAGGACAAACGAGGACTGAAGAGGATTGTTCAACGTGACAGAAGTGAAACACTTCCACAGATTGCTGCAGATTTCAGTACCGAGCCATCAACAAGTATCAACATGCGAAACGCCGGCCGAAGTGGCCGCGCGGTTCTGGCGCTGCAGTCTGGAACCGCAAGACCGCTACGGTCGCAGGTTCGAATCCTGCCTCGGGCATGGATGTGTGTGATGTCCTTAGGTTAGTTAGGTTTAACTAGTTCTAAGTTCTAGGGGACTAATGACCTCAGCAGTTGAGTCCCATAGTGCTCAGAGCCATTTGAACCATTTGAACATGCGAAACATTCAAGGAAACATCACCAATACGGGCTTTCGGAACCGAAGGCTCTTTCATGTACCCTTTATGACTGCAGGACACAAAGCTTTACATTGGACTGTTGATGACTGGAAACATGTTGCCTGGGCGGACGAGTCTCATTTCAAATTGTATCGAGCGGATGGACGTGTACAGGTATGGAGATAAGCTCACGTAGCCATTTACCCTGCATGTCAGCAAGGGACTGTTCAAGCTGGCGGAGGCTCTGTAATAGAGTGGGGCGTGTGCAGTTGGAGTGATATGGGACCCTTAATACGTCTAGATAGTAGTCTGACAGGTGACACGTACGTAAGCATCCTGTCTGATCACCTACATCCATTCATGTCCATTGTGCATTCCGACGGCCTTCGGCAATTCCAGCAGGACGATGCGACACCCCGACACTTCCACTGGCCACCAAACTCCCCAGACATGAACATTATTGAGAATATCTGGGATGCCCTGTCACTTGCTGTTCAGAAGATATTACCAGCCCTTCGTACTCTTACGGATTTATGGACAGCCCTGCAGGATTCATGTTGTCATTTCCCCCCAGCACTACTTCAGACAATAGTCGATTCCATGTCACGTCGTGTTGCGGCACTTCTGCGTGATCGCGGGGGCCGTACACTATATTAGGCAGGTATACCAGTTTCTTTGGTTCTTCAGTGTATATGAACCCTAGAAAGATAATCATATGCAACGTACCTAAAAGATTACCACATGCGAGCGACGGAGGTCATCTTTCTACAGTTATTAATATAGATTCACTTTTCTCAAACATTCAGTTATCCGGATTTTCGATTATCCGAATGACTTCACGACAACACTTACTCTTGTTAATCGAGTTTCCATTGTGCTAAAAACTCGTGTGCGGTAAGAATTAATGTTTAGCAGGATTTACTAATGTGGAGAAATAAATCATTCATTAAAAACACAGTATCCCAAACTTTAAGAAATAATGTTGGTAAGACCACGATTGATGAAGGAGCGGGTTAGATAAATACGAATTTTCTTGGTTTTGCTGTAAGTTTGTTGGAATGTGAGCAGGAGGCAGACGGCAAATAATCGAATGGCACGCGACAGCTTCCAAGGAAGAGAGGAGTTCCTAATCGATTGTCCGAGGGCACAGATCCACATGAATTTCTATCGCTCGAAGATCTCTACCGACAGGAATATTTAGATATCAATGATATGGCTGTCCAAGGGCTTCGGTAGCTAATTCGGTAGCAACCTGGCATGAAGAAACAGGTTTCCGTGGAAAAAGTGTCGTTATAGAAATAAGGTCATGATGTGGCAGCGACATACCCGGAAATCTTATTTTCAGACCTTGAAAACAGAACTTGAATTCTTTCAGCTATGATACACCGTAAAATGCCCGGAAGACGCAAAAGATGTTTTAGTTTCGATGAAAAAAGCAGTTCGAGAGTTATTTGTTAAGGTTAGACTTTTTGGTTACACTTATGCTTGTGTGCCCAGGTTCAGGCTGCGAAGCAGAACACAGTTTTACTGCTCTATAACGACTGAAGAACTAGCTACGTACAACAGTGACACAGCAAAGGCTTTTTGATACAGGAGAAATGTATTTGAACACTATGGGGATAAACTTCGCAAGATTATTTTACCTTATGCTCTTGAAATACTATTTAGTTCTGACTTTTTAACCACGTATTTCTATATTTTAAAATGTAGTTTTAGTGTCTGAAAAATAAACCAAATAAAATCGCGTCGTAATAAAAAATGGTTCAAATGGCTCTGTGCACTATGGGACTCAACTGCTGAGGTCATAAGTCCCCTAGAACTTAGAACTACTTAAACCTAACTAACCTAAGGACAACACACACATCCATGCCCGAGGCAGGATTCGAACCAGCGACCGTAGCGGTCGCGCGGTTCCAGACTGTAGCGCCAGAACCGCTCGCCCACCAGCGGCCGGCGCGTCGTAATACTGTATTTAATTACATTCCTAATAAAAACCAAGCAGAATTTACTTTGAAAATCTATTTAATGTGAAATGGTTTCCACGGCTGTTTAGGACATAATAATAATACATACACGGTCGATAAATTACATCTTAATATTATATAACTTTTTTATACTCATTAATCGTAAAATATGTTTTAACCCAGGTTTACGTTGGCATGATTCAGAAGTTTCAAGTGCCACTGAAATACGAGAAGCTCATTTCCGAATGGTACCAAATCCGAAAACTTAAAAATGAGATAACAGCTGGCAGCACTACTTAGAATCATTACCTATGTGAAAAGAACTGTTATGTATGCCAAAAGTGCCATATACGTTACATATTTCCCCTTAAGGCTTGCTGTTCATGGCGAAGAGTACCAAATCCAGTCATATTTCGTTTCCAAGAAGTACCAAATCCCGACAGCCAATTGTTGCTCTTCATGGTAATGACGACACGCACAACATGGCCGACATTTGTTTACATGACATTGTATGTTGTAAAGACGTGTCTGTCGTTTCTTTATGTTCAGTGTGAGTTTTTAATTAAGTTATGGCATCCTCTATGACCGGAAGTATCCGGACACGCATTAGTGGACTTTGATATGTGATGTGTGTACCCTTTAACTTTGTGAGCACTTGAACTCTGCTGTGGCCAGTTTCAGTGAGGTGTCTGTGGAGGATCGGCAGTCCATTCTACGTCAAGAGCCGAAACCAGAGAAGGTAATGATGTTGTGTGCTGGGGTCTGGAGCGAAGCTGACGTTCTAACTTATCCCAAAGGTGTTCTATTGGGTCAGATCGGAACTCTGGGCAGACTACTCCACTTTAGGAATGTTAGTGTCCACAAATAATTGTCTCCCATATGTTGCTTTTGACAGACTGCATTGCCATGCTGATGGAAACAATCATCGTCTATCGAGCGAGGTGGCGCAGTGGTTATCATACTGGACTTGCGTTCGCGAGGACGACGGTTCAAACCCGCGTCCGGCAATCCTGATTTATGTCATCCGTGATTTCCCTAAATCACGTCAGCCAAATGCCGGGATGGTTCTCTGAAAGGGCACAGCCGACTTCCTTCCCCATCGTTCCCTAATGCGATGGGACCGATGACCTCGCTGGTTGATCCCCCCCCCCCCCCCCCCGCCCTTCCCCACCCGCTAATGAACCAACCAACCAATTATCGTCTCCAAAATGTTCCTCTATTGTATGCAGTACACAATGCTGTAAAATATGTTCATATTCTTCAAAATTTAGCGTTTTCTTAAACGCAATAAGACAAACAAGATCTAACCACAATATCATAACATATGATTTAGGACAACATTCTCCATAGATTTCTAGCAAGGTATATCGTGGTTCACCAATCAAAATCGCTCGTTTCCACTAACTCACTGTCCAGTGGTGACGCTCTTTATACCACCTCGTGTGTCGCTTAGCATTTAATACCTCGCCGATTGTACCCCATTCATTTAACCCTAGGATACTAAAGGGGGAGAAATTTTACATTGCTACTATATCATCGTAAAGTTTAGTACTCTACATTTTGTTCAAGGAAAATTACAATTTATGTATTATGCGTTAGTTAAGTACCATTATCAGATCTCCACTGTTCGCCCCGATAGCTGAGTCGTCAGTGCGGGGGTTGTCACGCCAAGGGGCCCGGGTTCGATTCCCGGCTGGCTCCGAGATTTTCTCTGCTCAGAGACTCGGTGTTGTGTTGTCCTCATTATCATTTCATCACCACCAGTGGAAGGCAACGGGAAACTACCACTGGAATCACTTCCCTAGACGCTCATGCGGTGGACCTCTCTGACGAGGCTTCCCCCATGACAAGACCTGCCGTAAGGGAGAACACAAACTTCTCGATTGGTGTGTTATAGACCAAATTAAGTAAAAAGTGTCCTGTTTTATAACGTACTGCTATCGTAAATTTTACGAGGTGTTAGTAATCTGGGTTTACCTCCCTAAACACAGCCATTGTGCAAGCTGGACTCCTGATTGCAGTTTATAACTCACGAATGATTCCTACCTCTGATTTCATGCGATTTCTTACACCCGCTCTCCGCAAATGCTCGACGCTCTCCATCCCTCAGTACACGAGGTCTATCAGGTATTGGCGAAGCTGTGGTCGTTCGTTTGCGTTTTCACTTCATAATCACATCACCAATAGGCGACATGGGTAGCTTTATACGGGTTGAATGCCCGTGATGGATTTGTTACCCAGGTGGCATCCAGTGACTAGTCCACTTTCGAGGTCAGTGAGCTCTCCTGACAGACCCATTCTGCTTTTACTTCTTCTCTGCCGACGACATAATAATGCCGTGTCTCCTTTATTATAAAAGCGAGTCCGCTTCTCGTGATATCTAGTGGTCAGTTCCGCGTTACAGAAGTGTGTCTGGATATTTCTGACCATGCACTGTATGTGTAGGCATAACTCAAAACTCGCCACTGATGACGCCTCTCTGAGGAAAAACCAGGTTAAAAGCCACATCTATTGCAATCTCTGAGGAATCCTGCAGCACATTGTGTTTTTAATCGTGAGGAGCTGAGACTGAAATTTATCAAAGGACTTTTTTTTCTACACTTCAGCGATCTGTGTGAGTCATTGGCGTATTGTATCAATAAGAATTACTGGAAGTTTTCATTCAAACTGTTCATTATTGAAAATACACACGATTACAGGATTTCGCCGAAATTGCAACAGAAGTGAAGATTAACTTTCTCCAATTTGTTAACCTTTTTTTATTTTTTATTATTTTTTTTCTTCAGAGATGCGTCAGTGGAGAGTTCTAGGGGGAACGCTTACATTTCTAATGCTGACATCTTAAATTATAGCCGCGCGGGGTAGCCGAGCGGTCTCAGGCGTCTTGTCACGGTCCGCGCGGCTTCCCTTGTCGTAGGTTCGAGTCCTCCCTGGGGCATGGGTGTGTGTGTCGTCCTCAGCGTAAGCTAGTTCAAGTTAGATTAAGTAGTGCGATGACCACAGCAGTTTGGTCCCATAAACCCTTACCCCAAATTCCAATTTCCATTTCTTAAGCCGGCCGTGGTGGCCGTGCGGTTCTAGGCGCTGCAGTCCGGAACCGCGGGACTGCTACGGTCGCAGCTTCGAATGCTGCCTCGGGCATGGATGTGTGTGATGTCCTTAGGTTAGTTAGGTTTAATTAGTTCTAAGTTCTAGGGGACTGATGACCTAAGATGTTAAGTCCCATAGTGCTCAGAGCCATTTTAACCATTTGAACCAATTCTTAAATTATGCTTCTTGCATCAAAACACGGCAGGGCATATTAACATCGCCTTACTAGCATGATTATGCAGCTTTCAATTTTGACGAAATTCTAAAGTAGAGTGTCTTATTAAACAAGCTACTGAGGACAAGTCGGCAGCTTATGAAAACACCCACTGTTGATTGGTTGGTTGGTTGGTTTGGGGAAGGAGACCAGACAGCGTGGTCATCGGTCTCATCGGATGAGGGAAGGAAGTCGGCCGTGCCCTTTCAGAGGAACCATCCCGGCATTTGCCTGGAGTGATTTAGGGAAATCACGGAAAACCTAAATCAGGATGGCCGGACGCGGGATTGAACCGTCGTCCTCCCGTATGCGAGTCCAGTGTCTGACCACTGCGCCACCTCGCTCGGTCCCACTGTTGATGTACACATTAATCTGAAATTTCTTCACATACGTTGTTGCAGACCAACACAAATTTTCTTTTCACTAGCCGTTGATAGCTCTTTCAAAATTACATTATTACACAAAAAAAATGTATTTACACTGGTGGCGAAAATTAAAGCAACAAACGGAAATTTTGCGAGGTTGCGTTTATTTTGCCACAAAACAGTATAAACAGATGATAGTAAAGTAGAAACAATATAAAGAATACAAAGCGTAAACAACTGCATTGTGCATAACGGTAGACAAAAATGCTCTTCGTTTTTTTCCGACTTCACGGATATGCACACACATTCCGACAACAGGTTAATGTGCTCCTCTGGCAGCAATACAGGCCCGACAAAGACGGGGCATGGTGTGAATGATGTCATCACTCTTCTGCAGAGGTGCTCTCAAGTCTTGGAGAGTGGTTGGTGGATGCTGACGTGATTCAACCCGTCTCCCTATTGCATCCTAGACACGCTCTATGGGATTCAAATCGGGGGAGCGAGCAGAAGAAAACATAATCACCCATACTCTATGAGGTCGAGCATTGTCGTCCATCGATACAAAGACTGCGCCCACATCTCGCAACAACCGCACGTGAGGTTCCAAAGTCTCATCACGATACCTAATAACAGCTAAACTTTGTCGAGTCACCCGTACAGTTTCATGAAGAGCTGTAAGTGTGAACAACGTAATCCCTGCCCACGCCATTACAGATTCTCCTCGGTATCGGTCCCTTTCCACAATGTTTGGATCCCGAAATCGTGTTTCACGTTCCCTCCAGATGTGAATCCGTCGAGAATCACTCTCCAGGCCAAATCGGGGCTCACCCGTGTAAAGAACGTTGTCCTCGGAGGCATGCACCGAGCCTTCGCGGCCCGCCGGGGTCCGTAGCCTTGACTGCAGGGCGAGCCTCGACTCTGGCTGCGCTGTCGGCCGGTACAGGCGCACCGAGGCCCGCCGGGCGTGCTGTGCGGCTCGGCTTTTCGTCAAGCCGCACACGCGCGGCTGCTATGCCTGTCGTCGCCTCTATGAGATAACATGATGATGTCCTATCCGGGTGAAAAGCGTCGTTCTTGTGTTAATAAAGTACATTGTGCAACCTACGACTGTTTTTTAAATAGTTCCAATAGAAGGTTGCTGTGCTACCACGCCAAGATGGAATGAAATAATTTTTAAGATTTCAGATTACCTAAGCGGTCAACGTGAAATTTTCATCTAGAGCAATGATAATATTCACCAGATCCTTCACACCACATATAAACAGGTTCATCTTACGACGTCCTCGAGTCATCAGTACGAAAGGCACCGTAAAACAATAATAAGAGGTACCAATGTCCTTACTAAAATATTCATCAACATTGAAAGTACGATAGGCAATAACGTCACGGTTATTAAAACTTTAATGGCAACGTACACTCTCACTACTTCCACAGCGAGCAATAACCACGGTGAGCCATCCATTCCCATGACTAAATTTATGCCGCGAGGGATTAGCCGAGCGGTCTAGGGCGCTGCAGTCATGGACTGTGCGGCTCGTTCCGGCGGAGGTTCGAGTCCTCCCTCGGGCATGGGTGTGTGTGTTTGTCCTTAGAATGATTTAGGTTAAGTAGTGTGTAAGCTTAGGAACTGATGAACTTAGCAGTTAAGTCCCATAAAATTTCACACACATTTGAACTAAATTTATCATCATTAAACAACGCAGAAGTCAAAATAACACCTATAAAGACACAAGGACCATCTTGGCTCCTATTGTACCATACGACTTTGACAGTTATCTACGCAGCACAGTCGTGAGGGAGTGGGAAAGACGCGTTGTGGTTCGACAGTCGTTTTAGAAAGCCGTTACGAAAGCAAAAAGAGCTTCACTGCAAATTTAAACGTAGCCAAAGCCTAACAGAAAAATAACTGAACGAAAGCAAAATTTGCGTAAGGAGAGCCGTGCATGAAGCGTTCGACGAAGTCGAAAGTAAAATTTTATCCACCGACCTGATAGAAAATTGTAAGAAAATTTGGTCTTATGTTGAATCAGCAAAGGGATCAAAGCCATCTGTACAGGCATCTGTACGGGCATCGAAACGGAGAACGACACAAAGATTGCCGAAATACTAAACGCCTTTTTCAAAATTGTTTCACTGAGGAACATCACTAGTAGTTCCTCCTCTAACGAGGAGTGCCGTAGCCGAATTTCCCAGGAACTTCGCTCAGTGGAAGAGGGGTCAAAATAAACGAAGACATGTCTTGGTTTATTCGGAGATATTCGCCCGTTCCCGAGAAAACGACGGTTATAGTTTTCTCCTCCGAATGCGGAAATGTTTTGTTGATGCTGACCTACGTAGGAAGAAACGATCACCATGATAGAATAAGGGAAATCAGAGCTAGTACGGAAAGATATAGGTGTTCGTTCATTCGGCACGCTATACGAGACTGGAATAATAGAGAATTGTGAAGGTGATTAGATGAACCCCTGCCAGGCACCTAAATGTGATTTGCAGAGTATCCATGTAGATGTAGAAAAGGGTCAGATCACAATCAATGGTGTTGCAGCCCTACGATGTCCTTAGAGAAGGGTTGAATCGTTTGGGGGATCTCAGTAGCGTTGAACGATGTCAAGAACGTCCTCCTATTGCATTTCGCACTGCGAACTGTAGTTGTCGACCACGAAATTTGTGGGAATTAACGCTCCAAGGGCATGGGTGGTGAAATAACGCCCTTTATGCCACCTCCTGAGGTCTTTTCGTGTCAATTCTGAGCAGCGGTGTGTCTGAAATATTTTCCTCGGCCGTTCGTAAGGAAACCGAGCGATTTCAACGCGGTTCTGACCTACAACGCAGAGGCGTCAAAAGAAGTGGTGAAATGTGGCTAAGAGAAAATGTGACACACCTTGCTGTCTGAATCGTTGCCGAGCCAGAGGGTGACGTCACAGGGGACCAAGTTTTTGTACTCGTATGTGCGTCCTTTTCTCTTAGCCATGGGCCAGTTTTCTGCAGCGCAGTTATAACTTTTATACGAAGTTCTACGCGTTACACACTGGAGTGACAACATTCCTGGAATATCTACTAATATCGTGTTGGACCACCTTTTGACCGGCCTAGTGCAGCAACTCGACGTGGCATGGACACAGCAAGTCGATGGAAGTCCTTTGCAGAAATACTGGGCCATGCTGCCCCCATAGCTGCCCATAATTGCGAAAGTGTTGCAGTGCAGGATTCTGTGCACTGTGCGCGGACTGAGTCTCGATTATGTCCCATGAATGTTCGATGGGATTCATGTCGGGCGATTTGCGTTGCCAGACCATTCTCTCAAACTGTCCAGAATGTTCTTCAGACCAAACGCGAATAATTGTGGCCCGGTGACATGGTGCATTGTCATCCAAAAAAATAAAATACAATTAAGGAAAAAATCTGTTGTTGCTTGGGAACATTAAGCCCATGAGTGGCTGCAAATCGTCTTCATGGAGCCAAACGTAATCATTTCCAGTCAATGACCCAGTCTATTCCATGTAAACACAACCCACACTGTTATGGAGCCACCGCCAGTTTGCACAGTGTCTTTTTGACAAAAATGGCTCTAAGCACTATGGGACTTAACATCTGAGGTCATCAGTCCCCTAGACTTAGGACTACTTAAACCTGACTGACCTAAGGACATCACACACATCCATGCCCGAGGCAGGATTCGAACCTGCGACAAAAGCAGCAGCGCGGTTCCCGACTGAAGCGGCTAGAACCGCTCGGCCACAGTGGCCAGCTGTCTTTTTGACAACCTCTGTCCATGGCTTCACGGGGACTGCACCACATTCTAATCCTATTATCAGCTCTTACCAACTGTAATCGGAACTCATCTGACCCGGCCATGGTTTTCCCGTCTTCGCTGCAGGCGATGTCGTGCTGTTCGCACTGGTATTCGCGTCGGCTGTCTGCTGCCTTAGCTCATTAACGCCAGATTCCGCTGTGCTAGTTCGTCGTAGTTCGTGCATCGGTTTCTGCGGTTATTTCACTCAGTGTCGCTTGGTGTTAGCACTGATAACTCTGCGCAAACGCCACTGCTCTCGATCGTTAAGTGAAGGCCGCCGGGCACTGCATTGCTCGTGGTGAGAGGTAATGCCTCAGATTTTGTATTCTCGTCACACTCCGGACTCTGTGTATCTCGGAATATTGAATTCCCTAACGATTTCCTCCTACCCCCATGAACCATGGACCTTGCAGTTGGTGGGGAGGCTTGCGTACCTCAGCGATACAGATGGCCGTACCGTAGGTGCAACGACAACGGAGGGGTATCTGTTGAGAGGCCAGACAAACGTGTGGTTCCTGAAGAGGGGCAGCAGCCTTTTCAGTAGTTGCAGGGGCAACAGTCTGGGTGATTGACTGATCTGGCCTTGTAACACTAACCAAAACGGCCTTGCTGTGCTGGTACTGCGAACTGCTGAAAGCAAGGGGAAAATGCAGCCGTAATTTTTCCCGAAGGCATGCAGCTTTACTGTATGGTTAAATGATGATGGCGTCCTCTTGGGTAAAATATTCCGGAGGTAAAATAGTCCCCCATTCGGATCTCCGGACGGGGACTACTCAGGAGGACGTCGTTATCAGGAGACAGAAAACTGGCGTTCTACGGATCGGAGCGTGGAATGTCATATCCCTTAATCGGGCAGGTAGGTTAGAAAATTTAAAAAGGGAAATGGATAGGTTAAAGTTAGATATAGTGGGAATTAGTGAAGTTCGGTGGCAGGAGGAACAAGACTTTTGGTCAGGCGAATACAGGGTTATAAATACAAAATCAAACAGGGGTAATGCAGGAGTAGGTTTAATAATGAATAAAAAAAATAGGAGTGCGGATAAGCTACTACAAACAGCATAGTGAACGCATTATTGTGCCCAAGATAGACACGAAGCCCATGCCTACTACAGTAGTACAAGTTTATATGCCAAGTGGCTCTGCAGATGATGAAGAAATTGTAGAAATGTATGATGAGATAAAAGAAATTATTCAGGTAGTGAAGGGAGACGAAAATTTAGTAGTCATGGGTGACTGGAATTCGAGAGTAGGAAAAGGGAGAGAAGGAAACATAGTGGGTGAATATGGATTGGGGGAGAGAAATGAAAGAGTAATCCGTCTGGTAGAATTTTGCACAGAGCATAACTTAATAATAGCTAACCCTTGGTTCAAGAATCATAAAAGAAGGTTGTATACATGGAAGAATCCTGGAGATACTAGAAGGTGTCAGATAGATTATATAATGGTAAGACAGAGATTTAGGAACCAGGTTTTAATTTGTAAGACATTTCCAGGTGCAGATGTGGACTCTGACCACAATCTATTGGTTATGAACTGTAGATTAAAACTGAAGAAACTACAAAAAGGTGGGAATTTGAGGAGATGGGACCTGGATAAACTGACTAAACCAGAAGTTGTACAGAGTTTCAGGGGGAGCATAAGGGAACAATTGACAGGAATGGGGGAAAGAAATACAGTAGAAGAAGAATGGGTAGCTCTGAGGGCTGAAGTAGTGAAGGCGGCAGAGCATCAAGTAAGTAAAAAGACAAGGGCTGGTAGAAATCCTTGGGTAACAGAAGAAATATTGAATTTAATTGATGAAAGGAGAAAATATAAAAACGCAGTAAATGAAACAGGCAAAAAGGAATACAAACGTCTCAAACATGAGATTGACAGGAAGTGCAAAATGGCTAAGCAGGGATGGTTAGAGGGCAAATGTGAGGATATAAAGGCTTATCTCACTAGGGGTAAGATAGATACTGCCTACAGGAAACTTAAAGAGACCTTTGGAGAAAAGAGAACCACTTGTATGAATATCAAGAACTTTGATGGAAACCCAGTTCTAAGCAAAGAAGGGAAAGCAGAAAGGTGGAAGGAGTATATAAGGGATCTATACAAGGGCGATGTACTTGAGGACAATATTATGGAAATCGAAGAGGATGTAGATGAAGATGAAATGGGAGATATGATACTGCGTGAAGAGTTTGACAGAGCACTGAAAGACCTGAGTCGAAACAAGGTCCCCGGCGTAGACAACATTCCATTAGAACTACTGACAGCCTTGGGAGAGCCAGGCCTGACAAAACTCTTTCATCTGGTGATAAGATGTATGAGACAGGCGAAATACTCTCAGACTTCAAGAAGAATATAATAATTCCAATCCCAAAGAAAGCAGGTGTTGACAGACGTGAAAATTACCGAACTATGAGTTTAATATGTCACAGCTGCAAAATACTAACGCGAATTCTTTACAGACGAATGGAAAAACTGGTAGAAGCTGACCTCGGGGAAGATCAGTTTGGATTCCGTAGAAATGTTGGAACATGTGAGGCAATACTGACCTTACGACTTATCTTAGAAGAAAGATTAAGGAAAGGCAAACTTACGTTTCTAGCATTTGTAGACTTAGAGAAAGCTTTTGACAACGTTGACTCGAATACTCTCTTTCAAATTCTGAAGGTGGCAGGGGTAAAATACAGGGAGCGAAAGGATATTTACAATTTGTACAGAAACCAGATGGCAGTTATAAGAGTCGAGGGGTATGAAAGGGAAGCAGCGGTTGGGAAGGGAGTGAGGCAGGGTTGTAGCCTGTCCCCGATGTTATTCAATCTGTATATTGAGCAAGCAATAAAGGAAACAAAAGAAAAATTCGGAGTAGGTATTAAAATCCATGGAGAAGAAATAAAAACGTTGAGGTTCGCCGATGACATTGTAATTCTGTCAGGGACAGCAAAGGACTTGGAAGAGCAATTGAACGGAATGGACAGTGTCTTGAAAGGAGGATATAAGATGAACATCAACAAAAGCAAAACGAGGATAATGGAATGTAGTCGAATTAAGTCGGGTGATGCTGAGGGAATTACGAGTAGATTAGGTAATGAGACGCTTAAACTAGTAAAGGAGTTTTGCTATTTGGGGAGCAAAATAACTGGAGATGGTCGAAGTAGAGAGGATATAAAATGTAGGCTGGCAATGGCAAGGAAAGCGTTTCTGAAGAAGAGAAATTTGTTAACATCGAGTATAGATTTAAGTGTAAGGAAGTCGTTTCTGAAAGTATATGTATGGAGTGTAGCCATGTACGGAAGTGAAACATGGACGATAAATAGTTTGGACAAGAGGAGAATAGAAGCATTCGAAATGTGGTGCTACAGAAGAATGCTGAAGATTAGATGGGTAGATCACATAACTAATGAGGAGGTATTGAATAGAATTGGGGAGAAGAGGAGTTTGTGGCACAACTTGAAAATAAGAAGGGACCAGTTGGTAGGACATGTTCTGAGGCATGAGGGGATCACAAATTTAGCATTGGAGGGCAGCGTGGAGGGTAAAAATCGTAGAGGGAGACCAAGAGATGAATACACTAAGCAGATTCAGAAGGATGTAGGTTGGAGTAAGTACTGGGAGATGATGAAGCTTGCACAGGATAGGGTAGCATGGAGAGCTGCATCAAACCAGTCTCAGGACTGAAGACAACAACAACAACAACAACGATTTCCTTAATGGACTTGTTCCATACTCTTAGCTCCAACTACCATTCTGCGTTCAAAATCTTTTGATTTCCGTCGTGCGGCCGTAATCACGTCGAAAACCTTTTCACGTGAATCACCTGAGTACAATGTACTGCCCTTTTATACCTTGAGTACGCGATACTGCAGCCATCTGTATATGTGCATATCGCTATACCATGACTTCTGTCACTTCAGTCCATATCGTTGATATCCTCTTTACAGATTCTTTTCAGCGGCACAGATCACATTAAACAGTTTAAAAAAGAAACAAAGTCGTTGTCATAATTTGGTAGCAACAAATGTTAAATTTACTTTTGTACATAAGAAAATTCGACACATTTACTCGTTCTGCATACGCACTCCCTGACAAAAATACTAGAGCTTCCAGAAGGGAAGGAGGAAGCGTGTTGAGATGGTATGTGATGTTATTTCAGTGATAACAATATTATGTCAGATTTATAGATCACTTGCGGAATGAACCCACTCACCAGTATGTCATTACGCCTTCTCTGGCGTGGATGCATGCACTGACTCTCTTGGGAAGGGTGTCCTATTGCCATTGTATCCTCTCCTGATGTAAACTGGCCGAAAACTGTTGTACCTAATCCTTAATATTCTGGACAGTGGCACTGGGACGGAGTTACAGTCTGAGCTGGTCCCACTCATGTACTATCGGAGACAGATCTGGGATCGTACTGACACGGGAGTATCTCAACATGACGCAAACATTGCAGACACATGCAATGAATGGACGAGCATTGTCCTGTTGAAAAATGGCACGACGATAGTGTAGCATGAGAAGTAACGCATGAGGACACAGTATGTCTGCGACAGCGTTTTGACATCAGAGTTCCCTCAATCACCAATAGCCGTGACCTGAAGTCGCACCATGAGGCTCCCGACACCAAGACGCCAAGCGTATCAGCATTGTGTCTGTCCATAACATTGGAAGAATGGGACCTCTCCCCAGGTCGTCACGATACTCGTCGACCATAGTCATCCAGAGTAGTGCAGCACCGCGATTCTTCAGTGAAAACAATGCGTCATCATGCATCAGCAGCATATGCTGCTCAGTCACGACACCACTCCAAACGGAGCCGTTTGTGTTGTGTAGTTTACGGCAGTCTACACATGGACCTCTAGTCCAACTGCTGCTATCCTCCGACCAATGGTGCGGGATGACAGAATGTTGCAGGTGAGACCATTACTTGTTCTCTGATGGCAGGGGCGATATGTTTGGGTTAAAATGTGCTTAGTGCACAATACGGTAATTTTCCCTTGTGGTTGTCAGACGTTCTCGACCGGAACCTTGGCCAGTATGCCTACCCCATGCTGTCCAGCATCAGGCCACTGTCACATCCAAATGATCCACAAATCTGGATATTGCACGATTCGACCAGCCAGGAACACAGTGAGGCACCTTTCAAAGTCTATCAAGTGCTAATAATGCTGTGTCATGCGAGTACACGGCATCTCCGTGTCCTTCACAGTGATCACTCATCATCTGCCGTTGTCTACGCCCTTTATGAACCGTACCATGCCTGGTAACAATACTAAACACGAGCAGTGCTAATGCGCTTTTGGTGGCCGTTCTACCTCTCACAGAGAATTTTTTTTAACTGATAATTTACATACCCGACAATGATGTGTATATGTACGAAGTTACACTGATACCGTTCTTATCGGTGTTTCACTGTTTTCGTCAGGTAGTAGACAGCGCGGTCATCGGTCTCATCAGATTACGGAAGGACGGGGAAGGGAGTCATCGGCCGTGCCCTTTCAAAGGAGCCATCCCCGCATTTGCCTGGAGCGATTTAGGGAAATCACGGAAAACCTAAATCAGGGTGGCCGGACGCGGGATTGAACCGTCGTCCTCCCGAATGCGAGTCCAGTATCCAGGCGATAGAGCCAGTCATTTTTTTCTAACTCCTCAGACAAATGGAATACCATAGGATATCGCTTACAGTACCCACTGCCACGCACTATAGAATACTTACGCTGTGCAGAAGCTCACAGGTATAAATATTAGTCACCTCCTTTAAAGGGCACAATGGTCGCTTTGGAGCTCTGTAGATGACCTGAAGCTCGCAGCAGGCGGTCATGTGACCCTCCACTGATGATGTACACTCTTAAGGGGGAATAAAGGAAACGACGGCCGGCCGGAGTGGCCGAGCGATTCTAGGCGTTTCAGTCTGGAACCGCACGACAGCTACGGTCGCAGGTTCGAATCCTGCCTCGGGCATGGATGTGTGTGATGTCCTTAGGTTAGTTAGGTTTAAGTAGTTCTAAGTTCTAGGGGACTGATGACCTCAGATGTTAAGTCCCATAGTGCTCAGAGCCATTTCAAATGGTTCCAATGGCTCTGAGCACTATGGAACTTAACATCTGTGGTCATCAGTCCCCTAGAACTTAGAACTACCTAAACCTAACTAACCTAAGGACATCACACACATCCATGCCCGAGGCAGGATTCGAACCTGCGACTGTAGCAGTCGCGCGGTTCCGGACTGAGCGCCTAGAACCGCTAGACCACCGCGGCCGGCTCAGAGCCATTTGAACCATTTTGGACTGGAGATCCGTTTCACGGCGTGTGAACCAAAATCGCTTCCAAACGCGACAGGAATTGCTGTAGACAGTGAATGAGGGTCCATCGCAACCTGCAGGGGAGAGAACATCACGACGGGAATTGCATGCAATTATTAGTTGAAGTCGGTCACCTTTCAAGAGGCCATTGCTCACCTAGGCACAAAAGACGGCAGCAGCAAAGTTGATAGGACCTGAAGAATATGCGATGGGTTTTCTGGACACTTCTCCACCCTGTTACATCTCGATTGGCCTGCAAAGTCACCAAGTCGAACCCCATAGAAAATCTGTGTGGTACGTGTTGGAACAGTGGGTAAAACGCCGACATTAGCATCGCCGCAATTTGGTGGCACTCCGCGATCAGATGCGCAGAGAGTGGCTCAAACTGGATGCGACGTTCTTGTACAACCTTCTGAATTCACTTCGCAACCGAATCCAGTGGATTATAAAGTCCGGGGCGGGGTTAAACAGTATTGAATAGTGCTTGTAATGATTTCACTTCGCGTTGTGACTTTTGTCTTTCCTCCTGTGAGCTTACAAGCATCTGGTTCAACTGGGTTGCCGGCATACGTGCGGAGAAGGCCGGAGCAACGACCGCAGTTACGCAACAGCCTACTGGGCTGCTTTCTGAACGTGACGTGTGCTCCACCAGACGTCAGTTCAACGTTACACCACAGGTACGAGTGGCGTGTAGCGCTCATTTGCGACAGAACCTTTGCTGTGCGTACAAGCCTTCAGACGTGTTTTGTCTCTCTCAGCCAATCGTTGGTACGGGTCTGTCCCCGTAGCTGAATACTCAGCGTGGCTGACTACCGTGAGGATGACCCGGGTTCAATTTCCGATACTGCCAAGGATTTATCCGTGGAGGAAGGACTCTTGACGGAGTTTACTCGGGTTCGTGATGCCAACTGAGGCTCGAATAGCCGGCAAAGATGTGGAGAGGCGTGTGCTGCGGCTCCGTCACCCTTCTTACCGCATCCGCATGACGCCATATGGCAAAGGATGACACAGCGGCCGATCGGCTTCAGACGGTTCTCTTAGCCTGCTCGTGGAGTTAACCACTGATTCGCAGTGAATTCAAAAGATTGCTTGCGCTGCAACGAGACTGAAGTGACCATCCGTCCATGTTTTAACACACCTGTTTACGGCCGTCAGGCATTTTTAATTTTTCCAGAAATGTCTTGTATTTTCTCACTGCCCATAGTGTGAGAATGACTAGTAAAACTCTATTTTTTTGACAACTGACATTTTGAGACAGTAGTTGTATACACAATACGTGTCGATTCTGGAAGAGAAGAAAACAGTAACCAACCACTTTTGATGATGCTATTTATTCACGTAAATGGCGCCGTTATAGGTTTCGAACCGTCATCACACGGCTTGTTCACGTTAAGATACAGTTTTGTTGTAGTTTACATTAGTTTTCAATTTTTATGCATCCATGTGGTGAAAACTCCTTAGGGTGGTGGTGCCGTCTTTGTATGCATCTTTCCATATGGAAAAACATTTTGGTGTGTGTGAGTGATGCTTTACACTATGTGTGTACGTATACAGTATATCAAAAAAGTGCTTCATGTAGACTTCACTACTACATGGACACAAGCAGTAAGCATTGCAACGTAATGGCGCGGGATTTTCGAAGGCACCACCACCCCGAAGAATTTTCGTTACATGGGGGAATAAAAAGTGAAACTAATATACATTGCAACGTAATGGTGCGGGATTTTCAACTTCACCACCACTCCGAGGAATTTTCATCACATGGGGGAATAAAAAGTGAAACTAATCTAAACTACAACAAAAATGTATCTCAACGTGAACAGACCGTCTGATGATGAGCCTGTCGGTTATGTGAATGAATAGCATTGTCAGAAGTAGCTGGTTACTGTTATCTTCTTTGCAAGAATCAACCTTTATTGACTAGTAAAAATTGTACATAGAGAAGTAAAACCGTATCGATTCTCACATCTCCGCTGTTAAGTGTAGAAGCAACAGTTGGGTCATTACATATTAAACCGCCTGAATTTAGGAACATTTTCCGCGCGACCATCACGGATTCCGATTAAATTTTATATGAACATTCGCCCGAATCCCCAATGAACATTTATAAAGTTTAACGTTCGTCGAAGCAATAACAGCCGCGATATAATCACTTGTTTGACTCAATGCGCGACTTTGCGCAGAGCGAGCGTGAATTTCTGGCGAATTTGGGCTGTTATATCTCGTGCGGTATTTTGTTGAAAGAAATTAAATTTAGCCCTCATGCACAACTTCATGCGTTCACTTAAAAATAATAATGAACAGACATTTACGAGCGATATTCAGCCAGAACGTTTTAGGCGATGTCGCCAGAAAGAATCGGCGTCTGAAAAAATTTCAATGTTTGGCTTCTTGTAACTCAGGGACCAATGATATGACGAACGTGAAACTTGGCTTGTGGTAACCTAACAACACAAGGTTTTCAAATATAAAGTTTAGTTTATGTGCCACTTTAAAATACTGAATAAATTGAGTGCAAAGTTGAAACTTTTGTAAAAATGTCATAAATGCGGTATTTTCGACCTTATTCTGCAAAAAAAAAAAAAAAAAAAAAAAAAAAACTGTGGTAATTAGAAAGTTCATGGTTTGAACCGCAAAAAAAGTGTCGTTGTTTCCAACGCGGGCTAACAATGGTGATGGTAAGTTCCTATGGGACCAAACTCAAACTGCTGAGGTCATTCCGAAAATGAAACATAACGTGCAATGGCTCGGTAGCGCAGGGTTGTGGAGCACGGAGTTTCATTCACCTACTATTTTCCGATAATGTACAAATTTGTCGAATAGACTATGATTTTTGTGAAGAGTGGGAATAGGGTATATTCGACACTTCTTTTACAAATACCGGTTTCCATTAAAGATTCAAAACCAGTCTCATCTGAAACAACGTGTTTTAAGCCCTCCCAGAACAGTGGGTTTAACTTACAACATGGGCTAACAATGCTACATAAATTGAGGCAAAGTAGTCGGAAAAACTGTGCGAATAAATTTTAACTTTTGACTTCTGATGCCTCGTTGATTAAACGTAAAAACATGCAACTTTGGATACAACCACTTAGCAACGTAACGTATTCCAATTCACGTTCTGCTTTCCAATTTTCTACAAAATTAGTTCAAACCTGATTTTCGTAAAAATTACAAAAATAGATGACATTTAATTTCCTTTTAGAAATTTTTTACTCCATTACAGATTCCAATCCAACCACAAGTGGAAAGAGCATGTTTCCTGGCATCCAGAAAATCAGGTTCGATTTTCCAATGCGCGCTAACAGTACCTGAAAATGACAGACGAATAGTGAGGGAATGTACCACGACAGCAGTATTCATTCCAGCAACCTGTTTCGTTGCATGTGGTTTTTATTTTTAAATAGACAAGTAGTATCGCCCTACCTCGTGTTGGTCCATGGTGACATTGTGTTACTGTACTACTGGTTGAAGAACATGAACCGCCAACTCCGCCATAGCGGCCACGCAATACCAGCCGTGTGTGGGTTTCTTCAAATGGTTCAAAAGATCCTAAGCACTATGGGACTTAACATCTGAGGTCATCAGTCTCCTAGACTTAGAACTACTTAAACGTGACTAACCTAAGCACATCACACACATACATGCCAGAGGCAGGATTCGAACCTGCGACCGTAGCAGCAGCGCGGGTCCGGACTGAAGCGCCTAGAACCGCTCGTCCACAGCGGCCGGCTTAGGTTTCTTCATCTAGGTTCCCACGCCTGTTATTTGGTTTCTTAACTTAGGTTCCAAAGCCTTGTGGTGGTACCTGGGTGAGCCATACCTCCTGCTTTACATGAAGGCAAAAACGGCGGACGCGGATATATTTTCGACAGTGGGAAAAACGCACGCAGGTTAGAGTGGGGGATAAAATACCGGGTCGAAAAATACTTACCACGACAAAATATTTTCTGAACCAACTTGCAGTATTCTTCTGCTCCCATATAAAATAAGCATAGTAAAATAATTTTTTCTATTGTGGATTGTAGTACCCAATACAAAGAACATTTAGATGCGTTACAATAAAAAATTGGTCACAGTTTTGTGAAATGATTTGACTAAAAGTAAGAAATAAAATAGATTACAGAAACATTTTTACGCGCCATCGAATGACACTTGAGATCATGGACACCGACTGAGGTCTTCATACTTCAGTGACGTAAGGAGGGCTGAGTGAAATTCCACCAGACAGATATCCTGTAGCAGTCTTTAAAATTCAAGATTCCAAGTTAAACATTGGAGTTTAAATTCTCTATCGGCACCTCGTTTGCTGTACTTGATTTCAAAAATCGTTCGACAACAGCACATGTATTCCACTGTCGGAGGTATCAGAACGGTTTCCGAGTATAGCTTTCGACTCGTTCGTATCCGGTACAGGGAACCTTATCTCAAATTGATACATTTATCCTTCTCCATTAACCTAGGATGTGTGTAACATCATTACGGAATTACCCTGTCTATAAATACATACATTTACAGGTATCTGTGCCTATAACTTTGACGCTCTGTAGCGTAGTTGGGTGACGTTTCTGAACATGAGTTCCTATGTAAAACTTGATCTACTAAGCCCCGCCTAAATCTCTAGAAGTGTGTAACATGAATTGTGAAACACCCTCCCTGTATATCGAAGAGAAATCAGAGAAGTTTCAATTTATGCTGTGATTTGACATTTTTCGACACTTCAGCTACATAACAGCAGCTGAAAGTGAAATATTTCAATTCTCTGTCAAATTACTAATTAATATTTTGTTAATTGCCCAGATTACTTTCGAACTGTCCAAGCTTTTTTTGCGAAACTAGGCATTACACTGGTCAGTTTGATACCCTATTTGTCATTTTCCCACTCTTCTTTTGCTATGAAAATTTGGACAAAAACCAGTTTGTAATTGCTAGAGACTATTGTTTCTGATCCGCTCGGACATTCGATCAAAAAATCTAAACAGATCAACTTTTTTTTGTTTGCCACTTGGTTGAGAGTAAACTCCCAGTCACAGATATTGAAAAGAACACGCAAATACTACACGCTCCTAAAAATGTAAAACGATGGATTTTCTAGAAGAAACTGATATCTACAGACGTAAAAAGTCATCCAGTAACATATTACTGAATTTAAAAACAGGAATTAGTAAACAAAATATTCATTCATAACTTTTACTGTATTTTACGAACAAAGAAAGAATGACATATGCAGCCCAATCCTTATGTTGCATGAACACTTCACTATTTACGTCGACTTGTATTTATTGGCGCCCACAATGACCACTTTTAATAAAGAAAGACAACGTAAATGTCAAACATGTAATCAAATTAATAAACTTGTAAAGGACTTTTAATTAATTAATTTAGGGCCACCAGGCCCTCTCATACATCTAACCAGGCATTCTACATGTTTTACATTATGTTCACATGACGACGTATATGTAAAAATAGGACATACATTTAACACTTAGAAGTAACTGTAACGTAAATAGTAGAAAGCAGCGCTAGCAATAGTTGAAAAAGAAAACATAGTTTATATTAGTTCATGAAAGCGTAACAACCGAGGCTGATTACAATAAGGTAGGTTTAAACTGAGGACAGTGGCAGCAATGGGCGTGAAAGAAGCAAGAGTATTGAACGGGGGGGGGGGGGGGGGGCTGGAATGTGACTCACGGACCGAGAAACTAAATAAGAAAGAATCGTAATTGAGAGAAGATGGTATTTGCTTTAGTGTCTGATCGCCGTTAAAAAATTGTATGTGTCATCGCCTGTTGACGAAAAGATATTGTTAGCCCCAAGAGTACATCTGTCAGCATCATAATAGATACTAAAAATTAGTATTAGCCATAGCCCTCTTTAATGAAGTATGCACTATGTTTGTATATTCTAATGCAAGACAAATCCGTATTATTCTTTAATGCAGATATTATACTGGGCAAAACTAAAGTCATTTTATCGGCAAAATATTGGTAGATCAATAAGTAAAACAAAGTCGACTGCAAATCCTGGTTCCTGTTAGATACGCGTTTTGCGCTGTAATCTCTTCTAAGATAAATCATAGCGTCAGTATTGCTACACGTGTTCCTATGTTTATCCGGAACCCAAACTGTTTTTTCCGAGGTTGACTTCAAACAATTTTTTCCATTCTTCCGTAAATAATTTGTAAAATATGTAAATGGCTTTATTTAGAGTGTATATGGGTTCACGAAGCGAGTGCTTTGTAACGACACGTGCGCTGAATCATGTTTCATTGTTACTTCCTCTGCTTTAACCTCCGTAATTCCTGCGTTGGCCAAGCACAACCCCTGCAATTCCAACAATGGAAGAAGAAAAACTGGAATGGGAAAACAAGAATGCAGGGAAACAAGTGAAGAAAAACTTTTGTATGTATATAGATTAAGGAGACATAGCACTATGTGGTCAAACTCCACCAGAACCGGGGGGGAGAACTGAATACCCCTAAGTCCCCTAGCGAGCGAGCTTCCTCTGCGTCCGCAGCTTTAGATGCCTCGCACAGCCCTGTACACCCCTGGGTCTACCTGCTCGCACCCTAGGGCAATGGAGAAATCTTCCGTTGTAGAACCAGTTAGCTGTGGGATGGAGCGATTTCACTCAAAATGCTGTCGGAACGAGCGACAGCGCTCTCTTCTGCCATACGTTAGTTTTCAAGTCAACCTTTGTTAGTTGCTATAGCTCAAAAATTTCTGTGTACTCTCGACTAGCATACTTTTTAGTTTTTTTATGGATCTGTCGCTGCACTTATCTCTGCACACACTGACTTTCCACATCTAAAACTACACTCCGAGAATTAGTAGAATAGTACAAAATGTGCACTGAAGAGGATTCGTAATCGCAATACAGATGTGACGTAGGAAGAACTATCGCTTGTACTCCAATGTTTGACGAAGGAAGGAACTGCAGCATGTAGTCACTGCTTACGTCATTTTATTATCCTTTCCTCGTCTAGGGTGTTTTCACCCCGATTTATGGAAGGCGCACAGTAATGTTATTATATAAAACAAATAGTCGGTCTAACGTTTGTTATTTACACCCGCATTTTCTTCTTGCTTTTCGTATCTGTGACTACAGAAATATGAGCGTAATACATCGTGAACGAAGGTTGTTCGGTAGGTTTCCTGTATAACAGTTTGTTATTGAAGCTTGTTAGTAAAAGACTCACCCACTCATTGCCAGCAGTTTCCTATTTGAACGGATGTCCAATGTTATTTCTCTCGTTTGTAAACGAAGGTCCAAATTGAAATGAGGCTCAGCGTAACTGTTTAAGAATATACAAGCTAGACCCGAACTCCACTTCTAAAATTTCAGTTGTTGTGCATGGATATTTCTGAATATTTCGGTCTAAGACGTAATCGTTTCCGGTTTGATTTCTTAATTATTTTCACCATTGTACTTGAATTACACTGAAAGTATATGCACAACAATGCAAATATCGATGGTGTGCGCTAGGTGTCCTGTTAGGAAACAGACTTGTTCCATTAACTCACTGTACTGATCGAAATAGCAAATCGGAGACCCGAGCTTACGAGGAACCGACTTGGTCGCGTGACTGAGTACTGTCACGTTCCAAGTTCAAAGTAGCGGAAAGTTATCGCGGAAAATACCTTCGTGAGCAGCAACAACGGCTCGCTGTTAACGGCATTAAACTTTTTGACGATGATGAACAGGATGTAGTGACGCTGCTAAGGGAAAATGTAATGGAACATGCAAGGAGAATGATAAAGTTGAGGAAGTCGTTGGTGTGGAATATGGCTGGAGGGGCATGATGGTGGGTGAAGCGCTATTCAGATCTCTGCCCCAAAGAGAGAGCAAAGCGCACGCAATGAATATCCTATTGACGATATGGATAAAAGTGTTATTTGACTGCAGGTTCAGCGATATTAAGGACGTCTTCTTATTCTTTTCCTGAGTGTTAATACCGTTTTAATAAGGCACCATCTGTACTCAAATTTTGGCAGATTTACACTAATAATAAAACTGTAAAAGCATCGTGTCTAACTGTGTGTTTGATCACGCTGAACCCCCAATTACTAGAAGAATTTTCATAGGTGACTTGAGCGTAGCTTGGGGCAACGTATACGCCTTATTTAATCAAAATCGGATCACGTAAAAAGAAGGTATCGTAATTAAAGTCTATCTAAAACCGTCGTGTCTGAACACGCTAATCTTCAAAACTTGTAGATGAATTTTCATGGGGTTTTCACAAGTAATTTGAGCGTGGCCTGGGACAACATATAGTCTTTAATACTTGTTTTGTATTTACAAAACAAGTATTTCTGTGCTTGCTGCGGAGGATGGCCACTCAGACAAACTTGATATAGTCTTTGTTTTATCACAATCGTACCACAAAAAAAGATGTCGTTATTTAAACTTTTATAAGTCTACTCAGTTTAGTAGTTCGGATGTTTACCTTAGTGACGGCTTAGTACGCCAAAGAACCAATAAACGGCGCTTTTAGTCTTTTTTTTCTTTTTTATCGCAGTGGCAGAAGTACTTTCGAAAGTTAACATCAGCAGCAGAATTAAGCGCCGCAATCTTGTCTTTACTAATAAAAACTAATACTGAATTTACTTGAGTAGGATAAACAACCTAACATCGAATTTACTTGACCAGGATATACAAATTTAGTAATTTCGCTTTGTGTATTAAAAACATTACGAACTTGCATTTCTATAGGTTTCAGAAACTGTCTGAAAAGCTTGCAAGGGTGTTGCACGGTAGGTTGTGCTTGGAAATAATTGTTAAGGAAAATATTTGATACGTTGCGCCGTTTCCGAGCAAATTAGCACCGAAGTTAGCCAATCAGGCCGTTGCAGCCGCAAATTCAAGCGGCCCACCAGACGCGATACGTGTCAGTAGTTCTCAGTTAGTGTCAGTTGTCATAGCGTAGATAATAGCGCACGAGGCTGCCCAGCCTTTGACGCGGGTACTATCCTTACTACCGTTCCATGGCCAATTTTTTCGTCTTTTTCTTGTTCAGTTTTAGGAAACCAAACGAAGAATATTAGGAAACCAAACGAAGAATACGTTTGGCGACACCGTCTCCGAAGGGCCGCTTGAATTTGGACGCAACGGCGTGGTAGCGAACTTGAATGATACTTAATTCGGAAGCTGCGCAACTCATCGATTTTTTTCTTAACAATTACTTCCCAGCATAGCCTATCCTGCAAAATCTGTACAGACTGTTTCTGGCCACCATGTGTTTGAATTTTTGGCTAAGAAAAACGAATTATTTGACAAAGTGGTCCTATAAGGGTATCGTTTTTTACCGATTGAGGTACGGAAACCTAAAAAGCGATGGAATGCAAATGCCCTTCTTCAAAACCGTCGCGTAGCAAGGGTGTATGGCTAGTTTATAATGTGTAACCCTCTCGTCAGTGAGAGAGAAGTCTCGTGTGCCACCTGTCCGTGAATTGCATTAACTCTGTTCTGTATGTGAACGTATTTTAATTGTTTGTGTAACGTATTTTCTCAAGCAGAAATTGGGGACCAGCCAGCATTTGCATAAACGAATGTGTGAAACCGCCTAAAAACCACACTCAGGCTAGCCGATGCACAAGCCACAGTCGTCAATCCGCCGTGCAAATGCGACCCTGTCTGGCAAGATAGCGCGCTGAGCGTTTACGAGGAGGCAGTTTCTGCGATATTATCATCAACACTACGAAATATCTACATTTTGAAAACTTCGCAAATGTTATAAGGGTAGCAAGAAAACTCTGCGAAAAATTGTTTTGTCTACGACATTTGATTTGGAAAGGTGCCAAGTTGAACGAGACGTCATATTGCGGCAAGTTGAAAAAGGGAGTTAGGGAGAGAGAGGATGGTATATATACAGTACGTGCGTACGATAAACCCCTTCCCTCGACAATTTCTCTCCTTCATACCTCCTCAGTGTTACCGCAGATGGTGTCACTGATCTCATTTGTACTAAGACTGCAGTACACGCGAGGAGCCTATTTGCTTTCACAGCCCTGAGTGGAATTCGTAAGTTCTAATAAGTGTTCATCAACCTGCAGTCTTCTGTAGTTGTTGTCCCCTGTGGAGAAAACAGCACGTAGGTCGTGAATCCGTTATCTTGAGGCCGTAAGAAACCCATAGCGAGGAATTGATATTATGTGAATAATTAAATTTCCAGTTGGTTTGTTTATATGGGATGCCACTCTCTTTTTATTGGTAGAACACGATAAACTGCACAATTACAGTCCACTTTAGAGTCACAGATAATTTCCATATGAAATACGTATTTCCGTAATTATTATCACACTGTTCTCGACTACATGTCCAAATAACCGTAGATTGCTAATAAAGTCTTAACCTGATGCCGCCCGCGGCAGACATGTCTGTCCTCCGAGACAGCGGAACCAGCTATGATCCTACATTTATAAACTAGACATTGCAAATTAAGTCTTAACTAATATCGCGACAGACAACGTGTCCGTCCTCCGAGACTGCCGAACCAGCTCTCAATTTACAAACCATAGAGTGCTAATAAAGGCTTCACTGACACCTACCCCGGTAGACAACATGTCTGTCTTCCGACACTGTCGAACCAGCTCTGATCTTACCGCCGAACCACTTCGCCCGCCATCGAAGTTAGGCACGACCCGAAGATCACTGAAGTGCTTCAAATGGTTCAAATGGCTCTAAGCTCTATGGGACTTAACATCTAAGGTCATCAGCCCCCTAGACTTAGAACCACTTAAACCTAGCTAACCGAAGGACATCACACACATCCATGCCCGAGGCAGGATTCGAACCTGCGGCCGTAGCAGAATGATCAATAGCATTCGGCAAATATTAACTGGGTTAACAGTTGGCATCTTACCTGTTTGTAAACAGATGTACTTTATACACAATATAAAATCTCACGTCAGTTCGCCTACAACCATTTTTCAACACTTCAGGTTCAGTAACAACCGACAAGTGCCATCAGTTCGAAGAAGAATCCGAAGAAACGGCCGTGTTGATGGCCATGTCCAAAAATCCGTGCGATGCGCGGTAATCCAAAGAGCATTCCGTGAGGGAGAGGTCCTGAAGAGTGTTCCAGAAGTCATGCGGCGGTATACAGTTCCGTAGTAGTAGCAACAGGCAGACGAGACTGCAGCAGAGCTGTCGGCTCGGGCTTATATAACAGGAGGCACCAATGAGAAGCATAGCCTACAGGCACTGCAGCATCTCTGTGCTGCGGCTAGCGAGGAAAGGTGCCGGGCGGGGTCGGCCGCGGTAGGTTGTTACTGCATGTTGCAATCCTTTTATAATCTTCAAATAACAGTCTTTAGAAACAGCTATTGATCTGCGAAACAAGTTCTGAAATCGCAGTCGTCGGTTCAAGAACAACTTGTCGCAAAGACTATTTTCTGCGGATAGCGCATCGAGCAAGAAGTACTCGAACGCATCGTCCCTACAGACCGGCGTTTACTGACGATACGTACGCTATTTGATTGTTTGTGAGATCTTTTCTTCAAGATGCTACGGAGATGCACCGCGAAGAGAACTTCCTTACACTACTCAACCATCAGTCTCTGCAGCTGGCGAATTGCTTACCCCACTTTTCATAGTTTTAAAAGAAACTAATTTAGAGTTTGGATCGAGAATTCGGGAATCTCTTTAAAGCCTCAACTGTGCTACTGATGCCGTCGAAATCTGGTAAGCTAACATCTGAAAAAGTCAAACGATATTTGATGGACGTTGTTTTTCCCAGTACGGGAGAAAATTCGTTCATTTTGTGAGCATGGTGTTGAAAAAGATTATGTTTAACCATTTTTTTACTGATTCTCATTACTGTAAGAATTTTGGATCATAATAATGGGTTAATTATTATCGTCAGTTAACAAAATACACAGTTTAAAACATAAACCAAAATACGTAACACAAATGATTGGAACAATAATGAACGTTTAGGTATTTCAATTAGGTATGTTGCACATACTCTGACAGGACAGTGTGTACAACTATTTTCCAGCTTAGTACACGTGGATGTATGTGGCGTAAAAGCATTTTTAACTTATTTTGTAATACAAGTTTCCATTTTTCAAAATTCGTTAATGGCGGTGAGGTAATTTGCAAATTTTCAAAATTTTTCAGAAGTAATTATACAGTTTTGAAGAACGTTAGTTACATTTCAGCTTTTATATGAGACACTTTTTTTATATTTTATTATTTCGAATCTATTCTCTCTAAATCTAATACGCCAAAAAGTAAAACTGCCGCGTCATGCGTTGTGTTTTAATGTATTACTTCTTTACTACTAATTGTATTCGCAACACACTGTGCAAACAGTGTTCACATATACCACTGGATGTACTTTGAAAATTATATTATTGAGCGACATATAGTTCAGAAGATATGACGTCATAAACATTGAGCTGCGTGGAAACAGAACTGCTGGGCGAAGGTCGCTAGAGATACAAATGAAATATGTGTGAAAATTGTTAAATATATGTGAAATTATGTGAATGTGCTTATGCTGGTAAATCCACAGGTAAAAAGCTCCTCCTAAACCCCTGGATCGATTTTAACCAAACTTGGTATATATTTGGAAATAAATACTGCGGAGGTAAGAACCACCAACGTCTTGTTGGTGTGGGGATGATAACGTGGAGAGAGAAGGGGAGAGGAAGAGATCGACAGATCAGCAGACAGAAAGGGAAAAGGAGATTAACACAGATATGGTGGAGCAGGAAATGGACAGAGGGGGGAGGGTGGAATGGGCAGAGAAAGGGAAGAGAAGGAGATGAAAGAGAGAGAGAGAGAGAGAGAGAGAGAGAGAGAGAGAGAGAGAGGAAGAGGAGGAGGAGGAGAGATGGACTGAGAAAGTAAAGTGGAAGAGGTGGACGAAAACAGAGGAGGAAGACGAAGATGGGCTGAGGTGGTAGGAGGAGATGGACAGAGAGGGAAGAGGAAATGGACAGAGATAGGGTAGAGGAGATGTACAGAGAGAGGGGAAGAAGAGATGGACAAAAAAACGAAAGATGAAGATATGGACAGAGAGAGGGGGAGGAGGAGCTGAATACGGAGAGGGGGAGACAAAGATGGACAGAGAGAGAGTGAGAGTGAGAGAGAGAGGAGGAGGAGGAGCAGATGGACAGAGAATATGAAGAGAGGAAGATGGAGGTGGACTGAGGTGGCAGGAGGAGATGGACGGAGAGATGGGGAGGAGGACATAGAGAAAGAGAGGAGGAAATGTACAGAGAGCTGGCGAGGAGGAGATGGACAGAGGAGGGAGGAGCAGATTGACAGAGAGAGAGAGAGAGAGAGAGAGAGAGAGAGAGAGATAGGGGGAGTAGCAGATGCACAGAGAGAGGGGCAGCAAGAGATGAACAGTGGGAAGGGGGGGGGGGGTTGGATGGGTGAGGCGGTGGACAGAGAGAGAGGGAGCAGCAGGTGGACAGAGAGGGTGAAGGAGGAGATGGACAGAGAGTGGGGAAAGGGGGAGATGAACTACTAAAATTTTAATAAATACGTACTTGGGTAATGCCCGGTACTCAGCTAGTCTGGTAATAATCGTTTTGTGTGGCTCAGTGGCCTGGGTAACACTGACTTGATCCATGAATATGTGCTGTTGTTGTGGTCTTCAGTCCTGAGACTGGTTTGATGCAGCTCTCCATGCTGCTCTATCCTGTGCAAGCTTCTTCATCTCCCAGTACCTACTGCAGCCTACATCCTTCTGAATCTTCTTAGTGTACTCATCTCTTGGTCTCCCTCTACGATTTTTACTCTCCACGCTTCCCTCCAGTACTAAATTGGTGATCCCTTGATGCCTCAGAACATGTCCTACCAACCGATCCCTTCTTCTAGTCAAGTTGCGCCACAAACTCCTCTTCTCCCCAATTCTATTCAATTAGTTATGTGATCTACCCATCTAATCTTCAGCATTCTTCTGCAGCAACACATTTTATCGTCCACGTTTCACTTCCATACATGGCTACACTCCATACAAATACTTTAAGAAACGACTTCCTGACATTTAAATCTATACTCTATGTTAACAAATTTCTCTTCTTCAGAAACGCTTTCCTTGCCATTGCCAGTCTACATTTTATATCCTCTCTACTTCGACCATCTCCAGTTATTTTGCTCCCCAAATAGCAAAACTCCTTTACTACTTTAAGTGTCTCATTTCCTAATCTAATTCCCTCAGCATCACCCGACTTAATTCAACTACATTCCATTATCCTCGTTTTGCTTTTGTTGATGTTCATCTTATACCCTACTTTCAAGACACTGTCCATTCCATTCAACTGCTCTTCCAAGTCCTTTGCTGTCTCTGACAGAATTACAATGTCATCGGCGAACCTCAAAGTTTTTATTTCTTCTCCATGGATTTTAATACCTACTCGGAACTTTTCTCTTGTTTCCATTACTGCTTGCTCAATATACAGATTGAATAACCTCGGAGAGAGGCTACAACCCTGTCTCACTCCCTTCCCAACCACTGCTTCCCTTTCATACCCCTCGACTCTTATAACTGCCATCTGGTTTCTGTACAAATTGTAAATATCCTTTTGCTCCCTGTATTTTACCCCTGCCACCTTCAGAATTTGAAAGAGAGTATTCGAGTCAACGTTGTCAAAAGCTTTCTCTAAGTCTACAAATGCTAGAAACGTAGGTTTGCCTTTCCTTAATCTTTCTTCTAAGATAAGTCGTAAGGTCAGTATTGCCTCACGTGTTCCAACATTTCTACGGAATCCAAACTGATCTTCCCCGAGGTCAGCTTCTACCAGTTTTTCCATTCGTCTTTAAAGAATTCGCGTTAGTATTTTGCAGCTGTGACTTATTAAACTCATAGTTCGGTAATTTTCACATCTGTCAACACCTGCTTTCCTTGGGATTGGAATTATTATATTCTTCTTGAAGTCTAAGGGTATTTCGCCTTCTCATACATCTTATCACCAGATGAAAGAGTTTTGTCAGGCCTGGCTCTCCCAAGGCTGTCAGTAGTTCTAATGGAATGTTGTCTACTCCGGGGGCCTTGTTTCGACTTAGGTCTTTCAGTGCGCTAACAGCACAAAATGTACAAAATCAGAACGGAAAACGACAATAAGTCACACAAAGAAGTAGTAGTAGTAAAAGAAGAAGAAGAAAAGGGAAAGAGATGTTAACAAATTCCCCTTTTCCAGAAGCGCTTTTCGTATTTTTGTCAGTCTTCATTTTTTATGATCTGTGCTTCGGTCATCATCAGTTACTTTGCTGCCCAGACAGCAAAAGTCATTTACTTCTTTTAGTGTCTCATTTCCTAATTTAATTTCCTCGGCATCGACTGAATTCATTCGACTACATTCCATTACCTTTGTTTTACTTTTGTTGATGTTCATCTTATAATCTATTTTCAAGACAATATCTATTTCCTTCAATTGTTCTACTTAAGTCCCTTGCCTTCTAAGATACTGCTTCCCATTCATGTTCGACTCTTTCCTGATTACGACATCCTCGTGAGCAGTCCCTGCCTGGAGATCGGAATGAGGGACTATTTTACCACCAAAATATTGTACTCAAGGGGATGCCGTCATCATTTAACTGTATAGTAGAGCTGCATGTGCACAGATTAAATAATGACTGTAGTTTCCCTTTGGTTTCAGCCGCTCGCATTAGCTTTGTTGGCTGAAGTTACAGTATCACATCAGTGAATCTGGACCGGTGGCCATACAACTACTAACAAGGCTTCATCCCCTTTCTTCAGGAACCATAGTGTAGTCTGGCATCTGCACGGCTATTTTGTTGCTGCAACTACGGTACTGCATCTCCATCATTGAGGCACGCAAGCCATCCCACCTCGACAAGTTCCGCATAAAACAAGATACTTTCTGGTTGCATATCAAAGCAACGGAAACCTACAGTTACGCAACGAACGCCGAACGATATGGAAAAAGGTGACGCAATTTTTGTGCGGCAATGTGGATTGCAGTTGCGTAACTGCGGCTAATCTAGAAAGGCATCGGCGTCTCTTTCCTTTCATGTTAGATTAGGGTGTGCCTGCGTAGCTACCATGGCTGCTCCATACTTATTAGCTCCTCTCTCGTGACAAATATTCGGCGTCTACTGTGGGCAATATGACATACACTTAATACACTCGCACAGTATTAATTTCAGTCCTAGGTTTATTATCCAATTGCACTTTATTTAATCGTTTTATAAACGCATGTAACGCGCTTTGCGTTACAGTGAAGTTTCCAATTTTCTTTCAGAAGGTACATGAAGATTGGTTATAGAGCATGGCTAAGTTGTATTCTTCAGTCAGATGACTGGTTTGTTGGAGCTCTCCGCTCTAGTCTTCATTTCTGTACAGCTATTGCAAGTTATCTGAATCTGCTTACTGTGTTCAAGCCTTGGTTTTACAGTAGAATTTTCAACCAGCAGACTTACCCCGTTACCAGATTAAACATTCCGTCGTGTTTCGCGATGTGTCCTACCAACATATCCCTTCTTTTAGTCAGTTTGTGCCATAAAGCTCTTTTTCCTCAATTGGACGGAATACCTGTTGATTAATTAGCCGACTAACCCAGAAAATCTTAAGCATTCCTCTGTAACATCTCATTTCCAACTCTAGTTTTGCGCTCTCGTTTGCAGTTTCACTTCCATTATGCCAAACTGCATGTTATATCCTTCGTTACTTTTAGCACCGTCTTTTATACACTGAAGCGCCACAGAAACTGGTATAGGCATGCGTTTTCAAATACGGAGGTATATAAACGCAGAATACGGCGCTGCGATCGGCAACGCCTATAAAAGACAACTGTCTGGCGCAGTTGTTAGATTGGTCACTGCTGCTACAGTGGCAGGATATCAAGATTTAAGTGAGTTTGAACGTGGTGTTACAGTCGGTGCACGAGCGATGGGACACAGCATTCCCGAGGTAACGATGAAGTGGGAATTATCCCGTACGGCCATTTCACAAGTGTACCGTATCAGACTCTGCTAAAACATCAAATTTCCGACATCGCTGCGGCCGGAAAAAGGACGGGGCGAACGACGACTGAAGAGGATCGTTCAGCGTGACAGAAGTGCAATATTTCCGCAAATTGCTGCAAATTTCAATGCTGGGCGATCAACAAGTGCCAGTGTGCGAACCATTCAACGAAACTTCATCGACATTGGATTTCGGAGCCGGAGGCCCACTCGTGTACCCTTGATGACTGCACGACAAAAGCTTTACACCTCGCCTGGGTCCGTCAATACCGACATGAAGACTGGAAACATGTTGCCTGGTCGGACGAGACTTATTTCAAATTGTATCTAGAGGATGGACGTGTACGGGTATGGAGACAACCTCATGAATCCATGGATCCTGCATGTCAACAGGGGACTGTTCAAGCTGGTGGACGCTCTGTAGCCGGCCGGTGTGGCCGAGCGGTTCTAGGCGCTTCAGTCTGGAACCGCGCGACCGCCACGGTCGCAGATTCGAATCCTGCCTCGTGCATGTATGTATGTGATGTCCTTAGGTTAGTTAGGTTTAAGTAGTTCTAAGTTCTAGCGGACTGATGACTTCAAATGTTAAGTTCCATAGTGCTCAGAGCCATTTGAACTTTTTTTTTTTTTTTTTTTTTTTTTTTGAGGCTCTGTAATGGTGAGGGGCGTGTGCAGTTGGAGTGACATCGGACCCCTTTATTCTCGAATCAGAAACATACAAATTTCCAGTAGCCATACACATCAATAAATATGTACATATATATACACAAATTGTATTTATATTACATGTGCCCAGTACTTTGCAACCTCCAAGGCGCTTGGAGTGGCTTGCAGGAGATCAGTCTTCGTGCAGGATGTAGGGCACAAAAGGCACTGGAGCATGTGGCTTGTGGTTTGTTCTTGTCCACAATCACAGGACGTATCTTGTGTTATGAAGCCCCAGCTCTTCAGGTTGTGTCTGGATCGTCCAACTCCTGATCGTAATCTGTTTAAAGATTTCCACAGCAGCCAGCTCTCGTTGTGTCCAGGTGGTAGTCCTTCAGCTTCTGGCGTCTGCAGGTGAGGCGTCGACTTCTTCCATAACTCCAGCCTTGCCCTCTCTGGTGAAATGGTGAGCTTCTCGGATGTTCTCAAGAAGCTCTTTCGCGATCTCAGCCGTTGCCGTGGTGGATTATATCGGACCCCTGATACGTCTAGATACGACTCTGACAGGTGACACGTAAGTAAGCATCCTGTCTGACCACCTGCATCGATTCATGTCCATTGTGCATTCCGGCGGACTAGGGCAATTCCAGCGGAACAATGCGTCTCTCCAAAGATCCAGAATTGCTACAGAGTGGCTCCAGGAACATTCTTCTGAGTTTAAACACTTCCGCTGCCCACCAAACTCCCCAGACATGAACATTATTGAGCATATCTGGGATGCCTTGCAACGCGCTGTTCAGAAGAGATTTCCACCCCCCTGTTTTCCACTGTTACGGATCTATGGACAGCCTTGGAGGAAAATAAGAGAAATCAGACCTCACAGGGAAAGATTTAAGCGTTCGTTTATCCCGCGCGTTGTTGGAGTGTGGAACGATGGGGAGTAGTGTGAATGCGGTTCGATGGACCATCTGCCAAGCACTTAAGTGTGAATTGCAGATGATTCATGCAGATGTTGATGATTACCTGTCACCCTCCCGTCTGTTTCCTGATGCACTGGCTGTTAATCTGTCGCTCCATGTAATACCCAGTATGCATCTCTACACTGCTCAGGTTTTGAATACTTTTAGCTTTAAAGGCTTGCGTCTCAGTGCTGCAAGTCAAAACTGATTGCGAACCTTCCTTTTCAAATATGTCAGAATCTTTTGTTTGAAAACCTTATTTAGTTTGCCAAAAACACCTCACAGACAGGGAGGTGAGACAGATCCGGATCGAACCCGTGTGGCGGTGTTCAGGTGATTTCTCACGCTCGTTTAAAGGGGCCCCCACACACTCAATATTTATAGCGGAGTACTGGGTATTGCGCAATAATATTGACCGTCTGCGAGTTGTATTGACAGTTTGCGCAATATATTGAAGGAAACTGAGGAGTTTTATAAATATTGACTCTTGCTCAATGTACTGCACAATTTACTGTGTCGTGTAAGAAGAGTATTTTGTGTAGTATATTGAAGGAGACGGGAGAACTTCGAAAATACTGTCTCTCGCTCGATATATTGCGCAGTATATTGTATCGTGTAAGGATAGTACTGCACAATAAATAGCAGCTCCTGACGAGGCAGAGAGAAGTTCAATTCATTCCAAACGAATTTCCGCAAGGAACTGAAAAAAGTAAATAACAGAAGATCAGAAAGTGTGCCGGTGGGTTTATATTAAGGCACCATCGGTACTTTGAGAAATGAAATTCCCGACCGTTTAGGAAACACCAGATACCTCGTTGTCCTTAATAACAGAAGAAACCGAAGACCACGGTGTCATGACAGTAAAAAGAAATGTTTAATTTACTTGTAGAAGTTTTCAGAATTGGCGAATGAGATCAAATCAACTGTCTGTGAGCATATGTGTTCATTTTTCCTTTCAACAATTGTCACACCACAGACATAAGATCATGTAAGCTTTCAATCAGTAGCCAGTAAATAATAGTTTTATATCGTTTGCAAAAGTTGTTACAGCATATGTAGACGATAAATTTACAAGGTTCACTTGTTTAATTTGTGATTAATTGTTGTGGTTTACGAATGTGTAGTGAATGAGCCCCTGGTTCAGTGAGATGGGCACTGGAAGCTTTTATGACTTATTTCGTTCGTTCTGCCTAATTTCTTCTTGTGTTTTTCTTTTTCAAACAAGCAACTCAGTCGCAATACATACGAATTCCATATCGCAGAGTGCCGCCATGTTCGCTACGAAGGTAGAGTTCTAACTGACGCGTCCTGGGCATGAATATTGCACTTTCGCACAACATATTGGCCCAAACTTACTGCGCAATAAATATTGAACGTATGTGAGCCCCTGTAGGTAAATGCTGGCCTCAGAAAATACGATCACACACAGAACAAAGTTTACACAGTTCACAGACGGGTGGTGCACATGGTTTCCCTTAGGTAACACGGAGGGCATCCGGCCACAAAGTCAAATAACATAAATTTGCCAAAACTTCTGTACAGCGGAACCCGTACCAGGCGGGGTAAACGCTAAAGAAGTTGTATGTAGTTTACCGAAAGCAGTCCAAGGCATTCTTACTTTGTAGCAGACCCACCAAGTCTTGGCTAACCGCGCCGAATGAGTTCTAGATCTCTGATACGATAATCACCCGCCAAGGTTTCACATAACTCTTTCTGATTATTACTTAGCCCCGAGGCCTGGGGCTTTCCGCCGTTCCATTTCGCGTCGAACAATTACGTTGGCGTCTTTGACTAGGCTATTTATTACAGTGTTCTAATTCGGTATCCATTATCGAGTCGTTCCTGCTACACTAAGAGCAGCTTTCAGCCGGGAATTAAGTGACAGCTCCGCATCGGAACTTATTTACGTTTTCCAGCTTACTCGTTTCACCCAAGAACACTAAGGGGGGGAAATGTTACATTGTTACTAAACCATCGTAAATTTTACTACTCCATATTTTATTCAAAGGAAATCATTATATATAGTTTGTGCGCTAGTTAATTAAAAGATCTTCAATGGTATGTCACATACAATATAAGTAAGAAATGTCCTGTTTTACACCCTGTACTGACAATACCTGAGTAGTGCGAACTGCGAACTGGTACCACCTGCAGTCGTAAAGTTTACGAGGGTTTAGTAATTTGGGATTAAACTCTTTGTTTGCACTCTTTGTCGACAGAAAGCTGTCCAGCGTAAGCGTAAGCTGCAGTTTACTTGTTTACACAGATATCTTCCGAGCAATAACTGTTAGGTTGATGGTCATTTGCTCTGTAAACCTCGCGATAGCGCCGTATAAAGGACCTACAGTGCCCTGTGGTGCTGGGAAATTTCGTGATAACTAACCCGGAAAAATAGTATGTTAAAGCCGTTGTTGAATTAAAAGCCGATAACGCAGCATTTGAGGCTTATTATTTAACCCTATTAAATTTTACTTTCCAATTTATGATTTAATGAATCCGTGCTGATTCTCCGACGGAAGATAGTTTTCCTTAAGGAATGCCACAAACGCTATTGCTGACACATTCGTCACGAGAGAACAGCAACTATATTGATATTTAAATATATGTATATATCCTTTATCTTTCAATCCGAGTTTTTTTTATATACGAGGTGTGCGAGAAAAGTAATGAGACCGACAGAAATTCGAGCGATCTGGCAACGCTGTGGTGTTCCACTTGTGTAGACCGGTGTGTTCATCGCTTCCAGATGCTCAGCCCGAGTTTCAGCTCCGTACAATCACGTGATTTTTTAGAGCGCCATAAGTGAAGTTGTGTTTTTGTTGTGTGTTACGAAAACGGAACAGTAGAATTTAGAGCAACGTTGTGCCACCAAGTTTTGTGTTGAACTTGGGGAATCCACGGATGTGATTTTTGAAAAATTGAAACAGGCCTATGGGGAACATTCCTTATCAAGAGCGCCGTCTTTCACTGGCACAAACCATTTTTGAGAGGCAGAGAGCACGCTGAAGATGAACCTCGACCTGGGTGACCTGTTAAACACTTTCACTATACATCAAATTTTGATCGAAGTTTTGCACGTGCGAAAGGTTTGTGCCAAAATGGTGCCGAAAAGCCTCGCAACTGAGCAAAAGGACAATAATAGAGACCTGTGCGTTAATCTTCTTGAGAGGATTGCCAATGACCACGAATGGTTCAGTCGTGTGGTCACAGGTGATGAATTATGGATTTTAGAGTGCGACACTGAGACAAAGTAGCAAAGTTAGAAATGGCACACTCGAAACTTCCCCTTAGAAAATTATGAATGACAGTGCTGGAAAAACTCTTTCGTTATTTGATTTTCAAACAGCTGAGCAAAACTGAACGTACTCAGACAGTCCTCTCTTTTCTTATTCTGATCATCACTAAACTGACACACAATATTTTTAGCGCAACGCAATCTGACTTTCAATAATCACTACAAAAGAATGGCCTGACCAACAATAACCTATACCTTACAATTTACATGAATCACTTACCTCACAAAAATCTTCGTTACTCGAACTGCTGCAATACAGCGAGCGCCAATACTGCCAGCTAAATAAAAGATTCTAACTGCTGAAGGCACTAAGTACTGATAGGCATAGTCAGCAAATGAAAGATTTTGATAGAGAACAAACAATGTATTTACCTTAATAGTGTTCAAAAGTCATAATATGGGAGATGAAGAGGCTTGTGCAGGATAGAGTAGCATGGAGATCTGCATCATACCAGTCTCAGGAGTGAAGACCATAACAATATATATATATATATATATATATATATATATATATATATATATATATATATATATATACGTTAATGACATCCAGTCTTACAAATTTCCTTTTTCTGACGGACACACGTCCAGATCGTCCCCTCATACTAACCTCTCAAAACTCTGGCATCTCTCTCCCCACATCCACCACTGCTGGCGGCTCACCTCCAACTGCCCAACGCTACGGGCTGTTCACATCCAACAGCCCAACGCTACACTAGCGAATATTCCAACAATGAGTCCAACCAGCCACAGACTGCACACAGCGCAGTCAGCGATTTTCATTCAGAGCACTACGTGACGTTACCAACATAAAAACCTAACAGCCTACTTACACACTGAGACATCTCCTCGGCCGAAAAAAGCTCAGATTAGCAAATCAAAGATCAAAATAATACTGATTTTCTTTTCTGACCGTAGGGGTAACGTGCATAAAGAATTTGTTCCTCCAGGACAACTGTGAACCAAATGTTTTATAAAGATGTCCTTGAAAGGTTCAAGGTGAATCGTGTGAGACCGGACATCGCATCAAGTGGATGCTGCATCATGACAAGGCCACAGCCGCTCGGGATTAGCCGAGCAGTCTCAGGCGCTGCAGTCATGGACTGTGTGGCTGGTCCCGGCGGAGGTTCGAGTCCTCCCTCGGGCATGGGTGTGTGTGTTTGTCCTTATATTATTTATTGCCTATACAAACCGAAACATACTTCATGGACATTTAATTGAAACAATCTGAACAGTATTACTATTTTAGGTTAAATAGTGTGTAAGCTTAGGGACTGATGACCTTAGAAGTTAAGTCCCATAAGATTTCACACACATTTGAACATTTTTAACAAGGCCACATGTCACACGACCACTTCCGTCACGGAATTTGTGACCTCAAAAAGCATTGCTGTTGTTCCAGAGCCCCCTTATTCACCTGATCTGAGTCCTTGTGGCTTTCTTCTTTTCCCGAAATGAAAAAATGTCTTAAATGGACGTCATTTTGGGACTCTGGAGAACCAGCGCTGCTATCACGATTGGGAATAACAACTCCGCCGGTGCATAGTTGCCGAAAGGAACTACTTTGAAGGGGACAAAATTGTTGATTGAAAAAGATAAAAACTTTTCTCACACACCTCGCATATAGCTGGGACTGAAAAATAAACGAAATATAACTTTTTAACCTCATTTTTTATGATTTGCTTCTACTCAGACTTTCTGTTTGACAGATATTGTGTGCGAATATAGCATGGTGTGATAGGTTCTGGTAGATTACGAATGGATGCTGAAGTGGGACTGAAAGACTCTTTGCGGGCTCGTGCTTTACCGACTGAATCATTCCAGCACTACTGCTATCGGCGCCGAGCTTTACCGTTCTCCTACCTCCCAGGCTCCATAGTTAGCCTGCGTACCTTGTGGAAGTTGCACTCGTGGAAGAAAAGATATTGCGAAGAAATTGCGTAGTTTGGAGGATAGGAGATGAGGTACCGGCGGAAGTGAAGCTGTGAGAGCGGGTCGTGAGTCGTGTTTGGGGAGCTCAGTTGGTAGCCCGTACGACAGTATGTTCCGTCAGTGGACAAACTGTAATTAAAAAAAAACTGATGGAGATAAAACAACGAATAAACAAATAGATAGCAGAGGTCCCAGGTTGAGTCCTTGTCCAGCACACACTTTTAGTCAACCAAGAAGTTTCAAATCAACCCGCATTCCGCTGCAGGATGAGAACTCGCTGTGGAAAGTGAGCTGTTATTTCACGGAGTAGTTTTTTCTCTGAGTTCGTTTTGATCGTCTGAGAGAAGCTTGTTTTCTTCTCCTCGTAGTCGATACACAGTAATAAATTTATTAAAAGGTGAATGTTTCCACTTCTGCTGTATTTATCGTATTGGTACACGACTAGCTGTGCCTTTTAGGCCATTTTCAAGCGACTTTTTTTGTGAACCAAAAGTAACAGAACTCGTAAATTTAAAGACGCTGCCATTTATATGCATATGACACATTTTTCTACTGCAGGTACCGGTAACTATCTTTCTAATAAGTGTCTAAAAAGATACAGTCATATACAGGGTGTTCAGAAATTCCCGTTACAAACTTCTGCGACTTTTAGAAGGGAGTGAGTACATAATGTTTTGGTTAAAAACCCATACCCGGAAACGTCTTCCAACAACGCTACAGAGCGTCAAAGTTATAGGCGATGGCGCATGTAAATATAAATTACAAGGGTAATCCTAAAAGTAAGGTCTCCTATTTTTTTTATAAGTACATAGACCTGTTTATTTCTGCAATGATTTACATCAGTTTACAGCTTGAACATTTAGCTATTTTTCTACATAATCACCATTTCTGTCGATGCATTTTTGTAGACGCTGTGGCAGTTTTTGTATGCCCATGTCATACCAGCTCGCCGCCATGCTGTTCAGAAAGTTGTGAACCTCTTCTTTCACCTCGTCGTCGGAGCTGAATCGCTTTCCGGCCAAATCTTCTGTTAAGCTAGGGAACTGGGCGCCAAGTCAGGACTATAGGGTGGGTGGGTGATTATGTTCCACTGAAACTGTTACAGGAGAACAACGGTTTGCCGAGCGATGTGTGGGCGAGCGTTGTCATGGAGAATGTGTACGCCCTTGCTCAACATTCCTCTTTTCCAGTTCTGAATTGCCCGTTTGAGTTTTTTCAGAGTCTCACAGTACCTGTCAGCGTTAATTGTGGTCGCAGTGATTCAGCTCCGACGACGAGGTGAAAGAAGAAGTTCATAACTTTCTGAACAGCATGGCGGCGAGCGGGTATGACATGGGCATACAAAAACTACCACAGCGTGTACAGAAATGCATCGACAGAAATGGTGATTATGTCGAAAAATAGCTAAATGTTCAAGCTGTAAACTGATGTAAACCATTGTAGAAATAAACAGGTGTATGTACTTGTAAAAAAATAGGAGACCATACTTTTGGGATTACCCACGTATATACAGGGGATTCCGTGATGATGTTAGAAACTTTCTAGGCTGATAGAGAACGATAAATGTATCAATTTGAGGTAAGGGTCCCTCAGACACAAACGAACGAGTCGAAAGTTATTAGCGAAAACCGTTCTGATACCTCTGACAATGGAATACATGTCCTGGTACTGTTGCTTCTAGGACTGCAAGGTAGGCAACTTTCAGAGGTTGTAGTATGGGCCAAAACAAGAAAAATATCTATCAAACATGGAACTCTAAAATGCATATCTTAAGGGCTATGAGCACTTGTTCAATTGAGATGTGTTTCACAGTAGCGATGACGAACAAATACTCATAGCTCCGCAGGTATGCATTTTAGAGCCCATGTTTACTGGACATTTTATCCTTGTTTTGGTCCATACTACCACCTCTATGCCGGCCGGTGTGGCCGAGCGGTTCTAGGCGCTTCAATCTGGAACCGCGCGGCCGCTACGGTCGCAGGTTCGAATCCTGCCTCGGGCATGGATGTGTGGTGATGTCCTTAGGTTAGTTAGGTTTAAGTAGTTCTAAGTTCTAGGGGACTGATGACCTCAGAAGTTAAGTCCCATAGTGCTCAGAGCCATTTGAACCATTTTTTACCATCTCTATGCCCCAAATTCTTAGCTACAACAGTACCGGTACGTCCATTCATCCGTCAGAGGTATCAGAACGAGAACGATTTTCGCTTGTAACTTTCGATTCGTTCGTTTCCGTACCAGGGACCCTTACCTCAAACTGATACATTTATGTCTCCATTCTTTGAAAGTTCGTAACATCATCACGGAATCACCTTGTACATACATTTACAGGCGCCGGCACCTATAAATTCAACGCTCTGTAGCATCGTTGGATGACATATCGGGACATGGGTTTCTATTCAAAATATTATGTACTCACTTCCCTCTGCGAGTCCTAGAACTTCCTAACGGGAATTTCCAAGCACCCTGTAGTTAGGTTTCTATTCGTGGAGGTAACGTAGTGTGGCTTGTTTTATACAGAGAATAATTTGAAAATGTGCTAAAGGCAGAAATCAATCGTGTACCACCGAGCGAGGTGGTGCAGTGTTTAGCTCACTGGACTCGCACTGGTGAGGTCAGTGATTCAAATCCGCAACCGGTCACCCAGATTTAGCTTTTCCGTGATTTGCCTGGATTGCTCCGGGTAAATGCCGGGATGGTTCGTTTGAAAGAGCAGGGCCGATTTTCTTCCCCGTCCTTGAAAGTATCGGAGGTTTTTCTCCGTCTTTAATCACCTTGAGGTGGACGGGGCGTTAAACCCTAGTCTCCCTTCCGTCCTTCAGTTGTGTACCACTAAAACAAATGCAATAGAAGCTGAAATATGACACCTTCTTTAATGCTTGTTTTTGTGATGAAACGTCATAATGTTTGGGCTTAGAAGGCCATTTCTGAGTTGCTTTTAGTTGGACTTTTGAGCCTTCAATGTTATGCGTGGACTGCTTGCAAGATACCGCGTGTGAATTAATCAGACTGTGTTTCAGACGAGTGCTGTACTTTGAATACTTAATTTTCGTAATTTTCGATATCCGAATACGATGTAGCATTCAGTGTGACGTTAACGGATTGTTAAAATTACCGGAAGAAAATTAGTCACCCCAGTGCGCACGCTTAGATGAATCGTGAAGCCATTACAGATGGGACAGCGATCATGTGAGCGTAAGGCAGTAGCAGTCAGTGAGACACGTTTCAAGCAGACATTGTGGGCAATGAAAGAACATGACAGAATGGCAAAAAGGGGCAGTTGTATTTGGCAATGCTCATCGTTGTGCGAAGTTGCTGGATTTATGGCAAAAAGGGGCAATCGAGTTTGGCAGTGCCCATGGCCGTACATTGTGTGAAGTTGCTGGATTTGTTGGTTGTTCGCGGCGGACTGTTCAACCTGTGTACAGTTAGTGGTATAACACAAGTGGACACGAAACGCGACGTCAAAATTGTGGTCGGAAAAGGATCTTGACTGAAAGCGACCGGAGACGCGTTTCGTAGGTTGTGAATTAAAGTCGCTTCCAAACCCGACATGACTTGCTGCAGGCAGTGACTGAAGTTCCATAGCAACCTGTTAGCGATAGAACATTGCGACTGAGACTGCATGCAGTTAACATTTGCCGTCGGTCACCTCTCAAGAGGTAGTTGCTCACACAGGCACATAAAGAAGACAATAGCTACGTTCTGAAAAAAGTAGGGATAAGCTATAGGGAGAGACGGGTCATATACAATATGTACAACAACCAACAGGGAATAATAAGAGTGGACGATCAAGAACGAAGTGCTCGTATTAAGAAGGGTGTAAGACAAGGCTGTAGCCTTTCGCCCCTACTCTTCAATCTGTACATCGAGGAAGCAATGATGGAAATAAAAGAAAGGTTCAGGAGTGGAATTAAAATACAAGGTGAAAGGATATCAATGATACGATTCGCTGATGACATTGCTATCCTGAGTGAAAGTGAAGAAGAATTAAATGATCTGCTGAACGGAATGATCAGTCTAATGAGTACACAGTATGGTTTGAGAATAAATCGAAGAAAGACGAAGGTAATGAGAAGTAGTAGAAATGAGAACAGCGAGAAACTTGACATCAGGAGTGGTGGTCACGAAGTCAATGAAGTTAAGGAATTCTGCTACCTAGGCAGTAAAATAACCAATGACGGACGGAGCAAGGAGGACATCAAAAGCAGACTCGCTATGGCAAAAAAGGCATTTCTGGCCAAGAGAAGTCTACTAATATCAAATACCGCCCTTAATTTGAGGAAGAAATTTCTGAGGATGTACGTCTGGAGTACAGCATTGTATGGTAGTGAAACATGGACTGTGGGAAAACCGGAACAGAAGAGAGTCGAAGCATTTGAGATGTGATGCTACAGACGAATGTTGAAAATTGGGTGGACTGATAAGGTAAGGAATGAGGAGGTTCTACGCAGAATCGGAGAGGAAAGGAATATGTGGAAAACACTGATAAGGAGAAGGGACAGGATGATAGGACATCTGCTAAGACATGAGGGAATGACTTCCATGGTACTAGGAGGAGCTGTAGAGGGCAAAAACTGTAGAGGAAAACAGAGATTGGAATACGTCAAGCAAATATTTGAGGACGTACGTTGCAAGTGCTACTCTGAGATGAAGAGGTTAGCACAGGAAAGGAATTCGTGGCGGGCCGCATCAAACCAGTCAGTAGACTGATGACCAAAAAAAAAAAAACGTTCATCGGGCTGAAAGAATATGAAACTGGTTTTCTTAACATTCCCCCACCTTATTACATCTCGACTGCCCTGCAAAATCACCTGACTTGAGCCTCATGTACACTACTAGCCATTAAAATTGCTACACCAAGAAGAAATGTAGATGATAAACGGGTGTTCATTGGAAGAAAATATTATACTAGAACTGACATGTGATTACATTTTCACGCAATGTGGGTGCATAGATCCTAAGAAATCAGTACCCAGAACAACCACCTCTGGCCGTAATAACGGACTTGATACGCCTGGGCATTGAGTCAAACACAGCTTGGATGGCGTATACAGGTACAGCTGCCAATGCAGCTTCAACACGATACCACAGTTCATAAAGAGTAGTGACTGGCGTCTTGTGACGAGCCAGTTGCTCGGCCACCATTGACCAGACGTTTTCAATTGGTTAGAGATATGGAGAATGTGCTGGCCATGGCAGCAGTCGAACATTTTCTGTATCCAGAAAGGCCCGTACAGGACCTGCAACATGCGGTCGTGCACTATCCTGCTGAAATGCAGGATTTCGCTGGGATCGAATGAAGGGTAGAGCCACGGGTCGTAACACATCTGAAATGTAACGTCCACTGTTCAAAGTGCTGTCAGTGCAAACAAGAGGTGACCGAGACGTGTAACCAATGGCACCCCATACCATCACGCCGGGTGATAAGCCAGTATGGCGATAACGAATACACGCTTCCAATGTGCGTTCACCGCGATGTCGCCAAACACTGGTGCGACTATCATGATGCTGTAAGCAGAACCTGGATTCATCCGTAAACATGACGTTTTGCCATTCGTGCACCCAGGTTTGTCGTCGAGCACACCATCGCAGGCGCTCCTGTCTGTGATGCAGCTTCAAGGGTAACCGCAGCCATGGTCTCCGAGCTGATAGTCCGTGCTGCTGGAAACGTCGTCGAACTGTTCGTGCTGATGGTTATTGTCTTGCAAACGTCCCCATCTGTTGACTCAGGGCTCGAGACGTGGCTGCACGATCCGTTACAGTCATGCGGGTAAGATGCCTGCCATCTCGACTGCTAGTGATACGAGGCCGTTGGGATCCAGCACGGAGGTCCGTATTACCCTCCTGAACCCACAGATTCCATATTCTGTTAACAGTCATTGGATCTCGACCAACGCGAGCAGCAATGTCGCGATACGATAAACCGCAATCGCGATAGGCCACAATCCGATCGTTATCAAAGTCGGAAACGTGATGGTACGCTTTTCTCCTCCTTACACGAGGCATCACAACGTTTCGCCAGGCAACGCCGGTCAACTGCTGTTTGTGTATGAGAAATCGGTTGGAAACTTTCCTCATGTCAGGACGTTGTAGGTGTCGCCACCGGCGCCAGCCTTGTGTGAATGCTCTGAAAAGCTAATCATTTGCATATCACAGTATCTTCTTCCTGTCGGTTAAATTTCGCGTCTGTAGCACGTCATCTTCCTGGTGTAGCAATTTTAATGGTCAGTAGTGTAAAATCTGTGGGACATGTGGAACACTGACATCAGCATCTTCGTAATTTGGTGGACTTGCACGATCAGATCCTTAGCGAATGGCTAAACCTGGATGCGACGTACCGGCACAACCTTCTGCAGTCACTTCCTCACCGAATCCAGGCGGCTATCAAGTCCAGTGGCGGAATTAGACTGTATTAAATGATGCTTGTAATAATTTCTCTAAGGGGTGACTTATTTATTGTCCGGTGAGTTTAATTTCTCTCGTTTTGATACTAAATTTCAGCGGCCCTTAGCCCAGAAAGCGCAGCACTAGTACAGAGGGCAGAGCCAGGAACGCGCCCGGTGGCCCGTAGCGGATGTCGCCGTTACGCAACCCGGCTGCTGCTGCTGCTCCTGCTCCGGCCATTGACCTTGCATCGCAAATTCCTCTGCCTGTCTGCGTCTACCTATACCAATTCCTCCGGCAGGCTCCCCTTGCCGCACTTCTACTTTTGCCACAACTTTATTCGATGTCTGCTTCTTTCTGCTGGAAGCGAATGCGATTGAATGCAAAGTGTGAATGTAAACGCCACCTGTTACTAGCAACACGTATACGGATGAGACAACTTCCAGAACACGTAAACAGGAGTTTATGAACCGATTTTCGCTTTCACGTTCGCGCGTTATGGCTAATACGATTTTGCTAGTCCTATCAAATATCGATTCACCGACCGCTAGTTATTTTACATCAGGATCGGCCAAGACTTTTCGGGGATCTCTCGTCTTTCTGATCGCTTTCCTCTCCAGCACGCCACGTTGTCTAAGGGGGAAGTTGGGGAAACTGCGAACGCGCTGCATTAAGGCCAGTTCAGACTGTCGCCATGTCACGTCAAAACATTCCATGCATATCAAATGGCAGCATTCACAAAGGCCGTCAATGACGGTCACGTGACGTCACGTCACCGTCAAGGTTTCTTGCGAAGGAAGTTTCGATGATGTCGTCGTCTGCTAACGCCGGAAATTAACATATTTTCGTCGCGGTCACGCATTTAATAATGGTAGATATTGTGCCTTATTGTCTTCTTAATCATTATTTTATTATCTCGCTTTGTTTTCGAAGCAAACTGCAAAAGTTCCGTAACGATTTTGATATCTTTTCTTTAATATACACACCGCTATTTGACTGTAATGTTGTTTATTTAATTAAGACGCAAGTTTCGGTCTTTTATGCCATTTTCAAGTGATTGAGTTTATGTCCTGCAATATATATAATGACATAAACTCAGTCATTTGAAAATGGCATAGAAGACCGAAACCTGGGTCGTAATTAAATAAACAACAATACAGTCAAATGGCGGTGTGTTAATTTAAAAATTATTTTATGACTGTTGCTGAGCAACATCAAAAACTGTTTACTGCCTCGGGTATTTTTTCCATAGAGTGTTCCTCCATAAGCGAGGTCAGATACCTGGAAGCGAAACATAATTTATGTTTTACAATTACGGAACTGAATTGACGCGTACACTTTGTATAAATAAGAACATAAGTTGATGAAACAATTTTCGAATTTTCGTTAAACAACATTTTCAAGCGAAAAAGTCAGCTCGAATGAAGGAGACGAATACAGTTGTTACGACGTTACTAGTTATCTAATAAAAAAACGTAATGGATTAGGTAAACAGGCTCTGTTTATTCCCTTAGAAATACAGATTGGTGTGTTTGTACGTATATATTTTTGCTAGCAAATAAATATCGATGATTTGAAGTTTCCATTCACTTCACGGCTCTTTATCATACGAAATCGATCCGATGTTTGCTTTGGCAATTAATAAGTTTTATCGTTGTTAGTTCCTCAGTTCCGATACTATAGTCCGACTTTTTGTATCATGGATGGTATATCTCACTTTCACCGTTGCGGGCTTTAAGGGAATGGACGTGACGTGGCGTCCACTGTGTGTACGCCCTGACATGACATTACGATCCGTTGACGTTTAGTGTGCATCAGCCATTAGATGGCAATGCATTCGCGCAAGGAACATTAAACGCGTTGCATGCGGCTCGGTTTCATGTTTCTCAACAACACAGCTCACAAACAAAACAATTTTTCACTATTATTTACTCATTTGTGGCTCGATGAAGACTTCTTAAAATTAATATCTGGCACAAACAGTCGGTACACGGGCAGACGCGGACATTTTTGCAGATTTTCGACTCTCATATTACCATGAAATCGTTACTTATTTAGTTCCATAATCGAAAAAACCTTTCACACACACATCTATTGATCGAAACATTGATATCACGTTTGCATCTTCATTTGGAGACGCGGCAACTCTTCCCGAAGAAATCTTCGTAGAACTCCGTAACACTTAATGTAAAACAATTTTTTAAATGGGAATTACATTGCACGTCGAAAACTTCCATCAGCGCATGCACAGGGTGCTTTCAACTGGAGCAGCAGACGGTCTCGAAAACAGTTCAAAAACAGAAGAGAGAGGCAATGTCCCGAACACGCTTAGAAAATTGTTCCTGTAATTCTTTCAACGCCGCAATGATTTCCTCAAAATTCGTATTATGTTTACTGCCAAAGAGTTTAGGGAAATGGATCGTGTTCTTTGTCGGAAGTTGCTCGTTCCACAAGGCGATCTTGTTTTTAAAGGCAGTCACCTTCCTCATTAAATCAGAAATAAATTGCTGCTCACCTTTCTACTCAGTGTGCAGTTAAGTTCGCTAAAAATGCGACGTCTGCATTCCTTTCCGGATCTTCTGATTGTGGTATCTGCTTCATTTCCTTCAGAAATTCAACAACAGCGGCTTTTAAAAGTGAAAAGTCGTTCCATACAGGCTGGTCGACTTAACCACAACGTATTTCGCAATAATGTATGACGTCTGCGTACCCTTCGCTCAATTCCATCAACAAATTTTGAAACTATTCAATAGTTCGTGTGGCTTCAGAAAATTTGCTCATTGTACCACGAAGTTCATCACGTGCTGCAAGCCTGCATTTTTAGCGAAAGTACTTCTTGGCGTACAAACAAGGTGACTTCCGTACAAATCGTCTCTTAATCTTTGTAATTTTTTGCTCTTTCTTCGTCAACTAGTTCTTTAATTTCTTTGTGCATGGTGTAGAAATGCCATTGTATAGCAAATGTACGGTACCCGACGATTATGCGAATGCATAATGAATATTGAGAATTCTCATCCTTATCTTGGACAAAATATTCGTTTTTAATGACTTCTCACGATAGATGGCTAGTCTGCCTCTTTTTTGGTGAAAACATACACTGGATCTTTAAACGTCCTTCGTACCTCGAGCAAATAGTGAAGATTTTTTATATCAATTTATTGGCTTTCTGTGCGTGTCTATTCAGCCATTTCAATAATGGAAAGACGGTACGACAGTGTATTGGAGACGATTTTCTTTTCAGTTATGGGGATACCAATGTAAGAACAACACAATACCCAGTCCCGGAGCGAGGAAAATGTACCGTGCGGGGAATAGAACCCAGGCCCCTTCGGGTTTTTTTCTCATTTTGTTCGTTGAATTTGTTCGGTGGGGCTGTCCCATGACACCGGTTCAAGTTCAGTGTTGAGCCGTTGACTCAGTTTTTTGTAACAGAGGGCAGCTAACCCTCTGACCGAACACGCTGAGCTACCGTGCCGGCATTAGAAATCTGCCGCGCTGACCCCGCAGCTACTGAGGTGGACAAAAAATTCGAAGTTTAAACAGCGCTACCACTGCAATTCTGCCGAACTGAAGAAGTCGTGCTGGTCGGAAAAATGCCGCACTAAACGCCACAGCAGTGTCGCATCGCACTGCTAAATGCTATGTCGCGTTGTTATTGCGAGAGGGACCGAGCAAAACCGAGACGTGCCGAGTGCTGCCGGAACAAGCCGAGCCGGACTGCAGGCATGCACTACATTGCGCAATTGCGGACGCGTGTAAAGGAGAGGGAGGGAGATTGCAGTTTAACGTCCCGTCGACAGCACTTCGTTAGTGACAGAGCCCAAGCTCGGATTACGAAAGGGTTAAGGAAATCGGCCGCGCATGTTTCAAAATAACCATTCCGGCATTCTCCTGGAGCGATTTAGGGAAAAACTAAACCTGAATGGCCGGAGGAGGATTTGAACCGTCATTCTCCGAAATGTGAGACCAGTCTGCAACCATTTGCACTCATGAAGTTTTGCGCACCGTGCCCGACTCTTATAGAAAGTCCGTAAAATAGCCGTTCCGATTTCATCAGCGCGGTGAAGAAGTTCTTAGTACCTTTGTAATATTTCTAATAAACAGAGAGTACGATTTTATTACTGATAAATTCTTACGAAGGGGACTGTTCGTGAAAAGAGGTTTAAAAACATTGTCACCCCAATTCATTCTTGACAAACTGTTTTATTACGTCCATCTACATGACGGGCGTTGTGGAAATAGTGCGACGTTATCACTGGTGGAACATTATTACGGTCCAGCGGTTTGGAGACTTGGAGTAACTAAAAAACTTCCTGATTAGTGAAGATACATTCATAGTCCTGTGCACAGAATTAGCGAATAAATCATATGTGCAGCTTCCTGGCCAATTCAGTACGTCTTTTGCTTTATTCCACACAAAATTACGCCGTCCGTTGTAACAAACATTTAGAAAGCAAGTCTAACTTATGGCAATGCGCTAACGCGGTACATGGAGCGGAAACCGATTGTGGAAGCTGAAACGCAATAGCCGGAACGACAGTTCTAGGACCGATAATGGAGGATTTACGTGAACAACCAGAAGTGGAATTGGGAAATGGATGTACGAGAACCTAATTTGGTAGTCCATATAAACGTAGTATAAAACTATCGTTGGTCATGTGACAAGTGTGGCGCAGCGTGTTAGAAAGATTTCCAAGTTATGGCGTTTATAGTACTTTATTGGGGATATCAAATGGCGCTGAGAATATGTCGAATATCTTCTTTAGAGAGGAAACTGATGATGAAAAGTAGATACTGTACGAGTCCTATGGACAAATGTTTTGTTTCTGGTTTTTGATAATGTTTTGTCAATCTATAGGTTATAAGTTTTGTTTCATTTTAGTATTTTATGTGGTGCTGATAGGCGTAAATATTACAGAACCATGAGTTTATTACCGTAAGTCATCTTTGCAAAATACTGATTCGAATTATTTACAGAGGAATGGAAAGACTGCTAGAAGCCGACCTCGGGGAAGACTAGTTTGGATTGCGCAGAAATCTGGGAACACGTGAAACAGTATTGACCCCATGTTGTCCGAATCTTCTTGGAATGTACGCACTCGAAATTTCAGCTGTAAACCTCTCCGTGGTACACAACGCCTCTCTTGTAGCGTATGCCACTGGAGCTTTTTCAGCATCTCTGCAACGCTGTCGCATCGCATAAATTATCTCGTAGCGAAACCTGCCGTTCTTCGTTGCATCTTCGCTGCCGCTTCTATTAATGCTGCTTGATAAGGGTCCCGAATTGGTGAACAGTACCGCGCTACGAAAAAGAGAAACATGCAAAATTGTACTATTTCTGTAGCTGGACGAAAAGAACTTGCTATTAGTTACAAAAGCTGGGCTAATATTCCATATCTTAGGCAAAATTTCGTGTAACCATTGTAATCTTTTCCGGGATATCGGATTTCGTACCGCGGAGAATCGGTCTTGTCACATATACTGAAGTGGGATACCTCCTAATATGGTGTCAGACCTCCTTTTGCCCGGCATAGTGTAGCAACTCGACGTGGCATGGACTAAACAAGTCCTTGGAAGTATTGAGCCATGCTTTCTCTATAGCCGCTAATAATTGCGAAAGTGTTGCCGGTGCAGGATTTTGTGTACGAACTGACCTCTCGATTATAACCTATAAATGTTCGATGAGATTCATGTCGGGCGATCTGGATGGCCAAACCATTCGCTCGAATTGTCCAAAACGATATTCAAACCAATTGCGAACAGATGTTGCACAGTGACATGACGCATTGTCATCCACAAAGATTCTGTCGTTGTTTGGGAACATGACACCCATGAATGGCTGCAAATGGTCTCCAAGTAGCCAAACAGCCGCAGGACCCAGGTTCAAAATGGCTCTGAGCACTATGGGACTTAACTTCTGAGGTCATCAGTCCCCTAGAACTTAGAACTACTTAAACCTAACTAACCTAAGGACATCACACCTATCCATGTCCGAGGCAGGATTCGAACCTGCGACCCTAGCGGTCACGCGGTTCCAGGCTGTAGCGCCTAGAACCGCACCGCACGGCCACTCCGGCCGGCCGCAGGACCCAGTCCATTCCATGTAAATGCAGTCCACACCATTATGGAGCCACCGCTTTCTTGCATTGTGCCTTGTCGACAACTGAGGTTCATGGTTCCGTGCGGCCTGCGCCACACTCGGACCCTACCATCAGCTCTTACCAACTGAAATCGGATCTCGTCTGACCAGGCAATGGATTTCCAGTCGACTAGGGTCCAATTGAAATGGTCACAAGCCTAGGAGAGGCGCTGCAGGTAATGCTGTGCTGTTAGCAAAGTCACCTGCTGCTATAGCCAAATAATACCAAATTTCGCCACCCTACCCAGATACGCTCGTCTTACGTCCCACTTTGATTTCTGTGGTTATTTCACGCAGTGTTACTTGTCTGTTAACACTGACAACTAACGGCCCTGCTCTCACCGCCGGCCACTGCATTGCCCGTGGTGAGAGGTAATGCCTGAAATTTAGTATTCTCGGCACACTCTTAACAGTACGGATCTCGGAATATTGAATTCCCTAACGATTTCTGAAATGGAATGTCCCATGCGTCTAGCTCCAACTACAATTCCGCGTTCAAATCTTGTTGATTCCCGTACCGCGGTAACCCTGTCGAAAACCTTTTCACACGAGTCCCCGCCAGTGCACTGTCCTTTTATACCTTGTGTACACGATGCCTCCATCTGTATGTGTGCATATCGCTATCCCACGACTTTCGTCACGTCACTGTATTGTCGCGACCAGGAATCTCTCAGTTCGTTTAGCAATTTTTGTGACGTGTGGTTTCGGTTTGATCATTTATATTTTCTGGAAACAGTTTTTTATGACATTTACAAATGGGCGTGGTTCTGTCACATCTAAATCAGTCGCCTGTTGTATTGGGCAGTTTAAGAAGTTTTGTGACGGCCCTGCGGACGGAGCTGGTCGGCAGCTTTGCATGCGCGCTTCCCACGCCCCACTGCGACCTCGGCTGCCCGCACAGCCCTATTGTCGGCGAAAGCTCGCCAGCTTCATAATAAGCTCGTCACGAGCACCCTCCATCAGAGTCCGGCGTTTTGTCGCCGAGTTCAACAACGATATACTCCGATAGTGCTGACCCGGCACAGGATGTGCACACCGTGGCCGTTGTAACCAACATGATGTCTGGAGATCCAGGATGCAGTAGGCAACTGGGCCAGGGCTGATGCCGCGATCCACCTAATAGGACTGGTACTTTCGCAGCCAGTACTAGTGTTATCATAAATCCCAATAGAGAGAAAGCAAGAGAAGATTTCCAGAATGACATGAGATTGTTAATGACGTTCGTCAAATAATAAATCCAAGAAGTTTTCTTTCTGGCCGGCCGTTGTGGCCGAGCTGTTCTAGACGCTTCAGTCTGGAACCGCGTGACCGCTACGGTCGCAGGTTCGAATCCTGCTTCGGGCATGGATGTGTGTGATGTCCTTAGTTAGGTTTAAGTAGTTGTAAGTTCTAGGGGTCTGATGAACTCAGATGTTAAGTCCCATAGTGCTCAGAGCCATTTGAACCATCTTTTTTCTTTCTGATGTCCGGTAGCACGTATTAGGTCGAAGAACGACATATTATATACGAGGTGAATCACCTTAAACTCGCACCGCAATTATTGCGGCAATGGAAAGTGCTGTTGATATGCGGTTTTCGCAGAATGTATTGGTAGTCTGGGGCTCGTATTGTTAGCCAATCAACAGACTCTAAAAATACTTAGAAACTGTATTTTTGCGGAAACATACACTTTTGTAAATGGAACGATACATACTGCCGTGTCGTGTGGATAGGGCCTCCCGACGGGGAGACCGTTCGCCTGGTGCAAGTCTTTCGAGTTGACGCCACTTCTGCGACTTGCGTGTCGATGGGGATGAAATGATGATGATAAGGACAGCACAACACCCACTCCCTGAGCGGAGAAAAGCCCTGACCAAGCCGGGAATCGGACCCGGGCCGTTAGGTATGACATGACATTCCGTCGCGCTGACCACTCAGCTACCAGGGGCGGACAACGCATATTGACATTAACAAACTAAAAGTGGGGTAAATTAGAATGTCAGTGATGTTTGTTGCAGAATTCTAGTGCGAGTCGTTAACGAGATATTGTATTCTGAAACGCTTCCATACCGACACTTGGCTGTGCCTCTCGACCTGCGTAGTTGCTAGATGCGATCTCGTTTTTTCGCTTACAGTGTGCTTGTGTGTTCATTGAGGGCATTGCGACTGGCTAGTCAGTGTGTGACAGTACAAACAGTAGGTCGTGAGTATCGATGGGATTTACCAATGCAGAAAAAGCCGACTTGCTCATGGTGTATGGAGAGTGTGCCGGCCACTGTGGCCCAGTGATTCTAGGCGCTTCAGTCTGGAACCGCGCTGCTGCTACGGTCGCAGGTTCGAATCCTGCCTCGGGCATGGCTGTGAGTGATGTCCTTAGGTTAGTTAGGTTTAAGTAGTTGTAAGTCTAGGGGATTGATGACCTCAGATGTTAAGTCCCATAGTGCTTAGAGCCATTTGAACCATTTTTTTTATGGAGAGTGTAGGAAGAATTCAGTTCGTTCTTGTACTGTGTATACTGCAAGAGATCCCAATAGGCGTTAACCATCTGGGCAATTTTTTATCAACTTCATCAACCAGTTTCTAAACATTCTGCGTGGTGTCTGTTTGTTCTATATCGTGTCTCCCTACCACTTTCGCGCAACGACGCTCTGAGCGTGTTTTTTTAGGGAATTGACTAGTTTGAACCTGGGACCTGTTGCTGGTAAGGAGACGTCAGACCACACATGACATTTAGAATTCAGAAGAGTTCAGTGAGACTAGCGATGATATAACCAAATACTTAATGATTTCAGCGTCAGCTCCACTGCACTCCCTGTAAAAGAATCTTAATACTAACTAAATTTAGTGGAAGGGGTTCAAGGCTTTCCTATTTTTAGTTAGCTGGTAAAATAACGTCGAAAAAGCTATATAACAGAAAAATCATCGCATTTTAGATTTTTACTTCAAGTGGCAAATGTGAACACCATGAGCTTTAATTAACGATCGACACTAGTATTACGCAAAAAGGGGATGTAACAGATGAGACTTCTGCAGTTCTGAGTGAAGCCTTATGCGCTCAAAAATGCGGCATGGCGTGCGTTCATTACCTTGTCGGTGTTCGTCAGGGGGCGGCGGCCGGCGCAGCTCCGTCCAGTTCGCCCTCTCGGAAGCAACTCTCTCCTAACTTCTCCTTACTACAATTTACCGAAGTTGGTTTAAAAAAAACTATCTGGCTGTGTTTTCATCTGACCAATCAGGATCTCAATGTTAACCTTAAGCTCTGCCTACAAAAATTCTGTCTATCCAATGAGAAACGTTATACTTTTCGTGGTGGGGCAATGTTTTTAAAGTTTGCAACGTAACAGAGACGCGAAAAAGTCTCACGCTAAAACTTGCAGCTGGTGTGGTCCTTTTAGCGTTATCGTAAGATCTATACTGTTCTTCTGGAGGGCTCTATCTTTTAACATGGGCTGGGGGGTGGTCCTGACATAACAGAGACGCGAAAAAGTCCCACGCTAAAACTTGCGGGTGACGTAGCCCTTTTTGTGTTATCGTAAGATCTATACTGTTCTTCTGGAGGGCTCTAGCTTTTAACATGGGCTGGGGGGTGGTCCTAAAGTAACAGGGACGCGAAAAAGTCTCACGCTAAAAACTTGCGGGTGGTGTAGTCGTAGCGGTTAGCTGGCGACGTGGGTGTCCGTCCCTTATCGTAGGGCCTTCTCGCTTAACACGGTTCTGCTCTCGGCTTCTGTTCTCGTTTCTCCCCTCGGAAATGCGTCTGTCCCACGGTGGGAAGGTATTACATGCATTTAGGGATTCTTGTGTTAGTCTGTGGTATTCCATTTGCTCGCTCGTTACTCGTATTACTTTGGTTAATTTAATGTCACGATTTATTCGGAGCTATGTGACATACTACTGGATTTGCTTATCATGTCAGGTTTTTCATGAAAGGTGTTGGATTTGCCTGACACCTTACAAGTTACGTGAAAGTGATACTGTAACAGCTGGACAACGTCCGCCCACGGTAGCTGAGTGGTCAGAGCGACAGAATGTCAATCCTAAGGGCCCGGATTCCAATCCCGACTGGGTCGGAGATTTTCTCCGCTCAGGGACTGGGTGTTGTGTTGTCCTAATCAGCATCATTTCATCCCAATCGACGCGCAAGTTGTCGAAGTGGCGTCAAATCGAAAGACTTGTGCCCGGCGAACCCGATGCAAACGAACTTTTCCTTTTTAATGTTAAATCGAAAAAGCTTTGTTCTGGCCGCCATTTTGTTTTTCTGCACTGTTGAGTTGTTTGTGATATCGTGTTTCAGATTACTATTAGAAGTTTAAGAATAATAACTAACAAATTCAAATAATCCATAGAAATGGAGATGCCTGAACACATCATAAGAAGACAACCACTTCACAAGAACAAAGTGACGGATTATTTAAAATTTTTCATCTGAAAAGCAGAGCAACATGCAATGAGACACCACTGCCTCTTCCCTTGACTTTCTCGACAGAATGACGACAGCACATGCCGTGACTATCCACAAGCTTTAATATCGATGTGCACTTGTGTTAAATGTTTTTGTACCGCCACTGTAGCCTGATGATGAGGTATAATCTGGAAACATGTTAATAATTAAATAATCTAAGTAGACGACAAATTTTTTGACTAGCAGCGGTATTTGTAAAACTTTTCCATATTTCTGTTTATAAAACCATTTAAATGGACGTCTATTTCCCGGGTATTCAATAGGTGGCAGTAGTTTGTAGGCATTTGTTCTTCTTATCTAGTTTTATAATCCCTCTGAAGCACAAAGAAATACAATAATTTCTTAAGATAAATGAATTAAAAACTTGTGGTGAAAACAGAAAGCAAGCACTCTACCCATGTCTCTGAACTTCCCGCGCTGGCTACGGAAAATCCGGCTGTACTTGTAGATAAAGACTAAATGTTCGCCAACTGCGACCTTGCGAATGAAACACTTGCGTTTCGTCACGAGCAGCTAGCTGCCTTGGCTTAGCCGCGGACTAACAGCCTTCGTGCCTCATCTGCAACAACTTTTGTCTGTTCCTTTAGTTTTCTATATGTCGCACCATTTCCAAATGTAATGGGAAGTTGTTGGTGTTCCTCTCCTCGTCGGGTAGAAAATTAAAGAAAGACGACAATGAAGTATATCGAAAATTGTTGGGTTTTTTATACGGGGTGAACTCAAATCCTACCGACAAAATTTGTTGTTAGGTGCACGTGACCCGTGATCTCCGCTGGCTCTTTTTTGTATTTCGTTTGATTTATTATACCCATTTGTCTTTGTATCTGTATTACAACGAAAATATCTGCACAAAAGTGCAAACGACATCGTTACACAAAAATCATTAGAAACATTAAATAATCTAATTGCGATTGGACACAAGCGATTCCACTTACCACCAGAATTAATCAAATTATATCATAACAGCATATTGACATCAATTGTAGGATATGGATCAGGAATCTGGGCCCACAGACTCACGAGGGTTATGCCTGCCATGGCTGTGAGAAGAGTGCAGCGGAACATGCTACTCAGATCAGTAGGGGCATACAGAACAACACCAGGAGGAGCCCTAACAATACTGATGGGGCTCTGTCCGCTTGACATAAAAATCAGAGAACAGGCAACATGGTACTGGGTAAAAAAGGGTAACAGGGATAAAATAGTTGCTCTAATGGGGATTTACGTGGGGAACAAAATAGAAATCAAACGAAGGGGGGAAGAACTTTGGCAAGAACAATGGGATAATGAAGAAACCGGTCGTAGAACACATGAACTGCTGCCCAATATCAGGGAAAGGTTGCAATTAAAACACTTCACACCGTCACGAGGACTGCTGCACTTCCACACAGGTCATGGACCTTACCCGGCATACCTATGCCGGTTTGGGAAACGGGCTACACCAGCGTGTGACTGTGGGGCCACACCAGGCACCCCGGAACACGTGGTGTATGAGTGCCACCTCTTCGACGACGTAGCGGCGCAATTTCGCCAGCAACTAGCACACCATGACACGTATCACCTGCTCAGGCATGAGGACCATTTCACAATCTTGAACAAGTTGGCCAATGAGATCTCACTCAAAGTGATAAGGGAATATCTCAGGAACAATGACTAAGATCTCACTACACCCAAATTGACTCCACGCACCTGACCTGTTCCGCCGAGGCGTGGACTTGGCCAGCCGCCTCACGGCTGGAATCCGCCACGCCTGGGATTAGGGGGGGGGGGGGGCGCCCAACTACCGATCTGAGACACTCACCGATTTCGACACTAGGTTAGGATAGGTTAGACGTAGGATAAGTTAGGGTAAAAACATTAGTATAGTGCTGCAGCGATCTACAACTCCGGCCAGCCCGGTGCCAGGGGCACGTTCACCGGGATTAGCTCGGTGAACAGGGCCAACAACGTAGGTTTATACTCTGCTGGCACATTTGTAACGCTGCAGGTAGAAGTAGCTTAGTATAAGTAGAATAAAATAACATAGGAAGACAAAATAGTAGTGCCCATAGTGAGAGCAGTAGAAAACTAATATAGAGTAAGCTGTAGTACTAACACCAAACTGTATCAACTAGGACCCACTAATTGTATAAGGTGGTGGGTTGTAATGTATCACATATATATTGAGAAATAAAGATTTTTTTTTAAAAAAAAACGACATCTGTGTGCACTACGTGCCTTTTTTAGGAACGAAATTGATCCATTCCCTCACGATACCTGTGGACAAAAGTAATGCCTTCTTTACTCTTCGCCCTTAAGCTTGCCTCCAGAGTGCTTGGTTCTCCTTGGAGTTTGTTTCTTTGGCAGTGTCAGTTGTACGTTAACGATGGTACACAGCAGTATGGACAGGTTTACTGATGAAGATTTGGCCGACAGACTCCTTGTGTATGGGTCCACTAAATGCTACGGAAGAGCGGCACAACTACGCTACGCACGACGGCAATCGTCACGTACTTTTGCATCATTCTAAAAGTTGCATTACCCTTTGTTATGTGCTGTATGTTTTGGTGATTGCATATTGCAATCTTATGTACTGTTGTGAAGGTATTTTCACAGAAACGAGGGCAACTGGAGTAACAAACGGAATACACCTTCATCTACATGGCTACTCTGCAATCCACACAAGTGCTTGACAGAGAGTTCTAAGAACGACCTTCAGACTACTCTACCGTTTCACTCTCTGACAGCGCGAGGGAAAAATGAACTCTTAAATCTTTCCGCACAAACTGCGATTTATTTTATTACGATCATTATTTCTCCTGTGTCGGTTGGCGACAGTGCTAAATTTTTCATTCAGAGGTGAAAGCTGGTAATTAAAATTTCGGGAAAGATGTCGCTGCAACGAAAATCGCCTTTGTTTCAGAACTGATAAAATTGTGCAGCCCCATCAGCAACAGTGATAATTGAACTTTGGCCTTCTTCAGAAGCGAGTGACACTAAACTACTGCATGCCAAAGTTTGGCCATGTCAAGTATAAATCTGTAGCACCGTAGTAACTAGTCACAATCTACATTACTTGGGCAAAAGAGAAACAGCAGGCCCCACTGCGCGGACGAGGTCGGTAGGCCGCGAGAGCTGCACCGGAACTCCTTTGTTTCAATGATCGCCACCCCAACTCGCTTGTCATGTCCGTTACACTCTTTCCCCTATTTGACGACAATAAAAAACGAGCTGCGCTTCTTTGAGCTTTTACAGTGTCCTCTGTGAATCCTTTGTGGAACGGATCCGAATGCTATAGCAGAGGACGGATAATAATAGTGTAGGCAGTCTCTTTAGTAGAAATGTCGCATCTTCTAAGAGTTCTGCCAATAAAATGCAGTCTTTCGTTTGCCTTCCCCACAACATCATATATGTGATCGTTCCAATTTAAGATGTTCTTAATTGTTATTCCTATGTAGTATTCCTATGTATTTAGTTGAGCTGATAGCCTTTAAACCGAAATAAAACGGATTTTCCTTTATACATCTGGATGATCTCTCACTTTTCCTTATTGGGAGATAAATGCCACTAAATCGTAATTTCATTATTTCTCTGTAACGAACCACAATGGACGACCACTAGCTCTTTATACCAAAATACACAAAATAAATATCCCTGAATATCATCCGAAATTTTGATGGTGGCTTTCGGGTTTACTAACTTGTATACATTTGATACTGCAGTACCAAATGTGTGTACATAAATGGTCATGCTTGGCACTTGGTTTGGTAAGTGGAGAGCTCCACTTTATTCAATAAACAGAAATAAAAAAATGGTTCAAATGGCTCTGAGCACTATGGGACTTAACTACTGTGGTCATCAGTCCCCTAGAACTTAGAACCACTTAAACCTAACTAACCTAAGTACATCACACACATCCATGCCCGAGGCAGGATTCGAACCTGCGACCGTAGCGGTCACGCGGTTCCAGACTGTAGCGCCTATAACCGCACGGCCTAAACAGAAATAGGTCATGGGATTAAAAGCGTTGAAGATCACCATCCTCAGAAAGGTACTGTCATGAATCTGCTTGAGAGGAAAGAAATATACAAGGTGATTCAACTAAGCTGTTCACCTGAGATATTTCAGGAACCGTAGATATCGTAATTATGTTTTCACTAAGATGAATTCTAATGAAAGTCCCCACTAAACGCGGTATAGTGTCTTTTCATAACTATTAATTACAAATATATCGGTATCGACTTCTCTTTTTCAAATGGAAATGTAGTAATTTCTGCTGCTAGTGTCGCAGTTCTGAAAGAGACGAATTAAACGGAGTTTTACTCTTCAAATCGATTACTAGTTTCGGAGTAATTGCAATATTTATAACCACCAAAACCAAAAATAGCAATATCTCGTGTTCATCACAAAATAAATGAAATTATAAAAAATAAACAGCCATCTGACGATGTTCCGGTTGGTTTTGAACCAGAAACTCCAGTATGAACGTATCATTTTTCCCCTCTATTCCTCCTAATATATTTTCTGGTATCTTCTTTTTAAGTTATTCTATCCATCTTGTATTTTGTTGGTTGGGCTTCTTAGCTATTTTACGTGTGTGGATTAACATCGTTCGGACAGGCTTCTTTGAGCTTTTACAGTGTCCTCTGTGAATCCTTTGTGGAACGGATCCGAATGCTATAGCAGAGGACGGATAATAATAGTGTAGGCAGTCTCTTTAGTAGAAATGTCGCTCTGAGCACTATGGGACTTAACATCTGAGGTCATCAGTCTCCTAGAACTTAGAACAGCTTAAACTTAACTAACCTAAGGACATCACATGTGCAGGAAGAGAGTCGGTGAGGTTCTGGAAGGTATGGGTGTATGACCGAACGCCGTGTCATCCTCAGACGGGAAGAGTCACAGGATGTGTATAAAAAGTGGGGGCGGCATGAGGTCGGCACACTGCTCTCGTGTTTGTGAATTAAACTTCTAAATTTCGTTCTTCACTGTCCAGTCATATTAATGTGACCACCAGCCAAAAGCCTGAATAACCACCTTTTGCAGCGCGGAATGCTGCGAGACGTGCAGGAAGAAATGTTCAAATGGCTCTGAGCACTATGGGACTTAACATCTGAGGTCATCAGTCTCCTAGAACTTAGAACAGCTTAAACCTAACTAACCTAAGGACATCACATGTGCAGGAAGAGAGTCGGTGAGGTTCTGGAAGGTGCCGACAGGGATGTGGAGCCATGCCGACTCCAGTGACGTCCCTGTTGACGATCCATGGCACGAACAGCCCGATAGAGGTGGCCCCAGATTTTGGTGGCCAGAGGAATACGTTAAACTAGGCCTGGTGCTCCTCGAACCTCACACGTACACTGTAAGCTGTGTTTCATGTTGCATTGTCTTGCTGTTAGATGCCGTCATGCCATGGAAAATCAAACTGCACGTAGGAGTGAACATGGTACCCAAGGATAGATGAATACTTGTGTTGATCCAGTAGGATTTCCAGAATGACCCAGGGAATGCCCTCCGGCCTGGATCCTTATGACGATTGTTGTAGCGTGTTTGCTTTCAGACGTTCCACGCCGTACACTCAACGGCCATCTGTCCGATGGAGCATAAAACGAGCTTCATCTGAAAAGGCCACCTGTCGCCACTCCGTGGACGTCCAGTTGCAGTATTAGCATGCAAATTCCAGCCTTCGTCGCCCATTTGCAAATTCCAGCCTTCGTCGCCCATTAACATCACTCAGCATGGGTGTATGAACCAAGCGAATGCTGCGGACGACCATACGCAGCAACGTTCTCTGAACGTTGAGGAGACACTGTTGGTAGATCCATTTTCATCTGGGCGGTCAGTTGCTCAACACTTGCACGACTACTCGCCCGTAGACATCTTCGCAGCCATCGTTCAGCCCTGTCATCTATGCGCCGTGGTGCACCACAATCGCCTAGGCGCCAGTTTTGGTTAGCGTCATTTTGTCGCGCACGGTATACTTCAACCGCGACGGCACGTGAACAATTTACAAGCTTAGCCATTTCGGAAATGTTTTCTCCCATGGCCCGAAAACCAATGATCATGCCCATTTGGACGTCAGATAAATCGCACCGCTTCAGCATTACGACTGCAGTGTTTTCGGCGTCCCCCTGGCACACTTTATATACTCTGCACTGCTAGTGCTGCTACCTGCCGTCCCGTTATTACATGTTCACGTTAAATAAAGGTGTTGAAAGGTGTTGGTTACATTAATGTGTAGTTTTTTTTTCTTTTTTTTACCGAGAAGGGCAAATTAATAATTGTCTATGTTAGCGTGTTGTTCGTTCTACACTCCTGGAAATGGAAAAAAGAACACATTGACACCGGTGTGTCAGACCCACCATACTTGCTCCGGACACTGCGAGAGGGCTGTACAAGCAATGATCACACGCACGGCACAGCGGACACACCAGGAACCGCGGTGTTGGCCGTCGAATGGCGCTAGCTGCGCGGCATTTGTGCACCGCCGCCGTCAGTGTCAGCCAGTTTGCCGTGGCATACGGAGCTCCATCGCAGTCTTTAACACTGGTAGCACGCCACGACAGCGTGGACGTGAACCGTATGTGCAGTTGACGGACTTTGAGCGAGGGCGTATAGTGGGCATGCGGGAGGCCGGGTGGACGTACCGCCGAATTGCTCAACACGTGGGGCGTGAGGTCTCCACAGTACATCGATGTTGTCGCCAGTGGTCGGCGGAAGGTGCACGTGCCCGTCGGCCTGGGACCGGACCGCAGCGACGCACGGATGCACGCCAAGACCGTAGGATCCTACGCAGTGCCGTAGGGGACCGCACCGCCACTTCCCAGCAAATTAGGGACACTGTTGCTCCTGGGGTATCGGCGAGGACCATTCGCAACCGTCTCCATGAAGCTGGGCTACGGTCCCGCACACCGTTAGGCCGTCTTCCGCTCACGCCCCAACATCGTGCAGCCCGCCTCCAGTGGTGTCGCGACAGGCGTGAATGGAGGGACGAATGGAGACGTGTCGTCTTCAGCGATGAGAGTCGCTTCTGCCTTGGTGCCAATGATGGTCGTATGCGTGTTTGGCGCCGTGCAGGTGAGCGCCACAATCAGGACTGCATACGACCGAGGCACACAGGGCCAACACCCGGCATCATGGTGTGGGGAGCGATGTCCTACACTGGCCGTACACCACTGGTGATCGTCGAGGGGACACTGAATAGTGCACGGTACATCCAAACCGTCATCGAACCCATCGTTCTACCATTCCTAGACCGGCAAGGGAACTTGCTGTTCCAACAGGACAATGCACGTCCGCATGTATCCCGTGCCACCCAACGTGCTCTAGAAGGTGTAAGTCAACTACCCTGGCCAGCAAGATCTCCGGATCTGTCCCCCATTGAGCATGTTTGGGACTGGATGAAGCGTCGTCTCACGCGGTCTGCACGTCCAGCACGAACGCTGGTCCAACTGAGGCGCCAGGTGGAAATGGCATGGCAAGCCGTTCCACAGGACTACATCCAGCATCTCTACGATCGTCTCCATGGGAGAATAGCAGCCTGCATTGCTGCGAAAGGTGGATATACACTGTACTAGTGCCGACATTGTGCATGCTCTGTTGCCTGTGTCTATGTGCCTGTGGTTCTGTCAGTGTGATCATGTGATGTATCTGACCCCAGGAACGTGTCAATAAAGTTTCCCCTTCCTGGGACAATGAATTCACGGTGTTCTTATTTCAATTTCCAGGAGTGTTTATCACTGACTCTAAAACTCCAATCCCTGGTAGTATCTGTTATGCACTGCCGGAAAAAAATTAGTACACCATTTTAGAGGTTACCATTTAACTCAAGATTTATTGTTGCAACAGTACATATGGAGTACATGAAATGATTATATTTACTGATCAATAGCACAAGCGGTTCTGAATTACCAAGTATGGACCCTTGCTGAAACACTCATGTTAGCACATAGTGTAACCTCCACGGGCGGCTATGTAGGCGATGAGTCTGGCATCCAGTCGATTGTACAGCTGGAGAATATTACTCGACCTGTTCAGGTAGTTCTGCAAGAGTTGTTGGTTGACGAGTCGCACGAGTAACTTCTCGCCCCGTGATATCGCACACGTGCTCTATTGGAGATAAGTCCGCAAATCGTGCTGGCCAGGGAAGCTTCTGCACGTCTTGCAGAGCACGTTGAGTTTCATGGGAAATGTGTGGGCGAACATTATCTTGTTGGAACATCACATCACCTTCCTGTTGCGAGAACAGCAAGAGAACGGACCTAACAACATTCTGCACGTACAGAGCACTGGTAAGCGTTCCCTCAAGTAACTCCAAAGGTAAACGAGAGTTGTAGCTTATCGCAGCCCATACCATAAGGCCTGGTGCCAGTGTGTTTTGGACGAATGCACTCCACGAGACAGCGCCTACTGGCTTGCGTCGTACTCGCAAACGACTATCGCCTTTGTGCAGGCAGAATGTGCTTACATATCGCCATTTCATCTTTCAAGTGATCCGCTGACGGCACCATTCAAGCGGAGCACGTCGACGCTGTGGCGTGCGTAAGTGGAAGGCGGGCTAGAGGTGTGCACGCCTGTAGTCCGACTGCTAATAACCGATTCGCAACAGTTGACATGTCTCGGCTCAGAAGCCCTCTTATACAGGGTGTGTCATAGTTAATGGCTTAAACACATACAGTTGAAAGTACACGATACTAGAAGCAAAAATGTTTCAGTAAACATAGGGTCGAAAATGCATACCTTAAGAGCTACGAGCAATTTTTCATCTTCGATACTGTGAAGCAAATCTCTTCTACTGCAAGCTCTTTGCTTTCCATATTTTGGGAACTGGTAGTATCGACCGAAACAAGAAAAAAAGTCTAGTAAACATGTGCTCTAAAATGCATTCCTTAAGAGCCATGAGCACTTGTTCATCTTTGCTACTTTGAAACACAACTCTTATAATGATCACGTGCTCGTAACTTTTAAGGTATGCGTTTTAGACCACATGTTATCTGGACATTTTTTTCTTATTTTGGTCCACACTACCGCTTCCCAAAATATGGAAAGTAAAGAACTTGCAGTAGAAGAGATTTGCTTCACAGTATCGAAGATGAAAAATTGCTCGTAGCTCTTAAGGTATGTATTTTCAATCCCATGTTTACTGAGACTTTTTTGCTTTTAGTGTCGTGTACTTTCAACTGTATGCGTTTACGCCATTAATTATGGTACACCCTGTATGTGCTGTGGTAGCTGTACGATCTGCTGCTTGCCCTTGTAATACGACGGTCCTGGTGAGCGTCTGTGATAAGTCGACGTCCAGAACTTCGTCTACGGGTGTGAGAATGTTCACGTGACCACTAATGTCAGTATCATTGCACAACTGACACAGCACGTCCAGCTTGTGCGGCAGTTCTCGGAAAGGACCATCCCCCCACTCAGAAGACCACTATTTGATCTCTTTCAAACTCGCTCGGTTGGCTGTAGGGAACATGAATGCATCTCCGTTGCATGATTGTATGTTTACTTCAAACGTTTGCACTACATGGAGCCTTCTGGCTGTGAGCATTCCCTTTCAAAGGATAGACACAGATGGCGCTCTGGTAGCTATGCACAAATGCTATCTGTTGGCAGAAAACGTTGACACCGTTATCATCTAATATCCATCAGGTGGCACATCCCGTCATCGGATCAAAATCGACGTGGTCTTTCCAGATGTACTAATTCTTTTTTATGTTCGTGTATTACTCTGTACCTTGATAGGATCTGTCATTTCTTTCTCAACCAAATCCCATCTGCGCATATTGGTCCTAAGGTTTTTTTTGAGAATTTTTCTTTCTTGTTTTTGATCGATTTTTATTTGGGATCTGCCTCCAAATATCTTTGTTCCAATGTATCCTAGCATATGCTAAGCTCAAAAATGATTACTTTCCTTGCACACTATGTCGCAAACAGTATACGCGATTTAAGAGGTAGATTGCGTCTCGCTGGATTTCGCTAACATGTTCGACATTGTACCACAACATCGACTACTAACCAAGTATGTGATTGTCCGGAGGAATATTTCACTAACCAGCAACATCGTTAGCTATTTATTGTCCTGTCACAACCGAGAGGGACAAATTCCAGGCATCAGGCGTATACAAACACGAGTATCACACTTGTGATGCAGTGTACATAGACATGACATGCAGGAATTTTAAAACACGATAGAAAGAACACATTAGGTGCTGCAAATATGAAACACATCATTCCACGTTTTCAGAACACTTAAAGAACCATAATCATTATACAATCAACTTAGAACAAGATACGAAAATCATTAGGACAAGCAACCACAACATGTGTCTTATACCAATGTAGAGACACTATTATATCCAGAAAGCCACAGCAGACAACAAACATGTGATAAACGACCAGACAGACGTCAGTTCAAACTGCTTGCTAAACTTAACAAAATAAATGAAAAAAGCAATTAAAAATAATCCTTTCGTACTTACAACCATGTTAAAACAAATATACAGGGTGTCCTAGGAGCAATGTTCAATATTCAGGAATATGACAGGAAGGACCATTCGAAACAAAGAAGTCTAGTAAACACGGACTCTACTCAAAATGGCTCTAAGCACTATGGGACTTAACATCTGAGGTCATCAGTCGCCTAGATTTAGAACTACTTAAACCTAAATAACCTGCCCGAGGCAGAATTCGAACATTCGACTCTACAATGCGTATCTTAAGAGCTATGAGCACTTCTTCATCTTCGATACTGTGAAACAAATCTCTTCTGCTTCGATGTCTTTACTTTCCATATTTTAGGAGGAGGCAGTATGGGCTAAAACAAGGGAAAATTGTCTAGTAAACATAGGATCTAAAGTGCATAGCTTAAGAGCAGTGAGAACTTGCTCAGTAGAAGAGATGTGTTCCACAGTAGCGAAGATGAACAAGTGGTCCCACCTCTTAAGGTATGCATTTTAGAACTTGTGTTTACTAGACAGTTATTTCTTGTTTTGGTATATACTACCTCCTCCCAAAATATGCCACGCACACACACACACACACACACACACACACACACACACACACACACACACGCGCGCGCGCGCACAGGGATATGCCCCTGATATCAGAAATATACGTTGAACAGTTAGTAATAACACACAACACCATCTGAAGCACAACATCAAGTAAACAAATGTTCATTTCCCAGTGCTACCGACCGGTGTGGCCGAGCGGTTCTAGGCGCTTCAGTCTGGCACCGCGCGACCGCTACGGTCGCAGGTTCGAATCCAGCCTCGGACATGGATGTGTGTGATGTCCTTAGGTTAGTTAGGTTTAAGTGGTGCTAAGTTCTAGGGGACTGATGACCTCAGATGTTAAGTCTAATAGTGCTCAGAGCCATTTGAACCAATCCTAGTGCTGTGGAAACAAAATTTCTTTTCGCAGTAAGCACAAGAATAACAGTTGCAAAATAGGAAAAATAGCGCATATACACCAGCATCTAATAAGTTTGTAGTATACATTTGTACTATCACCACATCATAGATAAGCAGAAAGTGCCAGAACTGTTTAGATCCAAGTACGTTGCACTGGACGGCGAATGTTCCACAGGAAATGTAACATCGGGTTTGCGCAGCGAAGCGAAACAGGGCCTCAGATGTCTTCAGATTATACAGAGTGGACATTAATAAAAGCGACAAATTTCAAGGACGTATTCCTGATTGGAAATGGAGGGAAAAACGTCCTCTCAACATGTGTCCGTTAATGCTTCGTTGGCACGGCGGATGGCGCTGACGAATGACAGTTCCTCTGACCTCGTACCGTGTCTTCGTGTGTGTTGAAGGCTGTGTGATAGACGCGCCGCACTGTAAGCAGCAGAATGGTCCGGTCGAGAACAAGTGGAGATGGTGTTTGTGTACGGCCAACCAGATGGAAACGGTCGAGAGGCAGCACGGCTGCGCCATAACAAGTACCCTCACAGACACCAACCACGTCTCGTAACATTTCAAGCCCTTTTTGGGCGTTTGTGTGATCATGGGTCCTTTCAGACAGACGAACGTGGAGGGAGGAGGCGGACTCTGCGTGCACCAGATCTGGAGGATCGGGTTCTACAGAATATTGAGTCAAACCCTAGTAAAAGCTCCAGGCAAGTGGCCCACCAACATACGATTGTATGTATCGTGCATGACAACCGCTATTATCCTTATAACCTGAAACGAGTGCAAGCATTTCCGCAGGATTTTGTTCAAAAATGGTTCAAATGGCTCTGACCACTATGGGACTTAACATCTGAGGTCATCAGTCCCCTAGACCTTAGAACTACTTAAACCTAACTAACCTAAGGACGCCACACATCCATGCCCGAGGCAGGATTCGAACCTGCGACCGTAGCGGTCGCGCGGTTCCAGACTGAAGCGACTAGAACCACTCGGCCACTAGCGGCCGGCAAGGATTTTGTCCATGGTTTCTTTCAGAGTATGCTGATACAATAGCTCCATACTTAGCAGCCATACACAACCGCTCGCTCGTAGGAAGATCCGCACCCAGAGAAGGGAAAGTTGCGCAAGTCATACCAATACCCAAGAAAGGTACCTTTTTACCTTCATTTCCGGTCAGGAATATTTCCCTACAGTTTGTCGGTTTTATTAGTGTTAATCCTGTACAGTGTGGTCTGAATAGCTAGTAAGGGAGCTGCAGGTTACGTTCTGACCACTCTCTATAAATGATTTGTGAGATAGGATCAGCAGCACTCTAAGATTGTTCGCTGACGATGCAGTTGTGCACAGGAAAGTATCGTAAAGAACTGCAAAAAGACTTGGCCAAACTAATACTAATACTAATAAATGACAGCTTTTCTTCAATGTGGGTAAATGTAAGGTAATGTCTATAACAACAGAACAACCCGATAATATATGATTACAAAATCAGCACATATCATCGTATAAGTATTTAGGGCTAATACTAAGAAGAGATGAGGCCATTGCGTACAATCAGTATTAGGAAAGACGAATATAAGATTAAGATTTGTAGAAAGGGTTTTGGGAAAGAGCCGTGCATATGAAAAGGAAATCGCATACGGCATCCTATTACGAAAAGTTCTAGAATATTGTCGCCGTGTTTCGAGTCTGTCAAGTAAACGTGACAACACACATCGAAAGATTTCAGAGACGTGCTACTAGAATCGTAACAGGTCGTTATAGCCCCTAACGAAAGAGTAACAGAAACGCTCGGGAAATGGATATGAGGACCCTTGGAAGAAATACTACGTAGTTCTCGAGAAACCGTGTTGGAAAATGGCTGTTCCACCATTATGCTGCCAACAACATCTCGCGGAGGGATAATCGGAAATACACTGCCCAGTCACATTACTGTGACCACCTGTCAAAAGCCTGGCAACGGCCTTGCCGCAGTGGATCCACCGCTTCCCGTGAGATCACCGAAGTCAAGCGCTGTCGGGCGTGGTCGGCACTTGGATGGGTGACCATCCAGGCCGCCATGCGCTGTTGCCATTTTTCGGGGTGCACTCAGCCTCGTCCAATTGAGGAGCTACTCGACCGAATAGTAGCGGCTTCGGTCAAGAATACCATCATAACGACCAGGGGAGCGGTGTGCTGACCCCATGCCCCTCTTACCCGCATCCTCCACTGAGGATGACACGGCGGTCGGATGGTTCTGGTAGGCCACTCGTGGCCTGAAGACGGAGTGTTTACCTGTCAAAAGCCTGAATAACTACCTTCTGGAGCGCGGACTGCTGCTGCGAGACTTGCGGGAAGAAAGTCAATGAGTTTCCGGAGGGTACCGACAGGGATGTGGAATCATGTCGATTCCAGTGCTTTGGCCAGCCGGGCTAGGTTTCTTGGCTGAACCATGGCGTGAACAGCCCGATCGAGGTAGTCCCACAGATTCTCAATTGGGTTTAAATCCGGGGAGTTTGGTGGTCAGCGGAGTATGATAAACTCATCTGGTGCTCTTCGAACCACGCACATACACTGAGAACTGTGTGGCACATTGCATTGTCCTGCTGGTAGATGCTATCGTGCCGAGGAAAAACAAACTTGTGTCGAACCATCGTGCCTTCCGGAATGAGATCACCCAGGGAATGCCTCGAAAACATTCCCCAGACCATAACGCTGCCCCTCCGACCTGGGCCTTTACAACGATTGTTACAGGGTATTTGCTTTCTGTCGGATAGAGCATAAATCGTGATTCAACTGACAAGGCCACCTAGCACCTCTCAACGGGCGTCCAGTTGCGGTGAAAATTCCAGTCTTCGTGGCCGATGAACGCCAGGCAGTTAGCATGCGTGCATGGACTAGGAGCCTGCTGTGGAGGTCCATATGCGGCAACGTTCGCTGAACAGTCCTTGAGGAGTCACTGTTGGTAGACCCTTTTTTCATCTGCCGGCCGGAGTGGCCGCGCGGTTAAAGGCGCTTCAGTCTGGAACCGCACGACCGCTACGGTCGGAGGTTCGAATCCTGCCTCGGGCATGGATGTGTGTGATGTCCTTAGGTTAGTTAGGTTTAAGTAGTTCTAAGTTCTAGGGGACTTATGACCACAGCAGTTGAGTCCCATAGTGCTCAGAGCCATTTTTTTCATCTGGGCGATCAGTTACTCAACAGCTTCATGCCTATTCGCCCGTACACATTTCCACAGCCGTCGTTCATTCCCGTCATCTATGGCCAGTTGTGCATCGAAGTTTTCTCGGCGCCGGTTTTGTATAGCGCAATTCTGCCACGCACGGTATACTTTAACCGCGGCAGCACGTGAACAGTTCACAGACTTAGGCTGTTTCGGAAATGCGTCCACCTTGGCCCAAAAGCAAACGATCATTCCCGTTTGGACGTCAGATAAATCGCACTGTTTCCGCATTAAGACTACGACTGTAGTGTTTTCCACGTGCCCCTGACATACTACCCTGCACTTCTAGTGCTACCACCTCCCGTCTGTGAGTAATTATTGCACGTTGAAGTCGAGCATAGGCGGTAAAATGTAAATGTCGTGTGACTAGGGCCTTCAGTCGGGTAGACCGTTCATCGGGTGCATGTCTTTCGATTTGACGCCACTTCGGCGACTTGCGCGTCGATGGGGATGAAATAACGATGATTAGGACAACATAACACCCTGTCTCTGAGCGGAGAAAATTTCCGACCCAGCCAGGAATCGAACCCAAGCCTTTAGGAATGACATTCTGTCGCGCTGAACACTCAGCTACCGGGGGAGGACACATAGGCGGTGGTCGCAGTAATGTGGCTGGAACGTGTAGGTAAGAGAGATGAGGGCGCATGCTGAGCATTTAGACAGTCATTTTCCCTCGCTCAGTACGTGTATTGTGTAGGAAAGGAAATCAGTAATATTGGTACGATGTACCCTCCTCCATGCTATATACAATGCCTTGCGGAGTATTTATGTAGATGTAAGTTTCAGATGCGTAAAAAGCTTCTGTTTTAACGACTGAGTTACAACGTTGTAGTTTTCCTTTTCGAGATACAGATTTTTTGTTGTATCTGTTCGAGTTGATTTTTATGATCTTTGTAGTTTTGCAATTCTTTCTTTGTTAGCTTCCCGATTGAGCCCATCCGTTTCAATATTACCCCTAAATAGTTGAATCTGTTTATTTGGAAAACTTCGACTAATTTGGCGACTGAAGATTGATTGTTGAAACTTCTTGTCCCTTTCACATATAGTCTCACCTCATACGAAGCTTGGGAGTCCAGTTTTCTCGCTATTTCAAGGAGTTTCTCTACACATTATGTACTTCTGGTCTGTCATTAGACAGGATTGCAATGTCATCAGCAGAGGCTAGACAATGGAGGCTAATTTTATTTTTGAATCTTCTGCCAATATTTATATCTTTACTTTCATGTTGCCATTTCCTGATAGCCTTTTCCAGAATAAATTGAACAGTAATTGCGATAATCCATCTCCGTATTACGTCAACTCCGTGTCTGGACCCCTGTTTTGATTTCAAATGGTTCAGTAAGGTCCCCCCAAACTGTACTTTTGATGTTGTCTTGGTGAGAGCTTTTTCTGTAACCACTTCTCTTGGGTAAAAAAGAAGGGTCACAATCACTTCCAAGGGCAACGCCGTAAGTTACTTCTCTACCTGTCGATGACTCTCCAGCTAGGTCAACTTGCTACTTCCACCCTACCAAAAATCCTTAATCACGTTACAAATTTCGTTTGATACCTCATGTGATCGTACTTTCGCTAATAAACGTTGACGTGGCACTGAGTCCAATGCTTTTCGGAAGTGAAGACATACTACATCCACCTGATTGCCTTGATCCATGGCTTTCAGAATGTCATGTGAGAAAAGCGCGAGCTGGGTTTCGCATGACCGATGTTTGCGGTATCCATGCTGGTTGGCAGAGTTAGGACATTCTGTTCGAGATACCTCACTGCATTTGAGCTTACAGTATGTTCTAAGTTTCTGTAAGTCTGGATGCCAACACGTTAGCCCTTAGAAGTTTCCTCAAAAGTTTCTAGAAATCCATTTACCTAGAGATGGGCGTGGAACAAGGTCCTCGTATTTGTGAAGCGCACATCACATCCTCGTCCACGAAGCACGCCTGCCCAGAGCATGGATCACGTGATCTCTGTCACGTAACACCTTTATCTTTTGAAGATTGCCTTCGTTTCCCTCGCCTCTTTATTTATAGTGCGTTGCGCAGCGACGCGATACGTTTTATCACTCGGCGCCAAAGTTTAGCAGAAACTGAAAGTCAGCCGGAGGCTCACCGAATCAGTCGACGAAACACACAGCTCACGGTTTAATACAGCACTGTAGTTTTCTGGAACTCAGTAGTATCATGAAAATTTTTGTCCATGGTTCTTTTCTACAGTGACTAGTTGGTCTAACTTGTAAACACCATGGGAATAATTTGTATTCATTATATTACAGTTCTCACCGAATAAGGCTTCTGACTTCGACTGCTAAGCTATGCTTAGTGTCTTAGGGAAACACAGTGATCGTCTTGTAATTTTATTTGTTTAATATTTCAACCTAATGACATTAAACAAATGATAGCAGCTCATCGGACCACACTACACGCTGGTTGTGACATACTGCCCAGTGTCTGTGTTGTTTGGCCCATACAAGACGTACGGCTTTATATGCAGCTTGTGAGCCGTATCCGTTTGCTAGCTAACCGACTCAAAATATTCATTGCGTGCAGTTCCTTGTATGCATCGTGGACACGTTGGGTACCCCGCACCGAAACAGCAAAAAATCAGGCAGCTTTATTAGAGATCTAGTCATGGACACGTCCGAACACGAGAGCTCTTTTCTGTCATTCCGTCACGCCTATACGTTGACCTATCTTACTGCACTGGCACCTAAACACCACTTTGCTCCCATGACTTAAGTCAGCTGTAGAGTCTGTCATGACACCGGCTCGTAGCGGTTCTACACTATTTAGAAAGCTTCGAAGCGACCAGTGTGCTATTTGAAGGGCATCGCTTTGAATCGAGTACGTGGATCAGCCTCGATACGAAGCTGAGCATTTATTGTGTTCAACTCGCGCAGCGGCCAGAGCGTACGGTGAAATCGGTTTCACGTGAAACGGATGTTGGTATCGTTATGCTAGTATGTTACTAAAGCTGTGTGCAGGCGCGGCCAAAGCGGGCGGAACAGTTGGCCAGGCTCTGTCGAAAGGCGCCCAGTTGCTGCAACGCGCCGCACCTAGACCACTTGCGACACGCTACTAAATATTGGTGTCCCGCCGCACTGATACGCGGGAACGCTATGTTACGAAAATACTGTATCTGATCAAGTATCGGGACACCTGTTGCGGACATTAATATGGGGTGTGTCCACCCTTTGTCTTTATGACGGCTTGAACTCTGCTGGGGACACTTTCTGTGAGGTGTCTAAATGTCTGGAGAAATGGTGACCGTTTCTTCTTCGAAAGTCGAAACCAGAGACGGTAAGGTCGCAGGTGCGAATCCTGCCTCGGGCATGGATGTGTGTGATGTCCTTAGGTTAGTTAGGTTTAAGTAGTTCTAAGTTCTAGGGGACTGATGACCTCCAATGTTAAGTCCCATAGTGCTCAGAGCCATCGACACTCAGGGGCAGGCCAGTCCATTTCAGGAATTGCCTTGCAGATACATCTTCGTGGTGGGGTAGACTGTCGTGCTAATACAAACAATCATCATCTCCGAAATGTTCCTCTACTGTATGCTGTCCACAATTCTGTAAAATGTGCTCATACAATTTCGTATTTAGCGTTTTCTTAAGCGCAATAAGATGTCCACAACCTAACCGCAAAGAACACCCCAAATACTGTAACACCACTCCTGTGTACTTCAATGTTGGTACTACACCTGATGGCAGGTAACGTTCTTCAGGCATTCGCCAAACCCACAGCTTCCCATCGGATTGCCGCAGGGTATAGCGTGATTGATCACTTCAAATAACTCATTTCCAATCATCCATTTTCCAGTGGCGTTGCTTTTTACAGCACCTCAAGCGTCACTTAACATTGACTATTGAACTGTGTGGCTTATGAGGAGCTGCTCGGCCATTTTACTCCATTCTTTTTAACCCGCTACACGCAGTCAGAGTGCTACTTGGACTTCTGATAGGACTGTGGAACTCACGGGTGATTCCATTCGCTGATTTTATACAGTCACCTTACGCAACCTTCGACGATCCCAGTTTTTGTCCGTCAGTACATGAGATCTTCCTGGCCATGATTTAGCTGTGGTTGTTCCTTCGCGTTTCCACTTCACAGTCCTGTCAACAAGAATCGACGTTGGTAGCTTTAGAAAGCTTGAAATACCCATGATGGATTTGTTACTCAGGTGACATCCGATGTCTAATCCACGTTCAAATCACTGAGCTGTCCAGGCGGACCCGTTGTGCTGTTGCTGCTTCTTATGCTGGCTGGTCCGCCTCTCGTGGCATCTAATTGTCAATACCGGATACTTCTGATCGATAGTGATTCGTGTGCTGTTACGTGGCGCTGTTGGAATAAAAGCATTCCTTCCACAGAATATGGTTTTGAGAATATAAGGGAAAGTCATCTAGTGTCGACCACGTAAGCTTTTTCGAAATTAGAACTTTTTTGAAGGTTGTATTGGAACGTTCTTCACACTAAAGAATACTACGACACCTTACTGAACAGAACAGTAAAAACGAATTTCATAAGAATCTACGGTCGTTGATTTTTTATAGATTTCGCCGTTTAAATTTTTTGAGGGTTGCATCGGACGTGAAATTGTAACGTGCAAAAACTTAGTTTTATTGAAAAAAATTGAATTTGGTCGTAAATGGTTATAAAAATTAAACTAGAAGAAGTACAAGTTTTACTAACTTACCACGATGGGAGAAAATTGACTCAAATACAGAAATATTCATTGTAAAGTTTTGAACAGAGAAGGTCTAAAATAAAATTTTGATTCATCTGTAGTGAAGTATTGATTCCACTTGTAGTGGGCCCAGTTCTCATGGGCTCAACCCTCCATACGTTGCATCGAATCCTCTAACGTTTCATTCATCATACAGTATCGTTTCCTGTTCTTCGTTGAATGTTCTCGGAAAAGAATTTGTTACTTTTTTAAACATGTTTGAATGGTCACTTCTTTGTCTTCCTGTAAAGCTTTCAGTCTGTCACCTAATGTACCGCTTTGAATTTAATACGAGGGTTTTCTAGAAAGTAAGTTCCGATCGATCGCGAAATGGACCCACAGTGAAAACCCGATGAAGCTTTGTACAGGTGTGTTGGGTAGTGTCGTATGTCCGTCGATCGCATCAAAACGCTCTTTTCAGTTGAGAGCGCACTGTGAGCGAGTAAAGGTGCCTAGAACAACGATGTAACGATGTCTTCCCGCCAAGTAGGAGGGCCCGCTGAGAGGCTTCGCCTTAATGAATACAGCCCACCTAACACAAGTGCCACACACTTCCTTCTTCATGGCAGTTCACAGCCGCACTCTGCAGGGGCAGTGAACACGCCCCTGCAGCCTTTTCGGTGGGAAGTGTTCAATCACGCACAACACAGCCCTAATTGGCTCGTCCTGAGTATCATCTCTGTTTACATGGTACACTGGATACGAAGACAACACTTGGGTGCAGGCTACACGCTATAGACCAGCGTAGAGAATTATCGGAAATCACAGGTGGCTGCCTTCTATGACCATTCCGCGAGACATATGTGGAGGAAGTAATATGTAACTTGACGTTTCTTGGAGCGTACGCTCTGTAAATTTCAACAGTAAACCACTCCGTGATGCACTACACCTCTCTTGTAGCGTCTGCCATAGGAGTTTGTGGAGCATCACCGAACGTTCTCGCGTCGACTGAATGATTCCGTGGCGGAACGCGCCGCTCTTCGTTGGTTCTCATCTATCTCTTCTATTATGTCCACCTTTGGCACGGATACCAGTGGCGACGCGTCGTGGCGTGGAAGCAGTGAGGCTTTGGTAGGTCGCTGGAGAGAGTTGGCACCACATCTGCCCCCACAAGTCACGTAATTCCCGTAAATTCCGGGGAGGGGGCGATGAGCTCTGACGCCACATTAATCACATCCCAGATGTGTTCGATCGGGTTCGGATCTGGCGATCTGGGGGCCAACACATCAATTGGAACTCGCCACTGTGTTCCTCAAACCACTCCATCACACTCCTGGCCTTGTGACATGGCGCATTATCTTGCTGAAAAGTGCCACTGCTGTTGGGAAACATCATCGTCATGAAGGGGTGTACACCTCTGCCACCAGCGTACGATACTCCTTGGCCGTCATGGTGCCTTGCACGAGCTCCACTGGACCATTGGATGCTCATGTGAATAATATAGCCGCCGGTAGCTTGTCTCCGTCCCGCAGTACAGGTGTCAAGGAGCTGTTCCCCTGGGGATGACGGATTCCCATCCTCCCATCGGCATGATGAAGAAAATATCGGGATTCATCAGACCATGCAACGCTCTGCCACTGTGCCAGCCGGCCGCTGTGGACGAGCGGTTCTAGGCGCTTCAGTCCGGAACCGTGCTGCTGCTACGGTCGCTGGTTCGAATCCTGCCTCGGGCATGGATGTGTGTAATGTCTTTAGGTTAGTTAGGGTTAAATAGTTCTAAGCCTAGGGGACTGATGACCTCAGATGTTAAGTCCCATAGTGCTTACAGCCATTTGAACCATTTTGAACCACTGTGCCAACGTCCAGTTCCGATGGTCACACTCCCATTTTAGTCGTAGCTGCCGATGTTGTGGTGTTAACATTGACACTTGCGAGGGTTGTTGACTGCGGAGGCCTAATGTTATGGTTTAATTGCTCTGAGCACTATGGGACTTAACTGCTGAGGTCATCAGTCCCCTAGAACTTAGAACTACTTAAACCTAACTAACCTAAGGACATCACACACATCCATGCCCGAGGCAGGATTCGAACCCGCGACCGTACGGTCGTGTGGTTCCAGACTGTAGCACCTAGAACCGCTCGGCCACTCCGGCTGGCGCCTAATGTTAGGATTGTTCGGTGCATTGTGTGTTCAAACACACTTTTATTCTGCCCAGCATCAAAGTCTGATGTTAGTTCCTCCACACTTCGTCACCTGCCCTGTTGTACCAGTCTACCCAGCGTGCGACGTCTGGCATCTGTAAATGGATGATGGCCGGCCAACTCCACGACGTCTGGACGTGGATTCACCTTAGTTTCGCCACGTGTTGAAGACCCACACCTCAGAACTCCTCGAACACCGGATAAGTCGTGCAGTTTCCGAAATGCTCGTGCTGAGTCTCCGGGCCACTACAATCTGCCCTCGGTCAAACTCAGATAGATCGGGTACCTGCCCCATTCTGCAAACGGGCCTGACGCTCACTGATACTACATGCACAGTGCGTGTCTTTAAGTAACAGTCACTCCTCGCCAGACGACGCTGCTATTTCCTGGGCGGGTTTATATCGATAGTGGGTCGGTGATCATAATGTTCTGGCTGATCGATGTACATTTGCTTAAGATTCTCTCAATGAATCTCAGGGCAAAGTCTTTTCCTACATTTTGCTTTAGGTTGTGTGTGTGTGTGTGTGTGTGTGTGTGTGTGTTTGTGTGTGTGTGAATTCCTATGAGACCAAACTGCTGAGGTCATCGGTCCCTAGACTTACACACTACTTAAACTAACTTATGCTAAGAACAACAAACACACATCCATGCCCGAGGGAGGACTCGAACCTCCGGCGTGAGGGGCCGCGCAGTCCGTGACATGGCGCCTCTAACCGCTGGGCCACTCCGCGCTGCTCATTTTAGGTTGCTCTGGATTGCTACTGCTAGATATTTTACGGTAGTTATTGTTTCTAGTGATTTGTCACCAATAGTGTGATCGAGCAGTACTTCTCTCTTCGCCTACACGAACACGTTACATTTATTTACTTTCAGGGTCAACTGCGTGTCCATGCACCATTCGTCGCTCGTTTGCAGTCTTCCTGCATTCCGCTGCAATCTTCTTGCGCTGCACACCTTACTGAATGAGGAACGACCTTGCTAACTGAGGCGGTAGTCGAATGACAGAAAGTCTGGGTTGAAGTCTCAGGTAATCTCCGTGCTCTTGGGTTCGACATACACTTTTTGCAACTTTGTTTTTTACTGTTAAATCCGCAACCTTGTGCTTTATCTGTTATTGTGTATCCCACGACTTTATCGTACGAATGGAATGCATCCAAATTAACTGACAAGAGACGTTTCATTACCAGTGTAAACCAGTTTTGCTTATCATTGCATACCGAGTGACAAATATCCACGTAAAGTAGCTTTCACCCATTGTTCTCGATGCAAAGAATTTCTCTTATTTACTTGTCCGTGGAGTATTGGTCATTAAAACTGCATCATCGGGAAGGGTAAAAATTAACAAGATGTTACTTATTTTGCGTGTACGGTTTAGTAGGAAGAATTCACGATTAAATTTTTATGTCATTCGGTGGTATGCTGGGTGAGAAGTTTGGTACACTTCCGACAGCAGCGATGGCTTTAAAACGAATGGGCGGCGAGTCGGACTGAGCGTGGATGGCAGATACGGGTATTTCATTGCATGCTGCTTCAACTCTAGTTCATCAATGGTGGCGTGCCAGTTTCCCGACAACCTGTGGCCAAATGTTTTCAGCGGGTGAGAAATCTGGAGACACACTGGACTCGCATTCGGAGGGAACATGGGTTGAAATCTGCGTCCGACCATCCAGATTTGTGTTTTCTGTGATTTCCATAAATCGCTCGAGGTAGATGACGGGAGTACTTCGGAACGGAACAGCCGGTTTCCTTCCCCATCCTTGAAACAGTCTGAGTCAGTCCTCCGTCTCTAATGACCTCGATATCAACGGGATACTAAACCCTAACCTTCTTTCCTTCCTTAAACCTGGAAAACGTGCTGATCAGGACAACAATCGAACACCCTCTGCGTCGATGTAGTTTAGGACTGCCCAGGCAAATTGCGGTCGTGCGTTATCGTATTGAAAGATACCACCACGGAGACCTCGATGATAGGGCACAGCCACCGGCCTTAACATGACATTAGTGTAATGGCTGGTGTCCAAATTGCCGGTGATGGGCACCAAGGGTGATGGTTTTGTGTAATCAATGGCACCCCTGTCCATCGTGCCAGGTGCTGGACTATGACAAATGCAATCTGGCACGTTCGTTTCCCTCGGAGCCTCCACACAAGGATACACCCATCGCGATTCTATACACAGAACTGGGGCTCGTCTGAGGAGACGACGTGATGGTACTCCGGTATCCAGTGTTGTCGCTAGGCGCACCACTGCCGGCGCTCCTCTCTCTGCTGCTCGTGTCAAAAGGGTAGCCGCAAAAATAGTCGCCTGCTGACAGTCCGTTGTGCACCAGATGGCGCACTTCTCTTGCTGATAACAAGCTCATTTCCCGACTCGAGGTACATGGCTGTACAATCCTGAATAGCCGAATGAATAATCGTGTCTGTCCTCTCGGGCGCTAGTCGTGTGCGCCCATTGAGCTTCTGCATGGTGCTGAGTATGATCTGTCTGAAACCCTAGATTTCATTATCGCACGACACGCGTGAGATCTCAACTAATTGTAGCAACACTAAACAACAGTCTCAGTAGGCTACGATCCTGCTGCTGTCGAACATCAACGCGTGCTGGTCCTCTTGGGCGCTATTTGTTGGGCCCATCGACGGCCTGTATGGCGTTGAACATGAACCGTATGAAACCCTCGTTTTCATATTCGCACACCACTCGTTCGATTCCGAATAATCCTAGCAACAATATCGTGAAACAATAAACCACTATCTCGGTAGGCCACAATCCTGATGCTGTGATGTCACGGCACACCTGACAGGCCCTCTGGGTGTATTCTCTTCAAAGAAGAACAGACGGAGAGTAATTGTGCTTGGGAATCCACACCACACAGTGACATACGGCGAGTGCAATAGCTTTTTGTACACAATACGCGGTTTAGCATTGCCCCAAAGGCGGCAGCTCTGTGTATTCAGTGCACGCTGTAGTGTAAACTGTGCTTAATGACTCCACAGAATATTGCCCGGTCAGAAACCGAAGAGAAAATTCAGATTGTTGCCGCGGATCATGAGATATCAGTTGCTACACCGTCTGGATCTTGTACGGGTACCAGTGTAAAATAGACTGCAAAACTCTCCATACTGTTGACTATGGTATGAAAAGCTCTTGTGACACTGCACGAGTACTAGCAGTACCCAGGCCATGTGCTGTGTCAGTTACAGGAACAGCAACCTCATCAATAACTTCCACGGGGATATGACGCCTTCCTCTTCCAGTTGCCACACGAAGCTCACCCGTGTTTTCGAATTTCAGTATCATCTTCTTTAAACCATTTAACAACATCGGGCCTCTTCTCAGGCCTTAAAACTCGGCGGTACTCTCTCAGTGCAGGACTTTAATTGCTGCTTTTAGCATAAAACTGCTTCACTAAAAGCGCACTGTCTCTGTTCTCAATAGTCATACTGTTCGCTCACGTTATGGCTTGTCAGATGACAGAATGGGCGTCACACCTTCATGCTAACAGTGTACACCGCCATATTTGGACCTGGTGGCCAAATATCGAACACTTTTTCCCAGCGTAAATCGGGTCGGCATTAACGCATTTGCATGTCTAACAAGTTTCGTTGTCATACAGCTCACATTAGACCTCCGTGAGTAGCTGCACTTTAATTATAACCACTCTGTATGTTGGTGAGGAAGAAGTCAGTTGAGAGATTGAAAGGAAAATTGGAAATTTGTGGTAAGTTCTATGGGACCAAACTGCTGAGGTCATCAGTCCCTAAGCTTACACACTACTTAATCTAACTTAAACTAACTTAGGCAAAGGACAACACACACACCCATGCCCAAGGGAGGACTCGAACCTCCGACGGGGGCAGCCCACGAACCGTGACAAGGCGCCCAAGATCGCGCGGCTACCCCGCGGCTGAGAGATTGGACCCAAGCTCTCTGCAGCGTAGACACACTGGACCTACATCAGGAATAATTCTCTGGGGAGCGATTTCCTACATCAGGAACACTCGTCGTTGTCCCAATAAGCTTGACAGTAAATTGGTGCCGCAGGCTGTTGATTGACCCGGTTTGCTAAGTTCATTTTCAATATTTAAGGGGGTATCGACCAGTTGCCTCTGCCTGCGAGATCACCAGATCTCTCTCACGTTGAGTGTGTATGGGGCCTTTGGACCAGTAGTAATATTAACCGATGCTGTATGAGCTTACAAGTGCACAGAATTACTCACCAGCACGACACAATGCATACGCGGTTGCATGCTTGTATTCCAGATCGAGGCGACTGTATATGTTGTTATTAAAGGTACCACTATATCACATTTCTTCTCGAACATTCCTGTGGCCTGAAACTTTAAATCAAGTAAATGTGTTACGTAGGCAGTTATTTAGCCTAAATTTTATTCCTCGAAGCTGGTGTCCTCTTGGTGTTGTGATTATGCTTTCCACCGTTGTATAAATAAAATTTTATATTTTCTAAGGTGTAACAATTTCAGCTGTACGAAACAGATTCTGCATCGTGATCTTCGAAATAGTTTATTTTTTATTTATTTTTATTTTTTTTAATCAGAAACCGATATGTAGTGACCTAAACACTTTCAAAGCAGTAATCTCCGAAAACTCCCAACAAGTATGCCGCAGATCGCCGAAATGGGAGGGTCGCAGGGTGTGGTCTCTCCCACAACCGCAAATAAAACTGAGACGTATCGATTCCTTTATAGGGTAAATGCCGGTAGCCTCAAAAAATTCTGTCTTAAGTACACTACTACCAATTCCGAGAAAAAATCCATAATGCATATCAGATCAGCATCTACTGGATGCAATGGCATCACAGTCCAAATGATGAAGCTTATCATTTACCCACTACCGCCCACAATAACAGACATCAACTACTCCTTGACCACAAGTGGCTTACCTCAGGCATAGAAACAGGTGATATCAAATCTCTACCCAATAAGGACTTGGCCACAGCATCCTCTGATTATCGACGTATTTACATTCTTTCGGTATTGTCCAAGGCCTTAAAATATGTGCGAAGGTAATGGGACAGCGATATGCACACATACAGATGGCGGTAGTATCGCTTGCACGAGGTATAAAAGTGCAGTGCATTGCCGGTGCTGCCATTTCTACTCAGGTGACCCATGTGCAAAGGTTTCCGACGTGATTATGGTCGCACGACGGGAATTAAAAGACGTGAACGTGGAACGGTAGTTTGAGCTAGGCGCATGGGACATTCCATTTCGAAAATAGTTAGGGAATTCAATATTACGAGATCCACGGTGTCAAGAGTGTGCCAAGAATACCAAATTTCAGGCATTGACTCTCACGGACAACGCAGTGGCTGACGGCCTTCACTTAACGACCGATATCAGCGACGTTTGTGTAGAGTTTTCAGTGCTAACAGACAAGCAATGGTGCGTGAACCGCAGAAATGAACATGGGACGTACGCCGAACGTATCCGTTTGGGCAGTGTGGCGAGATTTGGCATTAGTGGGCTGCGGCAGCAGACGACCGACGTGACTGCCTTTGCTAACAGTACATCGCCTGCAGCGCCTCTTCTTTGCTCGTGACCATATCGGTTGAACACTAGACGACTGAAAAATCATGGCCCGGTTAGATGAGTCCCGATTTCAGTTGGTAAGAGCTGACGGTGGGGTTGGTTGGGTGATTCGGGGAGGGGACCAAACTGCGAGGTCATCGGTCTCATCAGATTATGGAAGGATAGGGAAGGAAGTCGGCCGTCCCCTTTCAAAGGAAACATCCCGGCATTTGCCTGAAGCGATTGAGGGAAATCACGAGAAACCTAAATCAGGATGACCGGACGCGGGTTTGAACCGTCATCTCGCCGAATGCCGAGGCAAGTTTGCTAACCAGTGCGCCACCTCGCTCGGTACGGTAGGGTACGAGTGCGGCGCAGACCCCAAAAAGCCATGGACCCAAGCTGTCAACAAGGCACTGTGCAATCTTGTGGTGGCTCCATAATGGTGTGGGCTATGTTTTCTGCGACAGACTGTGTTCTCTGGTCCAATTTAACTGATAATTGACTGTAAATGGTTATCTTCGGCTTCTCGGTGACCATTTGCAGGTATTCATGGACTTCATGTTCCCAAACAATGATGGAACTTTTATGGATGATAATGCACCATGACCGGCCTCAATTGTTCGCGATTGTTATGAAGACCATTCTGGACAATTCGAGTGAATGATTGGGCCACCCGTATCGCTCGACATGAATCCCATCGAACATTTATGGGACATAATCAAGAGGTCAGTTCGTGCACGGAATCCTGCACCGCAACTATGGGGGCAGCATGTCTCAATAGTTCTGCAGGGGACTTTCAACGACTTGTTGAGTCCATGCCACGTCGACTTGTCCATGCAACATGGAGTTGCTGCATTACATCGGGCAAAAAGAAGTCCGACACGATATTAGGTGGAAATCCATGAGTTTTGTCACCTCAGTGTGTAGTCCACGACCAGCTAAACTAATTAGCTACAAACAACGTACAAGACGAATATCAATAAGGTTTCCGTAAACATCGCAGTACAACATCTGCTTTGATAAAAGTAACAGACAACCAGAAGCTATTGAAGAAAAGACTTTTTTATTGTTTCAAACCGAAGTTGCCGTTTATTTTCTAGCTGACTAGCTTTCGGCTTTGTCCATTTTCATAAGCCACGTATTTTTTACATGGAATATATGTGGTGTGAATAGTTCGGTTTATGTCATTATACTTAAATGTATCGCAGACCTTCATTATCCTGCTTGATGTGATCCACGTGGGAAGGATATTTTATTTACGGTGGAAAATTTGTTCTCATCGGATTACATTGTGTGTTACGCTGGCTTATTTATCGTAGATGTTATCGTAATTTTTACGATAACATCTACGATAAACAAGCCAGTGTGACACAGTATAATCCATTGAGTACAAATTCTCCACCGTACACAAAATATAGTTCTCACGTGGATCACATCGTGTTGGATAATGAAGGTCTGAGATACATTTACATGCGAAAATGGGCAAAGCCCGAAACTAGTCATCCAGAAAATAAACGGGTTTTGGTGTTAAGCAGTAAAATAATGTCTTTTCTTCAGTATTTGAGAGCTGTAAGGCGCAACGTACTGAAAACATTTATAACCCGAAGATAGCCATAGATAGAAAAGATGGTACTGTTACGTGCTTCTTAGACGTCAGCAAAGGCTTTAACGCTGTCAACTTCGATATTTTACTTTCCAAATTTAGCATCGTAATTTTCTCTGCGAGTACAGTACAGTGGTTTCGCTCGTACATGATTTCTCGTTCATGTCTGACAATGGGGACATTTAGTATTAGTCGTCCCCAAGGGTTCGGTACTAAGTCATATACTGTTTTCGTTGTTACGTCAACACCGTGTCGTAAGTTCTGTCCTGTAAATGCCACGTGCATTCTGATGACCTCCCATTATATCTAAGCACATGATCATAATATTTGAAGAGATCGATCGAGAATTTCAATGCTGACCTGTGTGAATTATCGAAATAGGCAGAGAATATAGAGTTAAAGCTCAAGCCATTCAAATCTCAGCCATTCTGGTTGCTCATTCTGTGTTCACGAGCCCGTAATATCGGAATCACTATAATCTTTAACCCTAAATGGGACAATTATCAGTATCTCTCCTTCAGCAAAGAGTGTAGGAGTAATAATAGATGGAACCCTAAACTGGACTGACAAGGGGAGGCCGCCAATTGTGAAATTCAGATTCGATTCATACTGCGCATAATAAAAGCTCATGGCCAGAGGTGTAATGTGGCAAAGCACCAAGATGCACTTCTCAGCCGTTGTCGAGAAAATCGACAGTTAAAAGAAACCGTTGCGGTGAAATACTCTCTACGATTAATAATTCTATACAGCGTCGTGGCGCAGCGGTAAGCGCTCGGGTTCGTAATCCGAAGGTAGCCGGATCGAATCTCGCCCTATGCAACTTTTTTTTTTTTAGTATTTGTTTTTCATAATTCATATACAGGGTGTTTCAAAAATGACCGGTATATTTGAAACGGCAATAAAAACTAAACGAGCAGCGATAGAAATACACCGTTTGTTGCAATATGCTTGGGACAACAGTACATTTTCAGGCAGACAAACTTTCGAAATTACAGTAGTTACAATTTTCAACAACAGATGGCGCTGCGGTCTGGGAAACTCTATAGTACGATATTTTCCACATATCCACCATGCGTAGCAATAATATGGCGTAGTCTCTGAATGAAATTACCCTAAACCTTTGACAACGTGTCTGGCGGAATGGCTTCACATGCAGATGAGATGTACTGCTTCAGCTGTTCAATTGTTTCTGGATTCTGGCGGTACACCTGGTCTTTCAAGTGTCCCCACAGAAAGAAGTCACAGGAGTTCATGTCTGGCGAATAGGGAGGCCAATCCACGCCGCCTCCTGTATGTTTCGGATAGCCCAAAGCAATCACACGATCATCGAAATATTCATTCAGGAAATTAAAGACGTCGGCCGTGCGATGTGGCCGGGCACCATCTTGCATAAACCACGAGGTGTTCGCAGTGTCGTCTAAGGCAGTTTGTACCGCCACAAATTCACGAAGAATGTCCAGATAGCGTGATGCAGTAATCGTTTCGGATCTGAAAAATGGGCCAATAATTCCTTTGGAAGAAATGGCGGCCCAGACCAGTACTTTTTGAGGATGCAGGGACGATGGGACTGCAACATGGGGCTTTTCGGTTCCCCATATGCGCCAGTTCTGTTTATTGACGAAGCCGTCCAGGTAAAAATAAGCTTCGTCAGTAAACCAAATGCTACCCACATGCATATCGCCGTCATCAATCCTGTGCACTATATCGTTAGCGAATGTCTCTCGTGCAGCAATGGTAGCGGCGCTGAGGGGTCACCGCGTTTGAATTTTGTATGGATAGAGGTGTAAACTCTGGCGCATGAGACGATACGTGGACGTTGGCGTCATTTGGACCGCAGCTGCAACACGGCGAACGGAAACCCGAGGCCGCTGTTGGATCACCTGCTGCACTAGCTGCGCGTTGCCCTCTGTGGTTGCCGTACGCGGTCGCCCTACCTTTCCAGCACGTTCATCCGTCACGTTCCCAGTTCGTTGAAATTTTTCAAACAGATCCTTTATTGTATCGCTTTTCGGTCCTTTGGTTACATTAAACCTCCGTTGAAAACTTCGTCTTGTTGCAACAACACTGTGTTCTAGGCGGTGGAATTCCAACACCAGAAAAATCCTCTGTTCTAAGGAATAAACCATGTTGTCTACAGCACACTTGCACGTTGTGAACAGCACACGCTTACAGCAGAAAGACGATGTACAGAATGGCGCACCCACAGACTGCGTTGTCTTCTATATCTTTCACATCACTTGCAGCGCCATCTGCTGTTGAAAATTGTAAGTACTGTAATTTCGAAAGTTTGTCCGCCTGAAAATGTACTGTTGTCCCAAGCATATTGCAACAAACGGTGTATTTCTATCGCTGCTCGTTTAGTTTTTATTGCCGTTTCAAATATACCGGTCATTTTTGAAACACCCTCCCGGCAATCAGTTGCAACAATTATGCATATAATAAGTTGTTGAAAGTCGTTTGTCGTGGAAAAACTGGCGACTTCGAACATCATTATGTTTTCCGCAAACAAAGTTGTATTTCACAAATGTTATTAATTGTCTTCATAATGTTAATCACGTATAGTTAACGGAAGACGTAGAAACGATATTCCGAAACGAATACGTATAGCGTAAGTCAAACGTTCGAATTAGAATAGAGACCCCACGAACACAAATTTGCTGTGGCAGGTATGAAATATAAACTCCGTTACTCGCTCGTTACACTTGAATGACAGATGTTGAATGGGCCGAAACGAGCCGCCGCATAACAGCGTAGTTGCCTGCTAACTTCGACAGAAGGTAGATACGGTCCCTAGCGCAACTTATAACATTGTCGAAAATCAGTGCGGACGGGAGAGCTTTGGTACACCCTGTTAAAAAAAAAACGGAAAAATGGAGGCGGTACAATTGGAGACCGATCCGCCTTCACCAACATGCATAAGCAATTCATTAATACTTATATATATATTTGAATTACAAAAAACTAATAATAAAAAAAAATTGCATGGCGCGAGATTCGATCCGGCGACCTTCAGATTACGAACCCGAGAGCTTACCGCTGCGCCACGACGCTGTAGAAAATTACTAATCGTCGAGAGTATTTCACCGCAACGGTTTCTTTTAACTGTCGACTTTCTCGACAACGGCTGAGAAGTGCATCTTGGTGCTTTGCCACATTACACCTCTGGCCATGAGCTTTTATTATGCGCAGTATGAATCGAATCTGAATTTCACAATTGGCGGCCTCCCCTTGTGAGAGCATAGCTGCAGTGGGTAAGAAGGCACCAGCATCTTTCCACGGCCCACAAAAGTATAAACATTTCTTCGCTTCTGACCTGAAGAAGAAAGTTGTACAAACGCTTGTACTTCCAATTGTTTATTGGAAGGTTGTTGCCCTGAAAGAGCTGTCTAAGGGAAGTTCACGGCTCTTGGAAGAATACCGAGCGAGGTGGCGCAGTGGTTAGCACACTGGACTCGCATTCGGGAGGACGACGGTTCAATCCCGTCTCCGGCCATCCTGATTTAGGTTTTCCGTGATTTCCCTAAATCGCTTCAAGCAAATGCCGGGATGGTTCCTTTGAAAGGGCACGGCCGATTTCCTTCCCCCATCCGAGCTTGCGCTCCGTCTCTAATAGCCTCGTTGTCGACGGGACGTTAAACACTAATCTCCTCCTCCTCCTCCTCCTCCTCTTGGAAGAATGATGAACGCTGCGTACGATATATCTATGATGTTCGACTTTGTGATCATATTTCACCATCATATATCCATCTATCCTGGCTACGTGCTGACAAGTGAAGAGATTCCCGTACATTTTGCCTCCTGTATCGTCTTATCAATGTTTACAGTCCCTCATATCTCACCTCGACCTTAACACTTTCGTCGGAACAACACTGCATAAATACTCATTCCCGTCAGAGTTAAATCCTTCCTGTCTCAACGCAACGTTCAACTGTGTTCTCGAAGTCCTCGTCAGTATCAGGAACCCGACTCTGGAATGAGCTCCCTCATTACATGAGAAAACTGAATAAAAGCTCCAGCTTCAAAAGACAGTTAATGACGCATCTAGTAAAGCAACAATAATGTCTTCCGTTGTTCCCGTACGCACTCCTCGCGCCATTGCAGCAAAGTGTTCTTCTTTCCAATCAGGTGTTCCTCACTTCCCAAAACTCTTAGCTGGTACACTCCACCTAAATTTCTCACCCTCAGAACTTGTTATCAAAGAAATATCACCTTTGATCATCTATGAATACATTTTGCGCCTGCTACTGTCACTATTATTAACATTATTTTTGTTATTATTATTATTATTATTATTAGCAGCAGTAGTAGTAGCGTTAGGATTGACTTTAATAGTTCGTGGACAGTACTGTTGTTCTCATTGTCGCTAGACACAGTCAAATAATTTTCAATTCTGTTAATACCATTTCATTATTATTTACCGTATTAAAATTATTTTCTTTTCTTGAGTCGTCGTCACTGTCGTCGTCGGCTGCAACTCGATTCCGAGTATGCATCACTTCTTCCTGTATAGAATGAACGTTTCAGCGCAACTTTGGGATGTGTTTCCAATGGCTGAACAAACTAATCCTGGCGTAGAACATGCGTCCACACAAATGGGACTGATTGGTTGGAGGAGGGCGGGGTTGTAATTGACGGAGCTTTCTTGCTTGTGGCTTGGCCTCTTCATGTCTGTGGCGTTCTCCTTCAAATAAGTAACTATGATGTAAAAAACACTGTGTATGTAAATCCCTGGTCCAATGTGAGAGAGAGCCTGAGGGCTCTAATTTGATCAGGCGGAATAAAGAAATGGTTCAAATGGCTCTGAGCACTATGGTACTTAACATCTGAGGTCATCAGTCCCCATAGAACTTAGAACTGCGTAAACCTAACTAACCTAAGGACAGCACACACATCCATGCCCGAGACAGGATTCGAAACTGCGACCGTAGCGGTCGCGCGGTTCCAGGCTGAAGCGCCTAGTACCGCTTGGTCACAACGGCCGGCCGAATAAAGAAACAAAGCAGTCGTGAACTAAGAGGCGAGTTTGGGTCGGCAGCTTCCATCTACCAACTACATACGTAGGCCTACTCTAGTAGTAGAGGGTCCCTTGTACCACTATTAGTCATTTCCTATCCTGTCCCACTCGCAAATGAAGCGAGGTAAAAACGACTGTCTGGGTGCTTCCGTACGAGCGCTGATTTCTGTTATCTTATCTTCACGGTCAGCGGCTGTAGGGCAGTAGGATCTTTCTGTAGTCTGTCGCAAATGCCGGTTCTCTAAATTTTCTCAACAGTGTTATGCGAAAAGGACCTCTTCTTCTCTCCAGGGATTCCCATTTGAGCTCACGGAACATTTCTGTAGTCACTATCGTGTTAATGGTTCCTACTGGTACCAAATATAGCAGCACGTCTCTTGAGTTACTTCGATGTCTTCCATTAATACGACCTGATGGGGACCCCAGCAATCTAGAAGCACCCAAGAATGAGTCGCACAAGTGTTCTGCACGCGATGTATTCTATAAATGAACTGCAATTTCATAGAATTCTACAGGTAAACCGAAGTCGACAATTCGCCTCCCCTACAAGAAATCGTACATGCTGGCTCCATTTCATGTCGCTTTACAGGGGTATCGAGGGAGACTCGGATTAAGCAAAAGAATAATTCTAACTCAGCTATCGACAACAGTGATGTTCATTTCTACACCGCAGAGCCTGTACTTTCTCACTTCTGTACCAGGTGACGCGTCTAGTTGTCGAGACAGCTGCAGATGGTGAATAGTGTGTGACCGATGGTACTTCTGTCCTATTCCATTCTAGCGTCCAGCGAGGGAAAAATGGATGTCCACACGTCTATTGATGCGACCTAACATGTGTTACCTTTTATTCTCGGGATCCCTACGTGAGGTATTCATCCGATTTCACCTTCACTTCACACGTATTTTCCACAAAACGTGTGAAGTAAAGGTGAGAGTGCGATTATATAATGGTGTGAAAACAGTGCACACAAGAGAAGTAGAGAGAGATACCCATCAGAGATATACAACTGGACGGAAAATATAACATGCCGTCAAAACGACAAAAAAGCGGCACAAAACCGGTCTGTAAACATGCATTTTCCGCTATCAGTGTAATTTTCAGAAATAAAATTGAACCGCAGAAGATGACACATAGATGTTGAAACATGTCTGCGTGAATCAAAAAATAAGATGGAGTTCATGTTGTTGTTGTTATGGTCTCCAGTCCAGAGACTGATTTGATGCAGCTCTCCGTGCTACTCTATCCTGCGCAAGCTTCATCATCTCCCAGTACCTACTGCAGCCTACATCCTTCTGAATCTGCTTACTGTATTCATCTCTTGGTCTCCCTCTACAATTTTTACCCTTGATGCCTCAGAAGATGTCCTACGCCTCGCGGGATTAGCCGAGCGGTCTAAGACGCTGCAGTCATGGACTGTGCGGCTAATCCCGGCGGAGGTTCGAGTCCTCCCTCGGGCATGGGTGTGTGTGTTTGTTCTTAGGATAATTTAGGATAAGTAGTGTGTAAGCTTAGGGACTGATGACCTTAGCAGTTAAGTCCCATAAGATTTCACACACATTTTTGAACATGCCCCACCCTTCTTCTAGTCAAGTTGTGCCACAAACTTCTCTTCTCCCCAATCCTATTCAATGCCTCCTCATTAGTTATGTGGTCTACCCATCTAATCTTCAGCACTCTTCTGTAGCACCACATTTCGAAAACTTCTATTCTCTTCTTGTGCAAACTATTTATCGTCCATGTTTTACTTCCATACATGGCTACACTCCATACAAATACTTTCAGAAACGACTTCCTGACACTTAAGTCTATACTCGATGTTAACAAATTTCTCTTCTTCAGAAACGCTTTCCTTGCCATTGCCAGTCAACATTTTATATCCTCTCTACTTCGACCATCATCAGTTATTTTGCTCCCCAAATAGCAAAACTCCTTTACTACTTTAAGTGTCTCATTTCCTAATCTAATTCCCTCATAACACCCGATTTAATTCGACTACATTCCATTATCCTCGTTTTGCTTTTGTTGATATTCATCTTATACCCTCCTTTCACCCATTTCGTTCAGCTGCTCTTCCAAGTCCTTTACTGTCTCTGACAGAATTACAATGTCATCGGCGAACCTCAAAGTTTTTATTTCTTCTCCATGGATTTTAATACTTACTCCGAATTTTTCTTTTGTTTCCTTTACTGCTTGCTCAATATACGGATTGAATAACAGTTCATAATAAACCAAAATTCCTTCCTTTCCTACCAGTATTACTCTGATACTGGTTCTCTAAATTTACTCAACAAATTACCGCGAGAAGTACGTCTTTGCAAACATTCCCATACAAATCACTGAACATTTCTGTTACGCTTTCGTAGCACCTATGGAGACCTGTTGCGATCGTAGCAGCACGTCCTTCAATTCGCCCTATTTCTGCTATCGTGTATACTTACTCGAACAGTGCCGGAGACCTGGGTGCACAAATGTCTTGTCTGCAAAATCCTTTACGAATTCACCGCACTTTCCCGGAATCCTTTATGGTGGTGACTGGATTTGTGTGGACATTTATGAATTATAATTTAATTTTATTAGCACTCGAGTGTATCATTTGCATATTAAATAAACGGATCTAGTTAGATTCCCACAGACATTTGTTTCGACAAACTAAATGTGTTAGAAAATGTTCAAATGTGTGTGAATTCCTAAGGGACCAAACTACTCATGTCATCGGTTCCTAGACTTACACACTACTTAAACTAACTTAATCTAACCTTCGCTAAGAACAACAGACACACAACCATGTCCGTGGATGGTGTAGGTTATTTGGAGGTGTTCAAAGTGACTAAGGAGAGGTGGGAATTTCATGAGTTAGTAAAAAGGATCCTTGTGGAAGAAGATAAGTTGATGCAGAAAGCGAGGCAGAGAGCATGGCATTCAAGGATCTGGAGGAACTTAAAGAATTTAGCAGCAGCAGATATTCATGCAACATTTGCATAGGAAATGATGGGGTGGATCAGGGATATGTACATATTGGACAGCAGAGGGGTGTAGTCCCCATTTTTGACTAGTGAGTAATTTATTCTATGGTTGGCTTTCTGTTGAATGGTTAGTGTGTGAGGTTTCCATGGTAGTTGCCGGTCAAAGGTTAGTCCAAGGTATTTTAATGTGTTAGTTAGCTGGATGGGACGCTTATAATTGGTGAGGTACAAGACGGAAGGTGCGGGTAGTGTGGCGTATAATTATAGCCTGGGTTTTGGAGGGGTTAATCTTAGGAGACATTGGTTACACCAAGAGGTAAACTGATTGAAGTGGATTTGGAGGGATCTTTGGGACTTTTGAAGCGTAGGACAGATGGCGAGGTAAGCAGTTCATCAGCATACTGAAGGAGGTGGATGGGAGGAGGTGATTTGGGAGGAGGAGGAGATTGGAGGAGATTAGTGTTTAACGTCCCGTCGACAACGAGGTTATTAGAGACGGAGCGCAAGCTCGGATGGGGGAAGGAAATCGGCCGTGCCCTTTCAAAGGAACCATCCCGGCATTTGCTTGAAGCGATTTAGGGAAATCACGGAAAACCTAAATCAGGGTGGCCGGAGACGGGATTGAACCGTCGTCCTCCCGAATGCGAGTCCAGTGTGCTAACCACTGCGCCACCTCGCTCGGTAGGTGATTTGGGCATATTGGCACTGTATAGGAGGTAAAGGAGATGGGAAATAACGGGACCTTGGGGCGATCCTGCAGTGGGGCGGAAGGTATGGGAATTGGTGTAGTTAACAATGATGTAGGATGGGCGATTGGAGATGAAGGATGCAATAAGGTGGACATGGTTGATTGGAAGTGCAGAAGTGTGGAGTTTGAAAAGGAGACCAGAATGCCATACACGGTCGTATGGTTCCACTAGGTCAGGGGAACAAATTGGCGAATTTACGGTTGAAGAGCTGTTCGGATAGGAGATGGGTGAGGTTCAGGAATGAACTATCTTCTATATCTATATAGTAACAAAACTTCAAAACCGCCATGTCTGTCCGTTTGAACACGCTAATCTTTAAAACTAGTTGACGAATTTTTGTGGGATTTTCACAGATAACTTGAGTGTGGCGGGGGGCTGTATAAAAGTTTTATTTCATCAAATTCGGATAAAAAAAAAGTTATCGTGATTTGAAGTTTTTGGAGTATGCTCAGCTTAGTAATTAGGATGTTTACATTACAGTTAAGCGCCACAATCTTATCTTTACGAATACAGATTAACATTGATTTTACCTGGCTAGGACATGCGGATTTACTGGTTTCACGTTGTATATTAAAATTTAACGAAACTGCTTTGTTTCTTTCGACAGGTTTCATTTATGTTTGATTTTTGGCTAGGAAAAAAAAACTAATTTACTGACACACTGATCCTATATGGGTTCCGTTTGACCGATTAAAGTACGGAACCCGAAAAAGTGACTGTAATCAAAGGCCCTACTTTAATTACTGTTGCGAAGCGCGGTCGTATAGTTAAGATCGTTCCCAGTGTTGTAATAGTGCCTGGTAAGAGACAAACGGAACTGGCTGGCGGAATTTGATGGCAATGTTGTAATGGAAGTTATTTAACAGGCGGTGGTCGGCTGGCAGCATCTCGCAGCGGTGCGTGTTCAAAAATGTGTGTGAAATTTTATGGGACTTAACTGCTAAGGTCACCAGTCCCTAAGCTTACACACTACTTAACCTAAATTATCCTAAGGACAAACACACACACCCATGCAAGAGGGAGGACTCGAACCTCCGCCGGGACCAGCCGCACAGTCCATGACAGCAGCGCCTAAGACCGCTCGGCTAATCCGGCGCGGCTAGCGGTGCGTGTCTTTAATCTGATGTCGGACGTTAGGGTCTGTGCTCTTAGGTGAAGTATTAACAAGGCCATTACAGGTGGCCTTGCTCTGGTGTCTCCAAGTGAAGTCTGTACTATTGAGTCTCGCCGGGAAATATATCTGATCGTGCACCCGATTGGCCGGTTGATGTCCTTATCCTGGCCAATCAAATTATTTTGCGACATCTTTCTTAACTTTACCGACCACAATTCCCACGGTAGAAAGACCACACACAACTTCCAAGAAAGTTATTCCTAGAAGGCATTCCCTCACTATGCAAGATGCGTTTCATCCGTTAAGTGTCAACTTTCTGTGTCCCATGGATGCATCCAATATTCATCTCTACCTTCGAAATGCGCCCTAAATCTGCAAACGTCCGCTTTCCCTCCAGCCTGACAATATGGTAATTTTGTCAGAGACGGCAATGGACTTGCAAGAACAGTCGAACGGAATGGATAGTACTTGAAGAGAAGTTATAGGATGAGTATCAACAAAGGTACAATAAGGGTAATGGAACGTAGTCGAATTAAATCAGGCGAGGCTGAGGAAATTAGATTAGGAAATGAAACACTGAAAATAGCGGATGAGTTTCGATATTTGGGCATCAAAATAACAAATTATTGCGGAAATAGAGAGAATATGAAGCGCAGACCGGCGATTGTAAGAAAAGCGTTTCTGAAAAAGAAAAATTTGTTAACATCCATTATACACCGAAAAGCCAAAGAAACTGGTGCACCTGCCCAATATCGTGTAGGGCCCCCGCGAGCACGCAGAAGTGCCGCTACAAGACGTGGCATGGACTCGACTAGTGTCTGAAGTAATTAAAAAAAATGGTTCAAATAGCTCTGAGCACTATGGGACTTAACATCTGTGGTCATCAGTCCCCTAGAACTTAGAACTACCTAAACCTAACTAACCTAAGGACATCACACACATCCATGCCCGAGGCAGGATTCGAACCTGCGACCGTAGCAGTCTAGCGGTTCCGGACCGAGCGCCTAGAACAGCTAGACCACCGCGGCAGGCCTGAAGTAATCCTGGAGGGAACTGACATAATGAATCCTGCAGGACTGTCCATAAATCCGTAAGACACCGACGGGGTGGAGATCACTTCTGAACAGCACATTGCAAGGCATCCCAGATATGTTCAATAATGTTCATGTCTGGGGAGTTTGGTGGCCAGCGGAAGTGTTTGAACTCAGAAGAGTGTTCCTGGAGCCACTCTGTAACAATTCTGGTCTTGTGGGATGTCACATTGTCCTGCTGGAATTGACCAAGTCCGTCGGAATGCACAATGGACATGAATGGATGCAGGTGATGAGACAGGATGCTTACATACGTGTCACCTGTGACAGTCATATCCAGACGTATGGGGAGTCCCATATCACATCCAACTGCACACGCCCCACACCATTACAGAGCCTTCACCAGCTTGAACATTCCCCTGCTGACATGCAGAGTCCATGGATTCATGAGGTTGTCTCCATACCCGTACATGTCCATCAGCTCGATACAATTTGAAACGAGACTTGTCCGACCATGCAACATGTTTCCAGTCATCAACAGTCCAATGCCGGTGTTGACGGGCCGAGGTGAGGCGTAAAGCTTTGTGTCGTGCAGTCATCAAGGATACACGAATGGGCCTTCGGCTCCGAAAGCCCATATCACTGATGATTCGTTGAAAGGTTCGCACGTTGACACTTGTTGATCGCCCAGCATTGAAATCTGCAGCAATTTGCGGAAGGGTTGCACTTCTGTCACGTTGAACGATTGTCTACAGTCGTCGTTGGTCCTGTTCCTGCAGTTTCTTTTTCTGGCCGCAACGTTGTCTCAGATTTGATGTTTTGCTGGATTCCTGATATTCACGTTACACTCGTAAAATGGTCGTACGGGAAAATCCCTACTTAATTTTCTAGCTCGGAGATGCTGTGTCCCATCGCTCGCGCGCCGACTATAACACCATGTTCAGACTCACTTAAATCTTGATAACCTGCCATTGTAGCAGCAGTAACCGATTTAACAACAGCGCCAGACACTTGTTGTCTTACATAGGCGTTACTGACCGTAGTGCCATATTCTACCTGTGTTCATATCTCTGTATATGAATGCGCATGCCTATACAAGTTTCTTTGGCGCTTCAGTGTAAATTGAAATGTTAGGAAGGCTTTTCCGAAGGTATTTATCTGGAGTGCGGCCTTATACATAAGTGAGACATGGACGATAAGTGCCGGCCGCTGTGGCCGAGCGGTTCTAGGCGCGCAGTCTGGAACCGCGCGACTGCTACGGTCGCAGGTTCGAATCCTGCCTCGGGCATGGATGTGTGTGATGTCCTTAGGTTAGTTAGGTTTAAGTAGTTCTAAGTTCTAGGGGACTGATGACCACAGTAGTTAAGTCCCATAGTGCTCAGAGCCATTTGAACCATTTGGACGATAAGCAGATCAGACAATAAAAGAATAGAAGCTTTTGAAATGTAGTCCTACATAAGAATGTTGAAAGTTAGACAGGTAAATCCAGTAACTAATATGGAGGCAAGGAATCGAATTGAGGAAAAAAGAAATTTGTAACACAAATTGATCAAAAGAAGGAATTGGCTGATTTGACATTTCCTGAGGCATGAAGGAATCGTCGATTTCGTAATGGAATATAATGTGTGTGTGTGTGTGTGTGTGTGCGTGTGCGTGTGCGTGTGTGTGTGTGTGTGTGTGTGTGTGTGTGTGTGTGGTTGTAAAGGGGGGGGGGGGGGTAAAACCTCTAAAGGGAGACTAACGCGTGTACGCATTAAACAGATCCAAATAAACGCAGGTTGCATTTTGCGCAGGATAGACTAGCTTGGAGAGCTGCATCAAACCAGTCTTCCTGCTGAAGACCGCAACAACAACACAACAGTGACAGAATGGGTGTGGGTCCGATACCTGTTCGGACGTAAAATACAGGCTGCATTTCCTTGGCTGCCGACTGCACAGATATTTGGAGGCTGCTGTACCAGGCGGCCATTGTGACTAGACGGCAGGCGAAGCGTCTCGTCTGGCCGATGTAGTACACATTCCAACAAATGTAATGTTTCCATTCGCCTAACATACTACTGATCTTGGATGTTCCACCCATTTCGTTGCACCACATAATATTATCTCTAAATATTTATACTACGCGACATGTTCAACAAGTTCACTATTAACCTTGTAATCCGACAGTGTAAGGCTCTTACTTCTTGTGATGAACTTTAGGGTATTTATCCAATTTAAAAGAGATCTGTCATAGATTACAGCAAGGAAAAATTTTCGAAAATTATTTCGTATTTCTTTGTAGCCGACTAACGACGATATGTTCCAGTAGACAACTGCAGCTCTAGGTTACGAGCAAGGTGGCAAGACAATAAATCTGTATTTCGGAGGACAGGGCTTCAAATCTTAGTTTTAGGTTATCCGTCATTTCCGTATCTCTTTGAAACTCACCAGACTGGCCATTTTGAGGCGTTACCCTGCCGTCTGCAGTCTATTTATGGTCGGTTTTCTTCATTTTACTAACTATACCACAGGAACAGCTATTTATTGTAGTCTCCTTAAAGTAAATTATAGTAGTTTGTTTCATACCATCTCGCTGCTATTGGTGTTAGCTATTACCTCCTCGTAAGTGAATTTCTGTGATTATTGTTTACTGTGAACTCTATATTTATTGTGAACTTTATTGATGTTGTTACCTGAAGTTCCTTTTCGTTTTAGGTCTTGTGCCCTGTAAGATATTACCGCTAAAAGCAACTCAATGAAATTCATTGACGTTAACTGTACCTGGATTGAGAATACTAACAAGAATCTATGACTGCAATATTCGTTACTTTTAATTGCGTGATTTTCAAGGAATCGGAAATCGTTTCTGATAAAACACAGTAGCATCTACAAAATTGTACTGCTCAAAAGAATTAGGTGAACATAACATTGGGCGTCTGCCATATTCCACCGAGCAACAATTGCTGAAACGCATGACAGGCGTCGAAAACAAAGTGGAAACAATCATTTATCCCGTCATCCTGGGTGCTTTACATTGCACTTTGACTGCCTCAAAACGTGTATGCCCTCCGTGAGCATTTATCACCTCCTGAAACTTATGTAGCATGTTCTGTGTAAGTCCGCGGATATCACCCCGTGGTATACATTCCCATTCTTCAGTGAGAGATCTTGAGAGTTCTTGGAGTGGTGGAACGGGAAGACCACGAACACATCTGTCAGGTATGTTCCGGGGCTCACCGCTGGCTATTCCATTACGTCAACGTCCAGGCTTCGCAAGACGTGTCGCCTACCACCTGTACCCTTGCACTGTCGTGCATGAGAAAGAATTCAGGGCCACCACGTGGTCCAACAGGATTTGTTCGATATACTGCCTGGCGGCAAGACGACCATGGACAACGACAAGATCCGTACGACTGTCAACACTGATGCCTCCCCGCACCATCGCAGAACCTTAGCCGAATCTGTCGATTTCGTGGGCACTATTTGGCAGGTACAACTCACCTCAGTGTCTCCAAACACGAAAGCGACCATCACGTTGTGTCAGGGGAAATCTGTACTCGTCTGTGAACAACACGTTTCGCCAGTGACGATGTCGCCAGTTGACATGGGAACGGCAGAACTGAAGGCAAGTTGCTAGATATTGTCGTATCAAACGGGGTACTCGAACAGGACGTAAGGTCCTTTCCCGTAACCTTTTCCTTAAAGTCTGATCCGACACAGAGGCTCCTGTAGCCCATCTGAGATCGTACCGCAGCTGTACGACGCCGCAACGCAGAGATGGTCAGTGGGGTTGTAATGCGTCGGCCACCTTGTCCAACTCGCCTTGTGTGCTCACCTGTCTCCCTGTAGCGTGTCCACAAATATGGATGACAGATGGTGAGACATCGTCATCTGCAGTCCGTCATTCAGGTGTCAGGCACATTGCCCTTGCAAGTTGCACTGCAGTAACGTGTCTCCAGGATCGCTAACTGCATTCGTGGAGATATAGCACCTGCTCCTTTTACCGCCACTGTCTACCATCATGGGGGAGATCTGAAGATGGTATAAAACAGACCGAAACCAAACCGGTAACCTAAAGGAAAAAAGAAGTTTCTTGCGGTTGTGACTGTTCATGTTCATTCACGCCCCAGTTATACTACCGGGGTCCGCCGCCGTAGCTGAGTGGTCATCGCAGCTGACTACCATGCGGAGCACGAGGGCTGGATTCCCGGTACTGCCAGGGCGTTTTCCTTGGTAGGAGAGCACTCAGCCTCGTGAGGCCAGTTAAGGAGCTACGTGACTGCGTAGTAGCGGCTCCAGGTCACGGAAACTGACAGCGGCTGGGAAAACGATGTGCTGACACTACGCCCCCCCATACCGCATCCAATGACGCCATTGACGGAGGATGACATGTCGATCGGTCGGTATCGTTGGGCGCACCAGGGCCTGTGGACGCAGTATCCAACCGGGGAAAGTGGACGCACATCTTTACGTGGAGCTCGAACCACGTGTCATTCCTGGCGACTCCTCCATCGCTGTAATGTGAAGTGTATATTACAGAGATACTGAAAACTTTCGTGTCCCTACCGGGATTCGAGCCTGCGACCTTTCGGTATAGGGCACGCGCTTTACCAGTGCACCATCACGCCTGGCATATAATAATAATTCGTGCTTAGAACGTCGCTTTAGCTTAACTTAAGAAATTGCGATTTAGAGAAATACAGTATTTGTAAAGCATTCGTCAGAAAATATGAGACGTAACTTATATGTTTACCACAACTGATTTAAGAACTATAATAACAACAAACTCTCTCAACTTTGAGACCATCAAAATTTACACGATATGATACTGAAGTGTTCATTCACCACCATCAAAGGAGAAGATTAGTGTTTAACGTTCCGTCGACAACAAGGTCATTAGAGATGGAGCCCAAGCTCGGATTAGGGAAGGATAAGGAAAAAAATCAGATGCGCCCTTTCAAAGGAAACATCCCGGCATTTGCCTGAAGTGATTTAGGGAAATCACGGAAGACCTAAATCAGAATGGCCGGGCACGGGTTTGAACAGTCGTCCTTTCGAATGCGAGTCCAGTGTGCTAACCACTGCACCACCTCGCTATCATTCACCACTGTATTTCAATTAGCACTTCGATGATTGTGAACACAGGTCTGTAGACTGTGGGTGTATCTACGTATATGAGGAGACTAATACATTCGGATAGTCCGTCGTTTTGTTATTTTTATATTAGTGATCTTGGCTAACTTGCTTGGTACTGTTTGTTATACCTGAGAACCCATGGACTGAGTCGGATTTGTTGTCAGCACAGCTACAGTCAGCCAACGAATGGGTACCTGGCTCTCATGTCCTCTACAGGCGGTCAGAAGGCAAGCCCAGATACGTGGGCAATGTTACGGCGTAAAGGTGTGTTAAAGCCGGGTTCACACACGCAACGAAAGTATCGCCACAAGTCAAGTCATTCTAAAGTGGCGCTGTGAGCTACCGTTCACACAGGACGCCACAAATTCTTCGTAATTGCGCAGTTTGCAAAATGGCGTCACCTGTCTCAGCTGATTAAACGGCTGTACATATTACTAAATAAGATGTTTTAGAAACATAATAAATGTAAAATATTACTTACCAAAGTGTTTCTCGTCTCTCTTGTCTCGACTACATGTTTTAAGAACCGGTCTGCAGCTTCAAACCAAGCAAGGCTGAGTTTATAAATACCGTCTGTAGACGCACCACTCTTAAGTGATTTCAGTACTTTTTTATGTTCAATTATGTAAGCATTTCAAATGCTTCGAATTTTTAATTTTGTTGTAGCTACATCAATTCCAGGTGCATATTCACACATACTGTTTACTATTTCAATTAATGCAGCATCTCTCAAATTTCTGTCTTTGTATGATTCGCTTTTGTGGTTCCAAAGGCATTCTCGTTCTTGATACACCTCCAAGAATCTCATAATTGTCGCTGTTGACCACTTTTCCGACATATTAATAACAAACGCACAAACAAAAGCACTGTCTGCGAACGAATACGCACTAGAAAGGTTTGAATCCAGCCGCGAGGTAGCAATCGAATGACGTTATTCGATTGTGTAGAAGGCAAAATGGCGCAACAAAGTAGAACCAAGTTGAACATTTTGTGGCGTGACAAAAGTTGCGCTTCTTAAATGGCGCCACCGAAAACTAGGAGTTCACACATGCAACTACAAAGCAACTGCAGCTCGCCATTAGCAGTGGCGATACTTTTGTTGCCTGTGTGAACCCGGCTTTAGACTGTGGTAAACACAAGCGCCGACACGCCAATCGGGGACGAGAGAGCAGAGAAGGCTGTGAAAAAGACGTCACCCAATTGCACGCTGACCGCCCCTCCACAGAGGACGACAACGCGACAGCAGCGGCCTCTATGCGAAGAGCAGCCAGTTGAAGACTAGTCAGTTCTACGAAAAGCTTCAAGACCAGCGACCTGTGTAGAAGCGTTCAAAGCTCATTATTTTGCTCTTACATTCTATGTAGCTCAAACCTGGAATTGTTACAATGAATAGATTTCTTATTTTGTCTGTCGCCCTTTACTTACAACACGAAGTTAAGTATTGTATTTTTTTCCTTTCGTAATAAAACTCATTAATACGATTTGCTTGAATTGTTTGTCTAGCGAACCAAGAAAGCATGTTTCCTAGACACCCCATGTTCGACGAATCGGCAGGATTCAACAGGCAAGAAACTAGAAAGAATCCTGTGTTAAAGATAGCTTACAATTTTTGAAGTATTCCTTGTCCTTTTCGAGTCCCTTAATTTTCGCGTGTCTTTATTTTCCATAATTTAACTGAGAAATTGGAAACTGGTACGTGTAAAATATAAACAATTCCACTAAAATGTATTTCGCGACCTCCCACCCTTTCCACCCGTCCGTCTGCCCAGGGCCTTTTTTTTACACCCGTTTCAGTTCGTCGTTGATCCATTAACTCAGTTTTTTTATTAACAGAGGGTAGCTAACCCTCTGGCCGAACACGCTGAGTTACCGTGCCGTCGGGCTCTGGGTCAGTGGCGGGCAACAGCTGTCGCAATAGCCAATACTATGTGACGGGAGTCCGAACCTTTTCTGTTCTGTATCGGCTGATCTGTTCATTATGTAACGTCCTCAGATGCAGACGCGCTGTATGTGGAATGAGAAGATGTGTCTCAGCAACCCCAGATATCGGGTGGCCTCTTATCTGTTTAGCTGTTCTTGATTTATTTTTATTGAAGGACATCGTCAACCCGCAAGTTTCAGCTTGGCTGGAAAACCGAAACAAACTATGAAATATTATGCTGAGAAAAATATAAATTATGTGAATCGATGATTTGTGCCCAGCCCTTGCACATACCCGCAAAGCAAAGCCATTCATTACATTAAACAGGTACTTAGTCCTAGTCTTTCTGCATCTCCTTACATCTATCCTACGTTGATACTTTCTTGTAAATTTCTTTTTGCCATGCTCGATCTTGCTGACCTCCGCAGTTGTTATTCGTTTATGGAATTTTGATGGAGAACGGATTAGTCACAAATAGTTTTGGAAAAGGTCTACTTTATTGCCACTACCGCTTTCGTAGCCATCTTCAGATGGCCGCGCTTTGTTTTACAACAATTCAGAACGGTATTTGCGTAGGTAGCGCCACATTATACGTTTTATGGATGATTTTAATAATGCAGAAAAACACGCTAACGTGCAAAATTTGTATCATATTGAGTACCATGTTTCACACGAATGATTTTCCCTGAATCCATGCTTATTCACTGAGAGAAGGAACATTTCTTCCCGGAAAGTCGTAATGTTAGAATTTATATTAGTAAGCAACTGCCTCAGACCCGGTTCTAGTTACAACTTACCTATCTAACAGCTTCCAGGGGCAGCGACAATTTCATTTTCAATGTTTTGCGTAGTTATTAACCGAATTTAAAAATTTAAAATGCTGTCATCATCTACTCATGAAGAGGTCTGATCTGATGTTAAAAGTTTAACACAATAAGACAAGTGTTACAATTCGAAATTGTGTGTTTTATGGAGGCTGTTTAACTTAAAGCGAACAAATACCCGGACTATATTCATCCAGTATTTGAGAATGAGATCACTTTAGCGGCTTCTAGCAGACTTTACACGTAATTTCAAACCTTTACGAAACCTTTTCTCGCTGATACCCCCCACAAAATGACGGAAGGAAAGAAGTTTATCGCTTATTACATTTATGCTCTTCATGCAGCAGAAATTCCTATTGTAAGACAAATAGTTCAGAAGATATGACGTCATAAACATAGTGATGCGTGAGAAACCTGTTTCGTTTGAAATGGAGCGCAGAATACACAGACTATATTTATCCAGTGTTTCATTGTGAAAGCACTTAGGGACTTCCAACAAACCTTTAGCGTATCCAAACTTTTTCTCGCTTACATTCGTAAGTCAATTATTTAGCACAGCACCTAATTTATTTAGCAATCAGACGTTTGAAGCTGTTTTATATATGGGAATCGATTCTTAAAAGAATCGGGGGTTTACTGGAATTCCTGTATCCTGCAACAGACGGACTTTACCGATAGTTTCCTGTAAATCTGTGTATCCGACGTTCTGCCATTTGTCGTAAACAGGAGTGTCCTACTCTCTCTTCCATTCACGAGGGGCTGCGGAAGAGACTTTGACAAATATTACCTGGGAAAGTTGCTAATTAAACGTAAATTTAACAGGATTTCCATCAGGAAACACAAAACACTTCGCCATCGTCAAAATCTGAAAGTAGTACTTTAAATTATTACTACATCATAGAAAAGCAAAAAGTGACAGAGCTGTTTATAACCTATATGTACAACGTCCTAAATGTTAACTAAATAATATAAACAAAGATTTGTACATATTCCAGGCCTCTGGAGATTGTTTGCAAACAATAAAGACGAAAAGCATGTGGCACAAAAACTGTGTTCTATGCAGCTGTGATTAGACAGTCACAAAGTAATAATTAACAGCATACTGTTTTAATTTTCAGTTTGAACCTAGCATTATGGGAGTACAAATAAACTGCTTTTGTGGATATTTCCTAGTTTTATTTCATAACTCGTTGGACACCCTGTATTTCAGGCCGTTGATTCAAAACGGTGGCATTCATATTAATGACATAAGAAGATGACCTTTGCATAAATGCTTAGTATCTGGAGACCACAGTAATCTACCATAAAAATGGGTAACTATCCATCTCTTGATGTATAATTAGTTTTGTGTACTTCTGGACAAATTTAATTCTTGGGGTATGACACGTTTTCAAATTCACCAAGAGCGGCCGTATAATAGTTTGTAGAGGGGGGAGGGGGGCAAGGCATGGGGGCACGGAGTATTTTTAATATTTTGAAAGATAAATAGTGACTTGCAAGTTGCCATTAAAAAGGTTCTCTTGCAATCCTGTTAAATACCTGCGTAATGCTGACTTTTCAGTCATTTTAATGGAAGAAAAGCACCTGACTGCATTATATTTTTCCTTTCCCTGAGAGCTAGGGGGAGGGGGGCGGCGGCCACCCCCCTTCCCCCGGGTATGGACGCCCTTGAAATTCACGGAATTAGTTGTATCATAACCGGGACTGTTGCTACATAAACAATGTTGGCGATAGACTATTTTCGCTACAATAGTTTTTTATGATTTTACGTGGACGAAATGACATTGTAGGAACGAAACTGTGACGAGAACGTGCGTTTACAGTCGCGGGCAGACGGAAAGGCTTCTTCCCGTAGACAGAAGACAGGACGACGAGGGTTTTCTTCTAATTGTGTGTGTGTGTGGGGGAGAGGGGGGGGGGTGTATGTGTGTGTGTGGTTTCCTGGTCCCGGGGCACCTACTTCCCCACTCGCTTGGCACGGCCCTACGTAAAGCGTCAAGGAAATGCGAGCGTCAGAGCGTTACTGAAAATACTGATCTGGCAAAAGGCTAAAGAAAGACGCTTGCCATTCCACGAAAGCCTATCTTCAGAGTTTCAAGAACCAGTTTTACCTAAGAAATCTTCCACAGTCCCTTGTGAATCGCTCCTATAGGAAGCTCGGAAACAAGAGTGGAGCTGCAGACTAACTAGTTGACAAACTCGGCATTGCCCGGGCTTTCATCTAGCCAATTTTGTATTAGAAACGAAAGCAAAAAGTGAACTGTGTTTGTAGCGAAGTATCGAAACAATTTCATTTCCATGTATTCTTGAAAACACCTTTGAAATTATGAAACAGTCGTACGAAGAAATAAGCACAATGTACAAATGTGTAAATACAGTATCCAAATTAAGAAACATTATCCCGGACAGTTTCCGAAGGCTGGACGCCACTGCTTCGTGTGTCTACAACGCGATTCTGTAAATGTCTCTGCGGCAACGCGTCTTCATAGCTCTATAGGCGGCTATCGTTTTCGCCGACAGCCATTTGTGCTTCGGAGTTGAGTTGTCAAAAGGGCTGTCAGATGTCAAGGGCCTCCTTAAATTGACTCGACAGTAGGAGTGTCTTAGTGGTAAAGAATAAATACTTCATGCAGGATGCGGCATTTTTTTTTTTTTTTTTTTTTTTTTTTACATATCTCACTGGTTATGACGTCATACCTCCTGAGATATGGATGGTACCATGATATACTTTTGGAGGTGCATTTATCTGCGTATGTGGATACTCCTGCGAAATTTATTGCGAATACAGTCAGTAGCGCAGAAGTAATACATTTAAACGTCATGCATGATGCGACAGTTTTTCACGCATCTCATTGTTTATGACGTCATATCTCGTGAACTATAATAGTAGGTGGGTCTTTCCCCAGCGCGACTGTTCAGTGACAGTATGGGAACACACACACACACACACACACACACACACACACACACACACACACAGTGTCGTTCCGAAAGGATGTCATTTAACTTTTTGTCACAGTCCTTGTTTCTCAGTAAAACATGTCAGCTTCTGCTTTCCATATTTTCATAATTTAAAGTTACGGATATGTACCTTTTATGAATAACTATGGGATTATTTAAAATTTCTTTAAAAGGCATCTCCTTGTTGCATGTGAACCTTGATTCAAGTGATATAACTAGAGTCTAATTAAGGAATAAAAAGAGCTACTTGCGTCTGTGGTAACGAAGTTGAGCGATCGCATCAATGTTCAAACGATTAGTTTGTCTTGCAGAAGTTCTGCGGATATGGATGTCAGTTTCTAGAAAACCACACACACACGCACACAAGGGTTCCTTTCAAAGGTGGTAGAATGGACCAAAACAAGAAAAAATATCTGATAAACATGGGCACTAAAATGCCTACCGTCACAGCCATGAGCACTTATTCATTAGGGCAGATGTACCGGTATTCCGCAGTAGCGAAGATAAACAAGTGCTCGTGGCTCATAAGATATGCACTTCAGAACCCCTGCTTTGGACTATACTAGCACTTTTCAAATATGGAAAGCGAAGAGCTTTCAGCCTAAGAGACGTGTCTCACAGTTTCGAAGATATTGAGGTATGCATTTTAGAGACCTAGCTTACTCGATACTATTTTGCTCCATACTACCACCTCTGGAAGTGTCGGTGAAGTTCTGGCTCGTTTGGTTTCACTTAAAATAGTACGCAACACTGCAAAAGTCGACGGCATGCACTGTGTGTGTCTTGTTTCCCCCGCTCACGGTGCCTGTTGTTCACAACAGTAATGCCCACTTTAATTTGTTGCCGTCAAGTTTGCATTAAGTACTGCTCGGTTCTGTCTAGAGTTTTGTTTCCAGCAGTGAGAGCTATACGTTGATAGTGATACACAGCAGTACTATGGATAGGGTTATTGAATAAGAATCGGCCGATATGCCCATGGTATGATTTTACTGAATGCAATGAAAGAACTGTACAACGACTGACGCTGTGCTGAGCTGTTCCGCACCGACGGCAAGCGCAACACAGAACCTTAGCGCGTAACAAACCGAATAAACCATAATTACATTACTACTCTCTAACGAGCGGCCCTTGTACCAAAATACCAGAAGATACCCCTGAGCAAACTCTCAAAGTTTGGTTTGATGGTGGAAAGTATAGGTTGGTTGGTTTGGGGGATTAAAGGGACCAGACGTGGAAAGTATATTTTACGTCAATGAAAAGCTCTGCAAACTCGTCATCCTATTCAGGAAAACATCCACTTTTTTTTTACATGTATGTGTACAGAATATAGACTGCAGTTTATTGGCAATTGGCTCCCGACACAAAGAATAGCTTGATATTGTATTGAGACATACGATGAATGTTACGGATAATGTTTCTCGCTTCGCCTTGTAATCAGTAGAAAGACAACGAAGCTCTTCTTTTCTCGTCATAAAATATTTAGAAAGCAGACGCACAGACTTTTGTTTTCCAGATTGCACACTGGGTGCAGCTTTCTGCCTTCTAAGACTGCTCTCCCTGAAAAATTTGATCACATACTTCATAGTTTCCATTGTGTTTCTAATATCTACCAGATCATAGACGTCATTGACCACTAGATTCAACTGATGGGAAAAAACTTTGTGTTCTGCCTTACAGCAGGTCTTGTCATGGGGGAAGCCTCGTCAGAGAGGTCCGCCGCATGAGCGTCTAGGGAATTAATCCCAGTGGTGGTTTCCCGTTGCCTTCCACCGGCGATGATGAAATGATAATGATTATAACACAACACCCAGTCCCTGAGCGGAGAAAATCCCCGACCCTGCCGGGAATCGAACCCGGGCCCTTGTCGTGACAGACCGCCGCGCTGACCACTTTTTTTCGATATAGTTCGTTGCGTTTGGTCTGGGTGGACGTTACAAGACATCCGTTCAAGTTGATCGTTGATTCCTTGATTCAGTTTTTTATTAGAGAGAGCACGCAGCCCTCTGACTGAACACGCTGAGCTACCGTGCCGGCGTTTTTATTTCTGATCAGTAACTGAATGCCACGACATTAACTTTACTAACCACTGTGGACTACCTGTCAAATCCTAAACCAATAGTCGTAGTAATTTCTAATCCAACTTCTTCCGTGAAATGTAGAACATCCCCTCTAACACGTCCTCGACAAATTCTTGTTTCGTTGTACAGAGAACACCAGCGTCATCTTTAATAATCTTAGATTTTTGCTCCTTGCCACCAATGTTGGCAGTCTCGTCAGTCTTTGACCAATTTTCATTAGTTTCTTGAGTATAGATTCACAAATGTTAATAAGATCATTCTGGACCCTGTGATACAGAGATTTAATTTTTTCTGAGTGCGTCCGTATGTGAAATCCAAGAATTTTATTTCCTGTATTTAGGGAGCAAGGAAGTGGGTCTTACAAATACTTACCTTTAGAGTATTTTCCACGAAGTGAAAAATCACGAACACAACAAAGTATTATTGTTTTTGGAATAGACTTATGTTTGGTTCCGTTCATCTCAATTTGCTCAGCCATGGTTGAGTTCGATTTTTCAATAACCATTCTTGTCTTTGTCCTCACATAATCACAAAAAAATTGACTGCAGTCGCTATTTCTTTAAGGCAATGTGAATTTGAATGAGCCCGTGCATCTTCCCTGAAATGTTTAAACTCCTTTGAAGTCTAAACCATTAAGTCTATGCCTCATTTATTTACCGATATTAAATATCGACCAATAAAATTAATTTCAACTATAATTGAATCCATGAATGCTGAATTCGCATATACCAGAAGAGAGTAATAGTTTTCGATAAGACTTAGTCCGTGATACATCTATTTCGTACATTTGACAGCAAAATACGTTACAAATTGAGAATTTCTGTTGTTATTGACTAGCAGTTGACGCCTCTCTCAATGGTGAAATCATAGCCAATATAGGTGTTTGATCAATCATGTCGCTGATCAATGGTTCTGAGTGAAGTGTGGTATCAACGTCTGCATTTATCAAGTTTATTTTACTCCCATATCTTCATTAAAAACCTAGCTATGGTAATAATTAGTGGTGGAGGGGAAGTAATCAGAGCCAGCCGGCCGAGGTGGCCGAGCGGTTCTCGGCGCTACAGTCTGGAACCGCGCGACCGCTACAGTCGCAGGTTCGAATCCTGCCTCGGGCATGGATGTGTGTGATGTCCTTAGGTTAGTTAGGTTTAAGTGGTTCTAAGTTCTAGGGAACTGATTACCTCAAAAGTTAAGTCCCATAGTGCTCAGAGGCATTTGAACCATTTTTTAATCCGAGCCATCATCTTCCCCCTTTACAGACGCCCCATCGGCAAGATACATGCATGGGCCTATTTGTTTATTTGCGCCCGTAAGCACCAGACATACTTCCTTCCTATTTATTTATCACCTTTCAAATAACAATATGTTCAAGATTGTTTTACTTAGTCCACATCCTTTAGGACCATTTTGCTTGGGATCTGTTGAAGATACATTTGTACATACCATATTTGTATATTTGTTTTTCTTTATAAATATTCATTGTGTATTCTTGTTGTTATGACATATTTTACATACTTGAGAATCTACTCACTATGGATCTACTGGAACGAAAAGTACATCTAATCTTATCTATAATTTGTCAAAAATCTGGTTTCGTTTCTACTTAACGTTACGTACATTGTCTAAATAAATAAATTACACCAGAAAAGTTCCGTGTTCTTCTAACCTTATACTCGCCATTAATATATCTTCTAAAGAACCGTGATACCCCATAGTAGTGATGTAAGTAGCAATGAGTTATATCAGTATTTCATTAGCTGGTGATCGAAAATAAAATAAGCGTTGGTGTTATCACCGTTGCACTGCTACACAGGCGTCAGGCCTGAAGGTGACTCGTTCCCCCCTCGTGAGCAGTTCTGCGCATGCGCGGTAACGAGCTAGCTATATATCCCACTGAGCTCGCCTGATCCTTTACATTTACAGTGTAAGAGGGACTGCTTGCGGCCGTAGTGATACTATACTTTGAATAAAATGAAGGAAACATATGTCAAACCAAATGTTGCCGAACTGCAGGATATCGCGAATAAGCTGCGCATCCACAGTATAGAAGCAACAAATACTGCAAAATCAGGGTGAGTAAGGTGTTCGAGATAAATAAGTTCTGAAAATTCGTATAACGCAAAGTTGCCTAACAATTATTTTGCCTGGCAATTGTAGCCGTTTTAATTATCCTTCGCATGTGGGACAGGCCTGAAACATGCATCAGTTCCTTTTGAGTATTCATAACCTTGTAAAATGGACGAAAGTTCACATTTGTTACCGGTACCGGTCTTGCGTCTGCACGTGTGCAGGTAGGTGCCTGATAATGCTTGTTCTTTGCTGCTGGGGTATTATCGCCATGAGTGGCATATGCACGAAGCCCAATTCTGTAGCAAGAAAGAGATGAAGTGTCTTTTTAATAAATCTTTTTTTGTCCGCTGTTTATGTAATAAGGTCTCTCGTGTTAAAGCGCATGACAAGTGATCCGAAGTGTTTCAAAATATATACATTCGTTTAATGTACGGCATGCGCGTAACCGTCTAATTTGTATTGGATAATTTTGATACGAAAAAGACCGAAATTTTGCTAAGGGAGGTTTCCTTCGTAATATTTTCTATAGGCAATTACATACCTATTAAAAGTTTAAAGAAAAATAATTGTGATTGGTCATAATGACATTTAAATAGTTGGTAAGTCAGAGGACTGTAAAAAGGGCTTCAACAGGGGTTAAATATGGACGGAATTGTTTTGTGTGTACAATGCCGCATCCTCTTGTTTCTTGTTAGGCGAACGAAGTTACACTGTGAAGCACACGGCAATTCGTGTCATTTCTCAGGTCCACTGTGAGTATGAGCTTTCTTTGCGAAGATCCTTTAAAAAAGCTCCAAAAAGATATTGCCAGCTATTAAAGAAACCGCAGATGACTGAGCCGAATTTTAAGTGGGCATTTCGCATTCGCGTATACGTCACTGTGACGTAGTATCCGCTCCTGCTACAATTATTGTAGATTGTTGGGGGGGAAAAAATTACTATTGGGCAGGGCAAACGCGGGAATCTGAGACGGCTGAGAATTATCAGACACAAATTAAGTAGATCATCGTTAAAATTTTGGCTGCTTCATAATGATGATATTTGTGTTTGAAGATAAGTGTGTACTTACCAGGCGCTGATGGGGGAACAATTTGATCCAACACACCGATTTAACCAGAGGGAAAAATTTGCATTTTTAGTATAACAACTGTGCATTCCTCCTTTTCAGCGACAAGTATTGTTATTCTATGTGTTTCTTGTGGAAGCAACTGGCTACTGTTACCTTCTTATGATACAGCAGTTCTAGTATTGTAGTTTAAAATTTATTGAAAGACAACTCTTGGTTAATTGCTAGTACTGTTTGTTTGTTTCAGCCATCCAACATCATGTGCATCAATGGCAGAAATCATGTCTGTTCTGTTTTTCAATACAATGCGTTACAAGATTTCGGAGCCACGAGACCCATCAAGTGACAGATTCATACTATCAAAGGGTCATGCTGCACCTATTTTGTATGCAGGTTTGTGCTATCTTTTTATTTTTAGCCCTTTTACTTGCCAGTAATAAATATCATTGACTGAATCTAAGACCTACTTTACTTTGCCAAACCACACAAATAAAGTAAAGGCCTCTGGATTTGCTCCATTAAAAGGAACATCAGTTGCTCACGTTGTCGGGCCATTCGTATGTAAAAAATTGTTTTGTCCTTGTTATTAGTATTTTGACAATGTCATACAGTCGCATTGGACTGCAGATTAGCTTTCATATAACTGAAATGAAATTTGAGTTTTTGCTTCCTATTAAAAATAGTCTTTTCTTTCAGCATGGGCAGAAGCTGGTCTTTTCCCTGTAAAAGACCTGCAGAATCTGAGAAAAATTGATAGTGATCTTGAAGGCCACCCCACTCCTCGCCTAAACTTTATTGATGTTGGAACTGGGTCTCTAGGCCAGGGTCTTTCCATTGCTTGTGGAATGGCGTACGTTGGAAAGAACTATGACAAGGCGTCCTACAGGTAGGCTCTTCTAATCACTTAGTGATGACCACCAACATTGTGAGCTTGTGGATTTTGCATTCAGATATTCCATTTGAAGCTTTCTACATTCTCCTCTTCAGTTTGTACTATATCCAGTTGTACTATGCCTTTAGTCAAATTAAAATTACTAGTTGTTCGTCACTTCAATCCTTGGTGCCTCTTGCCCGAACTTGATTTGATTTGATTTTTTATTGGTCCACTTTCATCATACAGCACAAATTGTGCAATTGATATTGGACAGGCCAAAGATAAGTTACAACAATACATAGTATTAGCAATATAGTAGGCAAATTAAAAATAGGTACCTATTAAAATTAATTTTATTGTGTATTCAGAAATTCTCTGACAGAATAGAAACAGTGCTTTATTAGAAATGCCTTTAGTTTAGCTTTAAATATTGGATGAGTAGCATTTTTTATTTCCTCTCGTATCTTATTGTGTAGTATTACACAAATGTTAATTAAGCTCCTCTGATAGGTGGTTGTTCTGGGATATTTTTGATGTGTATTTGATTTCCTTTTGGTACTATAGTTGTGTATAGTTTTTATTCTGTAGCGGTTTGCCTGTTTTCAGGAGGTAGTCCCTAGTGAACGAGATTGTTTCATAAATGAATAAACTTGGAACATTTAGAACACCAAGCTCAGTAAAATGGGATTTACAGGACTCCATCTTTTTAAGGCCACAAATTATTCTTAGAGCTCTTTTTTTGCCTTCTAAAAACCTTTACACTGCGAGTTGAGTATCCCCAGAAAACGATCCCATATTGGGAAATACGGAAGCGTCCGATCCCACCCGTCTGCTTTGACCCATGACGTCACAAATATGGCGGAAACAAAAACACACACACACACACACACACACACACACACACACACACACACACACACACACACTCTTTTTCCACAAGAAGCCTAATGACACTAACGGGACAAGCGCGGGAAATGGGGTGTTTTGGGTGGGGGGCAAACTAAATATAAACAAATTTAGAACCCTTGCGTAGCTACAACGTGTAAGTGAAGACAGCCATGCATGAATACCAACCCACCTCCCCAGGGGTCGTAACCCCTGCAACCCATAGAAGATAAAGATGCTTCAGTAGCTGATAAGTGTTTTTTGTCTTAAAAAAAATCTCACGGGATAGAACGAACAGATCAGAAAGATAAATATAATAAACTAAAACAGAAATTCGAGGAAAAGATAATTAAAATAAGTAATAAGTGTTTTTAAATTAAAAAAAAAAACTCAAGAGATAGAACGAACAGATCAGCAAAGTAAATAAAATAAGATAAAACAGAACTGGAGACAGCCACACTCAAACCAAACTCCGCGCCGTCATGACGTCACATATGACAACACCCTTACGTCACGGGTCAAAGCAAACGCGTGGGATCGGACGCTTCTGTCGACCCCCATATTGGACTTGAGTGGAACTGTGCATAGTATGCCTGCCGTGCTGTTGCTTTGCTTGTTGTAGCCTTTAAAATTTTAATAAGTTTTCTAGACAAGTTATTTATATGTGTGTCCCACTTTGTCTTGTTGAACCCATAGACCCAAAAATTTTGGGACACTTAAATTTTCTAGGGATCATTTTTTAATTGTGCTTTAATAGACGTGATTAGTTGGAGGAATTAAATGAAAATAGACACCCACAGTTTATTCAGTATTTGTAAGGAGTTTGTTTTTTGTGAACCACTCAGAAAGTCTTTTCATAGAACTTTATGCTGTGGACTGCAAAGTTTCTGGACTGGATCCAGTGAGCAATATGCTGGTGTCATCAGCAAACAGGATAGTTTTTGTGGGACTTGTATATTCAACTAAGTTGTCCACATAATCAAGGACAGTAGTGGACCTAAGATTGAGCCCTGTGGTACACTATATTGTATTGGTAATTCACTAGAAAGAAAGGACTCGTGAACATCAAACATGAACAGTCTGTTGCCAGTGGCCCAGAACAAAGCACCGGAGTAGTGCAGTATACATGTGAAATCTGTTATGGGTCATGCTGGCAGACCAGTTGACTGTCACCAGCCACAACAGGTAGAATAATTTTCTGACCATGTTTGTGACTTCTTCCATGTGATAAGTTTTTAGAGGTAAAGGTGATGGGACAGCACTAATGCCACATAGCTACTGTCAAATAATAGTCTTAATAGGAGAGTAGTTTAGACCTTTCGATTTTTCAAACAAATCTTAGGGTTGATGCCTAGTGTTCTGAAGAATTCAGTATAGGCATCTGGAGCTGCTTAGTTTGTTGAAAGTTTAATAGGTCAACAACAGTATTATACCCTATTGTAGAGGGTGTTCAGAAACTGATATTCTGGAAGGGGACAAATGACCGAACGTTCATAGAAAGAGCCTAACCATTGCCGTATTTATGGAACTCCTGTAATTGTGTCCCTTTAGAACTCAATTCGTCCCATTAACTTGTGTAGACATATTGTGTTTGTAGTAACAATGGATGCTGGTACTTCACTGTTTATAACCATAAATCACAAAGTACGGTGTTGGCAATGCTTGTTTGTCTTTAGTTCACTTTGGAAGCTATTTCTCATGCATATATTTATTACCATTAGACTAATTATGTGACAAAGAAAAGAAATTTGAAAATGCTTAACACCAAAGCTGCTATTTATTTAGTAACTGATTAGATTCGGCCTTTGCCCATTTTCACACGCCACCTATTACAGGGATCGAAATTTAGGAGTGGATGTGTCGAATGTGGTTAATAAGGGTGGCTACATGTGGTAACTACTAAAGTATTTGTATTTAGGATATGTTCTGTGTGGACAGATCTATTTAGGTCCTCATGCTTCAGTGTATCTCAGATTTGCCTTAAAAGGTATGACAATTGTAATTATATCGTAATGTATTGTGTTGATGTATGTGCATAATGTATATTTTTCTTATTTGTGGCACTTTCATTACTCAGCATGATGTGATCCACATGCATAATGATATTTTATATGCAATGGGGAATGTCTTTTTCATTGGATTAAACTGGGTGTCACATTGGTTTATTTATTGCGTATGTTATTGTAATTTTGACCCAATGATACAGAAAATTAATCCTAAGGTCTTATAATAAATCTGATGCATTCAATTTACTTCATCATTGTATTATCACTTACTGTTCTTAGTAAATTGAATATATCTGAGATTATGTAAGACATTATAATAAATTCTTTGCATCAGCATCTTTTAAAATTACAATAACAGCTACAGTAAATAAACTAATGTGACTAATTTAAATAGTGTAAGACATTAAGAAATGCTCCATTGTATATCATACAGTACAAATCATTCTCATATGGATCATATCATGCTGGATAACGAAGGTCCCACAATTATGAAAAAGGTTGTGAACATACATTACCATAATACACAAAGGTGTAACTTCAGTTGTGACACCTTCTAATGCAAATCTGAGATACATTGAAGTGTGAGGATGTAAACTGAACTGTCCACAACAATCATACCATGAATGCAAATACATCATACCATATGAGCCATTTTATCCCTAATACCTACCTACACACACACACACACACACACACACACACACACACACACACACACACACACACACACACACACACACACACACACACAGAGAGAGAGAGAGAGAGAGAGAGAGAGAGAGAGAGAGAGAGAGAGAGAGAGAGAGAGAGAGAATTATTGATCTACCTATTATGAATTATAAGGCTGGTTATTGGTTTTTGTATTTATTCCTTGATGTTTTTTGGAATATGATAAGCTTCCTTGGGCTATTGTTAAACATTCCAGTGTTATAGTTTGGTTGTGAGCTGGCAAAGCCAACAAATATGCCTGGAAACGGGCTGTGGTTACTGGTTTATTTGTAGCATAGCCCGGGGTCTAGGTTCAGTTAAAATGTCACTTTGGTTGTGAGTTGGCAGTCAGTGAATAGGAGCAGACCTGCATTTAGGGTGTGGGAAGCCCCTGTACAGTAATTTATTTTCATGAACTTCAATATTGCTATTCATTTATGGACTACTTGAATAAAGCTTTGTACTCATTTACCTCAACTTTAAACTTTATTGAAGTATTTAAATGACATGTGACACAAAGCACATGAGTGTTCAAAAATAATAAAATAACTACTAAATTTCAATAGCCCATTTCAGTGAAAAATTACCACAGAAACACCAAACTTGGACACAGGATATGGTAAAATACAAAGAAAATCACAACAGTTTAATAACTTACACCAGAATTACTTCACATAAATGTGAAATTTAATTAGTACAAATCTAAGGTACAACACCATTTAACTGACCTCTCCCAAAATTTTGAACATGAAGAAATGACTTCCTTTTCACTTTATTTGCAAATTCATTTATCACTTCCTCAAAATCCAGACTGACGGTTATGCGTGATTCTGTGGCTAGAACTTGACGATTAACCAGTTGTTCTTGATTCTCTGCTGTCCATAGGTAGTGCTTAATCTGTTTGAAAACAGAAAAGAACCTTGCAGCAATTCACTTTGTTGCTCGAATAAAGTTTTAAATCTTGAATGAATGTTGTGTACACATTTGTATAGACATTAACTTAAAAAATAAATAAATTCCACAAACAAATGAAGGGGGACAACAATTTGTCACTGTCTTCTATTTTCATAACTAACAGATAGCTTTCGAAATGTGTACATTCTTCGCCAAAGTTGTTGTTGTCTAAATTATAGATGTCTCTGTTTCTCTGCAGCATTGTAAATTGGAGCAGCTTGTAGTTAGGTGATATTTACACACTACAGTTCAGAACCCTCTAGTGACAGAGGGCTGCAAATATGTAGACATGATGAATAAAGATGTAGTTTGTCAGTGAAGTTTATTTAATTTAAAAAGCTTTCAGTTTTTACATTCAAAATTGAGGCATTAGGCATTATAAGGTGCTGGTAGTCTGGCGACATAGCATCTCACTTTCGGAAAAATATCATCCACACGGTTCCGAAGACTGCAAGAGCTGACAAGTGTGAGAATTATCACACAATCAGCTTAACAGCTCATGTGTGCAAATTACTTAAAACAATAATATACAGAATGGAAAAGAAAATTGAGGATGTGCTAGATGATGACCAGTTTGGCTTAATGAAAGCTAAATGCACCATAAAGACAGTTCTGACATTGTGTTTGATAATGGAAGCAAGATGAAAGAAAAATCAAGACATGTTCATAGCATTTGTCAACCTCGAATAAATGTTCAGCAATGTAAAATGAAATGAAAGAGGAAATGTTTGAAATTCTGAGAAAAATAGGGGTAAGTTATGGGGAGAGACGGGTAATACACAATATGTAAAAGAGCCAAGAGGGAATAATAAGAGTGGATGACCAAGAATGAAGTGCTCAGATTAAAATGGGTGTAAGACAGGCATGTAGTCTTTCACCCCTACTGTTCACTCTGTACAGCAAAGAAGCAATGATAGAAATGAAAGACAGGATATCAGTGATATGATTTGCTGATGACATTGCTATCCTGTGTGAAAGTGAAGAAGAATTACAGGATCTGTTGAAAGGAATGAGCAATCTAATGAGTATAGAAGATGGATTGAAAGTAAATCGAAGAAAGACAAAAGTAATGAGAACAGCGAGAAACTTATCAGGATTGATGGTCATGAAGTTACAGAATTCTGCTACTTGGGCAGCAAAATAACCAATGACAGATAGAGCAAGGAGGACACCAAAAGCAGACTAGTACTGGCAGAAAGGGCATTCCTGGCCAAGAGCAGTCAACTTGTATCAAACCTAGGCCTTAATTTGAGAAAGAAATTTAGGATAATGTACATCTGGAGCACATTATTGTATGATAGTGAAACATGGACTGTGGGAAAACCAGAACGGAAGTGAATTGAAGCATTTGAGAAGACGGATGTTGAAAATTAACTGGACAGATATGGTAAGGCATGGGGAGGTTCTGCACTCTGTGCAGAATGTGTGGAAAATGCTGACAAAGAGAAGGGACAGGATAGGATGATAGGACATCATGTTAAGACATGAGGGAATAACTTTCATGGTACTAGAGGTATCAGTAGAGGGCAAAAACTGTAGACAGAGCTTGGAATATTCTGAGCACATAAGTGAGGACATAAGTTGCAAGTGCTACTCTGAGATGAAGAGGTTGGCACAGGAGAGGAATTCATGGTGGGCTGCATCAAACCAGTCAGAAGATTGATGACCATGTAACTTGTTGGTGTGTGAGGAACAGCGTGCTGAAATCTAGCTGAGAATTTGAAGTACTAGTCCACACATGGCACATGGAATGCCCTCCTCTTCAGCACGACAATGCCAAACCACATGAGAATGCTGCAACATGTGCATTCCTTTCCTTTCCCGATGCTTTGGGTTCACTGTCACTAGTCATCCTCAATGCAGTCCTGACTTGGCCCCAACTCATATTCTTCTGTTTACAAAACTTAAAGAACACCTTCAAGAGCTTCACTTTCATAGTGACAAAGTGGTGCAAGCGGAGGTGAGGGTTGGAGCTCCATTAACAGTCAAACATTTTAGTGATGTTACCACCAAACTGGTCCCTCATGGGGAAAAATTTGTTTGTTGCCAGGATGACTGGTGTGGAATAAATTTGTAAACATGAAGAATAAAGATGGAAAATGTTAAGTGTTGGTTTTATTTTTTAAAAAACTTTGAATTTTCACATTAAAAATGGGAGGCATTATTTTTCAGCAAGTCCTTGTATCATCTTAGAATCGGGTTCTGATCCTTCTCCATATCTCAACATTATCTGATCCAGTTTCTATTTTATGACATATGGGTTCTTCTTCCGAGTCAGATAATCTGTCAAAGAATCCCTGGTATTTAATTTGACATTTCCAGTTTTGATTATCAGCAGCTGAAGGAGGTGGAACTGATTCTGAATTTCTGACCTCCATAAGTTTCTTTTCAGATCAATCCTTGTAAACTGAAAAAAATGTGTAAAGCTCAGCTAAAAACATTGCAGATGTGCCATATTTCAAGAGAAGCTGAAATGTCTAAAACCTTGGCTTGCAGTTTTTTTTTTTAAAGGCTTTGCCGAACTGTTGCATAATGCAACTGCACACTGATGTCATGAAAGCTACCTCAATACTGAGACCCGAGTTTCTCCTGGCGTATACAGTGTTCAAATAACTTGCAGGAATGCAGCCAGGTGATGTCATAGACAACATCAGAAATTTCAACAGGAGCACACTCTGCTATTTCCAAGCAATAATTGCAGCAAGTAAGTGCTGTGCGATGGAGTGTACAGCCTTGGTTTTCAGAGAAACTCCGGAAAGTTAACACTCGCACACCGTGTAAACATTAGCATCATCACAAATCAAAGATGACAGAAATAAAGTTATTGAGATTGAAATTAATAACAGTTAAGGTAGCATTAACTCTGTCCTATTTTTTTGACATGGGCAAGAGCAGTTTTTCATGCAGACTATCAGGACTGTGGAGGTCCGATGTGCTGAACATAAGTGGCACACACTTAAAACAGCCGAGCAAATCTGCCATTGCAGAACATTGTCTTGGCGCTGGTCACCCTGTGGAGTATAACAACATGGAGATTCTGGCATGCATTTCCAGCCATTGGGATAGTGTTATTCAGGAAGCTGTTGAAATTAAGTTAGCAACTAACCTTATAAAGAGGGATTGTGGTTTTTGTTTAAATTCTGTGTGGAATCCTGCTCTCTCCTTTATCAGAAAATAGAGGGACACAGTTAATGCTACCTTCACTGTTGATTATTAATTTCACTATCAATAACTTGTGACGTGTGTGTGTGTGTGTGTGTGTGTGTGTGTGTGTGTGTGTGTGTGTGTGAATCGGTAAGACATTTATTCAATGCCATTTTCTCATTGGTTCTACCATATTGACTAATAACCACTTGTGATTCGCCTTGTTCACTCCATTCATTCACTGTGCAAACAGTTCCCAGCTGCAGCACACAACAGAAAACCTGTGGTACATGAATAGTGCACTTTTACTACATGTCTATACTGTTAACTTCAAACTTGCATCACACCCAATAGGTGTCAGGTATTGCCTCTTAAATTTCTGGTTATGAATGAGCTAACTGTGGGAACCCACTAAATTTGTGGCAACCTCAGTTGTAGCTGACAGTTTGAAGGTGAGCTGGCTGCTTTCTTTTGGTTGTCAGTCAGTTGTAGGTTATGCAAGAGATATCCAGAACTTGGGTGACCCCAGACTCCTGAATTTATTCTGGCCACATATACTTTCTTCAACTCAAACTGCTCATCTAGTTTTGTCAGCACCAATTTTGCGATAAATGTTCTGGTGGATCTTGTTGACATTTTTTTGTGAAGTTTCCTATTAGACATGAGCAGCCCCTTATAGGAATGGTGAATCTGTGTTCCATTATCTTCTAAGTGAGGGAACTAGGTGGTTACGTCCGATTTCAAATCCTGACTTACCATCCAGATTTTAATTGATCAGTATTATGTGACAGTTTATTCATTAGTAAAAGATACAAAGATATTAATTTCCTGTTGACCAAAGATGTAAACGAAGTAAAAAAGACGTGTGGGATGTGAGACATACAGCATGTTCACAGAAAAATGCTTGTATTTTGAGAGTGAACTTAACTGTTAAGACTTTGATATGGAAAGTTGTTTCCAGCATTTTTAACAAAATATTATAAACACATCAAATTGCATACTTTAAATTTATACATATCTGTACACACATTTATACATACGGAACTTTTGATGATTATAATTGATAAGTTACGCTTCATGATCACAAGTATCTATACACACCCAAAAACATATATTTTTCATATTAGGTGCATTGTGGTGCCAGGTACTCTCCATACCAGCGACCTCAGTAGTCATTAGACATTGTGAGAGAGCAGAATGGGGCACTCTGCAGAACTCGCAGAATTTAGGTGTGGTCAGGTGCAATGGGTGTCATTTGTCATACATCTGTACAAGAGATTTCCACACTCTAAACGTCCCTAGGTCCATTGTTACCGATGTGATAGTGAAGTGGAGATGAGAAAGGACAAGCACAAAAGCGTACAGGCCGGCCTTGTCTGTTGACTTACAGAGACTGTGGACAGTTTGTGAGGTTTGTAATGTGTAATAGGCAGACACCTATCCAGACCATCACACAGGAATACCAAACTGCATCAGGATTCACTGAAAGTACTATGACAGGTAAGTGGGAGGTGAGAAAACTTGGATTTCGTGGTTGAGTGGCTGCTTATAAGCCACACATCACGCCGGTAAATGCCAAACCATGCCTCTCTTGGTGTAAGGAGTGTAAACATTGGACGATTGAACAGTCGAGAGATGTTGTGTGGAGTGACGAATCACAGTATACAATGTGGCAATCCGATAGCAAGGTATGGGTATGGCGATGCCCAGTGAACTTCATCTGCCAGTGTGTGTAGTACCAACAGTAAAATTCAGAGGCGGGGGTGTTATGGTGTGTTTGTGTTTTCCATGGAGGGGTCTTGGCCCCCTAGTTGTTCTGTGTGGCACTATCACAGCACAGGCCTACATTGATGTTTTAACCACCTTCTTGCTTCCAACTGTTGAAGAGCAATTCCAGGATGGCGATTGCATCTTTCAACATGATCGAGCACCTGTTCATAATGCATGGCCTGTGGTGGAGTGGTTACACATCAATAACAATCCTGTAATGGACTGGCCTGCATGGAGTCCTGATCTGAATCCTATAGAACACCTTTGAGACGTTTTGGAACGCCAACTTTGTACCAGGCCTCACAGACAGACATCTATAACTCAATATGAAGATAGTAACTGTTCCGAAAGAACAGATACCAGTGATGACCATGCAGCTTCTCTAGAAAGAAATGATAATTAATCGAAACCCTTGGCTGCCAACAGATGTTGTTGTTATACCCCAATGGGGACATCTGAAAATGTGTGCCCCGGCTGGGACTAGAACCTGGGATCTCCTGCTTACATGTCAGACACTATCCATCTGAGTCACCAAGGACAGAGGATAGCGCGACTACAGGGACTTAACCTTTGCACACTTCCCGTTAGACCCACATTCCCAACTGTCCACAACCTACATTCGTAATGTTCCTAAAGGATATTTACCCATTCACTCATTACTCGCGCCAACTAAGGTGACAATTCCCTTAAGAGTCTGGGCAAAGTGTGCGCATTGGCACAGGAAGAGGTCAATGGCCGGGTAGCCTTCAACTATATATGAAGATAGTAACTGTTGTGGAAAAATATATACTAGATTGGTATCTGTAATTATCATTTCTATCTATATCTCTCCTCAGTGCAGCACTCTGTGCAGAATGGGCTACCATTCCCCAATAAACCTTCCAGCACCTGATTGAACATATGCCTGTGACAGTGGAAGCTGTCATCAAGGCTAAAGGTTGGCCAACACCGTACTGCATTCCAGCATTACTAATGGAGGGCGCCACAAACTTGGAAGTTATTTTCAAGCAGGTGTCCGGATACTTTAGATCACATAGTGTATCTGAGGGCATTACAAAAAATTTTTTAAAAAAAGAATTGGCGTTTGGGGTGAGGGCAAAAAACTTGCTCAATAGTAGGTTTGTCCATAAAAAAGTTGATGAGCACTTTAACTCTCAAAATAACATTTTTCAGTTACTAACATGTTGCACATGTGATACACCATATTTGCTCAATAGGAATGAATGGTACCATTTATGTCTTTGATTAATGGAAAGCCTTTTCACTGTATACAAAACCATTGATGGTAAGGCCTATGTGTGATGCTCAAACTGACATTAAGAATATCACAAAGTGTGCTACAGTGATATATTTGTAATGCGTGCTGTTTGCAATGGAACAGCTTGTAGTGTGTCCTTGAAAACCAAAAGGACCACCACAGAATGAATTGCTGTCCACTGGAAGATATGCAAGTCTCTGAAACTGTTTCACCTTATGTCTAAATAAATACAGGTGCACTGGCATTGTTTCAATAATAAAAAAAAAGAAACAAAGTGGCTCTGAATACTCAAATATTCTTGTACAATGCCTAAGTAGATGATGCTACTGACGAAAACATCAATGTAATTAGAAAAGTTAGCCATCTAAAGATGAGCATGGCAGTCTGAAACCAGTTCTAGCATTGAAATAAAGCATTTTAATAGCAATTGTGGCCGGTTACATTAAATATATGCAGACATCATAAGCCAGGTAAACAGTGAGACCAGAAAAAGGTTTGTGGTAAGCTAAGTTTGGAGCAGACCTGTGCATGGATGCAAAATGTGGGGATGATAGTAGAGTGATTAAAAGATTTAAAATGTGATGTTACAGTAAGAAATGTAGTAGTCCTGAATTGAGCCAGTGAGAAAAAAAAGAATAGCAAAGAATATGAAGTAAATAAAATGGTTGTGTATGTCTTAGAATGTAAGTTGTTCAAAACTGTTGTAGAAGGAATGATGGAATGAAAGAGATGCAGTGGCAGACCTACATATGAATGTATAACACACTGTTTTGATGATTATTGTGCAGTGTGTATGTTGAAATGAAGAAGATAAATGGCAAGTGATGGGAATGGAGAGCTGCGTCAAACCAACTGCTGTTCTGCAGTTGTTGGTCTTAGTTGCCAACAGCAGAAAAATATTTATGACTAAAGCAAAGGAACATGGAAGTGTCTTCCAGTGTTAGGTATTGCAACCTAAAGAGTTTTATTATTGAATGTTATAGGTAACTAAAATAAAAATTCCTATGGATTGGTTTCATTTCTGCATGATGTAACACCACACCCCTCTCTTCAAATACAAAACCTAAATATGCGCAACATGCAAAGTGCTGTCACCTGCAAATAGAGCATACAAATGACCCAATGATCACTCTGCAAAAAAGCAGTTTAAGGTTAAGCATGTCATATAAAGTAGCAAATGGTGCTTTGTGCAATACAGGATGTTGTGTCTGTAGCATTTTTAAGGATAGTGTGTTAAATTTCTGAGAACAGTTTATTGGTGACTACGTTAAGTGTTGTAGCGCTCTTTCCAGGTGCAGCATTAATGAAATCTGATTATGCGTATTGACAGTTTGCGCAATATATTGAAGGAGCCTGATGAGCTGTAAAAATATTGATGCGTGCTCAACATATTGCAAAATACATTGTGCAATACATGGCAGTTCCTGCCAAGAATGAGAGAAATTAAAATTTGATCCAAACAAATTGACATAAAAAGCTAAAAAAAAAAGGTAACTGCCAAATATTGGTGTAAGCTGGAGGATATATGTTAAAGCATCATGCGGTACTTTGAGAAATGAAATTTCTAACTGTTTAAGAAACCCCAGATACCTCTCTCTCTACAATCATAGGCCTACTACAAACAACCAAGACTGCTCACTATTGCTTGTGTAGTGTTGCCATATTGAATTCTTCATTTGTAGGGCAATGCATTCAGTAAACTGTCAGATATCTGATATATATGCAATTACTTAAGAGGTGCAAATAACTTTCATGAGGACTTTTATCCTTGTTAGAAAAAAAAAGTGTGAAAAATGAAGTAGCTAGTTGGTTATATTGGAGGTTAAAAGTCCAAGCTAGTACATGAGAGTTGCACGTCATCGAATGCTGACAGATTTCTGAAGAGTCCCAGCATAAATATTGTGCAATAATAGTGTGTCATTCTTGGCCTCGCACTTTCATGCAATATGTTGACACAATGAGGGCCCCATTAACTTTGACAGATCAAAAGCATGTCAAATGTAATGAACAACTTGAAAAAAGGTGACAGAAGAGATTTGTCAATGGAATAACTGAATTTTTTTAAATATCTATAGGTGTGAGTTAGTAATTCCTACCCACCACCTTCTACACATTAAAGTAATAGAATTTTTTCTGCAGAACAGGAGAAACTTTTTGTTTTCAAATTTTACTTTGCTATCTGTTGGACATTTTATATCCCTGGGTGAGTTATCAAACCCGTTTGTTGCAGCGTTTTGCACCCCCTTTTTGTGCTAAAGACAACCTTAATGTGGAGTCATGGATGTCATTTTTCCTTCTGGTATTACGATTATCCACATCATTGTTCCTATTGAACTGCAGTAGATTATTCACAACAAACTTCATGACAGAATAAATATACTGCAAAGCAGTAGTTAGAAAGCCAAACTCCTTAAACAGATGTCCACAAAAGGAACATGGGTGAGCACCACAAGTCTCATAGCATGATTTTGAGCAATGAAAGCTTTCTTTCTTAAAGATTAATTACCCCAGAACATTATGCCATATTAATTATTGAATGAAAATAGACAAAATATGTCAACTTACTGATTTGTCTCACCCTAAGCTTTGCAATTGTTCTAAGTGCAAATATAGCTGAACTAAGTTGTTTTAGGACTTCTAATATGTTCTTTTTCCTGTTTAAATTCTCATCAATATGGGTACCTAAGAATTTTGAAGTTAATGCCCTATTTATTATCTCCTCATCATGTGTTATACTACATCATTGGTGTAGTACCCCTGCATGTGCAAAACTGAATAAGAGTATATTCGTGCCACTTTAAAATTGAGGTGAGACTATTTCCAGAAAATGAATCGATGTTACTTTAAGAATTTTGTTTACCATTTCTTCTGTTTCTGTATGTTTGCTAGGACTGATTACAGTATTAATGTCATCTGCAAAAAGAGCTAACTTTCTTGTATATTAGATGGAAGATAGTGGACCTAAGATTTAACCTTGGGAACTCCATATGCGATTTCTCCCCAGTCAGAATAATGCCCTGGACTGGATTGGTTTATTTACTAAGTACAACTTTCTGTATTCTTTTGGTTACATATGACATTATCCACTGGTTGGCTATGCTGTCAGTCCCATAAAACATCAGATTATCTAGGAAAACATTGTAATTTACATAGTTAAATACCATAGGTAGGGAGCAGAAAATACCAACTGATGCTATTTTATTATTTAATGCTTACAAAATTTGATGAGTGAACACATAAGTGGCAGTCTCGGTAGAACAACTCTTCTGAAATCCAAAGTGTGATTTGCTAAAAATATTATTGTTGCTTCATGTCCCTAACTATTCATAAAGCCTAATGTTAAAATATGCTTCAGAGGAGTCCAGGACACATTCCATTTGCTAAATGGGAAACTTCTGAATGCAATGGAGGATTTTTCCATTTGATCAGTTGAGATGAATACCATTACCTAACACTACCTGTTTTAATTTTTCACTTGATATTTCTCATGTCTGTCCGTGAATTGTCTAAAAGTAAATATCTCGTCTCCTTACTTTTTAGTTTGGGTTTTGTAATCATCTTTCAGGTTCCGGAATTCTTGTATGTAAGCTGTAAGGAATGCTTGTTACAGTGCTAATGTAAGCTTTCAACCAAGCTTTCTCAAATTCAAATTATGTATGTTTTCTGTGTGGTTGGTATTATTCACAGTTCATTATTATCCAATGGTTCTATGTAAATTTCCATTCTTGGTGATAACTCAAAAAACCCGATATTGTCTTCAAATTGTTATACTCTTCCAGTATTAGATGTACTGTACAAAGAGCAGTTTGATTTTGCAATCTACCTTCTTGAAAGTAAACGTTGTTTGTGAGTTGTAGACTTCTTGGTTTGCTTAGTCATAACAATAGCAGCCTGTCATCAAAGAGGAGGCTGGTTTTACAGGTTCCTTTATGAAATTAAATAGGTTGTTGTAGAACATAAACACTTCTGTGTTTTGTTCTAAGCACAAAGTTTTCGTCAGTGGGACTATAGGAAACACATGTAGTTGTATTAATAACCTTAATGTTGAATGTTTTAATAACAAGTTCAACAATTAATTATACCAGAGAATAAATTTTAATTTCCCTCATGTTTAAGTATCAGGTTTGTCATGAAGCTTATAAATGTCAATTTAATGCTGGCATAGTTCCATTAAAAAAAGGACATGGTGAATTTCCTACCAACGATCTGTGTATAATCCAATTGTATTTTGTAATGAGATGTAATTGGGCAAGTGGATTAAAGTAGGAAAATTCCAACTGGTAGGTATTTGATTAGACCATTACTACCATATAGAATTGTCAAAGGACAAATACAAAAATTATTTTTACACATATTTAAGTTTCTATGTGGCAAATGAGTATAGTTACCACTGGAAAATACCCCAGCAAACCATTCTCTGTTGGCATTGTGTGTACAAACATTTCTGAGATATTCCTTTGCACAAGTCAACTAATCAGGTATTTATCTTAGAAGTGCTGATTTTATTATAAAAATGAGAATTTGTGTAGATACTAGTTAGCAAAATGTTACTTATTATGCCATATTTTGAAAATGGATAGTGTTGGCTGTGGTCCTAGCAGCAATGTAATGTAACACGATATGGATTTGTCAACAGCATTCAAAGTTGAGGTAGATGTCACACTTGTTTTTGTGTGTGTGATAAATGATGCATATTTTATTTATTACTTACAGAGTGTATTGCCTTGTGGGTGACGGAGAAAGTGCAGAAGGGTCCATATGGGAAGCTCTCAATTTTGCCAGTTATTATAAACTGGACAATCTCTGTGTTATATTTGATGTCAATCGTCTGGGTCAGTCTGATCCAACTGTGCTGCAGCACAACATGGAAACCTATCGTAAAAGGTTGGATGCATTTGGACTTAATGCCATAGTTGTTGATGGCCATGATGTGGAAGAATTGAGTAAGGTAAGTTTCAGTAGTATTCAGCTGTCTGTTGTTGCTGATGTAGTGAACTAAGAATAATTGTTTCCATATTGCTCAGTTACCTTTTCTTACTAATGGTAAGTCGGTAAAGGAAAATACTATGTGTGTGATAAAATGGCAAAGTGAAAGCTGTGGATTTTAATGAAGTGTTGCAAAATCTAAGGGATGTGGTTTACTAATATTGTTGGAAATTGAATCTTGACTTGTTCCTCTAAGTGGAGGTTAACTTTGCAGACATAAATGATGCCCCAGAAATGTTAGTGTGACAAAAGACCTACAGGAAAATAGTAAGCTTTGATGGCAGTGTTCAGTTATTTGCTTTGTAAATAAATGGAGCTGTCTATTGTGTAAAACACTGTCATTTTGATCTTACTAGGAAGGAGCCAGATTTGAGGAACTTCTCCATGTTAGGTATGAACTTACCTCTCTTATTTCCACATCATTATGAATAAAGTATAAGCATATTTTCATGGCAATAAATGAACAATAACAATAGGTGCTACTTTCAGAGATTGTGACTGATTGTGAAATCGTACTCCCCCCCCCCCCCCCCCCCCCCCCCAAATTGCGTCTGGCTACCTCATAGTGCATACAGCACAAGATTATCTGACAGTTAAATTGAATTTGAAGCAGGCTTTGCATGTCTGTCACAATAACAAAATGCAATATTGTTTACATATCTATGGCATTGTGTGTTGCACTGTGTGAATATATGAGCAAATGTTTGATCCCTTCAGAAACAATACTTGGAGACTATTTGAGCCATGTTTAGTGTTGGGCACACTAACTGAATCTAGTTGGAAACAGTATTTTCTAATTAACCTTCAAAGTTGAACACTACAATAATGAACTTGGAGTGCATTTCTGAACACAATAAAAAGAGAAAACATTAGTATTCACAGTTCTGTAACGAGAAAATAAATTGGGAGATTCTTTCCTGTGTCAGTATTAAAATGCTGGAATTGTTGGTATTCCATAGCCACTTACATGGCACAATATTTGAAGACCGAGTGGAATTCTTTCCTTAGTGATGATGTATGGAACTTGACAAATGCAGGCATTGCATATTTTAAGTGACTTTCAGATGATGTAAATTCTATTGTGGACACTAGGTTTGTTAAAAATGTGCCTGTGGATTAATTTTATGACATTATACTAAACTTCAAAATGTGCAATTTATGATGAATTCTGTTCAAAGTCAAAACAGGTTGAAGATGGCTTCATTATTGTGGGAAAAGGAATTTTAGGTGATGAAACCAACAAGATTTTATAAAACTTTAGCCACAAAGTTCACAGAAAGGTGAAGGAGTCACAAAGTTCACAGAAAAGTGAAACAAACATTGAAATACAGTGGGTTGCCCATTCCAACTAGGCTGACAACTCTTAGGATCACATTTCATGGAAGTCTGTGTTAACAGATGTAGGTTCTTGTTCCAACACTAGGATAATACTAATGAACTCTGTCAATATTGACAAGGCAAAGTGGAATTAAAGGTTCAGGCAATGCAGATATTCTAAAGGACTACTTGTACCTTCATTTATATGAAAACTATTTTCCATACCAGCAATAATATGTGGACATTGTAAACATCTGCAGGCAACAAAACATACCTCCCATGTTCCAATATAGACTTTAATAAATATAATGTATTTTGTAGATAAATGTTTAACATAATTCTAAATAACCAAATAACACTGAAATTGACCCTAAAATAGAACATATTCTTGGCTGTCCCATAAAATTATCATTGTAGGTATTCAGAACAGTATGTTATTCTGTGATTTTGTTTTGAAAATTTATTCGCTGCCTGTGATTTCCTCGACATCAGCTGTATTAGGTATACATCTAACACCCAACAGCAACACGTGAAAATCTCTGCTGGACCGGGACTCAAATCAGGATTTCTGACTTACCTCGAGTGGTCCCCTTTACCCCTTTAGCTATCTGTGCCCTTTCCCTGGACCAACCCAAATGTATCTGCTGTTAAGCAATTAACAGGCAGTGAATAAACTTCAAAGAATTTTGTACAGCTGTGGATTGTTAAGTCTGGTGTTTTAGGCATGTGTGTAAAAATGTATTATTGTGTTACATTGCTTAGAGTATTTATAATAAAATTCTGAAAAGAGGATTAAAGAAGGAAACTCCACCTAATTAAGGGGAAAGCATGTTTGCACTGAAAAATTGAACACAATTTTATTTATGGTGTTGATATTATGTATGCTTGTGGGATTTTCTCATCGAAGGTGTTGACAGGGAATGTTGCTCTTCCTAACAGGCATTCCATGAAGCTTCCACCACCAAAGGAAAGCCAACTGCTATAGTGGCAAAAACATACAAAGGAAAACATTTTCCTTCGATTGAAGATCAAGAAAATTGGCATGGTAAACCACTTGGTGCTCAGGCAGATACAGTTCTTGAGGTATGCTGCTCTTTTTTGTCAAGAATAAAAAAAGAATGATAAATTGTCATTTAGCCATAAACTTACCAGGTAAATGTACTTTTTACCTCATCTCTCAAGTTTCCCATTTTGTTGTATTTCAGCATTTAAAATCTTTAATAAAAAATAAAGGTCCACTGCAACTGCATCCCCAAAAGCCTCTGAAAGAAGATGCTCCTATTATTGACATAACAAATGTGAAATTATCCTCACCTCCAAACTACAAGACAGGAGAAAGTGTGGCAACAAGACTGGCATATGGGACTGCACTGGCAAAAATTGCTGCCAACAATAGTCGTGTCATAGCTCTTGATGGTGATACAAAGAATTCTACCTTCTCTGACAAGCTTCGGAAGGTACGTCCTGTTATAGTCCAGTTATGGTACCTAATTGTGAAGTTTTTATGCGTTAATCTCTTTGGTAGAATGATGTTCTTACCATTGTGACAGCAGATTATCAATTTGATGTTGGTGTTTCTGCAGGTGTATCCAGACAGGTACATAGAGTGCTTCATTGCAGAACAAAATCTTGTGGGCATAGCAATTGGAGCTGCTTGTCGTGACCGCACTGTGGCATTTGTGTCAACTTTTGCTACATTCTTCACAAGGGCATTCGATCAGGTGTGAACAACAAATGTATTATACCTACCTAGTTTAGATTCTGAATATTGAAGAGTGGTGTAAATAGTTTCATGGTGGGTCATTGCTTTTTATTGCTAATTATTTGTGATATTGGCAGATTAAGTTTACAGAGTATTCAGTTCTGTTGGACACATTCCTCTTGGTTGAATTATCCATTTTTTTCCCCCACATTGTAGTTATTTAGTCAGGTGCCAATTAACTCCAATTCTATAAATAATCAAACTCCCAAGTATGAAATGGCTTCAAATGTCTGATTACTTAATAAATGAGTTAATGTGTTAAATATTTGACTTAAACCATGTGAGAAAAAGCTTAGGAAAGGTTTGAATTCATATATAAAGTTTGTTGGTGGTTACTAAATGTTTAAGAACATGCAGTTTCTGACTGTAAAACTTGTCTTATTGTGTTTAAAAGTTTAACGTAAGATCCTGCCTCTTAATAAGTAGATTACGACAGCATTTTAAATTTTGTCAATAATTGCAATAATTGATACATTGAAAACATTCTCCCCTCCCCCCCCTCCCCTCTCTGGATACTGTTAGGCAACCTGCAACAGATACTGGGTTCTGGGATAGTGGTTTAGTATTATAAATATTCACTCTACTTTGCCAAAAGGATAAAATTACACTGTTGTTTCATGAAATTTGGTAATCCTAATATTTTACTGTAAAATATAATCACTTATTAACTCTGAATGTTTGTGTAATAACAGTGTGGTTTTAGATCATCTGTAGCATTTATAGGTATGGTTTAAGTTTGTATCTTAAAAAGGATACACTGTTGGCACATTGTCCCTTATTTTGGTATTTTCTAAAATTAAATTATCACATATGCGTATTAGACAGCAGTGCACAGAAACCATCAACTCACAAAAATTCACTAAAATGAGTAGCAAATAATGTTCATAATTAACTTATCAAATGTGCCTGTTGTCTGGAAAAGCCCCAATGAATTGAATTTAGTTGGTGTCTAAATGACTGGTTATCAAAAGTGGCACTGAAGGCTGGTTTGGGCAAGATAGTGATTTACTAGGCATGATCTTATTGGAGGGGTGGTATGTAATTCACTTCATGTCACCTTTGAGCTGACATAACCCAGCTAGTTGTATGGGTACATGGTGTTTAACCTGATCTCTGAACTGTGGTGGAATTTTTCACTAGCTAGAATCTTAAATTCTTTAATCAAGCCACACAGAGAACTATAGAGGAAATTCAGCATTGTAAAACAAGGGTAATGTAATGTAATCTAATTAAATCAATTAATGCTGAGGGAATCAAATTAGGAGACACAAATTGTAAGTGTTAGGAAGTCTTTTTATGGAGGTAGTTCTTTGCATTATAGCTTTGTATGGAAGTGAAATGTCGATAGTAAACAATCTAGACAAGAAAAAATAAAAGCTGAGAAGAGACAGTTGAAGATTAGATGGGTAAATAGGCTAACTAATGAAATGGTACTGAACTGAATTGGAGAGAAGTTTATTGCATAGATGGGCCAAAAGAAGTGATGGGGTTGATAAGGTACACCCTGAGGCATTGAGGAATTGTCACTTTTGTTATTAGAGGAATTTTGAGGATAAAATTGCGCAGTAAGACCAAAGGTTAAAATGTACCTTCAGAAATTGGTTATTAAGATTCAGTATTTCTCAAAGGTTTTATTATTCTGACGCTTCCTTCAAAATAGATTGGGGTGTATGTTCTCTTTTTATTTAGTCCACAGCATGCATGGCTGATGCCACATTGTTCATTTGCACATATGATTGCTAGTGGAGAATGGAGATCCATGTGTTTGAAATTTGAACTACTTATTAGACATATAGCAGCTAGCCAAAATATTGTGTGTGTGTGTGTGTGTGTGTGTGTGTGTGTGTGTGTGTGTGTCCATCCACCCATAGTTGGTAGCAGAACTGACATAAAATTCTTTGGTCCAGTTCTGATAACACTCTGCATGTGATGTGTAGGTGGGCTGGTTGTAAACTTGTTGGTACAGCTTACTTGCATTTAGACTTTGTGTAAAAATAATATATATATTCTGTTTTGACGTCATAGGTGTTTACTTTACTTGTGGCATGTTGTTAAATCATTGCACCTGGACTCCTAGATTCTGAATATTTAATGAATCTGTCAGTGCTGACAATCGCATAGTTAATCACACTAACAACTTCACTTAACCCTTTGCAAATTGCCTGATATTAACTTATAATATAGGCAACTTATTTCAACTGGCCCTTTTAAGCAAATTGGGCAGTCTGTTTACCCCAAAAACTGTGCAGAAATTTACAGAAGGTATAAATCTGGTTTACTAGATTCCATAGTTATTTTAGTAACCATTTTTGTTTTTAATTTTGTATGTCTGTCTTAAACTCTTGCTTGATAACGTGATTGTGGTAATCTTACTTGCATCTGCTGCCTGTGAGGGATTGCAATACCCATCTAACCACCTTGTGGCTCACTGTAGGGCAAAGTATTCGTGAAACGCCCTCCCTTTCTCAAATGGCCTGTTTCCCATGTATGTCCACACTGACACTACTGTGGCTCGGTAGAGGTGGGGTCCTATCTTACTGATGCCTTAAGACATAGAGGAGTACGAGATTGTTGGCACTTCTCCAAACTAACATCTACCATTTATCAGATAATTAAAACTGTTGCATGATGGTTAGTCTTAGATGGTTAGATTACAAAAGGCAACAGAATTGTCATTAGTTACCTGGGACCATGGTAGACATTTGAAGGTCTTATCTCACTAGTGGTACACTTCCAATTTTGTTCATTTTGAGATACTGAGGCTTAAACATAGTGATGACAATAGAAATAAATGATAATCCCTTGCAATGTTTCAGATATGTCGGAGAATTGTCACCACTCGGGTACATTTAAGCCTCAAGATCTCAAAACAATCTAACTTTGAGGTGTACCGCTATAGAAATAAGACCTTAGTTTATAAGCCTTGTTTCAGCATCATAATGGACAGTGCAAAAAATCTAAGATTTACACACACACACACACACCACACACATCTTATGGAAGTGCCTTTCTCACATTTCCTTATTCTCCTTTCATAAGAATGTGAGACATCAAGGGATTACAAATTTAGTATTGGAGGGAAGTGTGTAGGTAAAAATCGTCGAGGGAGACTGAGAGATGAACACAGTAAGCAGATTCAGAAGGATTTAGGTTGCAGTAATTATTCGGAGATTAAGAGGCTTGTGCAGGATAGTGTAGCATGGAGAGCTGCATCAAACCAGTCTCCAGACTAAAGATGAGGACGAGAATGCTCTGTAACAGTCACATAAGTCACATAAAAGTAAGACTTCCCCGGTTTTTTGTTTCAGATCCGTATGGGTGCAATCTCTCAGACCAATGTGAACTTTGTTGGTTCCCATTGTGGTGTCAGCATTGGTGAGGATGGCCCAAGTCAGATGGGTCTTGAGGACATTGCCATGTTCCGCACAATTCCAGGTAAACTGAAGTCTGTTGAATATTAGCAGAAATAATTGTATACAAGACCTATGTGCATACTGAATAGAAATTTTTGCTATCTCTCGTATGTGTTCAGGAAAAACACTGAAAATTTGTATGTAGTTAATTATTCATTAATGAATTATTTTTAAAGGCTGGCTGACTTCAGTACTGCAAGGAACTGGTTGAAATATCAAGTAATTTTTTGTTTGCATTTTGTCGTAATATGCTAATGTGCTACAGTCTTCAAATGGTCAAGAAGACGTCTGCTATTGCAACAGCAGTATAGTTTAAAATAAAATAATTTATTGGTATCAACATGAAAATAAAGCAAGCCTGCCTGTGTTCTATGTTATCTTCATTGTGCAAGATACATCACTAGAGGTGGCCACAAGCAGTAGAAGTGATTAAATACATTGAACAGCTTAACTAATATGTAACTAGTACAACCACTGATTAATAAATCAGAATTCTTTTCTGTGAGAAACCAGAATTGTCCAAATGAAGGAAAGTGCTGTCTGTTTTTAAAGCAGTATTATTTATAACATTTTGATACATAAATTTCAATTATTAACGTTATTTTGGTGAGATTATTGTGTTGTTTAATTTGTAAATAATGAAATTTCACAAAAATGCATTGACTTAACAGTGATTCTTTCTTTGACATGACTTAATTAAGTTGAACAAGCCGGAAGGAAATTTGAAGAGACAACCAGCGATGTTCATTCAGCTACTGACTCTACAAGTTAAAGCATCACAAGAAAGTATTTACTGTAAGGTAGAGTCTCTTGGGAGTTTCAGATAACCAATATGATCCATCCTCTGGATTGCTTATATACCTGCATGTTTCACTTTGATGCAGTGTACCCGTAGTTCCACAAGGCTATCATATTCTGCTTGTGTAGTTCAACTTAGTGTGTGTTATTACAGACTCTTCCTGTAGCCCACAGTTCAAATGCTGGGTGTTTTTAATGTTTTGCACATCCGCTTTAAAGCTGCATAAATATGCATTTATGATTTGAGCAGAGTTACAGTTTGCAGTTTTGTGTGTGTGTGTTTCATATGTATTGCACACAGTAACCCTCCTGAATCATTAATTTTAAGTTTGTTTGCAAAGTGATATACACTACCTGACAAAAGTGAAGCACTCTGAAGGGGAGACGACAACAAAATGAAACTTCACGGGTTGAGAGGAGAGGTATTGCAATTGCAGTGATTAAAAAATAATCAAATTTACAAAGAACTTAGCAGTAAGAGTCCACTTGTCAATCTGATATTCTGTTCCCTCTGGCATGGATGCAGGCACTAATTTGGTTGGGAAGGGTGTTATAAAGCCATTGTATCCTCCCTTGATTCAGGCAGACCCACAACTGTTGTAACTGGTTCTTGATATTGTGGATAAAGACACTAGAATGGAGTTACAGTCTCTGTAAACTCAAGAGCGAGCAGCGCTTTTGGTGGGGGAAGTGGCCTTTCCTGGAAGAACGCTGCCACCGGCCTACAGGGGCACCCAAAATCTGTTGCCCGTCATGTGTCTGGCAGCGTAGATTGGCGTGCAGTGATATGCATCGTTTCTGTTCATGGGATCTTAGTTGCCAGTGTCAGTAAGTTAACTTTGTATATTTACAGATGTACTTCTATATCCGGAAGTGATGGATAATCGTCTATAGCATTGCAAGAAAATGTGCAGAATATGAAGAAGAGGAGGTATTTGGGGAGTAACGAGCATTCGATTGTCTCTAATGTTATTACAGCGTGTAATAGAGGCGACCCAAAAAGAACTGTTGGCTAATATTACCAGTCCCAATCAAAGGCCTGCAATTTATGCAAACGTCAGCCTCGCCTAATTGGACGCATAAGTAAGGAATGGAAAAATAAGCTGCATTGTTTAATGGCATCGTCACAAAGGAAAACTAATAATTTTGGGAGCAAACCCATAGTTACAGACAGTTTCAAAATCATGTAAAACCTTTGATGCTTATGGAACACTAAATCTCTATCTCGGCCACTGTTCACCTGATTCTAAGACATATTGGTTAAAACATTTGCACAATAGCTATTCTAAACACTGCTGAAATTTCCTTCGAAACATGTACACAGATTCTGGACTTCTAAGCAAAAAGCTTGACATATGAGGTGCGCTCACACATTAATTTTTATTTTTTGGTAAGAACTTTATTTGTTAATCTACAGCAATGTTATCCTCTTCAAAATATTCCGCATTACATATTATACACTTATGCCAGTGCTTTTTCCAATTTCCGAAACACATTAGGAACTGTTTCCTTGGGATTCTTTATAAGTCTCTTAACTGTGCATTTTTAATCTCATCCATGCTTGTAAAACAGCTGTCCTTTAAGGCCTGCTTTGAAATGTTTATACCACTTGCCTGCACTTGGTTTACTCATAACAGGCTCTTCAAAAGCAATATTTACCATTTATAAAAATTTCATACACTTTATTCCAGTCTTATAACAAAATTTAATACATTAATTTATTTTTATACAGAAAAAAATCATTAATGCTACCAAAACACATGTAACCTTTCTGACAGCTAACAGAGTAAATACCCAATATGCGTAACGTTGAACACTTAATTTTGAGGCATGTTTACGAAGACAGTGACAAAAAAGTGGTGCAAATTGGACTAATACAACACACAAAATTATAAATTTCTGTTTGAGTCCTCCAAAGAAAACTTCTACCTTTTAGTAGAAACACAAAATAAGAACAAGCATTAAATTCTATAGACAGATTGCATTATATGGGGTTCGTTTTATGAATAGCAATAGAGGAACATACATTCACATGAACAGGCATTTGGTTCTATGTTTGTAGTAGAATCCTGACTTCCGCTCTTATCTTAATATTATTTACTCTATAATGTTGTGTTTCGGAAGAAGCTATCGTTTTTGTATTCGTTATGGTCTCAATGCATTTGTCTAAAAATAAACGTATCTGTAGATGGCTGCACCACAGATTTGAAGCGCACGCCACGGCAGGGCCGGTACTACGTTGTGAAACAGCCTGTAGAAGCGCCTTGTGACGTAGCTAGGTTGGCAGAGTGGGGACTCGCTCGCTCTTCAGTTTACCGACAGACTATATCTGAGCTGGTCCTGCACATACTACTGGGGACACATCTGGGGATCTTGCTGGCAACAGTGGTATGCCAAAACCGTGCACAGTTCATACACACATTCTGTCTGTGGATGAGTGTTTTCCTGTTGAAAAATGACAGTAAGATATCGTGTCCTGAGAGCACATGAGGATGCAGGTGTACTGTTGTACTGGCCAGGACATGAAGTAGTGCTTGGTGCACAGTAGAGACCCTCCTTTGTGGTGGTCAGATGTGGTTGACTGGTACCTTGATGATTAGTACGCCTGTTCCTCCATTCCCATGCACTCAATCACTGGGCAACTGTTACACGTGAATGCACCACAATTGTGGATTTTGCTTGGTTTGACCAGTGAGCCAAAGGGAAACACATTGAGGGCCCTTTCAAACTCTTTATCAGCTGCTGATAATGATGTATCATAAAAGTACACTGTCTGCCCCCTTGACAGTGATAGCTCAACATCTAATGCTGTTCATGTACCCCAATATACACTATCAGGCCTGGTAACAGCACTAAACCCGAACAACACTAATGTACTTTGGTGGCCATCCCAGCTGTCACTGAGACTTGGCACTCTAATCTACCTATAGATGATTTGTACATATATGAAGTTACACTGGCATCTAACCATGTCTCCTGGTGCTTCACTTTTTCTTGTCAGGCAGTAAATTTTCTACCCCTGTTTTAGGTTGAAAACAACTGCACAAGTTCAATCTTAGAATGAATAGTTAACTGCATTTTTTTTTGATCGTATAATCAAGGGAGCACTTCCAGCATGCGTTTGGGAGAGATCACTCCACCATTTTTTATAATCACTGTCAAAGAGTTTAATACAACAAGCTTCCCTGCACTGGCATCACCTAATGAATGGTCCCTTTGATCTTGGAACTATGCTTGACTTTGTGTGGAGGAGTCAGTGAAATCCTGTTGCTTAACTTTCCTTGAGGACTGCATTCCTCAAGGCAGTGAATTAGATGTGGTCACTTTCGCAGTTAGTATTAATACGAGGGCCGTTCAGAAAGTAACCTCCGGTTGATTTAAAAAAATACACCAAGTTAAATAAAAATATTTTAATATATACATCTTACAACTACATCTTTGCACTATTTTTCTACATAGTCTCCATAGCGATTGAGGCACTTATCGTATCTCTTCACAAGCTTTGAAATTCCTTCTGCATAAAAATCACCCGCTTGTGCCTGGAGCCAGCCTGTGACCGCATCTTTGAGCTCTTCGTCGTCATCAAACCGCTGTGACCCGAGCCATTTCTTCAAATGCGTGAAGAGGTGATAATCACTTGGCGCCAGGTCTGGGCTGTAAGGTGGATGATTGATAACGTCCCACTTGAAGGACTCAAGAAGGGCCGTTGTTCTGCGAGCAGAGTGAGGACGGGCGTTATCGTGCAAAAAAACGATACCGGAAGTCAGCATACCACGGCGTTTGTTCTGTATAGCCCGTCGTAACTTTTTTATTGTTTCACAGTACACGTCTTGATTAATGGTCGTACCACGTTCCATGAATTCAACCAACAACACCCCTTTGGCATACCAAAACACTGTTGCCATCAGTTTTCTGGCAGAAAAATCTTGCGAGGCTTTTCTTGGTTTGGTAGGTGAATTTTTATGTGCCCACATCTTTGATTGTTCTTTTGTCTCAGGGTTCACGTACTTAATCCAGGTTTCGTCACCGGTCACGATTCTGTTTAACAATGGTTCTCCTTCGTCCTCATAACGTGACAGAAAGTCTAATGCAGAGGCCATTCTTTGAGTTTTGTGGTGGTCGGTAAGAATTTTGGGCACCCATCGTGCACAGAACTTACGGTAACCCAATCTTGCTGTTACTATCTCGTACAAGAGAGTCTTAAAAATCTGTGGAAAACCAGTAGACAACTCCGACATTGAGAAACGTCGATTTTCACGAACTTTTGCATCAACTGTCTGAACGAGTTCTTCAGTCACCAATGATGGTCTACCACTCCTCTCTTCATCATGAAGGTTTTCTCGTCCACTTTTAAATAAACGTACCCATTCACGGACAACTCCTTCACTCATAACTCTTGGTCCGTACACGGCACAAAGCTCACGATGAATAGCTGCTGCAGAATATCCTTTGGCTGTAAAAAACCTTATGACAGCACGCACTTCACATTTGGCGGGGTTTTCTATTGCAGCACACATTTCAAACTGCCACAAAAACTAAACTAGCGCAGGTACGACGTTCACTCGACCACGGCTTGATGCCGACTGACCTGTTGAGTACGTGAACGCGCTGATGGCGTCGCTACTCCCCCCACAACCCGCACTGTGACCAATTGGAGGTTACTTTCTGAACCGCCCTCGTAGTATGTTCTTACCGTAATGGCTCAATATATTGCTATTTTTTGGATGATTTCCAATTTTTTGGTCTTTCTCCAGCCTCTTTGGGGGAGGATTATTTATATTCCACCCATCATGACATTACATTACCACCCAAAAAGATTTTTTTATTAAAAAGTTTGTGTGTATTCATGTTAACTGTTTGCATAACATATTTAATCTTCTGAGTTATGTTGGCCTAAGGTTTTCTAATATATACACTTAATTGCCATGCGTAAGTTATGTAATGCACTGAAGATTAAAATGGGCATGTGATGTGGACACAGCATCTCTCCTCCAGTTGTATCAACATTTGTGCAAGCAACAAGTAAGGTGGCACTGTGCTAAGCCACTGGACTTGCATGGTGGTAGTTAAAATCCCAGTCTGGCCATACAGATTTTAGGTTTATCCATTGTTTCCCAAAATAATGTAAGGCAAATGCTGGGCTTATTCCTTTGAAAATGACACAGCCAGTTTCCTTTCCCATCCTTCCCTAATCTGAGCTTCTGTTGAGTCTCTTCTGATCTCTCAACCAATAGGACATTAAATCCTAATCTTCCTTCCTATTTCTTTCATTTTGTGTGAGCTGTGCTTGATTGATTGTGTGACATATGTCTACGCAACCATAAGATTTATTGGTATTAATTGAAATTCACAGAGGATAATTAGGCTGCTGCTTTAATTAGGATGGTACATGGTTTTGTGTGCGGAGAATATTCAGACTAATTGACAAAATGTTTTTAGAGATTATTAGACTGCTGAACCAGTGCTATTTTGAGCCTCTGCTCTATAAATGGAAAGCTACCAGTTTTTCTGGTAGCTGTTTCTTATTGTGTGGATAGAATAAAAAATGCACTTAAATTTACATTTGGTGAAATCATGTATCACTGCTCATCCTTCTTTTGAACTGCTCTTCTAATAAACATTAATGGGCACTCAGTCAGTTAAATTTCTACAAAGGTGTTGCTTTTCAGAAATGACTCTTGCCACCAGGGTTTAAACCATATAGTGCAGATTATGGGGAAATAGGGAAATAATGTTAACTGTGTAAGAGAATTTATTGCTCTTTTTGTTAATTTAGCATTTTATATAAGATGGAGGTAAAGTGTGATTTAAGGACTTCCAAGGGGAGGGATAAAATTGTTTACTGCTTTTTGTGTGAAGGAAAAAAAAGGGGGGGGGGGGGAATCCTTGTCCAGGAAATGTGAAAAATATACATATATTTTTACTTAATTGAAACACCATTTAATAACAGCACTTCATGTTTACTACTGTTGGCCTTTCTACAAGATGTTTAAAATGTGAAACCAGTAATCAGAAATGGAGTGAATAAAAGTCCAGTGTTGACAGTTGCATACATTATAAATCATGTTATCAATTGTTATGTCAGTGCTATACTGCTCCCTCCTTCCTACTGTAGTTCTGTGAGTATGATAAGTTATGTTGCAGTCACTTCTTACCACTCATTGACTCATTCCCCCTTACTAAAGGTACAAAAGTGTAAAGTTATGATTTAGCATGGATATTGAGTGCCTGATCTTGCTGTTGTAGTGTAGCACTGGCACGGTGAGAAGACTCTGGCTCAGACAGCCTCTGACAAAGCTGTTTGTGAGAAACTATTGTGAGTGTAAGATGAACATTAATTGATCCAGTGTGTAAAATGCAAATTTTCTCCATAAGAGGAAGAGTGATACAGAGGAAAAAATTCAGTGCTGTAGTCCACATGATGAAGAACGTACAAAGTTTTTCAAATGCTAACAAAATGTTTGTATTCTTGTTTAGTAAATTTACAGTAGTCTCCAGGGAAAAAAGTGCACTGATCGGTCATTATTTTGGTAAATAATAATTATTATACCATACAGTTGTGCCTGTAGAGGTAATGCCCCAAGTGCTTAGTTATACTTCCAAACTCGGGTTTCTTTCTGGGCTGATATTGCCCACTTGCACCTGACACTCTAGATGATTTTTACAGTTATGCGGGCAGTGGCAGAAACTGGATAGTAGTCTTGGAGAGGATGAAGATGGTGAGTTTGAGAATGTTGTAGGTCCTACTGGTGAGTTCAAAGAAAAATATAGATCTGATTAGGGTTATCGTATTATTTTTAACCAAATGCAGGACATTTTCAAAATAATACACAGAACATCTAGACAAATAAGACAATCAGGGCTTCATATGATTACTTTCAGTATTGGCATTGTAATAATTTATTTTAGCATAATCTGCTGTATCACTGCTGTTAACAGCAGTATTGCATGTGCAATTTGGATGTAAATATAAATGTCACAAATTTTGCATCAAAGACGATAGTATGATTCACTGGTACTCGAGTACTTCTTGGTGCTGTGTATTGCTCTAGAAGTTTTTTCATTAAGTATCAAATTGTAGAAGCCCATACAGAGGAAGCTAACAAATGTAGGTTTTATTATTTCCAGAGCATTTACCATTTTTAGCTTGTCTGGTTTTCCTCATCTGTCCACAAAGCATTAATTGCTGAAAAATCTTTTTGGTAGATGCCTTAGAACTGGAAACGGAAGCAAAATTTCAACCAAGCTTCTGATAAGTTTTAGGCATACTTGCTCATTGTAAAAAGAGTAAAAATGTAATGTCATTTTTCAGTGACACGAACATTTGAGTTCCCCTTCCAGCCCACAGTTTATCTCCACAGTATTTATTTACACAACACTACTTTTCAAATGGTTCTGTTTCATCCATAATGAAGTTCATGGCACTGGACTTCACAAAAATATTACAGCTGATAGTTTTCTTCAGGGCAATCAATTCCGTTGGCTGCAGAGATTCCGTAAGTTTTCACACTATTCAAGAATGTATCCAGTGCAGGTACATAGAAAACTGTGGTGATTCCATTGAACTGATGATGTTAGTAGCCCCTCATTTTCAACTCGTGTAGCTGCTGTTTTGCTACAGATTTCAAATGTTTGATTTTCTGACTCCTGATTTGCTAAGCAGCATATTTATTTTGTTTGGAATATCAATTAGAGCTATATTTTATTCTTCAGTGCACTGAAAGCTGTGGAAAAAAATACGTAGCTGGCTTCTTGAAAGGAACTGTAGGCTAGGACAGAGTGGATATTTGGAGGAGAAAAAAAATTCAGGGTACTAAGACCCTTTCCAAGGGACAGAAAATACTTGTATCATTTTAATGCTTGGGAAACATCCGACTCTTTAAACAGCTGGTAGAAGAGATAACTATCTAGTTTTATTATGACCTTAGTTTCTTGTGATCCACTTAAGTGAATTTGCAGAATGATTTTAGTTTTTCAAAATGTGCAGCATAAATATGGAAATGGTTAATTCCACCAATTGTGTGCTTTGTATCAGTGGGTAATCTGTCTGTGCCAGTTTGGACAACATTGCGCATAATAGGACAAGGACATCCTACGTCTATTAAATTACTGTGACACTTTTTCTTGCAGCTTAGTCATTCTACCTTTACTTTTTTCTCTATAGTTAGTAATAGTGTTGAGTCAAAATTGCTGCTGATCTTTCTGAAGATCAAATCTTTCAGAATCCTAAGACATATTACATCAAATGCTCTGCTCTTTTAGCATCACATTTCACCCACTACAACACTCATATTAAAACATCTTTATCTGTATGGTAAAACCTAACCACTAAATGAATCCACTTTAAGTACACATGGCTGGAAGAATCTTTCATCAATGAAATAGTGTGATTCCTTTGTTATTTATTTGATAGTAAATGGTGCAGTCACATTGAGAAGAGACTTGTTGATGGAATTGAATCATGAGTTGTATATGTTAGTCTGATCAAATATTTTACATAATCAATTTGGTTTTTGAAACTTCCTGGCAGATTTTTGTCTGCGAGCAGGTGAACTACTTGTTGAACAGTGATTTGACAAAGTCAGTTGTGCAATCCATGGACTTAGAAGCTCTGGTTGTGCATCACTGTGTGATATGCGAATGCTCTCTTGTGCTGGCAGTCTCTTCTCTCTCTCTGAAACTACTGTAACTGATAAATAGTTACCAGTTTTTGATATTGAAGAGTTCATCTGATGGGCAGCTTTGTTGAACTTAGTGACACAACCATTGTGCATCCTCAGTGTCCAGTGATAGATTTCACACCGCAAGCTGTACATACAGTGGTCTCTCCATGTCCTTTAATAAACTGGATTTTGTGCTGTATCTTACTGTTTAGTTTGCACTTGTTCCCAATGATTAAAATAGCAATTTATGAATCTTATTATTATCTAAGTCATTGCCACCAACACACCAAAGTCAGAACACATGCAGTTCACAACAAGGTTGTGGTACTGTAAAGTTTCTGAAAGAATTGATACAATATCATATTTGACAACTAATTTCATCTTTTAGTGTGAATGCTGATGATCCAAAACTTCAGATGAAGAAAGGTGCTTAGTTTAGAAAGGTACAAAAGGTTACATTACATAAAATGACAATCTGGGACATTTCTGTCTCTCCCCTAAGAGTGTTTGAGGACACCATGACGTTTTGTTAAAACTTGGAACTGTTCTGGAAAAGTGGGTATGAATGGGAACCCTACACATGACACTGAGACTTGATACTTGGACAATGTGGTAGGCAGCATATCGATTTTAGTTGAATTGACTGGATTAGTTGGGATCACCACACAAAAAAGTAATATAAAATAATTGTGCCATTTAGCACTTTCAAACTGTGCACAAACTCTGACTAAAACCTTTAAAAAAATAATGGTAGTGCATCAGCTGATCATTTCAGATACTGTAGCTCAATGTTGGTTTAGTTGCTACCATAAAAAATGCCTTTTAGGTCTGTCGTAGACATTTTGTTTCTGTGTGTGCTCTCGGATTGTCCTACATGAAGTAACTTAAGTTGTTATATATATATATATATATATATATATATATATATATATATATATATATATATATATATATATATATATATATATATGTGTGTGTGTGTAAAGAAAAATTGCAATGTATTGTTCACTTACCTATCACAAGTTAGTTTGATGGGGAAATGATAGAACAGTCACTTCTGTTAGATTAATTGCATACCACATGTGTTTCCACACCGTACAGCGAATTTAAATTGTTCTGAGAGTTCATATCTGGTAAATTTAAGTGTTGTTAGTCTGTAAAAAAGAGCATAGTCTAGCACATAAACTGCAGTAGGCTGTTCCAGCACTAATGTTGAGCAGCAGTATGTGAATTGGTTAGCTGGTGCACTGCATTTCCTTTGCAAGGTATCAGTCTGAATTAGTGCAGCTCAGTGAGCAGATGTTGCTGGCACAGCAGTCTGAAATGCTAAATGTTGTAAAATATTTTCTGAGGCCCCCTGTAATTCTTCTAGTTTGTTGTCTAAAACTGATATGCCGGCTGCCATACTGTCCTGGCATCAGGCTGGAGCATCATGTGACTGGGGCGTGCTTGTGTGGGTGTCGGTTCCCGAACAGGTACACTGTGCTTGCATCATATTTTAAATACACTTTATTTTGCTGCCAATTGACCTGATGCAAAATATAATCTTGATAAATTTCTCAGTGAAAAGTCTTTGTGTCATTAACAGGCTCCCCTTGTGAAAAATCTTAATTTCTCAAGTGGCTCTATTTGTAATTCCCAGCTTCTCATTAATTGCTAGTATTTTTTTTCTTCTGTATGTCCTGTTTTTTGCCATTAACTTAAATATTATAGAAATGAAATTGTGAATAATCTAATACTGCATATCTTCTTTCTTCCATTCACAGCAAAAATATTTTCTTTTACCTGCTTCATAACAAAAGTTGTGTAACTGACATGAAAGGATGCAGGAGCCTCATCAAAAAGAATTAACCTCAATTTTTAAGCTTCCTTTGAGAACTTCGTTCTTGTAAAAATCACTAATAATTTGCTTGTGTGCACACTTCAGTTCCAACTTCCATTAAGGTTTTGGTTATCATATTTGAGTTTCCTCTGCAATGAACTGTCAGAAATTTACAGATTTCATAGCTTTCATTTCATTAAGTTCTGTTGTGGTACAATATTCCAAAATTTATTTTAGAGCTCAATGTTTGAAGAGAATTTACTTCCTCTTCAACTTTCCTTTCTCTTCTAGAAGTGACTCTAACTGGCAACAGACAGATAGTTTTAAACTATACAGTTATTTAGTTGTGAATATTTGTAGTAGTATGTTGTTAAAATTTGGAAGCAACTCCTCATCGTAAATTTCACACACTGTTATTTACACTTCAGTTATAGTTCAGCAACTACATGTATATTAGGGCTTGTGTGGAAGAGTGTAAATAAGTTTTGTTATTTGTAAAGATAGTTAATAACAAATACAGAGATTAAGTGGTAAATGTTAGAGAATGCTTCAGAAAAATTGAAACAGTTGTTGGGAGCTCCCATTTAAAAAGCTGTAACCTGTGGGTTTGAGGTGTCCCTCTATGGTATATTGCCAATTGACATTCTGACCTGGTAGATCATTCTGTAAGCTAGTCTCCTATGGGACGAGATACATTTTTTAATACCACTTCAGTTGATGCCTGTGTGTGCGGTTGTTGGCTTTACAACCTTGTGTTTTTGTGTATTGAACATTAGTGTGAATTATAAAACCTTTGTAGCACCCCTTGTTTGAAGAGTGCTACGGAACTACACCTGTGAAACAATGTTCAGTATACTAAGAGATGCAAATTTACCTGATATTGAAAGAAGCTAAAGATAACCTTTCATTTTGCACCAATGATATCCTCGATGGGTTTAGCTGTTGCTAATTAAATTTGATAATTTGTCACCAGTCTTTAGTGGGAAAACACCAATATGGTTAAGTGTGATGCTTTTGGTAGTGGTGCTACAAATTTTGTTGTTATTCCTTCATTGAGTGTAAGGCCCAGATATTTAAGGCTGAGACTTTGCCTATACAGGGGACATTATGGCAAAAGTTGGTTATGATAATAGTGACAGTCTCTTTAAGATTTGTCTGAGAGTGGCAGTTTGATACTTCATTGCCCACCCCCTAACCTTTTTATTTATAAATGGGCTTCAATAATTTCCATGCTGTTGTGTGCTTTTCTCTTTTTAATTGCCATTTCATTCCAGTGACATTTGCAACTTCATACTGTTTTTTATTCAACCTGCTCCTTTAAAGTTTTAATGTAAAAGATGGTAGAACTTCTATACTTATCTTGACAAACATATACTGGTGTGTCAAATAATCCATACCCAAGTTCTGTGCAATATGGTACAGCATTCAATATTAAAAGAAAAGTAGTGTCAAAATGTTGTAATGTGGAGTTCGTAAGGAAATCTGTTTTAAACATTGACAGTACAAGTTATATTGCCAATATGTTGAATCTGTGTCCTGCCAAGCCATGAACACGGATTGTAAATTAATACAAATACTGTCATGTTTTTCATTGTAATGATGTCTGTATGTGGTACAATATGAAGATCAATACAATTAGTCACTGTGGTGAGCACACGTGAATAAAAAGTGATGGCTAGGAGACTGAAATTTAATGCCAAAATTTTTTCATATGGGGTACTGATGAACTTATTGTGGGAATAATTAGAAAATAATCTTATTGGAAATGATAAAATTTCAAATCCCCTCTAAATACTGCTTGAGCATTGTTTCAACAACCGGTTATTGAGCCCGTTAGTCAACTTTGATGTAACTAAACCATTCTATACAGTCTGCAGTTTCCCGCATTGTTTACTGCACCAGAAGTTTTCTCACAAATCAAATAATGGATCATAAGGCATTACAATGAGGACTTAAAAATCGATGTAGCACCACACGGTGAAGAACTTGGTTATGGATTTGTTGACACCATGCCAATGTGTTTGCACCTTTGGAGAAAGGTACTGATATTTAGTTGTCTGCTCGTCTTCTTTTCCTGAGACATTAATTGGTAGTATGTTAACAGGGTCAACTGTGTTTTATCCAAGTGATGCAGTCAGTTGTGAACGTGCTGTTGAGCTGGCTGCAAATACTAAAGGAGTTTGTTTCATTCGTACGTCCCGTCCATCCACATCGGTATTGTACAAGAATGATGAAAATTTCCAGGTAAGTAAAGGAGAATATTCGAGTCAAAGTTATTAATTTTTTTGTTCTGTTTATTAAAAAATGATATTTTTTTATTTGAAGTATGATACTGTAATTGTTTCCTATAAACAACTGGTGTTAGGTATAAATAATTTGCTTAGAAGCTGTATTGGAAATAGCTTGTTCATTGGATACAATCACAGCCTGTTAACTTGTTACTATTGGTTTCCCTTAGTTTTCTCCAGTAATTCACACATTGTGAACCACAGAGTGTGCTCACAACCTTCAATACATCTCTCAATGAAAAACAAATCCAGTTTGTTAAAGGAGCATGCATGCACATTGCAATGAAATAAAGGGAATGCATGGAAAAATGGAGTTAAATTATGAAAGTGAGTGAGTGATTGGATTGGATTGGATTGGATTGGATTGGATTGAGTGAGTGAGTGAGTGAGTGAGTGAATGAATGAGTGATTGATTGCAGTAAGAGAGCATCAATCAGTAAGGAATGGCTGAGAAGTGATGTTTAATTTGTTAGTAAAATAGAAGGGAGCAAAGAAATTAGGAAAAGTAGCATCAATGAAGGTTGCAGTTTTATGTGCAGTTAATGCACTCTTATTAACTATCGCTAACTTCGTACTGATAGTCCTACTGTGTAGGACAAAGTGGAAAAATGTAACCACCTCATTTTTAAAAAGTGGTTTTTATTATTCCACTGTTCCAGAGTGACTTTATACAGATCTGTCTGCTGTGGAATTACAGCAGGCGGAACTCATAGTAGATTTGAAACAATGGAATTGAATGTAACACTGTTATGAAAAGGATCATTGCTACTCACCATATAGTGGAGATGCTGAGTCACAGATAGGCACAACAAACCACAACTCTCACACACGAACAGTTTCTGGCTGCTGGCCTCAGCAGCAGGGACTGTGGTTTTTGTGCATGCGTGCGTGCGCCCCCATTTCCAACAAAGGCCTTGTTTGCTGAAAACTCACATAGACAGTCTTTCTGTTGTGACTATTTGCAACTCAGAATCTCTGCTATATGGTGAGTATCAACTATCCATTTCATAATGTTGTCATAGATTTGTTCATTCTTGTCTTTTGAAAATTATTGGTAAAGTACAAAATTTTAGTTAACAGTAGTCCTTATTTAACTGGTTGCAGTTTATTTTGTATGGTAATTTTATTGCATTACCTTTTGAAATCAGAATCTCATTAGCACTTCATTGCTCAAGTTTTGTGTATGGAATGTCACTATTTGCGTCTCATTGATTTTCCTTTTCCTTAGGTTGGAAAAGCTCACATTCTGAAACAAAGTTCCAATGACAAAGTTCTAATTATTGGTGCTGGAGTCACACTATATGAAGCCCTCAAAGCAGCTGATGAACTTGCAAAATCAGGAATTCATGTCAGAGTTCTTGACCCTTTTACGATAAAACCTCTTGATGCTGAAGCTATAATCAAGAATGCAAAAGCTGCAGGCAACAAAATAGTTACTGTGGAGGACCACTATCCTGAAGGTTTGTAAGAAACTGTATTGAGTTTTATGAACCTTTTGTTCTTGTATTTATAGTCAGTAGGTTCCCGATGTGACGCTCTGCTACAGGTTCTCGCAACAGTTGATTACCAAAATATTTGTTGAATTTAATTAAGACAGCAATTCAAAATATTACCAACATGTGTTCTTAATGACATGACTTTTCCTATGATCTACATGTGTTTGGGTTACTATGAAAATTTGTGTATTTACAGGTGGAATTGGTGAAGCAGTCCTCTCTGTTGTAGCTCAGGAAAATATTACTGTGAAGAAGTTGGCAGTTACAGGCATTCCAAGGTCTGGGCCTTCAGATGTATTGCTGGAACAGTTCGGAATTGGGGCCAAGTGCATTACAAAAGCAGTTAACTCCCTTCTTCATTAAGGAGCTGTGCACACTGTTACATTGTCAGTTTACATTCCTTATTTCTGTCATTGAGAGAAAGGCAATAAAAGATGTCCAACATTATTGCGTGTTTTTTATTATGTGTTTGCTAAAATTTGGATGGGATGTAGATTGTGTTTATTAAACCTAATAAAGTAATATGTTGTTGAAGGTAAAGAAATTTTGGCAAAATATAGGTACACTCTCAGAGATATTGTATTTGGTGTAAGTTGATTGTTTACAGGTTCTCTATATCCCATACCCCTGTGCTTTGTAGTAAGTAAGGTATGGTATGTTCACATATTCCTTGTACAATGAAATTCTGTGTTCAGTGGATCATAGTTGTGAAAATGCGTTATGATGTTGAACACGTCAGTAGATTTACAAATAAGATAATTTTGTTCTGTGAAAACATGGCTACATGTGGGTCATTTACAGGACTACATCGTTCCTCTTTGAATCCTAGTCCTCTACAAAAATTGATAAATATAACCAAACCACATACATACAATCGAAGAGTCAGATTTGTAGCAGGTGAAGAAGGAGCTGTTTGTTTTGTTTGTTTTTGTTTTGTTTGTTTCTGTTTTATTTGTTTTCCCAAACAAACAAACACTTTAGTTACTGCCATCACTCTAAATCCACAAGTAAGTTGCCAAAACTCAATGTCCTTTCTGTGTAAGAGTAAGGTTAAGTTGCGGATAGTGGAGAGGCTATTTGTAAACTAATTTTCTACTGCTTTAATCACCAGTATCAGAAGTTACACATAGAGTAAATGTGCATGAACTCAAATGTTTGAGGAGGTCTATAAGATCTGATTTCTAATTGAAGTTCTGATTAATATACACACCCATGAATTTTGAATGATATGTTTTACTTATTTCCTTTCCCTTTGCTTAATAACAATAATAATATAATAATATAATATAATAATGTACTGGAGAATGATGAATACAAATTATACTGGAACAGAACCATTATAACAGATAAAACAACACCACATAACAAACCTGACATCATACTCACCAATAAAAAGAAGAAATTAACACAACTAATTGAAATATCCATACCCAATACAACAAATATACAAAATAAAACGGGAGAAAAAATTGAAAAATACATCCAACTGGTTGAGGAAGTCAAGGACATGTGGCATCAGGATAAAGTTGACATTATACCAATTATACTATCAACTGCAGGAGTCATACCACACAATATCCACCAGTACATCAATGCAATACAGCTACATCCAAACTTGTATATATAACTACAGAAATCTGTAATTATTGACACTTGTTAAACTACCCGAAAGTTCCTAAATGCAATGTAACATATACCGTAAAGTTAAAAGGAAGTGACGCTTGATGAAGGTCCGCGTCATTTTCCATTTTTAACCAGACTTAACGTCTGAGAAAGTAAAGAAATAATAATAATAATAATAATAATAATAATAATAATAATAATAATAATAATAATAATATGATCGATGATGATGATGATGATGATGATGAGACGAACCTTGACCAGGGAGTTTAAACGAAGCTGATAGTGTGCAGCATAGTCCCCAGAACAGATGGTCGCCCTCTGTTCTCAGTTGAGTGGAAGGACTGAACCAGAGACTTTGAAGTTTCTGTGAGAACATAGACTTTACTGGTCTGTAGGGTTTAGAACTGTAGAGTCGTCCTAAATGGGTCAGGTGTGTGCTGTGTATCAGAGGCTGCTGCCCAGAGAGATGGCTGAACTTGTGTGTTAAAAAAAAATTGGGCAACTCTTTATCCAGTCCAGATCAAGACAGTTGTTTGAGACCCAGAAGTACAAGTGTAAGATTTAAAAGAATGCCGTCCCTTCCACTGGTGAGGACATTAAAATCCTTGTAGTTCACTACTGAAGCATTTACAACAAAGTGCCAGAGCTTTAAGTTCTCCTGAAAAAGCAATAAAATTCACATAATAGGTACAGAAAGCTGGTTGAAACTTGAAATTGGTAGTAGTGAGATTTTTGGGGAAAATTAAAGTGTGTATTGAAACAGCTAATGGGAACTAGAGGTGGTGCATTTGTCACAACGGACAAGACTCTCAAATCCAGATAGATAGAAAATTGGAGGGAATGAGAGATTGTTTGGGCAAGCCAGGGGTGGGAATAAAATGCTAAATTAGAGAAAATGTCTTTTCGCTTATGTGTAAGTTTCCCAATCGTGCTGATATTATCAGTGGAGACTTTAATCGTCCAACAATCAATTGGGAAAATTAGTTTTGTTAGTAGTGGGCATGACAAGACAACCTGTACAACATTACTAAATACTTTCTCTGAAAACTACCTGTGATTGTTTAGAACCTCACACACAATAATGTCAAAATAGACCTGCCTCTTTGAGGATGTCCACATAAAAACAGGTATCAGTGACCATGATATGGTTGTGGAAACAATGATTACCAAAGTACAAAGGGCTACTGAAGCAAGTAGAAAGATTTACATGTCAAGCAAGCAAGAGAGGCAGTAATGTCATATCTTGATGAGGAACCTGAAACTTTCAGCACAGCACAGGACAGGACCATGTAGAGTAACTACGGCTCAAGTTAAAAGAATGCTTGACCATGTATGGGCTAGGAATGTACCCAGGACAGTTCATAATGGGAAGGACCCTCCCCTGCATAGTCACTGTAAAGAAACTTATAAAGAAAGACTATTGGTAGAATACTGGGGAAATGCAATGAGTCTACATAGGAGATTGCTTACAAATCACTAGAGGATCAGTTTTGCTTGCAAATCACTTTTGCATTCCATTCTAAAATATTGCTCAAGTGTGCGGAACCCATGACAAATAGGACTAAGAGGGGATATTGAGCATATACAGAGAAGAGCATCACAAATGGTCAAAGTTTTGTTTAACCCATGGGAGTGTCACAGAGGTGCTGAAGAAACTAAACTGGCAGACTCTTGAAGATTGATGAAAACTACCCCATTAAACCCCACTTACAAAGTTTCGAGAACCGGATATAAGTTGTGAACCTTTGCCATATGCTAAGACTTCCTACATATCAACTGTGAGGACAAGATTAGATCAGTTGCAGCATGCACATTTAAACAATCATTCATCCAGTGCTCCATTTGTGAATGGAGTGGGAAGAAACCCCAATAACTTTTACAATGGAAAGTACCGTCTGCCATGCACTTCAGTGCTTTGCCAGGTGTAGGTGTAGGTGTTGATTGTTGTCATTAATGCATCTTGCCTTGCACAGAGATGAATGTATTACTACTACTTCAGTTTACCAAAAATCAGTTGATAATACTTCTGAATGTTTCATTTATCACCCCTTATGTTGTTGCAACTCTGCTTGGCTTGATTATGAATCTTGGATTAGCAGAAAGCACTATTTCTGCTTGACTAGTGCAGGATCACAGATCATTTACATATAAAAAGAATGAGAGTGGTCCGAGAATTAAACCTTGTGCAATAATGCAGTAGTAGTTCGTGTCCACTCAGATGATGATTTTATTGTGAGTATTGCACAAAGAGTCTGACATTACTCTTGCCTCGTATCATTTATGAAACAAACCATTAACTGAATAAACTTTATTTCTCCAAAAGAATGATTTGCACAGACAACAAAAAATTGCGGTAGGTGAAATCTCCTCATTCAGATATTTTGATATACAGTCAGTGAAATGACAGATAACATATTCAGTGAAGAAGACTCCAAATCATGATTGACTCAGGATCTTATATTAGCAGGTATGTTCATCCATTCTTAAATTAGACATATTGTAAAACTTAAGGTAATTAAATACTGAATATGGTTGGTAGTAATATCTATACTACTACCATCCTTAAGCACATGTTTAATTATAGCATACTGTGGTGTCTGGAATTAAATACAGTAGCTATTTCAGAGCGACATGTTTTTAAAAATTTTCTGTCAATCATATCAACCCCATAGAATTAGAGTTAATTATTTACCGGGTTTACCTGGAAGAAGTTGGAGTAATTTCAAACTGAGTAAATGCTTGTGGTACAGATTGCCAAAAACATTGCAATGCTTTTTCTTTTGACCTGCCCATAAATGTTTCTCGGTTAGGGAGTGATTGTTAAAGAAGTGTGCTTTGTGTTTGTTGTCATTTATCATTTGTTAATTATCCTCAATTACTAATCATCTTGTTCCCTAATAGACTTAACCATTTCTCTTCTAACTGTGCTTCATATTATTTAGATTTAATAGTAAAAATTGAAAACTTGAAATAGAAAAAGGCTCTAAGTGCCAAAATGATGAATTTGAAGAAAATGAGTTTTAAGTTTGCTAGCTAATTAATAGCCATAACTACACTATTAATGTGTTTCATTTGTAAGTTAAGCATAGTATGGATCTAGTTTCCAAAGAAAATTACAAAAATTGTTTTGTACATGGGGGAGTTGGAAAATGTTTCCCCTGTTGAGTTGTGTGTGAAAGGAAAAAAAAAAGAGAATGAGACATTAAAAATGACATATCTTTGTTTTTCTACATAATTTCCAAGTACATTGAGACATTTGTCATATCGCTTTATAAGCTTCAAAAAGCGCGCCAGGAAAAAATCAGGACATGGCATATGGAAGAAGCGTTGAATGGCTTGTTTGATGTCAGCATTGCTGCTAAAGCGCCTTCGCCCAAGAGTCTTCTTCAAAGCAGAAAACAGATGGACTGTAAGGTGGATGGTGTAGGCGCTCTCAACCCAGAGTTGCAATATGGTTTTGCATTGCCGTCGCCGTGTGTGCTCTCACATTGTCATCAAACAGAAGAACACCAGACCTGAGAAGGCCAGGCCACTTTTTCCAAATCACCTCTTTCAATTTCGACAGAGTGGCACAATACCGTGCAGCATTGATGGTCGCATCCTGCAGTTAATCCAGCAGCAAAGCTCCTTTGGCGTCCCAGAAAACTGTGAGTAGCACTTTACCTGCAGACGGAGTGCTTTTGAACTTCTTTTGGACAGGCGATGACAGATGTTTCCACTCCACGGATGCGGCCTTCTATTCGGGCGTGTAATGGTTGACCAACGTTTCATCCTCCATCACAATCCAAAACAGAAGGTCATTGTCAGATTCATGGTAATGCATGAGCTGTTCCAGGCTGAACGCTGTGCGTTGTTCCATGTGTGTCAGTTGCGTCAGTTGGCTGACGCCTTCCTGTATTGAAGAATGTTGTGGATGATCTTGTGAGCTCACTCATGTCCGATTCCAAGTTCTGCTGCTACTCCATCAGTGGTGATAGGCCGGTTTGCTTTAATCATGTCTTCCACCTTCCTGACATTTGCATCTGTAGTGGCCGTGCGCGCGTCCATCCGGGTCTCAGTATGTCCTGCTTTTTCCGACGCCCATCACTGAATTGCTGGCACCATCTCTGTACCATTTGCCTTGACATCACACCTGACCCATACACCTCAACAAGGTGGTTATGAATTTCTGTGCCTGATACTCCACATGCCAATTAATAATGGATAACAGCTCTCACTTCCGCCTTTGACCACGACTCCTAAATGCACCTTCTCTCCATAGCTCCTGGAAAAGCCTGAGCAGCTGGCCTCTGCTTTCCACAGGCAGTACGACAGTGCCATCTGCTTGATCGCAGTCGACCTGTACCCAATGGTGTATCAGTGTCTTGCATGTGCACATTCACCTGCTGTGTTGTCTTTCACCCATATCACACAACTCTGCCCACAGTTGACAGGGGAAGCTTATTTTCCAACTCCCCCTCGTAATAGTATGAAAAACTTACTTAAAGTGGAAATGCAATGAAAAGCTCTAAGAACCGTAGTTCAGTACTTGGCAAAGAGACTGTAAAAGTTCATTCTGCTTTTCTAAAATTGTATGTGGTCATTTTCAGGTACTATTTCATTTCAATCAAATCTTATCTTCTTTACTTCACTGATGTGGCTTGTGTCATTCAGGGCAGGCAGCTGCATTTTTCTTGATGTCCTGTACTTGTACACCTTTTCTTAAAATAGAGATACCCTTCCAGGCCTCAGTTTCATTTAAGCTTCTCCTCATCTCAACTACATGAGGTGTGGGTTTATCAAACTATAGCCACTACACTTTGGATATGTTTATATTTAATGTGTTTATATTACTATCTGCTGTTTTCGTGACATTGAAGTAGTCGGATGTGTTCATGTTACTGATAACTGGCTTTATTCGTCTTGATTGCTGTATCATGTTGTTCTGGAACAATACATTTGGTAACTCGAAGAATAAACAGTCTAACCAGTTATGTTGTAAGTTAGTGATCAGTAATGAGACTTCGTGTGTTGGATGAGCTTTTGCAGGAATACATTTCTTACTTGGACTTAAGTATTCATTTCTTCCATTTTTCAGCTTTTTCCTCATTGTTGCCACAATACTTTCTCTTTGAATTTTTCCATTTCTTTCCTTTCAGACTGTTACAAACATGTGGTGTCGCCACCATTTTATCAAGCACAACGGGGTAAGCATGAGACCTAGAGCCTTTCATATGTTGACAGTAGTGGCTGTTAAACTATGTACCATCTGTTGATTGCATTTGATACTATATTTTCATTCATGGCATTTGAGCTTTTTATGTGCTATTGGCCTTGGTACGTAGACTCGTTTTGCACAAAACTTCAAAATTCCTGATTATGACACAGAGCCTTTTTATTTCAAATTTTCAATTATTACTCTGGTGTGACAAATCAACTTTTTTTAAACACTTTCTAGTAAAGAATATAAATCAGCTGTACATTTGTGCTTATCCTGACAAATTTGTGTAGTTTCTTCTGCTACTTGATCCTCTTAATGCATTTTGTTGAAGGTGGAATTTTTTTAAAAGAAAGGCAGTAAATTTAAAATTTACATCTACTGCCTCATACCACATTCCAGCTGGTAATTTCCAGGTTCCGTCTAAAGGCATATGTTGTGATCTCATTAAATCTTGTGTTAACTAGGAAAACCATTTGAGTAGTTAGTGTCTGGTAATCACTGTAAAACTGTATGAGCAGTAACTTTGTTGATTATGTCCTCAAATGTGAAAATGTTTTCTATTAAAGTGCTATTACCCTGCACAAATTCAGTGGGAAATTTAAGACTGCATTTCAACTGTCTCAAGTAATTTTTTTATATCACATTTTTACTCGGTCTACTTCAAAAAATTGTTGCAGAAATCATTACAAATTATTATTTGTATCCTTTTTGTCATACAGGTGAGGTACTAGGGTTTCAATGTTTTCTAATAATTTATGAAAACTTTCCTCTGGGTACCTGTAAACTGCAATAATTAAAATTATGTTGTTAGTCAATAAGACTTACTTTGAACAGTGCTTTTTCTAGAAAAAGATGCTGGTACTCAAAAAAATATTATCCCTGAAACTTTCACAATTTTAACATATCCTCCAATGAACACACATTGTTTCTTGACTGCATCTTCATTTTACTATCAGCTGCAGAATGGGAATGTTGGAACAACCGTGAATCTACATATTTGTTAGGTTTGAACTGAGTGAGAGGAGGCCCTACCACCCTGATGAATGGCAGTACATGAATTGCCCTTACAAATGTAATGACCTAGATGAAGTAACCAAGAGATTCATTTGGGAGAAACCCTATTCACATTCGATGGAAATATAAACTGAGGTGACAAGTCATGGGATACCTCCTAATATCATGTTGGACCTTCCTTTTGGCCAGTGTAGTGCAGCAACTCACCTCAACATGGCACGGACTCTACAAGTTGTTGGAAGTCCCCTGCCGAAATATTGAGACATGCTGCCTCTGTAGCTGCACATAATTGTGAAAGTATTGCTGGTGCAAGTCGTGAATAAATATTTGATGGGATTCATGTTGGGGGATCTGGTTGGCCAAATCATTCACTTGGAAAAATGTGGCCCAGTGATGTGACATTGTTGTTTGGGAACATGAAGTCCATGACTGGCTGCTAACGGCCTCGAAGTAGCTGGACATAATCATTTCCAGTCAATAATCACTTCATTTGGAACAGAGGACCCAGTCTATCCCAAATAAACACAGCCCACATCCTTATGGAGCCACCCTCAGCTTGCGCTGTGCCTTTGTGACAATTTGGGTCCATGGCTTCATCGGGTCTGCACCACACTCGAACGCTACCATCAGCTCTTACCGACTGAAATCGGGCCACATCTGACCAGGCCACAGTTTCCCTGTCATCTATAGACCATAGTCATGAGCCAGGAGAGGCATTGCAGGGGATGTTGTGCCATTAGCAAAGGCATCACATTGGTCATCTGCTGCCATAGCCCATTAATCCCAAATTTCACCATGCTGTCCAAATGGATGCATTCATCATACATCCAATATTGATTTCTGTGGTTATTTCGTGCAGTGTTGCTTTGGCCATTGCGCTGTCCATAATGAGATGTAATGCCTGAAATTTGGTATTCTCGACACACTCTTGACATTGTAGATCTCTGAATATTAAATTCCCTAACAGTTTCCGAAATTGAGTGTACCACACATCTAGCTCCAACTACCATTCCACATTCAAAGTATTTTAATTACTGTTATGTGGCCATAATCATGTCAGAAACCTTTTCACATCAATCAGCTGAGTACAAATGACTGCTCCCCCCAATGCACTGTCCTTCTATACTTTGTGTATGCGATACTAGTGCCATCCTTATATGTGCATGTCACTATCCCATGAGTTTCGTCGCCTCGGTTCATTGCAATTGTGCTCAATGTGTGCTTCAATGGAAGAAGTATATTTGGAAATTTATTTTTGTGAAGATATCTGTGGGAGCCACGAGTATCTGTTTAATGCCAGAAAAGCAATTTTCAAGCTAACTTCTTAATTTTTGTTTCACCAAATGTCAGGTGCTTCTCAGGATTTTCTGGTCAATTCGTGGAATCTAAAATTTTGGCACATTAAGGCAAGTCATTATCTCCTTGAAGCAGGTGTTTTCCAACAGGCTTGTAAGAGGCCAGTAAAAGGAAAATGAGACTGATAGGAAAAAAATAAACTTATTGTTACTTCCAATGTAACCACTGTAACTGTTAGTATGCATATGCTCCTGTGAGATGAGATTAATGCCTTCATGGGAAAATGTTTGCAGTTGCCTACATAACCGTGATTATACAAAGGCATACACTTCTTCATCTGAAGCAAATTGATAGCCACAAATGTCTTTCTTCAGGACTCCAAAAATAGGGAAATCTCATGCAGAGAGATGGGGAATGTACCAAGGATATTTAAGGGTATCCCAATGGAACTTCTGCAATGTTCTTGAAACAACCTTGCTGCGTGGTCAGGCGTTATCCTCCATCAAGATGATGCCATCCTTCAACATTCCTGGGCATTTTGGCTTGATGGTACACTTCAGTTTTTGCAAAGTGTCCACATACCACTGTGTGTTAATTGTGGTGCTGTTTTCCAGAAAGTCAATAAGCAGTGGGCTGTTGATTTGTTTTGGACAAAGAGGTGCATGTCTGTGTGCAGTAATGGTTCGGTAGGCAACTTCAGACATTCTTCCATGAAGGCATTGACTGTCGTGTCTTACATTGGGCAATTACTTTTGCAATAATAAACAGCTTACTAACTTTTTTCATCAGTTTTGTTTTCATTTGACTGTCCCTTATATATAGAAATTAGATGAACTGATTGTAGGACTTCATGTTTAGTTCAGTTGTTTGTAACTTCATGGTCTCCTTACATTGAAAAGAGGTACTATATTACGGACCAGGATTTTCAGTTCCTGAAAAAAATTTGGACTTCATTCATTATCTTCCAGTGTGCTTTTTACAATTCAGTATTTATCTCTTGTAGACCTAGAGTTAGTTTCCTAAGCTCTTAGAGAGTACAACTCATAAGGTCAAAATCAAGATTGTGTATCTCTTTCTCAGTGACACTAACTGTTATCTCTGTGATTCTCCAGAATGACTTATTTTACCATTTCCTGACTCAGTTGAAATTTTCATTCCCATATGCTTATCGACAGCTAGACTCCCAACATTGTGGCACAGTTTACAGCCCTATATTTTATCCTTCACATACAGCCACTTGTTTTTCGCCCAAAACTCACTTTTCTGCAACAGCGTCTAACATTCGGACCAGTCATCAGAATCTTCATTGACTTGACCAAGTGCAGATTTAACTATTTCTGCTTTTTCGTCCTTCTTTTCTTCTACTAATTGGCCAAAACACTTATTTTTCTTATTTTGTAGAATGATTGCACTGATTTAAGTTAGAACCCAAACATCTGCTTGTAACGATGAAGATACTACAGAACAAGAAACACTGATATACACTATACGATTAAAAGTATATGGAAACATGGCTGAAAGTGACTCACAAGTTCGTGGTGCCCTCCATCGGTAATGCTGGAATTCAGTATGGTGTTGGCTCACCCTTAGCCTCGATGAAAGCTTCCACTCTCACAAGCATAAGTTCAATCAGGTGCTGGAAGGTTTCTTGGGAATGGCAGCCAATTCTTCACAGAGTGCTGCACAGGGGAGAGGTATCTATGTCGGTCGGCGATGCCTGGCACGAAGTCGACGTTCCCAAACATCCCAAAACTGTTCTATAGGATTCAGGTCAGGACTCTGTGCAGACCAGTCCATTACACGGATGTTATTGTCATGCAACCACTCCGCCACAGGCCCTGCATTATGAACAGGTCTTCGATCGTGTTGAAAGATGCAGACACCATCCCCGAATTGCTCTTCAACAGTGGGAAGCAAGAAGGTGCTTAAAGTATCAATGTAGGCCTGTGCTGTGATGGTGCCACGCAACACAACAAGGGGTGCTAGGCCCCTCCATGAAAAACATGACCACACCATATCATCACCGCCTCCGAAGTTTACTGTTGTCACTACACACACTGGCAGATGACTTTCACCGGGCATTCGCATATACCCACACCCTGCCATTGTATCGCCACATTGTGTACTGTGATTTGCGACTCCACACAATGTTTTACGACGGTTCAGTCATCCAATGCTTACGTTCCTTACACCAAGCGAGGCATGATTTGGCATTTACCAGTGCGGTGTGTGACTTATGTGTAGCCGCTCAACCATGAAATCCCAGTTTTCTCACCTTTCATAATACTTGCAGTGGATCCTGATACAGTTTGGAATTCCTGTGTGATGGTCTGGATAGATGTCTACCTATTACACATTACGACCCTCATCAACTGTCGGCGGTATCTGTCAGCCACTTTTGTGCTGTACTTGCCCTTCATGTTTCCACTTCACTATCACATTGGAAACAGTGGACCTAGGGATGTTTAGGAATATGGACATCTCGCACACAGGCATATGACAAGAGTGACACCCTGTCACCTGACCATGTTCAAAGTCCACGAGTTCCGTGGAGCGCCCCATTCTGCTCTCTCATGATGTCTAATGTCTACTGAGGTCGCTGATATGGAGTAACTGGCAGTAGGTGGCAGCACAATGCACCTAATAAGAAAAACATATGTTTTTGTGCATGTTCAGATACGTTTGATCACATAGTGTAGCATGTGAACTGCACAGAACTTCCTGTTTCAGATGCCAATGTATAAAGCACAAAAATATGGTGCCAGTTTACAAGGAATTTCATTCACTAAGACAGTGCCATCTACTGGGATATTTGTCACTCATTTCATTCTAAATAAATTGAACACCTATTATAATGTAAGGTGCTGGTACTGAGTACATCTACATATATACTCCACTAGCCAGTAAGTGCTGTGTGGCGGAGGGCACTATTAGCGCCAAAGTCGTATTTCCCCCCCTCTGTTCCACTCAAGGCTCGCGCAACAGAAAAACGACTGTCTGAATGCCTCAGTATGAGCTCTAATTTCCCTTATCTTTGAATGGTGATCATTGCACGATTTGAAAGTTGGTGGTAATAATATATGCTCTACATTCTCGGCGAAGGTCAGGTTTTGGAATTTAGTGAGCAGCCCCTTCCATTTAGCACGTCATCTATCTGCAAGTGTTTCCCACTTCAAACTTTCTATGAGATTTGTAATGCTCTCGCAATGGCTAAATGTACCAGTCACAAATCCTGCTGCTCTTCTTTGGATCTTCTCAATCTCTTGAATCAGACCCAGCTGGTAAGGGTTCCATACAGATAAACAATACTCTACGACTGGACGAATTAAAGTATTGTTAGCAACTACCTTTGTTGAAGGACTGCATTGCTTCAGGATTCTACCAATAAACCACAATCTAGAGTTTGCCTTACCCATTACTTGTGTAATCTGATTGTTCCATTTGAGATCATTTCGAATAGTCACACACAGATACTTCATGGATGTTACCGCTTCCAAAGACTGTTGTCTATCAGAAAAAAGCACTGGTTTCGAGTCTGTGATTATTTTTCATGTATTTGACTCATCCTCCTCCTCCTCCTCCTCCTCCTCCTCCTCCATCTATATTGCTTGTGCTCTAGGAAGCTGATAATAAAATATCAGGTTATGTAACATTTAGCATTTAATATTCCTAATCCTGTCTTTACGTGATGGTATGGCAGGCAAAGTATATCAACTAAATTTCCACTTTGTAGTTTATTTGAGTAAGTACTATTTGTACTGTCTACTTTCTCTATATCTGAAATGTTTGGAACATGTTATTTTAGTCTTTAACTGGTGTACGCATAGTAATGGTTGCCTCACCATCAGGCCAGATTGTAAGTGCCTTGAACCTGATTTTTGAACATTGCCGTGCATAGTCACTTTGGGAATTGTAAATATTAGTCATTTAATATCTCTATGGAAAGGAAAGTGGTTAGAAACTTGTTAGTGTAGCTGCTCCTGTAGTACCATCATCTGGCAGTGCGTGAAGAACTGGGATGGTGTCAAAGCAAAGAAACAAATGTATTAATCAGTTAAACATACACTTCTGCTCATTACCTTCTTTACATGTTTATTTGTGGTGGTGGTGGTACAAACTTAATGTCAGACTGGCTAACATAACCATCTGGAAACATCGAAAATATACATGAAATGTCTAATGCACATTTTAGCTGCATTAATGATGAATAACAGTAAAAGGATCATGGAAATGCCGTCTTTTTCACCTCAGACCAGAAGTTTTGGGGATGCCACTAGCAATTATCTCCTCAGTCCATACGTGAGTGAAGGCTGTAGGGAACACACTGCACCATGCACTGTACAGTGGTTTGTGGAGAATGTGTGTAAATATAAAAACAGATGCATAATAAAAATGAATCATTAAAATCAAATTGATGAATGATTATTTAAAATTTCCAATTATGAGTTAAAGAAAATGACAATCAATGAAATACAAATGCACATAAATTTAATGATACTTTTTGCATAAATGTGTTGAATATGTCCTCTTGGGAGTAAATACAATAAATAAGTCATTAGGTTGATGAAAGATTGCTCACCAAAGGGTTCCAAGTGGAGCAAATGTGTAGACGGTGTTAACTAAAACTTCTAGATCAGTTATTTTGCTTTTATGTAGGATGAAAGACTGCCATTATTTGGAAGAAGGCAGGCACTGAACCTCAACATTTGGCAAGTAGCTGTCAGTCTGTTCCCTCTGTTTGGCATTTGGGAAGAATTCTCTCAGTGGTCATTGGAAGCTCCATTTATGGCATTGGCTTGGGCTATGACCACATGCACAATTTTTCCATGAGGATTTGAGCCGGGAAACTCTGCAGGAGTTTTATCAAGTGTGGTGGCCCCACAGGCTGGGAAAAACTGCTGGATATTGGCATTCAGATGACCAGCTACATTTGCCGGAGAAGCAACTTCATGAGAACAGCAATGGAGACTGTTTTGTTACATAGCAATTCAGTTTTTGCACTGTTGTTGGTTCATCATCATCATCATCATCACAGTGAAAGGCAGCAGAGGAAATTGTGGGTTGACCGTATATTAAGTGACAGTTTGTTCTACATAAGGAACTGAAGGAATATCCCAGTAAATTTTTTTTAGTATTAATGAAAGCCAGCTAATTTAGTCAAGAAACATATCTATGATGAAAACTGATAATTCTGAAACAGGACACGAGGGTGAAACACAGCAAGCCCTTCAGTGAGCCTCTTATCATTATCTAGGCTGCTTTAATTATGCAAATGGAGGGGAGTTGAATAAGCATGATGGGAAACACTTTATCACAGTGATGGGATGTGGTGTGATGTGATGAGTTCAATTCCTCTTCTTAATTTTGTTACAATCTAACTTGGTGCTGGGCACTTTCAATTGTTTTCTGGATTTACTTTAGTGGTGAGGAATGCTGTGGACACAAGACTGACTAGTGTCACATTGTGAGGCCTGGCGTAAAGAGCCATGGAGGCCAGAAGCACACTGGCTCTTTGCTGAATTGGGAAAGAAGGGCGGCCGGGGGAGGGGGGGGGGGGGTGCCTGCCTCCTGCCCAGGGGATGGAAGTCACTTGGGTGGACAGAGTGCTGGCAGACAAGCCGTTTTCCATTTTTTCGGTATTCTGGCAGTGGGCGATAGGTGCTGAGAAAACACTTCTGACCTATTTTATGGTTGGACACTGTAGTGGAGTCGACTATTAGCTTCGTTCAAGCTTTTTACATTTTGATGGGATCTGTAATGCAAGGCTAGCTGGTAGAAGACTGAGCACCAATTGGTGAGTTAGTTTTGATGTCATGTAGACATAATAAATGGCAGCAAGTGTTTTTAGAAAAGGAGGGAATAAATATGATTGATTGGTATTTTGGTGTTTCAGAATTTTTGGGTGAAAAATCTTGCCAATGAAACAATTATGCCACTGGGTGGCACTGGCAGCCTTTTAGAGGGTTGATGGATGTGTATTGTTGGTGGGAAGACTTTTATTAGCTGCAAGCTTCAGTTTTAGAGATGTGAAAAAGTGTCACTTGGAAGATGTAGATGAGAAGATTTGTATCTGGGATATAGAAGAAAGGAATCAATCGAGAGACATGGTGGCTAGATTGTTGCTGTGCTCACAAGTTGTCGGGCCACTATGTCTCCACTCTGTTCACATTGCTTACAAGGGAACCTCCCCATCGCACCCCCCTCGGATTTATTTATAAGTTGGCACAGTGGATAGTCCTTGAAAAACTGAACACGCATCAATCGAGAAAACTGGAAGAAGTTGTGTGGAACTATGAAAAAAATAAATAAAATATACAAACTGAGTATTCCATGTGCAAGATAGGCAACATCAAGGATAATATGTGCTCAGGAGTGCCGTGGTCCCGTGGTTAGCGTGAGCAGCTGCGGAGGTCCTTGGTTCAAGACTTCCCTCAAGTGTAAATTTTACTTTCTTTATTTTCGCAAAGTTATGATCTGTCGTTCGTTCATTGACATCCCTGTTCACTGTAATTAGTTTATTGTCCGTGTTTTGCAACTGCACCGCAAAACCGTGCGATTAGTAGATGAAAGGATGTGCCTCTCCAATGGGAACCGAAAACATTTGCTCGCAAGGTCATAGGTCAACCGATTCCTCAACAGGAAAACACGTCTGATACATTCTATATGACACTGGTGACGGCATGTGAGTCACATGACAGGAATTTGTTGTCGACCCACCTAACTTGCACACTTGGCGAATGGGTAAAAAGAGTCTTCTACCTTGCTCGATTTAGGTTTTCTCGTGGATGTGATAATCACTCCCGAAAAAGTGATGAAAACATAAGAGTTTGTCACATAAACTGCAACAAATGAATGCAACAGTTTCACAGTCGCACAGTTTTCTCTGTGCTCTGTCAAAACATGTTTTTAACGTTTTCAAATTTTTCCGTGTGTAGACCGTCAAATCCTGCATATGTCCAAGCAAATCTGAACATGTCCTGGAATTTTGGAGAGCGAAGTTGATTATGTGTGAGAGCTTGAACTTTGATAATTGTCTGAAAATACAAAAAATAAACTTTTCACTCAAGGGAAGACTTGAACCAAGGACCTCTTGTTCCACAGTTGCTCACGCTAACCACGAGACCACGGTGCACCTCAGCTTGTACCATCCTTGATGTTGCCTATCTTGCGCATGGACTACTCAGTTTGTATATTTTGCTTATTTTTTTCATAGTTCCATATAACTTCTTCCTGTTTTCTCGATTGTGTGTGTTCAGTTTTTCAAGGCCTGTCCACTGTGCCAACTTATAACTAAATCTGAGGGGTTGCGATGGGGAGGTTCCCTTGTTAGATCTGGCATAGTAGGAAACTGAAAGTGTTGTGGTTCAATTGAAAGATAGCTGCCACTGGCCCATTTATTGGCACTTCCTCAGTTCTGTAGGATATTTCAGTGTTTGTTCTAGACAAACTGTGATAGATCCAGAATTTGATGCAACTCCACCTCTTTCAGAAACTTTGCAAACTCAGGAAGCTATTTAGCAATACATGTAGTAGGAATCATCTTTGAAACATTCTGTTCATAATAGTGAGTCACTGCATTCATATTCATATGTTTTTGGTAATAAACCATAGTGTTATTTAAATCTTAAGTTCATTACCATAACCAATTCCCTTAAAGGATATTATATCAGTTCCCCACCTTCAGATTATTTTCTAGGGCCATTCAATTACAGTGTTAGTAAATCAGTTGTGTACACTAAATTAAGCACTGATTCTCAAAGATACATCTGATGTTGCTTAATCTCGGATTCAGACAGATTTCACATTTCTGTCTCACATGCTAGGTTTTGCTTAAATTGGCTTATCCTTTCAGGATCAGATTGAAATAATGACATTTTGGGAAGCAATCATGTAAGTAACTGATTGTGTTTTAATGAGTCATTAATGAAACACATTGAAAACTGCAATAGTCTGTAGAGCATCTTTGCTGGTGTGAATAAATAACACGTGCATTTATTTTGGCTTTCTGCCTATGTTTCATGGATTCTGTTCCACGTCAGAGTGATTATCTGCATTGTAATATCAGCATTGAATTTTTTTTCTGTTCTGTAATATTGTTAAACATTGGTCTCACCAATAAGCAGTTAAAGATACAAATGGAGCTAAAGCTTTTATTTTATCATTGAGTGATAAATTTGTGAGCACATCATGTTATCAGGAATTAGGACATACCATCACCAGAAAGTATATGGATATTGATGTTGCAAATTTTGAGGAAACACTAGGCAAATGGAGGGTGACTGATACGAAATATGGTGCTCGCAATGTTACTTAACAGGACACCACACTCTGTGCTACCAGTTGTACCAGATCGATGTTCTATTTGTAGGAGATATGGGCAGCTAGCTATTGATTGCAAGGAATACGAGTATCTGGCGATGCACAGGAGAAAGTAGTCACACATATCGTTAAGTAGTAAATTATGAGTATACTAATTTTATTAGGTAACATAGGGATTATGCATACCGCACTAAATTGGTCTAAGAAGGTGAGGAAAATTGGGTTGGATTGTGTTTGATGAGAATGATCAGTGTATACAGAATTGCAAAACCCACAATAAGAGAAAATTGATTTGAGAATAGTATTGGGTTGGGTTACCTATGCGATATACTTTGTGCTGCAAAACACCTCATGGGGGATAGGAGCAGCTTATGTATACAGGGTGTTACAAAAAGGTATGGCCAAACTTTCAGGAAACATTCCTCACACACAAAGAAAGAAAATATGTTATGTGGACATGTGTCTGGAAACACTTACTTTCCCTGTTAGAGCTCATTTTATTACTTCTCTTCAAATCACATTAATCATGGAATGGAAACACACAGCAACAGAACGTACCAGCGTGACTTCAAACACTTTGTTACAGGAAATGTTAAAAATGTCCTCCGTTAGCGAAGATACATGCATCCACCCTCCTTCGCATGGAATCCCTGATGCGCTGATGCAGCCCTGGAGAATGGCGTATTGTATCACAGCCGTCCACAATACGAGCACGAAGAGTCTCTACATTTGGTACCGGGGTTGCGTAGGCAAGAGCTTTCAAATGCCCCCATAAATGGAAGTCAAGAGGGTTGAGGTCAGGAGAGCATAGAGGCCATGGAATTGGTCCGCCTCTACCAATCCATTGGTCACCGAATCTGTTGTTGAGAAGCGTACAAGCACTTCGACTGAAATGTGCAGGATCTCCATCGTGCATGAACCACATGTTGTGTCGTACTTGTAAAGGCACATGTTCTAGCAGCACAGGTAGAGTATCCCATATGAAATCATGATAACGTGCTCCCTTGAGCGTAGGTGGAAGAACATGGGGCCCAATCAGGACATCACCAACAATGCCTGCCCAGACGTTCACAGAAAATCTGTATCGATGACATGATTGCACAATTGCGTGCGGATTCTCGTCAGCCCACACATGTTGATTGTGAAAATTTACAATTTGATCACGTTGGAATGAAGCCTCATCCGTAAAGAGAACATTTGCACTGAAATGAGGATTGACACATTGTTGGATGAACCATTCGCAGAAGTACCTGTGGAGGCCAATCAGCTGCTGATAGTGCCTGCACACGCTCTAAATGGTACGGAAACAACTGGTTCTCCCGTAGCACTCTCCATACAGTGATGTGGTCAATGTTACCTTGAACAGCAGCAACTTCTCTGACACTGACATTAGGGTTATCGTCTACTGCACGAAGAATTGCCTCGTCCATTGCAGGTGTCCTCGTCATTCTAGGTCTTCCCTAGTCACGAGTCATAGGCTGGAATGTTCCGTGCTCCCTAAGACGCCGATCAATTGCTTCAAACGTCTTCCTGTCAGGACACCTTCGTTCTGGAAATCTGTCTTGATACAAACGTACCTCGCCACGGCTATTGCCCCGTGCTAATCCATACATCAAACAGGCATCTGCCAACTCCGCATTTGTAAACATTACACTGATTGCAAAACCACGTTCATGATGAACACTAACCTGTTGATGCTGCGTACTGATATGCTTGATGCTAGTACTGTAGAGCAATGAGTCGCATGTCGACACAAGCACCGAAGTCAACATTACCTTCCTTCAATTGGGCCAACTGGCAGTGAATCGAGGAAGTACAGTACATACTGACGAAACTAAAATGAGCTCTAACATGGAAATTAAGCATTTCCGGACACATGTCCACATAACATCTTTTCTTTATTTGTGTGTGAGGAATGTTTCCTGAAAGTTTGGCCGTACCTTTTTGTAACACCCTGTATATGTATGTATGTATCACTCTATGCATATTTTTGTCACATCATTTACTGGAAAGATACAAAGAAACTATGGCATGTTGATGAACTATTGTGCAAATGTTATTAGGAAGAAAATTGGAGGAACATAATGAGTAGAATGTCAAGTCCTCATACACTATATCATGGAAAGCGTACCCAACGTGTGGAAACACATGCGCCCAATGCTGAGCTGACGGAGCGCAACATGGCTGAGTGGTGGTGTTATGCCACTGCTAATGTCAGCGATGTTGCTGGACTCGACAGGTAAGATGATGGTGGGTGAGGTGCACCTGATACCTCCAGCAGTGCCCGGCTGGTGTCAAGGGGTGATGCAGTAACTGTGACTCATCGTAGAAGCACTGTGGCTGGCGCACTGTGTCCCAGGGCTCAGCTGACCCCACAGCAGCAGTGGCTTTGCATCTCGTGTCTTAGGGCAGGCACCCTGACATGGGATCGAGCTACGCACCCTGTACAGCATTCCAGATTGTGTTCAAAGTGTCACTGCTCTGTGGTGGTAGTGGTGCGATAAGAACAGAAAATGATTTAAGCAAAAGTGGCAACATATTTATATGCTCATGGGCTGTCCTTACTTGGGCTTTGCTATACCCTGTCCCTTAATTTTCTGCATAACTTAACTTAGTGTTACAGTTCTCTCTACTACCTTGTAGACTTTGCGAATCCAGTCCACTACAATTTGAACAATGGCTGGGTCCAAACTTTGTCTTGTGTTCCACTTTATGTACATGTAAACAAGGGCTGCACTTAGCAGACCAAGTGTTGATGCAGTAGTTGGTATGACAGTGGTCAATATTGTTTCCCTGCGTTACTGATTCTCCCTGTACTGACTTGCATGCTGCATCAGTGTCTCCACGGAGATTTGGCCCCCCTGCTCACTAATGAGTCAGTCTGTGGAATGTATTAACTCGGTCTCAAAGTCTGGATGAACATTGTCAGATTTGTGGCTGGTAACATTCTGTGGGATGCTTACATGGGTTCCCACAAAACTGTGGCAGGTAGATGGAAAGTAGGTCCCAGTATTTTACATTATGTCCCATTTATTTATAATCCACTCCTGTCTAACTCCAAACTTTCTGCTGTCACGAGTTTCTTTACCTGAAGAAACTGGCTGTGGGTATTACTTTATTGAAGGTAGAGTGCAATCAATGTGCCTCAATCTGCCAGAAGTACAACTCAGGACCAATCACCTACTGAGTGAGGTGGCACAGTGGCCAGCACAATGGACCCACATTTGGGAGGATGATGGTTCAAACCTGCACCCAGCAATCTTGATTTAGGTTTTCTGTGATTTCCCTAAATCGCTTCAGGTAAATGTCGGCATAGTTCCTGTGAAAGAGCACGGCTGACTTCCTTCCCTAATCCGATGGGACTGATGACCTTACTGTTTGGTCCCCTCCCCTGAACCAACCAACCAACTAATCACCTCCTCCTTGAAATCTTTCTCCACTTTTTGACCCAGCAGTAATTTCACTGTGCAGGAATTCAGACCCACTCTTGCTACCCTGTTTGGACAAACTGTAATCTCACCCCTGTAACACTTCTGTAACTCCACTCCTTCCATTTTCACATGTCTGCCCTCATCTTCTGCAACCAGTAACACCTGTTGTACCTTCACTCTGACAAACTTCTTCAGTATCTATCATTTAATAGGATATGTGTGGGCTACATGATATGGGTACCATATCTACTTCCCTGCTACTGGAAAAGAAACTGAAACGTACAACTTTGCTCCATTGGTCCATGCTTATACCGTGGCTAGGTTGAAATAAAAGGGTAAAATTTTGTGCTTCAGTTCCAAGACCAACTCCAACTCTGGTGGTAGCTATTTTTGCACTTTCCGTAACCCCTACAGGTACTGTGCCGGTGGTAAAGAGCTCAGTTCTAGGTAGCCTCACACAGCTTGCTGCATGGCTTCTTGTAACTTTGCTAACCCGGTTTGTGTTTCCCACACACTGTTCTCCAAGGACTACTTCCTCATCCAGTATTTCTATGTCAATTTGCAATCTCTTAATTTTCCTGTTCACTGATTCTTCTCCAGTTTTTGCACAGCTCATCACATCCCCAGTCAGCTGGCTTAGTAACAGAGTATTGTTCAACACATCTTTCTCTAAACTTGTGATACATGTGATATGCCATTTGATCATTGCCATGTTTCCTTTCACCCATCATTTCATTACTTCCACTGTGTTGTTCACTCTTGTAATGTCCTCCTTGTCATTTGTCCCAAACACAGTTTTGAAAATTCAGCCTCCTGCATTGATCCAACATCTCCTCCTCCCCGTATGCAGCATAATCCCCAGAATCTGCATCATTTTGTCCCTCAAATTCTTATAAATCTGTATTCTCCTACATACTCCAGTAGCTCCTTTAACCCTTGAACAGGTGTGCCGATTTTTGTAACATGAGCTGACTTTGTTACCAAAGTAAACATAAATGAGCAAATTCACAATGTAATCTTAGTTTAGTTAAACAAAGATAAATTAAACTTATATGAGCTAAACCACTGTTTAATTAAACAATAATAAAGTAACCTTTCATTGTATAACTCTGTTGCTGTGTACAAGTGCTACCCCACAGTAATGACCCCTTGAAGTGTTAAACAGTATAGCTGGATCAGATCCCTGCCAAATGCTATCACAATTACTGGTTATCTCTTAGACAACTGCCTCATTGTGTGATTGTACTGCTAGCTCAGAATCTGGGTCATTTTCTTGCATGGACCACAAATTTCTTCTCACCTACCTTGCTGTTTTGCTCACTTGGACATATCAAAATACAACTTATCACTATGTTAGCTGAAGCAATCATGAAGGAACAGGTATGGGCTCACAATTGTGAAATAACAAGACAATGTTATTTGTGGTTGGTGCACTTTATACATAGGTGCACCTATTCGAGGGTTCTCTAACGACCTTTTGAAAATTATCGAAGGTTTCCTCTAGCGGTCTCACCTCATTCCACATTTTCTCACAGCGTCTCAGCACGTCCCATTAGTACCATTGATTAACAGTTTGTCCCTGTAGCATGAATCAGTGATTAACTAACCCTTCAAAGTCAAAGAAAACTCTCAGCATGGTGTTGACATTTGACCTGATCTGATGAGCTTTTTTTGATCTTGTGGAATCTTTCCTGACGCATTGTGAAGACTGAACCATGGTCTCTTAGTGTCCTTAGACCCAGGTCTCATCACCAGTTATGATTCTCTTAAGGAATATCTTGTTCTCATTTGCACAATCCTAAAGCTCTTCACAGATTGTGAAGCGAAGGTCTTTCTGGTCTTGAACTCATGAGCTGTGAGACGAACTTGGTGATAACATGATGCATTCCAAGATGCTGTGTCAGGATTTCATGATAACATGATGCATTGCAAGATGCTGTGTCAGAATTTCATGATAACGTGATGCATTCCAAGATGCTGTGTCAGGATTTCGTGACATGGTCCAACTGAAATGTTACATTCTTCCGAAATTTCTCTGACAGTTAGTCTTTGATTGGCACACGCAATTTCGTTGATGATCCTGACATGAGCATCATCAGTAGATGTCAAAGGGCAGCCTGAATAAGGGTTATCTTTAACTTCCATACGGCCACTTTTTAACTGTGTGAACATTCATAACACTGAGTATGGTTTAAACACATGTCAGCGTAGACTTCCTGCTTCATTTACTGTGTGTCTGTAAAGGTTTTCATGAGCTTCATGCAAAATGTTGCTCCTCTAACCCTGCCATCTCGAAATTCGCTAGCTGTGAGACTCAATGTTCTACTCAATACTGCACTGAACAATAACTAAAAGACATATAACAACAAAACTTCTGGCAGTTAAACATTAAAACAGGCATGTGCAGGGATGCCAACCACATTTAACTCCACACATTGGCAAGAAATTACAAATGCTCTGGAATTTTTTGAACAGACCTCGTACATTAGAATGGTGTGTGTCCACATAGTGTCCTAGCATCTTCCCTGTATGTCTATGCACCCTTTCCATTCTCCCATTAGCTTGAGGATGTAGAGCACTTGTCCTCAATTTTTTCACACATTCAGCCTGCACAATATCTTGAACAAATCCAACGTAAAATTGGTTCCCTGATCTGTTAATGTCATTCTACGTATCCCAAACTTCAGTATCTAATTATTTACTAGCGCTTGGGCCACTGTTGCTGCCTGTTGTTTTGGCATTGTGACCATTTCCACATCTCGGAAAATGATCTGTAATTATGAGTATGTATGTATTCCCTGCAGCTGTTTTGTTAAAGGACCTAAAATATCAGTCCAAAGAAATTCAAATGGTGCTAATGCTTCAGGTAATCTCTGCAATGGTAGCCTCATTTGATGCACTTATTTGTTCACATCTGTCTTCCTATTCTTGCACCAATACCTCTCCACAATAATACTGTTGGAAGCCCTGCATCCTCCATGATCTATTAACATGTGATCCTCATGGTACCATGAATACAGAACTGTGGTTGGTTGTTTACTACACTAATTACACTTGTCATCTGTCTTCTGCAATGTTTGCCACTCCTTAAGCTCATTACCAACTTACTTGCAACACTGCTACTCTCCGATTAAAGCCATCTGTGTTCCTATGTTTCTTTTCAGGTTTATGTACAACCTCAAAATCAAACTCACTCAATTGTACCACACATTGTATCAACCTACTGGGAGGATCCTTCAGCCCCAGCAACCATTTCAACACTCCATGATCCACTATCACTCGGAACTTTTTCCCATAGAAATAACACTTGAAGTAGGCACTTTCACAGATAAGGCTCAACATCTCTTTTTGTGTCACGGAATAATTCCTCCCTACTGATTTTATTTGTCTTGACGTGTAGGCTGTCTTGTTCTCTATACCCTATATGTCTTGAGATAACAACTAACCAAGTGCATGGTTGGACACATCACATAACAGAATGAATTCCTTACTGAAATATGGAAACACTGAGATCAGACTTGATCTCATAGCTTCTTTCAGTTTTTGAAAAGCATGTTGACAATTCTGACCAAACAAATAATGAACCTTTCTTCAGCAATTGTATCAGAGGTCTGACAACATCTGCAGATACCTTTATGAACCTTTGGTAATAATTTGTGACCTCAAGGAATGATAGTTGTCCTGTCACTGACTTAGGCACAGAAAATTCACATATAGCTTTAGTCAATCTTGTGTCTGTCTTAACCACATCCCTACTAATTATGTGATCAAGGTATGCCACCCCTTCCAACACAAAATTATACTTTTCTGTACACACTTTTAAATTCACTGCCCTCAATCTTAACAATACATCCCTCAAGTACTGCACGGGCTGCTCCATATCACTCGCATAGACAATTATATAATGAAGATACACCAAGCTTTGATGTGGTTTCAGCCCTCTTTGAGCACTCTTGTCTAACAGTCTCTGAAATGCAGCAGGTAGCCTCTCCTTAAGTCCATCATTGAAAATGTTCTGTACTGGCCCATATAGTGTATGATTTCCAAATGTTCAGCAAAAGACAGGCATCTGATATAGTCTTAGCATTCAGATGTCGATAATTGCAGCAAAACTTATACTTCTGTGATTTTCTTGGGCATGACGACAGTTGGTGGTCCTATAGATTAACTTGTAGGCCACACCATGTAAAGATTATTGTAAAATTATGCTTATTGATGTCCCACTATATTCTTTAGAGGAACACCCATACACAAAATTTTCGTGGAAGCAGAATGTTATGAGATGTGGAAAGCCATTCGGCAGGCCTCTTTTCATTCTTTCAGCATATTTAATTATGCAAATGGTGGGGAGTTGAATTACCTTGATGGGATATGTATTACTACAGTGACAGGATGTGACGAGTTCACTCTCCCTTCTTAATTTTGTTATAATCTAATTTGGTGCTGGGCACTTTCAATTGTGCTCTCGGTTTACTTTAGAAGTGAGGAGCACTATGGACATGAGACCGGCACCACGTTGTGAGGCCCAGTGAAACAAGCCACAGAGATTGGAGGCACAGCGGCCCTTCACAGAAACGGGGAAAAATGGAAGGTGGGGTCCTTGCCTACTGCCCAGTCATTTGGGCAGCCAGAGTGCTGGTGGACAAGCCATTATTCAATTATAATAAGCAGCGGGCCGCTGAGATACTAAGGCCTTCATTCCAACAAGAAACAGAACTTTGCCACTAGGTGATAGGTGCTGGGAGCTTGGGAAGTGACATATTTGGGACTATAAACATCTCCTGGTGTTCCAAAAAAATTTGAAAACAACTCTAAGCTACTTTATGGATGGACACTGTAGCAGAGTCAGCTACTAACCTTTTATGTTTCAAAGGAACCTGTAATGTGAAGCTAGCTGATTGCAGAATGAGCACTGATTGATGAGTTAGTTGTGACATCACGTGTATGTAACACTACTTTATGGATGGACACTGTAGCAGAGTCAGCTACTAGCCTTTTATGTTTCAAAGGAACCTGTAATGTGAAGCTAGCTGATTGCAGAATGAGCACTGATTGATGAGTTAGTTGTGACATCACGTGTATGTAACACTACTTTATGGATGGACACTGTAGCAGAGTCAGCTACTAGCCTTTTATGTTTCAAAGGAACCTGTAATGTGAAGCTAGCTGATTGCAGAATGAGCACTGATTGATGAGTTAGTTGTGACATCACGTGTATGCAACACATGGCAGCAAGCTTTTTAGAAAAGAGGGGAGTGAATGTGAGTCATTATCCTGTTGGTGTTTCTGCATTTTTGGGTGAAAAGTCTAGGCTAGAAACAGTCACTTAGTGCTGCTGGCAACTTTTACAAGATTGGTGGATGTGTAGTGTTGGTGGGAAGACAGCAGCAAGCTTCATTTTTAGATATGCAAAAAAGAGCCAGTCGGATGACACAGATGAGGAGAGTCGTGTCCAGGATGCGGAACAGAGCAGTCAATCGAGAAATATGGAGGCTGATTTGCGGCTGTGCTCTGAAATTGTGGGGCCACTGTGTCTCCACACTGTTCACAGTTCAAAGAAGATTATGGTAAGCATCGCTTACAGACCTGACATGTTAGGGAAATTGAGAGTGTTGCAGTTTAAATTACAATGTATCTACCACTTGTTCATTTATCAGTACTGCCTCAGTTTCCATAGGATTTTTGGGTGTTTACCCTAGACAAACTGTCTCTTTGATCATCATAGTCAGGCTATTGTGTCTATCTTGCAGAACTAAAGCCAAGATACAACTCTGCCTCTTTCAGTAACACTGCCAGCTCACAGCTCAGTTAGCAATATGTATAGCGTAGTGTTCTTGTCATCAGAGTAGTGATTTACTGCATTAATATTGATGTGTTTTTGATAATAAACCATAATGTTATCTGTTATACACACTAAATTTAACACTGCATCTCAAGGATGTGCCTCACTCTCTATTAATCTCAGATTCAGATAAATTTCACATTTCTCTCTCACATGCAGGATTTTGCAAAGTAAGCATCTCGTGTGTGTGTGTGTGTGTGTGTGTGTGTGTGTGTGTGTGTACTGCCCCCATCCTGGATTTTCCATTGTAATCACAATATTTGTTATACTGACATTTATCATGTTGAATTATGAACTGAAAAATGATAGGGCAGAATCATCAGTATCCCACTCAGATCCCACATTACATTCAGCTAGGATTTTTTCCTGGTACTGTAACTTCCTACAATTATGTTCCACTTTTGACATATTTTAATAAATAACTTCATTGTATTATTCCTGAAATTCATAAATTTATTTTTTACAGATAGAAAGTTATGTAGGAAATTAAGACACAGTGAGAGTTGCACTCAACAATGTGAATGTATTGGTGAAAAATTGTATCAAAATGTGGTGCATTGTTATAGACCAAAGTGCCCAATTAAAGAACACTTTGCTTTTGATTTGCTTGCTGTCTCCCTGATGCAGTTATTTTAAACAATTTATTTTACTCTTTTCACACTCTTGTGTATGTAGAGAAAATTTTAACAAAAAAATAAAATTACAGTACAAAGAAAATAATTTCTCAAACTTCTGTAAGCATAGGTGGTACAATGTTATAGGAAATGGACAATCTATTCCCTTATACCCACTTGTCTTTGAGCTCTGGGATATAGTACACACCCTTTTTCAAAGAGACTTTCACCAGCACACTAATTTTCCATTCACATGATGTTCTTTGTGTTAAAATAACCTTTAGAGATGGTCATTTCCAAAAACTCCCATCTTTCCCCATGCAGCTGACTATGGTGACTGATTTACACACTGTCAGTAACCATCAAGCCAGAATTCCCCTTCATACTGAACTGTCACATTATAACCCACTTGAGACACATATACTTCTGTCCCATCAGCAGACTTCATTAATCTGTCTTCACTTTCTTCTGATCTGTTCAAGTCAGTCATTATCACCAACAGATATAAATCATGCTGTAACTTCATCACTACTAATGATCACTGGGTTTTTGGAAATCTGAAAATTATAAATTAATATAAATCTCATTGCCTTAGTGCGAATAATAAAAAGTAAAGGAGAATAATGTTCATAATATACACATACTGTAAATATACAGTATATCTCTTTTTTTGAAATTCCTGAAGGTAGAGGTTCATCTTCTTGGTCACTGTTGGTTGAATGATCAGCAATATCTGTAGCACATACACTCTTCCATGGCTCAACATTGACTGTTTCTGTCCTTTTGATAGTACTACCAGAGTTGGTGAGAGTCTCTTTGTCCTCACTGATTTGAGATAATCCATGAACGAAGCACTCACTGATGGCAGTGAGGAATCAAGTTTATTACTTGTAACCTGCTTAAAACGTCATTCTTGTTGAGACAGTAGGGTCCTGATTTCTGAAACTAGCTTTCAAATTAGAAGTTCCATTGTTGGCCAACTTATCCACCAACTTCTTTAACAGTGATGGAGAAATGTTTTTTGGGATTGTTGGGTATTTTCTTCCACAAGATACTAGTTTGTATACACCCTATGTCTGATGCCGGTAGATTTTCATAGGGTGAAAATGAAATAAGTCCAGAGGTTGGGTCAGCTATGTTGTCTTTAAATTATCTAAAACAATCCAGATATACTTTATCACTCTTAATTTATCTTTATACTTTGAATTACTTGCCCAGAAAGCTATTTTCATCAGTCAGGGACATAGAACACAACCATGTTCCACCCTGGAATGTGGACCATTGTTTTACTCAAGGTCAGGCCCTGCACATTTTACTTTTATTGCATATTTTTCACTCATCATCAGCAGATAAGCAACAAACCAAAGATAATGTATCCCAAATATATTATAAGGTAAATAAAGAAAATTCACTTGAGGGAACTCTTATCTTGCTTTCAGCATGAATGAAAGTAAGATGACCAAGTTAAAAACAAGCCTCTTCATCTTTATGTTTTATCTGCTATAATGCTTTAACATGCAGGGCCTTGGAGTTTCTTATCCTGTCAGTAGATGGTAGACCACCTAAATATTTTAGAAATGACGGTAGCACATGGCTATTACTAAATAGTATTGTGTGGAGACTTCATAACCAATATGGACCATAATTGTGCTTCAGCACAATAGTTACGGGAATCTACGATACTGGAATTCGGTTGCAGCCTGAAGAAAAGTTACTAAGGGAGGCATCAAATTAGGCTGTATTGGTTAATTTGTGAATAAGATCTGATATAATTAATTTTTCCTTAAGACATTCGAGTCTCATCTTTATCTACGATAATGACAGAAGCTGAAGAAATGAATTAAAATTTGTGCCATGGCTGGGAATTCTGAATAAGACTTCACCAACTGCAAAATTTCCACTTTAAACTCAAGTTTGTCTGACTGAATTTCCTTATCATTGGAATTTGAGACAGTAAAAACATTTCATCAGGATCTACATTCTGATGAAGTTATTCTACATTATTGTTAATTACAGTGAGAAATTCCTGCTCTAATGGGGTCTGGAGAGTATTTCCTTTTTCTTGACTTTCTCAGAACATTTGGAACAGCTACAGCCAAAGGTTCAGTGGCAGCATCTGTAAATGGTGCATTTTTTTTCCAATATTTGAACAGACTTCACTGCTTCCTGATGGCCTGAAAACAATTTTTTTGTGTTGAAGGGCTCAATTTCTGCCAGAACGGCATTCTAGCACCTCTCAGGGAATTTTTTTTTGATCTCACTGGATCAAGCCAGCACCGGAGATTAAAAATAATACATGTGTATTAAATGACAGTGTAACTATAACTCGTGAAGACTACGGATTTGTGCCAATATGTATCATGCGGAACTATGGAGCAAAGTGACACTGCTATGGGGACAGTACCTGTTGTCTTGTGGTTTTATTGAGTGTCAGAACAGTATTTTGTGGAAGATGATTCCTCATTGTAATTTTTATCACAAGTTTTGAAAAATCAAAACTTCAGAGTTTTATGTCTCGGGCGTGAGGAGGATGTGGGGGAGTGGCAGGGGGAGGGGGTTGTATGATTGAAGAGCAACATTCCAACATCACAAATTTTCTTCACCAGTAATATATCTGCAAACACATTCTGGATATCCAAAAGCTCATTTGTTCAAAGACCATATATTTCAAGAAAATGATTCAGAAATTGTTCAACATTCATGTTGTTAACAGTTATAAAAATGTTAAGTTTTGGCATGAGAAGATCCATTTTTGTAACACAGATGACGCCTGTCTTCATTGGCTGGAAAATGAGTTCCTTACGTGTCTTGAGGACGAGGAAAAAGCAAGGATGCGAAACAAGCGTGCTGTGAGCAAGGGTTTGGTTTTCCTCAGCAACAAGACTTACGAGGCAATTCGGTAGACTACTTGTTCTACAGTACTGTGTGTTAGATACTTATTGTCGTCGGGCTTCCATTTCATGCTAACCAGAGTATTTAACAGTGATTCTATAGAAATGTTCTTTAGCACTTTGAGGAGATCTTCAGGCAACAATGATATACTGGATTCAGGAGATGTAGTACTTGCTCTCAACAGGATCTTGGAGATAGGAATTCCTTTCCAACAACGAAATCATAATGCTCGTGAAATGAATGTTATTAGCTGTGACAAGTGATCTGAGCCAGTTTCATCAGAAGTGATACCTAAGGTCCCAGAAACAGTGACAAAAATCCTGCAGAAACCTAATGGATCTCAAGGTGCGCATATTCTCTTCAAAAATTTTCTTTACTAATAGTTTGTTTGATGATAATGTTATAAATAACAACAATGTTGTCATTACAAAATAAATCTGATGTCTGTATTCTGTCACAGGTATGGGAATAGTAACTATTAAACTTGCATCGCTTGCTTTTCACTGTGATTTCACTGTGACTGAAGTTAGAAAAGAAGTAACTTTCGAATCGTGTCGTAGCCTAAGTCAACAAGAAAAATGTAGTTTTCCATTAAAGGACATTATTTTTAAACGAGATGAGTGTAATGTTTTCTCCTATCCTTCACAATTATTGGCGTGGATAGTAAGCATTGTATTTTATTTCATGTGTGAAGCTGCCAAATTTGTTATTTTAGTACCCAAGCTTGCACAATTTTAGCTACGTCAGGTCTTAATGTTTGGACACTTCAAAGGTTTTACTGTGCGACTCAGGTGAGACATCAGGTCATGCTGAGATATTAGACTAGGTGAAGTGACTGAATACGGTATTACAGTTCCTGTGTTATTCCGAATTGCGATGCAATATTCCTTTGGACATGCATGCCTGTTCCAGGCACTGCGGCAACTACAGCCGTTATGAAATACCCGAAATGTATTCGCAGTTGCGAATATGAAAACAACCACCAGCTGTATAATGGGATGACAACAATGAAAATTTGTACTTGACCGGGACTCGTAACCGGATTTCCCGCTTTTCGCGAGCAGTCGCCTTCAGGGGCGATTCTAGAAGTTCGTCCAGGGAGGGGGGGGGGGGGGGGGGGTTGGGGGTTGGGAGAATGGAATATCACTTAACAAAAGGGGAGTTGGGGTCCTCCACCGACAAACTGGTAAAATTTGGTGTTGCTTAAAGTAGTTTTTGGTAACTGTTTTGGAGTTCAGGGTAAAAACGTGTCTACAGAATGTGTGTGCCCGAGAAATAATATGTTTTGAGCCAGATGTCCGGCAATTTCAAAGTTTTTGTCTGCGGTCAGCAATTTAAGTGTTGGTAGGCATATTTAGCTTTCTAGATTATTGTAAGTGGTACTCGTACATTAACCTACGTATATTAATAAATAATAATGAAATACATTGCAACCTATATTGCTACAGAATTATAAAAGAGTTATTGAATCTGTTGAAGTAATACATTCGCTGTTTTCTGAAGTCATTTTATCCAGTATAATATGATACTCCATTGAGGGGGGGGGGGGGCCCATAGGCCACATCCCCCCCCCACCGTCCGTCCATGCCACCGCCCCTGGTTGCCTTACCGTTAGTATATCCGAGCACCACCCACAAACTTCCAATGTCGTCAATATGTGTCTACGACATGTACTAATACATCCATTACGTATATTCCCGTACAGGGGAGACATTTTACTTGAAAGTCGCTTGCCCGGTGGCTATGCATAAATACGATATTGCAAATTTGTGGTATTCCCAATTACGATGCAATATATCTTTGGACATGCATGCATTGTCGAATGGAACAGGCTCTGTGGCGACTACAGCCGTTATGAAATACATGAAAAGTATTCGCTGTTGCGAATACGAACAACCATCAGCTGCATAATGGGATGACGAAGATGAAAATTTGTGTCGAACGGGGATTCGAACCTGGACTGAACGTTTTGAAAGGGTGAAATATTTAAACAAGTCGATAAACAGAAAAGTAATCCGACTGCAGCAGATGTGATTAAAAGCTAATTCACACTGGTGGTCAAATCACGTCGCGTTCCGTCCCGTCAAAACATTCTACATTGAATTTCAAATGGCTGCATCCACATTGGTCGTCCGTCTCGGCACGTCACACCACGGCACCGTCAAGGTTTCTCGGCAGAAAGTTTTGACGTTTGACGTCATCCGTCCGTTGTTGGTCACGTGACCCCAAACTCATTCCATGCAGCTGCATCGCCATGCGCAATCTCCAAATTTCGTTTGGTCGTGATTTTCGGTTTATGTTCATTATTTGTTATAAATTATCTCGTTTCATTATTTCTTTCGTTAAAATTTATAAGAAATGACGAAAGATTAATTGAAACAGTGAGGTAGCAATCTGAATTGTACGACATGAGCGTACTGAATTACTTGCCCTGTACTACATTTATAAAGTGGATTTTTATACATGCCGGTACTGTATTTAATATCTTACAATGAAATGGATTACAATATGGCTGCAACTTGAAGTGAAAAAAAGTACTGCATGTGAATCAGACTGATTAGTAGGTGGAAAACAATGTTGGCACGCATTTGTAGTGTTTCAAGAAGAGATGGACTGAAACCTTGACATTGCAAGTTGTTTGTTTCAATAAGTGTTTGTGGCAGGCTTACTTATTTTTAAGTAGGTCTCTGGATTGTGTGCGAAACAGTTTTGCAAGCACTCGTTGACAATATTTATGTGGTTTCAATAGCTAACCCCCAGCACAAATGAGGCACTTGAACTATTAAAAGCCAAATACAAGTTGTAAAGAAAACCTTTAAATCTTAAAGGGAAGGCATTGAGGGAAATGTGACTATTGCACAAAAATTTGCACTGGACAAGCAACTAATCTTAACCTTTCACAAACTGACGGCAGCACGTAACACTAGGTTCCTTTTAATAATTTTAGGTGCAATTTAAAGTAACAAATGAAAAAAACTGATGCTCCTCCTTGAGCTCCTTGTATAGTGTGTGAAATTCCTCTTCTGTACCACATAATTATATTTTTCGAACCCACACACTTTTTTATGTTATTTTGCACTTCTGTCTCCATTTTCTAATATACAAGCCATCCCTGCAACCTGCAAACCATTTGAGTCCTGTAAATGTCATTTTCGTACAAATATGCACTCCAGCATCCACGTATGTAAGCTACCGCGTTGTGAATAGAGATGGGTAAACTCTTTTATCCTTGGGAACTAGTTCACTGGTGATCGTTCTTTTTCGGGAACCGTTCATTTTTACTAGTTCACCGTTCATTTTCGCATGGTATACGGTTCTTAAGAAAAATTGAAAACTAGTAGTGTAGGTGAGTGAAGGATGGACTCACAGACACTAGTAGAAGTAATTTCCGTGATTCTGCAGAACTTCTCGTTTAGCAAATTGTAGCGTTACGTGGCTGTTCGCAGTGAAATAATATAGGATCGCGCACGGAAAACCGGCCCCGAGTACAGAGTGCTCGCCAACTACGCACGATTTGTTGCCCGTTACGAGCAGATACAACAAACAGATAAACATGTGATACTTAGACAATAAAGAAATAACAAATAAGCTAATGCAAGCACCAACTGCGAAACAATTGATGACGACTGGTGGGCGACAATGGGCAGTCTAGTACTCGGGGCCGATTTTTCGTGCGCCAGCCTGTACCCCTGAAATAGTATTGTAGGAGTTACCGTATTCTCTTCACAAAATACACTCCTGGAAATTGAAATAAGAACACCGTGAATTCATTGTCCCAGGAAGGGGAAACTTTATTGACACATTCCTGGGGTCAGATACATCACATGATCACACTGACAGAACCACAGGCACATAGACACAGGCAACAGAGCATGCACAATGTCGGCACTAGTACAGTGTATATCCACCTTTCGCAGCAATGCAGGCTGCTATTCTCCCATGGAGACGATCGTAGAGATGCTGGATGTAGTCCTGTGGAACGGCTTGCCATGCCGTTTCCACCTGGCGCCTCAGTTGGACCAGCGTTCGTGCTGGACGTGCAGACCGCGTGAGACGACGCTTCATCCAGTCCCAAACATGCTCAATGGGGGACAGATCCGGAGATCTTGCTGGCCAGGGTAGTTGACTTACACCTTCTAGAGCACGTTGGGTGGCACGGGATACATGCGGACGTGCATTGTCTTGTTGGAACAGCAAGTTCCCTTGCCGGTCTAGGAATGGTAGAACGATGGGTTCGATGACGGTTTGGATGTACCGTGCACTATTCAGTGTCCCCTCGACGATCACCAGTGGTGTACGGCCAGTGTAGGAGATCGCTCCCCACACCATGATGCCGGGTGTTGGCCCTGTGTGCCTCGGTCGTATGCAGTCCTGATTGTGGCGCTCACCTGCACGGCGCCAAACACGCATACGACCATCATTGGCACCAAGGCAGAAGCGACTCTCATCGCTGAAGACGACACGTCTCCATTCGTCCCTCCATTCACGCCTGTCGCGACACCACTGGAGGCGGGCTGCACGATGTTCGGGCGTGAGCGGAAGACGACCTAACGGTGTGCGGGACCGTAGCCCAGCTTCATGGAGACGGTTGCGAATGGTCCTCGCCGATACCCCAGGAGCAACAGTGTCCCTAATTTGCTGGGAAGTGGCGGTGCGGTCCCCTACGGCACTGCGTAGGATCCTACGGTCTTGGCGTGCATCCGTGCGTCGCTGCGGTCCGGTCCCAGGTCGACGGGCACGTGCACCTTCCGCCGACCACTGGCGACAACATCGATGTACTGTGGAGACCTCACGCCCCACGTGTTGAGCAATTCGGCGGTACGTCCACCCGGCCTCCCGCATGCCCACTATACGCCCTCGCTCAAAGTCCGTCAACTGCACATACGGTTCACGTCCACGCTGTCGCGGCATGCTACCAGTGTTAAAGACTGCGATGGAGCTCCGTATGCCACGGCAAACTGGCTGACACTGTTGGCGGCGGTGCACAAATGCTGCGCAGCTAGCGCCATTCGACGGCCAACACCGCGGTTCCTGGTGTGTCCGCTGTGCCGTGCGTGTGATCATTGCTTGTACAGCCCTCTCGCAGTGTCCGGAGCAAGTATGGTGGGTCTGACACACCGGTGTCAATGTGTTTTTTTTTCCATTTCCAGGAGTGTATGACACGAGACACGCGATTATGGAGCGCGGGCTTCATTCGGTTGTAAGTCAGGCTGCCTTCCATAACAATGAACATGCCGTTTTACAGCGGATCAAAAACAATACAGAAAATAGCCGCTCGTCTGTGCCGTGCCGACTTCCTTCACTGCCTGCCTGGAAATATTGTTGTGGAGTTGCGCATGAGGCCTTTCACCGCTGTCGTGGAACCGAATACCGCGTCACAGTTTTCTTAACGTAATCAGCAATAGCTAAAGGTAGGGTTTCCCAGAGCAATGTTTTGTTTAACAGAGTGCTGTGAGCATTCCGTTATGCCTTAAAATTTGTTTTCTGCTTTATCACTTTCCAGAAAGATTAGTCAAAGGCTCTGTAAGACTGATTCATTTTGTTTATAACCAATAGTATTCTCATTTCTGATCGTTTCATACTTCACATTTTTCTCTTTCAGTATCAGTTTAACGTTACAGGGACTTGATAAAAACATGTTTTCTAAATTTTTGCAGTTTTATTTCCTAACTTACTGGTCATTTTCTTGAATACATGTTGAATGCTATCGTAAAATGATATAGCGTTAGATCGTCAACTTCAGAAATGTGTCACGTCCAGAATCGTATTAGTAACACAGAAAGGTTTACTTCAAAGAAGGTAATTGTGAATCACGCCTGTCTTGTAAGTATCAAAGTAGACTACCCATAACAAATACGAATATTGAGTCGATATCCATCATTTCGCGGAGAGTTCTGGTGGCATGATGCATCTCAAAACTGATAAATTAACTTATATCAAAAATGGCTATTTTAGAGTCTTGCCCCCCGCCCTCTCCCTCACCCCCCCCCCCCCCCCCTGGAAAAGTTTCTGTTTGTACCATACAAGCACTACGTTTTAGAGTATTGGATAAAAATTGTAGAAACAATTTTTTAAAATTACAATTCATAAATCTCTTTCTTCCATGAAACACTCATTTCCAACAAAAAAGTATTATAGGTAATACAAAAACTGTAGTATTTGAATAAATATTTTACATTTTACAAACTCAAGTGTGGTCAGACATTTTCGAAACACGTGGTATTTAAAAGAGTGGTGGCTAGTGAATGTAAATGAGATTAGAATGAACTCAAAGTGCCAGATTGCTCTATAATTCCTCCAAAGTATTACAAACAGAATTTTAAATGTAAAAATGCTATAGGGTACTATTTAGATAATTTTATTTCTCTTGCTGTTAAAATTTTATTTTTTAACAGATTCTAGAACGCATACATACAAACTTAAACATTGCTGTTGATAAATATAATTTCTGAAACTTTTGATGGCCCCAATCGAGTTCTTTTTTCAGTCAGTGTTTGTCCTACTTTCGAAACCATCCTCTCCGAAGCTACTGAACTCGCTGTTACGCACAGCCTATTTAAGGGCAATGAATATAAATGCGGGTAAAGAAGTTTTCTTTGTTCCCACCACAATAGAGGATCACCATTCTTCGGAAGCAACATCTCAGAAATGTCTTTGTCCATTTAGATTACAGCCATAGCCTTAGAATCATAAGTTTGTGTTGTTTTTGCCACTTCATTGTCAAAGAGTTTCCATAAATTAAAATTTGTTAATGTTGGAGAAGATGGTCATGTTGGAAGTGCATTTGAAGAGGAAGTTACTGAAGTAGGTTCATTAGCTTGTTCTTGTGCTAATAGCGGATGAACTTAACTCACAATTCCATCGTGTGCCTGCATATACTTCGTGCTGCCTGCTGTGAACCCTTTTTTTTTCCGTGGATCAAGTAACGTCGCTTGGTTAACACGACGTATTACCAAGCCGCTCTTCGGCAGCTTTTATCATTGCCTCAGACATTGCAACTATAATGGGGGCAACCCTTCCTGGTTTTTAAACGTAGAAATGAAGTTTAAAAGTTTCCAGGTTAAAACCTCCGTTTTGGGCAGCGATACAGTTCCCTCAACGCTCACCTCTTTAGTTACTTCATAAGAGATTTGAAGTAACGTAATTGAATGTTCTATGATATCCCACTCCTCTGGTGTCGGTTTATGTTTGTTTCCGAGAACAGCTAAAGTGGAAATTATGGCAATTTGTTCCCAAAACACGGACTAGCGTGTCGAAAAGCGAGTTCCATCGCGTGGGGACTTCTTGTTTTAGTTTTAGTATCGGCAGATTCATCTGCACTTGCGTTTCCTTGAGTTTATTCATTGCAAATGAACTTTCTTTTGAAATATTGAACCAGACATTTAATCTTTTCGACCACTCTATTGTGGTTGGTTTTATATCCGACTTGACAGTTAAATTTATAGTGTGGGTGTAACAGGGGGCGTGCCACAACTAACCAATCAACTGCGGGATAATTTAGGAGGAAAACAAAATTCGGCGATAGCAGTCCCTCTGACAGCTGACGGGTCGACTTCCTCGAACAATCAAAGTTTTATTGCTATTACTGCACACTATATGGATGACAACACGGAACTTCATTCGAATGTATTCGGTTGCCTGGAATTTTCGTCTCGGCACACTGCCGAAAACATAGCTAATTTTCTACAAAGAGAAGCGACCAACTGGGGGATAAACAACAAAATAGTGGTAGTTGTAACCGACAATGCATCTAACATGGTTGTTGCGGTCAAAATTTGTAAATGGGCTCACACCCCCTGTTCAAAAATGGTTCAAATGGCTCTGAACACTATGGGACTTAACATCTGAGATAATCAGTCCCCTAGAACTTAGAACTACTTAAACGTAACTAACCTAAGGACATCACACACACCCATACCCGAGGCAGGATTCGAACCTGCGACCGCAGCGGTCACGCGGTTCCAGACTGTAGCGCCTAGAACCGCTCGGCCACACCGGCCGGCTAGCCATTAACAGACGAGAGTGAAATGAATATGTAATTTTACAACTACGTTTTACTACACTTAAAATATAAACTTTACACAAATGTATATGAAAATAAAATAAAAGCGAAATCTATTACTAGTTCAATGCTGATAACTGTGTTCAACGGAAAATGGAAAAGTTTCAAAGTCACTTCTCTACATTTTTCTTTAATAAGTGGAAAACCATTGCCTCTGGCGAAAACGAATCCCGGTATAATATTTAATTACATTAAATTTTCTATATAAAAGGTCCTATTCATTTTTTCTAGCATTAATAGTTTTCGTGTAGAGAGCCGGAGAAGAGAACATGAAAATCTCACGCGACGCGCATGGGCTATAGCTCAAGTAGTCTTGTAAACCTGTTTGTGGCTGTTTCCCAACTTAATAGACCAAAAGTGTCTTGTATAAAATTCTTCGTCTTGACTTCCTCTACACAACTGTGCTACGTTGTAAACAATTATCGTTTAAACCTTATACATACTTCACGTTGTCTCTAAGTTCCTAGGCGAAGTAGAGACTTTATGGAAGAATAAATACTTCTAAAATATAATGTGGTTTTCTCGTCATATTTGCCTCACACGCTTAGTAAAAAGTAAGTTTTTATGTTGTATTATTAAAGTTAATGCAGCAGTAATAATAATTAAGTTCACAGTAAAAAAGCTTTTGGTTTGAGAGCTCCTTCTGAACAAATATTTTTGAGGTAGTAAATAAATGCGATTTTATGGCATTCTACGTCTTTTCAAATGGAGAGGCACCGCTTTTCCTACTGAGCCAAAATGACCCAGAACCAACCTTTCCTTTTTTTTTTTTTTTTTTTTTTTTTTTTTTTTTTTAAAGAAACCAAACTAGCAGGTAATGCAAATTGGAAACAACCAAACTTAAAAAAAATAGAGCCTGGCTAAATGGAACGTTTTATATATGAAAGACTCACGAAAAACGTTTTATATGAATATTCTTACACTACAAATTGAACAAATTACTAAAAGTTAGCTGTTAAATCAAATCGATAAAACCAAAGAAAATATATGAATAACAAAAAAACTTGACTTATTATAAGTATGTCTTCTGCTATTTATCGAAATAATGAAATGAGCTCTGCTACGGTCGCAGGTTCGAATCCTGCCTCGGGCATGGATGTGTGTGATGTCCTTAGGTTAGTTAGGTTTAAGTAGTTCTAAGTTCTAGGGGACTGATGACCACAGATGTTAAGTCCCATGGTGCTCAGAGCCATTTTTTGAATGAAATGAGCTGATATGCCCTTTTGTTACCTGAAAATATGTACCTATTACATAAAACGTAATTTTTATGTAATTAACGTAACTATAAAATAGTTTTTAATTACCGGTCGTGGAAGCTGAATAGCCAGAACCAGAGTTCAAGAACAGTTTCAAACAGATGTAGAACGGACGAGCGCGGTGAACGGATCGAACAACTGGATACTGAACTAACTAGGAGCAGTCGGCAGTGGATCTGCGACGAGTGTGGCCGAGGGAGAAGGAGACAGAGATGAGAACGGGACCGAGGCTGGAACGAGACCTGCCGAAGTGCCGTTGAGGGAGCGAGGCCGATCATTCCTCGTTCCCGGGAACTATAAATAGACCGCTGCGACCGAAGTGAACTATGAAAGACCGTCCCTTGGAATTCGTTCCTCGGTCATTTCGTTCATCTTAGTGAACCGTTCCTTTGGATCCGTTAGTTCGCGAACTACCCATCCCTAGTTGTGAATATGCACTTTGCGCGTAAAAACAATTCCCGCGGAAAGAAGCAGTTGAGGAAAGCTATTCGAGTTGACATCACGTGACTCGAACTGTCTTAACGGGCCGTGAGGTGACGGACAGTGTGAATACACCTTGCTGTGACGGTGTGGTGACGCGACTGTGCCGTGGTGGCCAGTCTGAAGCGGCCGAAGTGCGTGTAGTGCCGCTCAGGTAGATTACAGCACGCTTGCAGCCCTCTGGTGCGACTGCGAGTACTTCCTGTGTTCGCGTTGTTTCTCGGAGTGGGATGGCTGGGATGCCCTGGGTTAAATTTCAGACTTCTCCGTAGTGTCTCATTTATCAGTTAATACAGAGGAAGGATGTGATAGCATCTATGACTACAAGTACTTCAAGAAATGTTCAGAAAGGCTGATGAAAAGAGACAGGACACAAATTGCAGAGTATATGAGTAGTCAGCATCAAATGTTGTGCTGAGGACGAAGATGTGGAGCACAAATGGAAAAAAATTCAAAAGCATCGTTCAATATGCCTTAGACAAGTATATGCCGAGCAAGGTCTTAACGGATGGGAAGTTCTCACCATGGTTTAATAGCCGTAATGGAAAACTGCTACGTAAACAAACTGAGTTTCACCACAGGTTCAAGAGAAGTCAAAACCTAGCTGACAAACAAAAGCTGAAGTGAAAATGAGCATAAGGAGAGCGATGAGAGAAGCGTTCGTTCAATGACATCGAAAGTAAAATTTTTCTCAACCAAAATGACTAAAAACCTTAAGAGGTCTTATGTAAATTCAGTAAGTGGTTCGAAATGCTCAGTTCAGTCACTCAGTGACCAGACTGCCACCGAAACGGAAGATAAGACACAGAAGGCCGAAATACTGAATTTGGTCTTACGAAGTCATAATACGGTCCCTCCATCCAGTCATCGTGCGAACATTTAAATGGTAGATATTGAAATACTCAATTTCGGATTAGAAAAGTAACTACAATCGGTTAGTAGTAGAAAGGCATCAGGACCAGATGAGGTACCTGCAAGATTCTACAAGGATTATGCGAAAGAACTTGCGCACTTTCTAGCAGCAGTTTATCGTAGATCGCTGGAGCAACGAAGGGTACTTACCGACTGGAAAAAAAGCGCAGGTCATTCCTGTTTTCAAGAAGGGTCGTAGGACGGATGCACATACTTATTTGCCCATATCGTTGACGTCAGTCTATTGTAGAATTATGGAATAAGTTTCATGTTCAAGAACTATAACATTTTTGGAGACTGAAAATCTTCTCCATAAAAATCAACATGGGTTCCGCAAACAGAGATCTTGCGAAACTCAGCTCGCTATGTTCCCCCATGAGATTCACAGCGCTGTAGACAACGGCGCTCAGGTTGATGCCGTGTTCCTTGACTTCAGGAAGGCATTTCACACCATCTCGCACCGCCGTTTAGTGAAAAAATTCGAGCTTACCGAGTATCGGGCCAGATTTGTGACTGGATTCAAGACTCTCTTGCAGACAGAACTCAACACGTCGTTCTTAATGGAACAAACTCGACAGATGGAAAGGTAATTTCCGGAGTACCCACGGAAGTGTGATAGGACCTTTAATGTTTACAATGTAGATAAATGATGTAGTAGAAAGCATCAGAAGCTCTTTAAGACTGTTCGCAGACGAAGCAGTAATCTGTAAGAAAGCAACAACTCCAGAAGACGGTGTCGATTTCCAGAATGATCTACACATGACTGATGAATGGTGATGGTGTTGATGTTGGTTTGTGGAGCGCTCAACATCATGGTCATCAGCGCCCGTACAGGTTCCAATCTTTCCATTTCCAGTCTCACCACTACCCAAATGATGATGTGATGATTATGAGATGATGAGGACAACACGAACACCCAGTCCCTGGGCGGAGAAAGTCGCCGACCCATTGATGAGTGGTGCAAGCTCTCGCAGTTAACCCTGAACGTAAATAAGTGAAACATATTGGCCAGCCACTGCAAAAGAAATCAACTATGTAAAACTACGCTACCGATGAAAACTTGCTGGAAACAGTATCTACCGTAAAATATCTAGAAGTAACTACCCAAAACGACCTTAAGTGAAATAACCACATAAACAGTGGGGAAAGCAGACGGCAGACTGAGAGTCATAGAAAGATTCTTAAGGGTATATAAGTCACCCACGAAGGAAGTGGCTTACAGGGTGCCTATTTGATGGATTCCTGAGTATTGTTATCAATCTGGGATCCCTACCAGGTAGGACTGATAGAAGAGTCGTAGAAGGTCCAACGACGAGCGGCGTGTTACGTCACCAGATCGTTTAATCGGTGCCAGAGCGTAACAGAGATGCTCAACAAGCTCCAATGGCAGACGTTACAAGAGAGATGTTGTGCATCACGGAGAGGTTTACTATTGAAATTTTCTAGAGAGCACTTTCGGGAAGAGTTGGACAACACACAACTTCCTCCTACACAGACTTTGCGAAATGACCACGACGAGAAAATACGGTAACTGCAGAGGCTTACCAACAATCATTCCTCCTACGCACCATTCGCGACTGGAATAGGGAATCAGTTAGTGGTGCCAGAAGTACCCTCCGCCACTCACCGTTAAGTGGCTTGCGGAGTATGATGTAGACGTAAATGTAGTGAGGGCTTGTGTCATTGTTGGTGATGATCCGTCAGTCGGATGGGGACATCTTGCTCATTGGCTTCGCTGGTGCCATCAGTGAGGTTATTCTAAACCCCTTGGGTGCTGTTCAAGAGGAGCAGGCTATGCGCCAGCACCACGTTCCACCCTCTCCTTTGTCTCATCGTAATACACTACAAACATGACGGAATTTGTGTACCCGAGTACCCCACATCTGTCCACGTCTAGTGTTGTCCCATGTGAAAGTGTGAGAACGTTTTTCGAAATTTTTGTAAATCGTGTAATTGAGGCGGGACATGGGTATCAGCCCAGCAATCATCAAGTCGAATGTGGGAGAACGCCTAAAAACGACATCCAAGCTGGCCCCCACACGAGACCTCGCCGATAGTCCAGTGGGCAGATTCGATCCAATGCCAGCGCGTCTCCCCGAATCCCGAAAGCGGCGTGCTAACACCCGCGCCTGTTTGGGCATGTCAAAGAGACCATTTTAAATGAAGGAAAAAAATCTTGTCCGGTTAGGCGGCAGAACTTATCGTTCATAGTCTTCTAGTAAACAATTCCCTATTGTAAAACCCTCCTACTCCTGTCTGCTATTGCTAAAATGAGTACCAGCTTTTAAACTTCCTGTCCTGACAGTATCAGTTTGCTATCGCACTTGCAGGCGTAACTACCCATGGCCTCTACCTCAGTCACTCTGATTATGATTAAGCCGCTAACAGAAATTACGAGCAGGCGAGAAGATTAGAGAGTTAGAGAGCTATGTGAATACGTGGTGTAGACAGACTCAGAGAAAGAGATGATCACTAAATCAAGTAATGTGACAGTGCTGAAACGAGTGCTTAAACTATTCAACTTGGACAGGTTATTGGACCGGCAGTCACTGGTCGGTCAGTAGGAGAAAACCACACGAAATGATGAAATGTACGAGAAAGCGAAGGCAAATGAGAAACCCTGTCAGACAATGCTACGGCAGCAGTACATCTTTCAGCATTATCTGAGCTGCTGCGTGGATGACTCCGAGATTTCGCTGTGGTCTTATTTTTGAGGTATCATCGTAATATTTACTAACGAAGTTCTCGCCAAGAACGAAAAACAGAATACTTAACTGGTTTGCTCATTGAAAACTGGCAGCCTTACATAAACGCCTCAGAAACACTATTACAACATGGAGCCTCAACTGTTGGTCTATGTGGCCTGTAGGCTGATTGTACCTATCAAGGAATAGCGTATTGACAACCTGACGGCGGTACAAAAAGTGAGCTGCGCTGCTCGCTTTGAATGCTATTTGTAACCTCAGGTCCCAAAGAAAACAACAGCTCAAAATGGCACTACTTTTCATGGTCAACATAGCCGTGTCTTTTGAAACAGTTCTGCAAGGGCCACTCTGAAACGTTGTCAAAAATGGTTCAAATGGCTCTAAGCACTATGGGACTTAACATCTGAGGTCATCAGTCCCCTAAACTTAGAACTACTTAAACCTAACTTAAGGACATCACACACATCCATGCCCGAGGCAGGATTCGAACCTGCGACCGTAGCAGCCGCGTGGTTCCAGACTGAAGCGCCTAGAACCGCTCGGTCACAACGGCCGGCTGAAACGTTGTCAGGCACTGCCGTCTCCTAACGGCGAACTTCACCTTTTGATCTATCGCTGCATGTGAAATTGTTTACGTTCCAGCAAAGACTTCGTTTTCATATAAATCGCCATCTTGTCGATAATTGATAATGACTGATAATCCAGTTAGGTATTCACTCGGAAAAAAATCAGGGAAAAATACGGGTGTGCCATCATTATCTTTTTATCATCTCTCAGCTGCCCACGTTTCGCACACAAAACTGATATAGAAATTTGCCTACTCATTAATTATCGAAGTTACTGAAATAATTTTTAGCCTCAGGCGCTTCATTTTCATTAGTCTAAATAATTCTAAAGATTTACCGTTGTCCATTGAGGGTGTGACATCACAATATGACTTTCTTTCTTTTACTAGCGAAAGCGCAGCGTTGGAAAACTTGCACACATTCATCACAATGATAATAGCGTTACAGTTAAATCAGGCTAGCTTTCGGAAATTACTAAACCTATAGATAAGCTCCTGATTTTAATACAGAATATACACTGACGGAAAAAAATTGCAGCAGCAAAAAATAATTAATGTAGAGTAATGAAATGTCAGGGCTACATTTATCTAGGTAACATATTTAAGTGATTAACATTTTACCATCACAAGTTAATATAAGCTCGAGAAATGCTCCAAGGTGAAATGCTGGTAAATTAATAACCGGTGGAACCGTCAGAACGTTGAATGCAAGAAAGAAAAGATGCATGCAATGTGTCGCACGTGTGCCGGATGCCAGTTTGTGGGATGGAGTTCCTTGCCTGTTGCATTTGGTCGGTCAATAAAGGGATGCTTAAGGCTGGTTGTGGATGACGCTGGAGTTGTCATCCGATGATGTCCCGTATGTGCTCGACTGGAGAGACAGCTGGTGATCGAGCAGGTCAAGGCAACATGTCGACACTCTGCTGAGCATGTTGGGTTACAACAGCGGTATGTGGGCGAGCGTTGTCCAGTTGGAAAACACCCACTGGAATGCTGTTCATGAATGGCAGCACAACAGGACGAATCACCAGATTGATGCACAAATTCGCAATCAGGGTGAATGCGATAATCATGACAGTGCTCCTGCTGTCATACGGAATCGCACCTCAGACGATAATTCCAGGTGTAGGTCCAGTGTGTCCAGCACGCAGACAGGTTGGTTGCAGGCCTTCAACTGGCCTCCTTCTAACCAACGCACGGCCATCACTGGCTCCGAGGCAGAACCAGCTTTCATCAGAAAACACAACAGACCTTCAACCTGCACTCCAACGAGCTCTCTCTTGAAACCACTGAAGTCGCAAATGGCGGTGGTTTGGGGTCAATGGAATGCACGCTACAGGGCATCTGGGCGGAGTTGCCACTGAAGTAACCAATTTGGAGCATTTCGTTGTGTCACTCTGGCGCCAACTGCTGCTCAGATTGCTTGCTCAGATTGCTGCTGCAGATGCAGTTCAATGTGCCGGAGCCATAAATCGAACATGATGGTCTTCCCTCTCGTAGTGCTACGTGGCCGTCCGGAGTTCAGTCTTCTTGCGACCTTACATTCTAGTGACCACCGCTGCCATCAGTCATGTACAGTGGCTACATTCCTGCCAAGTCTTCCTGCAGCATCGCAGAGGGAACATACAACTACTTGTAGCCCTATTACGCGACCTTGTTGAAACTCAATGAAGTGTTGATAATGGCTTATTGGGCACTTTAAAGGCATTATTGCCTAACATTGGCTCATCACATCCAATCTCAAAGGTAACTAATGCCCACAGCTGTTACAACGAGTATTTAAAGCAAACCTGATTTGCACCCTCGTTGTGGTGCTATAATATGTAGAAACACCCCAACCAACTTTCGTTTATGTCGCACAATCCCTTGGTGCTGTTCTTCTTTTTTTTCCATCAGTTTAAATAGCACTAGCACATTAAAATTATCTGTAAACATGATACTGTAGCACCATTTCCCACTACCTAGAGAGCTATCCACCGTGGAAGCCAAGAATCCAGGACATCAGAGGCTGAGCCAGATTTGTAGCTCAGTAGTTTGATTAAAACCTCGAAATAATCAAGCCGCAACCATGAAACTTGGTGATGGTGTCAGTCCTTCTCTATATATTCAACCTTCAATGCGACATTTGTCCCAACGATGAATGACTTGGTGGAGAGACTGGTTGTAGAAGTCCATAATTTGGCTACTCAGGAAACGTTCCACCTCGAACATCACCTCATTGTCATTCTGAAAGGCCGCGCGGGATTAGCCGAGCGGTCTAGGGCGCTGCATTCATGGACTGTGGGGTTGGTCCCGGCGGAGGTTCGAGTCCTCCCTCGGGCATGAGTGTGTGTGTTTGTCCTTCGGATAATTTAGGTTAAGTAGTGTGTAAGCTTAGGGGCTGATGACCTTAGCAGTTAAGTCCCATACGATTTCACACACATTTGAACATTTTTTTGATCATTCTGAAAACGTTAGCTTCGCAGATGTTTCTTCATCCGAAGAAAAAGGAAGAAGCACTGGGTGCCATGTCAGGAGAATGCGAAGGATGAAGCAACATTTGATAGTCCAAAAATACGGTATATATCCTGTACAAAATCAGCTGAGGTTTAGGTGACACTTTTTACTGACAACCTACCTTAATCTCGTGAGGACATTTTGGTAGTATGCTCTTGTCACATTTCGCCTCTTACAGACATAATCAGTTAGCGCCATCCATGGCAATTCCAGAAAACACACAGCATCGCCTTGCCTGATGATGTTTGGGTCTTCGCATGGTTGTTTAAATGGTTCAAATGGCTCTGAGCACTATGGGTCATCAGTCCCCTAGACTTAGAACTACTTAAACCTAATTAACCTAAGGACATCACACACATCCATGCCCGAGGCAGGATTCGAACCTGCGACCGTAGCGGTCGCGTGGTTCCGAACTGAAGCGCCTAGAACCCCTCGTCGCATTGTTGTGCTGCCACTATTTTTACAGGGTAATACTGGAGAAGCCATAGGCAACCAGCTGGAGGAGGATGTCGGAATGATGGTTACAGCGACAGGACTGTTTATACATTGCGAGACAGACCAGGCATGGCACCGCGAAACTACCAGTACGGCGGTAAGACAGGGGTTTTAAAGATAGGACCAAGCAATTTCTCCACCGGTTGGCTCTGGGAATGCTGTCAGGAGTGTGGCGAGGAATGGTACCTCGGTACAATGAATGAGCCACTATTTCGTATAAATGCTTTTGACAGATATATTCACAGCTTGGCAGACCACTACTACGAGAGAGCTACAGCACACACTGTCGCACCATGGATCAGCAAGCAGTCACCATGAGCCTGGATAGTTGCCACAATGGCACCATCTACCAGTGCCAAGCCGACCTTCTGGAACTTGGTGCTTTTACACTGATGGGCCACTCCAGGCTCGCCCAGCAGCCCAAGGGGCAGTGGGCTATGACTGGAACAGTTCAGCCAGCCTCCATTCTAGGCTAGTGTGGGCGCTGAAGCACATAGTGCCACCACTCAAGGAGGTGGGACTTCCCACTCGGAAGTTGGCACCCTCTGTGAGTGTTCCAGTCATCTACTGAGCCACTGACAGCAGTTGCACAGCGTGGCAGCCTGACCGGGATGTGTGCTGCTAGCAGGCTGTGGGTGTCAGCAATCCAGGGTGATACGTCAGGACCTGTAGCTGACACTGTACCACACACACCTACCTTACCACGTTCGTGACGGGAATGGCTGCCACACTGAGGCACCTGAGCGTAGCTTCATGAGTTATTGTGAAGAAATTGACTTGTTGGTACTGTTGTAACGAGCTGTCCCCTCCGGCCTGCATTCTCAACATGAGCCACCACCACTGCTCAGTTCTGTGCTGAAGTGGCCCGCCCACCCAGGTAGATTTCAGTTGGTGTCATAAACGCTGACATCAACTTCAGTGGGCATCGGTAGGTTTGGCCCCCACACAGCATGGCGTCACATCTGTGGCATACAGTGTCATCACACAGTGGGGTGAGTGAGCAAACTGTTGATTCTACTTCTGTGTATGGAAGAGATAGCGTCCACGTGAGAGAATTTCTAACTCGCGTTATTTAAATCAGTAGAACCAGCTCACGTGTTGCAGATTCGTGAGAACTGCAGAGAGCACTTATTGCAGCTAGTGAGATGCTCTTGGAACATCTAGAAGTGGACAAGAGAGCAGAAATGGAGAAATTACTACTGGAATTTGAGGACTTCTTTTATGCTCAGGGTCCACTGCTAGTGACTCTTCAACACTGAATTCCAATGGAAAATGAAGCACCGGTGTATCATAAACTGTATTGTATACCCCAGCATTTACAGGCAATGGTGGAGGACTACATAAACGATCAGTTAACCGATGGACTGATGGAGGAGAGCACTATTCCATGGGGGACCACCATTGTGGTCATGCTTCATAAGTCGCCAGACGGTTCCAAGAAGTATAGATTTTTCTGTGAATACCATCATCTTAATAGTAGGATGGGAACCAATGCATACCCCATACCCAGTATCACAGAGACCATCGATAACGTGGGGCAGTGCCTGCATTGCTCTGTCATGGGTTTAAGGAGTGGATAACCATCATATGGAACTGGTTCTCCGTGCGAGTTAGCCGTGCGGTCTCAGGAACCTTGCCACGGCTCGCTCGGCTCCCCCCGGCGGAGGTTCGAGTCCTCCCTCGGGCATGGGTGTGTGTGTTGTCGTTAGGGTAAGTTAGTTGAAGTTAGATTAAGTGGTGTGTAATCTTAGGGACCGATGACCTCAGCAGTTTGGTCCCACAGATCTTACCACAAATTTCCAAAAAAGAGCTGGTTCTGGAGGACTCACTGAAGACAGCAGTCTCGTTTCCTTGGAGCCATTATCAATGCTGTAGGATGCTATTCAAATTAAAGAATGCCCAGCAATGTTTCCAAGATTGCTGGACAGTTTATTAAAGGCGTTAAAAAGGTGGCAATGTTTGATATACCTCAAAGATATAACTGTCTTTTCGAGAGCCGTGGAGGAACATATGCAATGGTTGAGAAATGTTTTTGAAAGGTTACGGCCGCTTATCTGACGTTGAGCACGGAAAAATATCATTTTGTTTTGGAGGAAGTATGTTACTTGGGGCATATAATTAGTAAAGAAGGGGTAAAGACAAGCCTGAGACCAATACAAGCAGTACAGGATTTTATGGTTCCACAGTCGGGTGAAGAGCTACAGTCATTTTTAGGGATCTCAAATTACTATAGGAAATTTGTGAAAGGGGTTCACAGATGTGGTATGACTACTCACGTAGCTATTAAAGAAGGCCATGAAGTGCCTGTGGATGAGAGAGTGAAGAAAGCTATGACGTCATCTCCCGTTTTAATTTGCTTCTCTACGCCGGGGATACCTATTACTATATCTTCCATTCGTTCGTCTGTGCGCTGGTCAAACGTCGACATGTTTGTACGATCTTCCTGGGTGAACGATTTCTTGAACGTGAAATGAAAACTTCAGGTTGCCTTTTTTTATATCTTCTATTGCCATACCATACCGGTCAGCGTGTGACTGGATAACTGGATAGAGTTTTCAACCGGCTTGACTATTTTAAGAAGCCGGCCGAAGTGGCCGCGCGGTTCTAGCGCTGCAGTCTGGAACCGCGAGACCGCTACGGTCGCAGGTTCGAATCCTGCCTCGGGCATGGATGTGTGTGATGTCCTTAGGTTAGTTAGGTTTAACTAGTTCTAAGTTCTAGGGGACTAATGACCTCAGCAGTTGAGTCCCATAGTGCTCAGAGCCATTTGAACCAACTATTTTAAGAGAGGACCAGAGTTTTCTCGGGTTCTCGGCGACGTCCATCATACTGGAACTAAATTATGTCCATTAATTTTCTAAATGGGAAGTTAACAACTGCTTATCTGCCCTTTCTAGCAAAAATACACTCCTAGCCTTCTTGATTGATTTATTAACTTAAGTAACCATTGTCACTAAGGTGACATCATGATCAATAATTCTTGTCCCTATACTGACGCCGGCCGGGGTGGCCGAGCGGTTCTAGGCGCTACAGTCTGGAACCGCGCGACCGCTACGGTCGCAGGTTCGAATCCTGCCTCGGGCATGGATGTGTGTGCTGTCCTTAGGTTAGTTAGGTTTAAGTAGTTCTAAGTTCTAGGGGACTGATGACCAAAGAAGTTAAGTCCCATAGGGCTCAGAGCCATTTGAACCATTTTGAACCTATACTGACGCTGTTGATAAGATCAGACATGTTTATAGCTACAAGGTCTAAAATATTTCCAGTGCTTGTGTGCTTTCAAACTAGCTGCTCGAGACAGTTTACAAAAAATGTATTCAACAGCGCGTCACAAAACTGCCTGTCCATACCTCATGCAATGAGTCCATAGACGCCCCAGTCTTCTCAGAAGTTTGAAGTCGCCTCCAGCGAATATTGCAGTTTCTGGGTATTTCCGTGGTTGATCTGATGATTTGATTTTATGAGGGAAGCAAAAACAACACCGATCAAGCCCGCTGCTGGCCGCACCGAAACAGAGTTTACTGTGCGGTGTCTCTAGTAAAGCCAACCAATGCCCTTGAACAGTGCAAGCAGATCCTTTACCTGTGCCCTGCTAGACACAATTTCTTCAGGTCTGGTTGATCCGAATATTCTGTGTCTTTTAGTCTCCAATGCCTCACATTCGAAGACCAAATGTGATGCGGTTTCCTCGTCCACACCACACGTCTTACATTTGGGGTCTTCTTCTATTATCCCCATTGTATGTAGGTGTTTTCTGAAATTCCCGTGGCCTGACAATAGTCCAGCCATGAGTTTCATTTCTCGCCTGTGCGAGCTCAAGATTGAGAGACATCTCTTAGAACATGGCTTTGGCATCACTACCTTGCCATGTTTTTGCTTTTGGACAGTCTCGTAGTTTTATTTTGATCAACGCCTTGGTGATTGTCGGGACTGGTTCCGGTCCAGTAAATGGTGTCGTCGCCCCTATCGTGGCCAACCTATCGGCTTGCTCATTACCACAAATCTCTGAGTGACCAGGGACCCACAATAGGTTTAGCCTATTGCTTTCCCCTAGCTCCACAAGGACTTTGTGGCATTCTGCCACCATCTTTGATCTTGTTGCAGAGGCTGCCAGTGCTTTCAGGGCTGCTTGGCTTTCTGAGTAAATGAAACTGCTCCGACCTCTGTAGCACCTGCGCAAATTCTCCTCCACGCACACCCTGATAGCAGATATTTCTGATTGAAACACAGTGGCCATCTTCCCTAGAGAGACTGCACTCTCCAGCCTTGGCTGCACCCCGTATACCCCAGCCCCAGGACCTTGGTCTGTTTTTGAACCGTCAGTTAACCAGACTATGTCCCCAGTGCTGTGTCGAAATTGTTCTCCCAGAGTTCTCTACTTCTAATTACTACATTGAAAGGCTTGTTGAAGCAGCTGGGAGTTATTATATAGTCGTCTGGCATTTCCCCAGCCATACCTATGTCTGCCTCACTCAGTATTTTAGTGTGAGATCCTGTATACCCCAGTGAGTTCCAATTTTTGCGAGTCTTTAAGCTGCGTGCTCTAGCTGCTGACTCCATCTTTACCCACAGGTGTAATGGGGGCATGGCCAGCATGATTTCCTTCCCAGCAGTGGGTGTGCTGCTAGTTCCGCCTGTAATGGGTAAGCAGACCAATCTCTGCACCTTAGCAAGCTCCCAGGTACCTGCTGCTCTACCTTTTTCCATCACACTGTAGCTCCATAAGTGATCATATGTCTTACTACCATGGTGTATATCCAGTACATACTCTTGGGGCTTAAGCCCCAGTTTTTACCACAGGCTCTCCTCGAACTCATTAGAGTACCTTTCGCCTTGGAACAGGCGCTTCTTACATGAGGGGTTCACAATAGTTTCTCATCCAGGGTTACCTGTAGACGTTTCACTATCCCCTTCACTGGTAGAGTTTCATCGAGAAGCTTGAGATTCCAATATGTGTGTTGGATCTGCTTCCTTGTAAATGGTACTACAACAGTCTTCTTAGGACTGACCTTTAGATCCTGTTTCCTGCACCAGTTTTGCACAATGTTTAAGGCTCCTTGTGCCATAGCTCTGACTGTACTTGAAAATTTGCCAAGTATTACTATGATAATATTGTCTGCATATCCCTGGAAAAATAACTCTACAGTATAATTCTACAATGAGTTCATTCACCACAACGTTCCACAGTAGAGGGATAGGACACCTCTTTTGGACAGCCTGTGGTGGTGTTGATTATCATTTTTCCTTGCATCATGGTGGCTTATATATTTCTATCACTAAGCATGGCTCTAATCCACCTGCAAATGATGGTCTCCAAGCCATGCACCTGTGCTGCCTTAACCATGGATTCGTAGGTCATATTGCTAAAAGTCCCTTCGATGTCCAAGAAGATGCAGAGGGCTATTTCCTGAAAGTGTAGTGCTTTCTCCACCTTCCCAACAAGCTGGTGGAGTGCAGTTTCACCCGATTTTCCTGGTTGGTATGCATGTTTGTTTATGTGTAGAGGGACCCTAGTTAACCACCACTCCCTAACATGCACATTGGCCAGTTTTTCTAACGTTTTAAGAGGAAAGGAGGACAGACTGATTGGTCTCATATCCTTGGCCTTGGTATGATCAGTTCTCCCTAACTTTGGAATGAAGACAACCTTCACTGCTCTCCAGTCGTTAGGAATGATTCCTGCTGCTAGGCTAACCCTAAGTAACCTGCATAGGAATCTTATTAAGTTCACTCCTGCTTGTTGCAGGAGCACTGGGAAAATACCATATGGGCCAGGTAACTTGAACGCTTGGAATGTTCCCACTGCCCATTGGATTTTACAATGATCAACACATTCTCTGGCAGATTCCCAGTTGTCCCTTCGAATACCTGAAAACCGATGTCTCACAGGGATCTCGTCCTGGTCTATGTTGTCTGTCAAAGTACACTGAGGAAAATGATTCCTGATGATTAGTTTCAGCGTTTTACGTGCTGTCCTTGTACACTCTCCATCCCCTTTCCTAAAACACGTTCCAGAATTTTACAACAGATCGATGTCAGAGATATAGGCCTATAGTTTTGGATATGGAGATGGTATCTGTTTTTCCGGACATGTCCGATAGAACAGATACCATCTTCATATAGTTAAGGCTAACCGGCCATTGACCTTCTTCTTCTATGCGGATGCACACGTATTGTCCGAACTCTTACGGGACTCGGTAAGATTGCCGCGAGTAATGAGTGCAATGGGCAGGGGCACTACGAATTTAGTGTGTGGACATTAAGTTGGGAATGTGGGTCTCATGGGGAGCGTGCAAGGGACAAGTCCCTGCAGTCGCACTATACTCTGTGCCCTCATTGGCTCAGATGGGCGTCACAGGGGTAGCTCCCCTCTGTAATAAAAAAACTGAGTTAATGAATCAACGACAAACTGAAATGGGTGTCTTGCGACATCCGCCCCGATCAGTTGCAACGAACGAAAACGAACAAAATGAGATAAAAAAAGATAGATAGAGCGTCTGCCATGTAAGCAGGAGATCCCCGGTTCGAGTCCCTGTCGGGGCACACATTTTCAATTGTCCCCGTTGATGTATATCAACGCCTGTCGGCAGCCTAGGGTCTTGGTTTAATTATCATTTCATTTATAGTTTTTGACGACTGTTTAATGTACTTTCTTGATAATAGGAATGACGTGTGGTTTTTTCTAATCATTAGGAACGCTACATTTTTCCAGATACCTACGGTAGACTGCTACTAGAAGAATGACAAGTTCTTTCGCATGCTCTATATAGAATGGTACTGGTATCCCATCAGGACCAGTGACCTTTCCTCTTTCAGCGATTTCAGTTGCTTTTCTATCACATGATCACTTATTTCGATACCTGTGATCCTAAAATTCGTGTAAAGATGTAAAGGAGGAACTACAATGTGATCTTCCTCCGTGAAAGAATTTTGGAAAGAGAAGTTTAATATTGTGGCCTTCTCTGTGTCATCCTTTGTTTCAACGCTATTATGGTCACAGAATGTGTGGATAATTTAGGATGAGACCACACTTTCTAAGGATAAAACGTTGATGATTTAAACGTACATTTAAAACAAGATGTATCAGATTTCTGGTTAAATGCGAATGTCAGTATACTTAAAACGGAAGTAAGAACGACCAAGGAGGTAATAGTCTTATCGTCCAGGTAGATTTTCGTCCAAGTAGGCTCTGACATCTCTATGGTAGTGAGGCGGACCGCCAACTTTCTTTTCCAAACCCTCCATGGATGGCAGGTAAAATTAATGTTTGCAGCATATGAAGATATACCTCACCATTTATAGTACCGTCAAAGAATAATGGACCAATCAAACCGTGCGATGACAGATCACACCACACATTAATAGCCGGTAGGTTAACATGTTTGTCCACATGAGCGAGAGGGTTTTCAGGAGCCCCGTACACGCAGTTGTGGCGGTTTGCAGTATCGTTCAGTCTGAATTACGCCTCGTCAGACCCATAACCATCCCTGCAAACCGTTCATCCTCGCGAAGTATGCCTTAAATTCACTCGCAGTACTGCATTCTTCGATACGGGCCATCCTCGTTCATAGCGTGCAGCGATCTTTGAATGTACACTTTTAACTCTCTAGCCTTCAGAATTCATCGTACGCTTGGTCGGCTTACCCAGTTTTCACGTGCACCTTGCTTCACAGATTTTTAAGGTGAGCTAGTAAAATGTTGCGACACAGTAGCGCTAGAAGCTAGACTTGGTGATGTTTTTGGTCGGCCAGAATTTTCCTTGTGCACATCCTGAAGAGTACTGCCGACTTCAGATTTATCCCGAATACGGTAAAGTGCTGTACGTGATGAGGGCTGAGTTCTGTACACATTACGCCATTGCCGTTGTGCCTCCATTATGTTTCGTACTTCCAGAACTACTAAGGCTTTGCGTTGCTCAAACGACAATCTTACTTCATTCATTATTGCACTGCCATCTGATAGAAAACGCGGGCCAAGATCTCTTGGGAAAACAATAGACTGCGCTACCGCGCAAAATTGCAACGATACGTCATTTTGTTCAAAGATATTAACTATCAAAGAGTGTCTACGTTTTTCTGGATCCTTCTGTAGATGTACGTCTTTGGTCTACTATTAAAGTAAAGCATATTTGTAGGTACTATGCACATTTGTACCTTGTTTTCTGTAAAAACATATTCTTACCTGAAATGTAAAGTGTATCGACTGCTCCAATTTGTGGGACATAGATTTTGAAAAATAAATTATTATCTGAAATGTTAAGGTGTATGAACTGAACCAACTTGTGGGATGTATAATTTCAAAAACATATCATTACCCGAACTTTAAAGTGGCTGAACTGTTAACTGTAAAAATTATTTTGAAAAAGAAGACCAGAAAAAATAGATGTGCTTTGTTAATTTGTGGTTGTTCAAATGTGTGTGAATTTCTAATGGAGCAAACTGCTGAGGTCATTAGTCCCTAGACTTACACACTATTTAAACTACATTATGCTAAGAATAACACACACACACACACACACACACACACACACACACACACACACACACACACATGCTCGAGGGAGGACTCGAACCTCCAAACCTCCGGCGGAAGGCGCCATTTAGTCTGTGACATCGTGCCTCTAACCGCGCGGCCACTCCGCGCCGGCAATTTGTTATAAATGTTTACACATGAGATTGCTAGACATACAATGGACAGACACAACTGCATTGCACATGTCTTTTCTACAAGAAGGGATGCATTTACACTTCACTAACAGTGTTTCTGGGTTCAATTTTACCACATACAGAGGCCAGGCAAATCTGCATTGCACGTGTTTTTTCCATAAAAGGGGACGTAGTTACACTTCATGAAAAGTGTTGTTGGGTTGAAAAACGACTGTTAAGCACTTTCCATACTTCTTGAACTTCTCGCCAGACAATTGGGAGGCCGGCAGCACAGGTGAGTAGATTGCAGCATGCCTCTGCGATGCTCTGGTAAACAGCGCAGCAAGGTACGGCCGAGCCGGCACACGGTCAATGGAGCGACACGAGGAGGTATTGCTCGCACTTATGTGGACACTGCCTGGATAGACTTGGAACCCAGAGATCTCGCATGCAGACCATCAAAGCTCTCTCCCCGCATTTGTTTAAATAAGTGAATGTTCCTATCCTAGTAAACACACTGATGTAATTGTTTAAACATTAAATATGAGTACAGCACAAGTGAATTTAAACTTAACACAAGTGGGCTTTTGAATTTCCTGCCATTTTATACTTGGGGCTATTGGGCTCTTAGCACAAGAATCCTGGCAACCATGCAGAATGTCTCAGTATTCCCAGGTCCACCTTCTTGGATTCTTTTTTTAGCACAAGTGACCTGGCAACCATGCAGAATGTCTCAGTATTCCCAGGTCCACCATCTTGGATTCTGTTCTTAGCACAAGTGACCTGGCAAACATGCAGAATGTCTCAGTATTCCCAGGTCCAACATCTTGGATTCTGTTCTTAACACAAGTGACCTGGTAACCATGCAGAATGTCTCAGTATTCCCAGGTTCACCATCTTATATTCTGTTCTTAGCACAAGTGACCTGGCAACCATGCAGAATGTCTCAGTATTCTCAGGTCCACCATCTTGTATTCTGTTCTTAGCACAAGTGACCTGGCAGCCATGCAGAATGTCTCAGTATTCCCAGGTTCACCATCTTGTATTCTGTTCTTAGCACAAGTGACCTGGCAACCATGCAGAATGTCTCAGTATTCTCAGGTCCACCATCTTGTATTCTGTTCTTAGCACAAGTGACCTGGCAGCCATGCAGAATGTCTCAGTATTCCCAGGTCCACCATCTTGGATTCTGTTCTTAGCACAAGTGACCTGTCAACCATGCAGGTTGCCCAAGTATCCACCAGCTGTGCCATCTTGCATATTGATGTCACAGGTCTGGGGAGAACACAGGAAATCTGACAACAATATAGGACATCTTAGTATCCTCAGGTCCGCCATCTTGGATTCTGATGTTATTGGGCTGGGGAAAACCATGTGGGAATCTTGGATCGTTATCTTGAATTCTATAATCAGCACAAGCGACTTGGCAACTGTGGTTTACACCACTATTAAATCTCCGCAGCGAGCAGCGGCGCGCTCCATTACGCGCGGCCGAGAAATGCATCGTTGCCAGCACTTCTTCGTGCGGGACCCCCTGCTAACATCACAGGCCGCCTTCACGCGCGCGCCTCAAAACACAGCAATTGTCCACTCATAACACTCAGCGATTAGCCGGCCAGAATATACAGCCTTATTTAACGCCGCTCCTGACGTCTACAACACAGTTGTCATTGCGCTATGTTTCTACTCCACAGTTTGGTGCGGTGGACCGGCTGTTCGATGTTGATTCGGCTGCGTCTGGATTTAGAATCCGAATGCTATACTGGAACTTGGACTTCAGCGTTCACTAGGCTTAGTATGTCAACTGACTTGTGATTTCCGCCGGAATTCTGCATCTGACTTGCACTTACTGGACACTGGTATTACCACCATCAATTTATATAATTTTCCATAAAGTGTTCATCTATCACTTGGCGCTTGGTAACAGAATTATTTGTATCTGTGTTGTGTCAATAAACCGTAGACCGGTGATATATTTATTGTGTTATTCCTAGTTATAACAGCAACCATGCAGGATGTTCCGGGATCCACTAGGCCCTAGGTCCACCTTCTCGGATTCTAAGATCATAGAGGCTGTTCTAATGTCATCCATCTTGGGTTTTAAAGTAAGAACAAATGGCCTATTTCGAATTTCCCATAGTTTTAAATTTACCACAATTTTATACATTTTCCTGTAGGGGTGGAGAGGTTGAGGGGGAGGGGGGGGGGGAAGATGGGAGGAAAGTCTAGCGACCATGCATGGTGATGTCGTTGATGATATAATCAGAAACATGGCAACAGCGCAGACTGTACCAAAATCTGTTGAGCCACCGTTATTACTACAACTACAACCTTTCAGAATTTGTGATTGTTTAACCTGTATGGTTGTGTTAAAGTAGAATAGTTCTGACTTGTCAAATGTGTATATAAAGATAATTTTTCATTTATGCAAGCTGTGAGCTGTTTTTTCTATATAAGTGCTAACTCAGTTCTTTATTATTTATTTCTTGTCCCAATCTGTCATAAACTGAAACTTGCGTTTAGCTGACTTAGATATCTTGGATGTTGCAATCTCAGCATTTCACTGTTTCTAAGTGTAGCCAGAAGGAAATATGTAAAATAAAAATTGGCCGCGTATACTAAATTTGAGCTATATTCTACTCTTTTACGAACAACAGCTACCATTCCCTGAAGAATTCTACTTTATTTTCAGCTTTTCATTATTGGTACTAAACTCTTTAAGAACCGACATTACTGCCTTCATGTTGTTCTCAGCTTCTATTGCACTGAAATCTGTTCTGGCAAGAATATTCAGTACACTGTCAAACTTTGTCCACTGATTACAAACTAGTTCTTTGCATAAAATATGTTGTGTAGGTTAAGGACCAATGGATAATTATTTCTCTCCATTTTCAGCGTAAGGTCTTCAAATATTGTGAATGACGGAGGAAATGTTTGTACACATTCTACAAAACACACTTTATACAGCGTGTCCCAAGAAACACTGACAACGCTTAGTACGTTGTGCAGAAAGGCACACTGATCAGTTTTCATGAAGAGATTCCTATTCGGGAACGGAAGGTTTGGGCACTGGAGTGTGTTGAAGTCGGAGATAGGTGTGCGTTCCACATTATATCAATGAACCCAACATGAGTAGCACATCACACTGTCCATATTACAAACGGGCTTCGAACTGCATACTTCCTACATCGATTCAGAGGGTACATCGGTGATGCTGAGCCTCAAGCACATGAGAAAATACGTGCAGTTGTCTTTGAAGTACTGCAACCGCTCTGTGGACTCGAGCAATAAGGTCCTCCGCTGACGTTACAGGTGTATCATACACCATACTGTTCATGCTACCCCACAGATAATAGTCGAGAGGTGTCAGATCTGGCGACTGTACTGGCTATGGAACTGGTCCACCTCTACCAATACATCGATTGGGATATGCGATGTTCAGGTGATTACGCACATCGACATCAAAGTGTTCTGGAGCTCCGTCGTGTTGCAGCCACATGTCCACTCGAGCGTGTAGTGGCACTGCATCAATAGGGTAGGGAAAACATCTCTAATAAATTTGAAGTAGATCGGTCCAGTTAGTCTGTTTCGCAATAGACATAGTCCAATACTGCGGTCATCAATTATCCCTGTGTAGATGTTAATACCGACCCTGTGTTGGTGATATTGAATCACCTGCGCACGCGGATTTTCATCCGCCCAAACATGCATGTTTTGCAAGTTTAACATGCTGTCTCTAGTAAACGTGCAATTATCTGTGAATAGCCCCAAGCTAGTGAATTGTGGCTGAAGTATGCCTTGTTGTAAATACCACTGTACAAACTGTGGGCCTCTTCCCGTAGTGCCTGGACTTTCTGCAGAAAGTGTGGATGGTGCCGGTGTTCCTGGATAACACGTCAAACGGCACTGCCGGCCGCGGTGGCCGAGCGCTTCTAGGCGCTTCAGTCAAGAACCGCGCGACTGCTACGGTCGCAGCTTCGAATCTTGCCTCGGGCATGGCTGTGTGTGATGTCCTTAGGTTAGAGGTTTAAGTAGTTCTAAATTCTAGGGGACTGATGACCTCAGATGTTAAGTCCCATAGTGCTCAGGGCCATTTTGAACCAAACAACACTTTTATCTGTGTCCAGCGCCTGTGCCACATGCAGAGCGCTGGTGGCAGGGACCTCTTCCAACACTGACAGCACGTCCTCCTCCAGCTATAGTGTCAGGACCGAGAGTGGACGACCCGCATCACGTTTTGGCACCTACTAGAGGACTAACAATACACTGAGGATAGTATTCCCAAGTACCATGCACAAAGTGCTGCTACTTTACTGTGCGCCGCGCGGGATTAGCCGAGCTGTCTGAGGCGCTGCAGCCATGGACTGTGCGGCTGGCCCCGGCGGAGGTTCGAGTCCTCCCTCGGGCATGGGTGTGTGTGTTTGTCCTAAGGATAATTTAGATTAAGTACTGTGTAAGCTTAGGGACTGATGACCTTAGCAGTTAAGTCCCATAAGATTTCACACACATTTGAACATTTTTGAACTTTACTGTGCAATGAACATACCTCAGACAGAAAATACTTCGTGCCACTTTCCGGCTTCTCTGAGACGTCTCTCGATGGCCACAAACGTGGAATGATGTGGGGTACGTCTGTTTGGAAAATGTTCCGCATACAACCAGCAGCAGCTCTCCCATTGCAATCCGCTTTACCGTATACAAGCATTATGGCGGTCATTTTCGCATCTGTGTACTGGTAGATGTTGCACTGATGTCAGCAGTGTTACTGCACTGGCAGACCACGCAAGGTCCGGAGTAGGAAGAATGTAGCGCATGTGCGGGAATGTTATTAGGCCCAAGTCGTCCATCCGCAGTACACAGACGTCTGAAGGCTTGCATAGCTTCCGTATTTTTGGAAATTTGTGGTAAGGTGTTGTGGGACCAAACTGCTGAGGTCATCGGTCCTTAAGCTTACGCACTCCTTAATCCAACGTAAACTAACTTGCGCTAAGGACAACACACACGCACCCATGCCCGAGGGAGGACTCGAACCTCGGACGGGGGAGGCCGCACGGACCGTGACAAGGCCCCTTAGACAGCGTGGCTACCCCTTGCGGTCGCTTCCGTATTCAGAAACAAAAACGAATCGGGCAAACTGTCGCAATAGTTTCTTCTCAGATTTCGCCGCTCTCCAGCGCCCAAGCCGTCAGTTTCCAGGTATGGGTTCCTTATTGAAAACCGATCAGTTTGCCTTGCCGCACAACACACTAGGCGTTGCCGGTGGTGTTTTTTTGGTATACCTTCACCAACATGTGCTGAGGAGAAGAGAGGACACTTCAGCCGCAATACGAGATTTTTCTGAAAACCAGACAGGTACAGCTTAACTGAAATGTTTGCTGTGCTCTGAAAGGGTTGCCCTGTGTAAAGTCTGTCAAACAACCAAAGGGATGCAGTCGAGTCCCAAACATCTGGGGACACTTGAGTAAAGCACAAGCATTCCTGTTACAAACAAGCAGATTTGGTGCTGGGTCACTGCTTTGGTGACAAGTCAGGAATGCAGACAAACACTTGAAGAAAATTCTTGAGGTATGCAATATGCTAGGGAGCTGCAGCCCACAGTGTGAGGTACCACAGCATGGAACACCTGAGAGTGGCATGTGAGTTCCCAGATTACACGTCAGCTGCCTCAAGATCAGAAATTTTCACCCTGTACTAAGACTGGGGTGTACAGTTATGAAGCATAGATCGTTCACTGGGTGCTATTGAAAAATGACAAAGACAATATTACGGGAAATTTAGAGCGAGTAATAAAACTGCCAAGCAGTAGCAGTTGCAGTCAGTCAGTGGTCAATCAGTAAGAGAGGTAGTCTGTGGTCAGATTAGTCAGTGCAGTGCGTCAGAGATTGATAGCCAGTCAGTTGATCAGTAATGTAGACAGAGGGGAATCAGACAGGAGGAAAGCGAAAGTGAGTTTGCCTTCTGGAGGCATGCTAATCTACTGTCAACTCAGACTCTGAGTCACATCCGTGCCTTCATTATGACATCTATTGTCACTATAGAACATACTCACATCCGTTCCACGTCGAGTGGCTCTTCCTTGCAGTCCGACACTCCCTTGTCTGACCTCAGCCTCCAAATATTATGCCCACTCGAGCAAGGAAGCATGGAGTCTTCTGAGAAGACTGGGAGGAAGTGCACCAGCATGCAGAAAAAAATTCTGAAGTAACACCAGACGCCGGCCGGAGTGGCCGTGCGGTTCTAGGCGCTACAGTCTGGAACCGAGCGACCGCTACGGTCGCAGGTTCGAATCCTGCCTCGGGCGTGGATGTGTGTGATGTCCTTAGGTTAGTTAGGTTTAATTAGTTCTAAGTTCTAGGCGACTGATGACCTCAGAAGTTAAATCGCATAGTGCTCGGAGCCATTTGAACCATTTTTAACACCAGACCATATTGCTTCCCACATCATTACTACCTCAAGAATCCCTCCCGACAAGAAACATACCGGAAAAAGATGGCATCTCCTCAGCTGAGTATGCCTGTCCCTTCACAGTTTCAGACATTGACTCTGGACTGAAGGACCTCAAACCTCTTAAGACGCCTAGATTCGAAGGTATCCATCCAGAATTCCTGGTCCATATCAGAGGAAAAGCTAAGAAATGGCTGGCAGAATTCTTCACTGACATCCTGCTGACTGGCCAACTTCCATTGGGGTTTAAAAAGGCGAAGATAATATCTGTTCTGAAACCTGGCAAACACAGCAACAATGTAGAAAGCTATCGCCCCATTGCCCTACTTAGCTGCTGCTACAAGCTTTTTGAAAGGCTAGTATAAAACAGAATAAGTAGCGCTATCCTAGAGAATGTTCCAGTTGATCAGGCAGGCTTCAGACCAGGGCGAAGCTGCTGTGACCAAGGATTGTCTCTCGCATCCTTCATAGAGTCAGGATAACAAATGAAACAGAAAACATCTGTGGCGTCTGCTGATCTAACTACCGCCTTCGACACTGTGTGGAAGAAAGTTCTTATCTACAAATTTCTCCACATCATACCGGTTCGACTGGTTAATAGCATGCTAAGCGATCGGAAGTTCCAGGTAATCACTGGAAGCAACATAAGTAAGGAGAGGAAGCTAAACAACGGATTGCCCCAAGGATCAGTTCTCTCACTATATCTATCTGATGTACCTGACACTTCGTCCAGAAAATTCTGCTGTGCCGATGACCTGGATCTAGCTGTACAATGCCAGGAAATGAAGACAACAGAAGAGATTCTAACCAATGACCTGTCTGTATTAGACAATTACTTCAAAATCTGGAGACTCCAACCCAATGTGAGTAAAATAGAAGTGTGTTGCTTCCATTTAATAATCGCTTGGCGAACGTAAAACTGGAAGTAAGTTTCAGAGGCAGAATTCTTCATCATAATTGGAACCCAAAATATTTTGGTTTCATCCTGAACCGTACTATATGCTCCAAACAACACCTTCTTAACTTATCTCAAAAGTTGATGACTCGAAACAACACCCCCCATAAACTATGCGGAACTACCTGGGGATCTTCAGCAACCACCCTGTGATCTTCAGCTCTGGGTTTGGTGTACTCAAGTGCTGAGTATTGTGTACCTCTCTGGATGAACAGTCATCGTACGAGGCTTGTTGACACCCAGCTCAATACGACAATATGCTTGTTTTCACCGAGGCTTCTTTTTCAATTGAATCAGATCTACTGCAGTTTATTGGTTTCCACTGTTAACCGGTATAATGCCTCCTGATCTACGTAGATGCACTGCCCTTATGAGGGAATTGTACGAGATCTCCAGGAATTGTAACCTACCCGTGCATAGCGACCTGCCACTCCTAAATCGCACGCCATCTAACTCTGTGCGATGCTGCTGACATGGTTGTTAAGGATTTCAAACCCCTTGAAGAATGGAAAGGTAGGTGGGAAGCAGTGACAGGTGCGCCTCCATAACATCTTCTTAGGTGCTAAACTTCCAAGTGGATTCGACCTACCACGCAAAACCTGGACTACCCTCAACAGAATCCGTACCTGCCATGGCCGATGCAGGGATGCTCTCTTTAAGTGGAAGAAGCTGCATAATCCAGCCTGTGACTTCGGGGCTCCATACCAGTCTGTTCACCACATTGTCAGTGAATGCAGGATTCGAGCCTATCACAGTGCCGAAGAGGACTTCCTGCTACCAACTCCAGGTGCAGTGTGCTGGATTTAAGGACTGGATATTCAGTTGTAAAGTGAAACTTAAGTTTCTTGTGTGTAAATATGTACATATGTATATGTAATTTAATTTTATGATATGTCTGTATGAGCCATACGTTTATATTTATTATGCTAACACCGTCTCTGTGAGATAATTATCGTAAACAATAGACAACGAGCACAAGTACAATAACATCGTGTCATCTGTCGGTACAGTACTCTGCCTGAAGATATTAAGTGAGCCAGCGTGGAAGAAGGAATGAAAGTTGCTAGCTGGTAACCTACAGCCACACAAACGATGAGGGGTTTGATGCGTCGCGCCGACATCACGTCTGCTGCACATGCCTGCACATAAAATTGACTCTGTCAAGTGGTGAGATGAAGTGGTCCATTACCCCTAATTACCCCATTACTGAGTCATTTCTATGCCCAGTCAAATCAACCTCGAGAATATATATGTATTGTTCACCCAATACTAATAATAAACGTAAATGTTTTCGTGTATTAACTTTTAATCAGCTTGAAACTTCCTGGCAGATTAAAACTGTGTGCTGAACCGAGACTCGAACTCGGGACCCAGGCAAAGGTCCCGAGTTCGAGTCTCGGTCCGGCGCACAGTTTTAATCTGCCAGGAAGTTTCATATCAGCGCATACTCCGCTGCAGAGTGAAAATCTCATTCTTCAATCAGCTTGTTTTCACCGTGACCTCTTTTTCAATTGAATCGATTTTTTTGAAAGGGAGTTAAGTCACTAAATGAGCAAAATAGAGTTATGTGATTTGACGTGATACATATCCCTAAACACATGTTAGTGATTGAAAAGTGTACGTGACTAGGTAGTCTCTACCAATTTTATCACTGCTTGAAACGTTATGTTTATTTTGAAACAGACTCAAGTCATTGACTTGTATCCTTTTCAATATAAACGCCAGTATACTCCCTCTGGTGGGAGATAAACGAACTATGAATCACATGGCGTCGATATCTGCTATACGTCATAGGCGTAGACGACAGCGATTCATATGGTAACCAAAAACTTGACTGTTTGCTATTTTGAGGTCATTTTCACTGGTAAGTTCAAATGTTCAAATGTGTATGAAATCTTATGGGACTTAACTGCTAAGGTCATCGGTCCCTAAGCTTTGTACTACTTAACCTAAATTATCCTAAGGACAAACACACACACACACACACATGCCCGAGAGAGGACTCGAACCTCCGCCGGGACCAGCCGCACAGTCCATGACTGCAGCGCCTGAGACCGCTCGGCTAATACCGCCCGGCTCACTTATAAGTTCCTGGTTTGTGTCCGATATTGAGGTATCTTGAAACTGTATTGAAGGAATGTCTTCAGCTGACAGTAATACTGTGTCTAAGGATTTGCCTAAGAAAAGAAAGGGAAGGAGAAGAAGAGTAGAGTCATATAAACAATGTAGAATTAAAAAGTCCAAGCTCCTAGGTGAATCATACTTCCGCTATTCAGGTAAAACAGTTCGTACTGGAAGCTCAAATTGCCATTGCGGATACCGCGGTAAATGCTTTGAAATATTTAATGAGGATGCTTGTATACCAATTCTCAGTAAAGTCAACAATTCTGGAAGTAAGGATCTTCAAGATGCTTATCTCCAAGGTTTGATTCAACTAGTACCAGTGAAAACACACAGGCTAAGAAAGGAGAAGCCGGCCGCTGTGGAGAGCGGTTCTAGGCGCTTCAGTCTGGAAACGCGCTGCTGCTACGGTCGCAGGTTCGAATCCAACTTCGGGCATGGATGTATGTGCTGTCCTTAGGTTAGTAAGGTTTAAGTAGTTCTAAGTCTAGGGGACTGATAACCTCAGATGTTAAGTCCCATAGTGCTTAGAGTCATTTGAACCATCTAAAAAGGAGAAGAATCAACATCTAGAACATACTCAGTGATTTATTGTGCTGAGAAAGATGGTACAAGAGTTCAAGTGTGTAAAAAAGCTTTCATCAACATTCATGATGCAACTTCAAAATGAATACAAAGACAAAAACCTCTATTAATAACTGGAAAGTCACCTAATGATGGAAGAGGAGAAAATGTGAACAGTAGGACTACGGCTAAGCTTCCAGAAGTATCTGAACAAGTTGATCGCGCAGAATCGTTTGAAGTTAAGGTAGCAAATTATTCAACCGGACGAATCAAGTACCTGAATGCTGGCCTAAATGTAAAAATTAAACAGTCTTTTCAAACAAAAGGATCCAGAATCAAATGCGTTATATTGATTCTATTTCAATTATTTTAAAGAAAACTGTTCCTTGAGATATGGAAGACCGCAGGTAGGCGTCTGCAACAAGTGCGAAGAGCTGAGAACAAAACTGAAAAATGCCACCTTTAATGGCAATGCAAAGAAAGCAGCAGCTGAAGAAAGTGACGGCGCACACTCGCAGATGCAAGAAGTTTTACAGTAAACTTAGGGAAATAAGGCAGAAGTGCTAAACTGATGAGAATGTAATGGGAATTTCAATAGACTTGATGCAAAACGTTCCTTTCCCTCACATAACCGTACAGGAGGTATTCTATTACAGACGGCTATGGGTTTTCTTTTTTGGAATTCATGTTCTGAAATCTGGAAATGCCGATTTTCACTTGCATCATGAAGACATGGTGAAACCTCCCTTTAGAAAAATTTATGAATTACTGTGCTGGTCAACCCCTTGCGTTATTTGATTTTCAAACAGCTGAGCAAAACTGAACGTACTCAGACATTTCTCTCTTTACTTATTCTGATCATAACTAAACTGACACACAATAGCTTTAGCGCAACGCAGTCTGACTTTCAATAATTCCTACAAAAGAATGGCCGTGACTAACAATAATCTATACCTTTCATCAATCACTTATCTCACAAAAATCTTCGTTACTCAAATTACTGCAATACAGCGAGCGCCACTACTGACAGCTAAATAAAGGATTCTAACTACTGAAGGCACTAACTACTGATAGGTATAGTTAGCAAATGAAAGATTTTGATAGAGAACAAACAATGTATTTCTCTTAATATTGTTCAAAAGTCATAATATATATCAGTTCATGACATCCAGTCTTACAAATTTCGCTTCTCTGATGGACACACGTCCAGATCATCCACTCTCAAAACTCCGCCATCTCTCCCCCCACATCCACCACTGCTGGCGGCTCACCTCCAACTGTGGAACGCTACGCGCTGTTCACATCCAACTGCCCAACACTACAATAGCGAGTATTCGAACAATGCCAACCAGCCACAGACTGCACATAGCACAGCCAGTGATTTTCATACAGAGCGCTACGTGACGTTACCAACATAAAAACCTAAACAGCCTACTTACAATAGGACTAAAGGGCCAAAATAAAGTGTGTTCTTTAATGAATGAGTACATAAAAACCAATGTATAGAAAATGTCAAAGAACTTTTATATTTTCTGACGGCTGTGCAGACCAAAACAGAAATCACACAATAGTGCGTTTTCTTCTGGGACTGACTTCACTGAAGAAATATGACAAAATATGGCATTACTTTCCCATCAGATGTCACTCGTATCTGCCAAGCGACCGAGCTTCTGGTGTTGTGAAAAGAAAATTACGTAGTCAGGATAGAACTGACAGTTCTGAACAGTACAATGAAATCGTTGCTCGTGCCAGTTCACTCTGCAAATTTACTTCAACTCTGTACACGTCTAACTTTGCCATGGACTTCAAATGGTGGTGGTCTAAGTTCTACAAAAAAATACTCTCTCTACAGAATCACATGGAAAAGGAGTTCCAAAATATAGGAAGGCCTCATTTCAAATCTCCAACTATTACATGTTTGAGTATGAATCTATTTTTGTAAAAGCTCGGAATTACATTGATGGAATAACAGTAAATACTTTTAGACTTACTTCCTTAGCAGGCAGAGTACCATTATAGCCACGTGAGAAATCCTACAATGATGAATACCCAGTGCCCATCAAGACAAAAAAGTTACACGACATTAGCAAGCTCCTGGAGTATGTTCGTGATGAACATATGAACTTCTATAGAGACACTGTTCAGCGGAAAACTGTCGAAGCGTCGGAACATACAGATGAAAATAAATCACACCAATATTATTAAACAGTAAGTGGGTTAGCACCAATGTTGGAGAGTAATAATAATTGCAGTTGGAAGATTTATTTTGTTGTATTAAATGTCGGTTATTATTTAGGATGTAGTACGTAGAAATAGCAAAAGATAGTTGTTATTTTGGTGAAACAAATACTGTTTACTTTGAGAGGGTTAATAAGTCACGGGCTTATTTTGAGAAGATGTCTACGTCTGGTGTGTAAATTTATAAATTTAAGCTGTTTGAAATGTCAGATTTTCAAAATACTACTAGAGAGGTATTAATCAACTGCCCACAATGTTTTTCCACCACAGTTTAAAGTCTGTACTTCTGAACTGTTTGCCTTAAACAGATTTTTGCAGTTTTCGACAAATGTTCATTTTGTGACTTAACCCCCTCTCAAAATAACCTGTTCAGTTTGTCTATGGAAATCTGAATTCATTTAATTTTTGCATCCAGTGTGGGGTGCCTAATTTACACGTCAATATTAATTTACTACATTTTGGCACCCAACATGGGGTGCCCTCCTTTTCAGCCAATCAAAACAACTTGAATTAATTTACATCATTTTTGGCGCCCAGTATGGAGTCATTTGCTAATCAGTTTCAATTTATCTGTCAAATTCAATTTCACTACAGTAATGGAACAAAAGTATCTTCAATCACAGTGTTCTAACTTTCAGGAATATGCTTAGAACAAACTCTGTGAATATTTTTATTTCGTCATTAATATCCCACTACCTGAATTATAATACTCCCTACCTTCTAACTCCTGTATGTGTGCATCATGGCATTTTCTTTTCTTCGGAAATCATACTTTTAGAGAGAACGGCTGATTTGGAAAGACTGTTGGAAAGGCACCAGATGCTAATAATAGCGCTTTTCGAGGTAACACAACTTCACTGCCATCGTCCCTCTTCATTCCGTGTTCTCGAATTATCTGATTTTCTGTGAAAAGCTTTATGCAAAATACAGGGTGATCAAAAAGTCAGTATAAATTTGGAAACTTAATAAACCACGGGATAATGTCGATAGAGAGGTAAAAATTGACACTCATGCTTGGAATAACATGGAGTTTTATTAGACAAAAAAAAAAAAACAAAGTTCACAAAATGTCCGACAGATGGCGCTGGACACCAAAACGTCAGTGACTGCGCATGGCAATCGTGTATAAAAGGAGCTGTAATGAGAGAGAGACTCAGATGCGCCAGCAGTCGCAGCATGTTGACGAAACCTGAAAAGGCGCTTTTAGTGAAGCTGTATTATCAGAACGGGGAATGTGCTAGTTCAGCGTTACGATCCTATCGCCATGGGAAGGGGATTCGAACGGGTGAAGGTCCGTTGACAAATGCAGCTGTGGCAAGAATGATTTCGAAGTTCGAAGCCACGGGTTGTTTAGACGATAGACCCCGTAGTGGCCGACCGAGCACAAGGCGTAATGCTGCTGAGACAGTTCAGGAAGAAATGGAGACGGTAGCGGGTTCGTCTATGCACGGGGAAGTCAGCGCTTGTGCAGTCGCACGTCGCACCGGCATTCCATACACTACTGTTCGGTTGGCAGTGAGGCGTACCCTCCGATGCTATCCGTACAAAATCCACCTGGCGATTTAGTGAAGCGGAGGACATTTGCGGTGTGGGCGTTTCAAAAGATGGCGGACAATGACGATTGGTTGAGTAACGTGTTGTGGACCGACGAAGCTCATTTCACGCTCCAAGGGTCTGTCAACATCCACAACTGCAGAATTTGGGCTACCGAAAATCCTATATCTGTCGTGGAAACTCCACTGCACGACGAGAAAGTCACGGTGTGGGTTGGATTTACCACATCTACCGTTATCGGGCCTTTCTTCTTCGAGGAAATGCGTGATTCTGGTTTTGTAACTGCTACCGTGACGGGTGTGAGGTACGCCGATATGTTACAGAATCGCATCATCCCCAGCCTGGCTGATAAACACCTGCTGGAACGTACGATGTTTTTGCAGGATGGCGCTCCACCCCATACTGCTAGACGCGTGAAAGATCTCTTGCGCGCGTCGTTTGGTGATGATCGTGTGTTCAGCCGCCACTTTCGTCATGCTTGGCCTCCCAGGTCCCCAGACCTCAGTCCGTGCGATTATTGGCTTTTGGGTTACCTGAAGTCGCAAGTGTATCGTGATCGACCGACATCTCTAGGGATGCCGAAAGACAACATCCGACGCCAATGCATCACCATAACTCCGGACATGCTTTACAGTGCTATTCACAACATTATTCCTCGACTACAGCTATTGTTGAGGAATGATGGTGGACATATTGAGCATTTCCTGTAAAGAACATCATCTTTGCTTTGTCTTACTTTGTTATCCTAATTATTGCTATTCTGATCAGATGAGGCGCCATCTGTAGGACATTTTTTGAACTTTTGTATATTTTTGGTTCTAATAAAACCTCATGTCATTTCAAGCATGTGTGTCAATTTGTACCTCTCTATCTACATTATTCCGTGATTTATTCAGTTTTCCAATTTATACTGACTTTTTGATCACCCGGCACTGCTTCAGCACTTGATGCGAAATCACTTCTGTTGGCTGAAGAAATTTCTTCAGAACGTAGAGATGTGGAACGAAGTTACATACTCTTTCTTCAGTTTATAGTTGGAAGTGGAACAAGATACATATGAATTCCTTCTCATCTGAAAAATTTCGTAATAAAACCGTTAAACTGTTCTGTGGAAACGTACAATCAAAATTTATGCTGTGGCTTGCGATAACAGCGGCACAGATTATAAGAGAAAAACAGTTTTAATTTACTTTCTTTATGTTCAACAGCAAGTAATTATTACTGTGTGACGCATTATGGACTGGACAATAAAACTCAATTAGGACACATTACATAGAATAACCGACAAACGAGAAGCAACAACCCTTCTCACAATCACATAAACCGGGAACATGCTGTGGCCGGTGCCATGCTACGACAAGTCAGTTCTTAGCTCAAACAGTCAGGCCACTAATTTTCATGAAGGTCTCGCTGACAGCCGCCGCACGATCTGCTCTTTCAGCCACTCGTATCGGTCTCCCACAGGGTTCAAAAATGGCTCTGAGCACTATTGGACTTAACTTCTGAGGTTAGCAGTCCCCTAGAACTTAGAACTACTTCAACCTAACTAACCTAAGGACATCACACACATCCATGCCCGAGGCAGGATTCGAACCTGCGACCGTAGTGGTCGCGCGGTTCCAGACTGTAGCGCCTAGAACCGCTCGGCCACCCTGGCCGGCCTCCCACAGGGGCCCCGTGATCACCTCGCGCACCTGATAGGACAGTTCGGCTGACATACACGATCAAACAATGTTTGCCACATATTTGACCGTGAACGGTGCTGCTTGGCGTGTTTGTCAAGCGTAGATTGTGTTTGACGTGTGTGACAGAAATTTTGATCTATACAAAATATGAGAAGAAGGCGGACGTTGTCTTTACTGATGTTTCACTGCATATGTTTAGTGAAAAATAGTTTTATTGTAATTTATCTCGCAGTATCGTGAATTTCCACAACTATGGAAACTACGATCGAGGATAAAAACAAAATAGCATTGGTAACTACCCAAATGGTAGAGGTGTCACATCTTTCCCAGCCATATACTACTCAGGAAGAGCTTGAGAAGAAAAGCAATATTAAGGGAAAATCAATATTCTACGCAGAACATATAAAAGGGAGTGCAATAAAATAAAAAAAATCGAAATTCTCCGGTTCTTCCAAGGACGATGTGGGCTATATGCTTCCACAATGTAGTATTTTAGTGAACTGCCATTAGAGGACCAAGCAGAAAAAAAATATTCAAATGTGTATGAAATCTTATGGGACGAAACTGCTAAGATCATCAGTCCCTACTACTTAACGTAAATTATCCTAAGGACAAACACACACACCCATGCCCGAGGGAGGACTCGAACCTCCACGGGGACCAGCCGCACAGTCCATGACTGCAGCGCGTCAGACCGCTCGATAATCCCGCGCGCAGAGGACCAAGCTGAAGAGAATAAATTTTCGCATACTTGTGTCTTCTTTAGCAAAAAAAAAAAAAAAAGGTTGAAATGGCTCTGAGCACTATGGGACTTAACATCTATGGTCATCAGTCCCCTAGAACTCAGAACTACTTAAACCTAACTAACCTAAGGACGTAACACAACACCCAGTCAGCACGATGCAGAGAAAATCCCTGACCCCGCCGGGAATCGAACCCGGGAACCCGTGCGTGGGAAGCGAGAACGCCACCGCACAACCACGAGCTGCGGACCTTCTTTTGCATGTGAGGGCTAAGCAACTCTAAACACTTTATGAAGATTTTCACTGACCATCAGCAGGATGTCGATATAATCATCAGGTTCTGAGTGTAATATTTCGCTTAACAGGTTTTTAGATGTGTATTTCTCTCTCATTTTAAACCATTCCTTGAACCAGGATCTTGTTTACTTCTTCTTCTTTGGTTCAAATGGTTCAAATTGCTCTGAGCACTTAACTCCTGAGATCATCAGTCCCCTAGAACTTAGAACTACTTAAACCTAACTAACCTAAGGACATAATACACACTCATGCCAGAGGCAGGATTCGAATCTGCGACTGTAGCGCCTAGAACCGCTCGGGCACCCCGGCCGGCTCTTCTTCTTTAAACACAGTACAAGAGTCAGTATTGGATATGCTGCATTAGTAGCTATTCCCACTTGTGTCAAAATATGGCATAAACGAAGAAATTCTGCTTCAAAAGTAAGGTTAAATAGACAACTTTGCTGATAAGTGAACGGACTTGTTTGATACATTCGTTGCTAAATAAGAGCGAATTTGATAAAGAAGTTTCCCCTTTTACGAGGAGGTTAACAAGTTATAGGAGGTTTCATTATCTATTCGAAGAAAGATGATGTTCTGGAGGTAATACGAGTATTGCCTTCAGCAGAGTTTCGTGGGCATATCTCTCTCTCATTTTAAGCCATTCCCTGGACCAGCGTCTTGTTCTCTTCTTCTTGTTTAAACACATTGCCAAAGTCAATGGCAGAACTGCTTTGTCTGCGTTTGTGGCCATTCTCACTACTGTCAAAATACTCATGGATGCGCACAGCGTCTGGTTCAGAGTGAGGTTAAGCTGACAAACTTTTTTTTGTGTGTATGGGCTTGTTTGACAAATCAGCAGCGAGGCAACGGCGAATTTGACAAATAAGTTTGCTTATTTAGAGAGGCCTAACAGAGTCACACCGGTTCCCGTCAGATCACCGAATTTAAGCGCTGTTTGGTATGGCTAGCACTTGGCTGGGTGACCGATCAGGTCTGTCGAGTGCTGTTGGCAAGCGGGGTGCACTCAGTCCTTGTGAGACCAACTGAGCAGCTACTTGGGTGAAAAGTAGTGGCTCCTGTCACGAAAATTGACAACGGCTGGGAGAGCGGTGTGCTGACCACATGCCCCTACAAATCCGTATCCGGTGACGCCTTCGGTATAGGATGATGCGGCGGTCGGTCGGTACCGTTGGGCCTTTCGACTCCGTATCCGTATCCACTGACGCTTTTCGGCATAGGATGATGCGGCGGTCGGTCGGTACCGTTGGTCCTTTCGAGGCCTGTTCGGACGGAGTTTAGTATTTTTTTATAAGAGAGTCACAATTTGAATGCACCTCGTTGCATCACGCGTTATAGTGGGGTCAGTGAAACGGCTATCGACGTGTGTGAACCACGGCGCTGCGCAGTGGGTCCAGAGCGGCGGTGCTCTGAAGGCCACACGGTGCACTTCCGCCACAGACAAAGCGGCCGACCCGCCTTATCGCTCTAGGCAGGCTGCGGCTGGGCTGACTCACGCGGTATGCTGCCCAGAAAAAAATTTATCGCGGTAAGGCCGACTCACACTGGACGTCAACTGAACTCCAGGTGACGTCACAGTCAAATGTTGCTGTGTTCACACTACATCTACATCCATACTCCGCAAGCCACCTGACGGTGTGAGGCGGAGGGTTCTTTGAGTGCTCTATCGGTTTTCCCTTCTATTTCAGTCTCGTACTGTTCGTGGAAAGAAAGATTGTCGGCATGCCTCTCTGTGTGGGCTCTAATCTCTCTGATTTTATCCTCATTGTCTCTCCACGAGATACACGTAGGAGGGATTTTATACTTCTACACCTGGTATCTCCGACTTTTTGTATCATGAATGCTACCTCATAACATAAACTTCACCGTTTAGTTCTGGGCTAAGGCAAGTGGTGCTGGTATTCCGTCTAGTAGGAAGTAGGTTACAGTACACTTGTTCGCCCACTGTTTGAATGTTGCTCACCAGTGTGGGATCCGTACCAGATAGGGTCGATAGAAGAGATAGAGAAGATCCAACGGAGAGCAGCGCGCTTCGTTACAGGATCATTTAGTAATCGCGAAAGCGTTACGTAGATGATAGATAAACTCCAGTGGAAGATTCTGCAGGTGAGACGCTCAGTAGCTCGGTACGGGCTTTTGTTGAAGTACTGCTTGACTCCTCGGTGAAGGTATGTTCTCGAAACTTCAACAAAAGCCCCGTACCGAGCTACTGAGCGTCTCACCTGCAGAATCTTCCACTGGAGTTTATCTATCATCTACGTAACGCTTTCACGATTACTAAATGATCCTGTAACGAAGCGCGCTGCTCTCCGTTGGATCTTCTCTATCTCTTCTATCAACCCTGTCTGGTACGGATCCCACACTGGTGAGCAATATTCAAACAGTGGGCGAACAAGTGTACTGTAACCTACTTCCTACTAGACGGAATACCAGCACCACTTGCCTTAGCCCAGAACTAAACGGTGAAGTTTATGTTATGAGGTAGCATTCATGATACAAAAAGTCGGAATATACCAGGTGTAGAAGTATAAAATCGCAATTTCGTTGCAATAATTACACGTCTGTTTGAAACTGATAAAGAATATTTTATTCAAAATAATCTTTACTGGGCCGGTCACTGTGGCCAGGCGGTTCTAGGCGCTTCAGTCTGGAACCGCGCGACCGCTACGGTCGCAGGGTCGAATCCTGCCTCGGGCATGGATATGTGTGATGTCCTTAGGTTAGTTAGGTTTAAGTAGTTCTAAGTTCTAGGGGACTGATAACCTCTGATGTTAAGTCCTATAGTGCTCAGAGCCACGTGAACCATTTGAATCTCCACTGCTATTTATACATTCCTCCCACCTCTCCGGCAGGCTATGAATGCCACGCCATAAAAAAATATAATAAAATAATAATAACAATAAAAAATTAAAAACGTCTTCTTTTGAAGCGAACCACTCAGCGAGCCATTTTCATACGAATTGAAGCGTTGTTCAGCGAGAGCGTGTCCCAGTGATGCAAATAGATAATAATCTGACGGAGCCAAGTCTGGAGAATAAGCTGCATGCCCTAGTATTTCCCAACTGAACATCTCAATCTTTTCCCTGACCCGTTTTGCTGTGTGTGATGGGGCGTTATCATGGAGCAATATAACATTGTGTTGCCTTTTTGCATACTCCGATCGTTTTTCACGTAATGCTCGATTTACATCGATCATTTGCTGTTGGTAGCGATCAGTATTAACGGTTTCACCAGCTTTTAGCAGCTCATAATAGACACCCTTCTGATCCCACCAAACACAGAGCATAGTCATCTTTCCAAAGCGATTCGGTCTTGCAGTGGACGTCGATAGTTTACCTGGATCCACCTATGATTTACGAAGCTTAGGATTCTCAATATACACTCCTGGAAATTGAAATAATAACACCGTGAATTCATTGTCCCAGGAAGGGGAAACTTTATTGACACATTCCTGGGGTCAGATACATCACATGATCACACTGACAGAACCACAGGCACATAGACACAGGCAACAGAGCATGCACAATGTCGGCACTAGTACAGTGTATATCCACCTTTCGCAGCAATGCAGGCTGCTATTCTCCCATGGAGACGATCGTAGAGATGCTGGATGTAGTCCTGTGGAACGGCTTGCCATGCCATTTCCACCTGGCGCCTCAGTTGGACCAGCGTTCGTGCTGGACGTGCAGACCGCGTGAGACGACGCTTCATCCAGTCCCAAACATGCTCAATGGGGGACAGATCCGGAGATCTTGCTGGCCAGGGTAGTTGACTTACACCTTCTAGAGCACGTTGGGTGGCACGGGATACATGCGGACGGGCATTGTCCTGTTGGAACAGCAAGTTCCCTTGCCGGTCTAGGAATGGTAGAACGATGGGTTCGATGACGGTTTGGATGTACCGTGCACTATTCAGTGTCCCCTCGACGATCACCAGTGGTGTACGGCCAGTGTAGGAGATCGCTCCCCACACCATGATGCCGGGTGTTGGCCCTGTGTGCCTCGGTTGTATGCAGTCCTGATTGTGGCGCTCACCTGCACGGCGCCAAACACGCATACGACCATCATTGGCACCAAGGCAGAAGCGACTCTCATCGCTGAAGACGACACGTCTCCATTCGTCCCTCCATTCACGCCTGTCGCGACACCACTGGAGGCGGGCTGCACGATGTTGGGGCGTGAGCGGAAGACGGCCGAACGGTGTGCGGGACCGTAGCCCAGCTTCATGGAGACGGTTGCGAATGGTCCTCGCCGATACCCCAGGAGCAACAGTGTCCCTAATTTGCTGGGAAGTGGCGGTGCGGTCCCCTACGGCACTGCGTAGGATCCTACGGTCTTGGCGTGCATCCGTGCGTCGCTGCGGTCCGGTCCCAGGTCGACGGGCACGTGCACCTTCCGCCGACCACTGGCGACAACATCGATGTACTGTGGAGACTTCACGCCCCACGTGTTGAGCAATTCGGCGGTACGTCCACCCGGCCTCCCGCATGCCCACTATACGCCCTCGCTCAAAGTCCGTCAACTGCACATACGGTTCACGTCCACGCTGTCGCGGCATGCTACCAGTGTTAAAGACTGCGATGGAGCTCCGTATGCCACGGCAAACTGGCTGACACTGACGGCGGCGGTGTACAAATGCTGCGCAGCTAGCGCCATTCGACGGCCAACACCGCGGTTCCTGGTGTGTCCGCTGTGCCGTGCGTGTGATCATTGCTTGTACAGCCCTCTCGCAGTGTCCGGAGCAAGTATGGTGGGTCTGACACACCGGTGTCAATGTGTTCTTTTTTCCATTTCCAGGAGTGTATATCCATTTTTCATCACCTGTCAGTATTCGATGGAGAAACGACTTTCTTTTGTATCTGGCGAACAGCATTTCACAAGTGGTCTTTCGATTTGCTTCCTGTCTTTCATTCAGTTCATGCGGAACCCATTTTCCAACTTTCTGCACATTTTCTTATAGCTTTCAACGGAAGAGAAACGGCTTTCTGTGTCACATTCAATTGTTCCGCGAGTTCCTGTTGAGTTTGAGTGTCTCCCACAGGGTTCAAAAATGGCTCTGAGCACTATAGGACTTAACTGCTGAGGTCATCAGTTCCCTAGAACTTAGAACTACTTAAACCTAACTAACCTAAGGATATCACACACATCCATGCCCGAGGCAGGATTCGAACCTGTGACCGTAGCGGTCGCGCGGTTCCTGACTCTAGCACCTAGAACCGCTCGGCCACCCCGGCCGGCCCCATCAAATTAGAAAGAAGTTTTTTCTAGACTTGCAACGTCTTACTGTGAGCTGTGTGCAGTCTAGTCTACTTAAAATGTGAGGTCTGCAGCCCATTCCAGGTGTTCTGATTTTCGTTGCTGCACTCCTTTCTCCTTCATAAATTCCTCAGTAGCGAGTTTTGAATCGAAAAATCGTTCCATGCATTCCTTTTTCCTTCATAAATTCTACAGTCGTGAGTTTTATATCGAAAATACTTTCCAGCCATGCTCCTTGACTCAGTGAACTGTACTTTGCAGTAATATATGAAGTTTCTATACTCTTCATGCAATTCCGTCGAAAACTGTTGCATCTAATAGCAGAATAATGCATGCTACTTCAGAAATTTTGCTATTTATACCGCTAGTTTCTTCACATGCTTCACCTGAAAATTTAGCACAAAATACTTCTTGATCTATTGAAGAATGAGTCTTGTCCGTCGATCACTGGAATTTTTTGCTCTTTCATTGTCAACTGAATCTTTAATTTATTTCTCCATGGTACTGTAAACTCGATTAATAACAAATTTGCATTACCTGTTACTTATGCGACTGCGTAATAGGTATTGAGATTCTCATCCCACTCTTCTGTCATTGCCATTCATTTTTAAAGGCTTGCGACTATTGATCGCTAAACTGCCTCTTTTTGTGCAAACGTCCACTGGCCCTAGGAACGTCCTTCATACAAGCGAAGGGTAAACAGCGCTGATACCAGGATCCTGCCTAACTGGAGAGAGTTGTGCCGCCCGAAAAATGCAGCAGCGCAAAATTAAATGAAATTTCGCGCTCTACCGAGTACTTCCGGAAAGAAACGAGCAAAGCCGAGACATGTCGATCTGCCCACACGCGGCCCCCGCTCTTTGTTTGTGTAATATCTAGCACGTCGTGGCCGGCCCTGGAATACAGTATCGGAATTAAGGACCTAGAAATGATAAAGTTTATTAACGGCCAAAACAAACATCATAACGGATGTTCTAGATAAAGTTTCTATGGTGAACTGCTGAGAAGTGAAACAACAGGAAAAAATGTGCCAGAAGTGTGCTCCAAGCAAGGGTCGCCTGCAAGGGGTGGGGGGGGGGGGGGGGGGGGGGAGGAGAGCAGTTATGGCAACTGCTCGTAATGAGAATTCACGTATTAGCGACTATGAAAAAATACCAGTGATGCTGTAACAACACGTCCCGGAATTTTGTGACCTAAAATACATGTAAAATTCTAATTTAAAATCGGTACGTTATTTTTCAAGAAATTTCATTCATTAAAGATGTACGAAAATTATTGTATCAGCAACTTAGAGATAGTACAGTGTATGATAGTCATCATGTCCACGTCTCATGTTATAGGGGCTAGTGTCACTGTCCCTTGATCGAGAGGTCGCGTGTTTGATTCCCGACTGGGTCGGAGATTTTCTTGCTCGAAGCTGGCTATTTGTGTTGTCCTACCCATATCACCTCATCTTCATTGACGCACAAATCGTCAAAGTGGCATCAAACAGAAAGACTTGCACTAGGTGGCTGAATAACCCAAGACGGTGTCTCCCGTTCAGTAATGCCATACGATCTTTTCATCTCATAATAAGCATGCAGGGATTCTAGAAAGTGCGGGAACATCTTTTATCGGACAACACGTTTATGTAGTTAGTACGTACTTCAACATCTGCTGAAAAATGTCGTGAAGCGAGGGCCCCCCGTCAGGTAGATCGGTCGCCTGGTGCAAGCGTTTTCCGTCGACGCCGCTTCGGCGACTTGCTTGTCGATAGGATGATATGATTATGAAGATAACACAGCACACAGTCCCCGAACTGAGAAAATCTCCGACCCGGCCGAGAATCGAACCTAGGCCCCTCGAATGGCATTCTGCCGCGCTGATCACTGAGCTGTGGAAGTAGACAACATCTGCCACGAATGTTGATATTTGCCAAATTGACGTTAAATTTGGTACAGTGTCAATACAAAATATCGATATTTTTGTTTCAGTTCCCGTACTTGGTTCAAATTAACAATAGTAAGTGACGCGGCAACGAGAATAAGCACTTGACCCACCAGTTTATTTTTCAGTATGTACAAATACATTATTGAGCAACACTGTTGAGTTTCTCCTAGATGCACGTGCACTGTTCACTCTGACCAGCATGAAAAGAATGAATTCTTGTGTCATAAATGGACGTTAAACACAAAAATGTAGAGAATCAAGCAAAATATTAAAAGTGGCAACGTCCTTGAAAAATTAAGTAATTACAATACCCATATGACGAAAAATGAAAAATGAAATTTATATTTCTATAGCCATAATATATAAAATTTTAGTATTTCTGAACAACGCGTCCGCAGCTCGTGGTCGTGCGGTAGCATTCTCGCTTCCCGCGCCCGGGTTCCCGGGTTCGATTCCCGGCGGGGTCAGGGATTTTCTCTGCCTCGTGATGACTGGGTGTTGTGTTATGTCCTTAGGTTAGTTAGGGTTAAGTAGTTCTAAGTTCTAGGGGACTGATTACCACAGATGTTAAGTCCCATAGTGCTCAGAGCCATTTGAACTATTTTTGAACAGCGCGTCGTTCACAACGAAAGAAAGATCACTCGTCAACAAACTCCAGGCATTACCGCTATGCTGTAATAAAATGAAATGGAGCTGGCACCAATTTAGTGGCGAAAATACCATATGTGTGCACAGTCTCATAAAGAAGAATATCCATGGTGAGAGATCTATTACCGAAATGTTGCCTTCCCAGGTAACTAAAATGTCATCCTCCCTATTTCCACATCAATAGATGCACACATCTTCATAAAGCTCAAAGGTTATTGGTGTAACAAAACAGTTGCAGGAAAAAACACACTTGAAAAAATCTTCCTCCTTCACACTTCAGATAATGGTTAACATCTGTCAGGTGCTAATTTAAAGCAGCGTATTTTCTGAGGGGTAGTTCACTTGTACTGTGTGGCTGCTGATCGGTACTTGTCGGTAAATGTAGGAAGTTGTCGACATTGGAACTTCTGGCAGCCTAGGAGATCTAACAGAGGGAGGTGTTCATTGAGTAATTGTTGTATAACAGCCTTAATTTAATTAATTCCATAATAAACGCTGCAAATCAACGCCACGTTTGATCGTGGATGTTTATAATGGGCTTTCACGAAACTCAGACGATCGGTACGGCTCGAGAGTGTTGTCGACAGTGAATGAAGTTGTCTTTTCCATATGTCAACAATGAGTTTTACGTGAGCAGCGGTGCGTAAATGTGGAATACTCTGAATTTTATGTATTATGAGGTGTAAAAGCACAGTGAATAGGGTGAAAAAATGGCCGATATTCAAACGAAAGAAAACCTAAATTAAAAGTTAGAGAATTGAAAAACATACTACCTTTGACGAAACATCACAAGAAAAGGGTGAGACACATCCAAACATTTCTATTAAAGGTCACAGTAATTTATTGATGAAGAAAATACCAGTATGTATACGGTATAGCATTAGCAATACTACCTGCTGTATGCTTTGTAAATAGTGACCAAAAGCACTTTTATTGTTTAGACTGATATGTTCCTTAAATCTAGAACTAAAATTATGATCATTTTGGCTTATCTAAAACGATCACTTGATCCACGTTGTGATCTATACATGCAAGACGCTTTGTATTTCATATTTTTTTTCATTTTTTACAGTTTTATGTCTTACAAGAAGAGATTCTCAGTGGCGGGATCGACTTTTTGAAATCATCTCTATGGCAATGCAGATTGAGGTCCCAGGTATCAAACTCTACTGCAATTAATCCTGGTGGGCCCTCGTTTGCGAGTAATCGACGAAAATATTTCGGAATTTCGCTTAAAGCTCTTTAGCTTTAATAAAGGGCATATACCAGGGCGATTCCACAGGGTAATGGATGAGCTATGAGCCTCATGTGCCAGAGTAGTTGGGTTTTGTGGGTGCAGGTCTTGTCAAGTGCTTTGATATTTTTCGTTTTTAACCTTTATCGAAACAACTTTATACATTTTTTTCAGTTAATAGGGTTAAATGTATTTTTTATTTCTATTCCTTGTCACATCTTTGTAATGTACATATTAATTTTGACAGATTGCTCTTATTTTTTTCTTTCTGTCCTGCTTTTTGCACTTGAGATCTTTGTGCATGTGAATTTAATTATTTTTATTTATCTATCATAATATTAAAACATTTGAAACTGCTTATGTATCAGTTAGGAAACAAAAGACGAAATAATCTATTTCATTGGGATGTGCAGTTGTGTCAAAAGTGTATTATTCATTAGAAGATGTACATTTTTTTAGATGACTGTCAAAAAACATTTAAAACATTAATAATTATTCCACTATGGACAAAGCAAAGCAGATGAAGAGCAAAATGAGGATTGGAAATAATGAATGCAACAACATGGACAAAAATATAGGATGATAAAACAGTAAAAATTCAATCAAGTTAATACATAAAAATAATTAAAACCACGTGGACGAAGTTTCCCAGTGGAAAAATATGATATGAAAAAAAGAGAGCAATTTGAAAACAATTATTACGCTGATTGAAATGACGTGATGGGGGAGTAGGAATAAAAAATACGTTTAACCCAATTAACTGAATGAAAATGACAATTAACATCATATCGATGAAGATTTAAAAAATAAAAAGAATTTCAAAGCGCTGGCAAGGTAAGAACCCATGACCTCTTGTCAGTTCTGTGCTTTGACCGTTATGCTGCGCTATCAGTCTACTACTATCCCATTTTCAAAGCTTACGAGGATCGAGCAAAATTACGAATTTTTTTCGTCCACGGTGTGAAATTTGGGACCTTAACCTACATCACAGCAGAAATGATTTCAAAAAGTCTTTCCCATTGCTAGTGACCTCTCCTTGTTAGCTTAAATCTCAGTTGGCCTGCGGTCCGAAATGCTACTTTGCGTTGCTTAGAGAGAGTGTGCGCTGACTTTTCAGTAAAACCTCCATAATAATTCAGTGTAATAAACTTTTTGTCCTTACATAGGTTCTTGTTGTATTGTATTTTTTGTGACTGCATGATTAAACCTCACTTGAAACTACGTATTAGAATACACAACTCTCCTTTTATTTATGTTTCATCTAACCCAAATTTACACAGGTGAGCTACCACTGCTACTCTCACTACTGTCAAGTTAAGAAATTAACTTTCCCTTCTGTCTCCGTTTCTCGAGTGTATTTTATACTACGTTAGTGGTATGTAAAATTAAATTCCGCTTTCTGGCCCTAGACGGGCCAAGCGGGTCCGACCGAGCGCCGTGTCGTCCTTTTGCTAATAGCATCGTTGGATGCTCAGGTGGGATATGTGGTCAGCACACCGCTCTCACGGCCGTTGTTGGTTTTCTTGACCTTGGAACCGCTACTACCGCGTAAATTCCGTTCTAGTCCTCCCACCAAGAAAAAAAAAATCCCTAGCAGTAGCAGGATTCGAACCCAGGTCCCACTCATGGCAGTAATCTGCACTGACAATTCATCTACGGAGTCGGGCATTGCTACGGTCCTGATGAACAGAAGTCATAATGGATTATGGGCAGACCGTTCTGTCCTCCATTTATTACAAGAAATGTATAATCTTCGTAGCGTTTGTACATAACTACCTTCTGTGCCATAGCTGGCTTGTTGCTTTTTGAAGAATCGTGATTCATTGTAGCGATATAATCGTTTGGTGGAATATCATAAAAATAAATGACGAGAGTCTAACGCAGCACGTGCAGATGGGATTCCAATTCGGTTTTACAGAGAGTACTCTACTGCATTGGTTCCTTACTTAGCTTGCATTTATCGCGAATCTCTTGCCCAACGCAAAGTCCCGAGCGACTGGAAAAAAGCGCAGGTGACGCCTGTATATAAGAAGGGTAGAAGGACGGATCCTCAAAATTACAGACCAATAACCTTAACATCGGTTTGTTGCAGGATTCTCGAACATATTCTCATTTCGAATATAATGAATTTCGTTGAGACAGAGAAGTTGCTGTCCATGCATCAGCACGGCTTTAGAAAGCATCGCTCCTGCGAAACGCAACTCGCCCTTTTTTCACATGATATCTTGCGAACCATGGATGAAGGGTATCAGACGGATGCCATATTCCTTGACTTCCGGAAAGCGTTTGACTCGGTGCCCCACTGCAGACTCCTAACTAGGGTACGAGCATATGGGATTGGTTCCCAAATATGTGAGTGGCTCGAAGACTTCTTAAGTAACAGAACCCAGTACGTTGTCCTCGATGGTGAGTGTTCATCGGAGGTGAGGGTATCATCTGGAGTGCCCCAGGGAAGTGTGGTAGGTCCGCTGTTGTTTTCTGTCTACATAAATGATTTTTTGGATAGGGTGTTTGCTGATGATGCTGTGGTGTACGGGAAGGTGTCGTCGTTGACTGACTGTAGGAGGATACCAGATGACTAGGACAGGATTTGTGACTGGTGTAAAGAATGGCAGCTAACTCTAAATATAGATAAATGTAAATTAATGCTGATGAATAGGAAAAAGAATCCTGTAATGTTTGAATACTCCATTAATAGTATAGCTCTTGACACAGACACGTCGGTTAAATATTTGGGCATAACATTGCAGAGCGATATGAAGTGGGACAAGCATGTAATGGCAGTTGTGGGGAAGGCGGATAGTTGTCTTCGGTTCATTGATAGAATTTTGGGAAGATGTGGTTCATCTGTAAAGGAGACCGCTTATAAAACACTAATACGACCTATTCTTGAGTACTGCTCGAGCGTTTGGGATCCCTATCAGGTCGGATTGAGGGAGGACATAGAAGCAATTCAGAGGCGGGCTGCTAGATTTGTTACTGGTAGGTTTGATCATCACGCGAGTGTTACGGGAATGCTTCAGGAACTCGGATGGGAGTCTCTGGAGGAAAGGAGGCGTTCTTTTCGTGAATCACTACTGAGGAAATTTAGAGAACCAGCATTTGAGGTTGACTGTAGTACAATTTTATTCCGCCAACTTATATTTCGCGGAAAGATCACAAAGATAAGATAAGAGAGATTAGGGCTCGTACAGAGGCATATAGGCAGTCATTTTTCCCTCGTTCTGTTTGGGAGTGGAACAGGGAGAGAAGATGCTAGTTGTGATACGAGGTAGCCTCCACCACGCACCGTATGGTGGATTGCGGAGTATGTATGTAGATGTAGACTTGCAATCGGTTGCGCTGAAGCCGCCCTGCTCATGTACGGTGTTCAACAGGGTCGAAAAACTTCGAACCTCGATTTCTCGAAAAAGTTTGAGAGGCGTCTGCAACACCCGCTGGTTGAATGTTTCCGCTTGTGAACGATGCCACCACAGTTACCCAGTGCGGAGTGCGGGTCAGATCTGTTGTTATCATTGCCCGTATACCGCGTGTGAAACGAGGGCGCATCAGGGACACACAGAGTAGAGTTCTACTTTTAGGTCCATAATGGAAACAATTTGCTACACAATGTCGTTACCTGTAACAACAGCAAGATTAGGCGGCAGGACTAGTCAACGCAGCAATCGCAAAGACCCCCTTGAGTGCGAGGTAGCAGGTTCAACCTTCAGTAAGATTCATTTGAAAGTGTTGTTTTGACAGTTATGACACGAAAAATATGAGCTGCTAATAACTCATCAGGAAGACGACAGTAAATGGGTGTTAGGGAGGTGCAGAGATCAACCTTCTATTGGATGTATGTATTACACTTCACAAAATGGACGTCGTCATTCAAGAAATGTTGAAAACAAACCATTAACTTGCGCTATGAACACCGAATGAAAAATGGAGTGTCACAGTGATCACAAAGATTCACACTATCCTTGGGAGTTACAAACGGTGCGGGACAGTCAGTTGGTTATCCATTCTTAAAAAGTTCATGTAGAGTCGTGTTGTTGTAATGGCGCGATGAGAACTGATGGAAAGTGGTGGCATGCAACCAGATGCGAAACACTCTGTCGTGAGCTTCTCGTGAAACTGGGTATGCTTTAATGCGTAGCTGCAAATAGTGCGATAATATGTTTTGTAGGCACGGAAAAACAAGCAGCCAGAAGATGAATTTGTCCAGTGATTCCAAGTGGTATGAATAGCAACATCATACACTTTTCAGGAGCGCTAGTGTGCTCTAAAGGAGTATGATTTTTATACAAGGACCAGAAATCAGACAAAAGCAAGTTGTTTTGACCAGCTAATAGCCAAAATCAGAGCTCATACCGTAGTTGTAGTTTTTCTACACCCACTTTCCCACTCTTGATTGCTGTGACGTAAATATTCCCTACTGGCCTTTCAAGATCACGCACACGACAAAGAATCGTATAAGTCAGAGCACCTCAAACGTCTCACAGCAGACTAAATAACTTTCCAGCCAATTTACGACCCAGATTAACAGTCAGCTTAATTTTATACGAATACGGTAAATTACTGATGTTATTTGGTCTTGATACAACTCTGTTGATACCTCTAATTTCCAGGGTTCCTTTCACATGCATATCCTCTTCAAATCGCGACTGGTCGGAGTTGAAACCAAATCCCTTACTGAACGATGGGATAAGTTTGTGTATCTCATTTGCAAATTTTCGAGCCGATTCCGCAGTTTGTTGTGCACCGTCAAGTTGATGCTTTGTTTGAAATTGTTGGAGACGGAGTTTGTGGAACCCTGTTCAAATGGTTCAAATGGCTCTGAGCACTATAGGACTTAACATCTGAGGTCAGCAGTCCCCTAGAACTACTTAAACCTAACTAACCTAAGGACATCACACACATCCATGCCCGAGCAGGATTCAAATCTGCGACCGTAGCGGTCGCGCGGTTCCAGACTGAAGCGCATAGAACAGCTCGGCCACAACGGCCGGCTGTGGCTCCCTGTGCGGCAAGAATGCTGAACTACTCGTGTATGGTCCGACGACACCTGTTTCAGTATCACTTTCACTTGTTAAGCACGTATCATCACTGTGCTCGTGTAAACTGTCCGCACAGTCGAGTGTATACGACGCCACACATTCCACTGTCTCATCTTGCAGAGACGCTAATATTTCATCTACCACTTCTTTCTCACTATGCGAAATTCCTTAGGTTCCTATCTGACAAAATGTGAGCCCCGGCAACTTTTGTTGTTGATGTAATGCAATGTTTGCTTTATTTATCGTTGCCATTGCTCTGCTTTGTATCAACACAACTAGCACCGTAGCACTGTTGAAGTCACTCGTGGACTTAGCATTTCAACTACGCTCCGTGGCCTCGTGCTGTGCTCACCACTGGATACCGCCAGTCCCGCCCCTTTCTGCCATTAGGAGCCAATACTTTGGCTGCATATTAGGCAATATATGGGGGATCGAATGCTGTAAACATCATTGGCCTTATCCGACCTTGATCTCAAGGGGTTCCTTGCCAAATGGCTGAAATGTCACCTCGTATAGCGATGTGTTGCATAATGTGATATAATTCCGTAATTCTATTTTTCGTATGGCAGCAGTAGCCGATCGAGACAGACCCAGCAACAGGCAAGTAACCGCATTTGTCATTTACGAGTTCCTAACCAGGAGCCAATATTATTATATCATCTGTGTGCTTTAATAGTTCAGTTTCTTGAGTTTCTGCGTCTAAATTTAATGTCTAATAGCCACAGTTGTTGCGTATTCCGTTTGCGTAGGAAAGTAAACCGATTTTGTGACATATTACAAGTTCCTAATCAGGGGCGAAATATTTAATTTCACCTGAGTGCTTCGGTAGTTAGGTTTTTGAATATCTGCGTATTACTAGACACAGTTCATGCGTTTTCGCCAGGGTCTACAGTAGAGTTGCACAGCACTTGCCGATAGTCTATTTATCTGCATACTTTAGTTTTGCACGGTCTTTAGTATGGACAGGGACTGCGATTGTTGTGTACAGATGCTAGCCGAGTTGGCGACACTTCGCTCTCATCTCCAGGCTGTGATGGCTTCGGTTACACAGCTTGAGGCTGCAGTGGATGGGCACCACTGCTGAGGGCCGGCCGTGGGGATGTAACCGACGTCCAGCACGTCAGAGTCCTCCGATCGGTCCTCACCGGTGGCCAATCCAGTTACTGCTCGCACTGAGGCTGACCCCAGGGCGAAGCAGGCGGCAAAGACTTCCCAGGCGGTCGCACGTAAGACCTCCCCAGTTTGTCTGACCATCAGGTTTCAGGTACTGTCTGTGGCTGACACTGATGCTGAGCCAGATGCTGTCCCCTGTCCTGTTTCAGAGGAAACCCCTCAGCGTGCAAGATCCGGGCAATCGCAGAGGGTGGGATTATTGGTAGTTGGGAGCTCCAACGTTAGGTGCGTTATGGGACCCCTTAGGGACTCGGTTGACAAGAAGGGTAAGAAATCCAATGTGCACTCTGTGTGCATACCGGGTGGAATCATTCCAGATGTGGAAAGGCTCCTCCCAGTTGGCATGAAGAGCACAGGGTGCAGCCAACTGCAGGTGGTCGCTCACGTCGGTACCAATGATGTGTGTCACTTTGGATCAGAAGAGATTCTCTCTGGTTTAGAGCGGCTAACAGAAGTGGTAAAGGCTGCCAGTCTTGCTTGCAAGATGAAAGCGGAGCTGACCATTTGCAGCATAGTCGACAGGACCGATTGCGGACCTCTGGTACAGAGCCGAGTGGAGGGTCTGAATCAGAGGCTCAGACGGTTCTGCGACCGTGTAGGCTGCAGATTCCTCGACTTGAGCCAAAGGGTGGTTGGGTTTCGGGTTCCGCTGAATAGGTCAGGTGTCCACTATATGCAGGAGGCGGCTACACGGGTGGCAAGGGCTGTGTGGCGTGGACTGGGCGGTTTTTTAGGTTAGAGGGTCTCGGGAAAACACAAGAAGGGTTTCAGTCACAAGGGGTGCAGGCTGAACACAGCAAAAACGTAGATACAGGAACCATCGGTATAACAGTTGTAAATTGTCGTAGCTGTGTTGGGAAAGTACCAGCGCTCCAAGCGCTAATAGAAAGCACTGACGCTCAAATCGCTATAGGCACTGAAAGCTGGCTAAAGCCGGATGTAAGCGCAGCCGATATTTTTGCGAAGAACCTAACGGTGTTCGCAAAGGATAGGCTAAAACACGGTTGGCGGCGGCGTGTTTGTTGCTGTCAGAAGTAGTTTAACTTGTCGCGAAATTGAAGTGGATACTTCCTCTGAGTTAGTATGGGCAGAGGTCATTGTTGGCAACCGGAATAAAATAATAATTGGATCCTTTTACCAACCTCCCTATTCAGATGATACGGTTGCTCAAAGGTTCAAAGAAAATTTGAGTTTGATTTCAAACACGTACCCAACTCATACGAAAATAGTTGGTGGTGACTTTAATTTACCCTCGATATGTTGGCGAAAATACATGTTTAATTCCGGAGGTACGCATAAAATATCATCCGAAATTGTGCTAAACGCATTCTCTGAAAATTATTTCGAGCAGTTAGTTCATGAGCCCACGCGAATAGTAAACGGTTGGGAAAACACACTTGACTTCTTAGCAACAGATAATCCTGAGTTAATAAAGAGCATCAAAATCGATTCAGGGATTAGTGAACACGGGGCTGTCGCAGCAAGATTGAATATTGTAATCCCAAAATCCTCGAATAATAAGCGAAAAATATACCTATTCAAAAAAGCAGATAAAAATTCATTGACGCCTTCCTGCGAGACAATCTCCACTCATTCCAAATTAATAATATAAGTGTAGACCAAATGTGGCTTAAATTCAAAGAAATAGTATCGCTAGCAATTGAGAGATTTATACCAAATAAATTAACAAACGACGGAGCTGATCCTCTTTGGTACACAAAACAAGTTAGAACACTGTTTCAGAAACAACGAAACAAGCATGCCAAATTTAAACAGACGCAAAATCCCCAAGATTGGCGATCTTTTACAGAAGCTCGAAATTTAGCACGGACTTCAATGCGAGATGCCTATAACAGTTGCCACAACGAAACTTTGTCTCGAAACCTGGCAGAAAGTCCAAAGAGATTCTGGTCGTATGTGAGGTATGTTAGCGGCAAGAAACAATCAATACCTTCTCTGCACGATAGCAATGGAGATACTATCGAAGACAGTGCTGCCAAAGCAGAGTTACTAAACACAGCGTTCCGAAATGCCTTCACAAAAGAAGACGAAGTAAATATTCCAGAATTCGAATCGAGAACAGCTGCCAACATGAGTAACGTATAAGTAAATATCCTCGGAGTAGTGAAGCAACTTAAATCACTTAATAAAAGCAAATCTTCTGGTCCAGACTGTATACCAATTAGGTTTCTTTCCGAGTATGCTGATGCATTAGCTCTATATTTAACAACCATATACGACCGTTCGCTCGACGAAAGATCCGTACCCAAAGACTGAAAAGTTGAGCTGGTCACACCAATGTTAAAGAAAGGTAGTAGGAGTAATCCACTAAATTACAGACCCATATCGTTAACGTCGATATGCAGCAGGATTTTAGAACATATATTGAGTTCGAACATAATGAATTTCCTCGAAGACAACCGTCTATTGACACACAGTCAACATGGGTTTAGAAAACATCGTTCTTGTGAAACACAACTAGCTCTTTTTTCACATGAAGTGCTTAGTGCTACTGACAAGGGATTTCAGATCGATTCCGTATTTCTGGATTTCCGGAAGGCTTTTGACACTGTACCACACAAGCGGCTTGTAGTGAAATTGCGTGCTTATGGAATATCGTCTCAGTTATGTGACAGGATTCGTGATTTCCTGTCAGAGAATTGACGGAAAGTCATAGAGTAAAACAGAAGTGATTTCTGGCGTTCCCCAAGCTAGTGTTATAGGCCCTTTGCTGTTCCTTATCTATATAAACGATTTGGGAGACAATCTGAGCAGCCGTCTTCGGTTGTTTGCAGATGACGCTGTCGTTTATCGACTAATAAAGTCATCAGAAGATCAAAACAAACTGCAAAACGATTTAGAAGAAATATCGGAATGGTGCGAAAACTGGCAGTTGACCTTAAATAACGAAAAGTGTGAGGTCATCCACATGAGTGCTAAAAGGAACTCGTTAAACTTCGGTTACACGCTAAATCAGTCTAATCTAAAAGCCGTAAATTCAACTAAATACCTAGGTATTACAATTACGAACAACTTAAATTGGAAGGAACACACAGGAAATGTTGTGGGGAAGGCTAACCGACGACTGCGTTTTATTGGCAGGATACTTCGAAAATGTAACAGACCTACTGAGGAGACTGCCTACACTACGATTGTTCGTTCTCTTTTGGAATACTGCTGCACGTTGTGGGATCCTTACCAGATAGGACTGACGGTGTACATCGAAAAAGCTCATAGAAAGGCAGCACGTTTTGTATTGTCGCGAAATATGGGAGAGAGTGTCACAGAAATGATACGGGATTTTCGACGGACATCATTAAAAGAAAGGCGTTTTTCGTTGCGACGGAATCTTCTCGCGAAATTCCAATCACCAACTTTCCCCTCCGAATGGGAAAATATTTTGTTGACATCGACTTACATAGGGAGGAACGATCACCAAGATAAAATAAGCGAAATCAGAGCTCTTACGGAAAGATATAGGTGTTCATTCTTTCTGCGCGCTATACGAGATTGGAATAATAGAAAATTGTGAAGGTGCTGAACAATGCTCTGCCAGGCATTTAAATGTGATTTGCAGAGTATCCATGTAGATGTAGATGTATGTCGGTTGTTTGGTTGATTTGGGGGAGGTTACCAAACAGCGAGGCCATCGGTCCCATCGGACGAGGGAAGGATGAGGAAGGAAATGGGCCGTGCTCTCTCAAAGGAACCATCCTGGTATTTGCCTGAAGCGATTTAGGGAAGCCACGGAAAACCTAAATCAGGTTGGCCGGACGCGGGCTTGAACCGTAGTCCTCCCAAATGCGAGTTCAGTGCGCCACCTCGCTCGGTTTTCCGTATGCCCGAGATCGTCTGCGACCACTTGCTCTATTTCAAATCGATTTGTTCAAATGAAAAACTTCATTCTAAACAATATCCCAAAATTCTACGTAATCCATTTTGGTTGTGGTGTAATGTAATAAAGGATTCTGGCCACTATAAGAAATTGTTTGAAATTACCCGTCCCCTTTCATATTGATCTTTTTATTTATACAAAAAAGACTCGCCACGAAGGAATTATCCTTATGTGACAGAACTTGCTAGATGTGATCTCTATGTACAGACAAGCAAATGATTGCAGTTTCAGAAAACCTGGATGATTTATTCAAGAGAAAGTGCTTCACAAATTTTGCAAATCAATAATTCGTTGGTCCACCTCTGGCTCTCGTGCAAAATATGTTCGGCATGGCACTGATTGACAGATTGTTGGATTTCTTCATTAGGGATATTGTGCCAAAATCTGTCCAATTGGCGCTTTAGATCGTCAAAATCACGAGCTGGTTGTAGGACCCTCGTATAATGATCGGAACGTTCTCAATTGGGCAGAGAGCCGGCGATCTTGCTGGCCAATGGCCAAGATAGGATTTGGCAAACACAAAGACAGGCAGTACAAACTCTCACCGTGTGCGGGCCGGCGTTATCTTGCTGAAGAGTAAGCCCAGGATAGCTTGCCGTGAAGAGCAACAAACCGGGCGTAGGGTATTGACGACGTACCGCTGTACTGTAAGGGTATCGCGGATGACAACCAAAGGGGTCCTGCTGCGAAATAAAATGGCTTCCAAGACTATCACTACTGGTTGTCTGGTCATATGGGGGCAACAGTCCGTTTGGAATTCCACCGCTGTGCGGGAGGTCTCCAGATACGTCTTTGCTGGTTATAGGGGCTCATCTCGAAGCGGGACTCGTCACTGAACACGATTCTATTCCAGTCAATGAGACTTCAGGCGAATGTGCTCGACACCACTGTAAACGAGCCTTTTGGTGTACAGAGGTCAATGGGAGTCAGTGCAAGGAGCACCATGGTCTCAACCCCCTTACTGTGATCCTTTTATTAGCACTGAAGCTGAAATCGTTATAGGAACAGAAAGCTGGCTAAAGCCGGAGATAAATTCTGCCGAAGTTTTTACAGAGGCGCGAACCGTGTTCAGAAAGGATAGATTAAATAAAGTAGCTGGTGGTGTGTTTGTATCTGTTGGTAGTAGTTTATCTTGTACTGAAGTTGAAATAGATAGTTCCTGCGAATTTCTATGGGTAGAGGTTATACTCAACAGCCGTACCAAAATAATAACTGGCTCCTTCTACCGGCCACCCGACTCAGATGATATAATAGCTGAACGCTCCAAAGAAAACTTGAATCTCATTACAAATAAGTACCCCACTCATACAGTTATAATTGGTGGAGACTTCAATCTACCCTCGATTTGTTGGCGAAAATACATGTTCAAAGCCGGTGGTAGACAGAAAACATCTTCCAAAATTGTACTAAATGCTTTCTCTGAGAATTACTTTGAACAATTAGTTCATGAGCCCACACTAATTGTAAATGGTTGCGAAAACACACTTGACCTCTTAGCCACAAATAATCGCCGGCCGAGGTGGTCGAGCGGTTATAGACGCTACAGTCTGGACCCGCGCGACCACTACGGAAGCAGGTTCGAATCCTGCCTCGGGCATGGATGTGTGTGATGTCCTTAGGTTCGTTAGGTTTAAGTAGTTCTAAGTTCTAGTGGACTGATGACCTCAGAAGTTAAGTCCCATAGTGCTCAGAGCCATTTGAACCATTTTGAACCACAAATAATCAAGATCTAATAGAGAGCGTCATGACTGATACAGGGATTAGTGAACACAAGGTCATTGTAGTGAGGCTCAAAACCATATCAACCAAAACCACTACAAATAAACGCAAAATATATCTATTTAAAACAACAGATAAAAATTCGCTTGATGCCTTCCTAAGAGAGATGGTTCAAATGGCTCTGAGCACTATGGGACTCAACTGCTGTGGTCATAAGTCCCCTAGAACTTAGAACTACTTAAACCTAACTAACCTAAGGACATCACTCACATCCATGCCCGAGGCAGGATTCGAACCTGCGACCGTAGCGGTTGTGCGGTTCCAGACTGTAGCGCCTTGAACCGCTCGGCCACTCCGGCCGGCCTCCTAAGAGAGAGTCTCAATTCCTTCCAAGATAATTATGTAAGTGTAGACCAGATATGGTTCAAATTCAAAGATACATTGTCAACAGCAGTAGATACATTTGTACCGCATAAGTTAATAAGAGACGGGACTGATGCACCATGGTACACAAAACACGCCAGAACACTGTTGGAGAATCAACGAGAAAAGCTTGCCAAATTCAGAAGAACGCAAAATCCCCCAGACTGGCTAAGTTTCACGGAAGCTCGAAATTTAGTGCGGATGTCAATGCGAGATGCTTTTAATAGTTTCCACAATGAAATATTGTCTCAAAATACGGTAGAAAACCCAAAGAGATTCTGGTCGTATGTAAAGTACACCAGTGGCAAAAAACAGTCAATACCGTCACTGTGCGATAGCGATGGAAATGTTACCGATGATGGGGCCACTGAAGTGGACTTACTAAATACAGTTTCCCGTAATTCCTTCAGGAAAGAAGACGAAGTAAATACTCCAGAATTCGAAACCAGAACAGCTGTTAGCATGAGTGACATAAAATTAGATATCTCAGGTGTTGAGAAACAACTCAAATCACTTAAGAAAGGCATGTCCAGATGGTATACCAATCAGGTTCCTCTCAGAGTACGCTGACACAATAGCGCCTTTCTTAGGCGACTATTAATCAAATTGCGTGCATATGGAGTATCGTCTCAGTTGTGTCACTGGATTCGTGATTTCCTCTCAGAGAGGTCACAGTACGTAGTGATAGACGGTAAATCATCGAGAAATGATATCTGGCGTTTCGCAAGGTAGTGTCATAGACCCTCTGCTGTCCATGATTTACATAAATGATCTAGGTGATAATCTGAGCAGCCCGCTTAGATTGTTTGCAGATGACGCTGTCATTTACCGTCTAGTAAAATCATCAGACGATCAATTCCAATTACAAAATGATCTAGGGAGAATGTCTGTATGGTGCGATAAGTGGCAATTAGCACTAAACAAAGAAAAGTGCGAGGTCATCCACATTGGTACTAATAGAAATCCGATAAATTTTGGGTATACGATAAATCGCAGAAATCTAAGGGCTGTCAATTCGACTAAATACCTAGGAATTACAATTACGAGAAACTTAAATTGGAAAGACCACGTAGATAATATTGTGGGGAAGGCGAATCAAAGACTGCGCTTTGTTGGCAGAACACTTAGAAGATGCGACAAACCCACTAAAAAGACAGCCTACATTACACTTGTCCGTCCTCTGCTGGATTATTGCTGCGTGGTAAGGGATCCTTACCTGGTAGGATTGACGGAGGACATCGAAAAAGTGCAAAGAAGGGCGGCTCGCTTCCTGTTATCGCGCAATAAGGGTGAGAGTGTCACTGATATGATACGTGAGTTGGGGTAGCAGTCACTGAAACAATGGCGGTTTTCTTTGCGGCGAGATCTGTTTACGAAATTTCAATCACCAACTTCCCGTTCCGAATGCGTAAATATTTTGTTGACACCCACCTACGTAGGGAGAAATGATCATCATAATAAAATAAGAGAAATCAGAGCTCGAACTGAAAGATTTAGGTGTTCCTTTTTCCCAGGCGCCATTCGAGAGTGGAATGGTAGAGAAGTAGTATGAAAATGGTTCGATGAACCCTCTGCCAGGCACTTAAGTGTGAATTGCAGAGTAACCATGTAGATGTAGATGTAGATTAATTGTCCTTGTGGTCCCTGAAGCACCAGTTGCACTTTTTGATCGATGCCAGTGATGAATGTGGGGCTCTGATTGCCCTCTGGCTACTGCTCGGGCCTCACGTCCTCTCGCCTCACTAGTCTACTGCTACCTTCTTGACGCTGTGTTCGGCCATGGTTCGATCATTCCTGCCAACTTCGTCGATTAGTGGCACCGCTCCTGTTGAAATGTCGAGCGATTCGCTGATTACTCCAACCGACTTCTTTGGGCCCAACTATAAGTCGTCTCTCACATACTGACATCTGCGTATATTGTGCACGCGCCTGTCTGCAAAGCGTATTTACTGTCCGGGTAAGTACACCGAATGAAATTTGCAGAGACTGTATGCCCTGGTATCGACAAGTCCCCTGTTCACTATCCTTGCCAGTTGCACAGTGAAACTGCGCTACAGCGCCACACATTCATCCATCGGCCGCCGAAGTTTTACAATTTTGCATTTGTCGTCGGTACCTGTATGAATATCAATTTTTGACCAGTTTGGATAACTACTTAGTCGTGAGTCGTTTTTCTTTTTCATTTTACAGTGCATTTCTTTTATCAGATTTCTTCGTGTTGTTAAAGCTTTGATATTTGTTTTCTCTGTTGAAAGTTACATCCAGCTTTACAAAGAGATATGGAAATGAGCGTTTGGCGTCATTGGACGGGAGGCCCCTTACGGGGTAGGTCCGGCCGCCTTGGTGCGGGTCTTTTTACATTCGACATCACATTGGGCCTTTGGAGATAAGAGAACCACTTGTATGAACATCAAGAGGTCACATGGAAACCCAGTTCTAAGCAAAGAAGGGAAATCAGAAAGGTGGAAGGAGTATATAGAGGGTCTATACAAGGGCGATGTACTTGAGGACAATATTATGGAAATGGAAGAGGATGTAGATGAAGATGAAATGGGAGATACGATACTGCGTGAAGAGTCTGACAGAGCACTGAAAGACCTGAGTCGAAACAAGGCCCCCGGAGTAGACAACATTCCATTGGAACTACTGACGGCCTTGGGAGAGCCAGTCCTGACAAAACTCTACCATCTGGTGAGCAAGATGTATGAAACAGGCGAAATACCCTCAGACTTCAAGAAGAATATAATAATTCCAATCCCAAAGAAAGCAGGTGTTGACAGATGTGAAAATTACCGAACTACCAGTTTAATAAGCCACAGCTGCAAAATACTAACACGAATTATTTACAAACGAATGGAAAAACTAGTAGAAGCCGACCTCGGGGAAGATCAGTTTGGATTCCGTAGAAATACTGGAACACGTGAGGCAATACTGACCTTACGACTTATCTTAGAAGAAAGACGTTTCTAGCATTTGTAGACTTAGGGAAAGCTTTTGACAATGTTGACTGGAATACTCTCTTTCAGATTCTGAAGGTGGCAGGGGTAAAATACAGGGAGCGAAAGGCTATTTACAATTTGTACAGAAACCAGATGGCAGTTATAAGAGTCGAGGGACATGAAAGGGAAGCAGTTGTTGGGAAGGGAGTAAGACAGGGTTGTAGCCTCTCCCCGATGTTATTCAATCTGTATATTGAGCAAGCAGTAAAGGAAAGAAAAGAAAAATTCGGATTAGGTATTAAAATCCATGGAGAAGAAATAAAAACTTTGAGGTTCGCCGATGACATTGTAATTCTGTCAGAGACAGCAAAGGACTTGGAAGAGCAGTTGAACGGAATGGATAGCGTCTTGAAAGGAGGATATAAGATGAACATCAACAGAAGCAAAACGATGATAATGGAATGTAGTCGAATTAAGTCTGGTGATGCTGAGGGAATTAGATTAGGAAATGAGACACTTAAAATAGTAAAGGAGCTTTGCTATTTGGGGAGCAAAATAACTGATGATGGTCGAAGTAGAGAGGATATAAAATGTTGACTGGCAATGGCAAGGAAAGCGTTTCTGAAGAAGAGAAATTTGTTAACATCGAGTATAGATTTAAGTGTCAGGAAGTCATTTCTGAAAGTATTTGTATGGAGTGTAGCCATGTATGGAAGTGAAACATGGACGATAAATAGTTTGGACAAGAAGAGAATAGAAGCTTTCGAAATGTGGTGCTACAGAAGAATGCTGAAGATTAGATGGGTAGATCACATAACTAATGAGGAAGTATTTAATAGGATTGGGGAGAAGAGAAGTTTGTGGCACAACTTGACAAGAAGAAGGGATCGGTTGGTAGGACATGTTCTGAGGCATCAAGGGATCACCAATTTAGTAATGGAGGGCAGCATGGAGGGTAAAAATCGTAGAGGAAGACCAAGAGATGAATACACTAAGCAGATTCAGAAGGATGTCGGTTGCAGTAGGTACTGGGAGATGAAGAAGCTTGCACAGGATAGAGTAGCATGGAGAGCTGCTTCAAACCAGTCTCAGGACTGAAGACCACAACAACAACAACATCACATTGGGCGACCTGCGCGCCGGATGGGGATGAAATGATGATGCAAACAACACAACACCCAGGCTCTGAGCGGAAAAAAACCCGACCCAGCCGGGAATCGGACCCGGGCCCGTTGGACGTCAATCCGTCACACTGACCACTCAGCTATCGGAGCTGACACAAAGAGGTATTGAACGTCGGGACCACCTGTCATTCGCAGTGACATAACAAGTTCTATGGAAGATGACTTCCATCACCTAATCCTAAAAAGTTTGATACGAGAACACTGCCCATCTCAATTTTAATATTTCTTTTTAAAAAAACCTTTGGATTAATTGATGTATATCAACCGAACAACGAAATGGAAATACACCAGTCTGATAACTTGTTGTACTTAAAAACAATGTTATAATTACTCTTAATTAATTAGAAAATCTCTAAAGATATTTCGATAACTCTCGTAATACTTTGCCTAGGCAAAATCCAGTTTCAGTTTCGTAATCGTCTGATCATACCTAATCTTTGATATGCATCAAAATAAGAGTCTGTTTTTTATTTTGGTGTATTTGCAGTGATTTTTGTTATGTACAGAGTGTTTATAAATGAATATCGGGGTTTTAACGCTTTGTAATATTTATTAATATATTATGTGCGAAATGAAACAGCAACTCAAACAGTTTTATCAAGAACCTTAAAAATGTTCAATGTCAGCACTGGCATAGCGAAGTACACGATTGGTTGAACTTCTCTGTACCCAAGCGCTGGATAGGCCTCAAGGGGCCCAATTACAGGGTTTGCTTTGCGTGGCCTCCACGTTCATCCGACCTAACGCCATGCGATTTTTTTCTTTGGGGCTGCCGCGCGGGATTAGCCGAGCGGTCTCAGGCGCTGCAGTCATGGACTGTGCGGCTGGTCCCGGCGGAGGTTCGAGTCCTCCCTCGGGCATGGGTGTGTGTGTTTGTCCTTATATTATTTATTGCCTATACAAACCGAAACATACTTCATGGACATTTAATTGAAACAATCTGAACAGCATTACTATTTTAGGTTAAATAGTGTGTAAGCTTAGGGACTGATGACCTTAGCAGTTAAGTCCCATAAGATTTCACACACATTTGAACAATTTTTGAACCTTTGGGGTTTCATCAAGGATCGTGTGTACGTGCCTCCACTACCAACAGACCTCCCTGAATTAAGAAACCGTATTGAAGCAGCTGTTGCTACAATCACTAAAGACACACTTATCAGCGTTTGGGAAGAACTCGGCTATAGACTTGATGTGTGCCGTGTGACAAATGGTGCTCACATTGAAAATTTATAAGGTTCTTGGTAAAACTGTTTGACTTGCTCTTTCATTTGACATATCATTTATAACTGTGAGTTTAATATAATAAATATTATAAAGCGTTAAGACCCCGATATTCATTTATAAACGCTCTGTATATGTTAACCCTTCCACCTCCTTTCAACCCAGTTCAGTCAATATATTATAATGGACGATGAAAAAGTTTCCGTTCTAAGGCTGTTTGGCAAAACACCGTGTCCTACTGCAGGAAGAAGACTAACTACCTGTTGCACATCCTCATCCGGCAGGAATCGTCGATCCTTGAGAGCCTTTTTTACGGAACCGAAGGCGTGATAATCTCATGGGGAGAGATCAGGACTATAGGGCGGGTGCACAAGTGTCCCTCACTTCTGTGTTATGACATTTGCGACATGGGAACGTGAGTTATAGTGAAGAAGCAGCACCCCTTGTCACAGTTACCCTGACTTTTCACCTTAATTACACGCTGTAATTTCTGCAGCATTGCGCAGTACCTTTCCCGAATGATGGAGACAATAATTTCCTTGAAATCAATGAGCAATGGGCCACAGTAATCAAATAAAATCGTGAGCATCACTCTTCCAGCAGATGAAAAGGGGGACGATGGATGACACCACTGCCAGCAAAAATGCGCTCAAGGAACGTGTTGTCTTCAACACTGAAACGCATCAGCTGCTTCAGGCAAACAGCCATACGGTTTGCTTTTTGTTCAGCATTCAGCAACCGGGGTTTCCACAGGCTGCAGATATTACGAGAACCTAACTCCTGCCGGATAATGTGTTGCACGCTACCGAAGCTGATGTCGAGATCCTTCGGTAGCGCGCTGTCCGCCCCAATCGCAACAACCACCTGCTTGTTATCCGCAGTGGCTGACGTTGGTCACCCAGATCGACTGGCGTCTTGTGTCGAATCGCGACCAGCATAGAGCTTGTCGCATCATTCCACAACGCTGGTTTTCGACAGAAATGCTACCCCATACACTCTCTTCATTCTACGATGAATGTCTGCCCGTCTGTGCCCTTCGGCAGCCAAGAAAAGAATAACAGCAAGGTGGTCCTGTTAGGCCGCATTTGCTGATAACGTCGCCATAGTTCATGTTTCCGTATTTACCACACATACGCCGGAAAGACACAAATGACACACTAATCCCACACACATGCCTTGGAGACGCGCTGGGTTGCATACACTCTGCAGCAACGCTCATAAACGGAAACTTTTTCATTGCCCCTCATGTTAACACCATTTTATACGAACAAAACGTATAATTTGTGAGGAACCCGCAATGTCATTAGGATACACTGAATTATCTGTATAACTGGTCATCGGTATAGCTTAAAATTATATAAAACCTAATTTGATGCATAAGACACATCTTAATGCTGGCGTAGGGCTCGTTTAACGCCGTGGAAATGACTTCGCAAGCCACTAGAATTTAGCAGCAGCCACAAAAGAAGTTGAAAAAAAAAAAAGTAACGACAACGAGGTCATTAGAAACGGAACATAAGCTCCGATCAGGGGAGGACAGGGAAGGAAAATGGTTCGTCCTTTTCAAAGAAACTAGCCCAGAAATTGCCTTGTACGATTTAGGGAAATAATGGAAAAATTAATATGGATGGTTGGATGGGGATATGAACCGTCGTCCTACGCTTGGTACTTATTCCACGCCTGATCTTTTTTATTAACGGGAATTTCAACAACACGGGCAGGTCAAGACTTCCCCTCAGTTAGGCCAACCGACTATTTCTCTGCTTCCCGATCCTGTCGTCCAACACAAACAACACTTACGTTTGAGACGTCACACCACGTCGTCATTCTGGAAATGGCTGCCACGTAATGGTTTCGTCACCTGAGGAAAGAGACAGAAGTAAGTGATGTCAGGAGAGTATATGAGTGAGGCAAAATCTTGTAGCCCGAAGTATCACCATCTGTGACGGTGTCCTTTGCAGAATGAGCTGTGGGGTTGTCGTGGAGAAAAAACACCCCGTTGGGCGGCTCCCCACGATGCTTCGTCTGACAGCCCTCATGAACCTCATCAGGAGGTTTCAGTAGTACACCCCAGTGATTGGGGAGGGGGTGAGGGGGCACCATTTACGAGCACAGTCTGTGGTCACTGCACCATGGCAGAAAAAAAAAAGTGTGTGAAATCTTATAGGACTTAACTGCTAAGGTGATCAGTCCGCCGGCCCGAGTGGCCGAGCGGTTCTCGGCGCTACAGTCTGGAACCGCACGACCGCTACGGTCGCAGGTTCAAATCCTGCCTCGGGCATGTGTGTGATGTCCTTAGGTTAGTTAGGTTTAAGTAGTTCTAAGTCCTAGGGGACTGATGACCTCAGAAGTTAAGTCCCATAGTGCTCAGAGCCATTTGAAACATTTTTGTCATCAGTCCCTAAGGTTACACACTACTTGACCTAAATTATCCTAAGAACAAACACACACACCCATGCCCGACGGAGGACTCGAACTTCCGCCGGGAGCAGCTGCACAGTCCATGACTGCAGCGCGCCAGTAAAAAATTAAGAGAAAAACACTCAGCATAACGAGTGTTCACCATTTTATGTGGTGATGAATCCACAGATGTCCACTGTTTGTACTGATCCTTCGTTTTGCGTTTGTAGTAATACATGCAGCAATCGACCACAGTGCAAGGGCGGCTAAAGAAGGCCTGGCACGGCTGCTACGTTTCCGCTGCTGCCTCGGTTCGACGGTTTTGTGAACGGGTGTGAGCAGTCGGGGAACGTAGCGGACGACGGTCTTTATCATATTCATAATGTTGTGCATGTCTTGAAAAGTGGTCCACGACTGATTTTCACTTTCTCCATTATCACCTTCACTGTGAAACGCCTGTCTTCGAGCACCAGGATCTCCGTGTTCCTCGAGCTTTCCGGTTCTTCACAGAGAAACGGTCTGCCGTTTTGCTCTTTGGCATTCAGACTTGTCTGACCACAGTGGAAGCGTCTGCGACACCTAACCACTGTGACGTACGACGGTGCAGTGTAGCCGTACACTTCCACGAGCTCTGCATGGATTGTTGGAGCCTTATTTCCCCTTTAAATGCAGAAAAAGTATCGCGGCACGATTCTGCACTGTATTAGTGGGCTGCGATGTTTTAGTTTGTCTCGTCCAACAGAGTGCTACAATTCTCTGAGGCGAAGATTCGAGTGTGTTCCAGGACTGCAGACGTGTAGCTGCAATCAACAAAGAATTAAGTATGTAACTTTATGTTTTAGTTGTTCGTCCGAGGCTGTCAATTGTGAAGAGAGCCAGTCATGGGATGGCGATACGCAGATACTCAGATGGCGGTAGTATCACGTACGAAAGGTGTAAAAGAGCAGTGCATTGGCGGAACTGTCATCTATACTTAGATGATTCATTTGAAAAGGTTTCCGACGTGATTGTTGGCCGCACGACGGGGGTTAACAGGCTTCGAATGTGGAATGCTGGTTGGAACTAGACGTGTAGAACATTCCATTTCGGAAATCGTTTGGGAAGTCAATATTCCGAGATCCACAGTGTCAAGACTGTGTCAAGAATACCAAATTTCAGGCATTACATCTCCTCACGGACAACGGAGTGGCTTATGTCCTTCACTTAGCGACCGAGAGCATCGCCGTTTCCGTAGAGTTGTCAGTGCTAACACAGGAGTAATGTTGCGAGAAATAGTCGCAGAATCCATGTGGGACGTACGACGAACCTATCCGTTAGGACTGTGCGGCGAAATCTGGCGTTAACTGGATATGGTAGCAGACGATCGACGCGAGTGCCTGTTCTAACAGCGTGATATCGCCCGCAGCGCCTCTCCTGGCTCGTGACCATATAGATCGGACCCTAGACGACTGTAAATCCGTCGCCTGGCCAGATGAATCCCGATTTCAGTTGGTAAGAGCTGGTGGTAGGGTTCGAGTGTGGCGTAGACCCAACGAAGCCTTGCACCCAAGTTGTCAACCATTCGCTGTGCAAGTTGATATTGGCACCATAATGATGTGGGGTATGTTTATATAGAATGGACTGGGTCCTCTAGTCCAACTGAACCGATCATTGACTGATAATTCTTGAGTCCATGCCACGTCGAGTTGCTGCACTACTCTGGGAAAAAGAAGGTCAGACACGATATTGTGAGATAATCCAAGACATTTGTCATCTCAGCGTATAAAAGGCCCTGGTCGCGTCACGAGCGCTGCGCAGCTTAATCTTGGTGATAAGGCTGCCACCTCACAGCCTCCAAGCGCGCTGAGTAATATTTCGGATTTTCATTCTTAGGCAGACCACCATTCCCAGGCTTCGAGCACTGCATGCCCTGAAGCGATGTCTTCGAACTCTTCTACTGTTGGGCTGCCATGTATCACCCTCTTCTGCCATCTGAGCCGTTCACATGTTCTTCAATAGAGAATGAAAATGAGCGAGCCTCGCAACATAATACCGTCGTCGTCGAAAAAGCAAGAGCTGACCAAGAGAGACCAATAGGAAATGAAACAAAGGATGTCTGACACAAATAAGTGGAAGTAATATCAGACATAACTAAGGGCCCATGTTGTTGCCGCCCACATGCTCCCAAGAAGGGAGCTCGCTAGGGGACTACACTTTGGTGCCTCATCAACAGACCAGTCCGGCATGGGTGACGCTACCAGCATAGTTCCCGCCATCTCGCCAGCGTAGCTCTTTTTTTTTATTTATTTATGAACATAACATCGTTACAAGAATACATGAACAGAAAAAATGTAATTGTGAATAGCTGGTCAATATTTCACATAATCGAAATCCTTTAAAAACAGAACTAAATAAGAACTATTGAAATGTGTGACAAGTTATTCACAGAGAGTTTTTGGTAACAGTTCTAAGAAAAATCAGTATGAGTTGTTGAAATGTAAACAAAAATTGAAATAAGTGTATCAGGTAAGAAACTAAGAGAAAATCGAAAACTCAAATAAGAAAGGAGAAACAAAAGGGATACGTCTATCAATAGTATTCACTGTAAGTGGAGAGCCCTCTGATATTCGTACAATAACGCAACCGATAAAATGTTGGCAAAATGTTCGCGGTACTGCGGTGAACGTTGCAATCGTTGGTGACATTCCCACAGGTAGGCCATGTACTGCACGGCGTTACTGAGTTGTAACTCAAAAATGGCGTAGGCAGTGTGTCCCAGTAGCCAGGCCACAACGTTGCACTTCGTTTTTGGTTGCAGTTTAAGGGCAGAAAGAATAATCCACATTGGTGTGACACTGGAAGGTGCAGTCTGGTTGAGAAGCCCCACCATCAGTCGGCACAACTCCCATACTCCCCACACGTAGCGGCACGCTATACGGTGGTCTCTGGTGTCGGCAGCTCCACACTGGCTGCACTCGTTGGTCTGGCTGAGGTGAATCTCTGTAGTCTCTGCTTAGTCGGAAAGATGTCATTGACGACTCGGTACCACAACGAACTGATGTCCGATGGCAGGAATGGCTTTGGATCACGGAGACACCCAAACCTTCCCTCTTCCCTCCCTCCCATTCCAGAACAAAATACCGATCCTGGCAGCGCATTCGGGAGGACGACGGTTCAATCCCGCGTCCGGCCATCCTGATTTAGATTTTCCGCGATTTCCCTAAATCGCTTAAGGCAAATGCCGGGATGATTCCTTCAAAAGGGCACGGCCGCTTGGCTTCTCCATCCTTCCGTAATCCGAGCCTGTGCTACGTCTCTGATGACCTTGTTGTCGATGAGACTTTAACCACTAATCTCTTCCTCCTCCTCCAGAACAAAATACGGAAAGAAACAAAACCAAAATTTTATAAAATTATGGCTACACCTGTATTGCTATGTGAAAGTGAGTCTTGGATCCCTTAAAAAAATTACAAGCAAACTGCAAGCAGTAGAAAAGACAGAGGTGTTACCAGGGAAGACCGCATAAGAAATGAATATGCTTAGAATGAAATACATATAATATTTATGAAAAGACTGAACAAAATAAAACCTTCTGGAAACATCTCATCTGACTTGCTTTTCTTTTCCAGACCAGAAACATGAGCCGATATTCTGGTATATTGCGCCTCAAATTTAGGTATGTCCTATACCTTGATAGAGAACTCGGTATCATCAAAGTTATAACACGTATAAATGTCAAGGTATCTACCGTATTGAGATGTGTGCTGCGGATCTTTTGTGTAATAGCCGGCCGGTGTGGCCGTGCGGTTCTAGGCGCCTCAGTCTGGAACATCGTGACCGCTACGGTCGCAGGTTCGAATCCTGCCTCGGGCATGGATGTGTGTGATGTCCTTAGGTTAGTTAGGTTTAAGTAGTTCTAAGTTCTAGGGGGACTGATGACCACAGATGTTAAGTCCTATAGTGCTCAGAGCCATTTGAACCATTTTTGGTGTAATTTCTCTCGCAAGCCATGATTGACCATGCAAGTCTGATCCTTTTTATGTTCGACATTAATGCATGCCCTCTTATTAACAATATCCTTAGGGAGCTTGATTAGTAGACCCTCCATTTACTGGATCATAGACATGTGTATGGATGTCCAGGTGTAGTATTCGGTTGAGTGCTTTAGCTGACCTTCTCACTTCCATCTCAGAAAACCGGGGCAGTTTAGCACTCAAGGTGGATTTACGAAACCAATCGGTGAGTGATGTGCTCCGCGTTATCACACCATTTTCCCCCAGAGGTAATGAAGACTTGTCTCTTCAATGGCAGAGGCAACTTTGGGGAGGCAGGGGGGGGGGGGGGAGGTGTAGGCGACAATTCGACTCACGCACCGCACTGCATTTAATAGCGGTATACCGCGAATCAGTGACTGCTTTGAGGAGCTCCGTTTGGCTGGCTCTGAGCACTGTGGGACTTAACTTCTGAGGTCATCAGTCCCCTAGAACTTAGAACTAGTTAAACCTAAGAAACCTAAGGACATCACACACATCCATGCCCGAGGCAGGATTCGAACCTGCGACCGTAGCGGTCTCGCGGTTCCAGACTGTAGCGCCCAGAACCGCTTGGCCACCCCGGCCGGCGAGCTTCGTTTCCACGACAGGAAGGCACGCCCTTATAAAAAACCCGACAGGGTCGCGGTACCCTCCTGCCGGATGCTCGATCCTTGTGAACGAAATTCGCTCCTCAAAGGCGTCTGCAATCACTGAGTATTCTAACTGCGGTATGGTGTCTCTGACCTGATATCCGTCATTAAAAGGGCAGGAGAGGGAACTGTCACTAGCCACAGGATCGCTGCTGTTACTAATACTATAGCTACAACTAGGTGACGAAGCTGCTTGTGATGATTTGTTCAGGGGTATGTGCTGTACCTTGCGAGATCGGTGAGGACATAATGGCGGAGGAAGAGGGGGAGGAGAAGGAGGAGGAGGAGAAGGAGGAGACGCTGCGGAATCGGACCAGTGTGAGCAGTCCATCGTTTTATGAAGAACCATTCGTCTTAATATTTTTCTCGGAATGAACATTTCCTCTTCGTCATTTTGAGTTCGCTTGAAGCAATCAAGCTCCTTAGTAACAAATTAATTGCGATATGACTCGGACAAACAGAGAATCACGTTGTCGCAAAGCTTAAAGTGAGATAAGGGACATTGATGGTGGTCCATCAATGTGACATCGCGCATTCGAGTCATAGGGCTTAAGGTGGGGCTCATACTTTGAAATGAGTTCTTCCCTTTTAAATAGGTAGGAAATAAAATCTGTGCGATGTATGTCACGTAGTAATGGTACAATCTGTGTAGGGAACATGTAGTAATCAAAAGCGTTCACGTGGTGACTACTGTTAATCAGTTTCATATAAATATACGAGAGCATATTACACACATTTCTTGATTTCACCCACTCAGACACGTTGTAAGCAGTAACATTCTCTTTTCCCAGTGAACCCGTAATCCTCAAGGCTAACTCTCGTAACATATTGAGGAAGTAAGAGCTCTTGAAGATTGTTTTCTAATGTGTGGGTACAGCTCTGTTCTTGAATAAGCCGAGTTGTGCAGTCACTATCCCACTTTAATAGCGGTAACTAAACCATGACCATACTTTGCGCAATAACTCATTACCACAAAGATCAAAAATACGAAAAGATTTCATGGTAATGGTGAAATGGATGAAAGAAAGACTCTAGGCATTTTTAATTGTAATTACATCCTTGCTTCATCGATAAATATATGATGGCGGGAGCCACTTTTGCAGTGCGAAAACGACATCCAGATTGTGTGAGTGTGGACTTATCATAAATATTTTTATACACCTATAGATGACAGTCAGAAATGTTATGCTGCCGCACCTTGAACGCAAAGGTACTGTGACTTACGTTCCGATATATCACCAGAAGTTTGTGGGGAGGAATCAGATTACAGTTCATGTAAAAAATATTACTATATCTAGTCCTAAGGGGAAGATAGATTCGACGTAGTGAATTGTGATTTCAATGTACTGAGGTGTATATCCGAACATAAGAGATGATTGATTCATTTCGTAACTAGCTGCACAATATAGCGATGTGAGGGTTCAACTAGATCTGCTATAGTGCACAAACAAGACAGATAATATGGCTGTACTTCCCCCCGTCGGAGGTTCGAATCCTCCTTCGGACATGGGTGTGTGTGTCGTCCTTAGTGTAAGTTAGTTTAAGTTAGATTAAGTAGTGTGTAAGCCTAGGGACCGATGACCTCAGCAGTTTGGTCCCATAAGACCTTACCACAAATTAAAAAAAAAAAATACGGCTGTAACAAAATGGATGCACAGAATGCCCCTCATCGGTTCCCATAAGCAGATCTTCACGTTTTCCTTGTTGCAACTATCGACTGCGATGCTGAATACAATACACTGACCCGTATCTGTAATGTCATTCCTACCCTTGCGTTTACGGGAGTGATGTTGATTATCACATAGTGCCAGACGCATGTGCCTCTACAACACCTGTTTGAGAGAGTCTTGGCAGGATGCAGCACCTTCCGGGAGCGCTGACTGAACGGTTTAAACGCCAAATAATTTACTAGAAATGAGGAGAATCGAGACATCTAACCATTGTGGTTGTGGGCATACCATAATTTTTTTGGGCGTTGTACACAAATAAACCATGACTGCACTGCTCGTCTGAAACGTGTATATGTTGCAGTGTAAAGTTACTGTGGCTTATGTTCCGGCATGGGCAGATAAAATGACTGTGTGTCCTGTCATGAGGGATGTATGGATTCAACGCATCGATAGGCGCATGTGTGTGAGAGAGATTTTACGTGGAAAATTGTGTGCGCTATAGATATTGAAATTACAACTTGAGATTCGTTCCAGAACTACAGACGTCAAGGGGAGACATTTCCAGTACATCGTTCAGAGTCAGACTGCAGCAGCAAACGTCATAATTAATTGTAGATACACTTATAATATACTCGTATATACCTCGTTCCCAATATTTTTGTGGGTCTGGAGGTATCCACAGAAAGCATAGCAGTAAGCAAGCAGGTCGGACCAGAAACAATATAACAATATCTCAGCGGACGCCTTTGTTCTGAGCTGGTGCTTGCCAGCCTTTACACACCAGATCGGAGAGTCCGAGAAAGCTTCCGGTCTGCCGCGGCTTACGACAATTTGGCTCACGGCTCCCCTGGACGGGTGAATAGTGAACTGATGCCCAGTTTGCGTTGAATCGCCTTTGGGACCATGTGTGTTGCAAATATACTGTGTGGAAATTTGAGAAAACTGAATATGACAACTGTTTGTGCAGGGAGTATTGATAGTATTCGAGTTCCTATCACTCAGGTCCTCCTAGAGTGCGGAGCATCCATGGCCGGCGAGCATATCTCTGGCTGACACGAGCTTCTGCAGGTGCGATCATGGGCCGCGTTTACGGCGGTAGTCTCCTCCGGTCTCTGAGCATTTGTGCTGTACTGCGGCACCTGTGGACGTCCTGAAGGTGAGTACATGGGATGTAAGAGGGTTTTCAGCGATCTCACACATCTGGCTATGAATAGATCGTGTTTGTTAGTACATCGCAGTGGTATTTGCTGTTGTTACTATCCTCCTTCACAATGTAGCTGACAGAAGAAGTCAACTTAGGAATTCTACTGTATTTTTAAAAAGGAAAATATACTTAGAAGACCTGTAGTGGTCGGGAACTCTATAACTGTGATGGTATAAATTCATGTCGCAATTTGAAATTCCGATCACCGCTTCCAATCGTGACGTCAAGAAATAATAGCTTTGGATTATTTAATGAAATTCCCCATCAAAAACATAACAGTGTTGTTTATGCACACGAACGGCTGTGCAGTGTCGATCTTTCTTTCTATTTCGAATAGTTTAACCTGTGTGGCGTAATTGGCTTCAGTGCTATATTAACGATTTAATTATAATGTCCTGTGGCATGCCTTCTGAAGCAGCATTTGTGACATCTTCAAGATGTGATATTCCATACCAGATTTAATAACTCCTGAAGCTGTTCGTGCAAGGAATCATAATAATGTGCACCAGGAAGGTTGGGGCAGTTTAGAGTCCATGGTGGTATGAAATATCCCATGCTAGGTCCTATGTCACCTGCAAAGCAAACTAGCGCTCTCTCTCTCTTTCTCTCTCTCTCTCTCTCTCTCTCTCTCTCTCTCTCTCTCTCTCTCTCACTTTGTACGCAACGATCTCTTTTGTTAAAGTGTATTTCAAGTCAGCCTACTACTAGCTTTGTGACATAGTCCATTTGTGTGTGTGAAATAGCTACAGCATCTGTCTTATATCACCTTCATCACGCTCATGTTACCAGAAATTATTTATTTACTAACTTCAACAGTATTTCCGGATCGATTCCCCGTCAGGTATTTGCTTTGGAAGGAAGGTGTATCTCATGTGTTGTGGTATCCGGCATGTTGGTTCATGCATACAGACCACTTGAGGTGGTGGGGGGATGACGACAGGAATTTCTCTGGTATCAGTATCAAAGGGTTGCTGATAGCTGATGTCTTGTCCAGGTTTCAGAGCGGCACTTTACGTATCTGTGGAACCGCCGACAGCCGTTGCGGGCCGTGGGGTGTACTGCCAGGGCAGCCAGCACAGGTGACGAGACGCAAGGCAGTTTTTCAGATGTGTTTAAGCGGTCTGTAACATTGTAAATTCAATATGTCACCTTGTATCCTATTAATTTTTTAAATAACAATATTCCACACATTATCTAAATTGTTTAAACAATATTCCATAGAATGCAATCCATCAGTCAATATTTCCAGAAAAGGGAGGAGGCGAAGGAAAACTGAAGGATATGGATTTAATCAATTAATTAATTAGTTATTCAAATTGATTGAGTGGAAGGGAGTGCTATTCGAATAACCTGAAGCAGCACGTGAACACCAAACGTCACACAATTCAGCTATTTCCCGCCAATTTTTCAATCACTTTAGTTAATTAGTTAATTGATTTGATGTCAGAAGTGATGCTGGGTTTCCAAGAGGGTGGGAGGCATAGGTGTGCCATGGAAAACCACTTAACCAAACAATAGTTTAAGGGTGGACTATCCCCAGAGGGTCATAATCCTCTTAGTAGAACAATAGGTTAAGGACCTGTCACTCAAAAGAGAACAATAGGTTTGCCCCTGAATGTATATGTTTTCCTGATGTAGGCAACCTGCACTAACAAACTATGCTGATGGTTTAAATGGCTCTGAGCACTATGGGACTTAACATCGGAGGTCACCAGTCCCCTAGAACTTAGAACTACTAAAACCTAACTAACCTAAGGACATCACAAACATCCATGCCCGAGGCAGGATTCGAACCTGCGACCGTAGCGGTCGCGCGGTTCCAGACTGAAACGCCTAGAACCGTTTGGCCACTCCGGCCGGCAAACTATGCTGATGCCGGTGCTGCCCACCCACTGGTGTAGTGGTGCTGGTGTAGTAGTACGATGACCTGCAAAGTATGTATACAGATGTAAATGTTAGTTTAGTCCATTTATTAAGACGTCCCTCCATCCATATTTAGGCACAAAAAACTCACAGAAGAATGTTGTATCTTATTCATCGAGGAAACAGAGATGGAACTTCCATGGTGATTGTCTCTCTGTAGAAACCTTAGTGTTAGTCCCTAGTTTTCTCACTGCAGTCACATCGCGAGACGTATGTGAGAGATTGTACGAGGGTTGCCAAGAAAGTAATGCACCGCCTTTTTTTCTCAGCCAAAAACAATGCTACGGATGCGAAACGTTACGTAAGTATTATTTGAAGTCTCCTAGGTGAGTGCGCCAAGTTTCCGCCACTTCCAACAGATAGCATAGCTGCAGGACAATTTCAAAGTGGCGTCTGTAGTCGATGTCAGTTACAAGCAACGTGCCGTCATTGAATTTCTCACTGCAGAGAAAGAAACTGTGGGGAATACTGACAATTGCTTGCGCAAATTCTATGGAGCATCTGCTGTCGACAGAAGTACAGTTAGTCGCTGGGCACGGAGGGTGAGATCATCAGAAGGCGGCTCGGTGGAGCTCCATGATTTGCAGCGGTCGGGGAGACCGTCCACGGCTATCACACCCTACACGTTGCAGCGAGCTGATGTCATTCGCGAGGACAGACGCATTACGACTCGGCAATTGGCGCTGCATTTGTCAAGCTCATCCAGTGAAGCACTGGCTCCGCCACCAGGACAAGGACTGGTGCTGAGAAGGCATACACACCCTCCTTTTGCGGTCGTGGAAGGCCATTGAACGGGATGGAGATTATGTGGAAAAATAGGGTGTGTAGATAAATCACCATTCTTACGTGCGAGTAATTCTAATTATGTGCAATAAAGAATTGTTGAAGAAAAAAATGTGGTGCATCACTTTCTGGGCAACCCTCGCAGTATGTTTGCCCACAACAGTTAGAAGAAGTGGTACATAGCTTTCTTCTCAACTCCTCTCTCGTCAGAGTATCGCTCACCTGTCCACCCCAGTAGCTGAGTGGTCGTGTGCGATCAGAGAGCTGGCTGCTCTTTGTAATAAAATAAAAGAAATAAAATAAAAAAAAACTGAGTGAAAGGATCAGCAATGAACTTCAACGGATGTCACGTGACGTACGCTACGTTCAAATACAACGAACAATCACGAACGAAATGAAGGGAAAAAAAAGTGATCAGCGCGACGGAATGTCATACCTAACGGCCCGGGTTCGATTCCCGGCTGGGTCTGAGATTTTCTCCGCTCAGGGATTGGGTGTAGTGTTGTCCTTCATCGTCATTTCATCCCCCTCGACACGCAAGTCACCGAAGTGGTGTCAACTCGAAAGACTTGCACCAGGCAAACGGTCTACCCGACGGGAGGCCCTAGCCACACGGCACTTTTTTTATCGCTCTCCTTCTGTATTCTCTCGAATCTTCCAGTATTCGATATACAGCGTCTGAATCCACCCGATTTCGACGCGTGAAAGATGTCCCCCCCCACCCCCCGTCAAGTCATGAATCCCTGCTACTTCTCTCGAAATTGCATCACGTTCCAACAGCACTGTTGCATTAGTTATAAGGCAATCGAGTGCTCCACCCGTCACTGGCTACGTAGAGAGCTATCACAACGAAAAAATAGCACACTAACATACAGGATGAAATTCACAACCATGAAGAGTATACACAGACTGGATAAAGAACTTCAGAAGCATAACCGCTACAATTCTGCGATATCGAATGACGGTCTATAAATATTCCCCTGTACATGTCCTAATCTCCTTCATTGTGTTCCTGCGACTACTACGCTAGAAATACGACAGTGTAATGGCGTCAGAGTCTTCGTTCCCAACACACTGTCTCTCTCTCTCTCTCTCTCTCTCTCTCCCTCTCTCTCTCTCTCTCTCTCTCTCACACACACACACACTCGCTCTCTCTTTTTCTCTCTCTTGTTATTTTTATCACCTTCAATGCAGTAAAACTAAGAACTATAAAAATTTCACTAACGCCACTTAATAGAGAACTCGATAAGATTTTACTGCCTCTCTCTAGCTGCATGTTGACATCGGGCATATGTGGTGATCCCATTAAATATGCACGTGTTGGGCAGGCAGCCAGTGATCTAAGTAGCTTCCACAGACCCGTAAAGTTTTCTCGCCTGTACCGCAGGATGAGCATATCCCGCAGGCTGTCATTCACACGACTGGGTTCCTCTGTTACTTTTTTATTGTTGTAACACACCCAAGCAGTGTATAACTACATCTTTATACACTGCCATACAATTTTTTTTCTACCATGAGTTTGAGGCCAGTGTCAAGTGATAAACCGACATTAACACGTTTCGATCCATCGGCCCTCACAGAGAGCTAGACATCACATGGTGTACGGTATGCTGCTCTCACAACACACAGGATGGTTGAAATAAGAGACAAAGGCTGTGTTTCTTATTGACAAAAATGTAGAAGACGTCAGAACATATGGAAACTGGAAGAATTCGCAGCATTTTCGAGCGTGAATGTAAACTCATGTTCCACAGTGACAGGGTAGCAGATGTCACGCTGTTCCAATTTCGAAGAGACCAAGAGTACTGATTCTTCATACTGGTGGTGTACACTGCACCCAGATATATGATCACTGTTTCGGTGTCTTAGGTGGTGGTCATCATGACATTCAAATCTTAGGACACTGCGTCTTTCATTTTTAAACACATTTTACCCAGTTACTCGAGTTCCAAACCACCATTCTCCTCTACATGTCACGTCAGGGAAACGTCTCATTGCGTCGATCACGTGATGCTATCAGCCAATGACCTTGCAGCATGATTCTCAATTTATGTATCATTGCTAATCCGCTTCCATCCAGTATTGTGCGAGTGCTGTACACATGTGCATATATCGTGAACCTTGTTACAGTGCCTACATCACGTAACACAAATGCTGTTCCTTAGTGTAGGAATTAGCCACCATCAGAGAGGAGGTGCAACAACTACGTTTCTTAGCCGGAACACTTTATAAATTCGGTAAGATTTTATTACGATTATCCATCTCTCCCTTTGTGGATGAGAGTCACAAAGTATTCTCGCTTTCGTGGATCCTAAGCAAAACTCTTGATGGTCTCCCTACGCATCTTGTAAGTGTTCCTCTGTGTTTAACCAACCCTGCCTGCAATATTTTCTGCGATTTCATTTGGAACTGACCACAAATAGGATGGCACTATACACGCTACATTCGACGTCTCATGAAGGAACAGAACGAGCTGCGCTCCACGTTATTAATACACGTCGATATTTTGCTTTTGGAAAGAGCATGACACTGTTCCAAACAGGGAAAACCGCCTGACGCGAGTGATGTAGATGTGTATTCACATTCCAGTACTGTAACTGCCGTTCTGTGATGACAGTCCCATACCAATTTTACTTATGTCACCAATCCAGTTACACAACATCTCCCTAAATGGACGCATGCTGGGGGGTTAGCACTCCTTAGTGGCTTCGTAGATATGGCCCTGGTATATTAATGAGTATTGTGAAGATATAAACGACAGCAAAGAAAAAGAAGAAGAAACATCTGGTTTGTGCATGACGGAGATCCAGATGGAAGGATTTGAAACATTTTACATAAGACATTTGTGCTATCAATTCTGTACTATTATTGTACCACTCGGATTTCATAGCAAGAAGGTCCTTAAAAGAGAGAAATGATCACAGAACATAAGCACACACTCCTAAGACGACACGATTCTGCACTTTTTATGTATATGTAATAACGTTAATGTAGAGTGGTTTATAATATATTAGTCACGTGGAATGCAACGCCATTAACACTCCAATGCAGGAAATGTATTTCCAACGCCTGACATACATTCAGTCTGCAAGTTTTCTATCCCACCCACTATGGCGAGAAGCATTAAGACGATAAAACTACTACCTTCTCCACCAAAGGAAAAAAAAAACATAGATTTTTTTGGTGATACATGCATTATGTAGCTTTCCGGTAATGTATAGAACTTTCCATTCACATCAGATTACAGCTCGGAAATTATGCTATGCTCGCATCAGTCCTATAAAATGATCGTCATCAATGAAAAAATGCATAAAACAAGGACGTCTTATGAGGAAACAAACAAATGCATAGCAGCAGTGTTTGACATATGAAACTAAACGCTGTGCCGTACTAACTCTATGAATAGAACACAGTCTCTTCCACACACAACGTCTGTCAAGCAAACTTATACAGAGGGATTGCAGTACCTCACAAACACCTCTCTCTGACTTAGAATCACTGCAGTTATGAAACTGAACTTGATTTATGTCCAAGTTGTGGCAGGTAAGTGGAGGATGTTGCATACATCTTCGTTCATCAAGAGGGGGGTGCTGAAATAGGTTTTCCATCTGGTTGTTTGCCGATAACTTTGGGGTCATACCTGGGCTTGTGACCCGACATACATAAATTTATTACTGTACATTTGGTGGTCATCCGCGTTAGACGATCCATTCCAGCCATATTATCGATGTTCACGAAAAATTATTATTTCCTTGGTTCCCAGTGCTTCCATGTCGACTTTTTCTCGTATTCCTTTTGCTGTCACACAATCGTTTTCATGTACAACAATTTACCTACACTAAGCAGACATGAAAGTACTTCGGCAATCTCGCTCAATGTTCTCGCATCTTGTTATATTTTCCCTCAATTTTGTACGTATTTCCGTCAATTTTCGTAGTTTTATCAATTTTTATGCCAGTCCTGCTCATTATGATCAAGACCTCACTTCTGGCCACGTATTCTAAGATTGCTTTTAAATGTAGTACAGCTGTCGACACATACCACAAATGCGCTCTTATGATCAAGACCTCACTTCTGGCCACGTATTCTAAGATTGCTTTTAAATGTAGTACAGCTGTCGACACATACCACAAATGCGCTATTTTTGTGTATGTGTGTATTGGTTTCTTGTGGAGGCTCCAGGCATATTTTGTCCAATTACGCAAGATTGTTCCCAACACGCGCTGACGTCACAACGCTCTCAGGCAATTTAAGTACAAAAATAGATGTCATTGACGCTGAGGCACATCTCCCCAACTCCATCTTTTTAAACTGGGACACTCTGGAAACATTCACCGTAGAGATAAACCGAGTCTGTTTGTTAATAACAAACTACGTCAGTTGAAGTCTGTTTGTTCAATATTTCGAGGCAATAGCAGAGGTCTCACCCAGATAGATATGTAAGTAGTCCCAGAACTACGTTTTTTCCATAATTTTGCGCATTGTACCCAGTTACGAGAGTTGTGTGTAAACATCGCGTCGCATCGTGTCACGACGTCACTTCGTAGTGTCGCATCCAGTCTCGTTGACGTCATGATGCTCTCAGCATGGTCCCGATTTATGTATCATGGGTAAGACACCGCCCCACTACTAGTCATAGCGTTAGAAACGAACACATCGGCAGGAACAGTGACTTCATGTCAATGACGTCTTAGAGAATTCTATAAGCACTACCGATTTTTAACCAGAGATATTGTATAGGTAATATCACTATACATTATTAGATTGTGTGACGTCGTAATAAAATTCCAATACCTCTAACAAAAGGTAGTGTATTTGTAGCACAGCGCTACAAAAAAAAAATATAAATAAATAAATAAAAAATAAAAAAAATACTCCTCTAGAGAGAGGGTGAGCAGTATCTGCTCCAGCCGAAGCGAAAATCATGTCGTCTGATAGAGGGTAGACTACATCTCATACTCCGGCGTGATGAGGTGTAGCCGAGATAGCGGATGATAGCGGGCGCAGTGCCCAGGAATTGACGAGAAAGTTGCGCTTGGTGCCTAACATTACTGCGACATCCGATCTGGCCGAGAGATCTGCTCGCGGTTATAACGGCAAACAGATCCCGACACGTAGGTGTAAATAACAAAGACAGGTGCAAATGCACACCGCTCTCCCGCTTGTATTCGTCGGATAATGCCAGTAGGGGATGGAACACCTTGTACGATCGTGGCCACCAGGTCGCGAAAGGGAGAGATCAACATAACTGTATAGCACTGCGCCAGACCATCCCCCCAAGTGTGGTAAAGAAATTTGCACAACGTATTTGTAATCACCTAGACCTAGTAGCTGGCACAAATAGCGCTCAATAATTTAGAGAGAGGGTATCCCGTCACAGCAAAACCGGTGGTAATCTGGCTACGCCTTTGCAGATAAACACGACTAACAGTTTAAGCCTCAAGTACATCCCTCAGCATCACCCTTTCTCACTGGACCAATCAGAAACATACTCGCCTCCTCCTCGCCCAGTTATCATGCTTTTGAAACTAGGATGGGTGACTCCATTTTCAGCTAGGCGTTCTCCTAGGTGGAATGAAGACACGTAACAAAATAAATCCTGCAGGTATAATCGAAATTACTATAAACCTGGTATATTAACCATGGGCAAATCCGAGTATGGTAGATACTTCCGACTGATAGACAGAATTCCAAAGATACTCGCTGGACAGCTAGCACACTGTTGTATTTGCCATGAAAATTTATGTGCATTAATAATGAGTACCCCTCAAACGTGAGCAGGACTGGTGCAACAGATACATCCTGTACTACACCTGGTACATCGAGGAAATAATTTAGTGAAAAAATACAATCCTAAAAAAAAATGGCTCTGAGCACTATGGGACTTAACTTCTAAGATCATCAGTCCCTTAGAACTAAGAAATACTCAAACCTAACTAACCTAAGGACATCACACACATCCATGCCCGAGGCAGGATTCAAACCTGCAACCGTAGCGGTCGCGCGGTTCCAGACTTTAGCTCCTAGAACCGCTCGGTCACCCCGGCCGGCAAATACAATCCTAGGATCACGTCGATGGTGTGCTAGATCTGCCAGACATTCAGCTCTAACAATATTTCGCCACTATAAGACTCATAAATAGATGCGGAAATAATCACATATGACATTGCCACACGCAAAAGAGACTGAGAAATGGTCACAGTGTAGAAAAAAACGTCAACCGGTACACTTGTTAGGCCTATTTGATACATGTCCTGCAGAACTGAAAAATATTCTTGGATATTCGCATGAGTGTTTTATAAGCAGTTACCGTTGTAGACTAATTACACTTTCCCAATGTCCCACCAACCAACCGACGTCTGCCACCGGATTTACTTACGACTGAGCTTACTGTAATCGTTTCATTTCATCCCCCTAGAAACTGTTAAAGTATTTGTATGAGTTTACTGATTCTCAGCGAAGTGGCTCAGTGGTTAACACACTTGATCGGCATTTGGGAGAAAGACGGTTCTTCTCCCAGTGCGGGCATCCAGATTCAAGTTTTCCGCGATTTCCCTAAATCGCTCCAGACAAATGACCGATGGTTCCTTCGAAAGGGCACGGACAATTTCTTTCCCTGTCCTCCCCTAATCCGAGTTTATGATCTTCCTCTAATGGCCTCGTTGTCGCAGAATATTAAACTAAAATCTTCCTTCTGTGTACAGCTGGGGACAGAATTTGCGAGACTCCACGCCTCTTCGTTGTGCTGAACTGCAAAGCTTTACTGTCTGTTTAATAGTATAACGAGCTAGGGGACACAGAGCTACAAACACGCTGTCAACTCATATGTGTCTTCTACTGCAACTATAGGAAACCAAATGTGCAACACCAACTGGAACGAAGCTAGGAGTTAACATAGGATGAATATTAAGCAAAAACGGTTTAGCAAAAAGTTCCTTTCTTCTGCCATAAAATAAGCAAGGAAAATAGTCGTCTACAAGCAATAAAGCCGGTAATAACAACACCAATTTTACCATAGAGTAAGCTCTTTACAACATTTTCCACATCCTTGTCTTTGTTCTTTCAGTGCAGGGAGACAGCATTAAGACTTGAGAAACCACAATTCGGACATATTAGAAATTTCTGACACGTTGGAAGGAATAGGTTCTTAAATTACACGGTATTGTTTGAATTAGATTGCACAGCAAATTATGGACAGTGGCTAATACTTCAAGTTTTTGTCACCCTGGTTACACCAGATCGAAAATATGGACGATCGGTTGGTTGTTAAAGAACTGATAACGATAACTTCAGAGAAAGATGAGAAAAACGAGTAAGCATATTTCTTTATCGGCGTTATCATGATTTTACATCTGTTATGAAGCATGTTATGTCTGAACGTAGACCATGTTGTTTCACTAAGATACAGATAAATTTTTCCTGTTGTTCCTAACTATCAACCGTTTAAATGAAACGCAAGCCGCTAGCCTGCAGGAGTAGTACTAACTGGGTTGGGTTGTTTTAGGGGAGGAGACCAGACAGCGAGGTCATCGGTCTCATCGGATTAGGAAAGGACGGGGAAGTAAGTCGGCCGTGCCCTTTCAAAGGAACCATCCCGGCATTTCCCTGGAGCGATTTGGGAAATCACGGAAAACCTAAATCAGGATGGCCGGACGCGGAATTGAACCGCCGTCCTCCCGAATGAGAGTCCAGTAGTATTAACTGGACTTATTCCTTTTTTTTGGGGGGGGGGGGGGCAGACAGACAGGGGCTATCCTACTTCACATTCTCACAAGGAACCCTTTGAATGCGAGATCGCAAAAGGCCAATGATGTTTACGGCATTCGATGCCCCACATGTTGTTGCCATGCAACCACAATTTTGGCAGCTAATGGAAGCAGGGGACAGGAATGGAGGTACCCAATGGTGAGCACAGCATGAGGCTACGGAGCACAGCCGGCCGGTGTGCCCGAGCGGTTCTAGGCGCTTCAGTCTGGAACCGCGCGACCGATGCGGTCGCAGGTTCGAATCCTGCCTCGGGCATGGATGTGTGTGATGTCCTTAGGTTATTAGATTTACGTAGTTCTAAGTTATAGGGGACTGATGACCTCAGATGTTAAGTCCCATAGTGCTCAGAGCCATTTTTGTAGCGCATAGTTGACGAGTAACTCACAACAGTGCTACGGCGCTAGTGCTGTTGATACAAAGCAGAGCAATGGTAACGGTAAACAAAGCAAACTTTTCATTATAGCTACAACAAAAGTTGCCGGAGCTGACATTTCGTTAGGTAGGAACCCAAGGAGTTCCGCAGAGTGAGATAAAAGTAGGAGATGAGTGCAAGATGAGTCAGTAGAACGTATTGTGTCGTATACGCTCGATTGCGCGGACAGTGTACTTGAGGAGAACAATGATGACGGTACGAGCTTAACAAGTGAAATTGATGTTGAAACAGTTTCGAGCCATGTAGTTCATCATCCTTGTCGGACATGGAGCCGCAAATCCCGTCTCCAGAGAAAAGTAGTAAAAGACAATTGTCGTCCAAGGAGGGGAAACTGAACATAATTACGTACATTGACGGTCATCTGCAGCAAGTAAAAAAAAAAAAAAATAAAAAAAACTGTGAACAGATTTCAAACAGCAATATAGCCGTGTACTGCATAAGAAAAACTACTGATATTCAGGGGAGAACAAGGCGCACTTGCCACAGAAACTGGTGTTTGTGTGTTTCAAGGATGCTCGATGCAATTTACGAGTTTTGCATGATAGTAACCTATAGCGTTATGCACATCAAATAGCGCGCGACATAGAATACAGTGATTTTAAGAAAAGCAGTGGATGGTTGCATAACTTCAAACAGTGCTACAGAATTGAAAGACATAAGATAACGAAATTGCAAACAAAGCGTCGACTTGACGATGCACAGCAAACTGCAGAATCGGCCCCAAAATTTGTAGAGAAGATAAACAAACTTATCACATCGTTCACTAAGGAATCTGTTTTCAGCTCCGGCCAATATGGATTTGAAGAGGAAACGGATATGAAAGGAACCCTGGACATTAGAGGTACCAAGAGAGCTGTATCAAGATCAACTAACATCAATACTTTAACGCACTCGTATACAATTCCGCTGGACTGTTAATATGAATGGTAATAGGCTGGAAAGTTATTTACTGTGCTGCTAGAAGTTGGTGCTGTGTCCCCTACGATTCTTTCTCGTGTGTGTGATCTTGTAAGGGCAATAGGGAATATTTACATCACCGCAAATAAAAGTGGGAAAATGGGCGTAAGAGAGTTATAACTATGGTATTAAAAAGTGGTTTTGGCCAACAGCTGGTCAAAATAACTTTTTTGCTTGACTCTTGGTATGAGTATAAAAATCACAATCCTTTAGAGCGAATTATCTCTCCTGAAAAGTGTGACATTGCAGTTCATACACGCGGAACGATTGTACAAATTCAGCCTCTGGATGTTTGTTTTTCCATGCCTATAAAACATACTATCGCACTATCTGCAGCTTCACCTTAAAGGATAGCCAGTTTCACGATAAGCTCCATTATAGGCTGTTGCGTATTCGGTTGCATGCCATTACATTCAATCAGTTCTCATCATCCCATTACACCAATACGATTCTATATAAATTATTTAAAGTGCGTCCCTAGCTCAACGTCCTGCATCGTTTGTAACTCCCAAGGAGTTCTCCTTCGATCTATATCTTGCGAAATTTTGATCGCTGTGGCGTGTCATATTTCATTCGGGGTTCGTGGTGCAAGTTAATGGTTTGTTTTGATCATTTCTTAAATTTCAACGATTGACATTTTGTGAAGTGTAGTACATTCATCTGTAGAAGGTTGATCTCTGCAGCTGCCGGACACACGTTTCTTGTCACCCTTCTAATGCACATGGTGAGTCGTTAGTAGCTAATATTTTTCTGTCATAATTGTTAACAAAACACTTTCAAATGAGCCTTACTAAAGACTGAAGTCGCACTCAAGGGATTCCCTGTCAGTTAAGAAGCGCTAGATGCCACGAAGCTCTACCACTACCTGACCGGCTGCATGACAGTTTCCGCCCACCAGCTCTAGCAGGGTACAAGTATATGGCGTGGACGGTCGCTGGTGCTTCTCTAGAAACTGAAGATTTCGTTCTAATTGTCGTCTCCACTACTTTTAACACACACAGTAGATGTAGCAAGTAAAATATTACACTACTGGCCATTAAAATTGCTACACCAAGAAGAAATGCAGATGATAAACGGGTATTCATTGGACAAATATATTATACTAGAACTGACATGTGATTACATTTTCACGCAGTTTGGGTGCATAGATCCTGAGAAATCAGTACCCAGAACAACCACCTCTGGCCGTAATAACGGCCTTGATACGCCTGGGCATTGAGTCAAACAGAGCTTGGATGGCGTGAATAGGTACAGTTGCCCATGCAGCTTCAACACGATTCCACAGTTCATCAAGAGTAGTGACTAGCGTATTGTGACGAGCCAGTTGCTCGGCCACCATTGACCAGACGTTTTCAGTTGGTGAGAGATCTGGAGAATGTGCTGGCCAGGGCGGCAGTCGAACATTTTCTGTATCCAGAAAGGCCCGTACAGGACCTGCAACATGCGGTCGTGCATTATCCTTCTGAAATGTAGGGTTTCGCAGGGATCGAATGAAAAGTAGAGCCACGGGTCGTAACACATCTGAAATGTAACGTACACTGTTCAAAGTGCCGTCAATGCGAACAAGAGATGACCGAGACGTGTAACCAATGGCACCCCATACCATCACGCCGGGTGATACGCAAGTATGGCGATGACGAATACACGCTTCCAATGTGCGTTCACCGCGAGGTCGCCAAACACGGATGCGACCATCATGATGCTGTAAACAGAACCTGGATTCATCCGAAAAAATGACGTTTTGCCATTCGTGCACCCAGGTTCGTCGTTGAGTACACCGTCGCAGGCTCTCCTGTCTGTGATGCAGCGTCAAGGGTAACCGCAGTCATGGTCTCCGAGCTGATAGTCCATGCTGCTGCAAACGTCGTCGAACTGTTCCTGCAGATGGTTGTTGTCTTGCAAATGTCCCCATCTGTTGACTCAGGGATCGAGACGTGGCTGCACGATCCGTTACAGCCAAGCAGATAAGATGGCTGTCATCTCGACTGCTAGTGATACGAGGCCGTTGGGATTCAGCGCGGTGTCCCGTATTACCTTCCTGAACCCACCAGTTCCATATTCTGCTAACAGTCATTGGATCTCGACCAACGCGAGCAGCAATGTCGCGATACGATAAACTGCAATCGCTATAGGCTACAATCCGACCTTTATCAAAGTCGTAAACGTGATGGTACGCATTTCTCCTCCTTACACGAGGCATCACAAGAACGTTTCACCAGGCAACGCCGGTCAACTGCTGTTTGTGTATGAGAAATCGGTTGGAAACTTTCCTCATATCAGCACGTTGTAGGTGTCGCCACCGGCGCCAGCCTTGTGTGAATGCTCTGAAAAGCTAATCATTTGCATATCACAGCATATTCTTCCTGTCGGTTAAATTTCACGTCTGTAGCACGCCATCTTCGTGGTGTAGCAATTTGAATGGCCAGTAGTGTAGTTTAAATTCGAAACAAATAAAAGTAGTTGTGATGTCATTGATGACAGTTTCATTTCTACATACATTCTATATACAATAACATACCGAGTGTCATGAACCGATGTGGAAACAATAGTTCCACCTGTACCCAAAGAATCATATACTTTTGGGTTGCACAGTACAGTGGTTATTTGTTTTATTAATATTGCGTAGGGAAAGAACAGGTAATGGGAATTGCAAACTTAAGCCCACTTCTTGCTTACAATTCCCATGTAGGCTATCAATACTCACAATGAAATATGTTTAAAATCAACCGTGAACCTTTACAGCTGCAACTAAGTGATCCAAAATCGGAATTTTGTTACAGTAATTGATGTTGATCATATTGTGAGGTGCGCAAACAGACAAAACATCTGAACTGTCTTCTCAAGCCCAGGATGTTAAACAGACATTCTAGATAAATATGAACCTGGTCCTGTAGTGCAGCTAATATTAGGTGCAATTAGAAATGCTGCTGTCACATAACTAGAATACATAAATTAACAAAAGTGAAAGTTTGGGATATATTTTCTAGAAAGACAAAACAGCTATTCCCTTTTTCATTCTACATATAATTTATCAACTGTGCTTTCAGGGGTCAAGTGATACACAACAATCATGTTCAGCAAAATATTTCTCTCTTGGACATACTGAATTGGCGATTATTAAAATCTTTATCTCTACATATGAAAAATTTTATCACTGGAAAGAATGAACAAAAATTTCCATCAGCTAAATTGCGTCTACGGTATGGCGTAATGCCCTGAGTTGGTGGAGAAAAAGTTTACTTTGTGAACCAATGAAAAACTCTCACGTACTCAATGTGAGGGTAGGTTAGTATCCTAGCTTTTGGTAATCAATGGTCAAAGCGTACGCAAGTTGGAGTGAGCAGAATCTCCACTCGACATTTACTGTGGCCTAATGCGCGATAGTACTTCACCAAGCGGGCTCTGCAGTGGCGTTGTCTCCGTAATGGATCTGAAACGCTAATTCCCTACTCTGGCCTTGCTGGATTCACTCAGTCTCAACTTTCCTGCGTTCCGTAGAACGTTAATTTTTCCCTAGTCGAAATAATTTCTATTGCACTCTCGTTAAGGATTAGAGCAACATGCACAATTTCTTTGCCCTCAAAAGTTTCCGCACGAATAATTAACTACCTCTTTGTTATCTGTTGCCGTAATATGTGAAGCATATCGTGCACACTTCGCAGAAGCAAAGCTCTCAACACCCTCGCTTTTTTCCACACACTTGTGCGGTCCGCTGCGAGACGAGAGAGATTTCTAGAAATTTTAGTTCTCAAAATGCTTTTATATAATGGGGATCTCCCCACCGGGTCGCGTCTGCGTCGCCTAGTGTGGCTGCAGCCAATCGCCGTCTCGTAAGAGATGAATTTTATTTTCGTTGCTGGGTCGCCGCCTAGTCCTGTTAAAGCTGTCCAGCCACTTACCCTCAGTACCTGCCGTATTTATGTTAAAAGGAATCAGTATTGTTCTGGCCTTATCTCTTTCTGCACTGAAGCTCACCGTTGTCTTGTTAAGTCGGGTTTCCCATTGCCATTAACCACCTGCTCAGTTCGTCTCCAAAATACGTTTCACTTTAACTTACTTATGCATGCCTCTGTCCTTATATTGGCAGATATTGTTTTCTTAGTTTCCGGTACATGAGATTACTGCAATTGCTTTTTGTTGATATAATATAGTCATTATTTTCTGAGGATGCCATACTGCATCGTACTGTCATTATGTGTCAAGCTCATACTGTATCGTACTGTTGTTATGGATCAAGCTCATGTAAGGTCCTTAAATCCGAATGCCTTACAATATGATAGCAATTGGGAACTAACACTAACATGAATGATTAATTGAAATGACAATACAAAGCTCAATGTTTTGTGAAAAAGATAAACTTACTTATTAATAACATTAGTCAACACGCATCAACTTCGGTGACTGGCGTCCTGTCCTTATCACGTTTTTGTTGCATTTCTATATAGTGAGCACTATGTTTCTCTCATAATAAAAAAAACGCGTATTTAATTTCAATAATGCAGAAGGATCGAGAGCATTATGAAGATTTTACTGTGGTCGTTCATGATTTTGTTCCATAACCTTGAAAAAATTTGGAGAATAAGGAAAAAACAAAGAACTGTGTAGCAAGAATTGAATTTCTCGAAGCCACCTGTTCTTAAAAGGATATGACCTTTTTATGTCTTATTTATCAACAATGACACAAAAACTTAATTTCGTGTGTAAGTAACACTCGGAGTTACCATTTATTGGGGTATTCCTCTTTCCCAAGTTCTAATCTGAAGCGAGTTCACCCCAGCTGTTGGTGGGAGACCGGCATTACTCATTTGTCAGAGATAAAGGACGTCTTTTTATGTGTGTTGAAACTTGTGACTTCCGTGGGAATCGAACACGACACCTTCGTCACACTGTGCAAGAAGCAATCTACCACACCACAAACACCACAAAAAAATATTACAGGAAAATAAGGACTTGTCGACGATCGACTTATATTGAAATTAGTCGAGGGTTCGAGCCCACTATTTCCTTTATTTTTTAAACTGCTAAAAATATCAGTCTCACGGAAGAGCAAAAATGATTTTCTATTTATCAAATGTCATTTGTTACTTGATGTTCTAGTATTGTTCCTGTGGTGACATTGTATAGGGTGTGTATTTGAAGGCTATGAAGATTGCTGTGTGTTAGGAAACGTAACGTGGAATGGATTAAGTCTAACATGTCGACATTTTGCTTAGTTTGTAGATTGTAGGTGGACGGAGGCGGCGGATGCATATCCTAACATTTGTGCCGTTTGAAGTAGGATCGTTTTGACGTGAGTTATTCGCCATATTGAACGGGAAAGATTCAAAATTCTGGGAAGAAAGGAAGGTAGGAAGATTAGGGTTTGACGTCCCAAGGGGCGTAATGGACGGAAGCACATCATTAATCAATCACGCCGAGAAAACCCGAGACATTACATTACTAGCCACTGTTGATAGCTTGCTGCGCCATCTTATTCACGGAATTCCAAGTAACGTAAGCACAGATCCTTTCTACTGTGTCAGAAATATCTAACTAATTTATTTGAATTATGGTATCTCTGGTCTACGAGCTGTCTCCATTCAGTGAAACTATGATGACAAAGATGTAGAAAAGCATGAGTCAGTCGTGAAGAGCTTAAATCGCTGTAGGAAAAGTGAAGTTGGAGATCAGTAACCAAGAGGCGAGGGGTCCCACGAATTCTATCTCCAAAAGTAGCTATGAGCTGGTCACTATTCGTTCCATTTTTTATACTCTTCTTCAAGGCTTAAAATGGGCTGTTTGAACTGTGGCCCTCTGTAGAGTTGTGCTTCTCTTTAGACGGTTCCCAAATGAACTGGTAGTGTGTGATGGGCTTCCCAATTGGAAATGAATGAATTGGAGGGCATTACCAGTTCAAGCATTTGCCTTACGACAAAGGCTAACCTCCCCAAAATCTTGGTCGGAATTGGGACTGGAAATAATTTTAATTTATTTCTGGGACAATGCTGTCCATTGTCTACAATGGACAGCATATGTACATAGGATGGTCCATTGATCGTGACCAGGCCAAATATATCACGAAATAAATGGCAAACGAAAAAACTACAAAGAACGAAACTTGTCTAGCTTCAAGGGGGAAACCAGATGGCGCTATGGTTGCCCCGCTAGATGGCGCTGCCATAAGTCAAATGGATATCAACTGATCAACTGCGTTATTTTAAATATGAAGCCCCATTTTTTATTACATATCCGTGTAGTGCGTAAAGAAATATGAATGTTTTAGTAGGACCACAGTTTTCACTTTTTGATAGATGGCGCTGTAATAGTCACAAACATATGGCTCACAATTTTAGACTAACAGTTGGTAACAGGTAGGTTTTTTAAATTAAAATACAGAACGTAGGTACGTTTGAACATTTTATTTCGGTTGTTCCAATGTGATACATGTATCTTTGTGAACTTATCATTTCTGAGAACGCATGCTATTACAGCGTGATTGCCTGTAAATACCACATTAATGCAATAAATGCTCAAAATGATGTCCGTCAACCTCAATGCATTTAGCAATACGTGTAACGACAGCTAGTAGTTCGCCTTCTGTAATGTTCGCACATGCATTGACAATGCGCTGACGCATGTTGTCAGGCGTTGTCGGTGGATCACGATAGGAAATATCCTTCAACTTTCCCCACAAAAAGAAATCCGGGGACGTCAGATCCGGTGAACGTGCGGGCCAATCCACCTGTCATGAAATATGCTATTCAATACCGCTTCAATCGCACGCGAGCTATGTGTCGGACATCCATCATATTGGACTTACATCGCCATTCTGTCATGCAGTGAAACGTCTTGTAGTAACATCGGTAGAACATTACGTAGGAAATCAGCATACACTGCACCCTTTAGATTGCCATCGATAAAGTGGGGCCAATTATGCTCCCTCCCATAACGCCGCACCATACATTAAACCGCCACGGTCACTGATGTTCCACTTGTCGAGCCATCGTGGCTTTTCCGTTGCCCAATAATGCATATTATGCCGGTTCACGTTACCGCTGTTCGTGAATGACGCTTCGTCGCTAAATCGAACGCGTGCAAAGATTCTGTCATCGTCCCGTAATTTCTCTTGTGCCCAGTGGCAGAACTGTACATGAGTTCAAAGTCGTCGCCATGCAACTCCTGGTGCATGGAAATATGGTACGGGTGCAATCGATGTTGATGTAGCATTCTCAACACCGACGTTTTTGAGATTCCCGATTCTCGCGCAATTTGTCTGCTACTGATGTGAGGATTAGCCGCGACAGCAGTTAAAACAGCTACTTGGGCATCATAATTAGTTGCAGGTAGTGGTTGACGTTTCACATGTGGCTGAACACTTCCTGTTTTCTTAAATAACGTAACTATCTGGCGAACGGTCCGGACACTTGGACGATGTCGTCCAGGATACCGAGCAGCTAACACAGCACACGCCCGTTGGGCATTTTGATCACAATAGCCATACACGAACACGATATCGACCTTTTCCGCAATTGGTCAACGGTCCATTTTAACACGGGTAATGTATCACGAAGCAAATACCGTCCGCACTGACGGAATGTTGCGTGCTACCACCTACTTATACGTTCGTGACTATTACAGCGCCATCTATCACAAAGCGAAAAAAGTGGTCCAACTAAAACATTCATATTTCTTTACGTACTACACGAATATGTAATAAAAATGGGGGTTCCTATTTAAAAAAACGTAGTTGATATCCGTTTGACCTATGGCAGCGCCATCTAGCGGGCCAACCATAGCGCCATCTGGTTTCCCCCTTCAAGCTAGACAAGTTTCGTCCTTTGTAGTTTTTTCGTTTGACGCTTATTTCGTGAGATATTTGGCCGGGTCACTATCAATGGACCACCCTTTATACACACACACATATATACAGGGTGAGTCACCTAACATTACCGCTGGATATATTTCGTAAACCACATCAAATACTGACGAATCGATTCCACAGACCGAACGTGGGGAGAGGGGCTAGTGTAATTGGTTAATACAAACCACAAAAAAAAGCACGGAAGTATGTTTTTTAACACAAACCTACATTTTTTTAAATGAAACCCCGTTAGTTTTGTTAGCACATCTGAACATATAAACAAATACGTAATCAGTGCCGTTTGTTGCATTGTAAAATGTTAATTACATCCGGAGATATTGTAACCTTGACGCTTGAGTACCACTCCTCCGCTGTTCGATCGTGTGTATCGGAGAGCGCCGAATTACGTAGGGATCCAAAGGAAATGGTGATGGACCTTAGGTACAGAAGAGACTGGAACAGCACATTACGTCCACATGCTAAAACCTTTTTATTGGTCTTTTTCACTGACGCACATGTACATTACCATGAGGGGTGAGGTACACGTACACACGGGGTTTCCGTATTCAATTACGGAGTGGAATAGAGTGTGTCCCGACATGTCAGGCCAATAGATGTTCAATATGGTGGCCATCATTTGCTGCACAGAATTGCAATCTCTGGCGTAATGAATGTCGTACACGCCGCAGTACATCTGGTGTAATGTCGCCGCAGGCCGCCACAATACGTTGTTTCATATCCCCTGGGGTTGTAGGCACATCACGATACACATTCTCCTTTAACGTACCCCACAGAAAGAAGTCCAGAGGTGTAAGATCAGGAGAACGGGCTGGCCAATTTATGCGTCCTCCACGTCCTATGAAACGCCCGTCGAACATCCTGTCAAGGGTCAGCCTAGTGTTAATTGCGGAATGTGCAGGTGTACCATCATGCTGATACCACATACGTCAACGCGTTTCCAGTGGGACATTTTCGAGCAACGTTGGCAGATCATTCTGTAGAAACGCGATGTATGTTGCAGCTGTTTGGGCCCCTGCAATGAAGTGAGGACCAATGAGGTGGTCGCCAATGATTCCGCACCATACGTCTACAGTCCACGGTCGCTGTCGCTCTACCTGTCTGAGGCAGCGAGGATTGTCCACGGACCAGTAATGCATGTTTCGTAGATTCACTGCCCCGTGGTTTGTGAAACCCGCTTCATCGGTAAACAGGTAGAACTGCAACGCATTCTCTGTTAATGCCCATTGACAGAATTGCACTCGATGATTAAAGTCATCACCATGTAATTGCTGATGTAGCGACACATGAAACGGGTGAAAGCGGTGACGATGCAGTATGCGCATGACACTACTTTGACTCAGTCCACCGGCTCTCGCAATGTCCCGTGTACTCATGTGTGGGTTCATGGCAACAGCAGCTAACACACCAACTGCACCCACTTCTCCTGTGACGGGCCTGTTACGGACCCGTTTGCGTGCTACCACCATACCTGTTGCATACAGTTGGCGGTAGATATTTTGCAATGTGCGGCACGTTGGATGCTCTCTGCCCGGGTACCGTTCTGCATACACCCTGCAGGCTTCAGCTGCATTTCGTCGACACTCGCCATAGATGAGTATCATCTACGCCTTTTCAGAGTTCGAATACACCATGGTCACAGTTCCTACAACACTACACTATCACAGACGTCTGGTAACACAGTGTACTACAGTTGGTCTGCGTGCGGAGACGAATGCAGAATAACAATAGCAGCAAGCGCTACATGCCGACACTGCGACAGCTAGACCAAACCACAACAGTGCACTACAGCCGCACTCGTAAACACGGTCGTCATCGTAAACATGTCCCTGCAGATGCTGCTCGCCGACCGTGTCCCGTGTTTGTTACAACACGCAACTGAACGTCGGAGGTTTCAAGCGTCAACTTAAGGTTACAATATCTCCGGATGTAATTAACATTTTACAATGCAAAAAACGGCACTAATTACGTATTTGCTTATATGTTCAGATGTGCTAACAAAACTAACGTGGTTCCACTTAAAAAAACGTAGGTTTGTATTAAAAAACATACTTCCGCGCATTTTTGTATGGTTTGTATTAAACAATTACACTAGCCCCTCTCCTCACGTTCGGTCTGTGGAATCGGTTCGTCAGTATCTGATGTGGTTTACGAAATATATCCAGCTATATATATGGCCGGTGTGGGAACGGATAGTAATCTTACCTCAAGGTCACAGAAAAGGACTTCCAGTGTTAGGTTACACTCGTGTGCTACTTATAGGGAAGGTCAATGCCCCCTCCCCTCCCCCCCTTGGGGAAGTGATCAAGGTCACATCTACTCCTCCTCTCCCCCGTCCCCTCCCCCCTGGACCAGTAGGAAGGCTGGACCAATAGGAATATAGTTCTCCCCTCCCCTTTATTATATTGTGAATACAGCTGCCCGAGGCCCCTCAGTTGAGGTCTGATCTTCATAGTGAAAGAATGAAGCACCAGCAGGGACCAACCAGCACCCCAAGATATAAGAAGAATAATACAGTAAGATTTGAAAGTAAGTATCTCATAATATTATAATTATTAATATTATTAATAAATATAATTAGTTATACTTATGGCTTTTTTTTCAACACTGCAACACGTTCCTCGTCCAGTAGCAGCAGATCTGAGGGACAAGGACACTCACATACAGTTGGCTGCACTGCCACAGCAGCAGTCCACAGATGGTCTTCCTGAGTTAGCTCGCCGGCCGCTGTGGCTGAGCGGTTCTAGGCACTTCAGTCTGGAACCGCGCGACCGCTACGGTCGCAGGTTCGAATCCTGCCTCGGGCATGGATATGTGTGATGACCTTAGGTTAATTAGGTTTAAGTAGTTCTAAGTTCTAGGGGACTGATGATCTCAGATGTTAAGTCCCATAGCGATCAGAGCCATTTGAACCATTTTGAGTTAGCGGACCTGAAGTCGCTCGACTATACGGTACCTACGGTACCACCGCCATAGCCACAGTAGAAACAGCAGCAGCCGCTGTTGCAACTATCTCCGCTCACTGAGCCACAGGCAAATGCCTCAAGAGTACTACTGTTCGCTAGTACTCATAATGTGACTGCAGGTGGATCCAACTGCAATAATGTAGGCCTGGCACTAGACTGTGGTGATTGAATGTTGAAACCGTGCAATGCGTCAGCCCCCAAGTTCAATATTCGTGGTACGAATCGGAACATCTGTGTAATATGATGGGATGTGTAAAGAATAAGATGACAGACGAATGTGATCCACCCGTTACTCGTACAGACATTCATTTGTATGGCCCTAAAGTCTCCATAGTTGATATGTAGGGTGAGGAAATGCTAGAATTGATGCGCGCATATACACACATCAAAAAAAGTTTGGCATCACCTCGGTTCCGAGAGTTTCGGAACCTGTACAGAAAATTGAAATAGAGTTCAACATAAACATCATTTCCGCCCTTTTTATTGCTCATGAAAACCACACATTGCATGTTATACCACCATACAGCGAGACCTACAGAGGTGGTGGTCCAGTTTGCTGTACACACCGGTACCTCAAATACCCAGTAGCACGTCCTCTTGCATTGGTGCGTGCCTGTATTCGTCGTGACATACTATCCACGAGTACATCAAGGCACTGTTGGTCCTTATTGTCCCACTCCTCAATGGCGATTCAGTGTAGATTCCTCAGAGTGGTTGGAGAGTCACGTCGTCTATAAACAGTCCTTTCCAATCTATCCCAGGCATGTTTGATAGGGTTCATGTCTGGAGAATATACAGACCACTCTAGTCGATCAATGTCGTTATCCTGAAGGAAGTCATTCACAAGATGTGCACGACGGGGGCGCGACGAAAGCCTCGCCAATTCTTTCTTTTCTTTCTTTTGCTACTGCGTTTAACCCGCATTGCGCAGGGTCGGCAGGGTTAAGTACGGAATTGGCATGGTTAACTTTAAGGGGTGGCCAGATGTCCTTCCTGCCGCCACCCGATACCCCCCCCCCCCCCCCCCCAGGACGGAAATAGTGTACCCCAACTGTCTGCGTCTAGTGTAAATCGTGAAATAATGTAAATGTGTTTCAAATGTCTGCGAGTCGTGTAACTGAGGCGGGACGTGGGGACCAGCCCGGTATTAACATAGGAGGATGTGGAAAACCGCCTATAACCACATCCAGGCTGGCTGACACACCGGCCGTCGTCGGTAATCCGCCGGGAGGATTCGATCAGGGGCCGGCGCGCCTACCCAAGTCCAGGAAGCAGCGCGTTAGCGCTCTCGGCTACCCTGTCGGGTGGCGAATGCATCGCCAATATGCTGCCGCTATGGTTGCACTATCGGTCGGAGGGTAGCATTCACGTATCGTTTCCATGACCACCAGCGGCGTACGTCGGCCCCACACAAATGCCACCAGACAACCTCCACCTTGCTGCACTCGCTGGACAGTGTGTCTAAGGCGTTCAGCTTGACCGAGTTGCCTCCATACACGTTCCGACGATTGTCTGGTTGAAAGCATATGCGACAGTCATCGGTGAAGAGAACGTGATGCCAATCCTGAGCAGTCCATTCGGCATGTTGTTGGGCCCATCTGTAATGTGCTGCATGGTGTCGTGGTTGCAAAGACGGACCTCGTCATGGACGTCGGGAGTGAAGTTGAGCATCATGCAACCTATTGGGCACAGTTTGAGTCGTAACACGACGTCCTGTGGCTGCACGAAAAGCATTATTTAACATGGTGGTGTTTCTGTCAGGGTTCCTTCGAGCCATAATCCGTACGTAGCTTTCATCCACTGCAGTAGTAGCCCTTGGGCGGCCTGAGCGAGGCATGTCATCGACAGTTCCTGTCTCTCTCTATCTCCTCCATGTCCGAACAACATTGCTGTTGTTCACTCCGAGACGTCAGAATACTTTCCTTGTTGAGAGCTCTTCCTGGCACAAAATAATAATACGGACGCGATCGAATCGCGCTATTGACCGTCTAGGCATGGCTGAACTACAGACAATACAAGCTGTGTACCTCTTTCTTGACGATGTGGAACGGCCGGCCGCGGTGGCCGAGCGGTTCTAGGCGCTTCAGTCCGGAACCGCGCGACTGCTACGGTCGTAGGTGCGAATCCTGCCTTGGGCATGGATGTGTGTGATATTCTTAGGTTAGTTAGGTTTAAGTAGTTCTAAGTTCTAGGAGACTGATGACCTCAGATGTTAAGTCCCATAGTGCTCAGAGCCATTTGAACCATTTTGTACCCAAAGAATCATATACTTTTGGGTTGCACAGTACAGTGGTTATTTGTTTTATTAATATTGCGTAGGGAAAGAACAGGTAATGGGAATTGCAAACTTAAGCCCACTTCTTGCTTACAATTCCCATGTAGGCTATCAATACTCACAATGAAATATGTTTAAAATCAACCGTGAACCTTTACAGCTGCAGCTAAGTGATCCAAAATCGGAATTTTGTTACAGTAATTGATGTTGATCGTATTGTGAGGTGCGCAAACAGACAAAACATCTGAACTGTCTTCTCAAGCCCAGGGTGTTAAACAGACATTCTAGATAAATATGAACCTGGTCCTGTAGTGCAGCTAATATTAGGTGCAATTAGAAATGCTGCTGTCACATAACTAGAATACATAAATTAACAAAAGTGAAAGTTTGGGATATATTTTCTAGAAAGACAAAACAGCTATTCCCTTTTTCATTCTACATATAATTTATCAACTGTGCTTTCAGGGGTCAAGTGATACACAACAATCATGTTCAACAAAATATTTCTCTCTTGGACATACTGAATTGGCGATTATTAAAATCTTTATCTCTACATATGAAAAATTTTATCACTGGAAAGAATGAACAAAAATTTCCATCAGCTAAATTACGTCTTCGGTATGGCGTAATGCCCTGAGTTGGTGGAGAAAAAGTTTACTTTGTGAACCAATGAAAAACTCTCACGTACTCAATGTGAGGGTAGGTTAGTATCCTAGCTTTTGGCAATCAATGGTCAAAGCGTACGCAAGTTGGAGTGAGCAAAATCTCCACTCGACATTTACTGTGGCCTAATGCGCGATAGTACTTCACCAAGCGGGCTCTGCAGTGGCGTTGTCTCCGTAATGGATCTGAAACGCTAATTCCCTACTCTGGCCTTGCTGGATTCACTCAGTCTCAACTTTCCTACGTTCCGTAGAACGTTAATTTTTCCCTAGTCGAAATAATTTCTATTGCACTCTCGTTAAGGATTAGAGCAACATGCACAATTTCTTTGCCCTCAAAAGTTTCCGCACGAATAATTAACTACCTCTTTGTTATCTGTTGCCGTAATATGTGAAGCATATCGTGCACACTTCGCAGAAGCAAAGCTCTCAACACCCTCGCTTTTTTCCACACACTTGTGCGGTCCGCTGCGAGACGAGAGAGATTTCTAGAAATTTTAGTTCTCAAAATGCTTTTATATAATGGGGATCTCCCCACCGGGTCGCCTCTGCGTCGCCTAGTGTGGCTGCAGCCAATCGCCGTCTCGTAAGAGATGAATTTTATTATCGTTGCTGGGTCGCCGCCTAGTCCTGTTAAAGCTGTCCAGCCACTTACCCTCAGTACCTGCCGTATTTATGTTAAAAGGAATCAGTATTGTTCTGGCCTTATCTCTTTCTGCACTGAAGCTCGCCGTTGTCTTGTTAAGTCGGGTTTCCCATTGGCATTAACCACCTGCTCAGTTCGTCTCCAAAATACGTTTCACTTTAACTTACTTATGCATGCCTCTGTCCTTATATTGGCAGATATTGTTTTCTTAGTTTCCGGTACATGAGATTACTGCAATTGCTTTTTGTTGATATAATATAGTCATTATTTTCTGAGGATGCCATACTGCATCGTACTGTCATTATGTGTCAATCTCATACTGTATCGTACTGTTGTTATGGATCAAGCTCATGTAAGGTCCTTAAATCCGAATGCCTTACAATATGATAGCAATTGGGAACTAACACTAACATGAATGATTAATTGAAATGACAATACAAAGCTCAATGTTTTGTGAAAAAGATAAACTTACTTATTAATAACATTAGTCAACACGCATCAACTTCGGTGACTGGCGTCCTGTCCTTATCACGTTTTTGTTGCATTTCTATATAGTGAGCACTATGTTTCTCTCATAATAAAAAAAACGCGTATTTAATTTCAATAATGCAGAAGGATCGAGAGCATTATGAAGATTTTACTGTGGTCGTTCATGATTTTGTTCCATAACCTTGAAAAAATTTGGAGAATAAGGAAAAAACAAAGAACTGTGTAGCAAGAATTGAATTTCTCGAAGCCACCTGTTCTTAAAAGGATATGACCTTTTTATGTCTTATTTATCAACAATGACAAAAAAACTTAATTTCGTGTGTAAGTAACACTCGGAGTTACCATTTATTGGGGTATTCCTCTTTCCCAAGTTCTAATCTGAAGCGAGTTCACCCCAGCTGTTGGTGGGAGCCCGGCATTACTCATTTGTCAGAGATAAAGGACGTCTTTTTATGTGTGTTGAAACTTGTGACTTCCGTGGGAATCGAACACGACACCTTCGTCACACTGTGCAAGAAGCAATCTACCACACCACAAACACCACAAAAAAATATTACAGGAAAATAAGGACTTGTCGACGATCGACTTATATTGAAATTAGTCGAGGGTTCGAGCCCACTATTTCCTTTATTTTTTAAACTGCTAAAAATATCAGTCTCACGGAAGAGCAAAAATGATTTTCTGTTTATCAAACGTCATTTGTTACTTGATGTTCTAGTATTGTTCCTGTGGTGACATTGTATAGGGTGTGTATTTGAAGGCTATGAAGATTGCTGTGTGTTAGGAAACGTAACGTGGAATGGATTAAGTCTAACATGTCGACATTTTGCTTAGTTTGTACATTGTAGGTGGACGGAGGCGGCGGATGCATATCCTAACATTTGTGCCGTTTGAAGTAGGATCGTTTTGACGTGAGTTATTCGCCATATTGAACGGGAAAGATTCAAAATTCTGGGAAGAAAGGAAGGTAGGAAGATTAGGGTTTGACGTCCCAAGGGGTGTAATGGACGGAAGCACATCATTAATCAATCACGCCGAGAAAACCCGAGACATTACATTACTAGCCACTGTTGATAGCTTGCTGCGCCATCTAATTCACGGAATTCCAAGTAACGTAAGCACAGATCCTTTCTACTGTGTCAGAAATATCTAACTAATTTATTTGAATTATGGTATCTCTGGTCTACGAGCTGTCTCCATTCAGTGAAACTATGATGACAAAGATGTAGAAAAGCATGAGTCAGTCGTGAAGAGCTTAAATCGCTGTAGGAAAAATGAAGTTGGAGATCAGTAACCAAGAGGCGAGGGGTCCCACGAATTCTATCTCCAAATGTAGCTATGTGCTGGTCACTATTCGTTCCATTTTTTATACTCTTCTTCAAGGCTTAAAATGGGCTGTTTGAACTGTGGCCCTCTGTAGAGTTGTGCTTCTCTTTAGACGGTTCCCAAATGAACTGGTAGTGTGTGATGGGCTTCCCAATTGGAAATGAATGAATTGGAGGGCATTACCAGTTCAAGCATTTGCCTTACGACAAAGGCTAACCTCCCCAAAATCTTGGTCGGAATTGGGACTGGAAATAATTTTAATTTATTTCTGGGACAATGCTGTCCATTGTCTACAATGGACAGCATATGTATATAGGATGGTCCATTGATCGTGACCAGGCCAAATATATCACGAAATAAGCGGCAAACGAAAAAACTACAAAGAACGAAACTTGTCTAGCTTGAAGGGGGAAACCAGATGGCGCTATGGTTGCCCCGCTAGATGGCGCTGCCATAGGTCAAATGGATATCAACTGATCAACTGCGTTTTTTTTAAATATGAAGCCCCATTTTTTATTACATATCCGTGTAGTGTGTAAAGAAATATGAATGTTTTAGTTGGACCACTTTTTTCACTTTTTGATAGATGGCGCTGTAATAGTCACAAACATATGGCTCACAATTTTAGACGAACAGTTGGTAACAGGTAGGTTTTTTAAATTAAAATACAGAACGTAGGTACGTTTGAACATTTTATTTCGGTTGTTCCAATGTGATACATGTATCTTTGTGAACTTATCATTTCTGAGAACGCATGCTATTACAGCGTGATTGCCTGTAAATACCACATTAATGCAATAAATGCTCAAAATGATGTCCGTCAACCTCAATGCATTTAGCAATACGTGTAACGACAGCTAGTAGTTCGCCTTCTGTAATGTTCGCACATGCATTGACAATGCGCTGACGCATGTTGTCAGGCGTTGTCGGTGGATCACGATAGGAAATATCCTTCAACTTTCCCCACAAAAAGAAATCCGGGGACGTCAGATCCGGTGAACGTGCGGGCCAATCCACCTGTCATGAAATATGCTATTCAATACCGCTTCAATCGCACGCGAGCTATGTGTCGGACATCCATCATATTGGACTTACATCGCCATTCTGTCATGCAGTGAAACGTCTTGTAGTAACATCGGTAGAACATTACGTAGGAAATCAGCATACACTGCACCCTTTAGATTGCCATCGATAAAGTGGGGCCAATTATGCTCCCTCCCATAACGCCGCACCATACATTAAACCGCCACGGTCACTGATGTTCCACTTGTCGAGCCATCGTGGCTTTTCCGTTGCCCAATAATGCATATTATGCCGGTTTACGTTACCGCTGTTGGTGAATGACGCTTCGTCGCTAAATCGAACGCGTGCAAAGATTCTGTCATCGTCCCGTAATTTCTCTTGTGCCCAGTGGCAGAACTGTACATGAGTTCAAAGTCGTCGCCATGCAACTCCTGGTGCATGGAAATATGGTACGGGTGCAATCGATGTTGATGTAGCATTCTCAACACCGACGTTTTTGAGATTCCCGATTCTCGCGCAATTTGTCTGCTACTGATGTGAGGATTAGCCGCGACAGCAGTTAAAACAGCTACTTGGGCATCATAATTAGTTGCAGGTAGTGGTTGACGTTTCACATGTGGCTGAACACTTCCTGTTTTCTTAAATAACGTAACTATCTGGCGAACGGTCCGGACACTTGGACGATGTCGTCCAGGATACCGAGCAGCAAACACAGCACACGCCCGTTGGGCATTTTGATCACAATAGCCATACACGAACACGATATCGACCTTTTCCGCAATTGGTCAACGGTCCATTTTAACACGGGTAATGTATCACGAAGCAAATACCGTCCGCACTGACGGAATGTTGCGTGCTACCACCTACTTATACGTTCGTGACTATTACAGCGCCATCTATCACAAAGCGAAAAAAGTGGTCCAACTAAAACATTCATATTTCTTTACGTACTACACGAATATGTAATAAAAATGGGGGTTCCTATTTAAAAAAACGTAGTTGATATCCGTTTGACCTATGGCAGCGCCATCTAGCGGGCCAACCATAGCGCCATCTGGTTTCCCCCTTCAAGCTAGACAAGTTTCGTCCTTTGTAGTTTCTTCGTTTGACGCTTATTTCGTGAGATATTTGGCCGGGTCACTATCGATGGACCACACACATATATACAGGGTGAGTCACCTAACATTACCGCTGGATATATTTCGTAAACCACATCAAATACTGACGAATCGATTCCACAGACCGAACGTGGGGAGAGGGGCTAGTGTAATTGGTTAATACAAACCACAAAAAAAAGCACGGAAGTATGTTTTTTAACACAAACCTACATTTTTTTAAATGAAACCCCGTTAGTTTTGTTAGCACATCTGAACATATAAACAAATACGTAATCAGTGCCGTTTGTTGCATTGTAAAATGTTAATTACATCCGGAGATATTGTAACCTTGACGCTTGAGTACCACTCCTCCGCTGTTCGATCGTGTGTATCGGAGAGCGCCGAATTACGTAGGGATCCAAAGGGAACGGTGATGGACCTTAGGTACAGAAGAGACTGGAACAGCACATTACGTCCACATGCTAAAACCTTTTTATTGGTCTTTTTCACTGACGCACATGTACATTACCATGAGGGGTGAGGTACACGTACACACGTGGTTTCCGTTTTCAATTACGGAGTGGAATAGAGTGTGTCCCGACATGTCAGGCCAATAGATGTTCAATGGGGTGGCCATCATTTGCTGCACACAATTGCAATCTCTGGCGTAATGAATGTCGTACACGCCGCAGTACATCTGGTGTAATGTCGCCGCAGGCCGCCACAATACGTTATTTCATATCCCCTGGGGTTGTAGGCACATCACGATACACATTCTCCTTTAACGTACCCCACAGAAAGAAGTCCAGAGGTGTAAGATCAGGAGAACGGGCTGGCCAATTTATGCGTCCTCCACGTCCTATGAAACGCCCGTCGAACATCCTGTCAAGGGTCAGCCTAGTGTTAATTGCGGAATGTGCAGGTGCACCATCATGCTGATACCACATACGTCAACGCGTTTCCAGTGGGACATTTTCGAGCAACGTTGGCAGATCATTCTGTAGAAACGCGATGTATGTTGCAGCTGTTTGGGCCCCTGCAATGAAGTGAGGACCAATGAGGTGGTCGCCAATGATTCCGCACCATACGTCTACAGTCCACGGTCGCTGTCGCTCTACCTGTCTGAGGCAGCGAGGATTGTCCACGGACCAGTAATGCATGTTTCGTAGATTCACTGCCCCGTGGTTTGTGAAACCCGCTTCATCGGTAAACAGGTAGAACTGCAACGCATTCTCTGTTAATGCCCATTGACAGAATTGCACTCGATGATTAAAGTCATCACCATGTAATTGCTGATGTAGCGACACATGAAACGGGTGAAAGCGGTGACGATGCAGTATGCGCATGACACTACTTTGACTCAGTCCACTGGCTCTCGCAATGTCCCGTGTACTCATGTGTGGGTTCATGGCAACAGCAGCTAACACACCAACTGCACCCACTTCTCCTGTGACGGGCCTGTTACGGACCCGTTTGCGTGCTACCACCATACCTGTTGCATACAGTTGGCGGTAGATATTTTGCAATGTGCGGCACGTTGGATGCTCTCTGTCCGGGTACCGTTCTGCATACACCCTGCAGGCTTCAGCTGCATTTCGTCGACACTCGCCATAGATGAGTATCATCTACGCCTTTTCAGAGTTCGAATACACCATGGTCACAGTTCCTACAACACTACACTATCACAGACGTCTGGTAACACAGTGTACTACAGTTGGTCTGCGTGCGGAGACGAATGCAGAATAACAATAGCAGCAAGCGCTACATGCGGACACTGCGACAGTTAGACCAAACCACAACAGTGCACTACAGCCGCACTCGTAAACACGGTCGTCATCGTAAACATGTCCCTGCAGATGCTGCTCGCCGACCGTGTCCCGTGTTTGTTACAACACGCAACTGAACGTCGGAGGTTTCAAGCGTCAACTTAAGGTTACAATATCTCCGGATGTAATTAACATTTTACAATGCAAAAAACGGCACTAATTACGTATTTGCTTATATGTTCAGATGTGCTAACAAAACTAACGTGGTTCCACTTAAAAAAAACGTAGGTTTGTATTAAAAAACATACTTCCGCGCATTTTTGTATGGTTTGTATTAAACAATTACACTAGCCCCTCTCCTCACGTTCGGTCTGTGGAATCGGTTCGTCAGTATCTGATGTGGTTTACGAAATATATCCAGCTATATATATGGCCGGTGTGGGAACGGATAGTAATCTTACCTCAAGGTCACAGAAAAGGACTTCCAGTGTTAGGTTACACTCGTGTGCTACTTATAGGGAAGGTCAATGCCCCCTCCCCCCCCCCCCTTGGGGAAGTGATCAAGGTCACATCTACTCCTCCTCTCCCCCGTCCCCTCCCCTGGACCAGTAGGAAGGCTGGACCAATAGGAATATAGTTCTCCCCTCCCCTTTATTATATTGTGAATACAGCTGCCCGAGGCCCCTCAGTTGAGGTCTGATCTTCATAGTGAAAGAATGAAGCACCAGCAGGGACCAACCAGCACCCCAAGATATAAGAAGAATAATACAGTAAGATTTGAAAGTAAGTATCTCATAATATTATAATTATTAATATTATTAATAAATATAATTAGTTATACTTATGGCTTTTTTTTCAACACTGCAACACGTTCCTCGTCCAGTAGCAGCAGATCTGAGGGACAAGGACACTCACATACAGTTGGCTGCACTGCCACAGCAGCAGTCCACAGATGGTCTTCCTGAGTTAGCTCGCCGGCCGCTGTGGCTGAGCGGTTCTAGGCACTTCAGTCTGGAACCGCGCGACCGCTACGGTCGCAGGTTCGAATCCTGCCTCGGGCATGGATATGTGTGATGACCTTAGGTTAATTAGGTTTAAGTAGTTCTAAGTTCTAGGGGACTGATGATCTCAGATGTTAAGTCCCATAGCGATCAGAGCCATTTGAACCATTTTGAGTTAGCGGACCTGAAGTCGCTCGACTATACGGTACCTACGGTACCACCGCCATAGCCACAGTAGAAACAGCAGCAGCCGCTGTTGCAACTATCTCCGCTCACTGAGCCACAGGCAAGTGCCTCAAAAGTACTACTGTTCGCTAGTACTCATAATGTGACTGCAGGTGGATCCAACTGCAATAATGTAGGCCTGGCACTAGACTGTGGTGATTGAATGTTGAAACCGTGCAATGCGTCAGCCCCCAAGTTCAATATTCGTGGTACGAATCGGAACATCTGTGTAATATGATGGGATGTGTAAAGAATAAGATGACAGACGAATGTGATCCATCCGTTACTCGTACAGACATTCATTTGTATGGCCCTAAAGTCTCCATAGTTGATATGTAGGGTGAGGAAATGCTAGAATTGATGCGCGCATATACACACATCAAAAAAAGTTTGGCATCACCTCGGTTCCGAGAGTTTCGGAACCTGTACAGAAAATTGAAATAGAGTTCAACATAAACATCATTTCCGCCCTTTTTATTGCTCATGAAAACCACACATTGCATGTTATACCACCATACAGCGAGACCTACAGAGGTGGTGGTCCAGTTTGCTGTACACACCGGTACCTCAAATACCCAGTAGCACGTCCTCTTGCATTGGTGCGTGCCTGTATTCGTCGTGACATACTATCCACGAGTACATCAAGGCACTGTTGGTCCTTATTGTCCCACTCCTCAATGGCGATTCAGTGTAGATTCCTCAGAGTGGTTGGAGAGTCACGTCGTCTATAAACAGTCCTTTCCAATCTATCCCAGGCATGTTTGATAGGGTTCATGTCTGGAGAATATACAGACCACTCTAGTCGATCAATGTCGTTATCCTGAAGGAAGTCATTCACAAGATGTGCACGACGGGGGCGCGACGAATGCCTCGCCAATTCTTTCTTTTCTTTCTTTTGCTACTGCGTTTAACCCGCATTGCGCAGGGTCGGCAGGGTTAAGTACGGAATTGGCATGGTTAACTTTAAGGGGTGGCCAGATGTCCTTCCTGCCGCCACCCGATACCCCCCCCCCCCCCTTCCCCCAGGACGGAAATAGTGTACCCCAACTGTCTGCGTCTAGTGTAAATCGTGAAATAATGTGAATGTGTTTCAAATGTCTGCGAGTCGTGTAACTGAGGCGGGACGTGGGGACCAGCCCGGTATTAACATAGGAGGATGTGGAAAACCGCCTATAACCACATCCAGGCTGGCTGACACACCGGCCGTCGTCGGTAATCCGCCGGGAGGATTCGATCAGGGGCCGGCGCGCCTACTCAAGTCCAGGAAGCAGCGCGTTAGCGCTCTCGGCTACCCTGTCGGGTGGCGAATGCATCGCCAATATGCTGCCGCTATGGTTGCACTATCGGTCGGAGGGTAGCATTCACGTATCGTTTCCATGACCACCAGCGGCGTACGTCGGCCCCACACAAATGCCACCAGGCAACCTCCACCTTGCTGCACTCGCTGGACAGTGTGTCTAAGGCGTTCAGCTTGACCGAGTTGCCTCCATACACGTTCCGACGATTGTCTGGTTGAAAGCATATGCGACAGTCATCGGTGAAGAGAACGTGATGCCAATCCTGAGCAGTCCATTCGGCATGTTGTTGGGCCCATCTGTAATGTGCTGCATGGTGTCGTGGTTGCAAAGACGGACCTCGTCATGGACGTCGGGAGTGAAGTTGAGCATCATGCAACCTATTGGGCACAGTTTGAGTCGTAACACGACGTCCTGTGGCTGCACGAAAAGCATTATTTAACATGGTGGTGTTTCTGTCAGGGTTCCTTCGAGCCATAATCCGTACGTAGCTTTCATCCACTGCAGTAGTAGCCCTTGGGCGGCCTGAGCGAGGCATGTCATCGACAGTTCCTGTCTCTCTCTATCTCCTCCATGTCCGAACAACATTGCTGTTGTTCACTCCGAGACGTCAGAATACTTTCCTTGTTGAGAGCCCTTCCTGGCACAAAATAATAATACGGACGCGATCGAATCGCGCTATTGACCGTCTAGGCATGGCTGAACTACAGACAATACAAGCTGTGTACCTCTTTCTTGACGATGTGGAACGGCCGGCCGCGGTGGCCGAGCGGTTCTAGGCGCTTCAGTCCGGAACCGCGCGACTGCTACGGTCGTAGGTTCGAATCCTGCCTTGGGCATGGATGTGTGTGATATTCTTAGGTTAGTTAGGTTTAAGTAGTTCTAAGTTCTAGGAGACTGATGACCTCAGATGTTAAGTCCCATAGTGCTCAGAGCCATTTGAATTTTTGATGTGGAATGACTGGAACTGATCGGCTGTCGGATCCTGTCTAATGCATGCATGCATGCATGCATGCATGCATGGTTGTTCACATCTTTGGGCGGGTTTAGTGACATTTCTGAACAGTCAATGGGAGTGTGTCTGTGATACAATATCCACAGTCAACGTCTTCCTTCAGAGGTTCTGGGAATCGGGATGATGTAAAACTTTTTTTGACGTGTGTACATGAAACGTACAGGTGTTGTGAATTTCGATGACATGTGCTGTCCATTATGAATCACTGCAGAAATACTGTGTATGTAAGATGCAGGGTATGCTATGAATATGTTGACTACTGGAGCAAAAATAGTGTAACTATCTACCAATTACAAAAATGTAAGTAGATTGTCAGTATGAGTTCAGGCCCAAATTCCAAGAACTAATAAGGGGAGGGGGAGGTATCGGGTTACACATTCAGAGTCAGGTTACATGCTTGAATGACTTATATTCAAGGTTGACATTACGAGTCTGAGTGCACCCCGAAAAATGGCAACAGCGCATGGTGGCTAGATGGTCACCCATCCAACTGCCGGCCCCGCCCAACAGCGCTTAACTTCTGTGATCTCACGGAAACCGGTGTATCCACTGCGGCAAGACCGTTGCCCAGCCCACTGAAAGTATGTCGCCTTTTGAGGGAGGCTCACTCCTCTAACACTGACACATGGCGAATAGCTGCGGATGCTGCAGCAACCCAGCAATGGCCGAGAAAGTTGCATCATTATAGATGTAATCCTCTCCAACCTGGTTGCTGGCACACAAGGCGCTGTTGCTATATAAATTCTGGCAGAGGCATCTTCTGTACATAGTAATAACAGCAAACAGATCCCATCACATCGTTGTAAATATCAAACGCTGCTACACATACACACCTAGATTACGAGGAACTCCCCTTCGCACCCTCCCCCCACTCCCAGCCCGCACTCGCCGGATGAGCCAATTGAGAGGCCAGCAGGGTATGTAACCCTCTCGATCGGCCGCGGCTACCACTAAATCTCTGTCAGCAAACGAGAGAGCTTCACAAGTCTGTCCAACACGATGCCAGACCATTTCCCGAGGAATGGTAGAGAAATTTGCATTATTTAAACAATATGTACGTGTAATCGTTTCTGACCTAGTGGATGACGCAAGAGGCACTGCTAAGAAATCTGTCATTCAGGGAAGGACCTTCCCACCACAGCAAAACCAGTTGTAGCTCACTGACACCTACATGTTCACCAACGGAAATCTATGGAAACATTTGCAGATAAGCGTTGCTAACTGCTTAAAAGCCAAACTCTCACCTTCTCTTCCCCTGTTTCTCTCTGGATCAATCAGAATGAAGCTTTCAAAGCTAACGATTATGCATGGGCAGTGTCAGTCTCGGGCAGCCAGAGCTCTCGGGCAGGATGAAGACATATAACACGGTATAAACTAATGCATAATTGCTAGAGAGTGTGTGACACTGCTAGAAAAATGGTTCAAATAGCTCTGAGCACTGTGAGACTTAACATAGGAGGTCATCAGTCCCCTAGAACTTAGAAATACTTAAACCTAACTAAACTAAGGACATCACACACATCCATGCCCGAGGCAGGATTCGAACCTGCGACCGTAGCAGTTGCACGGTTCCGGATTGAAGCGCCTAGAACCGCTCGGCCACCGCGGCCGGCCACTGCTAGGAGATACGTAAAAAAATCGAGTAGGAGCGCCACTAATTGTTATGTTATCATCCCATTGGTAAGGCTAGTCTGGAGTTTCCTTCAAACATAGGCAGTACTGGCACAGCTGCTATATTGCCCACCTCTGCACGTGAACCGTGTTAGGTATAGTGAGAAAAATTGAGCAACAAAACACAATCCTGCAAGCACACTGACTGTGGACGAGAGATCTGCTAGGGCTCCCAGGCAGAATAAAAAGACACGTAACTTTCACCATATTAGTGTGCGACGTCACCATAAGATTCGTAAAGAGATACGGAATTAATCTGAAGTGTATACATCCTCACCACACACAGATGAGATTAAGCAAAGGACACTGTGCAGCAAAAATAAACTATTCCTACATCCAAAGTCATAGACTCACTATATAAATACAATGCGACCTTAGACAGCCTCAGAGATCTGACACCGCCTGTTGATAAGCCAATTCTCTAAAGACCCAATTACAAATAACCTACCACCAACAGTGTTCAAATTGCAAACAACATACGCACAATGACTGCTGGAAAAGAAATGGGCCCCACACACCTGATAACAATAGAACCACCATTTCTTCTTGATTCCTGCGACTGCCGCAAGACTTCAGTTAGCTCAGAAGTGTCGTCGCAACAGCACTCCAAGTAGTCCTGGGACCCAAAGTCTCAAAGTGTGGACATTGGCTGATGAAAACCGCCGGAAAAGCGTCCTGCACAATCTGGCAACTGGGTGGGAGGGAATTACTAATATGTGTGTCCAACTAGTTAATGGTCCGGAATTTCTTTCAGTGGCTAGCAACATCTGCAACTGCTTTCTACAAGATAACTCACAGCACATCTTAAGACGGCCACCAGATGAAGCGGCCCACTCACTTAGACACACTTGCGGACTCTCCGAACGCTGTATGAAAATGACCTTAAGACGCTCTAAAATTATTTTTATTACGTGGTTCATGTATGTCGCTGAGAACATGTGAGCCGCCAGATTTACCTACACAGTCTTATTAATAAAACTGAATTATTTAGTAGTAAAAACACCCCTACATGTACTCGATACAACATTATCATCAGATATGAAGTGTTGGACGTTAAGATTTTACCACGAATCCACCTCTCTCCTGGTTCTCATATGTGGTTAGAGCTCCTATAATGTCCCATCTGTGACACGGTCATAGATGATGAAGCATAAATCACCTAATATTGGAGTCAAGTGCAGAACCTTATGCTGCCGAGAGGAGAAGAAGCCTGTAGACAGGTATTACTATTTTTTTTTCTCTTGCAAGGCAGTAAATGCGACAATTGGTCTGGAAAACTTCCATAAACCTTGCATGCGATATTTTCCTCTTCCAGCACTCTGCTGAGTAATTTATTTAGGAACCATACGTTTAAGATAGGTTGCACAATAATTATATCCCACGTCTGTTAATCCAACCTGGTATGGGTCTCAGATTGACGAACAAATCTTGTAATGTGGTTTTATAAGGTTGCTGGCCACACTTTGTAGCAATGAATATTCTATTGCTTGCGGGAATGCCATAACACGCGCCTTGCTAAGTAGAACATTTTTTTTTCAAAAGCCAATAACGTTACCTGCCCAGCCATGATTTATTATTAAGTCTACTGTACTAAGAAAAATCATTCTGGGACAAATATGCGGTAAGTTGTGTCATGTTTACCATTGTGATGTCACCATTAAATTTGCGTTTTGGCTACGTATGCAGTGGTGAATTACGGTCGACGTACGACAAGACATGTCGTCATATTGCTTCCTACCTGAAATGTACCTACGTCCGCACAGTACCACAGTATTTGTTTCAATTCTCCCGAAGATGCTGGTTTGCACCTCATGTCAGCCTGTTTTATTAATTGTAAATATTTAGGACAATACTGGAATGTGTCTTGGCATAGCAATATGAACATCAAACATTTTTTTTACTGATGATGATTATTCACTCTAGTAGCAAAAAGGTCATGATGAAAACACTTCCAGTCGCATGATCTTCTGGTCATACTGAGGTACACCTCCCCAACTCCATCTTTTAAAACTGGGACACTCTGGGTCTGGGCATCATAGGGATATGCCGAGTCTGTTTGTTAATAACAAATTACGTTAGTTGAAGTCTGTTTAATATTTCGAGACACCAGCAGAGGCCCCACCCAGACAGATTTGTAAGTACTCTCAGTTTTACATATTTTCCACAATTTTGCGCATTGTACCTAATTACGTGAGTTATGTGTCAACATATCGTCACAGTGTCACGTCGCGTTGCATCATTTCGACATAATATTACTCTCAGTATGGTCCCAATTTATGTATCATTGCTAAGCCAAAGCTCCATTGCTACTGTGTGAGATCTCTCGCTAACGGTGATATGGCAAACATATCCCAAGCCGTAGGTGGAAATATCAAAAACTGGTACACACCTAGATTACGAGGAACTCCTCCATTCTATTCGCCAAATAATACCAGTATGGTACGGAACTCCTCGTACGATCGTAGCCGCCACGTCGCGAATGGAAGAGATCCACTCCTCTGTCTAATGGTTCAAATGGCTCTGAGCACTATGGGACTTAACTTCTGAGGTCATCAGTCCCCTAGAACTTAGAACTACTTAAACCTAACTAACCTAAAGACATCACACACATCCATGCCCGAGGCAGGATTCGAACCTGCGACCGTAGCGGTCACGCGGTTCCAGACTGTAGCGCCTAGAACCACTCGGCCACCTCGGCCGGCTCTGTCTAATAGTACGACAGGCCATGTCCCCAGGCGTGGTAGAGAAATCCGAACAATGTATGTGTTATCACCTACGACCTAGCAGTTGTCACAAATGAAGTTCAGTTGCCCCGGGAGAGAGCATCCCACCACACCAAAACCTGTTGTAACTTCATAAATTTTGAAAACACAGTCTACGGAGAGCAGCGACCTAATGCAATATTTAAGTTAAAACGAACAGTCGCTATCTCTACAGTTCATTTTAACTTAAACTACCGTAGCTTGCCGACACTTTTGCACACAAACGCTGCTAACAGTTTAAGCGCCAAACACTCCTCTCCTCGCGCCTCCATCATTCTCTCTCCTTTTGCACCACCACCTATGCAAGCCAGCAGTCATAACTTGGAGACTCTTACATGACCACCAGAGGAAATCTGTGGGCTCCTTCGAGGATAAACGGCGTTAACAGTTCATGCGCCAAGCACATCCCTCCCAACCACAATTTCTTTTGGGACCAATAGGAAACATGCTCGCCTTCTCCTCCCTCCAGCTGTCATGCTTTTGGAACTAGCGTCTGTGACTCCACTTTCAGCTGGGCGGCCTTCCAGGTGGAATGCAGACTCGAAACAAAATTAACCCTACAAGTATATGCGACATTACTGTAAGCTTCATACATTATCCACAGGAAAGTCCGAATACGGTATGAACTTTGGACTGATTCACAGAATTCCAAAGACATACGCTGGACAACCGTCACTCTGCTGTATTTGTTACGAAAACTTATCAGTGCATTAGTAATGAGTATCCCTCAAACGTGAGCAGGACTGGTGCAACAGATATATTCTTTACTACGTGTATGCATACCTGCTGCATCGAGGGGGGCGGAGGGGGGGAATTTAGCGACAGAATACAATCCTAGGACCGAGTCGACGGTGGGCTAGATCAGCCAGACATGTAATTTTATCAATATTACGTCACTATAAGACTCGTAAAAGTATGGCGAATAGAGACCGAGCTTAGTATACCGACAAACCGATTCTGCAGAGACCAATTATTACCAATGTGATTAAAAATGGAAACAACGCACTCACAATGACAGATGGGAAAATTGGTCGCACGTACATGATAACAGCGCAATAAGCACCATATTAATGACGAGATGCCGCTCGTGTCTGCAGACGCTACAGACACATGAATCCTGTGGTCCCAAAGCGCCGCTGTGAACCTGCAGGCAGCCATGGGAATGCAGCGATGCTCATCGTATATCCGCAAAGGAGCCCACAGATTTCCTCTGGTGGTCATGTATGTGTCTCCAAGTTATGCCTGATGGCTTGCTTAGGTTATGGAAAATGTTCAAATGTGTGTGAAATCTTATGGGACTTAACTGCTGAGGTCATCAGTCCCTAAGCTCACACGCTACTTAGCCTAAATTATCCTAAGGACAAACACATACACACCCATGCCCGAGGGAGGACTCAAACCTCCTCCGGGACCAGCCGCACGGTCTATGACTGCAGCGCCTTTAGACCGCTCGGCTAATCCCACGCGGCTTACGTGGTGGAGCAAAGGGAGAGAGAATGATGGAGGCGCGAGGAGAGGAGTGTTTGGCGTTTAAACTGTTAGCTGAGTTTATGTACAAAAGTTTTTCAAGTTATGACAGATTTTGCTGTGGTGGGACGCTGTCTCCCTAGACAACTGAGCATCATTTGTGACAACTACTAGGTCGGAGGTGATTACACATTCATTGTTCAGGTTTTTCTATCAAGTCTCGGGAGCGGGTCTGACGTAGTGTTAGATCTCTCCTGTCCGTGACCGGTGGCCACGATCGCACGAGGAATGCCATATGGTATCGGCATTATCCCCCGAATACAGGGGAGCATCCTCGTAATCTAGGTGCGTACCGGTCTCTGATATTTCTGCCTACTTCTCGGGATCTGTTTGCGTTATTACCGCGAGCGGGAGATCTTTCGGCCGGAACTGATACAGCAGCACTGTTAGGCACCAACTGTAACTTTCTTAGCAATTGCTGGGCACTGTATCCGCCATGACAGGCATTGGCCGCTGCACATCCACACGTCGGTGTCTGAGGGGTGATTTACCATCCAGCAGGCGACATTACTTTCTCTGGAGCTGTTGCAGATACTGCTCGCCTCTCTTTAGAGCCGTGCTGCAAATACAATATCTTTGGTTGGAGACATCAGAATTTTACTATGGCGTCACATAGTGTAATGTAGTGTGGTATTTCTTATATAATATTTTACTTTAGAAATCGGTAGTGCTTATAGACTTCTCTGTGACGTTATCGACATAACGTCACTATTGCTACTAACATGTTCGTTTCCAACATTACTGCGGCACACATTAGTAATGGATCTGTGGCTTAGCATGCTGATAGTATCATGGTGTCGACGCGAGGCGACGCTGCGATCCGACGACGTGACACGACAGGACGCGATGTTGACACATAACTCGCGTAATAGGGTAAAGCTGAGAATACTTACATATCTGTCAGGGTGAGTCCTCTGCCAGGGCATCGAAATATGAAACAAACTGACCTAAACTGACGTAATTTGTCATTAACAAACAGTTTTAAAATACGCAGTTGGGGCGTTGTACCTCAGTACCAGAGATATCCAATCCTCCACTGTGATCGCCTGAGAGCGTCACGACATCGACGCGACAGTCGGGAAAAGTCTTGTGAAATTGGGAAAAAAGTACGTAAAATTGTAGAAAACCTGGTAAAAAACTGAGAATTCAGGAGAATATGAAAAATGTGTAACACTGAGAATGCTTACATATCTGCCTCTGCTGGTGCCACGTAGTACTAAATTGTTCAAATGGCTCTGAGCACTATGGGACTTAACATCTGTGGTCATCAGTCGGCAGTACTAAATTGTTATTAACAAATAGGCATACAGTGATATAATTTGTTATAAACATATAGATAATGCCTACAAACTCTCCCTACGCTCCTGAGTGCCTTCAGTTATAAAAAAGAAAAATTGTGGAAAATACGTAAATGGTGGAAACTACGAAAAATATGGAAAATATATGTAAAAATTAGAGTACTTACATATCTGTCTGGGTGTTGTTTCTACTGGTGTCTCGTAATATTAGTATTAACAAATATAATTCAAGTGCTATGACAACATAATTTGCTATTAAGAAATAGAGACAGCTTGATCCTCACCCTATGTCGAGTAACCCCTGCCACTCAGGTGTCCCATTTATAAAAGATGAAGGTGTGGAAGGGTTGCATAGTACTCATTGGTCCAGAAGGGAGAGGAGGAGGTTGCCGCAATTATATGTCACATGACGTCATAACCTTGCATATAAATAGCACAACTGCCTAAGTGAGTCCCCTGGGTGACCTTGATCAGTTCTTGCTGGTTTCGCATGCGAGAGAGAGTGTGGGAAGCAGGTGCCCAAGTGTGTAAGCTGACACTGGATGTTGTGTAGCCGAGCGGCTCTAGGTGCTTCAGTCCGGAACCGCGCTGCTCCTACGGTCGGAGGTTCGAATCTTGCCTTGGGCATGGATGTGTGTGATGTCCTCAGGTTACTTAAGTTTAGGTAGTTCTACGTCTATGGGACTGATGACCTCAGATGTTAAGTCCCATAACGCTTAGAGCCATTTGAACCATTTTTTTATGTTGTGTAACATGACATTGGATGTGATAAGATAATTAATTATCTGGCCATGAAACGGCAGTAGAGAGATACTTTAGTTTACCGGTGGGAGGGGGTCATTTTGGTGCAAGATATTATACCACCAGACCAAATTTGAGGTGGGTCACCATCTACACTCCTGGAAATGGAAAAAAGAACACATTGACACCGGTGTGTCAGACCCACCATACTTGCTCCGGACACTGCGAGAGGGCTGTACAAGCAATGATCACACGCACGGCACAGCGGACACACCAGGAACCGCGGTGTTGGCCGTCGAATGGCGCTAGCTGCGCAGCATTTGTGCACCGCCGCCGTCAGTGTCAGCCAGTTTGCCGTAGCATACGGAGCTCCATCGCAGTCTTTAACACTGGTAGCATGCCGCGACAGCGTGGACGTGAACCGTATGTGCAGTTGACGGACTTTGAGCGAGGGCGTATAGTGGGCATGCGGGAGGCCGGGTGGACGTACCGCCGAATTGCTCAACACGTGGGGCGTGAGGTCTCCACAGTACATCGATGTTGTCGCCAGTGGTCGGCGGAAGGTGCACGTGCCCGTCGACCTGGGACCGGACCGCAGCGACTCACGGATGCACGCCAAGACCGTAGGATCCTACGCAGTGGCGTAGGGGACCGCACCGCCACTTCCCAGCAAATTAGGGACACTGTTGCTCCTGGGGTATCGGCGAGGACCATTCGCAACCGTCTCCATGAAGCTGGGCTACGGTCCTGCACACCGTTAGGCCGTCTTGCGCTCACGCCCCAACATCGTGCAGCCCGCCTCCAGTGGTGTCGCGACAGGCGTGAATGGAGGGACGAATGGAGACGTGTCGTCTTCAGCGATGAGAGTCGCTTCTGCCTTGGTGCCAATGATGGTCGTATGCGTGTTTGGCGCCGTGCAGGTGAGCGCCACAATCAGGACTGCATACGACCGTGGCACACAGGGCCAACACCCGGCATCATGGTGTGGGGAGCGATCTCCTACACTGGCCATACACCACTGGTGATCGTCGAGGGGACACTGATTAGTTCACGGTACATCCAAACCGTCATCGAACCCATCGTTCTACCATTCCTAGACCGGCAAGGGAACTTGTTGTTCCAACAGGACAATGCACGTCCGCATGTATCCCGTGCCACCCAACGTGCTCTAGAAGGTGTAAGTCAACTACCTTGGCCAGCAAGATCTCCGGATCTGTCCCCCATTGAGCATGTTTGGGACTGGATGAAGCGTCGTCTCACGCGGTCTGCACGTCCAGCACGAACGCTGGTCCAACTGAGGCGCCAGGTGGAAATGGCATGGCAAGCCGTTCCACAGGACTACATCCAGCATCTCTACGATCGTCTCCATGGGAGAATAGCAGCCTGCATTGCTGCGAAAGGTGGATATACACTGTACTAGTGCCGACATTGTGCATGCTCTGTTGCCTGTGTCTATGTGCCTGTGGTTCTGTCAGTGTGACCATGTGATGTATCTGACCCAAGGAATGTGTCAATAAAGTTTCCCCTTCCTGGGACAATGAATTCACGGTGTTCTTATTTCAATTTCCGGGAGTGTATATTGCAGAACTAGTCGCTAGATAGTCAACTTTTCACTGCAATTTGGGAAACCTGTCTATATCGGTATGTATGTTCTGGACGTCTCCAAACTCCACAATCACCGATTCCATTACAAGTTCGTGAAACAAACCTCACCGACCCTAAGTTACTTTCTACAGATACAGAGAGTTTCACCTACTGGATGAAAGACTGTGATCAATGAAACTAACTCGGTACAACCACAAAGAAGTCGACATGTCTGGATTTGTGGCCGGAAATCCTTATGGAATAACAACAGAAAACAAGAGGGTTATCGGTATGATGAAAGACGAGGCAAATGGTTCACAGAATGTGCAGTTTGTAGGGCTCAGGTCGAGAATGTATACGTATCGCATACGTGGAGATACCACTCAAAAAATGGTTCAAATGGCTCTAAGCACTATGAGACTTAACATCTGATGTCATTAGACACCTAGACTTGGAACTACTTAAAGCTAACTAACAACCTAAGGACATCATACACATCCGTACCCGAGGCAGGATTGGAACCTGCGACCGTAGCAGCAGCGCGGTTCCGGACTGAACCGCCTAGAGCTGCTCGGCCACAGCGGCCGGCCCAGGTGCCACTCAGAAACGGGCTAAGTGTGTGCATCATGCAGTCTCGAAGTTTTTCATGATCGGGGATTACAAGAGATGCCTGTTCGAGGGTGTTGGCGCCGCTCCACAGAAGCTGCGCCAGGCAGCCGTGGTGGCCGAGCGGCTCTAGGCGCTTCAGTCTGGAACCGCGCGACCGCTACGGTCGCAGGTTCGAATCCTGCCTCGGGCATGGATGTGTGTGATGTCCTTAGGTTAGTTAGGTTTAAGTAGTTCTAAGTTCTAGGGGACTGATGACCACAGATGTTAAGTCCCATAGTGCTCAGAGCCATTTGAACCATTTGATTTTTGCGCCAGGTAGTTTTCGATCGTGAGGCCATGAGGTACATACCGCACTGCAGTTGGAAGTAGCGCCGCGCGTCATGATGACAAATGGATCATTTATGGGGACGGGATAGGGACTTTCCCGTTCTCGCACTATTCAGTGAGTGACTGAGTGTGGGGCTGATTAATTTACTTATCAATAGCTGAGGTGTGTGCGAGTGTGCACAGAATAGTTGGATGAACACACATAGTGTGCAGCCAGGCATGTATACTCACACACATTATTGCAAGCGGTTCACCCAGCCATTCGTAAAAAATGAGATGTTCCTCTACTGTGAGTTTCCGGGGGTCTTCTTTTGAAATTTACACCCCTTGAAAGTATTTTAACGCTTCTTTTCGTCGGAGGTACCTTACTGCGTACCGGTGTGTACCATCACAAATCAAGCACATTCAGAACGCTGTAAAAAACGAACCGCTGCTCAAAATGACTTCAATTTTGTACGAAATATAATCGAAGAAGGGGGAAACGTTATGGAAACAAAAATATTAAAAATTTACCACTAGATGGGTCAGAATATGGGAAATAAAAGACGTGGGATACACGACTGTTCCTCAGTTTGCGTCTGAGACGCTCGGCATGACTGTCTCAATGCAGGATCGTGCGCTGTTGGTAAAGCTCTTTTACAAGAACAGTGACTGTACGCCAGTGGCTCTGCAGAAGTTCCGGATGCTCAAGGATATGAAAAAAAGGCATCGCTCTCATGCCTGCCAAGGGTCTGGGGAATATTATTAACGAAATTAGAAGGGAAAGGTTCTTTTGAAGTGCAGTGTGGCACAGAGAGGAAAACAATGATCTGACGTTAGCAGAAAATGTGGCCACAGCATTGTGGAAGGGATCGAACGGTGGTGTGCAAACGTGCTCTGTACGCACATGTCCATGAGCAAGGTGCACAAAATTCTAAGAAACGTCCTGGATTGCTATCCATATAAAATTACACATGTTTGAGCACTGCTTCATGCTGACCTGGAAGTAAGTCAAATGTCTGCTCTAGAATTTCTTGCTCGCATGGTCGTGGACAATGTCATGGAACATTGCCTCAAATGGCTCTGAGCACTATGGGACTTAACTTCGAAAGTCATCAGTCCCCTAGAACTTAGAACTACTTAAACCTAACTAACCTAAGGACATCACACACATCCATGCCCGAGGCAGGATTCGAACCTGCGACCGTAACGGTCGCCCGGTTCCAGACTGTAGCGCCTAGAACCGCTCGGCCACTCCAGCCGGCCATGGAACATTCTGTGAACAGATGAAGCCCATTTATATCCCCAAGGACATGTCAATTCGCAAAATTACAGAATATGGGCAACGGTAAATCTGTTCGCGCAGCAACTGATACCGCTTCATTCTGCAAGGGCAACGGTGTGGTGCGAATTGACGGCACTGTACATCGCAGGACCATATTTTTTCGAGGAGATGCAGGGCCTGTTACCTGTTCTGCCCCTGGTAAACGCTATGAGAATCTTTTGCGCATCAACGTCGTTCCAACCCTTCAATAGTGTAGATACGTGGGTAGAATCATTTTTATGCAAGATAACGCTCCTCCTCACATTTCACTGCCAGTGAATCAGCTACTGCAGAGGCATTTTGGAAATACGAGAATTATCAGCCGTCAATTCGCTACTGTCTGGCCTTCCAGCTCACCTAATCTTAATCCGTGCGACTTCTGGCTGTGGGGTTATCTGAAAGATGCTGTGTTCAGTGCTCCGATCACAAACGTAGCTGAACTGAAGACACAGTTTGCGCAACGCTTTCTGAACGAGGTCCCTGAGGCACTCTGATCTGTTGTGGAACATGCCGTTTCTCGATTTCAGCTTGTGGTAGAAAACTGCGGACATGATATTCAACAGTCTCACGACGGTTACAAACTGATTTCTCTGTTGCTTTTTGTGCGTATTTTGGCCTCATGACAATTAAAAACCGACGTTTGGAGGAAGTACGATCTTGCTGTGGTTAACGGTCTTATTAACTAACAGTGCCGCAACTTTCACTGTCAGACTTCTGCGGTCATGCACACAGCACAGTACGGCTGGCTCAATGTGCAACTCACGCCATCGCCGTCGTATTTCAATTCGTCATTCGATCATCGATCTTTCATTCGTAGCCGAACCCGTTTTAATTTTTTTTCTTTCCATAACGTTTCCCCCTTCTTCGATAATATTTCCTTAAAATTTGACGTCATTCTGAGCAGCGATTTTCTTTTACAGCGTTTTTAATTATAGCCACCCTGGAAATAGTTGTGTGTATATGTGGTCTTTCTTCACCTGCGCCGGCCGGTGTGGCCGTGCGGTTCTAGGCGCTTCAGTCTGGAACCGCGTGACCGCTACGGTCGCAGGTTCGAATCCTGCCTCGGGCATGATGTGTGTGTTGTCCTTAGGTTAGTTAGGTTTAAGTAGTTCTAAGTTCTAGGGGACTGATGACCACAGATGTTAAGTCCCATAGTGCTCAGAGCCATTTGAACCATTTTTTTTTCTTCACCTGCGACTGATAGTTCTCGTTTCCCATATTCAGTATATACTGGTATAGAAAAATGATGAGAAAGAAATCATTAAAATGTAAGTACTGTATATAGAAAGATCAGAAGGAAAACGTGAATTTTGTATAAAAGAGTAACAGGCACATATAGAAACGAAATGGGAAACGTAGTATTTAAGTTATTCTCTCTACTAGTTTTACTGTACATGAATGTACCTGATAGTATCTGTAATGTACGGTACATACGTCATCAGAAAAAAATGTAAATAAAAGCTAAGTAAATAAATCAATGTGTATATAAGGCATGATAAAATTTGTGTTGCATATTCCTTTTTAAATAAAACAATATAAATTGTTAATAAACAACTAAAATTAACGTAGAAAGGTATATTACAAAAAGAAATATTAATAATAAAACATTTGTTAATTTTTTGTATCATTATTATTATTGTTTTGAAACATTTTCACTATAGAATTATTGTTAACTTCTTTATAACAAACCTGAACCTGCTCCTTAATGCACAGGCCTCGAATGAAGACTATTGACCTAGTTATAAGTGATCATAATAGGGAGGGTGAAGAACCTAAGCCGGCCGCGGTGGTCTAGCGGTTCTAGGCGCTCAGTCCGGAGCCGCGCGACTGCTACGGTCGCAGGTTCGAATCCTGCCTCGGGCATGGATGTGTGTGATGTCCTTAGGTTAGTTAAGTTTAAGTAGTTCTAAGTTCTAGGGGACTGATGACCATAGATGTTAAGTCCCATAGTGCTCAGAGCCATTTGAACCATTTGAAAAACCTAATTGGTACAGGGGGGCAGAGGAGGGGTTTAATGTGCTACCATTGTTCCAGAGGTTTCACACCAATTTTATATTATGTGGCCAGTATCGAATTACGTCATGACCTTGAATATATCTCGCACAATTGCCTAAAATGCACAGGCTAGACAGAGGATCCCCTGGATGACCTTGAACAATGCCATAGGTGGAGATGGAGTGACCTTGAAATATAAGTCACCCAAGTGTGTAACCTGACACCGGATGTCCATATCAGTGATCTTGAGACAATTTATGTATGTCTCTCACATTTGTCGTCAGGTGCATTCTCTCTGGTGTTTTGGCAGATGTTTGCAATTTAGTTTCTGCAGTGTATAGCTGGAGTCACACCAAACAAATGGTGCTCATCATGTCGTTCATGCGACGTCCAGTGTAGATGGATAGTATCGGTTTGTTTCCCATTATGAGCAAAATGATTTTTAAAGCGGAATTTTACATGCACGTTTGATTGAGCGGTCCAAAATTAGTCTAGTGTGGTATTCGTTTTATCGATCTGTATTGACAGGGACAGTAAAACAGGATAAGAATAGTAAATAACCAGTGTTCCAACAGCGACGTCACCCAGGCGATGTTCAATCGCTGCTGGGGTACTGGCTATTCTTCATGTTTTGCTTTAATACATATCGGTAAAACGAACATCTCAGTAGACTAATTTGGGACCGCTCAATCGCTTAGATACGCACAATTTCATTTTAAAAATCATTTTGGTCGTAATGGAAAACAAATCGACGCTTCCCGTCGTCACTGAGCGTCGCATGACGGACTTGATGATCAGTGTTTGTTTGGACTGACTCCCGCTACAAATTGGAAAAACGAGTTTGAAAATACCTGGCGAAACACCAGAGAAAATGCACCCGATGACTCTTAGGAGAGATCCCGTACACAGTGTCCAGTCACTTTAATGTAACTGGACGGTCGTGTGTATATGCGATGTATGTGTGTGTGCATAGGGTGATTCAAATATACTTTTACAAACTTGGCACAATCGTTAGTTACATCAAAACAAGAAAAAAGGTCGTAATAAACATATGTCTGAAAATCCTTTTTTTTCGAGTTATTAATGGAAGATTAAGTTCAACAGCTCTCCAAGTACAATCCAACAATTTAAATGCAGTTATTCAAAGACGGCTTTTACACATTGTATGCTGTGTAACCTACTGTATAATATAAAATCGACTAGGGTTTAACGTCCCGTCGACATCGAGACCATTAGAGATGGGGCTGTCTGGTAGGACCACACGTTCAACCAATATGTCTTGCAAGTCTACAGGGACTTTACTCGGAAAAATCTCCGAGTCTTACCCCACAAAAACGATGCAATACTGTATGTGGTTCATGCATGATGGACATCCAGCGCATTTTCATCTCACTGTTCGATATACGCTGGGTGCTAAATGATCTGATCAGAAGTATTCGGATACCTGTTAGTGGACACCGTCAAGGGCTCGAGCTTAACTGGGACAATTTCAGCGAGGTGTCTGAATATTTGTAGAGGAATGGCAGCCTATTATTCCTCAAGAGCCGAAACCACAGAGGCAGAGATGTTAGACACTAGGGCTAGGAGAGAAATCAACGTCGTAACTCACCCCAAAGGTGTTCCTATGTGTCCAGGCTGGTAATGTGGGAAGGCCAACCCATTTCAGAAATGTTACTGTACACGAAGTAATGCCTCACAGATGCTACTTTATGACAGAGTACACTTTCTTGCTGATACAAACAACCATCATCTCCTAACTGTTCCTCTACTGCACACAATACATCAGGACGTAAAATCTGTTCATATCCTTCTGGATTTCGTGTTTTCTTAAGCGCAATACGGGGACCAGACTCCAACCATGAAAATTACAGCTATAGCATAACACTATCTCCTCCATACTTCACTGTCCGCACTACACATGATGGCAGGTAAAGTTCTCCAGACATTCTCCAAACCCAAACTCTTCCATCGGATTGCAACAAGCTACAGCGTGATTCATCAGTCCAGATTGGCAGTGAGCCTAGAGCAGCCGCTGGTGAAGTACCAGTGCAGCAGCAGTGCAGTAGCGAGTCGCATATTTAGCTTTCATATTTGTTTTGTAGTTTGATTCTTAATTTCTTTCCGAGTGTTTGTGCGCTTGCATATTTAATTACATAAAACCCTTGCGTATTCGCGTTTTTGAGAGGAGTTATATTGCTTATTGTAGCTGTAAAGTATAAATTCGCGGAGTCGTTAGTCAGTTGTTTGTATTGGACAGCCAGTGCTTTCTGTTTATTTCGTAGCGTCAGTTAGCAGCAGACAGAGGCCAGTGCAGTTTCATCTGTGCTTGCAGAGTGACTTGTGCGAGTAGCAGTAGCAGAAACTAGTCGTATATTCATTTTTAGTTTTAGTTCCGCAGGTTTAATTCAAATTACTTTGTGTGTTTGTGTGCTTGCGTGGTGAAATTTTTCGGATCTTTGCGTATTTTCGAATTAGAAAAGGGTAGTATCAAATTTTAATAAATGGTTCAAATGGCTATGAGCACTATGGGACTCAACATCTGTGGTCATCAGTCCCCTAGAACTTAGAACTACCTAAACCTAACTAACCTAAGCACATCACACACATCCATGCCCGAGGCAGGATTCGAACCTGCGACCGTAGCGGTCACGCGGTTCCAGACTGACGCACCTAGAACCGCACGGCCACACCGGGCGGCCAAATTTTAATAACTGTAGAGTGTAACATCGCGTAGGCGGGCGCAGGAGGAACTGGCCGCGGTTCGCGAGCAGCTGAGCGTGCTGTTGGCCACGGTCAGCCGCCTTCAGGCTGCTGGCTCGAGGTGCAGCGACGGCGGAGGGTCTGGCGCGTCGCTTGAGACAGCCCAGGTGTCGTTTGCTGCGTCCGCTGACTCAGCCGCAGAGGCACCTTCTAGAGTAAGAGGTGCGTTGGGGCCGCCCTTACCTCAGGGTGAATGGCGGACTGCAACGCGTTCGCGTCGCTCGAGACGGAGGGTCAATGTGGAGGCAGGCCGGCTGGCCTCGCCCGTTCATCCCGTCAGTGGGCAGATGGCCGCTCCTTCAGCAGAGCCCGAGCATGCACACGGGGGCAAAGGCTTGCTTGTTATTGGGAGCTCCAACGTTAGGCGGGTGATGGAGCCCCTTAGAGAAATAGCGTACAGGGCTGGAAATACACTCCTGGAAATGCAAAAAAGAACACATTGACACCGATGTGTCAGACCCACCATACTTGCTCCGGACACTGCGAGAGAGCTGTACAAGCAATGATCACACGCACGGCACAGCGGACACACCAGGAACCGCGGTGTTGGCCGTCGAATGGCGCTAGCTGCGCAGCATTTGTGCACCGCCGCCGTCAGTGTCAGCCAGTTTGCCGTGGCATACGGAGCTCCATCGCAGTCTTTAACACTGGTAGCATGCCGCGACAGCGTGGACGTGAACCGTATGTGCAGTTGACGGACTTTGAGCGAGGGCGTATAGTGGGCATGCGGGAGGCCGGGTGGACGTACAGCCGAATTGCTCAACACGTGGGGCGTGGGGTCTCCACAGTACATCGATGTTGTCGCCAGTGGTCGGCGGAAGGTGCACGTGCCCGTCGACCAGGGACCGGACCGCAGCGACGCACGGATGCACGCCAAGACCGTAGGATCCTACGCAGTGCCATAGGGGACCGCACCGCCACTTCCCAGCAAATTAGGGACACTGTTGCTCCTGGGGTATCGGCGAGGACCATTCGCAACCGTCTCCATGAAGCTGGGCTACGGTCCCGCACACCGTTAGGCCGTCTTCCGCTCACGCCCCAACATCGTGCAGCCCGCCTCCAGTGGTGTCGCGACAGGCGTGAATGGAGGGACGAATGGAGACGTGTCGTCTTCAGCGATGAGAGTCACTTCTGCCTTGGTGCCAATTATGGTCGTATGCGTGTTTGGCGCCGTGCAGGTGAGCGCCACAATCAGGACTGCATACGACCGAGGCACACAGGGCCAACACCCGGCATCATGGTGTGGGGAGCGATCTCCTACACTGGCCGTACACCACTGGTGATCGTCGAGGGGACACTGAATAGTGCACGGTACATCCAAACCGTCATCGAACCCATCGTTCTACCATTCCTAGACCGGCAAGGGAACTTGCTGTTCCAACAGGACAATGCACGTCCGCATGTATCCCGTGCCACCCAACGTGCTCTAGAAGGTGTAAGTCAACTACCCTGGCCAGCAAGATCTCCGGATCTGTCCCCCATTGAGCATGTTTGGGACTGGATGAAGCGTCGTCTCACGCGGTCTGCACGTCCAGCACGAACGCTGGTCCAACTGAGGCGCCAGGTGGAAATGGCATGGCAAGCCGTTCCACAGGACTACATCCAGCATCTCTACGATCGTCTCCATGGGAGAATAGCAGCCTGCATTGCTGCGAAAGGTGGATATACACTGTACTAGTGCCGACATTGTGCATGCTCTGTTGCCTGTGTCTATGTGCCTGTGGTTCTGTCAGTGTGATCATGTGATGTATCTGACCCCAGGAATATGTCAATAAAGTTTCCCCTTCCTGGGACAATGAATTCATGGTGTTCTTATTTCAATTTCCAGGAGTGTAATTCCAACGTGCACCCGGTTTGTCTGCCGGAGGGGCTCATCCAAGATGTGGAGGCGGCCTTGCCTGCGGCTATCGAGCGTACGGGGTGCAGTCGTCTGCAAGTAGTTGCTCACGTCGACACCAATGATGCCTGTCGCTTGGGTTCTGAGGCGATCCTCAGTTCGTACAGGCGGCTGGCGGATTTGGTGAAGACCGATGGGCGCGCGCGCGGAGTGCAAGCAGAGCTCTCTTTTTGCAGCATCGTTCCCAGAGTGGATCGGGGTCCTTTGGTTTGGAGCGCTGTGGAGGGTCTCAACCAGAGGCTTCCTCGACTCTGTGACGGTCTTGGCTGCAGATTTCTAGACTTGCACTATTGGGTGGGGAATTGTAGGACGCCCCTAGATAGGTCAGGGGTGCACTACACAAAGGAAGCGGCTACTCGGGTAGCAGAGTACTTGTGGCGTGCGCATGAGGGTTTTTTAGGCTAGGCAGTAGTGCGAGGTGTCCTGGTGAACACTCACCAGTCGACGTGCAGGCAGGGAAATCAGGACGCGCTCAGTGTAAAGACACTTCAGCTATCAAGATATTAGTAGTAAATTTTCAGAGTGTTCGGAATAAAGTTCCTGAATTTACTGCCCTCCAGGAAGCGTGTGGCGCGCAAATTATTCTCGGGACTGAGACCTGGCTGAACCCTGAGATAGGAAGTTCTGAAATATTTAGTGAGGGTTGGAACGTGTATCGGAAAGACAGATTAGACACCGTAGGAAGTGGTGTCCTCATTGCAGCTGACAAAAATATAGTGTCTACTGAGGTCGAAGTAGAGTGTGATAGTGAAGTTACCTGGACACGTTTAACAGGGCTAGGAGAAATAAAGTTAATTGTTGGGTGTTATTACCGACCACCAGTTTCCACCGTGACAGTTCTAGAATCATTCAAAGGGAGTCTGCACTCTGTATCACAGAAGTACACGGATCATGCTATGTTAGTCGGAGGCGACTTCAACCTACCTAGTATAGACTGAGATGTCTGTGGATTCATTACAGGTCGTACAGACAAGCCGTCGTTTGAATTACTTTTGAACACATTATCCGAAGATTGTCTTGAGTAGCTAAATCGACAGCCAACGCGTAATGGAAATATTTTAGATCTGGTAGCGACGAACAGACCAGATCTCATCGACGGTGTCAGTGTTGAGACAGGGATTAGTGATCATGATGTTGTCATTACGACTATGGTTACGGAAGTTAAAAAGTCGATCAAGAAGACTAGGAGAGTATTCTTACTAGATAGAGTAGATAAGCAGTTGTTAGCATCCCACTCAGTAAATGAATTGGCTTCATTTACTTCCGGTACGATGGACGTGGAAGAATTATGGGCAAATTTTAAACACATTGTAAATCACGCATTGGAGAAGTATGTGCCGAAAAAGTGGGTTACGGACGGAAAAGACCCACCGTGGTTTAACAGCACAATTCGGAGAATGCTCAGGAAGCAAAGACAGTTGCACTCGCGGCACAAGAAAGATCGGGAGAATGAGGACAGGCAAAAGTTAGTAGAGATTCGTGCTGCTATAAAATGAGCGATGCGCGAAGCACACAACCACTACCACCGTCATACCTTAGCAAAAGATCTTGCTGAAAACCCAAGGAAATTCTGGTCTTACGTAAAATCGGTATGTGGGTCGAAGGCTTCCATCCAGTCACTCACTGATCAGTCTGGCCTGGCAACGGAAGACAGCAAACCGAAAGCTGAAATTTTAAATTTAGCATTTGAGAAATCTTTCACGCAGAAGGATCGTACAAACATACCGCCGTTTGAGTCTCGTACAGATTCCCGTATGGAGGACATAGTGATAGACATCCCTGGGGTTGTGAAGCAGCTGAATGGGTTGAAAATAAATAAATCGCCAGGTCCTGATGGGATTCCAATTCGGTTTTACAGAGAGTACTCTACTGCATTGGCTCCTTACTTAGCTTGCATTTATCGCGAATCTCTTGCCCAACGTAAAATCCCGAGCGACTGGAAAAAAGCGCAGGTGACGCCTGTATATAAGAAGGGTAGAAGGACGGATCCTCAAAATTACAGACCAATATCCTTAACATCGGTTTGTTGCAGGATTCTCGAACATATTCTCAGTTCGAATATAATGAATTTCGTTGAGACAGAGAAGTTGCTGTCCATGCATCAGCACGGCTTTAGAAAGCATCGCTCCTGCGAAACGGAATTCGCCATTTTTTCACATGATATCTTGCGAACCATGGATGAAGGGTATCAGACGGATGCCATATTCCTTGACTTCCGGAAAGCGTTTGACTCGGTGCCCCACTGCAGACTCCTAACTAGGGTACGAGCATATGGGATTGGTTCCCAAATATGTGAGTGGCTCGAAGACTTCTTAAGTAACAGAACCCAGTACGTTGTCCTCGATGGTGAGTGTTCATCGGAGGTGAGGGTACCATCTGGAGTGCCCCAGGGAAGTGTGGTAGGTCCGCTGTTGTTTTCTGTCTACATAAATGATCTTTTGGATAGGATGTTTGCTGATGATGCTGTGGTGTACGGGAAGGTGTCGTCGTTGAGTGACTGTAGGAGGATACAGGATGACTTGGACACGATTTGTGATTGGTGTAAAGAATGGCAGCTAACCCTAAATATAGATAAAAGTAAATTAATGCAAATGAATAGGAAAAAGAATCCCGTAATGTTTGAATACTCCATTAGTAGTGTAGCGCTTGACACAGTCACGTCGATTAAATAGCGATATGAAATGGGACAAGCATGTAATGGCAGTTGTGGGGAAGGCGGATAGTCGTCTTCGGTTCATTGGTAGAATTTTGGGAAGATGTGGTTCATCTGTAGAGGAGACCGCTTATAAAACACTAATACGACCTATTCTTGAGTATTGCTCGAGTGTTTGGGATCCCCATCAGATCGGATTGAGGGAGGACATAGAAAAAATTTAGAGGCGGGCTGCTAGATTTGTTACTGGTAGGTTTGATCATCCCGCGAGTGTTACAGAAATGCATCAGGAACTCGGGTGGGAGTCTCTGGAGGAAAGGAGGCGTTCTTTTCGTGAGTCGCTACTGAGGAAATTTAGAGAACCAGCATTTGAGGCTGACTGCATTACAATTTAACTGCCGCCAACTTATATTTCACGGAAAGACCACAAAGATAAGATAAAAGAGATTAGGGCTCGTACAGAGGCATATAGGCAGTCATTTGTCCCTCGTTCTGTTTGGGAGTGGAACAGGGAGAAAAGATGCTAGTTGTGGTACGAGGTACCCTCCGCCACGCACCGTATGGTGGATTGCGGAGTATGTATGTAGATGTATGTAGATCACTCGTTTCTGGTCATCCAGTGACCAGTTGCGTCGCCCTTTGCACCACCTCAAGCATCGCTTAGCACTGGCTACAGAAACGTGTGAATACGAGAAGCTCCTCGATCACTAATCTATTCTTTTTAATCCTCTATGCACAGTCAGTGTGATGGTTGTACAGTTGGTAGCTCTTTGAATCTCACGAGTGGTTCGTTTCACTGATTTCACGCGATTTTTTACAGCCACCTTCGACAATGCTCGAGGGTCTTCTCCTGTCAGTACAAGATATCTGCCTGGTCTTTATTTAGCTGTGGTTGTTCCTTCATATTTGCACTTCACCGCCACATCACTAACAGTCGAATAGGGCAGCCTTAGAAGGTTTGAAATGCCCGTGATGGATTTTTTACAGCCACCCTCCACAATGCTCGAGGGTTCTCGCCCGACAGTACAAGAGATCTGCCTGGTCTTGATTTAGCTGTGATTGTTCCTTCATATTTGCACTTCACCGCCACATCACTAACAGTCGAATAGGGCAGCCTTAGAAGGTTTGAAATGCCCGTGGTGGATTTTTTACAGCCACCCTCCACAATGCTCGAGGCTTCTCGCCCATCAGTACAAGAGATCTGCCTGGTCTTGATTTAGCTGTGGTTGTTCCTTCATATTTGCACTTCACCGCCACATCACTAACAGTGGAATAGGGCAGCCTTAGAAGGTTTGATATGCCCGTAATGGATTTTTTACTCAGGTGTCATCCAGTGACTAGTCCACATTCGAAGTCACTGAGCTTCCGTGAGTGACCGATTCTGCTGTTACAGCTTCTCTACTGGCAACACAACTTTTTACTGATGGGTACGCCTCTCGTGACATCTAGCGGTAAATTTCGCTTTACGTAGGACGTCTGGATACTATTGATCAGGTAGTGTATTTGCCGTTACAGATGGATAAGTAGGGGAAGAGCAGTTCCGTAACCTGCACGTTCTCTCCGCTTCAAGCCTTTAGGTTCTCATCTCTGGGGGCTTTTAAACAATTGGTTTATGTAGCAGACAGTCCGGATGCAGAAAATGTTCAGCGACGCGTCGTGTAAGCCTACGGAAATTTTCTGCACCGTCATAGAGTGTCTGAAAGGATGTGACAGTCCGTCATTCGATGATTGCATGCGTGAGGAAGCAACACGAGGAGACGTTGAACATTTATTGCGAGTTTCTGAGCTGATGACGCTTTCATTCAGACAATGTGTAACTCATGTGTTGAACATAAAGTTTCATTAATAAATGGTTCAGATGGCTCTGAGCACTATGGGACCTAACATCTGAAGTCATCAGTCCCCTAGAACTTAGAACTACTTAAACCTAACTAACCTAAGGGCATCTCACACATCCATGCCCGAGGCAGGATTCGAACCTGCGACCGTAGCAGTCGCACGGTTCCGGACTGAAGCGCCTAGAACCGCTCGGTCACAGCGGCCGGCTTCATTAATAAACTAAGAATTTTTGCACGAATTTTTTACTGTTTTAGTGCGAGAAAACTGTCACTAAATGTTGTAAAAGTATTTTTCAATCACTCTACATACGGTTGTTAAATTATTATAGATACAGACGAAAAGGCCGAGTAGAGAACAATGAAATCAGTAAATAATCCTGATAAACATAGGTCACCAAACGAATGGGTTCCCCGGTCGACTTACGCACAAGTGCAGACATGCCAATGTTGCAACAGTGTTAATGTCTAAGGTTACGTTTATTTCGAAACGCCGCTAGTAAATTATAAAGCCATAAACTGTCCTCGTTTGATTTTTCTCATCATTCCAAATATACTGGTAAATAACGTTTTGAAAACATCAATAACGTAAAATTTTTGAAAACATTATCAGCGATCTTATATTAATATGATAATTAAAGAAACAGTCTTGATCACAAAGGGCGATCAAGAGTGTTTTTTAATTATCGACATCTGTAATGGTCGTGGCTCGTGAACACCACGGCCACCCATGCTTCCCGATTTGAATGGTTCAAATGGCTCTGAGCACTATGGGACTCAACATCTGAGGGTATCAGTCCCCTAGAACTTAGAACTACATAAACCTAACTAACAAAAGGACTTCACACACATCCACGCCCGACGCAGGATTCGAACCTGCGACCGTAGCGGTTGCGTGGTTCCAGACTGAAGCGCCTAGAACCGCTCGGCCACAGCGGCCGGCTCGATTTGAACCCGCTACACGTTTTAGCTGGGGACATTTAAAAGCTTTGGGGTATTCAAACTATGTTGACAATGTCTATGAACCCCGGAACACATTGTGCTTGCTTGTCAGCGCATTCAGAAGCCGCCTGGGATTTTTGAACGCGTACTGGCTTCGACGAGGAAACTTCCTGAGGTCTGCCTTCACGTGAATGGTGGCCACGTCGAAAACGTGTTGTAATATGTTTGTCCTCAAGCACCCAGCTGCAGCGTGGGACAACTGGAAATGTAGTACAAAGTTAAAGTACGCGAGACAGTACGATTCTTGTGGATAAAACATCTAAATTGCTCGCAAATACGCCGTGAAATTCCGGCAGTATACGGATCAAATGCATTGTCGCGTCTAGCTTTGATGAAATGGAGCCAACAAATCGATCCAGGCCGTACTGACGTGGGTGACCCTGATCGGGAAGTTCAGATCACTCACCATGTGATTACTGTTTTTTGGGGGAGCTGAAAGTACATCTACATATACATATAAATCGATATACATACTGCGTCAGCCACCGTACGGCATGGCGGGGGGTACCCTGTACCACAACTTGGTTCAAATGGCTCTGAGCGCTATGGGACTTAACTTCTCATGTCATCAGTTCCCTAGACCTTAGAACTACTTAAACCTAACTAACCTAAGGACATCACACACATCCATGCCCGATGCAGGATTCGAACCTGCTATCGTAGCGGTCGCGCGGTTCCAGACTGTAGCGCCTAGAACCGCTCGGCCACTCCGGCCGGCCTGTACCACAACTAGTTGTTTCCTTTACTGTTCCACTTGCAGATAGAGCGACGGAGAAACGACTGTCTGTATGACTCTGTATGAGCCCTAATTTGTCGTATCTTCGCAATCCTACGCGAAGTGTGTGTTGGATCGTTTTGGAGTCATCTTCAAATGCCGGTTCTCTAAACTTCCTCAGTAGTGTTCTTGTGTTCTTCCCTCAAGAGAGTTGAGCTCTCGAAGCATATCTGTAGCACTTGCATCCTGATCGAACCTACCAGGAAAAATTCTAGCAGCCCGCCGTTGAAATGTTCGATGTCTTCCTGTAATCTGAACTGGTACAGTTCCCAAACAATCGGGCATGTATCATTACTTCCTTTCTGCGTAATTGTTGTGGTGTAGAATTAATTTAGTTATTTCGTTTAAGTCAGTGCAGATTGATATTCTACGTGTGGTCTGAAGTACTCGCGCAGGCGTCGGTCGAAATCAACAGCAATGACAATGTTATGTAGCAGTTTACACTCTGAATATTGTTTTTGGAACGCCACGTATATTTTGAGCGCGAGTAAAAACGTCTTAAATATACGTAGCGTGACGTAATCTCCATACGCAAGCAAAAAGTTATCCATCATTAATGGATATATTTCGCTCTCTTTCAACAAATGACAACGTAACGTAACCTGCAAATAACGCAGAGATTATAAAGAGCATGAAATGATTTCGTTTACAAGCAAATTAATGGCTCAAATGGTTCAAATGGCTCTGAACACTATGGGACTTAACTGCTGAGGTCATCAGTCCCCTAGAACTTAGAGCTACTTAAACCTAACTAACCTAAGGACATCACACACACCCATGCCCGAGGCAGGGTTCGAACCTGCGACTGCAGCGGTCGCGCGGTTCCAGACTGTAGCGCCTAGAGCCGGCCACTCCGGCCGGCGCAAATTAATGTTACACGGAAAGGAAGAATGGTACAACACCTGCATATTATTGAAATAATTGCAAAGAATTTCTTTAAATTTATCTCTTTAAGAATTGAGTTAACTTTTAATCCTTTGAATTAAATGAAAATATTTTAAACCAGAAGTGAAGCCTCACCTAGCCTTGCGGTGTTAAATTTCTGAATACTCGTAAGTTTCGTAAACAGAAATATTAGCTAACTTTAATACTGAAAACCGATTGTAAAAACTGATAAAAGCGCTTAGGATTATTTTCCTTTGCGAGTGAAGTTCGTAAACACTATTATATTCTTTAATACACCTAATGGCGGTCTCTGCGCCACCAAAACAGTCGAAGCCAGATGGGCAATCGACAGCAGTATTATCATCTTTAAATAAATTTCACGTGGAGGGAGAAGTAGTTTTGAAAGGAAACATAAGATACTTTCAGTTAACAATATACTGTAACTTTAAAACTCATACAATTGGTCAGGCACCGAGTTATACATACATCGACCCACAGGCGAGAGAGAACAAACAGGCGAAAAACAGAGAACAAACAGGGGCAAGCAACCTGGCCCTTGTGTATATATATTACACTTGAAGTTCTGAAGTTCTATGCTTGCATGGAACGTATTGAAATTACGTGGAAAATATTTACAATATTTGACAGAAAATATTATCAGACTCGACAAATTACAGGCATTGCCGGCCGGAGTGGCCGAGCGGTTCTACGCTCTACAGTCTGCCTCGGGCATGGATGTGTGTGATGTCCTTAGGTTAGTTAGGTTTAAGTATTTCTAAGTTCTAGGGGACTGATGACCTCAGAAGTTAAGTCCCATAGTGCTCAGAGTCATTTGAACCATTTTATTAGAGGCATTATTTTCTCGGTTTACATTACATTCATGTCTGTTGAATAAATCGCGTCACACATTAGATAGGCTTCCAGATACGCCACAAGCAGTACTCAAGAACAGGTCGCAGTAGTGTCCTATGTGCGGTCTCCTTTACAGAGAAACTACACTTTCCTAGAATTCTCCCAATAAGCCGAAGTCAACCATTCGCCTTCCCTAGCGCAGTCCTCACATGTTCGTTCCACTTCATATCGCTTTGCGGAGTTACGCCCAGGTATTTAAACGACGTGACTGTGTCAATCAGGGCCATTAAAATTGCTACACCAAGAAGAAATGCAGATGATAAACGGGTATTCATTGGACAAATATATTATATTAGAACTGACATGTGATTACATTTCACGCAATTTGGGTGCATAGATCCTGAGAAATCGGTACCCAGAACAACCACCTCTGACCGTAATAACGGCCTTGATATGCCTGGGCATTGAGTCACACAGAGCTTGGATGGTGTGTACAGGTACAGGCGCCCATGCGACTTCAACACAGTACCACAGTTCACCAAGAGTAGTGACTAGCGTATTGTGACGAGCCAGTTGCTCGCCCACCATTGACCAGACGTTCTCAGTTGGTGAGAGATCTGGAGAATGTGCTGGCCAGGGCAGCAGTCGAACATTTTCTGTATCCAGAAAGGTCCATACAGGACCTGCAACATGCGGTCGTGTATTATCCTGCTGAAATGTAGGGTTTCGCAGGGATCGAATGAGGGGTAGAGCCACGGGTCGTAACACATGTGAAATGTAACGTCCACTGTTCAAAGTCCCGTCAATGCGAACAAGAGGTGACCGAGACGTGTATCCAATGGCATGCCATACCATCACGCCGGGTGATACGCCAGTATGGCGATGACAAATACACGCTTCCAATGTGCGTTCACCGCGATGTCGCCAAACACGGATGCGACGATTATGATGCTATAAACAGAACTTGGATTTATAAGAAAAAATGACGTTTTGCCATTCGTGCACCCAGGTTCGTCGTTGAGTACACCATCGCAGGCGCTCCTGTCTGTGATGCAGCGTCAAGGGTAGCTGCAGCCATGGTCTTCGAGCTGATAGTCATGCTGCTGCAAACATCGTCGAACTGTTCGTGCGGATGGTTGTTGTCTTACAAACATCGCCATCTGTTGACTCAGGGATCGAGAAGTGGCTGCACGATCCGCTACAGCCATGCGGGTAAGATGCCTGTCATCTCAACAGCTAGTGATATGAGGCCGTTGGGATCCAGCACGGCGTTCCGTATTACCCTCCTGAACCCACCGATTCCATATTCTGCTAACAGTCATTGGATCTCGACCAACGATAGCAGCAATGTCGCGATACGATAAACCGCAATCGCGATAGGCTACATCCGACCTTTATCAAAGTCGGAAAGGTGATGGTACGCTTTTCTCCTCCTTACACGAGGAATCACAACAACGTTTCACTGCTGTTTGTGTATGCGAAATCGGTTGGAAACTTTCCTGATGTCAGCACGTTGTAGGTGTCGCCACCGGCGCCAACCTTGTGTGAATGTTCTGAAAAGCTAATCATTTGCATATCACAGCATCTTCTTCCTGTCGGTTAAACTGCGCGTCTGTAGCACGTCATCTTCGTGGTATAGCAATTTTAATCGCCAGTAGTGTACAAACAGTACGGATTTTTCTTTCCTGCTCATCAGCATTAACTTACATGTTTTTACATTAAAAGCCAGCTGCCCCTCATCACACCAACTAGAAATTTTGTCTAGGTCATCTTGTATCAACCTACAGTCACTTACGTTCGACATCTTCCTGTACATCACAGCATCATGAGCGAACGACCGCAGGTTGTCGCCCATCCTGTCTACTAGATCATTTATGTATACAGAAAACAGCAACGGTCCTATCACACTTCCCTGGGGCATTCCTAATGTTACCCCCGTCTCCGATGAACACTCGCCGTCGAGGACAATATACTGGGCTCTACTACTTAATAAGTCTGTGGGTGGGTGTGAGTGATGTGTGTGTGTAGGGGGAGGGGGGGAGGGAGGGGGGAGGGAGGGGGGAGGTACGTAGGGAGGCGTTAAGAGAGCATTCAAATATGAGGACGTTCCGCAGTGGTTCTCGAATGGTTCCGTGACCAGGGAGCGGGTTTCTATCATCGAGGAAATGTGTAACTAGGAGAACGTTCCGTTTTACAGACACTTTGTGACTACGTTGAAAAACGTTTCCATTTGAGGGCGTTTCTACAGCGTATAAGCGGCGTAACGTGACTCCGGTGCGGGTACATAAGCACTGACGTGTAGGCAAGGCATTACTGTGGCATTTGTGTCATTCCGAAGTGCGTTCGGTAAATGTGGAAACGCGAAATATGGCGACGGTATTACGAAATGCAGGCTAACAGGACCATCGTGCTGTTATTCCTTTATTAGCTGCTGAAGGAAACACCGGTAGAGATCTATCTGAGAATAAAGACTGTATGGGGAAGCATGTGTGTCGAAAACCACCGATGTGAATGGTGCACGCTTTTCCGTGCTGGTCGCGATTCTACACAAGACACTTGTCGATCTGGGAGGACAACCTCAACTGACAGACTCAGATGACACTCGAGCACCCGTCCTATAGTCCTCATCTCTCATAGGATTTGTCAACGTGGAAGGAGCATTCGACATTGTCAAATGGAGCAAGATCTTCGAAATTTTGGGAAAAATAGAAAGAAGCCATAGGGGTAGACGAGTACTATACCCGAGGTGCTCGGATTAAACAGGGTGTAACACAGGGATGCAGTCTTTTACGCGTACTGCTCAATCCATACATCGAAGGAGCTTTGTTAAGATTCGCTGATGGCACTGCTTTCCTTAGTGAAAGTGAATAAGAATTACAGGACCTGTTGAATGTAATGAACAGTCTAATGAGCACAGAATATGGACTGAGAGTAAATCGAAGAAAGGCAAAGGTAATGAGAAGTAGCAGAAATGAGAACAGCGAGAAACTGAACGCCAGGACTGGTGATCAAGAAGCAGATGACGTTAAGGAATTCTCCTACCTAGGCAGCAAAATAGTCCATGATGGACGGAGCAGGGATGACATAAAAAGCAGACTAGCACTGGCAAAACGGGCATTCCTGGCCAAGAGAAGTTTGCTAATATCGAACATGTGCGTTAATTTGAGAAGGAAATTTCTGAGAATTTACGTCTGGAGCACAGTATTTAATTGTAGTAAAATATGGACTGTGATAAAACCAGAAACGAAGAGAACAGAAGAGAAGAATGTGGTACCACAGAAGAATGTTGAAAATTAGGTGGACTGATAAGGTAATGAATGAGGAGGTTCTTCGGAGAATCAACGAAGAAAGGAATGTATGGAAAACACTGACAAGAAGAAGGGACGGGGTGATAGAACATCTGTTAAGGGGGGCAGGACGTCAAACGGCCCGACTTGGGGCAGACGCATCACAGGACATTTTAATTTCTACCGTCTATACTTTTACAAATAAATTCACAAAACTTTGCCAGCATGACCAGAAAGGATTCAAGATTCACACTCGTACCAGTGGCACTTCAAAAACATAACAAAATAAAGTTTTTTTACATGTCAAATTTCATAATTTTTTCACTTACTATTGCCAGCATGTGTTCAAAAACTGGTTCAAATGGCTCTGAGCACTATGGGACTTAACATCTGTGGTCATCAGTCCCCTAGAACTTAGAACTACTTAAACCTAACTAACCTAAGGACATCACACACATCCATGCCCGAGGCAGGATTCGAACCTGCGACCGTAGCAGTCCTGCGGTTCCGCGCTGAGCGCCTAGAACCGCTAGAACACCGCGGCCGGCCAGCATGTGTTGCTATAGGTACACTTTTCTTCATAAGTAAGAGAGATTCTTCGATGAATTTTGCACAGCACACAAGCCATACTCACAGGTGTATGAAACACTATAATTTTCCAAATCTATTAAAAACTGTGGTAAAAATTCAAATAATAAACTATAGAATTTGAGTTTTTTCTAAACATGAAGTTTAAAATATAACAGCTCATTCACTTTTTCGTAAACTAAAGAAATTCTAGAGTTTCATACCCCTATAAGTATGGTTTGTATGCTGTGGAAAATTCATCGAATAATGTCTCCTATTTATGAAGAAAAGTGTACCTATAGTAACAAATGCAGCCAATAGTAAGCGAAAATATGATGAAATTTCAAACATAAAAAAAACAAAATTGTTACGTTTTTGAACTTCCACTGCTAAGAGTGTGAATCCTGAATCCTTTTTGGTCATGCTGACAAAGTTTTATGAATTTGTTTGTAAAAGTATAGACAGTGGAAGTTAAAATGTCCTGTGGTGCCTCTCCTGCTCCATGTTGGCCCGTTTGACGTCCTACCCCCCCCCCCCCCTCCCAATCGCGGAGAAACGTCCATGGGGCTAGAGGGAGCTGTAGAGGGTAAAAACTGTAGAGGAAGACAAGAGATTGGAATACATCCAATTGAGGACGCAGAAGGTGCGACTTTCTGACGTGAAGAGGTTGGCACAGGAGAGGAATTCAATAAAAATAAAAATTTAAAAATTAAAAAAAAAACACGTGCGTCATACGCGGAAAGTAATTATCGGTTGTTCCGTGCATATTCATTTGACAAGAGGCGGAAAACTTATTTGCAATCAAATGAAAACACGGCTGGAGCGCTGGTGACGCAGTTGCCATGGCGACGGGCGGCCTCCCACTCCGGGACAAGCTGGAGCCACCTGGCGGCCGCTGTGGTCAGCACAGACCGCGCGCCGAGCCGCCGTAGTCGCGGGCCGGCTGTGGCAGCGCGCGGAACGCATGACGCCCGTCAGCGCCATGGAGACCAAGGTCACGTACAGCCTGCAGATGCAGTCGCCAGAGTTCAGGGGTACGTGCTCGCAACGCTGCGCGGCTGCATGCGAAACGGCCACGCTCTGCGACCTTCCTGCGCGCGCGTCTGCTACGGGGTGTGATGCTACTGCCAGCTCGAGAAGGCGCGGAAAGTGACCTTCGCCGTTAAGGAAGTCTGCCTTGTGTTGGCGACGTCACGTCATCGGCATGTGTCGGCCTGTTCACTCTCTTGCCTCTACGTCTTCCTGCCCCCCACATACAGCTCTCCCAGTGCTTACCTATCCTTTCAGTGAACGTCTATTAATACTTAGCCGTTCTGTAACTGAAGAGTGTCGTATTTGTTGCCCAAACGCGGTGATGTCAGGCAACTTTCAGTGGGCGTTCGGTGTTTGTGTAATGTCGTGAAGGACCCGTAGCGCCGATGAACTTCGAGGGTCCTATTTAGCAATATGTTCGGCAACTTGAATTGGAACTGTCACATAGAAAATGTTGTGGGGAAGGCGAATGAAAGACTGTGTATTATTGGCAGAACACTTAGAAGGCGCGACAATTCTAATATAGAGAGATTGCCTACACTACGCTTGTCTGTCCTATTCCGGAGAACTGCTGCTTGGTATTGGAGCCTTACCAAGTAGGTCTGACAGAGGACAAAGAAGAGCAGCTCGTGTGATATTATCGCGAAACAGAGGAGAGAGTGTCGCGCATCATAAGCGAGTTGAGACAGCAGTTAATAAACCAAAGGTGTTTCGGTTGCGGCGACGTCTTTTCACGAAAGACGATAATGCACAGATATCTGGGGGTCTGGAGTTACCACTTGTTGAAACGCTCGTAACCAGTTCAAAAGTGCCTTTTTCGGAAAATGGCCTTTTTAAAAAATGGTTCAAATGGCTCTGAGCACTATGGGACTCAACTTCTGAGGTCATCAGTCTCCTAGAACGTAGAACTACTTAAACCTAACTAACCTAGGGACATCACACACATCCATGCCCGAGGCAGGATTCGAACCTGCGACCGTAGCGGTCTCGCGGCTCCAGACTGTAGCGCCTAGAACCGCACGGCCACTCCGGCCGGCTAGCCTTTCTAGGAAGTGATAAATTTAAGCTAGGCGAGCGAAAGATACGTTTGTATGGTTTGAGGAAACCAAACGAAGAACACGTTTGGCGTAAAAATACGATAATTCACAGATATCTGGGGGTCTGGAGTTACCACTTGTTGAATGTCAAAATATTTTCCTGATGCCCATTCTCATTGCGAGGAACGAGCATCGCAACAAAATAACAGAAATCAGATTTTTGTGTCTCTTCGAGAGTGGAACGGTAGAAGAGAAATTGTCTGAAGGTGTTTCTATGAATCCTCTGCCCAACACTTAAGTGTGAATTGTAGTCTAATCATGTAGATGGACAATCTATTATTTTACTTCCAAATAATATTTGAAGGGAACGTCAAACGAAGATTAAGTATTAACAGATCCACACATATAATCAGCAAGCCACCATACAGTGCCTGTCGGAGGGTACTTCGTACCAATACTAATCACTCCCTTTCCTGTTACACTAGCAAATGGAGCAAGAGAAAAACAACTGTCTACAGGACGATGGGAAACTGTCTGAAAAGATTATTAGGGTGTTGCAGGGGAAGCTGTACTGATGGACAATTGTTAACATAAAAATTCTATACGTTGCGCCGTTTCCGAGTTATTTAGCATTGAAGTTAGCCAATTAACCAATCAGGTGGTTCCGCGAGTAAATTCAAGCACCTGCACGCGTAAAAATACGATAATGCACAGATATCTGGAGGTCCGGAGTTACCACTCGTTGAAATGCTCGTAACCAATTCAAAAGTGCCTTTTTCGGAAAATGGCCTTTTTAGAAAGTGATAAAGTTAAGCTAGGCGAGCGAAAGATACGTTTGTATGGTTTGAGGAAACCAAACGAAGAACACGTTTGGCGACTCCGCCCCGACAGGCTGCTTGAATTTGCGCGTGCGACGACCTGATTGGTTAATTTCAGTGCGTAATAACTCAGAAACGACCCAACGTATTTCGTAAAAATTATTTCTCAACACATCGTTCCCTGTGTCACCGCTACAAGCTTTTCAGAATGTTTCTGACCACCCTGTATATGCCTCGGTAGGAGTCGTAAGTTCTCTTACATTGTTTTCGCGGTTCTTACGCAAAATATGCGCTACGGCGATAAAATCGTTCCACAGTCAGCCACAAATGCCAGTTTCCTAAATTTGCACAGTAGTGTTTCGCGAAGTGAAAGTCATCTGCCCCCCCCCCCCTTTTTTAGTTCGAGTTCGCGACGCTTCTCCGTAATACTCGCGTGCTGATCCAACCTACTGGTAACAAATCTAGCATCACACCTCTGAATCGCTTCGACGCTTCTTCTAATCCGACATGGTGGGGATCCCAAATACTCCAGCGGTTCTCAGGACTGGATCATTTGAGTCTTCTATACACGGTCACCTTTACAGAAGAGCTATAATTTCCTAAAATTGTCCCCATAAACCGAAGTCCACCACTCGCCTTCCCTATCATCGTCTTTGCGTGCTCGTTCCATTTCATAATACACACTGCAACATCACAGATATTTTAATCGACATGAGTGTGCCACGAAGCGCACCACTAATATTGTATTCGAACATTACAGAATGGTTCAAATGGTTCAAATGGCTCTGAGCACTATGGGACTTAACATCTATGGTCATCAGTCCCCTAGAACTTAGAACTACTTAAACCTAACTAATCTAAGGACAGCACACAACACCCAGCCATCACGAGGCAGAGAAAATCCCTGACCCCGCCGGGAATCGAACCCGGGAACCCGGGCGTGGGAAGCGAGAACGCTACCGCACGACCACGAGATGCGGGCATTACAGAACTGTTGTCACTACTCATCTGCATTAACTTAATTTTTTATAAATTTAGAGCAAGATGTCATTCATCAAACCAACTAGAAACAGATGCAATGCACCTTCATTTTTGAACCATTATTATCTGAACAACATAAACAGCTATGTACCTCCGAGTGTTCAGCACAGTTGTTGTTTCCATGTTTTTGGACGCTATTTCGACGACCGACCCAGTAGTCTCGTTAAGGTGCTAAGAATTGTATTGGTTGCGCTCCATGCATCAACTGCACATAGCCGGCCGAGGTGGACGAGCGGTTTTCGGTGCTACAGTCTGGAACCGCGCGACCACTACGGTCGCAGGTTCGAATCCTGCCTCAGGCATGGATGTGTGTAATGTCCTTAGGTTAGTTAGGTTTAAGTAGTTCTAAGTTCTAGGAGACTGATGACCTCAGAAGTGAAGTCCCATAGTGCTCAGAGCCATCAACTGCACATAACAATACAGCTACCAGCACGTGAAGAGGACAAATGGGTCGAATCATCGTGCTTAAAAGTGGGGGCAACTGCTCGACTGTACGCTCGAAAGCACGGTATTAACGTAATCAGTACTAAGGCCTACGTTTTGTAAATCACTTCATTGCTGGACTCCTTACTTCTGAAAGGCAGAAATAGGAAAACTTCAGGCTGCCAAAGCTTTGTGTCTGATCATTGCCACTCAAAAATGACTCTAAGCACTATGGGACATAACATCTGAGGTCATCAGTCCCCTAAACTCAGAACTACTTACACTTAACTGACTTAAGGACATTACACACATCCATGCCCGAGGCAGGATTCGAACCTGCGACCGTAGCAGCAGCGCGGTTCCGGACTGAAGCGCCTAGAAGCGCTCGGTCACAATGGCCGGCTCATTGCCACTGATAATAATAATAATAGTGCAGTGTAGACCCTACAGCAAGGTAGTAGCCGTTTTATAGTTACTATTGTCTTGTGCTGTCAATAATTTCGTTTATTGTTGGGAAGTGAATAATGAAGCAATTAACGCGGGTACTATAAGGGGCAGTCAAATGAAAACGAGACAGATGGGAAAAAGTAAGTAAACAGTTTATTATTTCAAAAGTAGTCTCCACAATACATTTATCCCACTGTCAATACATATATCCCACTGTGACACAAGACGGTAAATGCATTCACGGAAAAATATCTGCAGTTTCCTTCGGAACCATTATTGTACCCAGGCGTGCACTTCTTCGTCCGAAGCAAATTGACGGTCACCAATGTCTTTCTTCAGGGCACCAAAAATATGGAAATCGTGTGGGGAGAGATTAGGGATGTGCGGAGACTGTCTAAGAGCTTCCCAGCGAAACTGCAGCAGCGTAGTCGAAACAACAGGCAAGTCAGCTCCGGGGGGTGGTGGGTGATGACGTTTTTCTTTGACTGCGAGGGCCACCTCCTGCTATCTCATGTACTTTCTGGAACAAGGCACCACAATTAACGCACAGCGGTACGTGGCCACTTTGGAAATATTGAAGCTTTCCGTCAGGTCCAAATGCCCAGGAATGTTGACGGACAGCATAATTCCGTTGCAGGACAATGCCCGCCCACATGTTGCCACAGTTGTTTCGACCACTCTGCAGAAATTTCGCTGGGAAGCCCTTGCACATCCATCATACAGACCTGATCTCTCTCCATGCGATTTCCATATTTTTGAAGCCCTGAAAAAAGACATTCGTGGCCGTTGATTGGCTTCGAATGAAGAAGTGCACTCCTGGGTACATTCGTGGTTCCGTAGGCAACCGTAAACATTTATCCGTGAAGACACTGAGCACCTTGTCTCACAGAAGGATGATATTTGAAGTAATAAACACTTTGCTTACTTTATTGCCATCTGTCTCGTTTTCACTTGACTGCCCCTTGTACTTAAGACGGAGAAGGCATTATTGTGAGATATTTAAGCATATGTGATGCACCTGTCTCATAGGTGTATGGTACATAGTACGTGGTCTGTGTGTGAAAGATGTTGTTCATACATTAGTTTCACAAGCTGTAACCTCCACCACATTGTCATGCGATAGCACAGTATAGTCTCGACAAATTGAGGTGAAAGGGACCGATACAATCTCGAATTATTGAAGAAATTCTGACTATCGGAATGTATATGGGAAACGAAATAAAACTACATTTATAAGAATCAACCACATGAACAACGTCTGACTTACTTCTTTTTTTCAAACTTCGAGTTTTATAGTTTTTCGGTTGAGAGATTCTTCAGAACATTTCTTGGAAGAAAATTGTTCCATTTTAAGTCGGTTCCTTGGCCAGTCACCAACAGTAACTTCGTGGACACGATATTCGAGAGCATTTTGTTTATTGGTTCTCCTTTGGCAAGTCGTTTCTATGCTTCTAACTTAACATTCAAAGAAACAGATATGCTATTCTTTGTTGCACCAGTCATTTTTAGGTGTACAAGGAAAACAGTCAACAAAGAAAACGAAACATAGCACTTAAACCGATAGAAGTGTATGTGTGGTGTCGTTGAACATCGAGGTTCAATACGCTGTACAATTTTTGCAGGCTCGGATTTATGGGATAATCGTAATTCCAAGAATCGAAATATCTAGACCCTACTGTATTTGAAAAAAAAAGTTATTGGGAACTTACGTTACCAGTTACAATCTTAAGAAATTATGATGGTAGTAATGACATCTTAAGAATAGCCGGGCGGGGTAGCCGTGCGGTCTAAGGCGGCTCCCCCCGTCGGAGGTTCGAGTCCTCCCGCGGGCATGGGTGTGTGTTGTCCTTAGCGTAAGTTAGTCAAGTTAGATTAAATAGTGCGTAGGCTTAGGGACTGATGACCTCAGCATTTTGGTCCCATAGAACTTACCACAAATTTCTAATTTTTCTTAAAAATAATTTACTTTCATTACTTGTTTTCACCCTCAGGAAACTGCATTTTACCTCTTCGGGGGTAATTACCCCCAGGTTGGGAACCACTGATCTACACGGTGATGTAGTTTAGGGTCCCAGGTAACCCACCCCGCAGCCATTCACTTTCCGCGATTTAAATTGGCAGATTTACCCAAAATGACGTTTTAGTGCAGGAGTTAGCGTAACAGCCTGCTGTGCAGTAGGTTGGGGGTTCGAATTTTATCAGTTGATTCAAAAATTTTTGTTTTTAAATGGTTATGGTAGTGCCTTTGATCGTTATTTTCATTCAGTTAATTGGTTTAAATGTAGTCTTTTAAATTTCTAATCCTTTGCATGTTATTTTAATCATCAGATTAACTTTTTCTTTTTCTGCTACTTTTTCTTCCTATCATTCTGTTTTCATTTCGAATCTTTGTGCATTTTATTTTAATTGTTTTTATTTATCTGCCACCATGCCGATCTGTCGGTTAAAAAACAAAAGACGAAATAATTTATTTGTATTGGCTGTGCAATGGTGTCAAATACGTATTTTTCGTTATATACAATACGTACTTTTTTGGATGGTAAACGACATACAAACATCTAAAATACAAATTCCTTTTGCACTGTGGACAAAATAACGAGGATGAAGATTTAAACGAAAAAAGTGATTTTAAATAAATACGCCAAATGAGGAATTGAAATAATAAATGCACTAACATTAACGAAAATGTAAGGTGATCAAGCGGAAGAAATTAAGTCGAGATGAATCCAAAAAAATTAAAGTCAGATGCACAAAGATTCCAAATGAAAAAAAAAGAGATGAAGAAAAATAACAGTAAATGTAAAAGTTAACTCAATGGTTAAAATCATGTGACAAATGGATAGAAATTTTAAAAATGACATTTAAACCAATTAATCGAATAAAAATAATGATCAAAATCATTTCGATAACTATTTAAAAATAAAAAATCTCGTAGCACTTGGCAAGGTTCAAACCTGCGACATTCTGCACATCAGGTTGATACGATAATCATTACGCTAAAACGTCACTGAATGAACTTGTGTCAGTTTTAAGGCTCTAGCACATCATCAGATTTGCGATTTTTTTTTCGTTGATTAGTCGTAAACAAGGATCCATCAGGATGATTGGCTACGAGGTAAGATACCTGGGACCCTAACCTACGTCACCATACATATGGTTTCAAAAACTCGATTCCACCCCTAGGGACCCATGCTTGTTAGTGTTAACTAGTTAGTTTCATGTTCTGTGAATCATTTGTGCGAATAACCGTAATGATGAGGAACGAGGCACTGTACATTCATATATGAGAAATTCTTCTACGAAGTGGAAGGAGTCCTCAAGGAGAAACTTTTTCATTTTGTATTCATTTTAAATTTGCTGTCTGTCAGACATTTTATATTTTATATTATTGGAGAGGTGATAAAAAATTTTAGTGGCAGTATTGTGAATTCCCTTTTTGTGCAAAAGATAACGGTAATGTGGAATAGTGAATGTCTTTTATCTTCTGTTATTGTAATTATGTACATCGTTGTTCCTTTTGAATTGCAGTGGATTAGTTACAACAAGTTCAGGAGGGAATAATACTGTGAAGCAGTAGTCAAATTGTTGCTTTCATTAAGTAGGAACGGTATGATAACCACTCTTCCAGATTTTTACCATCGCTCTAAATAGCTGCAAAGAGTAATGACGACTGTCCGCTACTGCAGGCGCTGAATTGTGCAGGCTGTCTCGAAATTTCGTTATGATTGCTGCGGCTCACGTTAAAAAGTAAAATGCGTTGTTTTACACACTTGTAAAAATTAGATCTCTTCCATATAACATGCAACAAGCAGGATTAGTTTTCTTTTTTTTAGGTGACGCTAGTATTGTAATCAATCAAAACATACAGAACAGCAACGGAAGAAATGGAAAATAATGTTTTTATTCTGCAAATGGTCTCACTTCCAGTTTCAAATCGTTATACTAGAGCTTCATTCGAAGACTTGATAGCAACAGTTGCTATCAGGTCTTCGAATGAAGCGCTTGTGTAACGATTGAATTCACGACATCCAGAGATTTACGGCTCTGTATGACATTTTCGTTTATTTGGAGAGATGTGTATGAGGCTGAAAATAACATAGTGAAATGCTGAAACTGGTAGTCTTCAAGATAAAATACAATAACATCTTAAGATACACGGCTGTTAACGAATTTCATTGCCATTGACAGTTAGTTAACCAGCCAATTATTTCCAAAGATATTTGGCGATTTGAAGATAAGGCATTTATACGGAAACCGCAGAACTGCAATACTGCAATTTCACATTGGTACAAAACCTAAAATTTTGTGTAGGTACTGAGATAATCAACGTTTTTCGCTCTAAATATTTGAGTATAAATCCTTAAACCAACTGTTTGACTTACTTAAGCAAAGTGAACTAGGCCTACATTAGTTATACGGATATTAATTGTAGTATCTTAACTATACGCAAACTGATAAGCCGTCATAAGCATATTCAAATACACACAAAGCCGGTATTTCTAGATAAACCATGTGTTACATTGTACTCAAAGATTTACATTATATGACTATAAATGCCAAAACAATTTAGCATGTGAGTACCGGTACACACTACTGTGATATGTGGATATAATTTCAGAGGTTGATGTACGAGTTTAACAGGAAAACGGGGGAGGCAAAGTGGAGCAATAAGGTGAACGCCATGTGGTGGGTGAGAAATAGTTACATAATTTACAACAAGCATACCATCTTAGCTGTGAACAATGTTCACTGACTGCTGTTACTGCAGCATGAGTGAGTAATAAGTCTGTATTTGATAGTTAATAATTGATTCAGTAGTCTGTGATTGGTGTTTACCGATAGCTAGAATCTGCCTTTAGCTTCCCTATGGAGAACATCACATTTAATATCGTGGACCACCAGACACTGAATTCCAACATTTAGCTGTCAGACTTTGTTAGTATTCTGACTGATTACCGTTTCGCTTAGCGACATACTCGTCTGGAGTGAAAGTATATCAACAGCGAGCTTTGTTGACAACGTAATTGTAATATTGTCAGCCGACAATATTGTGGAGCAAGTTCGCAGAAATGCTCATCAGACCGTAGCGAAACGGGTCATGTAAATTAAACTCTTGGTCGTATTTGTAACACATAGAATGTGGTTTAACAAAATGGCGTCGTGTGGAATGTATTCGCCAAATGTTCGAAATTACGCAAAACTTTATGTGAATGATTGTTTCCCGAGTTTTAAAAATAGGGCGAAATCACGCTCATTTAGTCGTAATGTGTGTTACTATTTCCAGTTCGTAACTGGCAACAGTTGCGGGGACCCTAATAGCGCGTGATCTGCAGCCTCTGTGGGTGTCAGTTAAGTGGCGGCCACTTCTAGCAGTGGCGTTACTGTGCAGGAGGACTGCTAGTCTTTCCTACAGATTTGCCATTCATTCATTCACACATCGTGTTCCGTAAACACTACAAAAAAGCAACGTATGAAGTGAGACAAATTACGCAATAGTAACCGCTGCAGACAACTTCTGCGACGCAGATCAACAACAAATTATGATCACTATTGAGCATCTCACGCTGCTCATTGTGGGGATTCCTTCTACAGGATGGTTCAAAAAGAGCGCTAGTTTTTATACATCAAAGTAAAATGGTTCAAATGGCTCTAAGCACTATCGGACTTAACATCTGAGGTCATCAGTCCCCTACTCTTAGAACTACTTAAACCTGACTACTCTAAGGACATCACGCACATCCATGCCCGAGGCAGTATTCGAACCAGTGACCGTAGCAGCAGTTTGGTTCATGACTGAAGCTCCTAGAACCGCTCGGTCACAGCGGCCGGCTAAGTAAGAAGCTTATTTTCACAAAAATCACAAACAAAATACATAAACATGTTCATCTGATCTTCCCATTTCATGTATCAAAAATGTGAGGCATATGACGTCCTCTACTGCGCTGGCACGCAACAACTCTGTCCATGAATTTCACTCTGACTGCAGGACCAGTTGCCACATCCCTTTCGCTGACAACTCGTCGAATATCCTCCTTAAAGTCATGGATGTTTTGGGGTTTATTGGCATACACCATTGACTTAAGATGACCCCAACCGAAAAAAGTCACAAGGAGTTAACTCACATGACCTTGGTGGCCACTGGTGATCGACATTGCGCGACATGAGATGATCTGGGAACCGCTCATGGAGCAATTGAATTGCTTTGGGGGTAGTATGACAAGTGGCACCATCCTTTGAACCCACAACTCTTCAATGTCCATTCCATACAAATAAGGCCACAGAAACTTCCTAATCATCGTACGGCATGTATCTCGATTGATTGTCACAGCCTGTCCTGCCTCGTCTTCAGAAAAGTAAGGACGTTGACGCCGACCTACCAAAAACCGCATCAAACTGGCACTCGTTGTGGATGCGTTTCCCTTTCTTGGATAATGTAAGGATTTTCTGACTCCCAGATACGGCGGTTCTGCTAATTCACAAAACCATTGAAGGGGAAATATGCTTTGTCACTGTCAAACTGTCGACTCTTGTGAAGATACATCACTTTCAGCTGCTGTGTCAACTGAATTTTATAGAGGTTGTAATGGAGATCATACCGGAGAATTCTCCGTACTGAAGAACAGCTTAAGCCCAATTGTTGGAAACGGTGAGCGATTGATTTCATTTGACTAACAGCTACACTGTCATGGAACACCGCAATGTTCTACTTACTTCGGCCAGAGCGACGATGCCAACGACTTTTAAGGTTTACTGTTGAGCCCGTATCAAAGACCTTCTTCGTAAGTTTGGGAACTTGGTTCATTTGGTGCTCATTACGCCCTACAATCGCGCGAAGTCGCCTGATAATTTCTGCATAATATTCTCCATTCTGATAAAACGTTTTCACGATTAGCACAAGTTGCGCACAAGTGAACTGCTTCATGGTTAGACACCCAGTGCGAAAAATTCAAACTGAATCAACAATCGGAATGTTCCTGAAAAGAGAAACGAATTAAAACAATGTCACCAACCGACAAATAAAAATTTACCAAACGTTCCGCGCTCTTTTTGAACTACCCTTTATATTACGCTATACAGGTTGGTCAGAAACAGTCTGAAAAGGCTGTAAGGGTGATGCAGAGTAGATTTTGATGAGAAGTAATTTTTGAAAAATTCGAATACGTTACGTCGTTTCCGCGTTAATTAGCATTGAAGCTAGCCAATAAGTCCTTAGCACGCGCTGATTCGAGCGGCCCACCAAAGATGTTGTGGCCAAATGTGTTCTTCGTAAAACCGAACAGGAGAGCGATGCAAAAACTGGACATGGGACGGTAGTAAGAATCGAACCAGAGCGAAAGGCTATGCAGTATCTGCGCTATCATATACGCTAGGGGAATAACTGACTCTAATTGTACCTGGCGGGCCGCTTGAATTCGCGCGTAACGGGCTAACGGGCTAACTTCAATGCTAAGTACCTCGGAAACGGTGCAGCGTATCGAATTCTTTTCTTAACAATTATTTCTCTCCACAACGTATCTAGCAATACGCTTACAAGTTTTTCAGACTGTTTCTGTCCACCCTGTATACACTGATAGGCCACGACATTATACCTGGCCGAGCGGTTCTAGGCGCTTCAGTCTGGAACCGCGCGACTGCTACGGTGGCAGGTTCGAATCCTGCCTCGGGCATGGATGTGTGTGATGTGCTTAGGTTTAAGTAGTTCTAAGTTCTAGGGGACTGATGACCTCAGATGTTAAGTCCCATAGTGCTCAGAGCCATTTTTTGACATTACACTGAGATGACAAAAGTCATGGGACAGCGATATGCACATGCACAGATGGTGGGAGTATCGCGTTCAGAACGTATGAAAGAACAGTGTGTTGGCGGAGCTGTCATTTGCCCTTAGTTAATTCATGTGAGAAGGTTTCCGACGCGATTATGGCCGCATGACGAGAATCAACAGACTTTGAACGGGGAGTGGTTAGTTGGAGATAGACGCATGGGACATTCCATTTCGGAAATCATTAAGGAATTCAATATTCCGAGATCTACAGTGTCAAGAGTATGCCGAGAATACTAAATTTCAGGCGTTGCCTCTCACCACGGATAACGCAGTGGCCGACGGTCTACACTTAACGACCGAATGCAGCGGCGTTTGCGTAGAGGTGTAAGTGCTAACAGCTAAGCAACACTGGGTTAGCCGCAGAAATCAGTGTGGAACGTATGACGAACCTATCCGTTAGTGGGCTATAGCAACAGACGACCGAAACGAGTGCCTTTACTAACACGATATTGCCTGCAGCATCTAGTGACCGGAAAACAGTGGCCTGGTGAGATGAGTCCCGTTTTCAGTGTGTAAGAGTTGATGTTTGGGTTCGAGTGTGGCGTAGACCCTACGAAGCCATGGACCCAAGTTGTTAACAAGGCGCTGTGCAAGCTAGTGCTGGCTCCATAATAGTGTGTGCTGTGTTTATATGGAACAGACTGGGTTCTCTGGTCCAAATGAACCAATCATTGGCTGGAAATGGTAATGTCCCGCGACTTGAAGAGTATTTGCAGCCATTCATGTTCCCAAACATGTCACCAACCCACGATTGTTCGCGATTAGTTTGAAGAACATTCTGGACAGTTCGAATGAATGATTTGGCCACCCAGACCGCCCGACACGAATGCTGTCGAACATTTATGGGACATAATAATGAGGTCAGTTCCTGAACAGCATCCTACACCCGCAACACTTTCTCAGTTATGGACGGATATAGAGGTACCATGGCTCAGTATTTCTGCAGGGGAAATCCAAAGAGTTGTTGAGACCACGCAACGTCGAACTGGTGCACTACATCGGGCAAAAGGAGATCCGACACGATATTAGGAGGAATTTCATGACTTGTAACAGTGTATGACCACTGCCCGCCGCAGGAGTAAATGCCGCGTGCTGGCGCTGCGGGCTCGTGACACAGTAAGGGAGCACTTCACTGCTGATCTGGCGACACTTTCAGATTCATCTCAGGAGAAGTTACAAACAAGACAAGAAACGCCTAGCAAGCAAACAGTACTATTGAAACAAATCGTCCACAGTGCTCGTAAAATATATCTGAATGTCATGCCAGGTCAGCAATCAAGAGTTTCACATTTTTTAGATTACGATAAACAAAGCGTGAAAACTACTAAAGAAAAAGACCTCACGGTGAATATGTGCCAATTTTACGTAAGTCCAGTGGAAGTGAGCTCTCTAACCTGTTGCCAGAGAAGAGGAAACGCAGATTTTAGAAAGATGGGAGAGTACCTAAAAAAATAATTCCACTAAATACGCCTTTAATGTCGGAGGCGAAACGCGTTTGGGACATAAATAAATATTGCAGTGCAGCAATAAAAATGCGTTTTCAAGTTAAAAAAACGAATATTTCCACACTTGCTGCGGAAGAGGGCAAAGCAGAAGAACATGTAATACGCTATCGTGTGAAAAATAATCGGGCACCACAATGCAACGTAGAATTGACCACCATATGTCCTCCAGTACAAAAGGAAGCGGGGAGTATTGTGTTTAAGTGAAGAAACAGAAACAGCAGACTCGATCAGTCGGGAGACCTTAATGACTTCGAAGATGGACTAGTAATTTGATGTCACCTGAGTAAAAAATCTACCAAGAAAATTTTAACCATTGTAAAGCTGCGCTAGCCGCGCGGGATTAGCCAAGCGGTCTCAGGCGCTGCAGTCATGGACTGTGCGGCTGGTCCCGACGGAGGTTCGAGTCCTCCCTCGGGCATGGGTGAGTGTGTTTGTCCATGGGATAATTTAAGTTAAGTAGTGTGTAAGCTTAGGGACTGATGACCTTAGCAGTTAAGTCCCATAAGATTTCACACACATTTGAACATTTCAAAGCTACGCTGGTCTACTCTTGCTGATGTGATTACGAAGTACAAACGCGAAGGAAGAATCACAACTCAATGAGGACCAGGTAGACCTCATGTACTGACGGACAAGGGCCCTCGACCAATGCGGATGGTGATTTTAAAAATGCATTAAATTAGCGGAAAGAATTACACGAGAGCTCAAAAGGGCTATCAGCAGCCCAGCTAACACAATGACTGTGCATAAAGAGTTAAAAATAATGGGTTACGGTGGTCGAGCAGATTCTCATAAGCCACACGTTTGTGTAGTCAGAGCTAAGCGATGCTTTAGGTGGTGTAAAGAGAGACGCCACTGGTAAGTGGCTGACTGGAAACGAGTTACTTGAAGTGATGAATCACGCTTTACCCTGTGCCTATCCGACGGAAGGGTTTGGGTTTAGGAATGCCTGGAGAACGTTACCTGCCATCGTGTGTAATGTCAACAGTGAAGCACGGAGTAGATGTTATGGTATGGGGAGTATTTCTCGTAGTCAGGGTGTGGTCTCCTTCTTATGATTAATTAAACGCTAAATGCGGAAGGACACGAATATATATTACAGCACTGTGTACCACGTGCGGTAGAGAAACGGAAAGGAGACAATGATTGTTTGTATTACTTCGACAATTCACTCTGTCATAAAGCAGGACCTGTGAGACAATGGTCTGTGGACAATAACATCTCTGAACTGAACCGGAGTGGCCTGCTCAGGATCCCGACGATGATGATGATGATTAGTGTTTTAGGGCGCACAACAACGAGGTTATTGGCGCCTGTTCCCAAAAGAAATGTTGACGAGTGCAGCCAAGCTCTGTTAAACAAGGATCAATTCAGAGCCGATCTTTGCGAGAAATGGAAATGTTCAAATTGCAAGATAGGAAATAGCACACCAAAACAGGTAGATAAAACTAAAAATAAAATAGCAGTACAAAACGGGTAAAAATAATTAACTGTGGCTGAGTGACCACTTACAAATAATGGGTGACCAAACCACTTTACAGCACATTAAGATCTCAATCCCAATATTTTGGGAAGAAGTCCAGACATCACACAAAAACGTAAAACTCTAGCGACACTCGCCTCATTATTAGTTAAAACAGAGGGCAGGTCTGGTGGGTCAAGATCCCGATCTAAACCTAGTGGAACACCTTTTCACTCCAGACTCCAGTGTTCAACATCACTACCTCCTCTGGTTTTGGTTCTTGAGGAAGAATGGACTGCCATTCTCCACAGAGAGAGATTTCACTGAAAGTGTCCCCAGCAGAGTTCAAGGCGTTACAAAGGCGAATGGTGGACGCACTCCATGTTACTGTCCGCCAATAGCTGTCCTGATACTATCGATCAAATAGTACATCCTCGTAAACACAATGCCGTAAACGTATGCAATATGTGAGTAAAATTACGGAATATGCGCAATGCAATTCCGTTCTCTTGTGTTTGATCGGTATACACTGTGTGGTCAAAAGTATCCGGACCACCCCCAAAACATACGTTTTTCATATTAGGTGCATTGTGCAGCCACATACTGCCTACTACCTACTCTATTCAGCGACCTCACTAGTCATTAGACATTGTGAGAGAGCAGAATGGGGCGCTCCTCGGAACTCACGGACTTCGAACGTGGTCAGGTGATTGGGTGTCAGTTGTGTCTTTCGTCTGTACGTGAGATTTCCGCATTCCTAAACATCCCTAGGTCACTGTTTCCGATGTGATAGTGAAGTGGAAACGTGAAGGGACACGTACAGCACAAAAGAGTACATGCTGACCTCGTCTGTTAACTGTTGAAGAGGGTCGTAATGGGTAATAGGCAGACATCTATCCAGACCATCACACAGGAATTCCAAACTGCATCGGGATCCACTGTAAGTACTATGACAGTTAGGCGGGAGGTGATAAAACTTGGATTTCATGGTCGAGCGGCTTCTCATAGGCCACACAGCACGCCGGTAAATGCCAGACGACGCCTCCCTTGCCGGCCGAAGTGGCCGTGCGGTTAAAGGCGCTGCAGTCTGGAACCGCAAGACTGCTACGGTCGCAGGTTCGAATCCTGCCTCGGGCATGGATGTTTGTCATGTTCTTAGGTTAGTTTGGTTTAACTAGTTCTAAGTTCTAGGGGACTAATGACCTCAGAAGTTGAGTCCCATAGTGCTCAGAGCCAACGCCTCGCTTGGTGTAAGGAGCGTAAACATTGGACTATTGGACAGTGGAAAAACGTTGTTTGGAGTGACGAATCGAGGTACACAATGTGGCGACCGGATGGCAGGGTGTGGGTATGGCGAATGCCCGGTGAACGTCATCTGCCAGCGTGTGCAGTGCCAACAGTAAAATTCGGAGGCGGTTGTGTTATGGTGTGGTCGTGTTTTCATGGAGGGGGCTTGCACCCCTTGTTGTTTTGAGTGGCACTATCACAGCAGAGGCGTACATTGATGTTTTAGGCATATTCTTGCTTCCTACTGTCGAAGAGCAACTCGAGGATGGCGAAGCATCTTTCAACACGATCGAGCACCTGTTCATAATACACGGCCTATGGCGGAGTGGTTACACGACAATAACATTCCTGTAATGGACTGGCTTGCACAGAGTCCTGACCTGAAATCTATAGAACATCTTTGTGATGTTTTGGAATGCCGACTTCGTGCCAGGCCTCACCGACCGACATCGATACCTCTCCTCAGTGCACTCGGTTAAGAATGGGCTGCCAATCCCCAAGAAACCTTCCAGCACCTGATTGAACGTATGGCAACGAGAGTGGAAGCTGTCCACAAGGCTAAGGGTGAGCCAACACCATATTGAATTCCAGCATTGCCGATGGAGGGCGCCACGAACATTTAAGTCATTTTCAGCCAAGTGTCCGGATACTTTTGATAACATAGTGTATATTGCGTAACTTACTGATTAAAGCAATTATACAGTAAAACTAAAAGCCATCCTCAACCCAACGATTCGTTTGACGAGTGCAGTGCTTTAATGCCAATACACACCCGCCGTCAAGTCACGACACGTCACTTCACGTCACGTCACCGTCAAGGTTCCCCGGGAAGGAAGTTTTGACGGTGTCATCGTCTGCTAACATCGGAAGTTAACCTGTTTCCTCTGCGCTCACTCTTTTTATAGCAGCGGATTTTGTGCTAGTGTTTCTTCTTCATCTTTATTTTATTATTTTGCTATGTTATCGTGAAAAATTGCAAATGTTCCATCACAGCTTGTATATTTCTTCCATTGAGTTGTCCTCCATAAGCGAGGTGAGCTACCTGACAGCGAAAAAATATCTAACAGAACAGAGCTGATGCCTACACTGTGCATTAATGACATTATGTTGATGAAGCAGTTGTCATTAAATAACTTTTTAAGTGAAAAAGTTAGCTCGAATGAGGGAGGAAAATACAGTTGGTTATGAAGTTTTAATTACGTAAAAAACATAGTGGATAAGGCGTAGAGGCTCTATTTATTCCCTTGTAAATACTGTTTGATGTGCTTGTATGTATATACTTTCTCTAACAAATAAATGTCGAGGTTTTGGAATGTTGTTTCACTTCGCAACACTGTACCACACAAAAGTGTTCAAGGACATATGTTATGAAGTTTGCTTTGGCCCTTAATAAGCTCTGTCGTTCTTAATTCCTCAATTCCCATACTTAACTCCAATTTTTGTATCACAGGGATAACAAAACCTGTTTCGCTCCCTTCTCAACCACTGCTTTCCTTTCATGTTTTTCGGCTCTTATAACTACAGTCTGGTTTCCGTATTATTTGGTAGGTAAGCTTTCGCTAACGGGATCTTATCCCTGCTTTCTTCAGTATTTCAAAAGTTGTATTCATTCAGCATTGTCAAAAGCTTTCTGTAAATTCTATAGATGTGGGTTTGCCTTTCTTGTTGCCTTGCACGGAAGTGAAATGATGGGTCAGATGGCTCTGAGCACTATGGGACTTAACTGCTGTGGTCATCAGTCCCCTAGAACTTAGAACTACTTAAACCTAACTAACCTAAGGACATCACACACATCCATGCCCGAGGCAGGATTCGAACCTGCGACCGTAGCAGTCGCGCGGTTCCGGACTGAGCGCCTAGAACCGCGAGACCACCGCGGCCGGCCAAGTGAAATGTGGACGATTAACAGCTCAGACAAGAAGGGAATAGAAGTTTTTGAAATGTGACGCTACAGAAAAATTATTAGGGAGGTAGAACTAGTAGCTAATGCGAAGATAATGAATTGAATTGGGGGAAAAAGAAGTTTAATGCGGAACTTGACTGAAAGAAGGGGTCGGTTGATAGGACATAACCTGAGGCATCAAGGTATCGTCAGGTTACTAATGGAGGGAAATGTGAGGATAAAATTTTAGAGGAAGACTATGAGATGAATACAGTAAGCGGATTCTAATGGATGTAGGTCAGTAGTTATTCAGAGATGAAGAGAGTTGCGCGATATAGACTACCGTGAAGAGTTGCACCAAATCAGTCTTCGGAGTGAATACCACAACAACAACAACAAAAACAACAAGTGCTACTTGTGTCAACACATATTGTTCCAAGCAAATGTTTAGCTTTTGGTAAATAGAACCTCATTTATGACTTATCAATCTATTGGTCATAATTGTCTAAAAGGCGGTATTATTTCTTCATTGAATTGTGCTTCTTTATATTCCTTAGATACATTATTCTTCAAACATCGTTTGTACATAGAACATAGATGTAGAACAGGTAAATGATCTTGATGGCTGATACAACAGAAATATCTCCGTATGTTAAAATAGTTTATCTTTTGTTTTAGCCGTTACAGTTCGTGTATTTCCCTTGTTGAAGCATCTCCATTCACATTCACATTTACATTTATACTCCGCAAGCCACCCAACGGTGTGTGGCGGAGGGCACTTTAAGTGCCACTGTCATTACCTCCCTTTCCTGTTCCAGTCGCGTATGGTTCGCGGGAAGAACGACTGTCTGAAAGCCTCCGTGCGCGCTCTAATCTCTCTAATTTTACATTCGTGATCTCCTCGGGAGGTATAAGTAGGGGGAAGCAATATATTCGATACCTCATCCAGAAACGCACCCTCTCGAAACCTGGCGAGCAAGCTACACCGCGATGCAGAGCGCCTCTCTTGCAGAGTCTGCCACTTGAGTTTGTTAAACATCTCCGTAACGCTATCACGGTTACCAAATAACCCTGTGACGAAACGCGCCGCTCTTCTTTGGATCTTCTCTATCTCCTCCGTCAACCCGATCTGGTACGGATCCCACACTGATGAGCAATACTCAAGTATAGGTCGAACGAGTGTTTTGTAAGCCACCTCCTTTGTTGATGGACTACATTTTCTAAGGACTCTCCAAATGAATCTCAGCCTGGTACCCGCCTTACCAACAATTAATTTTATATGATCATTCCACTTGAAATCGTTCCGCACCCATACTCCCAGATATTTTACAGAAGTAGCTGCTACCAGTGTTTGTTCCGCTATCATATAATCATACAATAAAGGATCCTTCTTTCTATGTATTCTCAATACATTACATTTGTCTATGTTAAGGGTCAGTTGCCACTCCCTGCACCAAGTGCCTATCCGCTGCAGATCTTCCTGCATTTCGCTGCAATTTTCTAATGCTGCAACTTCTCTGTATACTACAGCATCATCCGCGAAAAGCCGCATGGAACTTCCGACACTATCTACTAGGTCATTTATATATATTGTGAAAAGCAATGGTCCCATAACATTCCCCTGTGGCACGCCAGAGGTTACTTTAACGTCTGTACACGTCTCTCCATTGATAACAACATGCTGTGTTCTGTTTGCTAAAAACTCTTCAATCCAGCCACACAGCTGGTCTGATGTTCCGTAGGCTCTTACTTTGTTTATCAGGCGACAGTGCGGAACTGTATCGAACGCCTTCCGGAAGTCAAGAAAAATAGCATCTACTGGGAGCCTGTATCTAATATTTTCTGGGTCTCATGAACAAATAAAGCGAGTTGGGTCTCACACGATCGCTGTTTCCGGAATCCATGTTGATTCCTACATAGTAGATTCTGGGTTTCCAAAAACGACATCATACTCGAGCAAAAAACATGTTCTAAAATTCTACAACAGATCGACGTCAGAGATATAGGTCTATAGTTTTGCGCATCTGCTCGACGACCGTTCTTGAAGACTGGGACTACCTGTGCTCTTTTCCAATCATTTGGAACCTTCCGTTCCTCTAGAGACTTGCGGTACACGGCTGTTAGAAGGGGGGGGGGGGGGGGCAAGTTCTTTCGCGTACTCTATGTAGAATCGAATTGGTATCCCGTCAGGTCCAGTGGACTTTCCTCTGTTGAGTGATTCCAGTTGCTTTTCTATTCCTTGGACGCTTATTTCGATGTCAGCTATTTTTTCATTTGTGCGAGGATTTAGAGAAGGAACTGCAGTGCGGTCTTCCTCTGTGAAACAGCTTTGGAAAAAGGTGTTTAGTATTTCAGCTTTACGCGTGTCATTGTCACAATGTTCAACATCCGGAATGAATCACGTACAGTCGTTCGCTAAGACTAATGTCGACAGTTAGAGGAGAAAATAGACCGGCTTTGCATACTCAGTAGAGAATTTAACATTCTCTACCGAGTGTGCAAAGCCAGTCTATCTTCCGCTGACAAAATGTACTCGTTTGCTATTGCGTTTCTAGACGTGCTTTCCTGTATACGAGACGCGTAGAAACGAGTAGAGGACGCGCGGCTGGCGGTCGCAGGTTGTGTAACCCCGGGGCTGGCCTTCTCACATCAATTGACGGATGCGCGACAAAACGGGGGAAGGGCGGAGGGGGCGAATCTTAAGAGCGAGCCTCGAAACGACCTCAGCTTACTTGCAAACTTCCTGTGTTGCTGTTTCTGTTATTTATACTTACCAGTACTTGCAGTGAACTGCGCATCAAGAATAAGTTGTGTCAGTCAAAGGTACGACGAGGCATACAGAGATATAAAAGAATGGTTACTATCCTATCTTAGTAGACAAAATGTGTACTGAAAAACTACACGGCAATAAAGGACAGTATTACCCTAGCAAAAACATATGTTAACTAAAAAGCTCGGTTCACTGTCATACCATATTGGGGAGAAGTCAGATAAAGTCATCTTGCACTCTAAAAAATCTACCTGAGAATGAGCTTCAGAATACACGACGCAGCATGATCACGAAACTGTCATTCAATAGAATAAACCTGTAAATTAATCCGATCTGTTGCTTACAAGTTAAAATGCGACAGTTGTGAGCATATATAGGTAGGAAAGATTCAGAGACCATCTGAATCTCACTGTTACGAACCTCTCTTCATTTAGCTCACCCCGAAAAGAATAAAAGCACACGGCCAATGACAAATCACAATGCCTATCAATCCTACACACGGACGAGAAATGTAGCTTACGAAAGGTTTTAGAAGAAATAGAAATTTTCTCATATTTGACGGAAGATTCTGACATTATCTTGTACGAACATACCGACCTAAAAAGTGTAATACGTGGAAAATTTCAGCAATATTGTAATAAACTTTTAACGTTGAAATAAATTCCTCTGTTTAGGTATTCATATTGATATTTGGATGTCAAGCACATCAAATGGCTCTGAGCACTATGGGACTTAACATCTGAGGTCATCGGTCCCCTAGAAGTTAGAACTACTTAAACCTAACTAACCTAAGGTCATCACACACATCCATGCCCGAGGCAGGATTCGAACCTGCGACCGTAGCAGACGCGCGGTTCCGGACTGAAGCGTCTAGAACCGCTCGGCCACCGCGGTCGGTATATCAAGCACATCGCCATTAACAATTACGAACTATATAAAATTAATGTAATGATTAAAACTGTCTTATCATAGATAGTATATGATTGTTATTGAGAAATGTCTTTGATATACGCTAAGAAACCAAAATTATATGAAAAAATAGCAGTCGTATTAAATACTTCGAAACGCTATACACTGGAGGTAAAAGTATTTCAAAAAATATGTCTTCTGTAATGTAGATACCGGTGATGATGGTCGTGTGCACCCGAATCTAGTCCCGCAGTAAATAAATGAAGGAATGTAATCATTATTGGCCAACCTACATGAATATACAGGGTTTCACAGAATGTGTTGGTAGTCATGAGCTCGTATTATTAGCCAGTAAACAGATTTGATAATACTTATACAGTGTATTTTTTGTGCAGAAAAACCCATTATACGTGGAACAATGCCTAGGGAAGTTAGATTGTGAGTGGTGTTCGTTGCAGTATTCTAGTTGTTTGTTGCAGGATTCTAGCGCGAGTCGTTATGAGATATCGTATTTTGAAAAGTTACCACACCGACACATTTTTGTGCGACTCAACGCGCGTAGTTGCTAGGTACGATGTTGTTGTTTGCTTACAGTGTGCTTGTGTGTTCAAAAAAATGGTTGAAATGGCTCTGAGCACTATGGGACTTAAAATATGAGATCATCAGTCCCCTAGATCTTAGAACTACTTAAACTTAACTAACCTAAGGACATCACTCACATCCATGCCCGAGGCAGGATTCGAACTTGCGACCGTAGCGGTCGCGCGGTTCCGGACTGAAGCGTCTAGAACCACTTGACCACAGCGGCTGGCGCTTGTGTGATCGTTGAATGTTTTGTGACTTGCTAGTCAGTTAGTTTGTGACAGTCCAAGAAGTTGGTCGTGCGTGGACGATGGAGTTTTCCAGTGCAGAAAGAAGCTGACATGCTCATGGTGTATGGAGAAATGGTTCAAATGGCTCTGAGCACTGTGGGACTTAAGAGCTGAGGTCATCAGTCCCCTAGAACTTAGAACTACTTAAACCTAAGTAACCTAAGGACACCACACACATCCATGCCAGCGGCGGTATTCGAACCTGCGACCGTAGCGGTCGCGCGGTTCCCGACTGTAGCGCCTAGAACCGCTCGGTCACACCGGCCGGCTGTATGGAGAGTGTAGGAAGAATGCAGTTCGTTCTTGTACGGTGTATGCGGCAAGATGTCCCAATAGACGTCACCCATCTTGGCAATTATTTACCAACCTCTTCAACCAGTTACATGAAAATGGTAATGCAACACATAGACAACGTAACAGAAGGAAACAACTGACGACAAGAGGGGAGGAAATTAATGTTTTTTGCTGCAGTCGTCGAGGAAGTGGCATTACTCAGGCAAGTGTCCTACGCATTCTCCAACGACATAGATTCCATCTCTAACACATCTCTCGCCATCTAGAGCTGTATGGAAACGATTATGCGAAACGTGTTAACTTCTGTAGGTGGGCATTAAGGAAGGGTACTCCAGGTGTATCATGTATCTTGTTTAGCGATGAAGCCACGTTTCCCAATCATGACTAGGTAAACCGCCGAAACATGTACTATTGGTCTGCTGACAATCCCCGCTGGCTTAGGTGGAACGTCAGCGTCCATGGAGCGTAACGTGCGGTGTAGGATCGGACTGATTTGGGGAAAGAGACCAAACAGCGACGTCATCGGTCCCGTCGGATTTGGGAAGGAAGTCGGCCGTGTGAAAGGAACCATCCCGTCATTTGCTTGAAGCGATTTAGGGAAATCACGTAAAACCTAAATCACGATGGCTGGACGTGGGATTGAACCGTCGTCCTCCAGAATGCGAGTCCAGTGTGCGGTGTAGGATAGTGAGCCATCAGCTCATAGGCCCATGTTTCATAGACGAATATTGAACAAGCGCAAGTATCGCAGCCTCCTGACAGACCGTCTTCTGTAGAAGGACAACAGGCGCTTGAAACCAGTCAAGAAATAAAATTTCTTTTGTGCAACTGGTTGCTGATTTTTCCAACAAATACTCTTAGAGTTACTGAGGATGGATAAAGTACTACAGCTGGAAATGCAATTTTCTTAGCAGTATTGAAAAATACACTGCTTTCGAAATATTTCCAACCTGAGTTTTAACTCTTTTCGTCCTATACTTTCTTTTCTTTCCTTTAGCAATTACATACGCCCTTAAGCAGGCTCAAACGGAACACGTACATCATTAAGACGCACCTGGTGTTAATATAACATGCACAAATTTGCAAGTTCAAGAATTGGAATATAGTAATATATTAATCAGCATACGCAGAAGTTCGTGACGTAATAACTTGTAACATTCCTGTTTATGTTTGGGACCACTGAGGGATGATGGAAGACGTTCCTCTACAGACTAGGAGGAACATGTGTTATCAATATGATGGCTGTCCAAACCATAGGGCACGAAGTACTGCAGCATGTCTTCACGAATTGTTTCCAAATCGTTGGACTGGACTCAGAGAATCTGTACTTTGGCCAGCCCGTTCCCCGGATTTGACACCTGTAGACTCTGTTCCGTGGGCAAAGCTAAAAGACGCTGTCTACAAGGGCATACAAACTACACCCGATGATACGCAACGAAGTATTACTGTAGCCTGCTCGGACATCTCTGCTGAAATGCTAGCACGTGTGCGGCAGTCGTTCCATACCAGACTGGATGCGTGTATTGCCGCTGCCGATGGTCATCTTGAATATAACCTGTGATGGTCAAATGCCTTATTACTGGTCAGAATCCACATAACTAGGGTATGCACTTGTGTTGTTCTTTAGCGTGTGCTACCACAGGTACTGTGCAAGTGTCGTTGTGGGAACTTTTCACAATACGATATCTCATAACGACTCACACTAGTATCCAGCAACATACACCACTGATGTTCTAATTTACCCTACTTTTAGTTTTTTAATGCCAATAGGCATTGTTCCATTTGAAAAAGTATATAACAACAAACGAGAGAGGTTGTGCAGTGGTTAGCACACTGGACTCGCATTCAGGAGGACGACGGTTCAATCCCGCGTCCAGCCATCCTGATTTAGGTTTTCCGTGATTTCCCTATATTTCTTCCCTAATCCGATGAGACTGATGACCTCGCTGTTTGGTCCCCTTCCCCAAATCAACCAACCAATGTATCACAACAAGTGCACTTGCACCAATGACCATTCTGCAGTGGTGAACCGCGTTGGTGAAGGACTGGAAAGCCTTACAGAGCAAGAATTGCCGTCCCTGGTGATCACACATCCTACTAAGAACCGTGTGCCGCCTTTTGTAATGTCCAGGGGACCATCATAAATCGTGGTGACTTCAGTGTAATTATAGTGTCTGAATAAAAGTGCCATTTCTGTTCGTCTCATTGCGTATTTCTTTCAGATACTTATGTGCTAGACTGTAGCGTTTCTTTCTAAGTTTTACCGAGCTGTGCAAAAATGTCTCTGAGCACTATGGGACTTAACATCTGAGGTCATTAGTCCCCTAGAACTTAGAACTACTTAAACCTAACTAACCTAAGGACATCACACACATCCATGCCCGAGGCAGGATTCGAACCTGCGACCGTAGCGGGCGCGCGGTTCCAGACTCAAGCGCCTAGAACCGCTCGGCCACACCCGCCGGGTAATACCGAGCTGTGTTACTTGGTAGTGACACGTCATGTTAAAGTTACTTTCCTCCTTAAGTTTTGCACATCAGTTTATATGGTATTTAGTCTAAAATATCCCACTGTTAACAGTGTTTTAAATGATTGACGTACAAATTGACTTTAAAGTGACAGGGGCACTTTTATCAAGTACCATTATCAAGAATGAGATTTTCTCTCTGCAGCGTAGTGTGCGCTGAAATGAAACTTCCTGGCAGATTAAAACTGTGTGCCGGACCGAGACTCACCTTTGCCTTTCGTGGGCAAGTGCTCTACCATCTGAGCTACACAAGCACGACTCACACCCAGTCCTCACAACTTTACTTCTGCCAGTATCTCGTCTCCTACCTTCGAAACTTCACAGAAGCTCTCCTGTGAACCTTGCGGAACTAGCACTCCTGGAAGAAATTATACTGCGGAGACATCGCTTAGCCAGGAGAACTTCTGTGAAGTTTGGAAGGTAGGAGACGAGATACTGGCAGAAGTAAAGCTGTGAGGGCGTGGCGTGAGTCGTGCTTGGGTAGCTCAGATGGTAGAGCACCTGCCCGCGAAAGGCAAAGGTCCCGAGTTCGAGTCTCGGTCTGGCACACAGTTTTAATCTGCCAGGAAGTTTAAAGTACCATGATGTTTTAAATGGATTCAACTCACTGTTTTAAGTTGCCAATGCACAAGGAAATTATGGCTGTAGTGTATTCTCATCGCTTATAGCCATACAGTGCCACCAGGATTAAGACAGAAATTCAACATGAGGGTAACATCTGCACAAAACTTGGTGGCGCAGTGGTAAGTCCTTAAGACTCGCTTTCGGAAGGACGACGGTTCAAATCCACCTCCGACCACCAAGATTTAGGTTTTCCGTGATTTCCCTAAATCGGTCCAGATAAATACCAGGATGGTTCCTTTGAAAGTGCACTGTCGATTTCGTTCCCCATGCTTCACTCATTCCGAGCTTGCGCTCTGCACATAGATGTCACTCATCACTTCTCACAGCAATCTGAGTCTATTTAAAGAATAGTACTGATGTTCACTTTTAGAATACGACAAACCTTCTTGGGGAAACGGGCTTGAGAATTATGCGCCAAGGGTTAGGGGCTGCTATATTTTAGGGTTGGACTTCAGACCTAAGTTACTGTCATAAAGAAATATATTTTTTACTGTTTCTGAAACAATATTTCAAGTATGTATCGTGATTTTTTGATCGTAGGGTGGCCTGATGGTGGTAATCGGTATCGACACTGGTAGTCATTAGACGAACTAAAAGTGCGATTATAGATCAAAGAAAATAATTTTTTTTAACATATGTGGTGTCTATTCTTTTGGACATGGCCAACAGATGACACCATACACACATAAATACGAAGGGCGATCAATAAGTAATGTAACATATTTCTGTTCTCGGCCATTTTCGATTGAACAAATGCAGAATTTGTTGTGGAACATGGCGGAATATCCCCGCTTCAGCCCCTATAGTTTCATGAAGTTTTGACAGGTGGCGGCGCTATACGTAACCTTCAAAATGGCGTCTGTAACGGAGGTGCGTTGCAAGCAGAGAGCTGTCATTGACTTTCGTTTGGCGGAAAACCAGAGTATCGCAGAGATTCATTGGCACGTGCAGAATGTATACAGCTACCTGGCAGTGAACAAAGGTACGGTGGGTCGTTGGGCGAGGCTTTGTCATAGTAGCGACAAGGTCGCGAAAACCTGTGCGATCTCCCGCGTGCCGGTCGCACGCAGCTGTGGCTCCTGCAATGTTGGAAGGTGCGGACACTCTCACTCGAGGTGATCGACAGACGACAATGAAACACCTCTCAGCTGAACTAGACTGGACGTCTCTGTTGGTGATGCTGAAACACTCGTCCACCAGTTGAAGTATGTGCCCACTGGGTTGCGCGCTGCTTAACAGACGACCATAAAGAACAACAAAGGACTATCTGTGAGGAATTGCTTGCGCATTATGAGGCTGATTGTGACAATTTTTTGTCGAACATCGTCACAGGCGATGAAACATGGGTTCATCACTTCGAACCGGAAACAAAATGGCAATCCATGTAGTGGCGCAACACAACCTCTTCTGACAAGGGAACCTCCCCATCGCACTCCCCTCAGATTTAGTTATAAGTTGGCACAGTGCATCGGCCTTGAAAAACTGAACACAGATCAATCGAGAAAACAGGAAGAAGTTCTGTGGAACTATGAAAAAAATAAGCAAAATATACAAACTGAGTTGTCCATGCGTAAGATAGGCAACATCAAGGATAGTGTGAGCTCAGGAGCGCCGTGGTCCCGTGGTTAGCGTGAGCAGTTACGGAACGAGAGGTCCTTGGTTCAAGTCTTCCCTCGAGTGAAAAGTTAACTTTATTTATTTTCGCAAAGTTATGATATGTCCGTTCGTTCACTGACGTCTCTGTTCACTGTGTTTTGCGACCGCACCGCAAAACCGTGCGATTAGTAGACGAAAGGACGTGCCTCTCCAATGGGAACTGATAACAGCTGCCCTTTATGCAAGTACAATGGTTAAATCGTGGACCCGCCGCCGAACCGGATTATCGGGAAGCCTGATTGACGAACCGGCCCCTCCCTCTCGAGTGGCCACGTTGCAGTAGCCTACATTTCTTCCTCTCTCTCACATATCAGGACCTTTTTCATCGAATACAGTTATGTCCATACCGACTTGTCTAATACCAGGAACCCTACGGCACATAATGTTTACCGCCTAATGATGAGAAATCATACTCGGAATGTTGTGGAAAGCCGATATCCTACGATCGCGTGGCCCGTGGTTTGGCGTTCTTGCACAATGTCCTCCTCGACTCGAGCGCTCGTGCGATCTGTTATCTGGTCGCTAATGGGAAATACATGACACAAATTCGTCCACATGCGATAAAAATGACAGATTCGCCGCTGTGCCCTCGTTGTCACACGCTTGATACGGACGAACATCGATTGATGTGTGGCTCTTCTACAGAGGTGTGGCAGCTCCCCATGACATTACACCGAAATCACTTCTGTTCCCAGATGAGACTTATTTCCCACGTACGAAGACCAACGCTGTGACCTGTATAAAAAGCCTCTCGGTCTCTTATTTCATCTACATCTACATCCATACTCCGCAAGCCACCTGACAGTGTGTGGCGGAGGCTACCTTGAGCACCTCTATCGGTTCTCCCTTATGTTCAAGTCTCGTATTGTTCGTGGAAAGAAGGATTGTGGTATGCCTCTGTGTGGACTCTAATCTCTCTGATTTTATCCTCATTGTCTTTTCGCGAGATATACGTAGGAGGGAGCAATATACTGCTTGACTCTTCGGTGAAGGTATGTCCTCGAAACTTCAACAAAAGCCCGTACCGAGGTACTGAGCGTCTCTCCTGCAGAGTCTTCCACTCTATCAACTCCGTAACGCTTTCGCGATTACTAAATGATCCTGTAACGAAGCGCGCTGCTCTCCGTTGGATCTTCTCTATCTCTTCTATCAACCCTATCTGGTACGGATCCCACACAGCTGAGCAGTATTCAAGCAGTGGGCGAACAAGCGTACTGTAACCTACTTCCTTCGTTTTCGGATTGCATTTCCATAGGATTCTTCCAATGAATCTCAGTCTGGCATCTGTTTTACCGACGATCAACTTTATATGGTCATTCCATTTTAAATCACTCCTAATGCGTACTCCCAGATAATTTATGGAATTAACTGTTTCCAGTTGCTGACCTGCTATATTGCAGCTAAATGATAAGATGGCGATAAGAGTATTCTTGATTTTTGGACGTTCCTGCAAGATCGCTTTACTCTTCTCGTGCACCATTCGCGATACCGTCAGTACTTTCAACTTTTTGGGTAGTGCCTTTTTCGATCCCCTGTGCAACTGGGGTATCGCAGGCATGAGAAGGTGATTTCAGTGTGATTGTGTAATACCAGCACTCGGTTCAGTGTACCGGCAAAATGCAATATTCTTCTCGAAGATGTGCCTGGAACATGCCTGACTGCCTTGGGATTCAGAGTGCGTCTACCCACAAGTTGGCGGGACGCAGATACTATTTTGTTTGTTCTGCCAGGAGGGCGTTTTCTTTAATTTCCCTTGTGTTTTGTCTTTTATTGATGCTAATTACACGTCATTATTTTTCGCCTGGAGGGCGCCATATGTGATCTAAACAAACAACAAAAAAAGAATATTTGGTATGATAGATGACCTGAAAAAAAAGCGGTTAAGGCGACCGCTCGGGTAAAGCGGGAAACCCGGGTTCGAGTCCTAGTGCGGTACAAATTTTCAGTTGTCGCCTTTGAATTTATATTAAACCCCAATTGCAGCCGGTGCCAGATTTTATTTCATTTCATAAGACATTAATTTCTCATAGGAGATCTACTATGCTACAAAATGAAATCATACATATAACCAGAAAACGGCGATTAGAGTTTTATGGCCATCAGGGTATTACAAAAAGGTACGGCAAAACTTTCAGGAAACATTCCTCACACACAAAGAAAGAAAAGATGTTATGTGGACATGTGTCCGGAAACGCTTACTTTACATGTTAGAGCTCATTTTATAACTTCTCTTCAAATCACATTAATCATGGAATGGAAACACACAGCAACAGAACGTACCAGCGTGACTTCAAACACTTTGTTACAGGAAATGTTCAAAATGTCCTCCGTTAGCGAGGATACATGCATCCACCCTCCGTCGCACGGAATCCCTGATGCGCTGATGCAGCCCTGGAGAATGGCGTATTGTATCACAGCCGTCCACAATACGAGCACGAAGAGTCTCTACATTTGGTACCGGGGTTGCGTAGACAAGAGCTTTCAAATGCCCCCATAAATGAAAGTCAAGAGGGCTGAGGTCAGGAGAGCGTGGAGTCCATGGAATTGGTCCGCCTCTACCAATCCATCGGTCACCGAATCTGTTGTTGAGAAGCGTACGAACACTTCGACTGAAATGTGCAGGAGCTCCATCGTGCATGAACCACATGTTGTGTCGTACTTGTAAAGGCACATGTTCTAGCAGCACAGCTATAGTCTCACGTATGAAATCATGATAACGTGCTCCATTGAGCGTAGGTGGAAGAACATGGGGCCCAATCAAGACATCACCAACAATGCCTGCCCAAACGTTCACAGAAAATCTGTGTTGATGACGTGATTGCACAATTGCGTGCGGATTCTCGTCAGCCCACACATGTTGATTGTGAAAATTTACAATTTGATCACGTTGGAACGAAGCCCCATTCGTAAAGAGAACATCTGCACTGAAATGAGGATTGTCACGTTGTTGGATGAACCACTCGCAGAAGTGTACCTGTGGAGGCCAATCAGCTGCTGATAGTGCCTGCACACGCTGTACATGGTACGGAAACAATTGGTTCTCCCGTAGCACTCTCCATACACTGACGTGGTCAACGTTACCTTGTACAGCAGCAACTTCTCTGACGCTGACATGAGGGTTATCGTCAACTGCACGAAGAATTGCCTCGTCCATTGCAGGTGTCCTCGTCGTTCTAGGTCTTCACCAATTGCGAGTCATAGGCTGGAATGTTCCGTGCTCCCTAAGATGCCGATCAATTGCTTCGAACGTCTTCCTGTCGGGACACCTTCGTTCTGGAAATCTGTCTCGATACAAACGTACCGCGCCACGGCTATTGCCCCGTGCTAATCCATACATCAAATGGTCATCTGCCAACTCCGCATTTGTAAACATTGCACTGACTGCAAAACCACGTTCGTGATGAACACTAACCTGTTGATGTTACGTACTGATGTGCTTGACGCTACTAGTGCTGTAGAGCAATGAGTCGCATGTCAACACAAGCACCGAAGTCAACATTACCTTCCTTCAATTGGGCCAACTGGCGGTGAATCGAGGAAGTACAGTACATACTGACGAAACTAAAATGAGGTCTAACATGGAAATTAAGCGCTTCCGGACACATGTCCACATCACATATTTTCTTTATTTGTGTGTGAGGAATGTTTCCTGGAAGTTTGGCCGTACCTTTTTGTAACACCCTGTATGGAATAGGCGGCAACAGGCAAAAAAAATAAAAATAAAAAAAATTAATAAAACTTGATATTATCTTTGAAAAACCACAACAAATGGCTAATATAAGTTAATGAAGACTATAAGAAATTGGTATTCATGAAGAAATCATTCAAGATAGAACGAAATTTAGAGCCCTAATTCTCAAACACCAACTTACTGAGCTGCCTATCCGAGAAAAGGAAGGGTGGGAAAATAACGCTAAAAAACACAGTTGACTACGGAAGAGATACTGCGAAGAAAAGAAGGAAAAACGTGCTAAATAAGTTAAAAGTTTCTCCTTAGTTGAGTTCAACGAATAAAAAAACGTCGTCTTCATTCATAAAAGTTAGTGAATTGAATCAGAAAGACAAGAACTTTGTGGTGCAAATTTTTGGAAATTTGTGGTAAGGTTCTATGGGACCAAACTGCTGAGGTCATCGGTCCCTAGACTTACACACTACTTAATCTAACTTAAACTAACACACACCCATGCCCGAGGGAGGACTAGAACCTCCGACGGGGGGAACCGCGCGAACCGTGACAAGGCGCCCAAGAGAGTGCGGCTACCCCTGCGCGGCTTTGTGGTTCAAATGGACTATATGAAGGAACGGGGTGCTAGGACGCATCTTGTTACAGTTCATGAAATTGCAACGTGTCCGATAAAATTGTGACAGAATATAGGCAATGGAAATACAATTACAATGGACGAAACGGGAAGTAAAATTAGTAATTAGATCAGAGATAAGAAAAAACTGCATGGTGAACCCGAACTCCAGTGACAAAGTTTCGGATGTTGTTCAGGGACATTTTCTAAGTATTTTTGTTTGAGGGACTCTTGGTCACCTGTGACTAGTTACAGAGTAAGAGAATTCCGTTTGATTTGTTATCCCCATTTATCTTCGTACCTATATGGCACTGAAAATTCTTGACAATAATGCTCTGTGTGTCTTCTTTGGAAAAAATTTGCTCCATTCACTTACAGTTGTTGATGTTGACGACGGTAATGCCTTGTGCCCTCAAGCTTGCATTATAGATTTCTTGGTTCTGTCACTGGATTGTTTTCCCGTCGGTGTACGTTGTACGTTAAGGGGAATACACAGCAGTATGGATAGGTTTGCTGGTGAAAAGTTGGCCTATGTGCATCTCCTATATGTGTTCGCTGAATGCTATAGAAGGCAGGCATAACGATGCTGTGCTGAGCTGTTATCGCAACGACGGGAAACACATCATAATAGTTTTACACCTGTTGTTACAGTTTTCTGTGTTTAGTGTTTTTGTGTTCGCTAACTGCGCATTACAGGCTTTTTCGTTTTTGTGAAGCTATTTTCACAGAAACGAAGTTGACTGGGGTAACAAACCGAATAAATCATGATTCTATTATTAAACTATAACTAGCCACAGGATATTACGGATCCCTTACACGAACATGCTTAGAAAATGTCACCAAAGAACCTCAGAAATTTTATTCGCGTTCACCCTGCACTGCGTTCAAAAATTAATCGGAATTTTATAATATCGCGTGATATGTTAGTCCGAGTCATGCGATTTTTTTCATTGTTGTGTTGGTAAAAACATTGACTGAAAAACACTGCACCACCAAAATATAATTAATGTAGAATAATGAAATTTTCGGAACACAGTTGTATAGTTAACATATTTAAGTGATTAACATCGCAAGATCACAGGTTAATGTAAGTGTGAGGTAAGCCATTGGAAATGTGAAATGTTAGAACATTAATAACCGGTGTAACTGCCAGAATATTGATTCAAATGGCTCTGAGCGCTATGGGACTTAACATCTGAGGTAATCAGTCCCTAGAACTTAGAACTACTTAAACCTAACTAACCTAAGGACATCACACACATCCATGCCCGAGGCAGGATTAGAACCTGCGACGGTAGCGGTCTCGCGTTTCCAGACTGAAACGCCTAGAACCGCTCGGCCACCAGCGGCCGGCGCCAGAATATTGAATGCAAGCTTGCAAACGTGCATGCATTGTGTTGTACAGGTGCCGTATGTCAGTTTGTGGGATGAAGTTCCATGCCTATTGTACATTGTCGGTCAATACAGGGAAGGTTAATGCTGGTTGTGGATGACGCTGGAGTTGTCGTCCGATAGTGTCCCATATTAGCTCGATTGGAGACAGATGTGTTGATCGAGCAGGCCAAGTCAATATGTCGACACTCTGTAGAGCATGTTAGATTACAGCAGTGATCCAGAACGAGATTTTCACTCTGGAGCGCAGTGTGCGCTGGTATGAAACTTCCTGGCAGATTAAAACTGTGTGCTGGGCCGAGACTCGAACTCGGGACCTTGGCCTTTCGCGGGCAAATGCTCTACCAACTGAGCTACCCAAGCACGACTCACGTCCCGTCCTCACAGCTTTACTTCCGCCAGTACCTCGTTTCAGGAGTGCTAGTTCTGCAAGGTTTCGCAGGAGAGCTTCTTTAAAGTTTGGAAGGTAGGAGACGAGATACTGGCAGAAGTAAAGCTGTTAGGACGGGGCGTGAGTCGTGCTTGGGTAGCTCAGTTGATAGAGCATTTGCCCGCGAAAGGCAAAGGTCCCAAGTTCGAGTCTCGGCCCGGCACACAGTTTTAATCCGCCAGGAAGTTTTACAGCAGTGGTATATGGGCGAGCGTTATCGTGTTGGAAAACAACCCCTGAAATGCTGGTCATGAATGTCAGCACAACACGTCGAATCGCCACACTGACGAACAAATTAACAGGCAGAGGCGTGGGATAACCACGAAAGTTCTCCTGCTGTCATACGAAACCGCACCCTAAACCATAACTCTAGGTGTGGCTCTAGTGTATACCACGCGAAAAGATTAATTGCACCCCAGCAACTGGCCTCCTCCTAATCAACACACGACCATCGCTGGCATGGAGGCAGAACTAGTTTCATCAGAAATCACAACAGACTTCTACCCTACCTTCAGATGAGCTCTTCTTGCTTGACACCACTGAAGTCTCAAATTCCGGTGGTTTGGGGTCAGTGAAATCCACGCTACGGGGGGTCTGGCTCGGAGCTGTCCTTGAAGTAATCGATTTGTAAGAAGTTCGTTTTGTCACTGTGGTACCAACTGCTGCTCAAACTGCCGCTGCAGATGCTGTACGAAGCGCCAGACCCATACGCCGAGCACTATGATCTTTTTTCTGCATGGTGCCCTGTGGCCGACCGTGGCCCGGTCTTCTTGCAACCGTACATTCTCATGACCACGGCACCCAGCAAATATTTACAATGGCTACATTCCTACCAAGGCTTTCTGAAATATCGCAGAAGGGACGTCCAGCTTCTTGTAGCCCTATTACACGATCGATTCTTCACAGAGTACGCGAAAGAACTTGCCCCCCCCCCCCCCCCCTCTAACAGCCGTGTACCGCAAGTCTCTAGAGGAACCGAAGGTTCCAAATGATTGGAAAAGAGCACAGGTAGTTCCGGTTTTGAAGAAGGGTCGTCGAGCAGATGCGGAAAACTATAGGCTTATACCTCTGACATCGATCTGTTGTAGAATTTTAGAACATGTTTTTTGTTGGCGTATCACGTCATTTCTGGAAACCCAGAATCTAATCTGTAGGAATCAACATGGATTCTGGAAACAGCGATCGTGTGAGACCCAACTCGCTTTATTTGTTGATGAGATCGAGAAAATATTAGATACAGGCTCCCAGGTAGATGCCATTTTCCTTGGCTTCCGGAAGGCGTTCGATACAGTTCCGCACTGTCGCCTGATAAACAAAGTAAGAGCCTACGGAATATCAGATCAGCTGTGTGGCTGGACTGAAGAGTTTTTAGCAAACAGAACACAGCATGTTGTTCTCAATAGAGAGACGTCTAAAGACGTTAAAGTAACCTCTGGCGTGCCACAGGGGAGTGTTATGGGACCATTGCTTTTCACTATATATATATATATATATATATATATATATATATATATATGACCTAGTAGATAGTGTCGGAAGTTCCATGCGGATTTTTGCGGATAATGCTGTAGTATACAGAGAAGTTGCAGCATTAGAAAATTGCAGCGAAATGCAGGAAGATCTGCAGCGGATAGGCACTTGGTGCAGGGAGCGGCAACTGACCCTTAACATAGACAAATGTAATGTATTGCGAACACATAGAAAGAAGGATCCTTTATTGTATGATTATATGATAGCGGAACAAACACTGGTAGCAGTTACTTCCGTAAAATATCTGGGAGTATGCGTATGGAACGACTTGAAGTGGAATGATCATATAAAATTAATTGTTGGTAAGGCGGTTGCCAGGTTGAGATTCATTGGGAGAGTCCTTAGAAAATGTAGTCCATCAACAAAGGAGGTGGCTTACAAAACACTCGTTCGACCTATACTTGAGCATTGCTCATTAGTGTGGGATCCGTACCAGGTCGGGTTGACAGAGGGGATAGAGAAGATCCAAAGAAGAGCGGCGCGTTTCGTCACATGGTTATATGGCAAGCGTGATAGCGTTACGGAGATGTTTAGCAAACTCAAGTGGCAGACTCTGCAAGAGAGGCGCTCTGCATCGCGGTGTAGCTTGCTGTCCAGGTTTCGAGAGGGTGCGTTTCTGGATGAGGTATCGAATATATTGCTTCCCCCTACTTATACCTCCCGAGGAGAACACGAATGTAAAATCAGAGAGATTCGAGCGCGCACGGAGGCTTTCCGGGACGTTCTTCCCGCGAATCATACGCGACTGGAACATGAAAGGGAGGTAATGACAGTGGCACGTAAAGTGCCCTCCGCCACACACCGTTGGGTGGTTTGCAGAGTATAAATGTAGATGTAGATGTAGATCTTGTTCAAACTCAGTGACGTGTTGGCAAACATCCAAAGGTAACAAATGCTCACTACCGTTACAGCGTGTTTTCAAAGCAAACCTGATTTGCACCCACATACTAACGCTACTAGCCGTACTCTTATGCGACTGCCACGAAATCTGAATAGACATCTTTCATATGTAAAAGCACGCCTACCAATTTTCGTTTATGTCGCCAACTCCTTTTTGGTGTTGCGGTTTTTTTTCCATCAGTGTGTGCCTGAAAACTATCTGTGCAGTGTTAACCATATCAGGTATTTAGTCTGTTGTTAGCTGTCAAAAAATTTACATGTTTTGTTTGTTCTGGCGATTATTTATGTTGTATAAAAATGGACCAGAGAATTTGCGTTATGTTTTATTCTAAGAACGGAACAAAGTGCAGCAAAAATTTAGAAATGTAAAATATTGCTTTTGGTTCGTATGCTATGAGTAAGATAAGGGTACGAGAAGTAAAAGCGTTTACTAGAAGGCCGTTAAGACGCTGGAGACGACAAGCGCCCTGGGCGCCCCAACACGTCAACCAGTGAAACCATGGAAATAGTGGAATAAATGAATATGAACGATCGCTTAATCACAGTCCGAGAAGTCGCTGGTGATGTTGGCGTATCAGTTAGTTCATGCTATGAAATTTTTTTCGAGAGCTTCGGACACGAAACGTGTAAAAGGAAAATTTGTTCCAAAATTGCTGTATTTCGAAAAAAAAAAAGACTACGGAATGAAAGTTGCTGAGAAGTTGCCACATGAAGTCAGCTTCGATGTAGAACTACTGAAACGTGCCAGAAAAGGTTATGAAACGTGACTTTAGGAATAGGACCAATGGCAGCAGTGGAAGTATTCTGGTTCGTCAAGACCGTTAGAAAGCTAAACGAGTGCGGTAGAGTGTGAAGGCTATGTTCACAGTGTTCTCTGATTTAAATGGCCGAGTGCATCACGAGCTATTGACACAAGGCCGAACCACCAGCAAGGAATACTATTTACAAGTTAAACGCCGTTTGCGTGAAGCAGTCCCAATAAAAACGCCTTCATTTGTGGCTAAACTATTCACGCCTTTTGCACAATGGTAATGCACCTGCCCACACTTATGTAGTAGTTCGTGAATTTTTGGCTAAAAATAATACTATAAAGATGTCCTAACCTCCATATTAGCCACACATGGCCCCTTGTGCAAAGATATCGCATTTTAACAGTAGAGGTGTGATTAAAAAATCATTGCTGAAAGAGTTGAAAGCTACCCCAACGATCGAGTTCCATCAGTGTTTCGAGGATTGGAAAAAGCGCTGGAATAAATGCAGTATATAATATCTAATGGGGACTGTTTTGAATAAATTGGTGTAACGGAGTAAATAAAAAACTTTCCAAAAAAGTAAAGCTCCCGTTATTTTCTGAACACTCCACGGCATTGACTGCAGCGCCCTACTACTACTGCGTCCCAAGTATCGTAGGAGAACTCATTGCAACGCCAGCTCCAAATGCAGTCGCGGCGAAAAATTCCTGTCGCGTCACCGGCTACATAATAATATTTAAAAGCACGCACGTGATGCAGCGGCGGAGAACTACAGTTGAGGATTATTTCGAATGGCGCTGAAATTAGGAACACTGACTATGTAGGAATGTGGAGAGAGTGGGCACAGAGGGCCAACGGAAGCCTTGAGCGTACCGTTACACACAACCTGAGGTCGCAATGCCGTGCGCACTACTCTCAAGAGAAGCGCCCACAATACAAAGGCCGGTTCTCCCAGAATGCCATATCATTTCAATGCAGTTAGGGACACGGAAAAATCATCGATTCTTCTTAGTTTCGAGAACACACAAATCGATACCGATATTGCAGCCTCATGGTCTTAGGCGCCTTGTCACGGTCCGTGCGGTTTCCCTCATCGAAGGTTTGAGTCCTCCCTCGGGCATGGGTGTGTGTGTGTGTGTGTGTTTTGTTCTTTGCGTAAGTTGGTTTAAGTTAGATTAAGTAGTGTATAAGCTTAGGGACCGATGACCTCAGCAGTTTGGTCCCATAGGACTTACCACAAATTTACAATTTTTTACTCGATGCTTTTCGACTGATACGTTTATGTATATTGTTGTTGCTGTTGTTGTTGTCGTGCTATTCAGTCCAAAGACTGGTTTGATGCAGCTCTCCATGCTACTCTGTCTTGTGCAAACCTCTTCATCTCTGAGTAACTACTGCAACCTACATCCTTCTCAATCTACTTACTGTATTCATCTCTCGGTCTCCCTCTACGATTTTTACCTCCCACGCTTCCTTCCAGTACTAAACTAGTGATCCCTTGACGCCTCAGAATGTGTTCAACCAACCAGTCCCTTCTTCTAGTCAGGTTATACCACAAATTTCTCATCCCCGCCGGCCGCGGTGGCCGTGCGGTTCTAGGCGCTCCAGTCCGGAGCCGCGCTGCTGCTACGGCCGCAGGTTCGAATCCTGCCACGGGCATGGGTGTGTGTGTTGTCCTTAGGTTAGTTAGGTTTAAGTAGTTCTAAGTTCTAGGGGACTGATGACCACAGCAGTTGAGTCCCATAGTGCTCAGAGCCATTTGAACCATTTGAACCATCTCATCTCCCCAATCCTATTCAGTACCGCCTCATTAGTTACGTGATCTACCCATCTAATCTTCAGCTTTCTTCTGTGCACTACATTTCAAAATCTTATATTCTCTTCTTGTCTAAACTGTTTATCGTCCACGTTTCACTTCCATACATGGCTACGCTCCATACAAACACTTTCAGAAAGTACTTCCAGACATTTAAATCTATACTCGATGTTAACAAATTTCTCTTCTTCAGAAACGCTTTTCTTGTCATTACCAGTCTACTTTTTATATCCTCCCTACTTCGACCATCATCAGTTATTTTCCTTCCCAAACAGCAAAACTCATCTACTACTTTAAGTGTTTCATTTCCTAATTTAATTACCTCAGCATCACCTGATTTAATTCGAGTACATTCCATTATCCTCATTTTGCTTTTGTTGATGTTCGTCTTATATCCTCCTTTAAAGATGAAACTGCAGTTCATAACCAATAAATTGTGGTCAGAGTCCATATGTGCCTCTGGAAAAGTCTTACAATATAAAACCTGGTTCCTAAATCTCTGTCTTACCATTATACAATCAATCTGAAACCTTTCGGTGTCTGCAGGTCTCTTCCACGTATACATCCTTCTTTCATGATTCTTAAACCAAGTGTTGGATATGATTAAATTATGCTCTGTGCAAAATTCTACCGGGCAGCTTCCTCTTTCATTCCTTTCCCCTATCCCACATTAACGTACTACTTCTCTTCCTTTTCCTACAATCGAATTCCAGTCGCCAATGACTGTTAAATTTTCCTCTCCGTTAACTGTCTCAATAATTTCTTTTATCTCATCGTACATTTCTTCTATCTCCTCCTCATCTGCGGAGCTGGTTGGCATATAAACTTGTACCACTGCGGTGGGTGTGGGCTTCGTGTCTATCTCGGTTACAATAACGCGTTCACTATGCTGTTCATAGTAGCTTATCCGCGTTCCAATTTCTTTATACATCATTAAAACTACTCCTGCATTACTCCTATTTGATTCTGTATTTATAGCCCAGTATTCACCTGACCAGAAGGCCTGCTCCTCCTGCCACCGAATTTCACCAATTCCTACTATATCCAGCCTATCCGTTTCCCTTTTTAAATTTCCTAATCTACATGACCGATTAAGGGACCTGAAATTCCACGCTCCGATTCGTAGAACGCCAGTTTTGTTTATCCTTATAATGACGTCCCCCTGAGCAGTCCCCGCCAGGAGATCCGAATGGGGGCTATTTTAGCTCATGAATATTTTACCCAAGAGGAAGCCATCATCATTTAACCATACAGTAGAGCTGCATGCCCTCGGGAAAAATTACGGCTGTAGTTTCCCCTTACTTTCAGCCGTTCGTAGTACTAGCACAGCAAGGCCGTTTTGATTGTTGTTACAAGGCCATATCAGTCAACCAGCCAGACTGTTGCCCCTGCAACTACTGAAATGTCTGCTGCCCCTTATGTATATTAGCAGTATTATATACAATGAATCGAGTAACAATTTATTCGTCCTTATTATTTAACCGAAATTATCGCCGTGTTTTCGAGTTCCAACATTTCAATAAATGAGCACTCTAGCACTAACAGAGCAAGGATTCAAGAAGCGGTGTTCGTGAAAGCGACAGACTGAGTGTACGAAAAAGCACAATCTGATCAGAAGTATCCGGAGACATATTAGTGGACATTAATATCGGGTGTGTCCACTCTTCCCCTTTATGTTGGCTTGAACTGTAACGGTGACTCTTTCAGTCAGGTGTCTGCATGTCCTAGGAAGAATGAAAGCCTATTCTTCCTCAAGCGCCCAAACCAGAGAACGTAGTGGTGGACGCTAACTCCTCCCAAATGTGTTACACTGGGTACTTTGGGCAGGCCAGATTTCAGGAATGCTATTGTCAACATACCATCGCCTCACACACACTGGTTTGTAACAGAGTGCATTGTCATGCTGATACAAGCAGTCATCGTCTCTACTGTACGTGGTACGCGTGCTGTACAATCTGTTCGTTTCCTACCACATTTCTTAAGCACAATAAGAGGACCACACGCTAACCACGAAAAACAGTCCCATACCATAACACCATACTTCACTATTGGCCCCTTCACTGTTGGCACTACACATGATGGCAGATAACGTTCTCGACGCATTCGCCAAACCAAAACATTTCCATCAGAGTGCCACAGGATACAGCCTGACTTATCAGTCCAAACCGCTCGTTTCTACACTACTGGCCATTAAAATTGCTACACCAAGAAGAAATGTAGATGATAAACGGGTATTCATTGGACATATATATTATACTAGAACTGACATGTGAATACATTTTCACGCAATTTGGGTGCATAGATCCTGAGAAATCAGTACCCAGAACAACCACCTCTGGCCAAAATAACGGCCTTGATACGCCTGGACATTGAGTCAAACAGAGCTTGGATGGTGTGTACAGGTACTGCTGCCCGTGCAGCTTCAACACGATACCACAGTTCATCAAGAGTAGTGACTGGCGTATTGTGACGAGCCAGTTGCTCGGCCACCATTGACCAGACGTTTTCATTTGGTGAGAGATCTGGAGAATGTGATGGCCAGGGCAGTAGTCGAACATTTTCTGTATCCAGAAAGGTAACATGCGGTCGTGCATTATCCTGCTGAAAAGGAGGGTTTCACAGTGATCGAATGAAGGGTAGAGCCACGGGTCGTAACACATCTGAAATGTAACGTCCACTGTTCAAAGTGCCGTCAGTGCGAACAAGAGGTGACCGAGACGTGTAACCAATGGCACTCCATACCATCACGCCGTATGATACACCAGTATGTCGATGACGAATACACGCTTCCAATGTACGTTCACCGCGATGTCGCCAAACACGGATGCGACCATCATGATGCTGTAAACAGAACCTGGATTCATCCGAAAAAATGACGTTTTGTCATTCGTGTACTACCCAGTTTCGTCGTTGAGTAAACCATCGCAAGGCGGTCCTGTCTGTGATGCAGCGTCAAGGGTAACCGCAGCCATGATCTCCGCGCTGATAGTCCATGCTGCTGCAAAGTCGTCGAACTGTTCGTGGAGATGGTTGTTGTCTTGAAAACGTCTCCATCTGTTGACTCAGGGATCGAGACGTGGCTGCACGATCCGTTATAGCCATGCGGATAAGATGCCTGTCATCTCGACTGTTAGTGATACGAGACCGTTGGGATCCAGCACGGCGTTCCGTATTACCCTCCTGAACCCACAGATTCCATATTCTGCTAACAGTCATTGGATCTCGACCAACGCGAGCAATCCGACGTTTATGAAAGTCGGAAACGTTATGATACGCATTTCTCCTCCTTACACGAGGCATCACAACAACGTTTCACCAGGCAACGCCGGTCAACTGCTGTTTGTGTATGAGAAATCGGTTGGAAACTTTCCTCATGTCAGCACGTTGTAGGTGTCGCCACAGGCGCCAACCTTGTGTGAATGCTCTGAAAAGCTAATCATTTGCATATCACAGCATCTTCTTCCTGTCTGTTAAATTTCGCGTCCGTAGCATGTCATCTTCGTGGTGTAGCAATTTTAATGGCCAGTAGTGTAGTCATCCACTTGCGAGTGGTGCCACTTTTACCCTACTTAGCGTTGACTCCAAAAATGTTTCGCTTTGTTTCCGATTTTCTTAACTGTATTCAGACAGTCACTGTGATAGGTGGACTGCAGTAAGTACTTTGACTCTTACGAGTCACTGCTTCCGATGCGAATTTTTTACAATCACACACCGTAATGCTCGACACTCTGTGTCCGTCAGTACAGGAGGTCTGTCTGATCTTGGTTTAGCTGTGGTTGCTCCTTCACGTTTGCATTTCACAAACACATCACCAAAAGTCAACTTGGGCAGCTTTAAGAAGTGTTGGAATTTCCCTGATGGATTTGTTCTTCAGGTGAAAAACAAGGAATAATCCACGTTCGAAGTCGCTGAACTCTCCTGATTGACCGATTCTGCTGTTACTGCTTCTCTACTGACAAGCCAATACTCCGCACTTCTTTTAATGTGGACGGGTTCAAGTATAGTGACATCTAGTGGTTAATTGCGCGTTAACTAGGGATATCCGGACGTATTTGATCAGATAGAGCATATGCGACGCTTCGCCAAACTTTCGGACGTTCACTTGGTATCCCCTTGTTTCCACGATCTGACTTAAGCTATTTAAATGACAATGCAGAAACAAAAAATTAAATGCAAAAATTACCGTATCAGCATACATAATGGCGCCTACGAAACGTGAAACTTGGCTATATTTAGATACACTGGATGATAATGAATTGAGGTGCAATATACCGCTTCCTTGACCTAAGATTCAAAAATACACAGTTTCCGAGTCCTGCAGGTTGTTCTATGGCAATATCTACAATAAGGCGTTTACCAGAAACTAATGTTCAGATATGTGTGAATTCCTATGGGACCAAACTGCTGATGTCATCGGTCCCTAGACTTACACCCTATTTAAACTAACTTACGCTAAGGACAACACACAAACCCATGTCCGAGGGAGGACTTGAACCTCCGGCGGGAGGGGCCGCCCGATTCGTGACATTGCGACTCTAACCGCGCGGCCACTCCGCGCGGCCAAACTGCTGAGGTCATCGGTCCCTAGACGTACACAGTACTTACACTAACTTATGCGAAGAACAATACACACAAGCACGCCCGAGGGAGGACTCGAACCTCCGGCGGGAGGGGCAGCGCGGCCCAGAAACTAATATTGCGGTTACTGCTGGCACCAGCGGCAGCGAAAGAAATGGTGGTTCTTCTCCTGAAACGGTATATTGCTTTTGGACTCATAAGGCACTAACACACAGCATTGTAGTTGCTATAGCTTGGTATCGGAATAAGCGGCGGCGTCTTCAGTCAGCGCAGCGTCTGGACCACGACCTACGCTGTCAACATGGTGTAGTGAGTTACGAACCATTTGGCTATTCTTTCGAGAGTGCTGTAGACATGGAAGCGAAGTGCGACTGTCATTGTAACTTGAAGGATACCTTGTTTAGGCCGGAAGTGCCGACTGACTTTCTGAGTTAGAGGTGTTTGTAGAGAGCAACATTTGGTTTTTGTAAGACGTACGCCACGTAACTTGCTTGGGCATATTGCACCGTGCACGGACTCAGTGCCTCTAATCTGTTATACGTGTCGTCAGTATAGTTACACTTCAAGGCAGTGTATAGACTCATCATAACACATTAGCTCATAGTAAAAAAGAAGAAAAAGAAGATGGAGTAGTCGCCTCTTACGAACCTCCTCTGACTGATCGAAAAGATGAAATGAGTCTTTATTTGGCAACACCTGTGTCATCATTGTGGGCTAATCCTTTTGAGCAATTGGAAGGCATGAAAGTCTTATTCCCCCAGTTATATAAACTAGCCAACGAATGCCTGACAATTCCAGCGCCGTCAGTTCCCAGCGACAATTTATTTTAAAAGGCAGGCAGCACTTTTTCAAACTCACGTAACAGATTAACAAAGAAACTACTGGATAAAATATAGTTCTTGAGTGACTTTAAGGAGGTAGAACGTGAAGCAGATGTAAGATTTAATTTATTCACTTTTGGATACTATTCAGATTGTTTTTATAATATGTTCTGTAATCGCGTATTATAAGTTCCAATTTTTGAAATTGTTATCTTCAATGAACATAAAAATATTGCTTGCATTTTTCTATTAAAAGCTCGTGAAAATCGATTATCTGTACTATGCTGTGCCTAGCAAGAACAGTGAAGCTACTTAAAGAGATGTTCGGATGTCAATGTAACTTTGTACACATACACACCATTGGCCCATATTTAAATGATTAAGTTGCAATTCTCTGTGACAGGTAGAACGGTCACCAGAGTAGTGATGTTCGTGCTTAGTGTTGTTACCAGGTCTAGTAGAATAATTAAGGGGCTTGAAGAGCTTCAGATGTTGAGTTGATCACTATGAAGGACACCGAGATGTCGCGTACTCATGTGAGACAGCGTTATTAGCACCTGACAGAATTTGAAATATGCTCCATTGTGGGTCTACATTTGGCTGGCTGATCTAATTGTACATTATCCAGAATTGTAGGGAAATTGGGTATGGCAGTGGCCCAGTGTTAGACTGCATAGGAACGTGAGGGTAGGTTTACTCATCGTCAAGGTTCTGGTCAACCATCAACCATGCCTGACCACCATAAGAGAGGATAGCCGTATTGTGCACTAAGTACAGCTGCGTCATGCCGCACCATTAGTTGGAGACTAGCACCAGCCGAAGTAGGGAATTATCGCCCATGGGTAGGCTTCCATTAACACTAGTGACCGGTAGGCATGGACTGCAGGCAAACGTCGTTGCATTGTGTTCAGTTATAAATCACAGTTCTGCACTACCATAGATGACCATTGTCGAGAAATAGAGCAGCGATCTGGGGAGAGGTTCCATTCTTTCAATGTTTTAGAGAGGTACAGCGATGTTACTCCTGGCGTCATGGTGTGTGGGAATTCTGGTCACTAATGATGTCGATTGAGGGCACAATGGTATGTCACACTCATCCTGTGTCTCCATGTGTTACCTATCATGCGACAGTATCATAATGCCGTTTTTCAGCAGGACAATGCTCGCCACGCAGGCACATGTCATGAGTAGAAGGACAAAGAGAGAACTGGTGCAGTTTGTTGCTGCGGGGTGCCTGCATCACGGGCAGGTATGCACGCAGGGGCAAACCATTGTTCTCCTTTGATTGACAGGTCCTTAACCTACTGTTCTGCTAAAAGGATCCTTCCTTTTGATTGACAGGTCCTTAACCTGTTGTTCCTCCACCCCCTCCCACTCCCCTCCCCCCACAGGAAACCTGCAACCCACTCTCTCTCCTTCGCTGCTACAGGTACACTTTCAGGTCTGAGTTATCAGAATAGCGCCTCTCACTCTTATCAATTTGATTGACTAATTAATTAAATTGATCAATTAATTAACCTCCCCCCATCAGGTATACTCCCTCCTCTCCCACCTTCCCTCCCAGATATTAGCATGGAAAAGACTCAGGTCTGAGTTATCAGAATAGCGCCTCTCACTCTTATCAATTTGATTGACTAATTAATTAAATTGATCAATTAATTAACCTCCCCCCATCAGGTATACTCCCTACTCTCCCACCTTCCCTCCCAGATCTTAGCATGGAAAAGACTCAGTTCATCGGTCATTTGAAGGGAATTCGATTGCTGTGTCTGGAATATTGTTTAAACAATTTAGGCAATGTGTCGAATATTGTTTATTTAAACAATTTAGGGGATTCAAGGCAGTGTATGGACTATATGGAAATTGGTGGCTCTGAGGTGGAGAGGAAGGATCTCATAACAGGAAATTCAAGGGTATATTGTGTATTTATAAAAGAATTTATTTTGTGAGGGTTGGATTTCTCTTGTTCATCATTCTCTGCTGTTTGGAAACATGTAGGACTTGTAAGAAGTAATTACATGGGGCAAACATATTGCATAACCTAATGTTCGGCGCTGTACTGTGGGTGTGTTAACCTGATGTTCGACCCTTTCTGTTAAATGGTTTTTCCATGTCACCCCCATTTTGTATTTTCTTAATTTTTATTTTATTGTTTAATTTGTTTTCGTGGCACAATGCGAAAGCTGCATGAGGACTTGGATATTTTTCCTATGTGCGTTCTTCCACACAAGAGGCCAAATATCTGAAAGCGCAAAATGATTTAAATTTTACGATACCCATATAACGAGGAAGCCTACATGCTGCACAAACAAGAACATAAATAGATGAAGCGTATAGTTGTTTTTGACATTATTTGGTACTTATAAGGAACAAAAATCACAATGAACAAAGGAAAAAGGCGCTATGTATTGTCTTGTAAGTATTGTTTGATGTATTTGCAAGTGTTTATTTTGGAGAGCAAAGAAATGGCAGTGTTTTGGAATGTTTGGACGACACATTTCCTATTCTTTCTCTTCCAAGTAATGTTGAAAAATTACCGTAAATACACTCCTGGAAATGGAAAAAAGAACACATTGACACCGGTGTGTCAGACCCACCATACTTGCTCCGGACACTGCGAGAGGGCTGTACAAGCAATGATCACACGCACGGCACAGCGGACACACCAGGAACCGCGGTGTTGGCCGTCGAATGGCGCTAGCTGCGCAGCATTTGTGCACCGCCGCCGTCAGTGTCAGCCAGTTTGCCGTGGCATACGGAGCTCCATCGCAGTCTTTAACACTGGTAGCATGCCGCGACAGCGTGGACGTGAACCGTATGTGCAGTTGACGGACTTTGAGCGAGGGCGTATAGTGGGCATGCGGGAGGCCGGGTGGACGTACCGCCGAATTGCTCAACACGTGGGGCGTGAGGTCTCCACAGTACATCGATGTTGTCGCCAGTGGTCGGCGGAAGGTGCACGTGCCCGTCGACCTAGGACCGGACCGCAGCGACGCACGGATGCACGCCAAGACCGTAGGATCCTACGCAGTGCCGTAGGGGACCGCACCGCCACTTCCCAGCAAATTAGGGACACTGTTGCTCCTGGGGTATCGGCGAGGACCATTCGCAACCGTCTCCATGAAGCTGGGCTACGGTCCCGCACACCGTTAGGCCGTCTTCCGCTCACGCCCCAACATCGTGCAGCCCACCTTCAGTGGTGTCGCGACAGGCGTGAATGGAGGGACGAATGGAGACGTGTCGTCTTCAGCGATGAGAGTCGCTTCTGCCTTAGTGCCAATGATGGTCGTATGCGTGTTTGGCGCCGTGCAGGTGAGCGCCACAATCAGGACTGCATACGACCGAGGCACACAGGGCCAACACCCGGCATCATGGTGTGGGGAGCGATCTCCTTCACTGGCCGTACACCACTGGTGATCGTCGAGGGGACACTGAATAGTGCACGGTACATCCAAACCGTCATCGAACCCATCGTTCTACCATTCCTAGACCGGCAAGGAAACTTGCTGTTCCAACAGGACAATGCACGTCCTCGTGTATCCCGTGCCACCCAACGTGCTCTAGAAGGTGTAAGTCAACTACCCTGGCCAGCAAGATCTCCGGATCTGTCCCCCATTGAGCATGTTTGGGACTGGATGAAGCGTCGTCTCACGCGGTCTGCACGTCCAGCAGGAACGCTGGTCCAACTGAGGCGCCAGGTGGAAATGGCATGGCAAGCCGTTCCACAGGACTACATCCAGCATCTCTACGATCGTCTCCATGGGAGAATAGCAGCCTGCATTGCTGCGAAAGGTGGATATACACTGTACTAGTGCCGACATTGTGCATGCTCTGTTGCCTGTGTCTATGTGCCTGTGGTTCTGTCAGTGTGATCATGTGATGTATCTGACCCCAGGAATGTGTAAATAAAGTTTCCCCTTCCTGGGACAATGAATACACGGTGTTCTTATTTCAATTTCCAGGAGTGTATTTAGTCAAAAAGGTTACGGACGGTGTCAGGAGGGGCATCCGGCCACTTGTTGTCTATAACAACGCCAAGATTCATATGACAATGTCAACCCTGCAGAGAATCCGCAAAAGGCAAAGGAAAAGAAGAAGAAAGATTAGCAACAATGTACAATAATTTACTAACTGAAATTATAGGGGGTGTTTGTTTTAAGTTGGGATAACTAGATACCTCGAAAACGACGCATAGTACGACAGAAATGTTCTATGTGAACAGTTGATATTAGTAAAGGGGACAGCTGTCTGTGCTACAAATGACCACCACATAACCACCCCTCCTGCCTGTATGGAGTCAACTTCGTATTTTCAAATGGGAACCTCCTCTTTTTTTTTTTTTTTTTTTTTTGCATATTCTGGACGGTGGAGCAACGGAAAAAATTCATATGGTCGGCTGAGTCTCGTTTCACACTGTTTACAACCTCTGACCGGGTTTAGATCCCAAGAGGGAAACGTGGCAGGGGTTACCGTGATATTTCCATCGACCTCCTCTGGCGTCAATATTTACGATGCCACAACGTAGGTGCACGCTCTCGTTAAGTTGGCACTACGAGAGAAGACTACTCCGACCACAGCGCCCTCTGGCCGACGTTGTGGAGCCCAGGGAGTGCCGTCTTGATTTCGGCCCATTTTCATCAAGAGCAGACGGCCTGGAAATATCACTTCTACTACCGAGTAGGCTAGCTTGCTATTGAGACTTTGTATTAGTTACGTTCAGTTAAAGTTTGAACAGCAACGCGTGTTTGTTAGCTTTGAGATTATACAGAACAGTCATCCTTACTTCACAGGATTGGACATGGACTACGGCTTCACACCTACGTGCTCATCCTAGTCAAAGTTGTGTATGCATTTTATATTTACTTGTGTTTCTGACTCAAGTGTTAAGGTTGCATGCAGTACCGAAGTGCTTCACCTCTTCTGCTCCTACTCGCTTCCTTCACTCTCCGCCTATATTACAGAAGCAAGGGTATGTGACGGTTTTGGCTGATCAAGTTCATCCCATGGTACAATGTTTGTTCCCCAATGGTGACGCTGTGTATCAAGACGACACAGCTCCTCTTCACATTACTCGCATCATCAGGACTGGTTTTTTGAGCACGAGAATCAAGTTCAAATGGCTCTGAGCACTATGGGACTTAACATCTGAGGTCATCAGTCCCCTAGAACTTAGAACTACTTAAGCCTAACTAACCTAAGGACATCACACACACCCATGCCCGAGGCAGGATTCGAACCTGCGACCGTAGCAGCAGCGCGGTTCCGGACTGAAGCGCCTAGAACCGCTTGGCCACCGCGGCCACCAAAGTTACCAGATCTCTATCTTATTGAGCCTTTTTGCGGCCTACTTTGAAGAGGAGAGTGTTCGATCGCTGCCCACCTTCATCGTCCTTACCTGAACTTGCGACTGTTTTACAGGAATAATGGTGTAAGGTTCCCTTGAATACCATACAGGACCCGTATTTATCCATTCCGAGAAGACTAGAAGCTGCTTTGAATGCAAACAGTTTCCCTAGACAGTTTGAGTTTTTGGTGTTTCCAAATTTTTGTCCGCCTTCTATACATTTGGCAACGGACCTATTCATGGAACTAGGAGATACTTTAAGACAAAAACAATTCTTAATTTTTAAGACTTTGTAAGGTGTAAGTGTTCTTGGTTGATTGTAATATGGCGTTCTGTTGGTATAACTTCAATGTCTTCTACAGTGAGGAAAGAATCACAACTTGGAGAGAGTACTGATTTTAATAAATATCTCGTTTTATTGGTATTCATGTGACCAGTTTTCAGTCTGTCAATAGTGATGATTTCTCTTCCCGTGAGTGCCGATTGAGGAAAAGCAACATTTCATTTTTCCTGATAATCATACTGTAATACGGAAAATAGATGACACTGCACAGGGCAGTCTCATCCTGGCAAAGCAACTACACAGTTCTTTTCGTCTCAGTTTGTATCCCTGCGCCGGAAGTGCCAGGATACGAGAACTGCCATGTTGGCCCTTTTCCCTCTGCCTGCTTTGCCATACTGGAGAATAAAACTGGATCAATAAAAGCACCGAAGGCTTCACTTTACCCAATAAAAACGTCTCTTCGCGAGGATGCCAGTTTCAAAGCGCAGCAGGCCCCACATTTTAATTAACCTACTCGGAAATCAAATATGTTAGAAGTTTAATAAAAATACGTTTTATGTTACAGATTAATAAGATACCTAAAATAGGTATAGAACGCTCGTATATGATATTGGTACCACATAATGATCACACATTATTATATGCCATCGTGGCTGTAGTTTATTCTGTGGAACAATGCCTTGTGGCCAGAACCGGCTGTGGGTCGAGAAAGCGAATCTCTGTTAGGGATTAAAAAAAAAAAAAGAGTACCTGTTTAATTAATAAACGTTCACGTTTAGAGCCTGTTGCTACACTGACTTCTGCGGTTGTGAATGTAGCGTGACTGCAGCGTGCTATCTTGGCTTCTTATCGTAGCGAGACCTTTTTAATGCGTTTTTCACGTGAGAGAATGCTTTTCTACCCCAGCCTCAGTACGCCATAAAACTCCCTTTTGCGTGCCGACGGGTGCGTTAGCAGTCCCGGGAAGCTACTGCAGAAAGAAAAACACAGTCGTCCTTTCATCCGTAAAATGGGTATTTTTTGCGTACGCTCTTCTGCCTCAATTGGTAATTTCCCATACTCTTTTGCTCTACGAGCCTTGCTCACTCATTGAAACATTCCTTATTGATTTTAATTTATGGACCAAAACTAAATTTAATTAGGATTGAACAGAATGTATTAAAGAAGAGAGTGTAATTTTATTTTCACATAATTACAAGCCTTTTATGAGTGAAATATTTTAAAACATTGCGGCATCAAAAAGATGTCTCGTTTCAAAGGCCTCTTCTCATGTATAGTCCACGCTTCTTAGTTGGTCTTTTCCTCATTGTGCGTGGAAAATATTCTGGAAAATGTGTGACAATAAGATGAGTCGCCTTTGGTGTTCGAGGTGGACGTTTAAATGTTTTTTTGTGGCTAGATTACGGCCAACTGTTCCTCGAAGCTAATGATGAATTCCAGACCCCATGTTTCTTTTTTTTCAGTACTTAGGCACTGAAGCAAGCCATGTCCAAGAAATGGCGAAAATCTTCTGAATATATTTCCAGTCTCTACGTGGCCTTTTGGTAGCTTTGCAACTGGGAATCGCCTCTATTCACGTCTTTCATATTCTTGCTGTAATCTATGACAACACTTGGCGTTTGGACGATGCCATTTTTAGAATATATTTCGTGAAATATATCGCCATGGACGTGAGGACCTTCAAAACGTCATTTTCTCATTTCACTTCATCAACATGTGCTTTTATCTGTAGGTCGTTACATATTTGCCCTTCTTCAGTTTGTCATTTTTCATGAAGTAAAGCGAACTTCTTTCTGTTTTGCCGTATTCTTCCCATAACATCGATGCTCTTACTCGTTAGTTTATCAACCAAATCTGAGCTAGTGTACCGGCCGAAGTCGTAAATACAATAACCCTTTCCACGTAAATCGTGACAAAGCTCCAAAACATTTGAGATGGTATTTTCTCTTCAAGATAATGACTGCCATAAATTGTGTCCTTACTAGTAAAAACAATCAAAAACGTTATGACTGGGGGAGAATACATTATCTTGACTGAAGAGAGGGCAGCCAGCCTGAAATTCATCATTCCCACAGCTATAAATCACAGAACTTAGAGGATGGATACATCCGCCGAACCAACTGATATCGGGCAGGCTATGGAAGGATATAGCTGCCGTACGCACTTAAAGGCTTAATCATAGATTGTAACGACAGCAAAAGAAGAAGACAGAAGAGCAAAAATGGTAGGAACTGCATTTGGTAAACTAATAGAATTTTCGAAACGAAGCTTCCATTTAAGAGTGAAAATGAATTTTTTTAATCAAATTGTATTAGTACATAATGTCCATAAAGGGTATCCCAAAAATTCTTAATTTCGAAACTAATAGTGATAGAGAATCGTGGTTTATTGTAAAACGATTAGCAGCTCTCAAAGTTCTTTTTCCTTTATCTTTTGTTGCTTATTCATATAGAGTGCATTAAATGACAACAGGCCAAGAGAAGGCCCAAATGTGTCATCTCGTAAGCAAAATCCAAATCTGTGACAACGATACAACGAAATTATCGACGCCAAAATGGGAGGGCACCACTAACAAAAATATGCATAATAAGGAGGTTCAAAAGTTATAAAGAGACAGGACGTGTCAAAGACCTTCCTCGAAGTGGAAGTCCCCCTATGTCTGAAGCACGTGGTGACAGAGTTCAAGCTGAATTTCTAGGCAGCCCCCAGAAGTCAATCGTCATACACCACGCGAATTGCAGGACTCAAGATCAGCTGTCCATAAAGTGTTACATAAGCGTTTACGTCTTTTTGCGTACAAAGTGCAAAATGAGCACTGCACCCAGATGATCGTCATCTGCAGCAGGCATTCGCGTTTTTCATGCTGGCCCCCATAGATGATGACAATGATAGCCTGAAAAAGCTTCTCTTTTCAGCTGAATGGTCGTTCCACATTTCTGGACAGGTAAATCGCCAGAACATTGGGATTTGAGGCTCTGAAAAGCCACAGCCGTGATAGCCCGAAGCTTAATGTTTGGAACGGCCTAATGCACTATAGGGTGATAGGCCCACTTTTCTTTGCGGATAAACCATAATGAGAAATGTTTAACTGGACATGCTCGAACTGTTCCTGCTACCACACATCGTAGAGTTGTGGCTGTTCATGTTCCTACGCTATGGTGCACCTGCACATTGGCATTTAAACGTGTGGCAAATGCTGAATGACGCATTTCCTGAGAGATGGCTGAGTCGTGATGATCCCATCGCATGGGCCCCGGGCTCTGATGATGTCACGCCATTAGACTTCTTTTTGTGGAGTTACGTCAAGTATCGCGTGAACGCAACACCAGTCAGTGAAATTGCTACCCCTCATTCACGAATCAATGAAGCAATCAGAACTGTTGATGTTGCAATGCTGGGCCGTACACGGACAGAACTCGAATATTTTAGAATTAATTTAATACCTTCAGCTGCTGACGGGCGTTGACACATATCAACGGGGACAGGGGAAAATGTGTGCCCCGCCCGGAACTCTAACCCGGGATCTCCTGCTTACATGGCAGACGCTCTATCCATCTGAGCCACAGAGGGCACAGAGGAAAGCGCGACTGCAGCGACTATCTCGCGCACGCCTCCCGCAAGACCCACGTTCTCACCTTGTATGTCCACACACTACATTCGTAGTGTCCCACCCCAACACATTCATTACTCGTGGAAGATATTCTTACGAAGTCCCGTAAGAGTTTGGGGAATATGTGTGCATCCGCACAGAAGAAGGTCATGGCCGGTGTCGCCAGAACTATATACTTACATGGATGTGGTGTCTGTTCTTTCGGACATGTCCGAATATCGCCGTGATGCTCTGGAACGACGAGTGGAGCACATAGTGAAATTCTGAAACAACAGGAAAGAAGTTTTACAGCGAGCCACGATGCTCTATCTCGAGTAGCCTCCGAGTTATGATTTTTAAAAATCATAGCGGGTTTCAAGGCCACTTTTAGTTGGTCTAGGATGTTAAATGCGGAAGCCTCTGAAAAACGAAGGGTTGACCAGCTACCAAATGCGAGATGTATGTTGGTAATTACTTGGAGATAGACAAACAGATCAGGGAGCAGAGTGATTTGGGAGGCGTAACTATGACCGTAATTAAAATAAATGGAGGTGAAATAGTTCATTTAGCTAGACAAACTGATGGTAGATTAAAACTGTGTGCCGGACCGAGACTCGAACTCGGGACCTTCGCTTTTCGCGGGCAAGTGCTCTACCAACTGAGCTACCCAAGCACGACTCACGACCCCTCCTCACAGCTTCAGTACCGCTAGTACCTCGTCTCCTACATTCCAAACTTCACAGAAGCTCTCGTGCATACCTTGCATACCTCGGTCCGGCACACAGTTTTAATCTGACAAGAAGTTTCATATCAGCACACACTCCGCTGCAGAGTGAAAATCTCATTCTGGAAACATCCCCCAGCCTGTGGCTAAGCCAAGTCTCCGCAATATGCTTTCTTCCAGGAGTGCCAGTTCTGCAAGGTAGGTATGCAGGAGAGCTTCTGTGAAGTTTGGAAGGTAGGAGATGAGGTACTGGTGGAATTAAAGCTGTGAGGACGGGTCACAAGTCGTGCTTGGGTAGCTGAGTTGGTAGAGCACTTGCCCACGAAAGGCAAAGGGCCCGAGTTCGAGTCTCGGTCCGGCACACAGTTTTAATCTGCCAAGAAGTTTCATATCAGCTCACACTCCGCTGCAGAGTAAAAATCTCATTCTGGAAATTGATGGTAGATGTAACATGGAACAGATGGTTTCCGAGAGATAAGAACAGAGCGAGAAGTAGTTACACTGGTCAGTAAAAACATTATGACCACTGCCCACCGCTATGCTGGATGTCACCTAGTGGGTTGCGGGCACGTGACGTGGTAGCAAAAGTATGTAAGCGAAGCAGACACTGACGGGGGATCACCCTAGCGAAGATACGCGCTGCAAATGGAGAAATCCATTGAGATAAGCCACTTTGACAAAGGGAAGACTATTATTACGCAGAGTCTGTGAACGGGTATCTCTAAAACGACGAAGCTGGTCGAATGTTAACTTGCTTCTGTCGTGAGCATCTACGAAAAGACGTAGGTCTGTGAAACTACAACTAGGCACTAAATGGTTTGACGCCCACGATTCTTCACAGAACGTGGGATTTCGAGGCTTGTTTGATCTGTAACGTAGGGTAGATGACGGTCTGGGGCATCTCTGCCGAAATAGCAGAATGCTGGTGCACACACAAGTGTTGAAGCACACCTTTCATCGTACATTAGTGAACATGAAAGTCCGCAGCAGACCACACCTACGTGCTCACATGTTGATCCAACGACATCGTGAATTGCTATTGCAGTGGGCGGGGGACCATCAGGATTCGACCCTCCAACAATGGAAACGTATCAGCGGTCGTCTCCAATAAACGCCGTCATCAAGCTGACCGGCGGCTCGAAACGTGCCACCAGCATCCCTTCATGCTTGATGTCTTCCCCGACGGCGATGTCAGATTTCAGCAGTATAACTCTCCGTGTCTTGGAGCTAGAATCGTGCTACAATGGTTTAAGGGGCATTATAGTGAATTTATGTTGATGGGTGATCAAATTCGCCTGACGTAAATCCTATGGTTCAAATGGCTCTGAGCACTATGGGACTTAACTGTTGTGGTCATTAGTCCCCTAGAACTTAGATCTACTTAAACCTAACTAACCTAAGGACATCACACACATCCATGCCCGAGGCAGGAATCGAATCTGCGACCGTAGCAGTCACGCGGCTCTAGACTGTAGCGCCTAGAACCGCACGGCCAGTAAATCCTATGAAACCCATCTGGGTCGCTATCAGGCGCCATCGACGCGAATTAGATAACCTGTGCGTAGACATCTCATGCCACATGCCTAAAAAAACTGTCGGATTCCTGATACGCCGAATCAATGATATATTTCGTTCCAAAGACGGACAAACAAGCTATTAAGAAGATGAGATTTTCACTCTTCAGCGGAGTGTGCGCTGATATGAAGCTTCCTGGCAGATCAAAACTGTGTGCCCGACCGAGACTCGAACTCGGGACCTTTGCCTTTCGAAGGGCAAGTGCTCTACCATCTGAGCTACTGAAGCGCGACTCACGCCCGGTCCTCAGCTCTACTTCTGCCAGTACCTCGTCTCCTACCTTCCAAACTTTACAGAAGATCTCCTGCGAACCTAGCAGAACTAGCACTCCTGAAAGAAAGGATACTGCGGAGACATGGCTTTCTTCCAGGAGTGCTAGTTCTGCTAGGTTCGCAGGCGAGCTTCTGTAAAGTTTGGAAGGTAGGAGACGAGATACTGGCAGAAGTAGAGCTGTGAGGACCGGGCGTGAGTCTTGCTTCGGTAGCTCAGATAGTAGAGCACTTGCCCGCGAAAGGCAAAGGTCCCGATTTCGAGTCTCGGTCGGACACACAGTTTTGATCTGCCAGGAAGTTTCATATTAAGCAGATAGTCATAACGTTTTGGCTCATCAGTGTAAATTTCACGACACAAAACCTTTCCTGATGCAAGCTGCCTTTAAACCTAGTTTCATCATTTAACCAAAAGCTCTATGCCGCTAACTTAGATTTTTGTGCTGCTTGAGAATTACTACTTATCTCTACATTGTACTATCAACTGGAAGCCTGTACTGTGTACATATAGTGCCATCAGAAGAACCAATGGACATTTCGAAAGAACAGAAATATTAAAACCACAGATGACGCATAGTGTGAGTAGGTGAAACATATTTGCTGAAAATCAAAATAAACATGCTATTGCAAAAGACTGAAGTTTTCTTATCTACGCGATAAACGTAATAAAAGTAAAAATGATTGTGCTCATTTGAAGAAAAGAGAGAATGGACTTTCATAATGTGTGTTGCAGTACATTTTACGTGTTACAAAGAGCTACATTTCCCGTGACAATACTGTTATTCTATCAATCGCGAAATGTATTATGTTTAGAAATAGAGATAAGCGATGTGGCTCGCTGGTTCAAAAAATGGTTCAAATGGCTCTAAGCACTATGAGACTTAACATCTGAGGTCATCAGTCCCCTAGATTTAGAACTACTTAAACCTAACTAACCTAAGGACATCACACACATCCATGCCCAAGGCAGGATTCGAACCTGCGATCGTAGCAGCAGAGCGGTTCCAGACTGAAGCGCCTAGATCCGCTCGGCGACAATAATGATAAATAAGATGCGAAACAAGTAGAAACGTGCTCTCACAATTTCTATGGTGAAAGCTGAAGGGGGATTGTTTTAATAATGTACATAATTATTCATAAACTGTGTTTGTTTTGTCATAGTAAAAAAGTGAGTAAATGCCAGATTTCAATTCTAAACGCCTTGGTTCCCAACAAAAGTGTCTGCTGTTTTTTTTTTTTTCACTATACCCTATCGCTTCTTTCACATCTGTCGGTTATTGGCTAATGTGAGAAATGCGTAACTGCACCGTGGCGCGGAGAGAAAATTATCATAAATCACCCAAACATACACAGAGCAACAGAAAAAATGATAAATGGTAAATAATGTTCTTAAAAATTGGTTGGCTGGTTGATTTGGGCGAGGGAACCGAACAGCGACGTCATCAGTTCCTTCGGATTACGGAAGGATGTCGGCTGTACCCTTTCAAAGGGACCATCCCAATATTCGTCAGAAGCGATTTAGGGAAATCACGGAAAACGTGTATCAGGATGGCCGGACGCGGGTTTGAACCGTCCTCCTCCCGAATGCGAGTCCAGTGCGCTAACCACTGAGCCATCTCGTTCGGTTTCTTAAAAGTGTGATTGAGTGGTTTTCCGTCAATGGTCTCACTCCCAATTTAAAAAAGACGCAACTTATGTACTTTGCACATTTTCTTCATTTTGACGCCTCCTCGAACGGCATAGTAAATTTCTGAAATTGTAATATTCAAGAACTAAAAATTTCCAGGTGATAGTCTTGGTTCGCCTTCTACATCTACATCTACATCCATACTCCGTAAGCCACCTGACAGTGTGTGGCGGAGGGTAACTTGAGAACCTCTATCGGTTCTCCCTTCTATTCCAGTCTCGTATTGTTCGTGGAAAGAAGGACTGTCGGTATGCCTCTGTGTGGGCTCTAATCTCTCTGATTTTATCCTCATGGTCTCTTCGCGAGATATACGTAGGAGGGAGCAATATACTGCTTGACTCCTCGGTGAAGGTGTGTTCTCGAAACTTCAACAAAAGCCCGTACCGAGCTAATGAGCGTCTCTCCTGCAGAGTCTTCCACTGGAGTTTATCTATCATCTCCGTAACGCTTTCGCGATTACTAAATGATCCTGTAACGAAGCGCGCTGCTCTCCGTTGGGTCTTCTCTATCTCTTCTATCAACCCTATCTGGTACGGATCCCACACTGCTGAGCAGTATTCAAGCAGTAGGCGAACAAGCGTACTGTAACCTACTTCCTTTGTTTCCGGATTGTATTTCCTTAGGATTCTTACAATGAATCTCAGTCCGGCATCTGCTTTACCGACGATCAACTTTATATGATCATTCCATTTTAAATCACTCGTAATGCGTACTCCCAGACCTGCTATGTTGTAGCTAAATGATAAGGGATCTTTCTTTCTATGTATTCGCAGCACATTACACTTCTCTACATTGAGATTCAATTGACAGACAGACAGAACTCAATAGTTTTTTATTGTTGTTGTCACTACGAAATAGCGTCAGTATGTGAAATACAAAAAGTTCAAAGTTTCGATTACATATCCACTTTAAGGCATTAAAATTCAATTAATTTTGCTGTGATGTGTGACAAATGGTACAACAGTTTATGACGCGCTTTGCGGGTGTCCCTCCTGAGCCCCTCTACAGTAGCAAGATGCCGCTGTTAGCTGGCTGAGTCCGGAATGTGCACCTTGGGGAGTTATTTATGTAGCGGGATTTCCAGGCGACACTGGCGAACGTGTAATCTGTGCGAACGGCCTTTCCAATTAACCTAATGTGCGATCCCGTGTCATACCAGGGAGCATACACGCATACGTCATTAGACGGGTATAAATAAACTCCGGCGTGAAGTGCGATGCTGTATATTAGTCGACCACCTGGTTGTAAGGGCACTTGTTGGCTTATCTTGAGTCACCGCGTAATCGGGGTTGCAGAGGGAAGAAAGGACGGTACAGCTGCAATTATGCCGTGATTAGAGTTATCAAGTGGATGGACCATCACACAAGGGGTAGACGCCGAGTTCTGCATTTGCTGTATCTGTTTCATTGAGATCCGCTCCAATTTCATCAGCCATGTCAGTTTCCATTCACTGTCGTCGTCATGAGCTGCACCTTCATCTTCACTCCCCTGATCAACAGTGATATTACATTCTCTGTTATTTCTTCCATTAACCCATCTATGCGCCAATACTCAGTTCCTTTCGCGTGTTTGCAAATTTTAACCAATCATGCCGGGTAATTTTAGATAAAGAGTCTTCGGTTATTTGTTTTAGGGTAGTTGAATTAACGGAAGAAACGTTTATTTGTATAGTTCTTTTGTTTCATTGTATTGCAGATGCTCTATAGAGTTCAAATAACAGTTCTGTGGTAAGAGCCTTAGAACAGTATGTCCCTAATGCTTTAAACGGAACCTGCTTTGAAAGCAAGGTTCGGATTATTATAACACACAATTTGTAAAAGCTCAGCCGGCCGGTGTGGCCGAACGGTTCTAGGCGATTCAGTCTGGAACCGCGCGACCGCTACGGTCGCAGGTTCGAATCCTGCCTCGGGCATGGATGTGTCTGATGTCCTTAGGTTAGTTAGATTTAAGTAGTTCTAAGTTCTAGGGGACTGATGACCTCAGATGTTAAGCCCCATAGTGCTCAGAGCCATATTTTTTTTTTTTTTTTTTTTTTTTTTTTTTTTTTTTTTTTTTTTTTTTTTTTGAAAAGCTCATTGCTTGTTAAGCTCGGTTCAGAATTGATTTTGTTGTGACTGCGCCACACAGTTGCGTCCTGTTTGCGCATTACAGTAGCGGGGAATTTATTTTTCTGGGCAGTATTGGAACGGTGCGTTATCAAGAACAACAATACTACCAGCTGGGGTGCCACAAATCAATTTCTCTTCTAACCGTTCAAGATAATTATCCCAACTCATACCATCGTGATAATCTTGGGATTTAGATTCATAATCATCAATCAGCTCTGCTCTCGTTATGAAAACCATTGCCTCTCCAGCTTGAACAGCAATATCTCTGTGGCCTGCACTGTTATTAATCACTACATCTGGAACTTCTTACTACAGCACTTCTTCATAGTAAAATGCGTAGGCACCCACGTTTCGTCTGTGAATATCACTGGTTTATTTGGCCCCTTTTCATTATTTATGATTTCAGAGCAGTATTGCGCAAGCTTTGCAACAATGTCAGAACGTTCTGTTTGGATGGTTTTCTTACTTGACAGTTCTTGAAACGAAGCCCCATCTCTTTCAAAGTTTTCCGAAATGCTTCCCTTCCCCTCTGAAAATTGATCTCAGTTTTTGAAAAAACATCAGCAGCTTTCTCAACGTTGGGATTTCTATCTTCTTCTCTTGTTGTTGTTGTGGTCTTCGGTCCGAGGATTGGTTTGATGCAGCTCTCCATGCTACTCAATCCTGTGCAAGCCTCTTCATGTCAGAGTAACTACTGCGGCCTACACCCTTCTGAATCTGCTTATTGTATTCATCTCTTAGTCTCCCTCTATGGTTTTTACTCCTTCACGCTTCCCTCCAGTACTAAACTGGTGATCCCTTGATGTCTCTGAATGTTTCCTACTAACCGATCCCTTCTTCTAGTCAGGTTGTGCCATAAACTTCAAATGGTTCAAAAGGCTCTGAGCACTATGGGACTTAATATCTGAGGTCATCAGTCCCCTAGACTTAGAACTACTTAAACCTAACTAACCTAAGGATTTCACACACATCCATGCCCGAGACAGGATTCGAACCTGCGACCGTAGCAGCAGCGCGATTCCGGACTGATGCGCCTAGAACCGCTCGGTCACAACGGCCGGCCCACAACTTTCTTTTCTCTTCAGTTCTGTTCAGTACCTCCTCATTAGTTACCTCCTCTGATCTTCAGCATTCTTCTGCTCGTAATACTCCAAGATTTTCTTCAAATAAGTTATTTATCGAAGTCATTGAGAGAAATTACTTTTCACGAACGCCTTTGTTTTTTTAGGAAATTTAACCTTTTTCTCGGTTTCTTCCGCTTTCTTAAAGTCTATCAAAATGTATTGTACTGTTCTTTCTGACTTCTCTTGCCGCGCACAACAATATTGCTTTCTATAGAGGTACCATTAGATTCTGCTTGTTTTCTTCATAGAAAAATAGTACAAATTTTGAATATGAGCTCGTTTTCAGCTGCATCTGCCCACCTTCACGACATCTTCCTCTCTTTTTCACTCTCAGGTGCAGTCAGGATTACGAATAACACCATATACCACTACGGACAGTACTTCACGATGTCACGCTGAACCACTTCATAGCATGTGCACAACTGACATGAAAGTATTACCTCATTCACCACTGTTCTTGTTTACAGCGACGTCAACTCGTGTTTCCGATAATGGCCATGGGAGACCACGTTCAATAATATCGTGGTCGGACAGTACGCTACTGCGTCACCGTGGTATCTACACCTACCGTGTAACGGCGGAGGTCTCGACAAGTGCCACCTTCTTTAATCGCCATCGTTTTCGTCACAAATCATATTAGACACAGCGAAAGTGCAAGCGCATGGAGTATGTACACAGTTGCGGAATTATGGAAAACGTTTTATGCTCACGCACTACGACGTTTGTGGAGCACGAAAGTTTTCTCTGCAAGAATCAAAATGGATACCGTAAACCGATCTTGCGAAACTGTTCGTCCATGAGTTCCAGAGCGCCATAGACAGAGGCGCCCAGGCTGATGCAGTGCTTTTTCATGTCCAGAAGGCTTCGGTACAATTCTGCACCGTCGTTTAGTAAACAAAATATGAACTTACCGGGTATCTAACTAGATTTATAGTTGGATTGAAGACTTCCTCACAGATAGAACTTAAAATGTCATTCTCAACGGAACATATTTGACAAAGTTGAAGATAATTTCGAAAGTACTCCAAGAGAGTGTTATAGGACCGTTACAGTTTATAATTATATATTAATGATGTAATGGATAACGTAGGAAGCTCCATGAGAGTATTCGCGGATCGTGCTGTTGTCTACTGGAAGGTTGCACCACCAGGTAACCATTGAAATGCAAGATGAGTTGCAGGGTATTAATGACTGGTGCAGGGGCTGGCAGAACGTGCGCTTTGAGGAGTTAATTATACAGCGTGATTTGCTGGTGACGTAACGTACAGTGAGTAAATAGACAAAGAGATGCACTTCTGTTCGATTACACTGTTGGCTGAAAATATATGGGAATAAAATACATGGGAGTAACTATCAGGAGCGACCGGAAATGGAATGATCACATAAAACAAACAGTAGGAAAAGTAACCAGGTCATTGGGAGAATCTTAAGGGAATATAATTCATCATCAAAACAAATGGCTTATGAAACACAGTCTTACCAGGTTTTTGTTTTGTTTTGGTTTTAGGGCGCAAAACTGCTATGGTCATTAGCGAGTCTTACCAGGTACCATCAATAGTAGAGAGAGAGAGAGAGAGAGAGAGAGAGAGAGATAATCCAACGAAGAGCGGCGTGTTTCGTCATGGGATTGTTTGCTCGGGGTGAGAGCGCTACGGAGATGCTCAACAAATTGCCAGTGGCAGTAGCTAACAAAAGAAATGTTGTGCATCACGGAAAGGTTTTTCTGTTGGAATTCCGAGAGCGTATGTTCCAAGACGAGTCGGGTAACAAATTACTTCCTCCCACATACGAGTATGTCCCGCGAAATGACCACGACGAGAAAACCAGAGAAACTGAAGTTCTTATGGGCCTTCCGCGACAGTCATAACGACGCCCCCTCCCCCCTCCCCCTCCCCCAACCCCACGCCTCGCGCGCCATTCGTGAGTGGAACAGCAAGGGGGAAAGTATCCTCCGTCATAAACAGTGAGGTGGCTCGCGGCGCATAAATGTAGACTCGTAGGTAGAGATACTTCTCCAACGATAAATGTAACACATAGTGAGGAAATAATAACTTGGGTAGAAAATTCAAAACCCCTAGCTATCCACATTGATGAGATTCAAACTGAAAAAAAAAAAAGATTCGTACTGCTAAACGAACTCAGTTCCGAACTTCGAACTGTTGCAAATCTAGGGGAGAGAGAAATCAGTAAGTTAACACATTTTGCGTATTTTCATTCAGTAATCTCTTACGGAGTACTGTTCTGCGGAATCTCAACATTAAGAAAGAAATTTTTCATTGCTCGAAAGCGTGCTGTAAGGAAAATATGTGGCGCATATCGATTGTCATCTTCTTTATATCTGTCTAAGGAGTTAGGCATTTTGATTGCTGCTTCACAGTATACTTATTGCCTCTCAATGTTTGTTGTAGATAACCCACTACAGTTCGAAAGGAACAATGAAGTGCATAATCACAACATCAAAAGGAATATTAGTTTCATTATTTCACATTAAGGTTGTCTTTAGAACATAAAGGGAAACATAATGCTGCAACCAGATTTGTGATCGCTTACTCAATGATATTAAATCTCTGACAGATAACAAAGTTAAATTTGAAACAAACTGAAAATGTTTGCTCAAATCTGTACTTTAAAAAAAACATTGTAAATGGTTAGCATATAGCCATATCTACACGAGAGTCTAGAAGTTTCTTCGGGAATGTCATGTTCAGCAGAAGCCACACAATGATGATTACATCTCACAGAACTACCAAACTGCGGGGATGTTGATTACTATATTTCATCTGTTATTACACCGACTCCCAGATATTTTCTGCGTCATTAACATCGATTGATTTATCGGGATAATCGAGTTGTGATAAAATGTCTTCATGTCCTTCAAACCAGGGATGTACATGTGCAGCCCTGTGATCAAGATTATTGTCATCTTGAAAAAGGGAACTGTCCACAGCGTACTCATAATGAAGAAGTGAAAGAAAGGGGAACAGTTGGTCATGGAGAATATTGAAATAAAAACCTTAATTCATGTTCACGGTAAAATGAGTGAAACGGCCCAAGCCATAGAACGAAAAGCAAACCCAAAATATCACAGAACTTCTTCCAGCATGAAATACAACCACCACATACTACATATTACACGCATCATTGGGTTTTCGTTGCACTGGAGACCTTGCATCCATTCCAAAGAGACAAACTCACTACTTGATGGACCAGACTACACTCACTGAATCAGCTACCTCATAGTATCCATGTTCTTTGGCCCTTTTGTCGCGTCCTGGTTAGAATAGAGGAAGCTCAAAATGGTTCAAATGGCTCTGAGCACTATGGGACTTAACTTCTGAGGTCGTCAGTCCCCTAGAACTTAGAACTACTTAAACCTAACTAACCTAAGGACATCACACACATCCATGCCCGAGGCAGGATTCGAACCTGCGACCGTAGCGGTCACGCGGTTCCAGACTGTAGCGCCTAGAACCACTCGACCACCCCGACTTACAATGAGGTGAAAAAGAGACATGGAATAGCAATATTCACATATACAGTCATGGGATAGCAATATGCACATGTACAGATGGCGATAGTACCACGTACCCAATTTACGAAAGGGCAGTGCTGATTATACCCGCCCGACGGGAATTAAGAGACTTTGAATGCGGAATGATAGTTGGAGGTAGACATGGGACATTCTACTTCGGAAATCGCTACGGAATTCAATATTCCGTGATCCGCAGTGTCAAGTGTGTGCCGAGAATACCAAATTACAGGCTCTACCGCTCACCACGGACAACGCAGTGGTCGACGGCCGTCACTTAACGATCGAGAGCAACGGCATTGGCGTAGAGTTATGAGTGCTAACAAACAAACAACACTGCGTGAAATAACCACAGAAACCAACGTGGGACGTACGACGAACATATCCGTTAGGACAGTGAGGCGAAATTTGACGTTAATGGGCTATGGCAGCAGACGACCGACGCGAGTGCCTTTGTTAACAGACGACATCGCCTGCAGCGCCTCTCCTGGGCTTGTGGCCGTGTCGGTTGGACCGTAGGCGACAGGAAAACTGTAGCCTGGTCAGATGAGACCCGATTTCAGTTGCTGAGATCTGATGGTAGGGTCTGAGTGTGGCCCAGATCTCACGAAGCCATGGACCCAAGTTACGAACAAGGCTCTGTGCAAGGTGGTGGTGGCTCCATAATGGTGTAGGCTGCGTTCACATGGAATGGACTCTGTCCTCTGGTCCAACTGAAACGATAATCGTTATCTCCGGCTACTTGGAGCCCATTTTCAGCCATTCATGGACTTCGTGTTCCGAAACAACGATGACATTTTTATGGATGACAATGCACCATGTCACCGGGCCACAATTGTTCCGATTGGTTTGAAGAACATTGTGCACCGTTCGAGCGAACGATTTGGCCACCCACACCGCCCGCCATGAATCCCATCGAACACGTATTTGACATAATGCAGAGGTCAGTTCGTGCATAAAACCCTGCACCGGCAACACTTATGTACGGCTAGAGAGGTAGCATGGCTCAACATTTGTGCAGGGAACTTCCAACGACTTGTTGAGCCCATGCCACGTCGAACTGCTGCACAACGTCAGACAAAAGGAGGCCCGACACGATATTAGTAGATGTCCGTCGGACTAAAAGGGGTCAGGTCAGTCTGCAATTTCCGAGTGGTTAGGAGTAAATACAGAAAGACTGTCTTCGAGTGATGGCAGATAATTGCTTGGATCAGCGCCAGACATTGTTACACGGCACCTACGAGAGGTGTACACTTTGGGACTCGATAAGGTTACTTGCAGGAGACTCAAGGAACTCAGGGGTCTGAATAACACTTGTTTATTGCATTCAGACTAAACCACAACGCTGAATACGAAGGTGGTGGTGGTGGTGGTTAGTGTTTAACGTCCCGTCGACAACGAGGTCATGAGAGACGGAGCGCAAGCTCGGATTAGGGAAGGATTGGGAAGGAAATCGGCCGTGCCTTTTCAAAGGAACCATCCCGGCATTTGCCTGAAACGATTTAGGGAAATCACGGAAAACCTAAATCAGGATGGCCGGAGACGGGATTGAACCGTCGTCCTCCCGAATATGAAGGAATAACACTTGTTTATTGTATTCAGACTACTGCGGCAACTAAAGCCGTTACGAAATACAGGAAATGTAGTCATCGTTGCAAATACGAGCACCATCCAACTACAGAATTAAATGACAACACTGAAAATTTGTGCCGGCCCGGGACTCGAACCCGGAGTTTCCGCTTGTCACGAGCCGTCGCATTATTCTTTTTTTCTTTTTTAAATGCTGTAGAGTAGAGTGGTCAGTTTTGAGCTGGTGGAGACAGGTAGGGCAGGGGACGAAGCCCGAGGCCTGACCACAATGTCTCCTCCTTCCCATCCCTGAATCATTCCCCTCTAGCTTTTTTTTACCGGGAACAGGGTAAGTAAACACAATATCTTCATTTGTACAAGCATAAATAGAACAGAAATGCCATCCTTCCGGCGGAATCAACATGACACATTACACTCGCACAAGGCGAGCAAAACTCTTTATTTACAAGGTGTCGGAAAAAAATAATAACAATAATACTGAAGTAAGCTAAGAGGTGTGAGGCAAGAGACAAAAAGGGAAGAAGGTGCGGGGGTGTCTTAAGACTTGCAGACAACTGCCTGGCAGATGGAGCGTGGAGGCAGAGTGGGCAGGGGTCAACATGCGAGGCCTGGCCACTGTGTCCCTGGCACCACTACCGGGAAGAAGCGCCCGAAAGGAGGTAGAAGACAAAGAAGAGGGGACAGTAGAGTTGGGGGAATGACCAGCGTACTCTGGTATAGTCCATAAAAGAATGGATGCACGTGACCATGCGCCTACTCCACTGTGGGTTACGATCTAGAAAGTAGCGCTGAGAGTCTCAGATTTCAACAGGATGGGCAGGAGTGTTGTCCGCGTGTGGCACCAACCAGCTGAGCGGGGGTGACATAAAGATCGCGTGTAGATAATTGGTGAAGAAGGCGCGGTAGCGCGGTTGGTGCTCGACTTCACTGTGGGCGGTTTCTAAGTACTGCCAGAAGTCAAGGCGAAATTTGTCGCCATCATTATACATGTGGGTGATCGTCCACCCCTTGACCCATACAATCGCATGATTTTTCGAGGCGGGGAAATAAGTATCCTCGAGATGGATAAAAAGTCCATAGGTCAATCGAATCCGGTGGAACGCGGAGGTAACAGGCAAAGATCTGTCGACCAAGTTTCCAGACGTCACTGGTGGCCCCACAAGTCAGTTGGTGGACATCGTCATCCATGAGAGAACGGAGTGTGGCCGGCCGGTGTGGCCGTGCGGTTCGAGGCGCTTCAGTCTGGAACCGCGTGACTGCTACGGTCGCAGGTTCGAATCCTGCCTCGGGCATGGATGTGTGTGGTGTCCTTAGGTTAATTAGGCTTAAGTAGTTCTAAGTTCTAGGGGACTGATGACCACAGATGTTAAGTCCCATAGTGCTCAGAGCCATTTAGAGCGGAGAGTCCGTTAGTCCGATGGCGTGAAGACGTTGATTTGTGGCGAATTTTCCACATGCGACGCGGTACCATGTTCCTCGGACGTTGGAGGGAAGGAAAAGCTGGTAGACGTGACGCCAAACCGTGGGCCACCGCGTCGACGGATGTCAGAGTTTGATGTTGTTGCTAGATATGTAACGAAGCGGTGGGGTGTAATAATCCTTAGGACGAGGAGAACGTGTTTTCGGTAAGTGTGTGTGAGCATATCTGAAGTCGACGGTGAAATCAGACATGTGCGTCAGCTGGTGCTTGATGTGTCCGACTGGTACTGGTGGAGTTATGGTCGCGGGCATGAGAATTTCCAGCAAGCTGCACGTAAGAGAGGGGCCCCCGTTCCACTGCTTGTACATGGTGAACAGTTACAAGGACGCCGCTCGGAGTCGCACATTGACAAGGCCGGGGCCTCCCGCTCGCGGGGGGAAGGTGAGCGTTTCGTAACGGATCTTAAAGAGCGTACCGGCCCGGAGGCTGCGGCCAATAGTTGATGGCAGCGGGAGTACCTGTGTGATGTGGTATCATTCGGCTATCTGTGCACACTTCACGGGCAGACCCAAACTTCGATATGTCATCGTCCGTGTGTCATTAACCTACACTCGTACACTTACTGCAATTCCCGTACAGGGGGGACATTTAATCGAATGACTCTATCCTGGTATCGGCAGCTAAATACGATATCGCACGATGCAATGTACCTGCGGACGTGCATGCATCCATACGAGTGCAGGTTAATGACAGGTGGACAACCACATGTAAAGTTTGGGTCTGGGCGTAAAGTGCGCAGGGATAGCCGCACAGATTTTCAGTGTCATCATTCCATTCTACATTTGGAGGTTCGTAACTGCGAATACATCTCCTGTACGATACTGACGTCTCTTTATAAGCATTAAAAAAAGCAAAGGATTCGACTGTTGGCACAAAAAAGGTGTCAGAATCCGAAGGGTGAGAGCTAAGAGAAGTAGAAATCACTAGCAGCTCCGTAAAGTACAAACATCTGAGCAGCACTGTAAGCGAGAAAACGGGCTTGAATGGGACCTTACCCGACACAGGTGTCGAGCGAGACAGAGTTGACACCCAAACGTTATGATTGAGAATTCACCCGAATACGCAAATCCGTGGTTTTTAAGCGATTGTGGCAGCACACTGTTTTTCCCAGATTGTAGTCATTCCCCAATACTCCGGCACTCTACAGGCATCGGCCAATCTAACGTGTGGCTCTGCACCTCCACGACGCCCCTGGCCACAACGTTCAGGTCCTTTCCCTTCTCCTACTCTGTAGCTAGAGATACTCCTGGCCTGTACACAAACGAACTCCATCTTTGATAGCAACAGCGTTCAGCTGAAAGCTAAACGTCACTGCCCTTCCCAGTATGGCTAGCAACAACAGTGTTTTACGTCACTTCGCTCTTCCCTAAGGGTGGAGACTTTCCATTCAGGAGTGTGGCCGCAGTTTCACCAGTTTTACCGATTTCGGCTGTATATTTCACCGTGACCTGTGTGAATCCACTGACGTTGCTGATCTCAGAAACAAGGATCATGCTTGTTACATATTCTAAGATGTGCCTGTTTGCGATTAAGGTCTACCCTGGCCCTTTACAACAGCGTGTATGGAGTTACTAGTTAATTCTCTGAACTGAAACTTCTACTCAGGGACAAATGCCCTGAGCGTCAACAATTTGCTAGCTCTTCGCGTTTATGTTTACCTCGTGTAGCCTATGTGTTTGGTCTTGGAATACCCAAGCTGGCTTCCAACAGCCTCAAGCTTAAAATGGATAACTCAGTAAGTCGTCAGCACACGATACTTCCAAGTTACGCTGTTTTGGACTATGGTGTCGTTCGAAGAGCGGGGTGCCAAAGCAAGACTGCCACTTCGCAACGAAACCACAGAAGACTGTAGTCACTGCATGCCGCACCGACAAAGAGAAACGCCTGCGTAGCCACGCCTCAAAGAGCCTCTCCACGCCACCAGAACTTCTCGCCTCTGCCCAGTTCGCAGTCACCGATCAAGACGACAGGTCACCAGCGTATTAAATGTCTTAAGCAGAACTCAATGTCAACATTATGTCAGTTATTCTCAAAGTGTAGAGTCTTGAAAATTTGTCTGTATCAAATGATACTTTAATATTCAAGATACAGTTGGAAATACTCAGACCATCCTATGGAAGTGGATCGTACCAAGTTTTGTAAATATTCATATCTATATTGTAATAAAGTTAATTAATATGTTGCATGTTGAAGTTGAGCACAGTCTCCAGCTGGAGTACACCCAATAACCCACCGTTGTGCCGGCGAGTGTATTTTCGTACGGAACAACAGTGGACCGTGAACTTTTACGAGGTACCTTCTCCAAACGTCCATTACGCGTAGTTCCCTTCGCAGTTTATACTGGGAAACTGGTTGAGATGGATCTGCATTCACTGATAGCAACAATTCCTGTTGGGTTTGAAACCGACTGGCATTGGAAAATGGGAAATTTGTTCGGTCCCCGTCAGTTAGGACCTTTTTACGACCACTGTTGTTATGCTGAGTTATATGACAGCAGAGGAACACCATTCCTTGAAGTAAGGCTGGACAGTCCCTACCGAACACCAAGAAGTTGCGCAACGGTCAAACACAATAGCACGCTTCTGCCCTTGTCACGTTTCCACGTCAGCCCATCTGACTGTGCTGGTCCAAACAACCGACTGGCACATACTTACCTTTTCAATTCCATGATTTAGGTTAGCGGTGGAGGGTCACATGACCACCTGATAGCAGCTCTGCACCATCTACAGCGCTCGAAAGCGACCAGAGTGCTCTTTCAAGTGGACGACTAATAGGTTTTCCGTTGAATTTATTCGTCCGATGTAAATTGCTGGGCCTCAGGAAACACGTAGGAATCAACATTTCCTTCTATGCACGAGAGCAGAGAATGTGTAGAAGTGTGTCAGCAATAAGTGATTAACATTTCAGTGAGCTGCTGCATACATAATGTCAACAGCGCTTGCTCTTGTTTTACCAGTCTTACGCCAGGCACCATTAGTGAAGGGATACTTGGAACCAGGATCCCAGTGCGTCAGAGTTCATAGCGTCAGGATTGGCGGGGAATATTAGCCCTATAGGATGTGGGCAGGACATACTGCAACATTTCAGCACGTAGAGGGCAGGACGGCCTGTGTGGAACCAATCAGGTTGCGTACTTCCTCACGCATTGTGAACTCACCCGCGAGGTGACTTCCATCTTGCAACCAGTAGTCCATATACTACTTGGACGTGGGACTCTTGTCACTGAGCATAAAAATTGTTCAATTTTCAGAATAGTAAGAAAAGGAAAAATGAAGAAATAGATTATCGTGAAGATTCACATAAATGTTATTCTATATTTAATGGTCTTTCGTTGTCGTCAGGAAAGCTGAATACAATAAATAAGTAATACAAATTCCGTGTGCCTGCAGATTTCTGCCGTCTGCATAGCCCGCTGTATTCTAGCTAGGCAAAAAATTTCCATCATTCTGCAAAGAATTCAGAGAAATGCTGCTAGATTTGTTACCGGTAGTTTCTGTCAACATGCTAGTTGTAACGGGACATCCTCCTCTAGCATTACTTTTCCTCAACAGTAGCTGTCGATACCAGTATTAATTTTCGAATTTTGGACAGGTCAGTATTATCTCAGTGCTTTTCTGAAAACTTCCATATAATTTTATACACAGAATGTTATATTTCAAACTAAAATTTATGAAAATGAATTCCTTTATAAAATATTTTGGTTTAGATGTTATAATCCATAAGTACTAGTTCTTAGTGTACAGTTAAAATAATTTTTTTAGAAACATTTGAAATTACAAATTATTTGGAAACTTAAAATTTCTATTAGTAATTACGCACTCCTGTACTGTTTACTATGTTTATTTCTGGATTCATTTATGAAATAATATTCGAAATTAATAATTTAACTAAAACGAGTAGGAATTCATTTGTCAAGGAAAATTGTAAACCGTTTGGAATATTGTTATTTCCGCAGAGTGTGACAGTCGTAAGCTTGCCTCTGATGTGGTCGGACGTATTTTTGTATAATAGGTGCGAATAATGTAATTTAGGCTTTATTAAAGTGAAAAATCAAAATACTATATGGCATACCAAAACGTGAGGAAATACTGACCCTACCACTTATCTTAGAAATTAGAGTTAGGAAAGGCAAACCTACGTTTCGAGCATTTGTAGACTTAGAGAAAGCTTTTGACAATGTTGACGGGAATACTTTCTTTCAAATTCTGAAGGTGGCAGGGGTAAAATACAGGGAGCGAAAGGCTATTTACAATTTGTACAGAAACCAGATGGCAGTTAGAAGAGTCGAGGGACATGAAAGGGAAGCAATGGTTGGGAAGGGAGTGAGACAGGGTTGTAGGCTACCCCCGATGTTATTCAATCTGTATATTGAGCAAGTAGTAAAGGAAACAAAAGAAAAATTCGGAGTAGGTATTAAAATCCATGGAGAAGAAATAAAAACTTTGAGGTTCGTCGATGACATTGTAATTCTGTCAGAGACAGCAAAGGAATGGACAGTGTCTTGAAAGGAGGATATAAGATGAACATCAACAAAAGCAAAACGAGGATAATGGAATGTAGTCGAATTAAATCAGGTGATGCTGAGAGAATTAGATTAGGAAATGAGGCAGTTAAAGTAGCATAGGAGTTTTGCTATTTGGGGAGCAAAATAACTGATGATGGTCGAAGTAGAGAGGATATAAAATGTAGACTGGCAATGGCAAGGAAAGCGTTTCTCAAGAAGAGAAATTTGTTAACATCGAGTACAGATTTAAGAGTCAGGAAGTCGTTTGTGAAAGTATTTGTAGGGAGTGCAGCCATGTATGGAAGTGAAACATGGACGATAAATAGTTTGGACAAGAAGAGAATAGAAGCTTTCGAAATGTGGTGCTACAGAAGAATGCTGAAGATTAGATGGGTAGATCACATAACTAATGAGCAGGTATTGAATAGAATTGGGGAGAAGAGGAGTTTGTGGCACAACTTGACTGGAAGAAGGGATCGGTTGGTAGGACATGTTCTGAGGCATCAAGGGATCACCAATTCAGTATTGGAGGGCAGCGTGGAGGGTAAAAATCGTAGAGGGAGACCAAGAGATGAATACATTAAGCAGATTCTGAATGATGTAGGTTCCAGTAGGTACTGGGAGATGAAGAAGCTTGCACAAGATAGAGTAGCATGGAGAGCTGCATCAAACCAGTCTCAGGACTGAAGACCACAACAACAACAACAACATACCAAAATGTGTTCTAATCAGTGGAAAATATATTTACGTAAAAAATTCTGCAACAACAATCTTCCAATTTATTTAATTCAAACCAACCGTGAGGACTTGATGTTAGATTTTCAAATTCAAGAATTAGACACCTTGACAGGAAGAACTGGAGCCGTCTCAACATGATAAGCTAAGTAAACATGAAAGTTTATTGTAATCATTGTTCCTCTCAAATCTTCATAAAAAACTTTGTTTATTAATTGCTTTGACTGGGCATTGTTTAATGTTGACAATAGATGGAAGAAGGAAGATTACAAAGTGCTACGGAAATGCTATGGGAAATCAAATGGGAACCCCTGGATGGGAGAAGAAGTTCGTTTCATGAAACACTATTCAGAAAGCTTAGGATATCGGCATTTGCGAGACACAGAAGAATGATCCTACTGAAACGAGCACAGGGTAAGAGAAATCAGTGCTACTACGGAACCAAACAGACAGCTGTTTTTCCCTCCCTCTATTTTCGTGTGGGACAGGAAAGGGATTGACTAGTATCGGCACAAAGAACCCTCCGCCATGCATCGTATGATGGCTTGCGCAGTATGTACACCATCTGATCAAAAGTATCGGGACACTTATTCTTGGGCATTAATATTGGGTCAGTCCAAATGTTGCCTTCATGACGGCTTGAACACTTTCAATGACGTTGGTTGGTTGGCTGGTTTGGGGGAAGAGACCAAATAGCGAGGTCATCGGTCTCATCGGGTTAGGGAAGGACGGAGAAGGAAGTCGGCCGTGCCCTTTCAAAGGAACCATCCCGGCATTTGCCTGGAGTGATTTAGGGAAATCACGGAAAACCTAAATCAGGATGGCCGGACGCGGGATTGAACCGTCGTCCTCCCGAATGCGAGTCCAGTGTGCTAGCCACTGCGCCACCTCGCTCGGTTTCAATGACGTGGCTGAATGTCTATGGAGGACTGGCAGCCCATTTTTCTTCAACAGTCGAAACCAGGAAATTTAATGATGTTGGACACAGATGTCTGGAGCGACGTCGACACTCTAACCCATCCCAAAAGTGTTTCAGGTGGCTCAGGTTGGACCTCTGGACAGGCCAGTCCAGTTTAGAAATTTTAATGTTCATAGATCTTTGCTTCATAGATGCTGCTTTATGACAGGGAGCATTGGCATCGTGACACAATCATAGCCTCCGATCTGTTTGAAACGTCCCCTTAGAAAAATTAATGAATTACTGTGCTGGTAAACCTCTACGTTATTTGTTTTGCAAACAGCTGAGCAGAACTGAACTTACTCAGACATTTCTCTCTTTACTTATTCTGATCAACACTAAACTGACACACAATATTTTTATGTCGCGAGCTCTATCTTTTTATCTCGTGTTTTCTACTGAAAATCTTGTTAACTTTACTATTACAGAGAGATAGCCTAACTTAATTTTTTTTATAATTGGTCCTGTGCGCAACAAATAACTTACTTGGTCTTTCTGCTGCCACTGCTTGATCTTCTGCATTCCATTATTTAACAAACACATAAAAAAAACCTATTATTCATGCTGAGTGCAATGCATGTTCTGTATGGCGGGTCCTGATGTTGCTGCAGCTGCTGCTGCTTACTACAACTACATATTCAAGAGAAAGGATTTGGTCAAATCTAAACTCGATAAGTAATTCCTTTTTTCAAAAACTATGTTCTGAAAGCGACTCTTTCTCATTCAATTAACAAAACGCTAGAAGCTCTTTGAACAACCGCTTGGTATGTAAATCTGGTTCCAGTGGCATTAAAGCAATATTACAAATTAATCAAACTCTTGAGACAGACTGAAATACTTCTCAATTAAATACATAGTGAAACAATTCCCTGACAATTACAATCTATTCGCCTAACAATGGTTTCCCTTAAGAATTCAACTCCTATCATTATGAAAATTACCGTCTGCTGCTACGCACATACACAAACCCTTTTCTTTAAATTAATAAGCGCGCTGCAAATTATAAAAAATATCAACTCAATACCAAATCCTGTGTCGCTGTTGGCGGACTCGGCAGTACGGCGGCTCGGCGACGACCCCACGTCCGACACACGTGCGCATCACAGCAGGCGGGCTCCTACACTGCCTTCCAAACTACCACTAATTAATCCGTGCGCTGCGAAGCGCGACATCAATATCTTAGATTTCAGAGCTTGTGTATGCGCGCTGTAGCCAATCTTTAAATCCTAAGAGAGTATTATTGCCAACTCTCATGTTTCTCTACTATATGCACTACATAACGCTGCAAAATGTGTTCATATCCTTCCGAATTTAGCGTTTCCTTAAGCTCAATAATGCAACCACACATTAACCACGAAAAACACCCCCACTCTATAACATTATCTCCTCCATACTTCACAGCTGGCACATGTTGTGGCAGGTACCGTTCTCCAGAAATCGCCAAACACAAACCCTTCCATCGGACTAGCACAGGATACAGGGTGATCCTTCACTCCAAATCACTCGTTTGCACTCATCCACTGGCCACTGACGTCACTCTTTACACCACCTCAAGCATCGCGTAGTGCTGAAATGTTGGCTTATGAAATACTGCACGATCATTGTGCCCCGTTGTTTTTGTCTCCCCACGACAGTAATTGCGCTAGCTGAACTGCTGGTAGCACTGTGTAACACACGAGTGATTTCTTCCACTGATTTCATGCGAATTTTTTTACAACTATCCTCCACAATGCACGACAGTCCCTGTCCGTCAGTACATGTTGTCTACCAACAGTCGACATGGGCAGCTTTAAAAAATGTTGGAATATCCCTGATGGATTTGTCTACTGACAGCACAAAACTCCCCGCCTCCTTCTGTATTGGGGGTCCATCTCTTGACGTCTAGTAATTTTACAGTACATATGGGCATCAGGATACTTTTGAAAATGGTTCAAATGGCTCAACATCTGAAGTCATCAGTCATCTAGAACTTAGAACTACTTAAACCTAACTAACCTAAGGACATCACACACATCCGTGCCCGAGGCAGTGTTCGAACCTGCGACCGTAGCGGTCGCGTGGTTCCAGACTGAAGCGCCTAGAACCGCTCGGCCACAGCGGCCGGACAGGACACTTTTGACCAAATAGTGTATGTAGTTGATGTAGATGACATTTTCCGTCAGTTTTACGTGATTAGGGTTTATTTTTCTGTGATTTCACTGTGGGTACTTAGTGGAACATGATTATCTGAAAAGAACACACATTGTTCGCTATTTATTTACTTTTGCAACGTAGGTTTCGGGTTATTAGCTCATTATCTAACATAACAAACAAAAATAGTTGTGCCGGCCGGTGTGGCCAAGCGGTTATAGGCGCTTCAGTCTGGAATCGCGCCACCGCTACGGTCGCAGGTTCGAATCCTGCCTCGGGCATGGATGTGTGTGATGTCCTTAGGTTAGTTAGGTTTAAGCAGTTCTATGTTCTAGGGGACTGATGACCTCAGATGTTAAGTCCCATAGTGCACAGAGCCATTTGAACCATTTGAAAAATAGTTGTGCATAAATAGTACAGTCACACACTGTAAAGAATTTACAATCATCAAAGAATTTAATTGATAACCATTTTTGAATCGCCGCAACGCTAGAGTTTGGGCCTCCCATAACCTACACAACACACGTGGACATATGCGTAATAGCCTGAAGCATAATGTTTGGTGTGGCGTAGGGTGACAGCTCCATTTTCTTAGCAGGGAGAACCCAAACGGGAAATGTTTATCTGGACATAATCGAACGGTTCCTGCTATCCCAGGTCTAAGAGCTCCTATCGTTCGTCACCTTCCAGAATTATGCTACGCCTTCACATTGGAGTCTAGATGTGCGGGATGTGCTGAGTGACCCATTTTCTGAGAATGGATGGGTAGTGATGGTCCTATTGCACACGACTTCTGCTGTCACGCCGCTAGACTTCGTTTTGCCAGGTTACTTCAAGCATCACGAGTACACAACACCAGTCAATGACGTTGCTGGGCATTGTGCAGCCAGAACTGGCCTTGCTCCAATGCTGATCCGAACGCGGACACAACTCGAATACCGCCTTGATGTTCCACAAGTGACGAGTTGGGCACACTTTGAAATTCTGGCACAGCAACAAACTTTGAGACCTGCTGAACGTTTCACGACAAACCACGATGCTCTATTAGTAACAGTTTACATGTTTTTATTTTTTGAAATGATAGCAGGTCTGAACACCCCGTAGTCTAGAACGATACTAACCTCACCTGTAGACCAACAGTATGGTCAGCGAACGATTTTATAGCATAGCTGATCCTATCTTATAAATCGGTCACATAAAGTGAGGGCTTTAGAAGCCCTATTACGTTTTGTTGGGCAATACCCGACGTTACTTTGGTTTCCGAAAAACATTCTCCTGCCAATGTATCTATCAGATCATCATTACGTAATAATGAATACGCCGATCAATTACAAGCCGTCTATGAGCGATAAATGGTTTTCACAGCAGCAGACACTGCAGTCACTTGTTCCTGACGAAGACGGAGGATTTCATTGAAAGCCTGAAACTGTGCCAAGATTTTACGTGACAAGTAAACCGATAATGTTTTATACACTACTCTTTGTGAAAATTGCAACACCTGGAAGGAATAGTGTAAATCACTCGAATATCTGAAGACGTGTAGAACAAAGGAACTGTAATAAATGATTAAGATTGCAGAGAGATAGTGAGCACTTAGACCCAGCAACTTCCTCTTTTGTGTGCCTGGACATATCATTTTATGCCTTCCTCATTCAATATAGAGCCATCAAAGGAAATAAAAAAGAGTAAACAAGTCGACGTCAACGGGCGCAACATTAGCGTCTGAGTGAGTTCGAACAGGTCAGAATGATTCGTCTCCGGGAAACGAGTTTGCCGTACCGTGACATTGTGGCTCGTGCAGGGCATGAACGGGAATCCTGCGATGACAGTGATGCGTTTGTGGAAGCAGTGGATAGAACAGCGTTGCACACAGCGACGAATTTAGACAATATCATACAATGTGACCACAGCGCGGGATGACCGCCGTTTTGTCCACGTGGAAAAGCCTCGTCCACAGCTTTGACTCGAAGTTGGAGCCGTGCAGCAGGTGTGGACATGTCTGCGTCGACGTTTCGATGCCTTCTGTTGAGGACTGATCTGATGGTACACATGCCGTTGGATTGGCTTCAACTGACCATAAACCGTCAAGGTCTCAGGCTGGTTGGACGTGTGAACTCCGTCACTTGTGTGCTGAGTGACAAAATGTAGTATTTTCGGACGATTCCCACTTCAACTTGTACTACAGTGATTGCTGCAAACGTGACACCTATCAGGCAGACTGCATTGTTGAGCGGCATACCTGACAAGCGCCAGGTGTGATGGCGTGAGGCACCAGTGGCTATAACATACAATCTCGCCTCCTTAGAACTGAAGGCAATCAAAACAGCAGCCGCTACATAAGGGAGTTCTTAGAGCCCGAGGCAATGCTGTTACCGTAAAGAACTGCACAAGCCATATCTCAGCAGGACAATGCCTGGCCCTATGGGGCTAGGAATGTGCAAACCATCTTCAAAGAAGGAGAGGTATCACTGTTTCTCTGCATTGCACGTTGACCTGACACGTCACACAACGAACATGTCTGAGAGGTCGTCGTTCAGCAGCTCGTTTGGTCTTGTCCTCCTGCAATCACTGTCGTTGGTTTGTCGTCGCACCTACAAACCGCGTGGCAGTTTGTTCTCCAGCAGCATATCTGAGCCCTCTTTGATTCCATACCACCACGTCTAGAAGCTCTGACTGCAGTATGTGGCGGTTTAACACCATACTGAATTCTCACGGTCAAAGTGTATTTATACACTACTGGCGAAATTTAACCGACAGGAAGAAGATGCTGTGATATTCAAATGATTAGCTTCTCAGAGCATTCACACAAGGTTGGCGCCGGTGGCGACACCTACAACGTGCTGACATGAGGAAAGTTTCCAACCGATTTCTCAGACACAAACAGCAGTTGACCGGCGTTGCCTGATGAAACGTTGTTGTGATGCCTCGTGTAAGGAGGAGAAATGCGTACCATCACGTTTCCGACTTTGATAAAGGCCGGAATGTAGCCTATCGCGATTGCGGTTTATCGTATCGCGACATTGCTGCTCGCGTTGGTCGAGATCCAATGACTGTTAGCAGAAATGGAATCGGTGGCTTCAGGAGGGTAGTACGGAACGCCGTGCTGGATCCCAACGGCCTCGTATCACTAGCAGTCGAGATGACAGGCATCTTACCCGCATGGATCGTGCAGCCACGTGACGATCCATGAGTCAACAGATAGGGACGTTTGCAAGACAACAACCATCTGCACGAACAGTTCGACGACGTTTGCAGCAGCATGGACTATCAGCTCGGAGACCGTGGCTGCGGTTACCCTTGACGCTGCATCACAGACAGGAGCGTCTGCGATGGTGTACTCAACGACGAACCTGGGTGCACGAATGGCAAAACGTAATTTTTTCGGATGAATCCAGGTTCTGTTTACAGCATCATGATTGTCGCATCCGTGTTTGGCGACATCGCCGTGAACGCACAATGGACACGCGTATTCGTCATCGCCATACTGACATATCACCCGGCGTGATGGTATGGGGTGCCATTGGTTACACGTCTCGGTCACCTCTTGTTCGCATTGATGGCTCTTTGAACAGTGGACGTTACATTTCAGATGTGTTACGACCCGTGGCTCTACCATTCATTCGATCCCTACGAAACCCTACATTTCAGTATGATAATGAACGCCCGCATGTTGCAGGTCCTGTACAGGCCATTCTGGACACAGAAAATGTTCGACTGCTGCCCTGGCCAGCACATTCTCCAGATCTCTCACCAACTGAAAACGTCTGGTCAATGGTGGCCGAGCAACTGGCTCGTCACAATACGCGTCACTACTCTTGATGAACTGTGGTATCGTGTTGAAGCTGCATGGGCAACTGTACCTGTACACGCCATCCAAGCTCTGTTTGACTCAATGCCCATGCATATCAAGGTCGTTATTTCTGCCGGAGGTAGTTGTTCTGGGTACTGATTTCTGAGGATCTATGCACCCAAATTGCGTGAAAATGTAATCACATGTCAGTTATAGTATAATATTTTTGTCCAATGAATACCCGTTTATCATCTGTATTTCTTCTTGGTGTAGCAATTTTAATGGCCAGTAGTGTAGTTCTGTAATCCTAATATGTGTCTTGTCAGGCTCCGGATCTGTGGAATAAATTTTATTGTAATCACATGTCTTTTTCTTGGTGTTGTATCTTTTGCAGGCAGTAGTGTACAAGAACGTCGGTCGTGAGAAACTTCTATCTCGTAGGTAAACAAGTTTGTACCTCACGAGCCGGCCGGTGTGGCCGAGCGGTTCTAGGCGCTTCAGTCTGGAACCGCGCGACCGCTGCGGTCTCAGGTTCGAATCCTGCCTCGGGCATGGATGTGTGTAATGTCCTTAGGTTAGTTAGGTTTAAGTAGTTCTAAGTTCTAGGGGACTGATGACCTCAGATGTTAAGTCCCATAGTGCTCAGAGCCATTTGAACCATTTTTTGTACTTCACGAAGACGCTGCTGGTACTCGCGTGCTAACGCTGTAAAAATTCATTGTAGTTGATTTGGTTCCCTCCACTGCGACTTGGAAACGATACAGAACGCTTGTACACTGTCGCATGTACCTGGACGTGGTTGCGCCCGAGCCGGTGCTAAAACTGTTGTGCCGGACTGAGTGTCGTGTGTCCGGCAGAGCCAAGTGGCTACGTCATCGCCGCAAGCAGCTGCGATGATTTCATTGGCGGCCGCGCAGGCGCGTCGAAAATTCACACTCCGATAGGATGGGCGTACGGCGGCTACGCAGGAGGTGTGTTATACAGTGTAGCAACTACTTTACTTACCTAAGCTTTGATACGCGTGTTATAGTCCGATGTAAATTAGTTGGAGTTTGACAGGTAGCGGGCTGGACTGTCTGTGCCAGCAATACACCAGTGGGACACTGCCAGTGCTGCCCCCCCCCCCCCCCCCCCCCCATCTTGTTGCCACTTCCGCTGCGCAAAGCATTGTCCCTGCCAGTTGTAGCGAGTAGGAGAGCCCTTTAAATACGGCCACAAACGTATAACAGCAAGCTTCACAACCGTGTACGATCAAAGATATTGTGCAAGCATGTACAAACTCTTTCGCTTCCACACAGTGCAAGCATGCTTGTAAGGTCCTGAAATGGAACGCTCGTGGAGGCTTAGTTGTATGTAAAGTAGGTGACAGACTTCGGTTAATTAACCAATAAGTAAGCATGTTAGAGAAATGCAGTCAGTCTATAAAGAAGACGGCTTACAAATCACTCGTATGACTCATCCTAGAATATCGCTCAAGTGTGCGGAACCATACCAAATGGGACTAATACGGGACATTGAATATATACCGAGAAGGGCAGAGTGAATGGTCATAGGTTTGCTTAATCCGTGAGAGAGTGCCACAGAAATGCTGATGAAACTGAACTGGTAGACACTTGAAAATAGACGCAAACTATGGTGAGGTAGCCTATTTACAGTAGAATATTCCTCTAAAGGCGGCCACGCACGTACAATCTCGCACAAATCCTTTCCGTCTCTACCCAGTGCAAGCATGCTTGTAGGGATATGAAATGGGAAGATATCATAGGCTCAGTCGTAAGTATAGCAGGTGACAGATTTCGGTTAATTAGTAGAAAATACTAGGGAAACGACATCAGTCTACAAAGGAGTTTGCTGACAAATCAATCGTGCGACCCATCCTAGAATATTGCTCAAGTGTGTGGGACTGTACCAAATAGAACTAATAGGGGATATCGAAAGTATACAGAGAAGGGCAGCACGAATGTTCATATGTTAGCTTGCTTCATGGGAGAATGTCACATATATCCTGTAGAAGCTGTACTGGCAGACTCTTGAAGATAAAGGCAAACTGTCGAGAGAAAGCCTACTTACTGTAGGAGATTCCTTTAAGGCGACCACATTCGTACGACTGAAAGCTACACAATCCTGTACGATTACGCATTTTGTGCAAACATGCACAAATCCCCTTCGGGTGGTAGACTTCGGTTTATTGATAGAAAATACTAGGGAAATGAAATCAGTGTGCAAAGGAGATTGCTGACAAATCGCTCTTGCGACCCCTCCTGGATTATTGCTCAAGTGTTTGGGACCTCACCAAATAAGGGTAATAGGGTCTATTGAACGTATGCAGAGAAGGGGACTATTGAAAGTATACAGAGAAGGGTAGTAGCAATGGTCAGAGGTTTGTCTGATCTGTGGGTGAGTGTCACAGAGATGATGAAGAAACTGAACTGGCAGACACTTGAAGACAGACGCAAATAATACTGAGAAAGCCTATTTACAAAGTTTCAAGAACCGCGTATAAAAGATGACTCTAAGAATGCAGTACAGCCCCTATCATATTGCCCCGTAGGGACCGTGAGGACAAGATTAGATTATTACAGCGCGCACAAACGCGTTTGGAAAGTAATTCTTTCCCCGCTTCATACGTGAATGGAACTATAAGAAGCCTTATTAGGTGGTACAATGGAAGTTACCCTCTTCCATGCACTTCACAAAGGTTTTCAAAGCAGGGATGTAGATGTAGAAGTACAAGCATCAATTTGTGCTTCCAGTATATTCTGCTCGGACAACGACTATTAGCTTATTTCAAATGGTTCAAATGGCTCTGAGCACTATGGGACTGGCCAAAAGAAAATTGTCCCGGAAAATATTTATACGGCCGATGCAGAAATGAGACTTGTTAATGAATAGCAGAATTGGCCTCCACAGAAAATACTGGCAAACGTGATCTCAGTTCATAAGTCGGTCGGTGTCACATGTCTGCGCATGTCCATCTCCGCCATGCTCTGTGCCCAGTATTTTGCTGTGTCATTACCTTTGTGTGAGAGAGAGCGGTAGACGTGTTTAGTGGCCAGTTGAATGCAACACAAAATGGTGCTTACGACAGAACAGCCGGTGTTCATTGCCGAGTGTTACGCGAAGTGCAATTCGTAGAAAACATGCACAGAACTGTTTGTGCAGGAATTTAAGACTGGAAGTATAAGAGGCAATAAAGTATTTCATTTTCAGAGCGCTGCTGCAGAATATATGCAACTTAGCGCAACTCCGATGCGGGTATGTAAGCACTGACGTGTAGGCAAGGGAACTGTGCGGCGTTCGTATCTTTCGGATGTGCGTGCGGTAAATGCGGAAACATGAACTATGGTGACGTTATTACCAAACGCATTCACGCAGGACTAACGTGCTGTTATTCTTTTATTGGCTGCCGGAGCACTAACACCAGTACACATCCACCGGAGAATGAATAACGTGTATGGAACAGCACGGCTGTCGAAAACCAGAGTTATGAAATGGTGCAACAAGGGGTGCTGTTGCTTCATGGTAACGCCCATACCCTTATCGCAGATATCGTAACGCTGATTATCGCGATTATCGCTCCTCCCATCCCTTAAAAAGGCCTTGAAAGGTCATTGATTCATGTCGGACGAGGAAGTGCAGCAGGCAGTTAGAAAAGATTTCGAACACTAGAAAACATTGCTAGAATGAGTGACTCGAACCAGTTTCGTTTCCTCCCTCGCACCTCCCCTGTTTTTCTTAAGCGTATAACGTATGCAACGGCTATAATCGCCTTAGCGTAAAGGGCTTTTGATTTAATGCTCTTGAACCAAGGCTAGCTTTCGTACATTCGAATAAACTTTTTCATCTGTGAGAAACTGATTTGCCCGACATAGGCCCACAACCAAGACTGCCTCACAACACTCCTGTTTGCTTGCACAACCTATCCATGTCGATGCACAGGACCAAATATACGAACGTTATGTGCTTGTAAAATCTTGCATGACTGAAAATAGATGAAGCCTCAGGCAACTTTAACATTCCGAATCCTTACGCAGAATTATCCCACAGACGATCAAGCATGCTTACACAAAATGCTTGACGATGTATACGTGTCAATGTTTCCGTTACGTCTGTGGCCGCCTTAACGTTTAGTTTCGCGCGCCTTACGGTGTGCGATGAACGTAGCAGAAAGAGTGGCAAAGTGGAGACACTTGCCCCACAACGCCGCAATTTCTACGTATCTTAAACGTCAGATGCCAACTAATTTCAATGAGAGTATAGTAACAAGTATAGTCCTTTAGTTATTTTCCTTAAGGCGCCACTAACGAGTATGTACATTGATGTATTTATTTATAATATTAAGGGGCAATAAACGTTTTTACTGGGTGCTTTCTTGTGTACCATTGTGTGCTAGGCACGAATATCTGGCAAAAGTTAGGGTCTTTGAAAACAATTTCATTTCTTTGAGAAATATCAATTGAAAATAACATTTCTTTTGACTTTAATATCAAAATAAAACATCCGTTATGCCTCTGTGTGTCTCAAACAAATATGGTTTTGTAATACCATTATCACGGCACACCTTTTCTAATACATAAGATGCGTCATCTCAGTGAGGATATACAAACGCATTTCACTTTTACTTCCCCTCTATTTTCACCGTTGTTACTCTTAATTTTACTAACGTAACAAACTCGATTCTTACCAAAAAACACAATCGGTTTCCATAGCTTCTTTTCGTTCCATCTCCACTTTAATATATTATATCTTCTTTCCTCGGCAAATCAAAAGAAACATGCGTTTTATCTCCGTCATTTTCAGTAATTTAGTTTTTCTAAAACGTAACTCATGTGTTTTTCTCTGTTAAATTTTCCCCGGTCACGGACGTTCTTGAGTGTTTCCTTTAACTGATGTATCGGCTGCAGAGCAGCTCATTCTCTCTACCTACTTTTTTTTAGGTTTTTCCACTATTCTCATCATTTTCTCTTTCAGAACTAGAGAGACATTAGTCACCTTTTTTACATTTTCCGTCCTTTCTTAATTGTTTCTGTATTCTTGGAGATGTGATCCGTCTATACACCTAATTTGTTTGTTTTGTGCCATACGCGTATTCAGTGGCCGGTAATGCATGTGTGATTTATGTACATGGTAATTTCGTTATATAATGATTCCAATTGCTGTATGAAGTTTTTGGTTAGTCTCTTGGTTAGGTAAGCAACAACTTTTTGGAGAACCAGTTTCGTAAGGTTAAATTCCTATTTGGTTCTGCTTACGACTTTGTGATATTATTCCATATGTGCTGTCCTGGTGTTGTACTTGCTTGACTTAGTACACCAGGATGCCCAGTTTTTCGCGTTTCGGATACATTTCATTTGAGCACTCATTGATCATATTAGGCACTAAAACAACAACAAACAGAGACGTAGAGCACAACCAGACTAAATCATAGTTTAATATCCCACCACTGACAGTAAAAGTAAGGTTTTTAAGATTCCCTCCTTTCAAAGCTCTCCTTTTCCCTACAATAGTTTATACCACATACACTAACACACGCACTCACGTAACAAACAAACGTATATCAAACCACACACACACACACACACACACACACACACACACACACACACACACACACACACACACAACCAACAGGACGGGACGCCACCACACTACCACCTAGATGTACGAGCTTTCCTGGATGACAATTTTCCGGGGCATTGGATTGGAGGAAGAGGACCATTGAGTTCCCTCCACGGTCGCCAGATCTAACACCTATGGACTTTTACTTGAGGGGAACGGTGAAAGATAACGTGTAACGACGTAAGCCACACACGCTGGGGGAGCTTCGCTAGGAGATTACAGCGACATATGCAGCGATCTCCACTGTAACATTGAGTGACGTAGTTGCGGCGACTGCTCTTCGTTCTGTTATGTGTATAGCCGCCAATGGTGAACATTTTGAACATTGAAGTGACCATGTGCTAAATTGAAGGTTGTACAACATGTGCGATCAATTATTAAATGTAAAATAAACACATAAGTAGGCCTAATACTTTTCGTTCCTTTTCTGGCGGACTCGGTATAATAAACAACTAACTGGCTGTCAGAATGGTAAGTAGAATGACGACAGTTTTTCATTGCTATAAACAGTATAGAAAATATAATATTACAGATTAATTTAGTTTATGTACACCAAAAGGGCTTTCCCCCATCATTTACCGGGTATTTTTACCTGCTTCCTGTGTTCTCCGTCGAGAAGCGTTGACAAAAGACGAACTTCTTAGTCTGTGGAATCACATGAAAGAACAGAACAAAGGGATTTTCACGTTATTTATGCTTGAGCAGACCTCGTGGATTCTTATGTAGGAGTTGCTCAGTCTCCAGAGACTGACACGAGGATGCAAAATTTGCTTCTGTGCAAACTACATACTTTTGGCACCCAAAGCGAAGGAGAGCATCCTTTATCGTTAAGCAATGTCTAAGTAATAACAAAGACTCCAACAACAAAAGACGAGCCTATAGTGCCTGTATGAAGCTCAACAATAATTCAAGAGTTGTCAACCACTAATTCACCATATTTCAAACGAATTTGACTAATCCTATATTCAGTGAAAGGCAATGACTTCGCAGATATCTTGAAATGGCATTCTGACAGCTTCGCTGCGCTGAACTGAATATAACACTATATTTCCGTAAAGAAATACCCGACACTTCAGTAGCAAACTCTCCAGTAGTTCATCTTCAGTGTAAAAAATCCTATTCTTTTCTATCTTTTTAATGAAATTCGGAAGAACGGACCTGATATTCTCGACTGGGAAACAGCGGAAACCTCCAAGAGAAACATGTCCCTTCGGGAATGTTGTTGATGACTGACATTAAGGCAAGTCCCAGAAAGAATGGATACGTTATCACAGTGTCCAGTGACACAAATAACGGCTAACGTATTCTCGTCTGTGACAGAAGCAGAATGTACCAGTTTATGAGAAAACTTACCCATCTAACTCCCCATATATCGTTGGTTGCTGAGAGAATAAATTATCACAATGATCGTACAATGATCGGCGAAGTGCTACCGTAGGGATCAATAGAAAAACCTCTTCCGTTTGCGGATTTCTTTATTTATTGATAGGTGAATTTCATTTTTAGATCCATTTTGTTATTACCAAGTACATTTTCTATTTATCATCTCTTGAAACTATATGTCAAGGAGAAGAATCACGTCTTTATCAGCAAGTTGTACTAATGTGTGAACTCTGGCGTTTCAAATATCATACACCAAGTTTCACTGAAAAACTGTTCTTCAGTTTTTGTCTTACTTTCGCTTTGAAAACTACTGTTTTCATTTTATTGGATATTTCTGTCATTAATTAGCTTCTGAAACTAGTTGTAAATGTCTTCCCCCCTCCCCTCATTAGAATGTGAGCGCGTTGGTGCAACTTGAATTGGGTCTGTTGAATATCTTTTGTTTACTTTTAAAGCAGTCTTGCTATTTTATCTGAGGCTCCTTGAATATCTGTAATAGTGTTTTAGTTTTCTTGTTTACAATAAGGCCTACACTTGAATCTCCCCCCTCCCCCTCTGTAACACACGTGTCCTGATTTCAATTTTGTTTCGTTTTCGTTTGTTCGACGTACTTCTGATAACCCTACTACATTCCAGTCGATATTACGCAACTTCTCTTACAACTCCACTGAACTGTCTTCGTATCTTACTGTTGTTGCTGTGGTCTTCAGTCCAATGCAGCTCTGCACGCCACTCTGTCCTGTGGAAACAGTTTCACCTCTGCACAGCTAGCACAACCTACCCGCGCCAGTCCAGAAAGTTTCAAGACTGTTACGATGGCGGCTTTAATGCTTCAGATATTCTATATTGTCTCTCACCACTTGAGTGCGATGCACAGAAAGTTGGTACAACCATCTTAAACTGTCTGAAAAATCCTTCTTTCTTCTTCCAACAATGCACACACTTGTATCTTCTTCCAAAAACTGCAGCAATATCACACTTAAAAGCCAGTTTTATTGTTTCAAACAGCTCTCTTCCCTTCTGTCCTTTCCTGTGAAGAGATTTGTTAATACAGAGCTCTTCACTATTGTGATCAAGTGCCTCCGCTGTCGCCTGAAGAATGTATACAGGATCTCTCATACACAGCTAACATCTCTCCAAGGCAGCCGCTAATTTTTCAGTAGTAAAATCTTTGGTGCGGTATCTCGCCTTGCACTCTCTCACTGTCGACGTAAATTTATCCTGTCTTTTTCCAATTTGAATTTGTGTTGAGCAATGGCTGGTGCATTATCAAATAAATTGTCCAAATTATTTATAAACTTCCCTTCACGACGGTTACGCACACGTTGACACTTCTTTTGCGCCTTGTATAATTTTCTCCATTCGGAATGCAAGTAAATAAATTTTTTTGAACAATGCCGATTAGCTCTTGTATTTCTCCTAAAACATAATGCACCCACGAACGACAGGATTAGCACTTTCGCTAACGGTTAATTTTACATTCCGTATGTTATAAAATAAGACTTCCAGCACATGTCTATTTGATGGCAATTTGTGTTTAGTTATTTGTTGTTTTATACCTCCTATTAAAAACACGCATTTCTCGGCACTGCATAATTGATGTCGCATCTTAGATAGCAACTGGAAAATATGTGCGATACGACCGGTAACAAATAAACAACAGACTTGTGCCTCGTCTGTAATAACCTTGTTAATGACGGGGCGTTAAACCCTAATCTTCATTCCTTCCTCCTAATTTTCAACGTTCCACGATAGCAACACGTATCAAAATCTTCTATTGTCTGCTTGTATGAACTGCTTATCGTCCACGTTCCACTTCCGTACAAGGCTACACTGCAAACAAATACCATCAGGAAATGTTTCCTAGCACTTAAACTTATATTCAGCCTTAATACAGTTCTCTTCTCTAGAAACATTTTTCTTGCTGGAGTCAGTCTGAACTTCATAACCTCTACTTCGGCCATAATCATCATCATCTGTTTTGCTACCCAAAAAGCAAATCTCGTCGTATACTTTTAGGTCTCATTTCTCTATCAGCATTATCTGATTTTATTGGACTACTTATCACTATTTGGATCATAAAGTTCTGCAATAAATTGTTTTTAAATAAAATATATTTTAAACAGTCGAGTTTTTAAGATTCGTATTATTATCCAGATATCGTGTATCAAGTATTGTTCAGAGGTTATCGATGTATTCCAAGGCCTAAAGCTATTAGGTGAATTCTCTCAGTTCTCTACTTCCAACATTCTTTCTGCAGGACTGGAATACCGACATCCCAGGAACTCGTTAAGTGCGAGTAGAGCCTTACGGCAAGCCTACCCATAATACAAGGTGAGTCAAAAAGGACTTTTCAACTTCGGAATGATACAGAAATTTATTGAGATAACTTACAGAATCGGTAGATGTGACATTTTGTAGCAAACAACCTCAAGTTTCACATAAAACTGTCAAGTGTCAGATTGGTTCGATGTGACTATCATTTGTGATGTGGCAAACATTCTACCGGTAATCAATTTCTTCCCACACTCGTTACTCGAAATCGGGCGTGACGAAGTTCTTATGCCAAGAGTAAATTATAGGCCCGCTTGGTTGTTCTTTAGGGAACAGTTATTGCAAAATACGTTTCATGAAACCAAAACACACAGCGAGCACACTCCGCGCCATTGAAAGTAGCCATTCTAACGGTGCACTATGCTGGTGATACTGGTGGCGGAAGTGGGTGCCGACGCACTACGTAAATCGAACGTGAGGTTGTTTGCTCTACAAAATGACATTCCTACCGATTCTGAAAGTTATTTCAATAAGTTTATACATTATTCCGAAGTTGTAAAATCCTTTTTGACTCAACCTGCCATAGCTTGGCTAAACCTCAGAAGACATATGCTCGTAGCAGTCTCAGGCGAGGTCTAAGGGCTTCGAAATCGTAAGATTCCTAGCATCAATACGACCAATTCGTGCAGTGATCGTGTATCAGTACGACTTCATCTGGAGACATAAAAATTCACTTTTGAAGAGACAAGCCGACCGTGGTGGCCGAGCGGTTCTAGGCGTTTCAGTGTGGAACCGCGCGACCGCTAAGGTCGCTGGTTCGAATCCTGCCTCGGGCATGGATGTGTGTGATGTCCTTAGGTTAGTAAGATTTAAGTAGTTCTAAATTCTAGGGGACTGATGACCTCAGTTGTTAAGTCCCATAGTGCTCATTGCCATTTGAACCATTTGGAGAGACAATCTCTCCATAATAAACCTAATAAAGTTGTTTAGCAGCAATAACGCAAGCATTCTTGCATTGCAACCCACAGACCACACAGCCCAATGACGCTATACAGATGCAGTAGCGACAATAAAGACACACAGAGTAAGAGACTTCGGTGAGTTTTAGATTCAAATGGCTCTGAGCACTATGGGACTTAACTTCTGAGGTCATCAGTCCCCTAGAACTTAGAACTAGTTAAACCTAACTAACCTAAGGACATCACACACATCCATGCCCGAGGCAGGATTCGAACCTGCGACCGTAGCGGTCACGCGGTTCCAGACTGCAGCGCCTAGAACTGCTCGGCCCCTCCGGCCGGCTGAGATTTAGGCTCCATGCATTTCAGCACATTGCTTATTACTCACAGCCTCGGAGCTCAATTCACGTCACGCAACTTTTAGGAACGTTAAACATATATAGCGTGCTGCTCTAATAGCTGTCTTCTCATAAACCAAGTAATCAGACCGGCCACAACTTGCTGGCAAAATTAATGAAATTACTGATACACTCATTCCTCTCCATGACACACACGCTCCTACACGAGTCAGGTGTATAAGAAAAACCCCAGCTCCTTGACTGAAAACTAAATTACGTCAGATTGTGAAAAATAGGGATGCTACTCAAGGCAAATCTGAATTCGGAACACTTCGAGGAATTCATAAAGTTGCGGAAAAGGGTAAGGGGTGTAATACATTGAAGTTCCAAAGAAACTGGTACAGGCATATGCATTCAAATACAGATAAATGCAAACAGGCAGAATACGGTGCTACTGACGCCAGCGCCTATGTAAGACAGCAAGTACCTGGCACAGTTCTTAGATAGGTTAATACTGCTACAATGGCATGTTATCAAGAGTTAAGTGAGTTTGAACGTGGTGCTATAGACGGCGCACGAGCGATGGGACACAGCATCTCCGAGGTAGCGATGAAGTGGAGATTTTCCCGTACGACCATTTCACGAGTGTACCGTGAATATCAGGAATCCGGTAAAACATCAAATGTCCGACATCGCTGCGGCCGGAAAAAGATCCTGCAAGAATGGGACCAACAACGACTGAAGAGAATCGTTCAACGTGACAAAAGTGCTACCCTTCGACACATTGCTGCAGATTTCAATGCTGTGGCAGCGTGCGAACCATTCAACGAAACATCGTCGATATAGGCTTTCGGAGCCGAAGACCACTCGTGTGCCCTTGGTCACTGCACGACCAAAGCTTTATGTCTCGCCTGGGCCAGTCAGCACCGATATTGGATTGTTGGAGACTTGAAACATGTTGCCTGATAGGACGTGTCTCGTTTGAAATTGTATCGAACGGATGGACATGTACGGGTATGAATCCAGGACCCTGCATGTCAGCAGGGAACTGTTCAAGCTGGTGGAGGCTCTGTCATGGTTTGGGGCGTGTGCAGGTGGAGTAATATGGGACCCCTGATACGTCTAGATACGACTCTGACAGGTGACACATATGTAAGCATCCTGTCTGAGCACCTGCACCCATTCATGTCCATTGTGCATTCCGACGGACTTGGGCAATTCCAGCAGGATAATACGACACCCCACACGTCCAGCATTCGTACAGAGTGGCTCCATGAACACTCTTCTGAGTTGAAACACTTCCAATGGCCACCAAACATCCCAGATATGAACGTTATTTAGCATATCTGGGATGCCTTGCAACGTGCTGTTCAGAAGAGATCACCACCCCCTCGTACTCTTACGGATTTAGAGACAGCCCTGCAGGATTCATGGTTTCAATTCCCTCCAGCACTACTTCAGACATTAGTCGAGTTTATGCCACGTCGTGTTGCGGTACTTTTGCGTGCTAGCGTGGCCCTTCACGATATAAGGCAGGTGTACCAGTTTCTTTTGGTCTTCAGTGTATATGTGTACGTATATGTGTGGTGTTCATTCTGTCGGACATGTTGAGGGAAAAAACCTGTCTTTCCTTCCGAATTTGATATTTAAATACGGCGGCTGTAGCAACAGCACTGTGGGTTGGGTTGATTTTGGGGGAAAAGACCAAACAGCGCGGTCATCGGTCTCATCGGATTAGGGAAGGATGGGGAAGGAAGTCGGCCGTGTCCTGTCAAAGGAACCATCCCGGCATTTGCCTGAAGCGATGTTGGGAAATTACGGAAAACCTAAATAAGAATGGCCGGGCGCGGGATTGAACCGTCGTCGTCTCGAACAAGAGTCCAATGTGCTAACGACTGCGCCACCTCGCCCAGTAACAGTATCAGTGTGATGTCTGTTCTGCCGGACCTCTCCGACAGAACAAACACCACACACACACACACACACACACACACACACACACACACACATTCTCATACATATAACAATAGGCAAAATAAGAAGCGCAATGGTGAAAATCTCTTCTGAAGCGATAGGTAACGACCGTAAGAGCATAACCATAATCAAGAATGTTGCACATAGCTAAGCACCTATCTTCAGAGACATATTTATAATTTTTCTCTCGTGAGTGGGGTGTACCCCACTCAATGCAAAGGAAGCGCTGTCTATTATATCTTAAGAAGCCTTGTTATAACCGCTCAGCCAACATTCTACCCGCTGAATGTAAAGCCCTATAATATATTGGTCACGATCCACTGACTGAATATTTACACTTATTCAAGTTAAATTACAAATTTCAATCCGCTTTTTGTAAACACCACAGCTCAAACACTGCACTAGTTAAGGTAAATGAATTCTTGAAACACGTCACAGATAACCATTAGGCCATAATATTAACGCTTCTAGATTTCAGCAAAGCGTTTGATACGGTCTACCTCGACACACGTCTTAGGAAGATTATAAGGCTAAAATTTGCGAACACTAATTGCGTGTGTTTCAATGACCGGGTGGAAGTCTTTCAATGGGCCCCACATCGACGACTTGCGTTTCCGTAATGTAAAACACGGAAAAGTGACCAGCAGTTTAATGTGGAATCCGGACCACGTTAAGAGGTGAAGGTCAGATTAAAGACAGCAGTGTGTAGTCCTTGCGAATGATAATCGTCCTGGGAGCAAGTTTTGTCCGGAATGCATCAGCCCGCTATTGTTCCTCTTTTAGGTTATGTCATCTCGTCGAATCTGTCATCCTGTTAATATCACTTGTCTTCCAATCACTTCCAGCTTTACTTAAATTATTGCCCGGAGAAAGAGGATTTATTGACTCCTAATACTGTTTCCCAAAGCGTCAATGCCGCCAATGGCGTTCTATCTGCATGTAGAACTCTGTTCTCTGAGCGTAGAACTTCAGATCCCTTTCGTCGGCATCGTCCACCATGTTGTAGTTAAACGAAAATGTTTCGATCGATCTGTAAATGATTAAGGGCTAGTATTTTATTTCTGGTTACAAACGTTACGTCATTGGCCGTAACAGTATCTGAAGCAGATGCCTATCAGATAGCACGAGGTCGCCATACTTCTTTAGAAGTCTTGGAAATAATTTGAATAATTCCTTCTTTCACGTAGGCTAAGGATTTTAAAATCTCTCTTGCGATTTTGTTCCCTCAAATGCAAGCAGAAATTTATTGCTCGAAAAATATTTCGTGCGCTTTGCGGTAATCTTGCCTAACAACAACCTTGCACCTCCGCTGTAACTTATTTATTTTTACTTAAAATTATAGGAGACATTTCAGACACCGCGTCCAAGTCAAGTATCTCGACTGCTGAAGTAAAAATTTATGACATGTTACTTAAATGACGTATGAGTGGATACCACCCGATGTTGCCTCTTGTTTGTTCACATACACTGCTGGAAATGGAAAAAAGAACACATTGACACCGGTGTGTCAGACCCACCATACTTGCTCCGGACACTGCGAGAGGGCTGTACAAGCAATGATCACACGCACGGCACAGCGGACACACCAGGAACCGCGGTGTTGGCCGTCGAATGGCGCTAGCTGCGCAGCATTTGTGCACCGCCGCCGTCAGTGTCAGCCAGTTTGCCGTGGCATACGGAGCTCCATCGCAGTCTTTAACACTGGTAGCATGCCGCGACAGCGTGGATGTGAACCGTATGTGCAGTTGACGGACTTTGAGCGAGGGCGTATAGTGGGCATGCGGGAGGCCGGGTGGACGTACCGCCGAATTGCTCCACACGTGGGGCGTGAGGTCTCCACAGTACATCGATGTTGTCGCCAGTGGTCGGCGGAAGGTGCACGTGCCCGTCGACCTGGGACCGGACCGCAGCGACGCACGGATGCACGCCAAGACCGTAGGATCCTACGCAGTGCCGTAGGGGACCACACCGCCACTTCCCAGCAAATTAGGGACACTGTTGCTCCTGGGGTATCGGCGAGGACCATTCGCAACCGTCTCCATGAAGCTGGGCTACGGTCCCGCACACCGTTAGGCCGTCTTCCGCTCACGCCCCAACATCGTGCAGCCCGCCTCCAGTGGTGTCGCGACAGGCGTGAATGGAGGGACGAATGGAGACGTGTCGTCTTCAGCGATGAGAGTCGCTTCTGCCTTGGTGCCAATGATGGTCGTATGTGTGTTTGGCGCCGTGCAAGTGAGCGCCACAATCAGGACTGCATACGACCGAGGCACACAGGGCCAACACCCGGCATCATGGTGTGGGGAGCGATCTCCTACACTGGCCGTACACCACTGCTGATCGTCGAGGGGACACTGAATAGTGCACGGTACATCCAAACCGTCATCGAACCCATCGTTCTACCATTCCTAGACCGGCAAGGGAACTTGCCGTTCCAACAGGACAACGCACGTCCGCATGTATTCCGTGCCACCCAACGTGCTCTAGAAGGTGTAAGTCAACTACCCTGGCCAGCAAGATCTCCGGATCTGTCCCCCATTGAGCATGTTTGGGACTGGATGAAGCGTCGTCTCACGCGGTCTGCACGTCCAGCACGAACGCTGGTCCAACTGAGGCGCCAGGTGGAAATGGCATGGCAAGCCGTTCCACAAGACTACATCCAGCATCTCTACGATCGTCTCCATGGGAGAATAGCAGCCTGCATTGCTGCGAAAGGTGGATATACACTGTACTAGTGCCGACATTGTGCATGCTCTGTTGCCTGTGTCTATGTGCCTGTGGTTCTGTCAGTGTGATCATGTGATGTATCTGACCCCAGGAATGTGTCAATAAAGTTTCCCCTTCCTGGGACAATGAATTCACGGTGTTCTTATTTCAATTTCCAGGAGTGTATATATACAGAGAAATTGAGCTGAACAACGTATACACAGATGTACACTATCTGATCAAAATTATCCAGACACCTATTAGTGGACATTAATACGGGGAGTGTTCACCATTCGCCCTTATGACGGCTTGACCTCAGCTGGGGACACTTTTAGTGAGGTGTCTGAATGTCTGTGGAGGAATGCCAGCCCATTCTTCCTTAAGAGCCCAAGCCAGAGAAGGTTTGCGGCCTTTAGTGAGGTCGACGTTCTAACTCATTCCAAGGGCGTTCCATTAAAGTAGTACATTATCTGATCAATAGCGTCTGTACACCCCCTGTGTAATGTGGAACTGACATATCACGAGAAGCAGGGAGCCGCCAGCATAAAACAAGGCGGGGAGTACTATTGTCAGTAGAGAAACAGTAACAGTAGAATCCGTCGGTTAGGAGAGTTCAGTGATATTGAACGTGGATTATTCTTTGGATTTCACCCGAAGGAAAAATCCATCAGGGAAATATCAGCTCTTCTACAGTTGCCCAAGTCGATAGTTGGTGTGTGGTTAAGAAGTGGAAACGCGAAGTCAACCGCAGCTGAACCAAAATGGGGCAGACCTGGTGTACTGACAGGCAGGGAATTTCGAACGTTGCGGAGGGTGTCTGTAAAAAATCGCATGAGATCAACGGAACGAATCACTCAGGAGTTCCAAAGTGCCACCAGCAGTCCAGCCACCACAATGACTGTTCGTAGGGAGTTTAAAAGAATGGACTGCACTGGCCGAGCAGCTTTTCGTAAGCCACATACACTGAAGAGCCAAAGAAACTGGTACACCTGCCTAATATCGTGCAGGGCCCTCGCGAGCACGCAGCAGTGCCTCAACACGACGCCGCATGAATTCGACTAATGTCTGATGTAGTGCTGGAGGGAACTGACACGTTGAATCCTGCAGAGCTGTCCATAAATCCGTAAGAGTACGAGGACGTGGAGATCTCTTCGAAGAGCACGTTCGAAGACATCCCAGATATGTTCAATAATGTTAATGTCTGGGGAGTTTGGTGACCAGCAGAAGTGTTTAAAACCAGAAGAGTGTTCATGGAGTCACTCTGTAGCAATTCTGGAAGTATGGAGTGTCGCATTGTCCTGCTTGAATCGCCCAAGTCCGTCGGAATGCACAATGGACATGAATGGTTCAAATGGCTCTTAGCACTATGTGACTTAATATCTGAGGTCATCAGTCCCATAGATTTAGAACTACTTAAACCTAACTAACCTAAGGACAGCACACACATCCATGCCCGAGGCAGGATTCGAACCTGCGACCATAGAAGCAGCGCAGTTCTGCACTGAAGTGCCTAGAAGCGCTCGGTCACAACGGCCGGCGGCTATGATGGATGCAGGTGATCAGACAGGATGCTTACGTACGTGTCACCTGTAAGAGTCGTATCAAGACGTATCAGGGGTCCCATATCACTACAACTGCACACGCCACACACCATGACAGAGCCTCCACCAGCTTGAACAGTTCCCTGCTGACATGCAGGGTCCTGGATTCACGAGGTTGACTCCATACCCGTACACGTCCATCCGCTCGATAAAATTTGAAACGAGACTCGTCGTATCAGGCAACATGTTTCGAGTCTTCAACAATCCAATGTCGGTATTGATGGGTCCAGGTGAGGTGTAAAGTTTTGTGTCGTGTAGTCATCAAGGCACAAGAGTGGACCTTCAGCTCCGAAAGCCCATATCGATGACGTTTCGTTGAATGGTTCGGACACTGGCACTTGTTGATGGCCCAGCATTGAAATCTGCAGCAGTTTGCGGAAGGGTAGCACTTTTGTCACGCTGAACGATTCTCTTCAGTCGCCGTTGGTCCCGGTCTTGCAGGATCTTTTTCCGGCCGCAGAGATGTGGAGATTTGATGTTTTACCGGATTCCTGATATTCACGCTACACTCGTGAAATTTTCGTACGGGAAAATCCCCACTTCATCGCTACCTCGGAGATGCTGTGTCCCATCGCTCGTGCGCCGACTATAACACCACGTTCAAACTCACTTAAAACCGGATAGCGTGCCATTTTAGCAGGAGTAACCTATCCAACAACTGCGCCATAGACTTGTTGTCTTATATAGGCGCCGGCCGGGGTGACCGAGCGTTTCTAGGCGCTCCAGTCTGGAACCGCGTGACCGCTACGGTCGCAGATTCGAATCTTGCCTCGGGCATGGATGTGTGTGATGTCCTTAGGTTAGTTAGGTTTAAGTAGTTCTAAGTTCTAGGGGACTGATGACCTTAGTATTTAGGTCCCATAGCGCTCAGAGCCATTTTGTAAGTAGGCTGTTTAGGTTTTCTTATTGGTAACACCACGTAGCGCTCTGTATGAAAATCACTGGCTGTGCTGTGTGCAGTCTGTGGCTAGTTTGCATTGTTGTCTGGCATTGTAGTGTTGGGCAGCTGGATGTTAACAGCGCGTAGCGTTGCGCAGTTGGAGGTGAGCCGCCAGCAGTGGTGGATGTGGGTAGTGCGATGGCGGATTTTTTAGAGCAGATGATCTGGACGTGTGTCCATCAGAAACAGTACATTTGTAAGAATGGATGTCATGAACTGTTATATATATTATGACTTTTGAACACTATTAAGGTAAATACATTGTTTGTTCTCTATCAAAATCTTTCATTTGCTAACTATGGCTATCAGTAGTTAGTGCCTTCAGTAGTTAGAATCTTTTATTTAGGTGGCAGTAGTGGCGCTCGCTGTATTGGAGTAGTTCGAGTAATGAAGATTTTTGTGAGGTAAGTGATTCATGAAAGGTGTAGGTTAATGTTAGTCAGGGCCATTCTTTTGTAGGGATTACTGAAAGTCAGATTGGATTGCGCTAAAAAAAAAGAATATTGTGTGTCAGTTTAAGCACAGTCATTTATAATTTTTCTAAGAGGGCATTTCATATGGCGACCCTGCCAGGATACCTCACTGGAATCTTCTGATTTTTTTTCCGTGTAGTTTGTGTAATTAGTGTAGCTATTGTTTATTGCTAGCACATAATTATAGAGAGAATTTCCTTTGTAGTTGTAGTTTTTCATTGTTGTACAGTAAAACAGTTGTGGCATGTATGTAGATTTGCACCAAGTATTGTGCAGCTGCACTAGCAGTTAACGAGATTTTATTTTCAGTGCTATGTTAATGTGTTTTTTTTTATTTTGCTCTTCAAATTGTGCTTTTCTGTGTTGTTGTGTGAAATATTGTGATAATAATGGCGTGTGAAAAACGTAATACTAGGCTCCAAAGTAAACTGAGAAATGACAGTGAAGAAGAAAGCAGTGTGTTAGCGCCACTGTGTAATGAATTAACTAATGTTCAAACTAGTAATTTGGTAATTGTGCATAGGGAAATGGAGCGGGCTGCAAATAATGGTGTAGATAGTGAAACAATTAGTGAACAGGGAAGCATTATCGATCGATCGGTCGGCAACAGTTCGCCTCAGGAATCCGAAATGACAGGACACAATCTTGCAAATACTGTAGGTTCAGGTTTTGCGTCTTCACCGTTTTCTCAAATCAGTCAAGACACATTTTCTGCTCGTCAAAATGTGAATGTTGCCGGTGCAAATGCACTGCCGAAAAGCATAGAGGAACAGATTCCAAACACTAATACATTATTATTGCAATTAATGCAACAAATGAAACAAAATCAGAGACAAACACAGCAACAGTTAGACACAATGGAACAAAATCTTCAAAAGTCAGACAACAAACTAGCCACAGACTGCACACAGCACAGCCAGTGATTTTCATATAGAGCGCTACGTGGCGTTACCAATAAGAAAACCTAAACAGCCTACATACAATTTGAACCATCTTATATAGGCGTTGCCGACCACAGCGCCATATTCTGTTTGTTTACATATTTTCGTATTTGAATACACATGCCTATACCAGTTTCTTTGCCGCTTCAGTGTATTTCTGCAGTCAATGGTAAGTGACGCTTTAGGTCTTATGAGGGGCGACACCACTAAGAGTGGGTTGCTGGCGACGAGTGATGTGGTGTCGTCCGAAGAGCGGGGTGTCAAAACAAGATTGACACGTTGCAAGGAAACCACATAAAAGTATTGTCGTTGCATGCCGTACCGACGAATGAGAACCGTCGGCGTAGTCACGTTTTCTAGAGCTTCTCCACTGCACCGTAACGGCTCATCTACTTATGGCTGAGCAGAGAAACGCTCGGCCTCGGTCGCAGTCGATGATCAAAACGACAGCATCGCCTTAAATAGGCCAACAGCGAGATGGATGTCTTAGGCAGATATTTATGTGAACATTATCTCAGTCATTCTTAAAGTGAAGATTCTTGTAAATTTGCCTGTATCAAATGATGCTTTAACATCCAGAGACAGTTGTAAATACTCATAACATTCCTGTGGAAATGGATTATACGAAGTTAAGTAAATCTTAATATCTATACTGTAATAAAATGGGCTAATATTTTGCATGTTATAGTTCCACTCCATCTCCTTTCGGAGCAAACCAAAGTACCCACAGCTGTGCCGTCGACTATACTTTCCTACGGCACAACATGTGATGTGGAGTGATGAATCACGTTATATGTGTGGCAGTCCGATGGGTTTGGGGAATGCCTGAAGAACGTTGGCTGCCATCACGTGTAATGCCAACAGTGAAGTAGGGAAGACATGGTGTTAAGGTGTTCTTCATGGTTAGGGCGTGATCCCCTTATTGGGGTGTAGTCCCCTGTGCAAGCTTGGTATCTCTGCGTAGTTACCGCAACCCACATCCATTTGAACCTGTTTGATCTCCCTCTACAATTCTTACGCCCCACACTTCCTTCGATTTTCAGACTGGCGATTTCTTGTCTCAGTATATGTTCTGTCAACCATTCCCTTCTTAAAGTCGTGCCACATATTCCTTTTTCCCTAATTCGCTTCAGTACCTCCTCATTAGTTATTCGATTGACCTATCTAATTTTCAAAATTTTTCTGTAACACTACATTTCAAAAGCGACAGTATTTTCTTATTGTCTCAACTGCTTAACGTCCGTGTTTCACTTCCGTACAAGGCTACGCTCCATATAAATATCTTCAGGATCTCTTCCTAACACTTAAATTAATGTAATTACGATTCCAAAAATGCTGCTAAGCCAGATCGTTTTATTCGTTGCAGTAGGCTTCTTTAGGTAAAATAGCCATTGTCAGACTAACTAACGTAGCTCTGTTTTTGGAATCGTAATTACACAATGTCCTTATAATATACGCAACGCAGCGAGCCCAAAAGACTGCAGAATTTAAATTTATATTCGATGTTAGCAAATTTCTCTTTTTCAGGAACGCTTTTACTGCTATTGCCAGTCTGCATTTTATATCTTCTGTAATTCATCCGCCGTCAGTAATTTTGCTGCCCAAATAGAAAACTCACAATTGCTTTTAGTGTCTCACTTTCCAATTTAATTCCATCAGCATCGCCTGATTTAGATCACTTAGATTCCATTACCCTTGTTTTACTTTGGTTGATAATCTTCTTATAAATCAACTAATTAAAAAAAAGGCATCTGAGTCAATTTTCTGACGATGGCTGTAAACTTCGATAGTCGATGTTAGGAAATCACACTAGCTAAATCATGGATATTTTCCTGTGTGTGTGTGTGTGTGTGTGTGTGTGTGTGTGTGTGTGTGTGTGTGTGTCGGAGGGGGGAGGGGGAGAAAGAGAGAGAGAGAATGAACGAAAGGGACGGGGAGGAGATTACATTGAGAGGGTTCAGTGAATGCTTCATAAAATTGCTTGTTTACCCTTGCTATCACTTTTGTTAACTTTGATTTTCCAAACCATTAGTACAACTTAATTTCATTGCTTGCAGTTGGCGCGGAGAGGTACGTTTTAATTATGCTCTGTGAAAATGGCGGCAGAATTATGTTTTCCTGCCCCGGCGCATGGCTGTATTGTCAGCTTGTTTAATACCGCATCGGGCTCGATTCCAGGTAGCGTTTTCTTTGAGCGGGGTCCACTCATACACTTGAGGACAAATGCTGCTGAAAACAGAAGTAGCGGCTCAAGTTTCGTAACAGCGGCTGGGAGGTGTGTGTACTGGCCACATGCCATCAAAACCTTGAAGCAAGCTGGCAGGCAGTTTAGTTTCCTGCCTTTCGCTTACTGCCGACACTGTACACATTCTAGTCCGACGGACGGGGAGCAATGATTGAGATTGCTATTTAAGAAATTATTTTGTTATGTATCAAAAGAGCAGTGCGGCGCCAATACTGGTACTTCTATAATTTCAGTGTCTACAAAGTTACACAGAATCAGAGGGCGCATGTACGGAAGAAAAATTTGTTTTTATTTAGTGCAGAACATTTGCTGCGGGCAGTTATCAAATAAAGTGGTTTTGTCATTAGATGATGGTTCAAATGGCTCTGAGCACTATGGAACTTAACTGCTGAGGTCATCACTCCCCTAGAACTTAGAACTACTTAAACCTAACTAACCTAAGGACATCACACACATCCATGCCCGAGGCAGGATTCGAACCTGCGACCGTAGCGATCGCGCAGTTCCAGACTGTAGCGCCTAGAACCGCTCGGCCACACCGGCCGGCTTAGGTGATGGTCTGCGGGATCCGTGATTCTATGGTAAAATATATGTTCGTAACAGCTACCAAACACTAAATAAATGACATAAATTTAAAACATTTTATTCATCCTCATCGCTAGCGGTTTCGAACATTTATTTCACCTTTAGATGACTGAACTTCACATACGCAACGAACTATTAGTATTTAAAAAAAAATTTGTTTATTTTGCCGTCTCAATTGCACATTTATTCTACGCTATGACAAGTTTCGATCACAGATCTGTGAAGTAGCTTAAGCAACCCACCGTGTCCATACGAAGATAATATGCGAGAAATTAGGAGGCTTTAGACAGTCGTTTTTTCCTCGCTCTATTTGCGAGTGAAACAGGAAAGGCAATGACTGCGTGGTATCCTCCGCCATGTACCATATGGTGGCTTTCGGAGTATGGTTGGTTGGTTGATTTAAAAGAGGAAGAGACCAAACTGCTAGGTCCCTTGCTCCAAATAAAACAATTCCATAAGGGTGAGAATAAAACAAACGAGACTGAAAACACAAAACGGAATGAAAGGAAAACCCACAAGAACGACGGAAGGGCAACAAACACTTAAGTGGACAAAAGGGGACAAGAAAACCACAGAAACGCGAGAAACCGGGAGAAGAGATTAAAACGACAAAGCAGATTATCATGGCTGGCTGACCATGAGAATAAAAAGGAGAAGCCAGCCACTCTGCAACACATTAAAACCGCCACCCTAAAAGCACTGGGGCGGAGGACACAGAGAGACAAACGACATGCGCTAAAACTTAGATCAAATGATAAAACCCACCCTCACGAATAAAACGTAAAACTAAATCAGCCGATGAGGCGTTGTCAGATAAAATTAGCGGCAACGAGTCCGGTAACCCAAGATTTCGTCACAGGGCAGCCAAAGGGGGGCAGTGCACCAGAAGAATATGGGCCACCGTCAACCAGGCGGCGCACCGACACTGAGGAGGGTCTTCACGGCGCAGGAGGTAGACGTGGGCCGCCCAAGCGGGGCCAATGCGGAGCCGGCAGACAACCACAGAGTCCCTGCGAGAGGCCCGCATAGAGGAATTCCACACATTCGTAGTCTCCTTAATGGCACGCAGTTTGTTGTGTGTATGACAGGCAGGAATACCTCGGGCCTATTCTTACCCCCAGAAACGCAGGGGGAGCTTTTGGAGTATGTACGTAGATGTAGACGTCCTTCTAGTATTACAGGTGATTCAAAAATATTTCTGTTTGCTGATGACACCAGCTTGGTAGTGAAGGATCTTGTGTGTAATATTGAAACATTATCAAATAACGTAGTTCATGAAATAAGTTCGTGGCTTGTGGAAAATAATTTGATGCTAAATCACAGTAAGATTCAGTTTTTACAGTTTCTAACTCACAATTCAACAAGAACTGATATTTTGATCAGACACAATGGGCATATTATAAGCGAGACGGAACAGTTCAAGTTCCTAGGCATTCGGATAGATAGTAAGCTGTTGTGGAAAGCCCATGTTCAGGATCTTGTTCAGAAACTAGATGCTGCTTTATTTACCATTAGAACAGTATCTGAAATAAGTGACAGTTCAACACGAAAAGTAGTCTACTTCGCATATTTTCATACGCTTATGTCATATGGTATTATTTTTTGGGGTAATTCTTCTGATTCAAAAAGGGTATTTTTGGCTCAAAAACGGGCTGTTCGAGCTATGTATGGTGTAAGTTCGAGAACCTCTTTTCGACCCCTATTCAATAGTCTGGGAATATTGACATTGCCCTCACAGTATATATTTTCTTTAATGTCGTTTGTTGTTAGCAATATTACCTTATTCCCAAGAGTTAGCAGCTTTCACTCAGTTACTACTAGGCAGAAATCAAATCTGCATGTGGAATGCACTTTCTTGACTCTTGTGCAGAAAGGAGTGCACTATTCTGCTGCATCCATTTTCAATAAGTTACCACAAGAACTCAAAAATCTTAGCAGTAGCCCAAATGCTTTTAAGTCCAAATTGAAGAGTTTCCTCATGGCTCACTCCTTCTATTCTGTCGAGGAGCTCCTGGAAGAGCTGAAAAATTAAGCAAATTCCAGTGTTACATTGTTGATTTTCTTTATTTAAACTTACGAACTGTCACTTGAATACGTTTCTTGTATTTCATTTTATCTGTTTCTACTATCGTGTTATAATTTCATGTATTGACTCGTTCCATGGCCATGGAGACTTCTCCTTAATTTGGTCCCACGGAACAATAAATAAAAAAATAAATAAATAATAATAAAAAATAAAAAGTAGAACTACTCATCAGAATAGAGTATTCTGGTGCACACTACCGGGATGGACATAACATGCAACTGTAGAAGCAAAATAAACGATAGCATTTTTTTTTAATATCAACACAGTTACTGGATTCTCTAGCTACAAATACATAGGCAATAGTGAGTTGTTAGTAAATTTTGGAAGTCTTATGGGATCAAACTGCTGAGGTCATCGGTCCCTAAGCCTACACACTACTTAATCTAACTTAAGCTAACATACACTACGGACACACCCACACCCATGCCCGAGGGAGGACTCGAACCTCCGACGGGGGAGCCGCACGGACCGTGACAAGACGCTTCAGAGCGCGCGGCTTCCCCGTGCGGCGGGCTGTTAGTAACCGTGATGTTTATATCCTAATAAAAACTTCAGTTATTTCCAGAATGCGCATTTGTCCTACGTAAATACTCTACAAATATCTTTAGGGTGCGTGACAGAGCGAAGTTAGCATGAAACCGCTTAGTGGGGCTTCTTCTCTTTCCAGTCGCGTATGGTGCGCGGGAAGAATAACCGATTAAACGCCTCTGAGTGCGCTGTAATTATAAATGCGATCAAAAGGTTTCCATCCGAAGGCTGTACAGTCCAGAATCAGTATGCCAAACAGGCAAAAGCGCTGTGAACACTGAGACGATCATCCCGGCAACGCACCTGGTTGAAGATATCCGAAGCCGCGCGGGATTAGCCGAGCGGTCTGAGGCATTGCAGTCATGGACTGTGCTGCTGGTCCCGGCCGAGGTTCGAGTCCTCCCTCGGGCATGGCCGTGTGTATTTTAGTTTAACTAGTGTGGAAGCTTAGGGACTGATAACTTCAGCAGTTAAGTTCCATAAGATTTCACACACTCGTCTTGAAGATATCCGATTCGTAAAGTGCTGCATAAAGAATTCCGTTACTGCCTACTACACATCCTCGTCCAACAGGAATCGTCGACGCTTCAAGGCCTTTCTTAAGGGACCGAAGCCGTGATAATCGCATAATCAGGACAATAGGGCAGGTGCCAGAGCGGCTCCTACTTGAGTTGGCGTAACTTCTGCGTTACGATATTTGCGGTATGGCGGCGTGCTTTATCATGAAGCAGCAGCAACCCTTATCGTAGTTTTCACGGACGTTTCGCCTTATGGCTGCTTATTTACCCGAATCGGACTCATATTGGCTTGCATATACACTGCAGCAACGCTCCCACACGGAAACTTTTTGAGCGCCCCATGTACTCTAATCTTGTCGCGAACACGTGGTAAGGGGAAGAAGTATGTTTGTAGATTCTTCTTTTAATAGTCGTTCTTGAAGCTTTGTAAATAGGCTTCCGCGAGATAATTGGCATCCATCTTCAAAAGTCTGACGATTTAGATTTTTCAGTCATTTCCGTGACTCTCCTTTTGTTAAATATGTTAAATATCATGTGTTAGTACTATCTGATAAGGGTTTCGCACTCTTTAGTAGTGCTCCAAGAAGGGATGCAAAAATGTTTTACACTACTGGCCATTAAAACTGCTGCGCCAAGAATAAATGCAGATGATAAACTGGTATTCATTGGACAAACATATTATACTAGAACTGACATGTGATTACATTTTCACGCAATTTGGGTGCATAGATCCTGAGAAATCAGTACCCAGAACAACCACCTCTCGCCGTAATAACGGCCTTAATACGGCTGGGCATTGAGTCAAATAGAGCTTGGATGAGGTGTACAGGTACAGCTGCCCATGGAGCTTCAACACGATACCACAATTCATCAAGAGTAGTGACTGGCGTATTGTGACGAGCCAGTTGCTCGGCCACCATTGACCAGACGTTTTCAGTTGGTGAGAGATCTGGAGAATGTGCTGGCCAGGGAAGCAGTCGAACATTTTCTGTATCCAGAAAGGCCCGTACAGGACCTGCAACCCGTGGTCGCGCACTATCCTGCTGAAATGTAGAGTTTCGCAAAGATCGAATGAAGGGTAGAGCCACGGGTCGTAACACATCTGAAATGTAACGTCCACTGTTCAAAGTGCCATCAATGCGAACAAGAGGTGACCGAGACGTGTAACCAATGGTACCCCATACCATCACACCGGGTGATACGCCAGTATGGCGATGACGAATACATGCTTCCAATGTGCGTTCACCGCGATGTCGCCAAACACGGATGCGACCATCACGATGCTGTAAACAGAACCTGGATTCATCCGAAAAAATGATGTTTTACCATTCGTGCACCCAGTTTCGTCGTTGAGTACACCATCGCAGGCGCTCCTGTCTGTGATGCAGCGTCAAGGGTAACCGCAGCCATGGTCTCCGAGCTGATAGTCAATGCTGCTGCAAACGTCGTCTAACTGTTCGTGCAGATGGTTGTTGTCTTGCAAACGTCCCCAGCTGTTGACTCAGGGATCGAGACGTGACTGCACGATCCGTTACAGCCATGCGGATAAGATGCCTGTCATCTCGACTGCTAGTGATACGAGGCTGTTGGGATCCAGCACGGCGTTCCGTATTACCCTCCTGAGCCCACCGATTCCATATTCTGCTAACAGTTATTCGATCTCGACCAACGCGAGCAGCAATGTCGCGATACGATAAACCGCAATCGCGATAGGCTACAATCCGACCTTTATCAAAGTCGGAAATGTGATGGTACGCATTCCTCCTCCTTACACGAGGCATCACTACAACGTTTCACCAGGCAACGCTGGTCAACTGCTGTTTGCGTATGAGAAATCGGTTGGAAACTTTCCTCATGTCAGCACGTTGTAGGTGTCGCCACCGGCGCCAACCTTGTATGAATGTTCTAAAAAGCAAATCATTTGCATACCACAGCATCTTCTTCCTGTCGGTTAAATTTCGCGTCTGTAGCACGTCATCTTCGTGGTATAGCAATTTTAATGGCCAGTAGTTTATAAGCCGTCTTCTTTGAAGACTGATTGCATTTTCCCAGTACTCTGTCAATGAACCTAAGTCTGCTACATGCCTTATCTACGACTGAGACCATATGATTACTCCATTTCATATCCATACAAATTGTTACACCTCAGTATTTGTATGATTTGACTAATTCCAGTTGTGACTGGACGACTTTCTGATAGAATATTACTTTTGCCAACGGCCTTGCCTCAGTGGGAACAACAGTTCCGGTCAGATCACCGAAGTTATGTTCTATCGTGCTTGGCTAGTACTTGGATGAGCGACCATCCGGGTCTGCTGAGTTCTGTTGGCAAGAGGGGAACACTCAGCCTTTGTGAGGCAAATTGAGGAACGACTTGACTAAGAAGTAACTGCTACAGTCACGAAAACTGACCACCACCGGGTGAGCGGTGTGTTGATCACGTGCCCCTCCGGATCTGCATCAATTGACGCCTATCGGCTGAGGATGACACGATCGGCACCGTTGAGCCTTCAGAGGGTTCTTCTGCTGGAGATTTGTCTCGTATTAGGACATTAGTTTCATGCGTTTTGTGAAGTGCACAATGCTCTTGAACATTTAAAGCAAGAAGCCAAATTTTGCACCATTTTGAAGCCTTGTAAAGATCTCTCTGGAAGATTCTGCAGCTTTTTTAAGATAGTATGTGAATATAGATAACTGTATCATCTGTGGAAAAGTCGAGAATACTTATCAATATTGTACGCCAGGTCATTAATAAATATGATCATCGAGCGCGAAATATGTCTTTTTTTCCCGTATCACTTTTGTGCCTGCTTTTATCGACACAATCACGAGTGTTTCGCCACTGTTTATAAACTATTAGGGCTGGATTGTTCGCGAAGGAGCGGTTTTAGAGGACTGTCAACTTAATTGAATGGAGGGATCGAAGAATAACTTCTAAAGAATAGTCGCTGGCCATAACGTTCGTATCGGTCACGTTCCCGCCTCGGTCTCGATCTTCGTTCCATATCCCCCGGTCCTCATTCTCGCTTACACTCCGATTACAATCACTTATTAACTGACGCTTCTGCAAGCCGAGTGCGGGGTGCCAATCAATCGTAGTTATTCCTCGAACGCTCCGTGCTCGCTGCATTGCCTATTTTGTGGGTATTGCAAAGCTTTGTCTTGTGTGAAACTTCCTGGCAGATTAAATCTGTGTGCCCGACCGAGACTCGAACTCGGGACCTTTGCCTTTCGCGGGCAAGTGCTCGACCAACTGAGCTACCGAAGCACGACTCACGTCCGGTACTCACAGCTTTACTTCTGCCAGTACCTCGTCTTGTGTGGTTGACACCGCACCGACAGCACTGACCCCCACCACTGCAGTCTGTAAGTCACAAAGCTATTTTTAAACAGAGTGTGGTCCCAGCTTCGTCGTTTTCTGGTTCCCGTCTCAGTCTCGTTCGTTTGGTCTTTTTTTCACGTGATCACTCGTTCCTCGTTCTAGTTCTTCGCCCGGTTTGGAGTTGTTGCTTTCGTTCATTGCATTTGCTCATTCTTGTTCAGTTTCAAACTCTAAACATTCTGCGTGGTGTCTGTTTGTTCGTTTGTTCTATATCGTGTCTCCCAACCACTTTCGCGCAACGACGCTCTGAGCGTGTTTTTTAGGGAATTGACTAGTTTGAACCTGGGACCTGTTGCTGGTAAGGAGACGCCAGACCACACATGACATGTAGAATTCAGAAGAGTTCAGTGAGACTAGCGATGATATAACCAAATACTTAATGATTTCAGTGTCAGCTCCACTGCACTCCCTGTAAAAGAATCTTAATACTAACTAAATTTAGTGGAAGGGGTTCAAGGCTTTCCTATTTTTAGTTAGCTGGTAAAATAACGTCGAAAAAGCAGTTAAGTTTACCATTGGAAATTTTATTCTACTCACAAAACATCGTTTATAAATTGCACTATTGATAAAAGGAAATGTTTTAATACAGGATGGTAAAAACCAACTGCGTTCAACAAAAATGTGAACGAATATTCCCTGAGTGGGTTTCCAAGTTCTGCAATGGATCGAAGGATGACCTATGCCATATCACATCTATAATCTAGGTTTAAATTAAGTTTCACAAAAGAGAAAACTATCAAAATGGTCTACAGTGACCCTCAACTATCTTTAATTACTTATCTAACTTGTCATAAATTACAGTGGCTGATGTGGCTTCTCAATGACGATATAACAGAAAAATCATCGAGTTTCAGATTTTTACTTCAAGTGGCAAATGTGAACACCATGAGCCTTAATCGACGATCGACACTAGTATTACGTAAAGAGGATGTAACAGATGAGACTTCTGCAGTTCTGAGTGAAGCCTTATGCACTCAAAAATGCAGCATCGCGTGCATTCATTACCTTGTCGGTGTTCGTCAGGGGGCGGCGGCCGGCGCAGCTCCGTCCAGCTCGCCCTCTCGGAAGCAACCCTCTTCTAACTTCTCCTTACTACAATTTACCGAAGTTGGTTAAAAAAAAACTATCTGGCTGTGTTTTCATCTGACCAATCAGGGTCTCAATGTTAACCTTGAGCTCTGCCTACAAAAATTCTGTCTATCCAATGAGAAACGTTATACTTTTCGTGGTGGGGCAATGTTTTTAAAGTTTGCAACGTAACAGAGATGCGAAAAAGTCTTACGCTAAAACTTGCAGCTGGTGTGGTCCTTTTAGCGTTATCGTAAGATCTGTACTGTTCTTCTGGAGGGCTCTATCTTTTAACATGGGCTGGGGGGTGGTCCTGATGTAACAGAGACGCGAAAAAGTCTCACGCTAAAACTTGAGGGTGGTGTGGCCCTTTTTGTGTTATCGTAAGATCTATACTGTTCTTCTGGAGGGCTCTAGCTTTTAACATGGGCTGGGAGGTGGTCCTAACGTAACAGAGACGCGAAAAAGTCTCACGCTAAAAACTTGCGGGTGGTGTAGTCGTAGCGGCTAGCTGGCGACGTGGGTGTCCGTCCCTTATCGTAGGGCCTTCTCGCTTAACACGGTTCTGCTCTCGGCTTCTGTTCTCGTTTCTACCCTCGGAACTGCATCTGTCTCACGGTGGGAAGGTATGACATGCATTTAGGTATTCTTGTGTTAGTCTGTGGTATTCCATTTGCTCACTCGTTACTCGTATTACTTTGGTTAATTTAATGTCACGATTTATTCGGAGCTATGTGACATACTACTGGATTTGCTTATCATGTCAGGGTTTTCATGGAAGGTGTTGGATTTGCCTGACACCTTACAAAACCATTCTCGAAATCTCTACTTCTAGTTATTTGCGTACACCGTTCAGGGCCCATGATCGATAACTTACAGCCTTCTTATAATTAAATGAACACAAGATGTCCCGACTCGCTAGAATTGTTTTTCATATGCTAGTGTATGTTTTTGGAAACGAATTGCCGATTTTCTCTGCATATATCATGTTGCAGTTGACATGATGTATGTCAAGAAAAACAGCGACAGAAAAAGCACTGAATATGTGCCGCAAACAGCGACAACAATTCGTAAAACCATGTTGTAACGTGAAATAAATAAGGAAGTATGGAAGTATCCACAGAAAACAATATTTAAAAAAGAAACAGTGCAAATTTATAGTGTGTTACAGTGTTTTATAACTGTGTTGTTTTCTGCATGTTTTAGATTTAAAGAACCCACTGATGATGGCGATATTTGTCGCTGAAACTAGTTTGGGGAATAAATTACAAAAAATGTTTTGCATCAAGGCGGATTCACAATTCCCATATTGTTGTTCATATACGTTAACGACTAGAAATGATAATTAATAAATACCAAATTGCAATTTCTAATAAACATACCGTTTTCATTTGTAATTACTGCTAATATGAAAATAAATTAAAATTTTGTGCAGAGAGACAGTATCAGATAATTAGATAAAAAAGGAATGGTGAATTTGTGAAAACGAAAAGGTCTGAAAAGGGACCGGTCACCAGTCAACTACTTCCAAAAGATAAGTCAGTTTGCCCGTCTCTGGTCATCATTAGCACTTCGACACTGAATAACCTGATTTCACATTAACTTCACTCGTTTTAACACGTTCACTTAACCTGATAATTTTACTATCATTCTTATAATTTTTCTGTATAATTTAATATTGTCGTATCTCAAATTATACATCTAAATCCATTATACGGGTTGTTTCTTAAAATTACAACAAATGTCGAGGGGAAGGGAGGGCGATTTCTAGAGTCAAAACATTAGAAAATGTTTCTGTCAATGTACAGGGTGGAAAAAAAAGGTGCGCTCTCACTTCACAGCACAGTTCCTTGCACACTAGCTATATAAAAATGACTGTAACATAATCTTGTCCTGTGCATATTTTCGTTCGAATATGGAATGGCAGTTTGCTAACACTGTACAACAAGTACCATCAGAATAGTGCAACCAAGTTAGTAGCATTTGGCAGAGTTCCGGGTTACAATAGTCGAAATGTGGCATTCGGTTCTCTTTGTGTCCCTTAAGGCGACGTAGGCCCTAACTCACAAGGGGACTGTGCCTACTCCTGATCACCAGTTCAAATTTATAGTATGTGCAGGGTTTCGTGAAAAATGAAGTTGCAGCTCCAGATGGCCAAGCGCTTAGAAAAAAATAGCATGTTTGGCATGGGTCATGTGAGGCATGAGTCTGTTATGTTCATGTAAGTTACGGGCAGCAGTTGGCCCAGCGGAGAGATAAAAGAACGATAACCCAAGAGAATTTGTGTTCGATTCTTTCTGTAGTAACTTTTTTTTATTTTAAGTGTTTATAAGATACTTACACTGAAAATAAACGGAAATAATGATCAGTATATTGTATTTCTTAATATTTTATTTTCATTTTTTCATATTTTCATAGAAGGTATGAAAAGGGAAGACAAAGGAAAATTTGGTAGATGAGCGTACGCGTCATTACTTCATCAAAATCTAAGAAATACCTGATACAAAAAATTCTTTACCTGTCTGGTGGAACCTTACTTGTAGGGGAACGAATTTCTTCTGTTAATTGAGTCTTGAGTCGTGGAGTGAACGAACAAATCCACGACGAGATGTTTCAAGATGAAAGAGAGGCATCACGCAATATTAAAGTGATTTTCACCGCTGCCCCACCTCCACCGAATTGTACTCGCTAGTGCAATCCTGCAATGTCTATTTTTTATCGTCAGGTAAGTAATTTGGTCAAAAAGCTTCAAAACTAATCTTATCTCAACGAGAGAGAAAAAGAAATCACACCACGAGAAGCCTGTATCAAAATACATTCCATTGCCAATATTTGTGAAGAAATGTTTTAAGCGTGGTTTGCTGGGACACTGTGCGATGAGAGAGGACCTTTTACGATTGTGAACCAAGTTTGTTTTGCTATAGAAACTTTAAAACTGTCATGTAATTGTAAATAATGCGGAGTTTATTAATGTGTGTGAAATGCCAAGAAAATTATTGTTTCCCCTGTTTCTATGATGAATATCACCCCAGTACGTGTAAAACATCAGCTGTAGAATGATAAAAGTGTCTAATATTATATACGAAGTTCACGTGTATACCTTACAATACCTTGCTGGAAATTTATTCCCAATCAAAAATTTTCGTTGACCTTCCCTTTTCATGTCATGAAGATGTTAATAAACACAATACATTGAGCAATATTTCCGTTTATTTGCACTGTAAGTAACATAATCACTGAAAATAAAAGAAAGTCATGAAAAAGGTTACAAAGAAGGTATCGAACTCACAACGCTCGGATTACCGTTCTGCACTATTTCCATTGCGCCAACCGCTGCCCGTTGTTTACGTCAACATAAAAAACTCATGCCTCACACCACCTACGTTTAAACTACTATTTTTTACTAAATGCTTGGCCATATGGGGCTCCAGCTAAAATTTACAGACGCGCGAAATTTGGCACGGACTTCAATGCGAGATGCCTTTAATAGGTTCCACAACGAAACATTGTCTCGAAATTTGGTAGAAAATCCGAAGAAATTCTGGTCGTATGTAAAGTACACAAGCGGCATGACGCAGTCAATACCTTCGCTGCGCAATGCCGATGGTACTGTTACCGACGACTGTGCCGCTAAAGCGGAGTTATTGAACGCAGTTTTCCGAAATTCCTTCACCAGGGAAGACGAATGGAATATTCCAGAATTTGAAACACGAGCAGCTGCTAGCATGAGTTTCTTTACAAGTAGATACCTTAGGGGTTGCGAAGCAACTCAAATCGCTTGATACGGGCAAGTCTTCAGGTCCAGATTGTATACCGATTAGGTCCCTTTCAGATTACGCTGATACAATAGCTCTCTACTTATCAATCATATACAACTGCTCGCTCACCGACAGATCTGTACCTACAGATTGGAAAATTGCGCAGGTCGCACCAGTGCTTAAGAAGGGTAGTAGGAGTAATCCATCGAACTACAGACCTATATCATTGATGTCGGTTTGCAGTAGGGTTTTGGAGCATATATTGTATTCAAACATTATGAATCACCTCGAAGGGAACGATCTATTGATACGTAATCAGCATGGTTTCAGAAAACATCGTTCTTGTGCAACGCAGCTAGCTCTCTATTCGTACGAAGTAATGGCCGCTATCGACAGGGGATCTCAAGTTGATTCCGTATTTCTAGATTTCCGGAAAGCTTTTGACACCGTTCTTCACAAGCGACTTCTAATCAAGCTGCGGCCCTATGGGGTATCGTCTCAGTTGTGCGACTGGATTCGTGATTTACTGTCAGGAAGGTCGCAGTTCGTAGTAATAGACGGCTTCCCCAGGGAAGCGTCCTGGGACCTCTGCTGTTCCTGATCTATATAAATGACCTGGGTGACAATGTGAGCAGTTCTCTTAGGTTGTTCGCAGATGATGCTTATAATTTACCGTCTAGTAAGGTCATCCGAAGACCAGTATCAGTTGCAAAGCGATTTAGAAAAGATTGCTGTATGGTGTGGCAGGTGGCAGTTGACGCTAAATAACGAAATCTGTGAAGTGATCCACATGATTTCCAAAAGAAATCCGTTGGAATTCGATTACTCGATAAATAGTACAATTCTCAAGGCTGTCAATTCAACTAAGTACCTGGGTGTTAAAATTACGAACAACTTTAGTTGGAAAGACCACATAGATAATATTGTGGGGAAGGCGAGCCGAAGGTTGCGTTTCATTGACAGGACACTTAGAAGACGCAACAAGTCCACTAAAGAGACAGCTTACACTACACTCGTTCGTCCTCTGTTAGAATATTGCTGCGCGGTGTGGGATCCTTACCAGGTGGGATTGACGGAGGACATCGATAGGGTGCAAAAAAAGAGCAGCTCGTTTTTTATTATCACGTAACAGGGGAGAGAGTGTGGCAGATATGATACGCGAGTTGGGATGGAAGTCATTAAAGCAAAGACGTTTTTCATCGCGGCGAGATCTATTTACGAAATTTCAGTCACCAACTTTCACTTCCGAATGCGAAAATATTTTGTTGAGCCCAACCTACATAGGTAGGAATGATCATCAAAATAAAATAAGAGGAATCAGAGCTCGAACAGAAAGGTTTAGGTGTTCGTTTTTCCCGCGCGCTTTTCGGGAGTGGAATGGTAGAGAGATAGTATGATTGTGGTTCGATGAACCCTTTTCCAAGCACTTAAATGCAAATTGCAGAGTAATCATGTAGATGTAAATGTAGCTACTGCCACTTTCATTTCTGACTAAGACCGGCGTATACCGTAAATTTGGACGAGATCGGTGATGACGACGAGTAGGCGCGGTTCCCTTGTCAGAGACAGCTATCGAGACCGCACAGTCGCTGACATACACAGTGGCCAGTGGTACTCACAAGACGCAGCTAGAAGGCAATCCTAACATGTACAATGCTACCCTCGACTATGACGCGTGATTGATATTTAGATACCAGCATCAGCTGTGCCCCTTCGAATTGTTTAGTAGCTTGTGACATTACCTAACACTACATCTACATCTACGTGATTACTCTGCTATTCACAATAAAGTGCCTGGCAGAGGTTTCCATGAACCATCTTCAAGCTGTGGGAGGAACTAATATGTTGTCCGATGGTTCAAAATGGTTCAAATGGCTCTGAGCACTATGGGACTCAACTGCTGAGGTCATTAGTCCCCTAGAACTTAGAACTAGTTAAACCTAACTAACCTAAGGACATCACAAACATCCATGCCCGAGGCAGGATTCGAACCTGCGACCGTAGCGGTCTTGTGGTTCCAGACTGCAGCGCCTTTAACCGCACAGCCACTTCGGCCGGCTATGTTTTCCGACTCTTCCGGAAAGTACTCTCTCGAAATTTCAATAGGAAACCTCTCCGTGATTCACTACACCTTTCTTGTAGCGTCTTCAACTGGAGCTTGTTGAGCATTTCTGTAACGCTCTCGCGACGACTAAACGATACCGTGACGAAACACTGCGCTCTTTGTTGGATCTTCTCCATGACTTCTATGACTTCCAGTTCTCGTAAGCGTCCCAAGACTGGTGAGCGATACTCGAGAATCGGTCAAGATTTTTGACAGCAACCTCTGTAGTGGATGAATTACGTCAACTTACGTACCCATTTCTCGCCATTTGCGGGAAGTTTTAATTTTCTGTTCTAACATGAAGAAATCTGCAGCTGTGGCTCTTGAAATGCTGGGTAAGACCAATGGTGAGGGAACTATTAGTGGAAGAACGTGCAGAGAATGTTTTCAACGTCTTAAGAACGGTGATTTCGATGTCGAAGGCCGGCATGGCGATGGAAGACAGAACGTTTTCGTAGCTACTGAAACAGACGAAGACAGTCACAGGACATCATTATCGAAAGCAGTTGATGCGTTCGAGCCCAGCACTGAAGCACAATTGGCCACAATACAGCGATAGACACGTAAAGGTAATTTTGCAACAGGTCAGTGCTCGACACCATGTCGCAAAACCTGTGAAAATATACATGGAAACGTTGAAATGAGAAGTCCTATTCCTCCCGCCGTATTCTCCATACGTTGCTCTCTCTGACTACCATCTTTTTCGATCAGTGGCATACAGTCTGGCTGACCAGCACTTCCGATCATATGAACAAGTGCAAAATTGAATCGACTCATGGAACCCCACAAAAGACGCCCAGTTCTTCCGCCACGGGATTCGTATGCTATCCAAAAGATGGGAGAATGTATTGGGCAGCGATGGGCAATACTACGAATTATAATTTTTGTATAAGTTTTTCGCAATAAATATTCATTTATAAACACCCTGTACTTATTTAATGTTGTCATTCCACTTAAGGTCGCTCCATATAGATACTCTTAGATGTTTTAGAATAGTTACTGTTTCCAGCAATTTGTCATGTACTAAGACATAAATAAAAGTCTAATCGTTTCTATTGTTGCATTTATAGACATGTATTTGACTTTTAAATGGTCACTCTGTTCCCTTACCACACGCTAGACTCTTCCATGCTTCCCAGTACTTGTGTATCTACATCTATACGACGAGTCCAGTCCTGTGAACTCGGCTGCTTTCTGCAAAACACTCATTATGACGATGCAGATGAAAGGGCGACAACTGGTCATTGAGATTGCCAAAATAAAAATCCTGGTTCATTACATGCTGGGCTCAACTCATGGTATGAAGAACACGCCCAAAACATCACAAAACCATCTCCGCCCTGAACTGCACCCTACACACACCGAACTTTTAACCGCTAATTGCGCCGTCGCTGTAATCGACGCCTTGTAGCACTAGAAAAGAGTAAAACAACGATTAGTCGGACCACGTTACATGCCTCCAATCAGCTACTGTCCAGTTTCTGTGTTATTTCGGTCACTGAAGGTATATGGCTTTATATGCTGCTGTCAGCAATGGCCCTTTTTTAGGCACCCGATTCCAGAGGTCGATTGCACGTAGTTTCTTAGCAATGTTCACTCGGAAACAGGTTGAAACGAACCTGCATCCATTGAGAGCAGCAGCTGCTATCGGGTTTGAAACCAACTGTCAGTCAGAAAGGGTGACACTCGTCTCAGATCTCTGTCGGTAAGGATCTTTTTGCGCCACTCTTCTTATGTCGTGTTACAAGGTCGCGAGCGGAACAACATTCCTTGTAGGTGCGTTGCATACCAACAAATCGCGCAGCTTCATTTGTGTCGTAGTTACGGTCAAGTGCAAACACTACGACGTCGACCTAAAGAATCCAGTCACATTAATGTGACCACCTGCCAAAAGCCTGAATAACCATCTACTGCAGCGGAGACCGCTGCGAGACGTGCAGGAAGAGAATTAATGACTCTCCTGGAAAGTACCGACAACGATGTGGAATCAAGCCGCCTCCAGTGCCGTGGGCCAACTGCCCTAAGTTTCTCGGTTGAGGTTGCATGGTACAAACAGTCCGATCGAATTATTCCCGCAGAATTTCGATTGGGTTTAAAACCAGGGAGTCTGGTGGCCAGGGGAGAACGGTAAACCAATCCTATTGCTCTACAACCCACGCATTTACACTGCGAGCTGTATGACACGTTGCATTGTCCTGCTGGCAGATGCCGATACGCCGGGGAAAAAAAACTGATGTAGGGGTGGACATGGTCCCCAAGGATAGGGTCATACTTGTGCCGGTCCATTGTGCCTTTCAGAACGACGAGGTCAGCCAGGGAATACCACGAAAACATTACCCAGACTATTACTCTGCCTACTTCGGCCGGCCGGCCATGGTGGCCGAGCGGTTCTAGGCGCTTCCGTCTCGAACCGCGCGACCGCTACGGTCGCAGGTTCGAATCCTGCCTCGGGCATGGATGTGAGTGATGTCCTTAGGTTAGTTAGGTTTACGTAGTCCTAAGTTCTAGGGGACTGATGACCTCAGATGTTAAGTCCTATAGTGCTCAGAGCCAGCCTACTTCGGCCTTGACCATTCCGGCGATTGTTGCTGGTGTTTGCTATCAGCTGCTTTACGCAGCACACACTAATCGCCGTTTGTCCCATGGAGCATAAGACGTGATTCATCCGAAAAGCGCCAGCCGGGGTGGCTGAGCGGTTCTAGGCGCTTCAGCCCGGAACCGCGTGACTGCTACAGTCGTAGGTTCGAATCCTGCCTCGGACATGGATGTGTGTGATGGCCTTAGGTTAGTTAGTTTTAAGTAGTTCTAAGTTCCAGGGGACCGATGATCTCAGATGTTAAGTCCCATTGTGTTCAGAGCCATTTGAACCATGCGAAAAGCGCACCTGTCGCCACTCAGACGCCGATGAACAGACGTCGCCGGCCGCGGTGGCCGAGCGGTTCTAGGCGCTTCAGTTCGGAACCTCGCGACTGCTACGATCGCAGGTTCTAATCCTGCCTCGGGCATGGATGTGTGTGATGTCCTTAGGTTAATTAGGTTTACGTAGTTGTAAGTTCTAGGGGACTGATGACGTCAGTTGTTAGTCCCATAGTGCTCAGAGCCATCTGAACCATTTGAACAGCCGTCAGCACAGGTGCATGAATCAGGCGCCTGCTGCGGAGGCTTATACGCGGCAACGTTCGCTGAACGGCCGTTGAGGAGAGACTGTTGGTAGCCCTTTGTTTCATCTGGGCGGACAGTTGCTCAACAGTTGCACGTTTATTCACCTGTACACACCTCCGCATCCGTCGTTCGCTCCTGTCATCTACGGCCCGTGGTGAACCACAGCTGCTTTGGCGCCGGTTTTGAATAGCTCCGTTTTGCCATGCACGGTATACTTTATTTTTTGCGCCCCTCCCCCCCCCCCCCCCAACACATTTCATATACATACCCTCCATTGCTAGTGCTGCCATCTGCCGTCTGTGAGTGGTTATTGCACGATCACGTTGAACATAAGTGGTGGTCACATTAATGTGACTGTGTATTTTGCTGTGCTGGCTCCATACAGACTAGCATATAGCTTATACACCACTACACTGTCGTGATTTACGTCAGCGTTGGAGAGTCTAACGTCCACCACTTCTCAAAATACTAAAAATCATAAAAAAATCGAAATATCTTTCCAAACTTGGTTTTTTACAACCAACTGGCTCGGATTAATATTCATCAAATTCTTAGATATCTGAAGAATAGAGCTGCCACATCAGAAATTTTATATCATTTCCAATATGAGAATTCTTTCTGGGCGATGAATACATTTTCTTCACATTAGCGGCACAGCAGTCTCGATGTCTAAGATTCCTGGTGGATGCAGAAAGCAATAGGGTTCTTTAACTGTTGAATTTTTTTAATACTAGTAATAAAAGTTGCAAGTATTTACGTTCACTTTCATCACCTTTGTTCCATACTTTCCAAATGATTTTCCTTCAAATAAACAATTACAGACACAAAACAACGTGTTTGTTCATACATTGTAGGCTTTCACGGCCGGTACTGTCCTCATTTAAAACTTCCGGGCTGATAGGCCGTGGATAATATATAAAACTCTCCCCTGAAGTTTCGTCTCCGACTGCGGGAGACATCCTCCGAGGTAAATTTCGCCGCTTTACCTGGTGAATGTCTGCCGCAGTCGGAGACGAAACGTCCGGGGACAGTTTTATACATCGACCACGTCCTATCAGCCCGGAAGTTTTAAGTGAAGACAACGTTTCTGTGCTACAAAACCAGCTTTTAGATCTCTCTTTCTACGTACGAATTCCAGTAACCGACTAAAAGGAAGGAAGGTTACACGTATATTTCAAACAAAAGATTTTACTTAACAAACGAATTACTAATCGATTATCTTTTTTTCGTGTTAATTTGAATGTTTATAATTAACACCTTTGATGTCACTAACTTCAAGTGGAATTAACATTGAATAACGAAATTCTGAAATAAATGCCACGAAAAATAATTAAGCTTTTCGAAAAATGATGAGATTCATGTTTGAAAACACACCTGGGATATTAGTGTACCAAGCTCAACAAAAGTTTTTACTTAACAAATGAATTACTAATCGACTATCTTTTTTTCATGTTAATTTGGATGTTTATAATTAACACCTTTGATGTCACTAACTTAAAGTGGAATTGACATTGAATAACGAAATTCTGAAATAAATGCCACGAAAAATAATTAAGTTTTTCGAAAAATGACAAGATTCATGTTTGAAAACTTATCTGGGATATAAGTATACCAAGCTATTTGTTAGTGTCGTTAAAACTATGCGAAATGCTGGATCACATGTTGGACTTCATTGGATCGTGTCGTGACGAAGGAAGGGCCACAGAGTAGCTCCATTACAATGGTCCTACGGCCATCTGGTACCAATTACTTGTTCTTCTGGTGAGCTTACGCGACTGAAAAAGGAGAAACTCGAGCGAAATGCTGCGTTCGCTGTTGTAATCCAGAAATCAGCGTGTGTGATAATCCGAAACGTGTCTGTGAGGAGCGTGAAGCGCCTAAGCAGGAACGTGGGTTTTGATAAGAGCGATAAGTGTAATCTGAGGAGGCGACACGGCAGTCTGTGGCTCGGACCGGGCCACGCGACACACGGCATGACCCCGCGGCGCATACTTGCAGGTACTCTCGCCATTCTGAAGCTCGCTTTACACCGCAACGAAAACAAGCGAACGAGAATTTCTCCCGTGTACACGGGAGGCGAGCGCGACCCAGCTACGTTCGGTTATGTTCGGTTCGCATTCGCTGACACTCGCTCGTGTTCCGCTGGTTGTCGGTGTTTCAGTGAACAATCATTGGAAGGTCGTGTTCTCTCTGCTTCAGCGCTAACAGTACAGAGTACATTCGTTTACCGTCTTGTTTGCGAAAATACGAACTCCTTTAGTTGTTGACATGAGATACGTGAGCGATTGAGTGGTCTGAAGAGGTTATGTTGGTGATATAGGAGTATACACTTAAACGCCAAAGAAACTGGTACAGGCATGCGGATTCAAATCCGGAGATATGTAAACAGACAGAATACGGTACTGCGACCGGCAACGCCTATGTAAGACAACAAGTGTCTGGTGCAGTTGTCAGATCGGTTACTGCTGCTACAATCGCAGATTATCAAGGTTGAAGTGAGTTTGAACGTGGTGTTATAGTCGGCGCACGAGCGATGGGACACAGCATCTTCGAGGTAGCGATTAAGTAGGGATTTTCCCGTACGACGATTTTACGAGTGTACCGTGAATATTAGGAATCCGGCAAAACATCAGACCTCCGGCATCGCTGCCGCCGGAAAAAGATCCTGCAAGAACGGGACCAACGACAACTGAAGAGGGTCGTTCAACGTGACAGAAGTGCAACACTTCCGTAAACTGCTGCAGATTTCAATTCTGGGCCTTCAACAAGTGTCAGCGTGTGAACTATTCAACGAAACATCATTGATATGGGCTTCCGGAGCTGAAGGCCACTCGTGTACCCTTGGTGACTGCGCGACCAAAGCTTTACACCTCGCCTGGGCCCGTCAACACCGACATTGGATTGTTGCAGACTTGAAACATGTTGCCTGATACGACGAGTCTCGTTTCAAATTGTATCGAGCGGATGGACATGTACAGGTATGGAGACAACCTCATGAATCCAGGATCCTGCATGTCAACAGGGAACTGTTCAAGCTGGTGGAGGATCTGTAATGGTGTGGGGCGTGTACAGTTGTAGTGATATGGGACCCCTGATACGTCTTGATACGACTCTGACAGGTGACACGTATGTAAGCATCCTGTCTGATCACCTGCATTCATTCATGTCCATTGTGAATTCCGGCGGGCTTGGGCAATTCCAGCAGGAAAATGCGACACTCCATACGTCCAGAATTGCTACAAAGTGGCTCCATCAACACTCTTCTGAGTTTAAACACTTCCGCTGGCCACCAGACTCCCCAGAGATGAGCATTATTGAACGTATCTGGGATGCCTTGCAATGTGCTGTTGAGAAGACATCTCCACCTCTTCATACTCTAACGGATTTATGGACAGCCCTGCAGGATTCATGGTGTCAGTTCCCTCCAGTACTACAGACATTAGTCGAGTCCATGCCACGTCGTGTTGCGCCACTTCTGCGTGCTCGCGGGGGTCCTACACGATATTAGACAGGTGTACCAGTTTCTTTGACTCTTCAGTGTAGTTATCATAGCTGCTTGTGGAATCCAAGAGATCCACACCACAAATGCTAAGGGAAAAGAAATATTACTAGCAGAAAATTGCCGAATCACTCAAAGCTTGAACTGAAACGTGAGAAAAACAATAAATTCATTACATGCTTTCTTCAGGCGGGAACGTTCAGTAAATACCTTGCACGTAAACAAATGCGAATATCTTTCTCTTATGCTGATTATAATTAAAAGTAGGCGACAGAGCTGATCATTCTCGTTGTATGCGTTCGTGGTGGCTATAATTTCTTGGCTGATGTATGACTGTGAGATTATTGATGATAAATGAAAATCGCTTGTCCGGGATCAAGTTGTCTGTCCACTAACAAACTATACCCGCTGTCTCTCCTATGTATCGTCAAGTGCATTTCCTCTGCTGTTTCGTCAGATACTTGCAGTTTCATTTTTGCAACGTGTAGCTGGAGTCAGTCCGCAGCTCGTGGTCTCGCGGTAGCGTTCGCGCTTCCCGAGCACGGGGTCCTGGGTTCGATTCCCGACGGGGTTAGGGATTTTCACCTGCCTCGAGAGGACTGGGTGTTGTTGTGTCGTCTTCATCATCATTCATTCTCATTACGGTCGGAGGAAGGCAACGGCAAACCACCTCCACTAGGACCTTGCCTAGTACGGCGGTGCGGGTTTCCTGCATCGTTGCCCTACGCTCTGTAAAAGAGTATGGGACATCATCATCAGCTGGAGTCAGCCAAACAAATCCTACCCGTCATGTTTTTCTCGAGAACGTCCAGCGCCGACAGAAAGCGTCTTTTTGTTTCCTATTACAAACAAAATTGTTTTCTAAGTGAAATTTTACATGCACGTTCGTTAGAGCGGTCCCAAATTGTCCTAGAGCGTTATTCCCGTTACCAATATGTATTAACAGGAACAGTAAAACACCAAGAATAAGCGGCGACTTCTGCATAGCGTTAGCAGTCAGCGCGGGCCAGGGCGGTCTGTCGCTGCTGAAGTTCTAATTATTCTTTGTGTTTTACTGTCCTTGTTACTACACAGCGATAAAATGAATATCACACTAGATTAATTTGGAACCTCTCTGTCGAAAGGTCACGTAAAATTTCACTTAATTTCTTTTTGTAAAGGAAACAAACCGACCCTTTCCATCGGCGCTGGGGATCGAATGGAAGAAGTGATCAGCAGTATTTGTTTACTGTGACTCCAGCTACACGTTCCGAAAACGAAACTGCAAATGTCTGCCGAAACACCAGAGAAAATGATCCCGACGTCTTGCAGGACAGATATGGTGTGTAGGAGATTTTATGAAGTGGCCTACGTGATATTTGATTAATCGTGAGATACGGAACCATTAGTAACATATTGTCTCCAGTTGCAAATAACCAGAGTTTTAATACTAGCGCTCCTTCGGGTAATATAGGTCTTCGGTAATAAGTGTTCTGTTATCAAATTTTCATCGCAGTTGTATTGAGGAAACCTTGAACCGACTAATGTGCAAAGTTCTGTAATAATTCTAAGCAAAACTGGAGTTTCAATTCAGAGTCAAGTCCATCCCCATCACGCATTTCATGCTTCCGTTCAAATTTAGGCACCTAATTTTTTTTTTCCTGAGCTACTATGCTCGCTTCGTCAAAAACAGTGTGCTCGGCACCGTGATCTCTGGAAATCATTGGCTCGACACGCAAAATAATCCTCTTTGAATATCAACGTTATACATCACGGCTGTAACCTGTGGTATGGTTATTATCGCCAAAAGACAATGATTCAGCTTTCGTCGGGTTGACACGCTATGCCTGGTGTCTCACGTTCTCTTACGTTCCCTCCAGTGTAAAAGCTTGTTCACGGGTACAAGAGAATGCTAGCGTATACTGGCGAATTGTCTGAGAATGCTCGTCTGCTTGTGTCCGCTTAAAAATTCTGTGTTCGGCCTGGAGGCTGCGGCAAATGCCTTGCTTGCAGAACAGACGGACAGCTCTCCCGTAGCAGCTCTTCCCGGGTCTCTAACCAAGTAGTGTGTTTGCACCTACGCTTGCTCTCTCCAGCAGCCTCTAAAATAGATTTCTGGAGCTTGAAAAATGGTTCAAATGGCTCTGAGCACTATGCGACTTCTGAGGTCATCAGTCGCCTAGAACTTTGAACTAATTAAACCTAACTAACCTAAGGGCATCACACACATCCATGCCCGAGGCAGGATTCGAACCTGCGACCGTAGCGGTCGCTCGACTCCAGACTGTAGCGCCTAGAACCGCACGGCCACTCCGGCCGGCCTGGAGCTTGAGTTTGTTAGTAAAAATCTTCCGCACTGTTATTTAGTAAACAAAATACCAAAGTCTTGTAATGATCTTGGGCGTCCAGCAAGATACAGTCGTTTACGAAACACGATATTTCGCCTGTGTGCCTTGCCGTTATCTTCAGGAGATAACCTGCACAATGAGCGTCTTTGGTACATCGCGCTTTCTTTATAATCTTATACTTCCCTACTCATTCCTTCACAACCCTGCCTCACGCCGCGCCGGGAAAAGTGGTTGAGGGACGCTACCGCCGAACCCTCAGTGTTTCTGCTGCCTCCGTGGCAGCAGAAGTCGCTTTCGACTGACGTCGTGATTTCAGTTATCTGAGTGCTGGGTCCTGAAGTCAGCTGAAGTCACAACGTCGACCGAGACTGACATTCGCGCTTTGCGGGAGCCGCAGAAGCACTGAGTGACGGGAGTTCATGCCCAGCTTCCCCCCCACCACTCGACCCCGGTGTGGCGTGCAGCTGGGTAGTGAGGGAAAGGGTGGGGAGGGGGGGGGAAGAGGAGGGGAGCGATAAGTGTATCAATCAGATGTGATGTAGTAAACAAGCTCACTGCGCAGGTATCACATGAAGAACACGGCAAGGTATGCTATCGAAATATCGTGTTTCGTAAATGACTGCATCTGGCTAGATGAAGGGTCATCCCTTCTGTCTCTATGCTGTTCATTTTTGGAACACAACCTACGACCAGCCTAGAGACAGAAGTGATGACACTTTCTGCAGGACCCGACCATCATTTTGCGGTACAATGCTCAAGCACGTACAGTGCAAGCTGTTTCTGATTTGTTTGACTCATGGGGCTGCTAAGTGCTATACTACCTACTGCACTCCCCTGACTTAAGCCCTCGTTAAGTTCAACTCGACTTCTAAAGTGAAGGAAACACTCCATGGCATTCGCTTCAAAACTGCTACAAATTTGTCGGGGAATAGACTGCGCCGCTCGAACTGTCAACACAACTGGCATTGCTAAAGAGTATCTTACGACTTCCACATCGCTGGTAACGGGTTATACACAATGCCGGTGACTACTTTGAAGCCGGCCGGAGTGGCCGAGCGGTTCTAGACGCTACAGTCTGGAACCGCGCGATCGCTACGGTCGCAGGTTCGAATCCTACCTCGGGCATGGATGTGTGTGATGTCCTTAGGTTAGTTAGGTTTCAGTAGTTCTAAGTTCTAGGGGACTGATGACCTCAGAAATTAAGTCCCATAGTGCTCAGAGCCATTTGAACCATTTTTGACTACTTTGAAGGTCAGTAAAACTTCGAAACACGTATCTATTTTGTACGAGCTGTAAATAAATAGTTTCCACTATTAAAGTTCCAACCCTCGTATACTTATTTCTTCGAGAGCATTCCTTTTTTTCGTGAGCTACATCGATAACCAGTTTACTGCTGTGTTTTCCCCAGTTCCTGTTCTCTATGGCACAGAGTGCTTTTTAAATCAGAAATAATCAAAATCTTTTCGTCGCTCTGAGCTAAAGAGTATTTGAAGGCCTTCGTGATTGCCTCTGCTACCGCTGTGTTAGAAAAGGCTAACGATAGAAGCTTATACTGTCCCTAGTGACCAATTCTTAGACACAAGAAAACACATCCGACATTACCTTCCTGCGCGATTCTTGAACCATCAGTGTGTATAAGGAGAGCTTCGCTGTTTCACAGAGATACGTGATGGCTGTCAAGTTGATGTTGCTACCAGTGTGTGCGTTAAATTCCTGGTAGAACTCTGCAGCAGAAGACAGAGGCGAAGCGGTCATTAATACATAGGAAGCCTTCTTGTTATTATGACACTTTCGAATAGATTTTTCAACATCTGAAAGCTTCTAAAAAAGATCTAGAGATCGATATAATGTTCTGTTATCGAAAAAAGTGTGTAGCATTTCACATTTCTTAATGACTGTACCAGTCGTTACCGCTATACTTTTTTAGTACGTATTTGCTGGCAAGCCATTGGGCCTTAAAAAGAAGAGGCATTTCCACCGCCTTTACTAACAGCGCGTTTATAGGTCACTTCAGCTCCCCAAGCCAAGTATCTAATTTGCAGATATACTTTACCGTACACAGTAAAACCATGCTCGATCCTTGTTCTAAATTAATGGTCGATATATGGTCAATAAAACATTGGAATTGGCATGCCACCAGACACATGTTAGTGATCTGATGATCTTCATGATAGGGGGATAAGCTTTATTAGCGGACTTGACGTGAGGAATCCAGCTGAGCCTGGAACCACATTCCCTAGAATTTGGCTGACGATCTAACATAGCATTAATAATTTCTTGCGTGAACTTCATTATGGGACAGCCGTCGTCTTGAAGTATTAACAACCTAATTCTTCTCAGAAAAGAGTGCTAGGCCATTAACATGTAGCACATCGTTCACTTCTGTAATAGCCTCTACCAGATAGCCAACCGCAGAATCCTCTGTGGCACCAGATGAGTAAACGTACCTCTTCGGCATACTTCAGTATTTGAGCATTTGGAGCAATAATTTTATAGGGATCCCTCGATTAAAGTATGCTTAAGAAGTGGGTTTGGTTCGCTCCTTAGGGTAAGACCCTGGATAAGATCAAAAGTCAAATAAATTGGTTCTTTTATCTTATATACATCTATCTGTTCGCGAGACAGACACTAATAGAGTTTACCATATATTCAGCTGACTGGAAATCCAATTTGTCTCAGTTTCTCTAAAGGGATAGAGATTTGGGCATTATCGTAAGCTTATGTTATGTCTAAGAGTTTTAATATTAAGAACTTCTTTCCTTGGAAAGCTGAAGGAATGCCGGTGCCCTGAATTGTTATTTTATCCATCGCTGTCGATCTTAGCACTCAAACTGACACGGAGGTAGAAATTCATTAGTTCCCAATCATACTTCGAGACGATTTTTGATAAGTCTTTCAGGACTTTTCCCCACACAAGAGGACAAGACAACTGGTCTATATGAGGACTGAATTTTGGGTTCTTTCCCCGGTTTAAATATAGGCGTAATAATATACATAGTCTATTCCTCCATAAATTCTTCCTGTCCTCACTTTTCATTGAGTATTCAAAGAAGTTCAAAATGGTTCAAATGGCTCTGAGCACTATGGGACTCAACTTCTGAGGTCATTAGTCCCCTAGAACTTAGAACTAGTTAAACCTAACTAACCTAAGGACATCATAAACATCCATGCCCGAGGCAGGATTCGAACCTGCGACCGTAGCGGTCTTGCGGTTCCAGACTGCAGCGCCTTTAACCGCACGGCCACTTCGGCCGGCTATATTCAAAGAAGTATTTCCAATGCTTCCGGGAGCAGGGTCCTTATCACATAATAACGAAAAATAGTCAATGACTGGAAAGGTATTCGTAGAAATTTTCATAGCTACTTTCAACTCATGCCTGGAGACTTGAGCTTGCTAAGGATAATTGTAATCTCTTGTCACGAATTCCTCTAATCACACGGCATACACTATTGGAGAACCACCTGGATTAAGTTATTTTAGGGATCGAGCTGTCTTCTAGACCGCTTAAATGTTGGAGATCTTATTCAGGTTGTTACATAGTTGGCGCAACCTTCCTGTTTTTGTTTTCTTTAGAAATCTCCTAGTGATTGCTCCCTGTGGTGTCACCGCCAGACACCACACTTGCTAGGTGGTAGCTTTTAAATCGGCCGCGGTCCGGTAGTATACGTCGGACCCGCGTGTCGCCACTGTCAGTGATTGCAGACCGAGCGCCACCACACGGCAGGTCTAGAGAGACTTCCTAGCACTCGCCTCAGTTGTACAGCCGACTTTGCCAGAGATGGATCACTGACAACTACGCTCTCATTTGCCGAGACGATAGTTAGCATAGCCTTCAGCTACGTCATTTGCTACGACCTAGCAAGGTGCCATAGCATTTGATATTATTTTATATTGTGGTTATAACATGTACCGTCAAGAGAGATGTTCTACAATTGTGGATTAAAGTTAAGTATTACATCAACTACGTACTTTATTTGCTACTATACATTTCCTTGTAATGTTCCAGACCTCACGCCAGTCTGCGTGTAATTAACGCGTGCATTTCGGCCTCCTCTAGCAACACAGTGTTGGCTCTTATGCCAACACTACACTTCCAGTCCTCTGTATTCCAAGAATCGCTCCAATGTCTGTTTCTCACGACACTAGACTTAAGCTCACAACAGACTGTTGTTTAAATGGAGAAGATATCATTTCCTGAGAATGGTCCTTCAGAGCGACCACATGCAGATCTCCAATAGCATTAAAAAGGCATCCTATGAAATGAATCAGTGTTTGCGGCTTGAATCACGTTTTGTTGCGAGCCGCAATGGCAATATTGAGAGTTTTCAGTTCTTTTTCCAAGTTTTCCCTGTTCGATATTGCTGGCCTAGTGTTTGATTACAATAGGCCTACATTAAGGGCCATCTTGGGATGCCAAGAAGGTTCTTAACTGATTACTATTATTATATTGGTTGATTCTGTTCCACAACTTAGAGCTTTCAAGGACTAAGAGAATGAAATTAACTATTTTGTCTATAACGCAAACATCAATTTCACCTTCTCTTAATACTTAATTTGAGAACTGAGGTGATTAACGTTTACTTTAATCAGTTTTCCCAGCAATCCTCCGGGGTCAAATTGATGGTTTAAATCTGCGTTCCATGATCGATGGAAAAGGGTTACATGGTTTCTTTTCTGGATGTTAAGCGATCTTGCTCTCCTTTGCGGGAGAAACGAGTGAAGAATAGGAGTGTAGTTAACCCTTCGTTCTCTCTTGTGAGAAAGATGAGGTTGAGTGGCCTTGTTGTTGTGAGGTAAGAACAGCTGTGGTTGTAATGTTGGTGAAGGGAATCATTTCTGTTGAAAGGTGGAAATTCCAACGTCACTCTAATGTCCAGACAGGCAGAACCGTTACCAGAGTTACTTTCCTGTGGTTTTGTCAGAACAGCAGAGTATGTTCCATTCCAAAGGAATTCCTCCGCGTCCATACAAGCAGTATTATTGAATGTGGCAAATTCACTGACTTACTTCCAATAATATGAGTTGGGCATTGTCGATCTGTAGCCAAATGGGCACTTTCACAGTTTATGCAAGCTATTTGAGTTGATTGAAATTGAAGTGTGGGACAGGACGTTCCACACCTCCCATATTTCTGCTCACTCCGATATCGTTTACTAATAGGACTAATCACAGAGAATAATAGTATTCTCCAAGAGTTGGAACATAAGGGCTAACCTCACACCTAAATCCGTATAAGTAAACATACTGAGGGAGTGACTAACCACACATCTCTCATTTTACAACAACTGTAACGTTATTCTGAATCAGACTCATGGCAAGCGTCTAAACTCAACAACATCAATAGGTGACTGGACGGTGGTAGCTACTTCAAATTCTTTTAATGATACTCCCTGTGCTATAATTGCACTCAATTTTCTGAACGTGTGTGTAGGAATACAAGCTTCTAATTTAAGTTCTTCAGGCACAGAAGCTGATGCAAGTTTCTTTCCTATGACAGGGCTATCCCCTTCAATTTTGAGCCTGTTCTTACCCCCCGACTAAATTTTTACTATGTATTTTCTCAGTTACGAGATGCACACACAAAATATTTTCCCAAGGCTAATGAAGTGTAGCTAACCGATAGTCTTATCTGCACTTTTAGCGTTCACACAGTAAGGACCTGGATCAGTTTAGATTTTACTTATTAGCAGATTTTGTTGGAGAAGACTGCTTACACTATGATGATATGAAGGTCGGAGTAGACGGTTGCGACTGTAGATAAAGTTTCCACTCGCATGGTTACAGCTACATCTTTTTCACCTGAGAGTCATTTTTATTCTGTTGATGCTAGCCGTTTTTCACTTATTATTATTGTAATTCACTTGGATGCTGTCTTGAATTCGTATCGGTAGGGAACTGAGCTATCTTCTTTTACGTCCATGTCATTGCCATGCTCAAAGTGACCATTCAGAGAAAAAAGTGCATGCTTTACTGGCAAGTCTAGATATCGAGCAACTGAATCGGCGTCTTTGGTTACGCAAAAGCGATCAGTTGTCGTCCGAACCGCCGATCTAGGTCTACCGACTACTTTAGCAACATCGTAAGAGGATTTGCAGTGATTATGCAAGCGTAGAATAAGTTTTCTTTCAGTTAGTGTCTTCTCATTACCCTTACAGCCCATGTTCCAAAATGCACTGTCCCGCCGCCGCTCAAAACAACAGGTGGCAGATTGTGGTTGCGGACGGTTGACGCTAGAGCATGTCGTGGGTCTTCATTAAAGTTTTGTGCTGGGCGCGAATTTTAGGCATATTCGTATGGTGAACGAGTGGTTTATCAAGTAGATTTTGTATGAAATATTCTATTTTTTAACCTTGTTATCGCTGTGAATGTATTTTGTTCCTTGTTTTTCATCAAAAATGATTTGCAGAGGTAGTTCCCACAGGATTGGCTCTTCAGATTTTACATTCGTTTCTGTTCACATGCCACAGACTTACTTCTGTAAAAGATATACATCTAGACGAATATTTTTGGACTCACTGCAATGTCCTGTTGAAAGAAATATTTTGCTGCATTTGCAGTACGTGTTTCATTGACAGTGAGCAGCAGCATAACTGCTGGTGTGCAATACATGACTTCAGATAAAAAGTATGTGAACATGTACGTTGCTTAGATTTGCTCATGTTGATTACAGTATCCGCTTAAGGAGTACATACGGACTCCATTTGTAATGTTTTGTATCTGTTGTGGCATGTCTGAGCAATCAATGTCACCTTTGCTCAAAAGGCATCTCTATTGTTTACAACAACTGATTTTACGAATTGCATATAGTTAAAGATTCGACTAACATAGTACCCCATTCATCGATCTGTACTGCATCGCCGCCGGCCGGTGTGGCCGAGCGGTTCTAGGCGCTTCAGTCTGGAACCGTGCGACCGCTACGGTCGCAGGTTCGAATCCTGCTTCGGGCATGAATGTGTGTGATGTCCTTAGGTTAGTTAGGTTGAAGTAGTTCTAAGTTCTAGGGGACTGATGACCTCCGATGTTAAGTACCATAGTGCTCAGAGCCATTTGAACCATGTGCATCTCAAAAGGTTCTTCTGCATGACAACGAATGACAGGGAATGTTTAAGTAAAGCATAAATGAAATAAAGCAGGATCATTTTTCTGATCAGCCTGTCAATGTTAGTTCTGAGTTGATATAGCAGATACATCACAGTTTCTTATATTGATTATGAGAGGTTCACTATCAAACCTGGAACATCCGATGTAATAGGCTCATGTGACTTAGAATCGGAAAGAATTTTCTTTTCGTTTTAATGTCTTCTCATTGCCGCCATGTTGTAGTTACGCAAAGAAGCAAGTACGACAATGCTTGTTCGGCACGCTCAGACAATTGCAGATCAACATCCAGGTTAGCCGGAGATCCCTGGTAGTAACCGACAAACCAGTCACGATTGAAATACGGTAGGGCATTTATATGGAGCGAAAACCGACTGTAGAAGAAAAATCCTATTGCAAGAACAGCATTTTCAGAATAGAAATTGGAGTGTTTATACGCTCAACCAAGAAATCGGTTTACAGAAAGCCGGCTTTTGGAGCCCAAGTAAACGTAGAGTCTGCGGAATCCTCGGAGGCGTTGCTCTGCCAAACCCGTGGGAGCCAGGCGTGTGTCACGGACCGTAATAAGACACGATTTGACTCGCAGAGGTTGCCGAGCAGCTTGTGGAACCAGTTGACCTCCAGCAGGTCTCAGGCAGTAGGCGATGACACCAAGGAGCTTATAATAAAGGAAGACGGCGTTACCCACGCGGGGAACAGGATGCAGGGCAGTCCACCACCTTGTAGAGACCGAAACAAGGTTTTCTCTCTTAAAACCCTGTGTGAAACTTGCGCTCTCTTTACAGTTAACACCTGAGTGTGTAGTTAGATATAACATACTTTCGTGGAGGAATACTCATAGTCAGAGAGTTGAGAACTTAATTCTTTGATGCGATATTTCATACGTTACGCATTGACTACATTGTGACAAAACAGCTAGTCGTTTTAAGTCCAGCTATTAGCTGTAATAGCTAACAGTGCAGACGGCACAAGATTCTTCCGATCATTTCATTACCAAAATATACGATTTTCATAATGTAAGCACTGAAATGAATACTTTTAGTCAGCGTAACACAATACTGACATGGTTAGGTTAGGTTAGTGTTGTTTAACGTCCCGTTGACAACGAGGTCATTAGAGACGGAGCGCAAGCTCGGGTTAGGGAAGGATGGGGAAGGAAATCGGCCGTGCCCTTTCAAAGGAACCATCCCGGCATTTGCCTGAAACGATTTAGGGAAATCACGGAAAACCTTAATCAGGATGGCTGGAGACGGGATTGAACCGTCGTCCTCCCGAATGCGAGTCCAATACTGACTGAAAATTATTTATTGAGCACAAGTGCAATTAAACATTACCACTAAAATCAAAAGCTAACATTATCAAGTAAAACGTGTCTTTGTCTCCCTGACACACTTTTCCTATTCTATGTATATTTAGCTCATTCTACATACTATCAATTCCATTTAACAATTTTACACAATCGGAATCACATATTCAATCAAGATTTTAGCATCATCATCATCATCATTTAAGACTGATTATGCCTTTCAGCGTTCAGTCTGGAGCATAGCCCCCCTTATACAGTTCCTCCATGATCCCCTATTCAGTGCTAACATTGGTGCCTCTTTTGATGTTAAACCTATTACTTCAAAATCATTCTTAACCGAATCCAGGTACCTTCTCCTCGGCCTGCCCCGACTCCTCCTACCCTCTACTGCTGAATCCATGAGTCTCTTGGGTAACCTTGCTTCTCCCATGCGTGTAACATGACCCTACCATCTAAGCCTGTTAGCCCTGACTGCTACATCTATAGAGTTCATTCCCAGTTTTTCTCTGATTTCCTCATTGTGGACACCCTCCTGCCATTGTTCCCATCTACTAGTACCTGCAATCATCCTAGCTACTTTCATATCCGTAACCTCAACCTTGTTGATAAGGTAACCTGAATCCACCCAGCTTTCGCTCCCATACAACAAAGTTGGTCGAAAGATCGAACGGTGCACAGATAACTTAGTCTTGGTACTGACTTCCTTCTTGCAGAAGAGAGTAGATCGTAGCTGAGCGCTCACTGCATTAGCTTTGCTACACCTCGCTTCCAGTTCTTTCACTATGCTGCCATCCTGTGAGAATATGCATCCTAAGTACTTGAAACCGTCCACCTGTTCTAACTTTGTTCCTCCTATTTGGCACTCAATCCGTTTATATTTCTTTCCCACTGACATTACTTTCGTTTTGGAGATGCTAATCTTCATACCATAGTCCTTACATTTCTGATCTAGCTCTGAAATATTACTTTGCAAACTTTCAATCGAATCTGCCATCACAACTAAGTCATCCACATATGCAAGACTGCTTATTTTGTGTTCACATATCTTAATCTCGCCCACCCAGTCTATTGTTTTCAACATATGATCCATAAATAATATGAACAACAGTGGAGACAGGTTGCAGCCTTGTCTTACCCATGAAACTACTCTGAACCATGAACTCAATTTACCGTCAACTCTAACTGCTGCCTGACTATCCATGTAAAGACCTTTAATTGCTTGCAAAAGTTTGCCCTCTATTCCATAATCTTGTAGAACAGACAATAACTTCCTCCTAGGAACCCGGTCATATGCCTTTTCTAGATCTATAAAGCATAGATACAATTCCCTGTTCCACTCATAAGACTTCTCCATTATTTGCCGTAAGCTAAAGATCTGGTCCTGACAACCTCTAAGAGGCCTAAACCCACACTGATTTTCATCCAATTGGTCCTCAACTAATACTCGCACTTTCCTTTCAACAATACCTGAGAAGATTTTACCCACAACGCTGATTAAAGAGATACCTCTGTAGTTGTTACAATCTTTTCTGTTTCTATGTTTAAAGATTGGTGTGATTACTGCTTTTGTCCAGTCTGATGGAACCTGTCCCGACTCCCAGGCCATTTCAGTTATCCTGTGTAGCCATTTAAGACCTGACTTTCCACTGTATTTGATGAGTTCCGACTTAATTTCATCCACCCCAGCCGCTTTATTGCACTGCAATCTATTGACCATTTTTTCCACTTCCTCAAATGTGATCCTATTTCCATCATCATTCCTATCCCATTCTACCTCGAAATCTGAAACATTACTGATCGTATTTTCACCTACATTGAGCAACTCTTCAAAATATTCCCTCCATCTGCCCAAGGCATCCACAGGATTCACCAGCAGTTTTCCTGACCTGTCCAAAATGCTTGTCATTTCCTTCTTACCTCCCTTTCTAAGACTGCTAATTACACTCCAGAATGGTTTTCCAGCAGCTTGACCCATAGTCTCCAACCTGTTTCCAAAGTCTTCCCACGATTTCTTCTTGGATGCTGCAATTATCTGTTTGGCTTTGTTTCTTTCTTCAACATAACTTTCTCTGTCTACCTGGGTTCTGGTATGTAGCCATTTTTGATACGCCTTCTTTTTCCTTTTACAGGCTGCCTTGACTGTATCATTCCACCAAGCTGTTTACTTCATCCTACTTTTACATATTACTGTTCCAAGGCATTCTTTAGCCACTTCTAGTACTGTGTCCCTGTACCTTGTCCATTCCTTTTCCAATGACTGTAATTGACTACATTCAACTAACTGGTACCTTTCTGAGATCGCTGTTACGTACTTGTGCCTGATTTCCTTATCCTGAAGTTTCTCCACTCTTATCCTCCTACATATGGACCTGACCTCTTGCACTTTTGGCCTCACAATCCCAATTTCACTGCAGATTAAATAATGATCAGTGTCATCAAAGAATCCCCTGAATACACGTGTGTCCCTCACAGCCTTCCTGAATTCCTGATCTGTTATTATATACTCAATGACAGATCTGGTTCCCCTGCCTTCCCAAGTATACCGGTGAATGTTCTTATGTTTAAAAAGGGAGTTTGTGATTACTAAGCCCATACTGGCACAGAAATCCAAGAGTTGTTTCCCGTTCCTGTTGGCCTCCATATCCTCTCCAAATTTACCCATAACCTTTTCATACCCTTCTGTTCGATTTCCAATCGTGGCGTTAAAATCACCCATGAGCAGAACACTGTCCTTGTCCTTTACTCCAACAACTACATCACTGAGTGCCTCATAAAAACTATCCATCTTATCTTGATCTGTCCCTTCACAATGCGAATATACTGACACAATCCTAATTTTCTTGCTAGACACTGTCAAATCTATCCACATCAGTCGTTCGTTTACATACCTTATTGCAACTATGCTGGGTTCCATTTCTTTCCTGATGTAAAGCCCTACACCCCATTGTGCTATTCCTGCTTTGACTCCTGACAGGTAGACCTTGTATTCTCCCACTTCCTCTTCTTTCTCACCCCTTATCCCGATGTCACTAACAGCTAAAACGTCCAGCCCCATCTTACTTGCAGCCTCTGCCAGCTCTACCTTCTTCCCAGAGTAGCCCCCATTGATATTAATAGCTCCCCATCTCATTACCATTTGTTTGCCGAGTCGTATCTTAGGAGTCCCTGGTTTGTCAGTTAGAGGTGGGACTCCATCACCTCCAAAGGTCCGAGGCATTTTGCTCTGATTGTTGCCAGCATCATATTTAAAGTACCAGGGAAGCAGGTTGCTAGCCTTGCTTGCCCCGAGTCCCATTGGGTTTTACCCCTAACGGCTGAGGGACTAACCGGTGGATTTGATAGTCTTTGCCGTACGAGCACAAAGGTGACCACGACTCAGAATATGTCCGAGATGCCCAGCCTTATTCCAAAGTAGCTGGTATCCCGACTGTCGGGACCACTTACTTGGCCACTCATACGTTGCCCGTGGTTCATGAACTAGGACATGACTACAGGAACCCACACCATGAACCACCAAGATATTAGCTTACCATTATAATCATTAGTGCACATATATTCAACTATGCGATCTGTAAAAATGAATTTCAACAACAAATGGGTTATACACTTAAATGATCAGTTTTTATGCAACAAAATAATACTCCAGTGCTCTGCAAAATTAAATATTTATTCAAAAATGGTTCAAATGGCTCTGAGCACTATGGGACTCAACTGCTGCGGTCATTAGTCCCCTAGAACTTAGAACTACTTAAACCTAACTAACCTAAGGACATCACACACATCCATGCCCGAGGCAGGATTCGAACCTGCGACCGTAGCAGTCGCACGATTCCGGACTGCGCGCCTAGAACCGCGAGACCACCGCGGCCGGCTAAATATTTATTCCACATTCACAAATAAACCAAACTTGCAACTTATTAACCACTATACTTCATTACCTATCTAGTTCACTGCCCCCCAAAGATAATTAGATTACTGTATTTTCATTCACTTTTGTTTGTGTGTAAAATATTTTTCAGTATTGTCACTGGATGAGCCATACTAAACTGCAGTAACGAGTCATTATGAAAACACCTTTGATGCCTCAGGTGGGCACTCAAGTTCAGAAATAGGATCTTGTTTAAACACTTACAAATAACTTCATTAACCATAGAGCCAAAGGAAGTCTAAGGACATGAGAGTTGCATTACTTGTGAAATCAAGTTCTTCACTTTGCTACCACTCAGTGCTCTAGGATTTGGCGAGCAAGTATCAGATATAACCCTGACAGATTCATATGCTCTTGTAGAATAAAAGTTAAACATTGATGCAAAAGACTTCAAGGCTGGCCCATACTTTGTAACAACGACAGAACGTGTTGGCAAACTGATGGGACAACTCTTTATTTATACTGGATACACTATTTATCACTGAAATACTCTGTATCTATGTAGTTCTTGACATAAGTATGTAGGCCTCCAAGTCTGGTGTCAAGAATATTAAAAATCTTCTGGGTGTTGTGTCTCATCATTGTAGAAAATATAAAATACTTTAAAACCGACTTTTCAGCTATATTACAAAGATCTGTCTCAGGGCAAGAATGGTTATATCAGATGAAAGGTACCCCTATATGCTGCAAACTATCAGTGTCAATACATCATATTACTGAAACTTTATTGGCCCTAAAATGTAGTGGGCTAGTCATGACTAGGGGGGCGGGGGGGGGGGGGGGGGAGGGTATTCACGGATATCCAGCTTTTCGAAGATTGGTGCCTGTCTGAAAATCAGCATTTGCCTTCTGGTGGGCATGTTTCTTCCCTGGTGGCTTCTCATTGGGAACAGCTTAAATAATCAGCAATATAGGAACTGTCAGTGTTCTTCCGAACACATCAGGAAGAAGACATGTCCACCAGAATCCAAACTCTGATTTTAAGACGGGCGCAAGTCATCGACAAGCCAGATAGACCACAAATAGCCTCTCGTCATGACTACGTTATTAAGTTCTAGGGCAATAAGGTTCTAGAAATATGATATATTGACACCAATAGTTTGCAATAAATAGGGGAACTTTTTCTCCAGTATCACCAGTCTTACCCAGAAGAAGGCCATTGCAATATGGCTAAAACATCAGTTTTACAGTTTATATGTTTTAAGGCATTGTATATAATAATGAGGTACAAAACCCAGAAGAATTTCAATCATCTATGTAGTCCTCCTTCTGCAAAGCCTTTATCACGTGATTCAAATGACTGTTTCACTGTTTGGGGCGACAGTTTGGCTGCTGAAGAAGCTTGATATTTTTCCAAAAATGTTCAAATGTGTGTGAATTCCTAAGGGACCAAACTACTTAGGTCATCGGTCCCTAGACTTACACACTACTTAAACTAACTTATGCTAAGAACAACACACAAACCAATGCCCGAGGGAGGATTCGAACCTCCGGCGGTAGGGGCCGCGCAGTCCGTGACATGACGCCTCAAACCACGCGGCCACTACGTGCTGCGATATTTTTCCTGTTGTGCATGTTTACTTCACAGAAGTGTACAGTTTTCTCTTGATATGAACAACAGTGTCATGAGGTGGTGTACCTGGATTGAGTGGAATGTCTTTTGGCAACACTAGGAAACGAAAAGATGCATGAAGTTAACATAACATATCACAGATTTTAATGCACATAAATTTTTATTACTTTCTAGAGTAGTAGTTCCCAAAATAAAGGAAACATAACAATTAACAGAGCGCAAAGAATTTATATGATGAAAATTTTAAATGAATAATTTGTTGCCTAGTCAAAACCGCTGCATTATCTCAAACATTAAGATTTAAGTAAAATATACAATGCATCTACAGCTGCTAACAGCAAATTAAAACAAGTTTAACATCAAATTAGCCCGGTTTCGATTCGCGGCCGGGTTGGAGATTTTCTCCGCTTGTGGTCTGGGTTTTGTGTTGTCATCATCATTTCATCCTCATCACCGGCACGCAAGTCGCCCAATGTGGCGTCGACTGAAATAACACTTGCACTCGGCGCCCGAACTTACCCGGCTGGGGCCTCCAGGGCAACAATGCCATTCGATCATTTCATTTCATGTCAAATAAATAGGTATCATACACATAAACGTTACAGCCATTTATGAAAAATCTATTGCTGCTTACATCCTGTATATACGAGAGAAATTATGAAATAAATGCAAGGTTCTGATGGGAGCACGTACCGTTGAAGTTCGATGAAATTGAGTAACCGGTCACAGTGCTTTCATCCACAAGCTTTTCCATGTGCTGTCTGTCGAGAACTTACATTAATAAACGTAGAAGTCAGTTAGTGTAAACATTGAAATGAACAGTCCGTATTTAAATCGGAAGTATTATTCCAGCTAAAGCATAACAGCAGACTTTCTGCTCCTGTTTGTGCATCCGCAGGTAACACGAGTAACCTTTTTGACACAAATTTAGGTTTGTATTTCGGTGACTAACACTACAATACAAACATGGGATTCACAATTTTTTGGTCTCAGACATATGGCATAACGTCGCTGGATTCGCATTTATGGCCTTAGGGCATCTCCACAGATTATAACCTCCTTGGATAACACCGAAATCCTGCGTGCGTCACGTTTTTATCGACAATTCCTAGAGACGGATCCAGGGTTGGGTTCTGGGTGGAAGTCAAAGTTTCTTACTTTCTCCCCTCTCCCAAAATACAGGGTGTCCCAGGTGAAATGATCAGTATTCAGGGATATGACAGGAATGATCATTCGATGCAAGAAAGAAAAAAATCCAGTAAACATGAGCTTTAAAATGCATACCTTAAAGATCTATGAGCACTTGTTTATCTTCGCTACCGTGAAACACATTTTTTATACGGAACAAGTGTTCGTAGCTCTTAAGATAAGCATTTTCAAGCCCATTTTTACAAGACAATTTTTTCTTGTCAGTATTACATATTCCAAAATGTGGAAGGCAAAAAGCTTGCAGTAGAAGAAATTTGTTGTACAGTATCGAAGAGGTGCTCATAGCTCTTAAAGTATGTATTTTAGAGCCCAAGTTTTCTAGACTTCTTTGCTTCGAATGATCGTTCTTGTCATATCCTTGCTATTATGGTCACAGAGTGTCTTGACAGATGGCTTCGACCCGTTTACTGACCTAACGTAAGACCAGAACTCCCTTCGATGTCCTCTCAAGTTGGTAGCAAGAGTTTTACTTTCGCATTCGTTGAACGCTTCACGCATAGCCTTCCTTACGCTAATTTTGGCTTCGTTTAGTTTTTGTTTATCTGTGAAGCTTCGGCTACATTTAAATTTGATGTGAATCCCTCTTCGTTACCGTAGCAGCTCCAGAATACTGTTGTCAAACCAGGGCGGGTCTTTTCCGTCCCTCAGAATTCTGCTTGGTACATAGCCTACTTGTCTAAAGCGTGTTGTGCGACACTCTTCAACTTTGTCCATTGATAGTCAGAGCTGTATAGTTAATTTTCGCAATCTGAATTCTGTCTCTTGTCGCTCTTGCTAAACAGAAAGCTCTTCCTGCTTTCTTTGTGTACCTATTTACAGCTGTATTCAGTGATGTTGTAACGGCCTTATGACCGCTAAATGCTGTTCTACGCTGAGTCGAAAAGTTGGGATCTGTTTGTGACCAAAAGGTCTAAGATGTTTTCTTCACAAGTTTTATGATTAACTGCTCAAGGTAATTTTCGATAAGACAATTAGAACAATTCCACACGAATCTCTGTTCCTACTAACCGTCCTAATCACTTGCCTCTCCCAGTCCACTGCTGGTAAATTAAAATCTTCGCATAAAACTACGAGGATCGTCCACAAAGTAAGTTCCATTTCTATTTCTGTCCGCGGCAGCGCTACGATCCCAGTTCCGAGATTGCGCGGCAGTTGCTCTGACTCAAGGAGAAGATACGTACGCCATTTTCAGATCGCTGCTGCCGACGCGTGCTTTGTAGTGCTTCTTTATCATGTGAGCCGTAATTGAAAAAGCTGCCGCGTGTGAAATCAGATCTGCGATTCGTTTTCTAAATGCAAAGAAAGTCAAACCAAAGGAAATTCATAGCAAAACTGCGAGGTTTACGGACAAAATGCTATGAGTGATTCAATGGTTAGAAGATGGGCCAGACTCTTCAATGAAGGACGTGATCAAGTGCACAATGAAGAACGAAGTGGACGCCCGTCTGTGGTTACTGATGAACTGGTTCATACAACTGAAGAGAAGATTAAGCACAACCGGAAGTTTACATTTAGTGCCCTGGCTACGGAAGTTTCGCAGATCTCACAATCACCAATTCATGAAATTGTTAGTGAAAAACTGTAATTTCGAAAACTTTGCTCACGTTGGGTACCCAAAATTCTTACTGAACAACACAAAAAACAACGGAAGGGCAGTGCACTTCAGTTTTGGACACGCTACAATGAAGAAGGCGATGGTTTTCTTTCTCGGATAGTCACGGAAGATGAAACTTGGGTGTCATACGACACCCCTGAACAAAACGGCAATCAATGGAATGGAGGCACACTTCATCCCCAGCGAAGGTTGGGCCTAAGCAAATCTTGACACCTCGAAAAGTCACGATCAGCGTTTTTTGGGACAGAAAAGGCATTTTGCTGATTGATTTCTTACCACAAGGCCAAACAATCAATCCACGTGGTTACTGCGAGACCATTAAGAAATTGCTCCGCGCGGCGGCATTTTCAATTACGGCTGACATTATAAGAAAGTAACTGCCGCGCATGCTCGGAACTGCGATCGTAGCGCTGCCGCGGATAGAAATGGAAACGGAACTTACTTCGCAGACGACCGTCGTATAACACACCAGGAAATTTATGCGAAATATTCCCCAAGACTCCCCTCAACTATTCCGCCACCACTGTTACTGAGGGAACAGGTCTATAAAATCATCCGATGTCATGTTTGATCCACCTTCAACACTTAACTTCATCGAAATTATTTGGCATTCAGAGAATATACTAACTTCAATAGATATTTTCGTATTTCTTATTGCTATAAATACACCTTCACCTCCCGCTTTTAACCTATCTTCGCGATAAACATTCGAGTCGGAGTTTATAATTTCGTTGCTATTAACCTCTGGTTTCAGCCAGGTTTCTGTCCCAAGCACTATGTGGCCGTTGTTGTCGTTTATAAGCGAGATTAGTTGCGAGACATTTCCATAGACACTCCTGCAGTTAACTAATTCTGTATTGACACACTTTTTGTGTGATCTGCTACGACGTATGCTTCTCTGTGTGGACACAGAAGTCATCTTATCGGACCTGTGGAGGAACTTCTCTAACCTAAAAACCCGCATGTGCGCGCCACACGTACTCTGCTACCTTAGTACCGCTTCGTACGTGTAGAGCACGATGTGTTTCAGGCTTTTCCGCCTACAATCAGGAAAGTCAGTGTTTTGTTACTTTTTTCCTTAGAGACGGATCTTCCACTTTCCGCCTTGCCTTACGCAACATCCAGTAGTTTTCCAGTTCTACCTTTGGGCTCGAGAGCCGTGAAGTATTTGTTGTTGACACGAGATACAGCGAGCCTAGTGAGCCTATGAATAGGAGCCTTTACCTGCATCGAATGTTCTCTGCAGCATGTCAGTTCGCAAGCGCAACCATATGGGTCCTCAAGTGAGCAGCTGAAAAGTGTCCTGCGTCAAACACAGCTTGTAGGCTCTAGAATTGCGTGCCATTTCTAAACTGTTTTCATGCTAGTTTTTTTTACCAAAAAGGCGTCTAAGAAACTTGTAATTTGATATAAAAATATCAATACTTTTACTAAAATATTTTTCGTGGAAGGGGGGGGGGGGGCTGTTTCTGTAGTTTCATTAAGCGTGACCTCGTGGCTAAATGAATAAATGTCAGAGTACATATCTTTACGCTACTGACGTTCTGTAAGTCAACAAAAAGACGCCCCACAGTGGTCTGTTCTTCGACATCTGAGAATGGCTTTATTCAAACGTTGTCAGTACGCGAAATGAAGAGCTACTAAAAATGATTCATTTGCTTTCAAAGTTCTATATTTTCTAAAATATTGCATGTGCAGATATGATTGATACATGAATAGAATCAGAACCTCGCCTAGCTTGCATTTTGCCCACCAGTTGGCGTTACGAGTGCGGCGCCTTGACAAAATGGCGATAAAACAAGATGATGAAGATTTCGCCTCCAAGCTGGTATTCAGCGACGAAGCAGCCTTCCATTTATGTGGGAAGGTTAATCGCAACAACGTGAGAGTGTGGGCCACTGCAAATCCTCATGATACTGTGCGAATAAACGAGATTCGCTGAAGGTTAACGTTTTCTGTGCAGTTTCACAGACGAAGCTGTGTAGGCCGTTTTTCTTCTGTGAGAAGTGTGTGGCGGTTGTCTGTTACTGCTGTGGTCGTTTCCACAGCTGATTGCTGATTCCGAGAATTTCATCTTCCAACAAGGAGGGACACCTCCACATTGGAGCATCGATGTTCGTCGATACATAAACGACGAACTTCCACATCACTGGATTGGGAGTAGTTGCGAAGATGACGTTCTGTTCTGTTGGCCTCAGGTCACCTGACCTACACATTGTGACTTTTTCCTTTGTGGCTAGATTAAGGATCGTGTTTGCGTACCCAACTGCGAACAACACTGGAACAACTCGAAGAACGCATCAGCGCTGCTGTGATAACCATTTACTGGATGTTGTTACAAAAGGTATGGAACGAACTTGAATGCCTCATGGATATGTGTCGTGTGACCAGAGGGGTGCTCATAGAAAATTTGTAGAGTGCAAAATACAAACACGGGACTGATGACCTTCGCTGTTTACTCCCCCTTAAACATCCCAACAACCACCACCACCATATTTGTACGTGTAATACATTGGATAATATAGAGCTTTGAAAACGGATGAATCTACATCTACATATACATGGATACTCTGCAAATCACATTTAAGTGCCTGGCAGAGGGTTGATCGAACCACCTTCACAATTCTCTATTATTCCATTCTCATACAGCGCGTAAAGAATGAACACCTATATCTTTCCGTACGAGCTCTGATTTCCCTTCTTTTATCGTGGTGATCATTTCTACCTATGTGGGTCAGTGTCAACAAAATATTTTCACATTCGGAGGAGAAAGTTGGTGATTGGAATTTCGTGAGAAGATTCTGTCGCAAAGAAAAGTGCCTTTCTTTTAATAATGTCCAACCCAAATCCTGTATCATTTCTGTGACACTCTCTCCGATATTTCGCGATAATACAAAACGTGCTGCCCTTCTTTGGACTTTTTCGATGTACTCCTTCAGTTCTATCTGCAGTATTCTAAAAAGAGGACGGACAAGCGTAGTGTAGACAGTCTCATTAGTAGATCTGTTGCATGTGAATGACCTCACACTTTTCGTTATTAAGGGTCAACTGCCAATTTTTTCACCATTCAGATATCTTTTCTAAATCGTTTTGCAATTTGTTTTGATCTTCTGATGACTGTATTAGTCGATAAACGACAGCGTCATCTGCAAACAACCTAAGACAGCTGATTGTCTCCCAAATATAAATGAGGAACAGCAAAGGGCCTATAGCACTACCTTGGGGAACGCCAGAAATCGCTTTCGTTTTACTCGATGACTTTCCGTCAATTACTACGAACTGTGACCTCTCTGACAGGAAATCACAAATCCAGTCACATAACTGAGACGATATTCCATAAGCACGTAATTTCACTACAATTCGCTTGTGTGGTACAGTGTCAAAAGCCTTGCGGAAATCCAGAAATACGGAATCATTCATATTAGTCCCCGTATGTTTCATAACTTACGTAGTGACTTCGGAAATTAAGTTATGCGAGTCGTTCCACGCTAGGATCATTGCACAACAAGAGTGGCGCATTGTCAGAAAAGAGTATATGTTCTGGGCTTCCTGTAGACACGGTTCTGGAGTGGAACGAGTAACATGTGCAGCACAGTGCGCGAGTGATATGGTGAGGCAACTGGAAACGTACTCCAAAGTTGAAGTACGAGCGACAGCACGATTCTTCCGTGTAGAACGCTGGAGGCGCACAGAGATCCACCTTGAAAATCTGGCAGTATATGGACCAAATGCATTGTCGATTCCAAATATAGTGAAATGTTGCCAACAATTTGACCTTGTCTGCACAGATGTGGATTATACTGATTCGGAAGACCAGATCTTACAACATGCGACTTCTACCTTTTCGGCAAGCTGAAACACTTCGGGAGAAAAGACACTTCCCAACGACGAGGATGTTCACACAACGGTTGTTTAATGGCTCCATGACCAACGAGCGGATTTCTGTCTTCGAGCAATTGAACGATTGTTAGTACGTCCCGACGGTTGTGTACAGAGACTTGATATGGGCTTGAATCTTAAGTAAACCGAGATCAAATAAGGATCGGACCATAAAGACATCCCATAATGAATAAATTGAAAGTATTTTTTAAAAAAAAATAGTTAAAACACATCTAAAAACGTTGAGAATCAGGAAAGTACAGCAAATTTGGGAAAAACAAATATTATAATAAAAAATAATGACACAATAAAAGTATTTATTCATAATGCTTTGAAGCAATAAAAAAACCCAAGGAACTGCTTAAAAATATGCGCCCAAGCCGGTTTCTAGTGTGCTATCTATTACAACATTAATTCAAAATAGAGTATTAAATAGGTAAATTTACATTATTTAAAAGAGAAGCTATACAGTCAAATAATTTGCTTCAATTTATTGCATCACGGATCTTTTAACCTAATACATGTGATTTCAGTTCATAGTCTCGAGCTGCAATGTAGTAAAGTGTTTAACTGTCACGTGCTAACTTTTTAACACGCTTACATTAAGCGAATGATATAACGCTTTATTAGCTTTCAATTACTCGTATGCTAGGTTTTAATCAACATTTAAACGAGCTACAGACAGGGGTTCTACATACGAGGTCAACTTGTGAACATGCGCAGGGACCTCTTGCACGCTTCCGCGTTGGCGGTCTCCACTCCCCGAAATCGGAACCCGAGTGCAGCTCACTTACCTTGTGTACCGCCAACTGGCGTCCAGCTGCCAGCTTCGTCCCAAGGGCACTGAAAAGTTCAGTCAGTTTCCACTAGTCCGCCCCCGGTAGCTGAGTGGTCGCCGGCACGGTAGCTCAGCGTGTTCGGTCAGAGGGTTAGCTACCTTCTGTAATAAACTGAGTGAATAAATCAACGAAGAACCTTAACGGGTGTCATCGGACGTCCGACCCGAACAAATTCAACGAACAATATAGAGCAAAATGAGATTAAAAAAAAGTGGTCAGCGCGACAGAATGTCAATCCTAAGGGTCCGGGTTCGATTCCCGGCTGGATCGGAGATTTTCTCCGCTTCAGGACTGGGTGTGGTGTTGTCCTAATCAACATCATTTTATCCCCATCGACGGGCAAGTCGCCGAAGTGGCGTCAAATCGAAAGACTTGCACGCGGCGAACGGTCTACGCGACGGGAGGCCCTACCTAGTCACACGACATTTACATTTTAGTTTCCGCTATTCCATCGATCCATGACGCCACCATCAGCTCTTAATAAAACAGAATAATTTATCTGTCTTTTAATTACCCCCTTGACATGTAATTTTATTTTTATACTCGATTGGCCTTTTAGAGTGCGATCCAGCGTGTGACCGTCTTTTCACAAGTTCATGGTAAACAGTTTGTATGGTTTTGTAAGCTTCTATGAATGCTAGCACTCCTACTTTGTGTGTGAGGCCTACCGATAGACCGATCAATTTCTTGGCAGGCTACAGACGTCCCGACCGACCGCACTCTGTGATTACAGCGCCGCCCTGTTGTTGCGATTTAGCTTACGTTCATTGTTTATGTTCTACAAGATCGCGCTCGGTTTTACACAGAAACAAGAAGGGTGGCTTGCCTTCGCTGTTTTAGAGGTAACAAGGCCAAAAATGGCCGAGAGAAAGCTGTGAACAAAAGAAAAATGGCTAATGCGAAGAAAGAAATGTACCCACGTTCTGTTACTTAGGCAGCTGGGAGCCGATGATTTGCTTAATTATCTAACAGTGGATGCAACATGCATTGCAGCGCTGCTGAACATCATCAAACCATTCTTAACGATAAAGATTACAGTCACGAGAGAGGCTGTAAGCTCCAAGGAGAGGCTGTTAGCTACATTACGATTTCTAGTTAGCGGCAGAAATTAAGAGCACCTCAACTTCAGTACTGTTGTATCCCCGCTATTGTCAAGTATAATGATTCCTGAAACCTGCAGCGTGCTTTATGGTTGACAGAGGACATACAAAATGATAAAGAAAAATAAACGAAACAACAGATGTCCACGTAAACGTTATTAATTTATAAATGTAGCGCAAAAGATGATCTTTAGTTTAAGAAACCCATTTCAAACTTGAATAAGAAACATTACACATGGTGATGGCACAGATAACCTAATAAATAGGACTAAAGAGACCTAAGAAATAAAACATTTAGCAGTTGTTAGAGCCGTAAAATAAATCCCACATTTTGCCCTTCGTATCAGAGGGCTTGGATGTCGACTGGTCTCTTTTTTTTTTTAACACTTATACCCATGAAGCAAGTGTGTTCATTGAATTAACGCCCATTAAATGTCGATATTTCAGTCTTTAGACTTCATTTCCGGTCAGTATCGAAAATGAAACCTAAAAATGGAAACACAGGAGATCAAAATGGCTCTAAGCACTATGGGACTTAAATGGTTCAAATGGCTCTGAGCACTATGGGACTCAACTGCTGAGGTCATTAGTCCCCTAGAACTTAGAACTAGTTAAACCTAACTAACCTAAGGACATCACAAACATCCATGCCCGAGGCAGGATTCGAACCTGCGACCGTAGCGGTCTTGCGGTTCCAGACTGTAGCGCCTTTAACCGCACGGCCACTTCGGCCGGCACTATGGGACTTATCTTCTGAGGTCATCAAAATGGTTCAAATGACTCTGAGCACTATGAGACTCAACTGCTGTGGTCATCAGTCCCCTAGAACTTAGAACTACTTAAACCTAACTAACCTAAGGACACCACACACATCCATGCCCGAGGCAGGATTCGAACCTGCGACCGTAGTGGTCGCGCGCTTCCAGACTGTAGCGCCTAGAACCGCTCGCCCACCCCGGCCGGCACACAGGAGATCGACGGACTTACATTCTCTCTACATGTCACACGAAATATTATGGATTTATTAAAAAAATTAAAAATGCTTCATTTATTGCACCTATATTGCTATTCTCCTCGCATGACGTGCCCCACAAACATCTGCGATAATTAAATATCTCCAGAAACTCTGTCCTTAGAGTTTCGTCCGCCTCGGCGTAGTGACAGAAGACGAACTTTTGTCGGGTGGTTTGCACGACAGCGCTACACACGGCACAATCTGTTGGATTGAGGTGGGAGTGGAGGGGGGGGGGGGAAGGGGGTTCGGTTCTCAGCTGTCGGATGGTCCTACCCGCCCGATATCCCACGGAAAGTTCGTCGGTCGGTCGGTCGGTCGGTCGGTCGGTGCGTGTGTAAGGCCCTATAGGCGTCTCCAGTTCACTTCAATTTATTAGTTTGTCGGTTGCTATTAATCGCATATTTTATGTAAGATTTGCGAAGTTTCAGTCTATTTGTTGTTATTCCTCGCATATATTACACTTTTCACTAGGTGGGAAGACTGCATTAATCATTGTTCCAGATTTCTACCATCGTTCGAATTACCAGCCAACAGAACTAAGAGTCTCAAGTCTGATTACAAATGAATGTCTATGGACAAAAAGTTAGATGAAATGCATAGTCATAAGATCGTATCTCGCCTTCACGTGAGACTGTCACTAGCCCGCATCCTGTGTCCAGTGCGCAGCTGCCGTGCGCCTCATCCTTCTTGTTCATCTCTAGACGGACTTATAATCGCCCGAAAACGGTCGTAATTAAACAAATAAATATTTTACAAATGAAGCGGTCTATTATCCGATTCCGCAATGCGTAGGGTTGGATAAACGAGGATTGTTGAAAACGATTTCATAGAGTATTGCAAACATTTCAGAATGGTCAGACATAGGTGTTAAAAGACGGAACTGGCTCTCTGACAAATTTCAGTGACGCTGCCTGCGGTATGATTTCTGATTACAAAAATACCTTCATTTGTTCGTCTGCAGACAATGACGACAGTCGTGATGGATTAGTTGACGAAGTAGGCCCTCAATCTGTAGGCACGTACAAAGGCCAAAACACAGCTGGACAGACGAATGGTTTATTTGGAACGCGCCAGGTGGAAACAACTGAGGCATTCTCTGAATCAACGATTTACCTGAAATATACTGAGATGGGGATACAGAGCACCAAACGCTTTAAATAGTGTTGTTATTCATTTGAAACTCTCGTACGTAGACTAAATTTCAGTCAAATATAAGGGGCGCCCAAAAAGATTGCGTCAGAGGGCGTTGCTGCAGCCTATATTCAATCCTGCGTGGCTCTGATGCGGGTATATAAGCACCGACATGTAGGTAATGGGTCAGTGTGGCATTCAAACGGAAACATTTTGACGGTCCCTTCTACAGGATGAACGTCAATAAAACCGACAAACTGCAGGGATGGACTGCTGACTAGAAATCGAAGGAAAAAGGTCCTATGAACATGTGTCCGGAAATGCATCGTAGGCACAGAGGGCGCAGACGAATGAAAGTTCAACTGACCACGTCCCGTGTATTCGTTGTGTGTTGCAGGCTGTGTGATTGACGCAGCTTACTATACGCAGCAGAATGGTCCGGTTTTCCTGTCAGGAACAGACCGAGATAGTGTTAGTGTACGGCCAAGCAGATGGAAACGGTCGAGCGACAACACGGCTATACCAAAACAAGAACCCTCACCAAACACCAAGCACATCACACTGCATTTCAAGCCCTTCCTGGGAGTCTGTGTAATCATGGGTCTTTTCAGATAGACGAAGATGCAGGGAAGCGGCGGTCTGTGCGTACACCAGATCTGGAGGACCGTGTTCTACAGGATATTGATACGAACCCTAGTACAAGCTCCAGGCAAGTCACCCACCAACATGGTGTAGGCCAAAGTACGATTATTTGTATCCTATCCTGCATATCAACCGCAACTATTCCTATCACGCGAAACGAGTGGAAGGATTATCAGCAGCGGATTTCCCTCTAGGGGAAGGGTTTTATCGATGGTTTTTGCACCAGAACACCACAGTTATGGGATTACTGTCATCAGCCCTCTTTACCGACGTGTGAACGCTTGCAATGCATCCCATAAAGGCCACTCTGAACATCCATTATGACGTGCAAGCTGTTTAGCTCTGTACTGTGCTCCGGGACGATTTGTAGTCGTTGGACACACACCGTCCATTTGCAGACACAAGTTAATAGGACCTTTTTTCCTCCATTTCCAGTCAGGAATCCACACCTGTAGTTTTTCGGGTTTATTAATGTTCACTCTCTACAAACGAATTATTGTGGTTTCAGAATATATTAAGTGATATTGTAATATGTAAGAATTACTGTCTGATTTGGAGTTCATTTAAGTCGTTCTTCCAGAGAACGCCTCAATTTCAGCCAAACTAATGCTGATGAAAAGCCTGCGTCATCATGCTGCTCATAAATTATACACATATCTGGCTAGAATGTAACTTCCTGATTACTTCGGAGTACAAAACACGCTGTAATTGGTTCAAATGGCTCTGAGCACTATGGGACTTAACATCTGAGGTCATCAGTCCCCTAGAACTTAGAACTACTTAAACCGAACTAGCCTAAGGACGACACACACATCCATGCCCGAGGCAGGATTCGAACCTTTCCAGACTGAAGCACGTAGAACCGCTCGGCCACTCTGGCCGGCGCTGTAATTTTTTTCAGCATTTGGTCAAAACTTATTTGAAAATAATTTTTTTTTCTGGATACATTTGCGTTTTTTTATGTTCGGCATTGAGTAAATATATATATTTTTTATCCAGACCTGTTTCGTTGACGTTACAGCATCTTTTGTAGGTTGTTTATTTGCTTTCTAACAAGTAACAGGAAAAATTATACCTGTAGAATTTCAGATTTTAAGTAAAGTACTCATAAAATGAAAATAAATTCTATACTTTGCTAACATATATTATGGTTTCTGCAGATTTCTGTTTTTTTTTACTATAGCTGTTATTCTTTTACAGTTTGTCATTTGCAACTATAGAGCACTTAATACAGAAAAGACACACACAGGCACACATTCGTTTACATAGAGTAAAATAATGTAAAGCACAAGAGTTTAACGTTCCAGGCGTAATTTGCGAGTAAATAAGTTTTTATATACACTCCTGGAAATGGAAAAAAGAACACATGGACACCGGTGTGTCAGACCCACCATACTTGCTCCGGACACTGCGAGAGGGCTGTACAAGCAATGATCACACGCACGGCACAGCGGACACACCAGGAACCGCGGTGTTGGCCGTCGAATGGCGCTAGCTGCGCAGCATTTGTGCACCGCCGCCGTCAGTGTCAGCCAGTTTGCCGTGGCATACGGAGCTCCATCGCAGTCTTTTAACACTGGTAGCATGCCGCGACAGCGTGGACGTGAACCGTATGTGCAGCTGACGGACTTTGAGCGAGGGCGTATAGTGGGCATGCGGGAGGCCGGGTGGACGTACCGCCGAATTGCTCAACACGTGGGGCGTGAGGTCTCCATAGTACATCGATGTTGTCGCCAGTGGTCGGCGGAAGGTGCACGTGCCCGTCGACCTGGGACCGGACCGCAGCGACGCACGGATGCACGCCAAGACCGTAGGATCCTACGCAGTGCCGTAGGGGACCGCACCGCCACTTCCCAGCAAATTAGGGACACTGTTGCTCCTGGGGTATCGGCGAGGACCATTCGCAACCGTCTCCATGAAGCTGGGCTACGGTCCCGCACACCGTTAGGCCGTCTTCCGCTCACGCCCCAACATCGTGCAGCCCGCCTCCAGTGGTGTCGCGACAGGCGTGAATGGAGGGACGAATGGAGACGTGTCGTCTTCAGCGATGAGAGTCGCTTCTGCCTTGGTGCCAATGATGGTCGTATGCGTGTTTGGCGCCGTGCAGGTGAGCGCCACAATCAGGACTGCATACGACCGAGGCACACAGGGCCAACACCCGGCATCATGGTGTGGGGAGCGATCTCCTACACTGGCCGTGCACCACTGGTGATCGTCGAGGGGACACTGAATAGTGCACGGTACATCCAAACCGTCATCGAACCCATCGTTCTACCATTCCTAGACCGGCAAGGGAACTTGCTGTTCCAACAGGACAATGCACGTCCGCATGTATCCCGTGCCACCCAACGTGCTCTAGAAGGTGTAAGTCAACTACCCTGGCCAGCAAGATCTCCGGATCTGTCCCCCATTGAGCATGTTTGGGACTGGATGAAGCGTCGTCTCACGCGGTCTGCACGTCCAGCACGAACGCTGGTCCAACTGAGGCGCCAGGTGGAAATGGCATGGCAAGCCGTTCCACAGGACTACATCCAGCATCTCTACGATCGTCTCCATGGGAGAATAGCAGCCTGCATTGCTGCGAAAGGTGGATATACACTGTACTAGTGCCGACATTGTGCATGCTCTGTTGCCTGTGTCTATGTGCCTGTGGTTCTGTCAGTGTGATCATGTGATGTATCTGACCCCAGGAATGTGTCAATAAAGTTTCCCCTTCCTGGGACAATGAATTCACGGTGTTCTTATTTCAATTTCCAGGAGTGTATTAAGTTCTCTATGGCTGTATGTGATAAGCAATAAAAGGATAACAGTCATACAGTCAAGTACGGAAAGCTACAGAATTCAGAGCACATGTTAACACGGGATAAAAAATATTTTGTTTTCATTTTGTGAATACTTCACTTAAAAACTTAAATTCTGTATGTAGACAGTAAAAAGCAGTTCTTCCTCTTATTTGACAGAAAGCAAATCAAAAACCCGCTGAAGATACTGTAACTTCAGCGAAACATGTCTGGGTAAAAAAGAAGAAAAGCTGTGTTTCCTCAAGGCAGAACCTTTCCAAAACCAAATTTACTTGTAAGCAAACACGGACGCGAGATCGAGCTTTAATCTCAAGACGAATTATGTGGAAATAGTTTGTGTGTTTACGTGAAAATGAATTATGGTATTAACTCATCTCATGATAATTTTGTTCTAAAGAGGCGAATTACCCGGATTTTTTATTCTCCGGATTACACATGGCTCCGCGCAGCCCGGATAAACTAGGCTCCACTGTACTTAAATTGATGAAACAGTATTTTATTATTCAAGTGTTCTACGGAAGTGAAATAGCACATTTGTAAACATATGACTACATACTGCTGATACTGTCCCGCAGTTCATCAGTGCTGCGGGCCCCGCACGACCTTAAAAACGGGCCAAGCATCGGTTCATCCACGTGCTGCCTCTGGCACATTCTACATTTTAGGGGGAAACTTAACCGTCAGCAGCTCACTTGTGCTGTTTTAGTGATCCTGTTTTAGGGTTCTTTCCCTAATTTAATGTTCAACCACAGTGATCTTTGTAGTATGAATGTCGACCACTGAAACATTCCTTTCGTCCTTGTCGGAGCTTCCGTAGCGTCGCGCGGTGTCATATTCGCGATCGCGGCCTGAAACCACATACTCTCAGTGGTGTGCAGCGCGTGAGAAATGTCACGTGAAGTAGGGGAGACCAAGGCATGTATACACAGATTTCATTCTGGAATTTTTTAAATTTTTTGATTAGATTTATCGCGTTCAAAATTGTTTAGTCTTATAAAATGTTATCAAAGTATAAAAATCGGCTCTGAGCACTATGGGACTTAACATCTGTGGTCATCAGTCCCCTAGAACTTAGAACTACTTAAACCTAACTAACCTAAGGACATCATAAACATCCATGCCCGAGGCAGGATTCGAACCTGCGATCGTAGCAGTCACGCGGCTCTGGACTGCGCGCCTAGAACCGCTAGACCACCGCGGCCGGCTATCAAAGTACAGCTTGGTATATACATACTTCTAACTCAACATTGCATTTAAGAGTGCAAATTAATTTTATATAGTCAAACGTCGAGTGCGTATACGTTTCCGAGGTAAGGAGCAACTTTGTAAGCTCCTATCGGTTGGTTGGCTGGTTGGTCTGTAGGTTAAAGGAAGTAAACTGCAAAGTTATCAGTCACGCACTTATGAGGGCGCATGTCGTAGACCATAATAATGAGTAAACAAAACACACTACTAAACTTCTCACAATACGTTTTGTTGGCAGTAAACAGAACTACAGTTAAAATAGTAAAACAAAACAATTTATCAGCTAGTAAACAAAGTTTTTGGTGAATTTCCACCTGTTATCATAGTATGGCCTACATATATGTCTGAATGTTAATTAAACGCCTATTCATCGTCAAATTATGTGTTTCCTGTGGCACAATCATCGCGAGCTATCCTTTTATTCTAAGGCACTGGTCGTATTCTTAATTTCTTTATGATTGGTTGTATCGTTCCAAGCAGTAAATACAAAGGTAATTTTCATCCTCTTCATCAGACTGCTGCAGATTATAAGGGAAAGGAAGAAGAACTGGATATGACATTCGTTAAGACAGGAGTGTTTGCAAACAGATGCTTTGGAAGGTGTAGTTTGTGAGAGGAGATTGAGAGGAAGGAGGAGATGGAAGATGATAGACGACGTTAAGAGAAGCGGATATTACACAGACCTGAAAATGATGTCAGGAGACAGGGGAGCATGGAGAGTTACAATGTGAAAACCTGCCTTTAGGCAGAACACTAGTGATGACATCAGAAGCAGAATTATACACAATTTTCCTTGTTCTCGCTTCTAGCAATTTCTTGCCCTTATTAGTCTTCTTCTCATATAATTAATTCTTTCCTCTTGAGATTCATTAGATGCAGATAGCTTTTTTTTTTAGCAATTTCTACTTTTTATTTTCCTGTGCCTCAATTTTTTTAGATTGCGTTTCCAACTGCTGTTGTGTTAAAGTTTCCTTGAGTTGCATATGAGCTAGTATGGCATTCTTAACAGAACTGCGTAAATGTGTCCCATCGCCATACTTCAATTAGTTTCGAATGTACAATAGTAACTTTCAGGCTTTTAAATTATACAAAGCAGAATAATCTCATGTGAACGAATACATATTGATCTATCCTCAATTCTAAGAGGTATGCTCCCTATGAGTTTCGTCATTTGAATAACAAACTTTAATCGCATTGTACAAAAACACAAGTATGTTCTTCGTGCTAAAACGTTCACCCAGCTTGTACCGTGAAGTTTGTGAGAAGCCTCAGTAGGTGACGGTACTAATGTTCCATCGTCAGTAGCGCTCTAGGAAGAATGGTTCCCGAGAAAAGTACTGTGGGTAAAAGTGCTCCATGCGTTAACCTGTCTCGATCTCCTCTACCACTAAGCGATTGAGGTAATATTCATCGCCGGCCGGAGTGGCCGAGCGGTTCTAGGCGCTACAGTCTGGAACCGCGCGACCGCTACGGTCGCAGGTTCGAATCCTGCCTCGGGCATGGATGTGTGTGATGTCCTTAGGTTAGTTAGGTTTAAGTAGTTCTAAGTTATAGGGGACTCATGACCTCAGAAGTTAAGTCCCATAGTGCTCAGAGCCATTTGAACCACCAATACAAATTCAACCTTTCAATCCTATACAAATTCCATTACTTAATATAGCAATTCTTCTTCCTTCAGGGGTATGGGAACCAGCACTGGCGGTAAAAAGCCATCGTCGGCCGCAGACGAACGAATCCGAGTCGACACAGACGGAGAATCAAAATCCTCACATTTAAACTGGGCGCCAACACTGACCGCTCTTTTCCCGCGTCGCGAATCAGAGGCCCGTGGCCCGTTTGTCCGTCTACGATGACGTTATAGCCTCAACCCTTGGCGCCTTCGCTTTTCTAACGAGTCAGGTTATAAACTGGTGAGCCTGTGCAGCAACACGTCGGTAAACACCTGAAAATGACGAGCAGCTGTCTCGTCAAAATATTGTGAAGCTTCCACAAGGTTAACCGACGCGACGCCCGTGAACCAATGAAGCAGTTACTTCGTCGAGAAAGTCTTAAACAGTCTTTGGGACTCGATCTGCTAGAAAGAGCAGATAGACAGTTGTTAGCATCCCTTAGACAATGAACAGACATCATTTAGTTCCAAGTAGGATGGACGTAGAGGAATTATGGGCAAATTTTAACCTGATTATAAATAATACTCTGGAGAAGTAAGTGGATTAAAGACGGAAAAGGCCCACCGTGGTTTAACAACGAAATTCGAAAAATGCTGAGGGAGCAAATGATATTGCACTATCAGGTCAAAAGAGAACTCGCAAATGATTCAAATGGTTCAAATGGCTCTGAGCAGTATGGGACTTAACATCTGAGGTCATCAGTCCCCTACAACTTAGAACTATTTAAACCTAACTAACCAAAGGACATCACACACATACATGCCCGAGGCAGGATTCGAATCTGCGACCGGGGCAGTCGCGCGGTTCCGGACTGAAGCGCCTAGAACTGCTCGTTCACAGAGGCCGGGAACGCGTAATTGCCAAAAGAGAAAAGTTAGTAGAAATTAGTACGTCTGTAAAAAGATCGATGCACAAAGCTTACAACAATTACCACCGTCATAGCTTGGCAATAGTTCTTGCCGAGAACCACAGAAAATTTTGCTCTTATGCAAAATCACTGAGTGGGTCTAAGACATATATCCAGTCACTCGTTGACTAGCCTAGTGTGACAGTAAACAATAGCAAAAGTAAAGCCGAAGTTTTAAATTTCAGATTTCAGAAATCGTTCACGCAGGAGAATCGTACAAACATACCGTCGTTTGACCATCGCACAGACTCCCGTATGGAAGACATAGTAATAAGCATCGCTGGCGTTGAGAAGCAATAGAAAGAGTTGAAAGCAAACAAGTCGCCAGGTCCTCATGGAATCCCAATTCGGTTTTACAAAGAGTACTCTGCTGCATCGGCCCCTTACTTAGCTTGTATTTATCGTGAATCTATCGCCCAGCACAAAGTGCCAAGCGACTGGAAACAAGCGCAAGTGACACCTATATACTGGGCTATTACAAATGATTGAAGCGATTTCATAAATTCACTGTAGCTCCATTCATTGACATATGGTCACGACACACTACAGATACGTAGAAAAACTCATCAAGTTTTGTTCGGCTGAAGCCGCACTTCAGGTCTCTGCCGCCAGAGCGCTCGAGAGCGCAGTGAGACAAAATGGCAACAGGAGCCGAGAAAGCGTATGTCGTGCTTGAAATGCACTCTCATCAGTCAGTCATAACAGTGCAACGACACTTCAGGACGAAGTTCAACAAAGATCCACCAACTGCTAACTCCATTCGGCGATGGTATGCGCAGATTAAAGCTTCTGGATGCCTCTGTAAGGGGAAATCAACGGGTCGGCTTTCAGTGAGCGAAGAAACGGTTGAATGCGTGCGGGTTCGGCATTTCTTAAACAGGTGATTGGAAAACCGATGGATCGGTCGTGGTGGAGATCATGATCAGCAATTCATGTCATGGCCTCCACGCTCTCCCGACTTGACCCCATGCAATTTCTTTCTGTGGGGTAATGTGAAAGATTCAGTGTTTAAACCTCCTCTACCAAGAAACGTGTCAGAACTGCGAGCTCGCATCAACGATGCTTTCAAACTCATTGATGGGGACATGCTGCGCCGAGTGTGGGAGGAACTTGATTATCGGGTTGATGTCTGCCGAATCACTAAAGGGGCACATATCGAACATTTGTGAATGGCTAAAAAAACTTTTTGAGTTTTTGTATGTGTGTGCAAAGCATTGTGAAAATATCTCAAATAATAAAGTTATTGTAGAGCTGTGAAATCGCTTCAATCATTTGTAATAACCCTGTATAAGAAGTGTAAAGCAACGGACCCGCACGATTACAGACCAATATCTTTTAACATCGGTTTGATGCATAATCCGTGAACATACAATCAGTTCGAGATTAATAAATTTCCCTGGGACGGGAAAACTTCTGTTCTCAAATCAGTGCGGTTTTAGAAAGCATCGCTAGTGCGAATCTCAGCTTGTCCTTTTCTCACATGAGATTCTGCGAACCATGGATGAATGGTAACAGGTGGAGCCCATATCCCTAGATTTCTGTGAAATATGTGATATGTTGCCACACTGCCCACTGTTAACAAAGGTGCAAGTATACGGGACAGGTTCCCAGGTATGGGAGTGGCTCGAAGACTTCTTAAGTAACAGGACCCAGTATGTTGTACTCGACGGCGACTGTTCATCAAAGACGAGGGTATCATCAGGAATGCCCCAGGGAAATATACATAAATGATCTGGCGGAGAGGGTAAGCAGCAGACTACGGCTGTTTGATGATGATGCTGTGATGTATGGAAAGGTTTCGTCGTTGAGTGACTGTAGAAGGGTACAAGGTGACTTAGACAAAATTTCTAGTTCGCGTGATGAATGGCAGCTAGCTCTAAATGAAGACAAATGTAAGTTAATGCGGATGAGTAGGAAAAACAAACCCATAAAGTCCGAATACAGTATTAGTAGTGCGCTGTTTGGCAGAGTCACGTCGATTAAATATTTACAGTCATGCTCATAAATTACATGGTGAAAAAACGCTCTGGTGGGCGGTTTGCAGGTTTAAATCACCTCGGGGTATGACCATGCGGTGCATTTGACCCTCGGTCGTCGCACGGTAGCGCTGGCAGCGGGCCAAATACGCAGAGGTGTGTTGGTGCCTGTCAGAGTACAGTGCAGCGAATAAGTGTGCAGACGTTTTCAGACGTGCTAATGGTGACTGTATGTTGAAAATGGCTCAAAGAACACATATTGATGGCGTTATGAGGGGTAGAATACTAGGGTGACTGGAGGTTGGTCAAACACAGCAGGTCGTGGCACGGACCCTCCGTGTGCCACAAAGTGTGATCTCAAGATTATGGCAACGATAGCTGCAGACAGAAAACGTGTCCAGGCGCTACAGTACGGGACGTCCACAGTGTACAACACCACTAGAAGACCGATATCTCACCATCAGTGTCCGCAGACGGCCACGGAGTACAACAGGTAGCCTTGCTCGGGACCTTACCGCAGCCACTGGAACAGTTGTCTCGAGACACACAGTCTACAGACGACTGAAAAGATATGGTTTATTCGCCCGAGATCTTCAAGGTGCATTCCACTGACCCTTGGTCACAGGAGAGCCCGTAAAGCCTGGTGTCAAGAACACAGTACATGGTCATTGGAACAGTGGTCCTTGGTTATGTTTACGGACGAGTCCAGATATAGTCTGAACAGTGATTCTCGCCGCGTTTTCATCTGGCGTGAACCAGGACCCAGATACTAACCCCTTAATGTCCTTGAAAGGGACCTGTATGGAGGTCGTGGTTTGATGGTGTGGTGCACGTACACACCTGCATGTCTTTGACAGAGGAATTGTAACAGGTCAGGTGCATCGAGACGTCATTTTACACTAGTATGTCCCCTTTTCAGGGGTACAGTGGGTCCCACATTCCTCCTGATGGATGATAACACACGGCTCCACCGAACTGCCATCGTGGAGGAGTACCTTGAAACGGAAGATATCAAGCGAATGGAGTGGCCTGCCTGTTCTCCAGACCTAAACCCCATCGAGCACGTCTGGGATGCTCTCGGTCGACGTATTGCTGCACGTCTTCAAACCCCTAGGGCACTTCAGGAGCTCCGACCGGTACTGGTGCAAGAGTGGGAGGCTATACCTGAGCGGCTGCTCGACCACCTGATCCTGAGTATGCCAACCCGTTGTGCGCCCTGTGTACATGTGCATGGTGATCATATCCCATATTGATGTCGGGGTACATGCGCAGGAAACAGTGGCGTTTTGTAGCGCATGTGTTTCGGGACGGTTTTCTCAACTTATCGCCAATACTACGTGAACTTACAGATCTGTGTCGTGTATGTTCCTTATGTGCCTATGCTATTAGCGCCAGTTTTGTGTAGTGCCACGTTTTGTGGCATCACATTCTGCAATTATCCTTAATTTATGAGCATGAGTGTAGGTGTAACGTTGCAAGGCAGTATGAAATGGAATGAGCATAAAAGGACTGTAGTAGCAAAGGCGAATGGTCGACTTCGGTTAATTAGGAGAATTTTAGGAAAGTGTGGTTCATCTGTAAAGGAGACCGCATATAAGACACTAGTGCGATCTTCCTTACGTTTTGCTTGAGTGATTGGGATTTGCACCGGGTCGGATTAAAGAAAGATATCGAAGCACTCCAGAGGCGGGCTGCTCTACGTTTATTACCGGTAGGTTCGAACAACACGCAAGTTTTACGGAGATGTTTCGCGAACTCAAATGGGAATGCCTGGAGGGAAGGTGACGTTCTTTTCAAGGAGCACTATTGAGAAAATTTAGAGAACTGGCAGTTTCGGCTGAATGCAGAACAATTCTTCTGCCGCCAACATACATTTCGCGGTAGGACCACGAAGATAAGATTAGAGTGACGAGAGCTCGTACGGAGGTATAAATTTTTTTGGAAATTTGTGATAAGGTCGTATGGGACCAAACTGCTAAGGTCATCGGTTCCTAAGCCTACACACTACTTAATCTAACTTAAACTAATTTACGCTAAGGACAACACACACAACCATGCCCGAGGGAGGACTCGAACCTCCGACGGGGGGAGTCGCGCGGACCGTGACAGGGCGCCCTAGATCGCTCGGCTACCCCACGCGGTCACGGAGTGGAATAGAAAAGGAATGACTGCCAGTGGTACAGGGTAACCTCCACCACGCACCATGCGTTGGCTTGCGAAGTATGACCTTTGAAAAGCATATGTCCAAAAATTTCGGTACCTTTTGCAATTAATTTAAGAACTATAATACTAAAAAACTATCTTAATTTCGATAGAATCATAATTTACATGCTATAAAATCGAAGTGCGCATTCCCAAATACGAGTACTTTGCTAAGCATTACGATTTTGAACGCTGGTCTGTCAATTATGGTTGTACCAGCGTGTAAATGTGGCGTATACTGTTTCTTAAAGTCGTTTACCCCTACGTTTGGGAAGTCAGAACTCATTATCGAGATGCAGTTTCCACAATATTTCAGTCTCTAAAAAAGCTAACTTTGAAATTTGCAAATTGCTATACAAAGTGTGTTCAAAAAGTAATGGGAAATTTGTAGTTTCGCATGTAGCATTGATCCGATTCGCGCGATTGATTTATTCGTAACGTGCCTGAAAAGTATCTGCGCGGAGTTAGTCACAGTGAATGTTAAATGTGTTATCAGCTGTAAAAACGGTAACATGTGTTTTAGTGGTAGGGGGTTTTAGTGGTAGGGGGATTATATATTGCCGGCTGGTGTGGCCGAGCGGTTCTAGGCGCTACAGTCTGGAACCGCGCGACCGCTATGGTCACAGGTTCGAATCCTGCCTCGGCCATGGATGTGTGTGACGTCCTTAGGTTAGCTAGGTTTAAGTAGTTCTAAGTTCTAGGGGACTGATGACCTCAGAAGTTAAATCCCATAGTGCTCAGAGCCATTTGAACCATTTTTGAACTAAAAAAAATCATCCAAAACACGTATCCGGGTGTATAACATCAGTTCCAATGAGCTGACTGAAAGCATAAATTTTTCTAGTTTTCTAAATCTACAGTCCTTATTGGAACGTTAGTGTCTATTTTAATTCGTTGTGCCCAACTAAGATCCGCATCTCAAATTATTAATCAGTTTCTTTTTCTCCTTTTCCACTTACAATCTCTTCATTCGTTCACTATGTTTCTTCTTATGTTCTTCTGTCTATAGTGGACTTTGTCACGTAGGCTTTATTTGTGTTTGTGAATTAGCGTTGTAAGTTTCGTTCTACACTCCTGGAAATTGAAATAAGAACACCGTGAATTCATTGTCCCAGGAAGGGGAAACTTTATTGACACATTCCTGGGGTCAGATACATCACATGATCACACTGACAGAACCACAGGCACATAGACACAGGCAACAGAGCATGCACAATGTCGGCACTAGTACAGTGTATATCCACCTTTCGCAGCAATGCAGGCTGCTATTCTCCCATGGAGACGATCGTAGAGATGCTGGATGTAGTCCTGTGGAACGGCTTGCCATGCCATTTCCACCTGGCGCCTCAGTTGGACCAGCGTTCGTGCTGGACGTGCAGACCGCGTGAGACGACGCTTCATCCAGTCCCAAACATGCTCAATGGGGGACAGATCCGGAGATCTTGCTGGCCAGGGTAGTTGACTTACACCTTCTAGAGCACGTTGGGTGGCACGGGATACATGCGGACGTGCATTGTCCTGTTGGAACAGCAAGTTCCCTTGCCGGTCTAGGAATGGTAGAACGATGGGTTCGATGACGGTTTGGATGTACCGTGCACTATTCAGTGTCCCCTCGACGATCACCAGTGGTGTACGGCCAGTGTAGGAGATCGCTCCCCACACCATGATGCCGGGTGTTGGCCCTGTGTGCCTCGGTCGTATGCAGTCCTGATTGTGGCGCTCACCTGCACGGCGCCAAACACGCATACGACCATCATTGGCACCAAGGCAGAAGCGACTCTCATCGCTGAAGACGACACGTCTCCATTCGTCCCTCCATTCACGCCTGTCGCGACACCACTGGAGGCGGGCTGCACGATGTTGGGGCGTGAGCGGAAAACGGCCTAACGGTGTGCGGGACCGTAGCCCAGCTTCATGGAGACGGTTGCGAATGGTCCTCGCCGATACCCCAGGAGCAACAGTGTCCCTAATTTGCTGGGAAGTGGCGGTGCGGTCCCCTACGGCACTGCGTAGGATCCTACGGTCTTGGCGTGCATCCGTGCGTCGCTGCGGTCCGGTCCCAGGTCGACGGGCACGTGCACCTTCCGCCGACCACTGGCGACAACATCGATGTACTGTGGAGACCTCACGCCCCACGTGTTGAGCAATTCGGCGGTACGTCCACCCGGCCTCCCGCATGCCCACTATATGCCCTCGCTCAAAGTCCGTCAACTGCACATACGGTTCACGTCCACGCTGTCGCGGCATGCTACCAGTGTTAAAGACTGCGATGGAGCTCCGTATGCCACGGCAAACTGGATGACACTGACGGCGGCGGTGCACAAATGCTGCGCAGCTAGCGCCATTCGACGGCCAACACCGCGGTTCCTGGTGTGTCCGCTGTGCCGTGCGTGTGATAATTGCTTGTACAGCCCTCTCGCAGTGTCCAGAGAAAGTATGGTGGGTCTGACACACCGGTGTCAATGTGTTCTTTTTTCCATTTCCAGGAGTGTATATCGAATCATTTCTTCACGAATGCCGATTTATTTTGGGTCGTCATCGCCTTGTGTTACCCAGTTGTTGCGGAATTTTATTAATCAACCTAACTATATTTTTTGTTACCCTGCTGTCCATTATATGCAGGTGATCTTAAAACTGTATTCGCCATTTCCTGATGGTGTCTGCGAATATTTCCGTAGCTTGACAGATCTCTTGTGATTTGCTTCCATCCAGATTCTGTTTTTGTATTTTGTTAGTTAGTTTTTCTTGAGGTTTTTCTTTTTTTGTTTTTTAATGTTTTTTTTATTTATTGTATCTGCCTCCGATTATCATGGTTTCAGATGCGTAATGAGCTCCTCTAATAACTGTGAAGTGGAAATGCAAAGGAACAACCACAGCTGAATCGAGACTAGGCAAACCTCATGTACTAACTAGCAAGGATCGTGAAGCATTGCAGAGGTTGTAAAAAGTAGTATGAAGTCAGTAGAAGGAATCACCCGTGAGTTCCAAATTGCTACCAGTAGTCCAGCTAGCGCGATGTCTGTGATTAATGAATTAAGTAAAAGGGGTAGAGTGGTCTATCAGCTCCTCATAACCCACACGTCCCTGAACTCAATGAAGAGCGACGCTTTCGGTGGTGTTACGAGCGATGCCACGGACAGTACGTTTCCAGTCATGCGTGACTGGAAACGAGTGAGTTGGACTGGTGAATCACGCTATACCCTGTGGCAACTTGATGGAAGGGCTTGTGCTCTACGAATGCCTGGAGAATGTTACCTGCCATCACGTGTAGTACCAACGGTGAAGCGCAGAGGACGCGGTGTTACGGTATGGGGCTGTTTCTTGTGGTTAGAGTGTGGTCGCCTTATTGCGTTTAAGGAAACGCTAAATGCGGAAGGACATGAACATATTTCACAGCATTGTGTACTGCGTAAAGCAGAGCAACAGTTCGGAGAAGATGATTGTACCAGCACGACAATACACGCCGTCATAAAGTAGCATCTGTGAGGCAATGGTTTGTAGACAATAACATTCCTCAAATGGAAAAAAAACATGGTTCAAATGGCTCTGAGCACTATGGGACTTAACATCTGAGGTCATCAGTCCCCTAGAACTTAGAACTACTTAAACCTAACTAACCTAAAGACATCACACACATCCATGCCCGAGGCAGGATTCGAACCTGCGGCCGTAGCAGTCGCGCGGTTCCGGACTGAAGCGCCTAGAACCGCTCAGCCACCGCGGCCGGCCCTCAAATGGACGTCCTTGTCCAGATTCCCAATTTGAACCCAATGGAACACCGTTGGGATGAGTTAGAATGTCAACTTAGCTGCAGGTCCCAGCGTCGAACATCACTGCCTTCCCTGATTTCGGCTCTCGAACGGGTTGCCATTCTTCCATTGACATTCAGACACCTCATTAAAAGTGTCCCCTGCAGAATTAAAGCTGCCAGAAACAAAGGATAGAAACCCCCTATCTTAATGCCCATTAACAGGTGTCCGGATACTTTTGATCACATAGTATAAATAATTATCAGTTGCAGCGTCCGTCACTTATCCACAGAAAAGTTAAGTCCGTCCACAGGCACTATAGGGCCCATCGGTACAGACCGACCGACATTTCATCCTCCGCCAATGGCGTCATTGGTCCGCTCGCCAGGTCGTTACCAGTCTTCGTGATCTGGAGCCGCTATTACTCGGTCTTGTAGCTCGTCAGTCGGCATTACGAGGCTGAGCGTACCCCGTTACAGTCCTCCCACTAAGAAAAAAATTCCTGGCAGTACCGGGAATCGAATCCGGATCTTCCGCATGGCAGTCCGCCGCCCTGACCACTCAGCAACGGAGACGGACTAACTTACACCTACATTTCTTTTGTTATTCAATAAGTGCACAAATTGGCAGTCCTCTGCCCTGTTCCATCTACTGTTTCACCAAAGTTGCACAATACACTGCTTGACAATTACTGAGGAACAGAGACATTGTTGGACAGGAATAATCACGGGCAATGATGGACGACATGAAACACAGTACATATGTAATACAAGGAGAGTGGTACATTTATAACGAAAAATGGTACAGATTTCACCATATGAGAAAGCAGGATAACAGACATAAACAGCTTTTTTTTATGACATAAGTCAGACAATCCAACATAAAACATCGATACCTCACTTACAGCGAGGAATATGCTCTTCTCGGGCACTAACACACAGTTTGCACCTGTTATTCATGCTGGCTACGAAACAGTTGAGGTGTTTTGGGGGTATATCGTCTCACTCCTCTCTCAACGCGGTTTTCAGTTCTTTCACGGTTCGGGGATGGAATGTTCGTCGAGAAACACGTCTGCCAAGAGTATCCAAGGCATGCTTCGTAGGGTTTAGGTCTGAAGAGTACGCATGCCATTTCACACGTCCAATATCTTTACTTTCCAGTGTGTCTGACACCTCAGCGGTGCTGTTTGGGTTGTCGTTGATGTCCTTAAACAGACGGACATGGTCGAGAACAGTCTCCTTGCAATACCGCTGCGCTGTACCGGTACCCTCGCGATGTTATGCAGCGGTATACGCATTATGCCTGCCAACACCATAACGCCTACCCTTGTCGTTCATGAACATTCTGTGTTATGTAACGTGTTCTACTCTCTCCACACTAGCTGGTGGCCAGAATAAGCTGCCACACGGAAGCGGGATTCATCAGAAAACATCATTCTGGACCACTGCTACTGACCCCAGTCAACATGCTCCCTACACCAATGATCTCTTTTTCGCCGACGGCGTCTTTCAAGTGAGATTCATTTAACAGGCTTCCGACCGTGCGAACCAGCCTGATTTAATTGCCGCGAAATGGTTCTGGCAGAGACGTGTACCGTTAGCGGTTGCAAGGTCTGCAGCGATCTCCCTAGGAGTGAGATGTCTGCTCCTTTTTGCCTCTAGGGCTACGTATCGATGGTCCTGCAGTGTGGTGGCCCGTCTACAATCACTTCATGCTTTCGTATAGCATTTCCTCCATCAGTGGGATGACACTTTCGAACACGTCCACCACTGTGGCCGCAGTAGTGTCACTTTGACCTGCTTCGAGCCGTTCCACTGCTCGTTCACGATCGTAAGCACTGAAATGATGTCTTGCAGACATGTCGTGCCACACGGAATGTCGCACTAATCGGTTCGACAACTGTCTTCGTCAAACACTGAGCTGCATGAACTTTCAAAAGGATACAGACGGTTCGTGCATAGGCCTTGCTGCAATTAAGACACCCCACCCTCTACATTTCCTTTTACTATCATTGGTTAGGTGTTCTGTAGCACTTGTAGGTTGTTCCGTAGCAATTGGCAGTTGTTCCTTAGCATGTATCCGTCGCTCCTTAGCAAATGTCAAGCAGTGTACATGCTGTCGTGCAGTGCTTAGCAACTCGCTGATTCAGAGCGTAAGGAACCACGCATGGGGCATGTGTGTGTGTGTGTGTGTGTGTGTGTGTGTGTGTGTGTGTGTTGTTCTTAGCATAAGTTAGTCTAAGTAGTGTGTAAGGCTAGGGACTGATGACCTCGGCAGTTTGGTTCCTTAGGAATTTACACACATTTGAACATTTTTGAACAGCTCCAGTTTCAGAAGACAGTTAATGACCTATCTACTAAAGGGACAATAATGATTACCATTGTCCCTGTAAACAGCCGTTACCCCTGTACATCTTTCTTTCGAAACAGATCTTCCTTATTTTCCGGTATTCTTAGATGGTACAGTCTTCTTAAATTTCCTTTCCTCAGAACCCGCTATGTCAGAAAACATCTATTTTGTGCACCTATAAATTCTTTCTAAATCTGCCACTATAATTGTTTTTATTATTGTCATTATTATTGGTGGCTTCAACAGTAGTACAAGTACTGCGAGTATTAACTTTATTAGTTCGCTGTCAGTATTATCGACTCACATTGCCATTTCAGACATTCAGATCATTTTAATACTTGAAAAGTAATCGCAACTGCGAATATACACAACCATCAGTTATATAATGGAATGACGACAATGAGCATTTGTGTGAGCGTCACTCGAACCCGGATTTCCCGCTTCTCGCAAGAGATCGCTTTACCATTAGGCTATCCGAGCACGCTTCACGGCCAGATCCAAACTTCCATACGTCGTCGACCATGTGTCTACAATCTGCACTCGTACATCCGTAACGCCGCGCGGGATTAGCCGAGCGGTCCAAGGCGCTGCAGTCATAGACTGTGCGGCTGGTCCCGGTGGAGGTTCGAGTCCTCCCTTGGGCATGGGTGTGTGTGTTTGTCCTTAAGGTAATTTAGGTTAAGTAGTGTGTAAGCTTAGGGACTGATGACCTTAGCAGTTAAGTCCCATAAGATTTCACACACATTTGAACATTTTTGAACATCCGTAACTCCGTAACGTATATTCCCGTACAGAGGAGACATTTAACTTACCCGGTGTCGGCGAATAAATACGATATGACAATACCTGTGTTGTTCGGAATTACATGCAATGTTCCTTCGCAGCCATTGCATCGTAATTCTGAACAACATAGGCACTGTAATGCCGCATTTTAATTGTATTTATCATACCAAAATTGGCCTTTCTTAGTTAACTATGATTCTGAAAAGGTACTGTACGTGTGAAACCCTGGTCCGATGTAAGAGAGAGCGTGATAGCCCTAATCAGATCAGGTCAAATAAATAAAATAATCTGAACTACACGCTATGTCTACAGTGCACGCGAACGACTGCCCCGAATGCAGACGCTTTTCTAAAAGGGAAAAAGCGTAAGAAGATCGAGAGTGAGAGAGTTGATTAAAAGTCATTACGTGTGCAACGTCTGATTAAGGAGGAGGGGGAGATTAGTGTTTAAAGTACCGTCGCCAACGAGGTCATTAGAGACGAAGCACAAGCTCGGATTAGGGAAGGATGGGTAAGGAAAGCGGCCGTGCCCATCCCGGCATTTGCCTTAAGCGATTTAGGGAAATAAGGGAAAAGCTAAATCAGGATGGTCGGATGCTGGTTTGAACCGTTGTCCTGCCGAATGCGAGTCCAGTGTGCTGACCATTGTGCTACCCCGCTCGGTGTCTGATTAAACAAAAGGAGAAATACATGGATGACACAAAAATTATGACCGTCAACTCAAAAGCTTGTCGGCCCACCTTTGGAACGCAACACGGCAACCATTCTGCGTGACATGGTTTCGACAAGTCAGTGGTAGCTTTCCGGCTATATGTGATATCAAGATGTCCACGCACAGGTCACGCAATTCCTATAAATTACGGGCAGATGGTCTGTGAGCTCGGAGCTGGCACCCCACTTGCAACCTACATGTATTCCATTGGGTTCATCAGATTTATTTGGTGGCCAAGTCATCAACGCGAGTTCACTATCAAACTCCTCAAAACACTAGCACCACTCTGGTCCTGTGACACGGACAGTTACCTTTCGGGAAGATAACATCACCGTCTTTCAACTACTTTCCATAGATGCTCACAAAAGTACTGGCGAATAGCCGACCAACTTCGCCGTTTCCGATATTCTCGTGCGCAGGCGCTGGGCTGTAACGATCCGCCCATTGTCAAAGTCTCTTATGTTTGGATCTCCCCGTTTGCGGCCCGTATCGACCCGGGGATGACTCCCCAACCTTCTTTGATCGGCTTACACAGGACAGTTAACCTATGCTGTTCACCTCAAATATTTCCACTGCCGTTTAAGATATCGGAAGTCTGTTTCCTCCAACATGAATTATGAGAAAATCCTAACTAAACAACGTACAGTCTCTCTTTTCGTAGCTGCCAACGCGTGCTAATAAGTTTTTACGTGAAAACATAAACCTTTCAGATGGCTCTGAGCACTATGGGACTTAATTTCTGAGGTCATCAGTCGCTTAAAACTTAGAACTACTTAAACCTAACTAACCTTAGGACATCACACACATCCATGCCCGAGGCAGGATTCGAACCTGCGGTTCCAGACTGTAGCGCCTAGCGCCTGGAACCGCTCGTCCACCCCGGCCGGCCATAAACCTTAGTAAATACAACAAACTTTATTAACATTCTAATTCTTTATTCTTCATGTCTACATATTTATTTCTCAACAGTCACCCTAGTCTCCGCAGAATCGGCGAGGAAAGGAATATATGGAAAACACTGACAAAAAGAAGGGACAGGATGGTAGGACATCTGTTAAGACATCAAGGAATAACTTCCATGGTACTAGAGGGAGCTGTAGAAGGTAAAATCTGTAGAGGAAGAAAGAGACTGGAACACATTCAACACGTAATAATTAATGATGTATGTTGCAAGTGCTACTCTGAGATGAAGAGGGTGGCACACGACAAGAATTCGCGTTGGCAGCGTCAAACCAGTCAGAATACTGGTGACTAAAGAAAAAAAAATCGATCGAATGGGGTTGGCCGGGGTGGCTGAGTGGTTCTAGGCGCTACAGTCTGAAACCGCACGACCGCTACGGTCGCAGGTTCGAATCCTGCCTCGGACATGGATGTGTGTGATGTCCTTAGGTTAGTTAGGTTTAAGTAGTTATAACTTCTAGGAAACTGATGACCTCAGAAGTTAAGTCCCATAGCGCTCAGAGCCATTTCAACCAAAATCAGATGGATTCAAGTCGGGACTGTATGATGTACGATCGACGACAGCGATAAGAAGGCGTCGGATTTCTGCAGATGTCGCAGCGCTCGTATGTGGTCCGGCATTGTCTTGCTAAAGGAGAGGGTGTTCCATGTGTGGACGAACTCTTCTGCGGTTAGAAACTTGATTACAGTACTCTGTTTCTGACGCACTGACATAGTTACGTCACACATCCTCATGTTACACAATACAATTCGAAGTACTCTTGCGGCAGAGGGCTTTGTGTGCTAGTGACGTGAAGTTATTATTATCAATATTTAAATCTCGGTTCCCTGTTTTAAAAATTCATTCAATTTTTGCTTTGGTCCCGTCTGTCAAGACTATGGCAGAAGCAAGAGCAGATCTGCTACTGTAGTTAAGAGGTAAAACAGCCTTGTATGTGACGTCCTTTGCCTTCCATTTGGCGTGTCGGTCCAACCACTTCTAGCCAGCTGCGATTAGCATCAGTTTTGAATTAAACATTTCCCCTCCTTTTTCGCTTTTGTCAGTTGACTCCTAGTTGCGTAATGCTGAAGCGTTCCACCAGCATGACGCGACAGTTATGTGTGACAACACCAACTTCCTCATAAGGCAGCTGTAGGTTGAACCCTCAAAACGGATAAATCCTAAGGTCTAAATATTGTATTTCCTCCGAAACTCCTAATCGGATTTTCAAGCGTGAAACGACGTTAAATTCGTGTCTCATTAACTACGATTGTATCGGCAGAAATTATTATACTTAATTTTGAAAAACCGAACTTGATACCGATATCTCTTTAATTAATGAGGCTACGAAAAGAGGATATATCTCATTTAGTGAGGAGATTTTACCATTCATTTAAGTTAAAACAGAATTACGATGTCTTACACGATTAAGCTCGTATCTGAGGGCCGGCCGGGGTGGCCAAGCGGTTAAAGGCGTTACAGTCCGGAACCGCGCGACCGCTACGGTCGCAGGTTCGAATCCTTTAGTTAGGTTTAAGTAGTTCCCCCCCATGAACCATGGACCTTGCCGTTGGTGGGGAGGCTTGAGTGCCTCAGCGATACAGACGGCCGTACCGTAGGTGCAACCACAACGGAGGGTTATCTGTTGAGAGGCCAGACAAACGTGTGGTTCCTGAAGAGGGGCAGCAGCCTTTTCAGTGGTTGCAGGGGCAACAGTCTGGATGACTGACTGATCTGGCCTTGTAACATTAACCAAAACGGCTTTGCTGTGCTGGTACTGCGAACGGCTGAAAGCAAGGGGAAACTACAGCCGTAATTTTTCCCGAGGACATGCAGCTTTACTGTATGATTAAATGATGATGGCGTCCTCTTGGGTAAAATATTCCGGAGGTAAAATAGTCCCCCATTCGGATCTCCGGGCGGGGACTACTCAAGAGGACGTCGTTATCAGGAGAAAGAAAACTGGCGTTCTACGGATCGGAGCGTGGAATGTCAGATCCCTTAATCGGGCAGGTAGGTTAGAAAATTTAAAAAGGGAAATGGATAGGTTAAAGTTAGATATAGTGGGAATTAGTGAAGTTCGGTGGCAGGAGGCACAAGACTTTTGGTCAGGAGATTACAAGGTTATAAATACAAAATCAAATAGGGGTAATGCAGGAGTAGGTTTAATAATGAATAAAAAATAGGAGTGCGCGTAAGCTACTACAAACAGCATAGTGAACGCATTATTGTGGCCAAGATAGACACAAAGCCCATGCCTACTACAGTAGTACAAGTTTATATGCCAACTAGCTCTGCAGATGATGAAGAAATTGATGAAATGTATGATGAGATAAAAGAAATTATTCAGGTAGTGAAGGGAGACGAAAATTTAATAGTCATGGGTGACTGGAATTCGTCAGCAGGAAAAGGGAGAGAAGGAAACATAGTAGGTGAATATGGATTGGGGGGAAGAAATGAAAGAGGAAGCCGCCTTGTAGAATTTTGCGCAGAGCATAACTTAATCATAGCTAACACTTGGTTCAAGAATGATAAAAGAAGGTTGTATACCTGGAAGAATCCTGGAGATACTAAAAGGTATCAGATAGATTACATAATGGTAAGACAGAGATTTAGGAACCAGGTTTTAAATTGTAAGACATTTCCAGGGGCAGATGTGGACTCTGACCACAATCTGTTGGTTATGAACTGCAGATTGAAATTGAAGAAACTGCAAAAAGGTGCGAATTTAAGGAGATGGGACCTGGATGAACTGAAAGAACCAGAGGTTGTAGAGAGTTTGAGGGAGAGCATAAGGGAACAATTGACAGGAATGGGGGAAAGAAATACAGTAGATGAAGAATGGGTAGCTCTGAGGGATGAAGTAGTGAAGGCAGCAGACGATCAAGTAGGTAAAAAGACGAGGGCTAGTAGAAATCCTTGGGTAACAGAAGAAATATTGAATTTAATTGATGAAAGGAGAAAATATAAAAATACAGTAAATGAAGCAGGCAAAAAGGAATACAAACGTCTCAAAAATGATATCGACAGGAAGTGCAAAATGGCTAAGCAGGGATGGCTAGAGGACAAATGTAAGGATGTAGAGGCTTGTCTCACTAGGGGTAGGATAGATACTGCCTACAGGAAAATTAAAGAGACCTTTGGAGAGAAGAGAACCACTTGTATGAATATCAAGAGCTCAGATGGCAACCCAGTTCTAAGCAAAGAAGGGAAGGCAGAAAGGTGGAAGGAGTATATAGAGGGTTTATACAAGGGCGATGTACTTGAGGACAATATTATGGAAATGGAAGAGGATGTAGATGAAGACGAAATGGGAGATAAGATACTGCGTGAAGAGTTTGACAGAGCACTGAAAGACCTGAGTCGAAACAAGGCCCCGGGAATAGACAACATTCCATTAGAACTACTGATGGCCTTGGGAGAGCCAGTCATGACAAAACCCTACCATCTGGTGAGCAAGATGTATGAGACAGGCGAAATACCCTCAGACTTCAAGAAGAATATAATAATTCCAATCCCAAAGAAAGCAGGTGTTGACAGATGTGAAAATTACCGAACTACCAGTTTAATAAGTCACAGCTGCAAAATACTAACGCGAATTCTTTACAGACGAATGGAAAAACTGGTAGAAGCGGACCTCGGGGAAGATCAGTTTGGATTCTGCAGAAATGTTGGAACACGTGAGGCAATACTAACCTTACGACTTATCTTAGAAGAAAGATTAAGAAAAGGCAAACCTACGTTTCTAGCATTTGTAGACTTGGAGAAAGCTTTTGACAATGTTAACTGGAATACTCTCTTTCAAATTCTGAAGGTGGCAGGGGTAAAATACAGGGAGCGAAAGGCTATTTACAATTTGTACAGAAACCAGAAGGCAGTTATAAGAGTCGAGGGGCATGAAAGGGAAGCAGTGGTTGGGAAAGGAGCAAGCAGTAAAGGAAACAAAAGAAAAATACGGAGTAGGTATTAAAATTCATGGAGAAGAATTAAAAACTTTGAGGTTCGCCGATGACATTGTAATTCTGTCAGAGACAGCAAAGGACTAGGAAGAGCAGTTGAACGGAATGGACAGTGTCTTGAAAGGAGGATATAAGATGAACATCAACAAAAGCAAAACAAGGATAATGGAATGTAGTCAAATTAAGTCGGGTGATGCTGAGGGAATTAGATTAGGAAATGAGACACTTAAAGTAGTAAAGGAATTTTGCTATTTAGGGAGTAAAATAACTGATGATGGTCGAAGTAGAGAGGATATAAAATGTAGACTGGCAATGGCAAGAAAATCGTTTCTGAAGAAGAGAAATTTGTTAACATCGAGTATAGATTTAAGTGTCAGGAAGTCGTTTCTGAAAATATTTGTATGGAGTGTAGCCATGTATGGAAGTGAAACTGGACGATAACTAGTTTGGACAAGAAGAGAATAGAAGCTTTCGAAATGTGGTGCTACAGAAGAATGCTGAAGATAAGGTGAGTAGATCACGTAACTAATGAGGAGGTATTGAATAGGATTGGGGAGAAGAGACGTTTGTGGCACAACTTGACTAGAAGAAGGGATCGGTTGGTAGGACATGTTTTGAGCCATCAAGGGATCACAAATTTAGCATTGGAGGGCAGCGTGGAGGGTAAAAATCGTAGAGGGAGACCAAGAGATGAATACACTAAGCAGATTCAGAAGGATGTAGGTTGCAGTAGGTACTGGGAGATGAAGAAGCTTGCACAGGATAGAGTAGCATGGAGAGCTGCATCAAACCAGTCGCAGGACTGAAGACAAGAACAACAACAACAACAAGTAGTTCTAAGTTCTAGGGGACTGATGACCTTAGAAGGTAAGTCCCATAGTGCTCAGAGCCAAATATCTGAGGTCAACAGCTTAGCTGAATCACCCCGTGCCCATCCCTTACCGTCACGTGCCCGCGTTCAGTCTCACTGTGCACAGTGCTCACAATTTTTCGGCCTATCAGCGCATTTATACTGGGATATCACACTAGATCGAACAAATATTTTTCAACCTATCTTGAAAAACAATTTGTTGGTCCCTCGGCTTCATAACTGTGTGGACTGTGTGGCTGGTCCCGGCGGAGGTTCGAGTCCTCCCTCGGGCATGGGTGTGTGTGTTTGTCCTTAGGATAATTTAGGTTAAGTAGTGTGTAAGCTTCGGGACTGATGACCCTAGCAGTTAAGTCCCACAAGACTTCACATACATTTGAACATTTTTTTTTTCTTAACTGTGAAATAAGGCTCTTTTTAAAATAATCTCGGTTTTATTACACATGATGAGACCATATGTGATAAAACTGTGAGACAGGAGTAATCCAGTCAATTACAGATCTTTGATGTCGATATGAAGCAGGATTTTATAACATATATTGTGTTCGAACATTATGAATTACTTCGAAGAGAACGGTCTATTGACACATGGTCATCACGGATTTAGGAAGCACCGTTCTTGTGAAGCACAACTAGCTGTTTACTCACATGAAGTGTTGAGTGCTACCGACAAGCGATTTCAGATTGTTCCTGTATTTCTAGATTTCCAAAAGGCTTTCGACACAGTACCTCACAAGCGGCTTGTTATCAAATTGCGTGCTTGTGGGATATCGTCTCTGTTACGCGACTGGTTTCGTGATTTCCTGTCAGAGAGGTCACAGTTCGTAGTAATTGACGGAAAGTCGTCGAGGAAAACAGAAGTGGTTTCTAGCGTTCCCCAAGGCAATGTTATAGGCCCTCTGCTGTTCCTTATCTATATAAACGATTTAGGTGACAATCTGAGCAGTCGCCTTAGGTTGTTTGAAATTATTCTGTCGTTTATCGTCTAGTAAATTATCAGAAGATTGAAAACAAATTGCAAAAGTATTTAGATAAAATACACTCCTGGAAATTGAAATAAGAACACCGTGAATTCATTGTCCCAGGAAGGGGAAACTTTAGTGGCACATTCCTGGGGTCAGATACATCACATGATCACACTGACAGAACCACAGGCACATAGACACAGGCAACAGAGCATGCACAATGTCGGCACTAGTACAGTGTATATCCTCCTTTCGCAGCAATGCAGGCTGCTATTCTCCCATGGAGACGATCGTAGAGATGCTGGATGTAGTCCTGTGGAACGGCTTGCCATGCCATTTCCACCTGGCGCCTCAGTTGGACCAGCGTTCGTGCTGGACGTGCAGACCGCGTGAGACGACGCTTCATCCAGTCCCAAACATGCTCAATGGGGGACAGATCCGGAGATCTTGCTGGCCAGGGAAGTTGACTTACACCTTCTAGAGCACGTTGGGTGGCACGGGATACATGCGGACGTGCTGTCCTGTTGAAACAGCAAGTTCCCTTGCCGGTCTAGGAATGGTAGAACGATGGGTTCGATGACGGTTTGGATGTACCGTGCACTATTCAGTGTCCCCTTGACGATCATCAGTGGTGTACGGCCAGTGTAGGAGATCGCTCGCCACACCATGATGCCGGGTGTTGGCCCTGTGTGCCTCGGTCGTATGCAGTCCTGATTGTGGCGCTCACCTGCACGGCGCCAAACACGCATACGACCATCATTGGCACCAAGGCAGAAGCGACTCTCAGCGCTGAAGACGACACGTCTCCATTCGTCCCTCCATTCACGCCTGTCGCGACACCACTGGAGGCGGGCTGCACGATGTTGGGGCGTGAGCGGAAGACGGCCTAACGGTGTGCGGGACCGTAGCCCAGCTTCATGGAGACGGTTGCGAATGGTCCTCGCCGATACCCCAGGAGCAACATTGTCCCTAATTTGCTGGGAAGTGGCGGTGCGGTCCCCTACGGCACTGCGTAGGATCCTACGGTCTTGGCGTGCATCCGTGCGTCGCTGCGGTCCGGTCCCAGGTCGACGGGCACGTGCACCTTCCGCCGACCACTGGCGACAACATCGATGTACTGTGGAGACCTCACGCCCCACGTGTTGAGCAATTCGGCGGTACGTCCACCCGGCCTCCCGCATGCCCACTATACACCCTCGCTCAAAGTCCGTCAACTGCACATACGGTTCACGTCCACGCTGTCGCGGCATGCTACCAGTGTTAAAGACTGCGATGGAGCTCCGTATGCCACGGCAAACAGGCTGACACTGACGGCGGCGGTGCACAAATGCTGCGCAGCTAGCGCCATTCGACGGCCAACACCGCGGTTCCTGGTGTGTCCGCTGTGCCGTGCGTGTGATCATTGCTTGTACAGCCCTCTCGCAGTGTCTGGAGCAAGTATGGTGGGTCTGACACACCGGTGTCAATGTGTTCTTTTTTCCATTTCCAGGAGTGTATCTATGTGGTGCGAAAATAGGCAGTTGATCTTAAATAATGAAAAGTGTGTGGTCATCCACATGAGGGCTAAAAGGAATCCGTTAAACTTGGATGACATGATAAATCAATCAAATCTAAAGGCCGTAAATTCAACTACATACCTACGAATTACAATTGCGAACAACTTAAATTGGAAAGAACACATAGAAAATGTTGTGGAAATGGCGAACCAAAGACTGAGATTTATTGACAGAAGACTTAGAAGATGCAACAAATTTACGAAAGAGACTGTCTACACCACGCTTGTCCGTCCTGTTTTGTAGTACTGCTGTGCGACGTGGGATCCTTACCAGAGCACTTCGGCAAAAATCAAATGGTTCAAATGGCTCTGAGCACTATGGGACTTAACTTCAAAGGTCATCAGTCCCCTAGAACTTAGAACTACTTAAACCTAACTAACCTAAGGGTATCACACACATCCATGCCCGAGGCAGGATTCGAACCTGCGACCTTAGCAGTAGCGCCGTTCTGGACTGAAACGCCCAGAACCGCTCAGCCACCGCAGGCGGCCGCCAAAAAATCAAAGAAGTACGTAACCTTTTGTATTATGGACAAATAGGAGAGAAAGTGTCACGGACATGATACCGGATTTGGGGTGGAAATCATTAAAACAAAGGCGTTTTTCGTAGCGCAGGGATATTCTCATGAGATTTCAATCACCAGCTTTCTCCTTCGAATGAGAAAATAGTTTGCTGATGCAGGAATGGGTAGAAACAATCATCATAATAAAATATGGGAAATCAGAGCGCGCACGGAAAGATATAGCAGTTCTTTTTTCCGCGTGCTGTTCGAACGTGGAATGACAGAGAATTATTGTGAAGGTGGTTCGATGAATACTCTACTAGGCACTTAAGTGCGATTTGCAGAGTAACCATGCAGATGTAGATGTAGATGTAAAAGTAAAGATATGAAAGCGGACTACATCGTCACTGACGGCCGAAATGGAAAAGAGCGTACGGCGTTGTGGGCCGGGAGTCCCCCAGTCGGGGAAGTTCGGCCGCCGAGGGCAAGTACTTATTGCACCCAGCGCCACATTGGGCGACTTGCGCGTCGGAGATGGGGATGAAATGATGATGAGGGAAACACAACACCCAGTCCCTGAGCGGAGAAGATCTCCTACCGCAGCCGGGAATCGAACCCGAGCCCCTTGCCGGCCGACATTTCTGACAATAAACACAATTACCTTCAGTATTAAACGATCAGATACAGTTCATTCATTACTACATTTTCTCATATTTCTGTTAATAACTAACAATATTCCAATATTTTATAAACCTGACATTTTCTTTCGTACAAGCATTTAATTTTAACATCTTGAGGTGTGAGGTGATGAAACTAACGAGTCGTGTTGTCGAAATATCGTGCATAACGACGCTTATATGCGGCGAAATACCCCACACCTCAATATGTCAACTGATCGCCGAGAAAATCTGAAGAATTACACGTAATTTTTATACTGGATACTCATACCATTTGTTAAAATAAATTACTACTTTTTCTGGGTATGACAATTTATCGTGTGTGTTCAGTGATTACACAATGTCTCTTTGTCGTATGCAATATACTTTAACTGAATAAGCGTATTTTTTAATTATAAATCTTCTTCTTCCTGGTCTTATCCCGCGTCTCCACGGGTTCGGCATGTTATTTCGGAGTTGGGATTCTTAGTGGTAGTGGGTGGCCGGATGCCCTTCTTGACGCCACTACTCTCCTCCCCCCCCCCCTCACCCTTCCCGCCCCCAAAGACGGGATTTGTGCACCCCATCTCTCTGCGTCTAGTGTTATGTCATATACCAGTGTGAGAACGTGTTCTAAATGTTTGCGAATCGTGTAACTGACATGGGACGTGGGTAACAGCCCGGTATTCATCTACTCTGATATGGGAAACCGCCTAAAAACCACATCCAAACTGGGTGGCATACTGGCGCTCGTCTTCAGTCCGGTGAGCGAATTCGACCGGGAGCCGGCGCGCCTCCCGTGTCCTGGAAGCGGGCGCCTTAACACGCTCCGCTATCCAGGCTGGTATTTTACTTAAATATAAATGAAAAGCATGAAACTGTGTATGCTCTACAATATTAATTTATTTTGTTGGCCCTCTTTCAGTTTGCAAGCCCATCATTGGACTAGAGAAAATATTGTAGTGTTTAAATACGGTTAACATTTAAATGCACCCTACCGTTGTTTTGTTATTAATCGCAAATTTAAGTTTTAGAATTTGAAATATAAGAAATAAATCTCATTTACATAGAACCATACTAACCACGAGGGCTTGGTAAAAATAATGCTCCCGATTTTTATGTTAGAACTTTTGAAGCTTTTTAAATAAAACAAACTTATTAACATTCTACATCTTTATTCTTTATGTCTGCATATTTCTTTCTCAACACAATTACGCTGCCGACGAACACATTTCTCCCAACGATAGACCAGCTTGTTGATACCGTCACTGTAGGGTCTTCGGTATTTTTGTTTTGTTTTGTTTTTGTTTTGTAAGTTCCTATGCGACCAAACTGCTGAGATCGTCGGTCCCTAGACTTATACACTACTTAAACTAACTTACGCTAATGACAACACATACACCCATGCCCTAGGAAGGACTCGAACCTCGGACGGGGGCAACCACGCGGACCGTGGAAAGGCGCCTCTGACCGCACGGCTGTAGAATGTTTGACAGAGTTGACGGAGCGACAGCCTCACCTCTGCTTGCACAGCTTTATCACCAAACAAGTGAAGTTCGTTAAGTTATGGAAACAGTTGAAAATCCTACGGAGCCAAGTCGGGACCATATAGAGGATGATCGATGATAGTGGACCCAGAGCGTCAGAGTGCTGCAGATGTATCAGTACTCGTGTTTGGTCTGCCATTGTCATGCTCAAGGAGAGAATGTTCCATGTGTGGGCGAACTCTGCGAATTCGAAACTCGATTACAGTACGCTTTTTCTCACGCACCATCATAGATACATAGCCCGCGTTGGTCGAGATCCAATGACTGTTAGCAGAATATGGAATCGGTGGGTTCAGGAGGGTAATACGGAACACCGTGCTGGATCCCAACGGCCTCGTATCACTAGCAGTCGAGATGACAGGAATCTTATCCGCATGGCTATGATGGATCGTGCAGCCACGTCTCGATCCATGAGTCAACAGATGGGGACGTTTGCAAAACAACAACCATCTGCACCAACAGTTCGACGACGTTTGCAGCAGCACGGACTATCAGCTCGGAGACCATGGCTGCGGTTACCCTTGACGCTGCGTCACAGAGAGGAGCGCCTGCGATGGTGTACTAAACGACGAACCTAGGTGTACACATGGCAAAACGTCATTTTTTCGGATGAATCCAGGTTCTGTTTACAGCATCATGATGGTCGCATCCGTGTTTGGCGACATCGCGGTGAACGCACATTGGAAGCGTGTATTCGTCATCGCCATATTAGCGTATCACCCGGCCTGATGTTATGAGTTGCCACTGTTTACACATCTCGGTCACCTCTTGTTCGCATTGACGGCACCTCGAATAGTGGACGTTACATTTCACATGTGTTACGACCCGTGGCTCTACCTTTCATTCGATCCCTGCGAAACCCTACATTTCAACAGGATAATGCACGACCGCATGCTGCAGGTCCTGTACGGACCTTTCTGGATACAGAAAATGTTCGACTGCTGCCCCGGCCAGCACATTCTCCAGATCTCTGACCAATTGAAAACGTTTGGTCCATGGTGGCCGAGCAACTGGCTCGTCACAATACGCTAGTCACTACTCTTGATGAATTGTGGTATCGTGTTGAAGCTGCATGGGCAACTCTACCTGTACACGGCATCCAAGCTCTGTTTGACTCAATGGCGAGGCGTATCAAGGCCGTTATTACGGCCAGAGGTGGTTATTCTGGGTACTGATTTCTCAGTATCTGTGCACCCAAATTGCGTGAAAATGTAATCACATGACAGTTCTAGTATAATGTGTTTGTCCAATGAATACCCGTTTATCATCTGCATTTCTTCTTGGTGTAGCAATTGTAACGGCCAGTAGTGTCCTTGCGGTGGATGGTATATAAATCGTGTAGGGCGCGGGGGGGTGCGAAAAACAGTGGAGTCCTTGTCGTAACGCTGAAACAGAGCGATTTATCTGACGCTCAAAAAATCATGATTGTTGGCTTTCCGAACCGGTTAAGTTTATAAATTGTTCGCATACCGCCGTGGTTAAATTATACCGTACATGGCAAAATGGTGCTATCCAAAACCGGTACCGAGGCGAGTCTGTTGCACCACGGGGCATAGATGACAGAGGTGAACGATGGCTGCAGAGATGCCGTGATGAACCAAAGGGCAGCCAGCAGCATCTCCTCAACGACCGTTCAGCGAGCGTTGCTGTGTATGGGCCTCGGCAGCAGGCGCGTTGTTGATGCACCCATGCTGCTGGTGTTCACACGGCGTCGAAGGCTGGAATTTGCTCGTCAATACCGCAGTTGGACGTGCACTGAGTGCCGGCAGCTGGCGCTTTCAGACTAATCGCAATTTGTGCGTGTACAGCGTGAAAAGTCTTACAGTAAACACGCTGCAACAATCGTCGGAAGGGTCTACATCTACATCTACGTGAATACTCTGCTATCCACAATAAAGTGCCTGGCAGAGGCTTCAGTGAACCACCTTCTAGCTGTCTCTCTACCGTTCCACTCTCGAACGGCACGTGGGAAAAACGAGCGCTTAAATTTTTCCGTGCTAGCCCTGATTTCTCTTATTTTATCGTGATGATCATTTCTCCCTATGTAGGTGGGTGCCAACAGAATGCTTTCGCGATCGGAGGAGAAAACTGGTGATCGAAATTTCGTGAGAAGATCCCGTCGCAACGAAAAACGCCCTTGTTTTAATGATTGCCACTCCAATTCACGTATCATGTCTGTGACACTATCTCCCCTATTTCGCGATAATACAAAACGAGCTGCCCTTCTTTGTGCTTTTTCGATGTCATCCGTCAGTCCCACCTGATGCGGATCCCGCACCGCACAGCAATATTCCGGGATAGGGCGGACAAGCGTGGTGTAAGCTGTCTCTTTAGTAGACTTGTTGCACCTTCTAAGCGTTCTGCCAATTCTGGGAATCTAAAAATATGGAATCAATTTGACATCCCCTGTCGATAGCACTTATTACTTCATGAATATAAAGAGCTAGTTGCGTTTCACAAGGACGATATTTTCTGAATCCGTGCTGACTATATGTCAATTAATCTTTTTCTTCGAGGTACTTCATAGTGTTCGAATACAGCATATGTTCTAAAACCCTACAGCAAATCGATGTTAGTGATATAGGCCTGTAATTCAGCGGATTACTCCTACTTCCCGGAGGAAGCGTTACGGTGTGGGGATTGTTTTCGTAGCATTCCCTGGACGATCTCGTCTTTCAACGGCACAGTGGATCAACACAAGTACGCGTCTGCCCTTGGGGAGCATTTCCATCCCTACATGCAGATTGTTTCTCATCGGCAGAGTGTCATCTACCAGCAGGACAATGCAACGCGTCACACAGCTTGCAGTGTACGTGCGTGCTTAGAAGAGCACTAGGATGAGATTGCGGTACTCCCGTGGCTGTAATATTGCCCGGATTTAAACGCAATCGAGAATCTGTGAGACCACCTCGATCAGGCTGTTCACGCTGTGGATTCTCAACCGAGGTCCGCTCTGCAAAATGTGGTTATTCGGTTATTTTACAGATGGCTACATTGATGTGTCTGGACAGTGTATTTGTCTTATTTAAAAATCTTTAACTGTTTTCACGTAAAAAATTCGAAGGCATTACTTTTCAGCACTTGCGTAGTATACATACTGAAACACCGAATTCAAGAGAAGGCAATGATAGGATTTCACTGAACGATGGTATCAGACACTACTTTAGTCCGTAGCTGAGGCGTTACATTTCGAGAAGCGCAGAGTGGTTGCGACAGTTTCTCGCCTGGCGGCAACCACGTACTTCCCCGCGCGTCCGTAACTCACGCTTATTGCGTATCACGGAGACTCGTTAGTGAGCTGCAGCGTTATCCCGGTCTCATGTCCTTTTGTGCGCTACCTCCACGCTCGCATACAAAGTGAGTGGACAGAAACAAGGAAGTGTCTGCGTGAACGCAAATCCAGATGCTAGGCAATGCTGCAAGTTGCGCTGTTGTACGAGGGTCGTCCACAAAGTAAGTTCCGTTTCTATTTCTATCCGCGGTAGCGCTACGATCGCAGTTCCGAGCATGCGCGGCAGTTACTCTGACTCAAGGAGAAGGCATGTACACAATTTTCAGATCGCTGCTGCCGACGTGTGCTTTGTAGCTCTTCTCCATAATGTCAGCCGTATTTGAAAATGCCACCGCGTGTGAAATCAGGTCTGTGATTCGTTTTCTAAATGCAAAGAAAGTTAAACCAAAGGAAATTCATCGGCAAATCTGCGAGGTATACGGACAAAATGCTATGAATGATTCAATGGTTAGATGATGGATCCGACTGCTCGATGAAGGACGTGATCAAGTTCACGATGAAGAACGAAGTGGAAGCCCGTCTGTGTTGACTGATGAACTGGTTCACACAATTGACGAGAAGATTAAGCACAACCGTAAGTTTACACTTAGTGCCCTTGCTATGGAAGTTCCACGAATCTGACGATCACTAATTCATGAAATTGTTACTGAAAAACTGAAATTTCGAAAACTTTGCTCACGTTGGGTACTCAAAATTCTTACTGAACAACACAAAAAACAACGGATAGGCAGTGCACTTCAATTTTTGACACGCTACAATGAAGAAGACGATGGTTTTCTTTCTCGGATAGTCACGGGGGATGAGATATGGGTATCGTAGGACATCCCTGAAACAAAACGGCAATTAGTGGAATGGAGAAACGCTTCATCCCCAACGAAGGTTAAGCCTAAGCAAATCTTGACCCCTCGAAAAGTCAAAATGGTCCAAATGGCTGTGAGCACTATGGGACTTAACTTCTGAGGTCATCAGTTCAAAATGGCTCTGAGCACTATGGGACTTAACATCTGAGGTCATCAGTCCCCTAGAACTTAGAACTACTTAAACCTAAGTCACCTAAGGACATCACACACATCCATGCCCGAAGCAGGATTCGAACCTGCGACCGTAGCAGTCACGCGGTCGAAAAGTCATGTGCATCGTTTTTTGCGATAGAAAAGGCATTTTGCTGACTGATTTCTTACCACGAGACCAAACAATCAATGCACATGGTTACTGCGTGACCATTAAGAAATTGTGCCGCGCAATACAGAACAAGCGCCGAGGATTACCGTCAAAAGGTGTTTTTTTTTCCACGATAATGCGCGACCTCACACAGCGAATGTGAACAAACAACACGTACGAAATTTCACTCCGTACAGCCCAGACCTCGCTCCTAGCGACTTTCATCTCTTCTTACACCTAAAATCTGTCCTTCGTGGTCAACACTTCAACTATGATGACGAGCTGAAAGAACATGTTAACACATAGTTGAATACACAGGCGGCAACCTTCTATGAAGAAGGCATACAAAAACTTGTGCCACGCTATGACAAGTGCCTACCAAATTTCGGAAGTTATGTAGAAAAGTAGTTTAACAGTTGTAGATCATTGTACAATAAATATTTTTTCTGTATCTGTACACGTTTCTTTTACATAACCAAACGGAACTAACTTTGTGGATGACCCTCGTATTTAACCACGAACTGCAGCTGTGCAATGTCCTCAATACATTGTGAGTGACAGTGGTTTTCAGGAGAGTGTTCTCTGCAGCTGTGAGTGCATTGTTTCGGTACGTGGGCAAATTGTGGATGCTCATACGGTGGGTGCTCCCGTACCCAAGGGAGCCGAAGTGTTCTGTGTTTCAAGAGGCACCGTATCGAAGATTTATACGGTATACAGAGAAAGCGAGAAACATCACCCGCTAAGGCACTACGCCGACGAAAGTGTGTGGTGAGCGACCGTGACGGACGGTCACTGAAGCGGAATGTGACGAGAAAAAAGAGGACGACAGCTGCAAAAGAACTGAAGATCTGAATGTTGCACTCGCGAGCCCCCGCAGCACGAAAGCAACACGAAGGGAGATCCGTAAGTAGAGAATTGCAGGGCTAGCTGGAATTCCAAACCCACATATTAGTGATGCAAAGGACCATAACCGAAATACGTGTTGCCGAAACCATAAAACGTGGGCTAGGAAGCAATGGAAGAAAGTCATTTGGTCGGATGAATCTTGCTTCAGACTGTTTCCAACTTCTGGCCGAGTTTACATCCCAAGAGTGAAACATGGCAGGGTTTCGGTGATGATCTGGACTACCATATTGTAATATTCCATGAAACCCATGGTTACTCTGCAACGTTACATTACTACTTGAGATAATGAAATCATTTTGGCTGATCAGGTCCATGCCATGGTACAATGTTTCTTCCTCAATGGTGAAGCTATGTTTCAAGACGACAAGACGCATGTTTCACATGGCTTGTAGCGTTCAGGACTGGTTTTGTAAACACAATGGTGAAGTGTTGAGCATTTGTGGTCAACTTTGGAGAGAAGGGTGCATGATCGCAGTCCACCTCCATCATCGTTACATAAACTTACCGCTAGTTTGCAGGAAGAATGGTATCAGATTCCCTTGAAAACCATGCTGGTCTTATATTTATCTACACTACTGGCCATTAAAATTGCTACACCAAGAAGAAACGCAGATGATAAACGGGTATTCATTGGACAAATATATTATACTAGAACTGACATGTGATTACATTTTCACGCAATTTGGGTGCATAGATCCTGAGAAATCAGTACCCAGAACATCCACCTCTGGCCGTAATAACGGCCTTGATACGCCTGGGCATTGAGTCAAGCAGGGCTTGGATGGCGTGTACAGGTACAGCTACCCATGCAGCTTCAACACGATACCACAGTTCATCAAGAGTAGTGACTGGCGTCTTGTGACGAGCCAGTTACTCGCCCACCATTGACCAGACGTTTTCAATTGGTGAGAGGTCAGGAGAATGTGCTGGCCGGGGCAGCAGTCGAACATTTTCTGTATCCAGAAAGGCCCGTACAGGACCTGCAACATGCAGCCGTCCATTATCCTGCTGAAATGTTGGGTTTCGCAGGGATCGAATGAAGGTAGCGCCACGGGTCGTAACACATCTGAATTCTAATGTCCACTGTTTAGAGTGCCGTCAATGCAAACAAGAGGTGACCGAGACGCGTCATCAATAGCACCCCATACCGTCACGCCGGGTGATACGCCAGTATCGCGACGACGAATACACGCTTCCAATGTGAATTCACCGCGATGTCGCCAAACACGGATGCGACCATCATGATGCTGTAAACAGAACCTGGATTCATCCGAAAAAATGACGTTTTGCCATTCGTGCATCCAGGTTCGTCGTTTAGTACACCATCGCAGGCGCTCCTGTCTGTGATGCAGCATCAAGGGTAACCGCAGCCATGGTCTTCGAGCTGATAGTCCATGCTGCCGCAAACGTCTTCGAACTGTTCGTGCAGATGGTTGTTGTCTTGCAAACTTCCCCATCTGTTGACTCAGGTATAGAGACGTGGCTGCACAATCCGTTACAGCCATGCGGATGAGATGCCTGTCATCTCGACTGCCTGTGATACGAGGCCGGCGTTCCGTATTACCCTCCTGAACCCGCCGATTCCATATTCTGCTAAAAGTCATTGGATCTCGAGTAACGCGAGCAGCAATGTCGCGATACGATAAACCGCAATCGCGATAGCCTGCAATCCGACCCTTATCAAATTCGGAAACGTGATGGTACGCATTTCTCCTCCTTACACGAGGCATCACAACAGCGTTTCACCAGGCAACGCCGATCAACTGCTGTATGTGTATGAGAAATCGATTGGAAACTTTCCTCATGTCAGCACGTTGTAGGTGTCGCCACCGGCGCCATCCTTGTGTGAATGCTCTGAAAAGCTAATCATTTGCATATCACAGCATCTTCTTCCTGTTGGTTAAATTTCGCGTCTGTAGCACGTCATCTTCGTGGTGTAGCAATTTTAATGGCCAGTAGTGTATTACGAGGTGACTGGAAGCTGTTCTGAATGCCAGCGGTTTTTTTTTTTTTTAAATATCGTATGGAGGTTGGTAATGTGTTGTATTTTTGCTGTTTGCATATATTTGTCCAACCACTGTAGCCGACATCCGCCCTACCTTTTCACTCGTAGGGTGTACTGTCACTACCCTAAAATTACTCTGGTGGATACATCGCACAGGGAGATGTTTTCTGAATGTTCAGGATGACAATTATTAAACTATATGAGAAAAAACACAAATTAGTTACAAACTACGGCGTACACGCACTTCATTCAACATGTAAGCGTCACTATAGATATTCAGATTTAGATTATGACGTGTTCAATATGCCTGCCATCAATGGCGGCGATGATGTGGCGCAGATCAATAGCGAAATTCTGCATGACCCGTTAAGGTTTCGGAACATCGATGCTGTCGATGACCTCCTGAGTGGCTGTTTTCAGCTCAGCAATGGTTTTAGTGTTATTGCTGTACACTTTGTCTTTAATGTAGCCCCACAAAATGGAGTCGCATGTGTTCAGATTCGGAGAATATGGCGGTAAATCGAGGCCCACGGAAGTGGCCGCTGGGTACCCCAGAGTCAGAATGCGTTCCTCCAAGACATCAAACACTCTCCTCCTTCAATGGGGTCGAGCTCCGTCTTGCATGAACCACATCTTGTCGAAATCAGGGTCACCTTGGATAATGGTGATGAAATCATCTTCCAAAACCTGTCGTACCGTTCGGTAGTCATCGTGCCATTAAGGAATATCGCACCAATTATGCTGTGACTGGGCACTACACACCACATAGTCAGCTGTTGAGGGTAAGGAGACTTATCGATCACGAAATGCGGGTTCTCAGTCCCCCAAATGTGCCGATTTTGCTTATTGACAAACCCATCCAAATTAGAGTGCGCTTTGTCTCCAAGGTGCGTTCGCGTGCGCATACTAATTATCATAAAGCCCCGCGGTCAACCGTACAGTTTGAACGTCCTAACGCAAACCGTTCAGAAGCTATGACGTGGGAGTAGAAATAAGGTAAGCAACTGTTTTCAACAATCGATTGGTCAGTCGATATTATTTTGTTCAGAAGATTTTTCAGGCGACTTAAACAGCAGATTTTCACTCGGTCTCTAGGTTCGACTAATTTCACTTACATACTTTGTCATCCTTTTCTGTAAAGGACGACGGTCATTCCTTTGTCATGTTCAAAACTTCCTGCCCACTATCGTCTTGATTGTGACATGCTGGTCTTCGAGCACCAGATGTCCTACGTCTCTTGAGATTCCCGGTTCTTCACACCCAGATGGTTCGTTCTTCGTCTTTTAGACTTGTTTGACCACACTGAAAGCGTCTGCCTCACGTAACCACTGTGTTGGGTGTCGTGGACTTTGTTGATGGGTGATGTTTGATGATGTTTCGTTGAATAGTTCGCAAACTGACACTTGCTGATGGCCTAGCACTGAAATCCGCAGCAATTTGCGGAAGGGCTGCACTTCTGTCACGTTGAACGATTCTCTTCAGTCGTCGTTGGTCCCGTTCTTGCAGGATCTTTTTCCGGCCGCAGCGATGTCAGAGATTTGATGCTTTACCTGATCCCTGATATTCATGGTACACTCGTGAAACTGTCGTACTGGAAAATCCCACTTCATCGCTACCTCGGAGGTGCTGCGTCCCATCGCTCGTGCGCCGACTATAACACCACGTTCAGACTCACTCAGATCTTGATAACCTGCCACTGTAGCAGCAGTAACAAATCTATCAACTGCGCTGGACACTTGTTCTCCTATATAGGCGTTGCCAAGCACAGCCCCGTATTCTGCCTCTTTACATATCTCTGTATTTGAATATGCATGACTATAGCGGTTTCTTTGGCGCTTCAGTGTAGTTGTTCTTGAGTTTCCTGTTTTGTAATTTTTAGCACTGAAGATGACTATGTAATTGTTGAAATCTAGATCTGCTGTGATGAAACGACGGATTTCGCATCGATTGCTGTTCTTTTCTCCATTGTCATTATGTCAAATGCTTCGAGTGCTTGAAGCAGTTCACACATTCTGCAGCAAAATGGTACTGTATACGAGGAGACGCCAAAAAGAAAGTTACACACTATTATGGCAGCTAAGTAACTGTTATTGAATGCTGTACTTAACGTCAAAGAGACACTGATACATGAGACTGTTTTTCATCATAGTGACCAAGCCCGTGTGAACAACGGTCAGAACTTTCTGCCAACAGTTCACTTCCTCGACATAAAAAAGCGCTTCTTGGCCACGGAGAATTCCTTGATCATCGTCCTCATCGGTGGAAAATCTCTTTCCCCAAGATGTTCTTCCAGCTTGCCGAAAAGAGGGAAATCATATGGTGCAAGATCTGGACTTCGCGATCAACATTAACTACGTCTCTTCGGCATTGGTCAAATTGTTGGCATCATTTCACTACGGTTGGGCGTGACACTGCATTTGGTTCACATACCGCCAGAATTTCACGCTGAATCTGTGTGCTATTTAAGCGTTTTGGCCACAGGAAATGTACTGTCATGGGTGATTCAGCCTTGGAGTACGTTTCCAGTTGCCGTAACATTTTAGTTGCAAGTTCAGATGCACCTGTTAAACGTACCGCAGCAGAACTACGTCTGCAGGAAACTCGGAACATGTACTCTTTTAACAGCGTGCCACTCTTGTAGCGTAGTGGTCTTAGGCGGGAAGGACATGTGTAACTTACGTTCTGAAGTCCTTATGAATTTTTCCAATTTCAATGTGTTTCCTTGCAGCTATTCACCATTTGTAAATTAATCCTGTTTCAATTTTTTTAGATAACCTAGCTACAGGATAATTGAAATATAGGTCAAAGTAATGTATATACGAGGGCTGTTGGGAAAGTAATGTCCGGTCGATCACGAAATGGAAATTGCTATTAAAATTAAAAATGTTTTATTTGCAACAGTTAGCTACACCTTTGAGCTACATCTCTACATAGTCGCCGCTCCGGCTTGGACATTTGTCGTAGCGTTAACCTAGTCATAGAAGCAAGCCGCCTGAGTTTTCCGCCACTTCTCTGCGCTGGTGCACAGCTCATTGTCTGTGGCAAAATGTTGTTTTAATAGCCAGCTGTTCATGTGAGCAGTAATAAAACTCAGGAACAGCCAATTAGGAGCTGTATTGTAGGTAATGTTATGTGGGCTGCATAACATTAGCCGAAATCTCTCACCAGGCCATCATACTTGGCGGGAGACTATTGTCTTAGGCATATTTACGTGCTCACTGTGTGCTCAGAACTGAAACGAGAGACTTTACGCTGTCGACGGGTATGCAAGAGATACTGCCCAACATATCTGTGCAAAGCTTCATCGGATTTTCATGGCGTTTTCCATTTCACGCCCGATCGGACCTTACTTTCCGAACAGCCCTCGTAACTGCCAAATAAATTCGTTGTTTGACTCTTCTCACAATAACCTTTTTCTGGTGACCAGTGTAATTCCCCTCTAGAGTATATAAGTGTGCACGTAACTTACCTCGATGCATTCTTTCAAGCAGATGCAAATACCTTCACATCTTTCCGTTACAATAAGCTTATAGCAGTGGATGCGATTAATATTAATAATCTGTGGTCTTCAAAAGTGTTTCCAGTTGCCAGGTAACTTAGTGTAACGGATAATCTTTCCCGGTGATTGATCGTTGCCTTCGCCACAGTATCTTTTCTGTCTGCATAACGTGTAACGAGGTTCACCAGTTCGTTGAAACATTCCTCGTTAGTCCTTAAAAAGTTCCGATAATCATCCGGTTCTGCTGCAAGTTCTCTTACAATATTAGTGTGGCCGTGTGTAAAGCTGCCCCCAAGCCGCTATTTCGTCCGTATCCGCTTCCTCTTGTTTCTCCTTTTGCAGGACATAGCGGGTGCAATACGTAATAAATGCGAATTCCACGTCGTCGAGCGGCAATATGTTTCTTAAGAAGGCAGAGTTCGAACTGGCGCATCCCTGGCATTAATATTACGCAGTGACATTAATAGAATTTTCCGTCAGTGCTTGGCAAAATATGATAATAATATTAAAGATATTAAAAAGGAAAAAACTTCCTAATGCTCTGTAAAATTATATTTGTTTGGTCACTAACCGGCTTTCGGCTTCTCAGATCATTTTTAGGTGACGATTTCAGGTTATCATATGGAAATGGTATATGAATGCGTGGTGTGATACATATTATGTAAATTGAAGGAGTAGGGGGAAAGGAACGAAAGGAACTGATGATATCAACTGCATAGGGAATTTATGCGGAATCGGCAGCGAAGAGTCAAAGTGTGCGCCAGAGCGGGACTCGAACCCAGGTTCTCCTGATTACTAGCCAGTTGCGTTCTACCTCTACATCTACATCTACATGGATACTCTGCAAATCACATTTAAGTGCCTGGCAGAGTACCTTCACAATTCTCTATTACTCGAATCTCGTATAGCGCGTGGAAAGAATGAACGCCTGTATCTTTCCGTACGAGCTCTGATTTCCCTTATTTTATCGTGGTGATCGTTCCTCCCTATGTAGGTCGGTGTCAACAAAATATTTCGCATTCGGATGAGAAAGTTGGTGATTGGATTTTCGTGAGAAGATTCCATCGCAACGAAAAACGCCTTTCTTTTAATGATGTCCAGCGCAAATCCTGTATCATTTCTGTGACACTCTCTCCCATATTTCGCGATAATACAAAACGTACTGCCTTTCTTTGAACTTTTTCGATGTACTCCGTCAGTCCTATCTGGTAAGGGTCCCACACCGCGCAACAGTGTTCTAAAAGAGGACGGACAAGTGTAGTGTAGGCAGTCTCCTTAGTAGGTTTGTTACATATCTAAGTGCCCTGCCAATAAAACGCAGTCTTTGGTTAGCCTTCTCCACAACATTTTCTATGTGTTCCTTCCAATTTAAGTTGGTCGTAAGTGTAATGCCTAGGTATTTAGTTGAATTTACGGCTTTCAGATTAGACTGATTTATCTTGTAACCGAAGCTTAACGACTCCCTTTTAGCACTCATGTGGATGACCTCAAACTTTTAGTTATTTAGGGTCAACTGCCAATTTTCGCACCATTCAGATATCTTTTCTAAATCGTTTTGCAGTTTGTTTTGATCTTCTGATGGCTTTATTAGTCGATAAACGACTGCATCATCTGCAAACAACCGAAGACGGCTGCTCAGATTATCTCCCAAATCGTTTATATAGATAAGGAACAGCAAAGGGCCTATAACACTACCTTGGGGAACGCGAGAAATCACTCCTGTTTTACTCGATGACTTTCCGTCAATTACTACGAACTGTGACCTGTCTGACAGGAAATCACAAATCCAGTCACATAACTGAGACGATATTCCATGAGCACGCAATTTCACTACGAGCCGCTCGTGTGGAACAGTGTCAAAAGGCTTCCGGAAATCCAGAAATACGGAATCGATGTGAAATCCCTTGTCATTAGCACTCAACACTTCATGTGAATAAAGAGCTAGTTGTGTTTCACAGGAACGATGTTTTCTAAACCCATGTTGACTGTGTGTCAATAGACCGTTCTCTTCGAGGTAATTCATAATGTTCGAACACAACATATGTTCCAAAATCCTGCTGCATATCGACGTTAACGATATGGGCCTGTAATTTAGTGGATTACTCCTACCTGTCTTGAATAGTGGTGTGACGTTAATCCCAGCGCCATCCGGACACAGTAGTTGCCACCAATGTACGGACTACCTCGTCACGCTCGTGTCTGTGCGCGGAGATCATGGACGGGAATGCGGATAGGTTGCGCTAAATCTAAATGTTTGTCGGCCGGGGAGCGAGCCGAAATGATCCGTGCATTTGCGATCACCATCGTGTCCGGATCGCACAGTGATTAACGCAACTGCCTAGTAAGTAGGAGATCCCGGGTTCGAGTCCCCGCCGGCCGCCGTGACCGAGCGGTTCTAAGCGCGTCAGTCCGGAACCGCGCTGCTGCTACGGTCGCAGGATCGAATCCTGCCTCGGGCATGGATGTGTGTGATGTCCTTAGCTTAGTTAGGTTTAAGTAGTTCTAAGTCTAGGGGACTGATGACCTCAGATGTCAAGTCCCATAGTGCTTAGAGCCGTTTGAACCATTTGTTCGAGTCCCGGTCCACCGCACATTTTCACTCATCGCATAAAGTCCTAATGCAGCTGTTATCATCACTTCCTTCCCTTTCTTTTTCTTTCTTCCCCCTCCACCTTCAGTTTACATGGTATGAAAATGGCCTGAGAAGCTGAAAGACCGAGCGGGGTAGCCGCTCGGTTTAGGCGTCTTGCCACGGTTCACGTGGCTCCTCCCGTCGGAAGTTTGAGTCCTCCTTCGGGAACGGGTGTGTGTGTTGTCCTTAGCGTAAGTTAGTTTAAGTTAGATTAAGTAGTGTGTAAGCCTAGGAACCGATGACCTCAGCAGTTTGGTCCCGCAGGAACTTAACCACAAATTTTCTTATTTCCAAGTAGCTGAAAGCCGGTTTGTGATCAAATAAATATATTTTTGCAGAACACTAGGAAATGTTTTCCTTTATAATATTACGCAATAATATCGTGCCGTTCTTGCTTACGTTCTTTCGCGCATTATACTCTTATTGCAACGATATGTTAGTGTCAATAATAGTACAGAGCACGTGACGGCAAATTTACGAAATTTATTAGCGCACGATGGTGCCGGGTGGTTTGTATTGTTGTTCGTAATGGCTTGCTAGAGGACAAATTGACTTGTAGAGACAGTTGCTCACTGTCTGGACCGACACAGGAAAGCTCTTGGAAACTGTAACGCACAACCCTGCTGCATTCTCATCGGGTTACCAATACGAGCCATAAATTTTAGCTGGTGCTGCTGCTCCAACAGGCGACCTCTACAAGACAGATCGTTAGTATCTTGTGTGTCGTGATAACAGCGGTTGAATGTTCGGCTGACTTCACTGCGATGTACGCTAATTCGGCGTTCTGCGGACATCTTGCAGTTTTCGCATCTCTTCTTGCCGAAAAGTAACTTCGTGAGCAATGTCTGTTCCTGAAATAAGACAGCAAGCAATGCTGAATGACAAAAAAGTGTATAAAACCAGTATCGCATCATTCACGATTGCAAACACCGTGCGCTCTACTAAGTAGCACAGAAAGTGTGTCTTTATTTTCACCTCATCCGCATTTTTCATTGCAGCGAAAATGTGGTGTCATCCTCAGAACGAGGTCTCATGCAGAAGTTGGTACCTCACGACGGCACCACAAGTAAAGACAGTCGTCGCCAAGCGCATCAACGAATCGGAGACGTTGACGTAGACACGCCACCCCACTCCACCCTCCCCATATGTTTCCTTACGTCGTTGCAGTCGAAAAGTTGTTTATGCCCTTAAGTTTGCATTCGGTACTGCCCAGTTCTGTCTAATGTTTTGGTTTCCGGCAGTTCTAGTTGTATGTTAGCAGTGATACACAGCAGTAGTACGTCAGGTTTACTGACGAAGAGTTGGCAGATATGCACCTCGTGTACGGGTTCACTGGATGTAGTGGAGGAGCGGTACAACGACGATGCTATGCGGAACTGCTCCCGTACCGGCAGCAATGACATCACAGTATTTTTGCATCTGCACTTAGGGACCTACGAAAAATTGGATCCTTCCGCGTTGGAGTGGAGGATATTGGCTGTGTGCGGCACGCTAGAATACACGACATGCAAGAGAATGAAATTACAATGAAATGAACACCCTTAGCTGCTTACAAAAAATGGTTCAAATGGCTCTGAGCACTATGGGACTTAACATCTATGGTCATCAGTCCCCTAGACCTTAGAACTACTTAAACCTAACTAACCTAAGGACGTCATACAACACCCAGTCATCACGAGGCAGAGAAAATCCCTGACCCCGCCGGGCATCGAACCCGGGCGTGGGAAGCGAGAACGCTACCGCACGACCACGAGCTGCGGACTAGCTGCTTACAGGCGTTGACATACATCAACGAGGACAGATGAAAATGTGTGCCCCGACCTGGACTCGAACCCGGGATCTTCTGCTTACATGGCAGACGCTCTATCCATCTGAGCCACCGAAGACACAGAGGATAGCGTGACTGCAGGGATTTATCTCTGGCACGCCTCCCGCGAAACCCACATTCTCAACGTATTGTCCCCCACTACATTCGTAGTGCCCCCGCCCATTATTCTCATTACTCACGGCGCGTTGCCGATTCCCGTAAGAGTTCGGGCTCTGTTTGTGCATTCGCACAGAAGAAGAAGATGGTCAAGTGGCCGGTGAGCCTTAACTATATACACTCCTGGAAATTGAAATAAGAACACCGTGAATTCATTGTCCCAGGAAGGGGAAACTTTATTGACACATTCCTGGGGTCAGATGCATCACATGATCACACTGACAGAACCACAGGCACATAGACACAGGCAACAGAACATGCACAATGTCGGCACTAGTACAGTGTATATCCACCTTTCGCAGCAATGCAGGCTGCTATTCTCACATGGAGACGATCGTAGAGATGCTGGATGTAGTCCTGTGGAACGGCTTGCCATGACATTTCCACCTGGCGTCTCAGTTGGACCAGCGTTGGTGCTGGACGTGCAGACCGCGTGAGACGACGCTTCATCCAGTCCCAAACATGCCCAATGGGGGACAGATCCGGAGATCTTGCTGGCCAGGGTAGTTGACTTACACCTTCTAGAGCACGTTGGGTGGCACGGGATACATGCGGACGTGCATTGTCCTGTTGGAACAGCAAGTTCCCTTGCCGGTCTAGGAATGGTAGAACGATGGGTTCGATGATGGTTTGGATGTACCGTGCACTATTCAGTGTCCCCTCGACGATCACCAGTGGTGTACGGCCAGTGTAGGAGATCGCTCCCCACACCATGATGCCGGGTGTTGGCCCTGTGTGCCTCGGTCGTATGCAGTCCTGATTGTGGCGCTCACCTGCACGGCGCCAAACACGCATACGACCATCATTGGCACCAAGGCAGAAGCGACTCTCATCGCTGAAGACGACACGTCTCCATTCGTCCCTCCATTCATGCCTGTCGCGACACCACTGGAGGCGGGCTGCACGATGTTGGGGCGTGAGCGGAAGACGGCCTAACGGTGTGCGGCACCGTAGCCCAGCTTCATGGAGACGGTTGCGAATGGTCCTCGCCGATACCCCAGGAGCAACAGTGTCCCTAATTTGCTGGGAAGTGGCGGTGCGGTCCCCTATGGCACTGCGTAGGATCCTACGGTCTTGGCGTGCATCCGTGCGTCGCTGCGGTCCGGTCCCAGGTCGACGGGCACGTGCACCTTCCGCCGACCACTGGCGACAACATCGATGTACTGTGGAGACCTCACGCCCCACGTGTTGAGCAATTCGGCGGTACGTCCACCCGGCCTCCCGCATGCCCACTATACGCCCTCGCTCAAAGTCCGTCAACTGCACATACGGTTCACGTCCACGCTGTCGCGGCATGCTACCAGTGTTAAAGACTGCGATGGAGCTCCGTATGCCACGGCAACCTGGCTGACACTGACGGCGGCGGTGCACAAATGCTGCGCAGCTAGCGCCATTCGACGGCCAACACCGCGGTTCCTGGTGTGTCCGCTGTGCCGTGCGTGTGATCATTGCTTGTACAGCCCTCTCGCAGTGTCCGGAGCAAGTATGGTGGGTCTGACACAACGGTGTCAATGTGTTCTTTTTTCCATTTCCAGGAGTGTATATATATATATATATATATATATATATATATATATATATATATATATATATATATATATATATATGCAAAAGAATGTATTATACCGATTGGTGAAAACCCTGCCTCTAGTAGTCTGCGCGTTGCACGAGCTCTTAACGCAAGCCAGTTTGGGAGTCCTACATGAACAACAATTACACCTGTATCACCTAGACTGTGCAGTCATTGCAGCCGGCGAAGTTCCCATTTCGAGAAGCGTTTCTAAATTGGTCCCTACAGCAATGTACAGGAACTACTTCTACTTTCTTGTTGTCTACAGGCGAGGCCATGTTTCCACAGGAGGGCACATTCAGCAGAAGGAATAGCCACGTATGGGTTGACGAAAATCCACACGCACTGCTGTGTCGATCCTATCAACAGACTTGTCCTGTGAGTGTATGGGCTGGTACTGTCAACAATTTTGTGACAGCACCTTACCTACTTCCTGATGCAATGAACGGAGTCGAATACAAAACATTTCATCATGTGCTCCCACAGTTCCTAGAAGATGGGCCACTTAGAATTCGTCAGTTTACGTTGGGTTGCCGGCACACTTTGCACTCGATGTTAGGGTTCATACTGAAGTGCAATTTTGGTTGGTTGTGGTGGTCGTCTTTCGTGGCCAGTTTAGTCACCAGACTTGACACCAATGGACTTCACCTTCTGGGGCGATGTGGAGGGCATAGTTTGCGAGACTCCGATCGATACTTGCACAGATTTAGTGGTGAAAATTATTTCAGAAGCGGAAGTAGTAGGTAGTACTCCTGGAATTCTTGGGCGTGTAAGACAGTTGATGGTACGTCGCTGTACTCTCTACCGTGATCATGTTGGTTGAATTCTGAACAAAACCTGCAAAGGAACAGTTCTGCATTTGTTACGTGCTGTACTGTACACTTACAGATCAGACTGAACGCATTGTGATAAATGTGTAGGGGAACTCGGGGTGGAATGGGATACTCAATGTTTAACAATTTCTATAAAATAAGGGAACACAAGGAAACACTTCTTAAAGTGATAAAAAACACCTTGTAGTGTAACCTAACGTACCTTATTTTAAAATCACTTAAAATAATACATTTTGCATTTCTTTACAATTTTTCAAAGAAAGTCTTGCATATTTCACGTTCCGCCCCACCCACGGGGCAGAATGGGATAAATGTATTTTTTGTTAAATTATTGCATAAACGTTGAATTTGAATTACAAATATCGTATGAAACTATGACAAAATGTTGTATAACAGGCCGTTCAGGCTAAGGAATGTGTAATTTAAACAATTAAAAAGTCATTCTTCAAAATAAGAAAATATTTTAATGTCATTCTGAAAATTGTACAGTGCTTAATAACCACTAACTACTAGCCCTTTCGACAATAGTCACAAATCAGTATTTCCTCTTCATCTTCACTGTCTATGCCAGCACATGAATTGTGTGCCCACTCTGGCATGCGACCCAGCCCTCATTAGAAACGGAGTAGAAGTCCCCACAGTAGAAACACTCAGCATCCTCTCTCTCTGATTCTCTCTTATCCATCATCTTCTTCCTTTTATATTTCTTAAGGTCGTTGATGTCCTCTGTTTTGGTTTTTTTGGGTATACAGTTTGCTATTTTTGCCTTAAGTTGCATTGCACCTGACGTCTCTGTCCTGACGTTGTTTATATTTGTGCACCCTCCTCCTTTCTGTAGGCCTACTTTACGTGCGACAGCATTCTGCAATTCCTTCATATAAGGAGAATCTGTTAATACGACGGTTTTTCCTTTTCGTCTTGTAGTCCGCCAAGTATTTTGACAGATTAGTGGGATCGGTATGACAGCCTCGGGCGATATCTGGAAAGCTGAGCTGTTCGGCGAACATAGCTGGTTGGGAGAGTCTGGCATCCATGAACATCCAGGCTGGGTTTGCTTTCTACTTGCATCAAAATATGACGGAGCAGAACGGGACACTATCCCATTCTGTCCCGTCCCGTTCCGCCCCAAGAGCACTTTTGAGGTTAACAACTTTTATGGAGTGTAATAACTGACGTATTTAAACGCATTAAATAACTAAAGTATAACAAATGCCATGCATTTTAAGGGAATGTGTCATTTTATGGTATACAATTAATAATTAACAGCTTACCTGGCGTTGAAATTCACCAAGCGCTAGAACAACGCAAGCGGTAACGTGACGGACAAAAATTCACTTAGATCTTGCACTTCAAACTAAATCAGAATGGCTGCCCTCACTTCCCTTTTATTCGGAGAAATAGTTACATGCCCATACAACAGGTTGCAACACTGTCCAGTCTAGAAAAGAGCAATTTCCCATTGGGCCCCGCTATCCCGTTCTGCCCCGAGTTCCCCTGAGGATTGTTGCATTGCTGTGTGTTGTATGTTGTACGTTTTGGTTATTGCGTATTACACGCTTCTTCACTGTTTTAAAGGTATTTTCAAAGAAAACTAATGATTGCCGTAGCACACTACATAAATCATAATTACGTTATTACTCTGTACTAAGCTGCCGGAGACCGTGGGTCCCTTGTATAAAATACTCGAATAGTATTCCTGAACAAGCTCGTAAAGTTTGTCGGTGGAGTTCTGGTTGACCCTGTATAGTGAGACGAAGTGTGTGTAGCGAGCGAACGGCGGCTGGTGACCTCGCTTTGCGGATGTGCCGGCAGGTCCCGTTCTGCCGCGGATTTCCCGAAATCGGTAACTGTGCGCGTCTCACTTCCACGTCACGTGCACGCTAAGCTGGAATCTACATCATTTCACCGCAAAACACTGTCGACTGCATGGCAGAGTTTACTTCCCCAGTTGTTAAGACTTCTTCCACTTCCATTCAAGCATAGAGCGTGGGAAGAATGATTGCTTAAACGCCTCTGTGCAAGCTTTAATTAGTCTAATCTTGCCTTCGCAGTCCCTACGGGGACGATACATAAGTAGTTGTAGTATATTCCTAGATTATCACTTAAAGCTTGAGCTTGAAATTTTGTAAACAGACTTTCGCAGGATAATTTGCATCTCCTTCCAAGCTTCTGCCAATTCAGTTTTCTCAGCATTTCCGTGACGCCGTCCCATGGGTCAAACAAACCTGCGACCATTAGAACTGCTCCTCTTTGTACAAATTTAATATCCCTGTTAGTCCTATTTAGTGCGGATTCCTCGCACTCGAACAGCATTCTAGGGTGGGTCCCACGGGTGTTATAACTTTAATAGTGATAACTATTTATTTACAACTTATACAAAGTAGATATATGTTTCAAAGTTTTCCTGTCTTTCAGAGTAGTCACCAGCACTGTGTGTAACCCACTGTCAGCTATTTGGAAGTTGTAGGATACCATTAGCAGCGCAACCTCTATTTGATAGTTCCAGTGGAGCGATCTGTTGCCCGACGAATCTCTGTAACAGTTCTGAAGAGAATGCCATGAAGTACTTCCTTCATCTCAGAAAACAAGTTGAAGTCGCAAGGGTTTAAGTGTGGGGAGTGTAGTGGGTTGTATAGCACTTCCCGGCCCCATCGATGGAACAAATTAGCCACAACTTGCGCCATTTGCGCCAGAGCAATGTCGTGGAAAATGATGGGCGGTTCATGCAGAAAGTGCCTGTACCTCTTCTTTCTCTAAGCTGCTCACGGCCTGCGACCAGCTTAGAGCAATAGATGGCGACCCTTTTTGCAGGACCCGCCCACCATTTTGCAGGACAATGCTCTGGCGCATATGGCGCATGTTGTGACTGGTTTGTTTGAATAAGGGGGCCGTGAAGTGCTGTACCATCAACCACACACCCGGACTTAAGCCCTTGCGACTTCAACTTGGTTGATAAATTGAAGGAAATACGTCATGGAATTCGCTTCAGAGCTGTTACAGAGATTCATCGGGCAACGGAAAACTCCACAGGAACTATCAACACAACTGGCGCTGTAAAGCATACCCACATCGCTGGCAACGGGTTATACACAATGCTGGTGACTGCTTTGAAAGGCAGTAAAACTTCGAAAGTCGTACGTATTCTGAAAAAGTTGTAAATAAATCGTTGCCACTATTAAAGGCCCCCCTCCCCTTTAGACGGACTGCATATTCCTAGTACGCTACCAACGAACTGAAGTCTGGCATCTGCTTTACCTTCAACTGACGTCTACAAATTTTTACACCCAGGTCCCAGGTGCATATATGATTTGACTAATTCCGTATGTAACTCTTTATATTGTAGTCATAGGACACTACGTTCTTTCGCTTTGCGAAGTGCACAATTTTAAATTTTTTAACATTTAAAGCAAGTTGCCAATCTTAGCACCACTTTAAAATCTTATCAAGATGTGACTATTTGAGCAGCGTTTTATCAAGCCGTACTTTGTTACAGATAACTGTATCCTCTGCACTACGTCAGAGGTTGCTATTAGTCTTGTCTACTAGATCGTTAATATACAGCATGAACAGAAAGGGTCTCAATACACTTCCCTGGCGTACTCTTGAATTTATTTCTATATCTGTCGATGACTCTCCATTCAAGATAGTAAGCTGTGTCCTCCTCACCAAGAAATAAGTCACCACATCCGGATGGAATCCCAGTTAAGTCTTAGAGAGAGTACTCCTCGGATTTGGCCTTTTACTCAGCTTGACGTTGAATTTATAGCTAATCTCTCACCCAGCGGAGCCGGCCGCAGTGGCCGAGCGGTTCTAGGCGCTACAGTCTGGAACCGCGCGACCGCTATGGTCGCAGGTTCGAATCCTGCCTCGGGCATGGATATGTGTGATATCCTTAGGTTAGTTAGGTTTAAGTAGTTCTAAGTTCTAGGGGACTGATGACCACAGAAGTTAAGTCCTATAGTGCTCAGAGCCATTTGAACCAGCGTAAAGTCTCAAACGACTGGAAAAAACCGCAAGTGACTCTCGTATAGAATGAGGCTAAAAGAACAGACGTACAAAATTGCATGCCAATATCCTTAATGTCGGTTTATTATTATTATTATTGAGCAATTTCTTAGTCCTAGTCTAATAAATTTGAGTGACAGAGAAGAGGTATCAGCATGTACACTACTGGCCGTTAAAATTGCTACACCACGAAGGTGACGTACTACAGACGCAAAATTTAACTACAGGAACAAGATGCTGTGATATGCAAATGATTAGCTTTTCAGAGCATTCACACAAGGTTGGCGCCGGTGGCGACACCTACAACGTGCGGACATGAGGAAAGTTTCCAACCGATTTCTCATACACAAACAGCAGTGGACCGGCGTTGCCTGATGAAACGTTGTTGTGATGCCTCGTGTAAGGAGGAGAAATGCGTACCAGCACGTTTCCGACTTTGATAAAGGTCGGATTGTAGCCTATCGCGATTGCGGTTTATCGTATCGCGACATTGCTGTTCGCGTTGGTCGAGATCCAATGACTGTTAGCAGAATATGGAATCGGTGGGTTCAGGAGGGTAATATGGTGCGCCGTGCTGGATCCCAACGACCTCGTATCAATAACAGTCGAGATGACAGGCATCTTATCTGCTTGGCTGTAACGGATCGTGCAGCCACGTCTCTATACCTGAGTCAACAGATGGGGACGTTTACAAGACAAAAACCATCTGCACGAACAGTTCGGCGATGTTTGCAGCAGCATGGACTATCAGCTCGGAGACCATGGCTGCGGTTAACCTTGATGCTGCATCGCAGACAGGAGCGCCTGAGATGGTGTACTCAACGACGAATCTGGGTGCACGAATGGCGAAACTTCATTTTTTTCGGATGAATCCAGGTTATGTTTACTGCATCATGATGATCGCATCCGTGTTTGGCGACATCGCGGTGAACGCACATTGGAAGCGTGTATTCGTCATCACCATACTGGCGTATCACCCGGCGTGGTGGTATGGGGTGCCATTGGTTACACGTCTCGGTCACCTCTTGTTTGCATTGACGGCACCTTGAACAGTGGATGTTACATTTCAGATGTGTTACGACCCGTGGCTCTACCTTTCATTCGATCCCTGCGAAACCCTACATTTCAGCAGAACAATGCACGACCGCATGTTGCAGGTCCTGTACGGGCCTTTCTGGATATAGAAAATGTTCGACTGCTGCCCTGGCCAGCACATGCTCCAGATCTCTCACCAATTGAAAACGTCTGGTCAATGGTGGCCGATCAACTGGCTCGTCACAATACGCCAGTCACTACTCTCGATGAACTGTGGTATCACGTTGAAGCTGGATGGGCAGCTGTACCTGTACACGCCATCCAAGCTCTGTTTGACTCAATGCCCAGGCGTATCAAGGCCGTTATTGTGGCCAGAGGCGATTGTTCAGGGTTCTGATTTCTCAGGATTTATGCACTCAAATTGCTTGAAAAGTAATCACATGTCAGTTCTAGTATAATATATTTGTCCAATGAATACCCGTTTATCATCTGCATTTCCTCTTGGTGTAGCAATTTTAATGGCCAGTAGTGTATTTAGAGAGCATCGCTAGTGGGAAACTCAGACTGTGTTTCTCTTGCACAATATACTGCCATCCGTGGATGAGGAACAACAGGCAGATTCCATATTCCTAGATTGATTAGTCGAAGGCAAAGACATCATCAGGAGTGCCCCAGGGAAGTCTGATAGGACCGCTCGTGTTCGAAATATACGATCTGACGAATACGGTGATCAGCAGTCTGCAAGTTTTTGCTGATAACGCTGTAGTCTGTGGGGTGTCATCTATGAACGAATGTAGGATACATACTTGGATAGAATTTCTATTCGGTGTGCTGGAAAGACTACTTCCTCTTAATGTAGAAAAATGTATGTTAGTGCAGATGAGTAGGAAATGTAATCCTGTTATGTTCGAATAATGTTCGAACACAGTATCGGTTGTGTTCTGCTTGACGTAGTCCAATCGATTAAATATCTAGGCGTAGCTTCGCAAAGTGACATAGAATGGAATGTTCAAGTAAGGTCGGTAGAAGGAAAGGCGAATGGTCGACTTTGGTTTATTTAGAGAATCCTAGGATAGCGTAGGTCATCTGTAAAGGAGACGGTGTCCGAAACGCATGTAGGACCCATTTGTGAGTGCTGCTTGAGTGTTTTGGATCCCCACCCAGTCGAATTAAAGGAAAACATCGAAGTAATTCAGAAACTTGCTGCTATAGTTGTTATCGATAGGTTCGATCAACACGCAAGTATTACAGAACTGCTCTGAGAACTCATGTGTGAATCCCTGGAAGGAAGAAGACGTTCTTTTCGAGAAACGCTATTGCGAAAATTAAAAGAACAAACACTTGCTACAGGCTGCAGAACGATCCTCCTGCCACCAATATACATATCGCATAAGCACCACGAAGATAAGATAAGAGAAATCAGTGCTCGTATGGAAGCATATAGATAGTCGTTTTTCCTTCGCTCCATTTGCGAGTGGAACAGGAAAGCGAATGACTAGCATTGGTACAAGATACCCTCCGCCATGCACCGTATGGTGTCTTGTGGACTGTATATGTAGATGTAGAAATCCTCAAATTTCGCTTGATAAGTGGTACGATCGTCATTTAGATAATAACCCTAAGTGTGGTACTAAGTAAAATGGTTTTCGGAAATAAAAAATTCCTGTATCTACATGAATCCTTTAAGCCGTGGATTTCAGGATGTCATGTGTAACAAGCGCGATTTGGGTTGCGTATGAACGATGTTTTCGGAATCCGTGCTGTTTGGCATTGACGTCATTTTGTTCAAGATACCTATTTATGTTTGGGTTCGTAATATGTTCTAAGATTCTACAAAAGGTAGGTATCAAAGATATTGCACGGTAGTTGTGTGCATCACTTCTGCCACCCTTCTTGCAGACGACTGTGACCTGTACTTTCTTTTAACTAGTGGGCACAATTTTTTGTTCGAGGGGTGTGGTATATTATGATTGAAAGAAGGGCTAACTCAGCTGTAAATTCGGTGTAGAATCTGATAGGGTTTCCGTCGGGCCCTGAAGCTTTGTTCAATTTTAGCGATTTCAAGTGTTACTCAAGACCACTGACACTAATGCATGTAGCACTGGTCCCTGCAGTGGAGCGAGAGTTAAACTGAGCTTATGTTCCTAGATTTTCCTGTTGCTTTGCTATCCTCAGTTTCAGCTCCTGTGTTATCCATGCGTGGCTGGATACTGACTTTGGACTACTAACAGGCTTTACATATAGCCAGAATTACTTTCTGTTTTGTGAGTGGTCTTTTGATGTCAGGTAATACATTAAAATATATCACAGAACACCTGTTAAAATGCGCTGTTTCTTCACGTCTATTCACTCACAGCCGTGATGAGATAGTGGCGAGGTCTGAAGGATTTATTAGAGGTCTCCTCCTTCCATTTCATCGTAAAGTATTTTAGAATGAGTAACTGAATATTTAATATATCAATATAATACGAGTGAACTCTTAAGTAGGATGATGGTGAAGTATATGTTGTAAATGTGTTTGGCAATGTCTCGGTGCGATTTTCTTTTTCATCGTCAATCTTTCGCTTGGTTGGCAGCTCTCCATCTGGATGTATTAGAAGACAAGTTCTTTGTTTCTGTGGAATTAGACACTCCTGCATTATGTATAAATCGTTTAAAAATTCCAGTCGCGGTCCTCCATGGACTATCTCTCCTTGTACATTTCCTTCTAGGAAAGTTGCAAGGAACTGGTTGTGTTCTATTGTTTGACCATTCAACTCATATCTTCTTAGCTCTACTCGTATTGTTCTCTTAAACAACCTTCATTCACTAGTTCTTTGCAGGACTTCCTCGTTGGTGGCTTTATCTCTCCACTTCGTCTTTGACAGGCGTCTCTGGCACCATACCTCAAATGTTTCAAGGGAGTTCATTTTTGCCTGTTGTCCATGTTCCACAGCCATAAACTGCTACGTTCTAAATGGAGCTTTTAACCACTTTCTACTTACTTCATTATTTAGGTCATCTGAATAACACACGTTTCTTTTATTCAACACATTACTTTTGCTTCTCTAATTCTTTGTTTCATGTCTTCTTTGTATCTTCCGTCTTCAGTTATCTTACTTGCTAAATATCTACGTGATCCCGTTTGGCCGGCCCCTGTAGACGAGCGGTTCTAGGCGCCTCAGTTCGGAATCGCGCGACTGCTACGGTCGCAGGTTCGAATCCTGCCTCGGGCATGGATGTGTGACGTCCTTAGGTTAGTTAGGTTTAAGTAGTTCTAAGTTCTAGGGGACTGATGACAGATGTTGTCCCATAGTGCTCAGAGCCATTTGAACCATTTTTGATCCCGTTTGTTTTATCTTGTTTTCTCTAGTTTTAATGTTTACTTTTTCTGATTGCTTGGAGTGCAGGGGGAATTCTGCCTTTTAAGTCAGTTTTCATTTTCTACTCATCCCTTAGTACTGTGTTCGTAACTTCTAAGATTCTTTGGATATTTATTTCATCTGGAGCTGTCACAGCTATGTTATCCTCAATCCTAAGCTTCTGTATTCTTTCTCCATTTAGTGCAGTAGCTTTACAAATTATTTTTAGTTTAATGTATTGCGAGTATTATATTTTTGAGAACTATTTCAATGCATATAATTATGAGCATAAACTTCTTCCGTATTCCTAAGGAACTTAAAAACGGAATGAAGATGAAATATATTATGTAACATTTATTGTGTTTCTGTCGCAAATGCTCTTTGTTAACGAGGATCTCGTTGCAGTTTGCACAGGCTGTCCGTAGTGACATTTTCATAGCGTAATCTAAAAAGCGAAGTCATATTAAAATAAAAATTTCCGGGTGTCAGCGAAGATAGAAGGTATGTGCAGATATCTTTTTCATCTAATAGAGTAACTCATTTTACATTAAGTTAATGAATCCCAGCCGGTTTTATTTTGGGCATGAAATGAATAATGTGACAATTTGCACTTTCGCACTTGAAGAATTTCTTAAAATGCCTTTGTAGTAAACAAAAGCTAATAGTTTAAATGGAATAAAGGAGAACGGCTCGTACTTCTTCCGACGAACTTAAAAATATTCTTCTGATAATCTGAATGGCTATATTCACACTCACCCGATTCTTGTCCGCAATAGTGTTGTCGGCATCACCGTACGCTCATTGGAGACATTTTTCTTTCACGGCAGAGCAACTTGTCGAGTATAGGAGTTTTCTCATTTTACGCTTTGTAGTTTGTTGTTTCATTTATTACCAGAGCTATGAATGACGGAAAACGTATTGACTCAGGGCGCAATTATCTCTTGTACTTTCTGCGCAGTCGAAACTTAAAGAATCATATCTGGAGTAAAAGTCGAATGTAAATTGAAACAAATCGTACGAAATCCTCGTTTATTTGCGTGATTGATTGTTGCATTATTAATAGCACCGTCTTACAATCCTGTTTTAACGGTTTCTCATCCGTTTTGCACATTTCCTTATATGTAAAGGATCAGAAGTAAAGTATTCAATGAATATTTCTCTTACACCATACGTATTCGTCATTACATTTGCTCCTTGCAAGTGTATTTTTTACATTTTACAGTGTGTGACCCGCACATCCAAACGTTACTTCCTGAAAACTAATTGTACATTCTGACACTGTAGTCGCAACAAAATTATTCAGTAAGCACGTTGCTAAAATTATATAAGCTACTTATTGTGGAAAAAACTGACCCCGCCTACTAAAAAGTCTAAATTATAAGGGGCAGTCAAATGAAATGTAAAAAGACGGGAAAATAGCAAGTGAACTGTGCATTATTTCAAAAGTAATCGGCATAACTGTTAATGCATTTAGCGTACAGTGAAACAAGACGGTCAATGCCTTAATGGAAAATGTTTGCAGTTGCCTTCGGAAACATGATTGTACCCAGGCGTGCACTCTTCGTCCGAAGCAAATCACCAGTCACGAATGTTCTTCTTCAGGCCTCCCCATATATGGAGATCGCTTGGGGAGAGAGCGGGACTATAAGGAGGAATGTAGTCATCAGACGGCCAAAACCAATAGCAAAGTGATTTAGACAAGACAGCTGCACGGTATGAAAAGCGGCAATTGACTCTAAATAATGAAAGTTGTGATGTCACCCACATGAGTATTAAAAGGACTTTGTAAAATTTCGGTTAAACGTTAAATCACACAAATCTAAAGGCTGTAAACTCAACTAAATACTTAGGGATTATAATTACGAAAAACTTAAACTGGAATGATCACATAGATAATGTTGTGGGGAAGCCAACCAAAGACTGCGATTTGTTAGCAGAACGATTAGAAAATGCAACAGGTCTACAAAAGGTATTGCTTACACTACGCTTGCCCACCCTCTTATGGAGTATTGCTATGCGGTGTGGGATCCGCATGAGATAGAATTGACGGAGGATGTCAAAAAAATTCAAAGAAGGGTAGCTCGTTTTGTACTATCATTAAAGAGGGGAGAGAGTGCCACGGACTTGATACGCGAACTGCCGTGGAAATCCTTAAGACAAATGCGTTTTTCGTTGCAGCAGGATGTTCTCATGAAATTTCAATCACCAACTCTATCCTCAGAGTCCTAAAATATGTTTTTGACACCCACATAGATATGGAGAAATGATCATCGTAATAAAATAAATCAGAGCTCGCGCTGTTCGAAAGTGGAACGATAGAGAAATAACTTGAAGGTGGGCGAACGAACCATCTCCCAAGCACTTACTGTGAATTGCAGAGTAATCACGTAGATGTAGAGAGATGTAGGATGTGTAAGGGCTTCCCAGCGAAATTTCTACTGCGTACTCGAAACCACCTTGGCACCATGTGGGTGGGCAAACATTTTTCCAGGAAGGCATTCACCGTAGCCGGCCGGTGTGGCCGAGCGGTTCTAGGCGCTTCAGTCTGGAAACGCTGCGACCGCTACGCTCGCAGGTTCGAACCCTCCCTCGGGAATGGCTGTGTGCGATGTGCTTAGGTTAGTTAGGTTTAAGTAATTCTAAGTTCTAGGGGACTGATGACCTAAGATGTTAAGTCCCATAGTGCTCAGAGCCATTTGAACCATTTTGAGCATTCACCGTCTTGTCTCACAGTGGTTGCTGTTGTTGTGGTCTTCAGTCCAGAGACTGGTTTGATGCAGCTCTCTATGCTACTCTATCCTGTGCAAGCGTCTTCATCTCCCAGTACCTACTGCAACCTACATCCTTCTCAATCTGCTTAGTGTATTCATCTCTTGGTCTTCCTCTACGATTTTTACTCTCCACGCTGCCCTCCAAAACTAAATTGGTGATCCCTTGATGCCTCAGAACATGTCCTACCCACCGATCCCTTCTTCTTGTCAAGTTGTGCCACAAAGTCCTCTTCTCCCCAATTCCATTCAGTACCTCCTCATTAGTTATGTGATCTACCCACCTAATCTTCAGCATTCTTCTGTAGCGCCACATTTCGAAAGCTTCTATTCTCTTCTTGTCCAAACTATTTATCGTCCATGTTTCACTTCCATACAAATACTTTCAGAAACGACTTCCTGACACTTAAATCTATACTCGATATTAACAAATTTCTCTTCTTCAGAAACGCTTTCCTTGCCATTGCCAGTCTACATTTTATATCCTCTCTACTTTGACCATCATCAGTTATTTTGCTCCCCAAATAGCAAAACTCCTTTATTACTTTGAGCGTCTCATTTCCTAATCTAATTCCCTCAGCATCACCCAACTTAATTCGACTACATTCCATTATCCTCGTTTTGCTTTTGTTGATGTTCACCTTATATCCTCCTTTCAAGACACTGTCCATTCCGTTCAACTGCTCTTCCAAGTCCTTTGTTGTCTCTGACAGAATTACAATGTCATCGGCGAACCTCAAAGTTTTTATTTCTTCTCCATGGATTTTTATACCTACTCCAAATTTTTCTTTTGTTTCCTTTACTGCTTGCTCAATATACAGATTGAATAACATCGGGGACAGGCTACAACCCTGTCTCACTCCCTTCCCAACCGCTGCTTCCCTTTCATGTCCCTCGACTCTTACAACTGCCATCTGGTTTCCGTACAAATTGTAAATAGCCTTTCGCTCTCTGTATTTTATTCCTGCCACCTTCAGAATTTGAAAGAGTATTCCAGTCAACATTGTCAACAGCTTTCTCTAAGTCTACAAATGCTAGAAATGTAGGTTTGCCTTTCCTTAATCTATTTTCTAAGATAAGTCGTAGGGTCAGTATTGCCTCACGTGTTCCAACATTTCTACGGAATCCAAACTGATCTTCCCCGAGGTCGGGTTCTACCAGTTTTTCCATTCGTCTGTAAAGAATTCGTGTTAGTATTTTGCAACTGTGACTTGTTAAACTGATAGTTCTGTAATTTTCACATCTGTCAACACCTGCTTTCTTTGGGATTGGAATTATTATATTCTTCTTGATGGTATAGTTCAATAATTGTCACCTTGTGTACTTAGGGAATATTGATGTCAATAGCAGGCGAAAATCGTCGAGATTCTGGATTCCCTGCATACGTACATAATTAAGTCTGCGCGGAACCCTCGCTGCATAAGTCCTACTCGCACTTATGCGTATACTTTTAATTATTGTCCAACTGGTTAAGAAAATGAAGCAACTTGTACAACATAATTTTTCAAACAGATCGTGAAATTGCAACCCGCTTTAGATAACAAGGCACCGCGTTTACTAAACACAGCAATAAAGAAACTAAAAAATTACACGAATTATTCTGTTTGTGTTGCAGATGCCATCGACAGGCACAGCAAGCCACTGGAAGAGACTCTGAGTGTCCTGCGGAAAGGAACGGTGCTGTGGAAAGTGCGCTCCTACTCGAAGTGGTACCGCCGGAAGTACGTGCTGGACACAGACGAGGGGACCGTCAGATATGAGGTCTCGCGTAAGGTGCTCTGCTCCAGCGCTCCTGACGAGAGTAAGTTTACCACAAATGCTTGAAGTACTGAGATCTAGCTATGTTTATTTGAAATGACATTAACACGAGCTCGCACTAACAATGTCTCGCCCGCCCGGTTGGCCGTGCGGTCTAACGCACGACTTTCTGGGCGGGAAGGAGCGCCTGGTCCCCGGCACGAATCCGCCCGGCGGACTTCGTGTCGAGGTCCGGTGAGCCGGCCGGTCTGTGTTTGGTGTTTAGGCGGTTTTCCATCTGCCACGGCGAATGCGGGCTGGTTCCCCTTATTACGCCTCAGCTACACTATGTCGGCGATTGCTGCGCAAACAAGTTCTCCACGTACGCGTACACCACCATTACTCTACCAGGCAAACAAACTTTCACACATGCAGAATGAAAACTTTATTTTTGCAAAAATAGTCTGCATTTCTTTTGGTTCAATTGGTTCAAATGGCTCTGAGTACTATGGGACTTAACATCTGAGGTCATCAGTCCCCTAGAACTTAGAACTACTTAAACCTAACTAACCTAAGAACATCACACACATCCATGCCCGTGGCAGGATTCGAAACTGCGACCGTAGCGGTCGCTCGGCTCCAGACTGTAGCGCTTAGAACCGCACGGCCGCTCCGGCCGGCTACGACTTCCACATGACTGGCAACGGGTTATACACAATGTTGGTGACTGCTTTGAAACATGTAGACCTATTTATTTTGTGTGAGTTGTAAATATATAGCTGCACACTATTAAAGTTCCAGTCCTTGTATACCAAATAATCCCGTTTGATCAGATGATTACTAGAACGAGAAAGAATTTCTAGGAAAAGTATTCCGAGAGCTATCGATGTATCTTTGTCGATGTTTTAATTAATTAACAGTAACTAAAACGTAATTTTTAAGTAAAAGTAATAATCAGAATGGAGGTATTTGACTTCGTGCTTCGATTGAAATACCTCAACTGTTTCGGAAGGCTTTACTAGAAAAAGTGTCAACATTAATACGCCCATTTCTCTCGTATCAGGCTTGGTGGGACTAGTTCACGGATGCTACCCCACATAACCTATTATATCATTGTGCATAAGACGTGGTTCTGACTTCCAATAAATGTTTGTAGAGGTAGGCATAATTTCTAAATAGGAAACCAAAGGCGAAAATTTGAATTACACAACGACATAGTAAATACAAATAAAATGGAGGTGTAGAATTGCATGCAGTGTTACGTTCTTACCAAACGTGTCTGTCATGTTATATGTGAAACAACTTATATTACGTAAAATTTTAGGTTGAACTTTACAAAGAAGTTTTCATCTGAAGCGATCGATTATATGTAGCTCGAGAGTTTGCAATTGATTTTTCATGTGGGAAAAATCGCGGATGATGAGCACATTCTTTTCATCTCAGAGTATATTATTTATCATGTGTTGTGATGAAACATTGCCATACCTTGTAGTTTAAAGCTCCTTAGCTTCCGTACCACATCGTCTTTGAGAGTTGAAGAGTGAAAGTAGCACGTTGGTGTAAACAGGAGACTTTTCTGGCACACACTTGCCCCCACGTAGTGGGGTCCTATTAACCAATTCGTTCAGACTCACAAAGAGAGTGATAGGAAATATTTAGCTAATTCAAAATACGGGCAAATATTCAAAAAGTAAAACAGATGACGAGCCGAACTACTGCAGACACGGATTGATCGCAGACATAATTAGGGAGCTCGTAAATTTGATAGACAATTTTCACCCATAAAAGTAATTTTCCCAGCGATTCCACACCGATCGATTTGTTGGTAACGGAAAGGGCCACTGGATGAGGTCAGATAATTTTTAGACTTCGGGAAATCAATTTTGTTAAAATTGTTCCAAGATGGCGAATTCGTTGAAAAGGAAGAGACGAGCCACAGAGTTCAAACTCGCTTCGCAGATACACTTCTGTGGAGCAACATTTCGTTTTTCGCGGGGGAGACTGGTCTGGCGTCACCGCAGAATGACCAAACTAAAGCGCCAGATATCGACGCCACCTCATGGCCTGAAACGCCACAGGAGGAGTCAGCATTGTCTCGGTGGTCAGGTTGGCAGCACAGAGCTACTTTTTCTGGAGAAGCCTCTCCGGAGTGTCGCCAACGAGGCAACAAAAACGTGAGCTCACTCTGAAGCAACATCTGGCCGCCGTCGGCTGATTTCGGTACATCGGGAAGACTGGCGTACAAGTCAGCCGCCATCTTTGTTGCAACATGTTTTTGACCTTATTACTTTGAAGTCATATGTGTGCAGTGAAAATCTACTACTTATTTTTCGAACTGAATTCAGTACATAACTGATGTATCTTCAGTAAAAATGCACTGAAAATATACCCCTTTTTATGCAAAATTTTGATTCAAGAATGAATATTAACGCGAACTCACTTCATTTTGATTGATATATTTAGTAGTAGGAAGATATTTCATGGTGCAATGATGAACATAAAGGGGACTTGAAACATATTTTAAATGGGTGCTACATTACAATCACAATTTCTAATTTCATGGCAAAATCCTTAAGTGTATCGTGTCCTCTCTCACAGAAAAAAGGCGCACTCTTGGGATGGATCACCCAAACACCTGTCCACAAACGAAATTGAAATACCGCAAGCACTCCAGACATATTCAAGGTCAGCATAGAGTCGCGAAGTCCTCAGCACCACTAACTTACCTTGTACTGGCTGTAAAATACACGAAAATAATTGAGAAATGTTACTGCTGATGGTAGCTTGTTCGAAAAACGATTCAGCTGAAGATAAAACTCATTTAATAGTTCGTGTTCACATCAGCTGCAGATTTCAATAAGTATACAGGGTGTCCCAGCTATCTTGTCCACCCAAAATATCCCTGGAACAATAACAGCTATTGGAAAACGACTTACACCGGTATCAATGTAGAGCTGGGGCCCATGAATGTACATATTTGGAAACATTCTAAAACGAAAGTATATGTGTTTTTTAACACAAACTTGTTTTTTTTTAAATGGACCTCCTATATTTTTTTCTTCAGCAATCCATAGCATGACAAAGCACATACACAATGGCGTTGATTGCATCGCAATATTCCCATTACATCCCGAGATACTGAGACGCGAAGTTGCCGCTTGAAACACCCGACATGCGCTGCTAGCGCACGTCCTGAGGCTCAGGCGTGAACCCCATGCTGCCCGTAATCGCGATGTGATTCACAAGTAAGTGTCCCTCTTGATAAGTATGGAGGTGTGATTACACATGTCAATCACATCGCGATTACGGGCAGCATGGGGTTCACGCCTGAGCCTCAGGACGTGCGCTAGCAGCGCATGTCGGGTGTTTCAAGCGTCAACTTCGCGTCTCAATATCTCGGGATGTAATGGGAATATTGCGATGCAATCAACGCCATTGTGTATCTGCTTTGTCATGCTATGGATTGCAGAAGAAAAAATATAGGAGGTCCATTTAAAAAAAAAAAACGTAAGTTTGTGTTAAAAAACACATATGCTCTCGTTTTAGAATATTTCCAAATATGTACATTCATGGGCCCCAGCCCTACATTGATACCGGTGAAAGTCGTTTTCCAATAGTTGTTATTGTTCCAGAGATATTTTGGGTGGACAAGATAGCTGGGACACCCTGTATAAGAGCACATGGGAACAACCCATGAAAGCATTGCGAATTTCATAAATGATTGTGTACGAATAAATTAGGAGTACTTTAGAATGATTTAGTGCTATTATTGAATAATACAATAAGAAACTGCAATATCAAGATTACGGCAGCCCTTCAATGGGTGACGTGAAATACAATTCCACTGAACATGAAAATCAGTACAAAAAGGAAACCATGTACAATCAGTAATCCCAAAGTAACTGATTTACAATCTGCATCAGGATATAGGGCACTATACAAACAAACAAGAAGTGACTTAATGGCGTCATGTAATCTTTAAAAAGAATAAATGCAAAGAAGACTACACACAAAAAATAACAGTTTTAGGGGAAGGTAGCCTCATTTGTATCCCATATGAAGCAGCAAATGAAGTGCGGAAATATTTTATCAGCACAAAGAAACGGGCAAAAGAAACAGACGCTACAGTTTCAGCAGTTTAGGTTGAAAAACCAGGGCAGCTCTTCAGTCGAGGCTACAACTTAGTAACATTGCCCCCATCACACAGGCGTGCGAAACAATCGTTACATTGCATTAGGCGAAAATATATGGAAACTATACAAGGTCCCGCCGATTCCGGAGGAATATTCTTCCAAGAAAATAATTTACTGATGAATGATGGTAGCAATTTTTTACTTGCAGATGATAACGGTGAACCGAATGACAGAATACTGGTGTTTGCCAGCGAAAAAGGGAAAAGCGTGTTTGCCAAAATTCAAATCATTCTTTCTCGACGGAACGTTCAAGAGTTCGAGCAAGCAATTTGGACAGTTGTTTATATTCCTCGCCAACCTTAATAGTTCTTGATAGGAAACAAACATCACTCCAGTTGCTTTGCTTCCAAATAAAAATCGAGAAACATATGAACGTTTTTTTAAAGATATTAAAACTAACGCTCCTGGATGGAATCCTGCGTCTCTGATGATGGACTATCGTCCAAGCAGCTAGTTGCTTGTTTCCTGAAACAGAGATTACTGGATGCAATTACCATTTTAATTAATGTTTGTGGAAACAAGTTCAGCGTTGCGGCCTCGTCCCAGTCTATAAGGAAAATGAGGAAATACGCTGTCACATAGAAATGTGTTCTGTTCTTGCACATCTTCCCTGGAAATACTGGAATATCGTTGGCTGTGTTTTCTGGAGAGCACGCCTGAAAACCAAAAGCTTCAGGACTTTTACGACTATTTTTTAGACCAGCGGCTCGATAACGAACGTATGCTAAGTGAGAAGTGAAACTGCACTGGAAGGCACCATCGCACTTACAAAGTATCAGAAGGATGGAACCGAAGAATAAATACATTAATATCAAACGTTCATCCGAACGTTTACTCAATAGTGAATAATCTTCGAGAAAATGCGGAGTACCACGGCCACCAGTTTGATCGACTAATTTTAAACCTTGGTGGGAAAAAAAGTCAGCACTGAAGACTGGCGAAAACGGTTTGCAAAGTCTTAAAAGAAACTGCAAACTGATAAAACTTAAAATCATTACAAACATATGTGGCCTACGCACAGAAAACACAGTGACGAAGAAAACGTCAGATTCGTTGAAAAACTTGTAAATTTTGAAAAGTAGTTTAATGTATCATTGGCAATCTTCTAAATACTGTAAATAAATTTAATGGGAAAATGAAGGAGACTACCTCCTCGTGTTGTTCCCTGGAAACAACAAGAAGTCAGCTAAAAGTCTCTTGAAATTTGTAAAATATTCCCTAATGAACATTAGCAAGACTATCTCAAAGACCAAGCTTTTTTAAAGGAATATTCGCACGATCTGCCTTGAGAGTTTCTTTGAGTCAAAATCTCTATGGGCGGACACCAAATACAAAATCTTTGCAGCGGAAACGCACGCAAATGACATGCAATTATATCCGTACTATCTTCCTTCTTTAGAAGACGAACAAACCAGCATCAAACTGATAAAGATAAAACAAATTATCATAAAAAAGTGACTGGTCACAGTTTTTCAACCTTTCAGCATGTCAAAACTTACTGTTTCTAATACATGTCGTAGCCTACAGCAAGCCTATTGAGAATGCTGATAGGCGATCGAGAGCGCCCACGCTCGTTCCCCGCCTGATTGTGAGCTTTCGCGGCAAAAATGGGACAGTCAGATGTCGCTACGTAGCGCAGCACGGTGGACTGGTAGCGCAAAAGAAGTGTAAACAATGAGCTGTCTTCAGAGGAATGACCATAAATATGTTCGGCGTAGCCGTATATATGGGTTGGGTTGTTTGGGGAAGGAGACCAGACAGCGAGGTCATCGGACTCATCGGATTAGGGAAGGATGGGGAAGGAAGTCGGCCGTGCCCATTCAAAGGAACCATCCCGGCATTTGCCTGGAGTGATTTAGGGAAACCACGGAAAACCTAAATCAGGATGGCCAGACGTGGGATTGAACCCTCGGCCTCCCAAATGCGAGTCCAGTGTCTAACCACTGCGCCACCTCGCTCGGTCCGTAGATATGAACATACAGTATACAGGGTGGTCCATTGTTAGTGACCGGGCCAAATATCTCACGAAATACGCGTCAAACGGAAAAACTACAAACAACGAAACTCGTCTAGCTTGAAGGGGAAAACCAGATGGCGCTATGGTTGGCCCGCTAGAAGGCGCTGCCATAGGTCAAACGGATATCAACTGCATCTTTTTAAATAGGAACCCCCATTTTTTATTACTTATTCGTGTAGTAGGTAAAGAAATATGAATGTTTTAGTTGGACCACATTTTTCGCTTTATTTATATATATATATATATATATCTCCAATCCATCGTCCACCACCAATTGTCTTCTCCTATTTTTGCCGATATGATACGATACGCGTGGTATGCATCAAACCTGACGAACGATAGAACAATTTTAGGTGTGTTTCCCAACAGATAATTTAAAAAACAATTGTTCTTGTAAAAACGCTTCGTTTATCAGATGTGCTCGATGTCGTGCTGTTTTCTGCTTTCCATGTTTCTATGATAACTATCACTCTGGTTCGTGCGATACTCCAGCTACTTCTGGTCATTAATTGTTAATTATGTGCGAGTGTATACTGAACTTTTCAATAAATTGTATCCACTTGAATACTATTTGTGATATTGTATTTTATTTCAAGTTTTATTTTTCCACGACAAACGACTTTCAGCAACTTATTATATGCATAATTGTTGCAACTGATTGCCGGGAATTATATATATATATATTTGAATTACAAAAAAACAAATAATAAAAAAAAAGTTGCATGTCGCGAGATTCGATCCGGCGACCTTCGAATTACGAACCTGAGCGCTTACTGTTGCGCCACGACGCTGTAGAAAATTATTAATCGCAGAGAGTATTTCACCGCAACGGTTTCTTTTAACTGTCGATTTTCTCGACAACGGCTGAGAAGTGCATCTTGGTGCTTTGCCACATTACACCTCTGGCCATGAGCTTTTATTATGCGCAGTATGAATCGAATCTGAATTTCACAATTGGCGGCCTCCCCTTGTTAGTGTGCCTGTACCTGTGAAAAGTCGGTTAGCCCGCCAAGAGCCTCAGGCTCCCTGCAAGTGTCACTTCGTGCAAATGTCACTCCTTGCAAGTGTCCCAACCCCTTCCCGCGAACGCGTATTGCCTGCTTCCGGTCTGGTAAATTCTGACGCCGCCGCTGCGCGATTATCAAATTCAGATGGTTCAAATGGCTCTGAGCACTATGGGACTTAACATCTGAGGTCATCAGTCCCCTAGACTTAGAACTACGTAACCTAACTAACCTAAGGTCATCACACACATCCATGCCCGAGGCAGGATTCGAACCTGCGACCGTAGCAGCACCGCGGGCCCGGACTGAAGCGCTTAGAACCGCTTCGCCACAGCAGCCGGCTAGCGCGATTATCACCAGTCGCTCCTTGCAGCAGTGACAGCAGCATCTACCACCACATGAAGATGTAGAGCAGTTGCATCGACGAAATATTGTGCGGTTTACACAATACGATCCAGCGGAAAAACCGTGAAGTGTATTTGTAATGTTAGGTTAGTGGAAGGATAACGTACACCATAGCCTACTCTCGCTGATGAATAAATGAAATACCGATATTGACCCTACTCGTCTGTAGCCCTTCACCCTGTCCCTAAATAATTCAGACATGTCACAGCTGAAACACTTGTTTTTGATCGCGAGCTCCAATGCTGAACGGTCATGGAGACAAGCAGCTTTGCAGGAAATCTCTAATTCATATGTAGGATCGTAGGAAGGAGTTGCAGTTACGATAGAACAATTTTAGGTGTGTTTCCCAACAGATAATTTAAAAAACAATTGTTCTTGTTAATTAATCTCGCCACGAGTGGTGACGAATCATTGATATTCCTTCCAGGGATTCACAGGCCTGGATCTTCGGTAATGTGGCAGTGAACAGGTAACATGGGATTGAGAGTTCTGATCTATACAAGGTGAATGCCGAACTCTACCGGAAAAAGTTCGGAGGTATAAAAGACCGGTGGTCTCTGGTCGTTTGTTTGAAAGTAATAATGTAATTATGATTTATTCGGTTTGTTACTCCCGTTACTTTTGTTTCTATGAAACTGCCTTCACAACAGAGAAAATACCTATAATATGCAAACGCCAAAAATTACAGCACAAAACACAGTAATGCAAAAACATTTGTGCGTAAAATTTTTGTGATGTGGTTGTCACCTCTGCGGGAATATCTCAGCATAGTATCGGTCTGACGCTCTCCCTTTACATGTTTACATGTAGAAAACTCATACACGAGGTCCATATGGCCAACACTTCATTAGTGGACGTATTCATACTGCTGTGTATTACTATTAACACACGACCAACACTTCCAGAAAAGCAGACCCGAGACAGCATAAAGCAGTACTGAATGCAAGTTTGTGGGTAAAGAGTAAAGTCGGAATACAGTCACTTCCACAAGAAAGTGTACGCCATAATTTTAAATGTAACGTCCGCAGCGACATCCCTGGTAGTGCTCTCGAATCTGTAATCAATGCGCTTTTGCACAGTGCGGGCTTAAATCACTTCGGGGTATGACCATGCGGTACATTTGACCTGCGATCGTCGCACGGTGGCGCTGGCATACGCAGAGGTGTGTTGGTGCACGTTAGAGTATGGTGCAGCGAGTAAGTGTACAGACGTTTTCCGACGTGCTAATGGTGACTGTGTGTTGAAAATGGCTCAAAGAATACATATTGATGACGTTATCAGGGATAGAAATTAGGGCGACTGGAGGCTGGTCAAACACAGCACGTCGTTTCACGGGCCCTCCGTGTGCCACAAAGTGTGATCTCAAGATTATGGCAACGATTCCAGCAGACAGGGAACGTGTCCAGGCACTACAGTACGGGACATCCACAGTGTACAACACCACGAGAAGACCCATATCTCACCATCAGTGCCCACAGACGGCCACGGAGTACTGCAGGTAGCCTTGCTCGGGACATTACCGCAGCCACTGGAACAATTGTCTCCAGACACACAGTTTAAAGACGACTGATCAGACACGGTTTATTCGCCCGGATACCTCCAAGGTGCAGTCCATTGATCCCTGGTCACAGGAGAGCCCGTAAAGCCTGGTGTAAAGAACACAGTACATGGTCATTGGAACAGTGGTCCCAGGTTATGTTTGTGGTGTCACCGCCAGACACCACACTTGCTAGGTGGTAGATTAAATCGGCCGCGGTCCATTTAGTACATGTCGGACCCGCGTGTGCCCACTGCGTGATCGCAGACCTAGCGCCACCACAAGGCAGGTCTCGTGATACGAACAAGTACTCGTCCCAGATGTACGGACGACCTAGCTAGCGACTAGATGTACGAAGCCTTTCTCTCTCATTAGCCGAGAGACAGAATAGCCTTCAGCTAAGTTAATGGCTACCAACTAGCAAGGCGCCATTAGCCTTACAGTGATTGTAATTAAAGTCTCCTGTGTATCGTCAAGAGCGATGTACCACAATGATTGATTAAAGATAAGTATTAATCCAGCTACGTACTTTTCTTCATAGCATTAATTACGTAGCCTGTTCCAGTACTTCACGCCCGTCTGCGTTAGTCTAGCGTGCATTTTCAGCCATCTCGATCTACAAGGTGTTGGCCCAGCTGCCGACACATCAATGTTCACGGACGAGTCCAGGTATATTCTGAACAGTGATTCTCGCCGCGTTTTCATCTGGCGTGAACCAGGAACTAGATACCAAACCCTTAATGTCCTCGAAAGGGACACGTATGGAAGTCGTGGTTTGATGCTGTGGGGTGGATTATGATTGGTGCACGTACACCCCTGCATGTCTTCGACAGAGGAACTGTAACAGGTCAGGTCTATCGGGACGTCATTTTGCACCAGTATGTCCGCCTTTTCAGGGTTGCAGTGGGTCCCACCTTCCTCTTGATGGATGATAACGCACGGCCCCACCGAGCTGCCATCGTGGAGGAGTACCTTGAAACAGAAGATATCAGGCGAATGGAGTGTGGCCGGCCTGTTCTCCAGACCTTAACCCCATCGAGCCCGTCTGGGATGCCCTTGTCGACGTATCGCTACACGTCTTCAAAGCCCTATGACACTTCTGGAGCTCCGAAAGGCACTGGTGCAAGAATGGGAGGCTATAACCCAGCAGCTGCTCGACCACCTGATCCAGAGTATGCCAACCCGTTGTGCGGCCTGTGTACGAGTGCGTGGTGATCATTTCCGATATTGATGTCGGGGTACATGCCCAGAAAACAGTGGCGTTTTGTAGCACATGTGTTTCTGGACGGTTTTCTCAACTTATCAACAATGCCGTGGACTGTGAGTCCAAGTGACATTCTCTGTCCCCCTGAAGAATTAAGTGCCAACAGAAAGAATACACTCTTAAGACAAAAAGAGGGTGACGCAGTACGAACGAATTATCCAAATGAGATGAAAACAGGTAGAAGTGATGTACGTGTGCAGACAGACTGGACGATTTATTCGTGAGAAATAGGTTCACAAACTGACCAAGTCAGTAACGCGTTAGTCCAACTCTGGTCCTTATGCAAGCAGTTATTGTGCTTGGCATTGATTCGTAGAGTTGTTGGGTGTCCTCCTGAGCGATATCGTACCAAATTATGCCAACTGGTGCGTTCGATCGTCGAAAGTCGGCCGTGGTGGCCGACCGGTTCTAGGCGCTACAGTCTGGAATCGCGCGACAGCTACGGTCACAGGTTCGAATCCTGCCTCGGGCATGGATGTGTGTGATGTCCTTAGGTTAGTTAGGTTTAAGTAGTTCTAAGTTCTAGGGGATTGATGACCTCAGAAGATAAGTCCCATAGTGCTCAGAGCGATTTTTTTGATCGTCGAAATCCGGAGATGATTTGAGGCCCTTGCCCATGATGCTCCAGACGTTCTCAATTACGGAGAGATCCGGCGATCCTTCTGGCCAAGACAGGATTTGGCAACCACGAAAACGAACAGTAGAAATTCTCCCGTGTGCAGGCGGGCGTTGTCTTGTTGAAATGTAAGGTTCTGATCTCTGACAACCTTGGAAATTTTCTTGACTTCTTTATCCGCTTACGATATACAGAGGTTCAAAGTTACCCTACTTTTACACGTAAAGTACGCATATAAAATCCCGGGGGTGAGGCGAAAAAGAAATTTATAAAGCGACGTATCACGGGGAAATATGCTATAAAAGTGTCTCCGTTACCATCAGAAGGTTTCTGGGAATCCCATCTTGTAGTACTGAAGCACATGCAACATTTTTGTGCACATAAAATCTGGTGCGTCTCCAAACACGTGTTCGCTGGTTATCGGGGCTCACTCGAAGCGGGACTCAGCACTGAAGACAGTTCTACCCGCCAGTGAGACTACAGGCCGAAGACGTTTCTGGAAACGTCCCGAACAGCGGTCGTCCGCTATACGACCCGACAACCAGGAGTGATGTTCTGGGGTGCCATTAAATTTCATAACAGGATCCCTTTGGCTATCATCCGCGGCTCTTATAGCAAAGCGATACGTCGACGATATTCTACGTCCCCTTTTGTTGCCCTTCATGGCAAGCATGCGCTTACATTTCAGCAAGATAATGCCTGCCCACTAAAGAGAACGCAATGGAATTCTCATTCATAAATCGCATTTTAATCTAGGTTGTTTGTGAGAAGACCATGTTATACCTCATGCAAGAAGGATTGATTGGTTGGTTGATTCGGGGAAGGGGACGAAGCAGCAAGCTCATCGGTCCCATCGGGTTAGGGAAAGATGAGGAAGGAAGTCGGCCGTGCCCTTTCACAGGAACCATACCTGCATTTACCTGAAGCAATTTAGGGAAATCACGGAAAACCTAAATCAGCGTGGTCGGACGAGGGCTTGAACCATTGTCCTCCCGAATGCGAGTACTCTGTGCTAACCACTGCTCCACCTGGCTCGGTTGTAGGAAGGAGAAACGTTTACCAGCACTTGTCAGTATTTGATAGCAGCAGAATTATGGCCTATGGTGGTTACAGTTTATCGTTCCGTAATATTTCTACTTAATTTGGTTGGTATCCCATGACTGTCATGCAAATATGAAATCAGTGGCTTCATGAAAGCTATATGACTCGAATTAGTGAGTTGACATACTTGCGGGTATACAAATATCCAAAATGGAACAAAGGATATCAATTTACATGACCTACTTCCTGACTGCCTCCAACAGGTGTTATAAACACAGGCTATATTCGTGTTGTATGAGTATATATGGTATCATGTTTAGCAATTTGTTATTTTCAGATTTGTATAACGGTAATAATAATTACAATAAAGGGAAAAAGGAAGATAAAATCTATTATTGAACCCCAAATATAACATATACAGTGTGTCCCTACTAAGAGCCGTCAGGCGCATTTTCTCTGGCGTTTCGGCGGATTTTTGCAATTTCGTTTTTGCATCGTATAGCTGCAGTAAGTCCAATCAAATATTTCTCATCACGTATTTCATGCGACGTCCAGTGTCGACAGAAAGCGTCGGTTTGTCTGCCTTTATAAACAAAATGAATTTTAAAGCAGAATTTTATATGCCCAGACGACAGAGCGGTCCCAAATTAATCTAGGGACTTTGGGACACTCGGTGTATAGCTTCACCAGTACTCAAAAATTAATGCTAACTCAAATAATATTATCCATTTGATCCGCGCCGGTCCCGCTGAAAGTCGAGTCACAGCACCCATTTTGCCCGTTAACAAATTCTACTATTAGTGAAGCCATATGCTTTTGTGCACCCCGGTAGAACTCTTGATGCAACGTCTCACGTGGCTTGCCAGGTGTTTAATAATGTGGTCCACAGTATGAAGTGCACATGAGTTACTGCGTACCAACAGAGTCTATCTACAGCAGCAATAAATAATATACCGATTCCCATTGCAAACTGTAACACAGGTCGGCAAAAAAAATATTTTTTGAAATTTGTTTGAAATTTGATAACAGACTTTTACGTACTTTTCAGCGCTGATTTCAAAAATGCAATCCATTTTTTTCTATCACGTCAGGTTTTCTCACAAAAAGGGAGTATTTTTGGGTATAATAACAAAATTTAAGCAATTTATCACAATTTTTCCAACTTTATAAAATTTTATTTTATTTATAAATCATGTTCTAAATTACATTTCCAGCACACATCCATTTCTCTTTAAGCTCATAAATCCTTATAATAACGCTTTCGCTTTCTGTCGAGGCTTCTTTTATAGCTTTATCGGCTGTGGACTCGTTGCGGATCATCTCTTTTTATCATCCAGCAATAGTTGACGTTCCATCTTCCTTGATATCTTCTTTCCATTTCTTTGATGTCTTGGTGGAATTTTTCGCCCTGCTCTTCACTTTACATCACCAAGGTTTGCAGTGAAGTAGTCAAGATGTGAGTGGAGAAAATGAACTTTAATGCTCATGTTACAGCCCAGCTTCTTTAAGTTGTCGAGCATGTCTGCGACAATTGTATTGTAGTTTGGCTCTCTTTTGTTTCCTAGGAAACCGATAACAACTAATTTAAAAGATGTCCATGCTGCCTTTTCTTTTGTTTCCATTTTGTCCACGAAGTTGCGAAGTTGGGATCTGTCATTAGTTTTCTAATTTGTGGTCCGTCAAAGATTCCTTCCTTTAGCTTTGCCTCGGATAAACCAGGAAACTGTCCACAAAGATATCTGAAACACTCCCCTTCTTTTGGCAATGCCTTAACAAATTGCTTCATCAGCCCCAACGTAATGTGAAGTGTTGGAAGTAACAACTTTTTGGGATCCAGAAGGGTTTTCCTCTCAACATTTTTAACCCCTACCTGTAAGGTTTTTCTCAAGGGCCAAGCTTTTTTTATATCGTGTTGCTTTCTGTCTCTACTGTCCCATTCACAGAGAAAGCACGTGAACAGCACAGAGTGAAGAGGTACTGTGAACTGAAGGACAACAGCAGAAGCTCACTGCTTGGTAATGGCGGGGGAAAGGGCAGCGCAACAGACAGGCACTGACATGAAAATCTTGCTGATTTCTCCTAATTACTCTTTATTTTACGTATATCTAATATAAAACGGCTAACTAACAGTTTATTGAGAACCTGAAAACCAAAATTCAAACTCACTAGAGTGCTGAAGTATCGAAAAAAGCTAAAACTAGACAAGCAGTTTGTGAAATAACTATACGTGATGGAATTTTTTCACTATTTTTCCCGAAATCAGCCTCGGAAACACTATAAAAATCGCTTAATAAATTAAAGCAATTTTTATGTCGCAGACCTGTGTAATACAAGATACACTGAGGTAATAAAAGTCATGAGATGGCGATATGCATGTAGGTAGATGGCTGAAGTATCGCGTGCACAAGCGCAATGTATTGGCGATGCTGTCATTTGTACTCACGTGATTCATGTGAAAAGGTTTCAGACATGATTACAGCCGCGCGACAGGAATTAATATACCTTGAAAGCGGAATGATAGTTGAAGCTAGACGCATGGGACATTCCATTACGGAAATCGTTAACGAATGCAATATTCCGAAATTCACAATGTCAGAAGTGTGCCGAGAATACCAAATTTCGGGCATTATCTCTCACCACGGACAACTCGAGACCCAACGGCCTTCAGTTAACGACCCAGAGCAGCGGTGTTTGCTTAGAGTTGTCAGTGTTAACAGACAAGAAACACTACGTGAAATAGTCGCAGAAATCAATGTGAGGCGTACGACGAACGTATCCGTGAGTTAGGAGGTGGCGCAGACCTCATGAAGCTATGGAGCCAAATTGTCAACAAGGCACCGTGCAAGCTGGTGGTAGCTCTGAAATGGTGTGGGCTGTGTTTACGTGCAATGGACTGGTTCCTCTGCTCCAACCATCATTGCCTGGAAATTGTTTTGTTCGGCTACTTCGAGATCATTTGGAGCCATTCATGCACTTTATGTTCCAAAACAACGGTGGAATTTTTATGGATGACAGTACTCCATACGACTGGTTTGAAGAACATCCTGGATAATTCGAGCGAATGATTTGGACACCCAGATCGTCCGACATGAATCCCATCGAACATTTATGGGGCGCAATGGAGAGGTCAAAATGGCTCTGAGCACTATGGGACTTAACACCTGAGGTCATCAGTCCCCTGGAACTCAGAACAACTTAAACCTAACTAACCTAAGGACATCACACACATCCATGCCCGACGCAGGATTCGAACCTGCGACCGTAGCGGTTCGAATCCTGCTCGGGCATGGATGTGTGTGATGTCCTTAGGTTAGTTAGGTTTAAGTAGTTCTACGTTCTAGGGGACTGATGACTACAGCAGTTAAGTCCCATAGTGCTGAGAGCCATTTGAATCATTTTGAGCCGGCCGTTGGTGGCCGAGCGGTTCTAGGCGCTTCAGTCTGGAACCGTGCGACCGCTACGGTTGCAGATTCGAATCCTGCCTCGGACATGGAATTGTGTGATGTCCTTAGGTTAGTTAGATTTAAGTAGTTCTAAGTTCTAGGGGACTGATGACCTGAGATGTTAAGTCCCATAGTGCTCAGAGCCAGAGCCAACCATTTTGAACCGTAGCGGTCGCGCGGTTCCAGACTGAAGCACCTAGAACCGCTCGGCCACTCCGGCCGGCAATGGAGAGGTCAGTTCGTGCGCAAAATCCTGCACCGGCAACACTTTCGCAATTATGGACCGCTATAGAGGCAGCATTGCTCAATTTTTGTGCAGGGAACTTCCAACGACTTGTTAACTCCATTCCATATCGAGCTGCTAAAGCAAATGGTTCAAATGGCTGTGAGCACTGTGGGACTTAACATCTGAGGTCATCAGTCCCCTAGACTTAGAACTACTTAAACCTAACTAACCTATGGACATCACACACATCCATGCCCGAGGCAGGATTCGAACCTGCGACCCTAGCGGTCGCGCAGTTCCAGACTGTAGCGCCCAGAACCGCTCGGTCATTCTGGCCGGCCCCCAGTTTTAAAATTATCTGTTCAATGAAGTGATTAAAACACAGAGGAATGGGACAGTATGATCACTTGATCACTTAACGGGAAAACATGTGGCCATTTTTACGGTTAATGTTTTCCTGCTACATAGTCGGCTCCACAGAATTCGAACCTGCGACCGTAGCAGCAGCGCGGTTCCGGACTGAAGCGCCTAGAACCGCTCGGCCACAACGGCCGGCTGCTAAAGCAAGCCTGGAAAAAGAAGGTCCGACACGTTATTAGGACGTATCCAAAGTCTGCTGTCACCTCAGTGTATAAAGGACCATGTTAAATTTAGGTGTTTGATGTGCTAGGCGACAGTAATTGTTCTTAGTGTTATCTGTCAATGTGCGTCAGGATTGGCATCCGGCCGCTCACTGCCACTAACACTGCCATTGTGCCGACGCTATAAGGGCAGGAAGAAGATTGTTGTGTGAAAATGTGACTGCAGTAACCTCTGGTGTGCTTGACGCTTCAGCTGTTTACGTTCCTGTGTGGTCTCAACCTTAGAAGTTCTTTGTGGGATATTTGAGTAGTGCGAGGACATCTGAAGTACTACGGTCTGTTAACACAGAGACCATTGTTATGTTTCCAGCAGAGAGAGACAGTAGCTGAGGCTAGGGGGGTAGAAATTCATCAAGATTCAATTCGTCCACAATGAAACGACGTGATGTGTGGCAAAAGGAGGGAAGATGAAATAGACTCCTTTCAAGACAACCCATGGAGTTTCAACTTACAAGACACGTAATGGTTACAAAATTATGTTTAAGTACTTTGTTGGGCACAGCATACTTAATGAGATTCAGCATGCTGAGTAAAGGTTTAGTGGCAGCACACGTTCAACGCTAAAAACTAAGGAAATCACCCTAAACCCTAAGGAAACCACACCTGGTCGACTCTCCTGCAATTGTCTGGAACGTAGAGGGTGGTCTTCACCAGTCAGCGCGATGTGTGCGTCTTGTTTATGGGAAGTATTAAGGAGGGGTTAGTGAGACATACAGAAATCGTTGAGCATCCTCGAATCCTCCTGAGTGCATATTGCAGTAAGTTCGCTTTCTTTCTCTCAAGTAGACACGTGCATGAAATAGGCCCAAAAAAATTGAATCACTTTATTGTCAAGTCCGCCCCGATAGCTGAGTGGTCAGCGTGATGGATTGACGTCCTACAGGCCCGAGTTCAATTCCCGCCGCGATCGGGGATTTTCTCCGCTCAGGGAATGGGCGTTGTGTTGTCTTCATCATCATTTCATCCCCATCCGGCTCACAGGTCGCCCAATGTGGCGTCGAATGTAATAAGACCTGCACCAAGGCGGCCGGACCTGCCCCGCAAGGGGCCTCCCGGCCAATGACGCCAAACGCTCATTTCCATTTCCATTGTCATTTCAAGCACTCCACCATTTTCTTTGTAAAAATAATTTCTTACGTACAGATCGGCTATTGTTTTCTGAGATCTGTCACATTTCCAACAAGTTGCACTTGGAGTGCCACGCCAACTTTCCTGTCACTCTAAGTTTTCAAACATACTACTTCGTGTGGAGTCTACGAGATGTAAGGATCTTTCATATGTATTTCAGTGCTTTCCCAGCCTATTAGCTAACTGAAAACTGAACGTCGATTCTCGTTACGTGATAAAAGAATGTTCTTTGCACACGAGAACTTTTGTAAAGAGAGTGCCGAGAATGGAAATGTTTCATCCTAAGGTTGTATTCAGAGGAAATCGTCACACGTGTATTAACAGTACTAGTGATAAATAAGAAACAAAAATATCTGTGTGTGTGTGTGTGTGTGTGTGTGTGTGTGTGTGTGTCTGTGTGTGTGTGTGTGTGTGTTTGTGTGTGTGTGTGTGTGTGTGTGTGTGTGTGTGTGTGTGTCTCTGTGTGTGTGTGTGTGTGTGTGTGTGTGTGTGTGTGTGTGTGTGTGTGTCTCTCTCTCTGTGTGTGTGTGTGTGTGTGTGTGTGTGTGTGTGTGTGTCTGTGTGTGTGTCTGTGTGTGTGTGTGTGTCTCTGTGTGTGTGTGTGTGTGTATATGTGTGCGTGTAATGACAATAACAACCAACAAACAATACAACCTTTTCCAAGCGGTCCTAAAAATTGGAGGAAGTATAAAAGACCGATATGTTCTGGCGAAAATTATGAGCGTAAATCCTATTTCCACAGTGGCAGTTATGAACACAATAAAACGTTTGTTAAGTGATCTTGCTAATACTGACAGTCTACGAAATTGATAGCATGCTAAAACCCAGAATGTCAATTAAAGTTTTAATTCCGTAAGTTGTAATCGTCTACCAGCTACGGTGTACACTCTGAAACTTTAAAATTTGAAGTGTTAGAAGCTGTGCTGTGTTTTAATGAAGGTCTGTCAAGAAAAATCGAAGCACTGAAGAGACGAGGAGTCAGTCTGGGGACAAACACAAAACGAGTGTTGCAACGTATTAATTGTTCAAGAATGCAGAAAGCAGACATAAGTGTGCTCAGCTGCACAAACGAAATTCGAAAGCAAAGAAGCGACTATAAGGGGAGAAGATGCTAAGATTTAAATGGAGCCGACTCTGTAGCAGGAAAACATTAACCGTAAAAATGGCCACATGTTTTCCCGTTAAGTGATCAAGTGCTCATACTGTCCCATTCCTCTGTGTTTTAATCACTTTATTGAACAGATAATTTTAAAACTGGGGGCCGGCCGGAATGACCGAGCGGTTCAGGGCGCTACAGTCTGCAACCGCGCGACCGCTACGGTCGCAGGTTCGAATCCTGCCTCGGCCATGGATGTGTGTGATGTCCTTAGGTTAGATAGGTTTAAGTAGTTCTAAGTTCTAGGGGACTGATGACCTCAGAAGTTAAATCCCATAGTGCTCAGAGCCATTTTTTTAAAACTGGGGCAGTCACAGAAAATAGTTATACATAATTGATTGACAAATCATACAGTACAACAGGTGTTTAAATGCAGGTATTAAAACTTATAAGTATAAAACTGTATGAAAAGTACAGTAGTCCTCTGTAATTTTTTTTTTTTTTTTTTTTTTTTTTTACTTAAGTCAATTAGAAACCCACACAATCGGTTTCGCAACTTTCAAGCTTCATCTTCTGGAGTATATAGAGGCTATGTCGTATGGTATAGGTGGTTGGCTGCCGTCCGGGTACTCACCCCCTCCGTCAACAAACAGGGCGCCTCGTAGCTTGTGTTGTCAGCTGCTACGATTCTTATTATGTTGCTGATAAACACACTTACGCGTGTTGGGTTTCGGACCCGACACTTTCCTGAGTAACCTTTACGAGAGGCATTGTCCGTTGCTTGACAAATGGCGACAGGAACACATTTTTTGCTACAAAGTGATGACAGTTAATGATTTTAAAACAGATTGACCGTTCATCATTGATGATGGTTTTCATCAATTGAGGAGGGATGAGAACTTCGCCTAGCCACGCCAATCGTTACTCTGCGGCATTCTGTAACGACTCCCTGTACCATATGGCATAGCATTTATATACAGGGTGTTACAAAAAGGTACCGCCAAACTTTCAGGAAACATTCCTCACACACAAATAAAGAAAAGATGTTACGTGAATATGTGTCCGGAAACGCTTAATTTCCATGTTAGAGCTCATTTTAGTTTCGTCAGTATGTACTGTACTTCCTCGATTCACCGCCATGATTTCATACGGGATACTCTACCTGTGCTGCTAGAACATGTGCCTTTACAAGTACGACACAACATGTGGTTCATGCACGATGGAGCTCCTGCACATTTCAGTCGAAGTGTTCGTACGCTTAGCCGGCCGGAGTGACCGAGCGGTTAAAGGCGCTACAATGTGGAACCGCACGACCGCTACGGTCGCAGGTTCGAATCCTGCCTCGGGCATGGATGTGAGTTATGTCCTTAGGTTAGTTAGGTTTAAGTAGTTCTAAGTTCTAGGGGACTTATGACCACAGCAGTTGAGTCCCATAGTGCTCAGAGTCATTTGTTCGTACGCTTCTCAACAACAGATTCGGTGACCGATGGATTGGTAGAGGCAAACCAATTCCATGGCCTCCACGCTCTCCTGACCTCAACCCTCTTGACTTTCATTTATGGGGGCATTTGAAAGCTCTTGTCTACGCAACTCCGGTACCAAATGTAGAGACTGTTCGTGCTCGTATTGTGGACGGCTGTGATACAATACGCCATTCTCCAGGGCTGCATCAGCGCGTCAGGGATTCCATGATACGGAGGGTGGATACGTGTATCCTCGCTAACGGAGGACATTTTGAACATTTCCTGTAACAAAGTGTTTGAAGTCACGCTGGTACGTTCTGTTGCTGTGTGTTTCCATCCCATGATTAATGTGATTTGCAGAGAAGTAATAAAATGAGCTCTAACATGGAAAGTAAGCGTTTTCAGACACATGTCCACATAACATATTTTCTTTCTTTGTGCGTGAGGAATGTTTCCTGAAAGTTTGGCCGTACCTTTTTGTTACACCCTGTATACCACAAGATGCAACTTAAAAGTTGCGAAACCGGTTGTGTGAGTCTCTAACCGACTTAAATCAATTGCACTTTTCATTCAGTTTTCTATTTTAATATTTATAAGGCGTGCATTTAAATACCTGCTGTACAGTATGAATTGTCAATCAATAATGTATAACTTTACTGAAACTCCACATTTGCTCTCGGATGACGAATAAGGGAAGTACGTAACAAAACACAGCACTCGCAGAAGCATTTAAACAATCACTCTTCCCGCGATCCATACGTGAATCGAACGGGAGACAATTCTAATAATAATATGGTTCAAATGGCTCTGAGCACTGTGGGACTTAACATCTGAGGTCATCAGTCCCCTAGAACTTAGAACTACTTAAACCTAACTAACCTAAGGACATCACACACATCCATGCCCGAGGCAGGATTCGAACCTGCGACTGTAGCGGTCGCGCGGTTCCAGTCTGAAGCGCCTAGAACCGCTCGGCCACTCCGGCTGGCAATTCTAGTAATAATTGGTACAATGGAACGTACCCTCTGCCACGCACTTCACAGTTTTTTTGCGGAGTACAGATGTAATTGTAGATGTAGAAGCACTGTGTGTGTTAATATGCAATGATGAGCCAAAATATTATGACCACTGTTAACCATTACACTGAATGCCACATGATGTCGTTACAAGCACACGGCGCCGCAAGGAAAATACATAAGCGCATCAGAGACGTATGGAAAATTATTCTACCGACGACACGAGCTCCAACTAGGGAAATCCACTGATATAAGCGACTTTGACAAATGACAGATTGTTACGACCCGGCGCCTGGGAACTAGCATGTCGGAAATGTCGAAGCTGGTCGACTGTTCACGTGCTACTGTCCTCTGCCTGTATTGAAAGAGGTTGAATAACGTTGCAGCCACGAGAAGGCGACAAGTCGCTGGACGTCTACGTCTAGTCACAGAACCAGAAAGTCGGAGATAAGTGGCAGTCTGTGGCCGATCTGACGACAGAGTATAATGCAGATGTAAGCGTAAGTGTTTCGAAGCACACTGTTTAGTGCATAATGGTGAACATCGGGCTCGGCAGCAGACGATCCATTCGTGTTTCCTTGACGTTCCATCGACATCGTCAGTTGCGATTGCAGTGGACACGGAATTATCGAGATTGAACCATAGATCAATGGAAACGTGTCGTCCGGTAGGATGAATCCCGTTTCTTCCAGCACTAGGTTAATGATCGTGTCCAGATACGCCGTCGTCCAGGCGAATGGCTTCTTGAAACATGCATCGTGCCAAGGACGTGGAACGGTAGGGTCTGTATCATGCTCTGGAAAAAATTCACCTAGGCTTCCATGCGTCATATGACACTAATCCAAGATACCATGACAGCTGTGGGCTACGAGAACGCTATTGTCGGTCATCTATATATCTCACGTCTTCCTCGATGATGATGGCATTAGGATAACTGTTCTGACAACAAGGCTAGGACTCTTGCTGCAGTGGTTTGATTAGCATGATAGTGAACTCTCGCTGATCTCTTGGCGACTAAATTCATCTAATCTGAAACTTAAGAAACACATCTGGGAGCCAATTAAGCGCCAGCTCCGCGCCCACGATACACCGGACAGTAACTTACGAGAATTCCGTGACCTATACATACTGTATACATCTGGTGCCACATGCCTCCACAAACAAACCAACGACGTGTCGAATGCATCCCACGCAGAATCGTTGCTTCACTGTGTTCCAAAGATGAACCAACACGCTGTTAAGTAGGTTCTCATAACATTTTGGCTCATCAGTGTATATATCGTTTCAATCAAATGTTAAACTTTCTGCCAAATAGGCCGGCCGGAGTGGCCGAGCGGTTCTAGGCACTACAGTCTGGAACTGCGCGACCGCTACGGTCGCAGGTTCGAATCCTGCCTCGGGCATGGATGTGTGTGATGTCCTTAGGTTACTTAGGTTTAAGTATTTCTAAGTTCTAGGGGACTGATGACCTCAGATGTTAAGTCCCATAGTGCTCAGACCCATTTGAACCATTTTTCTGCTAAATAATATATATCTTTTGATTGCGTACTTTTCTGTTAAATGCTACTGTTTCTTCAGAAACTTGTGGTTCTGTAGTCTTTAGAATCTTTAACCTAGAGGTAGGAGACAAGTAACCTTGATGGGTAAGAGAAATAAACATGTATTCATATTTTAAAATAATTTTTACTCGGTTTTTCCCGCTAGAGCTGGAGTGTTTTCCTTGTTAACTCTGCGAACTGGAGTTATTATAATGTTAAGTTGATCATTAATACAGGGTGTCAATGAAGTCCTGTTGCATTTCAAATGTGATAACTTGAAAATTACACAGTCCAGTCGCATTAATGAGACCACCGAATAAGTTCGACGTCAACGTGCAATAGCCGCCCACAAACGGCAGGTGACAGGAGTAGCAGTGGAAGGTATGTAAAGCGTGCCAAGGGAGATGTGTGGAGGAGGGGACGCAGAAAACAATGCAGTCGTTGTCGTAATGTGGAAACGGAACGATTTATCTGACTCCAAAAGGGCATGATCATCGGCTTTCGGACCAAAGGTCGAAGTTTGTAAGATTGTTCGTGTGCCGCCGTGGTTAAAGTATATCGTGCATGGCAAAATGGCACTATCCAAAACCGGCACCTAGGCAACTGTGGTGTTCCACGGGCCATAGATGACATGAATGAACGGCAGCTGTGGGGAGGTATATGGGCGAATAGACGTGCAACTGTTGGGCAGCTGACCGCCCAAATGAATCAAGGACGTATCAACAGTGTTCCCACAACAACTGTGCAGCGAACGTTGCTGCGTATGGGCCTCCACAGCAGGCGCCTGGTCCATACAGCCATGCTAGGACAGATCGCCATTGGCGTGTACGATGTATAACGCCTGAAAGCAAACATCCTGCAACCAGGTGGGAACGTTATGGTCCTCGAATGTTTTCGTGGAATTTCCAAGGTGATCTCGCCTTTCCAGAAATCATAGCAGAGAAACACAAGTGTGTATCTACCCTTGGGGACCACGTCCACCCTTATATGGAGTTTGTGTTTCCTCGGCACGATGACATCTACCAGCAGGACAACGCAACGTGTCACACAGCTCGCAGTGCACGTGCGTGGTTCGAAGACCATCAGGATGAGTTTACGGTACTTTCCTGGCCACCAAACTTTCCAGATTCAGCCGGCCAGGGTGGCCAAGCGGTTCTAGGCGCTACAGTCTGGAACTGCGCGACCGCTACGGTCGCAGGTTCGAATCCTGCCTCGGGCATGGATGTGTGTGATGTCCTTAGGCTAGTTAGGTTTAAGTATTTCTAAGTTCTATGGGACTGATGACCTCAGAAGTTAAGTTCTATAGTGTTCAGAGCCATTTTTCCCCAGATTTAAACCCAATCGAGAATTTTGGGACCATCTCAATCGGGATGTTCGCGCCACGGATCCTCAACTGAGAAACATAGCGCAACTGTCCACAGCACAGAAGTCGACTTAGATCCCCAGCTTTCCCGGTACCTTTCAGAAATTCACTGACTCTCTTCCTGCAGTGACCGCCGGCCGAGGTGGCCGAGCGGTTCTAGGTGCTACAGTCTGGAATCGCGCGACCGCTGCGGTCGCGGGTTCGAGTCCTGCCTCGGGCATGGATGCGTGTGATATCCTTAGGTTAGTTAGGTTTAAGTAGTTCTAAGTTCTAGGGGACTGATGACCTCAGAAGTTAAGTCCCACAGTGCTCAGAGCCATTTGAACCTGGAGTGACCCGCGCTACAAAAGATGGTTATTCAGTTTTTTGACAGGTGGTCACATTAATGTGGCTGGACTCTTTATTAGAGACAGAGCATCCTCGTTTGTTGCTAAACGTTTAGCAGCTCTCAATTTTTTTTCTTTAATGCCAGAATTTCAACGTGTGCCCCACTCGTCGCTCCTAGACCATCAAAGCGATATTTGAGTTCTACTCAGGTACGGTTTAGCATTGCAGCGTCAACAGTTCTGATGCTTCACTGACGCGCACACGAAGGCCTGCAATGTCCTTGACTGATGTGTGCACGTGATCCTTGATTAATCCCAGAAATAGAAGTCTAATGCCGTGATATCAGAGAGCGAGGTGACCATTCTATGGGGCCATCATGACCCATCATTCACTCAGGAAATGTGACTTCAGCACATCCCGCACTTTCAAACTCCAATGTTGCGGTGCACAATCATACTGCAAGATGATGGTCGGCTGCAGTTCGATCTGTGGTTACAGGAGCTGTTCGAGCATGTACAGGTAAACATTTCCCGTGGTGGCTTTCTCTGCAAAGGAAAATTGGCCTATCACTCCATTGTGCATTAGTGTGCACCAAACATTAAGCTTCGGGCTATCACGGATGTGTTCATGTGCTTGTGTGGGTCTTTGGAGCTCCAAATATTGATGTTGTTAAGATTCTCATGTCGAGAAATGTGCATCGTTGCTTCTTCTGAAAACAGGAACTATTTCAGGTAATCATTGTCAGCATCTAAGGAGGACAGCATGGAAGACGCGAATGCATTCCACAGACGACGATCTTTTCATTTAAGTGCTTGGGTCATTTGCAACGTGTACGCGAAAGGTGAAACCGCTTATGCAAAACTGATGAATAGTTGATCTTACTTCCTGCATTTCGCGTGATGCCCAATGAACAGAATTCTGGCTGCTGTGTTGACATGCAGGCTGCACTCTCATGATACGTCTTTGAGACGCAAGGTAGACTTCCACTTCGAGTGAGATCTCTGATACGGCCTGTCTCTTTAAAGTTTTTGAACCAACTCTTTATGCGTGTTTTTGTCGGTGGTGTGGTCCCATACGGGCATCGATAAATGGTTCAAATGGCTCTGAGCACTATGGGACTTAACATCTGTGGTCATCAGTCCCCTAGAACTTAGAACTACTTAAACCTAACTAACCTAAGGACATCACACACATCCATGCCCGAGGCAGGATTCGAACCTGCGACCGTAGCAGTTGCGCGGTTCCGGACTGAGCGCCTTCACCGCTAGACCACCGCGGCCGGCATACTGGCATCGATAGTTCCGCATTACCGTTGTCACAGATTTAGGTTCTGCGTACCAGATGACATATTGTGCCTTCTCTTGGCCTGTCGTCATTTTGATGCACTCCAACTCAAATCTGCAACAAAGGGAAAAAGAAGAAAAAAAACTTCGAGAGCTGATAAACGTTTTGCAGGAACCATCTCTAATAGCTGCCAAGTTACGATTTTTTGAAACGATAGCGAGACTTTATGGACACTTTGTGTTAGGGATAAACGGTTATCTGGCAGTTCCTAGTAGCCATTCATACTCGAGAAACCAGTAACTGTTTAAGAACTCCATTCTGAGTGGTGACAACAAAGCTGCCTTGAAGAATTCAGGTGCAGATCCAAGTGGGAAGTCATCAACAGAATATTTACTAAAATTGTTTATATTTTTCACACACTGAAATTTTCAAATTTCTCACCTAACTTACGGAAATAAAGTTGTGCAGAACCTAAGTGGCTCTGAGCACTATGGGACTCAACTGCTGAGGTCATTAGTCCCCTAGAACTTAGAACTAGTTAAACCTAACTAACCTAAGGACATCACAAACATCCATGCCCGAGGCAGGATTCGAACCTGCGACCGTAGCGGTCTTGCGGTTCCAGACTGCAGCGCCTTTAACCGCACGGCCACTTCGGCCGGCAGAACCTAAGTCTCGAAAATGGTATGGAACTCTAGAAAATTACGAGTCGTTGATCTGACGAAATTACATTTTCCTGGAGACACACGAGTCTCAACTTTATCTTCGATAAGGATAAGAACTGAAGTAATGAACTAAAATTTGTGCCACGGCCATGACTTGATCCCGAATCTCCCGTTTACTAGGCAGATGTGCTAACGACTACATCACCGTACCAATATGCCTACTATAGCTGCACGGACTACCCTCACCCAATGTTATGGAGGACATTAGGCTAGAGTGGTCTGTGCAGCTATTTTAGCTGTAATGCTCCAGTGGTGTAGCAGTTAGCGCATCTGCCTGCTATGCGCGAGATATGGGTTCAACTCCTGCCTGCAGTACAATTTTTAAATCACTGCTTCAGCTTGTAACCTTGTCGAATTACAAGCCATGTTTAAGAAAGGGTATATTTCTATTAGCTCGCCTGATGGCTAGTCCATCACTTATGTGACCACGGCCTGACCGGCTGCATAAAGCATTCCATCCAGGAAAAGGCGTCCACTCAAGCAATGACAGTACCTGCTGCCAACGACAAATCATACACGGCTCGAGAGTTCATCAGTAGAACCCAAAAACTGCAGGGAGTTGATTAAAGCATGATATTAATGGAAAGACCCTTCACTAACGACGAGAAAAGGGACAAAGATTGCCTTTGTCGAACGGAACTGGAAATGACGGAAAGAATCATCATTTCTCACAACCCTCCACCTCCACTGCCATTAACACGCTTTCATACGCACCGTCTGCCGAACTGCATTGACAGTCGTAGTATCAAATGAACACTGATAATTGTGAGTGCATACTTCGATTTTATATCTTGTAAATTATGAAGTTGTCAAAATTGTACGGTTTGTTACTAATTATGGTCCTGGTAGGCATTTCTCAAATGTCTACACGAATCATTTTCAAATGGTGTACTGCTGTGAACAACAACTTCTTGGAAGGTAAGCTATAGTGTCATACTAAACACCAATATAAACAAATTATTATTATATTAAAATATTGTATACATATTGCAAAATACACGAGACAGGTTGAAATACCCTTAGGTTGAATAAAAACAGCGTAACAGCTGTATGGTTACTTTATTTAAAAATCATGACCGATCTTGTAACGTTAGTTACATAATCAGGTGAAGTCAATTACAACGTGATACTGGAGTACATTTGATATTGAACTTTTTTCCCGATTCCTAGAATTTGACTCCATTTGAAAAAGCATGAGACACCCTCAGACTTCAAAAAGAACGGAATAATTCCAATTTCAAAGAAGACAGGCGCTGACAGGCGTCAGCACTACCGAATCATCAGTTTGATAACTCATATCTGGAAAATACTCACCCTAATTATTTACAGAAGAATGGAAAAACTGATAGAAGCGGCCTCGGGGAAGACAAGTTCGTGTTTCGGAGAAATGTAGGAACACGCTAGGCAATACTAACCCTACAACTTGTTCTAGAGCAGGAATGCACAGACTTCGTGAACTTCACCACCATCGACCTCAGAAACTGTCTCTTTCTTTCGCCGGTCTCTGCCTTACACCAATGCGAGCAACCATAAACTATGTTCTAACTATGCAGAGTGGGACGGCAAAAATTCCGTCGTTCTTGATGTTAGAAAAGCGTTATAAGCTGTGCCGCATGTTTCATAGATGGCAATTGCAGTATTGACAAGTAATAATTGCGCTCAAGCTATTCGACCTTAAATCGAGATGCTGAAAAAACTTAACTGATACACTTGTAAACAGACACAAACTATTGCATGAAAGCGTACTAACAGAGTATCCAGAACCAGCTTTAAGTGTGAAATCTTGGGCCATACTATATTCTACGCATCGCTCATATAAAGATCGCGAAGACAAGATTAGACGAATTACCTCGTATTTAAGCAATCATGTGCGTATGGAACGGGAAGAAATCCCCATAATTGTTACAGTCCGAATTACCTTATGCCGTGGACTCAGTAGTGATTTGCAGAGTCTAAATATAAATGTACACTACTGGCCATTAAAATTGCTACACCACGAAGATGAGTGCTACAGACGCGAAATTTAACCGACGGGAAGAAGATGCTGTAATATGCAAATGATTAGCTTTTCAGAGCATTCACACAAGGTTGGCGCTTGTGGCGACACCTACAACGTGCTGACATGAGGAAAGTTTCCAACCGATTTCTCATACACAAACAGCAGTTGACCAGCGTTACCTGGTGAAACGTTGTTGTGATGCCTCGTGTAAGAAGGAGAAATGCGTACCATCACGTTTCCGACTTTGATAAATGTCGGATTGTAGCCTATCGCGATTGCGGTTTATCGTATCGTGACATTGCTGCTCGAGTTGGTCGAGATCCAATGACTGTTAGCAGAATATGGAATCGGTGGGTTCAGGAGGGTAATACGGAACGCCGTGCTGGATCAGCACCCCCTGTAAAAGAAAGCCTGTCTACGTAGTGCGTGACGTCACAAGATGGCTACACACATAGTCCTTTCTTCAACAGTTTCACGGAACAGTGCTTGTGAATAGTCGTTCGGCGAGTTTCGCGTCAGTTTACTATTATAGTGAATGGTGTTCCTGCGTTAGTGTATGTGATTTGGTTGTTTAGTTTCTGTGCACTAAACTGGTGATCTGTTTTTCTTGCCTGTGAAAATTTCGTTGCCTGCAAAATGCCGTATCGTTGTTGTGTGCCGAATTGTAGAGGAAATTACGACGGTGGACCAAAAGTAACCGTGTTTAAATTTCCGGAGGATGAAGCAATGAGAAAGAAATGGTTGTCAAGTATTCGCAGAGATAACTTCACTCCTTCTTCAAGTTCAAGAGTAAGTATTTGTTTTGTTTATTTCTTAAAAGAGGTTAAGTGTGCTAACAAAGAATAGGCACTTATGCAGTAAGGAAGGTCAGCGACATTTTGACTAATATATCAGATCTTAACTGAATAAGTGCCGAAGAAAATAGCGTTTCGTTTTCTTGCCCTGGCAATTCTACAGTTTAGCTGGTATAGGTTATATGAATTCTGTATTCTGCAAGTTCAACCAGTATAGCCTAAGCACAGTCATACTTACGTAGTTAAATATCTCAGTATATCTTTAGACTTACTGTTTATGCTGCCTGTTGTTAGGAATAAAAGTCGGTTTATAATTAAGTACGTGCACTTAAGATACAGACGATTTTCGATGTATTCTGCTTCTGTATTTGTGTTTCTTTTTGCTGTAAAAGTCTTTAGGAAGTTGCCTGTTTAAAAATAAGTAATGTGGTGTACCCAGAAATTGAAAATGAAGTAAAAACAGTGTCTCAGTCGCTTGTTTTTAATAAATTATTGGTGGGAATTTGAAGTCATTGCAAGGAATGTTACTATTAGGGAATATAGTAGGCTTTAGACTTAACAGTGAACCATAGACAGGAAAAATGAATGAGTACATGAATGGATTAACAGGCCATCACAAAATGCAAAGGGAGAAACTGTGAAAACATATAAAAAATACTTGTGGATTTTACAAATTCTTACTTTCTGGGTCTGGAATTTCAGATACATGCCAGTGGCCTACACAGCTGTCTTATAGATACACAGCTAAAGTACTTGAAAGCAATTGTGTGCTCATGTTTAGCCTAATAGGTAGCACATAAGTGGCAATGTATTAGTTCATCATACTGTCAGTTTTTATGTAAGTTATGAACTGATATCAAAAGCAAAACAGTGTCTATCTGATAAAAAGCACTACCTTTAAGTATTTCATAGTTCTAAAGGTTGCACAGTGTTGACAATTACTTTGTATTATTCTGTTACTGTGTCACAGTTGCTTCTTGGATTACACCTGTATGAGTTTGGTGTCATCATGGTTTCTTGTGTCCGAGGTGTGTGTGTGGGGTGGGGGTGGGGGGTGGGGGGGGGAATAGAGCAAGACATTAAGCAAAAATCCCACCCCTCTTGTAAATATGAGATTCAAGGCTAACTTATAAAAAAAATTGTCACTGTTATTGAATTATGCTACAAACGTTAGTCAATGTTTGTAATTTTTGATGGGGAAAGTACTTTCTTCATTTCACCATCTCTTTAAGAGCTTGTTGCCATGACATGTAACTGCATGTGTTTTGATATTGTAGTGTTATTGTTTTATAGAGTTACTATGCCATGGCCACATTTATCAATTGAGCATTCTTCTGCATTTTAGTTGGGAGTCTATTTGTATTTTAGAACTAGAAACTAACTTTATATTCATAAATTGTTTTCACACTAGTAATATTGTCATCACATTCAGTTGTAAGCACCTTTTTCATTTTTTATTCATTTTTAATTACAGGTATGTCATGTTCACTTCCACAAGGATGATGTTATTTGGGAAACACAAATTGTGGATGAAAGGACTGGTCAGTTATTAAGAGCCCCCCTTCTCAAACCACGTTTGAGACCAGATGCAGTTCCATCACTACTCCCAAACTGTCCTTCCTACCTTTCAAAGGAAGAAAGTAGACGTGAAGGGCCAGAGGAGAAAAAGCAAAGGCTTGAAAATGAGCAGTTAGCTGCAGCGTTACAATATAGTTTAGCATCACAGAAGGACTATGAAAACACTTTCAGCTTCAGTTCTTTAGAAGAGTTGATGTTGCGTACGAAGGAAGTGGATTTGCCCAACGAGTGGAGTGTGATCGAAAAACACAGTGATTTTGTTTGTCTTTTAAAGATAATAAAAAATCCAGCACCATTAATCACACATTCTGTCGTTATAGATAGTAATTTAAATGTTTCAATGTTTAAGAAAGATGTACAAATTAAGACATTAGGAAAAAGATCTTTTCCTGTAATTGTAACCAATATCCATGAAATTGTCAGTGTACTGCAGGAGTTTTCAGACACAGATTGTGGGCACTCAGAAACTTCTATAGATAGTATTGTAGAGATAGTGAAAGACAGTCTAGGAGTGCTGAAAGACAGTTTACAGGAGAGTGAAAAGGAGATGGTAGACTTTATATATGAACAAGTTAGTCTCATAAATGTAAAGAAATTTAATCATAGGTTTAGTTCTACATTTATGATACTGTGTTGTTTGCTATTTTCAATTTCATCTCATGCTTACAATTTTTTACGTAGCAGCTCATTAATGAAAATGCCACATCCAAGCACTCTGCGTAGGATCTGCAGCAAATTTAATGTGAATCCATCTCACGAAAGGCTTGGGGGAAGTAATTTCCTGTCCTATGCAAGACAGAAATTTCAATACTTGAACAGCGATGATATCAATGTTGTTTTGAGTGTAGATGAAATTCATCTAAATTCTTATTTGGAATATAAAGGAGGTAGTGTTTTGGGCATGTCATATAACTCTGAATGTGCTGCAAATTCAGCATTTGTATTTATGTTGCAGAGTGTCAAGTCTTTGTACAGGGATGTTGTTCACATTTTACCGGTGAAAACCATTTCATCTAATGCATTATACGATGTGCTACTGGCCATAATAAATGGCCTTGAACTAATAGGCTATAGGGTTTTTTGTGTGGTAACTGACAACAACAAAATCAATAGCAAAACCATGTCAATGTTTTCTCTGGATAAAGCTGTTAATATAGTTTTTAAACATCCATCTGATCCTAATCGCCCACTTTTCTTTTTAATTGATGCCATACACATTGTTAAATGCATAAGAAATGTGTGGCTGAACCAAAAAAATGATGGTAAAGATATGTTTTATCCTAAGTTTCCAGTTAGAAAAGAAGTGGAAGAAAATAAGTTTTCTGTAGCTTCTTTTAAAACACTGAAACAGATTTATGACATAGATTCCAGTTCTTTAGTAAAATATTGTCACACATTGTCTCTCAAATCACTTTGCCCTACATCATTAGAAAAACAGAGCATGAAATTAGTGCTGCAGATATTCAATCGACATGTGTCAGAGGGCCTTGAGGTAGCTAGTGATAAATTTGATTTGAGACATGCACCATCAACAGCAGAATACATTCGAATAATAACAAAATGGTTTGATGTCATGAATGTGAAATCAGTGTTTAAAGGGAAACACAAACAGAATCCTTATATGGATCCGTTGACAACTGATAGCGTTTCTATGCAATTTTTGCTAGATTTTCTAGACTGGCTTGATGTGTGGAAAGCAAAAGGTTTGTCAAGTGGGTTTCTCACAAAAGAAACATTTTTTGCTATTCAGCATACAACATATGCCGTTGTAGAGATTGCTCGATACTGTACTGAAGAGCTAGGTATGAGCTATTTACTGACAGCCAAGCTACAAACAGATGTGCTTGAGCGGCGTTTTGGAAAGTATAGACAGCTTGCAGGTTCCCAATACAATGTTTCAGTGACACAAGTCTATGAAGCAGAAAAGAAGCTTCGAATTCAAAGTGTAATGCCTTTAGTTTTATGTTCTCCTTCCTATGGCAATATCACAGTAGGGGCCATAAAAAATTTTATGTTTTCTGAAGTTGAAGAAACAGACACATTAGACATAGAAGTCAGTGTAACTCAAGACGATGTTCTTTCAGTGAAAGATATTGCAACGTCTTTAACTTTCATTGCAGGCTACTGTGCTCATGCAGTGATTAAGAAGCTGAAATGTGAGAGTTGCCTTAATGAAATTGTGATTGAAAAGGAGTTGCCAATAAACGAACATTTTAGTTTGATACAGAGACTTGATCATGGAGGACTAAAATACCCATCAGACACTATTTTAAATATGATTGTCTACACTTATATTGTCATCAGCAAACTTCTCAAAGAACATGAAAGAGATTTTCTTGCCTGTACGAGTCAACGTGCTATTGCCTGTGCAGTAGCACTTGCTACTCTTCACGAAAATGACTTTTTATTATTTGATGGGGTATGCTGCAATGGACATTCATCCCAGGCAATAATGAAAAGTGTTGTTTGGGTTGGTGTCAATATATTTTTAAACAACTACTGTAAAAAGGTTAATGGAAAAAAAATTTCAAAAAACACTCAGCGAAAACTGCAAACTCTTACAACATAACTTTGAAATCTTTATCTTAGATTCTTTTTAAATCATTAATACAAAACCTGTCATCAGTAATATTGCCACATCAACAAATGCCTCTTAAGCTGAACTAGTCAGGTTAATCTGAAACTAGTCAAACTTACCAAATTGTAACTTATGGCTGAGAGTTTGTATAAATATTTTAATATACAGCTGCTAACAGCTATCAACACTAATAGCCTAACGTGAAATTTTTATGAAAGAAATTAATCTTTAATATAAAGAATCTTACACTAATTTTTTCTCAGTTGAAGTTGGGTGGTGAATGATACATACAGGAGGGAGGGGAGGGGGTGTGGCAGGCAGAGAGGACCAATAGTAATCTTTTTATAGTATGTGAAACCTAAAAATCAATTCGCTTGCTTTTCCGAGTATGACTTAAACCACTTCTTTGCTGCATGCCTTATTCATAGTATTTCTAATTTGTGTAATAAAGTTATGTGGCCCAACATGGCACATGCCTTTGACAATGACAAGACAATGCCATTTTGATCACCTTCCTTTATTATTTTGAGAAAAACTTACACAAACTGTGCTATAGCAGACTCCACTTTTTTTGCAAACAAGGTTACTTTGTTTTGGTGATAAATGGGAGACAAGAGCAAAATTGCTCTATAGTTCTCTACATTCTCTGCAACACTTTTCTTTGTATACTGAAGTTATTACTTTAGCTTGTGATACATGTGAGAAATCTGCCAATTTGTAATGATTCATTAATTGTTACTGTTGAAAAAGCTACTATAGTATTTATGGATTCTTTAGGTAGACAAATTTCGATTTCACGTAGTGTTTGTGGTGTTCCTCTGTCTTCTACTACTGTCACTGTTATGAGTGCAGATGTGCATGCTGTGACAATTGCCTCTCTTTTTCTGAGTTTACTACTTTCTCTGCAGCTGTTATAACTGTTGTTTTCTCAACATTTTCTTATGTAGATCATGTTTGCATATATTTTACTACTAATACAAATGGAGAAGCCGTTAGGGGAGGGCTTTGCAGTACTTTCATGGCCTTCTTTGTGTATAATGATTGGCAGGTCTCCTCATCTAATAGTAATGTAATTGTGGAACAGCTCTCACTTCTGTTACAAGCACTATTGAGTGCCACTAATTCTCAGGTTGACTAATTACTGAGCTCTTTAAATAGATGCTTGCTCTGTGCCATAAAGTGCCTTCTTGTTAGCTCATCTTTGCTGAGGAGAAAAATATCTGAGGTGGACTCTCAGGTATGCCCTTCTGTTGGCTCTTTGAATATATTTGTTTATAAAAGAATATTAAAAAAGCTTAAGCCTGTCACAATTGCTTTGCACTCACCTAATCTAATTAATGTAACCAGATCATATTCCAACACCACTTGACACATTTTTGCCACATAACATACACTTACAGTTGGTAATTACTTGCAATTTACAGGGTGACCTAATATAATGTCTATATGCATCGCCATTTTTCTACTACAGTGCTTTCATATTCATTCTTCCTACACAAAACTTTATGGTGCAGTGTTTTATTTGCATTCTTTTAGTGTCCCACTTAAAGACCTTCCATTACTACCCTGGAGATTATAAAATAGCAATTTAATCATTAATGTTGTTCAAAATTTATCATTATTATTCCTAAAATTATGAAACTTAAGTCTCAAGAATGTGGTTATTGTTAATGTTTGGCCTTGGTGGCCATAAGTCTTAATTATTTTGTCACTACATAGTATTCATGCTGTACATCTATAATTTTCTATTGTGAACCACTATAATCTAAAATTTTTCTCATTCCATGTGTTAGTGATTATTGACAAGAGTGTATGGAAGATGAACAAAAGAAATAAATAAATTCATTCATACACAGAATTTTTTTACTTAATTTGCATTCATTCATATCAGCATGGTCAGTAGATGAAACTTGTTTTCCACTTTTAAACAATTACCAGTATATATATTTTGGAATGATGATCTGTTAAAGTATTGCAACTAAATAGAGCTGAACCACCACCCCCACCCCTTTCCCCAAACTTACGGAAGGATGAAGTATCTAAGCCACTGGTGAGTGCAGCCCAAATGTGATGCCAAATGAAGGTAAGTGTTCATTTTTCACAATTATTTCATCACAGGTCACATCACGTCATAAAACTTCTCAACAGATGAAATGAAAGTTTACTTTGTAGTTGAAATTTATTTATGTGCAATTCATGCAAACAGTTTGTTTCAAAGTATATACTTCTTAGTACAGAAACATTCTTTCTTCAAAGGTATTCAGTTTAGAGCAGCGAAATTCTAACCTGGTAATCTGTATTTTGAGACCTCTTGTAATTTCAATACATAATGGAAATTTAGTTAACTTACTGGGAAAAGAGAATTCATTGAAATTTGTATTGGCATACCAAAACTTTATGGCAATACCATTACATACTCATCTCAGGTCAGTGAGATTTTCTTAATGGAAAGAAACTTTCTTAGGGAAAGGTGCACAAACTGAGAAGAGATATCATATCATTCATTAGAACTGCATTTCACTTAAAAAATATTAACAGGAGAAATTTCTTTAAATTTTTAAAAAAAGCATGAATACAAGGTCGCTGAAATGGTGGACTAAAACATATGTAGAACATGTCTTTCAGGGCAGTGTTAGTTTTTGAAACGACTCATACTATTGCTTATTACCAGTGCCTCTCTATAGGGGGTGTTATAATTCGAACACTATTTGCCCAATTTTCGTGTTTCTTTTTTTAATTAACAGGTATATCATCCAATCAGGTTTTAAAATGGATTTTGCTACATAAGGAATAAACAGCGGCAATAACAGTGTCCGTAAAATGTTAGCTGCCAGTGTGCTACTTTGCAAAGTGCCGTCCACATTATTAGACCTGCGTCAAAGTGATGCAATATTTAACTTAAAAAACAGAACAAAACCCCTAAAAGAAAGTCCGCGAGAGCATACGAGAATCTTTCGCGGATGGCTTTCAATCAAAATTTTTGTCATTAAAAATCGTCTTACACAGGAACTGCAAAACGGAAGAATGGTGAATGGTGGTCAGCCATAAAAGATAAATGTATACCGTTGCAGACGTTTAGATTGGCCTTTTCGAGATTTACAATTTATACTACAGCACTTACAGTTTAGGAATGGTATTGGGAAAGAGCACACTGGTGGCAAACACTTGCACTTTGTGTAGCTGACGATCTTTGAACGGCTAACCAGACTGCCATCAAACAAGTCGTGACAATCCCCATTAAAGCACCTTTAAAATAAACTACAATGAAATGGGTCCATTCATTTGGGAGTTTTGATGCCTCAGATAATGAAAGTTATTACAGCCAATTTTTACGTCGGGGCTAAAAGGTATGCAGAAATAAGTTACAGACAAAAGAACTGGGTCATTTGAGAAAGGAAATCTTGTAATTCATGAGAGAGGTATGTCAGATTTCTTTACGAATTTTCCTCGTACGGTTCCCGTAACAGTCTATTGCTGTGGCCAAACGGACTGCGAGCACCGGCACCAGACTACGTGCGTGACGTCACTGAGCGGGCGCGCAGGCTTTCCTCTATAGGAGGTGCTGGCTGGATCCCAACGGCCTCGTATCACTAGCAGTCGAGATGACAGGCATCTCATCCGCATGGCTGTAACGAATCGTGCAGCCACGTCTCGATCCCTGAGTCAACAGATGGGGACGTTTGCAAGACAACAACCATCTGCACGAACAGTTCGGCGACGTTTGCAGCAGCATGGATTATCAGCTCGGAGACCATGGCTGCGGTTATCCTTGACGCTGCATCACAGACAGGAGTGCCTGCGATGGTGTACTCAACGACGAACCTGGGTGCACGAATGGCAAAACGTTATTTTTTCGGATGATTCCAGGTTCTGTTTACAGCATCATGATGGTCGCATCCGTGTTTGGCGACATCGCGGTGAACGCACATTGGAAGCGTGTATTCGTCATCGCCATACTGGCGTATCACCCGGCGTGATGGTATGGGGTGCCATTGGTTACACATCTCGGTCACATCTTGTTCGCATTGACGGCACTTTGAGCAGTGGACGTTGCATTTCAGATGTGTTAACGACCCATGGCTCTGCCCTTCATTCGATTCCTGCATAACCCTACATTTCAGCAGGATAATGCACGACCGTATGTCGCAGGTCCTGTACGGGCCTTTCTGGATACAGAAAATGTTCGACTGCTGCCCTGGCTAGCACATTCTCCAGATCTCTCACCAATTGAAAACGTCTGGTCAATGGTGGCCGAGCAACTGGCTCGTCACAATACGCCAATCACTACACTTGATGAACTGTGGTATCGCGTTGAAGCTGCATGGGCAGCTGTACCTGTACACGCCATCCAAGCTCTGTTTGACTCAACGCCCAGGCGTATCAAGGCCGTTATTACGGCCAGAGGTGGTTGTTCTGGGTACTGATTTCTCAGGACCTATGCACCCAAATTGCGTGAAAATGTAATCAAGTGTCAGTTCTAGTATAATATATTTGTCCAATGAATACCCGTTTATCATCTGCATTTCTTCTTGGTGTAGCAATTTCAATGGCCAGTAGTGTAGATGCAGAAATCTCAAAACTACTTTGCCGTTCGTCGCTTATTTTGCTTGTAGCTACAGCCGCGGAGGCGAACAGACGAGCCAACAGCAACTGTAGTTTTTGTTTATACACAGTTTTTAATATAGTTCTGTTTTCGTGTGCTTCTGTGAAGAAGTGAATTGTATCAGTCTTTTTTACTGTGATGTACAGTGGCCGAGCGGTTCTATGCGCTTCAGTCTGGAGCCACGCGACCGCTACGGTCGCGCGGTTCGAATCCTGCCTCGGGCATGGATGTGTGTGATGTCCTTAGGTTAGTTAGGTTTAAGTAGTTCTAAGTCTAGGGGACTGATGACCTCAGCTGTTAAGTCCCATAGTGCTTAGAGCAATTTGAAGTCGAAAGTAGGTACTGGTCGCTCGGTTGTCACCTACACCTTAAAACGGGTTTGAGCCGGCCAAAGTGGCCGTGCGGTTAAAGGCGCTGCAGTCTGGAACCGCAGGACCGCTACGGTCGCAGGTTCGAATCCTGCCTCGGGCATGGATGTTTGTGATGTCCTTAGGTTAGTTAGGTTTAACTAGTTCTAAGTTCTAGGGGACTAATGACCTCAGCAGTTGAGTCCCATACTGCTCAGAGCCAGCCAAAACGGGTTTGAAGTACTGCCCACAGCAGAAAGAACATCTGAGCCAGCGTGGGATGCCTCACCTGCTGGGATGGGCGGATATTTATGAAAGATTATAAGAAGTGTAGAGAGTGGAACTGCTTGTCATTGGAAGCTCGAACGTTAGGCAGGTGATGGAGCCTCTTCAGGAAATACTGAGGAGGTCGGGAAAATTTCAAAGTCCAATCTATTTGCATGCAGGGTGTCTGGTGTGAAATGCAGAGGAGGCTCTGCTCGCAGTGATGGAGCAGTACGAGGAGTACCCAGCTGCAAATTGCAGCTTACTTCAACGCGAATGACGCCTGCCACCCTGGTTCAAAAAAATGGCCCTGAGCACTATGGGACTTAACATCTGAGGTCATCAGTCCCCTAGAACTTAGAACTACTTGAACCTTACTAACCTAAGGACATCACACACATCCATGCCCGAGGCAGGATTCGAACCTGCGACCGTAGCGGTCGCGCGGTTCCAGACTGAAGCGCCTAGAACCGCTCGGCCACACCGGCCGGCATATTCTTCTTCATTTTTCTCTAGTCCTCATAGTTTCCGCGTTGCAAGAGGTGGAAAACTGCAGATTACTAAAAATAGTATCTCAATGGTATAACGTTAATGCTTACTGTTTAATGAAGTACGCTAAGAGCGAATATTAAATATGCGTACCACGTATGAGTACAGCAGTATGAAGGGATGAATTATGTTCTAGAGGTGGTACAGGATGGAGGTGGTAAGGATGGAGGGTAGAAGGAAGGTAGATCACCGGATTGTGGTTATGCACTTCCGTCGACCATAGATCTCAAAGCTGAAGCGCTCTCCATCTACCCCATTACGTCATAAGAAGCAGCTACAGGGTATTTCACAAAGTTACATCAACCCCCCTGCACCCCTCCCCCCCCCCCCCCCCCCCCAAGTGCGCCTTATGGATCACTGGCGAAGCAGTGTGCAGACCTGCCAGGGGGAGTTTATTTTCCATAAACTGAGTTAACACTACATGGAATACAGATGCGCGTTACTAGTAACACTAATGCAAGAAAAGCATATGGACAGACCGTACGTAAAACTCTGCATACTGTCCTATACTGCCAGAAGGGAAATTGATTATTGTCATCTGGCACAGCAGCTGTAACATTCTTCTGGGAAAGGCAACTTCCCCCACCTAAAGTGATGCTCCCTTTTCATTTTGCAAACATCATTTCCTGTTCAGTTCTCTTATGTGACTAAATAAAACAACTTCACTCAGCTTGTTTTCATTTAGTAGAGTTATATTCAGTTTATTAAAACAGTACTTGCCGCGCGGGTTAGCCGCCCGGTCTAGGGGCACTGTCACGGTTCGCGCGGCTCCCTCCGTCGGAGGTTCGAGTCCTCGCATTGGTGTGTGTGTGTGTGTTGTTCTTAGCGTAAGTTAGTTGAATTAGTGTGTAAACCTAGGGACCGATGACCTCAGCAGTTTGGTACCATAGAACCTTACCACAAATTTCCAATTTTCTTCCAAAAGAATACTTATTTGCAGTTGTTAAGTGACTATGTAAAATACGTTCCTATAAACAAAGGCTGAGAAGTGTGTAATTTGTTAGTGCGACGTCGTCAGTGACCTTTGTAGTGTTGGGAAAGGAATTGGTTTCGTAAATGCAGTAAACCACTGTTCAGTGGCATCACTCTTTACACCTCTTCAAGCATCACTGTCACTGTGGTAACTGGAGTACTGGTAGAATTTTAGAACTCACGAATGGTTCTTTCCGCTGATTTCATGTGATTTTTACAAACACCTTTCGCAATGTTCGAAGGTGAATACACGAGGTCTGTTAGTCTTGGTTTAGCTGTGATTGTTCCTTCACATTTCCACTTAACAATCACATCATCAACATTCGACTTGGTAGCTTTGGGAGGGTTGAAATGTCGCTAATTGATCTTTTACCCATGTGACGTCCACTGACTAGTTCACGTTCGAACTCTCCAGATCGACCCATCCTGCTGTACTGCTTGAGTGCTGAACACGCAATGCACCCTGCCGCCTTTTATGCTGGCAGGTCTTTGGATTGTTTTGAGCAGATAGGGCAAGTCTCTTGTGGCTGTATCATGGTGCCATTTTCAATAGGACAATGCTTGTACACACATTGCACGTGTTTCTATGATTTATCTACGTGATGTTGAGGTACTCCTGTGGCTATTGGGATCCCCACACCTGTTTCCTATAGAACATGTGTGGGACCAGTTCCGTTGTCAACTCTATGGCGGTGCCAGTATCCAAGATATCAAGGCCCTACTTCAACAGTTGTGGTCGCCTTGCCTCAGGAGAGGATAAAATGGCTTTATAACAACCTTCACAATCGAATCAGTGCATGTATCCAGGTCAAAGGTGGCCAAGCAACTGGCTCGTCACAATACGCCAGTCACTACTCTTGATGAACTGTGGTATCGTGTTGAAGCTGCATGGGCAGCTGTACCTGTACACGCCATCCAAGCTCTGTTTCACTCAATGCCTAGGCGTATCAAGGCCGTTATTACGGCCAGAGGTGGTTCTTCTGGGTACTGATTTCTCAGGATCTATGCCCCCAAATTACGTGAAAATGTAATCACATGTCAGTTCTAGTACAATATATTTGTCCAATGAATACCCGTTTATCATCTGCATTTCTTCTTGATGTAGCAATTTTAATGGCCAGTAGTGTAGTTGTCTGAGTTTAAAACAAACACCCTGTATACGGGGTGTAAAGGGTGTAAGTGCAGATATTTTTATGTGGAGTACCTTAATATGTACAGACTTCAGTGTGTTGGTTGTTTTTTCTCTGAGTCGAGCAATATGTCCACAAATACGCCACAAAATGTATGATCTGATATTTTCTGTGCAGTCGTCACTGCACTGCGAAGTGGACTACACCTGTCAGTATAGACTAACCCTTTTGCATCCATGCATCTATACTTCAACTCCTGACATGCTGCCCAAGGGAAAAAACAGCATTAATGGCATTCTGTTGTCACTTGTACTTGGAGATACTAACCAACCTAAAAACATACTACTCTGAATAACTATAATTATTTGTCTGCAGCCGGGCGACTGCTACTGTCGCAGGTTCGAATCCTGCCTCGGGCATGGATGTGTGTGATGTCCTTAGGTTAGTTAGATTTAAGTAGTTCAAAGTTCTAGGGGACTGATGACCATAGATGTTAAGTCCCATAGTGCTCAGAGCCATTTGAACCATTTGTCTGCAAATGATGTAAATACTGATATTATGTCGTTGGGTACACCGTTCTCAGGCACCGATAAAGATATCTGCACTTACACCCGTTATACTGATAACCCAAAACATTATGACCACCGCTTAATATTCTCCACCTCTGGAAGGCTGGAAGGCGATTCTGCGTGGCACGGATTTCATACATTCTTCGTAGGTTTCTGGGGGGGGGGGGGGGGGCGGTGGCACAAGATGTAACGCAGTTCCCGTAAATTACGGATCGGTGGCTAATGAGCGTGGGGCTGGCACCCATATGTGTTTCATCGGATTCAGATAAGACGACTTTAGTGGCCAAAACATCATCGTTCAGCACTATCCTCTTCAGACCAATGTAGCGTGATTCTGGTCACGTGACACAGACATGTATCCTGCTGGAAGATGCCATTGACGTAGCGGAAGACATCAAGCATAAAGGAATTCAGATAGACCGCAGTAATGTTCATCTAACCCACAACTGTCATAATATCAATTACCAGTGTAAGCCCAAATGGATCTTCTCCATAGCATACGAACAATATCCCGTTGACTGTATCAGTGATGCCGTGCTTATTTCGAGCAGCAGTTCGCCTGAATAGCATTGTATTCGGATACGACCGTCGACCTCTTATAAAAAGAAACGTGATACATACCATCGCGAGGCCCATTTCCACTTATCGACGATCCAGTCTCGATTATCGTACCGAGTGGGACAGCGCAGAGGTTAGCACACTGGACTCGCATTCGGGAGGATGGTGGTTCAAACAGACATCCAGTCATCTTCAGGCAAATGCCGGAATGGTCCCTTCGGGATGGCACGTCCGCTTTCCTTCTCCATCCTTCCCTAATCCGAGCTTTCGCTCCGTCACTAATGACATCGGTGTCGACGGGGCGTTTAACACTGATCTCCTCATCCTGCTCTTCCTCCTCGATAATCCTGTTCGCACTGCAATCGTAATTGACGATGTCGTTGGGTCACCATGGGAACTTCGTTGCGGATCCCCGTGTCCAACGTTGTGCACTGAATGGTGTGCTCTGAAGCAATTGTCCCTGCACAAACATTGTACTCCAACCTCAGATCTACCACAGATGGCTGCCTATCCTGCTTTACGGGGAGGGAAACCTCTGACCTCCACGTTCTGCAATGAGGCGTGGGCGTCCAAAATCTTGTCACCTACTGGGGGTTCAGCGGCCTTCAGCAACTTTCCATAAGCGCTCATAACACTAGCAGACGAACAGACGACCTACTTGGCCTTTTCCGAAATGTTCGTTCCAGGCGCCGAGAGATAGCGATCTACCTATTACCCCAGTCAAAGAAAACCAAGCGCGAGCAGGAGAAAATTTCGTGTAGTGGCAAATTATTGTACAGTTGTATGGTAGAGTGTCAGAAAAAACATACGTTCCCACCTGTGTGGGGCGGGAGAGGAGGGTTCAGGGTAACTTGTTGCGTTTTTCTTGGATAACTCGAAAACCGTGGCTCTTAGTGAAAGTGTTTCCAATTACAAAATTGAACGATATTAAATTTTCCAAAAAATAGTCTTCTTAAAAAAATGGTTCAAATGGCTCTGAGCATTATGGGACTTAACATCTGAGGTCATCAGTCCCCTAGGAGTTAGAACTACTTAAACCTAACTAACCTTAGGACATCACACACATCCATGCCCGAGGCAGGATTCGAACCTGTGACCGTAGCGGTCGCGCGGTTCCAGACTGAAGCGCCTAGAACCGCTCGGCCACACCCGCCGGCATATTCTTCTTCATTTTTCTCTAGTCCTCATAGTTCCCGCGTTGCAAGAGGTGGAAAACTGCAGATTACTAAAAATAGTATCTCAATGGTATAACGTTAATGCTTACTGTTTAATGAAGTACGCTAAGAGCGAATATTAAATATGCGTACCACGTATAAGTGAAGTACAGCAGTATGAAGGGATGAATTATGTTCTAGAGGTGGTACAGGATGGAGGTGGTAAGGATGGAGGGTAGAAGGAAGGTAGATCACCGGATTGTGGTTATGCACTTCCGTCGACCATAGATCTCAAAGCTGAAGCGCTCTCCATCTACCCCATTACGTCATAAGAAGCAGCTACAGGGTATTTCACAAAGTTACATCAACCCCCCTGCCCCCCCCCCCCCCCAAGTGCGCCTTATGGATAACTGGCGAAGCAGTGTGCAGACCTGCCAGGGGGAGTTTATTTTCCATAAACTGAGTTAACACTACATGAAATACAGATGCGCGTTACTAGTATCACTAATGCAAGAAAAGCATATGGACAGAGCGTACGTAAAACTCTGCATACTGTCCTATACTGCCAGAAGGGAAATTGATTATTGTCATCTGGCACAGCAGCTGTAACATTCTTCTGGGAAAGGCAACTTCCCCCACCTAAAGTGGTGCTCCCTTTTCATTTTGCAAACAGCATTTCCTGTTCAGTTCTCTTATGTGACTAAATAAAACAACTTCACTCAGCTTGTTTTCATTTAGTAGAGTTATATTCAGTTTATTAAAACAGTACTTGCCGCGAGGGTTAGCCGCCCGGTCTAGGGGCACTGTCACGGTTCGCGCGGCTCCCCCAGTCGGAGGTTCGAGTTCTCGCATTGGTGTGTGTGTGTGTGTTGTTCTTAGCGTAAGTTAGTTGAATTAGTGTGTAAACCTAGGGACCGATGACCTCAGCAGTTTGGTACCATAGAACCTTACCACAAATTTCCAAATTTTTTCCAAAAGAATACTTATTTGCAGTTGTTAAGTGACTATGTAAAATACGTTCCTATAATCAAAGGTTGAGAAGTGTGTAATTTGTTAGTGCGACGTCGTCAGTGACCTTTGTAGTGTTGGGAAAGGAATTGGTTTCGTAAATGCAGAATCTAGCTGCTCTCTATTGTTGACAGAATATTGTAAATCCGTCTAATTGTGTTGTAGTCTCTTTGTGGTGAATTAATGAATGACAAGAAAGTTACTACACATCTCTCACCATCAATTCTGTTACTGGCAGACTTTATAAATCTCTTACGTTCAGGAATTGCTGGCACTTGTAGAGTAGGCTGCACTGCCTGAAGCCACTGACAACATCCGTGCCAAGGTGGATACACCAGTTCACGTTAGATCACTGAAGTTAAGCTCCATCGGGTGGGGCCAGTACTTGTATGGGTGATTTTTGTGGTACGCAGCGTACTGTTGACAATTTCCCCTTTGCCTTTACAGTAGAAGGGACAGGAGGGTTGGTGGCGTAAAGCCCCTGATCACTACTCTTGGCGCCAATACACTGGATTAAATTCCAAACCTTTCCCCAGTGTCTCACGAAGTGGGGGTATCCAACACTGTTGATGGTGGCCTGTCTTTTGGATGGGTACTTTAAGCTAGGCAGGCCCCTTGGTGCTCTTCGAGAGGAGGAGACTATGTGCCGACATCATCTCGAACACAAACGACACTACACTACACACACACACCATTACAGTCATCTACACTCCTGGAAATGGAAAAAAGAACACATTGACACCGGTGTGTCAGACCCACCATACTTGCTCCGGACACTGCGAGAGGGCTGTACAAGCAATGATCACACGCACGGCACAGCGGACACACCAGGAACCGCGGTGTTGGCCGTCGAATGGCGCTAGCTGCGCAGCATTTGTGCACCGCCGCCGTCAGTGTCAGCCAGTTTGCCGTGGCATACGGAGCTCCATCGCAGTCTTTAACACTGGTAGCATGCCGCGACAGCGTGGACGTGAACCGTATGTGCAGTTGACGGACTTTGAGCGAGGGCGTATAGTGGGCATGCGGGAGGCCGGGTGGACGTACCGCCGAATTGCTCAACACGTGGGGCTTGAGGTCTCCACAGTACATCGATGTTGTCGCCAGTGGTCGGCGGAAGGTGCACGTGCCCGTCGACCTGGGACCGGACCGCAGCGACGCACGGATGCACGCCAAGACCGTAGGATCCTACGCAGTGCCGTAGGGGACCGCAAATTAGGGACACTGTTGCTCCTGGGGTATCGGCGAGGACCATTCGCAACCGTCTCCATGAAGCTGGGCTACGGTCCCGCACACCGTTAGGCCGTCTTCCGCTCACGCCCCAACATCGTGCGGCCCGCCTCCAGTGGTGTCGCGACAGGCGTGAATGGAGGGACGAATGGAGACGTGTCGTCTTCAGTGATGAGAGTCGCTTCTGCCTTGGTGCCAATGATGGTCGTGTGAGTGTTTGACGCCGTGCAGGTGAGCGCCACAATCAGGACTGCATACAACCGAGGCACACAGGGCCAACACCCGGCATCATGGTGTGGGGAGCGATCTCCTACACTGGCCGTACACCACTGGTGATCGTCGAGGGGACACTGAATAGTGCACGGTACATCCAAACCGTCATCGAACCCATCGTTCTACCATTCCTAGACCGGCAAGGGAACTTGCTGTTCCAACAGGACAATGCACGTCCGCATGTATCCCGTGCCACCCAACGTGCTCTAGAAGGTGTAAGTCAACTACCCTGGCCAGCAAGATCTCCGGATCTGTCCCCCATTGAGCATGTTTGGGACTGGATGAAGCGTCGTCTCACGCGGTCTGCACGTCCAGCACGAACGCTGGTCCAACTGAGGCGCCAGGTGGAAATGGCATGGCAAGCCGTTCCACAGGACTACATCCAGCATCTCTACGATCGTCTCCATGGGAGAATAGCAGCCTGCATTGCTGCGAAAGGTGGATATACACTGTACTAGTGCCGACATTGTGCATGCTCTGTTGCCTGTGTCTATGTGCCTGTGGTTCTGTCAGTGTGATCATGTGATGTATCTGACCCCAGGAATGTGTCAATAAAGTTTCCCCTTCCTGGGACAATGAATTCACGGTGTTCTTATTTCAATTTCCAGGAGTGTATATTTAATAGATACACTTACACAGCTCTCATACTTCGCCAAGGAAAGGTGCCTTCATGCGTGGAGGATATGGAAAACTTTTCCAGTTAGGCAGCTGAACCTTCCCTTCGGAATATACATGCCATTCATGGCACACGACTTTGTTTTTCGTTAGTGGAGCCACTTACCACACATCCATAGCAAATATCTGACAAAATGGGACTGATAATATTCAAGTTTAGAACAGTCATCTGCTGTAATTCATTGCTTGACTTGTGTTGAAATACACTACTGGCCATTAAAATTGCTACACCGAGAAGAAATGCAGATGATAAACGGGTATTCATTGGATAAACATATTATACTGGAACTGACATGTGATTACATTTTCAGTTTGGGTGCATAGATCCTGAGAAATCAGTACCCAGAACAACCACCTCTGGCCGTCATAATGGACTGGATGCGCCTGGGCATTGAGTCAAACAGAGCTTGGATGGCGTGTACAGGTACAGCTGCCCATGCAGCTTCAACACGACACCACAGTTCATCAAGAGTAGTGACTGGCGTATTGTGACGAGCCAGTTGCTCGGCCACCATTGACCAGACGTTTACAATTGGTGAGAGATTTGGAGAATGTGCTGGCCAGGGCAGCAGCCGAACATTTTCTGTATCCGGAAAGGCCCGTACAGGACCTGCAACATGCGGTCGTGCATTGTCCTGCTGAAATGTAGGGTTTCGCAGGGATCGAATGAAGGGTAGAGCGAAGGGTCGTAACACATCTTAAATGTAACGTCCACTGTTGAAAGTGCCGTCAATGCGAACAAGAGGTGAACGAGACTTGTAACCAATGGCACCCCATACCATCACGCCGAGTGATACGCCAGTAAGGCGATGACGAATACACACTTCCAATGTGCGTTCACCGCGATGTCGCGAAACGCGGATGCGACCATCACGATGCTGTAAACAGAACCTGGAATCATCCGAAAAAATGACGTTTTGCCGTTCGTGCACCCAGGTTCGTCGTTGAGTACACCATCGCACGCGCTCCTGTCTGTGATGCAGCGTCAAGGGTAACCACAGCCATGGTCTCCGAGCTGATAGTCCATGCTGCTGCTGCAAACGTCGTCGAACTGATCGTGCAGATGGTTGTTGTCTTGCAAACGTCCCCATCTGTTGACTCAGGGATCGAGACGTGGCTGCACGATCAATTACAGCCATGCGGATAAGATGCCTGTCATCTCGACTGCTAGTGATACGAGGCCGTTGGGATCCAGCACGGCGTTCCGTATTACCCTCCTGAGCCCACCGATTCCATATTCTGCTAACAGTCATTGGATCTCGACCAACGCGAGCAGCAATGTCGCGATACGATAAAACGCAATCGCGGTACGCTACAATCCGACATTTATCAACGTCGGAAACGTGATGGTACGCAATTCTCCTCCTTACACGAGGCATCGCCGCGCGGGATTAGCCGAACGGTCTATGGCGCTGAAGTCATTGACTGTGCGGCTGGTCCTGGCGGAGGTTCGAGTCCTCCCTCGGGCATTGGCGTGTGTGTTTGTCCTTAGGATAATTTAGGTTAAGTAGTGTGCAAGCTTAGGGACTGATGACCTTTGCAGTTAAGATTTCACACACATTTGAACAACACGAGGCATCACAACAACGTTTCACCAGGCAACGCCGGTCAACTGCCACCGGCGCCAACCTTGTGTTAATGCTCTGAAAAGCTAATCATTTGCATATCACAGCATCTTCTTCCTGTCGGTTAAATTTCGCGTCTGTAGCAAGTCATCTACGTGATGTAGCAATTTTAATGGCCAGTAGTGTATCTTAAGTTCCGTAACTGCTAGGTGACCTACTTCTGTTGGAAAGAGAGACAATTTCAGCCTCTGTGCCTCTTCAGATGTTGGGAGAACTGGGTCTGCGGATAATGTATTTGATACTCCTCAAGATGTGAAAAGTATTCCAGCCAGTAATCGTGGAGACAATAAAATCGTCATTGCTGAATACATATTGATAGCATGTTATACTTGGGACTGACTCTTCAGTGTGGTAGGTAGCTGACAGCTGCAAATGTTGCAGTTTTTTAAGTAACAGCTCACTTAACAACTGCAAATAAGTACTCATTTGAGGGTCCACTCTCCTCAGCTTATAAAATAAGACATTTTTACGATTATTTTAAACTAATGAAGCAATCAATCTTTTTACACATTTTTTTTTTTTTGCTTCTTGGACAACATTTTCTGATTTTTTACAAGAAATTTACTCATCATTAAGCCACCAGCCAGGGAGTTAAACGTGCTCTGTCAAAAATGATGTGTGTCCATGACGGTAGTCCTGCAGTCTGAAATCTTATCAGAAATATAAAAAAACAATCTTATTCTATGTGATATTGCACATGAAATAATAGTACAGTTTTTTGAAATTTCAAAAAATAATAAAATAGCGAACGCTTGAAACAAAGACGTAGTTTTATCATGCGTTTTTGGTCACGTTCTTGGAATAATTAATGAATAAATGCAGATAAAAAATAGCCTGTTACTCCTTGCGAACATGCCCGAGGCAACCAAATTTCAGAAAGATGTCTTCTTTAGTGTGCCCACATTCCATTCCATTAGCTTGACATACAGTATGTCTCAGGATGTGCCATAATTTTCTTTGTCCCCAATTCGATTCAGTAGTTCCTCATTAGTTATCCTAAATACTCATCTTATCTTCAGCATTTTCCTGTAGAACTATAATTCAAAAATTTCTATTTTCTTCTTGACTGAACTGTTTATCGTCCACGTTTCACACACGTTTACATTCTGGACAATTACCTTCAGAAAAGAGTTCCCAATACTTAAATTTATATCAGATGTCAAACAATCCCTCTTTTAGAGAAATGCTTTTCGTGCTATAGCCAGTCAGCATTTTACATCCTCTCTACTTCGGCCATCGCCAGTTATTTTCTTGCCCAAGAAGCAAAATTCTTCTACCGCTTTTTGTGTCTCATTTTCTAAACTAATTCCCAATTCAACTACATTCCATTAGTCTTGTTTTATTTATGTTGATTTTCATCTTACAGCCTCAGTGCAAGGCGCTATCCATTCAAATCAACTGCTCTTCTGAGTCCTTGTTGTCCCTAACAGTATTCTAATGTCAGCAGGAACCTAAAGGATTTTATTTCTTCTCCCTGAACTTTAACTCCCTCGCCAAATTTATTATTGGTTTCTTCATAGTTTGTCCTATGTACAAACTGAATAATTTTGAAAATAAGCCGCAACCTTGTCTCACTCCCTTCTCAACTACTGCCTTCGTTTATTTTCTTCAGTTCATAACTACAGTCTGATTTCTATCTCAATTTTAAATAACCTTTCCCTTGCGGTATTTATTTCTGCTATCTTCAGGTACTGAAAGAGTGCATTCGTCATTATCTGTATCAAAATTATATAATATTTGTTTAATCTAACGTCGATACGTTTTTTTTTCTGTTGTACAATCTTGAGATACGTCATTCCAATATCTGCACAATATACGCTGCTGTCTTTCTGGTCCACAATCCCTGGCGTACGTGTATACCAGAAGGTTATAATTAAACTGACGGTGTTCCGAGTGCTGCAATGGGGGCAGAATACATTGCAGGATGCTGAAACATCGTAGGTACGCTCATTAATCGGAGCGTTCGCAGAGTATGCTGAAAAAATAACAGTACCACTTGCTACCATCAAGTGAAAATATGGTGCTGTAACCAGTCAGAAGGAGAAATGTTTCTCGTTCTGACTTCAATATGCTGTCTGTCGCTTGGCGATGCGTGTTGATGTCTTTTGTGAAGTGACTGTTGCTGTAAAGGGTTAAGAAGGTTCAAGTCCTCCGTACGAAACGCAAAGGGTATTGAGAAGAAGTTGTTTTATCAGAACGGCAGCAATACCAGCGCTATATTGCGGAAATATCGCCGACAGAAACAGCTGCGGATAGGCCCCATGTCAATAAATGGACTAAAGAAAATGACCAAAAAAATTCAAGAAACAGTTGAATTAGATGGTGCAGCAGGAAGAGAGAGAGAGACGGATAGTTCCCATGGCAGTTGCCGATGAATTTGCTGTGGCTAAAGCCGACCAGCACATGCCTCAAATTCTGAAGCCAGTGCTCGGGAATTGTCTTTCCCCTGTTCAAAAGATTTGCAGCAAACTTTACGCTGGTGTCCCTAAAAGATTCAGAATGTGTACCAAATGAAACCCCAAGATAGGCTACAACTCCGTGACTATGCCCGTCGTTTTTTGGCCCGCGTGGAAATGTATGACATACACTGCCCTCCATAAGTTTGGAAACACCATGCTGCGTATTACAACGGAGTAAGATGGAAGTGATCTATGTGAGTTATTGGTTAGAATACGGAATAGCAAGCTCAAATAACGGTTAGTAATGACACGTACAGTATTGTACACTTAATTATTGTACATATACATACATATTGGAACATACTAGTATTGCTCCGTTTTATGTAAACCGACGTCACCTGTCCAAGCAGTTATACTGAACACGCCATGTGGCGCGAGTAGATTGGTTGGTTGGTTGTTTCGGGAAGGAGACCAGACAGTGTGGTCATCGGTCTCATCGGATTAGGGAAGGATGGGGAAGGAAGTCGGCCGTGCCCTTTCAGAGGAACCATCCCGGCATTTGCCTGGAGTGATTTAGGGAAATCACGGAAAACCTAAATCAGGATGGCCGGACGCGGGATTGAACCGTCGTCCTCCCGAATGCGAGTCCAGTGTCTAGGCGCGAGTAGACCGCATGGCTATGTAGAGGTACGATGTTTACATTTCTGTTCACTTGTAGTTGCAGTTGCATATCACGGGTAATGATAATCACTTTGCACCAAGAAGGCAATAGTGTCCGACAAACAGCAAAGAAACTGATGATTTCCATCAGCGGAGCTGTCAAAACCATACACCGGCATCGAGCAACAGGCTCCTATGGAGATCGTCCTCGCTCTAGGAGCACCCAGGAAAATATCAGAACGCCATGAAAAGTATTTGGTAGTGCCCAGTAAACGTAACAGATTAAAAACTGTCCGTGAACTGACTGCTGAACTAAACGCAACGAGGGATACACCGGTGAGTGAGTCAACAGCGAGACGAAGCCTGGCAGACAACAACCTACGAGGTTATGTAGCAACAAGGAAACCACTATTGCGCCCTGTTAACAAGAAGAAAAGGCTTCAGTGGGCTAAGACACACCAACATTGGACAGCGGGAGATTGGGAAAGAGTCTTATTCAGTGATGAATCCAAGTTCGAAATATTTGGAAGTAAACGCCGTCAATTTGTACGCCGTTTACCCCATGAACACTTGAATCCTCAGTGCGTAATTCCAACTGTAAAGCATGGAGGGGGTTCTGTGATCGTATGGGGATCCTTTGGAGGGAATAAAGTCGGAGATTTGGTGAGAATAGATGGAAAACTGAACCAAATGGATTACGATGCCATTCTCCAGCGACATGCTAAGACATCTGGTTTGCGTCTGATTGGGAAAGGGTTTGTCTTGCAGCAAGACAACAACCCGAAGCATACGTCTCGCTTGTGTCAGAACTATGTAAAGTCTCTAGAGGTTCGTAAAATATTGAAAAACATGGAATGACCGCCCCAATCCCCTTGTAACCCAATCGAGCTGCTATGAGATGAACTGGACCGAAGGATCCAAAAACGGGAAATCATGAGTGGGTCACAATTGTGGGAGGTCCTGCAGCAAGGATGGAGATTAATTCCAACTGAAACCTTGGCAAAACTGACGCAGTGCATGCCGAGAGCGTGCAAGGCAGTGATGAAAGCAAAGGGTGGCTATTTTGAGGAATCGAAAATTTAATTGTTGCATCTTCCTGTGTATTATTTGAGCTTAATAAACATTTGGAAAACAACAAAATGCATTTTTATACTGTATTTCCTTTCCATTGTCTATAATTACTAGGTGTTTCCAAACTTATGGAGGGTAGTGTATGGCCAGGGAATATTCTTTGGATGGATGAGGCACATTTTATTCTGTACGGTGCCGTGAATGCACAGGACTGTCGCATATGGGTTTCTACTCCGCGTCAAGTTGTACAGGAACATCCACTGCACTCAGCATATGTGACTGTGTGGTGTGGTTTCACAAGAGCCTTCTTTGTCGGTCCGTTTTTCTTCAAGGAGATGACACCCCACAGGCCTGTTATGTATACAGTGACATTTGTACGTTAGAAGGACCTCCTTGTGCAACACGTGATTCCATTTTTGCAAGAGCGCAACTGTGTCCGCACCACTACTTCCATGGTGACACCACATGTCGCTTGCTAGGTGCTGCATCATCTCTAGGCAATTTCAAGATGTGTGGTCTTCCGGATCCCCTGACGTAAATCCATGTGATTTCTGGTTGTGGGGATGTATTCAGACTCTTCCTGATCTGAAGGACAGTGAACGACGACATATCGCTCTGATTACCCGGATATGCTACGAGCATCTGTTGAAGATGCTGTGTTATGGATGCAGCATGTTGCACAGTCGGGAGACCGTACTGAAACATGTTGTAACTTGCGACCATATCCTAATCAACGTACTGAAGTACTGTTATCATGGGTTTGATCGTACCTCCCTTTTTCTTGCACGCGCACCACATTCTGACTGCTTACAGCTTCATATTTTCACCTGGTGGCAGAAAGTGGAAATATTATTATTTCAGCATACTCCATGAGCGCACCGATTAGTGAACATACATACTATCTTTCAGCATCCTGTGATGCATACAACCAGCACTGCACCTCTCGCAAGACAGTAAGTTTAATTATAATCACCTTGTATTATTAATAAGCTTTTCCACATCGGTCGCAAGTGAGCGCTTCAGCCGATTGCATGTGACTCCAAATAACTTGCGACTGCCTCCGCGTCATCGTTTGCCATCTCCTGGTTCAGTTTCGCATCGCTCCGCACACTGCCCCTAAAAAATACTTTATTATTATTATTCACCAATGGGCCCAATAGGACCACGCAAGGTACAATCAATTAATGTCGCTTTTGATGGTTGGCATTCCTTTGTGTCCAAATTTGTTTCATTCTTTCAGAATGAAGTCTCTTTCATCAGACCGCGGTGTTCCACTACGTTTTTTAATTTTCTTGTGACCAACTTTCCAGTCAAATACCTTTTGTCTGAATGTTTTTCTATTCTTAACGCCGGTACAACTATACCAGATACTTTAAGATCCTCCTTAATAGCAGCGATCCATTTAACTGGCTCAGTTTTGGCCTCATTTCTGTTTTCGTTAGAATTCTACTCTTTGTTTTGTCGACTTAGTGGCTGGCATTCTTTTAATGTGCCCATAAAATTTAAGTCTTCGTTTTCTCCTGTCACTATGTATGTCCGTGTATTCTTCTATCTCCTTATTACTTCTCAGCCTATAATATCCTCGATCAGTAATTTTGGGGCCTAATATTTTCCTAATAATCTTTCTTTCTTTCTTTCGAAATTCTTCAATATCCCTCTTTCTATTTAAAATTAAGGTTTCTGCTGCATAAAAGCATTCAGCTTTGTTTACTGTGCTGTAATGACTAAGTTTACTGAATTTAGAAAGAGATTTTTATCATAAATATTTTGTGTTAATCTGAATGCAGTTGTCATATTTTTGACAGCGAACTTCGTTTGCAGCTTTTTTCCAGACAGTTTTCTTGCATGATTTCCCTCAAGTATTTAAATTGAGAAACCCTTTTTATTTTTCCACATTTCGTGTTCAAAAACTTTGGTACTATGTCATATATTCCGTTTTTTCGAATGGTATTTGTAGTACTACTTTTTCCGCAAACTCCTTAAGAATTTCAATTTGTTTTTGAGCTGTGCTAATATTCCTAGTTAAAACTGCCAGATCATCAGCTAAGACGAGGCAATCTACTATAATATTACTTCTGCTTAACTTGATTGATTGATCTATAGTTTGACGCGACTTCTGCTCTCGCCATTCTGTAATCACCTTTTCCAAAACACAGTTAAACAATCATGAGAAGAGTCCGTCTCCCTGTCTAGCGCCACTCTTTATTTCAAGTGGTTCAGAAATGTCTCCCATGAATTTAACTTTAGAGCTAGTATCGTTTAACGTTTTCTTAATCACTGTTAGATTTTTGTTATCTAGCTCTTGTTCCTTTAAAATTTGGAAAAGAGATTCACGATCAACGGTGTAGTAGGTCTTTTTAAAATCCACAAATTTACATACAATATTGTTACTAGAAATCCTTTTGTGCCTTAGAATTAGTTTTAAATTAAGAATTTATTCCTAACAGGTTCTAACTGTTCTTGGGCTCGATCAAGTAAACATTGCGAGAGAATTTTTGTTGGTGATCGGGAGAAGAGAAATCCCTCGGTAATTGTTAACATCGTTTCGATCCCATTTTTTATGCAATGGATGAATTAGAACAGTTTTCCAGTCCTCAGGTATTTTTCCAGTTTGCCAAATATGTCCTATTAGTTGAGTGATCTATTTTATTGTGATAGGGCTGGCTGATTTTAGTAGTACTGCAATTTACCGTCTTCTACGGATGCTTTACTGTTTTTAAGTCTCTTAATTTATTTAGTTATTTCGATTTCGTCAGGCTAAAAGAGTTAGGGTTGGTGTCGTTAGTTTGCTGCGGTTGGAATTTATTCGCTGGATCTGGACAGTTTAATAGTTTTTCAAAGTAACTGGCAAGTACCTTACAGTTTTCCTGGTTGTTAAGAGCCAAATTACCATTTTAATTATTGAAGCAAAGGTTGGTAACCGGCTAGTCTTGTTTTGAATATTTTATAAAAGTTTATTGCATTGTTCTTTCGATGTCTTTTTCGATTTCTAAAAGTTGGGCATTTTCATAGTTTCTTTTAGTGTGTCGGATTAATTTAGATGTTTCTTTTCTTGCAGTTAGAAAGGTGTTCTATTTATTTTCAGTTTTGTTATTATTCCAACCTTCGAATGACTCATGCCTAGACTTAACTGCTGCCTCACAATCCGCACTTCACCAAGGGAGTTTTTGTTTCTTTCTAAGCGTAATTAAATTTTGTGGTGTTCCGAGGAACTTTTCTTATATGCTTTGCCAATTGTTGGATTGATTTCTGTCAAGTTCGCTTGTTAGAATTGATATTGTTTTAGCAGTGTCAAATTTTGGGATAACATTTTTTGTTTTGAAATTTTTTGAGGTTGAAGTTTTACTTTTATTCGCGTTAAATAACGGTCAGAAGCAATATTAGCCCCTTTCCTAACTTAGACAGCTAAAATTTCTCTGTAATTCGGGTACGAAATTGCTACGTGATTGATTTAAAATTCCCCAATAAATGTATTGGGTCCCCACCAAGTTTTTTGTTTAGAAGGGTTCTTTTTAAAATGTGTTGACATGATTTTACGGTTAAAATTTTTGCGCATTTCAACAAGTCTTTGGCCATTTTGGTTTGTCTATTTATGCGAAGGAAATCCGCCCACCGCTTTCTTATATTTTTTCTCTTTATATAATTGAGCATTAAAAACACCCATTAAAATTTTAACATGGTTTGAGCGAATTTTCGAGATGATGCATCCTAAGGTTTTCCAAGCTTCATTAACTTCTTCAGGTATTTTACGGTTATCCTCATTGACTGGCATATGGGATTTAATTGCGTGTATGCTTTATTCGCACATTTAGAGAAAATGTCATTAGTCTGTTATTAATGGGTTTTACCTCCTTTACTGAATTTAAAATATTTTTGGAGACTGCAAAAGCAACTCCCAGATGCGACGTATTAGTAAGTATTCTTTTGTCAGGTTTACTTGTAAAAAGACGATAACTGCCGAAATCCATGGTGTTATTGTCTGTCATTCGTGCTTCTTGGAGCGCCAAAATTTGAATCTTTTGTTCTTTTAGTATATCTCCCAAATTATTATGTTTACTTGGTTGCAAAAATGTTTGTATGTTAAGTGTTGCAAAACTGTATTTGTTTTGGTTTTTATTTTGGCCAGAGGACTCCGACATTCTGTGTTGAATCACATCGAGTTTTAACCTCGCCGTCCCACAATCCGAAAGAGCAGTTGCGTCAGTAATACTGGCGGTGAACTGATCTCCTAGGGTAATACTGTGATTATCAAAATGTTACATGATGACTATATCTGGAATCAGGTGGGGTGGGGTAGACTCATTGAGTGAACTCAGAGTGTTATGCCTGGAACGGTTAGTTTCAGAATACAAATTTCAGCTGTATCACTGGTGAACAGACGCTGACCACTTTGCCGCTTGCTACAACACAGACGCAAAGTGGATTTGGCTTTGTTTTGCCTTGGTCCGAGATTGCTTAGTCTGTATTCGCAGCTGTCCACCATACCTGATGGAACATTCACTATCCGCCACCTGTGACCCGTCCAAGACCCTAGGCAAGGTCGGCTTCTTAGACTTTTAGTTGTAAAGTCTTCAAGCAAAAAATGTTTTAGCATAGCCTCACGGCAAAATACCACATCGACTCCCAAAACATCATCGTTTCTCTACTAATTACCAATCTAGGTGTGCTGCTGCATGTTTATCAAAACATCCCATCCACTCTCCATATTTTCACCTAATAAAATTTTAACGGACTCCCATTCCCCGGCAACGAAATCCGCCGTGTAATCTAGCCCTTCCATCAGATTTAAATCACTCCTGCCGATTCCTTTCAGATTTCAGGAGTACCCTCCCTTCCCATTCCTCTTTTCTTTCCTCGTCTTGAGCTTGGCCCGGCTCTCATCCTAGTTATCTGTAGCCCATTTCTCATATTTTCCTACCAACCATTCTCACACATTATACCTATCCCCATAACCCAACACACCTCCACTACATATCTCCATAAAAATTTAATTACCGCAAAGGACGAATCCTCTCATTATTCCGACCAAACACCGGTCCCTCTGGTTAAATAGTAGTGAACTGTAATGCAATGCAGATTTTGTTTAACTTTGTCGCTACTGATTACCGTTGTTTTAAATGTCGAACGTTTCCCTATGTGCTATTTTACATGTAATCAGTGAAAAGCGTCTTTTTAATATATATTAAAACATTTATAAATAGTCTACTTTGCCCTTTAAAAAATGTATTCCGATCTTTCATCTTTTAAACTCTTTTGGCTGATGTCAAAACTTACTGGCAGATTAAAACTTTGTGCCGGACCGAGACTTGAACTCGGGACCTTTGCCTTTCATGGGCAAGTGCTTTACCGACAGAGCTATCCAAGCACGACTCACGCCCCGCCCTCACAGCTTTACTTCTGCCAGTACCTCGTCTCCTGCCTCCCAAACCTCACTGAAGAACTCGGTAGAGCTCTTGTCCGCGAAAGGCACAGATCTCGGTGCGGTACACAGTTATAACCTGCCAGGAAGTTTCATATCATCGCACACTCCGCTGCAAAGTGAAAATCTCATTCTGGAACCATTTCCCAGGCTTTGCCTAAGCCATGTCTCCGCAGTGTCCTTTCTTCCTGGAGTGCTAGTTTTATTTTACTCATTTACACGTCACGTTCCGTAGGACCAAATTGAGGAGCAAACCTCCAAGGCCATGGAACGTGTCAGTACATGAAATTACAACGTAAAAGTAATAACAGATAAAAATAAAATGTTTATGAACCCGAAAAAAGTCAGGCCATAAGTTTAAGTAAACACAATCAGCAATACAACAAGAATCAGCCTAATTTTTCAAGGAACTCCTCGACAGAACAGAAGGAGTGACCTGTGAGGAAACTCTTCTGTTTCGATTTGAAAGCGTGTGGATTACTGCTAAGATTTTTGAATTCTAGTGGTAGCTTACTAAAAATGGATGCAGCAATATACTGCACACCTTTCTGCTCAAGAGTTAAGGAAGTCCGATCCAAATGCAGGTTTGATTTCTGCCGAGTATTAACTGAGTGAAAGCTGCTTATTTTTGGAAGTAAGCTAATATTGTTAACAAGAAATAACACTAAGGCACACACACACACACACACACACACATATATATATATATATATATATATATATATATATATATATATATATATATATTGAGAGACCAGTGTCAAAATACCCAGACTCGTGAACAGAGGTCGACAAGAGATTCGTAACTTACACCACTTATTACCCGAACCCTCCCGTTTCTGAGCCAAAAATATCCTTTTAGAATGGGAAGAGTTACCCCAAAATATAATACCATACGACATAAGCGAATCAAAATGAGCAAAGTAGACCAATTTTCGTCTCGAACACTTCAGATACTGTTCGAATAGTAAAAATGGCAGCATTAAGTCTTTGAACAAGATCCTGAACGTGCACTTTCCACGACAGTTTGCTATCTATCTGAACACCTAGAAATTTGAACTGTTCAGTCTCACTAATCATATGCCCATTCTGTGAAAGTAAAACATCAGGTATTGTTGATTTGTGTATTATAAACTGTAAAAACTGAGTCTTACTGTGATTTAGCGTTAGTTTATTTTCTACAAGACATGAACTTATGAACCGCACTATTGGAAACCGAGCCGATGTTGCACACAACGTCCTTTACTACCAAGCTAGTGTTATCAGCAAACAGAAATATTTTAGAGTTATCCGTAATACTACAGGGCATATCATTTATATAAATAAGAAACAGGAGTGGCCCAACACTGATCCCTGAGGCAATCCCTACTTGACCCTACCCCACTCATATCCCACATCACAGCCATTCTCAACACTATGCTGTCTGTTGCTAAAGTGAGAGGTGAATCATTTGTGAGCTACTCCCTGTATTCCGTAATAGTACAACTTCTGGAGCAATATTTTGTGATCAACACAGTCAAACGCCTTAGTTAAATAAAAAAAAATCTGCCTAGCGTTCGAAACCTTTTGTTTAACCCATACAGTACCTCACAGAGAAAAGAGAATATAGCATTTTCAGTTGTTAAACGACTTATAAAGCCGAACTGTACATTTGATAGCAAATCGTGTGATATAAAATAATCAATTATCCTTACATACATAGCCTTTTCGATAACTTTAGCAAAAACTGACGGCATAAAAATAGGTCTAAAATTATCTACATTATCCCTTTCTCCCTTTTTATAAAGCGTATTTACTACTGAGTACTTTAATCGTTCAGGAAATTGACCATTCCTAAAGGAAAAATTACAATTATGGCTCAACACGAGGCGAACATGTGCAGCACAGTACTTTAATATTCTGCTAGGTACTCCATCACATCCATGAGAGTCCATAGTCTTCAGCGATTTAATTATAGACCTAATCTTCCCCTTGTCTGTATCACAGAGTCTTGCAAGATTCGTAGGAGAGCTTCAGTGAATTTTAGAAGGGAGGACACGAGGTACTGGCGGAAGTAAAGGGGTGCGGACGGGGCGTGAGACGTGCTTGGAGAGCTCTGTCGGTAGAGCACTTGCCCGCGAAAGGCAAAGGTCCCAAGTTCGAGTCTCGGCAGGAAATTTCATATCAATGCACACCCCGCTGCAGAGCGGAAACCTCATTTTAGATACGGACACCTACTAGTGAACACTAATGTAGAAATAGTCCAACACTAGCCGTTACGACGGTCTGAACTCTGCCGAGGACAATTTCAATGAGGAGTCTAAATGTCTGTGGAGGAATGGCAGCCCACTCTTCCTCGAGATCCGAATCGAGAGCAGGCAGTGTTATTGGACGCCGGAATCTCGACCAAAATCGACATTCTTACTTATCCCATACGTGCTCCATTGGGTCCAGCCCGAGAGTCTGGACTTCGCAGACCATTTCAGCAATGTTATTGTCCACAAACCATGATCTCACATATGCTGCTTTATGACAGGGTGCATTATCGTGCTGGTACAGTCATCGTCTCCGAACTGTTCCTCTACTATATGCAGTCAACACTGCTGAAAAGTCTTCACATCTTTATGTATTAAGCGTTTTATTAAGTGCAGTAAGGGGATCACACCCCAATCTCGAGAAACACTCCCACACCTAAACACCATCGCCTCTGCACTTTACTGTTGGCACTACACATGATGCCAGGTAACGTTCTCTAGACAAAACCCAAACCCTTCCATAAGATTGCCACAGGGATAGAGTGATTTTACTCACTGTGCATAGTCATTGTGGTAGGTGGAGTGCTGGTAGAAATTTAGAACTCAAGAGTGATCCCTTCCGCTGATTTAATGCAATTGTTTTACAGACACCTTTCGCAATGCTCGAAGGTCGCTGTCCATCAGTACATGAGGTCTGCCTGGTTTTTGTTTAGCTGTTATGATGATGTTTGGTGTGTGAGGCGCTCAACGGCGCGGTCATAAGGGCCCGTACAAAGTTCCAATTTTTACACAGTCCAATCTAGCCATTGTCACGTATGATGATGAAATGATGAGAACAACTCGAAACACCCAGTCCCCGGGCAGAGAAAATCCCCAACCCGGCCGGAAATCGAACCCGGGACCCTGTGATCCAGAGGTAGCAACGCTAGCTGCTACACCACGAGCTGCTGACTGGTTTAGCTGTGATAGTTACTTAGCGTTTCCACTTCACAGTCGCATCACCAACACTCGACTTGGGCAGCTTTAGAAGGGTTGAAATGTCCCTGCTGGATCTTTTACTCACTTTCAAAGTCTCTTGAGCTCTCCTGTCCACCCCATTCTGCTCTTGCTGTTTCTCTACCGACAACACAGTACTCCCCACTCCCTTTTATAATGGAAGGTCCGCCTCTGGTGACGTCGAGTGGCCAATTCTGCATTACGTAGGGGTGTCCGTATTTATCAGATAGTGTAGATGCGCCGTGCAGTAGATTTGACGACTAGAACAGCAAACAAACAATAACAGTTTTGCAACGCCGTAATTTACACAGCAGAACATGGAAGGCTGTACTCGCCGTTATTAGTGTTTCCACCATGACTGTGACCACATATCTGCTGCTATGACTACGTGAGCGTTTGCGCGTGTTTCACCCGGTCGTTTCCTTCTGTGTCTGGGAAGCGGATCTTCCTGTTATTTTTTTTTCACATAGTGGAGGCCGTTTCCGTTTACACCTTGCCTTACACTGCTGCTGTGGTTTGCCGTTTCTACGAGTGAACTCACGAACTGATACGGATTTAATGCTGACATTAGGCACGGACAACCCGTGAATTGGTGCTTTCTCCCGTCTGTAATGTCTACAGCAGGTCGGGCCACAACCGCAGCCACTTATCCAAGTGACTATTTTAAACATAGCTTTCAATTAAAAGAATTCCTTGCCATTTCCGAAAATCTGTGTTACCATGTGACTGTGTTCTCCAACAATTAGGACAGAAAAAAAAATTGTTGAAATGGCTCTGAGCACTATGGGACTTAACTGCTGTGGTCATCAGTCCCCTAAAACTTAGAACTACTTAAACCTAACTAACCTAAGGACATCACACACATCCATGCCCGAGGCAGGATTCGAACCTGCGACCGCAGAGGTCGCGCGGTTCCAGACTGTAGCGCCTAGAACCGCTCGGCCACTCCGGCCGGCAACTAGGACAGAAATTTGGAAATTTATACTGGGTGGTCATAAACAGCCTGAAAAGCTTGTAAGGGTGTTGCAGGCCAGGATGTGCTGAGAAATAACTCTTTTGGGAAAAAATTCTATACGTTGCACCGTTATCGAGTTAATTAGCATTGAAGTTAGCCAATCAGGACATTGCGTGCGCAAATCAAGCGACCCAGCAGAAAACAGTGTCGCCGAACGTGTTTGCCGTATGTTTCTAAAACCGACCAAAATAGCGGTGCAAAACTTAGTCGTGGGACGGTAGCAAGGGTGTAACATGAGCCAAATACTGAGTGGTCTTGTGCGCCATCATCTACGCTATGAGAACGGCTGACACTAATTATATCTGGCGCGCCGCTTTAATTTGCGTGAGCAACGGCCTGCTTGGCTAACTTCGACGGTAATTAACTCGGAAACGGCGCGACCTATCGAATTTTTTTCTTGACAATCATTCCCAGCACACCCTACCCTGCAACACCCTTGCAAGCTTTTCTGACTGTTTCTGAACATCATTTAAATGTAAAAATGCACTGCTTGAAGAAAAGTGTACCTCCAAGAAGACATGGTCGAATGTCATGTCAATACTACTCCGTACGCGTACAAACTATCAGCGGTTATATAAATGACTAGAGTTGCAATTCTCTGTGACAGATAGAACAACAACGAAAGTGCATTAGTACTCTTCGTTGTTTAGTGTTGTTACCAGGTCTGTAGATTATACAGGATGAGTCACTAACCATTGCCACCTAGAATAACTCCAAAAGTATGATAGTACTTGAAAAGTTTGTGGGACAAATGTTGCATGGGACTACGGGGGCCATAATACGACGTTGGTTTTTTGTTGCTGGGTGGGGTTGCGTCAGATATATGAAGGTCAACTTTGTTAGTTTTTTTTTAAATGGGATGCTAAAGTTTAGTAATCATATTCTGTCAGTGGCTATCGAGGCGAATACAACGATGTGTAACAGCAAGGTCTTTGAAGGTCAACGAAGGTCAATCTTCTTATCATAGATTGAGTGGTATTCCTTATCACTTCCGCACCTACCGAAGCACATGCTCTGACAATTCTCTCTCGTATATCGTGCAAATAGTAAATACTCGCCGAATACGGCGTATCCATCTAACGTGCCATTGACATATAAACACCATTCGACGGTTTCGCGATACAACATTAATAGGAACGGTAAGACTAGTATCGTCGAATCAAGCGAATGTGAATGATGTATTCCTTCGAAGAACAAGTCGATATGCTTCTCACTTATAGAAAATGCCAACGAAATTCAGTGAGAGCTGGAGACTTACACTCTGAAAGATATCCTCAACTTACTCAACCTACACGTCGTACACTTAAATATGTGTATGATAAATTGAGAACAATTGGATCTTTAACGCATCGGAAACATATCCGACAAAGGAAAGTTACTAATGAGGAAACGGAAATTGGTACTGTTACCACTGTAGTTCGAGATCCTTGCGTTAGTTCACTTCAAATCGCAAGGGAATCTGGTATGAGCCAGAGTAGTGTTGTTCGTGTTCTGCATCGCCATAAATATCGTCCTTGCCATATCAGTCTCCATCAAGAATTAACTGGTACGGATTGTACGCGACGCATTAAATTCTGCCCATGGGCTCAACTTCAGATTCAGAGGGATGACACATTTATTAATTTTATTTTATGTACTGACGAGGCTACATTCACGAACCATGGAAATGTTAATTTGCATAACATGCATTATTGGGCAACTGAAAATCCATGTCGACTGCGGCAAGTTGCACACCAAAAACTGTGGTCGGTGAATGTATGGTGTGGGATTTTGGAGGACAGAATTATAGACCCCTTTTTCATCGAAGGAAATCTTAGTGGTAGGAAGTACACCCCATTCCTGCAAGAAACATTAGGTCTGTTATTGGAAGAAATATCTTTAGGAACAAGTAACAGAATGTGGTATCAACACGATGGGTGTCCGGCACATTTTTCGCTAATGGCTAGAAATGAGTTGTAGAGAGAATTCCCATATCGTTGGATTGGACGCGGAGGAGATGTGTCGTGACCGGCTCGCTTGCCAGACTTGACGCCTCTGCATTTTTTCTTGTGGGGATTCGTAAAAGACATCGTTTATAAAGACGTTCCAACTACACCTGAAGATATGAGAGAGAGAAATGTCAGAGCATGTGCTTCGATAAGTGCCGATGTGATAAGGTATACCACTCAATCCATGATAAGAAGATTGCAGCACAGCATCGAACACCTTCTGTAAGTGGACTTTCATGCCACCTTTGTGACCTACTTTGACCTTCAAGGACCTTACTGTTACACATCATTGGATTCATCTCGATATCCGCTATCAGAAAATAAGTACCAAACTATAGCACCCCATTTAAAACAACAAAGTTGACATTCATATCTCTGAAGCGACACCACCTAGCAACAGAAAACGAACTTACGCCCGGCTTCCCGGGTTCGATTCCCGGCGGGGTCAGGGATTTTCTCTGCCTCGTGATGACTGGGTGTTGTGTGATGTCCTTAGGTTAGTTAGGTTTAAGTAGTTCTAAGTTCTAGGGGACTGATGACCATAGATATTAAGTCCGATAGTGCTCAAAGCCATTTGAACCATTTGAAAACGAACTTCATGTTATGGCCCCCATTATCCCATGCAACTTTTGTCCCACAAACTTTTCAGCCCCTGTCATACTTTCAGAGTTATTCTAGGTGACAACAGTTAGTGGCTCACCCTGTATAACGGGAGCAAAAATCGTCAGATATTGAGTGAACGCTGTGACGGACATGGAGATGCCGCGTACCCATGGAGACAGCGTTATCAGCACCTGACACAGTTTGAAAGGGGCCTTATTGGGGGTCTCCGTTTGGTCAGCTCGTCGAATCGTAAAATATCCAGATTTGTGGGGCATTCGGACGTGACATTGGGCTGATCTTGGACTGTATAGGAATGCGAGTGCAGGCATCCTCGTCTTGTCGTCAAGTCGGCCATGTCAGACCACCACAAGGGAGGATCGTTCCACATTACACACCAGGAACATCATAACGCCTTCACATCAGCGCCTGCAGTCCGAGCACAAGTAATGGACTCCCCCGAAACATTCTGTGTCACCTGCACGGCTGATCGGAGGTCAATTGCATGTGGACTAGGGAATTACCGGCCCATATTTAGGCTGCCGTTAACACAGCAAAGCAAACGGCTGCTCTTGGAGTGGCGTTGTGACCTGGAAGCATGGACGGCTGGTGAATTGTTTCGCAGTGTGTTCAGAGAGGAATGATGGTCCTGCACTACGCCGTATAACCATCGTCGGCGAGTACTGCGGCTACCTGGCGAGACGTTCCATTCTTTCACTCTTTCGAGGAGGTACAGCGGTATTACTCCTGACTCATTTTCTTATAGCGGGTATCAAGACGAATCAGATGGTTCAAATGGCTCTGAGCATTTTGGGACTTAACTTCTGAGGTCATTAGTCCCCTAGAACTTAGAACTACTTAAACCTAAGTAACCTAAGGACATCACACACATCCATGCCCGAGGCAGGATTCGAACCTGCGATCGTAGCGGTCGCGCGGTTCCAGACTGTAGCGCCTAGAACCACTCGGCCACCCCGGCCGCCTATCGAGACGAATACAATGATGTGTAACAGTAAGGTCTTTGAATGTCAACGAAGGTTGCAGCAATGCATCGAACACCTTCTGTAAATGGGCTTTCATGCCACCTTTGTGACCTTCTTTGACCTTCAAAGATCAGAAAATAAGTATCAAACTATAGCATCCCATTTAAAAAAACAAAGTTGACCTTCATATCTCTGAAGCGACCCCACCTAGCAACAAAAAACGAACGTCATATTATGGCCCCCGTTGTCCCATGCAACTTTTACCCCCAAACTTTTCAGCTACTATCATACACGGGGGTCGTAGGGTATGACTTCAGGTGACACTGGCAGTGACTGGCGGCACAATGATGTGTCACGGACATCCTGCCTCCTCATGTGTTACCATTATCAAAATGGCTCTGAGCACTATGCGACTTAACTTCTTAGGTCATCAGTCGCCTAGAACTTAGAACTAATTAAACCTAACTAACATAAGGACATCACACACATCCATGCCCAAGGCAGGATTCGAACCTGCGACCGTAGCGGTCGCTCGGCTCCAGACTGTAGCGCCTAGAACCGCACGGCCACTTCGGCCGGCTTACCATTATCGTGATTCTATTTTTCAACAGGACAATGCACATGGTTCTTGTCTCTATAAACTGTCTGCGTGATGTTGAGGTACCCCTGTGGCCAGCAGAAGCCCCAGATCTGTTCCTGATGGAACATGTATCCAGGATGTCGAGGACCAGTTTCCACAGCTGTACACCAGCTTGCCTCAGGAGAGGATACAACGGCGTTACGACACCATTCACAACCGCACAAGTGCGTGTTTCGAGGTCAGAGCGGATCCAACATAGTACTCATAAGCGGGCTCATACTGCCACTTTTTATGTGTATTTGACTCGATTTCGTAATCACTAAAATAACATCACATGCCCTATCAACCCGTCAAGTTATAGAATCATCTCCGCTACGAGACTCCCTGGATCGAGACCGAGATCATAACAGCAAAACGCCTGCGTCGCACATGGTGCGCATACGTAAATGTCGGAACATGGAAACTGGAATTTAGAAAAGAAATTCTGATCTGACACCACTCGGAAGTACAAAGCAACAAAAGTATATACACTACTGGCCATTAAAATTGCTACACCACGAAGCTGACTGCTACAGAAGCGAAATTTAACCGACAGGAAGATGATGCTGTGATATGCAAATGATTAGCTTTTCAGAGCATTCACACATGGTTGGCGCCAGTGGCAACACCTACAACGTGCTGACATGAAGAAAGTTTCCAACCGATTTCTCATACAAAAAAACCGCGCGGGATTAGCCGAGCGGTCTCAGGCGCTGCACTCATTGACTGTGCTGCTGGTCCCGGCGGAGGTTCGAGTCCTCCCTCGGGCATGGGTGTGTGTGTGTGTGTGTGTGTGTGTGTGTGTGTGTGTGTGTGTGTGTGTGTGTCGTTAGGATAATTTAGGCTAAGTAGTGTGTAAGCTTAGGGACTGATGACCTTATCAGTTAAGTCCCATAGGATTTCACACACATATCTTATCGCGACATTGCTGCTCACGTTGGTCGAGATCCAATGACTGTTAACAGAATATGGAATCGGTGGGTTCAGGAGGGTAATACGGAACGCCGTGCTGGATCCCAACGGCCTCGTATCACTAGCAGTCGAGATGACAGGCATCTTGTCCGCATGGCTGTAACGAATCGTGCAGCCACGTCTCGATCACTGAGTCAACAGATGGGGACGTTTACAAGACAACAACCATCTGCACGAACAGTTTGACGACGTTTGCAGCAGCATGGACTAATAGCTCGGAGACTGTGGCTGCGGTTACCCTTGACGCTGCATCACAGACAGGAGCGCCTGCGATGGTGTACTCAACGACGAACATGGGTGCACGAATGGCAAAACCGTCATTTTTTCGGATGAATCCAGGTTCTGTTTACAGCATCACGATGGTCGCATCTGTGTTTGGCGACATCGCGGTGAACGCACATTGGAAGCGTGTATTCGTCATCGCCATACTGGCGTATCACCCGGCGTGATGGTATGGGGTGCCATTGGTTACACGTCTCGGTCACCTCTTGTTCGCATTGACGGCACTTTGAACAGTGGACGTTACATTTCAGATGTGTTACGACCCGTGGCTCTACCCTTCATTCGATCCCTGCGAAACCCTACATTTCAGCAGGATAATGCACGACCGCATGTTGCAGGTCCTGCACTGGCCTTACTGGATGCAGAAAATGTTCGACTGCTGCCCTGGCCAGCACATTCTCCAGATCTCTCACCAATTGAAAATGGTGAGAGATCAATGGTAGCTCGTCACAACACGCCAAGATATCAAGGCCCTACTTCAACAGTTGTGGTCGCCTTGCCTCAGGAGAGGATAAAATGGCTTTATAACAACCTTCACAATCGAATCAGTGCATGTATCCAGGTCAAAGGTGGCCAAGCAACTGGCTCGTCACAATACGCCAGTCGCTACTCTTGATGAACTGTGGTATGGTGTTGAAGCTGCATGGGCAGCTGTACCTGTACTCGCCACCCAAGCTCTGTTTGACTCAATGCCCAGGCGTATCAAGCCGTTATTACGGCCAGAGGTGGTTGTTCTGGGTACTGATTTCTCAGGATCTATGCACCCAAATTGCGTGAAAATGTAATCACATGTCAGTTCTAGTATAATATATTTGTCCAATGAATACGCGTTTATCATCTGCATTTCTTCTTGGTTTAGCAATTTTAATGGCCAGTAGTGTATCATCGACACCTGTGCACTGTGCTTGGCCAGGAGGACTTGACGTGGCGTTGGCCGGCAAGTTGTGGTCGGCGGCTGTTCCAGGAAGACGTGACGTCGCCTCACAGCTTTCTCGTTCGGCGGTATTCCGGCGATGACGGTCAAGTCGTCCAGCAATACCATATACAGACAGTATCAGCTAAGCGTTTCACCACAGATGCGTGTAAGACATCGTAATTTCGTTTTGGCCAAGATGAATTGATAGAAAGTCCTAATTAAATGAGATATAGTCTCCTGGTATATGTGCAGTGTGTATCGTAATTAATACCGAAAACTGATACGGGTGAAAGTATACGATACTAGAAGGAAAAGCAGTAAAGAACGGTCTGCAAACGAGCTGTTCGCCAGGTAACTGCGAATATGTTGTTATGAGCCGTCACTGTTTTGAGTGTGAAGTATCGCCCTGGTCACTAAAAACCTATTTGAAATGCAAACTTTTCGACCAAGTCCTCATCTAATTGGGCTCTAATATCACCCAAGGCCTGTCTTAACAAGGAATGCAATATTACTTCAGCAAATTACATGTTACAATTAACTGTAAATTCGTACCTGTTTAACGATGTGTTGCACGTGTGCTCGTCGCACTTCGATGCGATTTTGTTCTCTTCTTTGGAGTGAGGTACGGATTCTTTCAGACACCCCCCAACCATCTCGTAACGTTTGACAAGACTGTACGAGGGAAGATCGCAAAGTAACGCACAATAATTTTGCTACCAAAAAGTTGTATAGATAACAAAATTAAAAAATCAAAAATAAAATTACATCTTTTACCTACTTTTCTACATAATCACCAATGTTCGCCAGGTAACTGCGAATATGTTGTTATGAGCCGTCACTGTTTTGAGTGTGAAGTATCGCCCTGGTCACTAAAAACCTATTTGAAATGCAAACTTTTCGACCAAGTCCTCATCTAATTGGGCTCTAATATCACCCAAGGCCTGTCTTAACAAGGAATGCAATATTACTTCAGCAAATTACATGTTACAATTAACTGTAAATTCGTACCTGTTTAACGATGTGTTGCACGTGTGCTCGTCGCACTTCGATGCGATTTTGTTCTCTTCTTTGGAGTGAGGTACGGATTCTTTCAGACACCCCCCAACCATCTCGTAACGTTTGACAAGACTGTACGAGGGAAGATCGCAAAGTAACGCACAATAATTTTGCTACCAAAAAGTTGTATAGATAACAAAATTAAAAAATCAAAAATAAAATTACATCTTTTACCTACTTTTCTACATAATCACCAATGTTTTCAACACATTTCTCCCATCATGGTGCCAGTTTCGATATGCCCTGTTCGTCGAATTCCGTTTGGTTGGAGTATAGCCATCTGTGGACTACCGATTTTACTTCCATATCTGTCGCAAAGCGTTGGACGGCCACGAATTTCTTCGTGTGACCAAACAGGTGAAAGTCCGACGGTGCTAGGTCTGGACTGAATGGTGGATAATGGAGCACCTCCCACCTAAATCTGGCGATTTTCTCATGAACAGGAACAGCAACATTCGGGCGAGCATTGTCATGAAGAAGTTTGACAACAACGGCAGTAATGTTGTGGCGTTTGTCACGAAGGACACGATGCATCTTAACCAAAGTTTTAATGTAGGCTGCAGTATTCACAGTGGTCCCGTGTTAAGCAGATTTTACCAATAACACACCAGATTTAGTCACTTTGGATTTTTTCGTGCTGGGGAACCATGATGTTTCCACGCCATAGAGCCTGCTTGGTTTCAGTCGTGTAGTGGTACGCCCACGGCTCATCACTAGTGAAGATCCCTTTCAGAAAGTCGTGCCCTTTTGCAGCGTAACGCATTAAGTGATCTAAGCTCGTTATCATTCGCTGGCCATTGTAGCTGTCGTTCAGGTTTTTAGTTCACCCAGCGAGCACTAACTGTACGAAATTTCAACGTGTCGTGAACAATATCGTACACCGCACCGAGTGAAATGTTAAAACGCTGAGATAAGATTAGCCGTTGTACCGTCAGTCTTTCAGAACTGCTGCCTCAATGGCTCCGACATTCTACGGATTTGCAGCTGTTACTGGCCGTCTGGAGTGCAGCGAATCATTAAGGTTCACACGACTCCCTTGGAAGAATGTATACCACCTGGGGGCATTGCTACGGTCCATACAGTCGTCCCCGCGAATTACATTCGGTTTATGCCCTTTGGTCCACAAATATCGAGCTACAGCAAATTCGCTGTTTCGGGCTATCATTCCTATCTTCAGATGGCTAACGTTTCCGATTACCAACAACAACTGAAGTGTTTTCACAGTGCGAGTTGTCAGCAGCAGCTGTTGTTGACTTCGCTATGAAAAACGAAAAAAAAGAAACATACATCTGAGTGACGTGGCAACTGCAGAAAGAAACTACGTACTCGTATTTCTTCGCCCGAGAGGCAAAACCTTTTAATGTTCAACGACTTTTATTTCGTGCTAAGAGAAAAAATTATAAAATTGTATAGAATTTTGTCGGGAATGCAGTATTATTTGTACTATTTGATTTTTCGGGTTAAATGAATTCGTGATAAACGTTTTTCAGTGTAATATGTAATCAATACATCGAAAATAAAGTTGTAAAAAACAACCATACACTCAAAGACCCAGTTAGTGAGGATTTGTGTTTAAAGCAGTTGAAGTCAACGAGTAACATAAGTAAACAAAGAGTAAACATGGCATAGAGCGCTTTTGATAAACGCCAGGGAATTTTCCAAACTAAGTTTAGAATGCATTTTTGTCATATGATGACATGGTTGGAGACAGTGGCTGTTATTTGAATACAAATGTTGATGGTGTTGAGACAGCAACCAGCCACAAATTTATTTTCAGTTCCGTTATTTTTAGAATGTATCTGAAACGTAAAGTTTACAGCGTGTATTGCCAATTTTGAGCCACGGCCATGAGACACGGACTTCTAATGTGACAACCATGATGGAGAGATGTGTGTTGGGAATTATTTGGAGGAAAAAGAAAACATAAAAATGGTTCATAGCATTGGAAGATATATTATACGCATAATATAAGTGGGCTCTTTTCTGGGGCACATATTTCGGTACTGTTTAGGTAGGTTTACTTGTCAATACACTGAGGAGCGCTTGAGCTGGCTGCAACTGGACTGCAGTCTATCGCGTGAAAGACATAATAAATCACCCAGCTACCTTTTTTAATATCTTTGCATTATGAAATACAATATTAAATATTTAAAAATGTCGAAATGCAGACTTTTGGTTGTATCCGAGTAACAAAATTCCATTTTAAACCTTCTGCTCTCTTCTACATTTGGTATCTATCGGATTTCTCAGCTTCAGAGAGAAGATCTTGCCGCTGAATGACGTAATCATAAAAATCAGAGCAGCTGATTTCATTATTAAAAACATATTTTACTATGGCTCAACTGTTGATAGTTGTAATCTATTTCGTTCCTCAGTCCACTGGACATTCGTGAGACAGAATATCCTTTCCACTTTAGGATTGTGTCCTGGAACAATAAAGATGAATTCGCACAGATTTAGTAATTGCGAATACTGCTGTACGCGTCTATACTTTTCAAAGAAATCGCTCCAGTTCTCCTGACACGACATACTAGACAATTTATCACTATTCTTGGGTGAGTTGTGATAAAGTGAACTGGCTGAGGAAGCAAAACTTCTCAAACAATGCACTATCGTCTATTGATAATCCTTCATCTTGCAGAAATGTTCCTGTCCTTGTCAATTCATTCCAGACAGGTTCTGACGAGTCCACCAACATCCGTTTGAAAATGGAAAATTCTTCCAAGTTTGTTGACCATTTTATAAAATAATTTGAGTGGTCCAAAAGTTTCCTCTTTCCGCCGTCCTGTCACTCTGACAACATCTTCCAAAAACTTCTATATACTGCTATCTTCCTTCTCGAGTTTAAGTATTTGGCCCTCAAATATACTTATCTGGCCGTGTAAAATCCACAAATACGACTCAGTCAGAGGATTCTGAAACAGAGTTGTCAGAACTTGATTCCTCAATTTTTTTGACTTTTTCAGTTATATGTAACCCAAAAATCTAATTCTTAGTAGTAAATGTAACTTTTCGCAATAAATTTTATAACGATATTTTTGTCAGCAGCCTTTTTACTTATCTATATATCTTTAAAAAGTATGTTGTGAATAAAACTTAATGACAGTTAACGAAATTGTATTTTTTTTAATTTCTAGTGGCGGTCATAAATCACCCCTCCTCTCTGTGAACACATTGCTGCTAAAATTGGGCTAAAAGATATTTTCAGACCCTGTACCGCCGCGCGGGATTGGCCAAGCGGTCTAGCGCTGCAGTCATGGACTGTGCGGCTGATCCCGGCGGAGGTTCGAGTCCTCCCTCGGGCAGGTGTGTGTGTGTTTGTCCTTAGGATAATTTAGGTTAAGTAGTGTGTAAGCTTAGGGACTGATGACCTTAACAGTTAAGTCCCATAAGATTTCACACACATTTGAACATTTTTTTGAGACCCTGGACCTTTCTTATACATCAGAATCTATTTAAAAAGGATGTTGTTAGTAAACCTTAACAACAATTATTTTTTTTAGTTTTTTCGGGTGGACATAAAGTACCGCTCTTGATAGTACGCGTTATGGGAAATACGTTGGTATTGTTAGGCTTAAGAGCATCTTATAACTTCAGCACTCTCTCTGCTACAACAAACGAAGATAACCATCTTGTTTTCGTGTGCGACAACAATGCATGATACTTTGTCAACAAACTCACAGAGTTCTTTTAGATGCTCCTTTCGTACTGCAGAAGTAAATGAAAAATTAAATTTCAACTGTATCCACATCAAGACTCATCACGTCAGCGACTGCCTTTGCAGCATTATGTAATATCTGTGCGGCGAATCCAACTCCTACAAGATTTTCGTTTACTTCACTTTTCAGTTTCGCGAACACCTTGTTTGTACCAGCTCGTTGTAGTCTTCCAAAATTAGAGATTGCAATGTCACCGCCAAACACTATGCATTTACTTTTATCAGTTTTGTTTTCCTATAAGACAGTGACGCAAAACGTGCTTATTACGGACCTCTGAAAGTTCATAGCATATTTGTTTGACGGTTTTGAGCGCTAACACTGATTTCACAATTGCTGTTGAATTTGGTTCTGCCCAACGTCACATTTTTGCTGCTTCTGAATCATCAAAAGTTTGGAGCGTAGCTTTTAAGTACAGTCAACTGATTTCAAAGACATGTGACTTTAACGGTATGATAGCGCATTGTTAATTCCGCTGCTGTTACTGACTTGCCCTGTTTAGAAGAATTTGAAACAAAATAACTGTCCAGTTTTTGAGTGCTTGCAGATTACACGTTTTATTTATGCTTTACGCTAGCTATATGATTCTTAATATCAGCTCTTCTCCCATGTGCAATGGAAACACAACACTTACAAATTACGCATTAGTCACTTCTCCTTCGTTTTATGAAGAACCATTCTTCTGAATATTTTTCTCGGAATGAGCTCTTCCTCTTTGGCATTTTGAGTTCACTTGAAACAATGAAACACTTTAATAACGAACTAACCGCGTTACGACATGGATAGAGAAACAGATAATCCCATTGCTGCAAAGCTTAAAACTGAACTGAGGTAAAGGACAATAATAGAAACTCAGCAGCATTACCACACAATAATGCTCTTCAAGGAAGTCGGTCAGCTGTGATAATAAAAGCTTTCGTTATTTATCTTAACACAGATCCACGCAAGAGTTTGGAGAAAAAATATATAGTATGTGAATATTTCTCTGAAATTCGAAAACCGGGACAAACTACCGTCTCAAAAGTATTTTTCAAGACATCAATTTCTTTAATCTGAAACCGGGACTGTCCCGGAAAACCAGGACATCTGTACCTATTTGAATGCTTCTCGAGTCAGAATACATAGAAGCCCGGTTAGATGTAAGAAAGGGTCCGATGCCCCTCCTCTTTCCCGTTAAATAAATAAATAAATATTCTAATAGTTACTACGATTTTTTATGTTACAGTTGAAGTGGACGATATTCTGGACGTGAGACACGGCTGGAAGACGGACACTTTCAATAAAATCGCCAAGAAGGTGGAGGAGAAGTTCGGGAAGAACAACACCGGCTGGCCACCATTCATCGACGAAGCGTGCTGTTTCTCGGTGATACACGGCAGAAACAAGAAGAGTCTGGACCTCGTGGCCACCAGTCCAGAGCTGGCGCAGACCTGGGTGGTGGGGCTGCGCCACATCATCACAGTCATCAAGGGCCTCCAGCAGGGACAGCGCTTCGAACGGTTCGTCGCATAGCAGCTGCTTTATGTTCTTATAAAGTCACCAGTCACCTAAATTAGGACTAGCAGTTTACAACAAGGTGACACTGTCAAGATACTCAATTCATGTCACTCTTCACCTTCTTCTTCTTCTTCTTAAGACAGTCTTCAACAACAGCTGAAATGCTAAAACAAAATTATTTAAAACTGTTCAGAATTGAAAGGTTTATAATTAAAATAGAAATTTAAAAAAATGGAAAAAACAGTCAAATTTTTTTATGAGACTATTTGTCTAAAAGTAAAAAATAAAACAGATTAGACACGCCTTTGAATGATGTTCCAAATCATATACAGCAAATGAGGTGACGATTGAGAATTTAAAGTTCAATGTTTAACTTAGAAATGTAAAGGTTACTAGAAGATATTTACTGTACATGATTTCGTTGCCGTACGTGATATCGGGCATCATTCAAAGGCAAGTCAAATGCTTCTGTAATATATTTTATTTCTTACTTCTAGAAAAATCATTTCACAAAATATTTGAAGAGTTCTAATTTTTTTATTTTAAAGCTTTGTTGGAATACATGATGTATGACGTATTTATATATCGATCAGTATTACATTTTTTCTTAATTACCCTTTTTAATTTCAAGCAGGTTAGTATTGTTTCACAAAATAGACCTCGCGTTTGTCCATTTTCCATTCTTAGTTTGGCTATGAGAATTCGGACAAAAATGCATTGTGTAATTTCTAGTATGTCTTGTTTTTTCTCCGCTCGAACATTTATTGGCAGTTAAAAAGATCACCAATACAACTTTTTTACGCGCACAGTAGCTAACCCTCGAAGATATGAACTTTTTGACACTTCAACAGCAGTTGCTCAATTAGACATTGCAAATTCCGGATCTTTTTGACATGCCATTCTGAGCTTACTCTACAACTTCCCGCTCTTGATCGCTTATTCCCAAGCTTGCTCACTTCTGTTTAAAATATCCTACAGATAAATGTGCTACTCTCTCTGTCTCATCAGCTTTCCTCTGAAGTTCTCCGAGATTAATGTGATTGATGATTTTCCACATCACATTGTAGATTTGTATCTTGCCAATACTGTCATAATATACTTGTAAACCCGGCGATGAAGGAAACTTCTCTATGCTAAAAATCTTGAAACTGTCCAAGGGTCACACTGCGGCAATACAGCTCACCAGGTGCAACACTTGCGTTTGTTTCATCTGAAATTGAAGAAAAAGTTATATTTCGGTAAAGCTCCTTTAACCTGTTGGCAGGTATAGTTAAAAATAAGTATCTCTTTAATCCAGTGATCACACATGGGCCTTTTGTCCTAACTACAGCGTATGTGTCACGCGATTGCATGTCCAGCTTACGTCTTTTGGCCAGTCTAACGCTTTCGTCGTACAATAGAACTCGATCACCCGTTTTAAAATCTTTCAAATTCTGGTCTGTATCATAGTTCTCTTGATTCTTCTTCTTATACTGTTTATTATAATCCCTGGCACGTTAGGGTATCTGTTTCATTTTCTGCTTAATTCGAGTACATAATCATCGAAATTATAAGTAACACCTGCGAAATCTCTTTGCAATATACCAGGTATATTACATGCTCTAACGGAAAAACACTCATGTGGTGTATAATTTGTCGTGCTATGTGCCGTTGTACACAGATACCGCGAATGGAAGCCATTCGTCCCAATTTGATTAAGCGTTATCGATTTAATATCTCAGGAATTCTATTCTACTTAGCTGTGATCTTTGCAATGTTCCATTCGACTACGGATGGGAACAGGAAGTCTGTACCCTATTAGTCCTTAAAAATCTGCACACTTTCTTTAGTGTACCACTCAAATAATTGCTACCATTGTACTGAGTATTACTGAGGGTATTCCAAAACTTAGAATTATTCTTTCCACCAGGATACGAGCCACTGTATCTGCATCCTGCTTATCGATTCTGCTGCAATGAACTAACAAAGTATCCTGGAATGTTAGTACGTATTTATTAAAGCTGTCTGTTATCGTCAGAGGACAGACTGCATAAATTTTACACCTACCGAATACTACTTCTAGTGTTGGTATTGTAACCAACGGCATTTTTCTCTTATTTTACGTTATATTATTTTTTTGACAAATAGCACGTTTTCTGATATAATCCTCAATATCCTTCTTCATACCAGATCACGTTTAGTATTTCCTGATTCGATCGTATGTTCCCTCGATCCGTTGTGAGCACCTATGGGTGCGTGGTAGATCTCCCGCAAAACTTCCGCCTTTTCTTCAGCAGTTTTCTCCTCCTGTTCGTCTTCCTTAACTACCGACCCTTTTTCACTTTCACTTGCCCCAGTTTCGGTATTATCTGACTACACTTCCTTTATCCTCGACAATGCATCTGCTACATAGTTGTTTTTGTCACTTTCGGTATACAATTTTATAATCATACTCCTCTAATTTCAGTGTGGACTTCATTAAAGATGAGGACGGATCACTAATATTTCCGACCCAATGCAGTGGTTTATGATCTGTACAAATGGTAAACATATGACCAAAAACATATAGTATGAAATTATGACCGCCCAACTACGGCCAATAACTCTCTCTCAATGGTGCTATAGTGTCGCTCTGCATTGTTCAGCGTTCTGGATGCGTATGCAACTGGAATATCTTTATCTATCTCCCCTTGGCTAGAAACAGAGCCAATAGCGTCTTGGTTCGTGTCAGTCGTGATTATAAACTTTTTGAAAAATCTGGGTACTGTGATGGAGGGTGATTGAGTAGCCTCTCTTTTGACACTTGAAACGCATCTTCTTACTTGGCACCCCATTCAGACTTAACACTTTTTTCCAACAACTCATGTAGTGGTTTCGCCACTTTAGTAAAGTCACTTATGAAGCATCTATAACACCTGACTAACCCGAGGAAACTTTTTACTGGGCTGGGCATATTCCGCCATTGCTTTTAGCTTGTTTGGGTCTGGTTTTAACCTATTTTCAGTTAAGACGTGTCCCAGATGTGTGACCTCCTTCCTTAAATATTCACATTTATCCACCTGTAACTTCAAACTGTGTTGCCTTAGCCTCTCGAAAGCCTCGCCCAAGCGGGAATTGTGTTCTTCCAGAGAGGGACCAAAACATACTACATCGTCTAAATAAATAAACACTTTTTCACCCTGTAAACCCATTACAACTGAATTCATCAATTTTTGTATTGTGCAGGGTGCAGAACGGAGTCCCATTGGCATTCTTTTGTACATGTAATGCTCGTACGATGTATTAAAAGCTGTTCTCGGACCTTTACATCGAATGACATCTGATATTATCCCTTAGTCAAAGCATAAAATTATATTTTGATTTGCCCAATCCGTCAAGAATTTCATCGATACGTAGGAGTGGGAAAACTGTGTTGACAGTAATGTCATCTAGTGTACTGCAATCAGCTACCAGCCTCCATTTCTTTTTAGCAGGTGCATCCATTTTTTGGGAATCATGATTAACGGAAAATTCCAGGCCTTTGTTGAAGATACTATTATATCGCTCTATAATATCTGATTTATCTCCTGTTGCAAAGTTTCTTCCTGCGCTTCTGGTATTCTGTAAGGACGAGAGCAAATTACTCGTACCTCTGATTCTGGAATCAATGTTATTTCATACCGAATTGTGTCTGTGCATGTCAAATTACACCCTATTAAATGAAATATCATTATACGCAGAACACACCTCTATTGTGGACTGCCTTCTATGTCATTTAAATAACAGCAAGTTACCTTTTAGTGAACTGATTCTCCATTTTTTTCCCACTCGAGACCTTGTTTATCTTGCGCGCAGTCTGCTTCAGACTGGAGCTAAATGGTGGAACTTCGCTCACCTTAATGCGAGGCATCTCAACAGCAACCTTCTCCTTTCGCGTATTTAACACGCTAATTAAACAAGAGCTTTTTCTCTCTCTCACCAGTGCCTCTGGTAGGTACACGCTTTCCTGCAAATCTAGCTTCTCAGCAATGCCTTCTCTTAGGCTAGTATTTGCAGCCTTTATCCTCAAAATCCTCTCCTCGCGTGAACCTATCTTTATTTTAGCCACATGGCCTACCTTAGGCTCTGTAGCATCCGTTTCCCATCGGTGACACGTCTGAGAAACGATTTTTTTGTTTACTTCGCCATTTCTTCGGTGCACTTTGGTTTACTGGCTCCTTTGAGCAACTCAGGGAGCTGTCAGCTTTACTGCATTCACGTACTGTAGTTTTAAAATCTGTTTCTGGCTTTCTAAACCCTTGCAGCTGTTTTCTTGAGCCTTGTTCTTCTATCTCTGTACATAATTTAACGGGCCTATCCCCAATCTACAGGGTTCCCGTGGAGTAATCAATTACTATGCCATGCTTCGTAAAGGAGTCTCCACAGATTAAACTGGCATAGGGAATATCAACTTCCCCTCATATAAAATTTAACTTATGTTTCATTCTTAATTCCCTATCCTTTCCAAGATCTGAAACTGTTGGCCATACGTATGTATGACCGGACTTGTAATACCTTTAATGCCTTACTTTCTCCAGACCTATACTAGAGACTGCTTCACATTTAATTCATACTGAGCAAGCTAATTTGTGCTCCGTTATCTAGAAACAATTTTAACGGACTTTCTGAACTCTGTGGGCAAATCGATTCTACAAACTCATTTTTACTTTCATAGTCGACTTTAAACATCTTTCAGTACACTCTTTAGCCATGTACCTGGCATCTGACACACGAAACACACAACTGGCTTCGCTTTCTTACAAGGACCTCTGTGTCCCAATAAATTGTAACTTTCGCATCCGACTGGCTTTTGAGCCTCTGAATCTCGACACGCTTGAGCCGATTCTGCTCCACAAATTCTTTTCTCAAGTCGGCAGTCTCGCGTTAAATGCCCTGATTTGCCACAGGTTTTACACTTAACAATACTTCCGCAGTCATTAGATGTGTGCCCTCCACGTCCACATGAGAAACACTTAAGAGTAACCTTCCCCGTTTTGCTCTGATGATTTCTGCCACCAAATCATTTTTCTTTGGTGAACATAACTGCCAACTCTTCCAACAAAGCTACTACAACAGACTCAGTTCGGGTGCCGTTTTCGCGCCATGCAAGCACAATTATCTGTACGCGCTTATCGTAGATCGCCTGAATGAATACTACTTTGCTTCGTTTTCTGACTAATGACAAAGATGCCGCCAGTTCTGATCCTAGCATCGCAACATGGACAACCTCATAAAATTGATGCTGAATTTAACCTACTTTACTGGCTCAATCTGCAATCGATTCTCCCTTTGATTGCCTGCTGGAAAACATTTTGTAAGCGTAGAAGACTAAAGTTCCTTACATTTGTAATTTTCAAGTGGAAGATAATTCACGCACAAGCAGTTTACTACGTGGAGAACCCTGGATGCGCCTTTTACAAACTTTAGCAATATTTGACGGTCTGCTTCACGCATTAGTTCAGAAGCTATATCCACATTTAGATACACTGAGGAGCCAAAGAAACTGGTACACCTGCCTAACTAATATCGTGTACATTTTGTAAGCGTAGAAGACTAAAGTTCCTTACATTTGTAATTTTCAAGTGGAAGATAATTAACGCACAAGCAGTTTACTACGTGGAGAACCCTGGATGCGCCTTTTACAAACTTTAGCAATATTTGACGGTCTGCTTCACGCATTAGTTCAAAAGCTATATCCACATTTAGATACACTGCGGAGCCAAAGAAACTGGTACACCTGCCTAACTAATATCGTGTACGGCTCCCGCAAGCAAGCAGAAGCGCCGCAACACGACGTGGTATGCACTAGACTAATGTCTGAAGTAGTGCTGGAGGGAATTGACACCATTAACCCTGCAAGGCTGTCCATAAATCCATAAGAGAACGAGGGGGTGGAGATCTCTCCTGAACACCACGTTGCAAGGCACCCCAGGTATGCTCAATAATGTGCATGTCTGGGGAGCTTGGTGGCCAGCGGAAGTGTTTAAACTCAGAAGAGTGCTCTTGGAGCCACTCTGTAACAGTTCTGGACGTGTGAGGCATCGCATTGTCCTGCTGGAATTGCCCAAGTCTGTCGGAATGCACAATGGATATGAATGGACACAGCTGATCAGACAGGATGCTTACATACGTGTCACCTGTCAGAGTCGTATCTAGACGTATCAGCGGTCACATATCACTCCAACTGCACACGCCCCACACCATTACAGAGCCTCCACCAGCTTCAACAGCCCCCTGCTGACATGCAGGGTCCATGATTCAGGAGGTTGTCTCCATATCCGTACACGTCCATCCGCTCGATACAATTTGAACGAGACTCGTCCGACCTGGCAACATGTTTCCAATCATCATCAGTCCGATGTTGGTGTTAACGGGCCCGGGCGAGGCGTAAAGCTTTTGGTCGTGCAGTTCTGTCACGTTGAACGATTCTCTACAGCCGTCGTTTGTGCTGTCTTGCAGGATCTTTTTCCGGCCACAGCGATGTCGGAGATATGATATTTTACCGGATTCCTGATATTCGCGGTACACTCGTGAAATGGTCGTACGGGAAAATCCCCACTTCATCGATACATCGGAGATGCTATGTCCCATCGCTAGTGCACCGATTATAACACCACGTTCAAACTCACTTAAATTTTGTATGAATGCTGAGTCTCGCGGCGATATCATTGAATAAAATGTTCTCGAGTTTCCAACCGCGTCAATTGCTTAAAACTACCCGAGCTTTCGGCCAAGCACTCCTTGGCCATTGTCAAGTGGTGTGACTGCCAGTGGGCTGTTGGTGCGCCTTATATACGCTAGACGCCGGCTGTGACGTCACTGGTGCCCGTGACATTGCCATATATGGGCATATTTTGAGTCGGCGTTAGATGTGCCTTCTTCAACCGCGCGATCGCTGGATCCCACGCAGTGCTGAGCTGCAGGCTACCGTCTCTATTCAGGGTGTTTGCGGTCATTTTTATTTCAATAGCTTCCTTTATTAAACTGTCCCAGATGCCGTTAGTGCGAGCCACGTCAGAGGTATCGTCAAATTTTATGTGGTAACCGTTTTCTAGCGCATGCTCAGCTAACGAAGATATCTCTGAGGCGATAATACCTCTCATGTTCTTTCCTGCGTTGTTCCACAGTGCGCACTGTTTGTCCGATGTACTTCTGGCCACACTCACATGGTATTTCGTAGACTTCAGGTGTTCTGAGACCTACTACGTCTTTAACTGGTCTCAGTAATTTTGGATTTTCGTTTGAGGCCTGAAGATTGATTTGATCTTGTGGTTTTTCAACAGGCGGCTTATCTTGCCCGACACAGAGATACAGAAAGGCAGCAAAGCAAGTTCCTTTTCCTGCTCTTCGTCGGTGGTCTTATTCTGATATTTCCAAGAAATCACTTCTTTCACTTAATGGGCGCTGTAGCCGTTATTCCTGAAAACCTTGCGTAGGTGGCTCAGTTCATGAGGCAGTTAAAGACGCAGTCGGTCTCAGAATACCTGGAGCCTACGAAATACCTTGTGAGTGTGGCCAGAAGTACATCGGACAAACAGTGCGCACTGTGGAACAACGCAGGAAAGAACATGAGAGGTATTATCGCCTGCCGGCCGGAGTGGCCGTGCGGTTCTAGGCGCAACAGTCTGGGGCCGAGCGACCGCTACGGTCGCAGGTTCGAATCCTGCCTCAGGCATGGATGTGTGTGATGTGCTTAGGTTAGTTAGGTTCAATTAGTTCTAAGTTCTAGGCGACTGATGACCTCAGAAGTTAAGTCACATAGTGCTCAGAGCCATTTGAACCATTATTATCGCCTACACTATCCAGAGAAATCTGCGTTAGCTGAGCATGTGTTAGAAATCGGTCACCACATAAAATTTGACGATACCTCTGCCATGGCTCGCACTAGCGACTTCTGGGACAGTTCAATAAAGGAAGCTATTGATATAAAAATTACCGCAAACACCCTGAATAGAGACGGTGGCTTGCAGCTCAGCGCTGCGTGGGATTCAGCGATCGCGCGGTTGAAGAGGGCACACCGAACGCCGACTCAAAACATGCCCATATATGGCAATGTCACGGGCACCAGTGACGTCACAGCCGGCGTCTAGCGTATATAAGGCGCACCAACAGCCCACTGGCAGTCACACCACTTGACAATGGCCAAGGAGTGCTTGGCCGAAAGCTCGGGTAGTTTTAAGCAATTGACGCGGTTGGAAACTCGAGAACATTTTATTCACTTAAATCTTGTTAATCTTCCACTGTAGCAGCAGTAACCGATCTAACAACTGCGTCGGACACTTATCTTACGTAGGCGTTGCTGACAACAGCGACTTGTTCTGGCTGTTTACATATCCCTGTATTTGAATACACATGCATATGCCAGTTTCTTTGGCGCTTCACTGTAAATTCATTTAATGTAGATTTCGTATCGTCGAAAGGCTGGCGAATGAATTTAATACTAATGTGAGTTGCTGCTGCTCCGTTGTCGGCAACTGCATTGTTAGGTGAAGCTGTGACTGATTTTTTTTTACTGAGGAGCTGTGCGGAGGCGAGACGAGATAGCGCCGCTGCTGAAAACGAATCGCTGAGGTGAGGTGAGCGAGCAGGACGCGACCGCGCGACGCCCGCGGTGTCGCGCTTCCTTCAGCCTTGCTGTGCCGGGCCGCGGGCTGCTCGCTGTCCGCCGCCGCTGCAGCTGAAGCTCGCGAAGACTGCGCGTCCTCCTCCGCTGCTGCACCGCGCTTCCGCCGTATGTCGTTTCCCTGGCGGTCGCCTTAGCACCGCACCCGCCGCTCCGTCTTGTCACCTTGCCGATCCCGCGACCCCCCTGCGGGTTCGTTAAGTCGCGTAGACAGGGTTGCCCTAGCCGCGTCTTCCCGCGTACAGCGTCGATCTTAGGACCCGTGCTTCTTTCTTCCGCTCTTCTTTCCGTCTGCTCTCACTGGAGTGCAACTGCTGCTTCTCACAAAACCATCAGTCCACTCATGACGTCGGGCTAAGTACACTACTGGCCATTAAAATTGCTACACCACGAAGATGTGCTACAGGCGCGAAATTTAACCGACAGGAAGTAGATGCTATAATATGCAAATGAGTAGCTTTTCAGAGCATTCACACAAGGTTGGCGCCGGTGGCGACACCTATAACGTGCTGACATGAGGAAAGTTTCCAACCGATTTCACATACACAAACAGCAGTTGACCGGCGTTGCCTGATGAAACGTTGTTCTGATGCCTTTTGTAAGGAGGAGAAGTGCGTAACATCACGTTTCCAACTCTGATAAAGGTCGAATTGTAGCCTATCGCGATTGCGGTTTATCGTATCGCGACATTGCTGCTCGCGTTGGTCGAGATCCAATGACTGTTAGCAGAATATGGAATCGGTGGGTTCAGGACGGTAATACGGAACGCTGTGCTTGATCCCAACGGCCTCGTATCACTAGCAGTCGAGATGACAGGCATCTTATCCGCATGGCTGTAACGGATCGTGCAGCCACGTCTCGATCCCTGGGTCAACAGATGGGGACGTTTGCAAGACAACTACCATCTGCACGAACACTTCGACGACGTTTGCAGCAGCATGGACTATCAGCTCGGAGACCATGGCTGTGGTTACCCATGACGCTGCATCACAGACAGGAGCGCCTGTGATGGTGTACTCAACGACGAACCTGGGTGCACGAATGGCAAAACGTCATTTTTTCGGATGAATCCGGGTTCTGTTTACAGCATCATGATGGTCGCATCCGTGTTTGGCGACATCGCGGTGAACGCACATTGGAAGCGTGTATTCGTCGTCGCCATACTGGCGTATCACCCGGCGTGATGGTATGGGGTGCCATTAGTTACACGTCTCGGTCACCTCTTGTTCGCATTAACGGCACTTTGAACAGTGGACGTTAAATTTCAGATCTGTTCCAACCCGTTACTCTACCCTTCATTCGATCCGTCCGAAACCCAACATTTCAGCAGGATAATGGACGACCGCATGTTGCAGGTCCTGTACGGGCCTTTCTGGATACAGAAAATGTTCGACTGCTGCCCTGGCCAGCACATTCTCCAGATCTCTCACCAATTGAAAACGTCTGGTCAATGGTGACCGAGCAACTGGCTCGTCACAATACGCCAGTCACTACTCTTGATGAACTGTGGTATCATGTTGAAGCTGCATGGGCAGCTGTACCTGTACATGCCATCCAAGCTCTGTTTGACTCAATGCCCAGGCGTATCAAGGCCGTTATTACGGCCAGAGGTGGTTGTTCTGGGTACTGATTTCTCAGGACCTATGCACCCAAATTGCGTGAAAATGTAATCACATGTCAGTTCTAGTATAATATATTTGTCCGATGTATACCCGTTTATCATCTGCATTTCTTCTTGGTGTAGTAATTTTAATGGCCAGTAGTGTATGTACGGAGCATTTGTCTGTCGTCCGCGGCTCGTGGTCTTGCGGTGGCGTTCTTGCTTCCCGTGCTCGGGGTCCCGGGTTCGATTCTTGGCGGTGTTGGGGATTTTCTCTGCGTCGAGATGACTGGGTGTTGTGTGCCTTTCATCATAATATCATCCTTATTCACTCGCAAGTCGCCGTATTGGCGTTAAAGAACTTGTGGAGCGGCGGCAGAACCGCCCCGCGAGGGGTCAGCCGGCCACCAATGCCATACGCTCATTATTATTTGTCTGTCTAAGAAAATCATTAAGGAAACCTCACACTTGCAACCAGTAAATTTTTACGTATGTCGTGTCTTAATACAGAATAGAGGGAGGTTATATGTTAGTCGGCAATTTCCGAGCCGTTAGGAACATATGCATAAAGGCAAACTTCCAGTGAAGGCAGGTTGATTGCATAGGTCTGCGTCACGCATTGTCACAAGGCACAGTTTTTGAAATTCAACAGGGTGCTCGCAGCTGGAGACCCGAAGATACTCCGGGATGTGATTAAACTATTTATTTGCAATCAGACTAGCTACTACACTGAAGGCTAATTCTAAAAGCAAAGGCCGCAACTGGTTGCACAACAGCTGAATCCGTGGAGTGAGAACTAACAGAAACAGCAATCACTAGCGGCATTGTAAAGTACGAAGCAGCACTCCAAGTGAGAAAAACGGACTTTTCGGATCTTACCCGAGAGTGGCAATGAGCGACACGGAATTGGCGACCCAACGATCTGACTAAGAACACCGTCTGAGTACAAAAACATGGGTTTTTAAAGGACATTGGCGGCCATTATTTCTCCCTTCCTATAGTCGACTCACCAATCCACTCGCACTTTACAGGCTTGGCCGAATCTGACGAGTGGCTCTGCAACTTCAGGGCGACTCTTGCCAACCATATTCAGATTCCTCCCCTTCTTCTACTCAGTAGGTAGGGATGTTTCTGAGTTTTACACTAACAAACTCCAATTTTGGTGGCCACCGCAAGACCACGAGCCGCGGACGACAGACAAATGCTGAGAGCTAAACTTCACTGTTTTTCCTCTTATAGATGGCAACATCGGTGTTTTACGTCACTTTGCGCCGTCCAGAGGCCTCTCGTGACCGGGGACCGCTTAGCTCTCTAACCTGTGTAAACCCACTGACTTTGCGGTTCTCAGGGGTAAGTATCAAGATTGCTACCTCTGCCTTTTTCTGTCCATCTTCTACCGACAGCGTCCAGGCTGTGAATGGAGTTACCCCAATTGTACGAGGTGAAACTTCTCCCTGGGACAGCTGCTCAGAGTATCTGAATTCGCGGGCTCTACCGTTACTGTTTGTCTCTGGTAACGTAAACTCTACAACTTTTGCCTGCTCTCTGCATTGTGTCACTGATTTCCTATCGTGGAGTGTTCTTGCTGGCTCCCAGCAGCCTTAAGCTTAACAATGTACGAGTCATTACATCGTTAATATATGACAGGGCGTCAGATCTACCATAGAACGGCGCCTATCCTACTTTATAAGTGGACAAGTCTCCATGTTCTGTGACAGGCGTGGAAGTCCAACACCTTGTCGCCTACTCGTGATTTCTCCGTCCTTCAGCCACTTTCTGCAGATGGTTACGACAGTAACACGGGAACAACCGACCAGCTTTGCTGTGTCCGAGATGAACGGTGTTGTTTTGCGTGGCACTACCACAGCACAGGCCTACATTGATGTTTTAAGCATCTTCTTGCTTTGCACTGTTGAAGAGCAATTCGGGGATGGCGATTGCCTCTTTCAACACGATCGAGCACCTGTTCATAATGCAAGGCCTGTTGCGGAGTGGTTACGCGACAATAACATCCCTGTAATGGACTGGCCTACACAGAGTTCTGATCTGTGTCCTATAGAGCACCTTTGGAATGTTTTGGAATGCCAACTTCGTGCCAGGCACACCGACCGACATCGATACATCTCCTCAGTGCAACACTCCGTGAAGAATGGGCTACCATTCCCCAAGAAACCTTCCTGCACCTGATTGAACGTATGCCTACGAGAGTGGAAGCTGTCATCAAGGCTAAGGGTGGGCCAAAACCATTCTGAATTCCAGCATTACCGATGGAGGGAGCCACGAACTTGTAAGTTATTTTCAGCCAGGTGTCCAGATACTTTTGATCACATAGTGCATTTCTGCAATGGAATTAATCCGCAGGGATTAGGAGTGTTAGGTGTGTCTCGGATATTTGCGTTATTTCAATACTTTTTTTTTTTTTTTTTTTTTTTTTTTTTTTTTTTTTTTTTTTTTTTGAGACTACTCACGCTCCAAATTAGCTCTGTCATGTCTCTGGCCAGTGTTCTGTTCCTGTCCATTACTGGAATAATTTCGCTAGTTCTTCAATGAGTGCCATTCGTTTTCCTGTAGTGTCACTACTGTTTTTTTTTCTATGCTGTATTTATTACAGCTCAGGTTTTATGTGTGTCTAGAAACCATGTTAACAGCAAAATGATTTCTTGTGGAGCTCCAGCCATGGAATTTCAATTAGTTAATTCTCATAGGGCTGCAGTTGTCCGCATTTGAGTTTCTTTGATGTTATCTGCATCTGATAGTTTTCTTGTCACCGTAAAGGAGATCATAGAAGTGTTGTCATTTCAAAAGGTTGAACTGGTGCTTTGTCTTGTGCTTGTCAGTTGCAGACGTTTCGAATTTTAGATCTTGGATTCGTCAGTTGCTTTGGTCGGATGAACTTCGCAGTCTTCATCCTCCCCCCCCCCCCCCCCCCTCTCTACCATCACTGTACCCCACCCCAGAAGCTAGGTGATCTTTCAAACTTAAAACACATTTTACTTTTTGATTGCGAGGTAATCTGCAGTTAGAAGGATGCTGATCGCTCCGGAACTTTACACACGACACAGGGAAGGGGGGTGCGGCAATATCTTGTAATACGTGTAAGACACTGGCAATTTTTACACTAGGCCACACTGTCCTTTGCTATATGGTTTTCAGTCGTTGTGGTTGTCCACACTACGAATCTCTCTGTAGAACCTATAATTTATTATTATTGTTGTTATTATTATTGCCATTAGTCAATGTGACAATATGTACCAGATCTGGAATTTATGTGCGTGTCACACGATCCCATTTTTGAACTGGTGTACATCCTATGCTGGGTAGCCATTCTGTTGTAGCTCGTTGAACATTACTGAGGAATTAACCGTGTTCAGTTGCCTCTATTTAAACTCTTTTAATCCCATTTCTTGAGGGATCTGATGGGTGTAAAGGCTGAGCTCATTTCCTTTCAGAAAGGCTTTAGTTTTCTTCCAGTCCTCCATATTGCCGAAACTGTAGATCGTACAGTCACACTGTGATGAGCACGCAAGTGTTTTTTACAAATGTATTTAATTCGATGTAATTTCCTGTGTAATAGGCCACCAACGATGGAAGTTCAGGTCTAATTGGTTGTCTTTTCAACTTCTGTTCGATTGTTGTAATGTCCATTCTCTCTAAGTTAACTTATATCCCAGTGAGATTACGATATCTGTTCGCTGTAGGTACGCTGCAAGACGAGCTGTTTGTTTATTGCGAGCTTTGTTTCGCGCTTGGATGTTACGTGCCGGGCGTGTCTCGTTTGTTTTTATATCGAAATTCACTAAAGTTCTCTGATACCTGGTCTTCATTTTGCATGTTTACAACTTAATTTGAGGGTCCAGGGATATGAGTAATTGTGGGAGCATTTTCATCAATTACCAATGTCCCTGTTGTAATTGACAGTGGTTTTACCTGAGTTGTGCTCGATGCGTCCTCTGAATGGTGTGAAATTTCAGACGACGTACACATTGCATCGGCCGATTCTTTACATATAGTTTTCGATTGAATGTCAGCATTCAGTTAACTTTTCCGACGGGTTTTGTGGGATGCCGCAACATCTGGTTACGCTTTCTCTGCCTCCTCTTTTTTGTGGGTGCGGGAGGGGGGGGGGGGGGAGGTGTCTGGTATGCGGAACCTGCTGTCTTATGGTCTGCGATTGCGTCACGTCCGGTTACACTCGTCGAATCTTGGTGAGTGCTCATATTTGGTTTAGAGGTCGGATCTGGGTGCTTGGACTTATTTGTGAGGTATTGCTGGTCATTTTCATAGATCCTTCACGCATCTCTGCCTTTTCCCTACTCTCACCTTCACCTAGCTGGGTACCGAGCGAGGTTGTGCAGTGGTTAGCACATTGGACTTGCATTCGGAAGGACGACGGTTTAAACCCGCGTCCGGCCGTCCAGATATAGGTTTTCCGTGATTTCCCTAAACCTCTCCATGCGGGCACGACCGATTTACTTCCCTATCCCTGACACAATCCGGGCTTGTGCTCCATGTCTAATAACCTCGACGTCGATGAGAAGTTAAACCCGATCTTCGTTCCTTTCTTCCTTCCTAGCGGGACGCGGGCCATTCCTTCTCGGGAAAGACCCTGACCTTTCGAAAACCCTCGCTACTGCCTAGAATCAGACTAGTCCGAACTGTCTCGCCTTCCGCTACTCGCCCTACACCCCAAACGGACACGACAATTTTTCCGAAGCGCTCGGTTCGTGCTATAAGGGTGAGCAGCTTATTCTTCGAAAAACTGCTGCAGCTCACACGCACCACTACGCAGGCTACGGGACTCCAACCCATTTTTGTGGAGTCCCCATTCCCCATTCGTCTTTGCTCCACTTATATAAGAAGTCATAATTTTTTTGTCTCACCAGTATATGTCTATTATTTACTGCCGGATGTAATGCGTAAAAGAAGCTTCACTAAAATAATCAGGCGCCCACATGTAATATTTAAATGCATTCTACTCATGCGCTATGCAAGGATAATTCATCGCAGTTTAATTCGAGCATTTGAAGCTCGCAAAGCTGACCGCAGTACACTTAACAAGTCTTTTTATAACACTGCATGTAAGTCTTCAAAGGGCATCTTTGTGTATTTTTATAAGGATAGCTATGCTAAAAAAATGGTTCAAATGGCTCTGAGCACTATGGGACTTAACTTCTGAGGTCATCAGTCCCCTAGAATTTAGAACTACTTAAACCTAGACTGATGACCGCAGCAGTTAAGTCCTATAGTGCTCAGAGCCATTTGAACCATTTGAACTTAAACCTAACTAACCTAAGGACATCACACACATCCATGCCCGAGCCAGGGTTCGAACCTGCGGCATTAGCAGTCGCGCGGTTCCAGACTGTAGCGCCTAGAACCGCTCGGTCACTCAGGTCGGCGATAGCTATGTTCATAATCCAAATGGACTGACTGGTCTCTTGTGTATACCTTTTTCTCTGTAGACTTCGATTTTCACCCATGCCCATAGACAAATTGCTGGGGTTGGACAAAAATATGGAAACACCGCGAGAAGTGCGTGGTTGATCATAAATGCAGATTCAAACCAATTCTGCAGTTTGCGCTGATGTATTTGACCACGAACGGCACCTGTGCCAAGCGCTCGAGACGTGAGTGTCAGCCGTGGTCAGAGCAGTGTCCTCTGTAGTTGTGAGTGAGCAGTATCCTGTGTAGTTGTGAGTGCATTATGTCGGAACTTAGTGCATTGGAATGTGGGTCAGTTGTTGGTGCTTCCGAAACCAAGGGAGCCGAAGTGTTTGGTGGTTCAAGAGGCACCGTATGGAAGATTTATACCGCATACAGGAAAAACGGAAAACATCATCCGCAAAGTCACAACACGGACAAAATTGTGTGTTGAGTAATCGTGAAAGACGCTCATTTAAGAGGATTTTGAGGAAAAATAAGACGACGACACTCGCGAACCTGTCAGCACTTAAACAACACGAAGGAATCTCGAGAAGCTGGCAATTTCAGGGCGAGCTGGAATTCGAAAACCACACACCAGTGATGCAGTAGCAGGAAAACGAGGTGCCGAAGCCATGAAACCTGGACTATGGAGCAAGGGAAGAAAGTCATTCGCTCAGATGAGTATTTACACTGATTCCAAGTTCGTCCGAAGAGTGAAACATGGCGGAGGTTCGGTGGTGAATTGGGCAGCCACATCGTGGTGTTCCACGGGCTCCACGAGTACTCCGTGTAGTCGCATTACTACCAACGATTATGTGACCATTTTGGCTGATCAGGTCCATTCAATGGTACAACATTTTTTCCCCAATGGCGATGTTGTGTTCTAGGACGTCAGGACCCCTGTTCACGCAGCTCGCTTCGTCCAGGACTGGTTTCGCGAGCAGGAGGATGAATTTTCGCATCTCGCCTGGCAACCACAGCCTCCGTGTATCAATATTATTGAGCCTTTGTGGTCTACTTTTAAGAGAACGGTGTTTGATCGCTATCTACCTCCATCATTGTTACCTGATCTTGCCACTGTTTTGCAGGAAGATACCCTGAAAAATCACACAGGACCTATCCTTATCCATTCCGAGACGAGGGGAAGCTGTTTTGAATGCCAACGGTTTTCCTACACCGTATTAGACATGCTAAGGAGTTGTGCTTTTGGCGTTTTATTATTTTTGCGCACCCCTGTATTAATCGAATGATAAACACACGGGACGAGAAATTAGTCCCCCCAGGATACAGTACGCAAATGCTGTGTATCATCGCCTCTAGCTTTGATAATGACTTCTGCTGGGCGGGAAAGAGAGTCCACAAGTTTCTTCAAGTACGCCATATCCAGCTGAAGCCACTCATTGATGATTACATTCCGCAGAGCTACAAAATTGCAGAAATGTTCATTGCTACATTTCAGCCGCTGCAAATAGTTCCAGACATTTTCTGTGGGATAACGTCAGGACAATTCAGCAGGCTAGTCGAGGCTCGATAGGACGCCTGAACTTCTTTCAAACATGGAACGTGTGCATGCAGCACTGATAAGACGACTGTCATCATCTTGGAAGACAGGAGTGCCCACAGCAAAGCTAAACCTGAAGGTTTAGGAGAAAGGGTTACCGAGAATGTTGTAATATACACTGAAACGTCAAAGAAACTGGTAAAGGCATGTGTATTCAACTAAACAGATGTATAGACAGGCAGAATACGGAGCTGCGGTCGGCAACACCTATATAAGACAACAGTTGTTAGATCGGTTACTGCTCCTACAATGGCAGGTTATTAAGAGTTAAGTAAGTTTGAACTTGGTGTTATAGTCGGCGCACGAGCGATGGGACACAGCATCTCAAAGGTAGCGATGAAGTGGGGATTTTCCAGTACGACCATTTCACGAGTGTCCCGTGAATATCAGGAATCCGGTATAACATCAAATCTCCGACATCGCTGCGGCCGGGAAAAGATCCTACAAAACGGGACCAATGACGACTGAAGAGAGTTGTTCAACGAGACAGAAGTGCAAGTCTCCCACAAATCGTTGCAGATTTCAATGCTGGCTCTTCAACAAGTGTCAGCGTGCGAACCATTCAACGAAACATCATCGATATGGGCTTTCGGAGCCGAAGGCCCACTCGTGTACCCTTGATGACTACGCGACAAAAAGCTTTACGCCTCGCCTGGACCGCCAGCACCGACATTGGACTGTTGACGACTGGAAACATGTTGCCTGGACGGTCAAATTGTATCGAGCGGATGGATGTGTACGGGTATGGAGAAAATCTCATGAATCCATGGAGCCTACATGTCAGCAGGGGACTGTTCAAGCTGGTGGAGGCTTTGTATTGGTGTGGGGCGTGTGCAGTTGGAGTGATATGGGATCCCTAATACGTGTAGATATGACTCGGACAGGTTTCACATACGTAAGCATCCTGTCTGATCACCTGCATCTATTCATGTCCATTGTGCATTCCGACGCTCTTGGGCAATTCCAGCAGAATAATGCGGTGCCCCCACACGTCCTGAATCCGCTGGCCACCAAGCTCCCAAAACATGCACATTATTGAGCGCACCTGAGGCGCCTTGCACCGTACTGTTCAGGAGAAATCCCACCCCCTCGTGCTCTTCCGGATTTATGGACAGACCTGCAGGATTCATGGTGTCAATTCCCTCCAGCACTACTTCAGACATTAGCCGAGTCCATGCCATGTCGTGTTGCGGCACTTCTGCGTGCCCGCAGGGTCTACATTATTTTAGGCAGGTGTACTAGTTTATTTGGCTCTTCAGTGTACATCCAGCTTCATTCTCATGGTGCGTGAATGAGTGGGCTCATATAATGGCACGAGAAATACGTCATGGAACTACCTCTGGCCTGAATTACTCTCACAGGCTGCGGGTCAAACGCCTCACTGCGCCGTCGGTGCATCATTTGGAGAGAGACAAAATGGCTATTTATTGGACTTCACTACACACCCCCAGTAGGATAATGTCCTCTTTCTGTGTCATTAGGCCCACTGCAGACGTGCAACTCTATGTGTCACTGTGAGCAACGGTCTTTCACGACGGACTCGACTCTAAATGGCCATTGACTGTACTTATTTTCGCTATGCTTGATCGAAAACTGGTTGGCATGGACCTCCATTGATAACAGCTCCTGTCGGTTTTGAGCTCGATTGCCATTTCATGGCGTGACACTCGCCTCCGGTCCCTACCGGTTACGAACTTTTATGACCTCTGTTCTTACACCGCGTTACGTGACAGTCCGAGTTGATACACCAACTATAAGTCAGTTTCGTTTACAGTATGGTCAAGGACACATCCATACATAAGGGCGTGTTTCTACTATTTTGTCCCGTCTCCTCGTCTGTTCATCTTACTACCCTAATTCCACGCTACAACCAACTAGCACAGGTTTCCTGCCTGGAACCAGAGTTACACCATCTGCAACGCTCCAAAACGACCAGTGTGCTCTTTTAAGAATGGTGACAAATCCTTTATCTGGTGAGATTAGCTGCACGTATACTGCTGCCCATTAAAACTGAGACACCGGGAAGGATAGCAAATAACGAAAGTTCCGAACACCCTCTGTATCGAGGTAGGTCAGACCACTATGCGAAACGTGTGATCTTGCGCGTGATCACGTTGAAAGACAATACCATGACAAAAAAAAGCAAAGCTCCACGTTCTAGCCCAGATAGGCCAACTGGGAACAACCGTACATCATGTCATTCTCTGCTAATGGTGTCATTAGTCTGCAGTATGGAAGGGAACAGGGTCAGCATATCGCTCTGCCAGCTGTTGTCGGCTTTCTTAACCTTGGAGCCACTACTTCTTACTCAAGCAGTTCTCCAGTCGGCATCATGAGGCTGAATGTCCCCCCTTCCAGTCCTCCCACCAAGGAAAAATCCTTTGAAATGCCGGGAATCGAATTTAGGTGACTGTAGGATGATAGAAGATGACTTAGGCCAAATTTCTAGTTGGTTGGATAAATGGAAGCGAGCTCTAAATGTAGAAAAATGTAAGTTAATGAGGATGACTAGGAGAAACAAACCTATAATGTTCAGATACAGCATTAGCAGTGTCCTACTTGACACAGTCACGTCGTTTAAATATCTGGGCGTAACGTTGCAAGTAAAAAAAAAAAAAAAAAATGTTCAAATGTGTGTGAAACCTTATGGGACCTAACTGCTAAGGTCATCAGTCCCTAAGCTTACACACTACTTAACCTAAATTATCCTAAGGACAAACACACACACTCAAGCACAAGGGAGGACTCGAACCTCCGCCGGGACCAGCCGCACAGTCCATGACTGCAGCGCGTTGCAAATCAATACGAAATAGAACAAGCATGTGAGGATTGCGACAGAGAAGGTTAATGATTGACTTCCGTTTATTGGTAGAATTCTAGGAAACTGTGGTTCGTCTGTAAATGAGACCGCATATAGGACGCTAGTGCGACCTATTCTTGAGTACTGCTCGCGTGTTTGGGATCTGTACCAGGTCAGATGAAAGGACGACATCGAAGCAGTTCAGCGGCGGGCTGCTACATTTGTTACTGGTAGGTTCGAACAACACGCAAGTATTACGGACATACTTCAGGAACTCAAATGGGAATCCCTGGAGCGAAGGCGACATTCTTTTTGAGGAACGCTGTTAAGGAAATTTAGAGAATGCGCATATGAAATTGACTGCAAAACAGTTCTACAGCTTCCAACATACTTTGCGCGTAAGGACCACGAAGATAAGATAGAGAAATTTGGGCCGTACAGAGGCATATATAGTAAACAGTCATATTTCCCTCGCTGTATGTGCGAGCGGAATAGGAAAGGAAATGACTAATAATGGTACGGGGTACCTTCCGCTACGCGCCGTATGTTGGACTGCGGAGTCTCTATGTAGATGGTCCGTAGCTCGTGGTCAGTGGCTAACGTTACTGCCTCTGGATCACGGGGTCCCAGGTTCGATTCCCGTCCGGGTTGGGGATTTTCTCTGCCCGGGGACTGGTTGTTTGTGTTGTCCTCATCATTTCATCATCGTCCTCATCATTCGTGACAGCAGCTCGATTGGGCTGTGAGAAGCATTGGACTGTGCAAAAACTGGGACTTTGTACAGACACTGATGACCATGCAGTTGAGTGCCCCACAAACCAAACATCATCATCATCATCTATGTAGATGTGGATGTAGATAATTCGATTCCAGATCCTTTGCATAACAGCCAGACATACTGACCGCTGAGCTACGTAGGCGGATTAAATGTCAAGGAGGCACTGCCACGAGCCTTAATACGGCTGAAATGCAACTTCTGCTGCCCACATCATCAGCTATTCGAACCAGAGGTGATCATGTAGCCCAACGACTTGATACCACTCCTATATTCAGTGTCGTTGCTGGTTGCACCACATTCGTCAACGCAGTGGGTACACTTCTCTCTGTTGCCACACCTCAGGGAGCCACAACAATGGTTCCCACGCTCCTAACATCGTCACATTGTTTGTGTGGACACTCGACTTGCTGCAAACAAGCGTTTTGCCAGACAAAAGACACATACTGTGGCATGAAATTCCGCACTGCTAACCAAAGAACGCGGCCACTGAGATCCTGTATGGTGTTGAGTGTGGCACTCCTGAACACATTGATTCTGTATTCGCATAACAGTTATGTTATCCACACCAAAGTGAGCAGCAGTATCATGGAACAATAAATCACAGTCTCGATAGGCCACAAGCCTGCCACTGCCAAATCGCCACAAGTGCTGGTTGCATTTCAGTGCTGGTAAACATTTCACCTTCTCTCATGAGGCATAACACAATCTTCTAATAAATAATCCACATTCAAATGCAATTTATGACTGAGAAACCCTCTGCATAATCTTTCTTAATATACAGAATGCATAGATGGCGTTACTCCTATCCATGTTGTGCTGTTATACTGAACTGCTAATCGTTTGCATGTCCAAGCATGTAGCCAATTTGAAATTGTTGCACATCACCTTCATGGCGGCACCGGGTGTAGTGTGTAGAGTCACATCACTCCATAAAAAGGGGAAATTAATCAGTGAATCGTGTAAGAAATGCCAAAACCAGGAATTCGGTATGTTAAATGCAGCTTTTGTTAGCATGAATAGTGCGACAGAGTATTTCTAAAATTTATGAGTGACGATTTTCAGTGGTCACCTTTCGACTGTTTAGAAGAAGAAAAAGCATATTTAGCATCAGCAGTGCAGTCGAATGACGAAATTATAGAAATGTTGTTAAATGATATAGACGTTCTAAAAAGTGATATGTGTGTACAGAAGAAAGAAATCGAAGACCAGAAGAGTAAGGAAAATAGTAGTATTGTGAAAAACATCAGCTGCGGATCATAACAAAGAAAATGCGAAAAATGCTTATAACGGAAAAAGATGCGAAAATCGGCGAAGTGATAGAATTTCTCATTCTTCAAAAGAATGTGCAGCAGGAATCGACTCACGCCAAATGAGTGAACGATGCACAGAAGAAAGTTCAAGGAACTACCAGCCACCAAGAATAGGCAGAATAAACTTATTTGTAGACCGTCAAGGGTGTTACTTTGCGCCAGCCGGTGTGGCCAAGCGATTCTAGGCGCTTCAGTCTGGAACCGCTACGGTCGCAGGTTCGAATCCTGCCTCGGGCATGGATGTGTGTGATGCCCTTACGTTAGTTAGGTTTAAGTAGTTCTAAGTTGTAGGGGACTGATGACCTCAGATGTTAAGTTCCATAGTGCTCAGAGCCATTTGAACCATTTGTTACTTTGCGGCAAAACTGAAATCCAGAACAAGGCGCAAAATAACCGTAGTAATGAAACCAGGTGCTAAATTTCAGACAGTGGCAACAGCTTCAACAAACAAAGACTGCTTCGTGTTCTTAGCAGGACCAAACGATGTAGCAAGAAACGAAGCTAAAGATCTATTGATATCATTTAAAAGATAACTCTACGAGCTGAGAAGCTAAAATGTGATCGATCGTCTTCTGTGCCCCACACCGTCGCAAATTACCAGACTGGTCGTGTGTAAATAAAGAGATACATAAGACAAATAAAGAGATCCAAAGTACATGCACAAGTTTGAAAATGTTAATTCCGTCGATATAAGCTACATGGGAAGAAAATTCCACACAACGTACGGTCTACATCTCAACAGATTACGGAAGGACTTCGTAATAACACGGATCTAAGAAACAGTAAGCAGTAAACTGAACGTGCAGTACCGTGCTACAAAGGCTGTACCCCACAGCGACAAAAACCACGAACTCTCGTCTCGAGAAAAATATCCTCAAGATGCCAGGTCAGTGACGCAGTGCATCAGGAGAACAAGAGTAATTTTTTTTTTTTTTTTTTTTTTTAAATCAATAAATCTCTCCACTGATGTTACACCACTCAATGATAGTTTATGTCATTCACATAGGTCGCTGCCTCACACAGGTTTAAAAACCCATGATAGTAGTCTACCATTTTTGCAATGTTATGTACAAGGTTTAGAAAACAAAATAGTTGATTCTGATTCATCATCATCCACAGGTGATGAAATAAAACAAAATTACAATTATGTTCTAAAATTAGCTATTCACAAAGTCCAGTCACTGCCAAACAACCTTCATGAACTTAGTGTTCTCCTTACCAGTGACTGGAGAGATGTTTCAGTTTTATGCATGTGTGAACATTGGGTGTGCAATGACTATTTACAAAACACAAAAATTGAGAACTTTCGGTGTACAAGCTCCATTTGCAGAACTATATCAAAGCATGGAGGAAGGTTTAGATATGCTGAACAAAACCTTAATTATAAAATTCCAGGCTCTGTAAAACTGCAAAAGAGAAGGTGTCTGAGGTTACAGCCATGGAATTAACTGTACTGAAAGTAATAGTTCTGTGCATTCATAGATCACTAACAGCAGTATAAATGATTTCGTTTAAGTATCTTGATCTTGCTGTAAGTAAACTCAGAAGTCACGATAGAACTGTAGTACTGTGTGGTGATTTTAATATCAATTTTTTAAAGTAATAGTACACAAAGAGAGAACTTTCGTAATCTCATCAAGAGTCACAACCTCCATGTAAAAATAAACTCACCAACCTGTGTTACAAATACTAGTGCCACTCGTCCCCCAACTGCCCTCCATCTGTGGATTAATGTATTGTATATAGGAGGAACTTCATCAAGCTAAGTATAGAAATTATTTTGCATTTGCTAACTATACAAGGGCAATGTACGTGAAGGGAATATTATGGAAATGAAAGAGCACATAGATGAAGTTGAAATGGGAGATATGATACTGCGTGAAGAATTTGACAGAGCAGAGAAAGAGCTAAGTTGAAACAAGGCCCTGGAAGTATACTCACCAAAAAAAGTTTTGCATGACCCCGGTTCCCAGAACTTCTGAAAACAGATGTTGACTGTGGATATTGTATCACAACACAGCTCCTTTGACTGTTCAGAGATGTCACTAAACTCGCCCAAAGATGTTAACAACCATGCATGAGCAGCCCCTGTTAGACGGAGCGGGTCCGACATCAATCAGTTCCACTCATTCCACCAGGAAGGAGGTACATGGCTCATGTTTTTGTAGTTCAACCATGCCTAGATGGTCAATACCACGGTTTGATCATGTCCGCATTGTTACTTTGTGCCAGGAAGGGCTCTCAACAAGGGAAATGTTCAGGGGTCTCGGAGTGAACCAAAGCGATGTTGTTCGGGCATGGAAGAGATACAGAGAGACAGGAACTGTTGATGACATGCCTCGCTCTGGCCGACCAAGGGCTACTACTGCAGTGGATGACCACTACCTATGGATTATGGCTTGGAGGAACCCTGACATCAACACTGCCTTGTTGAATAATGCTTTTTGTGCAGCCACAGGACATAATGTAATGGCTCACACTGTGCGCAATAGGCTGCATGATGCACAACTTCACTCCCGACATCCCTGGCGAGGTCCATTATTGCAGCCACAACACCATGCAGCACATTACAGATGGGCCCAACAGCATGCGGAATTGACTGTTCACGATTGGCATCACGTTCTCTTCACCTATGAGTGTTGCATATGCCTTCAACCAGACAATCGTCAGAGGTGTGTTTGGAGGCAACCCAGTCAGGCTGAACGCCATAGACACACTTTACAGCAAGTGCAACAAGGTGGAGGTTCCCTGCTGTTTTGGAGTGGCATTATGTGGGGCCGACATACGGCGCTGGTGGTCATGGAAGGCACCGTAACGGCTGTACTATATGTGAATGCCATCCTCCAACTGATAGTGCAACCATATCGTCAGCATATTGGCGAAACATTCGTCTTCATGGACGACAATTCATGCCACCATCATCCATATCTCGTGAATGACTTCCTTCAGGATAATGACATTGCTCGACTAGAGTGGCCAGCATGTTCTCCAGACATGAACCCTATCGAACTTGCCTGGGATATATTGAAAAGGGCTGTTTATGGATGATGTGACGCACCAACCTATCTGTGGGATCTATGCCAAATTGCCGTTGAGGAGTGGGACAATCTGGTCCAACAGTGCCTTGATAAATTTGTGGATAGTGTGCCATGATGAATACAGGCATGCATCACTCCAAGAGGACGTGCTACCAGGTATTAGAGGTACCGGTGTGTACAACAATCTGGACCACCAATCTCTGAAGGTCTCACTGTATAGTGGTACAACATGCAATGTGTGGTTTTCATGAGCAATAAAAAGGGCGGAAATGATGTTTATGTTGATCTCTATTCCAATTTCCTGTACAGGTTCTGGAACTCTCAGAACCGAGAACACAAATTCTTTACAGACAAATGGAAAAACTGATAGACCCTGACCTTTGGGAAGATCACTTTAGATTCTGTAGAAATTTAGAAACACATGAGACAATACTGACCCTGCGACTGATCTTAGAAGATAGGTTAAGGAAAGGCAAACCTATGTTTATACATATTTGTGGACTTAGAGAAAGCTTTTGACAATGTTGACTGGAATACTCTTTTTCAAAATCTGAAGGTGTCAGGGGAAAAATACAGGAAGCGAAAGGCTATTTGTAATTTGTGCAGAAAACAGATGGCAGTTATAACAGTCAAGGGGCACAAAAGGGAAGAAGTGGTTGAGAAGGGAGTGAGACAGGGCTGTAGCCTATACCCATAGTATTCAATCTGTATATTGGAAATCCTGTGTGGCTAGGGCCTCCCATTGGTTAGACCATTCACCTGGTGCAAGTCTTTCAAGTTGACACCACTTCGGTGACTTGCGTGTCAATGGGGTTGAAATGATGATGATAAGGACAACACAACACCCAGTCCCTGAGCGGAGAGAATCTCCGACCCAGCTGGGAATCGAAATCTGGCTGTTAGGTATGACATCCCATCATGCTGACTACTCAGATACCAGGGGCAGACAATATGTGTATTGAGCAAGCAGTAAAGCAGACAAAAGAAAAATTTGGAATAGAAACTAAAGTCCAGGAAGCAGAAATAAAAACTTTGAGGTTTGCCAATGACATTGTAATTCTGTCAGAGACAGCAAAGAACTTGGAAGAGCAGTTGAATGGAATGGACAGTATCTTGAAAGAAGGATAAAAGATGAACATCAACAAAAGCAAAATGAGGGTAATGGAATGTGGTAAAATTAAATCAGGTGATGCTAAGGGAATTAGATTAGGAAATGAGACACTTAAAGTAGTAGATGAGTTTTGTTATTTGGGAAGCAAAACACTGCTGATGGTCGAAGTAGAGAGGATATAAAATGTAGACTGGCAACGGCGAGAAAAGCATTTGTGAAAAAGAGAAATTTGTTAACATCGAGTATAGATTTAAGAATCAGGACGTCTTTTCTGAAAGTATTTGTGTGGAGTGTAGCCATGTATGGAAGTGAAACATGCACGATAAACAGTTTAGACAAGAACGGAAAAGAAGCCTTCGTAGTGTTGGTGCTACAGAAGAATGCTGAAGATTAGATGGGTAGATCACGTAAGTAATGAGTAGGTACTGAATAGAATAGGGAAGAAGAGAAATTTGTGCTACAACTTGACTAGAAGAAGGGACCGGCTGGTAGGTCATGTTCTGAGGCATCAAGAGATCACCCGTTTAGTATTGGAGGGAAGCATGGAGGATAAAAATCAGAGAGGGAGACCAAGATGAATACACTAAGCAGATTCAGAAGGATGTAGGTTGCAGTAATTACTCGGAGATGAAGAGGCTTGCACAGGATAGAGTAGCATGGAGAGCTGCATCAAACCAGTCTTTGGACTGAAGACCACAACAACAACTTCTAATGATTCGTGGGGTAATGCTCTTAGTAAATCTGAAACAAGTGACAGGTCCCATCATTTCATCAAAAATTCAATGAATGTTTTCAAAAAGCCTTCCCCAAAAAGAAATTGAAGTTCAAAAACAATAACAAACCAAAAACCTGAGTTACAGCAGGAATTAGGGTCTCCTGTAACAGGAAGAGAGCTTTATTTAAACTTTCAAAAGTAAAAAGTGGTCCACAATTTTTAGCTATTTCAAAAAATATATAAATCAATTCTGAAGCAGGTTATAAAAGGAGCTAAATTAAGAGAAAATGACCAATATATCAGGGAACTGTCAAACAAGACTAAGGTGTAATGGAAAGCTGTGCAGAAACTTACTGGGAAAAAGGAAATTCATAAGAATATTGCTCTGTCCCATAATGACAGCCTTAATACTGACCCATATTTAGTTGCAGATTCGTCCAGTTTGTACTTTGCTAAAACTGCAAATTGTTTTATGACAAAAATTGGTAAATTTCATGTGAATAACCCACCCAGGCACTTGCAAACTTTGATATCAACAAAATAGCATGTTCCTCAGTACTGCTTATCAAGATGAGCCAGAAAAAATCATAAGCTCATTAAAAAATAATAATTCAGCAGATGTTGATTAGATCATTGATTATATAATAAAACTATTAACAAACATTATTCTCACACCATTATCAGACATTTGCAGGTCTTCACTGTCACAGGGCACTTTCCCAGATCTGCTAAAACTGCTAAAGTCATACCTCTTTATAAGAAAGTTGACTTCAGAAAATGTAAAATTATAGACTTTTAGAATTGCTGCCTGGTTTTTCAGGGATTATAGAACGACTCTTTCTACCTTGGCTAAAAAAAAAAAAATTCCGCCAGAATAATAAAATATCAGTATGCCACCATGGTTTCATCAAGACTGCTAGCTTCCATTTTGTCAACCAAATCTTAAGTGCAATAGACAGTCACTTCAAAAATTCATGTATTTTCTTAGGTTTAACAAAGGCCTTTGATCTTGTAGATCATTCAGTTTTCTTTAAAAAAAACTTGATTGTTAAGGTGTGTGAGTGGTTTCAAATGAGTGTCTGAAATCCTACTTAATTAATTGACCTCATGTTACAGAAGTCCAACACAGACACACTATACACAGAACTACCTCTCATAGTGTATCATAGGGCTCTGTCTTAGGACCATTTCTTTTTCTAGTATACATTAATAATCTGCCCTCATGAATTAGTGATCTCCTCTTGTGTGTAAACTGTGTGGAATCAGTACTATTTGCAGATAATACCAGTCTACTTATTGAAGTGAAAAATAGCAAAGATCTTACCACTGCTGTAGGTGTCATCACAGATCAAGTTTCACAATGGCTTTACAGGAACAGCCTTATCTTAAAGCACAAAAAATGGTTACTCTGCATTTTCACCCCCAGCAAAATAAATATGCAGAAAAACCAGCAAATCACATGAACAGCTATAATATTCAGAATGTCACTGTGACAACGTTTCTAGGCTTTTGCCTGTAAGAAAATCTAAAATGGGATTCTCCTGCACATCTTTAAACTCCCATCTCTCTAAATTAACATATGAAATCAGAGTAGTATCCAACAATGCTGCTCTTGAAACTGTAAAAACTGTGTATTTTTCTCGGACACACTCACTATTAAGTTATGGTTTTATCTTTTAGGGAAATTCTCCTCTCACCATAGCAGTATTCAGGAAGCAAAGGACAATAATCCGAATAATAAAAAAAGTTTGTAAGATTATGTGAGTAACAAAGCAGAATAGTTGCCTAATACTATTGTACTGTAAAATATGTCCAACATTTTGTTGTATATATATAATTACTTTAATGTCCAGCAGTGGACATAATACATCCTTCCACAGATCCTATCCTCAGGGTTGTGTAAAATATATATTTACACACACACACACACACACACGCACACACACACACACACACACACACACACACACACACACACACAAACAGACAGAAACAAACATATACACACACTCTGTCTTTAGCATAAAAGACTTGATGAGCAGTGTTTGTTTGGCTTGACTCCATCAACATGTTTCATAAATGAAACCGAAAATATTTATTGAAATGGCAGAGATAATACTCATGTAAATCCTTAAAAGAGACATCTTTGTCATTTCTACACAGTAATACTTTTACACTCAGTTCTATGATACATATGACGGCTTTTTCTGCCATCTGAATACATAGTTTAGCCCTGATTAATATCCTTATAACAGAATTGCACTCTACAGCCATGAGTGAAAGAAGGCATAGTGAGAAAGGAGCAGTAAATATTTGCTAAAAGAGCTTCTTCTTTATATAACAGAAGAAGTACATGTGCAATTTTACCACTTACATTTCTTGTACGGTCACCCCTTCAAAGTATTTGGTCTCTTATGAGACCCAATAACTTAACACATCAGCTGTTTTCTTTGTGTCATTAATTTCCATGTTTTTAACTCAATTGCTCACAGCTGCTTAGCTCTACACCGATGGCTGCCTCTCTCAGATATCTCTTAAACAACTTGCAGATTCTCACCTGATGTGAGAAATGTCGTATCATTAGCAAAAAGAACACTTCTGCAGGCCATATAGTTTCAGAGATCATTAATATAAACAATAAAGGAAAATGGCTCAAGTTCAGATACCTGTGGGATTACTCTGTTTATTTTCATGGATTTTGATCTCCCATTGTTAATGTATACTAATGGTTGCCTGATATTTAGATAAAACTCATTAACTGAAGTGGCTTACCAACAGCACCGTTATATCCTAGGTTTTCTGTGACAATATCATGTGAACCACTCTCAAAATCATTGCCTAGTCTATATGTGTAGCACAGGTGGTTACTCCCTTTTGCCAACCATTGTGGATTGTAGTTATCAGACTTTCAACTGTTTTTATGGATGGTAATTTTGCACTAAATACAAATTGGTTTTCACTTAGCTACAATGCTTATAGTTTTAAAATAGCTGTAAATCTATCTATGTACACAATACTCTGTTGTTTTAACATAACTGGTACAATGATTGTAGTTATCTGCTATCACCCTTTTTATCTACTGGAAATGTATGGTAGCTGAAATTTTAAGCCGCTGTGGGAAAGTGCCATCATCAAGAATTCCATTTATGAGATAGAGTAAAGTCATAGAGATTTCATTAATTATACCAAATTTAGTTGCTGTCCCGGAGTTGCTCTGTTTACTTATAGATTTGGTAATTTCTCTTGGAGTGATTCTTGTCCTTGTCAATCTTTCTGTTATTGCACAATGTAGTTGCAAAACTAGTTTCAGTATCAGTTGTACCATTATTTTACATTACAAGAGAGACTGCAATACAACAGAGAGCATTATAATCAATTGGGATAGTGTTTTGTGCCTTACTGAGTCTGTTCCCTATTTTTTAATGTTCTGGACTCCTGGACATTTATTACTGAGATTTAAGATGTTTTCCCTATTTGGTTTGCCTTCACTCCTCCACTTTCAGACATGTAACTTTTTAATTCTTCTTGTTTGCATTCCAATTAGAAATTCTATCTTTGAGCATAAATTGAAGTATCCTAATTTTATTTAATCATGGGCTGTACCATATCTTTGTATGTTGTGGTTTGTGTATATTGCTAGTGTGGCATCTTTTATAATAGAAGACAACTGTTTTCCAAGTTAATATTTATGGTTGATATGAACGTAGAGAAGCACTCATTGCCAGTAATATATTTCTCATTTGTAATTAGGATTATATCAGGCAATTTTTAAGTTTTAGTTTGTCTCCTTTCCTTTCAGTGCTCTCTCTGTTTATACCTCTATATGAAAGTTTGTACTCGAAGTTGCATGAATTTGTTGCGTCAAGTAAGAGATATGAAAAGGTATGGCAAATGCAGTAGGAATGGTTTTACTCAGTTCATTAGTTATTGTATTTCTGACCTCACTATAGAAGACTAAAGAAAAAGAAACTGTCAGTGCTGTCTTGTTTAGATTTAACAGTTTGGATTCAGGAGACACAATTCTAAGCTTGAATTTTTGAAATTTTATTTTATAACATTTGATGCAAATTCATGATATATGAGGTATGGCATCATTTCTGATCAGTTGTTTCTCCTGACTGTTATACAAAGAAATTTCAGTTTTGTTCCATTTAATGCTGACCCTATGCAGCACGTAAAGTAATAATGTACATCAACCTTACATATGAAAATTTTGCAAATATATATTAGTGCTAAAGTCGGTCTAGTGTATTATGCCCAGAATCTATGGTTGATTTGTATGAATCTTTAGGAACTCACAATTTTTTGTCTCCTAGGTGGTTAAAACAACAATTTCAAGAGGCGGATGAAGATGAAAATGGTAGCTTGAACTTTGAAGAATGTCTGAGACTTTTAAAGCAGCTGAATGTGAAGATGGTGAAATCAGAAGTAAAGAAAAAATTTGAGGTATAATTAGTTGGCACACTTTACTGCAGTTTATCATGATTCCTGTGAACTTCAGCACTATTGCATACTAAACCACTCTTCTCACTTTTCCAGATTGCCAATACTAACAAGAACTTAAGAGATGGAGAACAAGTTTTAGATTCAGAGGAGTTTGTTGGTTTCTTCTTCAGCCTCATGTCAAGAGAAGAACTGAAGCCATTATTTATTAGGTGAGTGCATCATAAGTTTTCAGTATTTACATAACCTAGAAATCTCTCTCCTTGTGTGTCCACATTCTGCTGAATCTGTGAAACTAATCAAGGGAATAAAATAAAAGCTTAAATGCCCTCCTCTACTGTACATGCCATTATAATAGTATAAATAAAGCTAATACATATAATAGGCCCTGTGCATAACCTGACGTAAGTAACATTACACAAGCCACATCTTTTTAAGTAGCAGTCAGACAAATATTAGGACTAATACTACTTTTCATATTGTATATCACACACTTTTCATTTTGACAAGCACACTACTCTAATAAAAACTTTCTATAAAATTGTTAATTTTATAAACAAAAAAAACTAGTATTGTGAACACAATCTGTAATTACCTAGTACTCATTGAAATGCTAGTCAAATATCTTCTACTCATTGAGATTAATCCTGAAGACTTACTTCATTCATAGAGGCTGTAGGAAGAAAAAAATCACCAACTGTGTATTACTTCCAGTTTCTTTGTGTACGTGTGTGAGTTGAAACATCTTTTTCTGTATTTGAATGGAGATGGGGCAGTATGCTGAATGCTTTTATTTCTGAGTGTCTGTATCCCTTCAGAAGTTTCATTAAACTGATGCAGTCATTCTGAGGATTGTATGTGTCTTGTAGTACTGGATACCATAATTAATCTGAAACATTGTGTTGTTTTCAACAAACATTGTGTGTTTAAGTTCCGTCACATTACTGTAATTCTCTCTTCTTTTGATGAGTTGCTAGCAGGTTGTGCGGTTATTAAATCCTCAGCTCACTATCACACCTCATTTCTGTCACACATTAACTTCATCAGCTTGTATGCTATTTCTGCACAACAATGTTTTAGTGCATAAAAGAGAAAGGAGAGATGCAGTCTAAGGCAACAGTTTTTATTCCTCATCATTTTAGGAAACTGTTCTTTGGATGGCTACAAATTTTATTTCTGGGATTTAATTAAGTTTTTTCGTTTTTACTGTCCATTTTGTAGATTTGTAGCAATTTGTTAACTGCATGAAAAGACAGCTAGTACCAAAATTGAGCAAATTATCCTCAATGAAAGCAAAAATGTTAGAGTTGTCTGCTAGCTAGTTAACTAGTAACTATAAAAATTGTAAATAAACTGGAACATTTCAATGTAGCAAGCGCTTTTGCAGAAGAGAGAGATCCCATGAAGCCTCGTGAGTACTTCTCAATATCTGCTGAAACTATAAAATAAACACTGATTTTGATTAATTAAATGAGGAGTGCTCTTCTGAAAGCTGTTGTGTTGAATGAAGAAGAGATGAACACAATAGTCAAATCAGTTTACAAAATTCCAGGAATATTATCATAGCAGCTGATTTCAATTTAAAGGTAATAAGTCATGACAATAGCTCAAACCAGTTTATTGACTTAATTCAGAACACTGGTTTTAAATTAAATTTTTGTGAAGTCACTAGAGAAAATGCTCGTTCAGCCACTTGTATAGACAATATCTAAACAAATTGCATGTTTGACATTGAAAACAAATTCTGGTTAGACTTAGGAATTGCTGATCAGTCTGCACTGTTTATTCAGCTGCCAGGAATAAATAAACCAAATATTAAAAGAAAGGTTTTACGAAAAGAAACTTTTGTAACAATAATTTGAATATGTTCTGTGTAAAAATAGATGCAGTAAAATGGTCCATAGATAATAGTGCATCAAGTATCGAGAACTTTGATAAATTGTTAACAAGTTTTCTCAAAGTATTCAATGAATCATTCCCACCCAGGATCTGGCACTGGAAAGCCAAAAGTAAATTGGATTACTCCAGGTTTAAAAATATCTACTGCAAGGAAACAAGAGCTACATAAAAACCTGAAACACAATAAAAACCTTGAGTTTATTGGCTGTATAGACATTACAAAGTTGTATTTAAAAGTGTTGTCAAAAGTGCCAAAATAATTTAAAATGATATGTTCATTTTAGGCTATAAGAATGAGTCTAAGGCAGTATGGTTTGTTATTAAATCTAAGTTAGGTACAACAGCTGACCACCAGGAAATTTCAAAAATTAAACAAAACAACAGCACTATTTTGAACCCTGTTCAAATAGCTCATTGCTTTATTAAATTTCTAATAAATGTAGCATAATCTAGTGATGGCGTGATTACTTATTAAACCAGTGCATATTTCTTTGGCATGGACCCCATAGTGCCCTCTTGCGACAAAAAGTCTGAACCAAAGATGTAAAAAATGCTATTTTGTTCTTAAACAACAAAATGTTGCAAGGTGGGATCAAATACCCACAAAGTAATCAAATTTGTGTATAATGAAATAGCACACTCTCCATCTTTAAATGATTAATCAGCCATTTGAACGAGCCAACTTCCCTTGTGTACTTGAGTAGACAGAGGTAAAACCACCAAAATAAAACATCTGGGGAGGGTACGAGAAATTACCATTCCATCTATATCCTGTGAGTGTTATCCAAAGCATTTGAAAAAATAAATATAGTCCCGATAACTAATTTTATTGTGAAACATGATGTTATTGTCAAGAGCCAATAGAGAAAAGCACCATGAATGCAATTAATGGAAAAAAGCTTATATTGGACAAAAGCAATAAAGTGGCAGGGATCATCTGCGGCTTTACAAAGGCATTCGAGTCAGTGAATCAATCCATGCTGTTTCATAAACTAGATAGGTACAGCATCAGACAAAGTGCTCTGCAGGAACTCAGGTCTCATCTGACAGACAGAAGCCAAGGGTAATCATAACATCTGATACCAGAAATTATGCCTCTCTGTGGGATGCAATTTTACAAAGAGCCCCTCAAGGCTCAATCTTAGGGACAATCTTGTTTCTCTTTTACATAAATGATTTACCTGTCAACATCTGTGCCTGATCAGTCATGCTTCCCAGTAATACCTCAGTACTTATTGAAAAAGAAAATGTGAGGGAAATTCTATATGGCATAATAAACATCATAAATAGCTTAGATACATGGTTTCAACAAAATGGACTTAAAGTTAATATTTCCAAGACCGGGATTTTTTTTTTTTTTTTAATCCAAGAATAAGAAATGAATGACACCAGTTTTGTACATAAAAATCAAGTTATGAAAGGAGCTCAGTCTATCAAATTCTTGGAACTGACCTTGGACAACAATTTAAGCTGGCAAGGGCACAGATTATTCAGCTGCTAAATGAAAGAACCCCACTTTTGCAATGGAGATACTGTCTAGTGTACCAGACATAAGCAGCAGGAAAGTGGTGTACCATTGTTATATTGAATTCATAATTAGATATTGTTTAGTTTTTTGGGGGGCATTCAAACCACATGTCACAAATCCTACTAATGCAAAAAAGAATTGTTAGAAAGATGTGTGACCCTCCTGCTAATGCAAAAAAGAATTGTTAGAAAGATGTGTGCCTCTCCAAGAACATCATGTCACCTATTATTTAAGAATGTAAACATATTACTCATCCCTGCATTGTACATATTTGAGATTATCATCTATTAACATAGCAATTCTGAGGTAACTGAAGAAAACCATTTCAGACATATGTACAACACCAGACACAAAGAAAATGTCATGCTTCCAACACATCATTTGAAACTTTACCAACAGATGCCTCAGCACGTAATAATAAAAGTCTTCAATAAGCTCAAGGGTAGAGATGTACTGAGTATGGAGATAGATTGATTGGAGTGAAAACTGTGCGATCTCCTAATGGAAAAATTCTGCTATTCATCTGAGAAATTCATGAATGATGAGATGAGCATCTGAACAGTGTGACTACTTAATATCATAGTGTTGTGTTTAATATTGTATGTATAAAATAATGTCTGAAAAATTTAGACATTCAGTACTGGCACATCATGAGAAACACAATTTAATAATATTATTGTATTCAACATAAAACCTGTGCTGATAAAAAGTAGTGTGAGAGAATTATACAACTATGTATATCATAAATCAAAAATTGACATGTCTCTTATACAGTACACTCAGATAACCTGTAAAATGTATGTCATGATATCTATAAAATATAAATACGAAAGGGTATAAGATAAGCTTTTGAAACATGTAGATTCAAACTAAATGTCATAAACCATCTGTTACTGGTATGGTCATCTCTTGTTCTGGGGGGACAGAATCCTTCATCAGGATGCTTACACCCCTGGCAAGTATCATCATATCTGTCTTATTATTTTTTTTTAAATTTTGATGCCTTTAATGTAAAGGAGTAGAAGTGGAAGAACCCTAGTTTATTGTTAACTTCAAATAGAATTATGATGAAACACTATATTGCTGAGCAACGAGGCATTAGTAAACCATTTGTGTAATGGTTCCTTCTGTTGTAGTTCTGAAAGAAAAAGAGGATGCAAGAAGTCGATTAGAAGGAGACAAGTGTTAGATGCTTCTCTCCCTTTTTCAAACTTATCTGTTTGGATGTTAGTTACATGAAAGCAGACCATACAAAAACTGCAGCTATACCGTATTATTCTTACCCATGATCAATATTAATTTCAGACCTATGATAATCTACATTTTTAGTTATCTGAATATCAGTTGTTGCATTTTACAGCAACTATTTGATGTATATTCTTTGAATTGCATCATGAATATCTATGTCTTCATCTACATCTACAACTCTGCAAATCACTGTGAAGAACATGGTGAAAGTAACTGTAAGTGTACCATATATTCCTCCCCCTTCTGTTTGTGCACAGAGCACAGGAACACTGACTGTTTAAATGCCTATGAAATCACCATAATCTTTCAGCCACAATCCCTGTGGGAGTGATACAAAGGGGTATGCAGTATAATCTTTAATTCTTCACTTAATTCTGGTTCTTTAAACTTTATAGATGGGCTTTCATGGGATATCTTCAAGAGTCTGGCAGCATTTCCATGACATGTTTCCATGAATCAGATATTATTTTTATTTTATTTTATTGTGAGTTCCATTGATCTCGAAGCATTAGATTTGCTAGGATATGGAACAAGTCAGTGTTTTTACAATATTCACACTCTGGAATTTTTCATAAGATTTACAATAATTGATACAGTTGAGTACAATATGATAGATTCATGGTATCACTAATATCAGCTAGTGTTACAGCATAATACATGAAAATAAATAAGGTGTATAAACAACAAAATGTCAGAATTAATTTTCAACGTACAATGAGACATTCATATTAGTAATATATTAATATTTGAAAACAAATATATCTTTTATGACAAGAAATAATTTTTATTTATGCTTGCACTATATGGAACATCTTAGTTATGCTATAAAACCACACACATATGCACTCCATTTATCCCAAAAAATTCAGTAATTGAGCATAATTAATTTTGAAACAGGTGTTGTTGTAGTTTGCCCTTGAATTTCAATGTTTCAAGAGCAGGAATTTTGATGTCTCTAGATGGAGGATTAAAAATCTTTCATGCCTGAGTAATTTACTACTTTTTACACAAGATCAAAGTTTTTACCAAGAAAAATCGCCAAACAGCTTTATGTTTTGAGAAATTATTTTATCTAGACAACCAGTTTTGGCATCTCAATAATGCCACCTTCAGACCCCTATGTATGCCATATACAGACAGTCAGATATATTGATACTTGCACAGCTGGAGCCATCAGTATCTGGATTCCATGAATTTATTTTTGGAATGTTTACATCAAAGAATTGACAATAATAATTTTTGCATTGAAAGATATTTTATTATTGTTTAGTCAAGGAAAGTTTGATAAAGTTATTACAGACATGAGGAGGTAATGTATTATTGTCAGTACAATGAAATTAATCTTGGACACAATTTTGTAATTAATTGTTGAGATATCAAATATGCTGGTTTACAGTCTTACTATTTAATTTTCTTGTTTTGTATCTCTCTATTGATAAAGAGATTTGAAATCTGCTAAACCATAATGATTCAAATGTGTTTTTTAAAACTGGGTGTCTGCCTTGTTCCAGTTTCCTATTTTCACAGCTGGTAAGAAAACACTTTCCTTTCTGACACTTACTGTCATTATCCCTTTTCTTTTCATCTGAATATGCTCTGTATGCACATATTCATCACACTGCTGCAGTGTGATGCAAACAAGCATTTGTAACTGAAGTTTTGTATTTGTTAGCTTGCTGATAATACTGTTTACATGAGTGCTGTCATACCTTTTTCACATAAGGCTATGACTGTGCTCTACTCTAGTAGGCTATACTATGCATGTGGGAGTTAAAATGACAAGAATGATTCTTCCCAACTGATATCTAAATATGTTACCAATGGACTTGAACCTCGCATTCGGGAGGACGACGGTTCAATCCCGCATCCGGCCATCCTGATTTCCCTAAATCGCTCCAGGCAAATGCCAGGATGGTTCCTTTCAAAGGGCACGGCCGACTTCCTTCCCCCTCCTTTCCTAATCCGATGAGACCGATGACCTCGATGTCTGGTCTCCTTCCCCAAAACAACCAACCAATGGACTTGAACAATAAATGGCCTTCACTATACTCCTAACAGCTGTAAAATGGCAACTGCCCAGAATTATTGCAACCTGGAATTTTAGGCTGAAGACTGCAGAGATTTGTTTAGTGTGAGAGTTGCGTCACATGAAAGTTGTATATCATGTCAATATAATCAATCTGTAACTTATATGGAATATTAAGGAAAATTTATTGATTTTCACTTAATGTGCTGATATTTCCCTATATGATAATCTCGCAATTTAATTAGTTAATTAAACAAATACGATGTGTCTGTTCCTTCAGAATAGGGGTCATCACACGCTGCACACCACTGGTAGTCCTTACCATCGTGGTTGTAGTGAAGTATAAGAACAGTATCTCTTTCTAAGGCCATCAAGAAGTTGAGAGTTTTTAAGTAGAGCAGATTTTCTCTCCTTTCAGGTGACTGATTAGGTCAGCTACTGCTGTACAGCACTGGTATGTTAAATGTGATTTGAGACTTTCTCGGCGTATTCCATTCGTGAAATCTTCTCGGGTGATCAGCCGAGTAAAGGCGTCGTCTTCTCGCAACGTTTCGAGGGGTTTCGTACCCATCATCTTCAAGCGAAGTGCTTGAAGATGATGGGTACGAAACCCCTCGAAACGTTGCGAGAAGACGACGCCTTTACTCGGCTGATCACCCGAGAAGATTTCACGACTGGTATGTTGATTAGATGAGCAAAATTTGAATCTTTAAGATACTTTTATTCAGAAGTGAGACCTGTGGACTACTAACAATGACTTCAGTTTTAATTTCTCAGTTGTAACTCCATACTGTAGTATCAGTGGGCTTCCACAAAACATATCAAATGTCATATCACATTGTATTTTCTGTCTAATATTAATATTTCATTAGACTGAATATTATGAAAAGGAAAGTTGCTACTCACCATATAGCAGAGATGCTGATTCAAAGATAGGCACAAGTAAGCTTACAGCCATCAAGGCCTTCATCAAAAAAGTCGACAGGCACACACTCACACACACACACCCACCCACACACACACACACACACACACACACACACACACACACACACACACACACAAACACATGCACGCACGCGCGCATGCACGCACTCACACACAAATGCAACTCACACACACATGACAGCAGCTTCTGGTAACTGGCAGTGTTGCTTCAGTTGCCAGGACTGCAGTCGTGTGTGTGAGTTGTGTTTGCATGAGTGTGCGTGTGTGGCTGTCATCTAGTTTTGACAGAGGTCTTGCTGACCAAAAGCTTATTTGTGACAGTCTTTTTGTTGTACCTATCTGTAACTCAGTATCTCCACTATATGGTGAGTAACAACTATCCTTTTCAAAATACTGTTACATTCCATTCTGGATTTTCCATTGTTTGATTTCATTAGATTCGATATATCAGCAGTCAGCAGGTTCTTGAGGATGTGTAACATGCCAGGAATCCAGAAATACACTACTGGACATTAAAATTCTGATCCCCAGACAACTAGTAACTAACATATTCTTTCTTATTGTAAGTACACAGTCTAATAATTCTAAATTTGTAGAATAAATGGGGTATATAGGTAGCAGAATTTAATACACACACTTGCTACCTGAGGCAGTAGCACCTGCTCAAACCAGGCTGGACATAGAATTGAACTGACCTTGGATGACAGATACATCATTCTATGATGCCTCTACTCTATGCCAAAATTTTTCTGTCATAGAGAGTGGCAAGTGGTGGTATACCAACCTCTTGGCAACTCACGAGCAGATGTTTTCAATGGATGTGAGATTTGAAGAACATGCTGGTCAAGGCATCAGTCGGACACTGTCTGTATTGAGGTAGGTCCGCAGAGCACAGGCTGTATGCAGTTTCATATTATCCCTTTGAATGATAACATGATGAAGATCTTGATGACAAGTCACAAGCACAGGCCTCAACAAGTCAGAAACGTAATTCCAGCTGTCCAAATTACTGGCTATGTGGACCAGAGGCTATAGTGCTCTGTACTCAGTGACCCTATACCACCACACCACGTTGTGGATCTATATGATGACTGTAACATGGGTAGATCCATCATGGTGCTGTATGCAAAATCATGACTCATCTGAATAGGCAATGTGGTGCCATTCCTGTTCCAGTGTTGCTGTTGGACTCACCGCAGTGGGCTAACTTCTCTCTGCTGCCCTGCAAAGGGAAGCTACAGTAATAATAATCATCATACTGACAATCCACTATGCTCCAGACAGCACCACCCTGTCTGTGTGGATAAATACGTTTCTGCAAACAAGCCCGTTTCCTTGCTCATGGTACCTGATGTGGCTCCAAAGTTTGCACACCTGATCAAACAATATATTTATCCATTCAGGTACTAGTCATTGGGGGATTGGGGGGAGGGGGGGAGAGCGAATCAAATACTCATTGCAGCCAGTGATAGCTGATAGCAGTGTTTTTTTTTTTTTTTTTTTCAAATTGGTGCATTATAAGAGATGCAATGAACTGGGTTCCTTTATATCTGAATCTTTGCTCTTACCCAAAAAATATTTCATGTTTAGGACCTAGAGATATTTTTTCCAAATCTGAGCAGTGGTTGCAGAATCATATATCATTCCTGATGCTATATGGGTGAATGTTCTGATATAGTGATAGCAAAACAAAGTTATCAATTACTACACATGAAATGATGGCTGAAGACCCTGCAAGGCACCACATTCCTATAGGCTTACTACAAATGTGATATTACTCTTAGCCCTTAGTTGGCTATTTGTGTACAAATTTTTCTTTATTTTTATACTTTGTGGTGAGGTATATAATATGCTGGGCAGCATTCCTGCAACTGATCTCCGTGCATGTGGGGTGTATTTCTTTTTTTTTTTTTTTTTTTTCATGTACAAATTTAAATGCAGAGGAAAAGAAATATAACATGTCAATGAAATTGGTTGTATTTGTTGGGGATTCTTCCTTCAGAAAGTTAGACTTTATCATTATAATAAAAGTCATGTTTATTTCTAAAGTAGCAGTTGCTCAATAATATTTTACTTAGCTAACATGTCATTTAAGTGAAATATGGTTGCACAATAGTGATCTAAATAACATATGCAGTTTTTGCTACAGTCTTTCTGGAACCATTAATGACAGTTTGGAAGATGCTACTACAGACTGAGGAATCCTTTTTCCAGAGCACAGTTTATGCTCTTCATAATATCATGACTTACTCTGTTTCCATGAATACTAGTATGCACATGGTAATTTGCGTTGCTAATTTAATAGCATATGTACATTTTTTGAAATTTCCATCATATGTGTTTCTTTACAGGTATGCTAAAAATCCTGAAGAAATGGGTGTTAAAGAGCTGCAAAATTTTATGAAGAAAGAACAACATTTGAACAATGTAACGGAGGAGCAATGTTTATCATGGATTGAGGCTTTTGAACAGTCAGAAATGAGAAATAATCAAAAACTGTCATTTATTGGTAAGAAAAAGTCTGCGTGTGAGCCACTTTCCTATTAATCAACTTTCATATGGAATGGCCAAAAGCCCCAGTATTCTAACACTATTTCAATAGCAAGTATGGCTGAGTCTCATTTCTAGCCTACTATAATACAAATAAATATTTAAAGACCATCCCTCAAGTACAGAACAAAGTTACAGTGAACTTTTGGAAATCGCACATCAGAACCAACCTGATAATGGACAAGTTCTTCGAAACCAAACTGCCACATAAACTTACAAAAATTCCATGTCTCAGAATTCCCATAATGCCTTTTCTTGCATCCCACAAATAACCATGACTACCTTCCATCACTGTAGCAGTCAAATGCCATTTAATAACAATAAAAGAACAAACAACATCTCTTCACCAACATACATACCTCCATCTGCTCTTTTGAGATGATTAAAATGATATCACATTCAACATGAATACCTTGATAATTATCAAAATTATTAGTTGCAAACTGTATCATAATTATGTGAAATTTCTGAATGCATCAATTATAATCAATACTGGGTATGATATTCTGAGGACTGTTTTAGAACATATGTATTTTTATAGTTAAACTCAGAATTTAGGGAGCGAAAAATTCACATGAAAGAATTGGCAGATGTTAAAATGCAAGTAATGCTGTATCTTATATAGCTCCTACCAAAATTGCTACTGTGAAACATTTTAAAATACACTGTTGGCTATTAAAATTGCAGCATCGCAAAGATGACATACAACAATATCAAACTGTCATGAAGTGCACTAGATATTTGACTATGTAAATGGTCAGCATTTCACACAGAAACTGTACAAATTGGATATATAAAGGAAGATTACATAATAAATTTCTCATTCAGAAATTGCATTTGAATGTTGTTTGTTGATGACAGTGTCACATTATGCCTCATGTAATTAGGAGAAATGTCTAAAATGTGTCACAATTCAGCAGTGAGAGGATCATCAAGACTTTGATTTATCATTCCCCAAAATTACTGCTCCCATTTGTCAAGATCTACGCCTACATCTACACCTATAATCTGGAAACCACTGTGGGGTGCATGGTAGAGGGTATGACCCATTGTACCAGTTATTAGGGTTTCTTCCTGTTCCTTTCATGTGTGGAGCATGGGAACAATGATTGTTTGAATGCCTCTGTGCATGCAATAATTATTGTAATGTTATCTCTACAATCCCTAAGTGGCCATTCATGCCGGCCTTCTCTGTATACATTCAATATACCCTGTTAGTCCTATCTGGTATGAGTCCCACACACTTGGGCAGTATTCTAGAATTGGTTGCATGCATGATTTGTAAGCATTCTCCTTTGTAGACTGATTGCACTTTCCCAATATTCTACCAATAAACCAAAGTCTACCACCTGCTTTATCCATGACTGAACCTACATGATCATTCAATTTCATATCCATACAAAGTGTTACACCCAGGTATTTGTATGAGTTGGCCTAATCCAACAGTGACTCATTGATATTATAGTCATAGGATACTATGTTTTTTCATTTCGTGAAGTGCAAAATTTTAAATTTCTGAACGTGTAGAGCCAGTTGCCAACCTCTGCATCATGTTGAAATCATATCAAGATATAACTGAATATTTATGCAGCTTCCTTCAGATACACTTCACTATAGATAACTGCATTGTCTGCAAAAAGCTGGATTTTATTATTAATATTGTCTGCAAGGTCATTAATATACAATATGAACAGCAAGGATCCCAACAAACTTCCATGGAGCACACACACGAAGATATTTCTGCATCTGACGATGACTCTCCATCCACAATAACATGCTTTGTCCTCCCTACCACAAATTTCACTTGATACCACATATGATTGTATCTTTGACTATAAACGTAGGTGCAGCACTGAGTCAAATGCTTTTCAGCAATCAAGAAATACTGCATGTACCTGGTTGCCTTGATCCAAAGCTTTCACTATGTCGTATGAGGAAAGTGTAAGTTGGGTTTCACATGATCGATGTTTTTGAATCCATGCTGGGTGGCATTCAGACGGTCCATGAAAATGAATGCCTCACCAATAAGCTGCTGATATGGTTGCACTATTGATCGGAGAATGGCATTCATGTATCGTACAGCCGTTACGGAGCCTTCCATAACCACCAGTGGCATACTTCAGCCCCACATAGTGCCACCCCAAAATATCAGGGAGCCTCCACCTTGCTGCACTCGCTGGACAGTGTGTCTAAGGCATTCAGCCTGACCAGATTGCCTCCAAACATGTCTGCGATGACTGTCTGGTTGAAGGCATATGCAACACTCATCAGTGAAGAGAACATGATGCCAATCCTGAGCAGTCCATTCGACATGTTGTTGGCCCATCTGTACCGTGCTGCATGGTGTTGTGGTTGCAAAGATGGACCTCGCCATGGATGTTGGGAGTGAAGTTGCACATCATGCAGCCTATTGTGCAAGGACAATGGACTTTGCCAGATAGCATTGATCTACATCATATGGACTCAGCACCTGGTATAATAGTATGGAGTACCAATGCATACACATCATAATCACCTCTGGTTCATTCTCCAGATCTTTCACCCTTGGGAAAATCTGGTCATAGGATGCCAAAAGACTGGCACATGACCACTCACCAGCAACTAGAACTGATGAACTCTGGCATAGAATAATGTATCTTCAAGGTGTTCCAAAATGATATTTATAACTCTGACCATGCGTATTTCAGAAACATGGATACATAGAAATGTGTAGTACATGATGTAATGTTCACACACACTTAAAGATCTTTTCTTGTGTGTAGAATGGTTGATAGAGACCAGATCTGGATACATTACAGAAACACATCACCATCATGTCCAACCATTGGACAAACACACATGAGCTTCAAAGAAACAGGAAGTGTCAAAAAGAGGACGAGTTTTGGGCATCCGAGAATGAGTGATGCAGATGCAAAATGGGTGCAACAAGCATTCCACACACTCTGCCATACTGGGGCAATGACCATTTTCATCAGTAGCTAACCTATAAAAACTAAAGAAAGTTTAGGTGTGAAATACATGTGATCAAAGCTATAAAGATCATTTTGGAAGACCCTGTATATCTATCACCCAAGTTCAATTCAATTCCATGCCATGCCAGGTTGGAGCCATTGTTGCTGCAGAGGTGGCAGCTCTGTGTACAAAGTTTCACAGGCTGCATACCCTCAAATAACCTACAAAGGTGATTATGTATAGTTTTTGTTATGCTGTGTGTCCACAATAACTAAAATTTCACTATTTGCTATCCTTCCTGGGATTGCAATTTTAATGGCATGCAGTGTAATATAGATTATTGTTGCATTTTAAGGGAACTGTGCTTGCTGTGTCTGTGGCATTCAGTAAGTCACACATATCACTTGGCCTTGCCAACTATCAAGTGCCTCAGAGGACATGGTCATATTGAGTGGAGTATGAGTTTGGCAAAAGAATAATTCCCAATCTGGGGGCTAGTGTACACCTGTAACTGGAAGCTCTGAGTGTTTTTCAGTTCCATTATCCATGTGATGATGGAACATTGTGTGTCATAGTGACTGGGATCTTTCGTAACATTTTGGATCACAAGACTAGTACAAACTACTAACACATTTTTCTAAAAAAATATCTAGTGAACATGAAAATCATGGCAAATGCATGAGGTACAAGTGCTCCAATCATCCTTGACATCTCAGTTAACTATAGAAAAATAGGTAACACTGGTAACATAGCAGGTTAACTGTCACAATGACAGTGACAATATGGTGCCCATTACTGTTTGTGAACCACCAGTTGTTGCACTGTCTGTTGTAGTTGCTGTTGATGGTGCTACTGCTGCTGCTACTACTGTTGCTGTTACTGCACCCACTTCTACTGCCATTATTGTTGTTGCTGCTGTATTTATTTCTGTAGGATCAGTGGTTGTACTTTCAGCAGAACTGGTCAGATCCATGTTGCTAAGCTGATGAATAAGCTATGTGAATCTTCAACAGGCCTCATCATGAATTTGTTCTATCGTATTGTTACTGACTCTGGTATCCCAGCCTGATGTCTTTGAATGGCTGCCAGAATGCATGGTACTCGATCTTGATTAATAGGTGACACTGTTAAAGTTACAAGCGCTAATATTGCCATGTCGCAGCACTGGCCTCAGTGTGCTGCACTGCTGCCATTTCACCAGTCAATTAATGTTGCCAACAGGACTATAAAGCTTCCAGTGGTCAGCTCCACCTTTAGTGGTATAATCATCCCATCTTCTTATCACTAGTAGTAATGAACCATTGTTCTTGTTTTTGGTTTTGTAATTTATAAATTCCATGTTTAAGCATTTAGGAGTAAGTTCACTCCAACAATGCACCACAAACCTATGATAGAACTTTTAGGGCTGTACCTTTGTCTTCCTGAATGGCTGCCACAATGGCTCCAGCATTGGGTGCTTTTAGTCAGCTTCTACAATTATACCGTTAAACACAAGCCACAGTGCAACATACAAATGCAGATGCTCCATCTCACCTACCCACTGGACCAGGCCTGGCCCATGACCAGCAGAAAGTATAAAATTTCCACATAGATGGGGAACAGAGACAAGCCTTCAATAGGTTGTCCATTACAGCTGCACGAATCACTGTGTACACGCTCTGCCACCCAATCTTATGGCAAGTCATACACTGTTACTCCATGGGTGGCCCACATACTTATCGAAGAACACCAGTCCAGAGCTCAGGGCCTCAACTAACCTCTACTACAGTGTGCCCTTCTGATAGACACTGAGGCAGACACTCACCATGTCATCATCCTGGCAGCGCTGTGGCCTCAGGTTTTACAACTACTCCATCGTGGTCACTGTTGAATGTCATACATGAAAGCTCAATCATGGTGACATGTTTTTTCTGACCAGGTTTAGATGAGGACACGGAAGCTATGGTGTGCAGCTGTACCACTTGCTCATGTCATCAGGCTGCACCTCCATGAGTTTTTGTCTCCAGGATGACCCCCCATCACCCTGGGACCACATTCGTTTGGATTATGTGAGGCCATCTCTGGGCTCTGTGTGGTTAGTAGTCGTGGATGCTTAATCCAGTTACCCATATGTCATCAGTATAGCATCCAGCACAATGAATCAGAATTAACACACTTTTCCAGATTCTAGCCATCGAAAGCCTTCCCAAACCATCATATCAGACAGTAAGCAACAATTCATGGTGACAGCTTCTGTGTCTTCAGTGGTATAAAGCAGCTTCTTAATCTGCCATTCCATCCATCCTTCAATGGCAAAACAGAGTGATGGTGTGGACATATAAGCAGCAAATGCTGAAATCAGTCTAAATCACTACAATCACAACTGCACTCAACATGTCCCTGAGTATGTACAGGACAATTCCCATCCATGACAGTACCCCAGCAGAGCTTCTCCATGAAATACAACCCTGAACTCTTCTCCATTTCCTGTCCCCACACCCCCATCTACCATGCATCTAGCACATCGGGCAGTATCCATCATTCTCAGCAGCATGGGCATGCTCGTATAGGCCAAACAACATGTGGATGCTGGCTACAGTGGTTACCACCCGTGGGCAGTGCACTATGTCTGTTGACACATCAAGAGGTTTGGAATGCCATCAGCTGGCATTCTAATGATGTATTCACAAAAAGTGTCATAAATAAGGAAACATTAAATGCTTTTCAGACACCAGTATCTACAATAAAGCGAATAAAGTGGGAGCCTGAATTGCAGGAAATGGCAGCAACTGATGTATTTAAAGAGTTTTGCCAGATCATCAAAGCCAAATTTGACTATCTATCCACAGAAGACCAAAAAGAAATGTCCTGCAAACATGTCACAACACAGCCACCGTGTGAAAGAAAAAGCATTGTATACTGATGAACTGAAAAAATTAAAGTGCATGATACTGCTATTACATGATCACTATAGAACAGCAACAGATCCCAGTGCAAATAAAGTGCTATACAGCAGATATTTGGAAGCAAAAAGACTTAAAAGATGTAGAAGAAGGCACAAAGAAAAGCAGTGATAGGTTCATCAAAGGAATTCACGACTCGTGCGAGGCAGCCTGGGACGTGATGCTATAATAAATGGCAAAAGATGCACCTTGATGAACTGGAGGGGGAAAAAAACGAAAGAGATATAATAAAGATTGTAATATCTTATAAACTTTCTGATAGTTGGGGTGTATACAGAATGTCTACTAATGTCCACAAGAAAATGATGTACAAAATTGCCAAACCATTAACTATGATAATTAATAAGTGTTTTACTGCTGGTGTATTTTCAGACTTTCTGAAACTTGCATGGACAGTACCAGTGTATAAAAAGGGTGACCCAGCCATAGTGACAGGCTTCATGTGAGTCTAGCTGTCAACTCAAACAAATGACCACCACAAAGTTGGCCACCCATTTTGCTGAGCATGACATTCTCAGTTTAAATGGCTGCTTCACAACCTCTGACATTTGGATAGCCTATTTTGGATTCCTCATATGTTTCACTCTGTTGAAATATTTTTCTACAATGTGAGTTGAAATGGGGTTGATTGGGAACAAAATCAGCTGCAACTAAAGGGGGCATGGATTTTGTATTTACTTGTAAGCTAAAGAGGAAAGTAAAAAAAAGCTACTCTAAGGGCATAAATTAACGATATGAATATCACATATTTCAGTCATTTGCAGCAGTGTTCAATTTAATTGAACAAAAATTAAATCCATATTTCCTTCCTTAGGTTTTACAAACCTTCTGATGTCAGAAGAATTTGAAATATTCAGGCCAGATCACAAAGTCGTTTATCAAGATATGTCTCAACCGTTGAATCACTACTACATTGCATCATCCCATAACACGTAAGTAAGGTCTTATAAAAGTACTAGTAACCTTCTTTCTACTGTCTGAATTGTGTCACTTTCTTTGAGTTAGATTGCTCAAAAATGATGCAATGAAAATAAAACCCATTTAAAATGATCTTACTTAGATGGATAATTTGCCTGGTTAAAAATAAATGCTTTCTTTCAGATATCTCACAGGAGGGCAGCTAAGAGGGGACAGCAGTGTAGAGGGATACATCAGTGCTCTGAAAAAAGATTGTCGCTGTGTCGAATGTAAGTAACACTGAACATCATAAAGAACTTTAGTCCAAATAGCCATTGTATGATGCCATTTCACTGGAAAAGTTTTATGTTTATGACACCTCTGATACCAAGAGAATTGAGACTATGTTTCATAATGTTTTCACAACATTGCATTAAAGCAGGCTAAATGAGAGTTTGGAAGTCTTCAGACTTTTGTGCCTGTTGCAGGTGATGATAAAATCTTCTGACATATTGCTCTTCAAACTTCTTCACTGTTCAGTAGTTCTCTCTCTGTGCTGGGATGTTCTTCAGGATTCCACTGGCTGAACACTTTCAAATGACAGTGTTGCATCCACTTAGAAAAGGCTATTCTCCTGCACTTTTTCTGAGAAGTGGAGTCATTGGACAAACATCTTCTGGCTGCTATTTGTGGACCATCATCATTGGGTACATACTAAAAGAAGATGGAGAGGGTGAATTCAAAATTTTATTGTTGCTGTGCTGCCTCAGTTTTTTCCTGGTACCTATTTATGTCCCCACTCTCCAAGGCTGGGTGTTTACTTCTTTAATAGTGGGTAGCCAGAAAGACAGTAGCCTTTTATCATCACCTCTATTGAAATTGTATTCATTCTTTTTTATTTTGACTACTTCATGAGCTTTCCGTCTAAAAATGTTTCTTGCACAAGGACCCATAAACTAATGTAAACTCCTCCTGAACAGGCCATGAAGGCCCAACAGTACTGACAGGCCGCCATGTCATCCTGAGCCCTTAGGCATCTCTGGATGCGGATATGGAGGGGCATGTGATCAGTACACCACTCTCCCAGCCGTATGTCAGTTTCCGAGACCGGAGCCACTACTTCTCAATCAAGTGTCTCCTCAGTTTGCCTCACAAGGGCTGAGTGTGCCCCGCTTGCCAACAGCACTCGGCGGACTGGATGGTCACCCATCCAAGTGCTAGCCCGGCCTGACAGCGCTTAACTACGGTGATATGATGGGAACCAGTGTTACCACTGTGGCAAGGCCATTGGCCACAAGGACCCATATGTTCTTAAAATTCATAATCTGGTCACGTTTTAATTAGCACTCTGCTACTGTTGATGTTACCATTTGCCCTAAATGTACACTCCTGGAAATGGAAAAAAGAACACATTGACACCGGTGTGTCAGACCCACCATACTTGCTCCAGACACTGCGAGAGGGCTGTACAAGCAATGATCACACGCACGGCACAGCGGACACACCAGGAACCGCGGTGTTGGCCGTCGAATGGTGCTAGCTGCGCAGCGTTTGTGCACCGCCGCCGTCAGTGTCAGCCTGTTTGCCGTGGCATACGGAGCTCCATCGCAGTCTTTAACACTGGTAGCATGCCGCGACAGCGTGGACGTGAACCGTATGTGCAGTTGACGGACTTTGAGCGAGGGCATATAGTGGGCATGCGGGAGGCCGGGTGGACGTACCGCCGAATTGCTCAACACGTGGGGCGTGAGGTCTCCACAGTACATCGATGTTGTCGCCAGTGGTCGGCGGAAGGTGCACGTGCCCGTCGACCTGGGACTGGACCGCAGCGACGCACGGATGCACGCCAAGACCGTAGGATCCTACGCAGTGCCGTAGGGGACCGCACCGCCACTTCCCAGCAAATTAGGGACACTGTTGCTCCTGGGGTATCGGCGAGGACCATTCGCAACCGTCTCCATGAAGCTGGGCTACGGTCCCGCACACCGTTAGGCCATCTTCCGCTCACGCCCCAACATCGTGCAGCCCGCCTCCAGTGGTGTCGCGACAGGCGTGAATGGAGGGATGAATGGAGACGTGTCGTCTTCAGCGATGAGAGTCGCTTCTGCCTTGGTGCCAATGATGGTCGTATGCGTGTTTGGCGCCGTGCAGGTGAGCGCCACAATCAGGACTGCATACGACCGAGGCACACAGGGCCAACACCCGGCATCATGGTGTGGGGAGCGATCTCCTACACTGGCCGTACACCACTGGTGATCGTCGAGGGGACACTGAATAGTGCACGGTACATCCAAACCGTCATCGAACCCATCGTTCTACCATTCCTAGACCGGCAAGGGAACTTGCTGTTCCAACAAGACAATGCATGTCCGCATGTATCCCGTGCCACCCAACGTGCTCTAGAAGGTGTAAGTCAACTACCCTGGCCAGCAAGATCTCCGGATCTGTCCCCCATTGAGCATGTTTGGGACTGGATGAAGTGTCGTCTCACGCGGTCTGCACATCCAGCACGAACGCTGGTCCAACTGAGGCGCCAGGTGGAAATGGCATGGCAAGCCATTCCACAAGACTACATCCAGCATCTCTACGATCGTCTCCATGGGAGAAAAGCAGCCTGCATTGCTGCGAAAGGTGGATATACACTGTACTAGTGCCGACATTGTGCATGCTCTGTTGCCTGTGTCTATGTGCCTGTGGTTCTGTCAGTGTGATCATGTGATGTATCTGACCCCAGGAAAGTGTCAATAAAGTTTCCCCTTCCTGGGACAATGAATTCACGGTGTTCTTATTTCAATTTCCAGGAGTGTATGTGGTATTCGTGTTCTTTAATGCATTCATTTACTGGTGTAAATGCATAGGCTTCAGTGACAGGTGTCAATAGCATTGAAAGCATTCTATGTATATTGCAGTGTCATCTTACACAATATTTAAAATACTAAAATGTACCAATGTTTTGGCCACATCTCCTCAGAGAAAAAACTGACTATCTGGGTTTTGGGTCCACCAATATTTTGCATCCTGAGAGTGTCACAAGGCCACCAATATCATATTTAGTAGATTTTATTAGTCTTAAAATAACATTGATGTGTGTAAGAAGAGGGGGTGGGGATATGTGGATGACTGTGGGTTGCACAGCTTACTGGAAGTTGGTAGCCCATTACAAATCTGCAGTAAACTTCTGGGGGCTGTGTTCACCTGCTGTTAGTAGGGGAAAGGTGACACCAGTTGTGCATATGCAGTCATACTGGGATTGCTAATAGCCAGAACACTGGGAGGCTGTAGCTTTCTTCCCTGTTCATGTTGTTAGGCTGCTTCAGGATTTTGATTGCCCCTCTTACATTTTGTGTGCACAGCCACAGCTGTGTTGCCAGTACTCATGCTTCTCAAAACTCCATGGTGTGCCTGCAACTTTGTTTGTGCATCATTAGTGCCAATATCCTTAGTGGACCATACCAAATCCTAGATCCTGTGGCCACTCCAGAAGGCTGGCTTGATGACTCCTTGGTGAAGCAGCTAGGCTGCTCAGTGACTGATGCCCCTGACATCAGGTAGGTGCACCATCAGGAGCTATGCTTTTATTTCATTTTCTGTATCTGGCATCCTACTGAACTTGTAAACTCTTCTTATTGTTTTATTGTGATATCCATTGACTTAGAAGGTGTTTGGCAGATCCATCAATTCTTGTTTGATATTGTTTTTATCACTGATGCAGTGGCCTCAAATGGTCAATGTGAGTAGAATGAAACATTTCCAAACCTGACGATTATGAGATTTGGTGTGTAGGTACATGTTGGTGTGCATGGTTTTCCTGTAGACCTTGTAACCCAGTTTACCATTTTGTCACTGGCAGTTCTGTAAACCTCCATATCAAGAACAGAACCACGCTGTTACTTTCTCATTCTAATGTGAACTGGATGTTGTTATGTAGGGTGTTAATACACTGATACAAATTTTGTTGCTCTGCTTCTAAATGCACCCAAATGACAAATGTGTCATCCATGTATCACAGCCAACAGCAGCAATTGCTTGGAGTTTAAGAAAGTTTGCATAAAGCTGTTCAACTCTATCAGAGAAAGGGGAATCTCATTGCCACTCCGTCCATTTTTTCATAATATTAATTCATAATATTAATTCTGTCAAATCAGCATTCTAACAGGTCTCACACGTTGAAGCCAAAAAGGTCACACAAGATACAATCAGAACCCTAAAAAGAGTAAAACCACACTAATGTAACATCTCTCAGGAAGAAAGAGCCACCATAGAAGGATGTAGAGGAATGGAGATCATGGTTCTCCAAATGCATAAAGGCAAAGCCACAGTTGTAATGGAAAGGATGCAATATGCATAAAAAATGGTGGAATTGTTGAGTTATCCCATCTACAAGGACCATGGCAGTGATGCAACAGCAAAGATTATTACTGAGATGTGAGCCTTAATCCAAGACTCCAGAATTAATCATGACACAGCCAGGGGACTCATCACCAAATCACAATAACACCAAGAATTTATGAAGTAGCTAAGATCCATTAGGAGAGGTGCCACTCCCTCCCTCTGAGGCTTACTGTTAATTTTGACACATTTACTTACAATCTAGCAAAGTATCTGGCTATAAACCTGCAATTCCTTATGGAACATCCAGAATCATATGTGAAGGATTTGACTCACTTCATTCAACTTATATCAGAGTAGGACGTACAGCAAACTGATATATTTAAGCAGACAATGGAAAAACTGAAATATTTGTTGGCTTTGGCATAATGTCTCTCTTCACCAATATTCCAAGAGAAGAGACAATCAACGTCATTGAGGAATGAATACCACCTTATATCTGTGAGCTGGTGCTGTTTTGTTTGTCACCAACCTATTTCACCTGGCATGGTAGACATTATGAACAAATGGATAGAGTGGCAATGAGATCCCACTCTCTCTGAGACCAGAAAACATCTTTATGCAAGCATCTGTGTAAACTGCCTTAAGCTCCACACAATTCCACGCTTGCTATTGGCTGCAATATGTAGACTAAACATTTGTCATCTTGACTCATGGAGGAGCAGAGCTGCATAAATCCCATCAGCGTGTTAACAGTCTGCATGAGAACATGCAGTTCACACTTGAACAAGAAAGCGATGGAGCGTTTCCTTTCCTGGGTGTGGAGGTTTATGGAGCTCCCACTGGCAAAATGGCAAACTGTGTCACAAGGTCTGCCAGGAACCTGCCCCACATCAACTGGTAGTTACATGCTGAATCCCATCATCATCAGATTCAGAAGTGTGCCATCCTACATGTGCTGACTGCTTGATCTGACTGCATCAGTGACAAAATCAATATCAAACAAGAATTGATGGAGCTGTGTGATGCCTTCTGATCCAGTGGATATGACAACAAAGCAAAATGAAGAGCTAATAAGTTCAATAGGATGTCAGATATAGAAGATGAAAGAGCAGCTCCTAGTGGTGTTCTTATTTTACATCAAGTGTCTCATTCATCGAGTAGCCTGGGTGCATAACCAAGGAGACATAAAAACAGCCTTCTGAGGTGGCCAAAGGTTCCAGTGTTTAGTAGAGTCTACTAAGAACACAGTAAAAGAGACACAGTGTGAGTGTGGTACTGCCTACATGGGGGAAACCAGAAGGCCTGTTAGCAAATGCATAGCAGGGGGCAAAACAGTGGATCAGCACTAGCAATGAACCATCAAGACTGTGGGCAGACTGTCAAGTTTCAAGACACACAAGTACTGGGAAGACAGCCATGAATGTGCACACAAAAAAGAAGAGGGGCAATAGAAACCCTGAAGCAGCCTGACACACCACCAGGGAAGACAGCTACAGGCTCCCATCATCCTAGCTGCTAGTAATACCAGTATGATGGGCCAGTTGTGATTGCAGACCAGCAAGTTTACTGAAGACAGCCACAACCAGCTTAACAAACTGCATATGCACAACTGGTGTTGTATTTCTACTACCAACAGCAGGAAAACGCAGCCCCCAGAAATTTATTGCAGTTTTGTAGTGGGCTACCAATCGCCAGCAGTCACGCAGCTCACAAATAGTTAGCCATACATCTTCTCCCTTTCTCTTTATACTGTCCAATATTATTTTAGGGCCAATACAGTCTACTAAATGTGACATCGATGGTCTATTGAAAGTAATTATACTGATGTACTTACACCTGGACTAATCAAGCTTTCCTCTGAGGAAGGCCACTACAACTTGGCCAAAAAAAACTGGTACATTGTAATACTTAAAGTGTTTTTTAAGGCAATATGGCAGTGTATCGAGATGCTTTTAGTGTCCTTGCTGTTTTACCAATACAGGGTGTTACAAAAAGGTACAGCCAAACTTTCAGGAAACATTCCTCACACACAAAGAAAGAAAATATGTTATGTGGACATGTGTCCAGAAATGCTTACTTTCCATGTTAGAGCTCATTTTATTACTTCTCTTCAAATCACATTAATCATGGAATGGAAACACACAGCAACAGAACATACCAGCGTGACTTCAAACACTTTGTTACAGGAAATGTTCAAAATGTCCTCCATTAGCGAGGATACATGAATCCACCCTCCGTCGCATGGAATCCCTGATGCGCTGATGCAGCCCTGGAGAATGACGTATTGTATCACAGCCATCCACAATACGAGCATGAGGAGTCTCTAAATTTGGTACCGGGTTTGCGTAGACAAGAACTTCCAAATGCCCCCATAAATGAAAGTCAAGAGGGTTGAGGTCAGGAGAGCATGGAGGCCATGGAATTGGTCCACCTCTACCAATCCATTGGTCACCAAATCTGTTGTTGAGAAGTGTACGAACACTTTGACTGAAATGTGCAGGAGCTCCATTGTGCATGAACCACATGTTGTGTCGTACTTGTAAAGGCACATATCCTAGCAGCACAGGTAGAGTATCCCGTATGAAATCATGATAACGTGCTCTATTGAGCGTAGGTGGAAGAACATGGGGCCCAATCAAGACATCACCTACAATGCCTGCCCAAACGTTCACAGAAAATCTGTGTTGATGACGTGATTGCACAATTGCATGCGGATTCTCATCAGCTCACACATGTTGATTGTGAAAATTTACAATTTGATCACATTGGAATGAAGCCTCATCCATAAAGAGAACATTTGCACTGAAATGAGGATTGACACATTGTTGGATGAACCATTCGCAGAAGTGTACCCGTGGAGGCCAATCAGCTGCTGATAGTGCCTGCACATGCTGTACATGGTATGGAAACAACTGGTTCTCCCGTAGCACTCTCCATACAGTGACGTGGTCAACGTTACCTTGTACAGCAGCAACTTCTCTGATGCTGACATTAAGGTTATCGTCAACTGCACGAAGAATTACCTCATCCATTGCAGGTGTCCTTGTCATTCTAGGTCTTCCACAGTCGCGAGTCATAGGCTGGAACGTTCCGTGCTCCCTAAGATGCCGATCAATTGCTTCGAACATCTTCCTGTCGGGACACCTTCGTTCTGGAAATCTGTCTCGATACAAACATACCGCACCATGGCTATTGCCCCGTGCTAATCCATACATCAAATGGGCATCTGCCAAATCCGCATTTGTAAACATTGCACTGACTGCAAAACCACGTTTGTGATGAACACTAACCTGTTGATGCTACGTACTGATGTGCTTGATGCTAGTACTGTAGAGCAATGAGTTGCATGTCAACACAAGCACTGAAGTCAACATTACCTTCCTTCAATTGGGCCAACTGGCGGTGAATCGAGGAAGTACAGTACATACTGACGAAACTAAAATGACCTCTAATATGGAAATTAAGAGTTTCCGGACACATGTAAACATAACATCTTTTCTTTATTTGTGTGTGAGGAATGTTTCCTGAAAGTTTGGCCATACCTTTTTGTAACATCCTGTATATAGCTTGCCACAAATGCATGTCATTTCATGTACTCCCACATTGTGGAGGCAGTCAGACATGTTCATTCTAGGTCAGAGGAAGCCCTTTGTCTTGTGTAGTTACGTATATAGTGTTACTATGTAACTTAAACCATTTTTCCAAAGGGTTCTGACTATGGAGTTGGCCACTCTAGACACAATAGCCTTATTTATGGAAGTTCATCATAATTATTGAGCGTTATTGTTCCCCTGAGGAAATGTTTATCACAAGCTCTTACTATCACTGATGTGGAATTTGTGCAAGGACAGAATCTTCAGAGCAGTTTGCACTTTGGCTGGGTGGTGGTATAAAGGAGAGTCTAGATACCTGTTTGTGCTTTTAGTTTTCCTATGACCTTTGTGCCCTAGAACATTTTCAGGCCTTCTGTAGATGCACACATCTAAAACCACTCTCCTCCTCCATGGTGACACTGATTTTTGAATGAATGTTGTTCAGAAAAATCAAGAAATTTATGTAGCTCTTTCCTGTTGTGTGGCCATACAACAAGCATGTCATGCACATAGCATGGTTTTAGTTCTGCATTAATGTTAAGCATGCTCATCAAAATCGTCCATGAAAATGGTAGTGGCTACAGGCCAGGAGATCCCATAGCAACCCCATTACATTCATCATAAATTTCCTCCCTATGCTGGTCAGTATTCGGTGACATGACAGAAACACTCATTTGATGCAAAAAATTTCACTTGGATCTATTTCAAATGGTTTCCAAGATAGAACACATTTCATGTACATTTGTTTTTGTTCTGGTGGCAGGCATGTATATGTCTTAGCCACGCAACCTCTTAGACATTTTGTTCTAGCCCAACCTAACTCACTACATTTGACCTCTTTGCTCAGGATGTCTTTCTGCCATTAAACTAGCCCATTGAATGTGTAGTTGTCCATGATGTGAGTGGAGTAGTACGAGGGATTGCGAGTGTATCAGAGAGAAGTATCAGTTAACTTTGTTTGTACATGTGATGGCTAAAGTGTCACACATCTACACCAATGAAGAATATGCAGGTGTATTCTTGTGGCTTTTGCAATGGTAGAGCTTCTGATGCTGCCAAAAAATACCACTGATGCATTCTAACATGCTGAATTCCTGATCGTAGAGTGTTTACTAGAGGCTTCAGCACATTACATGAAACAGGTATTCTTCCAAGTACCCACCTATTTCTGAATGCATTGTTCAACAATTGGTGCATGAACAGCAACACATTGTTGAAATGGTACAGCATAGTTCTGTTAGCAGCACACAGTGATTGTGGTCATGATAGTACAATCAAATGGCCAACAAGATTGAAAGATCTTATGCCATTACATTTTTGTTTATGGAGTTGGATAAAGTTTGACGTGTACAAATGAAAGGTGAATATGTGAGAGGAACTGCTTGATCACATCATGGACACTGTTGCTCTCAATAGGGAATATGCAGAGGCACTCAGATAAATAACTCAGCATGTTCTCTGATAAGCACACAAATACGCTGAAGTCAACAGTGGGATATTCGGATTTCTATTGTGAACTGTACAACAGCTGTAATGTAATGTGTACAATAATGCTTAGAGGTAAATGTGTTAAAAATGTATTTTTCAGTTGATACTTTGTAAAATGCATGTTGTAATGTTTACTAACTGTTGTACATGTATAAACCTTACAATGTATTGAATATACAGAAAATATATGATGGTGTACATTAAATGTGTTCTGTCTTGGAAACCAATGAGAATAGAGCTTATATCCATATTAAGTTATTTGTTTCAAATGATAATGCCTGTCATATCCCAGAATATTGACCATTTCCCCTGGGACAACCTGTACTTAAAATACCTTGACTGCAAGTGTAATTCAACCAAGTCACATATTTCTGGAGCAATTTCACCCCAATGATCTGCATCACATCTGCTACTGGGATGTTAGTAAATAAAGATTTGATATTAAAGTTCACCTGCACATCTGTTGTGGATACTGTTACTGTATGTAATATTTCCAAAAAAATTGGAATCTTTTGCAAAAGAGGTAATTTTTCTGACAAGATGCTTCAGTTTTCCTGATAAATGTCTAGCTAAATGTTCACTGGGGATTTAATCCTTTTCACTATTGATCTCAGTGGACATCCTTCTTTATCAACCTTTGATAGATAATACACTACTGGTCATTAAAATTGCTACACCAAGAAGAAATGCAGATTATAAACGGCTATTCATTGGACAAATATATTATACTAGAACTGACATGTGATTACATTTTCACGCAATTTGGGTGCATAGATTCTGAGAAATCAGAACCCAGAACAACCACCTCTGGTCATAATAACGGCCTTGATACACCTGGGCATTGAGTCAAACAGAGCTTGGATGGCGTGTACATGCACAGCTGCCCATACAGCTTCGACACGATACCACAGTTCATCAAGAGCAGTGACTGGCGTATTGTGAAGAGTCAGGTGCTTGGCCACCATTGACCAGACGTTTTCTATTGGTGAGAGATCTGGAGAATGTGCTGGCCAGGGCAGCAGTCGAACATTTTCTGTATCTAGAAGGCCGGAACAGGACCTGCAACATGTGGTTGTGCATTGTCCTGCTGAAACGTAGGGTTTCGCAGGGATCAAATGAAGGGTAGAGCCACAGGTCGTAACACATCTGATATGTAATGTCCACTGTTCAAAGTGCCGTCAATGCAAACAAGAGGTGACCGAGACGTGTAACCAATGGCACCACATACCATCACGCCAGTATGGCAATGACGATTACATGCTTCCAATGTGAGTTCACCGCAATGTCGCCAAACACAGATGCAACCATCATAATGATGTAAACAGAACCTGGATTCATCTGAAAAAATGACGTTTTGCCATTCGTGAACCCAGGTTTGTCGTTGAGTACACCGTTGCAGTGATGCAGCGTCAAGGGTAACTGCAGCCATGATCTCCGAGCTGATAGTCCATGCTGCTACAAACGTCATCAAACTGTTCGTGCAGATGGTTGTTGTCTTGCAAACATCCCTATCTGTTGACTCAGGGATCGAGACGTGGCTGCACGATCCATTGCAGCCATGCGGATAAGATGCCTGTCATCTTCATTGCTAGTGATATGAGGCCATTGGGATCCAGCACGGCATTCTGTATTACCTTCCTGAACCCACCAATTCCATATTCTGCTAACAGTCATTGGATCTTGACCAACGTGAGCAGCAACGTTGCGATATGATAATCTGCAATCACGATAGGCTACAATCCGACCTTTATCAAAGTTGGAAACGTGATGGTATGCATTTCTCCTCCTTACACGAGGCATCACAACAACGTTTCACCAGGCAGTGCCAGTCAGCTGCTGTTTGTGTATGAGAAATCAGTTAGAAACTTTCCTCATGTTATCACGTTGTAGGTGTCACCACCGGCGCCAACCTTGTGTGAATGCTCTGAAAAGCTAATCATTTCCATATCACAGCATCTTCTTCCTGTTGGTTAAATTTCACGTCTGTAGCATGTCAACTTCATGGTGTAGCAATTTTAATGGCCAGTAGTGTACATTCTGGGTGAGACAAGTGAACATAGTGTCAAACTCTCAGACGTAGAGCTGCCCATTTATAGTCTGATAACAGATTTGTCGGTTTTCTTATGATCTTGTTTGTCAGATCACATTTGGGCTTAAGGTACACTGGCTGCACCAACTGTTGTTTCATCTTCTTGTGGTATTCAACTGTATCTAAAACAACAGTTGCATTCTCCTTCATCCACTTTGGTGACACGATTAATTCATTTCTCTTGAGTTCATTAAGTACTTTCCCTTGCTCCACTAATACTCTGACGAGAAAAAATTGCAGCACCAAAAAATAATTTATGTAGGGTAACGAAATTTTGGGAATACATTTGTCAAGGTACCATATTTAAGAGATTAACATAGCAAGGTCACAGGTTAATATATGCGGGAGCTAAGCTGTTGCAAATGTGAAATGCTGGTACTTTAATAACAAATATAACCACCAGAATGTTCAATACATGCAAGCAAACATGGATCCGTTGTGTTGTACGGGTGCCTGATGTCAATGACGCTGGAGTTGTCATCCAATGCTGTCCCATATGTACTCAATTAGAGACAGATCTGGTGATCAAGCAACATGGGTTACAACAGTAGTATGTGGGTGAGCATTATCCTGTTGCTAAACATCCCTTGGAATGCTGTTCATGAAGGCAGCACAACAGGTCCAATCACCAGATTGAATCACAGATTTGCAGTCAGAGTGCAGGCGATAGCCACGAGAGTGCTCCTGCTGTCATACGGAATCACACTTCAGACCATAACTTCAGGTGTAGGTCCAGTGTGTCTAGCCACAAGCAGGTTGGTTGCAAGTGCTCTCCTGGCCTCCTCCTAACCAATGCATGGCCATCACTGGGACTGAGGTGGAACCAGCTTTCATCAGGAAACACAACACTCCTCTACCCTGCCCTCCAATGATCACTCATTTGACACCATTGATGTCACAAATGGCAGTGCTCTGAAGTCAGTGGAATGCATGCTACAGGGCATCTGGTTTGGAGCTGTCTATGAAGTAATTAATTTGTAGTATCTCTGTGGTACCAATTGCTACTCTAATTGCTGGTGCAGATGCAGTATGATGAGCCAGAACCATACGCTGAACACAATGGTCTTCCCTCTTGATAGTGCCACAAGGCCGTCTAGAGTCCAGTCTTCTACCAGCCATACATTCTCGTGACCATAGCTGTCAGCAACCACATACAGTGGCTACATTGCTGCCAAGTCTTTCTGCAGTATCGCAGAAGGAACATCCAGCTTCTCGTTGGCCTGTTACACAACCTCATTCAAACTCAGTGAGGTGTCTTTGCCACCTTAAAGGCATTCTTGACTAACATGAACTCACCATGTCCATTCTCAAAGGTAACTATTGCTTACTACCATTACAGCATATATTTAAAGCAAACCTGATTTGCATCCTCATAGTGGCACTACTAGAAACACGCCTACCAACTTTTGTTTATGTCACACAACTCTTTCTTGGTGTTTGTCATACAACTCTTTCTTAGTGTTGCAATTCTTTTTCCATCAGACAGCCTCTGCCTGATTTTTTGGAAGATAAACCAATTATGCTATTATGGTACTGATAGTGTCTTCTGTTGTTATTCTCTGAGTTGTATCGTAATTCTGTCAGAGATGGCAAAGCGCCTGGAAGAGCAGTTACATGGAATGGATAGTTCCTTGAAAAGAGACTATAAAATGTACATAAACAAAAGTAAAAGAAAGGTAATGGAATGTAGTTGAATTAAATGAAGTGATGCTGCAGGGATGAAATTAGGAAATAAGACACTAAAAGTAGTAGAGATGTTCAGCTATTTGGGAAGCAAAATAAATGACGATGGCTGAAGTAAAGAGCATATAAAATGCAGACTGGCAATAGCAAGGAAAACATATCAAGAGGAATTTGATAGCATGCAATATAAGTTTAAGTGTTATGAAGTATTTTCTGAAGGTCGTTTTCTGGAGTGCACAAGTGAAACATGAGCAATAAGCAGTAAAGACGAGAATAGAAGCTTCGGAAATGTGGTACTATAAAAGAATGCTGAAAATAAGATAAGTAGATTGAATAACTAATGATGAGGTGCTGAATTGAATTGGTTACAAAAGAAATGTATGGCACATCTCCACAAAAAGATGGGGGGTGGGGGGAATCAGCTGATAGAACACATACTGATGCATCAATGAATAGTCAATTAGGACCTGTTCTCAGTCCTGCTGTAGCTTCTTCACAGAGGTTTACTACCATATGTTTTGGGTCAAAAATTGTGTTTTTCCTGTGCACTTTAGTTGCTAATTTTTTTATGAATCTTTCTGCTTCAGAGTGTTGATACCTGATACCATTGCAGTTTGATTAAACTTCATCCTGTTCACTGTATCCCAGTCATAATGTGAGAGAGATTTTGTCAGTGAAAAACGCAACTTAATTACGACAGGCCTGATGTAATTTAAGACACTGCATATTTGTCGAATTATTTCACAGAGATGTGCTGCTAATCCTTTTGTTAATCTTATATCTTTCATTGTTTGCATATGGCATCCAATTCATACAAATTTAGGAATAACGCCATGGTCACAACCCCAAGAAAAGAAAGCCAGATCACAAAGTAATATACCTCTTTTCTTGTACAGATTCTCCTGTCGTCTGTGGGATGTACAAACCAATAGAAACATTTCATATAAGTCTGCAGGTGTCTGTGGTCATTGTCATTGATGATAAAATCATTAAGCCCTGTCATATTCCCCTTCAAACTTTGCTATTTGACATTTCAGTCCCTCTGCTGGGATCTTCTTCAGGACTTCACTAGTGTACCTGGATGGCTTAACACTGTTGATAGATAGTGTCATGTTCACTTATAAAAGGCTAGTTTCCTGTGCTTCTTCAGAAAAGTTGAGGTAGTTGGTAACTGTCTTTCAGTTGCTACTAGCAGCCTGTTGTCATTGGGTAAATACTAAAAGCAGATACTGGCAGAAAGGTAAAATCCAAAATATTATTGTTGTTGTGCTACCTCAGCTGTTTGCTGTTAACTATCTATGTTCCTCATTTGCTGTGGCTGGATGTTTACTTCCATGATGGTTGGTAGCCATGAAGAAGGAAGCCTTTTGCCATCATTTCTATTGAAATTGCACTCATTCTTCATTCTATTAAGTACTTCATGGAGTTTCCATCCGTAAATATTACTTTCTTTGGCCAGCACATGTATGTTCTTAAAATTTACAACCTAGTAACATTCTTCTTGCTGCTCTGCTATCACTGACAGGGTTGGCTTGTTGGCGAAGTAGTTGTTTGATCCTAAAAATGAAAAAAAAAAGGTTTGTCATATAATTTACAGCTAAAATTACATGTCTTTCAATTTTTATGAAATGCTGCACAAAGAATGCAGAGAATTATTAGACCAAGATTATTAGCTTGTTCAAATACTATGTTATTGAAACTTCTAGCAGGTTACTAAATGTAATGGCCAGCTGTGGGGTTGCCCAGTTTTGTGAGGAAAGTATTACGCATATAGAGTCTGTTCAGTAGTCAGAGTACAATGACATATTATACTAGCCCTTTGAAATTATGCGCTTGTTTGCACTGGCTATTCTGCTTGAATACATAGAACTCTGCTGAGCAGTAAGCATGCACATAATAAATAAATTGTTGCTGTTGTTGTTGTGCTCTTTAGTCTGAAGACTGGTTTGATGGAGCCTTCCATGCAAGTCTGTCATGTGCAAACCTCTTCATCTCTGAATGACTATTGCAACCTACATCCATTTGAACCTGCTTACTCTATTCGTGCTTAGGTCTCCTCTATGATTTTCACCACCCACACTTATCTGCATTACGAACTGACTATTCTTTGATGCCTCAGTATGTGTTCTATCAGCTGATCCCCCACTTTTTAGTGAAGATGTGCCATACACTTCTTTTGTCCCCAACTCAATTCAGCACCTCTTCATTAGTTATTCAATCTCCTTATCTCATTTCCAGCATTCTACTATAGTACCACATCTCAGAAGCTGCTATTCTCTTCTCGTCTGTACTGCTTATCACTCATGTTTCACTTGTGCACTCCAGAAAAATATCTTCAGAAAATACTTCATAACACTTAAACTTATATTGCATGTTATCAAATTCTTCTTGATATGTTTTCCTTGCTCTTACCACTTTACATTTTATATCGTCCCTACTTCAGCCATCATCATTTATTTTGCTTCCCAAATAGCTAAACATCTCTACTACTTTTAATGTCTTATTTCCTAATCTAATCTCTTCAGCATCACTTCCTTTAATTCAACTACATTCCATTACCTTTGTTTTACTTTTGTTGATATTCATCTTATAATCTCTTTTTAAGACACTATCCATTCCATGTAACTGCTCTTCCAGGTGCTTTGCCATCTCTGACAGAATACAATGTTATGGGTAAACCTCAAAGTTTTTGTTTCTTCTCCAACTTTAATTCCCTTTAAATATTTCTCCTTGGTTCCTTTACTGCTTGTTCAATGTACAGGCTGAATAACATCAGGGATAGGCTAAAACCCTGTCTGATTCCCTTCTCAACTACAGCTCCCCTTTCATACCCTTTAACTCTTATAATTGCAGTCTGGTTTCTATTTAAGTTGTAAATAATTCTTGCTTCTTGTATTTCATTGTACTACCTTCAAAATTTCAAAGAGTGCAGTCCAGTGCTTCTTTTCTTCCTGAGGCCTGAGAGTATTCCCCCTATATCATACATCTCACACAGTTATGTAGAGGTTTTGTCATGGCTTGCTCTCCCAAGGATCTCAATAACTCTGAAGGAATGTCATCTACTCCAGGTTTCCACTTAAATCTTTCAGTGCTCCAGCAAATTCTTCTCACTGTATCATATCCCTCATCTCAGCTGCATCTACTTCCTCTTTTCTTTCTAAAAGATTGCCCTCAAGTTTGTTTGCCTTATAGGGACTCTCTTTATATTCATTCCACCTTTCAGATATCTCTTCTATTGCTTACTACTATCTTTCCATTTGTGTTCTTGATATTCATACAGTTGCTTTTGTTTTTTCCTTTTCTTACTATTGAATTCCAGTCACTCATCATAATTAAATTTTCACCTCCCTTAACTGTCTGAATAAATTCCCTTATATCATTACACATTCTTTCAATCTCTTCTACATATTCAGAGCTAAGTGGCACATAAACTTGCACTACTGTGGTGGGTGTTGTCTTTGTGTCTATTTTGCCAACAATAATTTGTTCATTGTGCTGTTTATAGTAGCATACCTGCATTCCTATTTTCTCATTCATTATTAGGCTTACTCCTCAGTGACACCTATTTGATTTTGTATTAATAAACCCGTACTGACCTGACCAGAAGTACTGTTCTTCCTGCCACAACATTTCACTAATTCCCACTATATCTGACTTTAACCCATCTGTTTCTCTTTTTAAATTCTCTAACATACCTATCTGATTAAGGATTTAACATTCCACACTCAAACCTGTAGAATGCCAATTTTTTTTATTGATGATGACATCTGCCTGTGTAGTCCATTCATCAATCATATGCAGGTCTTCCTTCACTTTGCTACAATCTTCCGGCATTGCTACCTTCTCATAGACAACCACATCATCTGGAAACATCCTCATACAGCTTTTGACATTAACCACTAGATAATTTATATACAGGGTGTATCAAAAAGAATCATCCAATTTGGCACATCTATATTTCTGAAACTAATAAACATATTCAGTGAATTTTGTGTTTTGATGAACATGAAACTCAATGCTCTCACCTTGAGATGCTCAGTATGTCAATTCAGTATTCAAATTGAGCCCACACAGCAGCGAGCATGTCTTGAGTTACAGCTTCCTCAGCTGCTGTTATGCAATGTCTCTGTTCATTCATTGTTGCTGGTAATGGAGGCACAAAACAGAGTCTTTTACAAACTCCCACAAGAAATAATCACATACAGTCAGATATAGTGACTTTGGAGGCTAGTAATGCAAGGTGGAATTATTTGGTACACTGTGACCGATCCATCATTGAGTAATCTTTTGGTTTAAAAATTCCCACACTTCCAGATGCCAGTGTGGTTGTGCCCCATCCTGTTGGTAAATGAAGTCATTTGAATCAGCCTCCAATTGTGGGATAAGAAAGTTCTCAAGCATATTGAGATATGTGCTTCCTTGGCAAACAAAAATGGACCATACACCTTTTCCCATGAAACTCCACAAAACACATTAAATTTTGGAGAGTCTCTCTCATGTTGTACAACTTCATATGGTTGTTCTGTACCCCATATTCTCACATTATGATCAGTCACCTTTCCATTTAAATGGAATATTGCATTGTCACTAAACACTAAGCATGGAAGAAAACTGTCATCCTCCATCTCGCCAAGAGCGAAACTACAGAACTCCACATGTTGCTGTTTGTCACCTTCACAATGAGTTCGCAGAAGCTGAATTTTGTAAGTTTCATGTGTAAACGTTGATGTAACACATTCCAGGTGGACATTGGGGGCATACTGAGCTGTTGAGCTGCAATGGAGAATGGTTTCTGCGGACTCCTTGTGGAACTATGGTGGATGCATTCGACATCTGTGTCAGACACTTGGGACAGCCTGGCAATTTGCCTTTACACAAACAACCTGTTTCTAGGAATTGTTCATGCCATCATCTAATGCTCTGTGCTGTAGGAGGATCCACATCATACCTAGTACACGCTGAATAGTTATTACTGACTCACACTGTGCAAAACGTAGAACACAAAATGCTTTCTGTTGTCCTGACACCATTTTTACTAGAACTGAAGGGCATGCACACAACTGCAACTTAGCAGGAACCATGTAAAACCTGAGAATTTGCTCTTTGCTTATACATTCACATATCTCAAATAACGTAATAGTTATGATTTTTTTAAATCGGATGTTTCTTTTTGATACACCCCATATATTGTAAACAACAATGGTCCTATCACACTTTCTTAAGGTGTTCCTGATATTACCTTTCACCTTCCAGTTTTGTTCCATTAAGAGTGACATGTTGTTCTCTATCTGCAAAAAAGTCCTGGATCCAGTCACAAATCTGGTTCTGGTACTCAGTAAGCTCATATTCACTGCTCTATTCATTGCATGTTTCAGTCACACAATACATTAGGCCCCAATCCTGAATATCAGCTTGTCTTGTGATCCATCTAATTCTGCCCACTGAAAGTTCCCTTCACATTTATGCCACTCTTCACACTTTAGCAGAGTTTACTGGACTATGTAACCTCATGTGCACTGTTTTCTAGTTACCTCCCTCAGTCCTGTAACTCTGTCAACTATTTGTTACTTGTATACCAATGCACAACCTGTTACTACCTATCCAGAACCTGGGAGAGCTGTTTTTTAAATCATGTTACTGTTCTTTTGTTCTATGACCCTCCTCTGAAACCCTCCCCCCACATAACTCCCTCTCCCAAGCCAGTTCTCACTATCACTTGTAACTTTTACTGTGTCCAGGACCATTGTTTGTTCTCCCGAGAATTTTCTGTTATTGCATTAATACAACTATAATTTATGATGAAAATTTTTCTCTTGATGCAATAAACAAGAAGTTAGTAATAATGTTTGAATGTTATTATGTTGTATGTGGGTAAGTTTTTCTTTTGCACTTGAAGCCAAAACTTTGTACAGACTACTTTTCCTTTCTCAGTTCATTATAAAAGGTGTTATTGTCATCTAAAAATGATGTTTTCAACTTTTAACACATCATCTATGCTGTTTATTTTTAACTGCTTTGTCATCTGACCACTCACTATTATTGGCTGATTGATTTTTTTATTGGTTCAGTTTTATCATACAGAACAGTTTGTTAATTTCTTGTTTTGTGGATTATTTGTACAATTAATCATGATAATGTGGAATGAGTCATTTTACATTCACAGTACTCATTCTATGTGAAAATGGTTTTCTTATTGTCTACTTTTTTTAGTACTGTTGTGAGTTAATAATTGCTACCCAACACCTTTTACACACTACAAAATCAGAAATTTTCCTATGGAATAGGAGGAGTTGTTAAGGAGAAGCTATTTGTTTTCAGATTTAACTTTTCTGTCTCTCAAACATTTTATATCATTGAGTAAGTGGTCAAAGCTTTTGGAAGCAGCATTGTGCACCCTTTTGGTGTTAAAGACCATCTTAATGTGAAGTAATGAATCTCATTTTTTTCCTGTAGTATTGCGATTATGTACATCATTGTTCCTCTTGAACTGCAGTGGATTATTTACAACAAACTTCATGAGGCAATAAATATACTGTGAAGCAGTAGTCAAAATGCCTAACTCCTTAAACAGATGTCTACAAGAGACCATGACTGAGCATCATATATTATTCTTACAGTACATTTTTGAACCATGAAGACTTTCTTTCTTGAAGTTGAGTTACCCCAGAACATTATTCCATGTGGCATTATTCAGTGAAAATATTCAAAATATTTCAACTTACTGATTTGTCACATGTCAAGATTTGAAATGATTCTAAGTGCAAATGTGGCTGAAATAAGTTGTTTTAGGAGTTTAAAAATTAGCTTTTTTCAGTTTAAATTCTCATCAGTGACGACACCTAAAAATTTTGGCATTTTCACCCTGGATATTATTTCCTCAATGTGTTACACTTGTCACTGATGCAGTACCTCTAGATGTGATGATCTAAATATCTTTTGTGGTTTTAGGGATTGAGAGTGAGATCATTTGCAGAAAACCTATCAATTATACTTTTAAGAACATTATTTATCATTTCTTCTGTTGCTTATATGTGTTTGAATTGATTACAATACTAGTGTCATCTGTAAAAAGGACAAATCCTGGTTGTTGTAAGTTAGACAGTAGGTCATTTGTATATATGAGAAACAATAGTTGACCAAAGACTGAGCCTTGTGTAAACCGATAAGTGTTTGGCCCTAGTCAGAAGAATCTCCCCTACTTATGTTGGTTAATTATTAAGTAAAACTTTCTACATTCTTTCAATTAGATATGAGATTATCCATTGGACTGTTGTACCATTAATTCCATTAAACCTCAGTGTAGCCCGGAGAGTATTGCGATTCACACAGTCAAATGCCTTAGATAGGTCACAGAAAATACCAACTGGTGCTATTTTGTTATTTAGTCCTTTTAAAATTTGGTGAGTGTATGTGTAAATGGCCTTCTCAGTTGAGTAACTTTTCTCAGATCCAAACTGTGGTTTACAGAGGATATAATTGTTGCTTAGTTGGTACACTATTATACAAAACATGACGTCAAAATTTTGGAAAATAATGTTAGTATTGAAATGGGTTTGTAGTTACTAACATCTCTCCTATCACCTTTCATATGGAGGGATTTAACAGTAGCATGTATCAACATCTCTGGAAAAATGCTCTGACTTAGTGATGCATTACATATTCCAGAAAAGGTAGTTCTTATTATAATGGAACAAGCCTTTAGTACTCTATTGGAAACCCTATCAAATCTAGATAAACTTTTATTTTTGAGAGAATATATAATTTTCTGAATTTCAGAAGGAGAAGTTTAAGTAACATTCATTTTTACATATTCAGAAATTCTTTCACACAATAGAAACAGTTCTTTATTAGAAATGCCTCTGCTTTCATTTTAAAGATTGGATATGTATGGTAGCAATTTTGATTTCCTCTGGTATCTTACAGTGTAGTACAACAGCAATGTTTATTATGCTCCTCTCATAGGAGTTTCTTCTGGAATTTTTCTAGATTTTTTGAAAATAAACTTAACTGTGACACAGGTCAGTGATATGATATTACATCAGAAGAACATTTTTTTTTTTGGAGTGGAAATATTTTTGCTATGTTATAATTTCATCAGTATGCATTTCACACAGAGAGACATCCAAGATCACTAACATACTGGTACAGGATAAACATGGAACTAGTCCTTTACAGTTTACTTGAAAGGAATCTTCAGTTATTGGAGTGAAGTATTCACTGATTTTTTTCATAGCTGATGATTTTGGGCATGTGACTTCTGACTCCTCTAATGACAATAGAGATGGGCAAACTTGTTCATCCTTGGGAACTAGTTCGCTGCTGATCGTTCTTTTTTGGGAACCATTCATTTTTACTCGTTCACTGTTCATTTGTGCTTGGTATATGGTTCTTATGAAAAACTGAAAACTAGTAGTGTAGGTGACTGAAGGATGGAGGGCACCAAGAAGGGGCACTTGCCTCCCCCCTGGAGTATAGAGTTTTTATTCATTACAGAATTGATTCAGAAGGATGTAGGTTGCAGTAGGTACTGGGAGATGAAAAAGCTTGCACAGGATAGAGTAGCATGGAGAGCTGCATCAAACCAGTCTCAGGACTGAAGACCACAACAACAACAACAACAGAATTCTTACACACTTTTACAAGTAATTTCTGTGATTCTGCAGAACCTCTCGTTTAGCCAACTGTAGCCTTGTGTGGATGATCGCAGGGAAATAATATAGGGTGGCGCATGGGAAACCGGCCCCGAGTACAGACTGCTCGCCAGTTACGGACGGTGTGTTGCCCGTTACGAGCAGATACAACAAACAGACAAACATGTAATAATTAGACAGTGAAGAAATAACAAGCTAATGCAAGCAACAATGGCGAAACATTCGATGACGATGTGTAGAGAGCTGGAGAAGAGAAAATGAAAATCTCATGCGACGCGCGTGGGCTATACCAAATGTAGTCTTGTAAACCTGTCGCGGGCTGTTTCCCAACTTAATATACCACAAATTCTTCGTTTCGACTTCCACTACATAGCTATGCTACGTTGTAAACAATAATCATTTACACCCTATATATACTTCACGATGTCTCTGAGTTCATAGGCGAAGTAGAGACTTTATGGAAGCATAAAATAAAATGTGGTTTCCTCATACTTGCATCACACACTTAGTAAAAATTAGGTTTTTATGTTGCAGTATTAACGTTAATGCAGCAATAATAATAATAATTAAGTTCGCAATAATAAAGGTTTTGGTTTGAAAGCTCCTTCTGAACAAATGTTTTTGAGATAATAAATAAATACGATTTTATGGCAATCTATGTCTTTTCAATTGGAGAGGCACCGCTTTTCCTACTGAGCCAAAATGATCCATAACCCACTTTTTTTTTTTTTCAAAGAAACCAAACTAGCATGTAATGCAAATTGGAAACAACCAAATTTAAAAATAATTAGAGCCTTCCTGCATGTAATGTTTTGTATATGAAAGATACACAAAAATCATTTTATATGAATTTTCTTACACTAAAAATTAAGCATATTATTGAAAGTTAATTGCTAACTCAAGTTGATGAAACCAAAAAACATATGAATAACAAAAAAAACTTGCCTTGTTATAAGTATGTCTTCTGCTGTTCATCGATATAATGAAGTGAGCTGATATGCCCTTTTGTTACCTGAAAAGACGTACCTATTACATACAACATAATTTTTATGTTATTTACTTAACTATAAAATACTTTTTGATTACCGGTTGTGGACGCTGAATAGCCAGAACCAAATGAAAGAACAGTTTGGAACACACGTAAAATAGGCGAGTGCAGTGAACGAAATGAACAATTGGATACTGAACTAACTAGGAGCAGTCGGCAGTGGAACTGAGACAGCTGGAACGAGAACTGCCCAAGTGACTGCCGCGACCGAAGTGAACTAGTGAACTATGAACCGATCATTCCTCGTTCCCGGGAACTATAAGTAGACCGCCGCAACCGAAGTGAACTATGAACCGATCGTTCCTCGTTCCCGGGAACTATAAGTAGACCGCAGTGACCAAAGTGAACTATGAACCGATCGTTCCTTGGAATTCATTCCTCGGTCCTTTTGTTCATCTTGGTGAACCGTTCCTTTGCACCTGTTCGTTCGCGAACTACCCATCTCTAAATGACAATGACACATTCTTCCTTTATGGGCTGAGCTACAAGTTTCTTCCTTTATAACTGTCCACATTAAAATGGTCTTCCTAAGATATGAGGTCCTGAACGAGACATTCCACTGAAAATATTCATCTACTGTTACTACATACTAGCACACTTTTTTGGAACTATTATTGACTTTAATAGCTAAAGTTCTTTTCCTAATATATTAGTGCATCTAAACACATTGTGAATGAGACTCAATCATAATGTGGTCATATAACTTGTAGAATAAATACCCATCTCATTTTCTGTAAGAATGTGGCATCTTCATCTAATTTGGGGATGAATAGGTCCATAGATTCTACACTAGCCAGCAAAGACACTATTTATTAATATTTCTTCTTCATTTATTTTCACAATTAAACTGTTACATTTAACAAAACACAGCAATCTGTTTTTCCACCAATATAGCTTATTTGTGCACAATTTCTCAAAACAAAAGACATACTATGCGTGATGTGTAGCGTTCAAGTGCTGAATAATAACACAGACAACTAGTATTTCCAGACTGACTGCTCATTCTAGAATGACTTCAGATTGATTTATTTAGCATGCATGCAGTTCTATATAATACAGCTTTGTTTTCCACATTGTTTTAGAAGTTCATTAGTCAAAATAATTAGTGTAATGATATCTGGTTTCTATAGCAGTGCAAATTCTTAGAAAAATTTTATCCTTTTATGGTTACAAAACTCTGAGAATCAAAATAGTTACAAAAGAAATTTTATGTCATCCTGAAGTCAAATTTAGAACATCAAAATATACCATGTCACAAAATTTGTTTAGAAATGCAGTGTTAAAATTTTACATCAAGAGAAATTGCGCCTGGTGAATTTAATTACACTATTGGAATTCACTGTTGACAATTTGTTTGATGATTAATAAATTATGATTTTCTATAATTGGTATGAAATATGGACTTTTTGATGACTAAATGTAGCATTTGTGATAAATTTTATAACATCAATAAAAGCTAATTACAACTTTTAAAGATACCAATTCTTCTTGAATATAGGCTTTTGTAAAGTGAAATCTATTGGATGACCAATTTTCGTAATTTTATGTTTTCATACTGTAGCTCCCAAAAAATGTTTTATTAAATCATAGACAAATTTGAAAAGTACATATGTTTTCAACAATACTTTAGTATATAGCATACTTATGTAGAAGTTATAAAACCCGTACTTAAGATCTGAATCAGAATTAATGTTATCAAAATCGAGATGGACTTGCATCGTTCAATTAATCCAGGGTGGAATCATGAGGCCTAGTTGATTCATAAATCCCAAAATCTTGGTTTACTGTAACATGCATCTCAATTTATTTGATGGGTTTCTTATCAAATTTTCATTCTGTGTAATTTTAGCTTGGCTGACTACACCATCATAGATTCTTTTGTAGATTTAAAATAATCTGCAAATTCTAGGATAACTCCATATCTTCTACAGCATTACTGCAGAAATCTTTTTCTCTCTCTGGAATTTTTTATGCCTTTACTTTGTTCTTGTGCTTTCATATTTTTACTTCAGTAGGAAATGCTGCATTAAAATAGTAAAGGAAGATGTTCCAAAAAACCATGTCCATACTACCGACATTGCCCTGAATGGAAATTCTTTTCCAATTTTGCCTAATCATCTAGAAATTAAAAATTGTTGTTTTTGTAGAAAATTCTTTTTTTGACTTCTTCTCTCCAACTGCTACTACTTCTTGTCATCTCTATACACAGTAGCTGTGCCTCATGATCACTATAACCCATGCTCACTACTACACTTGTGAATTTGTAGCTCATGCCTGTGATGAATGTCTGCTCAATGATGGAATTTGTGCATTCTGTTGATATTGATGGGCAGTATGTTGTGGGGATTGTACTGAATGTATTGATCATATTTATCAAAGCACCTCTCATACTGATGTCTTTTGAAAAATTGATGTTGAAATCACCACAAAGATCTGGCTTCATATTTAATGTTCAGTGGTACCCTTAGTCTGGCCATGAAGACTGGCAGATTTCCACTTGGTGCTCTATACATGTTAATACTTATTAAATTAATTTCTTGCAGTTTAATAATAGAAAGTTTGAAATCTTTATTTATTGGGTCAATACAGCATTTATTGACACCACAGAACTTTATCTGCCCTTTTGCAAAGACAGCACTACCACTTTGTTTGGAGAACTCTCTGCTAAAATGATTTGCTAATGTATATCCTTCTACTGACGTTAATTTTACTTCAACATTATGTAGTTGATGTTCAGTAATGAAAATTATATCTACATGTAGTTGTATTGGAGTAGTGCTTTCAACATGGTAATTTTATTCTCAAGTGACTTAATATTATGGTGTATTACAACAAAATATGGGCATTTAGACACTTTCGGTGAAAGGATTTATACACTCCTGGAAATTGAAATAAGAACACCGTGAATTCATTGTCCCAGGAAGGGGAAACTTTATTGACACATTCCTGGGGTCAGATACATCACATGATCACACTGACAGAACCACAGGTACATAGACACAGGCAACAGAGCATGCACAATGTCGGCACTAGTACAGTGTATATCCACCTTTCGCAGCAATGCAGGCTGCTATTCTCCCATGGAGACGATCGTAGAGATGCTGGATGTAGTCCTGTGGAACGGCTTGCCATGCCATTTCCACCTGGCGCCTCAGTTGGACCAGCGTTCGTGCTGGACGTGCAGACCGCGTGAGACGACGCTTCATCCAGTCCCAAACATGCTCAATGGGGGACAGATCCGGAGATCTTGCTGGCCAGGGTAGTTGACTTACACCTTCTAGAGCACGTTGGGTGGCACGGGATACATGCGGACGTGCACTGTCCTTTTGGAACAGCAAGTTCCCTTGCCGGTCTAGGAATGGTAGAACGATGGGTTCGATGACGGTTTGGATGTACCGTGCACTATTCAGTGTCCCCACGACGATCACCAGTGGTGTACGGCCAGTGTAGGAGATCGCTCCCCACACCATGATACCGGGTGTTGGCCCTGTGTGCCTCAGTCGTATGCAGTCTTGATTGTGGCGCTCACCTGCACGGCACCAAACACGCATACGACCATCATTGGCACCAAGGCAGAAGCGACTCTCATCACTGAAGACGACACGTCTCCATTCGTCCCTCCATTCACGCCTGTCGCGACACCACTGGAGGTGGGCTGCACGATGTTGGGGCGTGAGCGGAAGACGGCCTAACGATGTGCGGGACCGTAGCTCAGCTTCATGGAGACGGTTGCGAATGGTCCTCGCCGATACCCCAGGAGCAACAGTGTCCCTAATTTGCTGGGAAGTGGCGGTGCGGTCCCCTACGCCACTGCGTAGGATCCTACGGTCTTGGCGTGCATCCGTGCGTCGCTGCGGTCCGGTCCCAGGTCGACGGGCACGTACACCTTCCGCCGACCACTGGCGACAACATCGATGTACTGTGGGGACCTCACGCCCCACGTGTTGAGCAATTCGGCGGTACGTCCACCCGGCCTCCCGCATGCCCACTATACGCCCTCGCTCAAAGTCCGTCAACTGCACATACGGTTCACGTCCACGCTGTCGCGGCATGCTACCAGTGTTAAAGACTGCGATGGAGCTCTGTATGCCACGGCAATCTGGCTGACACTGACGGCGGCGGTGCACAAATACTGCGCAGCTATCGCCATTCGACGGCCAACACCGCGGTTCCTGGTGTGTCCGCTGTGCCGTGCGTGTGATCATTGCTTGTACAGCCCTCTCGCAGTGTCCGGAGCAAGTATGGTGGGTCTGACACACCGGTGTCAATGTGTTCTTTTTTCCATTTCCAGGAGTGTAGTTCTTTATTTAACAGCATTTCTAACACAGCTTTTACCCTTAAAATCTTTGGTGTCTTTGTTGTGTGTGGCTTCTGCTTGCTGATGGCTGTCAATAGGTGAGTTAACTTCTGGAACTTGTAAAAGTTTTGCTTTATTCACCTGTGTACTTTTCAGTTCAATTCACTTCATAATTTGTGTCTCACTGATTACTTGATTGTATGCTTGTGTCCTTTTCAGTTTAAGCCACTTGGTAATTTGCATGTGACTGATGAGTTTTTTGTTTGCAACTCGTATAAAACACATTGTGATATGCATTTGTTTGCTATTAATATTATATTCCACATTGTTCCTCGAAACAGAAGTACATGTTTTATTGACTAGTAATTCCTCTCTTTCTGCATTTGAATTAAGTCCATGAACCATATGGAATGTTTGCTAGCTGCTTATGTTTGTAATATCAGTATAGGTTTAGCGTAAATGACTCATCAGGTTTCGAAGCACTGTTTATTTGCAATTATATAACGTACCAAGGTGAATGATATACTATGAAAGATAGATACAATCACAAAGTTTCCGATACATTCTAGAAACATTCAATGTGTGCACCCTTGGTTACCTAGAAAACACCAAACTGCGATCTAGTTTTGTCCATATGTTCCATCAGTGTACATCAAAGCAGCAATGATGGGTTCCTGCTGTTCTTGCAATGTTGTTGGCTTTGGAGGTGCATAAACTTTGTCTGTAACATAACCCTACAGGAAGCAATGACATGGTGATGACTGGGGGGAGGGGGGGGAGGGGAGGGGAGGAGGGGGGCCATGGCAACAGAGTGACGACTGGGGGAAGGGGGGAGGGGAGGGGCGGAGGGGGGTCATGGCAACAGAGTAGCATCACCCACATCAGCGTGCACTATCCAGCAATATGGCAGTTCTCTGTTGAGAAAAGAGTGGACAATTGTTCTCCAGTGAGGTGGAGCTCCATCCCGTTGAAAGATGAAAGACGGGGAGTCAGCAGTCATTTGTGGCAACAACCACAGTTGCACTGTATCTAGGTACACAGAACTTGTCACCATCTGCTCAATCAAGAAAAAGGGGCCATATATATTTGTCTTGGATATGGCATGGAAGACATTCACTTTCCATGAATCCCTTTTCAGTTCCACAAGGACATGCAGCAATTTGGTACCCCATACTATCACATTGTGATGATTTATATCTCCTGATGGATAGATAGTAGCCTTATTGCTCAGTGTCAATGTCCCTGCAAAGTCATCATCACCTTCCATAGTTTGCTGCAGTCAGATACAAAACTCCAATCAAGAGGACTTTTTAAATTTGGTGAGTGTATGTGTATATTCATGTATCACCTGTTTTTTTATGTCATATACTTGTCAATAAACAGTGCTTTGGAACCCAATGAGACATTTAGACTATCCATGCGTCCTTAAAGCAAGTATGTTTTTCAGCGATAAAGTTGTTTGCAGTACTAACTTGGCAGTTGACAGATGCCCAAAATGTTAAATCATGACCATGTGAGATAGTCATAATGCATACATTTGTATGGATTAAATTATTTAAGCACTTTTTCATTTCTGTGGTAACCAGATCATCATATATATAGTCTTTTTTTTTGTTTCAGTGGACTGTTGGGATGGTGCTGATGGTCAACCAGTTATTTACCATGGATACACCCTGACTTCAAAGATTTTATTTAGAGATGTGATCACAGATGCCATAAAACCATATGCATTTCATTCCTCAGAATACCCTCTTATTTTGTCTCTTGAAAATCACTGTAGTGAAAAACAACAGGATGTTCTGGTACAAATTTTAGTGGACGTTTTAGGAGGTAAGGAACTAATCCATCAAATTTTGTATTGTAGCCAGCTAGGTAAGGAAGAAGAAAATAATTTTAAAAATGGTTTAAGTGAGAGAATATGTTAAAGATAGACAAAGCATTTTCATCAACTCGGGACACAGAAAATACTGCAAGTAGCACACAGTTATACAAAATAGAAGATAACTTAAGTTTTTGAAAGTGGTACGCAAACATCAAAATTGTACAATGTCAAGAGACCTAAACCTGTTGTAGCCAAAGGCTTCTGTCAGTTAAGAGCCAGAAGAATATGCACTCTTTGTTTTGTTGAGCTCTTCAGTCCAAAGACTGGTTTGATGCAGCTCTCCATATTGGTCTACCCTCTGCTTGTCTCTTCATCCCTGCATAATTATTGCTAGCTACACCCATGTGAACCTGCATAATGTATTCAAGCCTTGATCATCCTGTACAGTTTTTACCTCCCCCACCCCTTCCCTCCCCTGGCCACCACACACAATTACCTCTTGATGTCTCAAGATGTGTCCTGCCAATTGATCCATTATTTTAGTTAGATTCTGCTATAACTTTCTTTTCTCATTAATTTGGTTCATTTCCTCTCCATTAGTTATATGATCTACCCACCTAATCTTCAATGTTCTTCTGTAGCACCACATTTCTAAAGCTCATATTCTCTTCTTGTCTGAACCGCTTATTGTCCATATTTCACTTTGGTATAGGGCTACAATCCAGACAAATACTTTTGGAAAAACCTTGCTGACATTTAAACAAACAATAGATGTTAACAAAGTTTTCTTTTTCAGAAATTTTATAATAATCAAAAGCACCAAGATAATGCATCTGTATTTATATGCTGCAAGCAAGCATAACACATTTATATATGTTGAATGTACACTGAGTATGAAATCAGCTATCACTGTCAAACTCACATAAGAGGTTGCTACCATTTCATACAGAACTGCACTCGATGTCTTCAGAGGTGCTCCTGGCAACACTGAATCGTGCCAACTGATGAGTCAGATGTCAAAGAGCAAGACAAATACTGTGTAAATTGGGCATGGATGAGTTTACATGTGATCAGCAAAGATAATCCTTATCACAGGTGAAGCTTATGAATTTTTGCCTGTCAAGGATAAAAACTTATCTACTGATTCTGCAGAGCCACTGTCCACATATAACTAAATTTCATGGCTTCTTCTTTTTTGTTAAAACTATCCCCATGCTGATATATTTTTATGGCTTCTCTATATAGCTGTGGATAATAGTTCGTCACTGTAGGTAAAATTTTGGTTTCAGAAAACTTCACCTGATGATTTTCTGACTGAAGGAAATCACTAAGTGAAGTTTTCTGAAACCAAGATTTTATTTACAGTAACAAACTAATATCCATGACTATAAAGAGAAGCCATCAAAATATATAAGCATGGGGATAATTTCAACAGAAAACAAGTAAAAATGAAACTTAGTAATATATGGACAGTGGCTCTGAAGAATCGATAGATGAGATTTATCCTTGACAGGTGACAATTATCTTTGCTAATCATGTTTAAACTTGACCATACCCATTTTACATAATATTTATTTCACTCTCTGAAGTTCTACTCGTGAGTCAGCAAGACTCAACATTATTAGGGGCACCTCTGAAGATGCTCAGTGCAAATCTGGACAAAACATCAGGAATCAAAAATTTTCTTGGATCATGGGCATACAATCTGGAAGACTCACCAGCAACGAAGATGAAAGCCTTCATCTTATTATCATGCATGAGAGTTACAAAGATTCTGAATCATTTAATTCGGTAGCTAAATATTACTTCTTAAGATTTAAAAGCCAGTTTTTCCAAGGATGTAGCCTACAGCTGCTAATACAATTTTTTCTTTGGGAATATCACAACAAGACTAAACTGCATTCTACAAAGGAAATCCAATACTTCCAGTACAATAAAAAATACTCCTTGTTCACAGTGATATACAAATCACAGATTAAGGCATAAGACTAATGATTCTTTGTTGTATAGAATAGAAGTTTCTGTTTAAAGAGAGGTGAAAAAGTGAGAAGCAGAGAGGTGAGATTTATCATCCTCCTGTTTAACTTTTCACATTAGAAGGGGCATAAATACTTGAATAACTACACAAATGTGAACTTATATGCCACCTGAGATTTGTTACATGATGGGGTAACATTATTAGGAAAATTGAGAAATGTTTTTTTTTTAAACTGGATAAACAAAAAAAAAAAGTAAATTTTTCATCAAACACATTTTTCAAATATCACACCAAAATACTAATCACTTAGACAAGATAATTTATCATTTACACAGCTTTTGTAGGCATGATTTCAATTGTGTGTTTGACTTTTCTAAAATTTTCTTTTTTTTCCTCCAGAATAGAGGGACAAAGTTTCCAAGCTGATTCAAAGTCAATAAATGCGATGATGGAAATTAAAATTTTTCTTAATACATACATTCAAATTGGTTTTTTCCCATATTTTTATCTTTACCATTAATTACAAAGAAAGCTACTTTATTGTTCATTTTACATAGAATCTCAATAATGAATTGCAATATTACACTTTAGTATCATATTTATCCATAAACGTTTCATAAGCAGAAGTGCAAAATAGCAAGAAATGCTATTGAAATTCAACACAAAGTACTGGCTACAACAATAATAAACTTAAAATCTATTGATCAATTTCAGTAATGTCCTTATAAAACTCTTTTGCTCCTTCTGGTATATTAAAATGCCACATAAGTTGTACGACATACTTTTTCTTTCCCTTGCTGACCATGTTGTTCTTTTTCAAGGTGGTTGGTTTCCTCACATCCTGGCTGCAGTTTCTGGATTTCCATGCCTCCTCCTCTACAGGACTTCAATTATAAGTGTCTGATACTGACCATAATACCTTCTTCTTAGACTTTTCATAAGCCATCTCTCACTGAGCAGTTATTTTGAAAGGCATTTTAGACTGTATCATTTTTACTGCACTGGACTTGTGATCTTTTGCTTCCCAATCTTTATTTAGTATCTTTGCAATGCCATATTATTCCAGCACTTTAGTATTCAGTCAGTGGGAGAATATCTTCTCTTTTCTGGTCGTCTTTATCCACTGTACTAAACATTCTATCAGGAATATAGCTGTGACCATGAAAAGGGAAATAATGTACCAGCTTATTAAATGTTCTGCTTTCTAGCATGAAGACCATTAGGGTGCACATGATTATTTTTAATTTGATGGGTATGGAAGTCTGCAAATAAACGAATTTCAGTTGGACAATTTTCTGGCTGGAATGCCCCAGTGTTTCTGAGGAAATACAGTAGAGCAAAGGCTACTTGGTTGCACCCTTTCAGTCCATCTGTTTCAAGCTAAGTGTAAATAGTAATCCATTCCTTTGTCTGTGCACAAGAATGAATCATAATGCACAAAATGTATAGCCAAATCTGTCTTGAATAGAATACTAGAATACTTCACCAACAGAGCTTTAGTATTGCTAATTCTGTTGTACAGTATATCAAAACATGCTTTAAGCACATTTGGATTTTCGTCTTTCATTATTGCACAGAAATTTTTTGCATGGAGTTTGTACAACCTGTGGCTTGTTATTACTTGATTATCTTCCTCCAAACCTTGTTCCTTTTGAGAGTCTGTCTTTGAGTATCCCTGATATTGCTTGAAACGTTGCAACACATACAAGTACTGTCTGGCCATCTTTCTCCCTGTGTTGCACTTTATCGAAACACTATTCATCTTTGTTGTTTATTTCTTGCTGTTCCTTCTTCCCGACAAAGCTGGCCTGAACTGTACAATAATCAGGAGTTAATTTGTATTATTGATTTTGGCAGCTATTTTTTCCAGGAAACTCTCTCTTATTATCATTGACAGTGACATCCTACACTGTTATTCTCCCTTCAGTTCTCTCAGAAGCAAACCGCAGTCTGTATTTATTGACTTTTGCTTTAATTGCCTAAGAACAAATATCAAGTTTTAAAAAAACTCAGAGTTTTCAAACCTATAACAACAGAAAAAATATCTTTTGACAAAACCATTTCAACAGCTTATGCATAGCAACAAGCTTGATTTGTTAGTATAGAAATCTTGATTTTGAACAACTGAGCATTTATCTACTTTTGAGAAAATGCTTCTCAATTCAGAGCTTCACAAGTCATTTCAGTCATTTACTATTACAGTAATTCAAACATGTAATACACTGATTGATCTAGAATTAGAGTTGAGAATTTCATAATGTAAATCTTCAGCACTTTCCAAACATTTCAACGTACTGTGCTTCTTGTAGAGGTGCCAGATTATTATGAATAATATGTTACTATCTATTTTCTACCTGAATGTCACCATGTTCTTAGAAGTTGACATTGGTACTGGTTATTTGTATGTTGCAGATATTATTATTAATGTATAACATAGTAACAGGTTGCATGATCATATTGAACTGGTGCAGTGTTCTTGTGTAAAGAAAAGTAAAGTAAAACAACAGATTTATTCATAGTATTTGTAGAATTAATTATTTGGAAAATACGTTTACCTTTCAGAGAGCTTATATATGGAACCAGTTGATGAAGAAGGAATGCAGTTCCTGCCATCTCCTGAAGATCTGAAAAACAAAATAATTGTGAAAGCTAAAAAGTTAAAACCTTCTGATAGAAGTGATGAAGATGATTCTTATAGTGAGGATGATGATATGGAAGATGATGATGAGGACTCCGAAGAAGACTGTAATAATAAGATGGAGACAAAAGGAGCTCAGGTAATGAAGGTATTCAACACTTACACATCCATATTACTAATCTAAGAATTCAGTCTGTAAACGTTATATGTAAGTGTCCCTCTCCCCTATTTCCTTACATTTCCCCCACCTTCTCTCTTTTGTGAAAGGATCATAACACACTTTCTGTTGTTTTTTTTTTTTTTTTTGTGTTAAGGGAACAGTGGTTTCTCCGACATTATCCAACATTGTAAATATTTGCCAAGCTGTTCACTTTCATGGCTTTGAGAAGACTTTAACTCAAGGTAAGATAAAGACTCCATATTTCAACGATATGTTGTTATTAATTCAATAGTGCTTACCTCCGATATAATGTTGATTGTCGAATATAATTACATTACATGCTATACAGCCTACTACAGAAGAAACTTGACAATGTAAGTTGCAGTATTCAAAGATTTAAACTTACTGTCAATAATTAAAGAGAGTTTTATGTAAAACATAATCAGTTGGAATTCCTGATGATCATTCAATATCACTTACAGTTTTTTGAGAGTTTAAACATCAGATGGTCTCCAGTAAAATGAGTTCATATATAACATCAATCACACAAACACTTTATCAGTACAGTGAGTGAACGGTTTTCCACAGGTCCTAGTAATGATTTGATTAGATTAGATTAATTATTCATTCTATAGACCCATAAAAGAGGGAATCCTCCTGGGTGTGGAACATATCAGATAAACACATTACAAAAATGTAATTAGAAAAACTTGAGTTTCATTAATTTTAATGCTCCTCTGTCAATAAACAATAAAATTAAGTACATGCATTAAATTTAAACTTTTAATATTTACAGGTTTAATACTTACATCTGCTTTCATTAAATCCATCATTCAGACATTTGCTGCTTTCTTGGCTATTGTCAAAAATTAAAGTAAATTATTAATTTTAGTGATCCTCAGTTAAGAACAGTCAGATTATGTACAAGATTTAAAATTAAACTTCCACCATTTACAGACTTAAGACTTACATCCGCTTTCCATACATCCATCATTCACACAGTAGGTAGTTACTTGGCTGTTACAACCAAGTATTGGCAAAAATTAAAGTATAACAAATTTTCATTAAAATGGTCTACTGCACTTGTTGAGAAACTCATGGATGGAATACAAGGAGTTGGCCACCAAAAATTCTTTTAAATTATGTTTAAATTGTGCCTTGTCTGAAACTAAACTCTTAATGGTTGCTGTTAACTTATTGAAAATATGCGTTGCTGAATACTGGACTCCTTTCTGGGCAAGAGTAAGTGATTTTAAATCTTTATGTATATTGTTCTTATTCCTAGTATTGATACTGTGTACTAAGCAGTTATTTGGAAAAAAGAGATATATTATTTACAACAAACTTCATTAAGGAATAAATATACTGAGAAGCTGTGGTTAATATGCCCAATTCTTTGAATAGGTTTTGACATGATGTTCTTGGATTTACACTCCTCATTACTCTTATTATAAGCTTCTGTACTCTAAAAATTTTTTCTCTGTTTGTGGAGTTACCCCAAAATATGATACCATATGACATAGTGGAGTGAAAATAAGCAAAATATGCCAGTTTTTTTATATTTATATCTCCTATGTCTGACATCATTCACATTGCAAACACAGACTTGTTTAGGCACTTTAGCAGTTCGTTAGTATGTTGCTCCCAACTAAATTTATTATCAAGTTGTAATCCCAAGAATTTTACACTCTCAACTTCTCCTATTTCCATGTCATCATATTTTATACACACACCAGAAGGAAATCTCTTGGAAGTTCTGAACTACATATAGTGGGTCTTTTCAAAGTTTAATGACATTGAATTGGCTATGAACCACTTATTAATGTCAGTAAATTTTGTGACGGCTCCCGAACCCAAGGTACTCAGCGGTACTTTTGGGGCAGCCACCACAAACTGTATAAAGCGTGGTTAGTGACCAGGATGTAGCTATGTTAGTACAATGCAACTGTTGAGAACAAGACACCAATAAATGAAAAAAGGTGCGAAGCACTCCACACTGTAATCAAAAAATGTCCACAAAAAATTCTGCTACTTTGGTTAGGCACAAGCAAGAAACAATTTGCAAATGGTGCACAAGCGAAAACCGAATGATGAGGTGAATGGGGTTGACAGCGGCGTTGGGAGGCAATGTCCATTCGCTTCTCCAAAATCCTCGTCTTCACTTTTGTGACTGTTCCCAAACTCAAGGTCCTTGGCGGTACTTTTGGGGCAGCCACCACAAATTGTATGAAGCGTGGGTAGTGACCAGGATGTAGCTATGTCTGTTGGCCGAAAAATAATTAATGACAAGAATTGCGCCAGCTAGAATGAAGAGATAACTTATCTTTATTTCTGACGAAACATGCACCAGCAATACAAGTCCAAGTAATATCCAAGAGTAGTCCATGTACTGACCCTAGTCGAATACAATAGCAAATATCACACTGCAATGGCTCTGCTATAAACTCCACGAAAGGCTAGCAATAGACAGTCGACAATAGACTGTCCATCTCGGGGCCAGCGCTTCTCCTTATATGCAAAAGGCAGAGGGCGCTAGGGCGCTGCAGACTCGAGCTCAGCCATGGCACGACCTCTTCTGTCGGTGGTAACACTCTGAGATGCCGACTGCCACGACAGGAACTGTGACCAGCGATGTCACGGTCAGGGCGCACGTGCGCAAGTTGGTTGGTTGGTTGGGTCAGTGGATACAACAGTAAAAATTTGATTAGCTGCCCTTTCTAAATTTATATTTGATTTACTATTTATTGCAATGTTTGTATCATCTGCAAATAAGACAAACTCGGCATCTGGTAATGTAACAGATGACAGGTGATTAATATACACAAGAAACAGTAGTGGACCTAGTATTAACCTTGGGGAACACCACATGTAATTTCTTCCCAGTCAGATGATGTCTGATTGCCTACTGCTGAAGTGTTACGTAATAACACCCTTTGTTTTCTATTAATAAGATATGACTGAAACCACTTTGCAGCAGTACCAGTGATGCAAGCATTAAAAAGAAGTGATACCTATTTCCACTTACAAATTAATACAATAATTGCCATAAATATGTAAACATATACATACTAAAATACTCAAAATAATTCCTAAGCTCAATGGAATTAAATTTTCTAGAATAAAATGAATTAAATCAATGGAGATGAAATCAATTAAATGAATAGATTTCAGTGAAATCCTTTCAGATATACTGTACCTAAATTCTAATAAAAATGTCATGACAAATGAAAATACATTGTGAGAAGTTACCTCAACCAACTAGGCCATCACTGGATGCTGAAAGGCAACAGGCAAACCTAGGTCTGAATCCCAGTCACATCACTGCTTTTTATTAGTTTCTATGCAACTGGAGGGACGACAGTCTGGATGATTGACTGATCTTGCCTTTTAACACCAACCAAAATGGGCTTGCAGTGCTGGTACTGTGAACAGCTTAAAGCAAGGGGAAACTACAGCGTAATTTTTCCTGAGGGCATGCAGCTCTACTGTATTGTTAAATGATGATAGTGTCCTCTTGGGTAAAATATCCTGGAGATAAAATAGTCCCACATTCGGATATCTGGATGGGGACTACTCAGGAGGATGTCCTCACCAGGAGAAACAAAACTTGTGTTCTACAGATCAGAGTGTGGAATGTCAGATTCCTCAGTTGGGCAAATAGGTTATAAAACTGAAATAGTGAAATGGATATGCTTAATTTAGACATAGTGGGAATACTTATGGTGTGGTAAACACAGGATTATAAATAAGAAGTCAAATAGGGTTAATGCAAGAGTGGATTTAATAGTGAATGAGAACTTAGGAATATGGGTAAGCTACTGTGAACAGCATAGCGCACACTTACCACAGTAAGTTTACAGTATAGTTGTGAGCTAACATCCTGAAGAAGTTCGGGCTCATGTGCGGTTCCTCTTCATCGAAATGTCTTGGCTCAAACTTGTCTAGGGGTTGAACTGCACATGTCGCATTACACGCCCTAATTACACACTTGTGATGCTTTGGTTAAATTTATGGCTGGTGGCAAGTTTGTGACATATGAAGTTAACAGTAATAATAATATCAGGAACTAATTTAATGACCCATAAATGATGTAGGCCACACACTTGCGATTTGCTTAGAGTATTTATTCAGAAAGCAAATAAATAGCGAAAGTCGTCATATTTAGAGTTAGTGTTACACTTGAGTGCATATCCATTTGACACAGTTTGATTATTCACAGTCTCATCACGAAATACAAGTCTAATATTCCACCTTGTTATCTTCACAAAAAGTTAGAGTTCACACCAGGCATATACCTGCTCACCGCTCAGAGACTAAGTCCCGCGATACCACACAACATGAAATTTTCTAAGTCGTTTCACTTCCTAGCTGCCCAAAGACCAACTGTCCGCTTTCACGTCTCAATCTGAACTGTACTCTTTAGTGTCTAGACCAGAATTGTCCCTCTGCCTGTCTCCGCCTGTGTCCTTTGTGTGCTGAACACTTTCGCTCAACATACTAGTGCAGTTCCCTTTCCTGAAGTTGTCCATCTGATTTGCTACAGCTTATTCTACATTGCTTTACATTTTAACATATTTAAATAATCAAAGCCTGACCACTTTCACATTCTAAATAAAGCAACAATAATATCCATTACATAATAAATGTTAAATTCTTTTACATAAAACCAATACAATTTCCTTCTTAGCTTTGAATGCCACGGCTAGTAGCCTTTCACCAGTGTGCTTTCTGATAAATAAATGAAGAACAAAAGTAACTATTATGCACTAAATATTCTATTACCTAATGATTCAATAAGGTGTTATGCTGTCATCGTTCAATGTGTTTTGTGTGGAGGAAATGCTGATCTGATGCTTAACTGAAAATACTGATAATTTAAGTTTACTATATCTTTTAATTAAATAAAGTTACACAGTTGATATTTACAACACTTGTCATTTTAATGACATGCTTCTATATGAAATGCTGATCATTAAGATCGACTAAAGCGTTCAGATTTTAGCATTCAGGTCTTTGTGAATTTCACTTTAACAATAAATCCTAAACTATTATAGATAAGATCAATATTCAAGTTTTATTGGGACACCATGAAAATTTATGGAGGATGGCAGATTAAAATTACTGTGGCTTGATTCCCTGCATTACTACAGAATTGAATACGTTTCATAAATGTTTCCCTTTATGGCCGATCTTAGGTCTGCCATATTTAACACTGCTGTGTCTCCTTAGCCAAAGATGGCTTCTACTGGGATTCCCTGTGACATAGGTTCTTGTCTGTCTCACTCACACACTACAGCACTTAGGCCTCAGTAGACAATAGATGCTTGTGAATTTCCCCATCTTGTGGTGAATCTGCACCCTTTGTGGCACACAGTCCTTGACGGCTGGGTTCGTTTCACAATTCCTGTAGGCTGACTCTTTCAGCCATATATTTAAATGAGAGTGCAATGCTCATTAACTCACATAGTATAACTTTGAAAGCAATATTTTATAGTCATGGAAGAGAAGGTAGATTAAGATGAGATGGGAGATATGATACTGTGAGAAGAATTTGACAGGGCACTGAATAACCTAGGTTGGAAAAAGGCCCAAGGAGTAAATGACAATCCGTCAGAACTACTGATAGCCTTTGGAGAGTCAGAAATGACAAAACTCTTCCATCTGCTGTGCAAGAAGTATGAGATGGGAAATACTCTCAGACTTCAAGAAGAATGTAATAATTCCAATTCTAAGGAAGGTAGTTGCTGACAAGTGTGAAAATTACTGAACTATCAGTTTAATAAGTAGTGGTTGCAAAATAATAACACAAATTCTTTATGGAAGAATGGAAAAAGTGATAAAGCTGTCCTTGGGGGAGGTCGGTTTGCAGTCCACAGAAATGTAAGAAATCACAAGTCAATACTGACCCTATGATACACCTTGGAAAATAAGTTACGGAAAGTCAAGCCTATGTTTATTGCATTTGTAGACTTGGAGTTAGCTTTTGACAATGCTGGCTAAAATACTCTCTTTGAAATTCTGAAGGTAGCAGGGGTAAAATACAGGAAGTGAAAGGCTATTTACAACTTGCACTGAAACCACACAGCAGTTATAAGAGTCTAGGGATGTGAAAGGCAAGCAGTGATTGAGAAGGGAGTGAGACCGAGTTGTATCCCACCCCCAATGTTATTCAATCTGTACATTGAGCAAGCAGTAAAAGAAACCAAAGAAAAATTTAGAGTAGGAATTAAAGTTCAGGGAAAAGAAATAAAACCTTTGAGGTTTGTCAATGACATTTTAATTCTGTCAGACAGCAAAAAAATTCAAAGAGCAGTTGAATGGAATGGACAGTGTCTTGAAGGGAGGATATAAGATGAACATAAATGAAAGCAAAACAAGGGTAATGGAATGTAGTCAAATTAAATCAGACAATGCTGAAGGAATTGGATAAGGAAATGAGACACTTAAAATAGTAGATAAGTTTTGGACAGAAAAATAACTGACGATGGCCAAAGTAGAGAGAATGTATTATGTAGACTGGCAGTGGCAGGAAAGAAATTTCTGAAGAAGAGATACTTTTTAATATCAAACATAGCATTAAGTGTTAGGAAGTCTTTTCTGAAGGTATTTGTCTGGAGTGTAGTCATGTATGGCAATGAAACATGGATAATAAACAGTTTCGACCAGAAGAGGATAGAAGCTTTTGGAATGTGGTGCTACAGAAGAATTCTGAAGATTAGATTGGTTGATCATATAACTAATGAGGAGGCACTTAATTGAGTTCTGGAGACAAGGAATTTGTGGCACAACCTGACTGAAAGAAAGGATTGGTTGATATGACACATTCTGAGACATGAAGGGATCATCAGTTTAGTATTGGAGGGAAGTGTGGAGAGGTAAAAATCATAGAAGGAGATCAAGAGATGAATACAGTAAGCAGATTCAGAAGGATGTAACTTGCAGTAGTTATTTGGAGATGAAGAGGCTTGCAAAGGATAGAGTAACATGGAGAGCTGCAGCAAAGCAGTCTTTGGACTGAAGACAACAACAGCAACAATGACATCAGCAATAATGTCACTGATACCATTTCTGTCATTTCAGTGAATTTAGTTCAGTTGATATACCCATATACCCATATAATTTGAAAACAAAGGAGGAAACTACAAGTGACAATGAGTATTTAGATCAGTCCTGGAGACATTCCTGGATGACCTAATTGGTTAAGACAGCTTCTCATAACAACCTGGAGATATGGGTTTGAATCCTGTTCTGGCATAAATTTGCACTTTTTACAATATGTTCGTTAAATTCCTATGGTTGTGTAGTTAAACATTATCTAATCAAAAGAGTTTAGAATATTTACTTATGCTGATCATACTATTGCATGTGTGCAAGTTGAATATTATATGAACTCACATTATATGACATTATGAGTGCTATAGAAATCAAATGGGTCTGTTAATAAATCTGCAACTGATGTTTCAACAGTTGGAAGCTGTACATTACCATTAAGCATGCATTTTATTGTTGTTGGCAAGTTATTTAAAATGTCTATTCCTGAATAACTGACATCTTTTTAGGTGAAAATTAGGGCTTTTAAGACTTTGTGTAGATTTTTGTTCTTCTTAGTACTTACTTTATGAACTGCACTATTTGTAAGTTAATGAATATATTATTTACAACAAATTTAATTAATGAATAAATGTGCTAAAAGGCAGTATTTAGTGCAATGAACTATTTGAATGTATTTCCACAAGATAACCTTGAATCTACAGTAAATAATTTGTATTACACACTTATGGACTAAGGAAAGCTTTAGTTTGGTCATCTCAAAATATGATATTGTATGGCATTTTTAAATGTAAGTAAGCAATGTTAGCGATTTTTTAATTTATTTTTATATCTCATACACCTGACAACATTCAGGCATTGTCTGACAGGAAAAATTGAGTAGTTTGGGGAAGTAATATCAAGTTTAGTACCTCCACGCATCAAAAGCAAAGTACTCAACACAGCTACCTCAAAAAGAACACAATCAATAGTAACTTGATTATGAACTACCTTATGAGCCTACATGAAATGGGCTTAAGATAATGCAAACTGCCATTTTCTGATAAGTACCTACTGAAAACATTAGATATAGTCAAAAAATGGAGAGAACATTGATAATGAAAACTTCCAAACAATGATCTTTGCATTGAAGATATAACCAAGAAGAATAAGGTACAAATTTGCACTGCAAGTAATATGATAGTGTACATTATTATATAGTTGCCAAGCTTTAGAGAATTCTCATCAGATATGTTCAACCATATTTTCAAAGAATGATGTTTTACATACTCTGACAATTGTTGTGTACTTTACAAATTAGGCTGAAAATGATCTTGTGCCACTCAAACAAGGAAACCACTTTTCCACAGACAGAATAACGTTGTCTTCTGTTGGTTATTACATTTTCTGATAAGTACTTACTGAAAACATTAGATATAGTCAAAAAATGGAGAGAACATTGATAATGAAAACTTCCAAACAATGATCTTTGCATTGAAGATATAACCAAGAAGAATAAGGTACAAATTTGCACTGCAAGTAATATGATAGTGTACATTATTATATAGTTGCCAAGCTTTAGAGAATTCTCATCAGATATGTTCAACCATATTTTCAAAGAATGATGTTTTACATACTCTGACAATTGTTGTGTACTTTACAAATTAGGCTGAAAATGATCTTGTGCCACTCAAACAAGGAAACCACTTTTCCACAGACAGAATAACGTTGTCTTCTGTTGGTTATTACAAACTAGGATATTTCCAAATTTTTTCTCTATTCTTGCTTTTGGGGTCATATTGATGAAGCCAGGTGTTATCAAAAGTAATGAAGAAGCTGAGATATGCCCCAGTATGATCTACTAAGTGTGTTTGAATCTTCCAATAAATCTCCATTTGTTTCTATTTGTGGTCAGCTTTTCACAGTCCCCCCCCCCCCCCCCACCTTTCCCTCAAAAAAAGTGCACATATTCGTGCCAGAAATTGTGCAACATGATGGATGCACCATTGTGAAAAATTTTCATAATCTCTACCAGAAAGTCCAATATTACTGAGTGATCTTCTCTTACAATATAGTCACACTTGAGAATTTGACTTTTTGGTCACAATTTTTACTTCCATTATTTGAAATTCTCCGGTTTTATGACATCAGAGATGCACATTTCCCCTTTCTCTCATCTTCTCTACCTTCTGAAAACAAATGCACTGCAGAGAGACTACAATAAAGTTGTGGAACAAGATTTGATGGCTGAGCTGCTATTAAGAAAGCATAGACACATTTGCAAGAACTTTAATAGCTTTACCTATTATAGGGAACTAAAGTGCGCATCATTTATGATGGCGGCCGAGTTTAGGTTTGTTCTGCGCATCTGACGTCACAAAACACAGTCAGCCAATGAACAGAGAACGACATTGCCAGAGCTCGACTGCAGTGCAGAGCACGAATGAGTGTCTTCAGTTTTAGAAACGTTCAGTCATAAATAAAGTAATTGAACAAAAGCAATGTCTTGATAGCAGACTTTCTTTTATAGAAAGTTTGGAAAAAGCATTCTTTATACCAATTCATTCATATTCTATTAATTAATTAAACCAAGCAAGCAATAAGCCTCCTAATTCAGGTGATAACAAGGAAAGGTGTTTGTATCATTGTCACTAACCGCTTTTTAGCAATAAAGAACAGCGGTAATTGTTTATTTCCTATTGTACTTCGATGAAACGTGTGTAATTCATAGTCATACCAACAGTGTTTGTCGGTATTTTGCATGATATTTTAAAGTCCTCCGGGAGATGCATTGAAAGGTGAGCTGTGTTAGCATAATGGTTAAAGTGTATGGCTGCTGAGTGAAAGATTATGAGTTCAAACCTTGTTCGGTGCTTAATATTTTCTTTATTTAAAAACAATATCGAAGTGTCTTACTTCATGAATTTTATTCATTTTGATGTAATTTTTTGAAATTTCTAGTAGCAGCTGAAATTGACCATATGGAAAGTATACGCTGTGGACTTTTACCTCTGCAAACTCTTCAAAATTTCATGCAATGGTTTACTACATCTAATGCTGCACAATAACTGCGTTGAACATCGAAAGAAAATTAAGTCATTTATTGGGGGAAGGTATCAGTCAAGAAGATGCGTAAAAATCAAATTTTTGGGCCAAATAGTTTTTGTGAAATCGAATGATAAAGTGTGTCAAAGCAGTCGAAACACCATGTGTCAGCACAGGCGAGCAGTGTAGTGATGACAAAATTGTGCACAGCGCGGAATGCGGGGAGCACATCTCTGTAGCAGTGAAAGGGTTAACGCGGCCATGGTGGCTTTACTTCATGAACTGCGCGCTCCCCCCTGAACGTAAGTTTGCGAACTATACTATACTATGGCGCTGCTTCTCTTGGCGCGTACAACTGGCAACGCAGCAATCTCCCGTGTCTGGGCGGGCATGTGCAAACCGCCAAGATAAAAGAATTCAACTATAGTTAGGTCCTATCAGGCACCAGCATTTGAATTATAATCTATAATGACAATGTGTGTGTCAGTGTTTTAAATGCTTCCTGGTTCTTAGTGAGTAGTGATATAGTTTTAACAATCAGACCTTATTTTATATCAACAGCTCCCCATTTTCATAAGAACTGGCAAGTTCAAGACTGTAATAACGTTTACTATATTTGGTATAATTCATTTCTTTCCAGGGATTTGTAAGGGACATTGGTGATATGTATTTCTACATTAAATTGTACCAGTACTTTATAAGTGTGAACCCCTCATTTTGGTTTAATATTATTCTTTTTGTTTTGGGTACTCTTCAGCATACTTTTGAACCTGTTGTTGTATGCTTGCATAAACTTTTTTATTTCTGTTCCCCAAGACAAATAAAAATAAAAATAAAATTTTGAACTATGGCATGGATTTTCCAACAACTCTGTAAGTCCCGCGTAATAAATGATTTATCAGTGATAACAAGAAGTCATTTCAATTTTGCATCATAGTGTTAATTTATCATGTAAGAGAGGGTAATTATACTGGAAGGGAAGATATGGAACCACTTTCTGTGTGGGGAAAGCAGTGATTTGAAAAAAATAAAAATCAACAAAGTCACAGGACACGCTCAAGCTTTTTGTGCAGGCCATCACTGATACTGTCACTACAGTAGTGATAGCCAGAATATAGAAAAGTCAGGTCTGACAATATGCATGGATCTCACCTCTGGCAGGCTACAGATTTTGGACTGTGCAATCTTAAGAATTGGAATACAAATCATATGGACAAGTGATATCAGGGTAAAAGTGAAGACCAAAAATGGAAAAAGATCAGTTTGCAATGGAAATGAAATCAAAAGCCTGTGTTTTAAGAGCTAAGAATGTGTCAGCTTTTGCTGTCTATAGTTGGTGTGTTTATTTTGTGTCTTTATTTTGTAAAGAAACATTTCATGGTACTTCCTTGAAAACAGTTTACTGCTATTATTATTTGTTTGTTTAGGTTTAGTTTTAGTACTAGTTATAAATTTTCTGTTCAATTTTGCTTCCTCTAATTCCAATATAGTTGTTATTTTGCTGTTACTTCACTATTCTCACAGGATTTTGATTCAGATTATTAATTTACTGTCAAATTATCATTTTATTTATTAGTAACTTAATCTTGCAATGGAAACTCTCCATTCCACCCCCTCAGATTTAGTGATGAAAGGCCCCCATGGACAGCGCGTCAAAAACTGAACACAGATTGAGCATGATAACAGGAAGAAGATGTACTGGACTATGAAAAAAAAAGCAAAATAGAAACAGTGAATGGTCCAAGAATGTGAAGTGCTATATAGAGCAGGCTGGGCAGAAAAATGATGTTGTGGTTAAGTGGTTACAGTATTGGACTACCAGGTGGAGGAGCCATGTTCAAACCTTCCTGATGCATTTTTTCCCCCTCTTTATTCAAATTTTTGTCTGTGTCATGATATAATATCTGCAGCAAGGTGTAAGGTTCACAGTTGATCCTGCATAACTACCCTATTAACCGAAAGGAAGCAGGTTTTGAATGGGAACTGCAAATATTTGATGACAAGACGACAAGTCAACCAAATCCTTCACCGGAAAATACGTCTGGTGTATCATACATGGCATTAGTGACAGTATGTGTGTCATTTGATGGGAATCTCTTAGTAACAAACCTAATTTGCATGAGTGATAAGTGAGTGAGATATGCCCTGCTTGCCCAATATAGGTGTTTGTATGAATGAGAATGTGATCACTCCCAACGAAATGATGAAAACATAAGGTGCAACAAATGAATGCATAAGTTTCACAATCACACAGTTTCTGTGTGTTCTGTCAAAACATTGCATTCCATTTTGTAGGTCTTGCCTCTTGAATTCCTTTGTTGTAACATAGTTCACACCCATTTATTTGCTGTTTTCATTTCTGTGAGACGTCTATGTGGTATCTCCCCTGCTGCTTTCACTATTCATCACATTTGCCTGTGACAGTAATGTATTCTTACCAAATGACTCATATTCTATAACCAATGTATAGTATGACAAGTGCCAAGACTACAGAAAGAGAACAAACATTTCAATGACTGGATGGACAGTTCATAATCGTGTGAAAAATAAGTAAATAAATAAATGGCACAAGAGAGTTTCGAACACTGCTCGCCCACTTGGCACTCCAACACTATGAACACTTCCCCATGACCATGTTGCTGTTTCAGGCTGTTCAGTACACCATCTTCCTGTTTTCATGGCTGATCTGTGTTCAGTTTTTGACAGGCCATTGACTGGGCCATCTTACAACTAAATCTGAGGGGGGTGCAATGGGGAGTTTCTCTTGTTATATACACTCCTGGAAATGGAAAAAAGAACACATTGACACCGGTGTGTCAGACCCACCATACTTGCTCCGGACACTGCGAGAGGGCTGTACAAGCAATGATCACACGCACGGCACAGCGGACACACCAGGAACCGCGGTGTTGGCCGTCGAATGGCGCTAGCTGCGCAGCATTTGTGCACCGCCGCCGTCACTGTCAGCCACTTTGCCGTGGCATACGGAGCTCCATCGCAGTCTTTAACACTGGTAGCATGCCGCGACAGCGTGGACGTGAACCGTATGTGCAGTTGACGGACTTTGAGCGAGGGCGTATAGTGTGCATGCGGGAGGCCGGGTGGACGTACCGCCGAATTGCTCAACACGTGGGGCGTGAGGTCTGCACAGTACATCGATGTTGTCGCCAGTGGTCGACGGAAGGTGCACGTGCCCGTCGACCTGGGACCGGACCGCAGCGACGCACGGATGCACGCCAAGACCGTAGGATCCTACGCAGTGCCGTAGGGGACCGCACCGCCACTTCCCAGCAAATTAGGGACACTGTTGCTCCTGGGGTATCGGCGAGGACCATTCGCAACCGTCTCCATGAAGCTGGGCTACGGTCCCGCACACCGTTAGGCCGTCTTCCGCTCACGCCCCAACATCGTGCAGCCCGCGTCCAGTGGTGTCGCGACAGGCGTGAATGGAGGGACGAATGGAGACGTGTCGTCTTCAGTGATGAGAGTCGCTTCTGCCTTGGTGCCAATGATGGTCGTATGCGTGTTTAGCGCCGTGCAGGTGAGCGCCACAATCAGGACTGCATACGACCGAGGCACACAGGGCCAACACCTGGCATCATGGTGTGGGGAGCGATCTCCTACACTGGCCGTACACCACTGGTGATCGTCGAGGGGACACTGAATAGTGCACGGTACATCCAAACCGTCATCGAACCCATCGTTCCACCATTCCTATACTGGCAAGGGAACTTGCTGTTCCAACAGGACAATGCACGTCCGCATGTATCCCGTGCCACCCAACGTGCTCTAGAAGGTGTAAGTCAACTACCCTGGCCAGCAAGATCTCCGGATCTGTCCCCCATTGAGCATGTTTGGGACTGGGTGAAGCGTCGTCTCACGCGGTCTGCACGTCCAGCACGAACGCTGGTCCAACTGAGGCGCCAGGTGGAAATGGCATGATAAGCCGTTCCACAGGACTACATCCAGCATCTCTACGATCGTCTCCATGGGAGAATAGCAGCCTGCATTGATGCGAAGGGTGGATATACACTGTACTAATGCCGACATTGTGCATGCTCTGTTGCCTGTGTCTATGTGCCTGTGGTTCTGTCAGTGTGATCATGTGATGTATCTGACCCCAGGAATGTGTCAATAAAGTTTCCCCTTCCTGGGACAATGAATTCACGGTGTTCTTATTTCAATTTCCAGGAGTGTATATTGTTTACCCCACTATTCTTACTGTTCCTTTTACATTATTATTTTATTTCTGTTTCAGAATAATCTGTTGTTCTTACGGTTCCAATTCACATTATTCTTTTCACTATAATCACTCTTTTATTAACATTTTCTCATATTTTATACACTGCTTACTTTTTTGCCATGTTGTGTGGATTTCCGGAAAACTCAAGTAGCTTTGACTTGCATGCACTGTGTTGGTCAAGTGTAACTAACCTCAAACCTCCCTCTTTTCCCTAGCCCCTGTTCTATGACACACTACCTGCCTGTTTTCACCTCTGTGGTCCTCCCTTTTCCCTTCCTCACTGCATTCCTGAAGACACTGGGCTATGCCTGTCTCCAGTACAGCTGTGCCTCCTACCTGCTAGCTAACTGCAGAAACAACTCATGATAGCTCTACTCTACAGCTCATCCACACAAATATGCTGTCCTTACCAGCCCACCTGACTGAATGCTGCTGCATATTTCAGGACCTCAACTTTCAAGCCACACTCCTGTCAATGATATGGCTGAAGCCGAGTATCCCTTCCAGTTGTGTAAGACTTGATAGTTACATTTTCTTGAGACATGACAGATATAACAGATGAGGAGGTGATGTGGCAGAATATGTATGATCAAATTTGTACCCCAAGGCCATGCTCATGTCTAGAAATAAGGATAAAAAGCCCAAATACATGTTCGTAGATACTGAACTTGTCAACAGAAAGTACCTTATCTGTGCACTATATGATTCACCCACAACTGGACAGCTCTCTAGCTTTTAATCTGCTCTCTTAAGTTTTGAATCTTTGTATGGACATGTAATTGTAGTTGGAGATACACTCCTGGAAATGGAAAAAAGAACACATTGACACCGGTGTGTCAGACCCACCATACTTGCTCCGGACACTGCGAGAGGGCTGTACAAGCAATGATCACACGCACGGCACAGCGGACACACCACGAACCGCGGTGTTGGCCGTCGAATGGCGCTAGCTGCGCAGCATTTGTGCACCGCCGCCGTCACTGTCAGCCAGTTTGCCGTGGCATACGGAGCTCCATCGCAGTCTTTAACACTGGTAGCATGCCGCGACAGCATGGACGTGAGCCGTATGTGCAGTTGACAGACTTTGAGCGAGGGCGTATAGTGGGCATGCGGGAGGCCGGGTGGACGTACCGCCGAATTGCTCAACACGTGGGGCGTGAGGTCTCCACAGTACATCGATGTTGTCGCCAGTGGTCGGCGGAAGGTGCACGTGCCCGTCGATCTGGGACCAGACCGCAGCGACGCACGGATGCACGCCAAGACCGTAGGATCCTACGCAGTGCCGTAGGGGACCGCACCGCCACTTCCCAGCAAATTAGGGACACTGTTGCTCCTGGGGTATCGGCGAGGACCATTCGCAACCGTCTCCATGAAGCTGGGCTACGGTCCCGCACACCGTTAGGCCGTCTTCCGCTCACGCCCCAACATCGTGCAGCCCGCCTCCAGTGGTGTCACGACAGGCGTGAATGGAGGGACGAATGGAGACGTGTCGTCTTCAGCGATGAGAGTCGCTTCTGCCTTGGTGCCAATGATGGTCGTATGCGTGTTTGGCGCCGTGCAGGTGAGCGCCACAATCAGGACTGCATACGACCGAGGCACACAGGGCCAACACCCGGCATCATGGTGTGGGAAGCGATCTCCTACACTGGCCGTACACCACTGGTGATCGTCGTGGGGACACTGAATAGTGCACGGTACATCCAAACCGTCATCGAACCCATCGTTCTACCATTCCTAGACCGGCAAGGGAACTTGCTGTTCCAACAGGACAATGCACGTCCGCATGTATCCCGTGCCACCCAACGTGCTCTAGAAGGTGTAAGTCAACTACCCTGGCCAGCAAGATCTCCGGATCTGTCCCCCATTGAGCATGTTTGGGACTGGATGAAGCGTCGTCTCACGCGGTCTGCACGTCCAGCACGAACGCTGGTCCAACTGAGGCGCCAGGTGGAAATGGCATGGCAAGCCGTTCCACAGGACTACATCCAGCATCTCTACGATCGTCTCCATGGGAGAATAGCAGCCTGCATTGCTGCGAAAGGTGGATATACACTGTACTAGTGCCGACATTGTGCATGCTCTGTTGCCTGTGTCTATGTGCCTGTGGTTCTGTCAGTGTGATCATGTGATGTGTCTGACCCCAGGAATGTGTCAATAAAGTTTCCCCTTCCTGGGACAATGAATTCATGGTGTTCTTATTTCAATTTCCAGGAGTGTATGAACATAATTTGATAAACAAAAGTTTCTCCATATCAAAATTCATGCCTGTACTTTCCTGCTGAAACATAACGCTGCTTCAACTTGGGCCTACTCACCATACAGCAGACACTCATCATTAATCACTGTATTCACAACCAAATTTCCAAATAGAGTAATTCATACTGATCAGATTTCTGCACCTGGCTTGTCTGTTCATGATGTAATATTTATTACTTACTCATTGCAAATGCCAAAGAACAAATTGCAAAGAGATTTTATGTGCATGAATATATATGGACTTACAGCTGATGCCTATGATACTACTTGATAGACAACTACAGGAAATAACCTTCACATAGATAGTGAAGTATCTAATTTCACTAAGAAACCACATAATTTATACCATTAACACATGCCTCTAAAAACAGTAATAGTGGGGAGAAAACCTGCCCCATGGCTTACAGACCACCTCAAGCACCTTATGATTGTCAGACATGCAGCACACAGGATATATATAAATGGCACCAAACCTCTGATAATCATCTCAAGTACAAGCAATTACCTGAGTTAGTCAACTGTGAGAAATGCAAACCTCAGGTCTGCCCACTCCCTAACCGAGGACATTCACAGACTTGCAATCTTGGAGAAAAATATACGAGGTCTAGGAATAGGCAGACCCAAATTTGCACCTGAACCATTAGTTTCTATTGAGGATCTAAATAAGTATTTTGCCACTCTGACATCTTTACTTGAGCAGTGTAAAACCATTGACTCCCTTAAAGCATCACTTGAGGGTACAAACAAAAAATATTTTTCTGTATCCAATAACTTGGTCAGGAAGCCCAGTGCACAAATTCATCTGGCAGCTGAAATGCATAATGTAACAGTGCAAATGATCAGTTTTCTCATTGATCAACTACAGCCCAAAATAATGGACATTGGACATTTTTAACCATTCTCTGACCTACAGCATCTTCCCAACAGCCTGGAAATGGACTCATAAGACCAGTACCTAAGAAGGAATCTGCCATACTAACTTCTGACTACAGCCCCATTTGCATTCTACCAGCGTTATCCAAGGCTTTAGAATACATAGTCCATCACAAACAGCTTACTAGCTATTTAGCATCAAATAATCTTTTAAAAGAATACCAGTTTAATTTCCAGCAAAATCTCAACTTGACAACAGGTCATATAAAGTGACTGATGAACTGAAACAAACTATTGACAAACAATAAGAGACTATTGTGTGCTTTCCAGATTTCAGCAAAACTTTCAACACTGTTGACTTTGAGATTCTACTTACTAAACTTATAAGTCAAAATTTTTCTTCTAGTGCTATTTACTGCTTCCACTCATACCTTACATCTCACCAGCAGTGTGTAATGATTTGAAGGAAAAGGTCACAATGGAAGGACGTAGTATTGGGGCTCCCAAAAGGATCAGTATTGAACCCTTTACTTTTCTCATTATTCACTATGTGATCAAAAGTATCCAGACACCCCCAAAAACGTACTTTTTTTCATATTAGGTGCATTGTGCTGCCACCTACTACCAGGTACTCCATATCAGTGACCTCAGTAGTCATTAGACATCATGAAAGAGTAGAAAGGGGTGCTCCGTGGAACTCACAGACTTTGAACGTGGTCAGGTGACTGGGTGTCACTTGTGTTATACATCTGTACACACGATTTCCACACTCCTAAACATACCTAGGTCCACTGTTTCCAGTGTGATAGTGAAGTGGAAACAGGAAGGGACCCATACAAACAAAAGCGTACAGGCCGACCTCGTCTGTTGACTGACAGAGACCGCCTGTTCATAATTCATGGCCTGTGGCAGAGCAGTTACACGAAAATAACATTCCTGTAATGGACTAGCCTGCACAGAGTCCTGAGCTGAATGCTATAGCTCACCTGTGGGATGTTTTGGAATACCAACTTTGTGCCAGTCCTTGCCAACTGACATCAGTACCTCTCCTCAGTGCAGCACTTCGTAAAGCATGGGCTGCCATTCCCCAAGAAACCTTCCAGCACCTGATTGAACATATGCCTGCAGGAGTGGAAGCTGTCATCAAGGCAAAGGGTAGGCCAACACCGTACTGAATTCCAGCATTACCGATGGAGGGCACCACAAACTTGTAAGCCATTTTCAGCCCGGTGTCCAGATACTTTTGATCACACAGCATGTATCGTTAATGATGTGTCAACTAATCTCTTTCACTGCAGATGTCACCTATACATTGGGTACCTTCAGTTACATCTAAGTGCAAATCCAACAAACCTGTGCACAGCCGTCCAGCATGTAAATGCTGATTTACTTGCCTTACCAGTGTGGGTGCAGAACATAGGTTTAAAACTTAACCCATCTAAAATGCAAGCAATGTTGATCATTCACGAAAGACATATTACCATGCAATTCAGAGAATCTCTTCCACTCATAATCCTAAATGGTGCAGGAATAACCTTTTCCTCTTCTGCAAAGAATTTGAGGGTAATTCTGGACCATTACTGAGACTGGACTGAACACACAACTGCAGTCTGTAAGAAGATGTCAGTGTCACTTCAATCGCTACAGAAATATACAGAAGTATTTCCTGTTGAGTTTAAAAAGAATCTTGTAGAGTCACTAATACACCCTATACGTGATTATGGTGATGCACTTCTCCAAAGACTTTCATATGAAAGCTCACATATGCTAGAAATGATGATGAATGCCCATGTGACATATGCTGTTTCAACCATATCACTCAAGCCTGACAACAATTATCATGGCAACGTGCATATAAGCATGAAGACTATCATACTCTATGTTTTCTCTATCATATTCTTGATCATTGCTATCCTTCTCATTCATTTTCAGCTCTTTCACTACTATCTGAAAAGCACAGCAGGAAATACTCATTCTCAACAAAGCAAAATCCTCTCTATACTGTCACATAACACTGCCATGTCCCCTAAATCATTTTCTGTATCAGGAACCAAACTTTGGAATAATCTTCCTCAAAACAGTGGAGAAATTAAATTCCTTCCTTACTTTGAAAGACAGCTAATCGTCCATCTTTTATCACAATAGCCATCTCTCCCATATACTAGTCTACAACTCATTCTCACCAATCCCCCCTCCCCCCACAACTTTTCCCTCCCCTTTATTGGCAAACTTCTCTATTTAAATTCTGTTCTTTCCTAACAGCCACTGTCACTTTCACTTCAGTTTTCTCCTCTTTTTTTTATTTCTCTCACTTCTGATAATACTAAACATGGCTTCAAATGTGCTAAACTAATTTACACTGAGAGAAAAAATCACAACAGTAAAAAATAATTAATGTAAAGTAATGAAATTTTGAGAATACATTTGTCTAGGTAACATATTTAAGTGATTAACATTGCAGATTGCAAATGTGAAGTGCTGGTACATTAACAACTGGTGGAATCACCAGAATGTTGAATGCAAGCATGCATATGTGCACGCACTATGTTATATGGGTGCTGGATGTCAGTTTGTGGGATGTAGTTCCATGCATGTTGCACTTGGTCAGTCAATACAGGGACAGTTAATGTGTTTGTGGATGACATTTGAATTGTCGTCTGATGATGTCCCGCACATGCTCAATTGAAGATAGATCTGGTGATAAAGGAGGCGAAGGCGACATGTGGACACTCTGTAGAGCATGTTGCGGTACAACAGCAGTATGTGAGCGGGCATTATCCTGTTGGACAATACCTTACTGGAATGCTGCTCATGAATGGCAGCACAACAGATCCAATCGCCACACTGACGTACAATTTTGCAGACAGTGAGCTTGTGATAGCCATGAGAGTGCTCATGATGCCATACAAAATCATACCCCAGGTGACAATTACAGGTGTAGATCCAGTGTGTCTAGCACGTGGACAGGTTAACTCCAGGCCCTCAACTCACCTCCTTCTAACCAACACACAGCCATCACTGACACCAAAGCAGAACCAGCTTTCATCAGAATACACAGCAGACGTCCACCCTGCCCTCCAGTGAGCTCTTGCTGGAGACTGCTGAAGTCACAAATGGCCTAGATTTGGGGTCAGTGGAATGCACACTACAAGGCATGTGGCTCCGAACTGTCCTTGAAGTAACTGATTTGTAACAGTGCATTGTGTCAGTGTGGTGCCATCTGCTGTCCAAATTGCTGATGCAGATGTAGTACAATACACCATAGCCATATGTTGAACACAGTGTTCTTCCCTCTCGGTAGTGCCATGTGGCCATCAGGAGCCCAATCTTCTGCAACCATAGATTCTCATAACCACTGCTGCCAGCAACCATATACAGTGGCTACATTCCTTCCAAGTCTGTCTGCAATATCACAGAAGATGCATCCAACTTCTCATAGCTTTATTACATGATGTCATTCAAACTCAGTGAGGTGATGATAATGGCATCTTTGTCACATGAAGGGCGTTCTTGACTAATATCAACTCATCAGGTCCAGTCTCAAAAGCAACTAATTCTCATTATCATTACAGCATGTATTTAAAGCAAACTTGATTTGCATCATTATAGTAGCACTGCCAGCACCACTCTTATGCGACTGGTGAGAAATTTGAACAGACGTCTTCTTTCAGATATAGAAATGTACCTATCAACTTTCATTTGTGTCAACCAATTTTTCTTGATGTTTCGACTTTTTTTCTGTCGGTGTATATCAATCGTAATGCCCTTTACTGTTATTATTATTATTATTATTATTATTATTATTATTATTGTAGAAATAATAAATGGCGGATCAGTTTCAGAATGGAAGGTTTATTAAAATCACTTTACATTGGTTTTAATGTTTATAAAAATTTCTTCTTCAGAAGGAAACATTGACAACTGAATCACACGTTGTGGCAGAGAGATGTTAAAATATAGCTGAAAGGCATGAGTTAAATATAAAATGTCACCTCTACAATAATTAAAATGTGCAAAACATGGTTGTTATCATTTGGGATTTCCTCATCAACGTACAGCTAGTGCATTAATCATGTACACACTGCTTGGGCTAAAAAAAGATAAGGCACTAGCAATAGGCGTAAGGATGGTGTGTGATAGTACATCTGCCACAACATGTAATCCAGTTATCAATATTTCCTTCTGAACAGGTGTTGTTATATACATTGAAACCATAGTAATGGGGTTTTAAGAAGCCTTCCATTTTGCAACTGATTGGCCGTTTGTTGTTTCTACAAAAAGATTTCATCCTGCAGTGGCTGCTCCAGCCATATACAAAATTTTAAAATTATTATTATTATTATTAGTGTCAATTATTATTGTTGTGAATGTTTTTGTAATATCTTTGGTATGTGTTTTTCCTGGCCAAATGAATGGAGGGCCTTAAGGCCCTAATCTGGCCAGCCTAAATAAGCAATGAATAAATAAAACTGAATTTTTAAATCTGGCATGTATTACCTATTTGAAAACAACATGAAAAATGGACACATTTGTGTCCTGTCATCACTGAAGCAAGCAGGGTCTCTGAGTTGTAATACAATTGGTAATATTGGTTTGAAGAGTGTGGGTAATGATCACAAAAATTTATACTGACCGGAGTGGAATACTTCAGGGAAGACATGATGGTATGAAATTGAAATAAATATATAGCTCCATCTATCAGATTAAAAACAGATGTTTTTGTGTTTATTTAAATTTTTATTCCTTATCTTAATAGGGAAAAGTCGTTTAAAAAAATAGCTGTGTGTAAATCTCTCACCTTCAGATTTTGTTATCATTACTTAGCAAACTAAGTTGAGACCAAGTGCTCAATTTTTTGCAGTGTTACTTCATTACTCTATTCCAGGTCTCTTGATGTACAATGCATTAAGGTAATTTTATATATTTTACAGGTAAATGCTATCAGATGTCATCATTTAATGAAAGAAAAGCCATGAAATTAATACAGAAAAGTGGTCCTGAATTTGTGAAACACAATCTTATTCAGCTTAGCCGCATATATCCTTCTGGTAGACGAGCAATGTCATCCAATTACAAACCAATTCCATTTTGGAATGTTGGGTGTCAAATTGGTAAGTTCATACATTTGTTGCTGATATTAGTTTTAATGCAGATTAGCTGTTAGTACTTTAACCCTTACTGACTCTTCAACTTTTGGATATGATTAAACCTGATAGTACTTCACACATTTTTGTCAGAATACATGCATAAAAACCTTATGATGCAATCTGGATAGAAATTGCTAATAAAAACAAGGGTTAGTTGGGTAAGTAAATTCATTGTGTATTCTACAGACAATGTGCATTGTTGCAATTACAACCTTAGACAGAAGACTTGTCACTTTTTTCTTTAAATGGCACACCACATATGTCCTGCTGGGTAGTACCATCCATCAAGCGAATTACATATGTCAGAAACAAGTAAGTGTCATCTTAAGCAGGTATCAGTCTTCATAATTGGCTATTGTATAAATGGTAGCTCTGGTTGTGTTCTTGAATTCCAGTTTATTACCCACATATGTACCACTCATCTAGCTATTATGTGACCTAATATTTACCCCAGTTTCCCCTCATTCAGTTGAACATCTGTGTCAATGACATAGGGTCATACAACAAATTACTATATATGTAAAACCTTTTAAATGAAACATATCTAAATAGAAAACTTTGAACTGTGGAAATACAGAATGAAAAAAACTGAAAAATAATGAGAACACACTAGTGGTGACTGAATCAGTAAAATTACAGACTAACAACCTGACCTTATTTTGCAAATTTGGGTATGACCCAACATTTCCTGCTCTTTTCAATTTACAGCTTAAAATCACAAAATGGAATGTTTGCATAATGGGTGCACTATCCCTGTTGGTAACTCAGAACAGGGATACACAAATACATCTTATAATGCATTGGGTAACAGGATACTGTGGGGAACCAACATTTGCAGTGAAGAAGAACTGGGATATACTGAAATGCTTTCTAAGATTAAATTAAGAAAGGAGTACTATTTTGCAACACTGATATGAATTTTCTTCCAAAATTTGGAAAGCAGAAGGAATCGGAATTATTTTTACAGAAGAACCATACACAAATCTTTGAGTTGCAGAAAATGAGTTTCTTAGATGAAAATGTAGTTGATACACAACATTACAGAATTTATAAAGGGAAATCAGCAGTAAGATTAATAGAAAACATGCCATTCTTGGAACAGCATTTTGTGCAAACAAAAAAATTGTCAATATTATGACAGATTGCATTGATACTACAATATAACAGATTGATAATGGCTAGGCACTAGCCAAAATCTATATCTGCTTAATAAAACCTGAAAGTAAAAGATGACTGACAGCTGTGGTCCATCATTTTGAAAGTCATATCATAGTCACTGAGTACATCCACATTCCTAATGGAAAGTGACTTGATGGTTAATTGTAGGATCTTTTGGAATCTGCAATTTCCAACATACCTAAAAACTGTGTTAAAATACTTTCTAGTGATTTCAGTTGCCAGGTTGGTAAAAAAATCGAAATTTAAGAATTTTGTAGGAGACTATCCAGCACACTTATGAATGAACATAAATGGTGAAGGGCTGAACATAAGTAAAATGTTCCAGTTAAAACTGATGTCCACATTTTCACAAACTATCAAGAAAAATCAAAATTTGGTTATGTCCAAATCCAAATCTGGGAGAATTTTAGCTGGTTTACTTAGCCATATACAAAAGGAATATCAAGGCAGTTATTAATGTTAAAGTGGTCAGAATTGGGGAATTTTATTCAGATTACTATATCTGTAAGGTTAAAGTTTGATTTCTTCCTTGTGAAATAAAAGAAAAACACGGAACCACAGCAACAAACAAAATATAGATGTATTTAGAAAATAAATTGAGACAATGAAAACAGTTGACTGGCATGAACAAAAAGAAGATCTGGTGGAATGAGGAGTGTGAAGAAGCACTAGAGCAATGAGCTCAGAAATGGAGAAACTGGTGATGTTCAGAGAAAGGAGGACACTTTGAACAGTTCAGCAATAAACAAATAGAAACATCAAAAGTAATCTGGAAAATCAAAAGAACCTCAGAAAATTCTCATCTTATAGAAAGACAAGATGATTTTAGCAACAATATTGGTAGAAAATTTTACTAAATTTTTAAACATGTACTTAAAAGTCATCAGGCTCCAACTATTTCTTTCAAAGATGAAAATAGCAAAATATAATTGAATAACATGAAAAAATGATAAATATTAGCAACATTTCACAAGTAAGTAGACACTGTACTGCAGAGTGAACCATTAGTCCTGAAAATAACTCTTACACTGTGGCCATGTGAAATGGTTTCAACTAAGAGTGATTGTCCAATGATGAATGCAGAACTTATAACTTTAACCTTCCATTAATCATCTGAGATATAAATATCCTAGATCAACACACCAGCTATGACTTCACTTCCCACATAAGGTACATATATCATAAAATTTACTTCTGCATAACCTACAAATGATTTCATGTAGCTTAACAATAGTTCAGAAACCATGTCACAAAGTTACTTTTCATTGCTACCTTAGCATAAGTTATAGCTATCTGTGGACTTGAAATGTTATTGTGGAAAGCAAAAATTATAAATAACATTTAATTTTGCTATATGTACTTAGCTCCTTTGTTGGCAATTTTAGGTAGTTTGCAGATGCTTTTGAAATCTCTCATCTAGTAGTCCAGAATTTTTATAGGTGACCATTAAAACACTATTCTGCAATGGATATATTTTGTTTTTCTTTTATTTTTTCTTCTAGGCACATTTTCTTTACAAAATTTATGGAAATAGTCACAACATCAATTTTTCACAAATAACTGAGTTACTAATGAGCTGATGCCTGTATTCATGACAAAATAACAACTGAGACACTAAATCTCCTACAGTTTATGTACTTTCTGCCTATTTCTAATCTATGGTTCAATGTGTGAACATTTGAGAAGGAAAAACTTTTCTAATTACTAACAGTTTTCTAAACAAAAGTTAATTACAGTGAAACCACAATTTAAATGTAACAAAAGTGCAGTTTCTGTTTACTAAATTAAATTCTCATTTATAATCAAAGATTCGAGAAATGATGTGTTCATTTACCTTATTATTTTTAAATGTATGACTTTCAATTAAAAGTGTTCATGAAAACAAATTTTGCAATTATATTCAGAAGATATTTAATTAAGTGTCAAACAAAAAAAATTTGCTTGATATCTTTTAAACACAGATTTTGACAATGTCAAAGAGTTACATATTTCTCATTTTGTATTTAGAAGAATATATAAAAGAAAATACATTACTATTTTTCCTTTTTATTATGTCTGTTTATTCCATATGGTGCAAAATCATAACTGATAGGATTGCTCACAATAACTGCTGACAAGTTCGTGTAAAGTTATTTCATTAGCCCAAATGTATTGTGTAATTCACCTGCAAATGTGTGTCACCAACTACTAACCCAAAACTCTATCGTAAGGTTCAATTTTATGTTTGGTATCATATACTACAGTATTGGAATTTAGCCTATTTCCTGATGCTTTATGAACTTCTATGAAGGTAGAAAAATATGAGAGAGTTACTGGCAGATGACTTGTGAAAACAGACTGTGAATCATGCCTGGATCTCTCAGATGGAGATTTCTCAGGTGGAAACTTTAATCATCCAATTTATTGGGAAAATTACATTTTTGTTAGCAATGGGTTTAATAAGACAGCCTGTGAAATTTTACTAAATGCCTTCTGTGAAAAGTACCTAGAAAAAATAGGTGGGAACCCCACTCATAATGGAAATATATTGGATCTAATGTCAACAAATAGACCTGACCTCTTTGAGGATGTCCACATCAAAACTGGTATCAGTGACCATAATGCAGTTGTGGCTACAATGATTACCAAAGTACAAAGGACAACTAAACAAGCAGAAAGCTATGTATGTTCAATAAACCAGATAAAAAAAATCAATAGTGTCATATGTCAATGAGGAACTTGAAACTTTCAGCAAAGGTCAGGAGTATGTAGAAGAACTCTAGCTCAAGTTTAAAAGAATAGTTGACCATGCACTGGATGGATATGTATCCAGTAGAATAGTTAATAATGGGAGGGAATCTCTATAGTATACAGCCACTTTAAATAAATTTCTAAAGAAACAAAGAGTACTGCATAATAGGTGTAAAACGAAGCTTAGGGCTATAGATAGAGATACTGAATGAAATCCATTTGGCTGTCAATAGAACAATGCATGATGCTTTCAGTGACTACTGTAGCAGAATATTGTTAAGTGATCTTTTGCAAAACCCAAATAATTCTCGTTGTATGTAAAGGCTGTTAGTGGCACCAAAGTTGGAGTCCCTAGTGAATGAGACAGAAACTGGAATTGAGGGTAGCAAAGCAAAAGCTAAAATGCTTAACTGTATTTTCAAGTTTTCCTTTACAAATGAAAACCCAGGAGAATTGCACCAATTTAGTCTTTGTACCACTGAATTACTTCTGTCAGTGGTGTTGAGAAACAGCTGAAATCATTAAAACTGAACAAAGCTCCAGGTCCCAATGGAATCCCTCTCAGATTCTATACTGAATTTGTGGCTGAGTTAGCCCCTCTTCTAACTATTATTGATTGTAGATCCCTCAAACTAAAAACCATGCCCAGTTCTTGGAAAAAGGCATGGGTCACACCCATCTACAAGGAGGGTATTAGAACTGATCCACAGAACTACCATCCAATATCCTTGATGTCCATTTGTTGTAGAATCTTGGAACATATTCTGAGCTTAAACATAATGAGGTATCTTGAACAGAATGACCGTCTCAATGCTGACCAGCATGGATTTTGAAAACATTTATCATGTGAAATTCAACTCACACCTTTCTCACGTGACATCCTGAAAGCATTGAATCAAGGCAGTCAGGTAGATGCAGTATTTCTCAATTTCCAAAAGCATTTGACTCAGTACCACACCCACACTTATTGTCAAAAGTACAATTATATGGGGTATCAAATGAAATTTATCACTGGATTCAGGACATTTAGGTAAGGAGGACACAGCATGTTATCTTGGATGGAGAGTCATAGTCAGACGTAGAAGTAACTTCAGGTGGGCCCCAGGGAAATGTGTTGGGACTCTTGCTGTTCATTGTATATTAATGACCTCACATATAATATTAATAGTAAAAATCAGGCTTTTTGCAGATGATGTAGTTATCTATAATGAAGTACTGTCAGAGAGAAGCTGGATAAATATTCAGTTAGAACTTGATAAGGTTGGAACGTGGTGCAGAGATTGGCAACTTGTTCTACATGTTCAGAAATGTAAAATTTTACACTTCACAAAATGAAAAAATGTAGTATCCTATGACTATATCAACAAGTCACTGTTGGAATCAGCAAACTCATACCAATACCTGAGTGTAACACTTTGCAGGGATATGTAATGGAATGATTGCATAGGTTCAGTCATGGGTAAAGCAGGAGATAGACTTCCATTTATTGGCAGAATACTGGGAAAGTGCAATCAATCTATGAAAGAGATTGCTAACAAATCACTCATGTGACTGGTTATAGAGTATGTGGACATGTACCAGATGGGAGTAACAGGGGATATTGAATGTATACAGAGAAGGGCAGCATGAATAGTCACAGGTTTGTTCAGTCCATGGAAGAGTTTCATAGAGATATGGAAGGAACTGAACTGGCAGACTATTGAAGACAGATGTAAACTGTCCCGAGAAAGTCTGTTGGCAAAGTTTCAAGAACCAGCTTTAAATGATTACTCCAGGGATATACTATAACGCTCTACTTATTGCTCACTAAGAGATCACAAGGATAAGATTGTTTGTATCAAGGAAACACTCTGCATAAAGGAAATAACACAGTTTCAGAGACATTACACGTCTCATACAGATATGATTTTGTGTATATAGACTGAAGTGGTGAGTGAAAATTTGTACCGAGGACAGGAGTCAAACCCAGGTCTCCTGCTTACTAGACAGGTTTGTTAGCCACTAAGCCACCTTGGGACAGCAGTTTAAGCAGAGTGGGGCAGCAGTGAGAATTTGGATCAAGGAGGGAGGTATGCTAGGGTAATCCATATACCGCGTGATCAAAAAGTCAGTATAAATTTGAAAACTTAATAAACCACAGAATAATGTAGATAGAGAGGTAAAAATTGAAACACATGCTTGGAATGACATGGCGTTTTATTAGAACTAAAACAGAAAAAAAACAAAGTTCACAAAATGTCCAACAGATGGCGCTGGACAGCAAAACGTCAGTGACTGCACATGACAATCATGTATAAAAGAGCTGTAATGAGAGAGAGAATCAGATGTGCCAGCAGTCGCAGCATGTTGACATTACCTGAAAAGTTGCTTTTAGTGAGGCTGTATTATCAGAATGGGGAATGTGCTAGTTCAGCGTTACGATCCTATCACCATAGGAAGGGGATTCGAACTGGTAAAGGTCCGTTGACAAATGCAGCTGTGGCGAGAATGATTTCGAAGTTCAAAACCATGGGCTGTTTAGACGATAGACCCTGTAGTGGCTGACTGAGCACAAGGCGTAATGCTGCTGAGATAGTTCAGGAAGAAATGGAGACTATAGCGGGTACATCTATGCACGGGGAAGTCAGCGCTCGTGCAGTCGCACGTCGCACCGGCATTCCATACACTACTGTTTGGTTGACACTTAGGCATACCCTCCGATGCTATCCATACAAAATCCATCAGCATCATGAACTGTTACCTGGCGAATTAGTGAAACGGAGGGCATTTGCGGTGTGGGCGTTTCAAAAGATGGCAGAAGATGAAGATTGGTTGAGTAATGTGTTGTGGACTGACGAAGCTCATTTCACACTCTGAGGGTCTGTCAACGCCCACAACTGCAGAATTTGGGCTACTGAAAGTCCTAGAACTGTCATGGAAACTCTATTGCATGACGAGAAAGTCACGGTATGGGTTGGATTTACCACATCTACTGTTATCAGGGCTTTTTTCTTCGAGGAAATGCGTGATTCCGGTTTTGTAACTGCTACCGTGATGGGTGAGAGGTACACCGATATGTTACAGAATCGCATCATCCCCAGCCTGGCTGATAAACACCTGATAGAACGTATGATGTTATGCAGGTTGGTGCTCCACCCCATATTGCTTGACGCGTGAAAGATCTCTTGCACGTGTCGTTTGGTGACGGTGTGCTCAGCCACCACTTTCGTCATGCTTGGCCTCCCAGTCCGTGTGATTATTGTCTTTGGGGTTACCTGAAGTTGCAAAGTAAAACTGTGAGGGACGGGAAAAACCAACCGTGGTTCAACAACAAAGTCAGGAAACTACTGCGAAAGCAAAGAGAGCTTCACTCCAAGTTTAAACACAGCCAAAACCTCTCAGACAAACAGATGCTAAACAATGTCAAAGTTAGCGTAAGGAGGGCTATGCATGAAGTGTTCAGTGAATTCGAAAGTATAATTCTATGTACCGACTTGACAGAAAATCCTAGGAAGTTCTGGTCTTACGTTAAATCAGTAAGTGGCTCGAAACAGCATATCCAGACACTCCGCGATGATGATGGCATTGAAACAGAGGATGACACGCGTAAAGCTGAAATACTAAACACCTTTTTCCAAAGCTGTTTCACAGAGGAAGACCGCACTGCAGTTCCTTCTCTAAATCCTCGCACAAACGAAAAAATGGCTGACATCAAAATAAGTGTCCAAGGAATAGAAAAGCAACTGGAATCACTCAACAGAGGAAAGTCCACTGGACCTGATGGGATACCATTTCGATTCTACACAGAGTATGCGAAAGAACTTGCCCCCCTTCTAACAGCCGTGTACCGCAAGTCTCTAGAGGAACAGAAGGTTCCAAATGATTGGAAAAGAGCACAGGTAGTCCCAGTCTTCAAGAAGGGTCGTCGAGCAGATGTGCGAAACTATAGACCTATATCGCTGACGTCGATCTGTTGTAGAATTTTAGAACATGTTTTTTGCTCGAGTATCATGTCATTTTTGGAAACCCAGAATCTGCTCTGTAGGAATCAACATGGATTCCAGAAACAGTGACCGTGTGAGTCTCAACTCGCTTTATTTGTTCATGAGACCCAGAAAATATTAGATACAGGCTCCCAGGTAGATGCTATTTTCCTTGATTTCCGGAAGGCGTTTGATACAGTTCTGCACTGTTGCCTGATAAACAAAGTAAGAGCCTACAGAATATCAGACCAACTGTGTGGCTGGATTGAAGAGTTTTTAGCAAACAGAACACAGCATGTTGTTATCAATAGAGAGGCGTCTACAGACATTAAAGTAACCTCTGGCGTGCCACAGGGGAGTGTTATGGGACCATTGCTTTTCACAATATATATATATAAATGACCTAATAGATAGTGTCGGAAGTTCCATGCGGCTTTTTGTAGATGATGCTGTAGTATACAGAGAAGTTGCAGCATTAGAAAATTGTAGCGAAATGCAGGAAGATCTGCAGCGGATAGGCACTTGGTGTAGGGAGTGGCAACTGACCCTTAACATAGACAAATGTAATGTATTGCGAATACATAGAAAGAAGGATCCTTTATTGTATGATTATCTGATAGCAGAACAAACACTGGTAGCAGTTACTTCTGTAAAATATCTGGGAGTATGCGTGCAGAACGATTTGAAGTGAAATGATCATATAAAATTAATTGTTGGTAAGGCGGGTACCAGGTTGAGATTCATTGGGAGAGTCCTTAGAGAATGTAGTCCATCAACAAAGGAGGTGGCTTACAAAACACTCGTTCGACCTATACTTGAGTATTGCTCACCATTGTGGGATCCGTACCAGATCGGGTTTACGGAGGAGATAGAGAAGATCCAAAGAAGAGCGGCGCGTTTCGTCACAGGGTTATTTGGTAACTGTGATAGCATTACGGAGATGTTTAGCAAACTCAAGTGGCAGACTGTGCAAGAGAGGCGCTCTGCATCGCGGTGTAGCTTGCTCGCCAGGTTTCGAGAGGGTGCGTTTCTGGATGAGGTATTGAATATATTGCTTCCCCCTACTTACACCTCCCGAGGAGATCACGAAGGTAAAATTAGAGAGATTCAAGTGCGCACGGAGGCTTTCAGACAGTCGTTCTTCCTGCGAACAATACGCGACTGGAACAGAAAAGGGAAGTAATGACAGTGGCACGTAAAGTACCCTCCGCCACAGACCGTTGGGTGGCTTGCGGAGTATAAATGTAGATGTAGATATAGAATGCCTCACCATAACTCCGGACATGCTTTACAGTGCTGTTCACAACATTATTCCTCAACTACAGCTACTGTTGAGGAATGATGGTGGACATATTGAGCATTCCCTGTAAAGAACATCATCTTTGCTTTGTCTTACCTTGTTATGCTAATTATTGCTATTCTGATTAGATGAAGCGCCATCTGTTGGACATTTTTTGAACTTTTGTATTTTTTTGGTTCTAATAAAACCCCATGTCATTCCAAGCATGTGTATCATTTTGTACCCCTCTATCTACATTATTCCGTGATTTATTCAGTTTTCAAATTTATACTGACTTTTTGATCACCCGGTACTTGTGTGAACTGCTGTGGCAAAGTAGCTTGGTGGCTAACGCACCTGCCTAGTAAGTGGGAGACCCAGGTTTGACTCCCAGTCTTGGTACAAATTTTCATTTGCTATTTCACTCTATATACATAAAATCATATCTGTATGAGACCATGTGTCATTTCATTGTATAAGTACCTTCACCTGGGGTTCAGGCTGGTTTCACCATTTGTGTTTAATTCTGAGGTGCTGTTCCAGAGCATAGAGAGCCTCAGCAATTCTGTTCCTATGTAAGGGGGAATTTAATGTAGACTTGGGTGGCAGTGAGAATTTGGATGTAGAAGCAAGAGATTCCAGGATAATCCATGCAGCTGTGTGAACTGCTGTACCAATGTGGCTTAGCAGCCAATGCAACTGCCTAGTAAGCAGGAGATCCAGGTTTGATTCCCGGCATTGGTACAAATTTTCACTCGCCTCTTCCGCCTATATACATAGCTGCATAAAGGAAATCTACTTGCAGTTATGTTTGTATTACATTAAAATGAATCAAAGGTCCCCCAAAATTAAACTCAGCTGACCCACCAACCTCAGACTTTCCAAATTTTCTGTTTTACTTTATTGGAATTTCATCCCTGCACCCCACATGAATGAGGTAGGCTGGCTACAGAACAATTTGTTGCTCTACAGCAAAGCAAGTTCGTAAAACATAGTTTCAGAATATTACATATGAGAAAATGGGTATACTTTAAGAATGAATGATGAAACCTAAGTTGACTCATCAACTGTAACATCTTCAGGTTTACATGAGAATGACACTATAGCTGAAACAAGTTTGTCATAAGGAAGAAGCACTACTAATTAAACTATTTGCAGTTTGCCTGGAATCATTCATAATAAAGTGTCATATTATGATGCATTGTATGCTGCAGGTGTTGCCAAAAAGAAAATAATTATACATTTTCTAAAATTATTTAAGAAGTGGTCATACAATGATGATATTAACAGTGCTTATCATCTTTTAAAACCACGTTGATGGAATAAGGCATTTTACGGCAGTAAGTGTAAAAGAAGGACTTATACCACAGAGCAGGCTGTTCCAACACTGCCCCATGTGCACTCATCAGCTCACCTACAGGGAGGTGCATGTAGTTGAAGCTACCAACCAGATGGCTTTATTGCACACACTCTGTACACATGCAAGCCACAGTAGAGTCATTTTGCAGTCAACTTCAAATGCTGGTTCTCTAAATTTCATCAATAGGTTGTTTTCCTTCCAGGGATTCCCATTTGAGTTCATGAAGCACCTCAATAATACTCGCATATTGATTGAACCTACCAGTAATAAATAAAGTGGCCTCCTGTGAACTGCTTCAATGTCTTCCTTTAATCTGACCCGGAGGAGATCAAAAACACTCAAGAAACACTAAAGAATGAATCACGCTAGTCCCCTTTAGGGATGAACCACACTTTCCAAAAATCCTCCCAATAAATTGAAGTTGACCATTTGTCTTTCTCACTACAATTGTTATGCATTCATTCCATTTCATGTCACTTTGCAATGTTATGCCTAGATATTTAATTGATGTGAGTGTGTCAAGCAGTGTACTACTAATGCTGTATTCAAACAGTAGTTAGTTGTTTTTCCTGCTCATCTGCATTAAACTATTTTTTTCTAGATTTAGAGCAAGCTGCCATTCATCACACCAACTATAAAATTTGTCTAGGTCATCTTGCATCCTCTTATGGTCACTCAGTGATGACACCTTCCCAGTATCATCATCAAACAGACAAAGATTGCTGTGCACCCTGTTGGTCAGACCATTTACGTATAGAGAGAATAAGTGATTTCCTTTCACACTTCCCTGGGGTACTCTTGACAATATCCTTGTCTCTCACAAACACTCACCTTTGAGGATAATGTACTGGGTTCTATTACATAAGGAGTCTTCAAGTCACTCACACATCCGGGGAACATGTTCTGTATGCTCATACCTTCATTAACAGTCTGCAATAGGGCACCATGTAAAACACTTTCTGGAAATTTGGGAATATGGGATCTACCTGTTGGCCTTTATCCGTTATTTTCAGGACATCATGTGAGAAAAGGGCAAGCTGAGTTTCTCACAATCAATGCATTCTGTCAAGCAACAATCTTGATATGCTGATAAGACAAACCAAAGGTTGAGTTTAATTATGTCTACCTATTTTGGTTATTGCTTAGAGCACTTGGAGGTTGCAACAGAAAATTTTACTGCATAAAGGCCACATTCAGGGTGTAATAAGATTTTTTTAGTTTGTAAAATGCACTGAGAGTGCAAAAATAGTTCATAAATGGAATTTTGTTTTGGGGACTTACTTTATACCATGTTATACCTGGATCTGCAGCATATCAACCTTCTTCTGTACTATCTAAAAATTCTGCATAAATTATCAGTTGGATCTTGATATGATTTCAAAAATAGCACAAAGATTGCCAATGATGTCTCCTACAGGTGATTAACTTCGCTGGTTTTAGATTTCTGCTTTTTGCAGTTGCCCTAAACTATCAGAGTGCAGGAAAGCCAATGTTTCACAATGAAGCCAAATTCCGACAGAATGGTGCCTGTGGATATGTCCTGAAACCTATGTATCTCAGGAAGGATGTTGGATATGATCCTGAAATGGTTTACAGTGGAAGGTGAGTGTCACAGATACAGTAAAATTTGTGAAAACTGCTGCATAGAGAAGGATACATGGGAGCTGCATAGAGTAGGATGCATGGGACTGAAACATATTTTATAACATAAGTTAGGTACATGACAATAAACAGATGATTACAATTACTGATCTGTACATGATCATTTACTCTGAGAATTCAGGATATGTGAAGCCACCATAGGGTAAGGTGGGGTAAATCCGGCTTAGTAATTTCTTGTGGCTATAAAATGTTTATCTGAGGTTGGCTCTTAATGTTATATACGTTAAATTATAGGTAATATAAAGGAGCAGCTGTTTGCAAAATATTTTTGTTATACCATCAATAGTTTTTGAGATATCTGTATTTTAAGAAACGTCCATTTTTGCCATTTGCAGAAATGGTGGGGTAAATCCGACCCCCAATTTTTTTGCTGATTTTGCACGGAAATAGTTCTAAATGAACGTTTTTTTTTTTGGGAAGTAACGATAAGCAATTACGTTTTTTACATAAATAAACAAAATGTATTCAGAAAAATAACAATGTTTAGAGTACTAAATGTACTGAAAGTAAAATGAATGTAAATTTTAATTGAAAAAAGAGAATTTCATTGCCCGGCGGTGCAACAGCAATGTCGATCTCGGAATGTTAAAATCACGAGTGACAGCTCGTAAAAACATTCCCATTTGCATTGCAACAACTACTCGGCAAATATCGCTTTGATTGCGTTTTGTCATTTTTCGTTTGTAATTTCGTACCTTTTCCTAAAAATAAACAAAAATTCCGTTTGTTTACATAAATAACTAATTCCATACACATAAATGTTAAAAAGTATGTGGTCTGATTTACCCCACCATGCCATGTTTCATTTAACACACATAGAAACAATTTACACAACATTTCCAGCAAAAATGATACATACACTGAATAGGTCACTAAATGCACTAGAAAAATCACTTACCATTTGTTTTGCGATCATTTTATTTAATAAGGTAAATCTAGTGATGCAATTTGCACAAAAATTAAATTGAAACAATCAAAAACCCACTTGTTGTCTTTTGGGTGTCTAAATGTCAAATGCGGCAAAGCTGTCAAGGTGACATTTTCATTATTTTGGAGGCTCAATGTGGTAACACTAATGCGAATTCGCTCCACTTTGCCCTTTCTCACAAATAGAGGGCGGTTGAGTTTACCCGTCTGCTCGGATTTACCTCACCTTACCCTATAGTTCATGGTACAAAGCCAAAGGGGTCATGGTTATTGGAAGACTGTGACAAATATGGTGCTAACCAAATTCATCCCAGACCATTTTCATTGAGCAAGGGAAGCAATGATGCCTGTTGTTCTACAAAGATATCTTCCACATTCTTCACTCGATGTGGGTAGGCATTATTCTTGTGAAATATTGCATTTGTAATTGGAGTGGAGTACCTCAGATAACTGAAACCTCTCTGATGTAGTGGTGTTACTACTTATATAATTAAAAATATACTGTACATTAATTGAGAAAGCCTATTGTATTGAATGACACTGCAGGCAGGCACACTCTAAATAATATGTATATACCATGACCTACTGCACAGTTCATACCAAAGGGTAATTCATACCAATATTAGCAGTTTTCTTTCATGTACCATTCACCTACTGAGGAAAGGAAAAATGACTATCTATATGCCTCTGTATGTGTGCTAATCTCTTTTATCTTATTCTCATGATTCGTATGGTGGTGGCAGCAGAATGTTCACACAGCCTTCTTGAAATACAGGTTCTCCAAATTTATGTGACAGTGTTTCATGAGAACTGTGCCATCTTTCTTCTGGGAATTCTCATTTCTAAGTTCTCCAAGCATTGCTGTTACACTTTCATATGGGTTATACTGTTCTGATAAATTGTAGAAAGAGTGCCCAATGAAGTATTCTTTTACTTTGTTTTTGAATATTTGGGGATTTTGAATTCCTTTGCACCAGAATATAAACCTCCATTCTAAACTCTAGAGAGAGGTGCATCATCCTGTAGACCCACTGGATGTATTGATGAATCACTGAATGTACCTATACTTATGACCAGTGAAGTTGTTAGAAGCAGTGTGGAAGAATACATCTGCTGGCACCAGGTCATGTGGCAAAACACTCATGATAGATTTAAGGGTTGCCACCGACCACCATGGCCTCACATGTCAACCAACCAATGTTTACAGCAAGCTCTATGGTGTGTCTATTGATGGTGACTCAGCACTATGTACTTTTCTCCTGGACTCTATATTGAACTTTGTTGATACCTACTGATGACATTTGGCTAGCACACAGATTTGCCTGTTCGACTAATGTGGAACTGTCTTCACTCACCATTCAACTGACTGTTGTGTTTACAGAGAATGAATTGATGGCATACGGGTGCACTGAAAGGATGGTTTGTATTCCAGTGCTTCACAACCAAACCTATGAACAGTGTTCACTTGCAAAATGTGAGGGTCATTTAACAAACTTCCAGAGTACTCTATCTTCCAAGAGGTTCCCACCTCAAGAAATCCTTTGTTTTGCATATTCGCAGAAGAGTCAGGAACTATTACTTTCTGTGATTTGTTTGTACATAATTTGTGTTTAATAATATGTGTGTTGTTGAAAAAGCAGTCTTACCACACATTGTCTATATGGAAATTATTTATACTTCTAGTGTTGTGGTTGTGAATGGTTGTGCTCCCATTGGATAAGCAGCTGCAGCAGCAAGTCGTATACCCCTAGCTTACTTATTTGTTACATAGTTTAATTCTTAATTTCTTTGCATATTTTTGGGTACTTGCACTGTTAAATTCATAAATTTCGGGCGTATTATAGTATTTGAGAGCTGTAGCATCACGCTTTAGTACCTGAATAGTGTAAATTCACGTAGTCGCCTGTCTTCTGTTTTTGTTTTGTACGGCCAGTGTCGGTTGGTCACAGCCAGTGTGCTCCCTGCCGCCGTTGGATAAGCAGCTGCAGCAGCAAGTCATATACTCCTAGCTTACTTATTTGTTACATAGTTTAATTCTTAATTTCTTTGTGTGTTTTTGGGTACTTGCACTGTTTAATTCATAAATTTCGGGTGTATTATAGTATTTGAGACTTGTAGCATCGCGCTTTAGTGTTTACTTCGTAGATTCTTACTTAAATTGCGTGGGAGTTTCATATAGGAGGTGTAATTTCGAGTTTTAGCTACTGTAATCGTAAATTCAGGCAGATTGTAGCGCAGTCATTAGGCATTTGCACAGGTTAGTTAATACATTCTTTGCGTGTTTCCCTTGCATTATCTAGGCATGGACTCGTGTTTCAGTAACTGTTGTTCAACACCGATTAGAATGGACAGGGACTGTGATTGCTGTGTTCGGATGAGGGCTGAGTTGGCATCCCTTCACTCACAGCTGCAAGCGGCGCTGACTTCAGTCGCACAGCTTGAGGCTGTTGCCAGTGGGCACCACTGTGGGGAGCCGGACTTGGGTATCACGGGGATGTCAACCTCGTCCCGTCTGTCCCCAGATCGGTCTGCCGCTGTGGTTGCCCTGATTGCTGCCCGCAGTGGGACTGAGCCCTCGCCTGTGGTTGATTGGGAGGTCGTTCCAAGGCATGGCAGGCAGCGAAAGACATCCCCGGAGGCTGATCAGAAAGCCTCCCCGGTGTGCCTGACAAACAGGTTTCAGGCACTGTCTCTGGCTGAGCCAGATGCAGCTGCCTGCCTGCCCTGTTTCAGAGGATGATTCTCAGCCTTCAAGGTCCAGGAAATCACAGAGGGTGGGCTTATTGGTAGTTGGGAGCTCCAATATTAGGTGCGTAATGGGGCCCCTTAGGGATATGGCAGCTAAGGAGGGGAAGAAATCCAGTGTGCACTCCGTGTGCATTCCAGGTGGAGTCATTCCTGATGTGGAAAGGGTCCTTCCGGATGCCATGAAGAGAACAGGGTGCAACCAGCTGCAGGTGGTGGCACATGTCGGCACTAATGACGTGTGTCGCTTTGGATCTGAGGAAATTCTCTCTGGATTCCAGTGGCTATCTGATTTGGTGAAGGCTGCCGGTCATGTTTACGAGATGTAGGCAGAGCTCACCATCTGCAGCATCGTTGACAGAACCGACTGTGGACCTTTGGTGCAGAGCCGGGTGGAGGGTCTGAATCAGAGGCTCAGACGGTTTTGCGACACTGTTGGCTGCAGATTCCTTGACTTGCGCCATAGGGTGGTGGGGTTTCGGGTTCTGCTGAATAGGTCAGGAGTTCACTACACTCAGCTGGCGGCTACACGGGTAGCGGAGGCTGTATGGCGTGGACTGGGCAGTTTTTTAGGTTAGAAGGCCTCGGGAAAGTATGGGGTGGGCTGCAATCTCAAAGGGTGGATGGCAAATACAGGACGTGCTTGGATCAAGGAACAGTCGGAATTGTAAATTGTTGTAGTTGTGCTGGGAAAGTCCCTGAGCTTCAAGCGCTGACAGAAAGCACAGAAGCTGAAATCGTTATAGGTACAGAAAGCTGACTAAAGCCTGAAATAAGTTCTGCAGAAATTTTTACGAAATCTCAGACGGTGTTCAGGAAAGATAGATTAGGCAGAATTGGTGGTGGAGTGTTTGTGTCTGTCAGTAGTGGTTTATCTTGTAGTGAAGTCGAAGTAGATACTCTTTGCGAATTGGTATGGGTGGAGGTTATACTTAACAGTGGAACTAAGTTAATAATTGGCTCCTTCTACCGACCCCCAGACTCTGATGATATAGTTGCTGAACAGTTCAGAGAAAGTTTGAGTCTCGTAACAAATAAATACCCCACTCATACAGTTATAGTTGGTGGGGACTTCAACCTTCCCTCGATATGTTGGCAAAAATACTTGTTCAAAACCGGTGGTAGGCAGAAAACATCTTCCGAGATTGTCCTAAATGCTTTCTCCGAAAATTATTTCAAGCAGTTAGTCCACGAACCCACTCAAATTGTAAATGATTGCAAAAACACACTTGACCTCTTAGCCACAAACAATCCAGAGCTGATAGAGAGCATCATGACTGATACAGGGATTAGTGATCACAAGGTCGTTGTAGCTAGGCTCAATACCGTTTCTTCCAAATCCGCCAGAAACAAACGCAAAATAATTTTATTTAAAAAAGTGGATAAAGTGTCACTAGAAGCCTTCCTAAGAGACAATCTCCATTCCTTCCGAACTGACTATGCAAATGTAGACGAGATGTGGCTCAAATTCAAAGATATAGTAGTAACAGCAATTGAGAGATTTATACCTCATAAATTGGTAAGAGATGGAACTGATCCCCCATGGTACACAAAACAGGTCCGAACGCTGTTGCAGAGGCAACGGAAAAAGCATGTGAAGTTCAGAAGAACGCGAAATCACGAAGATTGGCTAAAATTTACAGACGCGCGAAATTTGGCACAGACTTCAATGCGAGATGCCTTTAATAGGTTCCACAACGAAACATTGTCTCGAAATTTGGTAGAAAATTCGAAGAAATTCTGGTCGTATGTAAAGTACACAAGTGGCAAGACGCAGTCAATACCTTTGCTGCGCAGTGCCGATGGTACTGTTACCAACGACTGTGCCGCTAAAGCGGAGTTATTGAATGCAGTTTTCTGAAATTCCTTCACCAGGGAAGATGAATGGAATATTGCAGAATTTGAAACACGAACAGCTGCTAGCATGAGTTTGTTAGAAGTAGATACCTTAGGGGTTGCGAAGCAACTCAAATCGCTTGATATGGGCAAGTCTTCAGGTCCAGATTGTATACCGATTAGGTTCCTTTCAGATTACGCTCATACAATAGCTCCCTACTTAGCAATCATATACAACCACTCGCTCACCGATAGATCTGTACCTACAGATTGGAAAATTGCGCAGGTCGCACCAGTGTTTAAGAAGGGTAGTAAGAGTAATCCATCTAACTACAGACCTATATCATTGACGTCGGTTTGCAGTAGGGTTTTGGAGCATATACTGTATTCAAACATTATGAATCACCTCGAAGGGAACGATCTATTGATATGTAATCAGCATGGTTTCAGAAAACATCGTTCTTGTGCAACGCAGCTAGCTCTTTATTCGCACGAAGTAATGGCTGCTATCAACAGGGGATCTCAAGTTGATTCCGTATTTCTAGATTTCCGGAAAGCTTTTGACACCATTCCTCACAAGCAACTTCTAATCAAGCTGCGGGACTATGGGGTATCATCTCAGTTGTGTGACTGGATTCGTGATTTCCTGTCGGGAAGGTCGCAGTTCGTGGTAATAGACGGCAAGTCATCGAGTAAAACTGAAGTGATATCAGGTGTTCCCCAGGGAAGCGTCCTGGGACCTCTGCTGTTCCTGATCTATATAAATGACCTGGGTGACAATGTGAGCAGTTCTCTTAGGTTGTTCGCAGATGATGCTATAATTTACCGTCTAGTAAGGTTATCCGAAGACCAGTATCAGTTGCAAAGCGATTTAGAAAAGATTGCTGCATGGTGTGGCAGGTGGCAGTTGACGCTAAATAACGAAAAGTGTGAGGTGATCCACATGAGTTCCAAAATAAATCCGTTGGAATTCGATTACTCGATAAATACTACAATTTTCAAGGCTGTCAATTCAACTAAGTACCTGGGTGTTAAAATTACGAACAACTTCAGTTGGAAAGACCACATAGATAATATTGTGGGGAAGGTGAACCAAAGGTTGCGTTTCATTGCCAGGACACTTAGCAGATGCAACAAGTCCACTAAAGAGACAGCTTACACTACACTCGTTCGTCCTCTGTTAGAATATTGCTGCGCGGTGTGGGATCCTTACCAGGTGGGATTGACGGAGGACATCGAAAGGGTGCAAAAAAGGGCAGCTCATTTTGTATTATCACGTAATAGGGGAGAGAGTGTGGCAGATATGATACGCGAATTGGGATGGAGGTCATTACAGCAAAGACGTTTTTTGTCACGGCGAGATCTATTTACGAAATTTCAGTCACCAACTTTCTCTTCCAAATGCGAAAATATTTTGTTGAGCCCAACCTACATAGGTAGGAATGATCATCAAAATAAAATAAGAGAAATCAGAGCTCGAACAGAAAGGTTTAGGTGTTCGTTTTTCCCACACGCTGTTCGGGAGTGGAATGGTAGAGAGATAGTATGATTGTGGTTCGATGAACCCTCTGCCAAGCACTTAAATGTGAATTGCAGAGTAGTCATGTAGATGTAGATGTAGATGTGTCCATCATAACTTCACTCTTATTATTAACCAAAAATACCGTTAGGGAATTGATCAATTGGAATGTAAGCATAAGAATTCCTAGCTCCTTGGAGAGGTTTCTGCAAGATGTTTGGTTATCAACTTTACACAATAGTCTTATTGCATATTTCTTTGGAATAAATACTTTGTTCATATTAGATGCAACTTCCCACAATATTATGACATAGAGCAGAATGGAGTCAAAGTATGCAAAAGATGCTAACAACCCTGTCTGCAGGTCAACACAGTGACAGAGATTTCTAAGTGCAAAGCATGTAGAACTGAGCTTCTGCTTAAATTTTCCATGTGCTGTTGTCACTTTAGTTTGTCATCCATTTGATGGGCCATTTTTGTCTCCATGTTTTCAGCTTTTGTTAGGAAGAATTCATTGAATTTAGTAGCCAATGATTTGAATTTACTGTCTTGTTCCTACTGTCATCTGAGAATACAATATCATTTCTCCTGAGAAGTTTATTCATTTCATGCCTAAGAATGTTCCAAGTTGACCTTACTTTGTTCATGGAATTTTGAATTTTTTGTGCACAGTAGATTGTTTTGATTCCACTTGTTAAGCATCCTTTTTCTTGACTTCAACTATAAATGTCTCTGACCTGTCATAAAGGAAAATTCTATTCATAATGTAAAAATCTGTTTAGGACAGAATGAAATTTCTTATCTACTGTGTTTCCCTGGTATACTTCTTCCCATTTTTCATACCTTAAATTCTCTCTGAATAATATAACTGAGTCAGCATTTACAATTCTATGCAATTTTCCTTTTTTTTCTTGGTTGAACTTAAATTATGGGGAAACTTTATTGATGTCATTTGACCATCATGGTCAGATAAACAATTTATTATGTGGTTCACAAGTATTTCATTAATTACAGTTCCATTTAGAAACACAATATCAATTGCTATTGCAACAAGTCATTCTGGTTTCATTGGGAATGTTACTGTGATGGTTAAATCAAGTCCGGACATAGGATCAGAACTATTTGAGATGAAATCTGTATTGAGATCTCCACTTTCCAGTTATTTCTACTGAGTCTTATTTGTAACCCCCCCAGTAAATGCTTAATGAAGTCCAAAAATACTTTTTAGGGGCTTATAGATTGTCAAAACTGCTATCTTGTATGTTTCTAAGTCTATTACAAAAGTATAGCACTCGGGTAGCTGCAATGCAGTGTTCAATGTGGTCTATGGTCTGGGACTTAATTCTGCTTTTAGTGCTTATAGCCACTCCCCACCCCCATATCTCATACTATGCATAGGCCTATAGTAATTTGATACTAACATGTACCCATCTAGGTGCAATTGTCAAATTTCTGTGACTTCCATATGATAATCGGTGATTATTTCTCCAAAAAAATGAGACCTTAAAATGTACAAATAATTGAGGTTTCGTTAGTATGTATATATTTTTATATGAAGCTAATCACTGGCATAACTTAACAGATATATCAGACGTTTGAATAGGGTTTTCTGGGATATCACAAGAAAATACAACTGAATTTACAGACATAATACCTTGATTTGTCTTCATTGTAGTCTTCATTCATCACAGTACAATTTTGCCAACAATTATAATATTGTTGGTTATTGACACTGAAAGCTTTGTCTGAGGTAGTCGAAGCATTGATGTTACTCACATTTGGTAGCTCATCAATATGGCAGGAAGACAATGTACACCCCAGGCTGACATGGCATCACCATATCACCATAGAAAGATGGTTCTACTTTAGGTTGAAATTGTATCACCAAGTCTCTTACTCCTTGAAGATGATTTGCAGTAAAGATTAATTTTAGTCATGAATATCAATGAAATCTTCAGCCACATACATTCATGTTGCCTATTCTTCACCAGTCAATTGGCACAGTGCAAATCAGGGATGTATCTTCAGCTTACAAAAACATTAGTGAAAGTTGGTATCAATACTATTATTGCTAATCTTCAGTTCCTCTGACATCACTATCAGAGACAACATTTGATCCTGTACAAGTACCCATTACATTTGCTTCCTGTCTGTCATTACGCTTAGCAGTCATGTTGAGCCCAAATGTGGCACACCATCATCAACTGTTTCCTTTCCATCCTAAAACATTTGAAACATTCATAAACACATCGTCTTCTCACAGCTTCTGTTCTGTATACTTGCACCAACATTATACGCATCTGCGTTACCCTACCTGTCCGCCCCGATAGCTGAATGGTCAGCATGATGGACTTCCGTCCTAAGGGGTCTGGTTTTGAGTCCCGGCTGGGTCGGGGATTTTCTCCGCTTAGGGACTGGGTGTTGTGTTGTCTTCATTATCATTTCATCTCCATCTGGCATGCAGATCGCCCAATGTGGTGTTGAATGTAATAAGACCTGCACCAAGGTGGCCGGACCTGCCCCGTAAGGGGCCTCCTGGCCAATGACACCAAATGCTCATTTCCATTTTCCATTACCCTACCTTCCTAAAAAAACTTGTATTATTGTATTACTCAATTGCATTTTGATGCAAGTCCTAGCAGTCACTGAGTGCAGCAGTGAAAAACAATTTTAGCATACTGTGTTCAAGAAACTGTCATTTAGAAATGAAATCAGTTTATTAAGCTTTGTAATTGTACCTTCACCAGATCACAGTATGCAAGTAGCCACAAAGATGTAATTTTCTTATGATTAGTATTTCTTGGTACATATGCCATTTCAAAATGCCTACCTCTGTCCAAAACCTGATGCTGGGTATATTCAAGACAATATATGTGAATGTTTGTCAGTATTGAAAAAGATATTACTCAACAGCTCTTAAACTTAGTTTTTCATGTCAAAATATTGTGTATGTTCTCCAAGGACTGAGTAACTGATGAAACACCTTCACTGTGATGAAGAAACAGGGTTGGGGAATGGCAGTCACCAGTGAAAAATGTATGAATTTCACAGATGTTAATATCAACAACAGAAAGGGTAAAGGTAGCAACTCACTGCATAGTTGAGACATTGATCAATAGACAAGCACACAAACAAGACTGAAATAGTTGTTAAGCTTTCAACAGCGTCCTTCCTGAGAGCAAAAAGACTAAAAAAAACATTTTTGGCTACAGCATAATGAGCTGCTGTAATGAAGCTCCTCTCTCTCTCTCTCTTTCTCTCTATCTATCTCTGTGTGTGTGTGTGTGTGTGTGTGTGTGTGTGTGTGTGTGTGTGTGTGTGTGTCTGTGTGTGTGTGTGTGTGTGTGTGTGTGTGCTGACACTTCCAGAAACTTAGAGATGACTTTTCCACTGTTAGTACTCTACAGGACTTTTCACTGTTGTATAGACAGTATTATTATGGAAATATTAGAAAACTGTCAGAAGTGATTACTCATAGCCTTGAAATACACAAATTTAGTACCAGTAGAGATCTTTACGCAATTCATGAACTTCACCTTAACTGGCATGGAAAAATCCATTTAGTGACTTCAGTTTGTAATGTCATGAAAAATTTTAGCAGCAATGTGAACTCAAGACAGTCATGTTTGAACAAAGAGTGCACCACATTGCAAGAAAATCATAGGAATGGCAGTGAACATAGACAGACCACATTAGACATCTGGCTGGTGAAAAACCTGATAAAGCTGCTTATGGACAGACAGTCCTTCAGTGTATGGGAACAGATCATATAGCAAAAATGGTTAGCAAAAAATACCTTTCCCAGACCTTCAACTAAGTTGTGCTTTTACAGAAAACCATGTAACCACTTCTGTAAATAAAAAAGTGGAAATTTGCCACCAAAATAATTGAGTCATCTGCAATAAGATCAGTGATGTTACAGTCAATGTCCATGAGTAAGAAGGTAAATATTGTGACCATATTCTGTGTTTTAGTGATCATTGTGGTACTTCTGGTATAGAAAAACTTGTGATAAATAATTATAACTTAGTATGTTAACTCTCTGTAAAGTATGAAGAAAGAGGTTGTGTTGCTATTTATGTTAAAAAAATGTCACAAACAGTGCAATTAATGTACACAACTTTTGTTTAGAATGGCATTTCTAAGTGCCTGCCATAACCAGAAAATTTAATGTCCACATACACTCTTGCTTCTATAGTCAGTTTCCACACTGGAATAAATCAATGTACAAGCACATTGTGCTGTAACTGCTAGGCAAGTGTTGAATCATCGCTCTGACCAAGATAGACAACAATTCTCTATTAACAGTACAAGTGGTCATGAGAATGAAAGTGGTCTACATTGGGAAGTAACAAGGATAACTGATGATGAAATTATCCAAACTTTTCAATCATGTGTAGAAGACATAAACTGGAGGCCTATGTATAATATAAACTGGAGGCCTATTTATATTGCAAACAATGCTAATTCGAAGTACATTTTCTTAAGTAATGGAGTGTCACTAATATCTAAAAGTACCTTCCCAAAAAGGACATATAAGGTCCAAACTGAAGAATCCATCAGTCAGCCCTGGATCACCACCAGTACAAAGACTTCTTGCAAAAGAAAATGAGAGCTGTACATCACATAAAAAAATTTAGACAACACCATACAGTAAAATCACTATAAAATATTGTAAAATACTAAGTAAAGTTATTGAGAAGTCTAAAAGTTTGGATTTAAGCTTCAAAACTAATAAATCTAATAACACAAATAAACAAAATATGGGAGGTGATAAGGAGTAAGACTTGTGCAGTATGTCCCTCTAGGACTGAAAACATTGTTCTAAATGCTGAAGGTAAATAAGTACACTGTTAAGATACTGAGGCAAAAATCCTTAATTAGCATTTTTAAGTGAGTTTGCCAAGAAAAAATAACGTCATGGCTCTTTAGAAAAGGCCATTAAAACTGTGAAAGAAGATTTCCCCAATTCTATAGAACAGACAGGTATAGTCCCTGTAACAGTACAAGAAGTAAGGAAAATGATCACTTCGTTAAAAAGCAAAATCTCAAGAGGTGTCAACAATTTTTCAAGCAAACAGGAAAAACCAATTTGGCTTCAGAAGTGATATATTTCACGATCTTTCTTAAGGTTCCTGACTGTGTCAATCATAGAATACTTGTACAGGAAGCATGCCACTATGGCATCAGAGGACAATTAGGTAACTGGCTAAAGTCCTGTCTACAGGACAGACAACATAAAGTAGTGTTAAATGGAAACAATATGTAGATAGGAGAGATAGATTATGACTATGGAATGATACATTATAGAGTGCCACAACATTCTGACCTTGGCCCCTACTATTTCTTATATACATCAGTGACCTATCTCTGCTCCCCTACAAAGCAAGAAAATTCATAATGTTTGCAGATGACACAACCATGTTGATACACAATAAAACATCCACTGACTTAAGAGTTTAACATCAGCCAATTACTTACAGACATTCTGAAATGGTTCACAGCAAACTCTCTGGTAATAATCTTCAGCAAAACCAGTTACACTCAGTTGCATTCTGATCAAAAAGGTCCACAGGAGGCTATTATCACACATGGGAGCCATCAAATACTGAGGGTATACTGCTCAAAATTCTTAGGTCTCTATATACGAGGAGGGATTAAATATAAATGGCATTTTCGTTCCTGAAGATCAATAGTTGGTAGGACTGGGCCCATGCTTCTGCTATGCTTAGGCGGGACCGTTAGAAGTGAGAAGAGCATGCTGTTAGATATTTGCCACCATTTCATCAGTAACGTCAGTAATGTCTGGGCATCAGGTGCACCCCTCCATTGCGCACTGAATAATTATCAAATTTCTTGCTTGTGAAGAAGTTACAGTGGCAGAAATTTGCCACAGATTGACTGCACAGTTCAGTGATAAAACATTGTCAAGGACACGTGTGTTTGCCTGGCATAAAAAGTACAAGGAAGGACAAGAACATGTCGAAAATCAGCATCACAATCGCTGTTCTTGGACCAGCATTACAGACAAAAACATTCATGTGGTTAAAGACATTATTGATGACAATCAACACGTGAGAGTATCAGAAATAGCACAAAAAGTTGGAATCAGTTATGGGAGCTGTCAAGCAATCATCACAAATGACCTGTAGTACTGTAAAGTGAGTTTCAGATGGGTTCCTAAATTTTTGACCAAAAATCTGAAGTTGAGATGTTTGGAGGTCTGTCAGAGGCTTACAGCAAAGTTTGCAGAAGAAGGTGCATTTTTGAGTTGGATTGTCACCTTTGACAAAACATGGGTTCACCACTACACTCCAGAATCCAAACAAGCCAGTAAGGAGTGGCGGAGGAAAAGGGAGACAGCACCAGTGAAAGCCAAGGCTCAACTGTTATCTGGCAAAGTTCTTTCAACCATTCTTTTGACCAGTGAGGCATTTTGCTGATTGATTTTTTGCATGGGCAATGCACAATCAATGCTGCTTACTGCTGCAAACTGTTGAACAAGGCGAGAGTTGTGTATCACCAAAAAGACAAGACCAATCGATTCGACAGGTCATCCTTCTCCACAACAATGCGTGACCCCATACTGCAGCTCTAACTGTCTCCAAGCTTCAGGAAATGCACTGGACTACACTTGATCATTCTCCTTATTGCCTGGACTTATCGCCTTGCAATTTCCATTTATTTAGACTGCTTAAAGGAGTTCTAGGAGGGTGACCATTTGAAGATGACGAGAGTGTGGGAGACTTTGTGTGCAACTGGCTGGTGAAATGCCCCAGTTCTTTTTATGATGAGGGCACCAAAAAGCTGCCCATACGCTGGGACAAGTGCATTTCCAAAACGGGAGACTATGTGGAAAAATAAATTATAATTGCCTTGAGTTTTTCAATAAATGGATTTAAATAAAAAATAAAAACCCATTTATATTTGATCTGCCCTCATAGATAACAAGCTTAACAGGGAATGCCTCATCCTCTAAACCTCGAAAAGCTCAGCAACATCTGGCATCAGGATAATCTCCATAATCGGAGACATCAGTGTCTCAAAAACCGCCTATTTTGGCTACTTCCATTTTATTAACAAATCTTTGCATTGTGAAAGCATTTGAGTGAGTAGTGTTTGGATTGTCTCCAAGAACCTCATGTTGTAATCTCTTCAAGGAAGTTGGGATACTAGCCACCACCTCACAAGATCTCTTTTTGATCATGACATTCATGTTTCACAATTCTTCTCACTCTAAAATGAAAGAGTCATATCACCATCACAATATGAGAAGCAAATGTGATGTACACTGCAACCAGAAAAGTTTCTCTCTGGTGCAAAAAGGTGCAAAACATACTAGCACAAAAATCTTCAGCTCACTTCCAAGTGACATTAAGTCCTTACAAGGTAATAACTGATTATAAAAAAAATCTGAAGAGGTTTTTGCTGGAAAAAATTTCTATTCTGTGGATGAATTCTATAACAGAGGCAGATAAGACTATTTCCCATATTTTTCTGTGTTTTCCCATTGTAATATCTCTAACTGTTTTAATTATACCTTATAAATCACATTGCTTTTGTTCTGTAAGTCATGAAAATGGTCTTTGTACATTATAAATCCAATTATATGTTTAGGTAATATATGAAATTTGTATTTTAATCTCTGTGCATAATCGTTGATCAGCATTTTTTAGTGTTAATTTACATTTTTAGCCACTGCATGATATTGTTGATGACATGAATATAATAATGAATTAAATGTTTTGACTCATTTCACATCCACACACAATCACACAATAATGGACTTGTGGAATGTGTATCACAATAAATAAAACAAGAATTTTAAACTAATAAGAACATCAAAACCACAAGTAGTTAAAAATTCTTTCTTGTGCTCTAGCATATTTCAAACACTTTCCTTTACTGCATATGTTTGTCCACTTACTTCACTTTCATAGTTATAACTGTAAAAAGTCAAAGTATGATGCATAAAGATGTGTTCTGTTTCACAATCAAATTCGTTAATGATAGTGGTGTACTTATCAGAGAAAATCATAAATATGCATACATACTAAACTGCTTGTTTTCATCACATACATTTTGAGATCATAGTAATTAGTTAATTTTGTGCTTTCTTAACATATTTCTAATCTTTTTCAGCAAACCCAAGTACCTCACACTGACTGTCATAAGTGGGCAGCACATTCCTAAGCCTGGCCAAGACTCAGAAGGAGAAATAGTTGATCCCTATGTCAAAGTAAAAATACTGGGACATCCTCTTGATATTCAGAAACAAAAAACAGATCCTGTAAGAGACAATGGTACGCCTATTAATTTTTTATTGACAGAAAAACATCAGACTGGAATGTATATCTGAATATATCTCATATTTTGTAGTCTGTGCCTATATAAAGACAATTTGTTCATAGGTTTCAATCCAAGGTGGGACTGTAGAATGTATTTTGTGGTAAGAATGCCTGAGCTTGCTATGGTGCAGTTCATTGTGAAGGATATGAATAGTACAGGAAAAGATGCATTTCTTGGAAGTTATGCACTCCCGTTTAACAGCGTAATGGAAGGTATGGAACTCCATTCAAATATTACAGCTTTATAATTGTGTAACGTTGGTGTACTAGATAGCAGGGAGAGTAATCTCTGGTTTTTCTTAAGATACATTCTAGTTTTTCAACTAATTCTCATTTTTATTTCTTGAAACCAACAATTAATATATTACATTTTTTTTTAAATTTCTCAAACATTCAAATGAAGTAAATTTTAATAAATATTAAATACAAATTTTGCCTCAAGTTATTTAGATAGTTTTGGTAAAACAAGATGTGTTGTTGTTGTGGTCTTCAGTCCAAAGAGTGGTTTGCTGCAGCTCTCCATGCTATGCTATCCTGTACAAGCCTTTTCATCTCCGAGTAACTACAGTAACCTACATCCCTCTCAATCTGCTTACTGTATTCATCTCTTGGTCTCCCTCTACAATTTTTACCCCCTGTGCTTCCCTCCAGTACTAAATTGATGATCCCTTATTGCCTCAGAATGTGTCCTACCAACTGATCCCTTCTTTTAGTCAGATTGTACCACAAATTTCTCTTCTCCCCAATTCTATTCATTACCTCATCATTAGTTACATGATATACCCATCTGATCTTCAGCATTGTTCTGTAGCACCACATTTCAAAAGCTTCTTTTCTCTTCTTATCTAACCTGTTTATCATCCATGTTTCACTTCCATAGAGGGCTACACTCCATACAAATACTTTCAGAAAAGACCTCCTGACACTTAAATCTGTACTCAATTTTAGCAAATTTCTCTTCCTCGGAAATGCCTTTCTTGCCATTGACAGTCTACATTTTATATCCTCCCTACTTCGAGCATCAGCAGTTATTTTGCTACCAAATAGCAAAACTCATCTACTACTTTAAGTGTCTCATTTCCTAATCTAATTCCCTCAACATCACCTGATTTAATTTGACTACATTCCATTATTCTCAGTTTGCTTTTGTTGATGTTAATTTTATATCCTCTTTTCAAGATACTGTTCATTCTATTCAACTGCTCTTCCAAGTCCTTTGCTGTCTCTGACAGAATTACAATGTCACTGACAATCCTCGAAGTTTTTATTTTTTTCTCCCTTGGCTTTAATTCCTAATCCAAATTTTTCTTTTGTCTCCTTTACTGCTTGCTCAGTATGCAGATTGAATAACATTGGGGATAAGCTACAATCCTGTCTCACTCCCTTCTCAACCACTGCTTCTCTTTCATGCCCTCGACCCTTATAAGTGCCATTTGGTTTCTACACAAGTTATAAATAGCCTCTTACTCCATGTATTTTACCCCTGCCACTTTTAGAATTTGAAAGAGGGTATTCCAATCAACATTGTCAAAAGCTTTCTCTAAGTCTGCAAATGCTACAATCATAGGTTTGCCTTTCTTTAACCTATCTTCTATGAGAAGTCGTAGGGTCAGTATTGCCTTGCGTGCTCCTACATTTCTTCGGAATCCAAACACATCTTACCCAAGGTTGGCTTCTATCAGTGTTTTTCCATTCTTCTGTAAAGGATTCATGTTAATATTTTCCATCTGTGTCATATTAAACTGATAGTTTGGTAATTTTCACACATGTCAGCACCTGCTTTCTTCGGAATTGGGATTATTATATTGTTCTTGAAGTCTGAGGGGTTTCACCTGTCTCATACGTCTTGCTCACCAGATGGAAGAGTTTTGTCAGGGCTGGCTCTCCCACGGCTATCAGTAGCTCTAACAGAATGTTGTCTATTCCCTGGGACTTGTTTCAACTTAAGTCTTTCAGCGCTTTGTCAAATTCTTCATACAGTATCATATATCCCATCTCTATCAAATCTCCCTTCTCATCTTCCTCTACATTCTCTTCCATTTCCATAACATTGCCCTCAAGTACATCTCTCTTGTACAGACCCTCTAGATACTCCTTCCATGTTCCTGCTTTCTCTTCTTTGCTTAGGACTGGTTTTACATCTGAGCTCTTGGTATTCATACAGGTGGTTCTCTTTTATCCAAAGGTCACTCTAATTTTCCTGTACGCAGTATCAGTTTTACTGATACATGCTTCTACATACTTACAGTTGTCCTCTTGCCATTCCTGGTTAGCAATTGTGCACTTCCTCTCAATCTCATTTTTTATATGTTTGTATTCCCTTTCTCCTGCTTCATTTAGTGCATTTTTATATTTTCCCCTTTCCTTGATTAAATTCAATATCTCTTACATTACCCAAGGCTTTCTATTATCCCTTGGCATTTTACCTACTTGATCCTTTGATGCCTTCACTATTTCAGCTCTCAAAGCTACCCATTCTTCTTCTACTGTATTCCTTCCCCCTGCTCTTGTCAATCATTCCCTAATGCTCCCTCTGAAACCCTCTAGGACCTCTGGTTCTTTCAGTTTATCCAGGTCCCGTCTCCTCAAATTCCTATCTTTTTGCAGTTTCTTCAGTTTTAATCTGCAGTTCTTAACCAATAAATTGAGATCAGAATCCACAACTACCCTTGCAAATGTCTTACAATTTAAAATTTGGTTCCTAAATCTCTGTCTAAGCATTATATAAACAATCTGAAACCTTCTGGTGTATCCAGGTCTGTTCCACATATACAACTTTCTCTCACAATTCTTAAGCCAAGTGTTAGCTCTGATTAAATTATGCTCTGTTCAAACTTTGACCTTCCTCTTTCATTCCTTTCCCCCAGTCCATATTCACCTACTATTTTCCCTTCTCTTCCTTTTCCTAATATCAAATTCCAGTCCCCCATGACTGTTAAATTTTCAGCTCCCTTAACTATCTGAATAATTTCTTTTATCTCATCATGCATTTCCTCAATCTTCTCCTCATCTGCAGAGCTAATTGGCATATGAACTCTTTGTTCACCTGATCAAAAGTCCTGTTCCTCCTGCCACCAAACTCCACGAATTCCCACTATACCTAACTTAAACCTATCCAATGTCCTTTTTAAATTTTCTAACCTACCTGCCTCATTAAGGGATCTGACATTCTGTGCTCCGATCCATAGAACGCCAGTTTTGTTTCTCCTGATAATGACATCCTCCTGAGTAGTCCCTGCCCAGAGATCCAAATGGAGGACTGTTTTATCTCTGGAATATTTTATGCAAGAGGATGCCATCATCATTTAACCACAAAGTAGAGCTGCACGTCCTCGGGAAAAATTACAGCTGTAGTTTCGCCTTGCTCTCAACTGTTCACAGTACCAACACAGCAAGGCTGTTTTGGTTGATGTTACAAGCCAGATCAGTCAATCATCCAGACTGTTGCCCCTGCAACTACTAAAAAGGCTGCTGCCCCACTTCAGGAACCACACTTTTGGCTGGCCTCTCAACAGATACCCCTCCACTGTGGTTGCACCTATGGTACGACTATCTGTATCAGTGAGGCATGCAAGCCTCCCCACCAACGGCAAGGTTCATGGTTCACTAAAACTATAATTTCCAGCAACTAACTTCTTGTGTTATCCACCAGTGCAGACTAAGAATATATTTATGTGGTAGCAAGAAAGTGTGGTCAGTTGTCAAAATGTTTTATGAAACATTTGTTATCTTGACTGTAATACCTATAACTGTTGCAAGACTGTAAATAATTTAAGGAATCAAGGAAGCAATGTATGAAGCAGTTGTGCCACTGACTCATTGGAAGGCACATAAATGAGACTAAGAACTTTGCTAGATTTCAGACAAATCAATTTTCAGTGTTAACTGCATCTACAGCTACATACATACTCTGCAAACCACTGTACGATGCATGGGGAGAGTACCATGTTTCACTGATAGTCATTTCCTCTCCTATTCCAGTCACAAATAGAGAAAGCAAAAAATAACTGTCTAAAAGTGTCCGTACAATCCCTAATTTCTTGCATGTTATCTCTATGGTCCTTATTCAAAATGTACATTGGTGAAAGTAGAATTATTCTGCAGTTGGCCTCAAATGCTGGTTCTCTAAATCTGGGCAATAATGCCTTGCAGAAATAGCATTGTGTTCTCGTCAGGCATTCCCATTTGATCAGAATGAGATTTTCACTCTGCAGCGGAGTGTGCGCTGATATGAAACCTCCTGGCAGATTAAAACTGTGTACCCGACCGAGACTCGAACTTGGGACCTTTGCCTTTCGTGGGCAAGTGCTCTACCATCTGAGCTACTGAAGCACGACTCTAACCTTGCAGAACTAGTACTCCTGAAAGAGAGGATATGGCGGAGACATGGCTTAGCCACAGCCTGGGGGATGTTTCCATCTGAGCTACCGAAGCACGACTCTCGTGCTTCGGTAGCTCAGATGGTAGAGCACTTGCCCGCGAAAGGCAAAGGTCCCGAGTTCGAGTCTCGGTCGGGCACACAGTTTTAATCTGCCAGGAAGTTTCATATCAGCGCACACTCCGCTGCAGAGTGAAAATCTCATTCTGGAAACATCCCCCAGGCTGTGGCTAAGCCATGTCTCCGCCATATCCTCTCTTTCAGGAGTGCTAGTTCTGCAAGGTTTGCAGGAGAGCTTCTGTAAAGTTTGGAAGGTAGGAGACAAAATACTGGCAGAAGTAAAGCTGTGAGGACCGGACGAGAGTCGTGCTTCGGTAGCTCAGATGGTAGAGCACTTGCCTGCGAAAGGCAAAGGTCCCGAGTTCGAGTCTCGGTCGGGCACACAGTTTTAATATGCCAGAAAGTATCATTCCCATTTGAGTTCATGGAGCATCTCCGTAATAGCTGCATACTGATCAAACCTATCGGTAACAAATTATCAGCCTGCCTCTGAATTTCTCTGATGTCTTCCTTTAATCTGACCTGGTGGAGATCCCAAACACTCAAACAGTACTCAAGAATACATCACACTAGTGTTCTATACACTGTCTCGTTATACACCCTCCTGAAATTCTCCCAATAAAACAAAGTCAAGCATTCACCTTCCCTACTACCAAACTGACATTCTCATTCCACTTCGTATTGCTTTGCAATGTTACATGTAGATATTTAATCAAAATAACAGTGTCAAGCTGCACCCCACTAATGATAAATTTCAATGTTACAGGACTGTTTTTCCTACTCATCTGCATTAACTTACATTTTTCTAAGTCATTTTGTATATTTCTACAGCCACTCAATGATGACACCTTCCTATACACCACAGTGCCATCACCAAACAGCCATAAATTGCTGCTCACCCTGTCCATACATAGAGTACATACACTTGTGTTGCCTAAGTTGTTTGACTATGCTGCAGAAGTTTTGCTGGGAAGCCGTTACACATTATCTGTTCAGATCTGTTCCCTCCGCATGTGATTTCCATATATTTGGAGCACTGAAAAGACATTTATGTCCATCAGTTTGCTTCGGATGAAGAGGTGCATGTCTGGGTACGATCATGGTTCCTTAGGCAACCGCAAACATTTTTCCATGAAGGCACTGACCATCTTGTCTCAAAATGGGATAAATGCAGTGACAATTATGGTGATTACTTTTGAAATAATAAACAGTTTACTTATTTTTTTCCAATGCTAATCATTTGCATAGCCAAGCAAGTATTAAACTTTATGTCAGTTTGACATTTGTTGCATGCTGCCTTCATAATGGTGTTATTTTAATGGCTGATTGTGCATTTACACAGATCGTAAATAATTTGCAATGTTCATCTAATGAGCAACAAAGATAAACATATCATTGATGAATACTACAATATCAGTAGGTGTTAGCTTCAAGCACTGGACTGTGACTGAGCAGGCCTAAACACAGCATGAAGTATCAGCTGCCACCATCACATTTGTTAAATGCAAGACATTGAGTGAATGAGTGTATATAAAGTCTGCTTAGAATATATCATATAAAAATAGATCAGTATCCTTTCCGTATACTTGTGAGTGGAAAGAGAGAAAAAAGAATAGTAAAATAATGACCAATCTTCACTCTGAATAGGCAAATCTGTTGAACATTTGCAACCACAATCCAGTTGTTGTTGTTGTGGTCTTCAGTCCTGAGACTGGTTTGATGCAGCTCTCCATGCTACTCTATCCTGTGCAAGCTTCTTCATCTCCCAGTACCTACTGCAACCTACATCCTTCTGAATCTGCTTAGTCACAATCCAGTATCTAACCAAATTTAATGTTGTCACTTATTTTGGTCATATACACCAACAAATTTTGGTGCAAACAAAAACAAAAAAATAAAAATATTATGTGCCTAGTATTGACCCCAAGACTCCACACATGTTTAGCTCTCTCATTGTTACAAAAACTGATTCCAGCTTAATGGATGGTAAAGTCATCTTTTCGATTTTATGAGTGTGATACCTTCCCAATCAGTGATTTCTCTGATTCCCATCCCTGCCCCTGCACCATCCCTTATTAGCTAGGATGTAGAACTTGTCAGATTATTTCAGTGATAACCATATCTAAATGGTCATGTGGCTTACAAACTAAAGCATATATAAAAAGATACATGAGGTTCGAATGTTTAAACACCAACAGAGATTATAGTAGTAATACTGAATCTCACAAACAAATGATTGTAAACAGTACTTACATAGTCTTTCCAGAATTACAAATCTATCATAAAGTGAAAGATAATGAAACTTTTCATAGCAGTTTGTTTAAATGTCCGTTCAATTTATTTTTACCATTTTTTAGCATGTAAGGTTACAAAACAAAATAGAATCATAGAAAGCATTCCATGTCATTCTGGGAATTCACAACTCCATACCATGACGCACCACTCAACCAAAGCTATTGGGAACTGTTGGTGCTAGATAGCATAACTTGCCTTTGCTAAGTGCTAGTGCCACTACTACCATCTAATAAGAGACAACTTGGTGGTATAGTGTCTGAGGTTTCTGTGGTGGTTTTCAGTCTGTATATTTTATTCATTCAGTAATGGTATATTCTAACAAAGAGGCATTTGATAGCCTATGGTATCTGGAGAATGTGACCAGAATTATATGGAAGCAGAAACAGTTTATCCAGTGAAATATCAAAGTCTTCTGCACTAGCGATGAAATGTTTTTTGGTCACTAGAGGCACAGATTTGCAATGAGGCCAGCTGCAGCTGACCCACAATTGTAATTAGTATGTCAGAAGATGTTTTAAAGATGACAGATGTGCAGATATTCTTGATGCAGTAAATCTCAGTCCATCTCTTTCTACATGAAGAGTGACATATGACTCGACGATGAGAAGAAGTACTGTGTGGACAATTCTCGTTGTTTATGTCCATATCACTTCCATGTTCATCGTGAATGAAGATAATTTACAGACAAAAATCAGTTGCTGCTCTTGGTTCCTAAATCAAAACCTGAAGTTCACGACTGTCATGCTTTGGACTGATGAAGCCCCTTTCAAATCTAATGATGACGTAAATATCCATTATCTTCTGTGCTAGTCAGAAGGAAATACTCTCTTGTTATGGAAGCAAAACAACCATCACATCTGGAGCACAAATAGATGGTGTAGACTCATTCATGATAAAATTACTGGAAATTAGTCTTTTGAGGACCTATTAAATGATGAATGTTACTAACAGAGTCGGTAGTAGTTGTTCTGCTAGCGACACTGTTTCTAATGTGGTTGCAGGAAGATAGTTATCCAGCATATTCTCCTTGGTGGTAAGGCATTCCTTGAATCAAAATGTTCTTGTTTAGTGGTTCGTTAGAAGAGAGCAAATGAGTTGGCCACAGTTGTCAAATTCAATTCCCCCTGATTATATCTTTTTCGGATGCATTGAAAACATTGTCTATCAGCAGTGTGATATGGTACGAAAGATAAAATTAGGGAAGCATGCTAGTCATTCCCAGATGCAGAGATGCTCTGGAATACTTAAAGTGTACAAAGTGGAGCACAGCTGTGCTTACAGCAAGACAGGAAGCATTTTGAACACCTATTACCATAAACCAAAACAGCGAAATGCAATACTTTCTAACAACTTTTAAGAAGTGTCAAAACTGCAAATATCAAAGCTGCATGCATAAGACAAAGATTTTCCTTATTGTAACACTGAATAGCGTATTTATTGCCCTATGAACTTTCTTTTCTTTTCCTTAAGTTTTATTCAAATTGTCAGCTCCAGGAAGTTTCTTAATGATAAAACTGCAAAAATTAGACCAAAAACAACATTTTGGACTAAAAATGTTCAGTTTTTATAACTCTCTCCAACAGCAATAGTTATGAAACTCCCTGGCAGATTAAAACTGTGTGCCCGACCGAGACTCGAACTCGGGACCTTTGCCTTTCGCGGGCAAGTGCTCTACCAACTGAGCTACCGAAGCATGACTCACGCCCGGTACTCACAGCTTTACTTCTGCCAGTACCTCGTCTCCTACCTTCCAAACTTTACAGAAGCTCTCCTGCGAACCTTGCAGAACTAGCACTCCTGAAAGAAAGGATATTGCGGAGACATGGCTTAGCCACAGCCTGGGGGATGTTTCCAGAATGAGATTTTCACTCTGCAGCGGAGTGTGCGCTGATATGAAACTTCCTGGCAGATTAAAACTCTGTGCCCGACCGAGACTCGAACTCGGGACCTTTGCCTTTCGCGGGCAAGTGCTCTACCAACTGAGCTACCGAAGCACGACTCACGCCCGGTACTCACAGCTTTACTTCTGCCAGTACCTCGTCTCCTACCTTCCAAATTTTACAGAAGCTCTCCTGCGAACCTTGCAGAACTAGCACTCCTGAAAGAAAGGATATTGCGGAGACATGGCTTAGCCACAGCCTGGGGGATGTTTCCAGAATGAGATTTTCACTCTGCAGCGGAGTGTGCGCTGATATGAAACTTCCTGGCAGATTAAAACTGTGTGCCCGACCGAGACTCAAACTCGGGACCTTTGCCTTTCGCGGGCAAATGCTCTACCAACTGAGCTACCGAAGCACGACTCACGCCCGGTACTCACAGCTTTACTTCTGCCAGTACCTCGTCTCCTACCTTCCAAACTTTACAGAAGCTCTCCTGCGAACCTTGCAGAACTAGCACTCCTGAAAGAAAGGATATTGCGGAGACATGGCTTAGCCACAGCCTGGGGGATGTTTCCAGAATGAGATTTTCACTCTGCAGCGGAGTGTGCGCTGATATGAAACTTCCTGGCAGATTAAAACTGTGTGCCCGACCGAGACTCGAACTCGGGACCTTTGCCTTTTGCGGGCAAGTGCTCTACCAACTGAGCTACCGAAGCACGACTCACGCCCGGTACTCACAGCTTTACTTCTGCCAGTACCTCGTCTCCTACCTTCCAAACTTTACAGAAGCTCTCCTGCGAACCTTGCAGAACTAACACTCCTGAAAGAAAGGATATTGCGGAGACATGGCTTAGCCACAGCCTGGGGGATGTTTCCAGAATGAGATTTTCACTCTGCAGCGGAGTGTGCGCTGATATGAAACTTCCTGGCAGATTAAAACTGTGTGCCCGACCGAGACTCGAACTCGGGACCTTTGCCTTTCGCGGGCAAGTGCTCTACCAACTGAGCTACCGAAGCACGACTCACGCCCGGTACTCACAGCTTTACTTCTGCCAGTACCTCGTCTCCTACCTTCCAAACTTTACAGAAGCTCTCCTGCGAACCTTGCAGAACTAGCACTCCTGAAAGAAAGGATATTGCGGAGACATGGCTTAGCCACAGCCTGGGGGATGTTTCCAGAATGAGATTTTCACTCTGCAGCGGAGTGTGCGCTGATATGAAACTTCCTGGCAGATTAAAATTGTGTGCCCGACCGAGACTCTAACTCGGGACCTTTGCCTTTCGCGGGCAAGTGCTCTACCAACTGAGCTACCGAAGCATGACTCACGCCCGGTACTCACAGCTTTACTTCTGCCAGTACCTCGTCTCCTACCTTCCAAACTTTACAGAAGCTCTCCTGCGAACCTTGCAGAACTAGCACTCCTGAAAGAAAGGATATTGCGGAGACATGGCTTAGCGACAGCCTGGGCGATGTTTCCAGAATGAGATTTTCACTCTGCAGCGGAGTGTGCGCTGATATGAAACTTCCTGGCAGATTAAAACTGTGTGCCCGACCGAGACTCGAACTCGGGACCTTTGCCTTTCGCGGGCAAGTGCTCTACCAACTGAGCTACCGAAGCACGACTCACGCCCGGTACTCACAGCTTTACTTCTGCCAGTACCTCGTCTCCTACCTTCCAAACTTTACAGAAGCTCTCCTGCGAACCTTGCAGAACTAGCACTCCTGAAAGAAAGGATATTGCGGAGACATGGCTTAGCCACAGCCTGGGGGATGTTTCCAGAATGAGATTTTCACTCTGCAGCGGAGTGTGCGCTGATATGAAACTTCCTGGCAGATTAAAACTGTGTGCCCGACCGAGACTCGAACTCGGGACCTTTCCTTTCGCGGGCAAGTGCTCTACCAACTAAGCTATGGAAGCACGACTCACGCCCGGTACTCACAGCTTTACTTCTGCCAGTACCTCGTCTTCTACCTTCCAAACTTTACAGAAGCTCTCCTGCGAACCTTGCAGAACTAGCACTCCTGAAAGAAAGGATATTGCGGAGACATGGCTTAGCCACAGCCTGGGGGATGTTTCCAGAATGAGATTTTCACTCTGCAGCGGAGTGTGCGCTGATATGAAACTTCCTGGCAGATTAAAACTGTGTGCCCAACCGAGACTCGAACTCGGGACCTTTGCCTTTCGCGGGCAAGTGCTCTACCAACTGAGCTACCGAAGCACGACTCACGCCCGGTACTCACAGCTTTACTTCTGCCAGTACCTCGTCTCCTACCTTCCAAACTTTACAGAAGCTCTCCTGCGAACCTTGCAGAACTAGCACTCCTGAAAGAAAGGATATTGCGGAGACATGGCTTAGCCACAGCCTGGGGGATGTTTCCAGAATGAGATTTTCACTCTGCAGCGGAGTGTGCGCTGATATGAAACTTCCTGGCAGATTAAAACTGTGTGCCCGACCGAGACTCGAACTCGGGACCTTTGCCTTTCGCGGGCAAGTGCTCTACCAACTGAGCTACCGAAGCACGACTCACGCCCGGTACTCACAGCTTTACTTCTGCCCGCGAAAGGCAAAGGTCCCGAGTTCGAGTCTCGGTCGGGCACACAGTTTTAATCTGCCAGGAAGTTTCATATCAGCGCACACTCCGCTGCAGAGTGAAAATCTCATTCTGGAAACATCCCCCAGGCTGTGGCTAAGCCATGTCTCCGCAATATCCTTTCTTTCAGGAGTGCTAGTTCTGCAAGGTTCGCAGGAGAGCTTCTGTAAAGTTTGGAAGGTAGGAGACGAGGTACTGGCAGAAGTAAAGCTGTGAGTACCGGGCGTGAGTCGTGCTTCGGTAGCTCAGTTGGTAGAGCACTTGCCCGCGAAAGGCAAAGGTCCCGAGTTCGAGTCTCGGTCGGGCACACAGTTTTAACCTGCCAGGAAGTTTCATATCAGCGCACACTCCGCTGCAGAGTGAAAATCTCATTCTGGAAACATCCCCCAGGCTGTGGCTAAGCCATGTCTCCGCAATATCCTTTCTTTCAGGAGTGCTAGTTCTGCAAGGTTCGCAGGAGAGCTTCTGTAAAGTTTGGAAGGTAGGAGACGAGGTACTGGCAGAAGTAAAGCTGTGAGTACCGGGCGTGAGTCGTGCTTCGGTAGCTCAGTTGGTAGAGCACTTGCCCGCGAAAGGCAAAGGTCCCGAGTTCGAGTCTCGGTCGGGCACACAGTTTTAATCTGCCAGGAAGTTTCATATCAGCGCACACTCCGCTGCAGAGTGAAAATCTCATTCTGGAAACATCCCCCAGGCTGTGGCTAAGCCATGTCTCCGCAATATCCTTTCTTTCAGGAGTGCTATTTCTGCAAGGCTCGCAGGAGAGCTTCTGTAAAGTTTGGAAGGTAGGAGACGAGGTACTGGCAGAAGTAAAGCTGTGAGTACCGGGCGTGAGTCATGCTTCGGTAGCTCAGTTGGTAGAGCACTTGCCCGCGAAAGGCAAAGGTCCCGAGTTCGAGTCTCGGTCAGGCACACAGTTTTAATCTGCCAGGAAGTTTCATATCAGCACACACTCCGCTGCAGAGTGAAAATCTCATTCTGGAAACATCCCCCAGGCTGTGGCTAAGCCATGTCTCCGCAATATCCTTTCTTTCAGGAGTGCTAGTTCTGCAAGGTTCGCAGGAGAGCTTCTGTAAAGTTTGGAAGGTAGGAGACGAAGTACTGGCAGAAGTAAAGCTGTGAGTACCGGGCGTGAGTCGTGCTTCGGTAGCTCAGTTGGTAGAGCACTTGCCCGCGAAAGGCAAAGGTCCCGAGTTCGAGTCTCGGTCGGGCACACAGTTTTAATCTGCCAGGAAGTTTCATATCAGCGCACACTCTGCTGCAGAGTGAAAATCTCATTCTGGAAACATCCCCCAGGCTGTGGCTAAGCCATGTCTCCGCAATATCCTTTCTTTCAGGAGTGCTAGTTCTGCAAGGTTCGCAGGAGAGCTTCTGTAAAGTTTGGAAGGTAGGAGACGAGGTACTGGCAGAAGTAAAGCTGTGAGTACCGGGCGTGAGTCGTGCTTCGGTAGCTCAGTTGGTAGAGCACTTGCCCGCGAAAGGCAAAGGTCCCGAGTTCGAGTCTCGGTCGGGCACACAGTTTTAATCTGCCAGGAAGTTTCATATCAGCGCACACTCCGCTGCAGAGTGAAAATCTCATTCTGGAAACATCCCCCAGGCTGTGGCTAAGCCATGTCTCCGCAATATCCTTTCTTTCAGGAGTGCTAGTTCTGCAAGGTTCGCAGGAGAGCTTCTGTAAAGTTTGGAAGGTAGGAGACGAGGTACTGGCAGAAGTAAAGCTGTGAGTACCGGGCGTGAGTCGTGCTTCGGTAGCTCAGTTGGTAGAGCACTTGCCCGCGAAAGGCAAAGGTCCCGAGTTCGAGTCTCGGTCGGGCACACAGTTTTAATCTGCCAGGAAGTTTCATATCAGCGCACACTCCGCTGCAGAGTGAAATTCTCATTCTAGCAATAGTTATGTTTCCCATGTTCTCCTTTGAAATGCTGAAGAAGAACTTGTTTTCTCCATTTTCTAGTACCTTCTAGGTTCAAATGGTTCAAATGGCTCTGAGCACTATGGGACTTAACATCTGTGGTCATCAGTCACCTAGAACTTAGAACTACTTAAACCTAACTAACCTAAGGACAGCACACACATCCACGCCCAAGGCAGGATTCGAACCTGCGACCGTAGTGGTCACGCGGTTCCAGACAGAAGCGCCTAGAACCGCACAGCCACACCGGCCAGCAGCACCTTCCAGGCAATGTAAATTTCACCATTCTGTGTTCCCTTATCAGTTTGCCTAAAATGTATTTTGGCTGAAAATGGATGCTTCATTTCCATGAAAAAGTTCTTATATGGTAGGTTTGATGTCTGTTGCTTCCTGTAGTTTGCAGATTTTGCCATCCAAGAAAGTGTTCCTAATTAATTTACTGTGTGTTAGATTTGTGTTGGTGCGGAAACTGAAATGAGATTGTGGGGTCAAAGATAATAAAAGACACAGCTTTACTAGTGATTTTATCTGCATCATCTGAATGCATAAAATTTCTGCTCTCTCTTATGTAATCCTCACCCCTGCCCTTCCTCTGTTATGCCAGACATCTCTCCTAAGAGTTGTCAGGTGCCTTTTCTCTGATGTAGGGGTGGAACATTACATATACTTCTGTAGTCTCCCTAAAATTACTCATCAGTCATAAACCAAAAGGTAATTAAACTTTCCAGAGTGCTCATAATAAAAGTTGAAGAATTGTCTCAAGGCTCTTTTAATTTTGCTTCTATTTTGTTTCATTGTGATGTAAGAAAAAGATTTTACTTATTGTAACATTGAATAGCATATTTATTACCCTTTGAATTTTCTTTTTGTTTTCTTAAGCATTGCTGAAATCATCATCTCCAGGAAGTTTCTGTTCACATTGGGTGTTCACTTGAGTAACATTTACACACACACACACACACACACACACACACACACACACACACACACACACACACACACCAAAGGGTCTTCAAAGTTTATCTATTCTATGCTACATCCTGCAGCTACATTCAACTTATTACTTGTGAATGTCAAGACACAAAACTTAAATTTGGGGAGATTCGCTGCCTTTTAATGCATCTTATAAAACTTGTAGTTTCAGACTGCAAATGTTTTAATACCAATTTAGGTATGTATATAGGATGATTTATTTTCATTAGCACTGATCAAATTTATGAACAATTTTTTGTAAAAAAAACATATTCCAACTTTACCAGATACACGATAGCAATTCTTTCTTGTCTTTCTTATAACACTCACAGATTACTTTCAAATTGCAATACATACCCACAGTTTAAACATTCATAATGATAAGATAGATATCAATATATGGCATAGATATGTAATGACAAGTTCAGTGACTTATTACAAGAAACATGTCATCTCAAGAGACAGCAACACACTTCATAAATTACATAATGAAACCAGAAAGAAAATTGTTTGCACACAATATAGACTGGATTGTAGCTGTTAGGTTACAACTGATAGTTACATGAAAATGAGCAGTCTTTACTGGGCTCGTTTCAGCCATTATTGAGATGCTGTAACAATGTATCTGTTGGATAAAGTACTTGTACCTTGTTGCATCTACTCAAAGCAGGGATAGCATGTCACACCTTTCTCCTAAATACTCACTGAAAAGACAGCAGACATTATAAGACCTCCTTTTAGTGTCTGTGGTTTGAATTTTTTGGTGGTGTGGGTTATCAGACCACAGCCCTCAAGTGTCCTGGTGGGCTGCCAGCTTATGGCCTGAATACCTGCCAAGGTTTTATTTGAGAATAAGACCACATTGAATTAATTTTTGTAGCCCAGTTTTTAATTTCAGTCTAAAACCATACGCTAATTTAGTGTCTGGTAATCAAATATATGCTTGGTATTACTGTGTGCACAATCCTACAACTAATACTGTTTTATTTTCAGGATACAGGCATGTTTACTTAATGGATTATGAGCTGAATTATGTTTCACCTGCTTCACTTTTTGTACATGTGTCCATTAAAGAGGCCACGTAGAAATGCAAATACTGAACTCAACTATAGCACACAGTGAGAGCAACGTGCAGTGAAATATATTGCATTTGGTAAATATAAGATATAGCTGTACTAGCACATTAAGTTGTATGTGTTGAATGCAGATGCTGCTTTCTAAAACTGATGACAGTCATTTCTGCTTACACTGAGTGTACCAGCTAGTAGACATAGAGAGCCTTATGGATATTTCAAAATGTTGTTGTGAGCTTGGAAATTTTTATATACATTTTGAAGTGTACTACAATTATTTCTTTGTACACATGTCTGATTTTCTGGGCAGCTACTTCAGTTCATACTCTTGTTATTCTGCAGGCTTTTGTATGTTTTGTACTGATATAAAACTCCTCATTTTGTAAAAAAAAATTGTAATGATATTTATGTAGAATTTTCCAAAATAAAGAATATGTAAAAGTTTTGTAAGGATCTATTTTGTACATTTGTATTGCTTTCAATAATAAAAATGTAAATTTATGGAAAATCTCATTAAAACAATGTAACAACAATGTTTTTACTGAGTATTCAAATAAGTTTCCCAATCATTTTCCATTGTTCTAGTGACCTATGACAGACATTTGCTGGAAGAGAGGCATGGTTATTTGTTTCTTCATCTATGAGATCTTGTGGTTACATAGAATGAACAGTAAAATGCTGAACATCTTTTATCACAATACTGTTTCTACCATTACAAAACATCATAAATACTTACAGTTACAATACATTTTATTGGTACATTATTATTAGTACTGGTTCAGTGGTTACAATTCTACTACTGTTTCAATGCACAATACTGGTACATTATTATTGGTATTGGTACATTATTATTTTTCAAAGAACTCTTTCAGTCTATAGAAGCAATGGTCAATTACTGCAGCTTTAAATCCTGCACTGCTGTTTACTTACCATTTGTTATTCAGTAGTTTTTTAAATATATTTTTTGCAAGATGCGGAACAATATTTTGGCAGAGCTTAGTTTTTGTTCAGTCTATATAGAGATCCATTCTTTGGCCTGTAGTATGTGTGCACATCTTCATTTTTGAAGAAGAATGTGAGATTTTCAGTTGCATACTGTTTTATGAATGCTACAGTTTTTATATATGTGTAGGCACAGAAGAGTGGTTCCTTCTATGATTCTCATGATTCTTTTTTCATTGTGAGTAGCTTAATGCTGTTTGGAGAAGCTCCTCAGAAAATGACTCTGTACTTCATGAGTGATGGAAAATTTGCATAGTATGCACTTTTCTGGCAGATTTTGCTGCAGCAGCTTTCAAGGACCCTCATCACTTGGCAGGACATACTCAATTTTTTGATGAGACAGCCAATCTGAGTTCCCTACCTTACATTGTCTTGAACCAAGAGCCCAAAAACTTTGTCAGGTCAACTATAATTACAGTTCTGTTTGAGAACTGGATATTTGTAGTTGATGGGACCTTTTCCTTGACATTATGGAGTTGAGTGCTGCCATTTTTCGTCATTCTTGATTAGCTTATTGTGTGAGAAACAAGAATTATTCTACTAGGCTATGTATGTTTGCTTGTAAGTTATTTTCATATAGAAGGAATAGTCCTAGTACTAATGCTGATCAATAGGGAACACCATATTTTGTGTTTTATCAAGACATGAATATGGTGTTCCCCATGGATAGAAGATTGCATCAATACCCAAAAAATGAAAAAGAAATTTTTACTATCATAAAAACCTTAGAAATAAAACAGTCTTTGTGAGTAGATGGTATATATGACAAAAAAATAAAAAGATGTAATGAACTCATTGCAAAACCACTGACTCTGAGTAAAGGTTTGTAAGTATGTTGCATCCAGTGTGACATATTTCCACTGTTTGTTTACACCTGCGAAGGTAATACCTCACCCAGTAATTAGATTTGTCTCTGATGCCTAGTTAATTTAATTTATGTAGCAGAGCCTCATGATCCATAACACTGAATGCCTTCAACAAGTCAAGACATATAGCAGTAATATAGTTGCCACTGCTCAGTTTCTGGTAAATTTAACTCAGAAATTTGTAGACAGCAGTATTGGTTGAGCTGTTCTTCCTAAACCCATATTGTGCTGTGAACAGAATTTGGTATTTTTGCATAAAGACCTGAAAGTATTTTATGGAAGACCTTCTGTAAAATTTTTGAGAAGCCATAAAATAGGGCTTCTGGCTTGTAATTGACAACTTCTTCTGTTTTTCTCTTTTTTTATATTGATTTCAATTTCACAATTTTTAGACAAGAAGGGAATGTCCCTCATGTCAGTGTACTATTGCATAAATTTGTCAGTCTTTTTACAGTCTGTTTACTACACCTTTTTATTATTTCATCATGTATATAATATAGCCCAAAGACTGTTTCATGGTTGAGGTTTTATGATGGTGAAAATTTCTTCTTCATTCATTGGGTACAGATACAATGAGGTAGCAGAGCAGCTGATATTAAATGATGGTGCTGTTGCATTTTGGTTATTTGTATTAATCTTACTTATCAGTTGCCCACTTATATTTGTAAAATAGCTGTTGAGGATATTTACTAATTTCCTTTGGACTGTTATTTTTTCTTCATTGCGATATAGCTTGATATTGGTGTTTCTTGTAGTGACATTACATGTCTGTTGTCTCAAGACTTTCCACATAGCCATTGTCTTGTTTCCAGCAGATTGTACATAAAGGTCATATGCCTTCAATTTTGCTTCCTTCCCAGCTTTTCTAAGTATTGACTTGTATATCTGTAGTAGGCATGAAACTCATCACATGCCGACCATGTTTTTATATCATACAGCTTTCAAACTTATCCTAGATTTGTTGCTGTTATTAGACCTTAGTCTGTGTTTCCTTAGTGGGAATGCAGTTTCATAGTAGTTATAAAAATGAAATATTTCACATGTGTTGCCTTGGTCATAATATTGCATTCCATGTTCCTTAAGCTAACAGGTGTCTGTAGGTACATATATTTTGCTCACTTAGTATTCATTCTTCTTTAACTAATTCTGTCTGCATTGTCATTTTGGGTGTTCCTCTGCCTCTATGATACAGTATCTAATGGATTTTCCATCGGGCTCAATCGCCTCTTCTTTGTCATGCATTTCCACTTATTTATTTTTACACAAGTCATTTTCGCATCTATATCACTGGTCAAATGTAGAAAATGTGTTGCAATAACCTTTGACATATGAGCTTTGGAAGACAGAATTTAATATTTCAGCCAATAAGCATCTGGACAGATGCCTTTGATCCATTGATTGATTTTGTGTAGAACCTAAAGTTATTCATGACAACTTCGCAGATAAGATTTTGCTTTAAAATGCCTTGAATACTTCTTGCATAACTATCCTTAGACTTATTTTGATATAATTCAGCTTTTGTTTGTTTGCAATAATTGACTTTGTATGGCTGCAGCTCTCTGTTTTTATAATGGCTTTCTGCTATTGTATTTAACAACTGAGGGTCTTCCTGCAACTCACAGTCTTCTGAAGCACAAACTTAACTGACATGTGGTCAACAAGACTTCTTAATGTGTATCAAAGGTGCTCCACTTTCTCAATCCTTGATGAGACTAATGTCTTTGACACAGCAGACCTCAAAATACTGATGAACAAAATGGATGCACTAAGCATAAGGAGGTAGCACTGTACTTAGTGATAATTATATTGAAGGTTTGGCCGTACATTGAATATCTGATGGTCATTATCTAGACCTGTCTTTTGTTTACATGCTGAACTCAAAACTAGTAGGAGACTGTGCGCATTTTCATGTATTTTTTATACATACCTTTTGCTGTGATTAGCTGCATTAGTATCCTTTTGTAATGCAAATGAAGATTTGCCAGTTCCGCACTACATCTAGGGAATACCTGTTGTTTTGAATTTCTGTTAGCTGAGACTTCTGTTTAATGTTACTATTTACATACATCTGATGTAACCGAACTCACACTAGTAGCAAATTCAACAAATTATTGAAGATCACATACTTTTTGTAGTGAAGTAAGTGAAATATATTTTATGACATTCCTTTAGTTCCACATATTTAAGTTTTTTTTTCCTTTGCTAACACTTTGACTATGAGTGAAAAATGTGGGCATTGTCATAGGAAACTAACTAGTGGAATTCATTGTGGGAGCTGTAGCAAGTGATTTCACTGGATAGAATGTAGGTGGAAGAACTCTGGGGAGATCACTAAGGCCCTCTCATGGAACTGCAAAATATGAATCAGGAATAGGTTGATAGATGAGCAGGAAAGGAAGATCAGTACCCTTCAGGCACTTTGGATCTATCTAGGAGAGAGCTAGTGAGGTTGAAGGAAGGCAGTGGCGAGGGGATGATGAATTGGCAGTTGATAGGAAGGCTAGCAAGAGGAGGATGGAGTCTGATGTGTTTGTTGTGTCTACCAGCAACAGTTTACAGCTGCCAGAGTTGAGGTAATATGAACCTGAAGATGGTGCAGGAGTAGGAAATGTGCAACGGACACTGGCCAGGAGTAGGGATGATAGGAAGAGCATGAATGTTAGGAAGAAGACAGTACTGTTGTTAGGTAGCAATTACAGCAGATGTGCAGGCACTCAATTACAGGAGAAGCTAGGAGAGGAATATCAGTTCACCACAATTTTCTAACTGGGTGCTGGGCGAAATCAAGCGACTGAGGGTTTAGGGCCTTTGTGTATGGGTTTCACAAAGGATGATCAGGTAGGAAGAATGGGTGGCGCAGGTAACAGTTTCGATAGGGACCAGGTGTGTAGCGTAGGTGGTAACTTGAATAAGATAGCTTCCCTAACTGGTAGCTCCAATGTAAGCATGGTTGAGCTGTTCTGGTGGTACATTATGTGATCAAAAGTATCCAGACACCCCCAAAAACATATGTTTTTTCATATTAGGTGCATTGTGCTGCCACCTACTGACAGGTACTCCAAACCAGCGACCTCAGTAGTCATTAGTCATCATGAGACAGCAGAATGGGGTGCTCCGCAGAACTCAAGGACTTTGAACGTGGTCATGTGATTGGGTGTCACTTGTGTCATATGTCTGTACACAGGATTTCCACACTCCCAAACATCACTAGGTCCACTGTTTCTGATGTGAAAGTGAAGTGGAAACATGAAGGGACAGATACTTCACAAAAGCATACAGGCCAACTTTGTCTGTTGACTGACAGAGACTGCCAATAGTTGAAGAGGGTCGTAATGTGTAATATGCAGACATCTACCCAGATCATCACAGAGGAATTCCAAACTGGATCAGGATCCACTGCAAGTACTATGACAGTTAGGTGGGAGCTGATAAAACTTGGATTTAATGGTCGAGCAGCTGCTCATAAGCCACACATAACACCAGTAAATGCCAAACGAGGCCTTGCTTTGTGTAAGGAGTGTAAACATTGGACGATTAAACAATGGAAAAATGTTGTGTGGAGTGACAAATCATAGTACACAATGTGGCGATCCGATGACAGGGTGTGGGTATGGCAAATGTACGGTGAACGTCACCTGCCAGCGTGTGTAGTGCCAACAGTAAAATTCGGAGGCAGTGTTGTTATGGTGTGGCCATGTTTTTCATGGACGGGGCTTGTACCCCTTGTTGTTTTGTGTGGCACTGTCACAGCACATGCCTACATTGATGTTTTAAGCACCTTATAGCTTCCCAATGTTGAGCAGTTTAGGGATGGTGACTGTATCTTTCAACATGATTGAGCACCTGTTCATAGTGCACAATCTGTAGCAGAGTGGTTACACGACAATAACATGCCTGTGATGGATTGGCGTGCACAGAGTCCTGATCTGAATCTTATAGAACACCTTTGGGATGTTTTGGAATGCTGACTTCATGCCAGGCCTCACTGACCAACATTGATACCTCTCCTCAGTCCAACACTCAGTGAAGAATGGGCTGCCATTCCCCAAGAAACCTTCCAGCACCTGATTGAACATATGCCTGTGAGAGTGGAAGCTGGAGGCTGTTATCAAGGCTAAGGGTAAACCAACACCATATTGAATTCCAGCATTACCGATGGAGGGTGCCATGAACTTGTAAGTCATTTTCAGCCAGGTGTCCGGATACTTTTGATCACATAGTGTATGTTCAACCTCATCATGACAGTGCTGTTCAGTGAATCAGTGTAGCTGGAGATGGTACTAATGACTGCTGACAGGATGCACATTGCACTGGTGATGATGGGGACTATCAAGAGGTGGGGCTACATTAGGCATGGTCTGCACCTCAACAGGACTGTGAAAGGGAGGATGGTGGAGTTAATCAGTGAGAGTATAGAGACTGATGTGAGGCCATGCATTGTCAAATACCTGTTGCCATGGGTAGAAGGCCTATGAATTTTCTAGGATAAACCTTTAAATGTATCTGAACCAGTTTCAAAGATTTCTTCATTGCATGCACAGAAGGTAGACTTTATCACACCAGAGTGCATAAACACCACACAGATTTGCTTGGAATTATCCATTATTCATCGGAAAGTGCAGACATTAAAAATAAAATACACCAGCTTGAAGCTGTGTGACAGTCTTTGAACAGTGTGATGGTATGTATTGCAGAGACCTGCTGTAGATATAATTAATTAGAGCATATAGTGCTATGATCATATGAATGTGCAAAGTAGCTACTGTAGAACTACTTTTAAGGGTGTGTAGTCATGTATTTATATCAAAGGTGGCACATATTTTACAGCTAGAGATGATCTGAACACAATTAGTGTAGATAAACATTTTAAACTGGAAGCCACTGACCTAACAGAGCTAGGCATCCGTAAGATTGTTAATCAATAGATTAACCATCAACACTAAAAGGACAGTTTCAGTTAACTATCACACTACACAAAATGCAAACCCACCTCAACCACTTGTAGCAGTAATAACCAATCAATAGATACTAACACTGTATTCAAATTCCTGGGTCTGTGGGTTCAATATAACTTGAAATGAAATAAACATAATGAAAAAGTAAATGTCAGATTAGGTACTGGCTGCTATGGATTGGGTGTGCTTAAATCATGTGCTAGCTAGAATACTGTAACTAGTGCATACTACATGTACATACAGGCCCACATAAAGGATGGTGCAATATTCTTGGCAATTTCTTCAACTGCCCTTTCAGGATCCAGAAGAGAGCAGTGACGATCATTAATGGAAGCAAACCTAGAGACTCGTGCAAACCCATCTTCAGGAAGCTGAATACCATGACGCTGCCTTGTCTGTACGTTCTTGAGATTACAAAATTTTTTAAAAACCACGTAATGCTAACTGAATCCAGACTAACAAATAGTGAAATACACAAACACAACACCAGAATAAACTGAAATCTGCAGGTGTTGCATGAAAACACTAACTTTGTTAATGAGTCTCCAGCCATTCAGAAAGCTTCCCACATGTATTAAGTCTATTGAAAACAAAGTACAATTTCCAGAATGAGATTTTCACTCTGCAGCGGAGTGTGCGCTGATATGAAACTTCCTGGCAGATTAAAACTGTGTGCCCAACCAAGACTCGAACTCGGGACCTTTGCCTTTCGCGGGCAAGTGCTCTACCAACTGAGTTACCGAAGCACGACTCACGCCCGGTACTCACAGCTTTACTTCTGCCAGTACCTCGTCTCCTACCTTCCAAACTGTGATTTTTACAGTCTGATAATAAAGCTAAAGACAGGCCTGGTAAAACCTGAAAATCTGCAGATGTACAAAAGAATCTTCTTGGAATGTAAACTACACACTTTTTCTAAGGCAATGGCAAATCAGTCCTGGGAAGAAGTGCATATGGAAAACAATGAAAATGCAAAGTTCTCTAGATTACACACATGATTTAGATTAATTTTTAGAGAAACATAGAGTAATTTTTGAAGAGACATTTCCAAAAGTAGCCACTTCTATAGTAGCAGCTTGATGAAATGAATGGATAATAGTAGGTATTAGAAAGTCCTCCCAGACATTTAAATTCCTTTGTTCCTTACAAAATCACTACACTATTCCACAGTCTCTAGGTATAATAAAATATGCAGGAGGATACTGCTTGCTGCAAAAACATCATTCAATGACAAAAAAGTAATTAATGCAGAAAATAAAAGCAAATTAACATGTAGTGTGGGATGTCATGAAACAAGCAGCTTGAAAAATCAGATGCAATTATAATAACATATAAATCAAAGATGGGGACAGAATCACAGAGAATCCTCAGGGATTGTCAAATTTTGTAAATGACAATTTCTCTGGTGTTGCAGAGAAGCTGCAATAAAATCTTCGTAAAACAGATGTGGCATCCAAAATGACTTACACAGCAAGCGCAATGACGTTGTTTCCCACATCAGAGCTTGGATTCAGAAAAAGAATACAGAAGTTAAGACATTAGTAGTCAGTAAGTATATATGAGGTTCCAGTCTTTGTTATGAAGATGTGCTTAGGCTGTGAAAAAGCCATTCAGTTCACATAATTTCCCAGAGCATCCAAACGTGCAGGAGTTGTGCTCGTACTAAAGAAAGATGTTGATAGAAAGTATTGAAAAGTTCAGGCCAATTCCACTACTGTCTTCATTGTCAAAAATAATAGGATCTATCAGGATGGACAGACTAGTGAGTTACATGAATAAATAATAAGCACATTTTGGTTTCTGAGGTGAGGGAAGTACAATAACAGCCATTACAAAGCTTACAAAGGTGGTACCTGAAGCTCTTCATAAGGATGAGTGTGTTGCAGGCATATTCTTAGACTTGTCCAAGGCTTTTCACAATTTTGACCATAAACAACAGTTAAGCAACCTAGAAGCACCAGGTGTAAGAGGAATATTGCACCAGTGGTTCCAGTCTTAATTGGAAAACAGATTGCAGAAGGTAGAGATAATTCACACATCTGCTGATGGGAAATTTTTAGTAAAACAATTGTCAGACCAGAAATATATAAACATAGGTATTCCTCAGGGTAGTGTATTGGGGTCAATTCCATTCTGAATTTATATCAACAACTTTCCAAATTGTATAAGGCATGGAGAAAAAGTTCTCTTGGTTGATGACAGCAATGTCATAGTCACTCATAAAACACAAGAGCTCCTATCATAGAAAGCAAATGAAACCATGAAGGATGTTTATGATTGGGTAGTATGTAATAAGTTAAGATTGGACATCAAGAAAACAAACAGTATGTACTTCAGCATAAAGAGGGAAAACAGCTCTGTCATATTATGCATGGATAATGAATCTATAGATTGTGTAACCAGCATGAAGTCTTTCACATTTGACACTTTAGGGAAATCATTGATATACAGAATGGGGCAAATAAATGTGTCCTGAGGAACAGAGTTCCAAGGTACAAAGAAACACAGAAGAGGAAAGGAAATAGAGTACTAATCTCACTATAGCAGATGTTGAGAGTGGCCACAATTCACCTCTTGGCACTTTTGGGTCATGGTCAGAAAGTTGCTGAAAGTGGATCAGAGCTGGACTGCTGAAATTTCTGCACTCTTATCCAAAATGTTTTATTCTCTAAGGTACAAAAAAGGCTAAGTGAAAAGAAAAAGAAGCAAGAGAGCTCACTGCAGTGGCTTGTACAAGACTATGGGATTTCTGATAGGCACACGTGAATACATTTTACAGGCAGTGAACTACAGAAAGAAAAAGCATAGACCAGTGCCCAACAAACAGGTGTACACAGAAACTTGTGGCCAAATCCATTCACCATTTACATTTGAATAGAGAAAACGAATTTAAAACCAAAAATGGTGTACTGTACTATGGAATCAAATTATACAATAAACTTCCACAATAACTTAAAAATACTGTGCTGCAGACTGAAAATTTCATTCTGAAAACATCCCCAGGCTTTGGCTAAATCATGTCTCTGGATTGTCCTTTCTTCAGAAGTGCTACTCTTGCAAATTTTACGGGACAGCTTCTGTGAAGTATGGAAGGTAGGAGATGAGGTACTGTTGGAAGTGAAGCTGTGACGATAGTTTGTCAGTCGTACTTGGGTAGCTCAGTTGGCAGAGCACTTGCCCACTAGAGGCAAAGGTCCTGAGTTTGAGTCTTGGGCTGGTACACAGTTTTAATCTTCCAGTAAGTTTCATATCAGCCTACACTCTGCTGCAGAGTGAATACTATCTAGGATTAGCTAAAATGACAAACAAACTGATTTGACAAATGTTATTTCCAGATGAGTCACTATTACATTCATGAGACACTTCATGACAATGATAAAATAGACTCATAAACTGAATAAACATGTAACATAAAACACAAAATACTGTATAGAGATTTTTGTGTGTCTTTAAACTATAGGTATTTGTGTACATTTAAATTGTGTGCTTTTGTCTATATTTAAACTATGTACATAGTTTAACAACATTCATTCAATCTGTGGATGGATAAATAAAAATAAATTTCCCCGGAGATAAACATTTCCTCTCAGCAGCTAAGGTACATAACTTTTAAATATTTTCTTGACACCTTTGTTAAGCAGGAATATGTTTCTGCCTTCCTCAACTTTTTGTTTAATATAAGTGAACACCGCCAATGGCCTTGCCGCAGTGGTAACACCAGTTCCCGTCAGATCACCAAAGTTAAGTGCTGTCGGCCCTTGTGAGGCAAACTGAGGAGCTACTTGATTGAGAAGTAGTGGCTCTAGTCTCAGAAACTGACATGTGGCCTGGAGAGCAGTGTGCTGGCCACATGCCCATCCATATCCGCATCCAGTGATGCCTATGAGCTGAGGGTGACACAGCGGCCGGTCAGTACCATAGGGCCTTCATGGCCTGTTCAGGAGGAGTTTAGTTATAAGTGAACACCATTGTTACAATAGTAGTCTATTGCAGTTTCTTATCACTACATTCACTGAATTGAAACATACGAGCATGTTTATTGCCAACAAATCTAATAATATTTCCCTTCATGAAAGCCATGTCTAACCAACAGCTCAAGGTAATTTCGATAAATGCAATTAGCATAATGTCACAAGAGTCTTTGTCCCTACTTCTCATTCCAAATACTTTCGTTGCCCAGTCTATAGCGGGATGAGTGAAAATAGCCTCATGTCACTATAGCACAATCAGGAAATTTACATATAATGTTTTCCAAGCTTTCCCTTGGGTAACTGGTAAAAACAACTGACTGCTGTCTTTGGTAACTTTTGTCTTACATCTTTCCTCAGATTTTCTCACATCATGACTCAATATTTATCTAATTAACTTTACTGAGTTTTTACAGCATAAATCTGCAATGCGATCATTAGTGTGCAGCCTATCTTTCCAACTGGAATTTAAGATTTAGACGTTCTTTATTTCTGGTTTCAATCACCTTTCTGTACCAGGTATTACATGTATATCACTGTCTTCCAAAAGCTGTAGTAATTCTGGGACATTATCTACAATGGTTATGCTGTTGAATATATTGATTTGATGATTACACTACACTGTGATCACAATGTACAGCAGCACCAGCATATCAGTGCAAATGAACATCTTCTATTCACCAGTTCCTCATTTAATCACTTACACAGCAGCATGTCATGGATTAAAATTCAGTATTACTAGCAACCCATTTCTCCTAATTCAATCATTTTGTGCCATTCAGACTCACTCATTCGCTGATATTCAGATCATTTTGAGGTCAACAAGACACAATTTCACTCGTATTCATACCTACACTTGACATGACAACTCCTCCCTGGCTGAATGTAGTGTAGCACTGACCTAATTAAACAGGAGATTGTGATGCTGGGCAAGTCATTTCTCTGCAGACACTTTTCTACATATTTTCTCAGTTAGCATTCATTTGGTCTGTTCTTCCTGGGTATGCAATTTTCACAAACATTAGCATATTATGCATGGAAAGCATGTTTACACAATAGATTGGTCTGTGTATGAGTGTCATGTGGGAGTTATGGTTTAGTGTTTCATTGGGACAGCAAATTTCCTTTGGTAAGCAGTAAATAAATAAATTTTGTGTGACTAGGGCCTCCTACCGGGTAGACCATTCGTCGGGTGCAAGTCTTTCAATTTGACGCCAGTTCAGCGACTTGCGCTTTGTGGGGATGAAATGATTAGGACAGCGGAACACCCAGTCCCTAAGTGGAGAAAATCTCCGACCCAGCCAGGAATCGAACCCAGGCCCTTAGGATTGACAGAATGGAATGGCTCTGAGCACTATGGGACTTAACTTCTGAGGTCATCAGTCCCCTAGAACTCAGAACTACTTAAACCTAACTAACCTAAGGACATCACACACATCCATGCCCGAGGCAGGATTCGAACCTGCGACCGTAGCAGTCGCGCGGTTCCAGACTGAAGCGCCTAGAACCGCTCGGCCACCAGTGGCCGGCTAGGATTGACATTCTGTCATGCTGACCACTCAGCTGCTGGTGGTGGACTTGGTAAGCACTGATTTGGCACAAATCATTATCTTGTATATTGATACTCTGCAACCATGAAAGAGTATGTAGAGCACCAGCATCATTTTCCTCCCATCCTGTTCTGTCAGTAGAGGGTACATGGGAAGAAAGACTCATTAGGCCTATGCCTCTGTATGAACCTGAATTTCTTTAATTTTGTTGTCACGCTCATTGTGTAAGATCTAAGTTTTAAGAAGCAGTCCACTACCTGTTCAAAAGCATGCAGACACCTATTAGTGGGCATTAATATGGGTTGTGTCCACCTTTTGTCTCTATAATGGCTTTAACTCTGCTGGGGAAACTGTCAGTGAGGTATATGAATGTCTGTGGAGAAGTGGCAGCTCATTATTCATTAACAGCCAAAACTAGAGAAGGTAGTGATCTTAGATGCTGGGGTCTGGAGAGAAGCTGACGTTCCAACTCATCCCAAAGGTATTCCATTAGGTTCAGGTCGGAACTCTGGACGGGCCACTACATTTTTCAGGAATGTCACTGTCGACAAACCATTGCTTCACAGATGCTGCTTTATGACAAGGTGCATTGTCATGCTGATACAACCAATCACCACCTCCAGACTGTTTCTCTACTATATGCACTACACAATTCTGTAAAATATGTTCATAGTCCTCCACATTTGGTGTTTTCTTACATGCAATAAGGGGACCACACCCTAACCACAAAAACGCATCACACCATAACACCATCTCCTCTGTACTTCACTGTAGGCAGTACACATGATGGCATGTAACATTTTCCAGGCACTTACCAAACTGAAATCCTTCCATTAGACTGTGATAGGGTAAAGTGTGATTTCTCACTCCAAATCACTCATTTCCAGTTATCCACTGTCCAGCAGTGTTTGTCTTCACACCACTTCAAGTGTCACTTAGCATTGACTACAGAAATGTGTTGCTTATGAGAAGCTGCTAGACCACCATATCTTATTCTTTTTAATTCACTATGTACTGTCTTTGTGTTAGCTGGACTGCTCATAGCACTTTGTAACTCACAAGTTATTTCTTCTGTAGATTTCATGGGATTTTTTACTACCACCTTCTGCAGTTCTTTATGGTCCATGTCTGCCAGACACAAGGACTACCTGCTCTCCGTTTAACTTCGCAATAACATCACCAATAGTCGATTCGGACTGCTTTAGAGGAGTTGAAATGTCCCTGATGGATTTGTTGTTTAGGTGACATCCAGTTACTAGTCCACATTCGAAGTCACTAAGCCATCCTGACTGGCCCATTTTGCTGTTACTGCTTTTCTGCTGACAACACAACATCACTCAACAATACAATACTTTTGTCCAGGTTTATTTGTAGTCTCAGTACCCCAGTGCTTTCAATGCATCATTCACACTTCGGGTCATTTGACCTCTCTTTTTGGTATGTTAGCACTTTTTCAGACTTTTTTTAAAAATAATTTCTTTTGCTGCATCATTTCAAGCGCACAGCATGTCCAGCCACTGTTGTCTGTTGCCGGAGCACATCGTTGGCCAAATTGGGGATTAGTCTGTTCTCAGACTGCTACGACGTTACCGGTACGTAAGGCTGGCATGCAGTTAGTCTAAAACAATCCCTCAGCAGCCGGACGGAGTGGCCGTGCAGTTCTAGGCGCTACGGTCTGGAGCCGCGAGACCGCTACGGTCGCAAGTTCGAATCCTGCCTCGGGCATGGATGTGTGTGATGTCCTTAGGTTAGTTGGGTTTAAGTAGTTCTAAGTTCTAGGGGACTGATGACCTCAGAAGTTGAGTCCCATAGTGCTCAGAGCCATTTTTGAATCCCTCAGCAGTCGGATTCAGGCAAGCTCGTTCAGCTCTCTAGTGGGAAAGTGCTGTGGGAGGCGCAGAGTGAGCCCGAGTGCCTGTTCTGCACTTTTTGGAGTAACGCAATGTGATTAGTGGCAGCTTTGCCCCACAGAAACTCGGAAGTTACTGCGAACTTCAATGCGAGATTCTTTTAATAGTTTCCACATCAAAACTGTATGGCAGGACATCCAAAGAGATTCTGGTCGTATGAGAAGGACACAAGCAGTAAGACACAATCAATACATTCACTGTGCGTTGTTGTTGTGGTCTTCGGTCCGAAGACTGGTTTGAGGCCGCTCTCCGTACTACTCTACCTGTGCGAGCCTCTCAATCTGTACTGCAACCTACATCTTTCTCGCCTTCACCTCTTGGTTTCCCTCTACGATTTTTACCCCCCACAGTTCACTCAAATACTAAATTGGTGATCCCTTGATGTCTCAGAATGTGTCCTGTCAACTGATCCCTTCTTTTGGTCAAGTTGTGTCACAAACCTCTTGTCTCCCCAATTCTATTCAGTACTTCCTCTTTAGTTAGGTAATCGACCCATCTAATCTTCAACATTCTTTTGTAACACCACATTTCGAAAGCTTCTATTCTCTTTTTATCTAAACTGTTTGTCGTCCATGTTTCACTTCCATACGCAGCTACAATCCAGACAAATGCCTTCAGAAAAGACTTCCTAATACTTAAGTCTATATTCGATGTTATAAGATTTCTCCTCTTCGGAAATGCTGTTCTTGCCATTGCCAGTTCATATTTTATATCCTCTCTACTCCGGCCATCATCAATTATTTTTCTGTCCAAGTAGCAAAACTCATCTACTACTTTCAGTGTCTCATTTCCTTATCTAATTTCTTCAGCATCACCTGATTTAATACGATTACATTTTGTTCTGGCGTAACCACAAGTGCTGGAACTAATAGAACCAGAAAACAAGAGAAGGCGGTGAGGAAACGTCGACCAATGGAATTGGACCGCGCTGCACCAGGAGTGACATCGGAAAGAAGTGAATATAAGCACTGCTCCTGCCAGTCCGTGGCTGCAGTATGGAAACTGCCATACATACTTACAAAACTTTTATCAGACCTGTCCTCGAATACGCCAGCGCCCCGCTGGGAGGAATTCCGCACACGGTAGCAGACAGACTTTACAGTACAGAACGACGACTGCTCCGCAACCTTGCGAGACTCCCGGCAAGGACGCCCAGCAACGACGTATACGAAATAGTTATCGTGGAACCACTACAGACACGACTGACAAAACTGCGCGCGAACTACGGACAACGAATACTAACGCAAAGACCTGACATGGAAAACCTAATTACAACAAGGCCTCGTACTCAACGACTCCCCAAATACAAGTATATCTGCCCAGCGCGTACGGTAGCACAAAACACATCACACCACTTCCCAGACTTAGCCCCAACTATGGAACCGCTGACAACCCACACCACTACCCCTCCCCACCTAGACGTCAGACAATAAAACACAGACAGACATATACCCTCTCTCCCCCTTTCTCTCCCTTTTCTCTCTCTCTCTCTCTCTCTCGCTCCCTCTCTCTCACTCTCTCTCTCTCTCTCTCTCTCTCTCTCTCACACACACACACAGACACACACACACAAACATCAAAACGACAACACTCGCACACTTAAACAAGCCGGCACACTCTTCAACTACTCAATCCTGTTCTGCCACTGAAAAATATGAAAATAGAAAATAGCTATAATTGTACAACAAAGCAAGTAACAATTCTAACATCATTATATGCTACTCACAGACTAACTTCAAAAACCTCTTCTCATATGCTCTCCTCCCCTCTGCTCCACAACCGAACACAAACGTAATTTAGGAAATATTACACACAAATCACACACAGAAACACTACACACTCCAATGTAAATAACCACAATTATATATCACCATATGTCAATGTTTACACCTACAAACCTCACCAAATGCCAATGCTTAAATCTTTATCTCTTACTGTCACACCCCCAAATCTCTCCCTTAACCTCTCCCCTTCCATATTCTATTATTATAAACATTGTTAATTCTAGTACTATATACATTGAGAAACTAAAATATAACCATGTAAATCATATCTTGTTGTTAAATTCTACTACTATATTCTTTGTTAAACCAAAATATAGCCTTGTTAAATTTACTATAACCTTGTTAATTATATAAAATTGTTAATCATATATTGCCGGCCGCGGTGGTCTAGCGGTTCTAGGCGCTCAGTCCGGAACCGCGCGACTGCTACGGTCGCAGGTTCGAATCCTGCCTCGGGCATGGATGTGTGTGATGTCCTTAGGTTAGTTAGGTTTAAGTAGTTCTAAGTTCTAGGGGACTGATGACCACAGATGTTAAGTCCCATAGTGCTCAGAGCCATTTGAACCATTTTAATCATATATTATAATACTAAATGTTAATTGATTGTTAATGACCACATCAAAGTGCAAAAATTTGTAAAGCACCTTTCTGCAAGCACTTTAAATTATATTAAAAAGAAAATAAAATTGTAAACCTCGCCTAAGGCTAAAAAGTGCAATGCAAGCACTAGAATAGCCCGCCCTCACCCCTAAGGGAAGGGAACGCCCCTAAGGGAAGGGAATGAAATGCGCTTAAAAAAAAAAAAAGAAAAAAAAAAAAGAAAACCAGCCTCGGGGCTCAGATCGCCTCAGTGTACTGACGTTAGTAGAATGTATTTGCGGATCGTGCTACAAGACCAATTCGTTGCGATCCTTATCGGTCACTTGTAGGACCTTTGCCTATAGCGAGGACTATTATTATTGGCATGTTACTTGTGATACCGATGTATCTCCAAAATTAAGCATTGTCAATTGCTTTATAGAAATAAAACCACTAATGTTATTCGTTTGAATTGTTGTAAAGAATTCAGAGAACGTTGCATCCCTAAAGGTCGGTTCCCACTAGGACTGCCGCGCGGCAGGCCCTTATCAGGCATGGAAACCTCGTCAGCGGCGCAGCATAGCGGCCTGTGCGTCGCAGTTTGCTCATGTCCAACGGCTGCCGCGTGCTGTTCTGCAGGTCCGCACCGCCAATCACAGGACGCGCTGAGCGTGACGTCAGGTACGGAACCCCAGGCTACGCGAACTTTCGCCGAACCACTGGCGCGGACACTGTGGCAACTATGAAATACTTATCATCCGATTTCAAAGAAACTATTCGGTAGAAAAATTTGATTCCTGCATGTTACAACTTGATATCTTCTGTCGATAAAGGACCGAATTTCTTTTCGTTATTCGTCATGGCTACCTGCTGTATCGGATTTACGTAAACAATTACACGAAATTTCATGAGTGTGCGGAGGTAAAAACGCATTCCGTGGACTTTGCGTGTAGTTCATTTTAAGTAATTTACGTCTGAAATTTAGTCAATATATCGAAATTGTTTTTAAAGCTGAGAGCAGAACGATAGCCATCACCGTTCTCGAGATATTGAGTGATATGTCAGTGGACAGGCTATGTGATGGCTGCGCGATGTTACCGATACTTCGTCCTGCTCGTCGTAAACCATGTGGTTGTATCAGTCCTCAATTTCGTAAGCGGTTCAAGAAATCGAAACGAGTTTTTTTGCAAATGATAACTTGTAAAGAGTCATGTATTTTAGAGCATGATAAATATCGAAAATCTATTTATCTACTGAGATATGAAAGTAAATACAGTTTTTCAGAATGGATCGATGAATTTTTGAAACGGCATTTAAGAGCATGTGAAATGAGAATTACAGTGACGTGGAACACGTTAATATGTGCAATATTCTGTATAAACCTACAGAAGTTAACCTGAAACTAATTTGCTGGTATGTCATAAGATGTAATTTGCTAAGTATCTAAAGCTATTGAATATTTCCTTTGGTAAGTAACAAACACTTTTTCTGTTTCAGTCAGTCGTTGCCTCACGGTACCTTTAAGATTATCGTAAAAGTGTGTGTCTTGACTTATTCAAGTTCCATCTCCATAATTTGCTACCGTTTACTGTCTCTTTAGTTGTAAACTGCAGCTCATAACCAGTAAATTATTGTCGGTTTGCGTCTGCGCCGGGAAATGTCTTACAATTTAAAATCTGGTTTCGAAAACTCTGTTCCAAATATGTATTATTCTTTCATGATTCTTAAGCAAGGTGTTGGCGATGATTACATTATGCTCCTTGCGAAGTTCTATCAGGTGGCTTCCCCTTTCTTTCCTTCCCCCAAGCCTTTGTGTTCCTACTGTTTTCTCTTTCTGTTCCTGCTACTGTATCACATTTTAAATTTTTGTCTCACATAACTATCTGAATAATCTCTTTTGTCGTACATTATTTCATTGTGTTAGGGGATAGTGAACAATCATGAACAGTAGTCATGAAATCCGTTTATGGTGAAATGAGAAAACATGAATAATGAAATATGTGAAAGAGTGCAGAAAATGAAAAATTTGTATCTTCACCTAACTTCGTCTTTCCTTCATGTAGGTGTAAGATATAGTTAATCAAACGCACCGGGCATTTCAGTGGGTCCCGCCCCATACCTCAGTGGCTGTCCGTCATTGGCTATCGCTAGCGTCTGCCGCTTCCAGATGGGAACGCCAATTCCGCGAGCAGCCGCGTCAAAGCGGAAAACGCTTGCCGCTGCCGTTGCCCCACGACGAGCTGCCGCGCTGTAGTGGGAACCGGCCTTTAGGTACCCTTTTAGCGACGAACGTAAAGTATCAAAACGACTTTCAAGTTCACTTGAACTGATTGCCATAGTTTACTTATATTGCTGGCACGTAGTAAAATCTCATACCACACGTGTATTGCAACAATAAACTCAAAAGTTAACATTCATTTCCTTCAAGACTGCTTCACTGTCGCTAAGAATTTCGGAATCATCAGTTCTATTTTTCAGGTCACTCACACTTTTGATGACATTATCAAATTGCAAAAATATCACTTTTACAGCTCTGATTCTACTTTCCCATCGTGTTTTAGACATAGGTTTCAATGTTGATTTCAATTAAGTTTTTATAAGATCTCAGCGTTTGCTCGATTTTGTAAAACGCACATAAACTTTACTGATGAAGCCGAAAAACGTTTTAGCTGTTGTAGGAGTGTTAGCAGCATCTACCAAAAGCATATTCCAACAATGGCATCCGCACGGCGTGAGCAAACCTGTGGATTAATATTGAGTATTCTTGCTCTAACATATTTATTAGTGCCAACCATATTGGCACCGTTATCTTATCCCTATCCTCGACATTAGGCCATTATTTTCTAGCTCCTTTAAAATCGCATTTCTCAAATACTCTCCCGTTGTTTCTGCGACGGCAATAAACCTAACGAAATGGACCTCTATCTCCAGTTGAGGAATTAAAAAATCTTATTATTATTGACATTTATTCCACACAGCTCGAATCCCTAGTACAATCGAGCATGAAGGTATAATATTTTGCTTGTTTGGCTCTGTTTATAATTTCGTTAAAGCAGATTTGGACATTAATGTAATTAATTAATTTTGTATGTCGTGGCTCAGATAATGCTGAGAACGTTGTTTTCGTTAATACGTTGCAAGTGCTTTTCAGTGTTAGATCATATTTTGATAACAATTTAAATAGGTCTGTAAAATTTCTGTTTCCGCTATCGTTCAGGTTAATGGATTCTCGACGCCCTCTAAACGCCAGATTGAGTGAAGCTAAGTATTTATAATAGCAACCAATCTTTCAAACAAGTTACACCAACACTTTTGTAATTCCCTAATCAGTATCTCTTTTTCCTTATCTATTGTTTTTTCGTATTTGATTCCTTTTCAGAATTCCATCCACCTAATCATGCATTCCATGTGTCCTAGACTTTGTTCATGCCTTTGCAATATACTGCTCAGACCTTTTCAGTCACAGCATCCTTCTTTTATCATCTGTGTCTGCAAATGGTTCAAATGGCTCTGAGCACTATGCGACTTAACTTCTGAGGTCATCAGTCGCCTAGAACTTAGAACTAATTAAACCTAACTAACCTAAGGACATCACACACATCCATACCCGAGGCAGGATTCGAACCTGCGACCGTAGCGGTCGCTCGGCTCCAGACCGTAGCGCCTAGAACCGCACGGCCACTCCGGCCGGCCTGTGTCTGCAAATGTGAAGAAAGTCGCCATGGAAAGCAATAAATGTTGTCTTGAGATATGGAGTAGGCTAACCGTCTGCGATGTCCCTTCTCGCCGTTACTCAGTTTTCTAGTAAAATGAAGTTTAGTAAAATGTCTTTTATTTGCATCTTTGGGGTAACTTTCAACAGGTTTCTCTAGGTTTTGTTGGGGACCATTTCGAATTAAATAATGGCGCTGCGTATCTGTTACTGGAAATACCCACTTTCCTGGACCTAATTCTATAAATTACTCTCTTATATGAACGGTTTGCTCTTGATTACCACTTTTGAAGTCTTTATTCGGCTCACAATCTTGGATCACAGCAGTTTCAACAAACACTGATGCTGTATCAGAAAGGGTAACAAAATGTCTTCTGAAGCTGTCCTTATATCGTCTTAATAATTTGTTGCCGCAGATAAAACTATAACAAAACATAGCGTAGCTCTTCCACAGTACACTGATGCGATTTCCATATTTATAAAGTGAATAGTTTGCCCGCTTGCGAGAGTTGAATGAAGTGTAAGATTACGCGTGTGTTCCGTGCGGGACGTGGCAACTATTTCCATGCCTCCTCGTACTCCTGCCGAAGTGTCAATCCTAAAATAATTTTGGACAGATTATAGGAAGCGCCAGGTCCACAGCAGTACCAGAAGTCTCATCAGTGGCAGCTTGCAGAACCGTGTCGCCCTGTTTTACCAAAGTTCTGTGCTCACTTCTTGTGCCGAAACACTGCTTCTAACCGTGTACTTTCAAATAACGCGGCGGAAACGTGCTGCTGTGGCCGTTCCACCTTAAGGTGGATCCCCACTTGACGGAACGTCACATTACGTCCGTCACGTCAAAACATTTTCGTCTGTAATTCAAATGGCGGCATTCACACACGCCGTCGACGGAACGTCATCGACATGTCACGTCACGTCAAGATTTCTCGGAAAGAATGTTTCGGAGGGCCATAGTGTCGCTTACTTGGCAAGTAACTGTTACATTAAGTACACTGTGAACTAATACGAAAGTAACTCCCACTGACTTATTGCGAAAAGGCCTTAACAGGCACTGGAAGAAAACAGTAAGTTAAAGTATTTTATTCTATATACTGAGGGAATACATTGCAAAATAAACGATACATATATTGTTCAGTGTGCTTTTACTCGCGATTTCTGCAGTGGAGTAGCGAAAAGGAAAACCGGGAGTACAGCCGATGCGGCATGCAGAAGTTTGAAACAAGATTCGTAATAAATTACTGACGAACAGCAGGTAGGAGAAGTATATGTAAACACGGTTCAAGTACACTAACGGCTCATCTAGACATATCGTAGGCAAACTATCAGCTTCTATCGAAATGATATTGGATGCCTAAATCTTGAATTTATCTGCGTAATTGTTATTTGCAACTTGCTTAACAGGTAAAAGCCGCGCGGAATTAGTCGAGCGGTAGCCGGCACGGTAGCTCAGCGTGTTCGGTCAGAGGGTTACGTGCCATCTGTAATAAAAAAAAACAGAGTTAATCGATCATCAACGAACTTAAACGGATGTCTTACGACGTCCACCCAGAGCAGACGTAATGAACAAAAGCGAACAAAATGAGATAAAAAAAGCGGTCTAAAGCGCTTCAGTCATGGACTGTGCTGCTGGTCCCGGCGGAGGTTCGAGTCCTCCCTCGGGCATGGGTGTGTGTGTTTGTCCTTAGGATAAATTAGGTTAAGTAGTGTGTAAGCTTAGGGATTGATGACCTTAGCAGTTAAGTCCCATAAGATTTCACACATATTTGAACATTTTTCTTGAACAGGTAAAAACTGTTGTTTAGAGATTCTGAAATATTTATAGAACGACGACTCCTCTTCCAGCTCCTTAGAAGGAATGTGGAACTCTCCTTCTCAGTCTCGATGTTTTAACATTTTTCTAACCCAGACTCTTTTTGATCTCTGTTCCTCATCATCAGGTGTAGCAGCAATCATTGCAAACAGCTTTAAACTAAATTTCGGCTTATATAACGATCTACCGTGAACTAAGGAATAGCGCCTCTGGTGAGTATTTTGTGAACCAGCTGTAGCGCTTGTCAATAATAGAAATAGTAACCTCAAACTAAGATTCGGTCACTGATCACTCCTCGATTCAGTGCAGATACTTCCAGCATGAGCGCCGTTTGCAGTTTTCGCAATAAATTCATATAAATATTTATGATAAAACATATATAAATCTTTGCAGTCGTTTTTCAAACCTCTTAATAAAATCACTTATACACTATCAAACCTCTTAATAAAATCACTTATACACTATTTCAAAAGTTTTAAACAAATCTCAAACATGTAAAACGCCACATCCAGCACTTGTGTCAAAACACTAACTTGACGTAGTTTATAAATCACAGTTATAATTAAATACACATCGAAAGCTATGAAATGTTAATGGCGGAAACTCATGCTGATTAAATAATTAGTGTCTCAACGGAGAATTCCGTAGTTATGGCACTTACGCAATAATGAAAATTATATACATTTTCCTTTATTTGTTTAATCAGAAAAGTAATCAGCTCATTTCATTGCAGTCATTATCCTCTTTCATCTATCGTATCACAAGTATGACTTTTGTGATAGGTTCAGTTGTTACAATTTATTATAAGCAATAATGCTAATAATGTTAATAACGTCTTAACTGTTGAAGCTCCAGATGTAGATTTACGTCCAATGAGCTCGACCCATTGCCGTAGTTCCATCTCCCAAGGAACTTGGAACAGCGGTGACGTGGGTCGGTATGTGGCTGCCCCCTTAGGCGCAAGAACGATGCTCCTTCGGAAGAGGAGAATCGTCTACATCTACATCTATATACATACTCCGCAAACCACCGTACGGTGCATGACAGATGTACCTTGCTTCACTAATAGTCATTTCCTTTCCTGTTCCATTCGCAAGCAGACCAAGGGAAAAAGGACAGTCTAAAGGCTTTCGCACAAGCCCTAATTTCTCGCATCTTATCTTCATGGTTCTTATGCGAAATGTACTTTTGCGGCAGTAGAATCATTCTGCGTCGCCCTCAAATACCAGTTCTCTAAATTTACGCGACAGTGCCTTACGAAAAGAGCATCATCTTCCCTCGAAGGAGTCCCATTTGAATTACCGAAACATCTCCATAATACATGTGTGCTGATCTACCCTACCGGTAACAATTCTGACAGCACATACCTGAATTGTTTCGATGTATTCCTTTAATCCAACCTGATGGTTATCCCAAAAACTCGGGCAGTATTCTACAATGGGTTGCATTAGCTTCCCACACGCCGTCTCCATAATTCATGAGCTACACCTTCCCAAAACTGTTCCCATAAAACGAGGTCGACCATTCACCTTCCCTGCTACCAACCTGTCGTGCTCATTCCATTTCATATCGCTTTGTAACGTTATGCCTAGGTATTTAATCGGTGTGATTGTGTTAAGCTGCACTGTACTAATGCTGTATTCGAATGTTACAGGATGGTTTTTCCTACACATTGGCAATAAGTTACATTTCTGTGCATTTATCGGAATCTGCCATTCATCACGTCGCAACCCCTGTAATCAGGAAGCCAACTAACAGTGGAAGAGAGAGATGCAACAACCAAAATGCCCTCCACAGCCCCCAGAAGCCTACAGGGCATGCCTGTCATCTGGAGAGTGATGGAGTGCTTTGCAAAATGTGACAGGAGAACTGAAGTTATTGTAATAGTAGTAGGCATGGATTTGATAGAAGGTGTAGTTTTTATTTATAACAGAAATAGCCTATTATTATTATTACTATTATTATTATTATTATTATTATTATTAATAGCAGAAATAGTTATGGCGATGGGAGGCAGTACTATGTAGGATAATTAAGTAATAATGTATATTGTAAAATTTGTCTAAGAATCAATACAGCCTGTGTTTAAATTTAGGTAACAGGGTGCAACGGAATGAATAAATAAATAAATGAATACCTAAATGTTTAGCAAATTTGAGTAATACACTGAGGCGCCAAAGAAACTGATACAGGCACGCGTATTCAAATACAGATATATGTAAACAGGCGGACTAAGGCGCTGCAGTGGGTAACGCATATGTGACAACAAGTGTCCGGCACAGTGGTTAAATCGATTACCGCTGCGCCAATGGCAGGCTACCAATATTTAAGTGAGTTTGAACGTCGTGTTATAGTCGGCGCACGAGCGATGGGACACAGCACCTCCGAGATAGCGGTTAAGGGGGGATTTTAATCATTTCATGAATTTACCGGGAATATCAGGAATCTGGTAAAACATCAAATCTCCGACATTGCTGCGGCCGAGAAAAAGATCCTGCAACAACGGGACCAACGACGACTGACGAGAATCGTTCAACGCGACCGAAGTGAAACTCTTCCTCAAATTGCTGCAGATTTTAATGCTGGGTCATCAACAAGTATCGGCGTGCGAACCATTCAACGAAACATCATCGACATGGGCTTTCGTAGCCGAACGCCCACCCGTGAACCCTTGATGACTGCACGACACAAAGCTCTACGCCTGACCTGGACCGGCCAACACCGACATTGGACTGCTGATCACTGGAAAAATATTGCCTAGTCGGACGAGTCTCGTTTCAAATTGTATCGAGCGGATGGACGTGTATGGGTATGGAGGAAACCTCATGAATCTATCGACACTGCATGTCAGCAGGGAACTGTTCACGCTGGTGGAGGCTCTGTAACGGTGTGCAGTTGGAGTGATATGGGACCCCTGATACGTCTACATATGACTATGACAGTTCACACGTACGTAAGCAACCTGTCTGATACCCTGTGTCCATTCATGTCCATTGTGCATTCCGACGGACTTGGGAAATTCCAGCAAGGGAATGTGAAACCCCACACGTCCAGAATTGCTACAGAGTGGCTTCAGGAACCCTCTTCTGAGTTTAAACACTTCCGCTGGCCACCAAAATCAATGATAATATTTGGGACGCCTTGCAACGTGCTGTTCAGAAGAGATCTCCACCCCCTCGTACTCTTTCGGATTTACGGACAGACCTGCAGGATTGATGGTGTCAATTCCCTCCAGCACAATTTCAGACATTAGTCGAGTCCATGTCACGTCGTGTTGCGGCACTTCTGCTTGCTCGCGGGGCCCCTACACGATATTAGGCAGGTGTACCAGTTTCTTTGGATCTTCAGTTTAGTATGTGCAAAATATAACATTTATGTTGTGAATATAAATATGGATGCAACCTTTTTAATTCAATGATTTGAAATTACTTCCTCGTAGTATTAAATTCAAAGATTCCAATGAATTATGAAATAAATAAAGACAGAAAATATTCACAAAAGAAATTCATTCATATTCCAGTAATGTTAGGTTGAAACTGAAAATAAGAAAAACGTGAAATACAAAAAAGAGTCAGACGATTGACAATATCCTGTTGGGTACCGACAACAATTACCAACAAAAAATGCCACATTAATTGAAGTGGAGGAATATGGAATGAACTTCGGGAAACATTTATTCATCTTCCATGTGAATATTTTGTTTGCTTGAAAAACTACACATCTGGATTTATTACATTACTTTCATGCTTTGTATTTTTTAATGGAGACTGGCATAACTAATGTTCCACAAAATACACTACTGGCCATTAAAATTGCTACATCAAGAAGAAATGCAGATGATAAACGGGTATTCATTGGACAAATATATTATGCTAGAACTGACATGTGGTTACATTTTCACGCAAGTTGGGTGCATAGATCATGAGAAATCAGTACCCAGAACCACCACCTCCGGGCGTAACAACGGCCTTGATACGCCTAGGCATTGAGTCAAACAGAGCTTGGATGGCGTGTACAGGCACAGCTGCCCATGCACCTTCAACACGATACCACAGTTCATCAAGAGTAGTGACTGGCGTATTGTGACGAGCCAGTTGCTCGGTCACCATTGACCAGACGTTTTCAATTGGTGAGAGATCTGGAGAATGTGCTGGCCAGGGCAGCATTCGAACATTTTCTGTATCCAGAAATTCCCGTACAGGACCTGCAACATGCTGTTGTGCATTATCCTGCTGAAATGTAGGGTTTCGCAGGTACCGAATGAAGGGTAGAGCCACAGGTCGTAACACATCTGAAATGTAACGTCCACTGTTCAAAGTGCCGTAAATGCAAACAAGACGTGACCGAGGCGTGTAACCAATGGCACCCCATACCATCACGCCGGGTGATACGCCAGTATGGCGATGACGAATACACGCTTCCAATGTACGTTCACCGAGATGTAGCCAAACACGGATGCGACCATCATGATGCTGTTAACAGAACCTGGATTCATCCGAAAAAATGACGTTTTGCCATTCGTGCACCCAGGTTCGTCGTTGAGTACACCATCGCAGGCGCTCCTGCCTGTGATGCAGCGTCAAGGGTAAACGCAGCCATGGTCTCCGAGCTGATAGTCCATGCTGCTGCAAACGTCGTCGAACTGTTCGTGCAGATGGTTGCTGTCTTGCAAACGTCCCCATCTGTTGACTCAGGGATCGAGACGTGGCTGCACGATCCGTTACAGCCATGCGGATAAGATGCCTGTCATCTCGACTGCTAGTGATACGAGGCCGTTGGGATCCAGCATGACGTTCCGTATTACCCTACTGAACCCACCGATTCCGTATTCTGCTAACAGTCATTGGATCTCGACCAACATGAGCAGCAATGTCGCGATACGATAAACCGCAATCGCGATAGGCTACATTCCGGCCTTTATCAAAGTCGGAAACGTGATGGTACGCATTTCTCCTCCTTACACGAGGCATAACAACAACGGTTCACCAGGCAACGCCGGTCAACTGCTGTTTGTGTATGTGAAACCGGTTGTAAACTTTCCTCATGTCATCACGTTGTAGGTGTCGCTACCGGCGCCAACCTTGTGTCAACGTTCTGAAAAGCTAATCATTTGCATATCACAGCAACTTCTTCCTGTCGGTTAAATTTCGCGCCTGTAACACGTCATCTTCGTGGTGTAGTAATTTTAATGGCCAGTAGTGTATGTTTTGAAGCTACATAAAGCGTAACCCAGTGCGAGCATTCGACTAGTTGAAGATGTGAAATCTGTCAACATCAACATTAATTTTGCCAATTGCATTCTATTTTAACACCGTGACTGAACCAGGGGTAGTCCTTGTCTGTCCAGTTTGGCACATTATTGAGCAGCCACGTAGACTGGAATGCAGAATTCGTATCTCTGTGACAACATGTTGCGCTTGCAATAGAGCATAGGAATCACCAAATTCCTAGAGGCGACATCTTTGCAGTCTTGAAATTTCACCCATTTTTCTCTCTTCAAACAGAGAATGTGGTATTTTCTTTTTATGATTTGTACATTTGGGCTCATAGATTAAGTATGATGGGCACACCTACAGTACAGCTTGGACGTGTTACGCAGAGTTTATGATAGTAGGTATGCCTTGTAACACTCAATGTTCTTCAGAAACAGATAGTTAACTACTGTCGTGATTCCATTGCACAGAAAATGGTAGGAACGCCGTTGTGGGGACTGGTGACAAATGACGGACACATACAGGCATGCTGCTGCCATGTCTATGTTGTGCTGGGAATCTGCCTCCCAGGGTGTTGGACTGATCCCTTTCTGCCTCTTGTTAAATGCTATACGAGGAAGTGAGAGACAAAGAATTGGGGCACTATTTTGGCACTGCTACTTATCTTGACTACAGAAGAATGCTTAATCTGCGGCCGGAACATTTTTTGAATATTCCAAGGGTGACAAGTACCCCCCACTTGCCCAGCCCCCTCTCCCTTGTAAACAACTATGTAATGGGCCCTCCTTCAATGTTCTCTGGGGAAAATTTTTCTTTTCCGGTAAAAACCCCACAATTTTCTTTGAAGTCTGAAGTGTATGAAATTATAACTGCATATTTGAATGTTTTGAACATTTATATTGTCACGTAAAAGAAGGTGTAATTAGATGAATGACGAACACTAACTTCACTTAACGAAGGTTTATTCAGCACTTGCACATACAAGAGCGCGGAGCGAACTGCCTCCGGCCAGAACACACAGAGTATATACAGGGTGAGTCACCTAACATTACCGCTGGATATATTTCGTAAACCGCATCAAATACTGACGAACCGATTCCACAGACCGAACGTTAGGAGAGGGGCTAGTGTAATTGTTTAATCCAAACCATACAAAAGTGCACGGAAGTATGTTTTTTAACACAAACCTACGTTTTTTTAAATGGAACCACGTTAGTTTTGTTAGCACATCTGAACATATAAACAAATACGTAATCAGTGCCGTTTGTTGCATTGTAAAATGTTATTTACATCTGGAGATATTGTAACCTAAAGTTGACGCTTGAAACCTCCGACGTTCAGTTGCGTGTTGTAACAAACACGGGCCACGGTAGGCGAGCAGCATCTGCAGGGACATGTTTACGATGACGACCGTGTTTACGTGTGTGGCTGTAGTGCACTGTTGTGGTTTGGTTTAGCTGTCGCAGTGTCCGCATGTAGCGCTTGCTGCTATTGTTATTCTGCATTCGTCTCCGCACGCAGACCAACTGTAGTACACCGTGTTACCAGACGTCTGTGATTGTGTAGTGTTGTAGGAACTGTGACCATGGTGTATTCGAACTCTGAAAAGGAGGAGATGATACTCATCTATGGCGAGTGTCGACGAAATGCAGCTGAAGCCTGCAGGGTGTATGCAGAACGGTACCCGGACAGAGAGCATCCAACGTACCGCACATTGCAAAACATCTACCGCCAACTGTATGCAACAGGTATGGTCGCAGCACGCAAACGGGTCCGTAACAGGCCCGTCACAGGAGAAGCGGGTGCACTTGGTGTGTTAGCTGCTGTTGCCATGAACCCACACATGAGTACACGGGACATTGCGAGAGCCGGTGGACTGAGTCAAAGTAGTGTCACGCGCATACTGCATCGTCACCGCTTTCACCCGTTTCATGTGTCGCTACATCAGCAATTACATGGTGATGACTTTAATCATCGAGTGCAATTCTGTCAATGGGCATTAACAGAGAATGCGTTGCAGTTCTACCTGTTTACCGATGAAGCGGGTTTCACAAACCACGGGGCAGTGAATCTACGGAACATGCATTACTGGTCCGTGGACAATCCTCGCTGGCTCAGACAGGTAGAGCGACAGCGACCGTGGACTGTAAATGTATGGTGCGGAATCATTGGCGACCACCTCATTGGTCCTCACTTCATTGCAGGGGCCCAAACAGCTGCAACATACATCGCGTTTCTACAGAATGGTCTGCCAACGTTGCTCGAAAATGTCCCAGTGGAAACGCGTCGACGTATGTGGTATCAGCATGATGGTGCACCTGCACATTCCGCAATTAACACTAGGCTGACCCTTGACAAGATGTTCGACGGGCGTTTCATAGGACGTGGAGGACGTATAAATTGGCCAGCCCGTTCTCCTGATCTTACACCTTTGGACTTCTTTCTGTGGGGTACGTTAAAGGAGAATGTGTATCGTGATGTGCCTACAACCCCAGAGGATATGAAACAACGTATTGTGGCAGCCTGCGGCGACATTACACCATATGTACTGCGGCGTGTACGACATTCATTACGCCAGAGATTGCAATTGTGTGCAGCAAATGATGGCCACCCCATTGAACATCTATTGGCCTGACATGTCGGGACACACTCTATTCCACTCCGTAATTGAAAACGGAAACCACGTGTGTACGTGTACCTCACCCCTCATGGTAATGTACATGTGCGTCAGTGAAAAAGACCAATAAAAAGGTGTTAGCATGTGGACGTAATGTGCTGTTCCAGTCTCTTCTGTACCTAAGGTCCATCACCGTTCCCTTTGGATCCCTACGTAATTCGGTGCTCTCCGATACACACGATCGAACAGCGGAGGAGTGGTACTCAAGCGTCAACTTTAGGTTACAATATCTCCGGATGTAATTAACATTTTACAATGCAACAAACGGCACTGATTACGTATTTGTTTATATGTTCAGATGTGCTAACAAAACTAACGGGGTTCCATTTAAAAAAACGTAGGTTTGTGTTAAAAAACATACTTCCGTGCATTTTTTTATGGTTTGTATTAACCATTTACACTAACCCCTCTCCTCACGTTCGGTTTGTAGAATCGATTCGTCAGTATTTGATACGGTTTACGAACTATATCCAGCGGTAATGTTAGGTGACTCACCCTGTATACAGCTACAGAACATTCCAGTACAATGATTCATGACATTTGTGGATACTTCTAGAGTGTACTCGAACCGAATATAGAAATTAAAATTCTACAGTCCAGGTGAATTTTGAACTCACGACTCACCATGTAAGAGTTTAGTATCATAACCACTACACCAAGGATCTACTCAGTTTCTTCTGTGACAGTATCAACATAGCTTTTCTATAAAGAGTCATCATAGTTTACATAAGTTTTCTCTTGTATTTTTCAGCCATTTCCACTTTTTAAAACAGCTGATACATTTCTGAGATAGCCTTTCCATCACTGTTCATTTTTTTAAATTTGTAATGTTTCCCCAAATTTTAGAAACTAGAGATGAAAGATAATGACTAACATTGGTTTGAAGCATCATTTTCGTACTGTAGCATATTGCAGGTAGGACGCTACCGATAGTTCGTGTATCGAGATCAGGCAGGACGAGATCGACAGTTGACCATCCAAAAGATGCGGGTACACTGACTCAGATGGTATACATCTGCCTGATGCCCAAAGGTGTTATTAAAACGGCGTTACAATATTAAACATTTATTTTCCACAAAATACAACAGTTGAAGCTTTTATATTCAGAGAGACAGCACAGGTATGGCTGGTGATAGTGTACCATTGTGGAATGCACCAATCAGCACTGACTATACAGTGAGCAACATGTCAGCTCAGCAGCAGCATCATCATCACAAGTCTGGTCAACTCGTCTATGTTAGTGTTCACCTGTGTCTGCCGGCCGGTGTGGCCGTGCGGTTCTAGGCACTTCAGTCTGGAGCCGCGTGACCGTTACGATTGCAGGTTCGAAACCTGCCTCGGTCATGGATGTGTGTGATGTCCTTAGGTTAGTTTGGTTTAAGTAGTTCTAAGTTCTAGGGGACTGATGACCTCAGATGTTAAGTCCCAAGGTGCTCAGAGCCATTTGAACCACTTTGAACCTGTTTCTGTGCCATGCGAGGGGTTGGATTGGGTTGTTTGGAGGAAGAGACCAAACAGCGAGGTCACTGGTCTCATCGGATTAGGGAAGGACGGGGAAGGAAGTCGGCCATGCCCTTTCAAAGGAACCATCCTGGCATCTGCCTGGAGCAATTTAGGGAAATCACAGAAAACCTAAATCAGGATGGCCGGACGTGGGATTGAACCGTCGTCCTCCCGAATGCGAGTCCAGTGTGCTAACCACTGCGCCAACTCGCTTGGTGCCATGCGAGGCTGCACGTAATTTCCGCGAGACGATGGCCAAAGCACCACGACCCTGTCATAGACTGCACACAGGGAAGTTGTCTGCGAGTTCTGATCACAGTACATGAAGTTGTGCAGAGAAGTGCCATGACCTCTTGTGACGAGAGAGAGACTGGCACCATCGAAGCCTGCCACAGGAAGTTGCAGTGGCTCGCCCACATGATGACGGATGACGATCTGCTCCCAGACCCTGCCCCCAGAAGGCCTGGTGGACGGTGACGGCTACAGCTCCCCATCAGTCGTAAGTCAGTAGTTGAGGCTGCCGCTCACAGTGACTAAGTCCCTCCAGAAGGTTGAAGGCGACTAGGAAAGCAGACTGTCAACTGACATAGGCGTCCCCTCTTGGCAGGATGGCTACAAACTGCAGTGAACTCCATCAGAGGATAAGAAGTATTTGTACAGGAAGAACTTGTGTCTGCGCTCTGCTATGGTGAGGCAGCAATGACATCATTTGTCTTAGTTTTCCCATTTGGTCAGCTCTCTTGGTCACTCCACCTTGTAGGCGCTCTTTCTGTCATATCAGTAAACTGAATAGTTAGTCTTGCATCTGACTGAAGGTTACTTGTGATGCTTTGTACAGTACCCATTATGACGATATCCCTCTATTGCCATGATGTCATTCTGTTACTTTGCTGGATCAGGTGCTCAGCTTGTTCATGGAGTCGCAATATCTTCCATGTTTGCTGTTGCTCCATCAGTGGTCCTTTCTCGCTGGCATTCCACCAGGCTATTGACTCGTATTGCTCTGCGTCTGGCATGTATGGAAAAATTTTTGAAAAGTTTCTGCTTGCACCAAGTATACAACTCTGCTGTGGAAAAGTAGTATCAGTTAATACAGCATTTGAAAGAAAGAAAAAAGACACAGGATACTGTACAACAATTACTAGGTTTTTAAAGTACTGATATTTATGCTGTAAACTTGGTTTCTGCATATGGTATTTAAATGGTATAGAAAACATACACTCCATTTGCATCCCAGAGAAGCCCCAGGACATCACCATCCACGACCAAATCGCATCCACTAAATTTACAACAACTCGATGTCCCATTTTGCATTTGATTCTTTTCATCTATTGATGGTATCTTCTAGTTTCTTTGAAGTAAACTGGTCATCGGTTTATGTAAATATATTTAACAATCAGTGAATTTCTAAAGTAGATTAAAAATTGCGGAAAAAACTTATTTAAAATGGCAGTTAAAAATAGTTATAAGCAATACATTCTATACATTGAAGAATTACTTAGATATCACAGAGCATGGATTTGGCAAAAATGCATCACAAATACATAATAATAACGATAATAAAATGTCTGTCATCCCAAATAACACTTTCACAATATATTTTTCCTCATGTTTTCCTTTTCTGGAAAACTTACTCCCATAGCTATGCAATGTACACTACTAGCCATTAAAATTGTTACACCAAGAAGAAATGCAGATGATAAACGGGTATTCATTGGACAATATATTATACTAGAACTGACATGCGATTACATTTTCACGCAATTTGGGTGCATAGATCCTGAGAAATCAGTACCCAGAACAACCACCTCTGGCCACAATAACGGCCTTGATACGCCTGGGCGTTGAGTCAAACAGAGCTTGGATGGCGTGTAAAGGTACAGCTGCCCATGTACCTTCAACACGATACCACAGTTCATCAAGAGTAGTGACTGGCGTATTGTGACGAGCCAGTTGCTCGGCCACCATTGACCAGACGTTTTCAATTGGTGAGAGATCTGGAGAATGTGCTGGCCAGGGCAGCAGTCGAACATTTTCTGTATCCAGAAAGGCCGGTACAAGACCTGCAACATGCGGTCGTGCATTATCCTGCTGAAATATAGGGTTTCGCAGGGATCGAATGAAGGCTAGAGCCACGGGTCGTAACACATCTGAAATGTAACGTCCACTGTTCAAAGTGCCGTCAATGAAAACAAGAAGTGACTGAGACATGTAACCAATGGCACCCCATACCATCATGCCGGGTGATACGTCAGTATGGCGAAGACGAATACACGCTTCCAATGTGCGTTCACCGCGATGTCGCCAAACACAGATGCGACCATCATGATGCTGTAAACAGAACCTGGATTCATCCGAAAAAATGACGTTTTGCCATTCGTGCACCCAGGCTCGTCGTTGAGTACACCATCGCAGACGCTTCTGTCTGTGATGCAGCGTCAAGGGTAACCGCAGCCATGGTCTCCGATCTGATAGTAAATGCTGCTGAAAACGTTGTCGAACTGTTCGCGCAGATGGTTGTTATCTTGCAAACGTCCCCATCTGTTGACTCAAAGATCGAGACGTGGCTGCACGATCCGTTACAGCCATGCGGATAAGATGCCTGTCATCTCGACTGCTAGTGATACGAGACCGTTGGGATCCAGCACGGCGTTCCGTATTACCCTCCTGAACCCACCGATTCCATATTCTGCTAACAGTCATTGGATCTCGACCAACGCGAGCAGCAATGTCGCGATACGATAAACCGCAATCGCGATAGCGTACAATCCGACCTTTATCACAGTAGGAAACGTGATGGTACGTATTTCTCCTCCTTACACGAGGCATCACAAGAACGGTTGCCGGCCGAAGTGGCCGTGCGGTTAAAGGCGCTGCAGTCTGGAACCGCAAGACCGCTACGGTCGCAGGTTCGAATCCTGCCTCGGGCATGGATGTTTGTGATGTCCTTAGGTTAGTTAGGTTTAACTAGTTCTAAGTTCTAGGGGACTAATGACCTCAGCAGTTGAGTCCCATAGTGCTCAGAGCCATTTGAACCATTTTTGAACAAGAACGGTTCACCAGGCAACGCCGGTCAGCTGCTGTTTGTGTATGAGAAACCGGTTGGAAACTTTCCTCATGTTAGCACGTTGTAGGTGTCACCACCGGCGCCGACCTGGTGTGAATGCTCTGAAAAGCTAATCATTTGCGTATCACAGCATCTTCTTCCTGTCGGTTAAATTTCGCGTCTGTAGCACGTCGTCTTCGTGGTGTAGCAATTTTAATAGTCAGTAGTGTATAATACTAACACTTTATCCTCTTCTGAACTCAACTTCTCAGTCATCACAGAGCGATGCTGAGGTTATGAAACAACGTGTGTATAGAGTGTGTAGTGGGCAGTGGCTTGGAATGAGACATAAACAATGTAGCATTAGCCTTTAACATTATTAAATAACTTATTTGTAAAACAGTATTGTATACTACGGGTAAATCGAATGAGATAGCACTATTTTAAACAGAGCGGCCTTGTATTCGGGAGAATGAAGGCTCCAATCTTCATACGATCATTCTGATTTAGGTGTTTCGTGGTTTTCATAAAATACTTCAGGTCGATGCCAGGATGGTTCCTACTGTAAGACCACAGGTGACTTGTCATGCTGGACCTGTACATCTGTAAACTTCTTTACATTTGAATTGCTTTACTTTTGTTGTTCTTAAATTGTAATACTACGTCATCTCTAGTACCTTTGTAAAAGAAAATTATAGATAAATAAAACTTTTACAACCAGTATTATTACTACTGCTACTAGATTCTTGACCACTGGTAATGGCTTTCATGTTCTCGCGTTTTTCACTGTGTGAGTGAAGTCATTAAAAACATGCATATTTAGGAAATATTTTTCCCCGATTGGATGCCACCAAAATTCAGATCACAACGTAGGTAGGTACCACAAAGAAACTTGCGGTTAAGTCCGGTGGCAAGAAAATATTGATTTGTTACTACATAATTACTCACTGACAGCTCGATGCAGTAAAATATAAGCCGAGTAATGTGATAATCTGGTCAGTAAAATATTTGAGTTTCCAACTGTGTCTTGTGCATCACTATTATAGTTGGAGTCACGAACGATGGCGGTCGAGTGTAGTCTTGTTCTGTACACCTACGTCAGGTATGTTCAGAGCGTTTTACTGTGAATACCGTATCTAATGTGAGCATTGAACGTGATCTTAGCGAGTTGTTTAGTGAATTTCGATTCCATTTGTTGCGAGTGTCATCGCTGATTGTGGAGGTAAGTAATAAATTCTTTGTAAGCAAGTGGGAGACATAATTTGCAGGATATACGGTTTCTTCTAGCGGAAAGCACACGCACACGCGTACCGCCAACTGTCGCTTGGAATCGTCAACAACGCAATCCCCGTCCGTACCACGACATGGGCGAACCGCCATCGTTCTTGGATCGGGCAGTGAATCGGGGGCAGACCAAGGTTTAATGCACAGAAAGAGGGATAACTTATTTGTTTTCATTATTAGGCTGTAGTTTTTCAGTGTGCTGGTTTTGACAGATACTACCAAGTAATATCAACTGTTGCTAGGGGGTCGAGTTACATATGCATAAAACGAATTTGCAAAATGGTCACTGTAGCATTCACAGCCTTAATTAATTACAGCTTCTTCATTACCATGAGCGTCAGAAATTTATCATCGATTGTTAAATAAATGTATCCTCCAGATTTCTCCATAAAAACCCTAAAGTCCAAAAAGTTTTGAGGCTGTATTAATAGAAAACAAAAGATAAGAAGGTGGTTTTAAAGCTTCAGGTATTCTACATACTAGTAGACTTCTCCCACTTAATTACATAGCACAGAACATTCATGCAACTACGTAAAACTATCAGAAAAGTCTTGCTGTGGGATGTTGTTCAACTCGCACGTTACGTTGCCATGAATGTCAGTTATGTCGTCAAAGCGTTGACCCTTCGTGTGAATTTCTGCATTGTGTCGATTTGTAGTATTTCCATATGACACCAAGTCTCGTTACCCCTAATGATTTTTTTCAGAAAATAATTGTTCGTGTTTGGCATTCAATTAAGTCGCGGCAGACACACGTGCGTCGTTGTTTTTGCTCGGGAATCGAGGTGTGCGGGACAAACTTTGCACACACTTTTGTCTTCTTCAAAACATCCTGGAGAATATCTTGAACACTTGATTTAGAAATGTTGATCCATTGCGATTTGCGACACATCAACACTGACACATTATAGCCACATGTCCACTACTTAACACTGCCTGATCACAGCTGACTAGTCTGTTGTTCACAGTTAGCTGTGGTTACTGTGCTGACGTCTCTTGTACGCCGGGGGTAAAATCAGTGTCGGAACTTTTTGGGCGATAGGTGTGTCTCCCGCCAAACGCATCCAGCTCGCCCCTGCAAGCGCCCTAGAGCCATCAGTAAAGTTTCCATTATGTCGTCAGCAAAGATACAGCTTATCAGTTCACAGTAATGCGAAACGGAGTGGTAGCCGTAGCCAGGGGACTGTGAACATAGGATCTTTGTGTCAAAAATCAACGAACCAGAAGCATATCAAAAGTATCATTTTAGCAAATACGAAGGTTGGAACTTTAACAGTGGCAACTATTTATTTACAGCTCGTACAAAATAGATACGTGTTTCAAAGTTTTACTGACCTTCAAAGTAGTGACCAACATTGTGTATAACCCGTTGCCAGCGATGTGGGAGTCGTAGGATACTCTTAGCAGCGCCAGTTGTGTTGGCAGTTCGAGCGGCGCGGTCTATTGTGCGACGAATTTGTAGCAGTTCTGAAGCGAATGCCGTGAAGTGTTTCCTTCACTTAAGAAATCGAGTTGAACTCACGAGGGCTTAAGTCAGGGGAGTGCAGTATGTGGTATAGCACTTAGCAGCCCCGTCAGTCAAACAAATCAGTAACAGCTTGCACTGTACGTGCTTGAGCATTGTCCTGCAAAATGACGGTCAGGTCCTGCAGAAAGTGCCATCACTTCTGTCTCTGTACTGTTCATTTTTGGAACACAACCTACGACCAGCTTAGAGACAGAAGTGATGACACTTTCTGCAGGACCTGACCATCATTTTGCAGGACAATGCTCAAGCACGTACAGTGCAAGCTGTTACTGATTTGTTTGACTGACGGGGCTGCTAAGTGCTATACCACATACTACACTCTCCTGGCTTAAGCCCTCGTGAGTTCAACTCGATTTCTAAAGTGAAGGAAACACTTCACGGCATTCGCTTCAGAGCTGCTACAAATTCGTCGCGCAATAGAACGCGCCGCTCGAACTGTCAACACAGTTGGCACTGCTAAGAGTATCCTACGACTTCCACATCGCTGGCAACGGGTTATACACAATGCTGGTGCCTACTTTGAAGTTCAGTGAAACTTTGAAACACGTATCTATTTTGTACGAGCTGTAAATAAATAGTTGCCACAATTAAAGTTCCAACCCTCGTAAATTACAAGTTGTATAAGCTTTCTAAAAACATTGAAACGAGAACCATTTCTATACTTTTTCGTTTATGGCAGCTACTGTAAATTGACGTATAACGAAGAGCAGATTTCGTTTGCTTCCCTTAAATTATTAATCTCAAAAAATAGAGAATGGGCTATCTAAAAGTCGAGAAAATATCCCTTTCTAGGAACTGTGTCTTTATTACGATTGTATTTCTCATTTCTCTGCTTTCAGTGAAGCGAACTGATTGATTGTGTCACTGAAGTCAAGTTTAGCAAGTCTGTCGGATTCTGTCGAATCTGACAGTCTACTTTGACCAAAACTATATCTTAGGTACATTTTATCATCAGTAATTTGCTGAAACTGCGTCCACAAAATGAACAGAGTGTAGCCGTCTAAAGGAACTATGATTAAAAATGGACTGTAATATCGTCAATTCTTTTTTATTCACACAGCAAATCGCACTAATCGAAACTCGAGTAACAAACGTATACGCTAGAGCGGCTGGAAAGTACATATGCTCTCCACCTGTTTTGCTTGCCTCCTCCACTGTCGCATCTGACTCCAATTCTCAGTCGGTAGAAAGCGGATATATTCTGTTAAAACAGAACCAGCTTTGCAACATATAGGATCCTACAGTGCCGTAGTGATGTAGCAGCAAGAACAACGTTGAACATGAGCCAGCTGTGTGGGAGGCAGCTGTGCGAACCAAGCGCAATGTTTCCACATAAATCACGTTAATGATAAACATCTGTTCTACAGAAGTTATTTCTTTATGATGCTACTTGAACGAAATGCCATTGTGACAGCAGCGTGCGTTTGCAGTTTCGGGCCGTGGGAGAGAATTCTTTTCGTAGGCAGAAGAAAGGAGCACGAGGATAGGAGAACACACGTACCCGTATCGGTTATTTTCTAAATCGTCCTGCATTAGGCTTTTTTTCTCTGAGCAGTTTTTGCACCTCTTTGCGCTGCGCCCTTGTCGGGGGCTTACCTTTCCACTGCCTCACTGCCTCGGTACGCCCTGCCAGGAAGGAAAATAATAATTAACGAAAATATACTTTTTGTGCATATACAGTATACGCGAGTTGAAAAGCAATGCCTCCGAATTTTTTACATGAAAACTCTTAAATTTTTCTAATTAAGACGAGCTTTATTAACAAAGACTCTCTAGATACTCCTTCCCCCTTTCTGCTTTCCCTTCTTTGCTTAATACTGGGTTTCCATCAAGAGCACAGATGGAAACCAAGTACTAAGCAAAGAAGGGAAAACAGAAAGGTGGAAGGAGTATATAGAGGGTCTATATAAGGGCGATGTTCTTGAGGACAATATTATAGAAATGGAAGAGAATGTAGATGAAGATGAAATGGGAGATATGATACTGCGTGAAGAGTTTGACAGAGCACTGAAAGATCTAAGTCGAAACAAGGCCCTGGGAGTAGACAACATCCAATTAGAACTAATGACAGCTTTGGGAGAGCCAGGCCTAACAAAACTCTACCATTTAGTGAGCAAGATGTATGAGACAGGCGAAATACCCTCAGACTTCAAGAAGAATATAATAATTCCAATCCCAAAGAAAGCAGGTGTTGACAGATGTGAAAATTACCGAACTATCAGTTTAATAAGCCACGGCTACAAAATACTAACACGAATTCTTTACAGACGAATGGAAAAACTGGTAGAAGCCGACCTCGGGGAAGATCAGTTTGGATTCCGTAGAAATGTTGGAACACGTGAGGCAATACTGACCCTAAGACTTATCTTAGAAAATAGATTAAGGAAAGGCAAACCTACGTTTCTAGCATTTGTAGACTTAGAGAAAGCTTTTGACAATGTTGACTGGAATACTCTCTTTCAAATTCTGAAGGTGGCAGGGGTAAAATACAGGGAGCGAAAGGTTATTTACAATTTGTACAGAAACCAGATGGCAGTTATAAGAGTCGAGGGGCATGAAAGGGAAGCAGTGGTTGGGAAGGGAGTGAGACAGGGTTGTAGCCTATCCCCGATGTTATTTAATCCGTATATTGAGCAAGCAGTAAAGGAAACAAAAGAAAATTGCGGAGTAGGTAGTAAAATCCGTGTAGAAGAAATGAAAACGTCGAGGTTCGCCGATGACATTGTAATTCGGGGAGAGACAGCAAAGGACCTGGAACAGCAGTTGAACGGAATGGACACTGTCTTGAAAGGAGGATATTAGATGAACATCAACAAAAGCAAAGCGAGGATAATGGAATGTAATCGAATTAAATCGGGTGATGCTGCCGGAATTAGATTAGGAAATGAGACACTTAAAGTAGTAAAGGAGTTTTGCTATTTGGGAAGCAAAATAACTGATGATGGTCGAAGTAGAGAGGATATAAAATGTAGGCTGGCAATGGCAAGGAAAGCGTTTCTGAAGAAGAGAAATTTGTTAACATCGAGTTTAGATTTAAATGTCAGGAACCCGTTTCTGAAAGTATTTGTATGGAGTGTAGCCATGTATGTAAGTGAAACGTGGACGATAAATAGTTTAGACAAGAAGAGAATAGAATCTTTCGAAATCTGGTGCTACAGAAGAATGCTGAAGGTTAGATGGGTAGATCACATAACTAATGAGGAGGTATTGAAGAGAATTGGAGAGAAGAGAAATTTGTGGCACAACTTGACTAGAGGAAGGGATCGGTTGGCAGGGCATATTCTGAGGCATCAAGGGATCACCAATTTAGTATTGGAGGGCAGCGTGGAGGGTAAAAATCGTAGAGGGAGACCAAGGGATGAGTACACTAAACAAATTCAGAAGGATGTAGGTTGCAGGTACTGGGAGATGAAGAAGCTTACACAGGATAGAGTAGTATGGAGAGCTGCATCAAACCAGTCTCTGGACTGAAGACCACAACAACAACAACATGTTTATTGTATTTCTTTTTAATTTTGTGATATGGTACACTACAGCATCACCAGCCAAAAAAATGGCCCAAATGGCTCGGAGCACTATGGGACTTAACATCGGAGGTCATCAGTCCCCTAGAACTTAGAACTACTTAAACCTAACTAACCTAAGGACATCACACACATCCATGCCCGAGGCAGGATTCGAACCTGCAACCGTAGTAGCCGTGTGGTTCCGGACTGAAGTGGCTAGAACCGCTCGGCCACCGCGGCCTGCCATCACCAGCCTTCCGCGGTCTTACTGTGTTGGTGAGCCAGTAAATAGAAACCATAGGGCAGTACACTGCGTCACTGCAATACACTTTGGAGGTGTGGCGGTGGAGCTTGGAGTCCTATACCACCCTGCAACGGTGACAGTACTCTTCTGTCCGGCATAAAAACGCAGTCCGACATGGGCAGGTAGGATTGGAAAGTCGTGGGCGTGTAATGGAGCGCTAGTCCTGCCCAAGGAGACCGCTGTGGTGGGCGTCCCAGGCCCAGCGCTAATCCTTTTCGGAAGCCGATTCCTCTAGGATGGTCAGTGGAACCGGATGGAGATGCCAGCGACATGGATGTGTAGTCCGAACGTGGTGTAGCCCATGGACAGTGTCCCGTAGTGCAGCCACTTTCTCATAGAGCCGCCGCGCGTTGTTGCCTATGGTCTCCTTGAGGGGGACGATATCTGCTCCTCATGGAGTCACAATCCGCGTGAGTGGCGGGGCATGCAGGCTCCACCGGAGAACCCTGTTCTGCAGGCGCTGCAACGGCCGCATCGTGGCCCATGCAGTGGAGCCATACGTCATGGCAGGCAGGATAACGGCCCGGTAGATACGGAGCTTGGTAGGCAGGTTAAGTTCCCTACTGCGGAAGAGGCGGCTGCCCTTTGTTGTCGACATACTCTGCATAACAGTGGAAGAGCAGCTTGTGGTTCATCCGGACCCCGAAATAGGTGGTCGTACATGTTTATTCTTCATCTCTACATACCGGGTGATCAAAAAGTCAGTATAAATTTGAAAACTTAATAAACCACGGGATAATGTAGATAGAGAGGTAAAAATTGGCACACATGCTTCGAATGACGTGGGATTTTATTAGAACCAAAAAAAAAAAAAAAAAAAGTTCACAAAATGTCCGACAGATGGCGCTGGACAGCAAAACGACAGTGACAATCGTGTATAAAAGGAGCCAGATGCGCCAGCAGTCGCAGCATGTTGACGTTACTTGAAAAGGCGCTTTTAGTGAAGCTGTATTATCAGAATGGGGATTGTGCTAGTTCAGCGTTACGATCCTATCGCCATAGGAAGGAGATTCGAACGGATAAAGGTCCGTTGACAAATGCAGTTGTGGCGAAAATGATTTCGAAGTTCGAAGCCACGGGTTGTTTAGACGATAGACCCCGTAGTGGCCGACCGAGCATAAGACGTAATGCTGCTAAGACAGTTGAGGAAGAAATGGAGACTGTAGCGGGTTCGTCTATGCACGGGGAAGTCAGCGCTCGTTCAGTTGCACGTCGCACCGGCATTCCATACACTACTGTTTGGTTGGCACTGGGGCGTACCCTCCGATGCTGTCCGTAGAAAAATCCATCAGCATCATGAGCTGTTACCTGGCGATTTAGTGAAGCGGAAGGCATTTGCTGTGTGGGCGTTTCAAAAGATGGCAGAAGATGACGATTGGTTGAGTAACGTGTTGTGGCGCGACGAAGCTCATTTCACGCTCCGAGGGTCTGTCAACGTCCACAACTGCAGAATTTGGGCTACCAAAAATCCTAGAACTGTCGTGGAAACTCCATTGCACGACGAGAAAGTCACGGTATGGGTTGGATTTACCACGTCTACCGTTACCGGGCCTTTTTTCTTCGAGGAAATGCGTGATTCTGGTTTTGTAACTACTACAGTGACGGGTGAGAGGTACGCCGATATGTTACAGAATCGCATCATCCCCAGCCTGGCTTATAAACACCTGCTAGAACGTACGATGTTTATGCAGGATGGCGCTCCACCCCATATTGCTGGACGCGTGAAAGATATCTTGCGCGCGTCGTTTGGTGATGATCGTGTGTTCAGCCGCCCTGCCACTTTCGTCATGCTTGGCCTCCCAGGTCCCTAGACCTCAGTCCGTGCGATTATTGGCTTTGGGGTTACCTGAAGTCGCAAGTGTATATTGATCGACCGACATCTCTAGCGATGCTGAAAGACAACATCCGACGCCAACGCCTCACCATAACTCCGAACACGCTTTACAGTGCTGTTCACAACATTATTCCTCGACTACAGCTATTGTTGAGGAATTATGGTGGACATGTTGAGCATTTCCTGTAAAGAACATCATCTCTGCTTTGTCTTACTTTGTTATGCTAATTATTGTTATTCTGTTCAGGTGAAGCGCCATCTGTCGGACATTTTTTTAACTTTTGTATTCTTTTGGTTCTAATAAAACCTCATGTCATTCCAAGCATGTGTGTCAATTTGTACCTCTCTATCTACATTATTCCGTGATTTATTCAGTTTTCAAATTTATACTGACATTTTGATCACCCGGTATTTATTTCTCATCATAGTCACCCTGGCGACGAACACATTTCCCCGATGAGAGACCAGTTCGTTGATATCGTAATTGTAGAATGTTTGAGTTTGTTGACGGAGCCGCAAACTTACCTCTGCTTGCACCGCTTCATCTCTATCAAGTTGAAGTCATGGAAGGTGTTCTTTACTTTTTGGAAGCGGGTGAAACTCGGATGATGTTGTGAGGTGCCGGGGCTAGCAGTGTATTTAACACTAAATTCTAGAATCTACATATGTAAATGATGCTCTAAACCCCCCCTCCCCCAGTCTAACTCCGACTTTTGCTGTTGCACAAGGATTAAAAAATATACGCGAACTGACTGTAATCAACCCTGCAAGTGGAGTAGAAAAGAGTTTGGCACCTGCAATAATTTAATTTGATAAATAAGTTAAATAAACGAAGGTTTCATTAACATAGTGAGGAATGATAGGGTTACTCTACCGATTAACAGAATGAAAGTTCTGTCCAAAATAACAATATGATTTATTAAGACTAAACACAAAATAATAAACAAAAACACATGAAACATTTACAATACATCAAATTGGCTCAAATTGGATACTCAAACAAACGCTGTGAATGTGAAGTTGTCCCTAAACTAGATTATGAGGATTATGACAAAGTGGTATGTGGAGCCAATTCCTTGCAACTCAAATCTTAAGAGAAAACACATAGCCAACCCAACATTAATTGCTGCTACCCAAGACAGAACAAAGTTAGAAAAAGACTAACAGGCGCGCTCTGCTGAGCTCTGATTATCACCTAGGAAAATCCCTGTCTGCCGGTGCTGCGGACATACCTTACCAATCTGTCTTCTTAACTGCAAGAACACGATTTGGCGTACCGGAGGCGATGGCTGGTTGCTTCGACGTCCTCGACCGAAAGGCGAGAGCCGACTACCTAGAGCACCCGTACAGGCCGAACACACAACATCCCGCCCCCACGACAGTGGCCGTGGTTAAACGTTCCAATCAGCAACTCGAAAACCGGCGGAAAATTCCACTCAATTGCCGGAGCACTACCATTCCACCAATGGAGATTCTTGGCGCCAATTTCTGCGCTGATTTTGCTACGTCACGGAGCTATGCCCTGAGCAAGCCAATCACAGTTACTATTTTGCAGAAAGCGCGGGAATTTTCCCGCCACAACTGCCTCGGTACACAAGTCATTCCCACGCCTCACTGGTAGCCCGCCAGAAAGTGTTTTCGCTAAGTTTCTGCGAAGTAACGGAACCTCTAGCCCAGCCGCTACTTCAGGCCCCGGCGGGCGTGTCTCTTGACAATGTCGGCGTCTGGAAAGCATTCACTCGACTGCCTCACACACGTCGGCTTAACCCTCTCGAGATCAGTGGAGCCCGCCTGTCACCGGACCACCTGGGTGACGAGAGACGCTGCGTGGGAAGTCCGCGTGTGAAGGAATAGCAACTTTCCACCGCATGCAATTAGAGAGGAGAATCGTAAGATAGAAATATGAGAGGGGGCTCATGCCACCTCTCATTGCCCCTACGCCATTTTAGATTGTAATTGGTGAGCGGTTGGCTCACTTAGGAGCAAGGTAGTGAGTCAATCGCCCAAGAACAATCTTACAAACTGACTCCACATGCCGCACTCTATAAAAGAATCACTGCAACCGAAAAATGCAGCTCATAGAGGGAGGATTATTTATGATGTAGCCAACTTCACCTTCTTAATATGGAACACTAACACTCACATCACACATCCATACCCAGGGAGCCCCTTCCAAACACCGATTCACACAGACATTCACGCTCTAAATATGGCCCGGGCATGTGAGCCAAATATGGAGCAGTTTATTCTTTACAATCAGAGTTGGAGTGCTCCGCAATTAAATGCCCAAGATTTTACAAAAATTTGAATCATGAAACTAGCCTGAACTCACTCACACATGATACTATTTAAGTTAACAATCTCTTTGTGAGCTTTCAGAATCTAGTTACAACCTTCGATTCATTCTGTCTCCCTGCAGCAAGAATAACCTTTACAAAATGTTCCCTGAACTGATGGTCCATTCACAATGACAGTGGTGGTATCTGCTTCAGTTTATGGGGACTTCAGGCACACTGTTTGCATACACACAACAATAAATACAAAATACAAAAAAAAACATGGTGTGGAGAACAATACAGTAATTTGTAATAAGAATTACAGTGTAAAACACAAACACATACAAGGTATAATATACATTACAAAAACAACACTAGAGAAAGAAATTTAAGAAAAAAAACAAGGTTCATGGGGCATCAAGTTGTGCGTGCACATTGCACAAAGTTCACGACTGTGCTGAGAATGAGGCACTAAATCACATTGTTAGAAATATTCGAAGCACTTCACAACTTCGACAGAACTGACATCTCATAGGGCTAAACGTCGGGTGTTGTTGCTACGTCGTTGCAACGGCAATAGGGTGTTCTGGAGCATCTGCAGTACTCTGTTGAGATTGCACCAAGACCTACGCATATGATCACGGCAGTATGGTAGGAAGACACAGTGATAGGCTCTCCTCACGTCGATTAATTGTCTCTGAGGTCTATTTGTTGGGATACATCACTAGTCTAGGTCTCTTCTCTCGCTGGACAGTACTTTACGTTTCCCAATATTGCAGTTCGACGAGTGACTCCACAAGTGTGTGAGGCCATCCATACAGGATCGAACTAGGAGCGACGATTGCTAAAACTGCTCTCTAATAGAGAGGAGAAGTTAGAAATGAGACCATACATTTGTTAGTGTGGCACGATACTGCTTTGTGTATGCAGATCGGCCAATGCTAGTGAGTTGTAAAAACCCAAACAGGTGAGTATAGAGCGTCCCTTTCTGTCCTGAGGCACATGAGGCGCAGGTTTTGACACGATATGTGATCTTCTTCGTGTACTCATGACAACGTGGTCTGCCGCAGGAAATCCCTCCAAACGGCTGCCGCGTCTGGAGAGCTAGCAGGCTGTCGCGTGTGGGTCGCGTGTCAGGGTCAACGGCCAACCTCACTTTCGCTTGTGGCCCGGCGAGGATCCCGCCTAATCCCTCAGGTATATGGCCCGGTGACTGCCAGCTTGCAGGACCGGACACTCGCCCTCTAGCAGGTAGCCGAAGACCTCTTGTTTTTTGCGCTGGCTGGCCTCTGCATTGCCACGATACCCGTCATCTGCACAGTTCTGACAAAAATCTTATGCCTAACTTTTTCCCATGACCTTCTATGTTATAATAAATTTACATAATGACACATTGATGGTCTGTCATTTCAGACACTCTTATTTTACTTTTATAGTTATTTATCTGTAGCTGTCATTATAACATCTAATCTAGACATGGAAATAATTTATTTTGATATATGTGTAGAGACCGATCTCCGTATTGTACATGGTGTGTGATAACTGATGCTATGTAATGGATGAACAACTAAATGTGCGGGCCCGCACCAATATTACTATTACTTACATAGATCGACAGTAGACATGCTCAAGAATTAACTACCATATGCCAACGATCTACATCCTATGTCTTCTGAATAAATTATGTTATTATGCAGGCTGAAGTTTTACTGAACTATAAAGAACATGCAACTATTCTACGTTCGCTCGCCGGTCGTCCCTCCATCTCGGGTCTGTGATTTGATGACCTGAAAAATAACATCTCCAGAGGCGCGCGCCAAACACTTGTGGTAGAAAACCGCCACAATATTAAGGATCTAGTTATTGTAAAATCCTAAAGTTTAATTTATCCTAGTATATGGTACTCTCTCTATTATTATTATTATTATTATTATTATTATTTACCTTATACAACACTCTTACATAATTCCTGTTACGCTGAGATGTCTCGCTGCTCGCCGCTATTGACGACAGTGATGTGCGCGCCGTACGACATGGCCTCCGAGTTCTCACTACGCCTCACTGAAACTCCAGAGACTGGGTTAGCCATGGCTATACAAGACAATAAATTTATAGTTGCAACTTCTTTTTCTATGTTATGCAGTATTCGCGATCAAAGCACACCTTTCCAGAGGCAATGTAATATGACCAAGCCAGGACTGGTTCCTGTTGAGGATTCCGTCGCCCACCACACATCAGCTACACAGTATGTCACGAATTTCCAAGTATAATTCCTTGGTTATTCATCTGTGACAGTCACAAGCAGCACGCTAAATCCCCAACCAGCACATTGGCATGGTAGGCTTTATGCCCGCATTTCTCTCGTCTAGGGCACCATTGGAGTCAAACGCTCACAGGTACACCCCGACTTGCAAGACAACGATGCTGGCGCAGCTCTGCAAAAAACTATACTGCCCATATTCATCCTCGAAATCACGCAATATACCACAATCTTGCAGTGCACTGACGCGTGCCTGCAAGCATTGGTATGAATGTCTCACGAACTGGTTGTGGCCGCTATGGAGTGTATCACGACTTCTCAGAACGCTTCTAAGAGCACGTTCTTGTATGCGCCCGTTTGTGCGACATCTCGTCACTCATCTTTATCCCTTAACATGGACACCATATAGGAAAGGACAAAAACATTGCTCATGGAAAGGTAGTGCCTCTTATCGCAACGACAGAGGAGATCCCGAACATAGACAAAAAAGTTAACAGCAGAAAATTCTTATGCGAGAAAACGCAGCGTGTTAATATTTTAACAATCTTAATCTATTAATGCAACGATTATTGTTCCCCGAAGAAAGGTTAATATATTTTCCTATTCTACTATGTACACCACTTACACTACTACTATAGCAAGGTTCATGTATTTGCCCATTTTACTATGTACACCACTTACACTACTACTATCCCACGCACTCCTTTATGTGAGAGATGTGGTGGAGTCCTATGGACTTCTTTCCTTTCAGCGTCTCCAATTCATAAGCATTGTGGTGAGCTGCTCTCCTTATACGGTACGGGCCGTTGTAAACAGAATAGAATTTTTGGCATTTCATTTTTTGTTTGTTCGAAAGTCGGAAAGACTTAACGAGCACCTTTTGTCCAATTTGGAAGTGTCGTAGACGAGCTCCCCTGTCGGCACGTCTCTTCCTGACCTCTGCTGCAGCCCGTATCCTCTTGAGAGCCAAATCCACTATGGCTTGGTGCTGCATTCGCGCCCTTGGTGGGAAGTTTACGACCTCGGTTATCAAGTCCTTAGGAATCCGGTTTTTCAGTACTGTAATGGGTGCCAATTTTGTTATCCCATGGGGTGCCTCATTGATCACCTCCTGGAAGTCTTTAAGGAAAACGTCCCATGTCGTGTGCTGTTTGTTACAGTACAACCGGCACAAGTTTCCGAGTTCCTTAATAACCCGTTCTGCAGCATTCGAGCTCGGATGGTGTGAAGATATAAAAATGGGATCAATTTTACATCGACGCAACGTCTCCTTCCATGTTTTTGACTTAAACTGTGGCCCGTTATCAGAAATAATTCTACTCACATGACCAACCTGTGGTAGGAAATCCCGGATTAGGGCTCGTGATACAGTTCGTCCTGTCGCCCTCTTCAGTGGCGTAAAGGTAACGTATTTGGACGTTAGTTCAACAAACACTAATACGTAAGTATATCCTCTTCTTGTTCTTGGCAAAGGTCCCATCAAATCTGTTGCTGCTAATTGTCTTAATTTCGTCGGTACGATTGGGTATAATGGTGCCTGCATGCTCACAGTGGTGTGCTTAGCCTTTTGGCAGTCTTTACACACCGACAGTACCCTCCGTATTCGACGCTCCATGTTTCGAAAGTAACACATGGTCCTTAGCTTGAGATTGCACTTGCGTGGTCCGAAGTGTCCATAGCTGAGGTGAGTATGCCATATAACCTTGTTTATTAGGTGTTCAGGGATGCATACCCCCCATTCAGTGTCATTGGCATAATTTCGGTGGAAAATTATGCCTTTCCGCAAGAGGTAGAACTGCCTGATGGTGGCGTGTCTTCTGTCTATCCATTTCTGTTTCAATAACACTAGGGCAGGGTCCTTGTCTTGCTCCTTCTTGATGTCCTGCATACTACAGGTAATAAAATTTTCAAAGGCTACTTTCTGCATATAGAAAAGGCAGTAGTGATTTTCCTCCAGATCTTCTTCCATGTTGTGCTCAAATCCGATCGGTGACCGTGATAAGGCGTCTGCAATAATGTTCTGACTGCCGGGGATATATTCTATCGAAAAGTTGTACTGCTGCAGATATGATGCCCACCTAATGAGCCGCCTGTGATTAAGCTTTGCAGTCATCAAGAACTCGAGTGCCTTGTGGTCTGTGTAGACCCTCGTCTTGCGACCAAACAGCAGGTATCTGAATTTTTCAAACGCCCATACAATAGCCAGCGCCTCTAACTCGGTTACTGAGTAATTTCTCTCACTCTTGGCTAGTACTCTGCTACCAAACGCAATTGTCTTCCACACCCTGTTTCATTCATATACATAGTCTTGGAACACCATGACACCCAGACCTGAGTATTAACTGTCCGTTACTATGCAAAGCTCTTCTGCTAAATTAGGGTGTGATAGGATGGGTGCTTGTAATAATGCGAATTTTAATGCTTTCCATTCGGATTCGGCCGCCTCATCCCATTCCCAAGGAATCTTCTTTCCTGTAAGTTGATGCAACCTAGGACTGCTCTGAGTTTTGACATGTATAAAGCGGTTGTAAAAATTTATGATCCCCAAGAACCCCCTTAACTGCTTCTTTGTCGTAGGAATGGGAAACTTTTCAATCGCTTCGATCTTTTCGGGATTTGGCGCAATGCCCTCACCCGTGATGATATGTCCTAGAAATTTGACAGAGGACGTCCCAAAATTCGATTTTTCGATGTTGATAGTCACTCCGTATTCCTTGAATGACGCAAGGAGTTCACCGAGGACCGCATTGTGCTCTCCCCAAGATTTCTCCTCGATCAGCAAATCGTCCACATAGCTGGTGACATGACGTTTCAAATTATCGCTTAGTATGCCGTCCAGCCCCCGAATGAATGCGGCAGATGAAACGTTCAAACCAAATGGTAGATGACAAAACCGGTAACATCTTCCAAATGCTAAAAAGGCTGTGTACTGTCTGCAATTTGGATGGAGCTCGATCTGCCAGAAACTCGATTTTAGATCAACTGATGAGAAGATTGATATTCCATGGAAGTTTTGTAAGAGTTCCTCTAATCGTTCCGGTCTGTCTGTTTCGGGTTCTATTATGGTATTAATTTGTCGCGAGTCCAAGACTAAACGAATACTACCATCTGCCTTCTCGACTACTCTTAACGGGTTATTATAGGCTGAAGCCGTAGGTTCTATTATTCCTTCGCTCAGCATTCGCGTAATTTCAGCTGCTACTTTCTGTCGATATGCCAAGGGGATTGGATAGGGTGGTACACGAAACTGGTTGTGCGGACGTACACGAAATTCATATTGGAAGTTCTTTATTGATCCTGTCTTGGGAAGGAAGACCTCCGCATGTTCTACTAGTAATTTATGAAGTTCTTTGCGGTGGTCGCACCTTATATTCTTTATTGCTTCCACTTTTTCTCCTATTTTCTCCTTTATTTCTCCCATTATTCCGACTTCATTCTCATCCGTGTCCTCTCCCCTACCCGCAACGTCGACCTGTTCTTCCTTTCTGTCTTTCTGACACGCATAGTTCATCTGAACACAGTTAGACGGTAGTTGAGCTGGGATCAGCTGGTCGTCGAACTTAATGTGGACGGGATTCCCTTTCCTCAAAACCACTTCACCTCGTCCTAGATCAACTATTGCTTCATGTTCATTTAGGAAGTCCGTTCCTATTATCATGTCTATCGCCAGATTTGGCACGATCCAGAAGTTAGACTCTATTTTGTGTCCTTGGCAGGAGAATTCCAGTCTTGTTTGTTGGGTGACCTCCGTACATTTACCCGCTAATGCCCCTTTTATTTTGGTTTTCTTAATCGATAGAACAGGCCATTCTATCTCCTGAGAGCACCTCTTATGCTGCCTCAGATATTGCTGTTATGTAGCTTCCACTATCTATTATCGCATTCATACTCTTTTCAGCTATTGCTACTGTGATAAGAGGCTGCCGATCTTGTCGAGGAGTTGCTTTATGTTCCTCGGGCAGGATTTCTGATAAATCTTCGTAATGTATCATCCGTAGTTGGCCAGGTCCGAGATTAAGTGCGAAATTCCGGCGGCCTGTGTTCGCACTAGTCTGGCGTCAATCCCTTGTTAAGCTCCCCCTCCTCTGACGTGCATTAGGATTTGCGGGTCTAGTTTCAATCTCCTGGTTCCACTGTTGTCCTTGGTTTCGCTCTCTCCAATTACGGTCGCTTTGCAGTTCGTTATTCCTCCTATCCCAGATTCCTTGTCTAGATTGACCCTGCTCCCTGACGTTCTGGTTTCCGTGTCTTTGGTTTCCATAACCTTGAATAGCGTAACCTTGCCTTCCGTAACCCTGGTTTCCTAACTGACCAGTGCGATTATGCGATCTGTTGTCGTCTTCCCTTCCTGGCCCGTGGTATTTGTTACTTTGCCCCTTCTTCCTGTCCTTTGCGTCTTGTTTATCAAAGACTACTTCGAGTTCGCGCAATAGACTCTTGAATGCTTCTATGTCAGATCCACACTTGCCGACAAGTGTCTGTTGGTACCTAACTGGCAATTTGGAAAAGCAAAATTTAATGATTTCTCCGTTGCTATATGGACTATCTAAAAATTGATTCTTCTTGAGTAAATCATCAAGAAATTTGGTTGCGCTCCTATGCCCGGACACTTCCAGTTCAGGACAAAATATTATTTCCTCTTTAATCCTGTCTTGCGTTTCCTTTGACCAGTAGGTCCGCAGGAATGCACCAACAAATTCCTGACAAGTCCGACACGTCACTGCCACACCCCGCATCTTTTCCGCGGCTTGGCCTTCGATGTGTCCACACATGAATTCTAATTTTGCCTGGGTTGGCCATGATGCCGGTAATGAATTTGTAAACTGCATCACCCAGCTCTTCGGATGCGTCGACCCTCCATTTTCTTTGAACTTCTGGAATTTTAGTATCGACAGGAAGTGATTATGATCAAAATCCTGTCTGATCCTCGCACTGGTGTTGTCACTCGTTTCCGATACTTGCATGTCTGCTGAGTGTCCTGTTCTATCTTGCTGATAACTCTGATGTGCTACCTCTGTATCACAGTGGAAGTGCCACTCAGAATTTACTCTCCTAAGTGGGCTATAATTATTGGAGCTATTACTCGCTGTTTCTGCGTGTGCATTGTTAGTTCCGCACTCGGTCATTGGGGTAGAGCACGGCGGGCTTTTCCTCGGAGACACAATTCTGTGTATTCCGTCACTGGTATCCAAACGCGCAGTGCTCGTGTGCCCGTTTTGCTCTAGTTTTGCTATCCGACTCTCTACTTCTTCCATTCGTTTCGTGGTGTTCGCAACCGCGATATTACCTTGAGTTTTTAAGAATGCTAGGGATTTTGAGTGGGATTGTGTTGTACGTCGCAAGCGCCCTGCGAGTTTAGAAGTTGCTTCCGCGACTTTCATTGCCCCTATTGCTGCCGTTTTGGCCAGGCCTGCTACTTTTTGTGCAGCCATTGACATTTGTTTTGCTTCTCCACATTCTTTCTTTATTGTTAGTAATTCCCCACGAATTTCCCCTATATGCGAAATTATAGTCTGAGTGTCCTTCTTACGCTGTTTCTCATCTTCTTCTTTCATTGATCGTAGGAAGCTCAGTATTGGGTTTACGTCATCTTTTTGATCCTCTTCAAACGTGGGAGATGTAACTCTGGACACCTGGGCGCTAGAGCTCTGACGTGGCCGAGCTAGCCGCTGTCTGCTCTCGTTCGTTTGATTATAAACTTCTGCTACCGTCTCGACCTTTGTGCCTGTCTCTGTTTCATCCTCTACTTCACTATCATAATCACGGCCGCAGCGCTGCTCTGAGATCACGTCCAAATCACCTTCCTCATCAATGACCCTGGCGTCCTGTCCTGCTAAAAATGTGCCCATCTCATCTCCGAACCTATTCCCATCAGTAAACTGCCCCTTATCCATTATGCTATCCTCTTTTGTTTTAGCTTCGCTCGATAATAGTCGTGCCTTACTTCTAGTTATCATTCATGAAAAACAAATTTATCTAAAATACACACTAAAATTAATCTACTCCACATATTTTTACACATAGACATAAAATTTCAACAACGCTGTTCCAACGCTGTAATTACAAGCACAATTTGATGTGGTACAGAAACCGCACACAAATCCGACAAAGTGCGATGTGGTACGGACACCACATCAACGAAACACAAAAAACAATGAACAAAAAAAATATATACACTGAAAACAAAAACTGTAATCATGCGCCGCTACTTAAAAACTAAATGCGGAACTACCAGAAAAAAAAACTTGGGTATTAATCAAAAAAAAACTAAGCAAAAAAAATTCTGAGTGTCCCTACTACTAATAATACTTGCTTATCAGCGATTCACAGGAAAGATCCTGGCTGGGTCGCCATTTTATGCGAGGTGCCGGGGCTAGCAGTGTATTTAACACTAAATTCTAGAATCTACATACGTAAATGATGCTCTAAACCCCCCCCCTATTCTAACTCCGCCTTTGGCTGTTGCACAAGGATTAAAAAATATACGCGAACTGACTGTAATCAACCCTGCAAGTGGAGTAGAAAAGAGTTTGGCACCTGCAATAATTTAATTTGATAAATAAGTTAAATAAACGAAGGTTTCATTAACATAGTGAAGAATGATAGGTTTGCTCTACCGATTAACAGAATGAAAGTTCTGTCCAAAATAACAATATGATTTATTAAGACTAAACACAAAATACTAAACCAAAACACATGACACATTTACAATACATCAAATTGGCTCAAATTGGATACTCATACAAACACTGTAAAGGTGAAGTTGTCCCTAAACTAGATTGTGAGGTTTAAGACGAAGTGGTATGTGGAGCCAATTCCTTGCTACTCAAATCATAAGAGAGACACACAACTAACCCAACATTAATTGCTGGTACTCAAGACAGAACAAAGTTAGAAAAAGACAAACAGGCGCGCTCTGCTGAGCTCTGATTATCACCTAGGAAAATCCCTATCTGCCGGTGCTGCGGACATACATTACCAAACTGTCTTCTTAACTGCCAGAACACGATCTGGCGTACCATAGGCGATGGCTGGTTGCTTCGACGTCCTCGACCGAAAGGCGAGAGTCCACTACCCACAAGAGCACCCGTACAGGCCGAACACAGAACATTCCCGCCCCCACGACAGTGGCCGTGGTTAAACGTTCCAATCAGCAACTCGAAAACCGGCGGAAAATTCCACCCCATTGCCGGAACACTACCATTCCACCAATGGAGATTCTTGGCGCCAATTTCTGCGCTGATTTTGCTACGTCACGGAGCTATGCCCTGAGCAAGCCAATCACAGTTACTATTTTGCAGAAAGCGCGGGAATTTTCCCGCCACAACTGCCTGGATACACAAGTCATTCCCACGCCTCGCTGGTAGCCCGCCAGAAAGTGTTTTCGCTAAGTTTCTGCGAAGTAACGGAACCTCTAGCCCAGCCGCTACTTCAGGCCACGGCGGGCGTGTCTCTTGACAATGTCGGCATCTGGAAAGCATTCACTCGACTGCCTCACACATGTCGGCTTAACCCTCTCGAGATCAGTGGAGCCCGCCTGTCACCGGACCACCTGGGTGACGATAGATGCTGCGTGGGAAGTCCGCGTGTGAAGGAGTAGCAACTTTCCACCGCATGCAATTAGAGAGGAGAATCGTAAGATAGAAATATGAGAGGGGGCTCATGCCACCTCTCAATGTTACACACCATCATGTTCAACGTAACAGTTTGGTGCCCTCTAGCGGCAGAGGGCTGCAACTTGAAGCGGGAAAGTCGATCGAGTAATATGTATGACATGTAACGGCTCAATCGATACTGAGAACAGAACAAAAATTTCGGAGGCATTACTTTCCAGCACGCCCTAGTAGCAGGAGGAGTACATAATTAAATTTTTACGTGATTTGGGGGTATATACAGGGTGAATTTTGTACACAGTGCTGTCACCTCTGCGAGCAACAATGGCTCTAAGCCGGCTGGGCACCTAATTCAACTCGGCTTGGATAACAGATACAGGCTTGTTATGTCATGCTGCTTCAGCTCTATGGCAGAACTGCGGAACTAGAAGAAACAGGAATGGCAGTGTGAATCGGACTCATTGGATACGGTGCGAAGTTTTCATTCTATATTTCCGAACTTCAGGGATAGATTGAAACTGAAGCACATCAACTACAGTTTGGGAATGATACACTTTTTAACAGGGCATGGCCCGATCCCGGTTGCTTAAAAAAGAATTGAAAAGCGCACCGCAAACATTTGTGATGTATAATTACCTGTTCATAGAAGGCGATCTTCAAGAGTAATGTTGTAGTCTCCTTTTGGAAAACTTTTTATTTGCCAAGATTGCAAGGAAGGATGCAACGATGACTAGTTTCGACCAGTTAGGTGGCCATTTTCAGATCACGTAAAAGAAAACAATGTCTACATCGGTTATTAAAGCGGGATGATTTGTTACAATCATGTTTCAAACTCAAAAAATTTAGTTACAATATTTACACACTATACATCATTAATTCTGGGGTATAACAGATATATCGTACAGGACGGGGTCAAAAAGCAGTATGACTGATTTTATTACAAATAATTTACTGCACATATCGGTACAAATAGCCTTCGAAATAGGATCCTTGTGCTTCGACACACCGAGTATAATGTGTATGCCAATCCGCGAACGCTTTCTGGAAATCGCTGGCCGGAATGAAGCCAAGAGTTTTCGTTACAGCCGCTTGAACGTCTGCGATGGAGTCGAAACGTTGCCCCTTTATGTCCCGTTTCAGGCGAGGGAAGAAAAAGAAATTCATCGGAGACAGGTCTGGGCTGTAGGCGAGGTGAGACAACGCGGCAACGCCGCACTGAGCCAGCCGCCCCCGCACCAACAATGTGGTGTGGCACGGCTCATTGTTGCGGTGGAGTTTGCAGGAACGGACGATGTCCGGTCACACGTGACTGACTCGTTTCTGCAACCTCTTGAGCACTTCCGCGTAAAACTGTGCATTCACAGTTTGCCCAGAGGGTACAAACTCCTTGTGGATAACGGCACGATGATCAGAAAAGATCAGAAGCGTGGTTTTCGCCCTGGGCTTGCTCATCTGCGCCTGCTTTGGACGAGGAGACGTGTTCGTGTGCGATTCCGAACTTAAGCGTTTCGTCTCCGGATAGTACTGGAACCACCAGGTTTCGTCTACGATAAACACGTTACGGGGGAAAATGTGGCTTTTCTCGAATACAGTACATAATTTCTGTTGAAATTTGCACACGATTCGCTTTTTATTCATCAATCAAGAATCTTGGCATATACTTCGCACAAATTTTTCTCATCGCCAAATCTTCTTTCATGGTGGTGTGAATGGTTCTGTTAAAAAGGCTTAACTGCTCACCATGTAGACGAATCGGCAACCGACGATCTGAGTCCAGAAGTTGTTTCACTTTGTCACATTTTCGTCGACCCTTGATGTTAACGGACGACCAGCATGATGGTCATCTGTGACGAGCTCTCTCCACTCCCCGAAAAACTTGTGCCATTCAGCGGCTCGTGGCAACATCTTCGTACGCCTGCTTGAGCATATCGAAGGTTAACGCACCTGTTTTTACAAGTTTGAAACAAAACTTCGAGGCGTAGCGCTGCTCGAGATTCCGTAGCATGCTGCGCGTGATGACACTACTTTTTTTTTTTTTTTTTTAATCTTATGGGACTTAACTGTTAAGGTCATCAGTCCCTAAGCTTACACACCACTTAACCTAAATTATCCCAAGGACAAACACACACACCCATGCCCGAGGGAGGACTCGAACCTCCGCCGGGACCAGTCGCACAGTCTATGACTGCAGCGCCCCAGACCGCTCGGCTAATCCCGCGCGGCGATGACACTACTACAGAGTGGTTCACGATAAACGAACGGGTACTCACCCTGCACAGGCTCGCACGCAACTGTGGAGGGTCACGTTCTGCTCGTGAAGGTCCCTCCATCACGATCAGCCGGCCGGCCTCCCCTCTGTGCCTTTTCCTGGCCTACGGAAGATCAGTCCTACTACTTTTTGATCGCATGAGCTAGTGATGTAATGAGGTAACATAAGAAGCCCCCTTGTCTGTTGACAGTATCAGAAGAAGCTATCCAGCTCGAGCTGTCTGTCTGTCTCTCTCTCTGTCATGTGGCAGCCCCACCACCAGGTGTAAGTCTTTTTATGCGGGCCATTTAGACGACGTGTGTGTTAGTGATAATGAATCGATGGTGAAGACGTCGCAACACCCATTACCGAGCGGAGAAAATCTCCGATCCGACCGGGATCTGCCGCACTGACCCCACAGCTACTGACGTAGACACAGCTCAACATCGATACTTGGAGAAATGTACGATACACACTGTGCTGTCATACAATAAATTTATTCACAACAGTTTCGATCGTGGACCACCTTCACATCTCTAGCGCAAAAATTAAAACAAAGTGTAAACTATGAATCTCAATATACATTACACTTTCATCAGAATAATTCGTCGGAAAAATTAAGTTTTCTTACGAAAAATATTTATTGTGACAACTTCACATAGTATACATGCTGTTTAACTAGGAAAGTATACGCCACTGCTGTCTTGAAAGCGCAAAAAAACTGTTATTCAACGCTGGTTGGTTCAAATGGCTCTGAGCACTATGGGACTTAACATCTGCGGTCATCAGGCCCCTAGAACTTAGAACTACTTAAACATAACTAACCTAAGGACATCACACACATCCATGTCCGAGGCAGCATTCGAACCTGCGACCGTAGCGGTCGCACGGTTCCAGACTGTAGCGCCTAGAACCGCTGGGCCACATCGCCAGCTTCAACGCTGGGATACCAGGCTTAACCAAGCACAAAATAACGCTGAAAATGTGAAAGAGCAGTAAGTGCACAGAGAAATAAGTGCACAACACTGTTGCTCAGGCATAACAGGGCCCAGTAGGCTAACACACAAGAGTTGATTAAAGAAGCTACGAGCCAGAGTCAAAAAGTTCATAAGCGAAAGAACAAGTTACAAAATATGTGTACACTATAGTACAGTCACAGAGAGATATACATGCACTCAAAATACAGTGAAAAAAATACAATACAAGAAGATACAGTTGTATATGATTTTTTAATTCCATACAATATTATGTAATGTAATAGTCACATGATACTATTGTCATGTCATGTGATATTATAATATTACATGATAAAACAAACCAGCCATTTGGTGAAAACTACCACATACGGAAATATACACAGCCATGTGCAATGCTATGTAATATAACAGTCACATGATGCTATTGTAATGTCACATGATATTTTAATCTCACTTGATAAAAAAAATGACCAGTTGGTAAGAATTACAACATATGAAAATATATGTGGACATGTAATGTTGAACAATTAAACGAGGAAATCCAACTACCACAAATCATTCAGGCTAGCAGCAGCAAAATAACTCGCACATCAAATCCATATCAGAGGTCAAGGGTACAAATAGTGTAGCCAAATGAGGAAATGCATACTTGACATAATATTGTGTAATATAATAATCATATGATACTATTAAAGTATCCAGTAATATTATAATGTCACATAATAACAACAAACCAACTATTTGGTGAGAACTACAATATGAGAAAACTATACATAGACATGTAATGTTGAAACATTATAAGAGTGAATACCACTACAAACAAAAAGCATAAAAACAAAGCAACAGCCAAACCAGACGTTTTAGAATACATGTAGTGCAATCAACTGAGATACCCATCCACGCTAACATCACTTCTAATGGGGTCATACAAAAACTGTAGTTACTCATTATATTACATGTGTGACCCTACTATCAATCACTAACCAATTTTACTGAACTACTTTACCAACAATCTGAGCCTGCCATATGCCAAAAACACATTATCCAACAGGGTCAGTATGAAAACCCTAACAGTGAATATTGTAGCTACACTTCTCTAGTTTAGAACTGTACACATGATTGCGACAAAGCATATTGCTTTAATAACTGATGTAGACACTGCTTTCTGTTACGTGATGTGAAGATGGCGATTTAACTGTTCCAAACTAGTTATCCTAGGTGTTCTCCCTTGAGGTCTTGGCAAATAAAAAGTTTTTCAAAAGAAGACTACAACACTTCACGATTTTAGTCAGTGAAATTCATATTATTTTGTGCTGCAGTATCCGAACTACAATGTGAATAACACGGCATAAACACCTAATACTACCATGGAAGAAACAGTGATAAATTCAGAGCTATGGAGTGAAGCTGACAAAATCCACACAAGTTATGAAAGTGGATGTACGTATGAATGTATTTACTTACTTTCCACATCTCGTCCTAAACCACTGGAGCCGGCCGCGGTGGTCTAGTGGTTCTAGGCGCGCAGTCCGGAACCGCGGGACTGCTATGGTCGCAGGTTCGAATCCTGCCTGGGGCATGGATGTGTGTGATGTCCTTAGGTTAGTTAGGTTTAAGTAGTTCTAAGTTCTAGGGGACTGATGACCACAGAAGTTAAGTCCCATAGTGCTCAGAGCCATTTGAACCATTTTTTTGAAACCACTGGACCAATTTCAACCAAACTTTGTACACGTATCATCCACTCTCTGCAAAGAATCACTGTGGGGGTACAGGGGCGCCGACTTATAAAAAAATTTGGAGGGGCCAGTACTGGGCGTCTTGCCCCGGAAAAATTTTCTAAATTTTAGATGAAAAATAGTGAGTTTTAAAGTTTTTTAAGCATTTTGAGTCACATGATCAACATTAGAACCCCGAAAACTGGACTTTCGGTAACTCGACACTCCGGGAAACTTGACAAGCCTGACACATTTTTTGGCTTTGAAAAAGAATCAAAACATAAACACGTATGGTATCATTAAAAGAATAAAACATAAAATATTGCTGTTGCACAGAACAACACTTTGATTAATGAGTGAAATAGCTAATTAAGCTTACTCTGAATAAGGCTCATGGTTCATTAAATATAAACAATATCTCAAAGTTAATGCTTTAATACAGTTAATAAAGTTAATACAGTATGCCTAATACTTTCAGTCAAAAAGTATGTAAATAGCGGGTTTTAATTGGGACTTACACCCTAAAAATATTTAAGTATTTGAAAATAACTAACACAGTATTATAGTAATATAGTAAGCAGTACTAAACTAGTACTAATATTTAGAAACTGAAAATTTAACATTATGTATGTATTTAATTCTCTATTTTACAAAGATTTTTAATATCTCTCTAAGTGCCGTTATTAGGGCTAGAGTGTCTTTAGAAAGGTGCAGATGTCTGACTGGATTACTGAATATGAAGTCGTTGATGACTGGTCGGATTTCCAGTTCATCCGAAACATCTCGGCGGGCATGAAGAACAGCCAAGTTGTTCAATCGCTTCTGTCCCATTGTTGATCAGAGATATGACTTCAGACGTCTAAGGGCGCTAAATGACCGTTCTGCTGTTGCTGTCGTGATTGGAACTACTTGGAAAAGCTTAATGCACTTCACTACTTCACATAACATTTCTCTAATTGCAGGCTCTTGTCTAGTGTACTTTCTTACATCACGCATGTTTTTAAGACCAGCTGTTTTTTATTAGCCATATCGGCTAACATATTCAAAGTGTAAGCGCAGTCTCTCAATGTCTAGGTAATTTTTGAAAAACTCAGTTGATTTTTCCAAATTTGTTTCACCTCTGTTTACTAAAAGCAAGCACTCCTGTTCAACTGCAATGACCTGCGTGAGTCCAGTTGAAGCAAACCGCACCGTAATGCAAGACTTCACCGTTTCACAAACTTCAATGTAAATAGCTTTGTGGTATTTCTTTGGAGCTTTGAAAGTGTGCAATGAGCTGGCTTCATTGTTTTCATACTTCTTTGGCATACTTCGATTCCGAAAAAGCGAAGGATCATCGACTTGTGAAGGTTTTTCTTTTAAACACAATTCCCAAAAGTGTTCAAAACTATCACGCCTTCCATCCAATATACAAAGCAAGCCCTCATATATTTTTTCCAGATCAGCAACGCTTAGATGAGGGCATTGAATTTTTCATTGACATCCTCTACTGGGTTCATTGCATGGCAATAAAGACAAAAAAAAAAGAAGTAAGTCGTGGACTTTGTAACGTGCCTCTATTTTGTCCTCTGTAGAAAATGTTTCAAAAAGCTCTAAAAGTTCTTCAAAGTTTTTCAATATTCTCAAGATACTAGAAGCTTGCATAGTCCATCGAGTCAGGCAAAGCGGTCGTAGACCAGCCCGGTCGTTGGTGCTCTCACGGCATATGCTTCTGAAAAGTCCCATCCTTTTGTTGGAAACCCCTTACGATGTTTATTAATTCCTTGGCTAAAGCCATAATATCCCTCATAGACATAAGATGGCGGAGACTGCCTACAACAGCCAAGTCTAAATTTTGAGCTGTGCAGTGCACATAATATGCTTTTGGTTTTATGTCCAAAACTAGCTTTTTTAGTCCTTTGAACTTACTTCTCATATTCGAGACACCATCATAGCACTGTCCTCTTAAGTTATCCATTGACAAATCAAGACGAGCAAAAACGTCTTTAAAATACTAAACAGCGTTTATGATTCAGTGTTGTGGGCCTCATATAAGAGAATAAAGTCTTTATTGATGATTAAGGAGTCATCCACAGTACGAATACAAAATGACACTTGTTCGTGAATCGAAGAATCACTTGTTTCGTCAACCATGATAGAAAAATATTCAGTCTTCTTGATTGAAGCCAATACCTTTCCCGACACAGACTTTCCTAGTAGATCAATGACCTCGTTTTGAATATCGTGGGACGTCCACTCATACCCCGAACGCCCAACCAATCTTTAAACTCAGGTATGTCATTCTTTTGGAGTTCCAACAATTGAGAAAAATTTGAGTTTACATCTTCGTGCCCTCTAATTGCTAGTCCTTGTCGGCATAGAAATTGCAAGTTAGTAAAAATAGTCTCAAGAGCTAAATGGCCTTTCTTCATATCACTATCCAACTTTTCATTCAATTCAGAGGCCACATTGCAGTTAGTGGTAGAATTTAGTTTCAGAACAACTTCTTTATGCGTAAACGTATTTTCATGAGGACGGAATTTTTCCAAACCCGTTTTCCAGTTAGAAAACCCTATGGAAGTAAATGCATCTTCTTTTTTTGAAGAAAATGGTTCAAATGGCTCTGAGCACTATGGGACTTAACATCTGAGGTCATCAGTCGCCTAGAACTTAGAACTACTTAAACCTAATTAACCTAAAGACATCACACACATCCATGCCCGAGGCAGGATTCGAACCTGCGACCGTAGCGGTCGCGCGGTTCCAGGCTGAAGCGCCTAGAACCGCTCGGCCACAAAGCCGGCGAAGAAAATTGTAATAGATTTTTAGAGTCAGCCTCATTGCAGGTTTTGCAAAAAACTTTTTTGGTAGATGCTTCATATTCTAGCCATGTATATTTGATCAACCAAGACTTCTGAAATGATCTTCCCTATCCGGATTGTCCGGGTTTCGGCTGTGAACGGTTGTCGCCTGAAGACGACGAAGCAATTGACGACACAATAATTGTTGGAGGTTGACTTGCAGTATCATCAACTTCCAAGCGCGCATTTTTGGTAACGAATTTGTCCATTGCAAACTTAATTCACAATACACTAAGAGAATAAAGTAAACTAACAAAATATAGTCATAAAAAGTAGTCCACTAGACACTAAAGTCGTAACACTAAACATGTCTGCAGCATGCACTGAACGAAACTATCCACACTGAATTACTGCGACAGCAGGGTGGGCTTTATATAGGAGCGGTGTCCTAATATCTTGAAGTATCAAGGCGACGCGAGGTGGAGGGTTCCAGGAGCTTTCGCTCCAGTCCTTTGGATGTCGCCGCGGCTGCAGCACTGGCCTGCCGGTGCCGGACTTTACCCCAGGGTTCGCGCACCGGGACAAATTCTAAGTGTGCCCGCAGCACAGTAACACTGTCATGATTCACACCACTCGTTTTCAGTTAACCTGCTTACTACCATAATAATTATTTGTTTTAACTCATTATGAATGTATTCTAAAAGGTAACTATCGTCAAACAAGGAAAAAAAAATTTCCAACACAATTTTGTGATTTTACAAAGCATAATATAACCAATAATTTTCTTAAATTATTGGGGGGGGGGTCCACCCCCCCTTCCCAAACGAATTTTTGAGGGGGCTCAGGCCCCCTCAGGCCCCAAGGAGTCGGCATCTGTGTGGGGGTAAGAACCATCTATCATGGGGTGGGATGGGTGTGAAAAAGCAGTGTAACCAATCACGCGAGAATACCCATACTTCAGTCGTCCAGTATTTGAGAATGAGAGCATATAGATGCTTGCAACAAACTTTACGCATAATTTCAAACGTTTACGAAACTTTTTCTCACTGACTATCGCCACTAAATGGTGAAAAGAAAAAAGTTTATTGCTTTTCGCTGTTTATTGATTTTCTCTGTTCATGCAGCAAAACTGTCGAATGAAGCATGACGTTTTAATTTGTTACATGCCTACCATTAACTGTATTTGTGACACATTTTTGCAGACAATATTCACCTATAGCACTGAATGTACTAGAAAAATTTCATCTTTGTACTACAATTAGTCCAGGAGATATGACGTCATCAACACTGAGATGTGTGAGAAACTATCACATCATGTATGACGTTTTAATTTATTACTTCTTTACTACTGACTCTATTCGCAAGTCCGAGACCGCGCTGCTGCTTCGGTCGCAGGTTCGAATCCTGCCTCGGTCATGGATGTGTGTGATGTCCTTAGGTTAGTTAGGTTTAAGTAGTTCTAAGTCTAGGGGACTGATGACGTAGGATGTTAAGTCCCGTAGAGCTTGAAGCCATTTGAACCATTTGAACTCTATTCACAGCACATTTCGCAGACAACAGGCACATATACCACTGGATGTGCCTGCGCAATTACAAGTTTGGAAAGCGCATAGTTCTCGAGATATGATGTCATAACACTGAACTGCGTGAAAATGAAACTACAGGACGACATTCGCTAGACATAGACGTGAAACATGTGAACAAATACCCGTAAAATATGTGTGTGAAATATACAGGGTGTACATAAAGTCTGGGAACACTTTCAATTATTTATTGCACAAGAACTAAACATTGTAGAGATGTCATACATACTGCATTTTGAAGAGAAACTCTGACAGTTTTTTTTACAAACATTCGATATGTGAACCATGAGTGATCCGGCAGACGTCAACACGGTAATCGAATTCTTGCCATACTCGTCCCAGCATGGCATCATCGACTGTGGCAGTTGCTTCCCTTATTCTTTCCCAGGGCTCTGCTACGTAGAGGCGGTACATACACCAGATCTTTAATGTGTCCTCACAGAAAAAAGTCACGCGGAGTGAGATCTGGTGATCGGGGAGGCCATTTCATGAAACAGCTGTCCCCTTCTGTAGCACGGCCGATCCATCGATGCGTCAGCTCTGTGTTCAGGTACCCACGAACTTCACGATGAAAATGGGTGGAGCCCCATCCTGCTGAAAGACGAACGGAAAGTCCGATTGCATTTGAGGCATCAGCTATTGCTGCAACATGTCCAAGTAGGAATATTCAGTGACAGCGCTCTTGGCGAAGAATAATGGCCCGCACAGTTTTCGACGTGAGAAGGCACAAAAAACATTTACCTTTGGGGAATCACGCTCAAATTCAATGCATTTGTGTGGATGCTTTGTACCCCAGATTCGACAATAATGCCTGTTCACTTTCCAAATGGTTCAAATGGCTCTGAGCACTATGGGAATTAACATCTGAGGTCATCAGTCCCCTATAACTTAGAACTACTTAAACCTAACTAACCTAAGGACAGCACACACATCCATGCCCGAGGCAGGATTCGAACGTGCGACCGTAGCGGTCGTTCGGTTCCAGACTGAAGCGCCTAGAACCGCTCGGCCACCTCGGCCGGCCCTGTTCACTTTTTAGTGTGAAACGTGGCTTCGTCACTAAAAATTAAGCGATCAACAATGCCATCCCCATCCTAATTCAATTACTGCAACTGCACGAACAAAACTCAAAACGCTTGTCTTTGTCGTCGTCAGTGAGCTTCTACACTGGCTCCAATTTGAATGGTTTCATAGACAGCTTATGTAGCAGAACTTCCCACACTGTCATTGTAGCCATTTCGTGTTCACAGGATGCACACCTCCCCGATTTCTTTGGACTCCTTATCAATGTCTCTCGTACGTGCTCCACATTCACTTCACTCACACTGGGAAGTACGCTTCTCTTTGCTGGGCACAAGCAAACTGTCGTAACGAATTTGTTGTGCCAGTGGTAAATGGCCTTCCTTGTTGGCGGTTTCTTACCGTACTTGGTTCTAAACATCTGTTGAACAGCTGTAGCACACTTGTTTTTGTCGAACTTCAATGGTTCAAATGGCTCTGAGCACTATGGGACTTAACAGCTGAGGTCATCAGTTCCCTAGAACTTAGAACTACTTAAACCTAACTAACCTAAGGACATCACACACATCCATGCCCGAGGCAGGATTCGAAAATGCGACCGTAGCGGTCGCGCGGTTCCAGACTGAAGCGCCTAGAACCGCTCGGCCACACCGGCCGGCTTTTGTCGAACTCTCAAACACAGAAAGCTCGCTCCGTTCCTGAACTCGCCATGTTTGCGACTAGCGCTGACTATCGGCAAATTAACAAACTACGCAGTGGCGGTATACACGAAAAAAACTTGCAGGGTTTCTCTACAAAATGACATATGTATGATATCAGTACAATGTTTGGTTCTTGTACAATAAATAATTGAAAGTGTTCCCGCACTTTATGTACACCCTGTATTTGACATGAGAGTGTGGAGGGAAAAGCCATGGGTAAAAAGCTTAACCTAAACCTCTGGAACTATTTCATTCAAATTTGGTACACATATTAATTACAATCTGTTAAGAAATACCGTTGGTTTAAGAACCACCAGCCTCCTATTGGGGTGAGCGTGGTATCGTGTATGAAGAGGAGATGGACAGAGGGAGAGGAGAGGAGATGGGCAGAAAGAAGGAAAGAGGAGGAGCTAATTGGGGAGAGGGGGAAGAGGAGATGCACAGAGAGAGGGGTGAGAGAAGATGGATGGAGAGAGGGGGGAGGAGAAGACTGATAAAGAGAGGGGGAGGACGAAATGGAATTGGAGGGAGGGGGAGAAGATGGGCAGAAGGGGGAGGAGCAGATTGACAGAGAAAGGTAGGAGGAAGAGATGGACAGAGAGAGAGGCAGAAGAAGATAGACAGAGAGTGGGCGAGGTGGAGGTGGACACAGAGAGGAGGTGGTGGAGATGGACAGAGAGAGGGGGAAGAACGAGATGGACTAGTAGAAGACTGGAATAAAGTCGTACCATGTATTCATCTAGTATCAATTAGGATATCTTCAACTGAAATGAATAGATATCACCAAAATCTTAGAAGTACAAGGCTATATTGAAGTCAACAGAGGATGGGAAGAATAATATCAGAGATGTTATCACAGGAAGAAGAGGACAGCGTCATGGATCCATATGATGTTATAATAAGACACATAAGAGATCACATGTGACGAAGGTCGCGACCCGCAGCCGCTTCCTCTGAGTCTCAGTCGGGAGACGATCACGTTTTACAGCCGCAGACATCCTCCAGGATGCCGATCCAGTCCTGGAACTTGAAGAGACAACCAATCACTTAGATATTCCAGAAGCCCAGGACAGTCCGCAAACCATACGGCGAAAATTTCCGTTATTTATTTTCGTATGTAGCAGTTGTAGAAAATAGTTGTAGACATTTAGATGGACCTGAAAGACCCTTTGGTGGCTGAGTCCTGCCAGGAATCTATATTGGTACAGGTGGTGTAGTGAACATTTACGGACTTGCAAGACTCGACGCAAGGGGCAGCCACTGGCCTCACAGAGTTGAAACTAGACGTAGAAGAGCTGCAGGTTTTAGATTGTTATCATGTTATATCATTACTTGTTGCTTTATTTCCTAAATTCATTTCAGTATATGCTATTTTATACATTACCTTTATAATTTGTAATTGAGTTCTTTTGTAAAATGGCAAAATTAATATATGTATAGTTACCACCTGCTGTATTTCCTAATGATCAAGTCATTGTAGTGAAAAAAGTTCATCAATCATAGTGGCTGAAGAGTGTTGCTGTGCCTGTCTCTTGGCAACCCACGACCAGATGTTTCCAGTAGATGAGAGGTCTGAAGAACGTGCTGACCAGGGCAACTGTCGAACACACTCTGTATCAACAACGAGGGCAAAACATGGTCTTGCGTTATCTATATCTACATCTACATCACTGTCCTGCAATTCACACTTAAGTGCCTCGCAGAGGGTTATACCAGCCTCCTTCAGACTATTTCTGTACCGTTCCACTCTAAAATAGCGCATGGGAAAAATGAAGACTTGAATCTTTCGTTAAGAGTTCCGATTTCCCTCATTGTATTACGATTGTCACTTCTTCCTATGTAAGTTAGCGACAGTAAAATATTTTCACATTCAGAAGAGAAAGTTGGTGATCGAAATTTCGTGAAAAGAGCTGGCCGCCTGTTGCATCTTCTAAGTGTTCTCCCACTAAAACGCATTCTTTAGTTTGCCTTCCCTTCAACACTGTCTACATGATCGTTCCAATTTAAGTTTCTCATAGTTGTAATTCCTAGGTATTTAGACGAATTGGCAGCCTTCATCTTTGTATGATTTACCGTGTAACCTAAATTTAACGGATTTCTTTTCGTAGTCATGTGTATTCAGAGACAACAGATACTTTTCGCACCATACATATATCTTGTGTAAGTCATTTTGGAGGTTGGTTCTATCTTCTGATGAATTTACGAGACAGTAAATGACACCATCATCTGCAATCAATCTTATAGGGCTGCTCATATTGTCTCCTAAATCGTTTATGTAAACTAGGAACAGCAGAGGGCCTATAACACTTTCTTGGGGAACGCCGGATATCACTTCTGTTTTACTCGATGGTTTTCCGTCGATTACTACGTACTGTGACCTTTCTGACAGAAAATCACGAATCCATCAGCACAACTGAGACAATACGCTAATTTGTTTGGAAGCCGCTTGTGAATAACTCTGTAAAAGGCCTTCTGGAAATCTAGAAATATGGAATCATTCTGAGATACTCTCTGTCAATAGTACTCATTACTTCGTGCGAATAAAGAACTAGTTGTGTTTCACAAGAACGATATCTTCTGAATCAGTGCTGACTATTTGTAAAAGATCGTTACCTTTGAGGTGATTCATAATGTTCAGACACAGCATATACTTCAAAAGCCTACAGCAAACCGATGTCAGTGATCTGGGGTCTGTAATTCAGCGGATTACTTCTATTTACCTTCTCGAGTATTCGTGGGACATGTGCAGCTCTCCAGTCTTTTGATACGGATCTTTCGTCGAGCCAGCGGTTATACATTATTGTTAAATATGGAGCTATTGTATCGGCATACTCTGAAAGGCACCTCATTGTTATGCTGTCTGGGACTGGAAGACTTGCCTCTTTATTAAGCACTTTAAGGTGTTTTGCTATACCGAGGATATCTGATTCTAAGTTATCCATACTGACAATTGTTCTGAATTCGAGTTCTGGAACATTTACTTCGTCTTCTTTAGCTGTATTTAATAACTCCGCTTTAATGGCGCTGTCATCGGTAATATTACAATTGGTGTCGAGCAGTGAAGGCGTTGTTGTGTCTTGTAGCTGGTATACGTATTACCAGAATCTCTTTGGATTTTCTATCAGATTTGGGAGCAGAGTTTCGTTGTGTAAACTATTAAAAATATCTTGCATCGAGGTCGGTGCTAAGTTTCGAGCTTCAGTAAAATATCGTCAGTCTTGGAGATTTTGTGTTCCTTTAAATTTGGCATGCTTTTTTCTTGCTTCTACAACAGTACTCTGACCTGTTTTGTGTACCGTGGGGGATCAGTACCATCTCTTATTAGTTTATTCGGCACAAATCTCCCAATTGCCTCAGAAACTATTTCTTTGAATTCAACCCACATCTGGTCTACACTTATGTAGTTAGTTGGGAAGGAGTGCAGACTGTCCCTTAGAAAAGGGTCAAGTGAATTTTTATCTGATTTTTTGAATAGATACATTTTGCGATTACTTTTGCTGGATTTGGATTTTGCGGAGGTCAGTCTACCTACAACGACCTTTTGGTCACTAATCCCTGTGTCCGTCATGATGCCCCATATCTCCTCAGTGTTATTTGTTACTAAGAGGTCAAGTATGTCTTCGCAATCATTTATATTTCGAGTGAGCTCCTGAACTAATTGCTCAAAATAATTTTTAGAGGAAGCATTTAGCACAAATTCTGATGAAGTTTTATACCTACCACCGGCTTTGAACATGTATTTTCACCAGCATATCGAGGACAGGTTGTAGTTACAACCAACTGTAATTGTATAGCTGGGTTACCTATTTGAGATGATAGACAAGTTTTCTTTGAACTGTTCAGAAACTGAGTCACCTGAGACGGAGGGTCGGTAAGACGAATCACTTATTACTTTATTCCGGTTGTCAAGTATAACACCTACCCGTGCTAACTCAGAGGAACTATCTACTTCAATTTCGCTGCAAGACAAACTATTAGTAACAGCAACAAACACGACGCCGCCAACTATATTTAATCTATCAGTTCTCAACACCCTTAAGTCCTTTGTAAAAATTGCGGTACCTATAACGATTTGAACTTCAGTGCTTTCTATTAGAGCCTGGACCTCTGGCCCTTTCCCAGTACAACTAGAACAGTTTACAACTATAATATTGATAGTTGCTATGCTTACCCTCTTTCTGTGTTCGTCCCGCACTCTTTGAGACTGAAGCCCTTTCTGCAAATTTCCTGAGACCCTCTAACCTCAAAAACCGCCCAGTCCATTCCACATAGCCCCCACTACCGGTGTAGCCGCCTTCTGCGTGCTGTGGACACCTGAGTTACTAAGCGGAGCCCGAAACCCCACCATCCTATGGCGCAAGTCGAGACCTACACGGTCACAGGACCGTTATATGGTGCCGGCTGTGTTTTTAATTTTTGTAGCATGGAGTGACCCGATAGTAAACTAGTGATCCTAATCTGTATGTCTGGCTGTAAATGTGACATTAGTATCGTTAATGACTGATCCCTATTGTTACTTTAGCATTTCTACTGATGATTTGATGATTGTGATGTACTCGATAAGTGCAATGGCCACACTGTGGTTAATTAAAGTAGGAGGAATTTCTGCCCTGAAAACAAATAGAACAATTTCTTTAACCTAATGCAGCTAAGGGCAACGGCCTTGCCGCAGTGGATACACCGGTTCCCGTGAGATCACCAAAGTTAGGCGCTGTTGGGCGTGGCCAGCACTTGGATGGGTGACCATCCGGGCCGCCATGCGCTATTGCCATTTTTCGGGGTGCACTCAGCCTCGTGATGCCAATTGAGGAGCTACTCGACCGAATAGTAGCGGCTTCGGTCAAGAATACCATCATAACGACCGGGAGAGCGGTGTGCTGACCCCACGCCCCTCCTATCCGCATCCTCAACTGAGGATGTCGCGGCGGTCGGATGGTCCCGGTAGGCCACTCGTGGCCTGAAGACGGAGTCCTTTTTCTTTTAATGCAGCTAAGACAAGTACTACAGTATGGCCTTAAGGAAACAAACACAATGTTTAGCCGTACCTCATATATTTCTTAGTCTAGTGCCTGATGCACTTGAAAATGACCTGGGAGGGGGCTTGAGGTAAAAGACAGAATTCAAACCTTTGGATTTACAAATATACGTACATAAACATATATAAAGGCAATTTGAATTGCATAACAAGCAATGTTCTTAAATGCTACTGCCCTTACGAAATGAAGACTTGACTATAACTTAGCAGACAAACAGTGATCACATGAGGGGGGGGGGGGGGGCGGGGGGAGAGTCGTGCCTCTATGTGAACAGCGGAAAGGATTTTATAAGCTTCTGTGGGGGATCCAACGTGCTGCAACAGAAACAAGCGTTGCTGAGGGTGAAGAACAATAGAAAGAGTTGTTATTAATTATTCACAGAGATTCGAGGGGCTGATAAACTTAGCCGTGCGCTGGACAAGAGCGGAGCGAGAGAAAAATGGATATTAGTTATAGTTATTAATGCAAGATAACGAACGTACAGGTGAACCTAAAACAGGATGGTGTACAGAATTAAGCTTACAACACATGTGGCAAAGATTTCAGCAATTGGGAAAGATTTTAGTATAAAGAATTATGACAACGAACAAGCTCTGATCGCGACCTAAGTAACAGTACGCCAGCAAGCAGTTACAGAGCGTCTCACCGTCATTGCCTCGTGCTACAGCTGTGCACCATATCCCCACCCGCCAACAGCATCTCGAACACGTTCAGACTGTCGTTCGTCCGGTCTTCAACTGCCTCCAGTTCGCTCCTCGACACCCCTGTAGAGGACGCTCTATTTGGCGCACATTCCGGCCAATCAAAGGCCTAACTTCCGGACGCAGCACGACGGCCCAATCTGCTCGTGTCAAAAGCGCACCTTACGGGATCCCTTGTTCACCCGTATTAATCGACAGATGTTCTCGGAACATCTGGAAGCTTCTACAGCCAACTTCCAGCAACCAATGGAAACACTCACCCACAAATTCGGCGGGAAAGATCTTTCCAGCTATGCTCTCCAAGTCACGTACTCCAAGACAGAGAGGGCTGGGGTTCTCTGCCACATTTCTCTCCTTGTTCTTCAATTCTCCTCCCTACTAGTGTTCTATGCATTCCAGCGAATCAGCCCCCCGTTCTTAATCTCGAACAGAATATAAAATGCCGCATAGCCCACTGCCAAACTAAATGAATGGATTTCTTACAAGACAGTGAGTGTTCATGAAATAGAGACTGCTGAACATTAAGGAAAAGTTAAGATTAAATAAAACACATACCCCACAGATGACTTGCTCTAGACATTGGTCCAAGTAGAAGATGGCATATAAAAATGATGAAATACCTTACGTAGTTGATAGGATGTACTCTAATGAAAGATGCACTCAAATAAATATACGTCTTTCACCAAATGAGACTCTCCATTCAGCTTGGTACGAGAGGTCTGCAATTGGCCCTGTCGACGATGCTGCAGATGGCGAGCACTGCTTTCATCTCGCATGTAAGACTGGCCATCTTTATCACTTAAGCTAGATGACCGAAACCAGACTGAATCTTTTCTGATCCAACAAGACACACATCGTTTGTACCGATATGAGCAATAGCTCCAGTCAGCTGCACCCTGTGCTCTTTCCACATCTGGAATGACTCCTCCCAGTACACAAACAGAGTGCATACTCGATGTTTTCCCCTCCTTGGCAACCATATCCGTAAGAGGCCCCATTACACATCTGACATTGGAGCCCCCAACTACCAGAAAACCCGCCGTCTATGAATGCCCAGATCTTTCGGGCTGACTGCATCTGCCTAAGGATCTTGGTTTCCCACAGACAGCGCCCGGAATCTGTTTGTCAGACGAACCCAGGAGGCCTTTGACCGACCCCCATAAAGTCTTTCACTGCCTGCCACGCCTTGAAACAACCTTCCACTCGATCATAGTTGAGGTGTCCTCCACCATTCTCAATGTGTGCAGTAAATGTGACAGTCACAGTAATGGACCGATTGGGGGACATGAGGGACATGCTGGATATATACTCTGCATCCCCACGTCCAGCCCCCCCACTGTGATGGCCATTGGCAATTGCTTCAAGCTTCATGTCCAAGGCCAGCACCACCTGGAGCTGTGGGCGAAGGGTCAGCAACTTGGCTCGCATCTTGTATGGTGGCAGATTAAATGAATGTCAATTTTGCACCTTACATGAGAGATTTTATACATCATAACAGGAAGGTGAGCATGTCAGCTGACATACTTAAGTGATAGAGCTGATCTGCCTATTAAAATGTACAGCATGCAATGCAATGTACACACTGAACCTAAATCCTACATCTCACTGACCAAGAGAAGAAAAAAGCTGCTGGAGGAAAAGTTTTAGTTTGGGAACAGATGCGAGTTGTGACGCACGGCCCGAGTACAACAGAGCACCGTTAAATCGACCCGTCGCGAGGGATAACGAATGCGCCAGCTGACTCATCGAGCAAAGGTAAGGAGAGAATCTTTAGAAAACTGCATTGGGGAATTTCCAGATGGATACAAACAGACCAGAGACACAGTAGATCACGTGAACTGTGCGAGGTACGCTCGTGATGTACACGTGTAACTTTTAGGCATTGGGAGTGGGCACAAAATGTTCGATTGGCTGAAATGAACTAGGGAGAGTAAAGCGCCGAAATTTCGAAGCAGTTTGATGTTATGCCCTTTGCAATTGGCAGAGATAGTTTCCACAAGATGAAAGGAACGCTTCTATTGGTTAGAAAAGCTGTGACGTGAGCACAAAAGGACCTGGGGGGGGGATGGACAGTTTTGCTACAAGAGACAAAAAACCGAAAATTTCGGGGACTCTCCTCTGAACCAACGTCAAGTGCAGAACTGCGTGCATCAAGCTCTGTACGACGCACAGGAGGAATTTTGTGTGGACACTGCGTTCACTTTGGCTGACATTCAGCTAGACATTAGCTGTAGCGTCGTTGAGCTGCAACAGCGGAGAAACGAAACAGCCATGTAGTTAATTGTTCTTGCGAGAACTGAGAGGTCGCTGCTCCATCCATGCACGTGCATATCGCCATATTTCAAAACTAGGGATGAGTGCATGTCTTCTCGCTTAACGAGAAACATAGGACATTTTCTGCTGATAAAATCAGCAAAGATTTTGACTAGCTTTTATAGGACTTTTAGAGGACCAGAGCAGCCATGCAGCTGACAGCTCATCGCAGCTAAGGTAAATACTGCTAGCATAGGCATAAACTTGTTGGTTCACCAGCTTGCGTCCACTGTGAACTCCAGCAACCTTGAGTAATCTTTTGCTCAGCTAGTCACAAAAACTAACCATCCTCCATAGACCTGATTGTCATCCTAAACATTACTGAACTTGTCGTTCAAAATGGTTCAAATGGCTCTGAGCATTATGGGACTTAAAATCTGTGGTCATCAGTCCCCTAGAACTTAGAACTACTTAAACCTAAGGACATCACACACATCCATGCCCGAGGCAGGATTCGAACCTGGGACCGTAGCGGTCACGCGGTTCCGGACTGAAGCGCCTAGGACCGCATGGCCACACCTGCCGGCGACTTGTCGTAATATTGGTCAACTTCACGATGTAGTAGTAAGAATAATCTTGCAGTGCACCTTCTGGTCAAAATTTGATGTTGTTATGTTCAGTGTCGTGTTATTTCGATTAAACAGGACGTAATGCATTAGCTTGACAACTGTCCTAACATTGTTATGTTACAGCCTATGTAAATTCGTGTACTTCTTTGACAATAATCCTGCATTAAAAGCAATTTGTGTACAGCTAAACAGCATTGTGCTCTGTCATAGAATAAGCGCCCACTCCTTACCCCAGTCATTTATTCTATAGACGCTAACACACTCACAGGGTGTTTTTGCTGACGTCTGATATTAGATAAAAGGAGTGGGGTGCTACATAATGGCGACCCTGCCAGGATGTCAATTGTTTTGCCAGGACGGCAATTAGTCAATTTAGAAAGAGTAATTAAAATTTGGTTTTGTGAATTTTTTTTTTGTGACAAGGTTACTCACGGTATGTGTTTGCATAGTGGTCAGAATACTGTAAATGTGTGACCCACAGAGTAGAAAAAGTTTTATTAATGAGTAAAGAAAAGTTGGTGTTTGTGTAAAAGTAGCTTGTACATGATCTTGCTGGCGCACGCGAATTTATTCACAGCGTGTTGAGTTGGTTGGAATTTCCACAAACAGTGAACGGTGTTGTTAATGAACTGTTAATAATATAAGAAACTTTCTATCATACACTACTGGCCATTAAAATTGCTACACCGAGAAGAAATGCAGACGATAAACGGGTATTCATTGGCCAAATATATTACACTAGAACTGACATGTGATTACATTTTCACGCAATTTGGGTACATAGATCCTGAGAAATCAGTACCCAGAACAACCACCTCTCGCCGTAATAACGGCCTTGATACGCCTAGGCATTGAGTCAAACAGAGCTTGGATGGCGTGTACAGGTACAGCTGCCCATGCACCTTCAACACGATACCACAGTTCATCAAGAGTAGTGACTGGTGTATTGTGACGAGCCAGTTGCTCGGTCACCATTGACCAGACGTTTTCAATTGGTGAGAGATCTGGAGAATGTGCTGGCCAGGGCAGCAGTCGAACATTTTCTGTATCCAGAAACGCCCGTACAGGACCTACAGCATGCGGTCGTGCATTATCCTGCTGAAATGTAGGGTTTCGCAGGGATCGAATGAAGGGTAGAGCCACGGGTCGTAAAACATCTGAAATGTAACGTCCACTGTTCAAAGTGCCGTCAATGCGAACAAGACGTGACCGAGATGTGTAACCAATAGCACCCCATACCATCACGCCGGGTGATACGCCAGTATGGCGATGACGAATACACGCTTCCAAAGTGCGTTCACCGCGATGTCGCCAAACACGGATGCGACCATCATGATGCTGTACACAGAACCTGTATTCATCCGAAAAAATGACGTTTTGCCATTCGTGCACCCAGGTTCGTCGTTGAGTACACCATCACAGGCGCTCCTGTCTGTGATGCAGCGTCAAGGGTAACTGCAGCCATGGTCTCCGAACTGGTAGCCCATGCTGCTGCAAATGTCGTCGAACTGTTCGTGCAGATGGTTGTTGTCTTGCAAACGTCCCCATCTGTTGACTCGGGGATCGAGACGTGGCTGCACGATTCGTTACAGCCATGCGGAGAAGATGCTTGTCATCTCGACTGCTAGTGATACGAGGCCGTTGGGATCCAGCACGGCGTTCCGTATTACCCTCCTGAACCCACCGATTCCATATTCTGCTAACAGTCATTGGATCTCGACCAACGCGAGCAGCAATGTCGCGATACGATAAATCGCAATCGTGTTAGGCTTCAATCCGACCTTTATCAAAGTCGGAAACGTGATGGTACGCATTTCTCCTCCTTACACGAGGCATTACAACAACGTTTCACCAGGCAATGCCGGTCAACTGCTGTTTGTGTATGAGAAATCGGTTGGAAACTTTCTTCATGTTAGCACGTTGTGGGTGTCGCCACCGGCGCCAACCTTGTGCGAATACTTTGGAAAGCTAATCATTTGCATATCACAGCATCTTGTTTCCGTCCATTAAATTTCGCGTCTGTAGCACGTCATCTTCGTGGTGTAGCAATTTTAATGGCCAGTAGTGTATTTTGGAGAAATGTCAGGTTATATAGCTTCACGTTGACTAGAGATGAGGCTCGCGCAAATCGAGAAAGACAGAGGTAAGTTAGACGGTCTGAGAGGGCGGAATGACGGAGATCATCGCATAAAGGACAAACTGAAGTTCTTGATAGGCTAGAAATTGACGTGCAAAAAAAGTATCGAGCGCAGGTCACGATACCGAACGAAGGGATAGTGCAGAGGGAATGGGTTGCAGTTCCGCGATTGGTGTCGCAGTCTGAGACCGCACTAAACCTAACAGATGACGGATCTAGTGGGTCAGAAGAAGAATCGGAGGACGAATAACTTCGGTACGTTGAACCAAATGTTGTAATTCTGAACCAAACGGGACAGTTTCCTACGGAAAGAATGTGTGTAAGTGCGTCAGCACTATTCACAGAAGTCAGTGAGACGTCAAGTGAAAGACGCGAACGGCAAAATTTACACCAAATGGTGACATGTGTCAATGGCGAAGAGTCTGATAGTGTGTTCGCAATATTGAAGCAACTCACTATTGTTGTCAAGCGAACAAGTGAAACGATGAGAGCAGAGTTAGCAGATTTAAAAACAGAAACAAATGCAGGGTTAGCAGACTTAAAAACAGAAACAAATGCAGGGTTAGCAGACTTAAAAACAGTAACAAATGCAGGGTTATCGGCCAAGAATGTTGCTTCAAATGGTCTCAAATTTGAAACCAATGCTGGGTTCGAAAAAGTCCGCAAAAATCAGAAAATGTTGCGAACTGAAGTTAATGAACAGTTTACTGAAATCCGGAAAGAGGCGAGAGACTCGCGCAAACTAATTCAATCGCTTATGGCTGATCAGAAAAAGATGGGTACTGACATTGACCAGGTGCTGGATGCAGTATCAACCAAAGAGTTGATAATTTAGCACGCAAGGCGTCTGGTAAGGCGCAACAAATCTTGGACGAACTCAATGTCAGAAAACGTTTCACGCGAGCCGCATTAAAAAGATTCGATACACGCATTGTAAACATCGTCACGAAGAATCAGCAGCAGTATGAACAGCTTCATACAGAGATGAAGCAGTGTATTGTGAACCGTACGGAAAGCTTTAGTGAGGTGACGGAATCATTAGTATCATAGTGGTGGAAAAAATCCAGAGGTAACCAAGTCAATTATGCGATCTTCCGTGGCAGTCGCGGAAACACAAAAAAGTCATGAGATTCCACTTGTAGGTCCACAGGATGTTGCGTCAGTATTTTCCGATCCGAAACAGAAGCAAATGGGAGGAGTACAGTTGAGACAGGTGAGCGAAGCAGGTAATGTGCGTTCACAGCAGACAATGGTGCGAGAAGCGGTAACTGCGCGCATACCAACAGAGCGGCAGCCGACCACCCGATCAATTTACGAGCTACAGTACAACAGGTCATATACGGCAGGTCAATATGAAGCAGACACAAAGACAAAACACTGATCCTGTAACGGGAAATTTAAACGTATCTTTCAGTCCGATACACGAGGAACGATACGGTTTAGATAACTTCACACCACTGCGTAGATGCGATGCTAAATGGGACTCAAATATGTCATCTCAGATTCCAAATGTGGTAGGACGAATAAAGGAAAACATGACGCATTTGAAGGGAACGAAAAATGTTGCTAACATACAAACGCCATATGGTGCAATAGAAAAATTTGACAATGATCACTTTTTGACAGTCAGAAAATTCCAATATTACAAAGAAAGCGGGAAAGGCTTACACCCCCGCACGTTTATAAATCAATTCCAGATCGGTTTGCCAGAGCATTGGCCACTTAGCTATAAACTTGACTTCAATTGTGGTCATATGGAAGGCGCAATAGCGGAAACCATGCAAAGAGTATCTGCAAACCGTCAGTCGTATGAACAATTTAAGTCTGCATTCTTGAAGCGATACTGGTACAGGAAAACCCAAAATAGGACGAAATATGAATTGTTACAGAAGGAGTCATTTGAAAATTCGGGAGAAAAGAAGCCAGTTAGATTGTTTGAAGAACTGACGAAAAAGATTCAGTGTTTAGAAAATCCATACAGTGATGGGGAACTGATACATATGTGCACAATGAAGTTACCCTTGCGTTATCAGCAATCGTTGGTTGGCAGAGCAGGAGATAATATACAGGGATTTAAAGGGATGTTAAGAGAACCTGACTTCATCTTCAGTGAAGATGATGCGAAGAAACAACGTACAGTGAGAGAAACCGATGGTAGGGGGTATAACAGCAACCGATTGGCCTTTAGTAATGCTTACAATGGCAATAATAATGTTGGGAAAGGTAACCATTTTGGGAAGAATAGTAATCGGTTGGTTGGTTGGTTGTTTTGGGGAAGGAGACCAGACAGCGAGGTCATCGGTCTCATCGGATTAGGGAAGGACGGGGAAGGAAGTCGGCCGTGCCCTTTGAAAGGAACCATCCGGGCATTTGCCTGGAGCGATTTAGGGAAATCACGGAAAACCTAAATCAAGATGGCCGGACGCGGGATTGAACCGTCGTCCACCCGAATGCGAGTCCAGTGTCTAACCACTGTAGTAATCGCCCATGGGATAATAATAGCTATGGTTTTGGCAACTCACAGAGGTCAAACAATAACTATGGTTTTGGTGAGCTGCGGAATTGCAATAATGGCTTTGGTCCCCGAAACTATGGTGGTAGCTATAATTCGCGATATGATCACCGTTCAAACGAAGCAGGAAGGTTTAGAAGTTTTCCACCACAAAGCCCAAGTTATTCAGGTGGAAATGGAATGCCTAGAACGCAGAAAGGTTGGGAGAATCAGACTTCAGCAGGAGAACACACGCGAAATGAACCGGTACAGACAGTCGAATTGAGGCCACCTAGGGGGGGGGGGGGGTAAAAGAATTGACGAGATGAACGGTACGAAGACCGGTCACATGTGATTCAATCGCCAAATGAAGTTGATTTTATAATTAAACATGTAAATAGACTTAGCTTTGATCGGCAAGATTTTGAAGTAGGTTTAACGGGTGATCAGATACAAACACCTCCATGCTGAGAGACAATTAACTGGGAATCGACCGATGATGGGGAGCAAGAGTTCTTAACAGTTAATATAGACAGTTGTACAGAAACTGATGTTGACTAAATTGTGAAGGATGTAGTTCATTTATACGAAACCAAGAGAGAAATAGTATGCCAAGAGGATAATGCACCATTGGCTACACCAGTACTGACACCCGAGTCAGACGGAAAATATAGGACAGGAACGTATGAAGAAGTAATAGAGGTGTTTGATAAAGATTATGAGCAGATAACTTCATCCCAGAGTATTCAGATGACAGGTGTTAAAAGTAATGAGGAGAATAAATTGATGGTAGCAAACCAATGGGAAAAGCAGGCCCAGCACATTGACAAGTTAAGATATGACTTGATAGAGGAGGCATTAATGCATGAAAATGAAACTAAAGCTCCTCATGAGGTGCAACCGAGCGTTTGGGTTGTGGTATGTGGCGCGCTTGTTGGCGCTATTCTTCATACGGGAAGCGAAATGACGGCGATTACGGAAGAATTTTTGGAGAAATGTAGAAATGTAACGCTGAGCATGCGTTACCAGTGTTACGGACGAAACGTGTTAAAGTCAGAGGACCGGCCATGGGTGCGTCTGCGGTGATTACTAGGCAGACGCGTGTAACTTTTTCATGCCAGGGGCATGAAATAGAAGCGGATGTGGTAATTGTGCCGAAACTTTCTGTACCCATAATCAGTGGAGCCAATTTCATGTGTCAGAATAGTGTTACACTCAATATGGACGAAGGGTAGATGAGGTACGTCTTACTTTTGAAGAAAAACTCAGACATGGAGAGATGTCAGGTGATTACAAACAACTCAATATGCAACCGGATCTGTATCGATCGGAGGAGGGACATCCACGGTATATGTGGGCGAAAGAAACAATACATGCAGATGACGAAGTAATGGTGGAAATTCATCAAGAAATAGATAATATGTTGCGACAAGTAAGGGATATTTCAGATACAGACAAAGCCGAATTAGAAGGAGTATTACGGCAAAATGCCGAGGTGCTTCTACCAAAACCCGGTGCCATTAAACACTTACAATACGAATTCAAGGTTAAAGATCATATGTTATTTAGAGTACCACGTTACACTATTCCACTCTGTTACCGAAGACAAGTATTTTTTGAATTACACAAAATGCTAGATGATGACATCATTGAAACTTCAACCTCAACATTCAACAGTTCCTTACAAATTGTAGATAAGGAAGATGGAAGTATTAGGTTAGTCATTGATGCAAGACAGATAAATTCCGTTATCATTCCTGAGACCGATCGCCCAGAAAAACTGGAAGAGCTTTTACAAAAACTCTTTGGGGTTAAGATTTTCTCTTCCCTTGATTTGAGGGATAGTTTTTGGCAAATAGAACTAACACCTCAATGTAGAAAGTATACGGCTTTTATCGCGTTTGGCAAATAGAACTAACACCTGAATGTAGAAAGTATACGGCTTTTATCGCATTTGGACGAAGTTGTCAGTGCAAAAGGCTCCCTTTCGGAGTGAACATATCCTCCACTACCTTTATAAGAGGTTTAGGAACTGTATTGGATAAAGAGCTCCAGCCGGCCGCGGTGGCCGTCCGGTTCTATGCGCTTCAGTCCGGAACCGCGGGACTGCTACGGTCGCAGGTTCGAATCCTGCCTCGGGCATGGATGTGTGTGATGTCCTTAGGTTACTTAGGTTTAAGTAGTTCTAAGTTCTAGGGGACTGATGACCTAAAGACGTTAAGTCCCATAGTGCTCAGAGCCATTTGAACCATTTTTGAAAGAGCTCCAACAGCGTCTCACCTGTTATGTCAGTGGCATATTAGTAGGTGAACCATCATGGAAACTTCATAATGAGGTGCTCGATAAATTGCTAAAGACATTAAAAGAGTATGGAGTAACTGTGCACATAATGAAATGCAGTTCTGGGAATAAAAAGGTTGAGTTTTTAGGCCATATTATCACTGAACAGGAAATTGAACCTAACCGTAGCAAATTACAAGCAATACAGAACATAGGCACTCCGTACAATAGAAAGACATTGCGTGGGTTCTTGGGACACATTAACTTCTACAGAAGGTTCATTTGGATAGAATCCCTTGTTACCCCACGTTTATGTGCGTGGACCAGTAAAAAGATGTCCTGGGTGTGGGATGCCCAAGCAGGACAGCAGTTTCAACAACTAAAAAAGTCACTGGTAAAGGCACCAATTTTAGCTCATCGATTTGGCGAAGGAATTCTGTATGGCAACCAACAGTGCTAAAACAGGCTTGGGTGTGGTACTCTTTCAACAATATGAAGAAGACGGACAGCGGGTAAGACAGACGACAGCTTTCGCTAGTCGAGTACTTACTAAATGTGGAAAAAATTATTCGATCACAGAGTTAAGAAGCCTTGGCAGTAGTATGGGGGTTTCGTAGATTCAGATACTTTTTGTTTGGTCGAAAAACCAATGTGTTGAATGACCATAAGGCATTAGAATTTCTGTTAAGTGCAAAATTATTGCCAGGAAGATTAGGTCGGTGGATGTTAACTCTGCAGGAATATGATTTTCGAGTCACCTATGTGCATGGGCCATCAAATGTCATAGCTGATATCCTTCCCCGATTGCCAGAAGGAGTTAACGAAAGCAGAGTGAGTAATACAGAAGAAGATCAAGTAGCCATGTATTACTTGAGAAATGCGCCATTTGAAAATTACGTCACCAATACCTTAAAACAGTTAGGCAGGGAACAAGATAAAGACCCAGATCTCTCCAGGGTTAAAGATAAGTGGAAAAACTGTGAATCAAGGGACATTAGACAATTCTATCTCGTAAAGGACAACGTCTTATTCTACAGACGTAATCGAGATATAAGTTTATGGGTCGCATGTATACCACAGGAACTGATAAATAAGTACATTTGGTACACTCATTTGAATAACAGTCATTTTGTCCTAAGAAATGTTTTTTTTTAATTAAAGATGTCTTGTCGCTTCGCAAATATGGAGCAAATTATCAGACAGGTTCTGGCTAAATGTAAGAGATCCCAGAGAGCTAAACATGTAACCTTCCAAACGAGACCACCAATGTTCCCTATTATTGGTTCAAATGGCTCTGGGAACTATGGGACTTAACATCGGAGGTCATCAGTCCCCTAGAACTTAGAACTACTCAAACCTAACTAACCCTAGGACATCACACACATCCATGCCCGAGGCAGGATTCGAACCTGCGACCGTAGCGGTCGCGCGGTTCCAGACTGAAGCGCCTAGAACCGCTCGGCCACACCGGTCGGCTCCCTATTATTCTGGAGAAATTGAGACACATAGCAGCAACAGATCTCATGGGTCCATTACCTCGTACACAGAGAGGTCATGTATTTATTTTCGTGGTCCTAGAATTAACGTCGAAATACGTGACGTTTACTCCCTTGAAGATAGCAACGGGGAGCAGTACAAGCAAAGCGCTGACACAAGATTTCCTTCGACAAGTTGGTCGGGTCGATAAAATGCTGTCAGACAATGGACCACAATATCGTTCAGCACAATGGCAAAACACGCTGCGCCGGCATAAAATCAAACCTATTTATATTTCCAAATATACGCGAAGCACCAAACCAGCTGAACCAATGATGAAGGATTTGGGAACCCTCTGTCGTTTGTATTGCAGCAAACAGCATAATACATGGGACAGACTTTTGTCTGACTTCCAGGATGTTGTAAACGAAATGCCACATAGCAGTACGTTATTACCTCCAATCACTGTTCTAAAAAGTAAACTGTCACCTGATAACATCTGAGAAATAATTAAATTCCCGCCAGTACCCAGAGTACAACATCAACATCTAGTAAAATTGGCACTGAGTAATTTGAAGACTGCAGCGTCAAATAGAAAGAACCGAGCAGACAAAACGGCAACCTCACGAGTGTTTTCACTAGGACAAAAGGTACTTGTAGAAACCCACCATCTCCCTAGCAAAAAAAAAACATCAAAGCCACAAGTTCTTTTCGATGTACAAAGGCCCTATGGAAGCAAGTAAAGTGGTCCATGATAATGTAGTCGAACTGATTAACCCAAAAATAGGAAAATCATTGGGCTTGCACCATGTGAGTCACTTAAAATTGTATAAAGGGTAGACCAACAAATATTAACTCCACAAGAAAAGTTAATTATATTAAATATGTAGAGTCCAATAAGAACAAAATCTAGAAGTCAAAGAGTAGGAAAGCTAAGAAAATGCACACAAACAAAACTTTAATTTGTACTTATCTCATTAAAATAAATAGAACAACTTTCTCAGTAGATTAAATGGATAATTGTGAAGGAAACATAGTAAAGTAAGAACTAAAGCAACTCTTCTGCAAAAGAAATGTGTTCTGGGGAAAGAGTAGAAAGTAGGAGGAAGACAGAGATCAGAATGTGGATAGTTTCACGAAATAGTAGTAGATTCTCTCTTATAATGTAGTGTAAAGTAGAAGCAAGTTGACTTTTGTGGGCAAAAAGAAGCCAAGAAGTAGGAAGGAAATAAAGAATTAGGTAAGAAGGAGATTTTCATTTCTGGTTTGTTCCATTGAGGACGGTGAACATATAGTTGAGGAGATATTTTGGGGGAAAATGAGAAGCATATATGATTTGTGGAAGTCACCATTAGTTGATATTAAAGTGGAGATATGGGGAAATCAATATAAAAGATCGTTAGAAGGTAGACATTAAGAGAGAGAATTGGATTATTAAGCAAAGCGAGAAACATGTTATTTCGTGGAAGGAGGTAGGCAGAGGTACGTGGGTTTAACCCAGGGAGGGTTTCAATAAGGAAGAGTATGATGGGGGAAGAAAGGAATATAAAAGTTTATTGTTTAGAAGAAGGAGAAAGAGATAAGGACAACTGAGAAGAGTGAGCTCTAGAACAATGCAATAGAACAGTAGAGAAAGTTTTTGGAAAAAAAAAGGTTGAGAGATATATAGTATTTTGAAGTTCTGTTACAGCTAATGCCGAAAAGAAGAGATTGTAGATAAAAAGACGCTGGAGTGAGATTCAAGGTGTAAGGTAGCAGATTTTGCACCTTACATGATACTAAATCAGTACTAATACACCGAATAATAATTGATAATTGGCCCACCGGTAGGATAGAATGGGCACAGAAAAGGAAGTTTTGTGTGTCATGTCAAAAGAACGAGATGGCCGCAGAGGCTGGAACACGGCCGGAACCCCTAAGGATGGTGTTTATGTCATGTCAAACTAACGGGAAGGCCGCGGCCGGACCTCTTTGTCGGCTGGCACTTCAGACCACCAAAGACGTTCGGAGAGGCTGGGCCATCACAACAAGTAGTGAGAAGGAGCTATATGCGAAAGATAGAAAGACGATTTCGCGCCACAGTGGAAAATTTGGGGAAGATTGTGACGGGATTGGCGCAGAGCGCGTAGAAATACATATTAAAAGTTTGGCGGCAACAGTAACCGCGGGAGAATTGTGTCGTGGTTGGGTACAAACGCGCACGAATACATGGAAGTTTGTGTCGTGATTGGCTACCAACGCGCACGGATCGATGCGCCGAAGAACGGCCAGGTTTGCAAAAACTCTGAAGGCGGACTCTGGGGTCGGCTGTGGACGAGAGCAGTTGCGGTGTCTGGCTGCCCTGCTTGGAGAGCGTGGAGAGAAGTAGGTTGGAGAAATTACCGGCATTGAGTCCAGTGGTTACTCTCCAAGTGTGAATAGTGTAGAGCATACGACTCCACGCACGTAGCATCATCTGTTCCTCTGAGAAGAGAAACAGATTTGTGCTAAATTGTGGTGTTCATATGCAATCTGAAGTGTACCTTTGCTGCCGCGCACTTGAGTCGACCAACTATTCTTGGCATATGTGCAAGTAGCTTGAGTATTGGCTAGTGACGGACTCCACAATTGAACACTTGCATACAGGAGTTTACGGACGCAAACCACGTCCACGTTGGTGATTAAAGCCAAGCTCGCTCACGGGAAAGACGGCATCACGACGATGGCTGGGGCGACCGTCGTAATCATCACGGAGAATCACGGTGATATTAGCAATCATCATCCAAAGTAGGGCACTGTAATTCTAAATGAGTTCGTATTCCGCTAGCTGTTTGACTGGCGCTCTCTGAGTCTGTGTCCGTTCAGGCAGAACTGCAATAGAGTCACTTGCGGGTTCAGTGTTGACTTAAGTAGTTAGGGAAAGAGGATGCATTGTGCCAATGATAGGCTAGTTAGGTTAGCGAGTGTATTGGATTGTCATGTTAGGCTAGAAATATTGCTCATCCTATTTTCTGAATAAATCTTAATTTGGTATCGTATGCTAATAACCGCATTATTGATTTCGTAGCTAGCAAGCACCATACTTTTGTTTAATAATTAGAGTGTAATGGTAATTTCGATGCAAATGATACCGGGGGCATAACCCCGCGTTTAAACAGAGCCAACTTAAGTCAGATAGCAACTCATTGTCGATTAAGACTACCAATAGATACTTTTCAATATATCGATAATTTTACAATAAACCCCCGTACGTTGCAAAGGTGCGAAGTTTTCATGATAATATGAAGTACCTGTAGTCAGAAAAAAGAAAAAGAACTTACTAACACACTAAACTTCATCACCATCAATTTCACTCTTACTATCCATCGTGATGAAGATGAGGAAACCATAATCTTTATACTAAGGAAAAAGAATATATTTACATATAATGGGGATAAAAGTTGTAAAGTTATGAAGAGGGTAATAAGAATAATATTTTGTATAGTTTAAATAAGGTATTTTGTAAAGTCTCTTAATAATTTTGTGTTTGTAAAGCTTGTAATGTATTTTATGGGAGTAAGCGTTATTGTAAGACAGGTAATAAAATAAGATGGACGAGAGAAGGAATTTTATGGTCCATGTAACGACCGTCTCACAAAGGGCACAGTACATAATGCACAAACTAGCACGTATGAGCTCCACACAATATACACTTCCATTGCATGCTGTAAGAACATAACATAACGCATTTTTTCAGCAATTGTGGGATTCGCTGCGAGTGTATGGGCGCATCAGATGCGCCACCAGCGCTGCAGAAACATCCTCAGAAGGGTACAGAGAAGTGTACTCCTTTGGCTAATGGGTGCCTTCAGAACGACTCCAACTGAAACATTGCTGGTTATAATAAGAATCGAAACTGTGGATGTAACCATGAGATACCAGGCTGCAAGATACTGGTTAAAATTGGAAAATCAGGAAAAGATATGTGATATTACTGGAATAAGAGCAGATAACAAGTTAGGCCTGCAGAACTGGAGAATACATAAGTGGCAGCGTCAATGGGATTCAGTAGATACAGGGCGTAGGGTCTATTCAACATTTCTCTACATCAGGGAAAGAATAAAATTAAAACACATAAAGCCCAGTAGGGGAATGATACACTTCTTAAGAGGAGACAGACCATATCCAGCATACTTGAGAAGAATCAAGAAGTGAACCGCTGAGTTAGGTGATTGTGGTCATGTGGGAACCTTAGACCATATTGTAATGCAGTGTCCATGTTATGTTGTGGATAGGATAACAAGAACAACAAACAAATGTTACTATGGAAGAAATTATAACAGTTGCCACCATAGCCAATAAGATATCTGCAATAGAGATGAGTAGGTATTACTATAATCCAGAAAGTGTAAGAGCAGAGTCTGAGATGGCAGCACACATGGGCAACAGAAACACTATAAACTAGTATACTGTAAGAACGAGATCTACTAGTATAGCTGAGAAACATTCACAACCTCCACACCACACGTCCCAACTGACGCAAATCGAAGGTGCTTTTTCTGGGTCTCGCTCAGGGGAAGATCACGAGTTACAGCTGCAGGTATCTCACAGGTCGCCGACTCACCTGTGGAACAAGAAGACAGCACAAGTGATGACTCTCAAGAAGAATAGAACGGTTTGAATAACTGAGATATGTTTCATGTTTAGTGGTAGTCAGTAGTATTAGTAGTAGTTGTAGATGTAGACGTGTTGTAGCTCGAACAGGTGAACATAAAGTTCATGTCTTTGGAGTTTGGTGGCCAGCGGAAGTGTTCCTGGAGCCACTCTGTAGTAATTTGTGACATGTGGGGTGTCGCATTGTCCTGCTGAAACTTCCCAAGTCCGTCGGAATGCACAATGGACATTAATGGATGCAGGTGATCAGACAGGATGCTTACGTACATGTCACCTGTCAAGAGTCGTATCTAGACATATGAAGGGTCCCATAACACTCCAACTGCACACGCCCCACACCATTACAGAGCCTCCACCAGATTGATCAATCCCCTGCTGACATGCAGGGTCCATGGGTTCAATGAGGTTGCCGCCATACCCGTACACGTCCATCCGCTCTACACAATTTGAAACGAGACGTCCGGCCAGGCAAAACGTTTCCAGTCAAGTCCACTGTCGATGTAGACGGGCCTAGCTTAGCGTCGTGCAGTCATCAAGTGTACACGAGTCGGCCTTCGGCCCCGAAAGCCCATATCGATGAAGTTTCGTTAAATGGTTCGCACGCTGGCACTTGTTGATAACCCAGCATTGAAATCTGCAGCAATTTGCGGAAGGTTTGCACTTTTGTCACGCTGAACGATTCTCTTCAGTGTCGTTGGTCCCGTTCTTGCAGGATCTTTTTCCGTCCGCAGCGGTGTCTGAGATTTGATGTTTTACCAGATTCCTGATATTCACGGTACACTCATGAAATGGTCGTACTGGAAAATCCCCACTTCATCGCTACCTCGGAGATGCTGTGTCTCACCGCTCGTACGCCAACTGTAACACCACGTTCAAACTCACTTAAATACTGATAAACTGCCATTGTAGCAGCAGTGACCGATCTAAGAACTGCGCAGGACACTTGTTGGCTTCTGTAGGCGTTGCCGACCGCAGCGCCGTATTCTGCCTGTTTACATACCTCTGTATTTGAATACGCATGCCTATATCAGTTTCTTCGGCGCTTCAGAGTAGTTGGATAAGGGAAAAAATGTAGTGCCCTGAGTGTTCCCACGACGTCAAACTTCCAGAGTTCATACCAGTGTAGTACTTTGTAGTCGTAGTATAGCGAGACTCTGTGGGAATGGCAAGACTCGAAGCAAATTCCGAGACAGCGATTAAGTAAATGGCGCTCAACATAGACATAGACAAGTAGGATAGCCAAAAGTAAACTTTCTTTCATTGTATTTTAATTTTTCTAATATTATAACCAAGCTACTTGTATTTGTGGTGGGAAAGCTAATGGTAGCGGCCCGGATCCTCGGGCAATTCGGTGAGGAATTACAAAACACCGAGTCGAAGAAGCCCAAAAGTGACATAATTAATAAAATTTCCATCAAAATTCAGAGACAGTTAAAAAATAATTTATAGCTAGAATGCAGGTCATAGTAATGTAGCAACAGTTTAAAAAATATCCTTGGGAAGTTCATTAATTACTGATATGTCTGCGTTATAAGGCTGAGGGAACTGGCATTCCTCCATACCGTCGAGCAAACCTTCTGTTACTAAAATGTTATACGCTGCTTCTTCTTCACGATGTAACATTTGTCTGACTACTTTGCGCTACCTGAGTACTCTTTCCAATAATATACAGTCTTCCTCCTGCTCCCTAGCTTCCAGACTGTCAAAATTAATAGTCTTTTAGATCGGTCACTGCTCTGCATATTTGGCCTTCGATGCCTCCGCTACTACTGTCGCTCCACACTTACCCTTGCCTAGCAAAATGTTCCTCACGTCGCGCCAATGAACCACACACCATATTGCTTCGTCTAAGAGAAACTGTAGCACACCCAGACTTGCAATAGACTGTAGAAATAAATTCAAATCTTTTCGAAACTTTTTCTCGCTTGCACCCCACACAAAAACACGTATAGCCAAAAGTTTGTCGCTTACTACATTTCTGATATTAGTTTGGTAAAAGTTCATCAGACGTGAGATTTTAATTTATTACTTCACTGTTACTAACTTAATTGGCCAGAAAGTTTGCAGAAGTTATCAACGTATACTGCTGGAAGGACCTATACAATTATGTTGTTGTACGACGCACGGTTCAGTAGATATGGCGTGGTTAATGTTGAGTAGCGCGAAAATCTGCATTTCTTAGAAGCTTAAATAATTCTCGATTTCAATAGCATTAAATTTTCATTGAATTAAAAAAAAGGGTGTTAGAAAGTAGTTCTCACATCACTCTGCCATGAATAGTTGTCAAATTATAAAAAATACCACTTTCATTTTTTACGTTTTGACGCGCACCGCCCAGTGCCTAGGGAAATGTTTTATGCTGCGTCCTGCGGCACGCATCGGAAAGGGAAGACACTAGCGTATTCCACAGCAAGTTGCGGAAAGTTTCCGCACATAAGAAAATGTAGCTTTACACACTGACGATTGGTATGAGCACGCCGTTGCCCTTGGCTAGTTGCCTCGATTCAGCCGCGTTTGACTATTTCACAACTGGCGTTCTAGCAACGTGGCTGCAGAGGGAGGGGTGGGGGTAAACTCGCCAGGCAGTACTGCGCTTATCGTTTGTTTGTGCTTTGTGATTGTTGAATCAAGTGCATTTTCTGTGTCGTGTTAAAGAATTTTGTGCTGTTTTCTGCGGCAAAAATGGTCTTTGACGTGGAAGTTTTTATTGTTGAAGTACAACATCGTCCTGTAATTTTGGATTCAGGGAATAAGGATTACAGCAACAAGCCGGACAAACGTAATGTTTGGAAGAAATGTTTAAAAAATTTGTTCCTGATATCGGAAATGAAACTGCATCGGTGAAAAATGAAACTGTATCGGTGAAAAATGAATGTGGTATGTAATATTTCCTATATTACTTATTAGAAACATTTTATGTCTTGTTCATTTGCCAAGTGCTAACAAAATAATCTGCAAATTTGTCTCGAACATTCGCGGCATAGCGGCTTCTGGACATGGTGCTCCGTACGTCTTCTAAAGGAATTATTTCTAAAGTTTCGTCTAACTTGAATCCATCTCTTTTGCGAACAAAGCTGTGCAGAACGCGACGTGCTATAATTATTACTGAACAGAAGTCCTCCGTCACATTTAAATGGCGACGAAATATTCGCCATTTGTTGGATAAGGTTCCAAAACTGCACTCTATGTAGACAGGACTGGATTGAGTTCGCGCCATTTTGAGTAGGCCCTACCTTTCTGTTAACTCTCCGGCTGTTAGCTCCAATCATTGTTGACTTTCAGTTACGAAAAATGGTTCAAATGGCTCTGAGCACTATGGGACTTGACTGCTGTGGTCACCAGTCCCCTAGAATTTAGAACTACTTAAACCTAACTAACCTAAGGACATCACACACATCCATGCCCGAGGCAGGATTCGAACCTGCGACGTAGCGGTCGTGCGGTTCCAGACTGTAGCGCCTAGAACCGCTTGGTCACTCCGGCCGGCTCAGTTACGAAAGATACATTGTTTATGAAACATTATTATAGTCTGGAGAACACATGTCATCCGCGCGAGCTCTGCTGCCACAATCTGAAACAAAGTAAGTCTGTATTACTTTATTGCTTTCCTAGATTCAATCGATCTTTCACGTGTAAATTTAGGCGTACTGGAACTGATTGCAGTTACCTTCCATGTTACCTAGTATTCTCTTTATTTTTAAACTGTGGAAGAAATGTCAAAGGCAGAAAACGTCGAACAGAGTTTAGTAGAGATCCTAATGTATGGCTGGAATGGTTCAATGAGCTGAGTGATGAAGATGCTCACAGTGTTATAGCGCTGACTCAGAGGCTGAGGATTCTGTTCATGAAAGCGATTATGATTCAGGAACAGAACAAGAAGTGCCAGAAAATGATGAATATGAATCACAGGAAGAAGTATCTCAAGAGGATGTATTTTTTTAGGGAAAGATGGAATAACTAAACGGAGGAAAAATAAATATCCTACCGGTCTTAGAAGCAGATCTTGTAGTTTTATTACGCATTTGCCTGGACCAAAAAATCAAACTCGTATAAAAAAGACAGAAATAGAAATTCTGAATTTGTTCTTGGATGAAAACATAATAAGCCTTATCGCAACATGCACTAATATATACATCAATTAAGTTCGTTGTAACGCCTCTAGGGAAAGGGACGCTAAGGAATCAGATGCGATAGAGATCAGAGCTTTCATTGGTTTGTTATATCTATGTGGATCTTTGAGATGTTCTAGGAAGAGTATATCGAAATTGTGGGATAACTCAAAGGGAAACGGACTTGAATCATGTTATTTATGCGTAAGTGAAAACCGATCAGGTTTCCGTTGAGATGTCTGAGGTTTGATAATATCCGTCATAGAGGTGTTCACAGAGTTTGACAAGTTGGCTGCTATCAGAGCTATAACAGAGGTACTTGAACTATTCATGAACAATTACCAAAAATATTTTTCACAAGGTGAATATCTTACTGTTGAAGAAGAGCATTTGGCATTTTGAGGATACTGCCCGTTCAGGCAGTCTATTCCTAGCAAACCAGCGAAGTATGGGATGAAAGTGTTTGCTTTGGTTGATGTAAAAACAGCTTACACTTTGAATTTAGAACAGTACTTCGGTAAGCAACAAGAGGGACCATGTAATTCCAGTAATTCAGCTGAAGATATTGTTCTTCGATGGTCAAATTGTTTCAGACGTTATACTGTGTACAAATATTAAATGTATTACATTTAGATTTAATAAAAAAAATCATAAAACCACTCATAAAGACCGTTCAAAGTATACAAATAGACTGCTTGCTTTGTGGATGACACCAGTCATCCGCGCGAGTGATTATGTCATGAATTTTCGCGCGAGTAACGGAGGGTAGCTCTTGCATGCTTTCTGTCAATCGCAGCAAGATAGTTCGGAAAATCAGCGTGCATTTCATACTTCTCTGCTGTATTAATCCAGCGTTCTTCCGATGCCATTGGCATGAATATGCTTTGTAGGTTACGCTACATTTCCTGAGAAGTTTACTTCACAATTTTGGATATAGTGGAAATACCACATTTGAAGGAATAATGCAGCTCTGTAAATGTACAGCCCGCAGCAAGGTACCGGAAATAAGATACTTTTGAGAATGAGATTTTCTCTCTGCAGCGGAGGTACTGGCAGAGCTGTTGGGAGGGGGCGTGAATCGTGCTTGGGTAGCTTAGCGTGTTCGGTCAGAGAGCTGGTTGGCCTCTGTAATAAAAAACTGAGTGGAAGGATTAACAAACGAACTTTAACGGAGGCCCAACGATTAACAACATAGCGTAGTCATCATAGTGTAGTGGTTATGATACTAGAGTGTTACATGGAGGGTCATGAGTTCAAAACTCACCTGAACTGAAAAATCCGCCAGCACGGTAGCTCAGCGTGTTCGGTTAGAGAGCTAGTTGGCCTCTGTAATAAAAAAACTGAGTGGAAGGATCAACAAACGAACTTGAACGGATGTCATGTGACGTCCGCAACGACCAAATATAATGATCAACAATGAACAAAATGAAAGAAAAGAAAAAGAGAAGATGGTAGAGCACTTGCCAGCGAAAGGCAAAGTTCCCGAGTTCGAGTCTCGGTCCGGCACATTCTTAATCTGCCACGAAGTTTCAAGATACTTTTGTTTTATTGCAGCCACACAGTTACAGAAGAAGTGGAAGAACATTCGTGACTGTTACGCAAGAGAACTCAATAGGAGAAAAGTCTCGAAAAGGGATTCTTCTGCAGAATCAAACAAAAAATATGTATCTTTTGATATGATAACGTTGTTATCACCTGCAATTGCCACTAAACCAGCAGAGCTGGAAGAAGCTGTTGCTCATACTGATGTAGGAAATGATTCTACTGTACAGGATGGAGTTGCCTCCAATTCTCTTAAGAGACAAAGGGCGACAGAAGAGGAGAAATCGCGACACCTACTTGTAGCAAATATCAAGGAAGAGAAGTACATCAAACGCTGAAGCAGACGACCCTGATAAGCATTTTCTACTCTCATTGTTAGATGATTCGAAATCTGTACCACTGCATCTGAAGATGGACGCTAAATTTGAAATAATGTCAGGTTTGAGGAAGTACGACAGGTCTTATAGTTCACTAGAAAACTGCAGTTTTCAAATCACTTCACGTTTATATCAGTACTTGTGTATTCAAATGTATCCATAAATGTTCTTGCATCCAATCCATGTCCAAGTACATCAAATCGCGATGCCACACATTCACCTACACCATCTGATCCACCAATATGAAAACGTCGGTTCATTGTATTTTAATATTACACATTGGAACAAATTACTAACAAACCTACATTAAAAATAAATGTATGTGTAATATAACCATTTTATTTACTGAAAAGTAATCATTAGCCTTTCCTCTGGTGATACACTATTCCTCATTTGCGTACCTTCCTTTGTTAGATTAGCTCACAGCACAGCACTTAATTCATCAAAAGACGTCACAGACATTGTGAAGTAGTTAAGGAATTTTGCAGAGTTTTCTCTCAATTCTGTATAAATTGCAAACAAATTTCCGTGTTTCTCTCGAGTAGTTAACGTTGGATGACTCCAGTACTTCCGTTGATGTCGGTGGCGTCTGTATTTTCTTTTCAATCACAAAACAAAAGCAACACTTGCTAGCCAGAATCGACTTCATAACTGGCTCGCAGAAACCACAGAGCTTCTGCTGCTCGGTTCAGTCGCTTGTCTGGCGGTACAACAGCGCGACTGAACAACGTGCGATGATAGGGCATTGCAGCTATTGAACCGCGCGGCTGAATCGCTGTAAAGAAGTTGGCCAACGGCGCGTGGCAACTCAGAGCCAACGGAACTGTTGGCCTTGGTTGCTGATCGAACTGCCGGCGGTAACATCAAAGCGTTGGCGGTGGGCTAGTGTGGACGCCGAATCGAATGTCGTTGCAACTGGCGTGTATTTATTCTGTTTCAAAATAGTGGCGTGTGGAATGGAATACGGAGACAGCATTTTATCGTGAATGGGAATGCTTATGGGATCCTACGAACTGCGATTATAAACACAAATTGAAAAGCAGCATGAAAATGCTACCAGACGAAGTGGCCATTTGTATGCATTTTAATCACTTTCAGATGTCTTGACCAGACATTTTATAATTTCCAAAATCGCCGTGCGCAATTCGATATTCCGTCATTTTCAAAGGTTATAAAATACGACCCAAAACTGGTATCAAAAGGTGTGGAAATATGTTACATTTCAGCACTGATTAGAGACATAGTATGATGAGCAGAATATGGCTTTCTAGCTTGCTAGTATTATGTCAATCATATAAAATTGTTCGATAGATACATTGTATCTCATCAACATTCCCAAGCACGAGACAAGTGCAAACTGCTACCAAGGTAAAACTGGAATCCAAGTGAACTAAACGGATAGGCGGCGCTGGATAGGTGGTATACGCTGCATTTGTTTGTTTACAACTAAATTTTCATCGCTACAACGTATACAACAGTTTCATCGGTAAGGAATTCATAGAAATCACTTTACGGTGTTTTCCAAAGAGATATTACTTTACAAAATAATGCATAACAGATCTTTTGAAAGGTCGAAAATGACACATTGAAAGAGGATGCAGAGAGGCGATAGGGTACATGAGGCTAACTTACTGTCTGTTAACACACACAGGTCTGCAAAAACATATTTTTTGAAAGTTGTTTGAAATTTGTTAACTGACTTTTTTGTACTTTTCAGCGCTGATTTCAAAAATGCAATCCATTTTTTTCTATCATGTCAGGTTTTCTCACAAAAAGGGAGTATTTTTGGGCATAATAACAAAATTTAAGCAATTTATCACATTTTTCCAACGTTATAAAATTTTATTTTATTTGTAAATCATGTTCTAAACTATAATTCCAATACATTTCCATTTCTCTTTAAGCTCATAAGTCCTTATAATAACGCTTTCACTCTCTGTCGAAGCTTCTTTTATTGCTTTGCTAGATGTGGACTCGTTGAGGATCATCTCTTTTTGTCATCCAGCAGTAGTCCGCTATCATGTGGACGTTCCATCTTGCTTGATATCTTCTTTCCATTTCTTTGATGTCTTAGTGGAATCTGTCGCCCTGCTCTTCACTTATATCAACAAGATTTGCAGGGAAGAAGTCAAGATGCGAGTGGAGAAAATGAACTTTAATGCTCATGTTACAGCCCAGCTTCTTAAAGTTGTCGAGCATGTTTGCGACGATTGTCTTGTAGTTTGGATCTCTTTTGATTCGTAGCAAACCGGTAACAACTAATTTAAAAGATGTCCATGCTGCCATTTCTTTTGTTTCCATTTTGTCCACAAAGTTGGGATATGTCATTAGTTTTCTAATGTCTGGTCTGACAAAGATTCCTTCCTTTAGCGTTGCCCCGGATAAACCAGGAAAATATCCACAAAGATATCTGAAACACTCCCCTTCTTTTGGCAATGCCTTAACAAATTGTTTCCTCAGCCCCAACTTAAATGTGAAGTGGTGGAACTAACACATTTTTGGGATCCACAAGACTTTTCCTCTCAACATTTTTAACCCCAACCTGTACTGTTTTTCTCAAGGGTCAAGCTTTTTTAATGTGGTGTTGCTTTCTGTCTCTACTGTCCCATTCACAGAGAAAGCACAGGGATTTTGTATAGCCACTTAGTTGACCAATCAGCATTGAAATCACTTTTAAATCACCACACAGTGTCCATTTGTGGTCTGAATAGCAGAGTTTGCTTAAAACCAGTTCAAGGTTTTCGTAACAATCTTTTAAGTGAACCGAGTGTCCAACTGCTATAGAAGCATACTTATTGCCATTGTGTAGAAATGCTGCTTTAAGGCTTCTTTTTGAAGAATCAATAAAAAGTATCGACTCATCAGGAGCATATTCTATTTTGAAAAGTCCAGGAACATCACTGCAAAACACCATGTCACCTACTTGAGAGAAGAAAGATACAAACTCCTTTTCCCTCGATCGATACCAAGAAAAGAATGTACCCGGAGCCAACATATGTTTATCTTTCAATCTAGATCGTAAAACCTCTGCCGATTATTTAGAAAGGCCTAGGTCTCTAATTAAATCGTTCAGTTCAGATTGTAAGAATGGAATGGGATCGGTTGTGTCAGGATCGTAGCAATCTCTGTCTTCTTCACTATCACCGTGCTGAGCCAATGAATCTGGAGGAGAATCATTGGTACTTCAGGTCCATGAGGAACAGGGCGAATGGTTGATTGAATCTTAGGCTAAGAAATATTCTTTTTGGTATTCAAACTGAAACCTCGCACATTGCAAGAACAAAAACAGCAGTCATCACTATGATTTTTGGGCTCCCTCCAACCCATTGGCATTCCAAAACGTAAGGACTGCTTTTTTCGTTCAAACCATTGCCTCAGTTCTTCAACACACACTGAACAAACTTTGTGTGGGGCCCAAGGCTTATCTCGATCACCTAACGTTATACCAAAATAGGCGAAATATACTTTTTCAACAAAATTGGAAATGTCTCCTTTGTTGTTTTTTGGCGGTATAGTTACCACAAATGTAGCAGAAGCAATCTGGCGAGTTTATACATCCTCTGGTAGCCATTGTCCACTGTCCATAAAACAACTTCATAACACAAGAAAACTGTCACTACTTTAAAGCACTAGTAACAACAACACGTGATTAGCACAGAGTGAAGAGGTACTGTGAACTGAAGGACACTAGCAGAAGCTCACTGCTTGGTGATGGCGGGGGAAGGGGCAGCGCGACAGACAGGCACTGACATGAAAATAGGGCTGGTTTCTCCTAATTACTCTTTATTTTACGTATATCTAGTATAAAAACGGATAAATAACGGTTTATGGAAATCCTAAAAACCAAAATTCAAACTCACTAGAGTGCTGAAATATCGAAAAAAGCTAAAACTAAACAAGCAGTTTATGAAATAAATGTACGTGATGGAATTATTTCACTATTTTTCCCGAAATCAGCGTTGAAAACACTATACAAATCACTTAATAAATTTGAAACAATTTTTATGTCGCAGACCTGTGCAATTTTTGACAAGTTACTGTGCATAAATTACTAGCATCGGTAAAAGTTCATAAATACCATTTTATAAGAGCCGGCCGCGGTGGTCTAGCGGTTCTAGGCGCTCAGTCCGGAACCGCGCGACTGCTACGGTCGCAGGTTCGAATCCAGCCTCGGGCATGAATGTGTGTGATGTCCTTAGGTTAGTTAGGTTTAAGTAGTTCTAAGTTCTGTTAAGTCCCATAGTGCTCAGAGCCATTTGAACCACTTTTTTATAAGAATTTACAAAGCATAGAAATACAACTTGAGGCATGTAGCACTGGCATATGAAGAATGGTCGCGCCCATGCATTGCCTTCTACGCCAATGGGAGCAAATGCATAAGCGCCATAGAGCAAAATTCAAACAATGTGAGAAGGGACAAATTTGGAACGCCATACGTCAGTTCCATCAACAGTATATCGCAGCCATCCCAGACTGCATATCTAATTTCTAATTAAAGGTCCTTAACCCACAAACATCAGCTCAACTAAGCTACATCCAAAATAAAACCATGTCAAAGTCAGTGAAATATTACTGCTAATGGTACATTGGCAATTCTGCTACCTTGCATAACTTGTTCCCTTTCATTTAAGTTACACGTCATAATTTGTTTCTAGGAATCAAAGATAATTCTTACAGAAAGAGGTACAACTATATAACAAACTATAAGCTGTAATTGTACGTATGACAACTGGTGAAACATTAATAAAAATTAAAAATTGTGAAGACTAGTAGAAGTGGGAAGGGAACAGGTTTAGGACTGGCACACTTAAAATAAAGTATACAAGGTCTTCTGTGGTTCTGTGGCCACAAAATTGTTTTCTGTAATCAACAAGCATTGTAAAACGCCATGAAGCAATTAAAAAGGGGGTTGGGTGGGTGGGGGGGGGAGGAGGATGAAGGGGCAAACAAGATTAATCTCTTCCAGTGTATTATTTTCGATCATCAAAAGAGCTGTTACGCATTGTTTTGTAAAGTAATACCTTGTTGTAAAAGATTTTAAAGTGATTTCCATGAATTGTGTACTGATGAAATTGTTTTATACGATGTAACGATGAAAAAGAAGTTGTAAAGAATCAAATGCAGCGTGTACCGCATATCCAGGGCGACCTTGCGGTTTCGTCCGTTTGTTCCTTGGTAGCAGTCTGAACTTGTCTCGTGATTGACAATGTTGACGAGGTGCAATGTATCTATCGAACAATTTTGTATTCTTCACAAGACTGATAAGCTAGAGAGCCATATCTGCTCCCATTATACTATGACTCTAATCAGTGATGAATTGTAACATGTTTTCATATCTTTTGATACCAGTTTTGTGCTGCATTTTATAGTCTCTGAAAACGACGGAATATGGAAAGACGTAAGTCGATTTCGGAAATAATAGAAAGCGTAGTCAGGACATCAGAAAATTATTAAAAGTACAAATTGAAAAGATTAGACGCTTGAACGGACTGGAAGGAAGAAAGTGAGCTGTCAGAAAGTAATGTGCACGACGTGAGGAAGAAAATGAATCCTTTAACGGCATCTTTTCGCCTTGAACGATAAAGAATAACAAAGAAAGCATGGATTGGTTCTGATGAAGTCTACAAACGACATGTTTTGCTCCTTAAAATCGTCTTTGGAAATTTTCATGCCTACACAATTCAGTAACAATTCGAAATCCATAGCTTTTATTCTGAATTAAAAAAAAAACATATTTAAATTCTGCTTTATAGTCAGACTAATTTTGTCACACACTGCTCCCTACCTCTAAAAAAAAAGAAGTCGTGCACCAGCGACCTTTTGTCATATTTTTCAAATGATCAGCCTCCTGAGTAAAATAAACGCTGCACATGCGACGCGACGATTTCTAAATTCTTCCCTCACAATATCGGTCGGTGAAATTGTAATTAAAGCCCAAGGTTATAACAATAACAAAATGGGTGAAACCTCGACAAGTTATCGGAGCGAGCTCCGATTTCACATGGCCGAATCCCTTGGCCTCTACCCCTTGGTTTGGTAAGAATAAAAAGCCGAACGCCAGTGCGTTAGCGACCAGCGTTCGGCGTAATTCACTGGCTGTCGTACGTTGGGCTTCGTTGGCCTACTGGCTAGTTCGGAGCATGCGCAGTAAACCCGTTTCTTTCGCGTGACAGACTGGGTTTCTGCAGGGTTGGATTTTTAAAAGCATGAGTTTGATTTGTTTCTACTTGTCGCCAGCAGGTGGATACATGCCTAAGTGGAACGAAAAGTCATTCAGCAATTCCCTAACAGATAGCACTACCTCGCATCGTCTAGCCGCTAGCTGCGCAGTATGAGAAACAATTAACTCTTAATTTAAGTGTTTATTTCGTGCACAAAGAACAGGAAGACGTTCATAATTCATAGGAAATAAACGTAAATGCATTATTGGATGTTGTTGCAAGATGATAGAAAATAGCCTATGCATTTTAATTGTTCCTCAAATTAAAATTTAGTAGCCTTAATTGTTTCAAATGTTTGTAGTTCCGTAGCATGTCGGTAGTGTTCATATCGACAGTACCACAAGTGATTATGGTGGAGCATGGAACGTGAATGTTGTAGCTAGAATGTAGTGGATAGTGGTAGTGCTTAACTGATTATTGAAGTGTATTGCGGTGTGACCTGTCACGTATAAGGTGTTGTCGAAAGGAAAACTGTAAGCAACCTCATATTTAAATCATTATCTTGTAACGAATGGCAATTCTGACTACTTCCAACCGCCATGGATGCGTTTAATTCATCATAAGATCCACTGAATTTTTTAATTGAAAAACTCTGCATTCTTCTCTCGTCTTGCTTTGGAAAATGAACTCCTGGTGAAAGAACGAAAGTCGACGCAAAGTCCGTCCTTTAAAAAATCTTATGGAAAATTTGTAGGACGTTTCCAAGCACAATGCTTACAATTCTAAACCGAGGTTAAGTGACACCGTTGTAAGGAACAAATATATTTGTTTTTAGTGTGTACTGTTTTGAATGGATAATGATGGTTTTGAAAGGCGCAAGTCGATGGGGTAGGCGAAGAGAATCTTGAAAATTCGCTTTCGAAAGCTAGAACGCATGTATGTTCAATTTCTCACATCACAGCAACTGTTAAATAAAATCACCCAGGTACAGTAAAAATTGACCATGCTCTTTCAGACGCAACGCGCCTGGCAGCTGTGAAACGTAAGGAAAAGATTGATCGAAACAGTAGTATAATGAAGAGGCTTATTTCTTCTATTTTTTTTTTTTTTTTTTTTTTTTTTAGCACGGCAAGAGGCCACGACTAATTCTTTAGAACTTTTGGATTTCTTGACAGAAGAAGAACCTACATGAAATATCATTTAGTATCAGGTGCAGTATTTTAGGCACTTCGTCTGACACAGAATGAATAATTGATAGTTTGTATTACGGATGTTGTTAAATAACAAATTTCAATTGAAATTGAAAATAATACTCCTATATCAATACAAGACGATGAAAGAACGGATGTCTCAACAAGAAGTCAAATGAGTGTAATTTTTCGTAATACAAGTAACGAATCCGGAGAAATACAAGAGAGATTAGTTGGATAAGACTGGACGGCACAAGGCATAGCCACTGTATTGTTGTACACGCTAAGCAGTGGAACATTCGTAAAACCAAATTAGTACTGCAGACATCGATGGCTGCAGTGCAATGGCAGGCAATACACTCTGGTGTCCGTTCTGTTGTGAAAGAAGCATATCGTCATGCTCTCTTTACCCACTGCTACGCACACAGTTAGCTTTAGTCCTCCTCTATGTTTGCAAAAAAATTACTCAAATGAAGATTTTTGTGTGCGAATCTATTACGATTTCATGCATTTTTAGCCGTTCCAGTAAAAAAAGTGAACTTCTGAGATAAAGGGAGTTTAAAATGGGTGTTTAAACTACCAAGTTCTTGTGATACAAGGTGTAATTTCCATTCACGCGCTGTACAAATCATTTTTCTTCACTGTTTAGGCCTGAAAGCAGCATTTAATGATGTGATAAACAATGATGCGTGGGATGTTAATTCCTTACACCAACCAATTGGCCTAAATAATATACTGGATAATCAAAATTTTCTTTGTCTACTGCAGTTGTTAAATTCGGTTTTCCACCATAAAAGTATCTTGTTTGACATCTTGCAAAGTAAAATATGAATATAAGATGTTGTAAGCTAGAAACTGAAAACTGCATTAAGTCTGTTGAAAGACTGAGATGTGAGGAAATGATTCTGAGATGCATAGTGGAAATTAAGAGTCTTGTATAAATTCAACAGGAGTATCTCAAATTAATTTTAATAGAACAGAAACAAATATTCAGAAATTAAGAAGGCTAGCATTCGAAATTATTGACACAGTAATAGTAAACATGGAAACTAGATCGAGGACTTAAAAAAAAAAAAAACGTTTTGCAGACCCTGAAAATGGGAAACAGTTTTCATGTTATAGTAGGTCAAACAATTTCCCGACATGAGATGTTGGAAATATGCTTAAAATGTTTCCATAATCTGACAGAGAAGAACTGAAAGGAGAACTTAAGTTTATTTACAGCAGTGAGGATAAACATCTACAGCCTTGGTATCTCCTTAAATCCATCATAAACAATGGATTATAAAGTGGGCTCTCTGAATGTGTGAAATTACTGTCGTTAGTTCTTGCAAATCCAGAGATCACCGCTTGTTGCAAGCACATTAAAAAGTGTTAAAATTTACCTCAGCAAGACAATGGCAAATGACATACTATCAAACTTGGCGATTTTGGCTGTAGAGAAGGGAATTGTAGAATCTTCAGCCAAGCAGCATGAGTTCATATCTCGTGTTCTCGATGTCTGCGCCCGGAAAAAAGGACAGAAGGACAGGACTAATTTACCACAAGATGTAACGGTGAGTTACTATACGTCATATTTTTATTAATGTGTAGTTGTTTAATATTTTATTTGTTTATTTGTAGGGTGATTTCATTTTAAATCACAAAGTGCATGTCAGTTCATCAGCATGAATTTCTTGAGAAAAAATGTGTTAGACTTCCATATCATTTGTGTTAGGAAATAAAATATTTTAATTTTCTCTTGTCTTTTTAAAAATGGTACAGGCTTGTGAAAAATTTATATTTTGTAAATAACTCTTAATGCAGTAGTAACTAAAAGAAGCTAAAAACAAGTGGTACTGAGGCCTGACAGATTTTTTGCAGTAAGTCTCTCTTAGTATGCTGAAACTTAGTTGAAACACACACACACACACACACACACACACACACACACACTAATAGGCATTCATTTGTCTTACAAATATAAGAAGAAAAAACGTAAATTAAAAATTTTCCTAATCTTAAAATTTTTTTTTTATTTGGAAAATTGCAGAGAGCTAAATTTCAAGTTATATTAGCTCAAACAACTGGTCAAACTATTACCAATGTCTTCTCTGCTCCAACTATCTGTACTTCGAAAATATTTATTAATACAAATTTTTTTAAAAAACCTATTTTTAAGAGTTTTTACAAATTATTTATTCGGAAAAAAACATCAAAAATTTATGAGAATTGCACAGAATATTTTGTTTGGTTATTATTTTAGTAGTTTGTGCAGTCAAAGAGGGCAATTTCTTGTGTGTACAGTATTAGAAATTTTGCAACGTTCTCCGTATTTAGCATTCAATGTCTAGTGTAACTTAGCATGTTGGGAATACTATTTTCAGCTCTCTTCTGTTTGTTATAAACATGACTGAACTTACACATGAATCATACTGCTTAGAGTTTAGAACATATACAATGTAATTGAGGGAATACAATAGTTAAAGAGTGAGATGTATGGATTATCAAAACAGACATGAAGATTTTTCTTAAAAAAATTGAAAAACACTTCATCATTGTTGGAAATATGGCTGATCTACTGCAAAAATTCTTGGTCTCCAAGTAAATGTAACTGTATCATTGCATTCATTGTGTAGGAATTGCTATACTTTTATGTGTACGTCAATCATTGATGAATGGGACAAATAATTAGAGACTGTCATGAACTGAAAGATGTAAGAGTTCCTTTGGCACCTCATGGTCAGACATACGCTTGCAAATTGCCATCATTAGCTGACCAGTGTGCAGTTCCTATTTCCCAAGCACCACTCTTCGTATACCATTCTTGTCCACATGCAAATACGGCCTGGCTACACAAATTCAGTGACGAGCAGGTGAAACAGCAACTGAACTCTTTTCAGCAGTGTGGTCATGACTATTACAGTGTGAGTCTCTTTCAGCAAACTTACCATAGAGTTGCTGAAATACACCCACAGGATAAAAAGCAAACCGTGGCCAATTAATTGATTGTCTAGTAAAGTATGAAGACTCTTCGATTTACATTTCAAACGCTGTACCAGTGTAGGCAAGTTCAATAGACGGAATGTTGTAAAGAAGTAAAATCAAGAATGAAGAAACTAAAAAGTGCGAAAAATGATAAACAGAAAAAATACATAAAACTAACATGTAATTTCTATATTTCTTTTCGTTATAAAATGATTGAAAAAATCAAAAATTGCTTTCCCACTCGCTTATACCACTGTAAAACATAATTATTTTGTTTTGTAAATACCAATTTTGCATTACTTTTCCGCAATGCCAGCAAATATTTGAAATACTCACGTGTCAGATTTTTTTCACCCTGTGAATAAACAGGCGTAATTTAAAAATTTCTCACATTTTGGAAAGAAAAATATTGCCCATTCTGCTTGTAGCTTCCATAAGTACAGTGACGAAATAATATCCCATGCAATTTTTAGAATATTCAGGATGGGGGCTTTAGAGAAAATGCTTTACAAAGAATAAAAAAAATTCAGGTTCTTTGTGAAGAAATATTTGGATAGTTTAAGAAGTTAACGCATTAATGTCACTACTGATAGTTGGTCAGTTTCCACGTTATCATTTGTCAAGGCGGTTAACATTGTGTGACTATTCATATTTTCAACACACAATTTTGAAGATTACAAAAAGTTACCAACTTTCTTATTTCATTTTTCCAAATTAAAGATGAAAAGATAGTTCAGTAGTGCGTATGTGTTAATCATGGCTGATAGTATTGTGAACGAAGTTTTAACCAAAAAAATAATTTCGGATCTGTATCACTTTTACACCGAAGAGCCAAAGAAACTGCCTGCTATCGTGCACGCAGAAGTACCGCAACACGACGTGGCATGGACAAGATTCATGTCTGAAGTAGTGCTGGAGGGAATTTAAACCATGAAACCTGCAGGGCTGTCCATAAATCCGTAAGAGTACGAGGGGGTGGAGAGCTCTTATGTGCAGCACATTGCAAGGCATCCCAGATATTCTCAATAATGTTCATGTCTGGGGAGTTTGGTGGCCAGCGGAAGTGTTTAAACTCAGAAGAGTGTTCCTGGAGCCACTCTGTGGCAATTCTGCACGTGTGGGGTGTTGCATTGTCCTTGCTGAAATTGCCAACGTCTGTCGGAATGCACAATGGACGTGAATGGATGCAGGTGATCAGACAAGAAGCTTACATATGTGGCACCTGTCAAGAGTTGTATCTAGATGTCAGGGGTCCCATATCACTCCAACTGCACACGCCCCACACCATTACAGTGCCTCCACCTGCTTGAACAGTCCCTGCTGACATGCAGGATCCACGGATTCATGAGTTTGTCTCCATACCAGTACACGACCAGCCACTCGATACAATTTGAAAAGAGACTTGTCCATCCAGGCAACATATTTCCAGTCATCAAGAGTCCAATGTCGGCATTGACAGTCACAGGTGAGGCATAAAGCTTTGTGTCATGCAGTCATCAGTGGGCCATCAGCTCTGAAAGCTCATATTGATGATGTTTCGTTGAATGGTTCACACACTGATACTTGTTGATGGCCCAGCATTGAAATCTGCAGCAATTTGCGGCAGGGTTGCACTTCTGTCACACTGAATGATTCTCTTCAATTGTCGTTAGTCCTGTTCTTGCAGGTTTGTTTTCCAGCAGTGATGTTGGAGATTTGATGTTTTATTGGATTCTTAATACTCACAGTACACTCCTGAAACAGTTGTATGGGAAAGTTCTTCATCGCTACCTCGGAGATGTTGTCTCCCATCGCTTGTGTGTCGACTATAACACCATGTTCAAACTCACCTAAATCTTGATAACGTGCCATTGTAGCAGCAGTAACCGATCTAACAACTACGCCAGACTATTGTCTTATATAGGCGCTGCCGACCGCAGCGCCGTATTCTGGCTGTGTACATATATCTGTATTTGAATACGCATGCCTATACCAGTTTCTTTGGCACTCCAGTGTAGTTTACTAATTACATTTTTTAGTTTCGTTTCATTAAGGCAATATCACAAATGCCATAATTTAGATAAGTCAATAACATTTTAATTAATCAATACAAAATGAAAATATTTTATTTTTTAATAGGTGTCATGAGAAGCTTCAACATTTATTTTTTTTCGGTATATTGATATTACACATTCGCTCTTGGCCTGTATAATTTGAGACAAAATCGGCCTATAAAAATTTCTGTAATAGTTTCATGCACTCTTAGTGGAAACATGTTACTAAGTTACTTTGGCATTCGTTCTGTTTCACAAGTTTTTCTTTTGAGATTTCTTTTCTTTTTTCGAAAGGCATGATTCTCTGCGTACCATACAAAATACGTCACCATCCGTCCCTGGTGCCAACATTGAAGTATGGAGGAGGTGGTGTTACGGTATGGGGATGTTTTTCGTGGTTATGTTGTGGTCCCTTACTGCGCTTAGTCCGGTATTACACTATCAAATTTCTTTGTCAAGGATTTGATCAAAGATGTGATCCAATATTCCGTCCAATATATTTGACAAAGATCTTTGACGTAGCGCTACAAGGGGTATTACACTGTCATCAAATTTTTCGTCAAAGTTCAAGATGGCTGACAACAACTTGTTATTAACCGCAGCAGTTCTACGTACTCCAATTGCATTGTGCGCTCATGCGGAAAAGAAGTGGGGGGAAAAAATGGAACCATACATACGAGGTTGACAGTCTTAAAAGTCCTGGGATTACAACTTGATAATAAATTCAGTTGGGAGGAGCACACCACAGAACTGCAGAAAGGCCTTAACAAATCTGTATTTGCAATTCGGGTGTTAGCAGACATAGGCAACATAAAAATGAAAAAGCTTGCATACTTTCATTCCATAATGTCATTGGGATAATATTTTGGGGTAAATCTTGAAGTCAAACAAAAGTTTTCAAGGTCCAAAAGCGTGTAATACGTATTATTTGTGGAGTAAATTCACGGACCTCCTGCAGAAACCTCTTCAAAGAACTGGGTATACTAACTACTGCCTCTCAGTATATTTACTTCTTAATGAAATTTGTCGTAAATAATATATCTCTTTTTCCAACAAACAACTCAGTTCATACATACAATACCAGGAACAAAAATGATCTGCACAAGGACTTAAAAGCACTTACTTTATTTCAAAAAGGGGTCCACTACGCAGGAACACTCATCTTCAATAATTTACCAGGAAACATAAAAAATTTAGTTAGAAATAAAGATAAGTTTAAAAGGAGCCTGAAAGACTTACTACTGGCCAACTCCTTCTACTCCATTGGCGAAAATTTTAATAGAAACAAATGATGTATTTATTCATACTATCAGTATTGTTATTTCAGCTTAAAAAAATCGACATGTTCCACATCCACGAGGATCTCCTCAGCACGGATCTATGGAACGAAAAACTAATCTAATCTGGGTGAAGCCGTGGGTTTTACGACGACACGATAAAAGCATTCAACAAAACTTGTTACGTGGGCTTACAGTAGTAGACGTCAAGTCGTACATCAATTACTTAAAAATGGATGAGCATACATTTCTGTATGTGCTCAATGAAGTGTATCCTCAGCTCACAAAGCACAATATTCACTTAAGAACTGCTACATCTTCAGAAGACAGGCTCACTACAACACTCCGATTCCTTGCTACAGGAGAGGGTTATGTTAGGTTAGGTTAGGTCAGGTCAGGTTAGGTCTCCAATCTTCTTAATCTGTATTTGTATTCAGGGTGCCTCACGTTGTAAAGCGCCTCATCAGCTTCAGACATCTCTATTAATTTTGTAGTTGTCGGCACACACCAATTGTATTTACCGGCAATGGTTATAAAAACACTACAGACGACAGAACGCTGCAGCGATGCTAGCGCTCCATGTGGTAACATGTCACATTGCAGTGAACAGAAGACAATCGGTTTCTTTGATCAAATATACAGCGAGGCCCTAGATTTGATCAAATATTGGACGACATTTGACAAAGTCCCTATTACACTATCAAATATCTTTGACAAAGATATTGGACAAAGAAATTTGATAGTGTAATACCGGCCTTAAGAAAACGCTAAACGCGTGGGATTAGCCGAGCGGTGTAAGGCGCTGCAGTCATGGACTGTGCGGCTGGTTCCGGCGGAGGTTCGAGTCCTCCCTCGGGCACGGATGTGGGTGTTTGTCCTTAGGATAATTTAGGTTAAGTAGTGTGTAAGCTTAGGGACTGATGATCTTAGCAGTTAAGTCCCATAAGATTTCACACACAAGCCAAGCCAAAACGCTAAATGCGGAAGGATATGAACACGTTTTACAGCATTTTATTCTGCGTACAGTAGAGGAACAGTTCGGAGACGATAACTGTTTTCATTGGCATGACAGTGATCCTGGTGATAAGCAGCATCTTTGAGGCAATTGCTTGGTGGCCAATAACATTCCAGTAATGGACTGGCCTTCCCAGAGGCACGACCTGTACCCAGTGGAACAGCTTTGGGATGAGTTAGAACTCCAGACCCGAGCGTCGAGTACCACAGCGTTCTCTGGTTTCGCGTATTGAGAAAGAATGGGCTGGCATCCTTCCACAGACATTCAGACAAATGGCTCAAATGGCTCTGAGCACTATGGGACTTAACATCTGAGGTCATCAGTCCCCTAGACTTAAAACTACTTAAACCTAACTAACCTAAGAACATCACACACATCCATTCCCGAGGCAGGATTCGAACCTGCGCCCGTAGCGGTCGCGCGGTTCAAGACTGAAGCGCCTAGAACCGCTCGGCCACACCGGCCGGCGACATTCAGACGTATCGTTGAAAGTGTCCCCAGCAGAGTTCAAGGTGTCATAAAGGCGGAAAGATGGACACACTCAACATTCGTGTCCACTAATAAGTGTCCACATACTTTTGGTCAGATAGTGTAGATAAAATACACAGAAATACCATAATTGTGATCACAGTCTTCACTAATGTCCCTGTTAACTTCACGAATGGTGTTTGTTTCATAACTCTCAGTATTAACATCGCTCTCCTTCCTAAGTACGTTATCCTCGTTACAATTCAGCACTTCTTGAAACCTTTGATGAGAGAATCCGGTTATGTAGTGCGCCATGAAGAGAGAATCCAGCTACTGATAAGGCTGACTGGTGGGTTTTTAATTTTGCAAGATGGAGTCAGTGCACGATCCCCATCTCAACGCCAATCGGAACACTTTACGACACTATGTATCTGGAGTTTTGAAGTCATACTTCCTGTTAGGGACTGATGACCATAGATGTTAAGTCCCATAGTGCTCAGAGCCACTTCCTGTTAGAACGATATGAAACAACTTTCTTCTTTACTTTCCATAGCTCTTTTATTGACAAGGGGGGGGGGGGGGGATGAGCTCAGACACGGCCAACCGATTCGGCTGACATTTGGCAAGTCACTTGTGTACAGCCTAAAGTGAAATACTCATAATAATTTTGGCTCAACAATCCCCGTTTTTGAGGAACCAACCGCCAGATTTCATGACCCGCAGTCGACTCAGAATTCACGGGTTCGACAGATAATCGAAATTTAACAATTTTTCATGAATACAAACGTGGTCCGCAAACGCATATTTTCCTAGAAATCGAGGAAACTTTTCCCACTTCCGCGTATGTGCCCATAAGATATGCGATGTTAATCGAAAGCGTTGCTGCCGGAGCGACCGTGGAATCTGGCTCTGAAGCAGAGGAATTGTGTTCGATTTCAGTTGCATTCTGCAGTTTGTTTTTCATTTTTTATTTTGTTTTATCGTATCGAAACTGGTAGGTATAGGAGGGGTGATAAAGTAAATAAATTTATAAGAAATAATAACAAAGTAGGCAAGCAAATTTCTCAAAGGACTTGGATTAACAAAGAATTGAAAATTTTAACCCTCGTGGTCTAAAACAATTCCGAGTAAGGTGATGATGATGATGTTTGGTTTGTGGGGCGCTCAACTGCGTGGTTATCAGCGCCCGTACAATTATCCAATCTTTGCTCAGTCCAATTTCGCCACTTTCCTGGATGATGATGAAATGATGAGGACAACACAAACACCCAGTCATCTCGAGGCAGGTGAAAATCCCTGACCCCGCCGGGAATCGAACCCGGGACCCCGTGCTCGGGAAGCGAGAACGCTACCGCGAGACCACGAGCGGCGGACCCGAGTAAGGTTGCTGCAAAGATTAGGATTCGGGGCACGTTATCGCATAAAGGTGAGAAACTAACCTTTGTCACACTTGGTAGTGCACATAAAATGACGCGTTCGTACATTGCGCAATATTCCATCACAGCTCTGGAAAATTGTTGCTTAAAACTTTACCATGTTTATCAGAAAATAACAATTAATTTAAACATTTTTAGAAGATGACTGCCTACAATCGTTAATTAATGTATAAAATGCATATTTCAACCATCAGTTGTTTTTATTTTCAACCCAAATTCTACCGGTTTCGGTCATGGAACATCTTCACGGATGAAAGTTAAAATGGTTTAAGCCGCCATATTGCATTTGTCATTACTTAAAACATGTAGTGCATGCCATGAATGTAAATATATAACTCAGAGCTTTAAAAGCGAACATCCGAATACTAAATGTATACAGAGCAATTACTCTGCATATATTTAGTATGCCATACACTATTTGATCAAAACTATCCGGGCACCTGGCTGAAAACGACTTACAACTTCGTGGTGCCCTCCATCGGTAATGCTGGAATTCAATATGGTGTTGGCCCACCCTTAGCCTTCATGACAGCTTCCACTCTCGCAGGCATAAGTTCAGTCAGGTGCTGGAAGGTTTGTTGGGGAATGGCAGCCCAATCTTCACGGAGTGCTGCACTGAGGAGAGGTATCGATGTCGGTCAGTGAGGCCTGGCACGAAGTCGGCTTTCGAGAAGATCTGAAAGATGTTCTATAGGATTCAGATCAGGACTGTGTGCAGGCCAGTCCATTGCAGGGATATTATTGTCGTGTAACTAGACAGGCCGTGCATTATGAATAGATGCTCGATCGTGTTGAAATATGCAATCACCATCCCATCTTCAACAGTGGGAAGCAAGAAGGTGCTTAAAACATCAATGTAGGCTTATGCTGTTATAGTGCCACGCAAAACAACAACGGGTGCAAGCCCCCTCCATGAAAAACACCATTACACCACCGATTCCGAATTTTACTGTTGGCACTACGCTCGACAGCAGATGACGTTCACCGGGCTTTCGCCATACCCACACCCTCCCATCGGATAGCCACATTGTGTAGCGTGATTCATCACTCCACACATCGTTTTTCCACTATTCAATCGTCCAATGTTTACGCTCCTTGGCCGGCCTGGGTGGCCGAGCGGTTCTAGGAGCTACAGTCTGGAACCGCGCGACCGCTACAGTCGCAGGTTCGAATCCTGCCTCGTGCATCGGTGTGTGTGATGTCCTTAGGTTAGTTAGGTTTAAGTAGTTCTAAGTCCTAGGGGACTGATGACCTCAGATGTAAATTCCCATAGTGCTCAGAGCCATTTGAATTATTATTATTATTTTTTTTTTATACGCTCCTTGCAGCAAGTGAGGCGTCGTTTGGTATTTACCGGCGTGATGTGTGGGTTATAAGTAGCCGCTCGACCATGAAATCCTAGTTTTCTCACCTCCCGCCTAACTGTCATAGTACTTGCAGGGGATGCTGATGCAGTTTGGAATTCCTGTGTGGTGGTATGGATAGATGTCTGCCTATTACACATTACGACCCTCTTCAACTGTCGGCGGCCTCTGTCAGTCAACAGACGAAGTCGGCGTGTACGCTTTTGTGCTATACGTGTCTCTTCACGTTTCCACTTCACTATCACATTGGAATCAGTGGACCTAGGGATGTTTAGGAGTGTGGAAATCTCGCTTACAGACGCGTGACATAGGTACATCCCATCACCTGACCACGTTCGAAGCCCGTGAGTTCCGCGGAGCGCCTCATTCTGCTCCCTCACGATTTTTTAATGACTACTGAGGTCGCTGATATGGAGTACCTGGCAGCAGGGGGCAGCACTATACACCTAACATGAAAAACCTATGTTTTAGGTGGTGTCCGGATACTTTTGATATCATGGTGTATATTTACGTTCATGGCATGCACTACACATTTTAACTAATGACTAATCAATATGGCGACTTATACAATTTATTAACCCTTCATCTGTGAAGATGTTCCATGACGGAAACCGGTAGCAATTTAGTTTAAAATAAAAACAGGTGATGGTTCAAATATGTATTTTATACATTATGATTAATTTGATAATCTGGGATAGAAGAGATCAGTCGTTTAACCGATTCGTAAACAAATCTTTACTTCACATGCTCCAAATCTGGGAACTAGAAGAATTCAGTTTACAAAAGATGTATTGAGAACATTTTATAAGTAACACATTGCTGATAAAAAGTTTTGTCTGATATTGGGTTCTTGGAGTAGACAAACTAACAGCGCCATGTATGATAGTATGTTTACATAAGGGGCTATCAAAAAGATTCCATTTGAGGGTGTTGCTGCAGCGTATATGCAACGTCTACATCTACAAGGTTCAAAAGCATGTACGATGGAGAGGAGTGGCTAGACATAATGCTTAGCTGCGAGCCAGAGCCAGAGACTGCATCTCAACATGGCCGCATACTCTGGCCATGCCTTACCACCAATACATGATTCCTCTCCCAAGCTCCTATTTGCTGTTCTGATAACTTATGGAGACTTGTCAGTCAGCATATTTTATGAGAGAAAATATCCTCTGCAGAGGTGACAATTCAATCTAGCATGCAGCCTGCAAATAATGTATGTGTGAGTACTGAAGGTGAAATTGTAAATAGTAAAGTTTTATATTGATAATGAAAATTCCCTATAATCCAAATACTGGCGAGTGGTCACCTGCAGACTACATATGTTTTGGATGATAATCATATAATTTCATGTGCAGTCTGTGGTTGGCCAGACTTGAGCTGTAGCCATGATATTTGGTCAATACAAACAGTAGCACACATCCAAGTCATTTACTAGTGTGAAGGAGCACTCAGATTTTGCTCCCTCATGATAGCAGATGACTTGGCTGTGTGCTCCTCTTCATCTACATCTACATCTACATGACTACTCTGCAATTCACATTTAAGTGCTTGGCAGAGGGTTCATCGAACCACAATCATACTATCTCTCTACCATTCCACTCCCGAACAGCGCGCGGGAAAAACGAACACCTAAACCTTTCTGTTCGAGCTCTGATTTCTCTTATTTTATTTTGATGATCATTCCTACCTATGTAGGCTGGGGTCAACAAAATATTTTCGCATTCGGAAGAGAAAGTTGGTGACTGAAATTTCGTAAATAGATCTCGCCGCGACGAAAAACGTCTTTGCTTTAATGACCTCCATCTCAACTCGCATATCATATCTGCCACACTCTCTCCCCTATTACGTGATTATACAAAACGAGCTGCCCTTTTTTGCACCCTTTCGATGTAGTGCGACTCCGATGCGGATATATAAGCACCGACATGTAGACAGAGGATTAGTGTGGCATTCGTGTCTTTACAACATGCGTGAGGTAAATACGGAAATTTGAACCATGGCAACGTTATTACCAAAAGCACAATAGCCACTGTAAGGTGATTGGCCCTTCTGGCTCGTGCACTCCCATTAGAAGGCCGTCAGGCTCTCCCCCTTTCATTGTTTTCCAGGTATATCATGCAAATTTTATCCAGGTCATCGTGTTAATTTTTTTTCCTTTATTGATATTTAATGCCTAGGACGCTTAGTGGTAGGAGTATTCTGTGACTGGCTGCGCTGTACCTGCTTGAGTCCATTGGAATCAAACTCTTTTCTCCATACTATTTTTGCCGGACGCGACTGCTGCATTTAAGCTGAGACAGGACAGGCGAAGAGCGCGCGTGTGTATCAGAGATAGGCGGCCGTGCTTCCTGGAAGGATCGCCCGCTGAGGACGGTACGGGAAACTGGGAAAGCATGCCTGCGCTCGGCTGCAGGGGGCCGCACCGCTGCCTTTGAGTTGCTGCCGGCAAGCGCCAAGTCGGCGCCTAGCAAATCGTTTTACGGCAGCCCCTGTCTGTGGTGTTAGAAAGCTATCTCTTGTTGTGCGGAATGCTGGAGTCCTGACGATTCGTCGGGCTTTGCACAGAAATGTGGGTCCTGCACAGCGGGCCTCGGTAGTGGGAGAGCTGCCCTCTCGGTCCGTGTTTATGACTGGCGCATCGACAGATACGTTCTTCGGAGTTTTTGCTGGAGAGCCGAGGCTTAGCACTCGCTGCTTGACCGTCGCGGAGCATAGTCGTTTTATCTGTTCTGTACCTACGGAGAGATCTTACAGGAGTTCTCTCGTACGGTCATCCTGCTGAAACTTAACTTTTCTCGCGGCCGCGGATCAAACCATCTACTGCTGGGAAGTCATCTGCCGGTGGAAAATGCAGCTGCCCACTTCGCAGCTTTGGCATCGTCCTCAAGCAGCCGACGGCTTCACATCGTACGTGTGCTGTACTGGTAAAGTTTCGTTGCTTCGGCAGGTAGGGAAATTACGGGTCGTTAACCCGCCCTGTCGTTGCAGTCTAGTTTATGCACTGGCCGCATTCAGATTCTTTATCGCGTGCTCACTTAAACTTGCACGCGTGTGATCAATCACTCGCACCTGACGGGCAAATCTGTATGTTACTGTCAGCAGCCCTCCACTCACAGTAGGATGGACCACAAAATCTCATTTTCAATAGTAGAACCAGCCCTGTGTAAAATTCTATTTACTGCAGCGTTCTTAACAAAGTGAACCAACCTTGCAAATTTTGGGACAACTCCATGGTCCCGGCACATCAGTAAGAAACTTAAGGAGCTCAATAGTCTTGCTCTCTGGTGTCGTAATTCGTCCAAACTATGGACCCATGAAACCATCTCCTTCCCGATGAGGTACTTGATGTATTCTGTAAAACGCACACTCATTTTCAAGTTCGGAGTCTTATGATTATTCCCAGGCATCCAGTAGCATGTCTCTGTGAAATTTTACACGCTATTAGCGACTGTCATTCGATATGGATTACATTTTCCTAATTCGTGACCTTGATTTTATTCAATGAATTTAGTTGTGAGACTGTACCACCTTGTTATTCCTGTAAAGCAGTGTTTCACAACGTGTGGGTCGCGACCCCCGGGGATGGTGTCGGAAGGGGGGGGGGGGGGGCGGTCGCAAACTCTTGCTCGGGACGTCTCGCGGTCTTAAGAGTGACTTCAGTTGGTGCATCCACAATTTGCAGCATGACAGACAACATTCGTGAAAGGACTTTGTAAAGTCGCTCACAATCAGATGGGGTACATATTTGTAGTAATGAATCTGAATTTAATTTGGACGTGTTGAACACTTCAAAATCACAAAGACTTGCAGCAGTGAGATGTGACACGGTGTCTGTCGAACTCTTCCGACATTTGCGGAACGGAACAAGGGCGGCGAGCGTCAGTAAATCCTGTAGACTGTATTCACGAGCTCACCGCAGGAGCCCGAATTGGTCTACAGGGCGAGGGTGAAGGACCACATCAACTTCTGTGTGGGGACGGCGGTGTGGGGCAGTGTCTCGTACAATACTGACAGCTTAGTTTTCGTGCCGATGATCTATTGTGGTAAGAATACCACACGGAAGTAGAACAATTCGTGAAAGCGCATGTAGAAATGTGAAACAGAATCGCTGCAATAAAACACACACGCACACTTAAAACTCACGTGCAAGACAACGTACAACGGATACTAGAATGCATTTCAGTAACGGTGCTTCGAACCCAACAACAGATCGCTAAGATTGGCAGCAACGAGAGAAGGCATGAAGAACAGCAGTTTCTACCAAGTGGATCTACGACGCTTGAGCTCACCTCAGATAGTAATTGACACACTGTGCGTTCTATTTTCGTAGCTCTGTAGCTTGATAGAGATTCCCACAAAATCGTCGTTGCTTGTCACCTGGTTCCTGGTTCATTTCTTTCTTGTTGATAATTGTAATTGCCGTAAAGTGAACCATTATGATTTGGATAGAGCTTCATAAAAGAATTGAAAAAATATTCTAAAAAACTAATACAATAATTTGTAATGAAAGATACCAAGTATTCTCGCAGTTAATTAAAAAGAGATGTTCTCTTCTTTTGAAACTGGGTAAAAGTAAATGAAACAACCAGGCCAGTGCATTTGTGAATACCCAGGGGTTCCGTAATACAAAAAACTTAGGCCTAAATATTTTAGGGAACCTGATAAACCGTTGGATTTCTTCAAAGGAAACTGAAAACCCGCTCTGCGGGCAGTGCGCTGCAAGTACTTTGCACAGCCCGTTTGATTTCTCGAGCAGTATAGTGTCAATAGAAAGAAAATTAAATGCGCAGTTTTTGATGTTGCTGAGCAAGTCATACAATAATTTTTAAATGAACTCATCTCCATTTGACTTTATTGCTGTATATTTAATTACGACGCAGGTTTCGGCCTTCATGCCATTTTCAAGTGATTTAGTTTATGTCATTAACATATATCGCAGGACATCTGTAATGGATATGTTAATGGCGTAAATTCAATCACTTGAAAATGGCATAAAAGGCCGAAACCTGGGTCGTAATTAAATAAACAACAATACAGTCAAATGGCGGTGTGTTCATTAAAAAAAATTAAACATTGCGTATGAAATCACTGACATAATTTTATTACGGTTCTGGGGGGTTTGCCAGAAGGTTTTTTACTTCGAAAGGGCTCGTATATGCAAAAAAATTGAAAAACAATGCTTCAAGGCACAGGTAGCCTATCTTTTCGGCAAGCATGCCAAATTTTTGAGATGGTATTTTCCCACAGGCTGCTAAACCAATTTCGGTTTTTGAACTAAAACAAGCGAGAAATATTAATTTATTTTTTAAAAGTAAATAAAACGAATCCGAGGAAACAATATTTATTATACGATTTAATGAAATACAATGTTAGTTGGACGTCTGGCTTCGTTTGACTGAACTAAGTGAGTCAATGTTGATGTCAGCTTACGAAGAGTTTTTCCAGATGAACGTCAGTATTTCGTCTTCTCATTTGCGATTTGACGTAATTCATCCGACTAAAAACTGTCCACACTCGCGTTTTCGAATAATGAAATAATTTTTAAAACACGTTTGTAAAACGCTGGATATTTCTTCTTGTTCAAATATGTTTCATAGGACTTTTCCAAACCAACCTGATTACATTTCTCTTTTAACTGCGCATCACTTTGCATTTCGCAGCATTCAAATAGTTCAAATGGCTCTGAGCGCTATGGGACTTAACATCTGTGGTCATCAGTCCCCTAGAACTGAGAACTACTTAAACCTAACTAACCTAAGGACATCACACTCATCCATGCCCGAGGCAGGAGTCGAACCTGCGACCGTAGCAGCCGCGCGGTTCCGGACTGAGCGCCTAGAACCGCTAGACCACCGCGGCCGGCATTTCGCAGCATTACATTTGTAAATGTCCCGCTAGTATACTCATGTCTACGGAGAATGGCGTAGCAAATACAGAAAAAAGCAGACGATGTTCCTTAAAATCTTAAAATCGGTATTCGAATTCGTATTGCAAGTCAGATATCAAAGAATCGTATTTAATCGCTGACTCCTGTATGACGTCCAATTGCTTTGACAGCGTAGAAAAATGTGTGAATTTTTTGTTCAGAATCGTTGTTCCCAAAGCCCAAGTTTCATTTGGAATGAGGAAATAAGATCATGCATGACATTAATCAGCTCATCTTTTCCCTGGAGTCGAGTATTAACATCATTTAGGTGGCTATTTATATCGACCAAGAAAGAAAAGTCGGAAAGCCATTCTTTGTCTTCGAAATCCGGAAGTGTGTTCGACTTGCTTTCAAAGAATGACAGTATTTCTTGCTTCAAATCAAACACGTATTTTCAACATTTTCGCACGGGTAGGCCATCTTACTTCTGTATAACACGAAATGTTACCATGCTCTGAATTCAAAGACCTCAGAAATTCTTGGTACTGATAGTGATTCAATACTTTTGACTTAATAAAGTTCACTGTTTTGACAGCTACCTTCATGACTCGCCCCATTTTGAGGAACTTGGCATATAAATTCTCATGATGGATAATGCAATGAAATTTTAGCATCCACGTATTGCCAACTTTGCGAACATCGTTTTCAATAAACTAAACTAAATCTTCGCGTTTCCCAGCCATTGCTAGAGCACCATCCGTTGATAGCTACAGACGTTAAAGTAACCTCTGGCGTGCCACAGGGGAATGTTATGGGACCATTGCTTTTCACAATATATATATAAATGACCTAGTAGATAGTGTCGGAAGTTCCATGCGGCTTTTCGCGGATGATGCTGTAGTATACAGAGAAGTTGCAGCATAAGAAAATTGCAGCGAAATGCAGGATGATCTGCAGCGGATAGGCACTTGGTGCAGGGAGTGGCAACTGACCCTTAACATAGACAAATGTAGTGTACTGCGAATACATAGAAAGAAGGATCCTTTATTGTATGATTATATGATAGCGGAACAAACACTGGTAGCAGTTACTTCTGTAAAATATCTGGGAGTATGCGTACGGAAGGATTTGAAGTGGAATGATCATTTAAAATTAATTGTTGTAAGGCGGGTGCCAGGTTGAGATTCATTGGGAGATTCAAATGGTTCAAATGGCTCTGAGCACTATGGGACTTAATTGCTGTGGTCATCAGTCCCCTAGAACTTAGAGCTACTTAAACCTAACTAACCTAAGGACATCACACACATCCATGCCCGAGGCAGGATTCGAACCCGCGACCATAGCAGTGTTATACACGCTTGGGAAACTTCATAGACTGTTCTTTCGAGAATTTCTGAGAGTAGTATTCAACTGCTTTAGGAAATCGATATTTTGTTCTGATAGCCATGTATCATAAATATAAAAAATTACGTATGCTTCACTTAACCCAGCATCCTTCAAAAATTTCGACCCCAGTTAGACTTCTTTTGTTATGGTTGTTTCTTAAAACTATTCTTCATTATTTTCAAGTGGATAACATTATTAGTTGCTGTAAGAAAGAGAGGTGGATGAACTTGCACTAGAAGGGTCCCTTTTCTACCTTTGTAATGCGGGATCCTTAAACATCATCAGTAAAAACACATTGTTACAATTAAGTACTTATTTATTTTGCACTACTACAATTAAAAGAAGATACTGAGGCAGAAACCATTACTATTGTCGACTGATGTACCTACTCACCATAATTGAATACATAAAACAAATGCAAGTATACTAAAATTAAAGACAAGCATCACAGATTAATTATAAAAAGATAAATGCTGGCTGTACTTACGTGAAGTGTTGATAGGTCTATCGCGATCGAATGTACATCACGTATACATGTGAAGGGCCGTAACTTTACGCCCGATAGTTTTGTGAGATTGTAGTAAAATTAAATTGGAATGTATTGGCTTTTATCTGGCATTCGTCTCACTCGCGCAGTGCAACAAACGTATAAGGTTGCACAATCCATACTGCTGCTGATTGTTCGTAGCATATTGCCAAGGCGAACTGTATTTTCTTCAAAATGGGGCGCTCGGGCTTTTCAAAAGAAATCCAATATAGTGATTTTTTTTAAGAGGAATATAGACGAAAATCTAATGATAATTGAATCAATGAACTGAGATATTCGTATTGTAATTGTATATAATACGAAAGGCGCATGATGAAATGCTCTTTCGGCGGCTTTACGTGAAATAAAAGTTAAATTTTACTGTCATACGAAACAGCTCACGGGCCAAAAATTAGCGCCAAGCGGGCTGCACAGGGCTCGCAGGCCGCCGGTGCGCCACCCCTGCTTTAAAGCATCAAAGACTCACTTACCTTATCGCATAACTTATTTTGGTGGATTATCAGGTGATTCAAATATTTTACATTGTCTGTGTCAAGCTGGTCAGCTCATTAGGTGTCGCACAGTGGCCGACGATTCAACTAAGCGTTTACATTCCATGTGCAACACTATTAATGTGGAACGTCTTGAGTGTGGTCTGTATCAAGGACTTCATCTTTGATATTGATCTTATGTAAATCGGGCAGCCTCAAACTGACCACACCACAGACTAACTTACACCATACCCAACGATTTCTTCATCGGGCGTCCATTAAACCCTCCAATCGTTAGAGATTGTTGCATAGTGTGTTTGTAGAAGTCGTTTACATCAAAGTATAGGACATAACTCAAATTGTCGGATGCGTTGAACTTCTCACACATTCGCAGCTTATTTGTCTCCTCTGTAATGGTTGGGGCAGTCATTACAAGTAATTTTATAAACGACAGAGTTTGTGAAAAGATCTTCTTGTGTTCTCGTAGAATGGGTTAGTTTTTGTTCAAAAAATGGCTCTGAGAGCTATGGGACTTTACTTCTGAAATCATCAGTCCCCTAGAACTTAGAATTACTTAAACCTAACTAACCTAAGGACATCACACACATCCACGCCCGAGGCAGGATTCGAACATGCGACCGCAGCGGTCGCGCGGATCCAGACTGAAGCGCCTAGAACCTCTGGGCCACACCGGCCGGCGGTTAGTTTTTGTGTTAGGCTATAGTTTACAGAGAAATCAACTTTACAGTCATGTTATTTATTAAACAGTCTGCTTATCCTGTTTGATACATTTCCTAGAAAAGGTGTAGAAACAAACTTATTACTCTCACTTTCTATCTTCAAGGTGCTGTTGCCCAAATCTGAACAATCAATAGCTGTTTTCTTTTCTTCACGATATGACCAACAACATAAGATCATATTCGTCGTTTATTGCAGTGGATTTAATTACGGACATTTCTTTCGAAAACAGTGTGGTTCTAATGAATTAAGCACTGCACGATGTGTTGCAGAGTGGAAAATAGCGTTTTTATGGGTTTGTGGGCGACGTGAGTCATCTGGAATGACATTACCTGCAAAAGTAGGTTCACGGAAAATGTCAAAGTTTATTTTGTTGTTCAGTAACCTTATTTTCAAATCCAAAAAATTAAGTTCTCTGTTATCGTTTTGTATTTCTTTAGTGCAACTGAGTTTCTTATGATAGTTGTTAAAAACATGGAACAATGGTTGTAGATCTTGGTCATTGTTATTAAACACTATGGGTATGTAGTCTACGTAACGTGCGTAGAAAGCAGTCATACTCTTCAAAACTAGATTACTCTTGAAAATTTTTCTTTCTAAAGCATTTACAAAAATGTCTACTAAAATTCTAGCTGACGGACATCCCAAAGCTAAACTGAAGGGATGCTCATATAGTTTCCTATTGAACTGCAAATAACTGTAAGTCAGTGCTCTCTGTAATAAAGTCAGTAGTTCAGATACTTGAAACTCTGTGAGTTTTTTACCTTGTTGGATATTATTTTCAATAATTTTGAGAGTGTAATGTACCGCAACATTAGTATACAAATTTATGTCAAAGGAAATCAACCGAGAGGAAGGGGCGCCCTCTAAAATGTTTAACTTGTTTATTAAATCAATACTGTTTTAATGGAAAAATTGTTTTCAACCTTCTTTGATTTTAGTGTGCAAAAATTTCGCTAATTCGTTATGTGGACTCTTTAGTCCGTTAACAATCGGGCGAATCTGTTGGTTTTCTTTATGTACAAAATTTTAAAATTTTTACCTGCCCCAGTCTCAAAGGCTGCTTCTACATTTATGGATATTTCGTTGAAAATACTCAAAACAGGTATGGCCATCTATTTTACTAAACAGTGTGGTAGGCTCCATATAACCCCTGATTACGTAAATACTAACTTGTTAAGCAGTGCAATAAAGTACCGATATAGAGCGCACAGTCAAGAGTAGAAGGACTGAGGCCGATCATCTCGTCCACGCCCGTTTGCACATCATCATTCAAATCCCCTACATGAAAGAAAAACAACATAATATCAGATAACCATTGTAAGAATAAAAGTGTTTACACACACAGATATATATATATATATATATATATATATATATATATATATATATATGAAGATGTCTACTTAGGCTCGCAATCTTGGAGTATTTGCAAACCGGCCGTTTCCATCCTGAGCGTTAGGTACTGTAACGTCCCAACATCGAACAGCTGTGACGGTATAGTGGCATTGCCTCCAACATTAAAGTAAATCATGAGTTTACTGCTATACAGTGAACAAGTACATACCTACATAGAATTCGGTACGTACCTGCAGACTCGCCATCATCAAAACGGCGGGAGCGTTACCATTTCTGCTTGATTACGCTGCCTCTACAAGACTGAGGTGAACTGAGATCCAGCAGTGTGTCTCAATAATACACAGCTAGTGGAGAGGGAAATTGGATACATCTAGATTGTGTGTGTGTTGGCGGGATCAAATCGAAACAACACGTTCACTTCCCGTCGTTTTATAAACCAACAAGGAGATGTTATTCCGTCCATTGCGTCTGGTGGTAATTTTACGTAGGCAAGACGCTAACAGCCAACCTGCTTAAAAAAAAAACTGCAGTATCGGCAGTACGACATCGATCCTTCTGTTGCGCGTGGGTGACCCCGGTCGGCTGCACCCACGCGCGACCGGCAAGCCAGGCCAGGCTGGGCCGACCAAATTCATGAAGCGTCGCGTCTGTATCTCTCATATCTCCGTGCAGAGTTACATTCGTGTATAAAAGGCTGAGATTAATACGTCAGGAGGCTTTTGTCGAACATGAGTGCAGTGATGGACAAGAAACAGAACTTCCCAAATGCGACGTGTGCCTCAGTTTGCACAATAACTGCTTGAGAGTTCGCGTACAGAGCGGTATGGATAGGCAAGAGGCAGTAAGAAATCGCCCACGATAACAAAGACGTCTAGAAACCATGCCTAAACTTACGTCTCACATATTAGACGAGCAACATAGACAGTGTGTGTGAACGGAAATAAATGCATACCGTACTGTGAAGAATTCCTTACCTGTGCACACGATGAAACCTATTCTACAACTACTACCACATACACACCCCGCAAGCCACCGTGTGGTGCGTGTCGGAGGGTACCGTGTCCCACTATTTAGTTGTTTCCCTCCCTGTTCTATTCGAAGATAGAGCGAGGGCAAAACGACTGCCTATATGCCTCCGTATGAACCCTAATTTCTCTTATCTTTGTGGTCCTTACGCGAAATATATGTTGGCGGCAGTAGGATGTATCCGCAGTCAGCATCAAATGCTCTAAATATTCTCAATAGTGTTCCGAAAACAACGTGACCTTCCCTCCAGGGTTTCCCATTTGAGCTGCCGAAGTATTTCCCTAACAGTTGCGTGTTGTTCGAACCTACAGGTAACAAGTACCTCTAGCAGCGTGCCTCTGAATTGGTTCTGTGCCTTCCTTTAATCTGACCTGGTGCGGATCCCAAACACTCGAGCAGTACTCAATTATAGGTCGCACTAGCGTCCTGTATGCGGTCTCCTTTACAGACGAACTACAATTTTCCTAAAATTTTCAAAATAATCCGAAGCTGATCATTCACGTTCCCTATCACAAACCTCACATGCTTGTTCCATTTCATATCAATTTGCAACGCTCCGTCCAAATACCTAAACGACGTGACTGTATAAAGCAATACACCTCTAATACTTTATGCGAACATTACGGGTTTGTTTTCCTTACTCATCCACGCTACCCTACATTTTCTGCATTTAGAGCTAGCTGCCACGAACTAGAAATTTTGTCTAAGTCGTCTTGTATCAACCCGCAGTCACTCATCTTCGACACCTCCCCTTACACTACAGCATCATCAGCAAACAACTACAGGTTGCTGCCCACCCTGTCCGCCATATCATTTATGGTTCTCGTTGACAGTCTGCAGAAGGGTACCGTGTAAAATGCTTTTCGGAAATCTACAAATATGCAACCTGCCTGTTGCCTTCATCCATAGTTCGCAGTATATCGTGTGAGAAAAGGGGAAGCTGAGTTTCACACAAGTGACGCTTTCTAAAAACCATACTGATTCGTCTCTAGGAAATTTTCATGTACCCAGTCTGCGGCCCGTACGTGAGTTTAACATCTTGGACATAGGCACGCTGTCTAGTCAACTAGCAGCGCATCATGGTGAGCGGTAATACGATTCGTCTATGTGTGTGTGTATGTGTTGACGCTGAATACTTATATTGTTCAGCAAGGCGAATTGGCAGTGCGGCAATAGCAGGAACTAACCTGGTCACCTGCCTAGGCGCCGGCCTGTGTGGCGGAGCGGTTCTAGGCGCTTCAGTCTGGAACCGCGCGACCGCTACGGTCGCAGGTTCGAATCCTGCCTCGGGCATGGATGTGTGTGATGTCCTTAGGTTAGTTAGGCTTAAGTAGTTCTAAGTCTAGGGGACTGATGACCTCAGAAGTTAAGTCGCATAGTGCTCAGAGCCATTTGATTTGTTTCACAGGGCAGGTCCACACATGAAACATGGATTCACTCGCGTTACAACGTAAATCAATGTTGACAAAGTGACAGTGTGCGAGGAGTATTGTCGTATGAAAGTGTCGGTCACGTTTAATTGTGTACATGCAGGCAGCGACATGGGTTGACTATTCAGTTATTACTTCTTTTATAGGACTCCACAACCAAAACGTCGGACAACCACTCAGAAATGGATCATGAAGTCTTTTCTTTATTTATTTCAGGAGCATCACATTTTACCACGACGAAACAAGATATCAAAATGCTGAAATATTTTCTAAATTAACAAAACAAAACTAATTGGTAATAACAGTATTATCCTTCGTAGCAGACTAATTTGGAAATTATTATACCCACTTTCTCTTACTGGCGAACGCTCTCGACCACAATCGTTTGCTGGTGACAAATCATTTGGTAATTCAAAGGAGGAGGGATGGGCTCGACTTTTTGAATAAGGTGATGGGTAAATAAAAGAGTTAATACGATGATTAAAATACTGCATCGAAGGATTAGAAATAAAATAAATACAAGTAATTGTTATGACTTACGCTGTTGTGACAGCGATTTAAAAATAAAAATGCCCAAGCAGCAGATGGGTTTTGAACTCACAACGTCTGGCTTAACAAGTGTATGTTTTATACCTTTATACTACGCGACTACTGATAACGACACGCTAGGTATAATGCTCTAGCGCCTAGAGAATGACGCAAAATATGTTGATTATTCGCAATGCCTTTACCCATTCGGTACATTTCTAAGCATTGCAAGTGTCCAAAATGTTTGATTACAATAATGGCCAACCAGTTATCACTTCGCAATTATTTTTCGTAGTGCGTATTTTCTAGCGGTAGTAATAAAACAGTGTCGTAGGGATAAGATTTTCAAACAACCTCCCATTTCCATTAAATATAAAAACTACGAAGGCGCTGTTAATCTCACTGCACAGAGTTGACTAAATCGGAACAGCACATTTACATAATCCACTCGTGTTAGACAGGTTAGACAGGTATTTGATTGGGTTAACAAAATATATATAGGTTCTCTACCAGATCTCTTGGTAAGGTTAAGAGAGTGCAGGGCTCTCTCACTTCTGATACATAGTTGTGCTTCTTAATGTTCTTAGGGAAGACGATCTTTATTACTTGGTTGTTATACTGTATATGATCTGACTTCATTCACATGCTGAAATGGTTGGCAGTAGTTAAATGATTGAAATGGCTCTGAGCACTATGGGACTTAACATCTGAGGTCATCAGTCCCCTAGAACTTAGAACTACTTAAACCTAACCAACCTAAGGACATCACACATATCCATGCCCGAGGCAGGATTCGAACCTGCGACCGTAGCAGTCACGCGGTTCCGGACTGAAGCGCCTAGATCCGCTCTGCCAACGCGGTCGACAGGCAGTAGTTAAAACTCTTGCTTGAAGGAATAGCGGTAAGCTTTACCTGCATTCAAAGGAAGAGGGCGTCGATTTAAATGACTGTAGTAAAAGCATACGTCGGCTGACGGCCGAGGGGAGCGTTTTTTCTGCAGAACCTGGGTGAAAATGTTGCGGACTGCCCAGTTTCTCGGTCTCATTGTGCAGACACGTTGAATGGCACCGGTCGGTCGGCGGCCACGTCCAGGTAGGCTGATTAGCGCCGAGGAGTCGCTGCTGCTATGGGCAGAGCATTCGTGACTGGCAATAAAACAGAGGATGGGCCCTTGTTAGGCAGGAAACCGGTGAGACGACTGTGAATTTCTGTGGAACAGGTCAGTGGCGCCTAGACGTTCAGACTTTAATACAAAGCACATTTGTAAAGGCACAAAGCTTTTAGCGAGTTTATGGCCGTTCTTTGGAAAGTTCGAAATGGACACAACAGGGGAGATAATGATCTTTTTGTGGAGGGCTGTAGTTCCATCCAGGTCATGCCTTTAGCAAAGACACGGCGTAAACGTGTGGGAAGGAGGCCGTGAAGCTGAATTATTTTCCTTTTCTCCAAATTAATTTTTAAAGTCGCTGGTTGTTCAAATCTGTGTATGTAGAGCAAGGGGCGGTCTCCCAGCTTCGAATGTGGCGCTCCAGCTCGTGATTGGCTTGTGCTAAAGTGGGAGTAGTCTAAGGCCGTGTCCTACGTGAGCGACAGAAGCGTGCGACAGCGAGCGACTTCTGGATACACGACACTCCAGCGACAAGTAGAAACATCGGGCGAAAACCTTGGGTGTCCTGCATGCGAGCCAACCAGCTGTTTCTAGAAAACGACGTCCTTATCCTGTAGAACACTGTAGCTGGAGAGTAAGGCTACAGAATTAGTTGTAATAAGTAAATAAAGGAATGCTGTATATGATCTGACTTCATTCACATGCTGAAATGGTTGGCAGTAGTTCAATGGTTGAAATGGCTCTGAGCACTATGGGACTTAAATCTGAGGTCATCAGTCCCCTAGAACTTAGAACTACTTAAACCTAACCAACCTAAGGACATCACACATATCCATGCCCGAGGCAGGATTCGAACCTGCGACCGTAGCAGTCACGCATGAAATTTACAAAGGGAGGAATCTCCATGGAGAATTTCATAAGTATCGTCAACTACAAAGATCACCAGACAAATTCTTCGAATACACGTGGATGAGCAGAGGAGCATTCGGCTATCTCATCAATAAATTAAATACGAATGTTTTTTTACGTCATCAAGAACTTTTAACAGCCAATAAATGCGGAGGAATGAATATTACATGCCTAACTACGCTAAATACAGATATAAGCACACAAATTGATATTGCTGAACAACAGCTAGCTGTGGTGTATGGGTAATGTATATAGTTCATGATTTACGTGTGAGGGAAAGGTCCTGTGGCCGGCCGCGGTGGTCTAGCGGTTCTAGGCGCTCAGTCCGGAACCGCGCGGCTGCTACGGCCGCAGGTTCGAATCCTGCCTCGGGCATGGATGTGTGTGATGTCCTTAGGTTAGTTAGGTTTAAGTAGTTCTAAGTTCAAGGGGACTGATGACCACAGATGTTAAGTCCCATAGTGCTCAGAGCCATTTGAACCAAAGGTCCTGTGTTCGAATGCCAGCCGGTCTTATATTTTGATTGACCCTGTTACGGTTCTGTATACTAAGTTTTATGTATACTGTTTACACTGCATCGCTAAGTATATTTTTAAGGTCTTGCCAAAGAACTTGATCTTCACACCTATCCCAGTATATCGCACACATGCTTCTCAGCACCCTGTTCTTTTTCTTTATGGAATAGTAAGTTATAGCTGTTTGATTGTAGCGTAGTTTTTGGGCCATATCACGGATTCACGTGTATGAAGTCAGCTAAAGCGATTAGTTCTAGTTAGTGTCGTGTATTGATCCCCAACTGATCACTTTGTTCACCATAGACCGCACATATCATTGAAAGCATTTGTCCAATAAAAAAATATTTGTGTGTTGTTTCTTTAGCCATTTTTCGTTGTTTTTGTCTTCTGATGTTAAGAATGAATAAATCTGTTGTTATTTACACAACTCCTCCCAGTGATCTGCGAGAGTGGGCGTTTCAGCATTGTTACTTCTAAAACCAGTTAACACGAAGATTCTTCTTCTTCCCGAATCTTTCAATGATATTGCCATACCATGTGGCTCGGCTTTGAAGTATTTGCAGCACTGGTTTTTCGCCTCAGACAAAAGCAAGGGCTGATTAGCGATCCTATGACACACTGTTCTTCAAATACGTTTTTAAGCGTTTTAGACAATAGAAACTGCTTTCAGTTGAATCACTTGTTGCAGGAATGGTAGCAGTTAGACAAAATAGTTTGAAAGCTTCAGGAAGAATTTTGTCCATTTCATTGTCAATCATTCTTTTGATAACATCTTCCGAGCTGATGGAGCGAGTTGTTGCTTTATGCTGGAAAGAAAATACAGTCTCCAGTTATACCCGCGACTGCGAGTGACGGAAGAGCGCACCATACGTTTGTAATAAAGTATCCACACCACCTACAGCGAAATGATGACCTGGCGAACTGAGTACTACCGGATAACCTAAGAAAGAGCAGTTTATCACAATGTGAAAATCTTGTTTCCAGTTGTGCAGTTGTGTTACAATATTACCAAGTACCCCAAAGTGGATCTGTATTTTGACGTCGACTTATTGCCATTGTACACTCCTGGAAATTGAAATAAGAACACCGTGAATTCATTGTCCCAGGAAGGGGAAACTTTATTGACACATTCCTGGGGTCAGATACATCACATGATCACACTGACAGAACCACAGGCACACAGACACAGGCAACAGAGCATGCACAATGTCGGCACTAGTACAGTGTATATCCACCTTTCGCAGCAATGCAGGCTGCTATTCTCCCATGGAGACGATCGTAGAGATGCTGGATGTAGTCCTGTGGAACGGCTTGCCATGCCATTTCCACCTGGCGCCTCAGTTGGACCAGCGTTCGTGCTGGACGTGCAGACCGCGTGAGACGACGCTTCATCCAGTCCCAAACATGCTCAATGGGGGACAGATCCGGAGATCTTGCTGGCCAGGGTAGTTGACTTACACCTTCTAGAGCACGTTGGGTGGCACGGGATACATGCGGACGTGCATTGTCCTGTTGGAACAGCAAGTTCCCTTGCCGGTCTAGGAATGGTAGAACGATGGGTTCGATGACGGTTTGGATGTACCGTGCACTATTCAGTGTCCCCTCGATGATCACCAGTGGTGTACGGCCAGTGTAGGACATCGCTCCCCACACCATGATGCCGGGTGTTGGCCCTGTGTGCCTCGGTCGTATGCAGTCCTGATTGTGGCGCTCACCTGCACGGCGCCAAACACGCATACGACCATCATTGGCACCAAGGCAGAAGCGACTCTCATCGCTGAAGACGACACGTCTCCATTCGTCCCTCCATTCACGCCTGTCGCGACACCACTGGAGGCGGGCTGCACGATGTTGGGGCGTGAGCGGAAGACGGCCTAACGGTGTGCGGGACCGTAGCCCAGCTTCATGGAGACGGTTGCGAATGGTCCTCGCCGATACCCCAGGAGCAACGGTGTCCCTAATTTGCTGGGAAGTGGCGGTGCGGTCCCCTACGGCACTGCGTAGGATCCTACGGTCTTGGCGTGCATCCGTGCGTCGCTGCGGTCCGGTCCCAGGTCGACGGGCACGTGCACCTTCCGCCGACCACTGGCGACAACATCGATGTACTGTGGAGACCTCACGCCCCACGTGTTGAGGAATTCGGCGGTACGTCCACCCGACCTCCCGCATGCCCACTATACGCCCTCGCTCAAAGTCTGTCAACTGCACATACGGTTCACGTCCACGCTGTCGCGGCATGCTACCAGTGTTAAAGACTGCGATGGAGCTCCGTATGCCACGGCAAACTGGCTGACACTGACGGCGGCGGTGCACAAATGCTGCGCAGCTAGCGCCATTCGACGGCCAACACCGCGGTTCCTGGTGTGTCCGCTGTGCCGTGCGTGTGATCATTGCTTGTACAGCCCTCTCGCAGTGTCCGGAGCAAGTATGGTGGGTCTGACACACCGGTGTCAATGTGTTCTTTTTTCCATTTCCAGGAGTGTATTTATCCATCATTTCAGCTCTAAGTATGGAAGCTTCATCTGGCAAATTAGTGGAGCGTTTCGTAGAATTTAAAAAATCTATCAATTTATCTTATTTCCTAAGTTTTTCATGTAAGCTATGCATTCAGAGACATCATTGTTACAAAACTGTGTATCACAGATTTTTTTAAGTATATTGAAATCATTTCAGTAGCTAAAAACATGCTTTGAAGAACAGAGAGAAGAAAAACAAATGTAAAGTCTAGGAGACTATTTTTAAACCGCAGGCTTGTCTTGTAGTTGTTGCACTAGGGTCAGAACTATCAATTATTTGAAACCTCAGTTAGACCCAGACTGTGTCCGTAATTGGCAGATATTAGTGTGGCGTTACAGTTGCATCTCATTTCAGAGTTCCAAGGAATGTAGTCACCAACAATACTGTAGAAAAATTGCTGTGCGTTTGAAAGAACGGTGGAAGACGGCAGGAATACCCCGAGGCGCGGCGAAAGAATTTCTTGCTGGTTTTATACAAGAACAGCTCTGCTGCAAAACTAAATTTAAACGATGGGAAAGACAATGTGTAAAATGGGCCATTTATTTCTCCTGCCAGAACAGAGGCACCACAATAGATTTGGGCCACCACTTTGTTTTTCATATCATAATGCCAAAACATGCCACTCAGCACAGTGAATAAAGGAGCAACAGTTCTAGCTTCGATAACATCATGAAAACGAAGAAAATTTTCATGAATGTCAGCGCTGGAGCCCACCAGTCTCACAACAATAGAGCATGGTGATTTGTCTGAAATGTCTGTTGCTTCGTCACACTGCAGGCATGAAATAAGGTTCTACCAAAACTTGAATGTATACATTCACAAATCTCCTCATTTGTACACTGAATCAGTTCGTTCTGTACAGTTTCGGAAATAGCCCATTTTCTTCCAGTGTGCTTCCTGATCCCCGTTTCTGATTAGCACAAGTTAAAAAATCGCTCTCAAATTTCCAGTATTCATGGAATCTTCTGTCTTATCATAACCCATGAAAGCTAGCTCCTGCTTACATGGAACACTTATTACGTCAATAAGAATTTTCATGCTATCGCTGTAAGTTTGCTCTTCATTCTTCTCTGTGATTTTCATCAGGTTGTGATGTTCATTAAGTAACTCTGAAATACTAAACACTTGTCTGAAGAGTTATTTATATTAAATAAAACTACTTAGATGATCTTGAGAAGAAGTATGACGTGCTAAACATGTAGACATTCTTCAGCTTGTCGAAATCCTCAGCAGACCATACAGCTTTTCTAGTGCTTAAGAGCAGACATGGCCAGCAGAATAATTTTCGTTTTGTAGGGCTAGCACCTAACCACGAGTGCTGCTCATACCGTGAACTTTAGACTGGACGTATTTTCGCTGAAGAAGGTGCAGCATAGGTGTTTGACGTCCTTTCTTCAAACTTTCATGTCGTTCTGTTTCACACTTGAAAACGACAGCACCTGCAAGGAAGTGATGATGTCCTCACTTAAAAGCGTCATCACTTGTACAACGTAGGATTTCATTCATGTTCACTGCATACAGGACAACTACTGTACACAGGACAACTAACGAAAGAGAAACCTAGATAGACGGCACCAACGATACTGGTCTCCCATGCCTGCAGAAGCTCATGGCAACATGGCTATGTCAGCCTGTAACCCCTCTTCTGATTCTAGTAGCGACATCACGGTTTCCACTACAACCGAGCATTTACAGGTGCCTAGCATGTACCTGGCCTCCTCGCCATATGCTTCGCACCTCCGTCTGCTTTGGATTAAGTTTAAACTTTCGCATTTTGACTTACTATCTAGTGCTAGCGGTTTAGAAGGGGTAACACAAGCTAATGGCTTTCGCAGTCGCTGACAAAAGTTCATAAAGGTTTATTGTAAACATAATTATTGTTACTACTACTACAGCCATACCACAGAAAGGTTAGTAGGCCACAAGAAAGTGAGGTGGCCCAGCCTCCCATGCTTCCTCTGATCTGCTGCCAACACAGCAGGGTCTCTGGTGCAAGTGTCAGTTTGAGTGTTCCCAATGAGCTACCTTGTATGTGGATTCGCCAACTGGGAGCGTGATTGTCTGGTTAGACCTGACTCCTAGGTCCAAACTAGGCATTGGTCTTGTCCAACCACTCCTTAGCCAAAGTTTCCCAAACTGACCAATCACATGAACTCATGGGGGCGGTAGGAGGCATGCTTTCTGAAAAAATGTTCAAACGTGGGTGAATTCCTAAGGGACCAAACTGCTGACTTAAACTAACTTATGCTAAGAACAACACACACACCCATGCCTGAGGGAGGACTCGAACCTCCGGCGGGAGAGGCCGTGCGATCCGTGACATAGCACCTGAAACCGCGCCACCACGCGCGCCCATGCTTTCTGACAATAGGCAGGTAGTGAAGTCAGAGACATGTAGTAAACAGCCTCTGGTGCCTCAGTGGGATAGTCAGGTTACAGTTTCTTCCGTTGAGCCGCCAAATGATGATGCCTTTGACGATTCGAGTGTGGTGACACCATAACACTCCCTGCTTTGGTCGCAGCGAGCCTGGCAGATACAAGTAAGTCAAAGAGTCATGGTCCCCATTGGTAACGTTTTCTGGAGTTTCAGTGTCGCTCTTCTGCATCTGTTTGTGGTCAATGGGCTAGCTGGCCATCCTGCCCCGATTGTCATGTGGTAGATAGTAGAAAGGGCTACCCATACATAGACGCAATGTGTGGATTTTGCCGAAAAATAGGCCATTTAGCGTAAGTTTGTGACAGTTAGCGAGCCTCAGGACGTCCGTGTTTTCCCTGGACTCGGAGGCTGTCTCTGACGCCCCACAAGTATTATCTCAGCGTATTCCCCTAATGTTGGTAACAAATAGACTATCCACTGGATTTCAGGTAGACCTTGCAGCAGCAGTCAGCCTAATTAACTTTTAGATGTACAGGCTCTTGGGCTGCCCTGCATTGCAACAGCCACTACATCAAGTTGTGTCTTACAGTAAACAGTTTATTACTGTGAGAGGCAAATTCTACATCTCACCATGTCGGAGGAATGTGGAAAGGCAACTTAGGTCACTAGTGGTTAATTCACAGTTGGTGCAAAATGTTTTTGAAACAGATGCCTTTTCTGTTTTTGGGCTCCCAGACAGTGGGATAAGAACATTTAGTGTCTCAGTCAGTCCTCTTTCAAGATCCGGATTTTTTACTATAGTTATACAACCAAATATTTGAGAATACTTGGGGTCAGGCAGAAAATTTCAAGGCACATGTCTCCCTTAGCCGCACGGAGTGGCCGCGCGGTTTGAGGTGTCATGTCACGGACTCGGCGGCCCCTCCCGCCGGAGGTTCGAGTCCTCCCTCGGACATGGGTGTGTGGGTTATTCTTAGCATAAGTTAGTTTAAGTAGTGTGTAAATTTAGGGACCGATGACTTCAGCAGTTTAGTCCCTTAGGAATTCACACACATTTGAACATTTTATCTCCCGTAAGCCGTCAGCAGTACCTAAATTTTGTCTTCCCCATCCATTCACTTCGCCATGAGCCATGACAAAATCAAGAATGAGTTGTAGTGTTGGCAGAACCTCTGTGTTATTTCTCCTATTTCGCCGGCCGTTGTAGCCAAGCGGTTCTAGGCGCTTCAGTCTGGAACCGCGCGACTGCTACAGTCGCAGGTTCGAATCCTGCCACAGGCATGGATGTGTGTGATGTCCTTAGGTTAGTTAGGTTTAAGTAGTTCTAAGTTCTAGGGAACTGATGACCTCAGATGTTAAGTCCCATAATGCTCAGAGCCATTTGAACCATTTTCTCCTATTTCGTCGAGTCAGTGGGCCACTCCTTCGGTGGTGATTCGGAAGCCAGGTGGTGTCGTACACCTTGGCAATGGGTTTAAACAATCGGTTAATGCACAATGTGTCGAGGACTCGTATCCAGTTGAACAGCTGGAGAAGTTCTTGGCAAGGCTGTGGTGGGGCCAGCATTTCTCATGCATCAAATTTCGTGACACATAACTGAAGTTGGCATTGGATGCCGTTTCTCAGAGTTTCTTGGTTCTCAACAACAGCACGCCCTTTGGGATTTACCATTTTAATCGCTGGCCCAGTATCCAACAGCTTTGCCCCTCTATGGCAAGCATGGGGACCCTCTGGACCACGTTTAGGCCGTCACATAGGAAGAAAAACGTATACCACGCCGAATTCACATGTGTAGGAGCATGCTTGGGGCTTCTCGTCGGGACTGCTGAAACTATTTTCCGAAAAAGCGGGTCAGCATCCGTACCTGCCGTACCAGTTTCGGCATTAAAAAATTTCATGTTTCCTTGTGAGGAGAGAAGTTTCTACTAATCACCGACCACAAGCCACTGGTTTCCATATTCGTCCCTCATTCCAAACTACCAGAGAGGACTGCCCACCAATTGCAGAGGTGGGCGCTCTTTCTCAGTAATGATTGGTATGACATTCATTACAGATCCACCACCCAGCAAGCTAATGTGGAAGCACTATCACAGTTCTCTGAAGCACCAATTATAGAGTTTGACTGACAAAAAGTTCTTGTTTTGGCATTGGATGATACCTTGCATTGCTCAATTTTCCTTTGACAGGGCAGGAGGTCACGGCAGATACGGATGCTGAAGTGCTTTTTCAGAAAATAGTTTCAGCAGTCACGGCGAGAAGCCCCAAGCATGCTCCTACACATGTGAATCCGGCGTGGCATACGGTTTTCTTCCTATGTGACCGCCTCAACGTGGTCCAGAGGGTCCTAATGCTTGCCATAGAGGGGCAAAGTTGTTGGATGGTCGTCAGTAGTGGGCCAAAGCCACTAAGAGCACGTTTCATTAGTTAAGGTTGCCTACATCAGGGGCAGGTATGCACTCAGGGGCTAATCTATTGTTCTCCCTTGACTGACAGGTCATTAACCTATTCTTCTCCTTTGATTGACAGATCCTTAACCTATTGTTCTACTAAATGGATCCTCCCTTGTGATTGATGGGTCCTTAACCTATTGTTCCCCCACCCCCTCCCCTCGCTGCTACAGGTACACTTTCAGGTCTGAGTTATTTGAATAGCCTCCTCCCACTCTTATCAGTTTGAATGACTACTTAATTAAATTGATCAACCCTTACCCATCTGGTAAATCCCCATCCCTCCCCCTTCCCTCTCCCCCTCCCCTCTCCTCCTCCCCTACCTGGAAATTGGTGGCTCTGTGGTGAAGAGGAAGGATCTAACAAAGCGAAATTCAAGGTTATATTGTATATTTGTAAAAATCAATTTTTGGGTGTTGGATATCTCTTCATCATTCTCTGCTGTTTGGAAAGATGCAGGTCTTGTAAGAAGTAATTTAATCGATCGCCTTTCGTTTTATTCCAGTCGCACAAGAAACACCAACATGAAACACACATCACACATAATTCACAGTTAAAAATCTTTCGATCGCAAAGCACGCACCGCTCGCTGTCCCCTGTCCACTGGACCGCACTGAACGCCACCCCACACGCTGCCAGGAGTCAAGGTGCACCGATGGCCCATTCAGAGTTATGACGCTGCCATCAGTTGCAGAACCATGCACAGGTGTCAATTCAGGTCCCGTAAGGGTGAGGCAGCGGCATCTCTTTCATACATCACACCTGAGAAACACCTGTTGAAACACGTGTTCACCTAGGCACCGTTGCTGGTGCGGTGGCACCTAGCTGTGGGCTCGGCACCGAGAGAGATGTTTGCATAGCGGCTCACCCTCAAAGACGCAGCTAAAAGGTTCTCAGTGTTATACTGATGTCACATGCCTATGTAAATAACATCCAAGTCTCCCTCTGGATTCAGTATAGAAATCTATTGCAATGCTTCCCAGAATAATACAGGGTGCATTCCCCCTAGCGATCCTAACAGGACAGCTGTCTCACACATGAGACGCCTCCGGCCCCATATGTGTTTACCCAGCCATCTCCAGACTCACAAGAATATTAGGAACCAGACACATATTTATCAGTGTAACTACAATTGAATATTAGGATTGCTGCTGCAGCCTGACACTGAGCAATGTACAAGAAATGTCTCCTCTTGACGGCCATGGTTCTGGAACAAATCTCCATATCTATAGTACATAATTTTCCACACAAAAAAATCTTTCATTCCCCTTATGGCTATCGATGTGCGGAATCTATACCTCCCTCACGATAGGACACAGAGAGCGACCACCAGACATTTGTACATATACTGCAAAGACTGTTGTACAAAGGCTGGGTCAGTTCCCCTCGGCACACAGGTGTCGCAGTTTCTGCTCCGACCTGTTTGCTTGCTTTCTTCACCCATCTCCAGACTCTGGGACTACAAGAACACATGTATTTTCACATGGTTTGCCAGAATATTATACGATTTACGCGATACTTCTCGATATAAAGCACATGGTAATAAACATATAGAAAGAAATACAGAAAACAGTGCAAATGCACTGCAAATGTAGAATATGTGGGTGGAGACGACTGGATGCAATCAAGTACATTGCTATACTATGCCTCCTGATCAGAAAAATAGTGCATTTGCTCTAGGTTTTGGCAGCTGTACTAGACTTACAGGCAATTTTAGAACACGGAACGAGAAGTGATGTCATGAATCCATGGGCAGAAGAGACATAAAATCGATAGAAATCCGAAAAATGACGGAAAATACGTATAAATTGAGAGAATATGCACCAAAATGCAGGGAAATTGAGGAAGTATTTGAGTGGCTTCTGGTTGGCGCGGAACAATTTGTACACGGGAACAAATATGCGACAGCAAGAGGAATCCGAGAAAACATCGACATGGGAATGAAGGGAATTAGGGAAACAGTCACTTTTTTCCGCCAAGGCAGCATTCTACTGTATGTCTATTGAGGTAACAGTGATACACGCGAGTTGACTACTGTACTTGACGCTTTTCGGGAAAACAGAAAACCATCTGCCTCTAAACTTACAGGCATCTGCAATAAGGGATAACTGAGAGCGGATGGAGTGATCGATTGAGATCGACCTGTATCAAGGTACTATTTAATGGCAGACTGATGATGCATTCTAGAGAGGGAGATGTTGCTGCACGTCATTTGACCATTTCTTCCGCTGTTCTGTCAGGATGCATCAGTTGTGTGACAGCCTGTGTTCGACTCGTATACAACCACGTGTTCTGTATGTGACTTAGAGCACTGTCTACTTGCGGTCGTTAACAGCAAACCTCTTGGTCATCATAGGACTTCCATCTCATGTGTGATGAAATGTGCCCATCCTGTTTCGACACATTCCTCTAAACGAACGGAGATTTATGTACTTCATTTATGTACTAATTATGTACTTCATTGCCCTGTCGCATCTTTGGTATAAAATCGATGATTCAGTGATTCTAAGTTAGTGATAGATATTTGTGAGACACTGCAATCCCTGTGTATACATCTGCTTGACAGGCGTGGTGTTTACAGAGCTAGTGGAGGCATGATGTGTAATTTCACATGTCAGACGCTGGTGCAATGCTTTTATCTGTTTCCTTGTAAGAGGTATTCTCTGTTACTATCTATCATTTTATATAGGACTGATGCAGGCATAGTATAATTTCTGAACCATGATCGGTTGTGAACAGTGAACGCTATATATCTCTGGAAAGCTATATTGTGTATGTGTCACACAGAATCGATATTTTAAGGAAGCAGTTTTTTTCATTTTACAGCTTGTTACCATAGTTTATCGTAAAGAAACCTGCAATAAGGATGTATGTGATGCGCTGGAAATATATTTGCTACACTGGAATATTTACAGCGCTGCATTCCACATGAATAGTAGGTCAGAAACTGAAGTGATCTAACATTATAGCCTGTTTTAAGTGCAGAACTGTGTAGCCTTAGGAGTGCACGTGTTTATGTTCTCTCGTACCAATACCCTCCTGGTACTGACCCCAGACACTAGAACAATACTTTAAAATTCGTAGCGTAGTTGATTTACGTAAAATGCTTCGAACTCCATCCGTTTGGAGCTCCACCATGCACAAAAACCACCATTTCTTGTTCTTCTTAACTGTCTGCTATTACATCACAACACTTTCAAATCTACTACTATACACCGATAAGGAGCGCTAACATCCTGGACATGGGCGCATCTGGAGAAATCAAGTGCACTTGGATTGGTGAGGACTCTGCAAGCTCCATTCAATCACTAGAAGCTGAATGTAGCGGTCTGCTCCTGATCAGCTGCAGATTAAATCGGTAAAGGTGCTGCAAGAATGATTTGAGATTCCCATCCACACAGAGATAGATCGTAAATTAAGCACTATGCTCAAGGTGTTAGAAATACGTAGATCGCTGTCTGGTATATTTGGATGACGTATATGTTCGAGAATTAACAATGAATGGGCGTACTGGACAGTCATCTATCTACATTCGCAATGATACTCGCAGAGTAGAGGAGGGGCGGTTTAGCGATGATACTGACACTGGGAAGCATGCTGTCGCATCATTGGTCAGTGTTGAAATTACTGTAAAATTGCTAAAATTGTTGGCACTATCAACTGTGATGCTTATTATTACAGAACATCAACGGCGTCTTTTCCATGCCATCCTTCCACTGGTACGCAGTTGGTTGCCACATAATGATTGACTGGCCTCGCTTGTTTGAGATGGAGGAAGAGTTTTGGTAGAGGGGCAACATCTTCTGGGGGGCAGCTAGCACTGAAACCGTGATCTCGTATATGACTGCAATATGAGGAATGGTATTTGTTTTCGATATATGGGAAGAGAGAGATGCGACAAAAATCTTACCGAATTTTTTATCGGTTGAAGTTAGTGGAGCTTTTATAGTTCGTAATTTTTCTCTGTTGGATGGTATAGAATAACGATGATAGAATGTTGGGATGATAGACGTGAATAGGCTCTGAGGGACGCGAATCTGCTTTGGACTGCGGTATCTTATGAAGTTTGGAGACGCCCCACAATGCAGTAGCAAAATCTTCGTCCTTCTCGCAGTTTCGTACTGCCTTTTATACTATCTCGTGTGGAAGGAGCGGGCTTCATTCGACGCTGACCTTACACATCGTACACTGTTGGCGGAGCTTCGACAACATGTTCCCATTTCCACCGAATGGTCGAAACACAGTCCTGCTGCAGTAACTCAGGTCAATCTGTTTCTACACAGGTTGGAGAAGGTGGTAGATATAGTTCTCTCTGACTTCTGCTCAGTTCTGACTTGAACTGGAAAGATCACATGCGCAAAGCTGCAGGAATGGCAGCAGTTGCAGGAGGCATAGGGACTGCTTTGTCTGGAAAAGCCACTTCATTCGGAGTCAATGCCATATCTCGATTTATAAATCAGGTATAGCTTTTAACATGAATACTTGTGTGTACCTGTTGAACCAAGACCGACTGTGATAGTAATATGGTAGTTGTGATCGTGTTTTTTTAACATCTGGCGGTTTGTAAGACGATTACACTTCTCTTTCTAAGACACAGTGGTAGCACTCGCAGTAAAAACTTATGAGACATGTACACCCATCACTGATTTTTGGTCAGTATTATTTCGTATTGCCAGCAATCAGTTAATGGCAAAGTAATATACTTAGTAGTAGGGGATGTGTGGTAGGTTCACCTTGAGCATCAGGCTTATAATGTATGTTTGTGTGTTCCAACATGTGCAAACGAAATAACTATGCCCAGTCGTAAGGAAGGTATGGATTTGACATGGAATACTGTGATAACAAAGGGAAAAGTATGTGAAGTCATAAGAATGGTACAGATATTTCTATTTCCAGGCCCATAGCCGTCAACAGGCTGTATTTCCAATATTTCGCTCATTGTTGAATGTCGTCCAATTGAGACCGTGATCGAAATATTTAATTGTAAGCATAGTGATCAAATATGTATGTGGCTCGTTTCCTAGGACAATTCTGTCTAGGGCTGCATGGCGCGCAGTGGTGGTGGCCTCTGGAGGGAATGATTCACGTTTCCCGCTAACGGCAGGAGCCGTCTGAATGGAAAGGCATGTTGGGATGCAGGAATGTAGCTGACTTAAGTGTCGTCCTCTAGACGGCCGAATAGCGAACTAATACTTAGTATGTGTTGGACAGCTTTTGTGATCGCATGGTAATTTGAGAAGATTCAATATGGACATGTGTTTGCACAGGACCATTATTCCCTCCCATGTAAATTGTCCGGTCGACTGCTTCTGCACATTTTGCACCTTTATTTAGTTGAGAGAACATCGATTGTGGTGTGTGGATCTAGCACATGAAAGACAGGTGGAAGACACGTTTGCTGGTTCTCTAGACATGAGAAACACCTTAGTTGACTTTGTAAATTATAGGGATGATATGGAATTCTTACATCACCGACATCAGTATTCGTGACTGGAAATATCAGTTTCCTCTATCTTTTTCGCTTTTTGACATAAAGGTCTTCAAAGACACTATAAGTTTCTAGTTACTCAGTGGTTTACAGCAGACTCCACCTCGCTAAAGTTTCGGGTTTCTAGAGAAATTATTTCCAGTCTATAGATTCAGAATTATATTGTGCAAGTGATACTGCTATGTAAGCGATACAGCTATGTGCTTGATATCGAGAAGTATGGCGTAAATGGTATAATATTCTGGCAAACCACGTGAAAATACACTCCTGGAAATTGAAATAAGAACACCGTGAATTCATTGTCCCAGGAAGGGGAAACTTTATTGACACATTCCTGGGGTCAGATACATCACATGATCACACTGACAGAACCACACGCACATAGACACAGGCAACAGAGCATGCACAATGTCGGCACTAGTACAGTGTATATCCACCTTTCGCAGCAATGCAGGCTGCTATTCTCCCATGGAGACGATCGTAGAGATGCTGGATGTAGTCCTGTGGAACGGCTTGCCATGCCATTTCCACCTGGCGCCTCAGTTGGACCAGCGTTCGTGCTGGACGTGCAGACCGCGTGAGACGACGCTTCATCCAGTCCCAAACATGCTCAATGGGGGACAGATCCGGAGATCTTGCTGGCCAGGGTAGTTGACTTACACCTTCTAGAGCACGTTGGGTGGCACGGGATACATGCGGACGTGCATTGTCCTGTTGGAACAGCAAGTTCCCTTGCCGGTCTAGGAATGGTAGAACGATGGGTTCGATGACGGTTTGGATGTACCGTGCATTATTCAGTGTCCCCTCGACGATCACCAGTGGTGTACGGCCAGTGTAGGAGATCGCTCCCCACACCATGATGCCGGGTGTTGGTCCTGTGTGCCTCGGTCGTATGCAGTCCTGATTGTGGCGCTCACCTGCACGGCGCCAAACACGCATACGACCATCATTGGCACCAAGGCAGAAGCGACTCTCATCGCTGAAGACGACACGTCTCCATTCGTCCCTCCATTCACGCCTGTCGCGTCACCACTGGAGGCGGGCTGCACGATGTTGGGGCGTGAGCGGAAGACGGCCTAACGGTGTGCGGGACCGTAGCCCAGCTTCATGGAGACGGTTGCGAATGGTCCTCGCCGATACCCCAGGAGCAACAGTGTCCCTAATTTGCTGGGAAGTGGCGGTGCGGTCCCCTACGGCACTGCGTAGGATCCTACGGTCTTGGCGTGCATCCGTGCGTCGCTGCGGTCCGGTCCCAGGTCGACGGGCACGTGCACCTTCCGCCGACCACTGGCGACAACATCGATGTACTGTGGAGACCTCACGCCCCACGTGTTGGGCAATTCGGCGGTACGTCCACCCGGCTTCCCGCATGCCCACTATACGCCCTCGCTCAAAGTCCGTCAACTGCACATACGGTTCACGTCCACGCTGTCGCGGCATGCTACCAGTGTTAAAGACTGCGATGGAGCTCCGTATGCCACGGCAAACTGGCTGACACTGACGGCAGCGGTGCACAAATGCTGCGCAGCTAGCGCCATTCGACGGCCAACACCGCGGTTCCTGGTGTGTCCGCTGTGCCGTGCGTGTGATCATTGCTTGTACAGCCCTCTCGCAGTGTCCGGAGCAAGTATGGTGGGTCTGACACACCGGTGTCAATGTGTTCTTTTTTCCATTTCCAGGAGTGTACATGTGTTCTTGTAATGCAAGAGTCTGGAGAGGGGTGTAGGAAGCAAGCAAGCAAGCAAACAGGTCAGGGCCAGGACCAGTGACGCCTTGTGCCAAGGGGAATCGACCCAGCCTTTGTACAACTGTCTTCGCGGTACATGTACGAGTGTCTGGTGGTCGTTACTGTGTGTCCTATCGTGAGGGAGGTATAGATACAGTACATTGATAGCCATAAGGGGAATGAAAGATTTTCTTTTTACGTGGAAAATTATGTGCGCTATAGATATTGAGATTCGTACCAGAACCACGGCTGTCAAGACGAGACATTTCTAGTACGTTTCTCGGCGTCAGACAGCAGCAGCAGTCCTAATATTCAATTGTAGTTACATTGATAAATATGTGCCTGGTTCCCAATATTCTTGTGAGTCTGGAGATGGCCGTAGAAAGCACAGCAGCAAGCAAGCAGGTTTGGGATAGAAACAGCATCTCAGCGGATGCCTTTGTTCCGAGCTGGGGCTGGCCCATCCTTTGTACAGTGATTCAGTGAGTCTGAGAAAGCTTCCGATTTGGCTCATGGCTCCCCCTGAACAGGTAAATATGGAACTAATACCGAGTTTGAGTTGAGTTGCCTTCGGGACCGCGTGTGTCGCATCTATACTCTGCGGAAATTTGAGAAGATTCAATACGATGAGTGTTTGCACTGGGAGTACTGACAGTGTTCGAACTCCTGGGGTGGGGGGTCGTCCACAGCCGGCTGGCCTCTCTCTGACTGACACACACTTCCACGGCTATGGTGATAGGGCAAGTTTAAGGCTGCAGTTTTCTCCATCGGCGCTGCACTGCGGCACAGTGGGTACGTGGGATGTATTTGATGATCTGTGGACGACTTTTGCAGGGTTTAACTGTCTGTGTAATAGAGCGATCTGTACAAAATGGTTTTGCCACTGAAAGTCACATTGCTCTGACACCGGCAGCTGCCACAGTTTGACAGGTAAATTTAGTGACGGATGGGCTGTCCCGTTATGATCATCACGAAGAATGCATTCAGTGTTATTCAGAGCTATTTTCGTAAACAGGTCCTGTTAGGACAAGCATTTCCATGCAGACAAGCTGAGACATCACGAATGCTCCTACAACAACAACAATAAACACCATTAACTATTTCTGCGACACTTTACAAATTCCGAGAAGGGACTGATAAGTAATGGATGGGTTGTCCTGTTAGGATCGTGAGGAAGAATGCATCATGTGTCATTCTGGAAAGCATTGAAAAAGATTTCTATAGCGGGTTCAGAGGGAGACTTGGCTGTTATTTACATAGACATGTGACAGTATAACATTGAGAACCTTTTAGCTGCTTCTGTGAGGGTGAGCCGCTATGCAGACACATCGTGAGCTGGACCCGCAGCTATGTGTCATCGCGCCAGCAACGGTGCCTAGGCGAACACCTGTTTCAACAGGTATTTCTCGGGTGTCATGTATGAAAGAGATGCTGCCGCCTCATCCTTGCGAGACCTGACCTGACACCTGTGCGTGTTTCGACAGCTGACAGCTGTGTCGTCACTTTGCAGGGGCCGCCAGTGCATACCGACTCCTGGCAAAGTGTGCGGTTGCATTCCATGTGGTCCAGTGGACAGGGGATGGCGGGCGGTGTGTGCTTTGCAATTGAAAGATTTTAACTGTGAATTACATGTGATGAGTGTTTCAAGAGGGTATTCCTTGCACAATTTGAATAAAAAGAAGGGCGATTGATTTAATTACTTCTTACAAAACCTGCATCTTTCCAAACAGCAGAGAATGATGAGGAAGAGAAATCCAACCCCTGCAAATTGATTTTTTTTAATACACTACTGGCCATTAAAATTGCTACACCACGAAGATGAGGTGCTACAGACGCAAAATTTAACCGACAGGAAGAAGATGCTGTGATACGCAAATTATTAACTTTTCAGAGCATTCACACAAGGTTGGCGCCGGTGGCGACACTTACAAAGTGCTGACATGAGGAAAGTTTCCAACCGATTTCTCATACACAAACAGCAGTTGACCGGCATTGCCTGGTGAAACGTTGTTGTGATGCCTCGTGTAAGGAGGAGAAATGCTTACCATCATGTTTCCGACTTTGATAAAGGTCGGATTGTAGCCTATCGCGATTGCGGTTTATCGTATCGCGACATTGCTGCTCGCATTGGTCGAGATCCAATGACTGTTAGCAAAATATGGCATCGGTGGGTTCAGGAGGGTAATACGGAACACCGTGCTGCATTCCAATGACCTCGTGTCACTAGCAGTCGAGATGACAGGCATCTTATCCGCATGGCTGTAACAGATCGTGCAGCCATGTCTCGACCCCTGAGTCAACAGATGGGGACGTTTGCAAGACAACAACCATCTACACGAACAGTTCGAAGACGTTTGCAGCAGCATGGACTATCAGCTCGGAGACCATGACTGCAGTTACCCTTGACGCTGCATCACAGACAGGAGTGCCTGCGATGGTGTACTCAGTGACGAACCTGGGTGCACGAATGGCAAAACGTCACTTTTTCGGATGATTCCAGGTTCTGTTTACAGCATCATGATGGTCGCATCCGTGTTTGGCGACATCGCGGTGAATGCACATTGGAAGCGTGTATTCGTCATCGCCATACTGGCGTATCACTCGGCATGATGGTATGGGATGCCATTGGTTACACGTCTCGGTCACCTCTTGTTCGTATTGACGGCATTTTGAACAGTGGACGTTACATTTCAGATGTGTTACGACCTGTGGCTCTGCCCTTCATTTGGTCCCTGCGAAACTCTACATTTCAGCAGGATAATGCACGACCGCATGTTGCAGGTCCTGCACGGGCCTTTCTGGATACAGAAAATATTCGACTGCGGCCCTGGCCAGCACATTCTCCAGATCTCTCTCCAATTGAAAACTTCTGGTCAATGGTGGCCGAGCAATTGGCTCGTCACAATACGCCAGTCACTACTCTTGATGAACTGTGGTATCGTGTTGAAGCTGCATGGGCAGCTGTACCTGTACACACCATCCAAGCTCTGTTTGACTCAATGCCCAGGCGTATCAAGGCCGTTATTACGGCCGGAGGTAGTTGTTCTGGGTACTGATTTCTCAGGATCTATGCACCCAAATTGTGTGAAAATGTAATCACATGACAGTTCTAGTATAATATATTTGTCCAATGAATACCCGTTTATCATCTGCATTTCTTTTTGGTGTAGCAATTTTAATGGCCAGTGGTGTAAATATATAACCTTGAATTTCCCTTCGTGAGATCCTTCCTCTCCACCACAGAGCCGTCAGTTTCCAGGTAGAGGAGGGGGAGAGATGGGGGTTTTACCAGAGGTGGAGAGGTGAATTAATTGATCAATTTAGTTAAGCAATCATTCAAACTGATAAGAGTGAGAAGGGGCTATTCGAATAACTCAGACCTGAAAGTGTACCTGTGGCAGCAAGAGGGGGGGGGGGACAATAGGTTAAGGATCTGTCAGTTGAAAGGACGGGTCCTTTTAGCAGAGAAATAGGTTTAGGACCGGTCAAACAAAGGAAAACAATAGGTCAATGACCTGTCAATCAAAGGAGAACAATAGGTTTGCCCCTGATGTAGGCAACCTGCACTAAAAAAGTGCTCATGGGGGCTTTGTGCCACTACTGTCGTCCTTGTATACTCGATGCTCGCTTTTTACTAGGGTACGTCTCGTATGAAGTCTTTGGTACGGCAACACATACACTGGTTGGCAATCGATCTCAACATTGAACAGTTTGTGCAGCCTGTGTACAGAGGCAGGCTGCACCATTATGTCAGTTTTGCCCTTGACCAGTCTTAGGTTCATGTCAACTCTGTGGGCAACATGTAGTTGAAAAACGTGTAGTTGTTGGTAGTGAATGCGCATCCAATTTCCTGTATGTTGCCATACTGTCTTGCAGGCATTTCTTGGGAAGCCTGTGACTGATGGTAATGGATGCATTGTACAATTTCCTGTATGCTATATGTTGCCAAATTGTCTTCCATGACGTTGATGGATACTATTCGGTCACTGTCCAGGACTTTTGCTATTGTGGGCTCCTCCCTGAAACCTCATATCTAATAATGGTCGGTAATTTGTATTGTGGGGTTTGGAAGATTTTTGCATGGGCAACAGTATCCTGAATCTCACTACCACTCCATTTCACCTGTCTTCTAACTCCGAGCTGGAACAATTTGTGCAAATGTCCAAGACCCAATGTTGAAGTCTGTATCTGACTCATCCTGTGACAATGCACTGTCTTATTTTCTTTGCCACATACTGGAGGACACTGGTTATTATGTGCAATCAGCCAGAAAATATGCATGGGCACCAGCTTTTGGAATTGTTGCACCCCAAGTAACATGACGCAGATTGTCACGGCTTGCCACACTTTCCTCACGCAGCTACCATTTGGGCCCGAGCCCTTGGCCAGTAGCAGCTGTATTGGTGGACCACAAATATCGGCATATATTTCTAGTGGATGTCAGTAGGGAGCAGCAGACCTGTCACATCTGTGATGTGTTGGACCCACGACACCAGTAGGGTGTGGGGTCAATCACAACATTCTTCTGGTAGTAGGTTCACAATTCTGGCAGCCTGCACACCCACTGCTGCACCTACCGCAGTTGTCCTTTAGCCCATGGAATGTGGTGCTGGCAGCAATTGCTCCGGCAATTCCCGTGGCAGAGCTCCTGGAACTGGAACCAACGCCTTCATTTCCCCATTTGCCCAAGGATGAGTACATGACCCCACTAATGCCAGTGGACCAGCTCTTAAACTGGCTTCCATATTCTTCCATCGCTCCAAAGGCGTCAGCTGCATTAGCGTAGCCTATTTTGGGGGTAGATCTGCAGCTGGGGAACTTGCACCATCTCTGGTTTTGTACAGCACAAACGTGACCATTTTCAGCTCTACATAGCCTTTTCAGGTGCACACATAGCACTGTGTGAGTTGAACAAGTGACGCAGTTGTTTACAAGTAGGTGGCGATAGGCTGGGTTCAAATGGCTATGAGCACTGTGGGACTTAACTTCTGAGGTCATCAGTCCCCTAGAACTTAGAACTACTTAAACTTAACTAACCTAAGGACACCACACACATCCATGCCCGAGGCAGGATTCGAACCTGCGACCGTAGCGATCGCGCGGTTCCAGACTGTAGCGCCTAGAACCGCTTGGCCACCCTGGCCGGCGATAGGCTGGCCCATCAGTTCTTATGCTTATTTCAATTGCCTCAGACCTGCCCTTCAGCATGCACAGTGCGTTGTTTTCGCATGTTTAGTTGTTAATTGTTTAGTCGCTTACACCAGTCGTGTTTCATTTTTCTCTGTGCGCTCGTCTCTAGGTGATTTTTGAACTCCCTACTACCCTGTAAACTGACTCGCATATTGAGTTTCGTTTCCTCTTACGGGCTTCAGCTCCCCGCCTTGGCCGACTGAAGTGACCGAGCGGTTCTAGGCGCTTCAGTCTGGAACCGCGCGACCGCTATGGTCGCAGGTTCGAATCCAGCCTCGGGCATGGATGTGTGTGATGTCCTTAGGTCAGTTAGGTTTAAGTAATTCTAAGTTCTAGGGGACTGATGACCTCAGATGTTGAGTCCCATAGTGCTGAGAGCCATTTTCCCCGGCATGTAGTCAAGCCAGCGGCCACTGTCGGCTAGTATACTTACATTTGTGCTAATAGTGATGGTACCACAGACACAAAACGAAGCGTATATTTCTCCGAATTGCAGTTTGTTGGACGCTATGCTAATGTTGTGTACAATTCACTGATATAAAGAAATTATTATTGTTGCATGGAAATATTCTATACAGTGCATGAAAACTGAACAATCGTTATTATTGTATTAAAACATTGTTGGAAGTCTGCCATAGACTGATACGAAGCCCAGAATGTGAAAGGAGGAGGGGTGAATCGATCGGTAACCAGATGGCAAACTGCTAGTGCTGAGCATTGGTTGTCAGTAAATAATCCATTACTCCGGAAGCCAACGGTTTTGGGTTGCTAGGACTTTTAGGGGGATTGATGTTACCACAGTGAAGAAAACATCAGTACAAATGGTTCAAATGGCTCTGAGCAGTATGGAACTTAACTGCCGGCCAGAGTGGCCGAGCGGTTCTAGGCGCTACAGTTTGGAACCGCGCGACCGCTACGGTCGCAGGTTCGAATCCTGCCTCGGGCATGGATGTGTGTGATGTCCTTAGGTTAGTTAGGTTTAAGTAGTTCTAAGTTCTAGGGGACTGATGACCTCAGAACTTAAGTCCCATAGTGCTCAGAGCCATTTGAACCATTTTTGGACTTAACTTCTGAGGTCATCAGTCCCCTAGAACTTAGAACTACTTAAACCTAACTAACCTAAGGACATCACACACCGCCATGCCCGAGGCAGGATACGAACCTGCGACCGTAGTGATCGCGCGGTTCCAGACTGTAGCGCCTAGAACCGCCCGGCCACCCCGGCCGGCTCAGTATAAATAATCTGGTGACATCTGTTCTCTGTGTAAGCAGTGGCCACCAAAAGCATCTGTTCCCAACGCAAGGGAAGCCTCTTATGACATGTTGAAAGCTACAAGAAGCTAACATACTTTCAGAGTCAACAAGAAAACTGCATAAACAACATGATGAGCCGTGCCAAGGTAATAACTAATTCCAGGTGTAAAACGTGCTTCCATTCGGGTGTTTGGGTGGGATATGCTCAGAAAGGTTCCACTGAAATGAAGAAGCACAGAAGATTAAGAATAGGGAAATGGCATGGTAAGACCCTCTTACAAGTGAGGAAGTTAGAGGATCTGAAGGAGGAAACGAGAATTAACACAGAGTGGATATAATAGGAATTTTTGAAATGAGGTGAAGATAGAATGGACAATTTTTAGGTTACGAATTCAGAGTATTTTGTCCTGAAGGAACATGTAAATGAATTCATATGACCGGCCCGGATAACCGAGCGCGTTAACGCGCCGCTTCCAGGGTTCAGGAAGACCTGCGTGCCTCAGATCGAATAAGCCATGCAGATTAACGATGAGAGCTGGTGAACCAGCCTAATTGGATGTGGTTTTTAGGCGGTTTCCCACTTCGTACTAGGTAAATACTGGGCTGATATCCTGGTTGCGTCTCCAATAAACGCCGCACAAACATTTGTAAACAGTTGTCACACTTGAACATAGGATTTTTTTCTAGATGCAGACAGATGGCGTTCACAGATTCCGTCTCAGGGAGAGTGATGGTATCAAGAAAGGCATTTGGCCACCAACCATCAGTAACATTACAGTGTCACAATCCATATAATAAACACGAATACTGTAGAGAAATGGGGAAAGGCTAAGAAGAAGAAAAAGAAGAAGCTGTAAAGGAATCTATGGTGTTAATTAATATTAGGCCGATATCTCAAGGATAAAGTGATACCAGTGAGATATGCACAAGACGTGTTCAACAAATAATGCCCCATGACATTTTCTCACATCTTCTTAAGAGTTATGATTTATTGAAAATTTCAATCAACATTCTCTTTCATACACTATTTTTCTACGTAATGTCTATGACATTCTAAGGCCTTACACCAGGGTTGTTTAAGAGCATGTATCCCCTGGTGGTGAAAGCTCTTGTCCTGTGCTCATAGTCATGTTTTCACTGCATGGATCACGATCTTATCATCTTCATACTGTGTCTCACATAGAGGACCCTTAACTGGTCCAAACAGATGGAAGTCCGAGGGTGCCAGGTCTGGGCTGTAGGGTGGATTAGGCAATGGTGTCAAACATAATTTGGCGATTTTTTCCTGGATCTGAGATTTGTGTGTTGCGTGTATTGTTGCGCTGGAGCAATATTTCCTTTGAGTTCGTGTCAGACCGAACATGTCGGGCGTAGTTCGAGAGTTTCTTCAGACGTTTTGGGGCGTAGCGCCTTTACATCACGCCTGTGGCAGTTAACAATAACAGTAAGCCTGACGCAGGTACGAGTCATCATACTGCTGTAACATATGTGCTCTTGTGATACCCAGTAACAGCTGTGGCCGAATGATGTCGCTATCGTACAGACTATTAATTCCTAAACAGTCAAGTGTATTTTGGAAGCTAAGTGTTATCTTCTGTGAATATTAAGTCCTTTATTAATTATTGATCGTTTAATATGTTTAGGTATTATTGTCAGTGTGAAGTAATATGAGAGATGAATATTGTTACTTCATAACTGATACCATGTCTTATGAACCGTGACCCTGTTGTTGTAACAAATAAACAAACAGCGTCTTGATCACAAATTTTTATTTAACGACAACAGGTTTCACTCTACACTGCAGATCTTCATTTCTGGCGCCGCAAAATGCAGTTTGTCAACGTTGTGTGAAGCTAACATAAACTCGTTAGTTTCACACAACGCTGAGAAAGTGCACTTTGCGATGCCTGACCTGAAGATGATCTGCAGTACAGATTGAAACCGCTTGTCGGTAAAAAAAAGTTCTGATCCAGACGATGTTTATTTGTTTAGAATATTGTCATGTTTATTAACTGTATATATAATAGTGAGGGAATTGTATCTAGACAGCATGAGTGAGTCAAATGCTCAGGGGTAACTTTTTAAAGTGCATTTCGCCAGTTTATGGTACTGGGAAACAAAAAATACTACGATACTCAGTTAAGTAAAGAAAAGAATACTTCGATATTAGTGTGTTTTCTAAATTTCTTGGTTTAATAAATCACTGTGTTGTGACTGGTACATAATCTGCTAGGGATGAAATGCCATATTTGGTCGAAACCGCGATCGACAGTAATTCTCGCAGAGAACGGTGTAGCACAGTGAGCAAGTGATAGTATGATACAGGGCACAAGGAAAAAGAATGTCGAGTCCTAGAGGACTGGCACTTTGTGATGGGAAACGGATGTCAAGCACTATCAAGATGACAGAGGACGGAGTGTAGAATTGGACGTGACAGCGTTTGATGCAGCTGGCAGCAGAGCAGCAGTGACAATGTATGGCGCTGATGAGGGCGCTGAAACTGATTTACACTAAGTGATCTGGCTGGAAATGACTTACAAGTTTGTGGCGCCCTCCATCGATAATGCTCGAATTCAATATGAGGTTGGCCCACCCTTAGCCCTGATGACAGTTTCCACTGTCTCAGGCATACGTTCAGTCAAGTGCTGGAAGGTTTCTTGGGGAATGGCAGCCCATTCTTCACGGAGTGCTGCACTGAGGAGAGGTATCGATGTCGGTCGGTAAGGCCTGGCACGAAGTCGGCGTTCCAAAACGTCCCAAAGGTGTTCTGTAGGATTCAGGTCAGGACTCTGTGCAGGTCCGGCCGCTGTGACAAGAGCGGTTTGTTGTGGCGTAACAAGACTGCTACGCCACACTGAAGTAGCCGAAAGTAGGCTAGATAGAGGTCTGAAACAGGATACGTAATGAATGGTAGCAAGAAAAGTACGTAGCTGCGTTAATACTTAACTTTTAATCCTTCATGTGAATACAGCATTCCTTGATGATACAAGTGAGACTCTATCTTAAAATGGTTAATGGCGCCTTGCTAGGTCGTAGCCATGGACTTAGCTGAAGGCTATTCTAACTGTCTCTCGGCAAATGAGAGAAAGGCTTCGTCAGTGTAGTCGCTAGCAAAGTCGTCGTACAACTGGGCGAGTGCTATTCCGTATCTAGAGACCTGCCTTGTGGTGGCGCTCGGTCTGCGATCACACAGTGGCGACACGCGGGTCCGACATGTACTAATGGACTGCGGCCGATTTAAAGCTACCACCTAGCAAGTGTGGTGTCTGACGGTGACACCACACGGTTCTAGACGCTTCAGTCCGGAACCGCGCTGCTGCTACGGTCGCAGGTTCGAATTCTGCCTTGGGCATGGATGTGTGTGATGTCTTTAGGTTAGTTAGGTTTAAGTAGTTCTAAGTCTAGGGGACAGATGACCTCAGATGTTAAGTCCCATAGTGCTTAGAGCCATTTGAACCATTTGAACTCTGTGCAGGCCAATTCATTTAAAGGATGTTATTGTCGTGTAACTACTCCGTTACAGGCCGTGCATTATGAACAGGTGCTCGATCGTGTTGAAAGATGCAATTTCCATCCACGAATTGCTCTTCAACAGTGGGAAGCAAGAAGGTTCAAAAATGGTTCAAATGGCTCTGCGCACTATGAGACTTAACATCTGAGGTCATCAGTCCCCTAGAACTTAGAACTACTTAAACCTAACTAACCTAAGGACATCACACACATCCATGCCCGAGGCAGTATTCGAACCTGCGACCGTTGCGGTCGCGCGGTTCCAAACTGAAGCGCCTAGAACCGCTCGGCTACACCAGCCGGCAGCAAGAAGGTGCTTTAAACATCAATGTAGATCTGTGCTCTGATAGTTCCACGCGAAACAACAAGGGGTACAAGCCCCCTCCGTGAAAAACACTACCACACCATAACACCACCGACTCCGAATTTTACCGTTGGCACTACACACTCTCCCCGATGACGTTCAACGGTCATCCGCCATACCCACACCCTGCCATCGGATCGTCACATTGTGTACCGTGATTCATCACTCCACATAACGTTTTTCCATTGTTCAATCGTCCAATGTTTACGCCCCTTACACCAAGCGAGGCGGCGTTTGGCATGTACCGGCGTGATGTGTGGCTTATGAGCAGTCGCTCGACCATGAAATCCAAGTTTTCTCACCTCCCGCCTAACTGTCATAATACTTGCAGTGGATCCTGATGCAGTTTGAAATTCCTGTGTGATGGTCTGGATAGATGTCTGCGTATTACACATTACGACCCTCTTCAACTGTCGGCGTCTCTGTCAGTCAACAGAAGACATCGGCCTGTACGCTTTTGTGCTGTACGTGTCCCTTCACGTTTCCACTTCACTATCGTATCGGAAACAGTGGGCCTAGGGATGGGTAGGAGTGTGGAAATCTCGAGCACAGACGTATTACACAAGTGACACCCAATCACCTGACCACGTTCGAGGTCCGTGAGTTCCGCGGAGCGCCCCATTCTGCTTTCTCATGATGTCTAATAACTACTAAGGTCGCTGATATGGAGTATCTGGCAGTATGTGATAGCACAATGCACCTAATATGAAAAACGTATGTTTTTGGGGGTGTCTAGATACTTTGATCACATAATGTAGCTGAAGCTGGAGACCGGACCCACAGATGCAATACGCCGCCAATATGGCAGACAACTGGAGATAAGTTTATTTTGTCTGGTATTTGCTTGTGTTGAAAGACTTGCCATTTTGGAAGAGACTGATGGTTTTGTGAATGTGAGGGAAAGGGACGACGCTAAGTTTTGTATGAGTTTCAATCAAACAAGCACTCCTGACCAAAGACAACCAGGGGATCTGATACATAATGTTGTTCCAGTGGAGAATGTACCTCAGTTATTTCCAGTTGTTGGCGCAGAACTGGAACAAATGCTTCTACAGATGCAACTATTGACAGTAATCAACTGAACGATTTGAGTGATACTCATTTGTTTGGTGTGAGTTTATTTAATGTAAATGAACAGGAAGATGTGGAAGCAGATGCCAAACTTGGTCTGATGTCTGTTGAGACCAGAAAACAGAAGGAGTATATGGAGGAAGTAGGACAGAAAGTACCATAAAAACAATTTTGCGGAGATAAACAAAAATTTTAATGATGTGAAACTAATATGGGAAAACAATCTGATGATATTAGTCGTTTCGCTATTGAGCTCAAACAACAGACTAGTAACCTTGAAAATAAAACTGAACAAGCAAAGTTTGGCTAACGAGCTTAAACAGCAGTCTCGTAGTCTGGAGAGGGGAAACAATTGAAAACTGAAATTAATATTAAATTGGAAAATCAGACTGATGAGTTAAAGAACACGTAGAGAGAGATTTGTATTTGTTTGACACTAACATTGACGAACGAATTTCTCAAGTTGAAAAATAAATATAGGCAATCCTCAGAAAGTCTGAAAAGTCAATTGAGAGAGATTGTTAAAAAGGCAGCTATTGGAAACACACACAAAATACGGGGATCGAGCAGAAAGGTGCTACTGTAGAATTTGTTAGTGACAATTACCATGAAGCTTTGGACAGTAAAATTAATGCCGAAAGTGCAAATTGTTTGAGATTTGTAAAGGCTGTGTCTGATCATTTCGAAGTGACGGAACCTAACGTAGATCAGCTGACTAACCACGCTGAAATTAAATTACATGAGCATGAGAGCACATTGTCTAAAGCAGAGCATAATATCAGAATTGGTCTAACAGTGTTGATTGTAATTTGGTGACGAAATCTTCTGAAGTTGCTTATATTACCAACAGACATGTTTTACGTTTTGATAGATCTTGAAATGTGCATCCAAAAGAATTTTGGTATGATTTTGAAAATGTTTATGGACTTATCGGTAAAATATCTGTTTTATTACGTCAGAATTCTTGGAATTAGTTAAACGTGGGGTGTGATAGCTACTCGAGGCATTTTTAAAAGAATATTGGGGCAAACAGAAAGAAATGGAGCTGCAAAATAGTTTCTGAACAGAGGAATGGCTTAATCCCAGAAAAGAGAGTGTAAGGACGTTTGCCTTGAACTGAGTTACTAATTTATCGTATTTAACGAATAAACTGAAGCGTGAGCAAATCATCATAGGTTTAGATGGGTAGCTGCCTATGAATTAGCGTAATAAAGTTATTGCGGCTCCCAAGGATGGCACTGGCAAGTTTATTAGTTACTTGGAGAACGTAGAGAAGTTTATTCAGGAAGAGGAGCAGGCTACGCGGAACTTTAGACCCCAAAATAATGTGGAAAACCGATAAAATGTAAATGTAAGCAGAATGTGTTCCAGAATAACAGTGAGAGAGGTGTAACTAGGTGGCGCCATGCTACAGCAAACAGACCAATTCACAGGGAGCATGGACCTGAGTATAGGTCGCTTTCTACAATTTGTGGCGATAATGATTTTCAAAATAGACCTCAAGTGGGAGACCCAAGTTGGAACTGAAGCAGACTCATAGAATACGGGAAACTAGATCCCATCTGTGTGGCCGGCCGGTGAGGCTGAGCGGTTCTAGGCGCTTCAGTCTGGAACCGCGCTACCGCTACGGTCCTATACTTGAGTATTGCTCATCAATGTGGGATCCGTACCAGGTCGAGTTGACAGAGGAGGTAGAGAAAATCCAAAGAAGAGCGGTGCGTTTCATCACAGGGTTATTTGGTAAGCGTGATAGTGTTACGGAGATGTTTAACAAACTCAAGTGGCAGACTCTGCAAGAGAGGCGCTCTGCATCGCGGTGTAGCTTGCTGTCCAGGTTTCGAGAGGGTGCGTTTCTGGATATATTGCTTTCTCCTACTTATACCTCCCGAGGAGATCACGAATGTAAAATTATAGAGATTCGAGCGCGCACGGGAGCTTTCCGGCAGTCCTTCTTCCCGCGAACCATACGCGACTGGAACAGGGAAGGGAGGTAATGACAGTGGCACGTAAAGTGCCCTCCGCCACACACCGTTGGGTGGCTTGCGGAGTATAAATGTAGATGTAGATGTAGAGGGTTCGAATCCTGCCTCGGGCATGGATGTGTGTGATGTCCTTAGGTTAGTTAGGTTTAATTAGTTCTAAGTTCTAGGGGACTGATGACCTCAGATGTTAAGTCCCATAGTGCTCAGAGCCATTTTTGAACTATCTCTGTGTAGTGGTGAATATTTGCAGAATGGGTAACAGTAATGTGAACACACTAGCCATGCGCTTTGTGTAGAAAAACAAACAAATGATGTAATTTCAAACTAATGACAGGAGTGATAGTATGAAAGCTTCCACGATCGGATGACATTGCTGCTGGTAAACGTTTTGGGGTATGTGTCAGCGAAATTCTTGGTTCCCAACTTAGTAACATTTCGACAGTAGCACTGCAAAATCGCTAAACAGTTTTTTGTCTCTAACGACGCGACAATCGATAGTTAAATTTTATCTTATTGCGTGTAACTCAATTCACGCCACCTTTTCTACAGTATATATGTCGCTCTCAGACGTCCGATCTGTCAGTCCGTAAGACTCAATGTAGGAGCAATGCGGCTGAAGATGCCCAGCGCCGTTCCGAGCGAAATGTTTGAAACAGAAGAGTTTCGTGGACCACGACCTTATACCCCGAAAGGTTTACCAGCGTCGACAGGAGTGATATAACTAAGGCTAATGAGACTAATGAAGTTCGAATATGCATGCTAATGGTGGCTTAGAAGGGTTTTTTGGAATAGGAAGAACAAAGTAAACATTTGCAGTACAGGTAACTTGTTGGATGGTTTAAGCGTAAATGACAAAGCATCTGATATACAGGAAAGTGTGTACAGTGAAATGGACGAGGAATCTTGTATAGAAGATAGCGATAGCACAGATAATGAAGGATTGTAGGAGCTAAACAAAAAAGGATTAAGAAAATACTGGAGGGAGTTAATGAAGATTTATGTGCAGTAATGGAAGATGTGCAGGCAGATGGTGACGCTAATGGCGATCGGTCAATTAGTGAGGGTTTGGAGGAGGATAATGTTGAAATGGAATCTGAGGGGATTGATTTGTCGAAATCTTTTGATCTGTCATTAGTGGACAGATTGACTAATGCTGAAAAGGTGATTAGTGAGAGCAGTCCTACAAACAGGTGCGTAATCTCTAGGTGAAGAGAAGGTTTGATAGAAGGCAAAATGTATACAATTTACTGGATAAAGATGACGTCAGTAATAGTGGGAAAAGACAGGACCACCAGTAATTAATTTACCCTGTTGTATCACATCTTTCTAATAATTCCAGGTCGGAGCATTGACATGTTGATTGGTATAGACTTTTTTAATAAATACAAACAGAAGTTGGATTTTGATGAAGATTCTGCAATTGTGGGTATAAGTGGGAAGGAAGTGAATTATATTTTTAAGGAAAGAGAAACTGACAAATGAGGAAATTGACCATAATCCTATAAGATATTGTGGAAAAAGGAACAGCTGGAAGGGTATAATCAGGGCCGAGCAAGCCCAAGTGCCGCCCCGTGCGAGCTGCTAAATTTTTATTTTTATTTTTATAAAGCATTTGTGGAATTTTACTGAAACAAATGTGTAGAAAATGTCAGCAATAAATCGAAATTTTTTGTTTTTACTTTTCAGATCTACCTAGGTTTCGGCCACTGAGTGGCCAGTCTCAAAGCTTTTAATATGTGCTTATATTTAAACTGTCATGTTGACAGTTAGTTCAGCTTGACGGTATATATGTAAACATAACTCAAAGCATTGAGAATAGCCACACAGTCCCGAAATCTATGTAGATCTGGAAAATAAAAACAAAAATTGCAACTGATTGGTGACATTCTCTACAGATTTGTACAAAACAGTCGCTGGGCACCAGCTCAAAAATGGAGTCAAACCTGATTGAAGAAATATAGTTAATTTTAATAAGCCTTATGAATTTACAAAAATGTTCAAATGTGTGTGAAATCTTATGGGACTTAACTGCTAAGGTCATCAGTCCTTAAGCTAACACACTACTCAACCTAAATTTTCCTAAGGACAAAGACCCACACCCATACTCGAGGGAGGACTCGAATCTACGCCGGGATCAGCCGCACAGTCGGCTCGGCTAATCCCGCGCGGCATGAACTTATAGTTAACGTAAATAAACATTTTTCAGTGGTTGTTAACAGATAATGTATTCAACGGAAAACAAAATATATTTACAATTTAACGATAATTTGGTTTGAACAATAATATTTACAATAACTATTTAATGCCGAACAAAATAAGAAACAACACAGTAAATAACCAAGACACAGATCATTATACAAAAATTTTAAGAAATACTAGACAAGTCGAACCTTCCTGGCTTTTGTTTGTGCAAGCTCTTTCACACGATCTCTGTAATTTAAGTCCTCTGCAAGCTCGTGTTCAATCGATATTGTTGCAAGATCATTCAAACGAGTTTGGCTCATCGTTGATCGGAGGTATGTCTTTATCAATTTCAGTTTTGAGAAACCCCTCTCTCCACTCGCAACTGTCACTGGGAGTGTTAGGAGAATTCTCAGAGCAATGTTAACATTACGGCAAAAATTATGTCTTCCTATAAACTTCAGAGTCTCTTTTGGACCTATTCCAGGTTTCAACAATGTTGAAAGCACCTTTAGTTCTTCCCTCAACTCCAGTGCATCAACGTCGCTTGACTCATGATCTTGCAAAATCGCTGTGAGGTTTCTACACTTTGTGTTCAGGCTGTCAGGAGGTGCATTCTTCAGATCACCGATGTCGTAGAGAGAATCAAAATAATCACAATGAGATTTCAGTTGATTGAATCTCTCATCCAAAAATGTGGTTACTATATCTAAAAGATAATAGTAGAATTCAATCTTGTAACATTTTGTTGGGTAATCTATTGTCTCATCCCTTCCTTCATAGGTAAAGTGTACTGGCTTCTTACTTCGTCGCCGGGAAACGCTTACCCGTGGTAACGTTAGATCTTCTAGCTCTAATTCTGTCGCCAATTCTTTTGGAATTCGTCAAGAAAGGCACAAACTTTTCTTCTGTTCTGCAGGTCTCAAAATATGCTTTCGTTTTTTCAAGCATTTCCACAGCTTCAGAAACATTTATGTCAGTGGTCTGGAGGGTCTTACTGACTACACTGATGTGAAGCAGAACGTCGTACCAGATTACCAGAGAAGTGAGAAAGATGTAATTTTTGATTTGATTCGCAAGTGACGTTGCTTCGTGAGCGGTCATGCCATCGAATTCTTCTGATATCTGAACCAGTGCATCATAAACGCCTCCAATTTGAAACCTCAGGGGAGTAAGTGCATCGATGCGACTTTCCCACCTTCTGTCGCTCAGTGGCTTCAGCGACAGGTTAGGCAGATACTTCTTCAAGACATCCCAACGTCGTACGGAGGACGCGAAGAAGTCATACAAGCTTGCCGAAAACATGGAAACAGCATATTTAGAAGACATAGCGGCATCGTTTACAACAAGATTCAATGAGTGATTGCTACATGGTACACAAAATGCTGTCTTGTTCATATCTGAAATTCTTTTCTGGAGACCAGACTTCTGTCATGTTAGCTCCATTGTCGTATCCTTGCCCTCTGATATTACACAAAAGGATTTTTTTTATCTTCCAAGAACTTGAGTACGACCTGCGTCAAAGTGGAGCTTGAAGAATCGGGCACTGTAAGAAATCCCAGGAAATGCTACCGAATTCGGGTCTTGTCTCCTGGACGAAACGTACCACAACTGTCATCTGTTCAATTTTTGAAATATCTGGTGTGCAGTCCAGAATTACAATCTAATATTTTGCAGATTTCATCATTAATAGAATGTTGTTGGTTATAGATGATCCAATAAGATGAATTGTTTCATTCTGTGTTTCTTTCCCAAGATAATGATGACCCTTCTTCTCACCTTGCTTTGTTCTGTGCAGGTGTTCCATCACAGTGTCGAACGTTCCGAATAATTCAACGAGTTTCAAGAAGTTTCCGTTGGCAGACTGAAAGAGTGTACCTGTACTTTCTCTCAAAGGTATACATTGCCGAGCTACGGTCACAGGTTCGAATCCTGCCTCGGGCATGGATGTGTGTGATGTCCTTAGGTTAGTTAGGTTTAATTAGTTCTAAGTTCTAGGCGACTGATGACCTCAGAAGTTAAGTCGCATAGTGCTCAGAGCCCTATACGTTGCCGACCCAGGAAATTGTGTCTTCCAGTTTAGGCTCGCCTTCAATCCCTTCTCCGGTGGTGAGTAGCTCGGCTGATGTTCCTCTGGTATTTTCCGAATCGGTCGCCTAATTTCAATTCTGTGTGATGTTTCAATCTCGGAGCTTTCGTCTCAAAGCAGGTCTTGAGTCCAGATGAGGTATGTTGGACATGTCGTAGATGGCCCACCGGCAGCAGTGTTACTGTATGCGGTGGTCGCGGTACTGTGTTTGTCAATTTTCTGGTCATCTCCTGAAAATAAAGATGTAGCTGCAGTAGCTCCACTAGTTTCTGTACTTTCAGGATCTATTTTTCCACCCTCGCCGCTGCTAGTTCGTTCTCTCTTCGGCTTGAAATATCGTTGTAGTGCATCCTTTTGCTTCTTATCGTCATCTTCCTTCAGCGCCCGTCTTTTCCTATATTCACTGCCAGACAGTCTTTTTCTATCGTCGGACATATTTCGATCCAGCCTGTAAAGAACGATTACCTGTAACTAATTGTTGATGTCAGTGTACTAACTTTATTTGCAACACACTTCGCAGACAGTTTCCTGATATTCCACTGCACGTAAACGGAAAATTATATTACTGTAGGATACACTGTTCAGGAGATGAAATCATAAGAACTGAGCCTCGTGAAATTGAATTTCAGGCCGAATTTCACTACAGACGCAGGTGAAACGGTCAAAGAATGGGGCGGAAGACAATGGAGAGACGAAGAATAAGAAGATGGAGTAACATAGTAATGCAATAAATACACACCCGGGCATCGACGGGTACTAATGCTAGTCGAAATATATTAACTCACAGCACTGCGGTTGTTCATGTCAAAGAACTAACACTCGTCATCTGTCGTAATTTCCATGTGTCACTTCTTTCGTGTCTGATTATGGAATAAGAGGTAACAAATTAGTCATCGCCGTATCTTCACTTTTCTTCGCATTATTTTCATTCTAGCTTTTGGGACGACGCGTGCTTATTTGCTAACTTGCCAATTTTTGATGTAACAGATCATAAGAAAAATAAGTTTTCCTATTCTGCAATCTTGAAATAGAAAAATTCTAACTTATGAGTAACGTGCACGCGCAATACTAATTGTACGTTATATGGAAAGCACTTACCTATTACATTCCAGGTTGCGAGAAATTCGGACGCACCAATTCTTCTGTTCTTACGAAACGCAATGAAAGTTCTTCTGACCAATCTTGACTCCCTCGGCCAACTACCAAAACGAATTCTCTAGTTTTCGTTGTAGAGAATGCAACAAGACCTATTGCCTGGAGTCACGTGACGAGGTACAGCGGGGATACGTTAAACTAGCGCCCAAGAAGAAGCAAGAAGCTCACAATAAGTATGCGACCGATGATATAGATAAATGTATTATGAGGCAGCAATTCCTCTGGCATTACGACCGATAGAAAGAAATACGAACTCTGCGAAAACTACACAACTTTCGTCAAACAGAAATGAGCTTCAAAGTTGGCAAGGAAACCCTTAGAAGCAATGTTCTGTCTATGGATTTTCGTTTTAGAAGGTGTCAAAATTAACGTTTTGTTTTGTGGGCCGGCCGTTGTGGGCGAGCGGTTCTAGGCGCTTCAGTCTGGAACCGCAGGTTCGAATCCTGCCTCGGGCATGGATGTGTGTGATTTCCTTAGGTTAGTTACGTTTAAGTAGTTCTAAGTTCTAGGAGGCTGATGACCTCACATGTTAAGTCCCATAGTGCTCAGAGCCATTTCAACCATTTTGTTTTATGCGGACGAGAGGGCATTGTTGCTAAAAGACCATACTTTCAGGTTTTCATCAGAATCAAAGCGACCAGTAGTTTACCAAGATGAAACATGGATTCACACGCATTATACAGTAAATAAATGTTGGCAAAGTGATAGTGTGCGAGTAGTATTGTCAAACAAAAGTGCCGGTCAGAGTTTAATTATTCTTCATGCAGGCGGAGACAGATGTTTCATGGCTCCAAAACCAAAACGTCCGACTATCACTCAGAAACGGATAGCAAAAATTTTCAAAAATACGTCGAAACCCAACTTATGCCAGGCTAATTAGCAATGTATTTATCCCTTGTAATTACTCGCAGCATATTTACCCACTAGGAATACTTCTAGGCATTGTAGGTGTTGGACATGTTTGACTGTAGTAATGTTCAACCATTTTTTTCCATAATGCGGGAAGAATAAAACACTCGGAAACTACCATTGAAGGGCTTAGCAAAATTGATTCAGGCTTAACATGTAACCGCAGTATCGAACATTGCATTCGAATTTCTAAATTAGATTTAGACCTCCTCAAAATTAGCTGTGAGTAAACGCACGGCGCGTAGCAGGCTGACAGCTCTCCACTCATAAGAATACTGGAGTGGAGTGTACGCCAGACTGCTCCCCCCTCTCTGTTCCTCCGGCGTAAATACGACGTCCTGCCACAGTGGCGAGGAAGAAATTAGTCCTCCTCCCTCCCCTTGTTCACCAGGGGCGGCCGGCAGTTAGTTGAGGCGCCATGCCACAGTTTCCGAAGCCGCTCCCTCCGAGGTTTGGTTTCGAATCCCCTCTTGGGGGGGGGGGGGGGCGCCAGATTTGCCGCCCCTCGGAAAGTGCCGCCCCGTGCGTCCGCACGTTTCGCACGTGCCTTGCGCCGTCCCTGGGTATAATGAATATGGTGAATAAGCAGGAGCGGATCCAAGGAAGTGCTGGCAGTTCCAAATAAAATAGATGGAAAGTTGGATGTCATGAAGTAAATAGGAGCTGGGGGTAAAGACGTCAGAGGACATTGCACTCTTTGCAGTGCTAGGTAACTGACGATCCCAGGCACTTGAGTTATTGGCTATATTACTCAATTTTCCTTTCGTATTGTCGTTCTTCCTCTTCTGTCATTCTGAACTTTGACTAGCATCTTTAACCTTCTTTGCTATCGAGAGAAAAATAGAAGTGTTAGGGGGTGCTGTTGTGCTGAAATTAACTAGAGAAAGTACAATGAAATTCGGGAGAAAGGGAAAGTGTTAATCATTTTGACATAGTGACAGAAAGACTGATGAATGTGGCATATAGAAAATTAAATAATAATGGAATAAAGTAAGTGGATGCAGTGAGATGTGTTTTCATGATGAAAATTAAGAAATGGGTTTTGAGGTAGTAAAAATTACCAAGTGTGCTTTTTAAAATGAAGTAACTAACTGCACAAGGATGCATTGTTGTGATGGAAGGTGGATAATGAATTTTGAAGTAATAATGTGGAAAATTTCCATGTGTGACTATTAAAACAAACTAAGTAATATGGTGTTTTGGAAGGTAAGTGGAAATATTGAATGTACCTACTAATGTTGATATGACTAATCACGAAATGTGAAAAGATAAGAGTGGAAGAGAGTGGTTAGAGAAGTTTCTGTAAATAAATTCATGACATTTTGATGTACTCTGTTCTGTATTGTGGCAAAGATTTTACAGTGAAGATTTTGTGAGGCAATATGGCCTACCTACAATACATGTGACTGTAGATAAACTGTGTGTTATGTTGTGAATTTGGTAAAAAGTGCTTTATATGAATATGTGATGCCTGTTCTTTCGGACAAGTCCAAAAAAAGAAACCTAGCAGAATCCGCAGCTGTGATACATATTATGTAAATTGAAGATGGAGGAGGGGAGAAAGGGAGTGAAAGGGAAGGAACTGTTGATGTCTGCTGCATCAGGACTTTATGGGGAATCAGCGACGGTTAGTGAAAATGTATGCTGGATCGGGATTCAACGCGGGAACCTCTGCTTACTAGGCAGTTACGTTAGCCACTGCATCATCCGGACACAGTATTACCAGCAGTTCTGCAGACTATCTCATCACGCTCCCGGTCAACCCATATTCCCACCTAGTGCCACCTATCCACAGTTCTCTTCCATGTCCTACACGCCTGCTAACTTTGAGATTCCCGCAGCAGGTTGAACGCAATTGTACGTTCGCAGTGAAGCTGGTGGCCCATTGTGGCGAATCAATTATATGAATGCGTGGTGTCTGCTTTTCGGACATGTGTGAAAGAACAGACACGACACATTCATATAACTGATTCAGTCATGTTCTAAAGAACAGACACCATGCATTCACGTAACTGATTCTCCTCGATGGGCGATGAATCCACGACCTCCAGTGCAGATGCACAATTATGTTCGACCCCTGTGAGAATCTCAAAGTAGTGAGCACGGAGAACATGAACACGGACTGCGGATAAGTAGTGCTGGGTGGGAATGAAGGTTGACTGGGAGACGTGCGAGATAGCCGATGCAATGGCGATAAACACTGTGTCTGGATGGCGCAGTGGTTATTGCAGTTGCCTAGTAAGCAGGAAATCCCAGTCTGGCACACTTTTTCACTCGTCGTCTGTGATTCCGCCTGACATCAGTAGTTCCTTCTCTTCCATTTCCTTTCCATCCCCTCCACTTTAAATTTACTTAAAAAGCGATTTGTGCTAGAACCAAGATTTGTTTTGAAAAATTTTTCAGCATCCACGAATTGGTGAAGTAAGTCTAGCATTTTGAGAAGTAATATTTCTCAAGTAATTTAAATTTGTGTCACTTGAGAGCACTATTTAAAGATAATTCTCTGTTAATTTTCTTTCATTGAGGAGAATAATTAAAATTATCTAAAGAAAGGCATAGCTTAGAGAAAGAGTATGTACTAATATTTATATTTCAGGAAGATATATGCAATAGTAGTCTTACACAGAATTATGCTTGCAGGAAAATCATCATGTAACTGCGGCATGACCTGAATTTTAAATGAAGGTGGAGTGTTTCGGACGCCACATAAATACGGGGCCATGACGTTGTAAGAAAAATCATCCCAAATGTAGAAGGACTCAAGTGCATTGGCAACTGTAAGGTAGGAATGGATTTACAATTATACACGCATGCACTATAAAGGGAAAGGTGTAGGAAAAAAATTAAAGTGATCAGAACTGTAGAGACGCACACCGGAGTGTATAAACTAATAGTGAATTTGACATTTAAAAAACGTAACTTCAGTGCCTAACTAAAATCGTACACATTATAAAATCCTAAACAGTCAAATATATTTTGAAAGCTAAATGTTATCTCCTGTCAATATTGTGTCCTTTATTAATTATAAAAAGTTTTGATCCAGACGGCGTTCGTTCATTTAGAATATGTTGTTTATAAACGCGATATATGATAGTAAGAGAAATGTATCTAGGCAGCGTGAGTGAGTCAAATGTTCAGGTGAAATACTGTAAAGTGCATTTTGCCATTTTATGGTACTGGGAAACCATGAACATACTATGATAATTCACTTGAGTAAAGAGAGGAATATTTTGATATTGGTATGTTTTATGAATTTCTTCGTTTAATATATCACTTTGAAAAGATATTACGTTGCGATTAGTTCATAGTGGAAGACACGGGACAGCGCAGTTTAATACTGCAACAAGAAAACATTTGTTGTACCCGTTAGACGCAGATGGAGAGCCTGGTTCCACTACAGCGCATCCAGTAGAGAAACATTGTTCGTTCTCTAACAGGGCAGGCGTGTGAGCTGCTACAGCAAATGATATTACTGTAAAGTGAGTGAACCGTATTATGTAGGTGAAACAAAACAGCGCCTCCGCCTCTGAATTAATGGTTGGCCCTTTTAGCAGTGCATCCACCAGAATGATAGCACTGGAACACCAAAAGACTGTCATGATGCCTTTGCTAGAAAAGGTAGTTGCCTTGAATTTCTTCTTTTCTGGTGATTGCAAGTGGTGCCACTCCACTGACTGCCTTTCCATTTCCAGTTAAAAATGATGCGCCTAGGTTTTGTCACCTGTAGCGATACATGGCAGAAAGGTCTCTTTGTTCGCCTCAAACTACTCCAAAAGTTCTCCTAGGTAGATCACTGCAGGCCTTGCAGCCTTTACCGGTACTCGTGTTTCTGCTAGAACCATTTCGTGGCGATTAAATCAGGCTGGTTTGGATGCTCATTAGCTTGTTGAAAGCGCCCCATTTGAATCACGCCTCGTCGAGAAAGAGTTCGATGGTGTAGGGAGCGTGTTGGTTGGGGTAAGGAACAGTGGTCCAGAGTGATGTTCTCCGACGAATCCCGCTTCTCTGTGGCAAGTGATTCTGGCTACCAGTTAGTATGGAGAGAGAGGGGAAGACATTACACACCACAGAATGTTCATCAACGTCGTCAGTATGGCCCAGGTGTTAAGGAGTGGGCAGGCATTGTTCAGAATGGCCGAACACCGCTGTACATCATTGCACGAGGTGCCGTTACAGCACAGCGGAACTGCAAGGAGATTATTCAGGATCATGTCCGTCTGTTTAGGGGCGCGGTAGGTCCGAGTTTCTATTTATGGACGACAATGCCCCCCACATAGGACCGCTGAGGTGTTGGACACACTGGAAAGCGAAGATACCTGAACGTGTGGGGTGGCCTGTGTAATCCCCAGACCTAAACCCTATAGAGGATCCCAGGGGTTCTCTTGGCAGACCTGTTTTTATCAACGAACACCCCCTCCCCAAACTGTGCAAGAGCTGAAAACCGCCTTGAGAGAGGCGCAGAACGATATGCTCCAAGGGTTCTTGAGCTGTTTGGTAACCAGCGTGGACAACAGGTGCAAGATATGCATTAGTTTCGGAGAAGGGTGTATTCCTTACTGAGAGTCCGATATCGACCTTTATTTTGGGAGTCTGACCTGTGTTAAGCATGAACGTTATTTATGTTTGTTATTCTCCTTTCCAGTGTTATGGAATTTGTGCTATTTTTCGTTATAAATGTCCCACTTCACCTCTATTATTTATATGTACATACTGTGTTTCATCTCGTCCATCATTGCCTGTGATTATTTCTGTTCAACAATGTCTCTGCTCCTTAACAATTGTACAAGAGTCTCAGCCACTGCGGACAAGCTTACAATGCTCACCAATAACTGTAAAGCCAATTGCTAATTTGTGACGCGCCGGTCTGCCCGTATAATGGCATTTGAATGGTTCACCATGTCTGAAGCAGTGGCTGTGGCAGGACGTACCAAATGTGGGGCTAAGTTTCTACGCGTCCTGATGCTTTAAATATCTTAACTCCCCCCAACAATACTCTTATCAAATGGATTATCAACATACACTGCACACAAACGTTAAAGTTTACGATTTTCACCACGATTTCTTCTCCAGCAATCAAGAATTCAATTACAGCTCATTCATTGTAACGGGCTAATTACATAGACGTGATTCTGATGGTTCACAACGGTTCTGCCATCTGTCGAAATTGTTCGAAACTTCCAAAATGGTTCAAATGGCTCTGAGCACTATGGGACTTAACTACTGTGGTCATCAGTCCCCTAGAACTTAGAACTACTTAAACCTAACTAACCTAAGGACATCACACACATCCATGCCCGAGGCAGGATTCGAACCTGCGACCGTAGCAGTCGCGCGGTTCCGGACTGCGCGCCTAGAACCGCTAGACCACCGCGGCCGGCTCGAAACTTCCAAATGTGCAGAAGAAACAACCAATTTGGAGCGTCTCAAAGGATGTTTTCCTATATAAATTAACGGTTGTAAAAAACATTTGAGGCGTTATTGAAGGATCCTAGTAGATGAAAGGATGGTAACAGTGAAAATTCGAGGAAAGAAGATAAATCTGGTAATAATACGGATGTGAATGTTTCACCCTAGGCAGTGTGAAAGGAAGTAAACGAAAACTATGACAAGACTGAAGATGTAATATAAAAAAAGGAGGGCACATGTAAAAAAGTAATGAGTGACTGGAATGCGGTAGTAGGTCAAGGCCAAGATGGAAGCACTGTAGGAAAATACCGGTCAGGAAAAAGAAATAAGCAAAGAGAGCTCTTGGTGGACGTCGACAAAAGAAACTCCTTAACTATTGGAAAAAATTGTTTGAAAAACACTGATAAAGAATACACACATAGAATAGTAAGCTGACTCAAAAAGATTGCAGATCGACTATATTCTGATCCGGAAAAGTTTAGAAATTACTCAAAAAATGCTTTTAAGACATTGTCAGTAGTGGATATCAATGCAGGTCACGTCCTTGTGACAAGCGAAGTATTTAGTAGTTGAAAAAAATAGAAAAAGGAAACCAAATACACAACTGATCAGACAGCAGTAACAAAAATGCGGGAGAAGATTGAAGAAAATATAAAAATTCTGTCACAGAAGAAGGTAAGATGTCGAGCTCTAACTAATCAACTCCAAACAAGAACTGATAAAGGTGGTGCAGAATGACAAGAGAAATGTGAAAATATTGAGAAGCTAGAAAGAAAGAAGAGATAGAATTTAATGTATTGTCATCTAAAGTACTTGGACTTCAGGAAGAGGACTGGGAACAAATGTTCAAATGTGTGTGAATTCCTAAAGGATCAAACTGCTGTGGTCATCGGTCTCTAAACTTACGCACTACTTAAACTAACTTATGCTAAGAACAATACACACCACACACATGTCCGGGGGAGGACTCGAACTGGGATCATCATGTTAATGATAACAGAAGAGAATACTAAAGAAACTGCAGAAAGTCCAGAAGTAATAAATGACTGGAAGAGGTACTTAGAAGAGTTATATGATGCAAGTGATCGTCCAGATGCTTTGGATATGGAGAAAGAAAAGCAGTTATTCGAACAGGACAAAAGATTTCTAGCCATTCTGGAAGAAGTTGGCCAATCACTATGGAAGGAGCTGAGATGGCACTGAGGACATTAAATGTGGAAAAGCAACTGATGGAGATGGAGTTCCAATTCATCTCTTCAAAGGTTTAAATCAAGGACAGGGGTAAGTACTGAATTTGTACAATAACATTTATGAAAATTGTGATTGGTCAACAGTGATGATGCCAATGCTGAAGAACACGAATGATATAAAATGTACAGAAAGCAGGACAATATGTTTGATACCTCATTCGGCAAAATTCTACTAAGAATAAAGAATAGAAGATTGCAGTCAAAAGTTGAGAGATAATTGGGCGAAAAACAGTTTGGCATCATAAGGAGCAACAGGGCTGTTACGAATGACTGGTGAAAGACTTGTAGAAAGAGGTGGAGAAGTCTGTGTCCCTTTCGTTGACTTGCAAAGAGTCTTCGACAGTGGATTAAGCTTTTACATATCCTGAATAAGAACGGAATTAATTGGAAGGAAAGAGGCTGATAACCAATTAGACATCACACAAACAGTAAAAGTAAGAATTGGAGATGAAATGACATAGGGAATCAAAATTGGGAGAGTGATTAGACGAGGCTGTTGTATGTTCGCCTACTCTGCTTATTACATATTTAGATTATTTAGTCAGTGCTTCTAACGAAAGTGTGGCGTGACAGTAGAAAGAAGGATAATAAAATGTGTAAGACTTGCTGATGGAGTAATATGAAAAGACAGTTACTAATATGTTAAAAGAATTGACCACCAACTGTGAGGATTATGAAATGAAGATAAATGTGAAGAAAACTGAGGCAATGATTCTTACATAGCAGTCAATGAATACAAAAGGCAAAATCTGTGATGAGTTAGTGGAATAAGTTCATAACTTCAGGTACCTAGGGTGCAAAGTTACCAGTAACATAACATCTAATCGAGAATTAAAAACAAGGATAACTCTTGCAAAATAAATGCTTTAAGATGGAGGAGCATTTTCTGTGGCATATTATATAAACAATGAAAGAAAAGTTTAGTGAAGTGTTTTGTATTGAGTGTGGCGCTGCATGGTGCCGAAACTGTGTGGACACTGTAGAAGAGAGAGAAGAAGCGCTTAGAGGCTTTCGGTACGTGATTCTGGAGAAGAAGAAATGGTGTGAAACGGACAGAGAAAATAAGGAATGAAGATACGTTACGGAGGGTGGACAAGGAAAGAAGAGTACTGGCAACAATTAAGATGAGGGAAAGAAACTGTCTAAGGTACTGGATGAGAAGAGACTGCAGAATAAACGTTGCACTAGAAAGAGTGGGGTCTGGGAAGAGGACGGGAAGTAGAAGAAGAGTCAGTCAGTTGACAACATCAGTTGACAACAAGTGCATCATACACAGGTGCGAAAAGGATGGCGGAAACTCAAGAGGACTGGAGATTGATGAACTTGGAGTGATGGAGCTGCCCAATTCCAAAACACGTCGTCTACATCAAAATATTTTATATATTTTATTGTTATTATCACTAAAATCGTACCCATCTCTATGTCATAAGTGGGGGTGACGGCAAGCTATTCTGTATGGGGGAGGGGGGTGGCAGGACGGTAAACAGAGACAGAAACAAACTATGATAACCAGCCGTTCCTCCATCCACAGCGAATCGAACACTGGATACGCCTGCGCTTGTTCCACCACGAAGAAAAGCACAAGGAGGAAAAATTGCTGAGGATGGAAGGAAGACATGTTGCATTTGCCCCCTCCCGCCGGAGGTTCGAATCCTCCCTCGGGCATGGGTGTGTGTGTGTTGTTCTTAGCATAAGTTAGTTCAAGTTAGTTTACGTAGTGTGTAAGTCTAGGGACCGATGATCTCAGCAGTTTTGTCCCTTAGGAATTTACACACATTTAAACAGTTTGCATTTGCCCACCAAAGAAGAAGTCGCATTTGCAAGGCTCTAATCAGTTTCGAATGCTCAAGTAAGGTGTGTCCACAACGCGTGTAAGGTGATGTGGCGTGCGGTCACTTTGATTAGTGCAGGTTGATTCATTGTCGAGAGTGTGTGCCAATATTAACAAGAATGAGACCTTTGTAACAATAATTTAGAACAGTTGAGCTTCAAGGAAGTAACTACCCTTTATTATTTTTACTGGCGGCCATATCTGTAAATTTTGACGAGAATTTTGAGTGTAATGTGAATGGAGGCGTATCAACATTTTGTAAATATATAGTACTAAAGGCAAAAATTACCGTCAGACGGCGGTTTTTCGTATTTTCCCACCTCTAGAACGACGCGATCCACAGGACGGCATAACGAAGTACTCACAACTGTGGTTAAGAGTATGGCAGACTGCCGGGCATGGGATACTACAAGGATAATTACACTATGGTACCGCAGTTGTTTGGGAGAATCAGCTTGAATGTACATATAAAAAAATCTCAGCTGTCTGCCGACATTTTACTTCCATTAGCAGATTGACAAAGAGATTTATAATTGTGTTTTTCTCTTATTTCTTTCTCCCAGTTAGATACACTAGACAGAAAAACATATTTTTCTTTCTGGTACTGTATTTGTTACTATTTATGTTACTCTCAAACTGCAATGTGTTTGTCCCCACAAACGATTTCGCTCCATGTAAACACCCGTCGTGATTGGGTTTTCAGCTTGCTACTTGCCTTTTAAGATGTTCGTTGGTGTGGATGGAGTGATGTGTGGCACAAAATAAAAGGAAACTTATTGTCAGATACTCATTTTCTGCAACCTACGTAATTGAAGAGAAACACATTGTTCTTTTCACATGTTCACATGTGTGTGAAATCTTATGGGACTTAACTGCTAAGGTCATCAGTCCCTAAGCTTACAACTACTTAACCTAAATTATCCTACGGACAAACACACACACCCATGCCCGAGGGAGGACTCGAACCTCCGCCGGGACCAGCCGCACAGTCCATGTCTGCAGCGCCAGACCGCTCGGCCAATCCTGCGCGGCACATTGTACCTTTATTAGATAGAATGAAGCTTATATATTTGCTGTGTTAGCAAAATAGAACTACTTGGTAACAAACATAATTTGTAAACTCCTATACCTAGTCTCACTTTCAATGGAAAGGCCCTCATACACAAATAATGTCTGGTGACAAAACATTCGTTCAATTCTCGGATGTTTTCTAGTCATTCAAATGAATCCAAAATGTCTGAATAGAATAAAGTTCCCCAATGGATCACTTCATTTCTTTTAGAAAACTGCATGATCACTGAGTGTGTAATAAAATAATTTCGCACGCATTAAGTGGCATTAATAAGATTTGCAATCATCTCCTCTTTAACAATCTCCTCCTCCATATTCCTGACAAGTTCACAGGGGCAACAACACTCACTCCTTATTAAAAAATTAAACCTGATTTCTCTATGTTGACGAAATGAAATAGCAGATTTAGAGACACCATTTTTGTAAAACAACTTACGTTCCTAAAACTAGCAAAATTTATTCAGGAATAACAAAGCGAAAATCGTTTTCAAAATTCTATTTTCGTCTTCCGCAAGTTTTCCTGCATGTAAACATGGTCGTCGATGTAGCGAACACAGATAAGCGAGGTTGATTCAGGCTCTGTCGACAGATTATCGGAGTGGGAAATGAACCAATCGATTTCACCGTTCTCTGAGTACAGCTGGACAGGTGCGTGAGAACCTTGGGGCGCCAAATGTTCGGCGGTTGTGCGCTCTGTGCAGGGAGGGGAGCAACACAGCTGCTCACCCAACGGTCGCACCCCCTCCCGTAACCCGTCCCCCTCGCCCCTGAAAACGATTCAGCTCAAATGGCCTTCCACCGTCCTTACGTAACAGCGGAATCACCAGTCCCTCATGCAGACTAATTCTTTACGTTTATAGTCGCTGATTACGACACATATACCACGTCCTTACTTGCCTTCAGAAAGCATAATTCCCATTACAAATTACTCTGTGTCCAAACGACAGCAGATCGTCCAATACGCAAAGTTCAGCGCTCTGACATTTTCGGGGTAGTGACCGTTTAAGAGTACATCATTGAGAGTCGATTACAGCTTGGAGTGTCACGAATTTCAACCAACTTCCTTTCATATTTTTAGACACTCTGGGAATCAGAGATGGGCAGTCCACACTAGTAGGTGTAATTAATTAACCATATATTTCGTATTCGATATGATTTTAGTAAACTTTTAGGCGAGCATTATCACACTTATAGAACAGTCTCTTCTCGGAAGCACATCCAATATTGCAACGTTCCTGAAATTCTAAACCTTTTCGAAATCTACGTCTACTACATCTACGTACTCCGCAAGCCACCTAGCGGTGTGTGGCGGAGGGTACTTTATGGACCACTGTCACTTCAAAAATGGTTCAAATGGCACTGAGCACTATGGGACTTAACATCTATGGTCATCAGTCCCCTAGAACTCAGAACTACTTAAACCTAACTAACCTAAGGACATCACACAACACCCAGTCATCATGAGGCAGAGAAAATCCCTAACCCCGCCGGGAATCGAACCCGAGAACCCGGCACTGTCACTTCCCCTCCTTTCCTCTCCCAGTCGGGAATAGTTCGCAGGAAGAACAATTGCCGGTCGGTGTGGTCCCAGATCTCTCTAATTTTATCTTCATGGTCTTTTCGCGATATGTACGAAGGAGGAAGTAATATATTCGTGACACTTCTAGGAACTTACTCTCTCGGAACGTTAACAATAAACCACACCATGATGCAGAATGCACCTGTTGCAGCATCTGCCACTTGAGTTGATCATTTCTGTGACGCTTTCGTGCTTGTAAATGAACCTGTAACGAAAGGCGCCGCCTTTCTTTGGATCTTCTCTATTTCCTCTATCGGTCCAGTCTGGTACGGATCCCATAATGGCTCTAAGCACTATGGGACTTAGCATCCGAGGTCATCAGTCCCCTAGACTTAGAACTACTTAAACCTAACTAACCTAAGAACATCACACACATCCATGCCCGAGGCAGGATTCAAACCTGCGACCGTAGCAGCAGCGCGGTTCCGGACTGAAGCGTCTAGAACTGCTCGGTCACAGCTATGGATCCCATACTGACGAGCAATATTCATTGTGAAAGGTACCACAACCCTTATCATCAAAAGAAAATATATAATTATACAGTTTCTACAAACATCTACTAGTTAGCTGCATATCTTTACTCTACTGTTACATTATTTACAACACACTATCAACAGTCGAACGGTAATTAAAAGAAATATTTCCCGACAGTCTTTCCCTGATTCCCTCTCGTCCTTGCAGTTGCTATGCCTCCCACGCCGCTTACCTTCGCCGCCAGAAGTATTGTGTTTGTAAGTTGATGACGTCAGCTAGACACATTAATCTGGATAACTTTTTCACATTTTTGGTTACATATTTACCTTTTACCTCCCTGTTATATAAGTTTCAAACAAAACTGAGTTTTTAGTACTTTCTAAGTACTAGTATCTGAATGTGGAGCTGCATCCGTGTTTGCCATTGTACTTTATTTTATAATAGTTTGCTTATGGCTAAAACAAAAAAAGGCAGATAAGAGTTTAACGTACCGTCGACGACGAGGTCATTAGCGACGGTTGTAGCAAAAAGAGTATGGGCTCAAACGACCGTGGCGTCGCGCGCCATAAGGACAAACTTACCATCGTCAATATGTATTATCAACTGAGAATGGGACGGTAGGAAACGGTCGCTGTATAAACAAGGTTAAGTGCCGACTGGCACGGCGCAGTGGTTCTGGTACTGTACACACAGTCGGAACGACTGCGGTTCAAATCCCTGTCCGGCCATTCAAGCTTAGGTTTTTCTACAGTTACCCTAAATCGCTTACAGCAAATTCCGGGACTGTTGCTCTGGCCTGAGCTTGTTCTACGTCATTAATGACATCGTCTTTGGCAGGAGGTTAAACCCTAATCATCCAACCGTTTACACAATACGCCTTGTCGAGAGCAAATAAGACTCGAGTTTGCCCATAATTTCCATCCGCTGCTGTCTTCTGCGGGACGACAAGGAACCAGTGCGAGACAGGACTGTAATGTGCTAATGCGGTTCACCAGAAGTGCCCAGGGAGGCAGCCAGTCCCTAAAACTTGTTTGCGCACCGCCAGCCTCTGGGCTGGTTTTTTAAACGGAGGAGAGGATATTACCCCTCCCAAACTTAGCTTGTCACCACCGCGTAAGACAGGCCAGACTCACCACAGACGGTAAAAAACTTTGCAGACGCCGATATTTTTTGGGCCTTCTACAAAATGACTGGGTATCAATGTGATCACCCAGAGTTGTAGGCGGGAATGAAAATGGTTTATTGTAACATCGAAACCGGTTTAATATAAACAGAACCAGTAAATACCATTGATAGTGTTATCGTTATAGTTAGTAGGATAATAGCTCTTGTATCTAAATCCACCTGAAGATGGGTGTACGTTAGGGTGTCCATTTCATTTTTATTGAAAAACTGGACATTATAAAAAGTTTAGAAGAAACTGGAGCAATTAAGAAAAGAAACGGGACACAAACTTTATTGACGAAATTTAATGGGCAAGTTTATCTTTGCATCATGCACTCAGATGATCTCAAAAGACGTTTTACAATTATTATGCTGCACTGTCGCCATACTTACGTATTTTATCAAGACGTGCTTTTCCTTTTAACATTCTGTCATCAAAGTGAGCGCATCTTACCTCATTCAAGTGTCTTTTGACAATGAGCAAGGCCGTCACTGTTTAACTTTCATTTTCTTTTTTCACTAACTGTTAAGAATTCACCAAGGAAAACACCCGTACGTTCTAATGTCTTCACTGCCAGCGATAAAAGGAAAAGCATTTTTTATATTGCTGTTAAAATTACACTTTCCGTTTGGTAAGACGAAAGAGTGATTGCATAGATCTAAAATTGTCATGTATCCTTTATAACGTCTTCAGACGTGCTTACTACATCTTAACATGAATCGATAGAACGAACAGTGCAAAACTGTAACGGTAAATAAAAAATAAACAAAAAATGTAGAGGAAGTTGTACAACTGGTGCTTCCTCGCGTATATCACTAAAGCCTCGTTTACACGACGACATTGGGTTGCGTCATTTATTGAGTGGAATGAGTTACGCGCAAGTGGTTTCACATATGACTGTAGACACGGCGACACCAGTATACACTTCAGTTTCTTCGTTTTGTGGGTCCCTGAGTCGTATCTGAAATGAAAGTCTAGGCAGCTGCATGTCGCACGAGCTGTGATGGAGTTAAAGTTTGTTGTGTTGTATCGCTGCATTAGAAAAAAAAATAAGAAAAGTGTTTTCGATTCGTGACTGGATAAAAAAAGACGTCAGCTCGGTTGCTCAACATCCTTGCTGAAGTAATTTATAATGAAAGATCCAAGAAGTTCTTTTAATTATCTTAGAATATCACCAGAACTGTTCACGTTTCTTCTAAATAAAGTTAATTATGCGATAAGGAATAAAGGTACTGTAATGCATGGAGCACTGTCGCCAGAACTGAAATAACATATCATATTGCGTGCATTACAATCGAGAACATTCGCCATGCTATAAGATACGGTTTTAGTTGGTGATGACGATATTTCATTAACACCAATAATTATTAACAATAACAGTAATAATTATTAGCATTAGCAACAATAACTATTCGAAGCAGGTCACATTAAGAAGAGAATAGTTTGCAAACTACTCTCTTGAAGACAGATCTTTACAGTGGCAATATTTCAAAATAACATATATGAATGGGGAGCACTGCAGCGACGTTTTAAATAGATGAATATTGAATAAAGAATGCAGCTTCTTAAATTTGTATAGCCTTCCCTCCTGTCAACAATATTCCTTAACAAGGAGTTAGCCAACTCGGACGATGGTATTTTAGTCTTGCAGACGAGAGCATTGCCACAGCTAGAATTACACTTGCTTGTATTTTTCTTAATTCAGTTGTATATATGCTCCTAACTCAATAAATTTTACCCTGCAGCTCAGATATTGTCAAACCATCCGTGTTATGATCGCACTTGACCGTCTCAGCCGCAGCAATATGTTGCTTATTTTTGTAATCAGCATCACTGAAATCCCACAAACACCTATGCAGTGCATAGATATCCAAAAAGCGAACATTATTCTCCGTTCCCTACTTCATATTTCAGTTTGTTTACACTCTACGAACAAACATAACCTCAAAACGCATGCAGCTAGTGTCGTCTAAATTGGAACACGCCGAAAGTGTTTAGTTTTACCAACGAGTTGCGCAAATGCGCGGCGCGCGTGCGCAGTAGCCGGTAGCGCAGTTGTTTGCAACTTAGTGTCGTCGTGTGAACTGGACTCAACGTAAAATACCTTAGCCGTGCCGGATCACAAGAAAGCGGGACATTTGAGCGTCCCCAAAAGAGCTTTCGGTACAATGGGACATATTCAAAAATAACGGGGGTGTCCCGGAAAAAAAGGTGACGAATGGACACCCTATGTCTGAATATTTTGGTATAAGTGACCCGTGGTGTCTGGTATCTCCTTGCAGAGTAAATGCATTTAGTTTGATTCCTCATTCCCATTTATCTTTGTGTTTGTATCGCACTGAAGTAATCTGCACAACAATGCAAATGAATACGGTATACGCTGTTTGTCTTGTTTGGAAACAAAAGTGTTGCATCCACTCACGGTACTTGCTGCTCACAGCAGTAATACCCCACTTTACTCTTCGTCCTCAGGCTTGCATTCAGCACTGCCCGGTTCTGTTTAAACTTTGCTTTTCTCAAGCAGCGTTAGTTGTACACTGTCTGATCAAAAGTAGCCAGACACCTCTATATAATGCGGAATTGACCATTAGATGTCACGAGAGGCGGACTCGTCAATACAAAAGATGGCGGGGAGTATTGTGTAGTCAATAAGGAAGCAGTAGCAGTACAGTGGGTCGGACAGGAGAGCTCAGTGACTTCGAACGTGGACTATAGCCCGATTAAAATTACTTGACAGTTTACGTCTTTCACTTACCATTACACCGAGCGAGGTGGCACAGTGGACTCGCATTCGGGAGGACGACGGTTCAATCCCGCGTCCGGCCATCCTGATTTAGGTTTTCCGTGATTTCCCTAAATCACTCCAGGCAAATGTCGGGATGGTTCCTCTGAAAGGGCACGGCCGACTTCCTTCCCCATCCTTCCCTAATCCGACGAGACCGATGACCACGCTGTCTGGTCTCCTTCCCCAAACAACCAACCAACTTACCATTACAGTGTTGCCACATAGGCTGACGCACGGTTAAAGCCGAGACGCGAACACAGCGTGTCACTTCACAACTACTGAAATTCGCAGCTCGTGGTCTATGCCAGCACGGTAGCTCAGCGTGCTCGGTCAGACGGCTGTGTCTTCTCTGTAATAAAAAAAATGAGTCAAGGAATCAACGATCAACTTGAATTGATGTATTGTGACGTCCGTCCAGACCAAACGCAACGAACTATATCTAACAAAAAAAAAAAGGTGGCTAGCGTTGCTGTCTCTGGATCACGGGGTCCCGGGTTCGATATTCGACCGGTTGGGGATTTTCTCTGCCAGGGAACTGGGTGTTTGTGTTGTCCTTTTCATTTCATCCTCATCATCATTCGTGACAGTGGATAGACTGCATAGTGCAAAAACTGGACTGTGTAAAAAATGGGACTTTGTACGGGCGCTGATGACGGCGCAATTGAGCGTCCCACAAACCAATCATCGCACCATCAGAACTACTGAACCGTTTCCAGAATGAGATTTTCATTCTGCAGCGGAGTGTGCACTGATATGAAACTTCCTGGTAGATTAAAACTGTGTGCCGGACCGAGACTCGAACTCGGGACCTTTACCTCTCGCGGGCAAGTGCTCTACCATCTGAGCTACCCAAGCACGACTCACGCCCCGTCCTCACAGCTTTACTTCTACCAGTACCTCGTCTCCTACCTTCCAAACTTTACAGAAGCTCTCCTGCGAACTAGCACTCCGGAAAGAAAGGATATTGCGGAGACATGGCTTAGCCACAGCTTGGAGCATGTTTCCAGAATGACATTTTCACTCTGCAGCGGAGTGTGCGCTGATATGAAACTTCCTGGCAGATTAAAACTGTGTGCCGGACCGAGATTCGAACTCGAGACCTTTGCCTTTCGCGGGCAAGTGCTCTACCAACTGAGCTACCCAAGCACGACTCACGCCTCCTCCTCACAGCTTTACTTCTGCCAGTACCTCGTCTCCTACCTCCCACTCCGCTGCAGAGTGAAAATCTCAGTCTGGAAACATCCACCAGGCTGTGGCTAAGCCATGTCTCCGCAATATCCTTTTTTTCAGGAGTGCTAGTTCTGCAAGGTTCGCAGGAGAGCTTCTGTAAAGTTTGGAAGGTAGGAGACGAGGTACTGGCAGAAGTAAAGCTGTGAGGACGGGGCGTGAGTCGTGCTTGGGTAGCTCAGATGGTAGAGCACTTGCCCGCGAAAGGCAAAGGTCCCGAGTTCGGGTCTTCTTCCGGCACACAGTTTTAATCTGCCAGGAAGCTTCTACTGAACCGTTGTTCGTGCAATGCGGGGCAGTGTCGGAAGCGCTGCCGTCAGGTGTAGCGGGAAGGCGAGAAACTCTGGCTACAGCTGTGTTTTGGTGACCAATGTTTGAACTGCGGCAGACGGCGCGTTTTGTAACCTAAAATTTATATTCGTTTCCTCACCTAAATACAACCTCGTGATGTGCAATGCACCCGAGAAAACGGCGGTCAACGACTTTCCGCAGAACTATTAATCACGCTCGCTTTGTTCATGGCAGTTGTTCAAAGCAGACTTCTACGAGCAAACAAAAGATAGAAAAATTTCAGTTTCAGCACTAAAACCGAACTATAACTTCTCGCTTTCATCAGCTACCTGAAACTAACCTCATAGTGGCCAACCGAGCGGAAGTGATACCAACCGATGAGCAGTCCTGGTTGGCACTAGGAGCAGTCCTGGTTGGCACTCGGTTACAGGCTTTAGGCGATACAGACAGATTCCAAACGAAAAACGCGTGATAGAAAGAAAAAAATAAAAGCAAATGAGAAAGTCAATCCGATGGTGAAAATGGTCCGACAAAAGATTAAAAATAAGAAATTACATTTAAAGCAATTAATTAAAATTAATAATGATAAGAGTAAATTTGATAAAGATTTTGAATTAAAAGACAATTATATCACCCGAGGAGATTCGAACGTCAGGAACGTCACTCATCCATTGCGCTACGACACCACTTACTGTCCTAATGTTGTGTTAACTCCCCTAAAGAACTAGTTATAATGGTGATTTGCTGCTTTGAAAGAGTTTGGGTTCATGTAATGTGGCATGAAGCTTATTGACACTGTAGGCCAATCCATGTGACGATGATAATAGATTTTTTTATTTTTTAGTCGTGTCTGATGAAATGTGAAAAGACCCAGAACTCGGTATCCAAACACATCAAGAACAAAAGCAAGACTAGGACCTGGAAGTGAACTGACAATTTGTTGCGGCAGTTCGACAACGCGAACTGTTCGGGCGTGAGCGCCCTGACTGGAGGAAGACAGCTCCACCGTGTGAAATGTCAACTGTCAAGTAATTTTAATCAGACTATCACTGGATGTCACCTGAGTAAAAAGTCGATGAGGGGCATTTCAACGTCTTTAAAGCCTTCCAAGTCGACTGTCGGTTATGTAACTGTGCTGTGGAAACATGAAGGAACAAGTACAGCTCATCAAAACCAGATAGACCTCATGTACTGAAGGACAGGGACCATCGAGCACTGGAAGGAATCGCTCGTGAGTTCGAAAGGGCTACCACCAGTATAGATAGCACAACAACTGTGAATAGGCTGTTAAAAAGAATTAAGTACAATGGTCGAGCTGCTCGTAATAAGCCACACATTTCCGTAATGGGTGTTAAGCGACGCTTGTGGTGGTGTAAAGAGCGACGCCAATGGACAGTGAATGACTGGAAACGAGTGATTTGGAGTGATCAATCACGCTGTACCCTGTGGCAATCCGATAGAGGGGTCTGGGTTTTGCCCGCATCTCGTGGTCGTGCGGTAGCGCTCTCGCTTCCCACGCCCGGGTTCCCGGGTTCGATTCCCGGCGGGATCAGGGATTTTCTCTGCCTCGTGATGGCTGGGTGTTGTGTGCTGTCCTTAGGTTAGTTAGGTTTAAGTAGTTCTAAGTTCTAGGGGACTGATGACCATAGATGTTAAGTCCCATAGTGCTCAGAGCCATTTGAACCATTTGGTCTGGGTTTGGCGTATGCCTGGTGAGCGTTACCTTCCATCATGTGTGGTGACAACAGCGGAATAGGGAGGTGTTACGATATGAAAGTGTTTCCCCTGGTTTGTATGAGACCCTATTATTGTGCTTAAGAAAACCCTAAATGCTGTAGAATATGAACCCATTTTACAGCGTTGTGTACTGCCTACAGTAGAGGAACAGTTCGGATATAATGTTTGATTGTATCAGCATGACAATGCATTTTATCATAAAGCAGCATCTGCGAGGCAATGGTTTGTGGATAATAACATTTCTGAAACGCACCGGACAGCCCAAAGTCCTGACTTGAGCTCAGTGGAACATCATTGGGATGAGTTAGAATGTTGACTACGCACCAGACCCCAGCGTCTAGTTTCGGCTCTTCAAGAAAAATAGTCTGTTACTGCTCCACTGACATTCAGACAAATGGTTCAAATGGCTCTAAGCACTATGGGACTTAACATCTGAGGTCATCAGTCTCCTAGACTTAGAACTACTACAACGTAACTAACCTAAGGACAACACACACATCCATGCCCGAGGCAGGATTCCAACCTGAGACCGTAGCAGCAGCGCGGTTTCAGACTGAAGCGCCTAGAACCGCTCGGCCACAACGGCCGGCGACATTCAGACACCTCACTGAAACTGTCTCTAGCAGAGTTCAAGTTATCATAAAAGCAAATGGTGGTCACACCTCACATTAACGCCCAGTTATGTGTGCCTCGATACATTAGATCAGATAGCGTGCGTTAACAGTGACACACAGCAATATGGCTAGGTTTACTGGTGGAGAACTGGGCGATATAAATTCACTAAATGAAAACTGACTGAATTTGAAATTCATGCGACCACAGACGTGAAGACGACGGAAAAACAGCAAGCAAGATAACAAAAAAATGTTGTCAGAGTGTCTGGCTGTTATGCGGAGGACCTATTTTCGATTTCCGGTCCTCCCAGGGATTTTCCCTTGGTGGGAGGACTGGAGCGGTGCCCACTCAGCCTTGTTATGCCAATTGAGAAACTACTTGAGTTTGAAGTAGCGGCTCCAAGGTCTAGAAGCCCGACAGCTGCCGGGAGGGCGATGTGCTGATCCCATGCCCCTACATACCGCATTCAAATGACGCCATTGACAAGGGATAATACGAAGATCGGTCCGTCCTGATTGGCCCGTCCGGTCCGGAACACGGAGCTTTGTATGCTTTTTGTACATTATTACGCTGTAACGAGCCACCGGATTACGCGTGTACCTTAAACAAAAGACTCGAAAAATGTGCACTTAAGACAAAAAAGAAAAATCGACGCACTACGAAGGAATGTACCGAATGTGACACTAGATGTGATGTACAAGTACAGACAAACATATGATTACAATTCCAGAAAAACTGAATGATTTGTTCAAGAGAAAGAACTTCACAAAGTGAGAGCCGGCCGGAGTGGCCGAGCGGTTCTAGTCGCCACAGTCTGGAACCGCGCGACCGCTACGGTCGCAGGTTCGAATCCTGGCATGGATGTGTGTGATGTTCTTAGGTTAGTTAGGTTTAAGTAGTTCTAAGTTGTAGGGGACTGATGACCTAAGAAGTTAAGTCCCATAGTACTCAGAGCCATTTGAACCATTTGAACAAATTGAGCTAGTCAATAAAACGTTGTGCCACCTCTGGCCCTTATGCGAGCAGTTATTCGGCTTGGTATTGATTGATAAGAGTTGTTGGATGTTCTCCTGAGGGATATCATGCCAAATTTTGTCCGACTGGCGCGTTAGATCGTCAAAATCCCGAGCTGGTTGGAGGGCCCTGCACACAATGCTCCAAACGTAAATACATAAATGATGTTTTGGATAGGGTGGATAGCAATGTGTGGCTGTTTGCTGATGATGCTCTGGTGTACGGGAAGGTGTCGTCGTTGAGTCACTGTAGGAGGATACAAGATGACTTAGACAGGATTTGTGATTGGTGTAATGAATGGCAGCTAAGTCTAAATATAGATAAATGTAAATTAATGCAGATGAATAGGAAAAGAATCCCGTAATGTTTGACTACTTCATTAGTAATGTAGCGCTTGACACAGTCACGTCGATTAAATATTTGGGCGTAACATTGCAGAGCGATATGAAGTGGGACAAGCATGTAATGACTGTTGTGGGGAAGGCGGATAGTCGTCTTCGGTTCATTGGTAGAATTTTGGAAAGATGTGGTTCATCTGTAAAGGAGACCACTAATACGACCTATTCTTGAGTACTGCTCGAGCGTTTGGGATCCCTATCAGGTCGGATTGAGGGAGGACATAGAGGCAATTCAGAGGCGGGCTGCTAGATTTGTTACTGGTAGGTGATCATCACGTGAGTGTTACGGAAATGCTTCAGGAACTCGGGTGGGAGTCTCTAGAGGAAAGGAGGCGTTCTTTTCGTGAATCGCTACTGAGAGCCATTTGAACCAAATGATCAAAATGATTTAGATAAAATATCTGTATGGTGTGAAAAGTGGCAGTTGACCCTGAATAAAGAAAAGTGTGAAGTTATTCATATGAGTGCTAAAAGAAATCAGCTAAATTTCGATTACGCGATAAATCACACAAATCTAAAGGCTGTAAATTCAGTTAAATACTTAGGGATTACAGTTACAAATAACCTAAATTGGAACGATCACATAGATAATATTGTGGGTAGAGCAAACCAAAGACTGCGATTCATTGGCAGAACACTTAGAAGGTGCAACAGGTCTACTAAAGAGACTGCTTACACCACGCCTGTCCGCCCTATTCTGGAGTATTGCTGTGCGGTGTGGGATCCGCATCAGGTGGGACTGACGGATGACATCGAAAAAGTACAAAGAAGGGCAGTTCGTTTTGTATTATCGCGAAATAGAGGAGATAGTGTCACAGACATGATACGTGAATTGGAATGGCAATCATTAAAACAAAGGCGTTTTTCGTTGCGACGGGATTTTCTCATGAAATTTCAATCACCAGTTTTCTCCTCCGATTGCGAAAACATTCTGTTGGCACCCACCTACATAGGGAGAAATGATCATCACAATAAAATAAGAGAAATGAAGGCTCACACAGAAAAATTTAAGTGCTCGTTTTTCACGCGTGCCGTTCGAGAGTGGAACGTTAGAGAGACAGCTTGAAGGTGGTTCATTGAACCCTCTGCCAGGCACTTTATTGTGAATAGCAGAGTAATCACGTAGATGTAGATGTAGATGATACAGCGGCCGGTCAGCATCGCGTGGACTTCTGCGCGTGATCGAGAAATTATTTTGTATAACTATATGACCACAAATTGCACAGCTGCGGTTTTTTGGGTGGCACAACTTTATGTATTACGCATCCTGGCACAGAGATATGAGACGGCAAATAAAAATGCACTAAATGTGTAGAAAGGTAAATAGGTAAAACGGAAAGGATAGTAAATTAATTTTAAATATCTTCGAGAAAACATACAAAAATGGATCAGAAAATTCTGCAACAGGCGTGAGAAATAACAAAATTAAAAAAAATCTTTCTGTTATAGTAAAAACAAGTACAACGAGAAACGTATCACTAAAAGCAAAAAGCGAAAAACAAAAACTAATATGCCGGCCGCGGTGGTCTCGCGGTTCTAGGCGCTCAGTTCGGAACCGCGCGACTGCTACGGTCGCAGGTTCGAATCCTGCCTTGGGCATGGATGTGTGTGATGTCTTTAGGTTAGTTAGGTTTAAGTAGTTCTAGGTTCTAGGGGGCTGATGACCACAGATGTTAAGTCCCATAGTGGTCAAAGCCATTAGAACCATTTGAAAAAAACTAACATCAGACCGGAAACTCTTCCTAATGTTCGCAAAATTATTTTTGTTTGGTCAGAAACTAGCTTTGTGCTTCGTAGGCCCTCATGAGATGACAACTGAATGTCGCAAACACAGATAAAGTGATGGGCGGCTTACGCAAGTATTACTTATACAGCAGATGAAAAAGATGCTACGTCCCGCAGAAACAGTTATATTAACTAAAAACAAAGCTTTGTATATGAAGATACAACTAATGAAAAATAAAGTTGAATTTACGATCTTGATCTGCTAATTGCAACTAAAACTTAATATAACAGAGGGGAAAAAGGAAACCGAGTTTAGTCTTTTATCATCGTATTGTGCTGGCTTTCTGTGGCACGTATTTGTTGTTTTCAAGCATTTCCCGTAGAGTCATCTTTCTGCTTTTCTCGACAGAATATAAACCATCACCTTCTGCATCATATGAGTGGTTTACTGTTAAAAGACATAGGTTGAATCTTTCTTTCTTAATCTCTAGCTTCCGTCATGTTCAGATAACTTAATTGACACAGCTCTGCCTAACTGGCCAATATATACTTTCCCACAGAGCTTGGCTATGATTGTTAAACGTATCTCCCAAAAAAAAAAAAAAAAAAAAAAAAAAAAAAAAAAAAAAAAAAACCTGTATTTTCTCTTTTAGTTGCGGTTACTTCTTGTGCGTGACATGAAAAAGCCTGTAATACTTTCCTACGTCAACACTCTGTCATCATCCTTTTACAGGGTGATATTTATTGAACTATATGAAAAAAAACGTAAATTAATTACAAACTACGACGTGCACACACTTCATTCAACATGTAAACGTCACTACATGTATTCGGATTTAGATTATGACTTGTTCGATATGTCTGCCGTCATTGGCGATGATGTGGCGCAGACGAATAGCGACATTCTGCATGACCCTTTGAAGTGTCGGAACATCGATGCTGTCGATGACCTCCTGAATGGCTGTTTTGAGTTCAGTAATAGTTTAGGGGTTATTGCTGTACACCTTGTCTTTAATATAGCCGAACAAAAAAGGAGTCGCATGTGTTTATATCCGGAGAATATGGCGGCCAATCGAAACCCATGCCAGTGGCCTTTGGGTACCCCAGAGCCAGAATGCGATCCCCAAAGTGCTCCTCCAGGACATCAGACACTCTCCTGCTTCGATGAGGTCGAGCTCCGTCTTGCGTGAAACACATCTTGTCAAAATCAGGTTCACTTTGGATAATGGGGATGAAATCATCTTCAAAAAACCTTCTGATACAGATCGGTAGTCACAATGCCACCAAGGAAAATCGCAGCGATTATTCTGTGAATGGACATTGCACACCACACAGTCACCTGTTAAGGGTGAAGAGACTTCTCGATCGCGAAATACGTATTCCCAGTCCCCCAAATGCGTCAGTTTTGTTTATTGACGAACCCATCCAAATGAAAGTGGGCTTCGTCGCTAAACAAAACCGTAGAGCGCATACTAATTCCCATCATGCCCCGCGGCCAACCGTGCAGTTTGAACGTTCTAACGCTAACCATTCAGAAGTTATGACGATTTTATTTCATATAGTTCAATAATTGTCATACTGTATCTTTTGTATAAATAATGTCTGTGTATGTTGCACGTCATTTTATGTGTATTTGCGACATTCAGTTGGCAGCTGACGAAGATCTAGGTAGCCAAAAGCCAGTTTGCGACCAAATAGATACAGTGTTGCAGAACATTAGGAAATGTTTCCTATTAAAGTTTTTTATTATGTTCTGCTAAGCGTCGTCGAAAAATTCATTCAATATTACTAAACTGAAACACTATACTACAATGGTTAGGGATGTTTGTACGATTGGCTGTACTTTACAGTGACTTACATGCTGAACGGATTACGGGGTACTTGAAAAATGGGTCATTAGAATGGCAGTGGGTGGAACGCAAACAAAAGAAGGCTTGAAAATAGGGAGCACTAAAGAGACCTACCAAAATATACAAAAAATTCTGGAGCTAATGGCAAAGCAGAGGTAACTGAAGTTGTTGCATGATCCCAGTCGGTCAGTACGAAGAAAATGTAAAGTAGTAGCAAAGCCAGCAATCATTCATAACTGCTAAATACAGAGCCCGCCAGCAATATGTAAACACTCTTTGTCAGATTCTATTGAAATATCGATATTGTTGTTCGATTTGAGTTATGAGTGTGTTGTACACTACTGGCCATTAAAATTGCTACACCACGAAGATGACGTGCTACAGACGCGAAATTTAACCGACAGGAAGAAGATGCTGTGATATGCAAATGATTAACTTTTCAGAGCATTCACACAGGGTTGGCGCCGGTGGCGACACCTACACCGTGCTAACACGAGGGAAGATTCCAACCAATTTCTCATACACAAACAGCAGTTGACCGGCGTGAAACGTTGTTGTGATGCCTTGTGTAAGGAGGAGAAATGCTTACCATCACGTTTCCGACTTTGATAAAAGTCGGATTGTAGCCTGTCGCGATTGCAGTTTATCGTATCGCGACATTGCTGCTCGCGTTGGTCGAGATCCAATGACTGTTAGCAGAATATGGAATCGGTGGGTTCAGGAGGGTAATACGGAACGCCGTGCTGGATCCCAACGGCCTCGCATCACTAGCAGTCGAGATGACAGGCATCTTATCCGCAGGGCTGTAACGGATCGTGCAGCCACGTCTCGATCCCTGAGTCAACAGATGGGAACGTTTGCAAGACAACAACCATCTTCACGAAAAGTTCGATGACGTTTGCAGCAGCATGGACTATCAGCTCGGACACCATGGCTGCGGTTACTCTTGACGCTGCGTCACAGACAGGAGCGCCTGCGATGGTGTACTCAACGACGAACCTGGGTGCACGAATGGCAAAACGTAATTTTTTCGGACGAATCCAAGTTCTGTTTAAAGTATCAGGATGGTCGCATCCATGTTTGGCGACATCGCGGTGAACGCACATTGGTAGCGTGTATTCGTCATCGCCATACTGGCGTATCACCCGGCGTGATGGTATGGGGTGCCATTGGTTACACGTCTCGGTCACCTCTTGTTCGCATTGACGGTACTTTTAACAGTGGACGTTACATTTCAGATGTGTTGCGACCCGTGGCTCTGCCCTTCATTCGATCCCTGCGAAACCGTACATTTCAGCAGGATAATGCACGACCGCATGTTACAGGTCCTGTACGGGTCTTTCCGGATACAGAAAATGTTCGACTGCTGCCCTGGCCAACACATTCTCCAGATCTCTCACCAACTGAAAACGTCTGGTCAATGGTGGCCGAACAACTGGCTCGTCACAATACGCCAGTCACTACTCTTGATGAACTGTGGAATCGTGTTGACGCTGCATGGGCAGCTGTACCTGTACACGCCATCCAAGCTCTGATTGACTCAATGCCCAGGCGTATCAAGGCCGTTATTACGGCCAGAGGTGGTTGTTCTGGGAACTGATTTCTCAAGATCTATGCATCCAAATTGCGTGTAAATGTAATCACATGCCAGTTCTAGTATAATATATTTGTCCAATGAATACCCGTTTATCATCTGCATTTCTTCTTGGTGTAGCAAATTTTATGGCCAGTAGTGTAGTATGGTCTCTGACTCAATAGACGTTAGTACCTTCATCTCGGTATTGAGAAAACAAGATGGCTGGAGCACGCTTGACATTCAAGCAACGAAAATGTATTGTGAATTGGTTTTTGAGTTTGATAATGCCGTTGAAGTGCAGCGTCAGTGGAGGCGGGAGTTTGAAACAGAACCGCCGACCCGCCTAACAATTAAACTCATCACTGACAAGTTTGAATTGCATGGAACGATTTGTGATATTCACAGAGGAAGATCAGCAAACAGCGTACAGCCGTAAGTCCTACTTCATCGTCTCTAGTGTTGAAAAGGTTTGTTAATTCTCCACAGAAGTCTGCTACATAGTGATCACGTGAAGCGGGGGTTAGCAGTACAAGTGTATGACGAAATCTGAAAGCTGTAAAGTGGAAAGTTTACATTCCACGATTACTGCACGCGATTAATGATGATGGTCCTGATCGCCAATTGCAGTTTTGCGAATGGTATCAGCAAATGGTAACTGATGAACGATTTGTGACGAAGGTGGTGAGGAGTGACGAGGCACAATTTAAACTTAATGGAACCGTGAATCGGCATGACAGTGTGTATTGTACACCGGAAAATCCGCATGTTTTTGTGGATAAAGCGGTCAATCTACCTGGGGTTCATGTGTGGTGTGGACTATCATCTATGGACGTAGTAGGAGGCTTTTTCTTTGATGCTACTGTCAGTGTACATGGAAATGTTACACATATCAATTTTGCCAGGTATACGTGCGCTTTATGGAGCTGATGAAAAGGTCTTCTGCCAACAGGACGGGACCTCACCACACTACCACCTAGCCGTACGAGCTTTCCTAGATGACAGTTTTCTGCGGCGTTGGATTGGACGAAGAGGGCCCATTGAGTTCCCTCCACAGTCACCAGATCTAAGATCTGTGGACTTTTAGTTGTGGGGAACTGTGAAAGATATTCCTACTGCACTGATTATCCCCAATTGTCGACCTTTTTTTGGTTTATATTGATTGGGCTATTGTAAGCCATGCACGCTGAAGGAACTAATCCACGAGGTTACAGCGACGTGTGCACTGATCTCCAGTGTAACACTGACTGACGGAGTTGCGGCTACCGCTCGTCGTTCTGTTATGTGTATAGCCGCCAACAGTGAACATTTTGAACATTTAAAGAAACCATGTTCTAAACTGAAGGTTGTACAATATGTGTGATCAATTATTAAACGTAAACACGTAAGTAATACTTCTCATTCCTTAAAGTGTGTATATATTTTTTTGCCGGCCTCTGTATATACGGGAATTCGGTATACTGTGTGCTGATCTCCTTCTCCCTCCTCTCTCTGCCTATCTTCTCCTTCCCCCGTGTCTATCCGTATCCTCTTTCCCCCTCTCTGTGTGCATCTCCCCATTTCCCCCCCCCCCCCCCCTATGACCAAGTCCACCTCCCCCCTATCTGTCCATCTCCTCTTGCCCGCTCTCTTTGACCTTGTTCATTGTTATTGCAAATTCAGATTTCGTAGTAGTTCTCTATCATAAGTCGATAAACCATAAATATAACTTTCATGTTTTCTGTGATAACCAACAGCGAGGAAGAAAACAAAACATAAAACGGTTGTGTAACAATTTTTGTTAAAAAATATATTTAATTAGAAAGAATATAGATGGGAGAAACAGTTTGTCTAATGATTTAAATGCCCAGCTATCGTAGTTAAAACTGACTGTGAGGAAAAACAAACTGAACCGCACATTTTCACATCAGAGCGCAGAACCGCATATTCTTCTTGCAGTTGCTGTAAACTGAAAATTTGTGTATTATTCCTAGAAAATTTATATAGCTTATGCCGGTCACAATGTGTATTAGAGTATCGCGTAAAAATTTGAAGCAAATCAGCCAATAACTTTTTCGAGATTTTTTTTAGCAATGTTACCTTATTGTACAGGGATATTCATTTGCCTTTATTGCTGCCGTTTCATGCAATCCGTAATAGCTGGCTTTGATAAACCATATTTCATATTCCCTTGCTCGCTACGCGCAAGCTATTAGTCCTCCAGAAAAAAAAGGAGCAGGACCTTTTTGTAATGAATTAAATTTAGTTAGCTTTTGTACTGGTTTATGTTTTCGCTGGAGGTCAAGGTTTTCGAGTTATTCACGAACAACATTCAAAAGTGACCACCAAACGCACCCCCACCCCACGCTCATCTCTCACCAGTCAGGATTTCACGCGGTTCCACCACTGTACAAAAATTTCGTACTGCACGGATTATCCCCAATAGTTGACCTTATCTTGGTTTATATTGATTGGACTGTTGTACTACCAGCGTAGTAGACTACTTCGTTAACATTTTTGATTTAAACGTGCCCGTGAGGGTAATGAAAGAAAAACAACTTTTGTAAACGTTGCGCTAAAACTAATTACGTTGACAATTCGATCCAAACTTAACCCTTACACACACAATAGTTCCGTAACCAGAAGGCCTGACAAATACAACGATGTAATTTTTTATTTTGTGCTATTAAAATTCACAAAACTGTTAGGTAAAATTTACACAAACGTCAATCTTTCAATTTGCAGATGCTCGACTAAGCCGGAAGCGTAATAAGTCCAGTCAGTGAAGATCATAAAAGGTCGAATGTGGAAAATAATTCGTGCGGTCGCAAATATATGTACAGTGATAGGAGGGAGTACCATGAACAACATACTAGAAATGCTGACCGTTGAGGGCAGAATGTGAGAGTGGAGGTGCGTTTGGAGATCACTTTTGTACTTTTTTCTTCAATAACTCGCAAACTTTGGCCTCCAGCGAAAACGTATCCCAGAACAAAATGTAATTAATGTAAATTGCCTACAAAAAGATCCTGCTCCTTTTTTCTGCAGGACAAATAGGTTGCGCGTAGTGAGCGAAAGAATACGAAAATCTGGCGCATAGTCCATGAAAATTAGATGTAACATTACGGGTTGCATAAAATTACATCGGTAGGGGCAGATGAATCAACCTGTGTAAATATTTATATATTGAAACACATATAGCCTGTGACCGTCCGAACGTTTATTAGAGTAACGTATAAAAATTTGAAGTAAATTGGTCAATAAGTTTTTGAAATTTTTGATAACAAAGTTTCCCCTTTGTATATTACGTATATATTTATGTATTATATGTATTAAAATATATAACCTACGTCCATCAAAATGTTAATTAGAATATCATGTAAATTTTTGAAGTAAATCGCTTAAATACTTTTCGAAATTTTTAGTAACAATGTATCCCCTTTCTGTACTAAACATATATTAATATATTATATACATTAAAACAATATAGCATAGGTCCGTCCGAATGTTCATTAGAGTATCGCGTCAAAGTATGTATTAAATCGGCCAAGAACTTTTCGAGCGTGTTGGTAACAACGTTAAACGATGACTTGTCTTTACCAACATTCCCATCACAACCAAAGGGAGTGAACCTCATGTTAATTTCGTGGAGAATGGCGAAATAGTTTAGAGATTTCAAGACAAATGGCTTAGAGAGAACGTTAGGGAGGTTCTGAAATAAATGAACTGGCAGACACTTTAAGATAGAGTTAAACAGTCCCGTGAAACACTCCTTACAAAGCTTCAAGAACCACCTTGAAGTGATAAATGTAGGAATATGCTACAACTCCATACGTACTGCTTTCGACTAATTACAGTGCCCACACGGCCTTTGAAGCACATTCCTCTTGTGCTCTGTACGCGAACGGAACGGAATGAGGTCTAGTAAGTGGTATAATGGAAAGTACTCTCTGACGTGTACTTCACTGTGGCTTGCACAGTGTAGATTTGCTACTAGACTATATTCGGTAAATGTTCTACTTTCTTTCAGAGTGATACTGAATGGGTGAGTCTGTCTGACTGGCCAGGTGGAGAAGACTTTCTCTTCGAAATCCCTAACATAGCAGAGGTAAAATACAGACAGCGAAGATTTACATACAACTTGTACAGAAACGAGGCAGTAGTTATAAGAGTCGAAGGGCATGAAAGGGAAGCTATGGTTGACAAGGGAATAAGACAGGGCTCTAGGTGGTCGCTGAAGTTGTTTAATCTGCACACTGAGCAAGCAGTAAAGGAAGCCAAAGAAAAATTCGGAGAAGGAATTAAAGTTCAGGGAAAAGAAATAAAAAAATGGAGGTTTGCCAGTGACACTGTAATCATGTCAGACTGCAAAGGACCTGAAAGTGACTAAAGATGAGGCACTGAATACAATTAGCGAGAAAGGAAATTTTTGGCACAACTTGACTACATGAAGGAATCGGTTGATATGACACATTCTGAGACATCAAGGAACCGCCAGTTTAATACTGGAGGGAAGAGGTAAAAATTGTGCAGGGAGACCTAGAGACGAATACAGTAAGCAGGCTTAAACGGATGTGGGTTGCTGTAGTTATGCAGAGATGAAGAGGCTTGCACAAGATAGAACAGCGTGGAGAGCTGCATCAGACCAGTCTTTGGACTGAAGATCACAACAAGAACAAGATTGTTTCTTTGGAAGGGAAAGAACGGACGTTGCAGCTGGACTCCCCTATCCGTCGTTGGGTCCGCCCTTGATCTGGCCATCCAGATCCAGGATTTACAGTTTCCCTAAATCATTTCAGAGAATGCCTGAATGATTTCCTTGAGAGAGGCATGGACATGATTCCTTTCCTGTTCTTGTCGAATCAAAGGTCGTGTTTCTTCTATAATATCCGCGCTGTCCACGGGACATTGAAAGTTACACTGAAGGTTTAGGTTCCAAGCTTCCACGTGCCGCTCAGGAACAGCTCCGATTAGTACCGGGGTAACACGGTACCTGACAAGCGCTGTCAAATGTTGTCGTTGTTGTTGTTGTGGTCTTCAGTCCTGAGACTGGTTTGATGCAGCTCTCCATGCTACTCTATCCTGTGCAAGCTTCTTCATCTCCCAGTACTTACTGCAACCTACATCCTTCTGAATCTGCTTAGTGTATTCATCTCTTGGTCTCCCTCTACGATTTTTACCTTCCACGCTGCCCTCCAATGCTAAATTTGTGATCCCTTGATGCCTCAAAACATGTCCTACCAACCGGTCCCTTCTTTTTGTCAAGTTGTGCTACAAACTCCTCTTCTCCCCGATTCTATTCAATACCTCCTCATTAGTTATATGATCTACCCATCTAATCTTCAGCATTCTTCTGTAGCACCACATTTCGAAAGCTTCTATTCTCTTCTTTTCCAAACTATTTATCGTCCATGTTTCACTTCCATACATGGCTACACTCCATACAAATACTTTCAGAAACGACTTCCTGACACTTAAATCTATACTCGATGTTAACAAATTTCTCTTCTTCAGAAACGATTTCCTTGCCATTGCAGGTCTACATTTTATATCCTCTCTACTTCACCGAGCGAGGTGACGCAGTGGTTAGACACTGGACTCGCATTCGGGAGGACGACGGTTCAATCCCGCGTCCGGCCATCCTGATTTAGGTTTTCCGTGGTTTCCCTAAATCGTTCCAGGCAAATGCCGGGATGGTTCCTTTCAAAGGGCACGGTCGACTTCCTTCCCCGTCCTTCCCTAATCCGATGCGACCGATGACCTCGCTGTCTGGTCTCCTTCCCCAAAACAACCCAACCAACAACTCTTACTTCGACCATCATCAGTTATTTTACTCCCTAAATAGCAAAACTCCTTTACTACTTTAAGTGTCTCATTTCCTAATCTAATTCCCTCAGCATCACCCGATTTAATTTGACTACATTCCATTATCCTCGTTTTGCTTTTGTTGATGTTCATCTTATATCCTCCTTTCAAGACACTGTCCATTCCGTTCAACTGCTCTTCCAAGTCCTTTGCTGTCTCTGACAGAATTACAATGTCATCGGTGAACCTCAAAGGTTTTATTTCTTCTATATGAATTTTAATACCTACTCCGAATTTTTCTTTTGTTTCCTTTACTGCTTGCTCAATATACAGATTGAATAACATCGGGGAGAGGGTACAACCCTGTCTCACTCCTTTCCCAACCACTGCTTCCCTTTCATGCCCCTCGACTCTTATAACTGCCATTTCGTTTCTGTACAAATTGTAAATAGCCTTTGAATTACAATGTCATCGGTGAACCTCAAAGGTTTTATTTCTTCTCCATGAATTTTAATACCTACTCCGAATTTTTCTTTTGTTTCCTTTACTGCTTGCTCAATATACAGATTGAATAACATCGGGGAGAGGGTACAACCCTGTCTCACTCCTTTCCCAACCACTGCTTCCCTTTCATGCCCCTCGACTCTTATAACTGCCATCTGGTTTCTGTACAAATTGTAAATAGCCTTTCGCTCCCTGTATTTTACCCCTGCCACCTTCAGAATTTGAAAGAGAGTATTCCAGTTAACATTGTCAAAAGCTTTATCTAAGTCTACAAATGCTAGAAACGTAGGTTTGCCTTTTCTTAATCTTTCTTCTAAGATAAGTCGTAAGGTTAGTATTGCCTCTCGCGTTCCAACATTTCTACGGAATCCAAACTGATGTTCCCCGAGGTCAGCTTCTACCAGTTTTTCCATTTTATATCCTCTCTACTTCACCGAGCGAGGTGGCGCAGTGGTTAGACACTGGACTCGCATTCGGGAGGACGACGGTTCAATCCCGCGTCCGGCCATCCTGATTTAGGTTTTCCGCGGTTTACCTAAATCGCTCCAGGCAAATGCCGGGATGGTTCCTTTCAAAGGGCACGGTCGACTTCCTTCCCCGTCCTTCCCTAATCCGATGCGACCGATGACCTCGCTGTCTGGTCTCCTTCCCCAAAACAACCCAACCAACAACTCTTACTTCGACCATCATCAGTTATTTTACTCCCCAAATAGCAAAACTCCTTTACTACTTTAAGTGTCTCATTTCCTAATCTAATTCCCTCAGCATCACCTGATTTAATTTGACTACATTCCATTATCCTCGTTTTGCTCTTGTTGATGTTCATCTTATATCCTCCTTTCAAGACACTGTCCATTCCGTTCAACTGCTCTTCCAAGTCCTTTGCTGTCTCTGACAGAATTACAATGTCATCGGTGAACCTCAAAGGTTTTATTTCTTCTCCATGAATTTTAATACCTACTCCGAATTTTTCTTTTGTTTCCTTTACTGCTTGCTCAATATACAGATTGAATAACATCGGGGAGAGGGTACAACCCTGTCTCACTCCTTTCCCAACCACTGCTTCCCTTTCATGTCCCTCGACTCTTATAACTGCCATTTGGTTTCCGTACAAATTGTAAATAGCCTTTCGCTCCCTGTATTTTACCCCTGCCACCTTCAGAATTTGAAAGAGAGTATTCCAGTTAACATTGTCAAAAGCTTTCTCTAAGTCTACAAATGCTAGAAACGTAGGTTTGCCTTTTCTTCTAAGATAAGTCGTAAGGTTAGTACTGCCTCTCGTGTTCCAATATTTCTACGGAATCCAAACTGATGTTCCCCGAGGTCACTTCTACCAGTTTTTCCATGCGTCTGTAAAGTATTTTGCAGCTGTGACTTATTAAACTGATAGTTCGGTAATTTTCACATCTGTCAACACCTGCTTTCTTTGGGATTGTAATTATTATATTCTTCTTGAAGTCTGAGGGTATTTCGCCTGTCTCATACATCTTGCTCACCAGATGGTAGAGTTTTGTCAGGACTGGCTCTCCCAAGGCCGTCAGTAGTTCTAATGGAATGTTGTCTGCTCCCGGGGCCTTGTTTCGAGTCAGGTCTTTCAGTGCTCTGTCAAACTCTTCACGCAGTATCTTATCTCCCATTTCGTCTTCATCTATATCCTCTTCCACTTCCATAATATTGTCCTCAAGTACATCGTCCTTGTATAAACCCTCTATATACTCCTTCCACCTTTCCGCCTTCCCTTCTTTGCTTAGAACTGGGTTTCCATCTGAGCTCTTGATATTCATACAAGTGGTTCTCTTCTCTCCAAACGTCTCTTTAATTTTCCTGTAGGCAGTATCTATCTTACCCCTAGTGAGATAAGCGTCTACATCCTTACATTTGTCCTCTAGCCATCCCTGCTTAGCCATTTTGCACTTCCTGTCGATCTCATTTTTGAGACGTTTGTATTTCTTTTTGCCTGCTTCGTTTACTGCATTTTTATATTTTCTCCTTTCATCAATTAAATTCAATATTTCTTCTGTTACGCAAGGATTTCTATTAGCCTTCGTCTTTTTACCTACTTGATCCTCTGCTGCCTTCACTACTTCATCCCTCAGAGCTACCCATTCTTCTTCTACTGTATTTCTTTCCCCCATTCCTGTCAATTGTTCCCTTATGCTCTCCCTGAAACTTTCTACAACCTCTGGTTTAGTCAGTTTATCCAGGTCCCATCTCTTTAAATTAGCACCTTTTTGTAGTTTCTTCAGTTTTAATGTACAGTTCATAACCAATAGATTGTGGTCAGCGTCGACATCTGCCCCTGGAAATGTCTTACAATTTAAAACCTGGTTCCTAAATCTCTGTCTTACCATTATATAATCTATCTGATACCTTTTAGTATCTCCAGGATTCTTCCATGTATACAACCTTCTTTTATGATTCTTGAACCAAGTGTTAGCTATGATTAAGTTATGCTCTGTGCAAAATTCTACCAGACGGCTTCCTCTTTCATTTCTTCCCCCCAATCCATATTCACCTACTATGTTTCCTTCTCTCCCTTTTCCTAATGACGAATCCCAGTCACCCATGACTATTAAATGTTCGTCTCCCTTCACTACCTGAATAATTTTTTTTATCTCATCATACATTTCATCAATTTCTTCATCATCTGCAGAACTAGTAGGTATATAAACTTGTACTACTGTAGTAGGCCTGGGCTTTGTGTCTATCTTGGCCACAATAATGCGTTCACTATGCTGTTTGTAGTAGCTTACCCGCACTCCTATTTTTTTATTCATTATTAAACCTACTCCTGCATTACCCCTATTTGATTTTGTATTTATAACCCTGTATTCACCTGACCAAAAGTCTTGTTCCTCCTGCCACCGAACTTCACTAATTCCCTCTATATCTAACTTTAACCTATCCATTTCACTTTTTAAATTTTCTAACCTACCTGCCCGATTAAGGGATCTGACATTCCACCCTCCGATCCGTAGAACGCCACTTTTCTTTCTCCTGATAACGACGTCCTCTTGAGTAGTCCCCGCCCGGAGATCCGAATGGGGGACTATTTTACCTCCGGAATATTTTACCCAAGAGGACGCCATCATCATTTAATCATACAATAAAGCTGCATGCCCTCGGGAAAAATTACGGCTGTAGTTTCCCCTTTCGCAGTACCAGCACAGCAAGGCCGTTTTGGTTAGTGTTGCAAGGCCAGATCAGTCAATCATCCAGACTGTTGCCCCTGCAACTACTGAAAAGGCTGCTGCCCCTCTTCAGGAACCACACGTTTGTCTGGCCTCTCAACAGATACCCCTCCGTTGTGGTTGCACCTACGGTACGGCCATCTGTACCGCTGAGGCACGCAAGCCTCCCCACCAACGGCAAGGTCCATGGTTCATGGGGGGGCGATGTCACATAGGCACGCGATAACTGAGCACTTCTTGTCGGAGTGGTGGGGTAGAAGGGCGCGCACACAGCCCTCTGGTAGGCGCGTGGCAGTGATCCCTTTATAGTGAGTGAGGGGTGAAAGATGTTTTTGTTGTTTTTTATTTTGGCCTCGGAACAGGACTTTTACAGCAGTCATCATACGTACATGATTTAAACGCATTGAAGCCATCGCACATATAAGCTTTAGTACGTTGAACATCAACATAAAATTACAATAGTCATATTAAAAGTTGACCAACAAAAGGGAATATAGAAGGTGATATATTCTCATATCTTTCAGGCAAAGCAGCTTAAATCACTTAATAAAGGCACCGCCTCCGGTCCACGTTGTATACGAGTTAAGTACCTTTCAGAATATGCTGATGCAATACCTCCATATTTAGCAATCATATAGAACCGCTCCCTCGACGGAAGATCCGTACACTACTCAAGAAGAGAAATAGGAGTAATCCGCTGAATTACAGACCTCATACACTGAAGTTAATTTGCAGAATGATTTTGGAACATATACTGTGTTCGAACCTTATGAATTTCCTCGAGGAAAACGACCTGTTGACACACAGCATGGATTGAGAAAATATCGTTCTTGTGTAACACAACTAATTCTTTATTTGCACATAGTAGTGAGTGCTGTCGACAGGGGATCTCAAATTTGTTTCATATTTCAAGATTTCCAGAAGCCTTTTGACACCGTTCTTCATAAGCGACATCTAATCAAATTGCGTGCCTATGGAATATCATCTCACTTGTGTGACTGGATTCGTGTTTTCCCGTCAGAAAGGTCACAGTTGGAAATAACTGACGGGAGGTCATCGAGTAAAACAAAAATAACATCTGAAGTTCCCCAAGGAACTAAAGAGCCTGCCTACACTGCGCTTGTCCGTCCGCTACTGGAGTACTGCTGCACGGTATGGGATCCATATCAGATAGGATTGACGGAAGAAATCGAAAAAGCTCAAGGAAGGGCAGCTCGTTGTGTATTGTTGCGAAATAGGGGAGAGTGTGTCACGGATTTGATCCGTGACGTGGGTTGGCATTCATTAAAACAAAGGTGTTTTTCGCTGCAGCGAGATCTTTTCACTAAATTTCAATCTCCACTTTTCTTCTCCGAATGAAAAAATATTTTGATAACTCCCACCTACACAGGAAGAAATGATCATCGAAATGAAGTAAGATAAACAAAGCTCGAACCGAAAGATTTAAATGTTTGTTCTTCCCCCGTGCTGTTCGAATGTGGAACAGTAGAGAAATAGCTTGATGGTGGTTCGATGAACCAGCTGGCAGGCATGTAATTGTGAAGTACAACATAGTCATGTGGATGTGGATGTAGAAGACAAAGCAATACGGTGACGCACATCGACAAACAGCAATCAATGGTTGCCAAACGTTGTAGAGGTGTATCTGTTTGGGAATTGCGAGATTGATACGCAAACTGCAAATACGTTTTGACATCAGCTGTACGTTTTATTACTGACACTTCAAAATTTATGCTGGACTGGCACTCGAACCCGAACTGCCGTCGCCTTAACCACTCTTCTTTTCTTGTCTTTTATTTATTTATTTTTTTAATTTTCCCCTGGGGAGTATAAAAGGGATTCAAAAAAAAAGAAGGAAAATTGCCACCACCACTTTGACCCAAAATTTAAAAAAAAAGAAAGACTTCAGGCGTTGGCCCCTATCTAATCGTACTCCCAGTACGAATAACCAAGAGCTATGAGGGGCCGAGAAAGGATAAAGGGAAGGAAACCGCAAGGGAGCCATGAAAATTAACCGTATTTAGTTTATTTTATTTTGTATTTATTTTTATATATTATTATTATTATTATTGTGTTATATATGAGCACCTTGAGTAGCAGATCCTGCGTCGGCCAGCAAGTCCAAGCATGTCTTCTCGTTGAGTGGGCGTAGATTCCGTTATCGGTTCTGTTCAGTTCGGGTAGGTTCAGATCAGTTTTCAGCTTCCCATAGCTTGGACGTTCCAGCTGTGAGGCGGATCATTAAAGGTACGCCCTAAAAAATTGGAGAAGTATTGCTGATAGCGTGGGTCGCGTGTTAGGACACAGTGTCGTTTGTTGAGATAATTCCAATATCCTAGAACTGACTTATGGCCAGAATTAAAAAGATAACGGATCGTGTGGCTGCAGATCCAGTTCACAGAGTGTTTTGGTGGTGGGGTAGAAAGCCCCCTTCGGGAATAAAAGTGTGTGGATGTCGATCTGAGCGGGTATTTGGCGTGTAAGAAACGCCATAATACGCCGCGTCGGACGCTGGACCACAATGGAACCACTGGTCGCATGTGTCGTCCACTCCACAGTGGGTGCAGAGGGGCGAGCCGGCTAGATGGGTGCGATGCAGTCGATGTCAGTTAACTTGTCTGCCATTCACTGTGATATATCACGCTGATTGGACGTCGGATTCAAGAAAGCAGGCGTGGACCGCTTCCCATATGTGTCGTCACACATACTGGGGATACTTAATTTCGATGGGGTTGAGCGGATGGCACTGTTGTAATACTTTGTAAACTATTTTCGTCTGAAACCAATGTGTAAAGGGGTAAAGACTGGTAGACGTAACTGAAGTCCAGGAAAAATTGCCGGATGTGATAAAAGGGGGATGGGATGGTCGACACCAAAATTGGGACAAACAAAGATTCTGGCGCAAAGTCTTGGATAGGAGTCCAGTGAGACTCTGCAGGCAACGATGCCAGTGTTTGAATTTGGAGCTGATGCACAGTGCCGTGACTCTGGTCGGCACATGGTGGGAGTTTAAGGGAATCATACGGCACGTTGAACTACATCCCTGGGCTGATGAAGCAGCCCAATTCCATCAACAGACGTTGGCCCAGGAAAGTTGGGACCAGTAGTACCTCAGCCGCATGTGGTATACGGGAGTCATGATAGATGTCCACATATTGGGTGCGTTGGATAACGTCGGGGCCCGTAGCCTGTAATCTGCAAGGCTAGCTCTGATGGTCTACAGTAAACGCCTACAGATAATAGCCGCTGAGCGATGGAGACCGGCTGCGAATTCAAGCCCAGACATCGAACGATGGCGGCGACGCTAAGAGAGGCGACGATTCCCCCCAGTAGGCCCTCACCACTGAGCAAGACCTTGGATTTTGACACTTTGAGGGAGCTGCTCGATGCTTCGCAGTAAGTCGCCACCCATGTCAGGGCTGCTCAAACTCCATCTTCATTGCGCAGATAAAGGACGAGGTCATCTGCATAGGCCATGCAACAGAAACGGCTACCATCCAACGTCATACCTTCCAAACGTTGGCGCAGTCCCTGGAGCAGGGGATCCAAAGCGAAAGCATATAAAATCGCAGATCGTCCTATGACCAGGGCGGCGTGAGGCAGCCGTTGTACATGATTCTGAAGGTCGCGCTGCTCAGAAGGCGCAAAATTACCGTGACAAAACCACTGGGGAAACCCACATGTTGAAGAACTGTCTGCTAATAGGAATGGTCTACATGGTCGAAGGCCTGACTACCTAATAGGAATGGTCTACATGGTCGAAGGCCTGTCTTAAGTCCAGCGATGCCAAATCACCAGGGGGACGTTGGTGATGAGCAAATGCTATCATGTCTTGGTAATGGCAAAGGGCCATACGGATATTGTTGTCGCATCCTAGGGAAGTCTGGTCGCAGGAGGTGATGTAACATGTGACCTTCTTGAGCCACAATGCCAGTAGCAGTGTAAATATTTTCATATCGCTGTTGAGCAACGTGGTTGGTCGATAATCATGGACGCTCGATCGCCTGTGCGGTTTCTGGGCAGATATAATTATACCATCAGGAGAGGTGTTAGGGACCGCTGTCATCGGGTACATCAGCTCTTGTGCTATGGTCGTCCATGTGGAAGTCAACAAGAACTTAAAAGTTTTGTAAAATTCGATGGGGATGGCATCAGGCCCTTGGGATCTGTTATCAGATCCCGCCTTGATAGCACCGATTACTTCATGTGGGTCACATGTTCTTGGAGTTCATGTGCTACCTCCACTGGGCAGCACTCGTGTTAAGTCATGCGACCTCTGTGATCAGTTGTATGGAATGCGATACAGCCTCATGCAATCCGGCAAAATGAGTGTGTAGAGCATGGCAGAAGGTTTGTTGTGTCTCATGCCAGTGGCCTTTCGAATTAGTGATGGCATGGATCAGAGCCCTACGTCGTTGTTGTCTTTCCTAGAGGAGGTGGTAAACCTACAGATGTTCTTGAGGTATACGATTAGAGGTCCAAGATTGGACTAAAGTGCGTTCCAGGTGACGGCGCATTATCGAGGAGATCTGCGCCTTTGTTCAGTGGACCATCGTCTAAAAGGCATCATTGGACAGTCGCGATGCAATAATAAAAGTGCAAGTTATTAGTATGCCAAACCTTGGCTTCTCTACCACAGCTCATCAATGTTTTACGTAGGGTCGGCTTTACATAGGAGAGCCACCAAGATAAGTTGGAGTCATAGGTGTCACGACTATCCAGCATTATGCCCATGCATCTTTCACCATATGGCGACAGTCTGGAGAGGTCAGGTGGGCGAAACTGAATTTCCATAGACCTGACTGTGCCACACATGTTGTCAGGCAAGAGCGACGTTGCATAGGTATGCTTCATGGCCATGGACCGGACTTTTGCATGGTGGGTGCTGTTAGCAAGCGGGAGGGTGAGGTAGATGTGGTCTGTGCAGCTTGTCGAGTGAGTGGGGTAAAATTTGTAACCCGGTTGTGTTCCATGGAGCTTCATCCTAGTGTCAATGAGTCGCAGGCAGTCGATGGCAGCAGAGTGGGAATTGGTGAGCAGGCCCTAGTGTCGAGTTGAAGTCCCCACCGAGTACCAAATCGTCTTGTGGTCCTGTGAAGAGTGGTGTGACCTCCTCTGCAAAGAATGTATGTCGGTCATGACGGCGGCTAGAGCCAGATGGCGCGCAGATGTTAATGATACGCACACCAAATAGGGCGAGGGCAATACCCTGTGCAGTAGGGAGGTATGCAACATCCTTTTTAGGGAGCCCGTCGCGCAGAAGGATGGCGATGCGACTACCAGTATCGGAGGCGTGAGAAACGTGGGCGGTGTACGTGATGGCCACTTGGAAGTCAGCAACGAACCCCTGTAGGAGTTCAGTATCAACATCTGCAGAGTAGATGGTGTCTCAGAACATGGCCAGTTTGTGAGGGGCTCGGATGGTGGTAAGATTCATTGTGACGACATGATATTGCAGTTGATGCAAAATGCTTAATGGAATCATCCCCCAGGTGTAGACCCACCAGGTCTGCTGCAGTGGTCACAATTACTGGCAGGGTGCCAGCTCAGACGCCTCCGTGGGATGCTCTCGCTCAGATACGCTGGTGGTCTGATACACTTCTTCAAAGTAATTGGCCCAGGATGTTGACATCGAAGACATGTGACAATCAGCTACTGTCACAGTGGGGGAAGCATGTGCTGCGACAAAAGCTATGGGGGCTCTGTCGTCCTCATATACTGGCAACATTGGATACATGTTTGGATTGAGAAAGGATCTGTTACAGGAGGGGCGTCAGGAGTAATCGCACCATGTCAACTCGATTTTCATCTGCTGGACACCATTTAACACTGGGTAGGTCGTAAATGTTTGCCACTTCTCCGCGAGGTGACTCAAGACCTTATCATATGGTTGGAAAGCGGCAACGACTGCTTCTTGAGGCACCTCGAAAGGGAGCTCAGACACCCGCAATGTTTGGAGACAGAATCTCGCATGGTCCACTGTCACTGCACCTACATGTCCACCAGAGTGTTTAAATTTTAGTCCGGCGGCATGATGTTGTACAATTTCAGCGGATAGGCCTCCGTCGAGATCTTGATATACACAACATTTTCTGTGTTGGAAAAATGTATGCCGATCACGTCCAGGGGGTTCAAACGCAGATCCTCTCGTACCAACAGTTCAGCTTCAAAGGCTCTTGGTCGTGGATGTTCGGCTTGAAATGTTACTTTGATCGTCGCTCGGCGGTAAGAGTGCGCCATGAGGCAAGTTAGTAGTTTTTTTTTCTTTTTTGTGCGTGGTGGTGCTGAAGTCTGATCAACTTCGTTGATTTTTACTTCTGTAGGGAATGGAAAGGGTAAAAATTTTCTCTTTATTTATTTATTGTTCTTTCAGCTTTAGTTTGGGCACACAGAAGGGTCCTTTAACTCGCTGCTTTTGGTGTGTGTTTGAAAACATGTGTGTAGAAGTGCTAAAGGACTTTATGTCCTTAAATTATGGAGAATTACGTAGAGATATCATTTACAGAGGCTCAAATACTATCGCCTTCGGTACTTTATATTTGTGGTTGCGTAAGGGTTCTACCGTACCTACTGTGGTGAGTTGTGTTGTACTGTCACGTATCATGTCCAACTTCCGAAATAAGGTTCGTGCCTTCTCGTTGACCTTGTCTGAGAGGTAAGATTCGCTTTAGGCTCGATGAATATCATGATTCCGGATCCAGCATTGGGCTCCAGTAATCCATCGTAGGCATCTACTTTGTATAACCTGTAACTTCTTGTAGTTAGTGGCACACGTAGTACCCCAAGAGGTCGATCCATACAAAATAGATGGTTCGACTGTGGCGTGGTACAACTGGAGTTTCGTGCGTTGGCTGAGGTACGAGCTCTTCAGAAATGGGAGGAGAGCTCCCAGCATTTTGAGGCCAGACGTCTTCTTCTCCATAATATGATGACTATACAGCAGTTTGGCGTCCAGATGCACACCAAGGTATTTTACAGTTGTTGCCCAGGGGAGTGGCTGGTCTGATATCCGCAGGCGTTCATTGACGATGGGTCTCCGACGTGTGAAGACAATAACTTTGGTTTTCCCCGCATTGACCGTTATTTTGTTCCTGTGGGTCCAGTGGTCCACTAAATCTAGTTGGCGCTGCATCCGTGTGACGAGGTGGTCCATTCTGGTGCCTGCAGTCAGGCATAGAAACTCGCAGTAACATGTGGCATCGTCGGGAGGTCGTTAATGTATAAATTAAACAGCAGTGGAGATATGATCGATCCTTGTGGAAGTCCTACAAGGACAGGCCGTGTTGTTGAATTCTTGTCATCAATGCGAACATATAATCTGCGATCCTGAAGAAAATTGTCGAGAAGTTTTAAATAGCTGTCTGGTAGGGGAGTGGTACGTCGGAGCTTGACGATCAAGTTACGTCGCCATACTTTATCGTAAGCCTTCTCTATATCTAGAAAGACTCCAATGGTATGTTTTTCTTGTTGAAATTGTCTTGGATAGATTCCGTGATGCGCAGTAGTTGTAACTCAGCCGATAGCTTTCGCCTGGAAGCCAAACTGCTCCGGTCGGATGATGCTGTGTGCCACAAGGATGTCCAGCATGCGTTTCAGTAAGACACGTTCCAGTACCTTTCCCAGCGTCGGCAGTAAACTGATGGGTTGGTTCAAATGGCTCTGAGCACTATGGGAATCAACTGCTGAGGTCATTAGTCCCCTAGAACTTAGAACTAGTTAAACCTAACTAACCTAAGGACATCACAAACATCCATGTCCCAGGCAGGATTCGAACCTGCGACCGTAGCGGTCTTGCGGTTCCAGACTGCAGCGCCTTTAACCGCACGGCCACTTCGGCCGGCGCAAAACTGATGGGTCTGTAGCTGTCAGGGTGTGAGAGATCCTTGCCCGGTTTTGGTATTGGCACTATTCTGGCAATCTTCCATGCCTCTGGGAAGTATCCAGTCCTGAGGCAGCTGTTCACTATCCGGGTGAGAAGCACAATAGGCTTTCTCGGTAGGTGTTTCAATTCCGTATTGCTGATACTATCTGTTCCTGGTGAGGTGCGTTTGCTATACTTGATAATCCTCCGAATTTCCTCCGGCGTTGTCAGCCGGGGCGTAGTGTTAGTCGGGGCGTCCCGAATAGCTTCCCATTCCGCCGCTGTGTCCTCCTCTGCACTGTGGAGTGCATCATCTCCATCCTCCGTGGGGGCGTAGTCATCTGTTGTTGGTATGTATCCGCATACAGCTCCGCCTGCGCCAGTGAGTCGTACAAGAGGCCATGGGGTCCTCGAATTGCCCTTTTGGGGGGCTGTTGCTGTCTGAGACTTTTAACTATTCGCCATTCATCTTTGGTGCGTAATAGAAAGTTGTCCAGTCGGAGTACCCACGTGTGTTGCTTCCAGTCCTGAACCTTCCGCTGGAGTTCTCGGGTTAGTCTGTGAGTCTCCCGCCCATCATCCGGATGGCGGTAACGGACCCATCGTTTCGGAAATCGATTGCGCCTTGTCTTAAGTTCCTGCAGTGGTGGTGGAAACTCGTCATAATTGACTTCTGGTTGCAGGCACTCCGTGAGTGTTCGTTGTTTCGCACTGTTAATCTTCTTCGTGAGTACTGCGACTGCCACATCAATCGCTTCTGTGGTAGTGACGACCTGGGTTGGTCACACATTGTTGTTGAGGTACGTTTGGAACTGCTGCCAGTCGTAAGTTCTTGTCGTCGGCAGTGGTAGTTGCAAAATAGTCCTCTCTATGAGTCCTAACACCGGTCTGTAGTCCGACGAAAGATCATCCAGCGTCCGCAGATGGAGATTTGGGTTGATGTTCTTGATTATGGCGATGTCTAGAACATCAGGGTCTTGTGTCTGGACGTCAGGTATCCTCGTCGGTTCCCGTGGGCCATGGACGGAAACATGTAAATTCTCAGCCAGTGCAGACAACGTATGTCCTTTTGGGTTAGTCTTACAGGAATTCCAGGCAACATGTTTACTATTAAGATCTCCTCCAAAGAGGATCTTGTCGTAACCCTCTGTAACGGCGTAAACATCTTCTGGGTGGAGAGGCTTCTTTGGGCTAAGGTAAACCGCAATACAGGTAATGTTTCCGAGCGTCGTGTGGATTGTTACTGCCGTGGCCTCTAAAGTCTGGAGTTGGGGTAAACTTTCTTGGTGGTGACGAATGCATTTTTTGATCAGAACTGCTGTCCCTTCACCCCGTTGGTCCTGTCTGTCCGTCCGGTAGATGTGCATGTTCCTCAAGCGGAGGTTGGTTGACTCGCGGAGATGTGTTTCGGAGACAAATGCTATGTCTATCCTGTGGCGATGTAAGAAGTCCATGAATTCTATTTTCTTCAGTTTCAGGCCGTTGGCATTCCAGATGCAGAAGTTAAGATTCCTCGTGTGATGCCGTCTATCCATTTAGGGTGTTTGGAAATCTATCAGTACGCTTTCTACAAGCGAGAGGATAGACGTCAGCTTCTGCTGGAGGGCGGTGGGTAGTTGAAGAATATCTGTTAACGCTGGTGTAAAGGTGGTCGACCAGGCAGATGATGTCTCCGCTGGTGGTGACGTCGGTGGATGGGCATGTATTGCTTCGGATAAGAGCGCTGTTGTCTTGTCTGTCGTAGAGTCACTCTGGGTGCCGGTTGTGGTCGAGAGGCGATTGTTTCCACAGGGAGAGGTGCCGCTTGTTGTTGGGTGGCCGGAATCGCTGCCATGGCGGAGTTCGTAACAATTATAGGCCGTTGTGAGGTCGACTTCTTTGGTGTCCTTCTAGTATATTTCCGCAGGAGTTCTTGAAATTTGGGGCAACCACGGAAGCTCGCTGGATGTTCTTGTTCACAATTGGCGCACTTTGGGGGCGCCGTCCTAGGATGGGTACAATTCGATGATTTATGGGAGCCACCGCAGCGGACGCAGCGGGCTGGCATGCTGCAGTAGTTCGCTGTATGCTCGAAACGTTGGCAATGTCGGCACTGGACTGGTCCTTCTTTACTATTATAGTTTTCTATTATCACTCGTGTGTAGAGCAGGTATTTGACATCATATATCTCGTCACTGTCTTTTCCGGATGGGAGGGTGACTCGGTACACAGGTTGCGGTATCAGTTGTTTCGTCTTCTCGCCGCGTTCCTTAAATTGGTAGACTTGTAGCACTTTGAAGCCTTTTTCCTTGAGGGCATAGTAAAGTTGTTCTTCGGTAACTTCCGCCGGAAGGCGTTTGATAGCTACTTTCAGTTCCCTGTCGTCTGGTGCTTGATGCGTAAAATAGGAGAAGCTGTGGTTCGTGAAGAATTTTATTGCACGTCTTTGGTCTTCGAAGGACTCAAAGTGGTATTTGATGCGGTCCTTTTGGTATATAGCTTTAAGGTTGCCCTCTAGAAGTCTGTTGAGGTGAACGTAATCCTTTGTGTAATAAATAGTGACTGGGGACACTCTGCGAAGCACATTCTTGTCTCTGTCCACGGCTTCTGCGGTATTAGAAGTTTGTGCCTGTGGCTTGTTGGTGGGTGATGGAGGCGCAGCTTGAGGTGTCAGTGGGGCGAATCGGTTCGTTGTGGGGATGGTCTCTGTTCGTCTCTTAGCCGGGTTGGCTAAGTCCTTGGCTAATGCGTTGCTTCTGCGCCGTTTGTTGTGTAGGAGCGTTAAGTCCCCCTCTGCGTGTGGGGAGTCGTTGTCGTTTTCTGCTGGAAAGGCCGCTGCCATCTCCGCGTCGTCGACCGTTTGGTGGGAGTGCTGTGATTCGCCATCTGAGTCCATAGATGGAGATGCCAGACAGGTGTCGTTATCCTGCTATTGCGTTTCCCGTGAATTGCGGATAAGGCGTTGTATGTCCTTCAGCGTTTCTTTGTCCTCCTCCCGACATATATCGAGTCTCCTGGCGTAGTCCTGGCGGTCGTCTTCATTGCTGCGTCCGTCGTGATGTGACGTATGGCCGACGTCCGAATACGGTTTCGTCGTGTGGTGTGTAGTCTTCTGCGGTCGAATAGCGCCTGTCGATCGTTCTTGACGTTCTATCCTGTCATGAACCGGTGCCGTAGCCTGGGTCGTCAACCTGGGATCCGTCCTGTGTGGAGCGGCCGCTGGGGCGTCCGACGGGCCAGACCCGACCGACCGACCGACCGACCGACCAGCGGCCGACTCCGGCGCGTCCGAGGCGGCTGCCCCGGCCGCGCGCGCATCGTCCTCGCTCGTCGGCATCGCGAACTCAGCTCGCAAGTTAGTAGTGGACACGATAAACACAAATACCGCGACGCGGAAGTAAACAACTCCGAGAGTGGAGCGTTGGCCGGCGTGCGCGGCATTTCCGTACGCTACCATGGCTGAGAGCCGACTAAATGGAATCGTCATTTTAGATCGTCATATACAGGGTGGTCCATTGATCGTGACCGGGCCAAATATCTTACGAAATAAGCGTCAAACGAAGAAACTATAAAGAACGAAACTTGTGTAGCTTGAAGGGGGAAACCAGATGGCGCTATGGTTGGCCCGCTAGATGGCGCTGCCATAGGTCAAACGGATATCAACTGCGTTTTTTTAAACATGAACCCCCATTTTTTATTACGTATTCGTGTAACACGTAAAGAAATATGAATGTTTTAGTTGGACCACTTTTTTCGCTTTGTGACAGATGGCGCTGTAATAGCCACAAACGGATGAGTATGTGGTATCACATAACATTCCGTCAGTGCGGGCGGTATTTGCTTCGTGATACGTTACCCGTTTAAAATGGACCATTTACCAATTGCGGAAAAGGTCGATATCGTGTTGATGTATGGCTATTGTGATCAAAAATAAGGTCAAACCTCAGGCGATTCTTCAGAGAGGCGTTGGTTAATGATTAAGTTTAGGAATTTGATATAATTGTTTTATTTTTGCAATTGTGGCTATTGAGTTGGTGTCGGAAGTAATACTAGTTTATTTCTTGTAAAAGAGAGAAAGGTAAATTGCACAAAAACGGCACAGACACGGTCAGATAGTACTAATGAGGCGATAGACGCTCTTACAGAGCAAGTTTCCAAATTGTTAGAGGATAATGAACAACAGGAAGCACTTAATGAACAGCTAAGTCAGTAATTACAAGCTGTATTGGTAGAACACAGGGCACGATCAGGTTTGAATGAAGTTAAAACTGTAGTAAATCTTCCCCCTTCATCCGTTGATCCTTCAGCCGCGAATCTCAGACTCCTCTTCTCTGGGAAAACAGCAGAAGACGTTACTTTGTTTATTGGCGATATATTAGCTAGAGCCATGTTAAGTAGCTGGTCAGATGAAATATGCTTGCGGATATCCAAGTTACGTATCACGGGCGGGGCAAAAACCTATATCTTGTATCATGAAGTGCTTAATAGGTATCCACATTCAGTGAGCTAGCGGAGGGCTTGTGTCAGAGGTACAGGAAACAGAAAAGTACACTTTTTTTAAGGCGTAACTTAATAGTTGAACACAGAAGGCGAATAAAACAATGGAATCATTTTCTGACAGAATACGCATAATCAGTGGACAGACTTATGATCTGACGCACAAGCTATATGTGGACAGAGTCTTGCTAAAAGAAGCGGAAAATAGAGCTTTGAACGCGTTTCTCAAAGGGAGACACCAAGATTTTTCATTTGGGAGGGAATAGAAAACCCAGAGGGTTTAGCCACAGCACTTCGCGTTGTTACTCATTTATAAGAAGTGGTTAGTGCAACTTGGTTGCATATTGAACGGAAGATATTCAGATCTGGTAAAGAATGTGCCGTTGCTGTCAGCAAGAACATTTAAAAGCGCAGTGTCGCCAACTACTATGCTATAACTGCCAACAATTCTGGCATAAGGCTCGGTATGTGAACTTAACAAAACAGGGCAAGTAGAACTCCAAAAAGGAACAGTTAAACACCAAGAGGTATTTTCCTTCTCTTGGGACGCGTTTCCAGTAAATCGCAGTACCTAAAAACGTACGCAGAGACATATTGTTGCTTGAAAGCTTCGATAAATAAAAGGAAGTCCAAGTCTTTAATAGATACTGGAGCACACGTATTGGTTGACAGTCTGGACTTCATGGTCAAGAGAAAACTGAAGATGCTGAGATATAGATTGTACACATCAGGGGGTAACAAAATAGGTACATTTGGGACAACAAAGCTCAAGTTTAGGGCAGAAACACATGACTTGACTAGCGAATGGAAGTGTCGCCAACTGTGGCGTAAGGATTTTCTGCACTACTACAATTAGACTTTACGGTTATGCATCATGCTAAAGTCGACCTTTAGCAACAAACAGTTGAACTCAGTGGAGATTCGGTTTCAATGGTACAAAAGTTGCAAATGTTTCTGTGTCACAAGATACACCCATTGCCGAGGTAGTATAATAACACTAACCTTTGTACAAGTACATTAAAAGTTGAAACTTCCTGGCAGATTAAAACTGTGAGCACGACTCACCACCCCACCACACAGTTTTACTTCTGCCAGTACCTCATCTCACACCTTCCAAACTTCTCAGAAGCTCTCCTGTGAAACTGGGCCGCGCGGGATTAGCCAAGCGGTCTTGGGCGCTGCAGTCATGGACAGTGTGGCTGGTCCCGGCGGAGGTTCGAGTTCTCTCTCGGGCATGGGTGTGTGTCCTTCGGATAATTTAAGTTAAGCAGTGTCTAAGCTTAGGAACTGATGACCTTAGCAGTTAAGTCCCATAAGATTTCACACACACACTCCTTTTTTTTGTGGAACTGGGAAGACTAGCACTGCTGGAAGAAGGGAGAGTGAAATTTTCATTCTGGAAACATCCCCCATGCTGTGGCAAAGTAATATCTCCGCAGTATCCTTCCCTCCAGGAGTGCTAGTCTTGCAAGGTTCGAAGGAGAGCTTCTGTGAAGTTTGGAATGTAGGAGATGAGGTACTACCGGAAGTAAAGCTGTGAGCAGCAGTCATGCGTAGTGCTTAGGTTGCTTAGTTGGTAGAACACTTATGCGCAAAAGGCAGAGGTCCCAAGTTCGAGTCTCGGTACAGCACATAGTTATAGTCTGACAGGATGTCTCATATCAGCGCGCACTCCGCTGCAGAGTGAAAATTTCATTCTGGAAACATTTAATATTATTTTGAATGACAGAGTACCAGCAGGTACTGGAAAGTTAATTTGAGTTACAATGGGTGTCGATGTTCCACGGTAATGACATGTGGGACGAACAGAAGTGTTTTATATGAAGAATTATAGCACATGATAGGGAAATAAATTTCCTGTTATGGTGCCAGCAAGCCTGGATAATTTCGGAATGAACGAAGTAAGTCTTCCAAAGGGATTGGTAGTAGATACACTACAGGTGGAGGAAGAAGAGCACAATGACAAGCAAACAGTCAGCGTATCCGTGATATGTAACAAGGTTAGTCACTTAAGGGGTAACGTTCGATCAGTCATGGAGTCATTGCTTGTTTGGTACAGAGATTTGAATAAGTTCCGAAGGTCCTTTACCAGCCACACCCATAACACGGCATTGCATTCCAACATGTAATCATGCACCAATGCACCATAAGCAATACAGGTTACAAAAATGTCTCCAGCCATTAATAGAACAGTCGATAGATCAACACCTTGAAGAAGGCATAATAGAGCACAGTCTAAGCAAGTACAGAAATGGTGCCGAAGAAGTCACCTGGCAGAACAAACAAAAGAAATAATTGGTGATTCTGTGTGATTATTGGTTTTTAAACAAACGTACAGTAACCGATGCATATCTGATTCCAAATATAGCTGAAACTTTGGATGCACCAGATTGAATTACGTTCAGATTTTAGGCCAGAAACAGCTTTAACAACATCATCCGGTCACTGTCAGTGTCGCATAGTGCCTTTCAGGTTAAAAAAAAAACGCACCTGCCACATTTCAGTGCTTATTAGGTGGAGTCCATTGAGGGCTAAAAACAAAAAAAAAACAAAAACAAAAAAAAAACGCATGGACTATTTGGATGACATCATCAATTTTTCAAAAGATCTAAATGAACGCACAGAACACCTAAGTGAAGTATTTGATGGATAGAAAACAGCCCATCTCACGTTGGCGCGCATTGACAAATTATAGAATGGTTCAAATGCGGTCGCGCGCCTGTAGCGCCTGGAACCGTTCGGCCACCCCGGCCGGCGACAAATTACATTTTGCTGTCACAAGTTACTCACCCGGGGCATATTATTAGCCAAGATGGAGTGAGGATAGAGCCTTGTCTCACTTCAGCTGCCGTGATTCTTCAGTTCCACAAACAGTTAAGCAATTACCATCATTTCTTGGGATGGCAAATTATTAGGAACAGTTCAACCATGGCCTTGTGGAAATTGTTCCATTGCCATTTCCATTGACTAGGTTATTGAAAAAGGGGGTTACGTTTCAGTGGACACCAGAATGTCAAGCAGCATTTCAAAATTTGAAAGAGATACTGACTTCAGATCCTATATTAATTTTTCTTGAGTTTGCTAAAGAATTTACATCATCACGCAGTGCAAGCAATACAGCTGTGGGTGTCATTTTAAGCCTAACTGTAGATGGACAATGACATCTCGTAGCTTATGCCTCTGTGTAAGGCTGAGTGCAGTTATTCTGTTACAGAAAAGGAGATGTCTACTTTGATTACGGTATCTTCCATTGCTACCTAAATTTAAAGTTTTTACGGTTCACGCATCCTTGAAGTGATTACTAGGACCAAAATACCCTTGAAGTCGATTAACAAGATGGGCACTGAAACTGAGTGAGTTTGAATATGAAATAGTTCACAGGCTGGGTGTCAAGCACACGAATACGGATACGCTCAGTAGGAGAACTCCAGTGTTGCAGGTATCAGAACTGAATCTAATAGATCTGAAAAAGGCACAAGCAGTGGATACAGAATGCCTGGTGCACAGTAAACAACTTCTGTTGCTTATGCAAGGAGGTGTACTGTGTAAGTCAACTAAATGCGGACAACGCATCATTGTTCTTGCACCACTAGAAATCAAAGTGTTCTGACAAGCATATGATCATGTACTTGTGGGACATGTAGGTAAGAAAGCTACTGAAAGACGAGTCACATACAAATTTCCGTACAGAACACAAAGTGGTGATGTGGAAAAATACGTAAAAAAAAAATTGCGTTCCGTGCGCTTACCGAACAGACTTGAGTCACAAAGATGCAACTTCAGAGATTACCAGACTTGGAAAAACCTTTTCAGATGACGGTAATTCACTTATCGAGACAATCTAATAGAAGTTTAGTAGGTAATAAGTATATACTGATGATCATCGAGCAGTTTTAAAGATACCTCGTAATGATAGCAAAACCAAATCAAAAAGCGAGTAATATATCTCATACAATGGCTAAAAATTTATGTCTTGAGTTTGATGTACCAGAAACTATAGTCACAGATCTAGGAGCTAATTTTATGGCTGATCTGATGACACAGTTATATCGTCTACTTAAAGTAAAGAAATTACGTACTAGTCCTTCACCCATTTGCAAATGATCGTACGGAACGAGTCCACCACACCCTGGCAAAGATGTTAAGTCACTATGCGAACAATCAACATATAGACTGATATGTCTATTTAGTCCATGTGGTCACTGCGTCCAACTCTGAATCCACACAGGGCGCGTCTTCGGGTCTTTCACCACACAAAATAGTGTATGGGGGAAGTTGCTTTCACTTTTTGATTCAGTGCAACCAAAATTAGGGACACAGGGTGAACATGTGAAGCAATTTTGGCAGTGAGTGAAACATGTAAATACAAAATTATTGGAGCGCTGGAGCGCCAAGAGCGAATAGCGCAGGAGATGAATAAATCCGCTCACTACGGAGAAGGACAAAGGGTTCTACTAGCAAACCAGTATACCCAGCCCTGGATCTACGATATTTCCGAGCTGGGGCAAACTCTTGGTAGTGGCCTCCGCCTCCCCCCCCCCCCCCCGCACCTCCCTCCCCCCTCTCGAGCGTTTGAGATAGGACGTCAAAAATTTAAAAAATCGATTTTTAAAAAATATGTTCATTTTGTAGGGCACACCTTTCTGAAGAGTTTGATATACAAAACATATATGTTCGAGGAGGTGTAAGACATTTTACTTGGTCTTACGTGTGCCAAAATGCAGTGATACCTCTCTCCAGACAGCATTCGTCTATAGCATGTCACTGTATTTTGCTCTGTGGAATTGAAACGTTTATATTTTGTAATGGAAACCACGAAACCTACATTCAGGACAGTGGAAATTAAAATGTCCTGTGGCGCCTCTCCTGCTCCCCTTGGTCGGTTTGACATCCTACCCCTCTTTTTTTTTTTAAAAAAAAAAAAAACCCTCACAATTAATATTGGGTGGGATTATTTGTAACTGGAAGAATAAGAACTCTTCAGAAAATTTGCACTCTTTATTGCCTATTAGCTAACTTTCTCTTTTGTATGACATAAAATTAAATATAGGAAGCATAAAACCAGTAAAGACAAGAGACAAGCAAGGCAGTACACATTTCTTCAATCCTTAGCTCCCGCCATTTTTTTTTTTCTTTAATCTTGGTTCAGCTTTACATGGCGTACTTTCCATTCTGCGAATGAATCTATTACCTCATCAAAGTTCGTCAAACGTTTTGCTACAAGAAAAATCAAAATGTCGTTGCCTAATATTGAAAAAGATGTTAATACGAATAGTACTCAACACGTGTTGTTTCTAAATTTGATTACGTCTATTTTGTCACTGTCTGCTAGATGGGATGAAATAGGTCTTTCTAATATTGCAACAATTGTAACACACGCCAAATAAGCGAAACTGGTTTTGGCTGTTTTTATCTACCTCATTTGCGTAATTAACATGACAGAATATAATTCACGATGTACCAATATTAAATGCCTATTAAGCCGACTACAAGCAGAAAGTCTTATGTTAGGAAATATTTTCACATTTCATTCATACGCTCCAGTTTCCCAAGCATGAGATCGAAAAGTAGTACGGTAGTATGAAATTTGTATATAAATTTGGAATCGTCATATTCTTCCATATAATTTGTGCGATGTCCCCCTTCTGCTCCTTCCTCGTTCTAACAAACGATCTTGTCATCACTGATTCTGTAACTATTCTTGCCATTGGTCATCACCGATTCTGTAACTATTCTTGCCATTGTCAAAATTTATTCTCTGGTTAACTTCACTAACCCTGCAAGAAACCCCAGTTTTGTTATCCCGCGTTTATTCTCCGGTTAGGCGTTATTACGTGTTTGTACAACGCGTTTTGCGCGCTATTCCGAGAGTAGAACTAAGTGGCCGCTAACTGGGGACTATGCAACTATAGTGTAGCGATCTGGCAAAAATTTTCTGTCAAAATTTCATTTTCTTGGGTACACCAAGAAGATTAATATGTAATCTTTCTTACCTGTTAATCTTTTATTTCTACTCTGGTAGTCTGAATCTACGAATTTCGCAAATAATTATAACAACGCTGACCATTCGCACATCTATCCAGTAACGTAAACAAACAGCGATTGGCATTCACCAGTTCGGATTTATTAGGCTCACCTCATATAGCCCCGCCCTTTTTGTCTGCAGGAAAGTTTTTTATTTCTGAATCCGACGGAAATTCCCCAGAGACATCACGTACACTATGCACACATTCAAAAATCAACTTATGATTTGTTCAGAAACCAGTCTAGCATGTGTTCAAAGATGTTACAAAAACCAACCGGGATGCGTTTGAAACTCGTATGAATAATCGATAGACCAACGTGTGCTGGATGCTACGCGCTTCGTGAAACAAGTTTTTTTTTTCTTCAAGAATACAAATTTGGCGTTCCCTGAAATTGCCGCCCGAGTCAGAACTCGAGTTTGCCCCCCCCCCCCCCCCACACACTCTCGAGCCGGGTCAGCGTATACCCCAAAAGGTAAAACCAAGGAATTTTGAAGACGTTTCAAGGTCCATACCAGGTAGTGGAGACGACTTCGCCGGTCAGTATCAAGTCCAGTTACTGATAGAAACATCGGTTGTACATGTTCGTCGACTTAAACCATTCAAGGATGCAGTTGAGGCATTACCACAAATAACTGCAATATTACTATAGAAAAAGAAATTACTGCGTGTAACTAGACTAACACAGAGCATACCTTGTGAGCTTAGGCTTAGAGATAAGTGACAATATAGCAGTGTATTATGTTTAAATTTGTGTTGTGTCACTTGGATTAACATTATTTTTTTAGTCTACTTTAGTAGTTTTCTATGAAATACACTTTTATCCTGAGGAGGGAGGGGATTCATGGGAATTACTTTCTATTGCGTAAAGCAGAGACGATTAAAATACAACCGTTGGTGTTGTCTTGTCATCACGGCAACCAGACCTACTTCTCACAAGCGATCATGTGAAATTCAGTCGTTCGTATGAAATATGGAAATACCAGAGTGTAAAAAAGTGGTATCAATGCCGCAACCACATACTCAGTGGGTTGACAGGCACGTTTTCGCAAGAGACTGTAACGGCGAACTAGGAATTGCTACAATAATAAGACATTTACGGGGATGGTAAATATAGAGTTAAAACAATATGGATTATTAGTAAATTGAACCAAGCGTGATATAACCGGAACAAAGTTGCACCTTCCTGTATAGAACTTTAGATCCCACTTAACATCAGGCAATAGGTGAATTAGTCACTGCAGAAAGAGGACAAATTTCGGGTGATCAAATGTTACAGCTTGTGAACAATTATCAAGAGAAGCACAAACAAAATATCATTATAGTCAGCGTATCAACCACTACTGTTATGGTGATATTAGCTTTTATTTGTGCCATCTACTTTTATCTCAGAAAGAGAATAAATTGTGTATGAAATTCCTTTGAATGTATTCCTACCAGTAAGTAAGACACGTAAAATGTAAAAAAAAGCTAACTAAAAAAATAATATTGAGCTAGGAAAAGATTTTCTTCTTAGTAAAAAGAACAAAAGGATCAAAGCAGATATAAATAAATAAGTTAGTAACCAAACAAACAGAGAAAGCTAAATTCGGAACAAATTTCATTTAAGTGGAGGGGTATGTTACGCGGTTATTAATGAAACTGGAGAGTAAAATTTACTAAGTTCGAAGAGCTGGCATTACTCAAATCAGGTTGAAGTGTCAACAGCTGCCAACCAGGAAGCGTGAATGTTTCAGTACCATTAATCAGTCAGGAAGAGAGCAACCTCGATACTCTTAAGCGAGACTGTGAGCAGACTGTGCAGTAAATCGTAAGTAGAGTGCAAATCAAACTGTCTTCATAACATTATGTAAGAGATACGAGGTAGGACGCAACATCGCCTAGTAGGAGTTTCAGAACTGAGTGACTACTGACGACTCGAGAAGCGCAGAACCAATTAGGTCATTATGAATGACGTCGTAGAGTGGAGCCTCTCCTCGACAACATAAATACTCCATCCTATTGGCCTAGAGCACTGGATCAGTAGAACCGATAGCATTCATATCATTTGCATTCGATTCTCTGGTTATGGTATGATACCATCTTGTGTGTGTTTTGGTGTTGGTCTTACCTTTCTGCCTTATGGGAAGATCAACTATCCGTAGCCACAGATGATGAAGTCCAGCATCCATCACTGAAACCAGCATAGCAACCAGCGCTGATGGGTAGTCCGGGATGTCTACCAACATGTCTCAGGCCCAGGACAGAAGCTGGCTTAACGCTCCGGCATCGCCCAAGTCTGATAGCCCCGGCATCGGACATGGAAGTCCACGCGACGGAAAATGCAAGGAGTCATCTGGGAGGGATTGAGTACTTCCAGAAACGGCGTATGAATCACACACACATGTCGCGGGCTCCGCCATCTCGAAGCAGGGCTACTGACGGCGTGTGCCTACCTCGCTAGTGGGCAGCGAACTCCCACACCAGCGTCTCACTGATTTCGAGTCTAAGTTGACACGGCGTCCTCTGTAGCCTTGAGTCCGCTATTGGATTCAGCGGATTCCTCTCTGGATTATGTGGCCACCCGCAGTCACAGAAGACAAGGCGACCTCTTTTATTCTGTGTAATAAATGGAATAATCTTGAATACTGTTTTTTCTTTGCATCTAATGACGTCGCGCAGGTCCTCAGTCTGCATCCTGGCAAAACAGTAGGGGTTTCTAGCCCGGCAGTGCGCGATCACTGCAGAATCCGTAAGTTGAAGTTCTCATCACAGTGTAAGTGACATACACACATAGGCGCTTATAGACAGATGTGCAATGGAAACTAACAACCCTAGCCCAGAGACATGTACAGGCAAGTTCTTCTTATTGCACAAAGTTAATGGGGTTTGATTGCTCATTTGCATAGTATCAGCTGTAGGGTAACTCTCAGTCGCTTGGCGTTTGACGGCTCTGCATCCAGCTTGTGAGGCTGTTTGCTTGTAGATGATATGTGACTGCATCACATTACTTTTTGCCTACTATTCGCAATCAATGAGCGTGAAATCAGCGCTTTCCCCATGTGTGTGTGAATTCTTAATGAGGTGACGAAAGCGAATTGCACTGTACATCTCTACTTAAGATACAAGGCTTACAGCTAATATTCTTACTTAGATGATTCTTCTCTTTGTTCTGGCAACCCTTCATGATTTGGACAATACCCCTCCCGTACTGAGGGAAGATTCACCCTCGAATCTTAAGACACTAATTTTACACTTCTTTGTTATACAGGTTACAATGATGTTCACATACGCATATTAAAAATATGGGATTGTCTATTCTTTTTACGTATAAATATACATGCATGGATTTTTTCCAGCGTTACAATTAATATATCCTTGGAATGCAAATATATACAATAAGCAATCACATCTTGTACAATATTAATCTGTAATCTTTTGTATTTGGTGATGAACCACTGGAATTAGGAATAATTTCAAGGGATGCACTATTGAAATTTTTCCATGAGCTGAATCACAGTTCACACACAGACATGGTCGTAACACTTTTCTTCTTTCCACCTTCTACACTGGATGCTGCATCTCAGGTGTCTAAGCATCACTCCCATCATTACGAGGGTGGTGTTGGTCGCTGACACGTAAATAGTGATATGTGTTTTCCCATTGGATCTTTCAGTTTCTCCTACTCTTTTATGTCACAATAACTTATTTATAATTAATGCATCTGCTGCTCTACCTCTTTTAAGTCCTAAAAGCGATGTATGTTCGTAGATGCAGGGAACTGTAATTCTCCGTCTTCATCACTAGCTGACTGTACTTTAGTTTTGGATGGGACCTCCTTCATGGATCTGCTAACATTAGTTAGTGTGTCTTAGAGGACTCGCTCAGTTTGTATTATCTGCTGGGTATGCAGTATAGTCTGCTCGCCGTATCCCGTACACTTCCCTAGGAATGTCAGTTTACCTTCCCTTTCACAGTTATGTCTGTTGGTTGATGACCGTCACATAACGTTGTTAATCTTTCCTCTCTGGGGGCTACGTAGATCCATTCATTCGATTCCAGGGGTGCCCAAATGCTATTTGTGGTCGTCACTATTTTCTTCATACAGTTATCTGGAAACTCTGTCTAACAAGGGGTGTGCTCTTGTGTTGTTTTAATCACAAATGCGTGCTTGCATACCTTTTTGGCTTGTGCTACTATTTTGCAATCTAGTTGGTCCGGTTATATAGCAGCATTTTGTTGTTTGGCATTATGTGTTAAAAGATAGGCCGTCGAAAGGTGTAGGTGAGTCAAATATAAGTACCAGTCTTCCTTACTATTATTCAGAGGAACCAATATCCGTTCTCTTCTTTAAGGTCTAGTGGAAACTTCTTGTTGCCGATGTCGTCCCTAATTAACCAGAAGTATCCTATCAACTGTGAGAGGTTCATAATATGGGGTGCTAATATTCCTTTCTTTGCCTTCACAACGGCTGCCAGTAAGCGTTCTCATTCTGCTCTTAATCCTTGGAATATTACTGTCAACTGCATTATCTGCTCATTAAACACTGTCCCTAAGGTAACGCCTGCAACCTATGATCAGTATTGTTCCGAAATTTAAGACACTTCTTTTTTCATTTTCTCCATATTCATCCACGGGATATTAGTGTAACTTTGCCGACTCTCTACTGTGTTACTGTGGATTTCACTATTGTTAATTCATCCTGGCTTAGGTGCAGTAGTTGCATCTGTTCCTTTTCCCCTTGATTTATTCTGGTCACAAGGTACTCGACGTCCTGTCCGTTTTATGTGCCAAATAAAAGTTTTCTGGCCAATCCTACAAAGTTCATGAGTCCTTGCTTAGGCTGTGGTTCATGATGTGTTAGCTCCTTAATTAATGGCTGTGATTCTTATATCTTGTCCTCCTGTCATTCCGCTGTTTCCTCTGTGGAGAGTTCTCCTATAGCACCCACCCTTGCTATCCAGGTCCACTTGTCCCGATGAGTTATGGCAGCTTGTGCCATGCGTATCATTTCGTCAGCTTTTTAGTCTAGCTTCCTTGAATTGGTGTATGTCACCAGTTTCCATGTGACGCTGGTGATCTGTACTTTCCCTTCCTCATCATAGTGTACCCCTGGTGTGGCATCAAACTCCAGCATCAGGCAAGCAACTGGCTTAAACTAGACTGAAGTCGCTGTTGTCCACCTACTCATCAAAAGGGCTCCCAGCAGCATCATCGTTGGGGCCATCTGTAAAATTAAAGAGGTTACCCTTAACCACTGGACATCCAGAATTCTAACTTTATGTCTCTGTCCTTTCTTCCTGTTTGTTACTGCTGTCAGGGTTAGGCTAACACATGCAAAGTAACCTGGTGGTCAGCCTGTCTCCGAGGACCGATCATGATGCCTCTCTCACCTACATCTTTTCACTACCCTTATGTAAGACCCATTTTAATCGGTTTTAAGAGAGAATTTAGGCCATTCTTTCTCGTTTATACTTCGGAATTAATCAACTCGTTTTTGTCAAAAACTCACATGCCTAAAATTAGATGAACTCCTTCAATCTGTTTATGTGTACTCTTATGAACTCTTTATTCGGTAATTGCAGTACTACATTTGGGCCATGAGTCCTTACAACCTGAAAATCTCCTCTCCATGGGCTTTTTAACTTATTTGACCGCCCTCTTCTCACACTTCCTTTCGCCACGCGGGGTAGCCGTGCGGTCTGGGGCATCTTGCCACGGTTTGCCCAGCTTCCCCAGTTGGAAGTTCCGAGTCCTTCCTCGGGCATGTGCGTGTATGTTGTCCGTAGCGTAATTTAATTTAAGTTAGCTGAAGTAGCATGTAAGCCTAGGGACCGATGACCTCAGCAGTTTGGTCCCATAGGAACTTACCACAAAGTTCAAAATTTTCACACTTCCTTTGTGTAATAATACCTTGTCTCCTTCGTCGAATTCCTTGAGGTGTTGAGTGTGATCATAATACTCTTTGTTCTTCTCTTTACATTCATCATTAAAACTCCTTACCATCTGATTCATCTGGTGCACCCCTTCCTTTAGTTCCTTTATGTAATCATAGCAATTTGTATTGTACTTTGGCAGGATCCCACTGAAGGATATATTTTAAAAAAAGGTTCAAATGGCTCTGAGCACTATGGGACTTAACATCTGAGGTCATCAGTCCCCTATAACTTAGAACTACTTAAACCTTACTAACCTAAGGACATCACACACATCCATGCCCGAGGCAGGATTCGAACCTGCGACCGTAGCGGTCGCGCGGCTCCAGACTGAAGCGCCTAGATCCGCTCGGCCACACTGGCCGGCGAAGGATCCCAGATGTGTTGCATGTTCACCCGAAAAATAATTCAAATGGAGTGAAACAAGTTGATGAATATGGCGTGGTGTTATATACAGGCCGGCCTGAGTGGTCGAGCGGTTCTAGGCGCTACAGTTTGGAACCGCGCGACCGCTACGGTCGCAGGTTCGAATCCTGCCTCGGGCATGGATGTGTGTGATGTCCTTAGGCTAGTTAGGTTTGAGTAGTTCTAAGTTCTAGGGGACTGATGACCTTAGAAGTTAAGTCCCATAGTGCTCAGAGCCATTTGAATCATTTGTTATATACAAAAGTGGCAAATGCATCCGTTCACCCCAGTTTTCCTGCTTCTTTTCCCACAAAATGGTGTAGAAATTCTGCTAGCATTTCATTCATTCTTTCGAGTTCACCTTTCGTTGGCGGATGGTATGCACAAGAAATATTTGGAAATTCGTGGTAAGTTCCTATGGGACCAAACTGCTGAGGTCATCGGTTCCTAGGCTTACACTCTACTTAACCAAACTTAAACTAACTTACGCTAAGGACAACACACACACCCATGCCCAAGGGAGGACTGTGCGAACCGTGACAAGGCTCCTACGACCTCGCGGCTACCCCCGGCGGCTATGCAAAAGATTGAATCTTCTCGATCTTTAGTACATAACAAACCCCCTTTAAGATATCACTTAGGAAGTTTGTTCCTTAGTCACCCAAAAATGCTGGCAGTATTTCGTAATTGCAAATTATTCTCACGCGATTGTGTCAGCATCCTGTTCTGCTTGAAGCTCTGCTATAACGAATTTTTTGAGGGTATCCTGAAACATTAGAATGTATCTGTTCACTTTGTCTGTTGTGTGAAGCGGCCCAACTATGTCGATATCTCAGTGAGCAAATACCTGGTCGAGCACTTAGAGCATCTTCAGTTTATTCTTCGTAATTTTGTTCTTTTGACAACTGTCACAAATTCGAATGTACTCTTCTACGTCTTTCTTCATACCTCTCCAGGATCTATATTTCTTAATACAGTCATACATGCGGCTGATTCCTTGATATTTGAATCGTAAAATTTCTTCAGAATATATCGCGTCTCCTCTTCACTAATCACTGGTTGCTAGTCATCTTGTTGTTTCTCGTCGACCTCTTCCACATTCCTATCGACTGTAGCTGGGTCTTCTGTTATCTGTGACAATCCGGCTGCTACTCTGTTTTGCGGTTCCTTTTTATATATTTCTCAAAGTCGTATTCTGCCAGTTTAATTCTGAATTTCATTAATGTTGACGATAAATAACGTATATGCGACAATCATTTCAAGGGTTTGTGCTCAGTACATACAATGAGGTTTCTTCTGCACACATAAGGCCAGTAGTGTGCCTCTGCCCACACCACATGTAAGAGCCCTCGCTTGATCGTACTATACCCTGTCTCAGGGCAGTTCAGTGTTCTGGATGCGAAGTCTACTGGCAAATCCTGTCCTCATCCTCCTTGAGTCAGGCACCGATCGACTGCTTGCTAGCGTCTGTTGTAATTATGAACTGCTTCATAAAATTAGTATACTGTACGATCGAAAGCTGATTTGTGCTGAGTCGATCAATTGTAGTTTACTCTTGTCTTCAGTAATTCTTGTAATGGTTTCACTATGCGACTGAAGTCCTCGATAAAATGACACGATCCCTGTAAAGCTCATATATTGCTTTGTAGTACTGGGTCTTAGATAAGCATTTATCACGCTCACCTTCTGTTGGTCAAGTTTTAATCCTTCTGTCATAATTACGTGCCCTAAGTAAGTTACATCTTTCTGTAGGAACTCACACTCGTCAACCTGAAATTTTAAATTATGCAATCGGTACCTCTCAAACGCTTCTCGAAGTCTGACATTATGCTCTCCTAACGTAGCTCCGAATGGGGCTACATCATTTAGATGTACAAACATCTTGTGTCTCTGAAGTCCTATTAGTACTGTGTTCGTAAGTCCCTGAAAAGTGGCTCCATTATCTGTTATTCCCATCGGTAATATTCTGTATTCGAGAAGGCTGTTCCCTATGTACCATCCTCAATCAACAGTATCTGTTAGTAACCCTTTGCACAAATTACAGTGGTAAAGTATGTGACTTTGCCTGAGCCATCTAAAGTCTCATCAGTACTGGGTAGTTGCGGAAATACAGCACTAATGGTGTTGTCATTTAATCTCTGGTAATCTGCAACTATTCTCCACATTTGCTTTCTGGAAATGCCCATCTTTTTCTGAATCACCAACAATGGAAAATTCCACCCACTTGTGTTTGGCGTAATTATATCCTCCATTAACACAGTACCTATCTCATTTCAGAAGGTCTCCTTTTGTGCCTCTGGTAGTCGATACGGTCGACTATTTATCAATGTACCTTGTGTCTCTCATTTCAACTTACTTCTATGCATCACTGTCCCAGTGTAAATCAACCTATTTCTGGGCAGGTGAAGTACATCATGATATGCAATACACAGTTCAATAATCTAAGTCCTTTCTTATTTGTTTAAGTTATCCACTCTCACCATTTCCTTTAGTCTGCTGACTCACGACCTTGTCTCTTAGTCCACTGAAACCATACTATGCATGTGGCATTCCTCGCTTTCTCCTCTGTCAGGTACTGCTTCTATCTTTACTTTGGGACGTTCCAATATGACTTCCTCTTCTGTAGTATTCAAAATACTTATTTCGCAAGTGCCTCCCTGTGTGGCCACGAAGGTTACAGGCAAATACACGCCCATTTGGAACAGGTGCTTCTCTACCATTCTTTCAGTCAGATCTGTGTTCTGCACTTTAATCCTTAAAATCTTGTCGTATGTCATACAGACTCCCTTTCCTTTCCATGTATTGCTCATCTTTGTCCCTCATTTGCCTTAGTAGCTGCGTCTCATCGCTTTCTATCTCTTCTGGTTCTTCACTTAGGAGCTGTCTCTCCTCTCTCGGTTTCAAGTCTGATCCCACCTGAATTCTTTCTGTCACCTCTGTTGTCACACTTGCCTCGTCATTTGTTTCTCTCAGCACGGTTCTCTTCCAGCCCACAAGATTCGATGGTTCAGCTCCGTTCTGTCTGTAATTGTACTGGTCTGCTTTTGACCCATAGTGCCTCCATACCGTAATCTACAATTATTCTTAAACTCTTGCAGAAGTCTCTGCCTATAATTCCTACATGTGGGACATCTAACTCGTCGTCCACTGAATGAAACTCACGCACATAATCATTTATCGTCAGCATTAACAGTATGGTTCCATTTGTCTTCATTACTTCTTTAGTGGTCACTTTAAGTTTTATTCTTTTGTCTGAGTTACCACCCACTGTACTCTTCAGTGATGTTTCTTTATGACGCTCGCCTGAGCGGCACTGTCTACAAGGGCTATTCAGAAAGTAAGAAATGATCAGTCGCAAGATAGAAACCACAGTGAAAATCCGATAACCCTTGTGCATATGTTTTGGACAGTGTCTCTAGTATGCCTGTAGATAGCATTACATCCCTCTTCTCAATTCTGAGTGCATAAAGATGCCTAGAAAATAGTGTCTCCCGCAAAGTATGGGTGTGTGGAGGGAGATTTCATGCAACCCCATAAGTAGCAGGGCAAAGCAGGTGTTGGTGCAGTTTGTTAGTGTGGGATGCCTACATCAGGGGCAAGTATACATTCAGGGGCAAACCTGTTGTTCTACTTTGATTGACAGGTCCTTAAACTATTGTTCTGCTAAGAGGATTAAGACCCCCTAGGGATAGTCCTTCCTTTTGATTGACAGGTCCTTAATGAATTGTACCCCCACCTCTTCATGTCCTCCTCCTCCCCTCTACCTCGTCCTCCCCCATCACTTATTAAACTTCTTTCGCCGATATAAGCACACTTTTGAAATAAATTTCATTGACTAATTAATTAAATCTATCAATTAATTAAATCCACTATCTGGGAAACCCGCAGCCCTCTCTCTCCACTCCCCCTCCTGGAAATTGGTGGCAAAAAGACCCAGTTGATTGGTCATTTATAAGGAAATCGATTGCAGTGTATTGAATATTGTTTAAAGAATTTAGACAATACATGGAATATTGTTTATTTAAACAATTTATGGGATTCAATGCAGTGTATGGAATATTGTTTATTTATTTAGTTAAAGAATTCGTCAGGAAGACGATTGCAGTGTATGGAATGTTGTTTAAGTAGTTTGTACAATGTGTGTAATAGTGATTATTTAAACAATTTATATGATACAAGGCAGTGTCTGGAATATAGTTTAATTATTTATTTAAAGAATTCGTCAAGAAAACAATCGCAGTATGGGATATTTAAACAACTGTGCTGCTTTTTTATTCTGATCGAGCTTGGAAACGCTGAGTAGGCTTAGTTTATATTTGCTGCTGGTGTCAAGGTTGTTAAGGCTCTTATTATTTATTTTCCCCACTTTTTGAAGCAGACTGGTGTCTAAGCATGGATGGGAAAATTTGAACAATTATATATCTTAAAAATTCATAACATATTTCGAAACCCAGTGTCACTTCCTGCAGATGGACAGATTACCAGAATTTCAGCAGGAAACTATTTTGTACAGATAGAGAAACATACAGGAGTCATATTGCACTGACAGTTAAACCCTACAAAAGTGATCATGAATGGAATGAAGTGCGGTATAATAGCCACCATTTCGGGTCTCCCATGCATGTCCCTATCCTCAGGACACCACGACGAAGGTCGAAACCACCCAACGTCCAAATTACAGATCACGTTACTAAATACCATCGACCACGGGCCACATATTGGCCTCTTTTAATCTCGTGGCCTCCAAGCAATATTTTCAAAGTTTGAGTATCACAGGCAAACAATATGCAAATCAAATAACGAAATTTCCGTCACAAATAGATCGTAGCGCTAAATATATCTGAGGTCTTGTATGCCCTTCCTCTTCAACATTTACACTAAACATATGTGGTGAAAAAAAAAACCTGACGATCCCACAAACTTGTGATCATGAAGCAACTGCAAGGTAGCCCCATCTGTGCCGGCTAGGAGAGGGAGAGCCACACCTGAATGCATGTGTGCATGGAATATAACTGTCAGAAACAATAAATTGATCAATCGTTAATTTGATGTCACAACTGGGTTTTTAAAAGCACTATAGACTTTCTAAACTGATTCTCTCCTCTAAATTTTTAAGGAGGGAGGAAGACTCCACTGTGTGATGGAATAGAGACAACAGCAAATACCACTGCAAGACAGAGTCCACCATAATGTATTGAGAAGCACTAAAAACGCCACACTTAAACCACGATCCAGTCAGTAGCAGTAGTTGTCATGAATAGATGTTGGAGATAACTGAAAACATTCGCACATCATGTGTGCTCTTGTCGAGAGATCCACAGACAGCGCGCCCCTCCCATGTCCACTGCCATCACCACATAATGATGTCAGTGAAACTACACCTGTGGCCACAGCCACAGTCATGGACGTGCATGTACGCCAGACTGCACGACCCCCAGCCATGAAGGGCATCCCAGGATGAATGAAGTGGTAGCAATTTGGATGTTATCAATATGTCTATTGCATATGTCCATCATTTTGAATCTTCTCTCACACAACACACACACATCCGCTTCTGTCGTGCTCACCCACACTGGTCACTTTGCCGGCCATGTCGTAGGCAAGATCAGACAGGTAGGCGCATTCTTTGTACACATCATAGGCTGAGCTAATCTGTTACATACGGTTGCCGATTCATGATTACCATCCTTCCAGGAGCACTGCCATACCTACAGCTTGGACATATACAGTTGTTCTAAACAATTCCGCCCCGACATAGACCACTCAGTTTAAAAAACCCACATTACTCAGTCTGGGGCAGCGATGTTGCTCACCATACACCTCGAATTTTTCATGCGAAATCTAGTTTCCTCCCATTTATACGAGTTATTTTCGAAGATAGAAGAAATCCGACTATACACACGTTTTCTCATTGCTAAAGTAACGTTACTTGTGAAAATATGAAAATACTGTACAGGACTATGGCATAGGCTATAGTCCCTCTAAGGTAGAAAAATACTTTTTCTTGTCTGTCATGTCATGCATCATAGGAATAGAATATTAAACTCTTTTTCTTTTTTTTGACTCATGATGGTGTGCTAAGACCTACCACTGTCACAGGACGCCTCCTCACTTTCGAACATACGAAGTATCTGAAGGTAACATCACAGAGAAGTTGTAAATGTAAGCTTAATACTACATACCACTTTATAAATTCGGTAACACATCTGATTTTATTATGGTGGTTGTCTCTACCTGTACAGGTGGACAGTTGAAATTTCGTTAAAAGACACTGCCGCAGTAAAAAAAAACACCAAGCAAAGAATCATCTGTGGTGTTCTAGCTATCACCTACACGCACCGGATGGCAAGTCACTGATATCAAATTTATAGGCTAGTTAGTTAAATTGATCATTAGAGATACTTTGCATGGCAAGTAATTTTTCTTTGTCAGTAGTCGGATTTCACTCACCAGGTAGTTCAAATGGAAGTCCCTGGAGGGAAGACAATGTTCTTTCTGCGGAACATTGTTGAGAACTGACATTTGAAGCTGCCCACAGAAGGATTCTACTGCTGGTAAAATAAATTCGGTGCAAGGACAGCACTATTAAAAACACGATCACAACGACTATGTTACTGTCACCCTGAATAAAAAGCTGGCTTGGATCTACAGGTATATGCAAGAGTCACTGATACTCTTACACTTTCTGCTAGAAATGCGGTATGTGGTTTGGAATAAAGTGTTTCCATTCAACCACATACCTGTGTTGGATCGTATGGAGATGTCTTTCAATGATCAAGCCACCATGGAATCATATTCGTACCACTCGCATATCTCGAAACGAGTCACCTTTGTCCAAACCTATCTGCTACAGCAACACTCCAGTGTGGTACTAGGTAGTCCCTATGCATCTTGTAACTGCTCCTCAGTCTCTCCCCGCTGCCCCTGCCGTTTCGCCATTGTGATCGTTCCAATTTAAGTCGGAAATGAGCAGAAGTTGGAGGGTGCATTATCCACCACCTTCTGCATCCCATGTAGAAACAGGCTGCGCTGAGTTAACATGACAGAACCGTCTTTTGACCCCCCGATGGAAATGGGAACATGTTGTCACAGCTCCGCCAATGGTGTACGATGTGTTAGGTCAGTGCCAAACGAAGCTTTCTCCTGCAACACAAGGCAGTTTAAAAGACAGTACGAACAGTTACAGTGGTGTTTATTATCGGGAAAATTAGAAAGTCTCCACATCACACAGGAACTGCAAGAAGGACGAGGATTTTTCTGTTGCATTGCGATATGTTTCCAAACTACATACAGGCACTACATCCTGAAGGTGATATACATCCCTAAGTTGCATTCACGTCTGTCACCTCAACATTCTATCATCGTTATTTTGTACTATCCAACTGAGATAAACTACGAACTATAAAAGGTTTGCTAACTTCATCTGACAGAGAACACAATAATATTTTTACTGCATCTCTCTCTTCCAATATATTGAAAACAAATACCATCTGTATACGTGTTGATCCTATTAAATATACAGGTATTAAACCATTGTAACTGGTGGCCAGATAACATTGTTCTTTCTGCTGTAACACGCTTTGTACGCAGCCATACATTTCTTTTTCTGTCACGACTTTGAGGTCTGGGTCAGGTTTTACACTGACATTAACACGTTTCAATACATTGGCTCTCACAGAAAACAACTCTTTCTCCATCTCAAACAAGTGATGTCAGTCAATCACTGTGTGGTATTCAACAGTGTACCAGTGAACGGATAGGATCAAAAAGGCACCACCACACCACCAACGTAAAGGATCACAGTTGATAATGCGATCAAATTTAGCAATTTTACCAGTTTTTTACAATGCTGACCAGTGACACAGCGGCATGCCTCCTAATTTCTGTATCATTGCAAACCACCCCTCCTCTACTTTGCGAGTACCATTGCGAATGTAGGTAGATGGCTGTGTAGTACAATAATTCATTGTTACTTCTCGAATATATATACCAAAAGACACCTGACAGCGATCAACAAATCTCTAGCACACCGATCATAGTGCGTAATTGACGATTAACGATTGCCCATCTTTCCCCATATAGATGGAAGTCACAGAGCATTCTCGCACTCTTAAGATAAAGTTAGAGACTGAAAGATCTCGTCGCATTGTCTTTGACCAACGCTCCCTGCAACACTGTCACCGATTTAATCTGCAGCTGACCACAAGTAGACTACTACATACCACGTTTCATGAAGGAACAGAGTGAATCAGGTCTGTAACTGCTGTCCCGCACCCATCCAAGACCACAAGATTTCTCCAGATGTGCGATTGTTGAGGAGGTTAGCACCCCTTATCAGTGTACAGTAGCAGATGGAAATTGTTGTGATGATATAACAGATGGTTAAAAACAAGAAACGGGCTGTTTTTATGCATGATGGAGCTCCAGACAGACAGAGTTTGAAGCATTTTACGTAAATCAAATGCACTACCAATTCTGAAGTATTGTTCCAGTGTCTGGGATCAGTACCAAGAAGTTGGTAAGAGAGAACATAAACACATGCACTCCTAAGCCTAACGGTTCTGCACTTAAAACATGAGTTTGGTCCCATAAGACCTTACCACCACTTAAAACATGCTATAATGTTAGATCGTCGCGATTTCCGACCCGTTAGCTGAGTGGAATGCAACACTGTTACTATCCAAATGAAGGAAATATATTTCCAGTGCGTGACATACATATTCCTTCCAGGTTTCTCTACGATAAACTAAGGTGAAAACAGTAAAATGAAAAAACTACTTCCTTAATACATCGATTGTTTGTGATACATGCACAATATAGCTTTCCAGAGTTGTGTGGCACCCACAGTTCACATCCAATCATGGTTCAGAAACTATACCATGCTCACATCGGCCATATATAAAGTGATCATTAGTAACGGAGAAGCCTCTTACAGAGAAAGAGACAAAGGCATAGCAGCGGTGTTTGAGAAGTGAAATTAAAAGTCATGCCACCACTAACTCGGTAAACAGGATATCTGTCAAGCAGATGTATACACGGGGAGTATGCCACATAAATCTTCATTCGTTGAGATGCAGGTCTACAATATGTCACATCAGAGCTATGCTATGTGATCAAAAGTATCTAGATATCCCCAAAACATACGTTTTTCATATTAGGTGCATTGTGCTGCCACCTACTGCCAGGTACTCTATATCAGCGACCTCAGTAGTCATTAGACATCATGAGAGAGCAGAATGATGTGCTCCGCAGAACTCATGGACTTCGAACATGGTCAGGTGATTGAGTGTCACTTGTGTCAGACGTCTGTACATGAGATTTCCACACTCCTAAACGTCCCTAGATCCACTATTTCCGATGTGATAGTGAAGTGGAAAAGTGAAGGGACATGTACAGCACAAAAGCTGTAGTGCTTTCAGCTATCTCCGACATCTAGTCATGACAACTACTGCTATGGATTGGATCGTGGTTTAAGTGTGTCATGTATAGTGCTTCTCAATGCATCACAGTAGACTCTGTTTTGCAGTGATATTTGCTGTTGTCTCTATTCTATCAGGCAGCAGAACCTTCCTCACTCCATCTTAATATAGAGGAAAAAATCAATTTAGAAAGTCTATAGTACTTTTAAAAACCTAATCGCACGTGAAATTCCCGATTGATCAGTTTATTGTTCGCAATAGTTGTTTTTCATGCACGCATGTGTTTGGGTGTGTGTCTCCCTCTCCCAGCCGGCGCAGATGATGCTACCCTGCAGTCACTTTCTGATTGCGAATTTGTGTGATCGTCAGGATTTTTTTTCAATTTTCTCACCTGATATGTTTAGTGGAAACATAGATGCGGAGCAGGGCGCATACAAGACCTTGAATATATTTAGCGTTATGCTCTATTTGTAATGGAAATTTAAAAATAGTTCAAATGGCTCTAAGAACTATGGGACTTAACATCTGAGGTTATCAGTTCCGCAGACATAGAACTAGTTAAACGTAACTAACCTAAGGACATCACACACATCCATGCCCGAGGCAGGATTCGAACCTGCAACCATAGCAGCAGCGTGGTTCTGGACTGAAGCGCCTAGAACCACTTGGTCACAATGGCCAGCGGAAATTTCATTATTTGATTTGCATAATGTTTGAGTGTGACACTCCAACGTTGAAAATTTGTTTTATTATAAAGAAGGATCATTGTAAGGTGGAGGTGAGAGTTTTAGGCGATCTATTTGACTCCTGTAAATTAATTTGACAGGGTAGTGCATTTGGGTTATTTCACTCTGTTTTTAATATCGAAATTGCATCAACCCTCTCTTTTGTCTCCATCATTAGCCAAAAGGAACACTGTATTCTGAGGAGAGATTAAAACCTCTGTCTGCATGATTCAGGAAATTGGTGCACACAGACAAGCAGGCGGTGGCCTCTTGAAAAGGACAGAGACCCGAAAGGAGTCTGGAATTTGCCAATCAACAGAATGCTGCCACGTATTTAGTAACATGATCTGTAATTAGGACATTGGGCTGTTCTGACCTTCGTTGCAGTGTCCTGATGATAAAGACCTGCACGGGAGACCCCAAACAGCGGCTACTATACTGCACTTCATTCCATTCATGATCTGTAGATCACTTTTGTAGAGTTTCACTGTCAGTGCAATATGACTCCTGTATGTTTCTTGATCTGTACAAAATAATTTGCGGCTGAGATTATAGTAATTTGTCCGTCTGTAGAAAGTGATGGTGAGTTTCGAAATATGTCATGAACTTTTAGATATGTAACTGTTGTGATTTTCCCATCTGTGCTTAGACACCAGAGTGCTTCAAAAAGTGAGGAAAATAAATAAGAAGAGCCTTAACATCCCCAACTCTGTCAGCAAATATAAACTAAGCCTACTCAGAATTTCCCAGGACGATCAGAATAGAAAAGGTCCGCAGTTGTTTAAATATTCCATAATGCAATCGATTTCTTGACAAATTCTTTAACTAAATAAATAAACTACGCTACTGGCCATTAAAATTGCTACACCACGAAGATGACGCGAAATTTAACCGACAGGAAGAAGATGCTGTGATATGCAAATGATTAGCTTTTCAGAGCATTCACACAAGGTTGGCGCCGGTGTCGACACGTACAACATGCTGACATGAGGAAACTTTCCAACCAATTTCTTACACACAAACAACAGTTGACCGGCGTTGCCTGGTGAAACGTTGTTGTGATGCCTCGTGTAAGGAGGAGAAATGCGTACCATCACGTTTCCGACTTTGATAAAGGTCGGACTGTAGCCTATCGCGATTGCAGTTTATCGTATCGCGACATTGCTGCTCGCGTTGGTCGAGATCCAATGACTGTTAGCAGAATATGGAATCGGTGGGTTCAGAAGGGTAATACAGAACACCATGCTAGATCCCAACGGCCTCGTATCACTAGCAGTCGAGATGACAGGCATCTTATCCGCAGGGCTGTAACGGATCGTGCAGCCACGTCTCGATCCCTGAGTCAACAGATGGGGACGTTTGCAAGACAACAATCATCTGCACGAACAGTTCGACGACGTTTGCAGCAGCATGGACTATCAGCTCGGAGACCATGGCTGCGGTTACCCTTGACGCTGCATCACAGACAGGAGCGCCTGCGATGGTGTACTCAACGACGAACCTGGGTGCACGAATGGCAAAACGTAATTTTTTCGGACGAATCCAAGTTCTGTTTAAAGTATCAGGATGGTCGCATCCATTTTTGGCGACATCGCGATGACGCACATTGGAAGCGTGTATTCGTCATCGCCATACTGGCGTATCACCCGGCGTGATGGTATGGAGTGCCATTGGTTACACGTCTCGTTCACCTCTTGTGCGCATTGTCAGCACTTTGAATAGTGGAAGTTACATTTCAGATGTGTTACGACCTGTGGCTCTACCCTTCATTCGATCCCTGCGAAACCCTACGTTTCAGCAGGATAATGCACGACCGCATGTTGCAGGTCCTGTACGGGCCTCTCTGGATACAGAAAATGTTCGAATGCTGCCCTGGTCAGCACATTCTCCAGATCTCTCACCAACTGAAAACGTCTGGTCAATGGTGGCCGAGCAACTACCTCGTCACAATACGCCAGTCACTACTCTTGTTGAACTGTGGTATCGTGTTGAAGCTGCATGGGCAGCTGTAGCTGTACACGCCATCGGAGCTCTGTTTGACTCAATGCCGAGGTGTATCAAGGCTGTTATTACGGCCGAGGTGGTTGTTCTGGGTGCTGATTTCTCAGGATCTATGCACCCAAATTGCGTGAAAATGTAATCACATGTCAGTTCTAGTATAATATATTTGTCCAATGAATACCCGTTTATCATCTGCATTTTTTCGTGGTGGAGCAATTTTAATGGCCAGTAGTGTAGACGATTTTTCTCATTTTTCTGCAACCTTTCATGATTTGGTTATTACACTGCCTAGGGGTGGTGATTGGCCTCTGTTGGCGCCTCGAATGACGAAATTGACGTAATTGCAATAATATCAAATTTAATTTGTTATTAACACGTACTGATCCTCTCCCTAGACCTCTAACGATGGAACTTGCGTAAACATAATAATAATAAAATTAATTTTTACAAATACCCACATACTCACACTCTTCATAGACCTTGAATGACAAGACTTACGTAATTATAATAATAAAAAAATCAATTATTACTAGTACCACACACTGGTCCTCTCTGTGGACCTCGAATGACGAAACTTACATCACTATAATAAAATTAATTTATTATTATTTATAACAAATACCAACACTTATGATCCCAGACAAACTTGATGGTCCCTCTCTTTGGTGCACAGAGCTAGAATGGAGCATCCCACACAGTTGCTCTTGTAATAAAATGTGAAGGGGTAGGGGTAGGGGAGGGGAGCTTTAATCCCATTGCTCCAGGAGGGAGGGGGGAGTGGTGACCTTGGATGTATCACATACATGTGCATGGGCAGGGATCCTGGAAGTCCTTATCTAAACCAGCAATAACTGGTTCTTGGCGTTAACCAGCAGTACTCCTCATGCATGGGGAGGCCTGTGGGGGGGGGGGGGAGGAGGTGGTAGGAGAAGGGTGTATGGGTGGGATATATAACTGATACTCATAGTCAAGCCCATCTAGAACCGGGGTGGGCTGGTGTGGTACGGTGGGGGGGGGGGGGGGGGGAGGAGATACGGAAGTGAGGTGACTTGGAATACGAGTTGCACAATTGTATAACCTGACACCAGAAGGCCTTTCAATAGTGTGGGTAGGACAATGGGTGCCCTGCATGACCTTGAATATAAATAGCCCACTTTTCTCAGCTGCCATGTGATATCACTCTCAAGGTCAAATTTAACCTGACAATGGTAGTGAGGTCATCGACTAGTCCCAGGATTCACTACCTTCAAGCATAGACTGGGTCACACCAGTGTTTTGTATGCAATATCATTTGTAGACTGATAGCATTTCCCTAGCATTCCACCAATGAACCGTACTCTGCCACCTGTTTTACCTATGATGGAAACTATATGCTCATTCGATCACTCCATTTCATATCCCTAAAAATTTTTACACCCAGGTATTTGTGCGAGTTGACTGATTCTGTTTGTGACATACTGCTATTGTAGGTGTAAGACGCCTCGATTTTTCCTTTTGTGAAGTGCACAGTTTTATATTTCTTTACACTTAAAACGAGTTGCCTATCTCACACCACTTCGAAATCTTATCATGATCTGACTGAATATTCGTGTAGTTTTTTTGGGACAGTGCTTCATTATACACTGAAGAGTCAAAGAAACTGGTACACCTGCCTAATATTGTGTAGGGCCCCCGCGAGCATGCAGAAGTGCTACAAAATGACATGGCATGGACTCGACTAATGTCTGAAGTAGTACTGGAGGGAACTGACAACAAGAACCTTGTAGGGCTGTCCATAAATCCGTAAGAGTACGAAGGGGTGGAGATTTCTTCGGAACAGTATGTTGCAAGGGATCCTAGATATGCTCAATGATGCTCATGTCTGGGGAGTTTGGTGGCAGCGGGAGTTTTTAAACTCAGAAGAGTGTTCCTGGAGCAACTCTGTAGCAATTCTGGACGTGTGGTGTGTCGCATTGTCCTGTTGGAATTGCCCAAGTTCGTCGGAATGAACAATGGACATGAATGGATGCAGGTGATCAGACAGGATGCTTCCATACATGTCACCTGTCAGAGTCGTATCTAGACGTTTCAGGGTTCCCATAACACTCCAACTACACACACACCACACCATTGCAGAGCGTCCACCAGCTTGACAGTCCCCTACTGACATGCAGGGTCCAGGGATTCATGAGGTTGTCTCCATACTCGTACACGTCCATCTGCTCGGTACAATTTGAAACGAGACTCGTCCGATCAGGCAACATGTTTCCAGTCATCAACAGTCCAATGTCAGTGTGAATGGGCCCAGGCGATGCGTGAAGCTTTGCGTCGTGCAGTCATCAAGGGTACACGAGTGGGCCTTCAGCTCCGAAACCCCATATCGATGATGTTTCTTTGAATGGTTCGCACGCTGACACTTTTTGATGGCCCAGCATTGAAATCTGTAGCAGTTTGCTGAAGGGTTGCGCTTCTGTACCGTTGAACGATTCTCTTCAGTCGTCGTTGGTCCCTTTCTTGCAGGAACCTTTTCCGGCCGCAGCTATGTCGGAGATTTGATGTTTTGCCGGATTCCAATATTCACGGTGCAGTCGTGAAATGCTCGTATAGGAAAATACCCACTTCATCACTACCTCGGAAGTGCTGTGTCCCATCGCTCGTGCGCCGACTATAAAACCACGTCCAAACTCACTTAAACTTTGGTAACCTGCCATTGCAGCCGCAGTAACCGATATAACAAATGCACAAGACACTTGTTGTCTTATATAGGCGTTACTAAACGCAGCGCCGTATTCTGCCTGTTTACATGTCCCTGTATTTGGATACGCATGCCTATACCAGTCTCTTTGGCGCTTCAGTGTAGATAACTGAACCACTAGCCAAAATCCTGTGGTTGCTATTAATACTGCCTGCAATATCATTAATATATAACATGAACAGCAAGTATCCCAACACACTTCCCTGGGGCACACTTGAAGTTACATCTAAATCTATCGCGGACTCTCCATCCAAGATAACAAGCTGTGTCCTCCCCACCAAGGAACCCTCAATCCAGTCACAAATCTCGCTTGATACCCTATATGTTCGTAGTTTCGATAATAAACGGAGGTGTGATACTAAATCAAATGCCTTTCGGAAGTCAAGAAACACAGCATCTATCTGACTGACTTTATCCACGCGAGTTGAGTTTCACGTGTTCCGTATTTTTGGAATTAATGCTGGGTTGGATAGAGGAGTTCATTCTCTTCGAGATACTTGGTTACATTTTAGCTCGGAATATGTTCTAAGATTCTACAACAAGTGAATGTCAAAGATATCTAACGGTAGTATTGTAAATTACTTTGGTGCTGCCGTTCTTCTAGATTGATGTGACCTCTGCTTCCCTCCAACTACTGGGCACACTTATTTGTTCATGGTGTCTTCGGTATATCAAGATTAAAAGAAGGATTAATTCAGCAGATTCGGTATAGAATTTGACAGGTACAGTATTTCATCAGGCTTGGAGCTTTCTTCAATTTTAACGATTTCATTTGTTTCTCAACGCCACTGGCACTAATATATACTTCGCTCAACATTGCAACTGTATCAGAATAAAATGGGGTCTCTTACTCCTGTGTTTCCCTTTGTAAAGGAACATTTGAAAACAGAGTTAAGGATTTCTGCTTTTGCTTTCCACCCTCAGTTTCACTTCTTGTCTCGTTAGTGAGTGTCAAGACACTACTATTGGTGCTACAAACAACCTTTACATATGTCCGAAATTTATTCGGGTTTCGTGAAAGATCTTTCGATAATATTGTGCTACAGTCTGCAGGGCTTCACGTATTAATTTGATCAGATGAGTCATTTTGCACTCTGTTTCCATTTTCTGGCCTAGATTATGTCCCAAGATTAAACATGGCTGGGGTTCAGTGCTGATTTGCGTAGCCATATCATGGTATTCCATGGACTCTATGGTTACTCTGCAAGGCTGCGTTACTATCAAGGATGTGACCATTTTGGCTGATCAGGAGCAGAATAGCACTGTGGGTTCTGGCCCAGATCTTATCATGTTCGGTATCATGTTACACATCCAGTGACAGGTTATTCACTAGCGTGACTTATACTCAAGGTCACCACCAGTTGCTCACTCCCCAGGGAAACACTAGGAATCAAGAGCACCCCAGGGAACCCCCCAACCAACCCACCTGCCCTACAGATGAGAGAGGTGCAATTTTGTTATAAACAATAGCAAATAATCAACAATGATTTTCTCTCTAAATATATAGTTCAATTACTGCATGTGTCCTGGTCAGTTGTACTCTGTAGTGAAATTGTTTGTGAAGGATAACAATGATATAAAAATAACTTATAGTTTATTGACAGTAATTTTTAGTTAAAAATTCTGTATGCATTTATTGACAATATTTTCTGGTTTATTTTGCAGGTTATTTTACAATAAATTATTTTTTGTCTTGTAATTTGTTTACTTGCTCACACACATTTTTCGTTTGAACTAATGATCTCATGTACAACTAGATGAACTTAAATACTATGTTCCACATTTAATCAGTACTTTGATTTGCTTCGTTATTTAAATTTCTTTCGCTATATTTCCATTAATCATTTCTTTTCTTTTTTATTGATATTTATATTCTTTTATATTTATATTATAATTCACTTCTTTAAAACTATTAATCTCAGGTACTAAAACTAGAACTACATTTCCTTTGTATTTCTGTACGCTTTGTACAATATTTACATTTCGTTCAGATAGGTTTCATCATCATTTAACGTTTATATTTTTTTCTTTCTGGTCATTTTATATACAGTATTCACGTTTAAATCATTTCTTCCTGCTCATTTTTCTACTGGGTGATTTTTGCACCATGTACAAACTTTAGGGATTGATCGATGAGAGGATACAGAGCGATAAAGATGTAATGAACTTGTTTCTGGAAATGCATGATTCCCATGCTAGAGACCATTTATTCAATCATACTTTGTTACAGAGACTGTGGTCTAATACGCATTGTACTATGCAGCCACTGTTATACTGTGCATGGTCTCCTGCTTGAGGGTGGTACTATTCCTCATATGTCATGCCCTAGCGCCCTCTCCAGCCATAGTAATTGGTAGCGTTGTGTCCAACTCACTTCTCTAGCTGACTCACCTTGTACTGGATGTGATACAGTGTTGTACACAATGGTTCCATGTTTGAATCGAGAGCTTGCCACATGGTGTTTACTTATGGAAAGGCAAATGGCAATGGGCAGTGGTCAGCTAGGTTCTGTCAAAAGACCTATCCCTGCCTACACCAACCTCAAAATTCAATGTTTGCAACAGTGTTTCACCATTTGCCTGAGACAGGGTTGTTTCAGGAAGCAGGAAATCATGAAGGACATACCCGAAATGTTCAGACTTCAGTCTTGGGGGAAAATGTGACTAACACTGTGGAAGTTGACCACTGTGTCAGTACCATGCAGTTTGCCTACCAGTACAGGGTAAGCCGAACGACCGTGTTAACATTTTCCATGGCACTTGTTACTAACCTTATGACTTACAGTGTGTGAAGGGTTTACTAGCGACAGACTGTCCACATCAGGAGCAGTGTTGTCACTGGTTTCTTAACTAGGCAAGCACGATTCTAGGATTTGTGTCACTCATCCCATTCACAGATGAGGCTACCTTTACACAGAGTGGTATCTTGAACTTTCATAACAGTCATCTGTGGTGGTATCTTGAACTTTCATAACAGTCATCTGTGAGATGGTATGCAGAAACCCCATGGTATGGTAACAATGAAACACCAACATTGGTGCAGCCGGAATGTGTGAGCCAGGATAATCAGCGACCATATTTTGGGACCAGCCGTCCTTTCACTTTGCCTAACAGGCTAGAACTATTGGTGTTTCTTGTGGGTGACTTTACCTCCCCTGCTGGAAGAAGTGCCACTGATTTGAAGGGTTATGTGGCTGCTACATGATGGTGCTCCAGTTCATTTTGCCATTAATGTCCGGACGCATCTCTATCGTGTCTTCCATGGTCAATGGATCGGACGGGGGGTTCAGTTGCATGACCTGCTCATTCATCGGATCTCAACCCATGCAATTTCTGATTATGGAGTCATCTCAAAAGTATTGTGTATGCAGAGCCCATTCCAGATGTGGAGACACTGGAGCAGTGTATTCATACTGCCTTTGACACTATTTCAAATAACAATTTGTGATTGAATAAATGGTCTCTAATATGGCAACCATGCATTTCCAGAAATACATTCATTAGAGCTTTTTTGTTCCATATCCTCTCATTGATCAATCCCTAGAAATTGTACATGGTGGAAAAAGTTATCCTGTGTACATGGAAAACGGGGACAAGGAGTAGTAGGATAGCAAAGCCAATTCGGCCCAAGATAGTGATCTTACCACTACCCAGTGTCAGGTTACACACCCAGTGTCAGGCTACGCAGTTGGGTGACTTATATTCAAGGTCACCAGATTCCCTCTTCCCCCAGGAACTGATCAGAAGCATCCAGGGAAATCACCCACACATCTTAGGCAATTATGTAAGTTATATTCAAGGTTATGACATAAAAACATGTTCTAAAAATGATGGGAAGCCCAATGGACCAATGAGGATCAAGCATCCCCTCGTTCGCCTTCCCATCATCACCTTTTATAATCGGGTCACTTAGGTGGGTTGGGTTCACTCAGGAGCTGGGCAGCATAGTGAGAGGATCAGGCTGTGTCTGTTTGTTAATAACAAATTACATTAAGTCATCTCACTTGACTTCTAGGGTATGGCTATTTGTTAGTGACAGTTTAATATGACATCACTCGAGCCACCAACAGAGACCACACCCTGTCAGATTTGTCAGCACTTTTATTCATCCATAATGTTCTGTATTTTTTCATATTTTCCCCAATTTTACGAATTTTTCACCCTTTTTCATATTTTTACCAAGTGTATTTTATCTAACTAAGCAAGATCTACCAAACTTTTCGTAATGGCATGTTGACATCATGATGTGCTGCATGTGTCTGAATTATTTATCATTGGTACTGAAGCACACCCTCAACATCGTCATCTTTTATAGTTGGGGCACCTGGGTGGGCACCATAGGGTGAGCTTGTAGGCTGAGTCTATTTGTTAATAACCAGTTATGTCACTCAGTGCTTATTTTTTAATAACAATTTAAAGAATCATGTGTGCATTCCTTATCCACTTGACATGTTCCACATCATAACGGTCACTGTGAGATTGATCAATGGAACACGCAACTAACTATTTCGTCATTCGAGGCACCAGCAGACACCACAACAAGGCAGATAGTGAAGTACTCTCTTTTTTCCAAATTTTCCACAATCTTATGCACTTTACCCAATTACATGAGTTCTGACTCAGTGTCACGTCAACATCACATTGTGTCATGGCATGTTAACATTGCATCACATCGTGTCGTGTCACAATAATGTTGCATCTCATTGTGTTAGTGTTATCCTGCTCTCAGCCAATCACAGTGCAGCATGGCCTCCATTTATGTATCATAACAAAGTCACCACTCTATTATTAGTGTGTATGTAGTGCAATAGTGAATGTGTTATAAGTGAACACCTTGGTAGAAATAATGACATCACATCATATAAATGACATCATAGCATATTTATAGCCAAGGATAGTGTATCTATCAGAAATACCTCAGCACAATGGATAAACCACCTTCTAAGCCACCACCACATTACTAGATTATGTGACATTATAGTAAAATTCTGGTGCTTCCAAACAAAGATTCCGTGTGTGTAGGATAGCACCACAAAATAACGCATCTAGAGAGAGCTAACCAGTAATTACAACCATCCCAGCCAAAGTGTGTTACCTGCACGATACCCAACCCCTCAAACTGTGATGTGTGTGGTGTAGCTGCGAACACTGTCCCGAAACCACCAATAGCCAAGAAAGCCATGGTGTAATCCTCTTCCGCATGATGGCTGACACGAAGGCCCCTGCTGCTGTATTAGTTCCGTCTGAGGGATTTACCCCCATGGTAATAATGGCATAAAGATCCCAATATGTCGGTGGAAATATCAAAGACTGCTCCAAATACACACCATCCTCCCCCCTGTATTTGCCAGATAATACAAGCCAAATGAGAAAAGTGAGATGCTGGTAGGGTATGGAGCTACTTCAGGGACCGCAAACGGGATAGCTCCAGCTGTCTGCCCAAAACTAAGCCAGACCATTTCCTCAGGTGTGGTAGAGAAAGTTATTCACCTACAGACTACAATCACCCTTTCTCTATGGACCAATCAGAAATAAGCTCCCCCTCCTCCTCCAACCATTGTGCTTTTGAAACTAATGCTAATGTATGGGCAAACTCATTTTCAGCCAGGCAGCATTTCAAGATGGAATGAAGACGCGTGATTATAATTAGGATATCTAAACAAAATAAACCCTCCAATATTATTAGTTTGTGGCAGTGCTATAAGACTCATAAATACAGTCCTGCAAGAAACTGACTGTGGATGAGACCTGCCATGGCTCTCAGGCAGAATAAAAAGACATGTAACTCTCACAATATTAATTATGCAACATCTCTATAAGAGTTGTAAATTGATGTGGAAATAATCCGAAGTATATATCTCCTTGCCACACAAAAATGAGGCTGAGCAATGGCCACAGTGCAGCAAAAATAAATTGTTCCTGCATACAAAGTAACGATTCACAGAGATCACAGTGCTTCTCCCATTATACATTTAAAAAATGCAAGCTTAGAGAAGCGTAGACTTCATACATTGTCTGCCAATAAACAATTCGCCAAAGACCCAGTTACACTAAACCGACCACCATGTGATTTCAGAGTGCGACCAATGCACATAAATGACTGCTGGAAAAAAAGGGGCAGGACATACCTGATAACAGTACATACTTCATTACATTTATGATGAGATGCCACATATCCCTGTTGGCACTTCCGCAGCTGCCAACCCTGGGGCCTGCGGCAACGATGATGACACTGCAAGCTTGCATCCAACCCTGGAAATAGTGACCAGACTGCAGCCATCCAGTATCTATCTGTACATGCAACTGCCAATCCCAGGGAAGAGCCATCTCATAGGCCACAAATAATTGCGAGATATATGGTCTATTCAATCTGATAAGTGGAGGGGACGCCTGACTTGTATGTGTCACTAGCAGTAACGGCCTAGGATTCTTTCCTCTGGCTCACAACAGCTAACGCATGCCTTCTCTTAAGATGGCTGCCAGATAAAGGAGCCCATACACTTAGATATAGACACTTGCTGGTTTTCTGAAGCCAGTGTGAAGGCAACCTTAAGGAACATTCTAAAATTACTTTTTTATTACATGGCTCATTTACGTCATTGAACACACCTGTAAGGTGCTGTATTGACCCACGCAGTTTCATTAACAACAATCCATTCATTACTTACAAAAACACACCCTACTTGTACTCATTACAATATTATAATGAGGTGTTAAGTGTTGGACATTAAGATTTTACCATGAATCCACCTCTCCCCTGGTTCACATATATCATTCGAGCTCCAATAACAACCCCTTCTATGACACAGTCATTGCTGACAAAGAGCAAATCAGCTATCAGAGTCAAGTTCAGTGCCTGATGCTTCTGAGAAGATTGGTAGCCGAGTTTACCTGCACTGTGAGAATTTATTAAGTTGATTGTGATAAGAAAAAACTTTCTGAGACAAATATGCAGGAACATGTGCCATGTTTACCAGTGTGATTGGAACCTTTAAGACATATGTTATGGCTACGTATGTAGTGGTTTATTACAACTGATTTATCACAAGACTGACTTGCATGCACTGTTTCCTATGAAGGGGAAGAAAAGAGTTATGATCAACCCATGTGTTTTATAAGGTTGCTGGCCACACTTTGTAGTAGTGAATCTTTTGTTGCTTATAACACAACACTTACTAAGTAAAAGACTTCTCCAAAAACCAATAATGTAATGATGGACTTCTGGTAGGTTCAATCAGCACCCTAGTATTATGTGAACTCAAATTGGACAACACTTTTTACGTATAAAGACTATTGAGATGTGACATTCATAGCCAGCACAAATTTCATGTAAGATAAGAGAAATTAGGGATCAATAGACTTGTTTTTCTCTAGTGAGTAGCACAAGTTACCACATTGTGTGTGTGTGTGTGTGTGTGTGTGTGTGTGTGTGTGTGTGTGTGTGTGTGTGTGAATATAATAGAAGGAAACATTCCACATGGGAAAAATATATCTAAAAACACAGATGATGTGACTTACCGAACGAAAGTGCTGGCAGGTCGATAGACCCACAAACAAACACAAACATACACAAAAAAGTTGAAGATGTATACACACAAAATTCAAGCTTTCGCAACAAACTGTTGCCTTATCAGGAAAGAGGGCAGGAGAGGGAAAGACGAAAGGATGTGGGTTTTAAGGGAGAGGGTAAGGAGTCATTCCAATCCCGGGAGCGGAAAGACTTACCTTAGGGGGAAAAAAGGACAGGTATACACTCGCACACACACACACACACACACACACACACACACACACACACACACACACACATATCCATCCGCACATACCAAGACACAAGCAGACATTTGTGTCTGCTTGTGTCTTGGTATGTGCGGATCGATATGTGTGTGTGTGCGAGTGTATACCTGTCCTTTTTTCCCCCTAAGGTAAGTCTTTCCGCTCCCGGGATTGGAATGACTCCTTACCCTCTCCCTTAAAACCCACATCCTTTCGTCTTTCCCTCTCCTTCCCTCCTTCCTGATAGGCAACAGTTTGTTGCGAAAGCTTGAATTTTGTGTGTATACATCTTCAACTTTTGTGTGTATGTTTGTGTTTGTTTGTGTGTCTATCGACCTGCCAGCACTTTTGTTCGGTAAGTCACATCATCTGTGTTTTTAGAAATATATAATTATATAGCCATGGTCGCTAAAGAACTTACTTACCCTACCTGCGTCTCACTTGGCTTGTTTGTCTTGCATTATCTGGTGAATGCAGGGGGGGGGGGGGGGGGGGAAGTGGTATGTATCTGCAGCAGTCCTTGATATTTCCACCAACATGTTTGGATACCACTAGATGGCAGAGGATTACAGCACAACTTTCATGATCGTTAGTGGTTTGGGGGGAGCATTCACAGCTATGCCACACATGTTGGAGTTCGAGGGGTGGGGTATCGTGCATACAACATGCTTTGGTAACATTTTTGGCTGGGGTAGTTGTAGATATTAGTCAGCTCTCACTCCAGGTGCATGTTTCGTAGTGCTATGCTACACACAGAGTTTGGAAGCCTCAGAATTTTACTATGATGTCACATAATCTAGTAACATGGTGGTGACTTAGAATGTGGTTTATCTATTGTGGTAAGTGATTTCTTATTCATACAGTATCTTTAGTTGGAAATCAGTAAGCCTCAGAATTTTTGCTATGATCTCACATAATCTAGTGTTCTAGTGGTGACTTGGCAGGAGGTGAGGTATTTCTTATACATACACTAACCTTGGCTATAGAATTCACTGTTACATCATTTATATGATGTGATGTCATTATTTCTACCAGTTTGTTTGTTTTTAATAGATACACAGTGAAGTCTCACACACACATACACACACACACACTAGAAATGGAGTGGTGGCTTAACAATGATACGTAAATCGGGATCATGCTGCATTGTGATTAGTTGAGAGCAGCATGATGTTGACACGGCATGAAGCAATGTTGTCATGACATAACGCGCTGTGATGCAACATTGCTGTGACAATGTGGCACAATACTGATGTGACATCAAAACAGTACTAATTTAATTGGGTAAAATGCTAATATCGGGGCAAATGGGGAAAAAATGAGAGTACTTCAGTATCTGCCTTGGTGTGGCATTTGCTGGTGCCAAAAATGATGAAATATTTAACTGGCATTAACAAATGGGTGTCAAGTAACATAATTTGTTGTTAACAAATAGACACAGCCTGAATATCTTCCTATGCTGCCCAGCCACCATGTAAACTCCACCCACCCAAGTGGTCCAATTATAAAAGGTGAAGATTGGGAGGAGAAGGAGGGGGTACTTGATCCTCATTGGTCCATTGAGCTTCCTACCATTTTAGACCTTGTGACCACTATAGAGTTACATTATGACCTTGAATATAACTAACACAATTGTCCAAGATATGTGGGGGAGTTCCCCTGGATGACCTTGATCAATTCCCAGTGGTTCCCCATGGGAGAGGACGTGAGGGTGCCCTTGAATATATGTTTGGATGTGATAAGATCATTATATCATCCTGAATTGCCTTTGCTACCCTACTACTGCTAGTCTTTATTTCTCATGTATACAGAAAAAAATAATCAGAAAGAAATGATTTGAATGTAAATGCTGTGTATAGCATTATCAGAAAAAAAGAAATGTATAAATTGATGATGAAGCCAATCTGAATGAAATGTAAATATTCTATAAGGCATATAGAAATACAATGGGAGTGTAGTATTTAAGTTGTCCAGTTTAAGCACCTGAGATTATCAGTTTTAAAGCAGTGAATGAAAATATAAAGATAGAAGAATATAAATATCAATATAAATAGAAAAGAAATGATTAATGTAAACATAGAGGAAGAAATGTAAATACTGAAACAAATCAAAGTACTGATTAAATGTGATAGATAGTATGTAAGTTAATCTAGTCATAGATGAGATGATTAATTTAAAAGAAAAATTAATGTAATCATGTTACAAGACAAAAAATTAATTTACTGTAAAATAACCTTGTAAGTAAACCAGAAAATATTGTTTATAATTGTGCAAAGAATTTTGTTACCAACAAAGTTACTATCAATAAATTATAAGGTGTTTTTACATCATTGTCATCATTTACAAACCCTTTCACTGCAGAGTACAATTGACCACACTCATGCAATAATTGAATTACATATAGAGAGAAAAAGTTATTGTTGATAATTTTCTGTTGTTTATAAAAACCTACAACTCTCCCCCATGATGCCCAGACCTCGAGTGAAGAGGCCTACGCACCATGGAGCTAGTTGATAAAGGAGAAGTAGGAGGTAGGGGTGCTTGATTCTCATTCGTTCAATGGGTTCCCCACCATTTTATTGTGCTCCCATTGGCTAAGAGGGATTTCCCGTCACTATTATATAATGCGATCAGTATCGAGTCCACTTGCATAAGGTGTGTGGGTAGGATCATGTGACAGTCATTGAGTTATGTCATGACCATGAGTATAATTAGCACTATTGCATAAGATGTATGTGTGGGTGGTGGGAGTAGGTATCTTCTGGGTGACCTTGATTAATTCCTGGTGGTTCCCTGAGAGTGGTGGTGACCTTGAATATAAGTCACCCAAATGGGTAACCTGACACTGGATTTGATAGGATTGTTGTCTGGGCTAGAACCTACTGTGCTATTCTACTATCAGGTCCATCCTGCGGTGCAATGTTCGTTCCTCAATGGAGACAGGACTCCTGTTCACACAGCTTGCATCATCCAAGACTAGTTTTGTGTGCACAAGGATGATTTGTCAGATCTCCTCTGGCCACCACAGTTACCCAGTGTCAGTATTATTGGGGCTTTGTGGTCTACTTTGGAGAGAAGGATGCATGATTGCTATCCACTTCCATCATTGTTATCTGAACTTACCACTATTTTGCAGGAAGAATGGTACAAAATTCCTTTCAGTACCATACAGTCCCTGTATTTATCAATTCTGAGACAACTGGAAGTTGTTTTGAATGTCAGTGGTTGTCCCACAACATATTAGGCATGGCAATGTGTTTCTGGAGTTTCCTTATTTTTGTCCACATCCTGTATCTATAGCCCTATGCTTTTTTACAACTCTTATACAGTAGTCTCTGTTTCCTTAGAACTTTCCATAGAATGAGTGTGTACCATGGAGAGTCCCTCTCATTATGAACTGTTGTTGTTGTTGTTGTGGTCTTCAGTCCTGAGACTGGTTTGATGCAGCTCTCCATGCTACTCTATCCTGTGCAAGCTTTTTCATCTCCCAGTACCTACTGCAACCTACATCCTTCTGAATCTGCTTAGTGTATTCATCTCTTGGTCTCCCCCTACGATTTTTACACTCCACGCTGCCCTCCAATACAAAATTGGTGATCCCTTGATGCCTCAGAACATGTCCTACCAACCGATCCCTTCTTCTGGTCAAGTTGTGCCACAAACTTCTCTTCTCCCCAATCCTATTCAATACTTCCTCATTAGTTACGTGATCTACCCATCTAATCTTCAGCATTCTTCTGTAGCACCACATTTCAAAAGCGTCTATTCTCTTCTTGTCCAAACTATTTATCGTCCATGTTTCACTTCCATACATGGCTACACTCCATACGAATACTTTCAGAAATGACTTCCTGACACTTAAATCAATACTGGATGTTAACAAATTTCTCTTCTTCAGAAACGCTTTCCTTGCCATTGCCAGCCTACATTTTATATCCTCTCTACTTCGACCATCATCAGTTATTTTGCTCCCCAAATAGCAAAACTCCTTTACTACTTTAAGTGCCTCATTTCCTAATCTAATTCCCTCAGCATCACCCGACTTAATTAGACTACATTCCATTATCCTTGTTTTGCTTTTGTTGATGTTCATCTTATATCCTCCTTTCAAGACACTGTCCATTCCATTCAACTGCTCTTCCAAGTCCTTTGCTGTCTCTGACAGAATTACAATGTCATCGGCGAACCTCAAAGTTTTTATTTCTTCTCCATGAATTTTAATACCTACTCCGAATTTTTCTTTTGTTTCCTTTACTGCTTGCTCAATATACAGATTGAACAACATCGGGGACAGGCTACAACCCTGTCTTACTCCCTTCCCAACCACTGCTTCCCTTTCATGTCCCTCGACTCTTACAACTGCCATCTGGTTTCTGTACAAATTGTAAATAGCCTTTCGCTCCCTGTATTTTACCCCTGCCACCTTTAGAATTTGAAAGAGAGTATTCCAGTCAACGTTGTCAAAAGCTTTCTCTAAGTCTACAAATGCTAGAAACGTAGGTTTGCCTTTCCTTAATCTTTCTTCTAAGATAAGTCGTAAGGTCAGTATTGCCTCACGTGTTCCAGTGTTTCTACGGAATCCAAACTGATCTTCCCCGAGGTTGGCTTCTACTAGTTTTTCCATTCGTCTGTAAAGAATTCGTGTTAGTATTTTGCAGCTGTGACTTATTAAGCTGATAGTTCGGTAATTTTCACATCTGTCAACACCTGCTTTCTTTGGGATTGGAATTATTATATTCTTCTTGAAGTCTGAGGGTATTTCGCCTGTTTCATACATCTTGCTCACCAGATGGTAGAGTTTTGTCAGGACTGGCTCTCCCACGGCCGTCAGTAGTTCCAATGGAATATTGTCTACTCCGGGGGCCTTGTTTCGACTCAGGTCTTTCAGTGCTCTGTCAAACTCTTCACGCAGTATCGTATCTCCCATTTCATCTTCATCTACATCCTCTTCCATTTCCGTAATATTGTCCTCAAGTACATCGCCCTTGTATAGAACATCTATATACTCCTTCCACCTTTCTGCTTTCCCTTCTTTGCTTAGAACTGGGTTTCCATCTGAGCTCTTGATATTCATACAAGTCGTTCTCTTATCTCCAAAGGTCTCTTTAATTTTCCTGTAGGCGGTATCTATCTTACCCCTAGTGAGATAGGCCTCTACATCCTTACATTTGTCCTCTAGCCATCCCTGCTTAGCCATTTTGCACTTCCTGTCGATCTCATTTTTGAGACATTTGTATTCCTTTTTGCCTGTTTCACTTACTGCATTTTTATATTTTCTCCTTTCATCAATTAAATTCAATATTTCTTCTGTTACCCAAGGATTTCTACTAGCCCTCGTCTTTTTACCTACTTGATCCTCTGCTGCCTTCACTACTTCATCCCTCAAAGCTACCCATTCTTCTTCTACTGTATTTATTTCCCCCATTCCTGTCAATTGCTCCCTTATGCTCTCCCTGAATCTCTGTACAACCTCTGGTTCTCTTAGTTTATCCAGGTCCCATCTCCTTAAATTCCCACCTTTTTGCAGTTTCTTCAGTTTTAATCTACAGGTCATAACCAATAGATTGTGGTCAGAGTCCACATCTGCCCCTGGAAATGTCTTACAATTTAAAACCTGGTTCCTAAATCTCTGTCTTACCATTATATAATCTATCTGATACCTTTTAGTATCTCCAGGGTTCTTCCATGTATACAACCTTCTTTCATGATTCTTAAACCAAGTGTTAGTTATGATTATGTTGTGCTCTGTGCAAAATTCTACCAGGCGGCTTCCTCTTTCATTTCTGTTATGGGTACATATCTATCCAGCAGAATGTTTCATGATTGGAGGGACCTGCCATGGTATACAGTCACTGTAAGGAAAGTTCTAAAGAAACATCTGTCCAGTGCATGGTCAATTATTCTTTTCAACTTGAGCCATAGTTCCTCTATGTGCTCTAGTCCTGAATGAATACTCTAGAGACGAATGAGAATCTCAGCTTGTCATAAATATGCAAATCCGACGATAACTCTTCTTACTTTCAGTAGCTTAATTTCTTAATGCATCTTTGTTGAGAAGATCCTGGAATTTTTCTGATGTGATTCTTAAGTGGATGAAGTAGCTTCTGGAATTTTCGACATCAGTTTTTTTCAGCAAGATTGCAGAACCCCAGAGTTGATGTCTTCTCTTTATCCAGCCATGAATCCAAACAAGTTTGTTGCTTCTCTTTTTTACTGTTTTGAAACAGATAAGCATGAACTCAGTCACTACTAATTTAATGGCCCAGTTTTCATTTATGATAGGACAATGGTGCTACAGCACTCACAAAATGTCAGGACTGAAGTTGCCCGATCGATGAAGACCAAAAAAGGTTGAATAGGGGGAAAAATCATGTAGTTGCTAATTTGTATACAGTGGTAGGAGAGAGGGCCACGAACAACTTATAAAAAATCCTGACAGTTGGTATGTGAATGGTGGAGTGGGAGGAGGGGGTTGTTTAAAGGTCACTTTTTTGTGTTTTTCTTGAATAACTTGAAAACCACAGTTTATAGCGAAAATGTTTCCCAGTACAAAATAAGCTACATTATATTTGTACAAGAAAGGTCCAATTCATTGTTTCCTAGGACCAACAGTTTCAGCATTGTAAGAAACGGAAAATAACAAATTGTTAAAACTAGTGTTTTAATGGTGTAAAATTAATGTTTAATTTTAAATGAAGGGAGTTAAGAACAAATATTAGATGTGTGAACCATGTCTAAGTACAGCAGAGCCATATTAAGATATATATTGTGTTGGGGGGTGTAATAGTACGGAGCTGGGCTATGGCAGATGGTCAGTTGAGTGAAGGCAGGTTGATGGATTGGGGTCATTCACTCTGCTCCTTCATAGGTCTGCAAACTGAAGAGCAAGCAGTTTCATCCCACTCTCTCTACCCCACTACATCACAAGAAACAACTGCAGGGTGTTTCACATACTTATACCAACTTCCCTACCGCTCACCTTATGAATCACTGGTGACACAGTGCACACACACACTTGGCAGTATTTGTTTTCCACCAAGTGTGTTAACTAGAATGTAGGTATGAATCACTAATAATAATAACGCGTACAGAGAGATTCTACATAAATCTTTGTACACTGTAGTACACTGGCACAGGGGATTGTTACTCATTCTGTACAGCAGTTGTAGCGTTCTGCTGGGAAAGACAATCACCCCCCCCCCCCCCCCCACCCCCCCCACCCCCCCCCCCCCCCCCCCAATAAGGGCAGTTTGCTTTTCAGTTTACAGAGAGATTCACATCCCTAGCATTTCCTGTCCATTCTATTGTCTGAGTAGGCAAAAGTTCATTGATCTCGTATTTGTGTGTAAAATATGTTGCTACAAACAATGGCTGAGAAATGTTTCGTTTGTATGTTTGGCGTCAGTGACCTATGTAGTGCTGGTTGGAAAGGGATTGAATGGGTAAATGTGGCATCTTGCTGCTGCATTTCATTGACAGCTTATTGTAAAACCGGTAACCATGTTGCAGTCAGTTAGTGGTGAATTAATGAGTGCTCATAAAGTTTTTTCACTTCTTTAACCATGAATTGTGTTACTGGTAGATTGCTTAAACCTCTTGCATTCAGGGGTTTCTGGCACTTCTAGAGTTTCTGTACTGAGTAGAGCCACTTACCACACTTTCTTGACTAATGATGAAATATCTGAAAGTCCATAACACCTAGGTGACCTACTTCTGTTGCAGAGAAACCCATTTAAGCCTCTGGGCATTTTCAGGTGTTGAGACAGCTGAGGTAATGCATTTGATACCACTCATGCTGCAAAAAGTGTCCCAGCCACTGACAGGGGCCAGCTGAAATCAATATTGTCTAATACATATTGACAGCACGTTAAACTTGGGCAAGTTGCTCAGTGTGGTATGCAGTTAACAGTCCAGCTGTGGAGCTTTTTTTTATATGATAGCTCAATTTACAACTGCAGATAAATGCTGACTTAACAAACTGAAAATAACTTAACAAACCGAAAATAACTCCACTTTGTGAACAAGAGCTCAGTGAAATTAGTTTGTCTACTCACATATGAGAACTGGATAAGAAATGCTGGGGAGATGTAGTGTCTCTGTAAACTGAAAAGTGAGCAGGGCTTGTGGTGGGTGAAGTTGCCTCTCCCAGAAGAACGTTACAGCTGCCGTATAGGATGACTAAGAATTAATTTCCTATCTAGCAGTGTAAAACAGTGTGCAGATATTTATCTAGATTCTGTTGATATGTGTTCCTTGCTTTGGTATTATTATTAACTCATATTTGTATTCAACGTAGGGTTAACGCACCATGTGGGAAGTAAACACTGTCAGGTGTGTGTGTAAATTTCATTGCCATTGATTCAAAATGCACACAGCAGGCTATAGAAGGGTCAAAATAACTTTGTGAAACATTCCGTAGTTGCTTTTTGTGATGTAATGTAGTAGAGAGAGTGGGGAATCGCTTTCAGTTTGCTGACATATGTAGGGCGGAAGAGCATGGCCACAATCCGGTGACCTGCCTTCCCTCATGCGACCACCCTCCACCTCCCACCCACGTCCTATTATACACCCATAACACAATTTATACCTTAATACGACTCTAATGCACTTATATGTGGTGTAAAAATTTGATAGCTGTTCTTAATTCACTTCATTCCAAGTTAGACATTAATTTTATATAATTAAAACACTATTTTTAATAATTTGCGATTTTTCCAGGCTCTGCAACGGTGAAGCTGTTGGTCCTAGAGAAACAGTGAATCAGACTTTTCTTATAGTAAATTTAATGTAGTTTAATTTTGTACTGGGAAACATTTTCGCTAAAAGCTGTGGTTTTTTAGTTGTTCAAGAAAAACATAAAACAGTGGTCTTTAAACGCCTCCCCAACTCAATGCTCACACCCCACCAGTCAGGACTTTTAGCATGTTGTTTATGGCACTCCTTCCCACTAATGTACAACAATTTGCGACTACATGATTTTTTTCCCTAAGTGTCCTTCGTCGATGAATTAAAGTGCTCACTGAAGTCGCCATAGTTATTTACGAAACTAGTTTCGCAACATTGGTTTCAGTAAACGAGTTTCGAAAACTAGTGTCTCCGTGTGAGCCTCGCTTAACTTTTTTAGGTTGAGTAAGGTAAAGTTAATGTTCCAAGTTGTGGCCGTAGACGGGCTAATCAGTCCCGACCGACCGCCGACTCTTCCTGTGCCAATGGCGTCATCGGATGCGATACGGAGGGGCATGTGGCTAGCGTGTTACTGTACTGGTCGCCGTCGGGTTTCTTGACCTTGGTACCGCTGCTGATCGATCAATCGAATCCGGGTCCCTCGCGGAGTCCGGAGGTAGGTAGCTACGCCTGATTCGGGAACTGCTAATTACAAGATGGCGGTCACCAAGTGTTACTAGAATGCACAACAAAATAGATTCCATTCTATGTCTACATGAATCTTGATAAGCGGAGGTACTGTTTTAAAACTAGTGCAAAATATGGTGATAGTTCTGCTGCATTATTCCAAAACTTGAGTGTGATCCAGACTTTGACAGGCTGATAAGAAAATTGATTACGATTTATTTTCGCTTATCGATACACTTTTCTCATTCATTCCATTCGCATTATGCGTTGAGATGCACTAGAATTGACAAATTAGACATTAAATTAGCCATACTTTTAAGTCTGTATAATTTGCTAAATGAAATATCCCACAGGTACTTGTATTACAAAGCTGTCATCGTTTGCTCGGAAATGTCACTACTGATGCTAAAATTTTCGAATGAACTACGGAAGTACTCCTTAAGTAAATACATATTAACAATTGCAAATGCATCTTGGGTACTACTCAGTATTAAACGAAATACGCGGCTTTGAAAAGTTCGGTAAATGGCCTCAGAGAATAAAGAAAAGAAGAGTTACAAATAAAGTACTTTTACTGGCTCATAAAGTAATCGCCACTAGGTACCACACACTTCTGACATCGATTGTAAAGTTATTGGAAACTGTCACCAAAGTACGCTTCTTGTGGAATCGCTCGATGCGCTGTGGTCACGCGCAACGTCCACAAATCGAAAGCCTTTGAGGGCTAATTTAACCATCGCCATACCAAGGGGTGGGGGGGTTGCTGGTACTTTATGCTCACTTTTTGAAACTGTCGTAATCTAGTCATGTACTTCACATTTTAAAATCCTGAAAAAGTAGTTATTATTTTTATGAGTTCTTATACCAGATTCCGTAACTGTTTTGACTTTTTTTTTTTAACTTAATACAACAATTTAAGTCTCCTAAAAGATATCTCTCCACGTTCTGTGCACCTACTTGTAGAACAGTTGGTTGGTTGGGTTGTTTGGGGGAGAAGACGAGATAGGAGACATCGGATTAGGAAAGGACGGGGAAGGAAGTCGGCCGTGCCCTTTCAAAGGAACTATCCCGGTATTTGCCTGGAGCGATTTAGGGAAATCACGGAAAACCTAAATCAGGAAGGCCGGACGGGGGATTGAACCGTCGTCCTGCCGAATGCGAGTCCAGTATGCTAGCCATATAGAACAGTACCTATTTAAAAAGTATGTTGTTAATGAAAGTTAAAAATAATAAACGAAATGTGTTTCTTTTTTTGCGGTAGTCATAAAGTATCTCCAACCCTCCCCCTCCTCCTCCCTTTGATAGTACACGCTATGGAAAATGTGTTTGTATTGCTAGGGGTAATGCGAGGAAATAAAAAGAAGTCTGGTGGCGGCGCCACATCTGCAGAATAAGGAGGATGTCGAAGAACTATCACTTTGCTTTGAGCGCTTGGGCCGAGAGAACAGACGTTGCCGATATCCAACAACGCACAGCGCTTCGAACGATTCCGCAAGAAGCGTTTGCTGGGCAGTTTCCAACTACATTACAACCGATGTCAGAAGTGTTTTGCAGCTAATTGTGATAAATTTGAAGGCCAAAAAAGTATTCTTTTGTAACTCTTGTTTCCTTTATTTTCTAAGATTATTCATCGAAATTTTCAGACGCACCTTACACATTTTCATATTCTAGGTATGGCGTATACGTTGCCACTCAGTGTCACGGAGACACGTACTGCAAATGAGAATATGTATTTTGTTTTTCAACGGGGCATTAGATTCCCAGTTTTCAGGAAAAATCTGCACTTCCACATGTGTCTATTTTTACAACAGAGCGACATATATAACATGACAGAAAATGTATTCGAAAACAGTGTTGCAAGTAATTTTAAGTTTATTGCAGTATGTACGAAATAAATGCGCCTTCACACTATAATTTAATAAGTTATTCCCAATTATTTGTTACATTTTGCAGCTGTTTCAAAGTTCGTAACTTATGTAAATGAAGGAAATTATGGCTGTACTAATAAAGTATTGCATTATTGTGCTGATCTGTTCCTTCTCTGTTTTGTACAATGTTATAGTCAATGACATACTGTTTATATACAGAAATAAGTACTGTAAATAATGCTTAATCATGTGCAGACAGAGGGAAACATTTTGCCTTACAGTAATTTGGAGGATGATGTAGGCTATAGGAATTTATATGCACACTAAAGTTCTATGCTCAGTTCCCTTTCACACTGCAGCGAACACACGCGAACATGCAACAGCAAACGAGAACTCTCTCTGGAGTACACGCTATGCGCACGGGTGTGCAACCGGCATAAGCACTCGTGTTGATTGTCGGTTTTTCAGCGAAGCATCAGAAGTTCGCGTCCTGTGCGCTTCGGCGCTAGCAGTACACAATTAGTTTCCGACTGCAATCTTCTCGACATTTGTTGATATGAGTTGCGTGAGTGATGAAGTGGGTCGATAGGAATGTAATGTTATTGAACGAAGAATACTGATATCGTGCGTGCTTCTGGGATTTAAAAGATCACAGTGAAAATTCTGAAGCAATAGAACTACGATTTGTACAAAATTGCCGAAACACTCAAAGGTCCAACTGGGACGTGAGAAATTCATTGGATGTTTCCATCAGGCGCGAACGGTGTGAATAAGCACAAGCGTTGTAATCTTTTTATTAAGAAGGAAACGCACAATAAATTACCCCGAAAGCAAACGAGTTCGAATATGTATCTACTACACGGATTAAAATTAAAAATACAGGGCGATTAAAAAAAAAAAACATGGCACTACGGGCATAAAGCAAGGATCAGTGATCGCATACTAACCGGGGGTCGCAAAAGCCACGAGAGGGCTATAAGGTCACGTGTGAGCTTGGCGTCGTCGGGGACTGTCTAATTGGGCCGTACATCCTCGTGGACACGCTTGATGGTCGCATGTATCTGGCATTACTGGAGAGGTTTTGCCGAACATGCTGAATCGTCTTCCCCTGCCTATTAGTCACCGCATTCGATTTCAGCACGACGGAGTCCCCGCGCATTTTACCAGATAAAGTAGGGCCACATCTGCAGGCAACCTTTCCCAGCAGTTGGATTGGTCACGGTGGGTCAGTTGCATGGCCACACCACAGTTACCCAATCTGTCGCCAATCGATTTTTTCCTGTGTGTTGGAGGGGGGGCACCCGAAGGGCCATGTGTATGAAACATCCGTCCTTCTGAGCATGATTGTTGCGGTAGCAGGATGTCTTCGAGATACACCAGGTATGTTTGAGAAGGTGCGCCGTTCAGTGTAGCGTCGATGTCAGACGTGTCTCGATGCATCTGGACAAAACTTTGAGCATCTCCTGTAGTGGACGTCCATTTCTAGCATGTGATTAAATAACTGCAACGGCATTTAACAGCCCCGAATGGCTTTTGCGACCCCCAGTTCCTATGTGACATAAATGTGCAAAATGTTGGACAACCGATAACGCTAAAGAAAGCTGGCGCTCCAATACAGTTCTAAGTGAGCGATCTCCACGCATCTCACGGTAACGTAAAAAGTGAGATACCTAAATTCTTCCTTTCCTACGCCAAGTTGTACATTTCTGTTCACCGTTGCGACTATAATGCGCTGTGCGGGATAAGTTATGCGATTTTACAGCACAATGTTAGCGGCAAAAAAAAAAAAAAAAAAAAAAAAAGTACAAAGCGTTTGTTTCTATTTTCTTTTCCTCGCGTTCCCTTCCGTTCGTCCCAGCGCAAATTCTTATTCGCAAGTTTAAGTCAGTGGTGGTGCGTACAACAGAATCTCCTGCGCATAGTTTGTGTTGGCGCATTTCGTTTTGTTCGCTTTGGTGTGAAGGGTGCTTCGGAGAACACAATTCTACATCCAGGTGGTTACGATATTCAGTTGATTTCATCGTCCTCTGGAAATACGCTGAAAGCTGCGATTATGTGTAAATGCTTTAAGCCTGCTTTTCTAAGGAGCAAACCACGTTCGGTTGTGTTCGTTTCGCAAATGCTCGTTTGTGTACCGTCAGCTCGCAGCATAGAAAGCATTCGTCTGCTGTATTGCGCGAGCTACTTTTTTAAAAAAATTGTAATAAAAGAACGTAGATAACGTACGTGCTTATGAGACCCACAGCATAAAAATATATTTAAAAAAATCACTCTATGATCCAAACGAAGACTTGAGAAAGACGATAAATTCATTACTGTGTTTGCTTCCATCAGGCGGAAACGGAGTAAAAAGGCATAAACTTTTGAATTTGTTTCTATTGAAAGGAATAGCACTATAAAGTTCCTTCCTTGTGAACAAATACCAATATGTATCTATTAAGCTGATTAATGTAAAATTTGAAATATATGGAAGATCATTCTCGTGGCTTAACGGTCAAGGTAGCTGTAATTACATCACAGATGTAGTTAAGTTATTGTGGGAGCTTTTGGTGTAAAATCTATCTGCACACCAGCAAACTAAATTTTATCAAGTAACCTATGTGGCATGTCGCATGTATTGTTCACATTACGTTAATCACGTTATTGACATTATCTTTCTTAAGTATACTTAAGTGCTTTTCATCTGTCACTGCAGACATCAGCCACTGAGATATAGCAGTTAATGAAATGCAAGGAATTACCAAGGTAATAGTCTCCAGTTCCTAAGATCTGACTCTAAGAAGTAGACTGTCTTCAGGTTTTGTTGCTTATTGGGTGTCCGGCTTGTAAATTACTTCATCAGGTCCAATGAGAAGCTTTAACGGATATACGTACAAGTTTGAAATAAAGCTTGAGACCTCAGTTTCCTGCACTGCCAACGGTCGTTCACAGGTGCGATGAAGTGCTCTATCGCGGATGTTGACTTTTGTTCGCCCTGCTTGAAACGAGTCTCAACACAACGCTGTACTGTAAACTCATTTAAATGAAGTATTAGATATTTGTTGTATGGTCGAAAAAGATTTGAAATATTTCTAAATTTTAGAATGAAACATAGGGAAAAGCGTCTCAGATTTTTCAATGTTCGCAGGACTGCACGCTGAAGCAGAAATATACGTATATGACGCACTAAGAAAAGAAGAAGAAAGAAAACCGAAATACGCCCATCAGTGACCATATAGTTTGAAACTGGTGGTGGTCCGCGCATGGTGAGTGAATCGCATTAATACAGGGTAAAGTATATGAGATGACAAACTTGTCACAGATCTGTTCAGTTACATTTTAAGGTAAGCTCACGCAGCAGCGAATACAATTGTTTGCTAATATTCATGTTAAAATTGTAATTATGGAATGCTGTAGCGTGTGAAATGGCTATTACTTTGTAAAAACAAAAGTTATTCTACATTGTACATGCCACACATTATGTGGTGTTTTCTTAGACTCCCGCGATCTCTAGCAACACAAACATCTTCGGAAGCTGTTGAATGGGGAACAAAATGGCTGCCTCCTCCCACCCCATTTTTCTCCTGATTTAACGTAATCCTTTTGTGCCCATAACGTCGTGCTGTTGAGTATACTGCCTTTTTTTCTGTTGGCCAATTTGCCATTAATTGTTGCCACACAATCCACAGGTAAGACCATAATATATACGTCATAAATATTGGAAATCATTAAACTGTAGGCTTTCATACGTTTACTATGCGCCGACAACTATCTGAATATTGTAAACATTCTGGCATTTTGTTTATTATAAAGTGTCACACAGAACAGTAGGTTCTCAAAGAGCTCTTTTCAGCCACAGTTTTGAGCTGTGTATGGTGCCTTACATGTAGGTCGCAAGCAATAAACATATTTTTTCATGTATTTAGTTTTATGTTCAGTATTGGTTCAAAAACAGACTATGCGACATTGATTAAGCTGCATCTCAAAATGTGTGCAGCGCATGGTGTTAATGGCTAGCATTGCATATACTGCATATTAAGTCACAATGCCATTACAACATTTTTATGAATCACACACATAATCAAAAACAATAAGCGTCTTTGATAATGTAGTGTATTGAAATTTACTCATTACAAAACTGCTATGAAAATTTTGCAGAGTTAACATACATCTTACTTTGAATGTCAAGTGACATTATTTTGAGTACATCTGCCATTGGTCACAGATGTGTCCAAGTATTTTCAAATCATATCTGGTCACTGTTTGTACATCAACTTTGTCTTCTTCTGTGTTGATGGTATCTAGGGACTTTATTTGAATATGTATTCAGTATAAGGCACCACATAGTCATGAAAATTGAAGAAATTCTCTTATGCCCTTGTAGTTTTCTCCTTTATGTTTGGAAATTTGACGGATGTCTGGATAAGAGACTGCGCATTGTGAAGATCTTTTAATAATTGTGCTGGGTACTGGGTGTTCTCTTGTCAATACCTATAAAGTCTCCAGCAGGCAAAGGAAATCAGAAACAATAAAAGTATTTGAGTCAGAAAAAGTTGATTCATCGGTGGCATAGTCATTTATGAAAGATAAACTACATGAGACTACCTGTGCGATGACAATTCTGATTTAACCTTCTGTATGTTTCGTAATGTAGCATATATTAATATTGTAATCGACTCGTCACAAGACTGCTGTGAAAACAATATAAATTGCTAGAAAAATTGTATGAACCTATTTTTTTGTTGCAAGTCAACTTGTGCGAATTCTGAGTGATAAAAGAACATTGTACAATATAGATGAAACTAATGAGGCAACACATTTGTTAAGACATTGATCTCATATTATGGAGGATGGAGTTCACTCAGGTCATCCAGATTAAGGGTTTCCTATATCATGGCAGGTTGGTTCCTACAGCATGGTTGACGATGACTTTTTCTACCATCGTAAGACATCTTTATATTATATTCTGTGTGTCTTTATTTTTGAGCTGTTCAGTTTCATCGTGATGACAAATCCCATATAGATAGTATCATGATCAGTTGTTCTAAATAAAATAAATAGAGCGTATAAGATTTTCTACACCCGTATACTGATTTCAACCAAAATTGGAAGATGTTCCTCTGAACAGGAGTCAGGCTTCTGTCAGTAAGGGTACACAATATCTTACCCAAACAGTAGATGGTGAAATATGATGCCAGGTGAGATACAATTTTGTTGCTTTTCAGCATATATGCGCATGTTGTATTAAGACATCAAGAATGTTATCTGACACTGTTGGAGTATTTGCACAAAACACAATTCATAAATAGAGGGGGTGAAATATTTTAATTAAATTACTGTGGCTGTAGGATCATAATGCCTACACCTAACATCTCAGGGGGAAGGAAAAAATCTATATCCAATTATAATTCAGAAGAGCGAAAAAAGACGAATTGCTTTCAAATACTGTGACAGTGTTAACACAGCTGTATGAGGAAACTTGGCAGGAGATATATTTAAGGCTTTTTTGAGATGAGTTGACATGTTCCCAATTTATTGATTAAATGAAACAACAAAATGTGGTTCTTTGCATCCCCTCACGTACTAATGACACGAAATTGTGAAGTAGCGTAATGGATACCTATGTTCCTGTTATCGAGATTCTGCAGCTATAGTAAACAATAGAATAATGCTGGCACGCAGGTGCAGAGTCAGTTGCCAATCATATGCACCAGGTTCTTATTTGCGACATAGAAAATATAGAATACGGCTACCTTCAACAGACGAAATCTAGTTATAAAGTCTGAGATCAATTCTTCGAAATAATTGGGGTACTAAGTTTAATCTGAATTAGGTTTGATTTTTCAAGGTGTTTTTCTTTGTTGTTACAACACGGTTCCCGCGAAATAACGGGGAGCTATTCCGAGACAAAGAAGAAACACTGTAACTGTAGAGAGCTCATGGTGATGTGTGGAACAATAACCTTTAGGTAGAGTTTGTTAGATGATAATATGGAACACAAACATCAAAACTGCTATTTTTAAACAGTGAACAGTCAACTGTTCACGAAAGTGAAATGCAACATTTTACGAAAGATGTTCCATAAGTTGTACTCTACGGATTTGGTAAAAGACCTGTATAAACGACCATAAAGCTACCATAAAACCATAAGGTTAGAGTGTTGCAGTGGGGAGCGATTATTATTTTTTTTTCCACTCCAAGGCGTGGAGCGGGTCGTTCCGAGATCCGGCCCAGTACAGAGTCGGCCAATTATCAGACAAGCTGATAGTGGGGCAAATGGGGGATCCCAGTTGGGAATAAATGGGACGGGCTTACCAGTTCCGGCATTCGCCTCAGAAGCAAGGGAAACCTCCCGAAAACCTTGGTCAGAACTGGCGTATTGGAACCGTATTTATTTTTGGGACATCGTTCTTCGTTGAGACGCCGTCGCAGTCGTAAATTAAAATACTTTGTGTGTGTGTGTGTGTGTGTGTGTGTGTGTGTGTGTTTTATTAAACGGAGTATAGCGTAGCCCGAGCTCAAGGTTAGGTTGCGACGTGATAATTCTAAACCAACGAACTTGAACGCTAAACAAAGATTGGTGTTACAGACTGATCTGTTGTGTAGCCTGTCACCATTCGCGCCATATTCAAAGTACTTTCCAATGTAAAAATGAAAACTACAATGTAAATCCGGAATAGTGATATTAGGTAATGGACAAACTGCCAAGTATTTTTATCTCTTTTTCGATAATTTATCGTACGTAAACTACGAAAAATGCAAAGGGTTTCATTAAATATCTTTTCTGTGCGTCTACATTTCTGCTTCGCCACTCTCGTTACTGCAGATAACTGCTGACACGCTCAAATAAGACTAAATAACACGCCAAGTAAAATTCTAAATTTCAGTGGGAATTCTTCCCATTCTACTGGACGGAACGGTTTTGATCACCCGTTGTCTGAACTTTAAAGTGTATACCAGCAGTAAGGCTACTGATGATTCAGCTGCGAAACAGTGTAATTGTGAAGTTATTTTTTACTTCAATTTTGAAGCCTCAGGTTAAAAATTTTGGCAACTTGCTCCGTTTCGTGGGCGTTTTATCTATTTTTAATTACTTGTAACTTGTGGGAATTTCAATCGGAAGGGCATTCGTTGAAAGATGAACGTCGATTTCGATTGTTTGCTGAAGTGTATTGTTTTCTTTGGTTTGGCTGTCGGCAAGATGTTCTTTACGCACAAGCTAAACGGCATTTGCGCGCAAACATGCGGATACATGATCGTCAGTTGTTTGTTGGGAGTCTACTTCGTTATTAAAGAAACAAAGTTTGTTTGCAGCGTAAATGGGTGTCAACCATGGGCAAATTCCCCGGCAAGCCATCAAAAACGTCGACGCGGAAGCGAATTAAAGTGTCGGAGTGTGTAACGGAACTAGTGAACGAGTCAGTCAGGGCCGCTCAAGTGATATATTATGGCCTTACTGTGTTTAACGAAACGTTTGGAAACGAGGAGCAGGTAAGTGGTTATTGTTGTGTTTGTTTGTTAATGCGGCAACTGCACATATTTAGTACAGATTGCCATTTTGCCTGTATTGTGATACTATCTGGGTTTAGTGTTTACGAAAGAGGTTAAGGGCCATATTTGTATTTATGTGTATAATCGCATATCTGTATTGTGTTTATGTCATTGTTTATTTGTGTGTGATGCACTGTCGAGGCGTACCTTGGTAATAAATCAAGTATTTATGTCTCTAGGTTATTGACTTTCGTGGATTCACACATCAACAAGTCAAGGAAGCAGTAGAAAATGCGAGGAACTTCCATAAAAGAAGAAAGTCAACTGATGGTGAAAACAAAGATACTGCTAATTTTATTAATAAATTTGAAAGTGATCTAAAGGAGATTGGGTTTAGTGCAAAGTGCTGTGATGGGCAAGGGAAATCGGATTCGGATAGCATTGTGGTTGATAGTGAAAAATGTTTTGATGGTGGTGGCAAAAGAAATTCAGTGATTGCCGTTAGACGTATGAAACGAATGAGGAAGTATGACGGCAGGACGAGGAATCCACCCTCTGTGAAGAATGTGATGGCAAGGAAACTTTTGCGTAGGGCAAAGAAAACATCTAGTACAACTCCATTGGCTGTCGATAATTGCCAGCAAGAAAAGGGCGCATCAGGTGCATCTCGAAAGTTTGTGCTTCCTAGTCACAGCGCTCATTCTTCTCGTGTGATAAAACCTAATAAGAAATTTATAGATAACGACGCTGTTACTTCTGAAACCTCGACTGGTTTATCTCCTCCAGTAGATCTTAAGAAATCTAAGAGTGTGTCTAGTGAGTCTCTGAATTCGGACATTCCACAATCGGTTAAGTGTTTGAGTACAGTGGAAAACAAACAGTCAGATTCAAGTGATGTCAAAAAAACCTTGTGCAACCTTCGAACTGCGAATGTGAGAAGGGAAAGTGCATCCGGAAATACTGTAGATTCCTCAGGCCTTATATTGGAAGGAAAGCGCAAGTGGAAACCTTCATATAAGTTAGGTCTGCAGTTGAACTGGTACGGTGGTACAGCTGATGGTGATGATACTGGCAGAAGAAGAGTGAAACAAGATGATAAAACCGAAAGCTCAGCACGTTGTCCAGAAAAAACCACCTCCCCTTCCTCTACAACAATCAGTGCCAGTGTAGACGATTTTGAAATTCGAAGTGATGAAAAACAAAGTAGTACTTTTTCTAGGTCGCCAGGTAAAGTGATTTTACGGCAGGCACGTCTGAAGCTCAACACACAATCGTCGTCTGTAAATGACGGTCCATTCAGTCATGGCTATGGTGAGTACACACCACCACTGCTGCTACTACTAATACGGTGTACTGTTGTTATTAATGTAAGACAACGTGTTACTATAACTAATGTGGATAAAATGTTTAAAAGTAAGGAAATAAAGAACGTAAATACCAGTGGTAATGTTGCACATAAACGAAAGCTAGTAGAGTAACTGGAATGTTTTGCGACATTGAAACCAATAAATTAGAATAGTTTGCATATTTTCGTTTGTTTAAGTTACATGGAATTATATTTTAGGTAATTCCTCACTTAGGAAACAGCTGTGAGTTGTATTATTAGAACATTGTTTGGTGTTCAGGTACATAGGCTGGCATATCTTGTAGACATTAGTTTTCACTATTTGGATTATTAAGTACTCTGTGCTCCTCACAGAATATTCATTCACAGATGAAATTTTTCAGCAATCCTTTTGAAATTAAGAGTAATACGCAGATTCGCAAATATAATACTAGAAGGAAAAAATTTCTACTCTCTTGTATTCCAACTATCACAGTAAAAGGGATGAGACATACACATATAAAACACTCGCAAAACGTTTGCCTGGCTTCTGCAGCTTTTTCAAATGCAAATTTATTTATATAAACTATCTATAGAATAATTATTTGAGACTGTAAATAAGTAGTAATTTTCAAACCTGTAAAGAAGTGTACACTACAATTGTTGTTCATTAAATGATAAACATTATCAGTCTTCAACTGAAATTATTATTTATTTTTCACTATTGTCCAGTTTAGGCTATTATGTGATTATCAAGTGATAGTTGATGTGCACAAGCACATATGACCAAGCTATCCAAGCCACCAGTGTATGGTGGGCTGACGTAAAACTTACTCAAAGTAGTCATGCCATACAATCAGTATAAAAGTAATTTAATATTAGCTACTTTTTGTACCAAAGTGCAAACTTTGCACAGCTAATTTTTGCAAAGACCTGTAACCATCCTTGGCAACATGCAGCCATCATGTAGTCAGGCCGACTATTTCTTCATTGGTTTCCATAACTTGATTTTTACGGCTTAGGTTGTCAGCTCAGTGCCATCCCCCAGTGATCTTATAGTGTTGATGTTTTTTTTTCAATGTTTGGCTCCCCTTTCTCTGTAATAAATAGTGGCTCTGTAGTCAGCTTTGTAGTTAAAAGTGCTGATTAGATTGTGGCATAGTCTCTGCCTCTCTCCTCCATTTGTTAATACTGTGGTGACAGACTAATGAGATCTAGGTTATGTTGAAACATGATAATTTAGTTATCATTTAGTAATGCCAATGATCACAAAATAAAGAGTATGGTGACAAACTGCTCTGGAGGATAGCCCAAGATTAGTGTTTATTCTAGATTTTGTGCATGTTTCCTGCTGCAATGTAAATATAGAAAAATCTGTTACGTAATAGACAAATTACTGACAACTGTGTTGGTGCATATTTTGCACATTTATCATACTTCAACTATGAACAATGCAGAGATCTGCAAGTTTGTAACTTGTAATGATCTGTGGGATAATTAAAGGTTCAAACTCATTTTCATTACATTACACTTACAATTTGACAGCTGTCACCTGTGATTTATCATTGTTATGTGCTATGAAGATACTGTTGTTTTGTTATGCTGGCAATAAATCTCTCTTCTATCTTATATTGTCACATTGTAACTGCAGTCATGAATGTTGGAGTCTAGTTTAGCCTTGTTCTGCACATCCACATCACGCATTCTACTATATACCGTAAGTGTTCAGTAGTGTTCTGAGCACTCTGCTGTGAATTTCGTAGACAGTGCAACCATTAAATGTGATTCTAGCTACCGATTTAGTGAATTTTCATTCTGTTTGTTGCAAGTTATCCTCGCTGATGGTGGTAGCAAATGACAAATTGTACATAAGCAAGCAAGAGATGTAATTTGTGTGGTATGTGCTGTCTTACCGTACAAAGCACATGTATGACCTTATGGCAACAGTCATGGGGAACTCACATCAATGCATTCCCTGTCTGCCTTGAGCTGTGCGAATCAGCCTCATTTATGAAAGAGGCTGTAGGACAAGTGACTAATTTGAAATTGGACCATACTGTTTGTCTTAAAAAGTCATATTAAAGCACAGATTTTCTAGTTTTTTTTTTTTTTTTTATCAGCATGCAAGATGTTGATTTCCTCAAGTTATTTAGCTTGTAGGAGAAAAACATCCACTAGACAGCCATTATCCAACCCCCCCTCCCTCATTTTATTTGCAGACCAATTTTGGTTACAAAGTTTGCTTCCATTCTGTTTGATGTATTGTGATCACTGACATAACACAAGAGACGTTCTGTGTCCTTACCTTTTTGTTACTCAGGTTTGGCTGTCATAATTATTCTGTGTCTTCTGTCCCTCTGATAGACAATCTTCCCTAGGGCTTAGTTTCTTCATATCACTTAGTATGTTCGTCAGCCTGCTGGTTTGAGGCCTTCGTCTCCCTTTCCCCTGTGTAGCCATAGGATGATAATTTTTCATGATTTGGTCTTTAAATCATTATATTATTTGAATGTGATTGGGCTGGATTCTAAGAATAGAAAATGTGAATACAAAGTCTTAGGGTCTGGTGCAGCAGGGGATACAACCCGTCGGCTTTGGACAATGACGTCACAAGTCGCCAGAGAGCAGTTTACCATTTTCGCTTTTGCTGTTACGTTTCAGTTTCGTTTTTTTACTGATTGCTTAATAAAGTGGATCTGTTTATTCTATCTCGTGAGATTTTTTTTTTTAAAGCCAAAAAACACTTATCAGCCACTGAAGGGAGCTACAACACTAAGAAGAATCGCTTCTCGATTGGCGACTTGTGACGTCATTGTCCAAAGCCGACGGGTTGTATCCCCTGCTACACTAGTCCCAAGTCTTAGAATAAGTTGAGTTGTTGAAGTGGTATTGAATGCTTCAACTAGTCTAATGATTTAGTATTTCATATGACAAAATATTTATGAAAGACAATATTTTTGTGTGTACAGGTATATTTAGGACGCCTATGTATCGTTCGTAATGATAAATTGGCTCATAAATGTCTAGGTAGGCCATGGGCTAGTGAAGCTTAGGAAATTTGCATGTTAATTACATTTCAACTGTACGCAAATATACTAAGGCATTGTTTGTGACCGAGCGAGGTGGCGCAGTGGTTAGCACACTGAACTCGCATTCGGGAGGACGACGGTTCAATCCCGGGTCCGGCCATCCTGATTTAGGTTTTCCGTGATTTCCCTAAATCGCTTCAGGCAAATGCCGGGATGGTTCCTTAGAAAGGGCACGGCCGATTTCCTTCCCCATCCTTCCCTAATCCGAGCTTGTGCTCCGTCTCTAATGACCTCGTTGTCGACGGGACGTTAAACACTAATCTCCTCCTCCATTGTTTGTGGAACTTAATTTTTTTAAAGCTACATTGTATTAAATAAATGTATAAAGATGAGATAATTAAATGGCCTCATTTAAAAATAACTTTAATTTGCAGAATTTTAGATATCACAGTATGTTTCTGATGTAATCTATGAGTTGGAGGAGGGACAAAAAGAAAAATTATTTTCAGATTGAGATGGTACTTTTATTTAACTACTGTGTTAATGAAAACTCTTTTAGAAAAGACTGATTGTTCATGTAGATGCCTGTTGTCTTGCACCCAAAAAGCTTAAATGATAGAAATTATACATGATTGCTGTAGTGCTGCATTAGTGATGGTATGTTTTAAGTATGCTGGTGAACTTACTTCGTGTGAATGTGTAGGTTTTATTGTTGTTCTCATACGAACCGTAGTTTATATTTATTCCACATTTCTAATGATGAAAAATGACGGGATTTATTAAGATGATGTCACTGTCTGCCAAACACTTTACTTAAAGAAAAGGGGGGGGGGGGTGACACTACCACAGTATTGGAGCCCATGAGGTATACTTTGTGTACACGGTCTTTCAACTTTTAAGATCCTGTTACTGATTCATGATGTGATACAACTGTCATTTAAATGTGTAAGTAAAAATAAAGGTTGCAGAGAGTAACAAAAAGAAGTTTTTTTGATAGAGAATTTGTGATACTTTGGGGCACTGTCATCACTGAAAGGTGTCTCCAGATTACTATACAGTATGCAGCACTTAACTGTGAGGAGCTGCACACAGATGTAGCATTTCTACATTTGTCTTCATAATGAAGACGCTCCATTGTGTATGCACTTCTGGAACTCAGTAACTTCGAGTTGAAAACCAATTTAGATGTCATTATTCTTAAAAATCATTTTTTATTGTTTGGTAAAGCTATTAGTATTTGCCAGTAGTTGTGTAAATGAGGGTAATAAAATCTTCTGTTAAAGTTAGTAGCTTCTCTAGTGCCGGTATGGGAATACAGCCCTTTTGAATGATGTTTTGATTAAATGACAACACGCCTGCGTTCAGGAGCTGTCTCACTTCTTGCTGGACGATCTAATTGTTGAGTTATCTCACTTACCGAACTGTGTTATTCATTTATTTAGGTGTGTTGTGGTTGCTCTTCTCTGTGGTCATACATCTTGCATGTGGAACACACTTTTCTCATCCTGTGAGCCTTTGCAGATATTTTTACTTTAGCCAAAATATCGACAAATTCTGAAACAACAAGCAGAGTGAAAATTAGGAAATAAAATTTAATTTAACCAATAATAATATATTCAATGAAAATTTTTTAATTTTTTTCTAATCACCAAACTATTTATGCACTTTTGAGCCAGAAAATATAATGTTTACAACTCATCAGTCATTGTAGGTAATGTAAGACAAAATGGTATGGAAATACACACTAAGCCTCAGAACATCCATCAATCCATTTATTCCACTTCTGTTATTTCCCATGAATGTATGCTAAATACATGCCTCATCGTTCACACAAGTCCTTCTGTTACTAGGTGATCAGTATTAGTAAGTGCTTGAGAGGTGGTATTGCTATTTATTGGCCATGTGCAAAAAGGATTTGGTCAAATAATTTTAAATATGAAACACAGGTACAAGTGAAATTAATTAGCTAGTGCAGTAATTACTGATTGAAAACCTTAAAAAACAACCAGGCAAGCCGTGGTTAAGTTTGTGTTTCTTTTTACTGGCAGATTAAAATAGCACTTGGACTGCCATGCAATTCAGTTCAATCAGCTTAAATTTATCAGCAGGTTACCTGTAAATGTAGCATATGGAAACAGTAGCCAAAAATTTAAGTAGCTTATGAAGTATTTTACTGATAACTAATAATAAATTGAACAAAGTAGTGTATGTTAACCCCAATCTGTTTAGTATGCCCGTATTTTTATTGTTATTTAAATTGCACTTTATGTTCCACATTTTTAAGTATTCTGCTCCTTTGCAGTTCCTTCTAACACATGTTCCCCCCCCCCCCCCACCCCCCCCACACACAAATCAAAACCATTGCCATTATGCAACATCCTTTCAAAGTGTCCCAAAGTAAAAACTGGTTAATATGTAATTAGTGTATGTCTTGGAATGGAGTAAGAACTTGGAGAGTCATAATGCTATGGAAATGCTCACTCCAATCCCACTTTTTCATTCCAAAATGGTGTGACATTTTGATGAGTGTAATCTTCTGGAACACACTGACAAGTTCTGCTGGCTAGAAACTCGAAAACTCTATAGTAGTTGAACTCACAGGGAAACACAGTGAGAGAATGTGTGAACTGATTTTTGTATTTATGTTGCAGGTTTTTAAGTCATGATAATGTGTGGAACCTAGTACTGGAAAAATCTCGTATTGTTTTTGTACCAACTGCAATTTTTTTCTGATTTACAATATTTTAATGTAAACCCATGGTATTGCAATTGTATTTAGACATAGACATTCCGGGTCTAGTGCAGCAGGGGATACAACCCGTCGGCTTTGGACAATGACGTCACAAGTCGCCAGAGAGCAGTTACCATTTTCGCTTTTGCTGTTATGTTTCAGTTTCGTTTTTTTACTGATTGCTTAATAAAGTGGATCTGTTTATTCTATCTCGTGAGATTTTTTTTAAAAAAGCCAAAAAACACTTATCAGCCACTGAAGGGAGCTACAACACTAAGAAGAATCGCTTCTCGATTGGCCACTTGTGACGTCATTGTCCAAAGCCGACGGGTTGTATCCCCTGCTACACTAGTCCCGACATTCCTGACTGTTTGTCAGGTGACCCACATTCAAAATTTTATGGTCTGCTGTTATTTAATGTGGGTATTATGGTTAGAATGCACCACTAATGCAACAAGTAACTTCATACTTCTAATAAAAGGAGATTCGCATAACGAGATTAGAATTGGAGACGGCATGGCTACAGAAGCATACAGATATGTTTTATTTGGGACTGCTAGGCCATATATTTCATAGTATCCTCCGTGTGTAATAAAATTATAATTATGAAGTCAAAAATGTCCTAAATGCAACAAACTACCCCCCCCCCCCCCCCTGCTGTTCACACCTGTGGTAAACTTTGTTGTTTCCTGCTCTTCTTACAGAGATTGAGTGCACAATTTCCTGTCTGCCTCTCTCTCTCTCTCTCTCTCTCTCTCTCTCTCTCTCTCTCTCTCTCTCAAGCTTCTCTGCAGATCTGTTTGTACTGAACTTGACTTTAAAATATCTAGTAAATACTGTTTGCATAGAAAGAGAATGAGAAGTGCAAACAAGTAACATTTTCCTTGATTCATATTCTCAGTAAACATTTTGGGCATAATTGGAGATTGCGGTACCACCTGTTGGTTTTGACGTATGATGTCGTCAAGATGGCGGACATCCCCTACTGCAGGCATTTACAATATGTTGGGAATTATGTCACTCATTTACACACACACAGATAGTACGAGAAACATTTAATTGCAGAAATACATTGAAACTAACAGGACAACCACAGAAATTAATGGGTTTGGATGGAGACAGTAAATATACATAAATCGTAATAATGAAGACATACTCAAACAAAAATCAAACAAAACCTTCAGCATTCAACAAAACATCAATAAAAACATGGAAAAAACTGGTATCGTAAGTTTTATCTTGGCCTCTTGAACTTAAATGAAATCAACAATAGCACAAAACCACATACAGCTCAACAGATCTGTTATCTGTCATTTCACATGACCTGAATAGCCAAAGCAAAGTCTTCAGTGCCCCAAAACCAAAACTCGCTCATATAACTACTTTCAGAAACCTAACCTCAAAAATGTGGGTAAAACAAACTCCAATCACAACCTAACATAAGTACCACAACTAACAACACAACCCAAAAATTCATAAGAAAATTTCATTGACACCAATTTCGATGTACAAGAAACATATAATTACGCTCATAAACACATACCATATGTACTACAATAAAGAAAAATGAAATTGTAAATACACACTTACCATTCGAAGTCAGTCTCAGCCAATCTAGCAATAGCAAAAATAATGTCATCATCATAATGTCTTGAATGGCCAGCCTACACTTCTCCTGATAGAATGCCCTGTGTTGTCCTGCCAACAGCGCTACATCTGCTGGCTCCTGGTTTGATATGCAGCAACTTTGGCCAGTCTCATACCTTCCACAAGCAGAACTCCCCAACCATAAACAACACACCACACCAATATTTCAATAATCCCAAACCCTAAAACTGCAGAAATCAAAATAACACTCTTAATAAATCATCACATACTCTTCCAGTATTATTGTCTTAGATAGCACTCACAAGAGTGCAATTAATCACTAACATCACCCACAAACAATTTAGAAATATGAACTCCCCACAGTAGAGGGTGCCACTGCATACTGCAACAAGCCCCTTGCAAACATGATGCATTTTGTGTAAGCTGGGCCACCATGATTTCACGTAACACAGCCCTCCATTTGTACCGGTCGCTTGTCCGTTCGAAACTCAACTATGGGTGCTTTGTTTATGCATCTGCACACCCATCGCTCTTACACCGTCTCTACATTATCCACCATTGTGGCATCCATTTGGCCACGGGTGCCTTTTGCACTAGAGTCCGTATGTTGAAGCCGCTGAACTACCACTGTCCTACCGCCGTGACTTTCTCCTCAGCAGGTATGCATGCTGTTTGTCTTCCATGCGTGGCCACCCATCCTATGCCGCCTCCTTTGGTGATTCCTTTGATCATGAGTATGGGGCTCGTCCCTCTTCCCTATTACCTCCTAGAGTCTGCTTTCGGCACTTCTTATGGTGGTTGACCCACAGCTATCTCCTGCGCCATGAGAACCCGCCCAAGTGTTGCTGTGATGCAGGGCTGACAGTGGTCCATCTTCTGATGGACTGCCCTCTTTTAGCCCCCTTGCAGTCCTTTAATTTACCAGCTGCACTTCCTTTAATTCTAGGTGACGATGCCTCTATAGCTGACTCAGTTTTACGTTTTATCTATGCAGCTGAGTTTTATCACTCACTCTAGTGTGGGCGCTCTCGCATGATTTCTCAGGCTCCAACCGCTCCAGCGACTTTTAATTGTGACATGGATACCAAAATAGTGTCTTTTATGGTAACAAGTTGTGTTGGAACCTCTATCATCACTTTCCAGCTAGAGGTTCTTCGTTTTTAGTTGAGTGGTTGACCTTTTACCTGATCCATCAACCACTGTAGTCTGTTTTACTCCAGTCGACTATTTGCTCTGCTCCTTTTAAGTGTCCTCTATTTTGTGCTATTGCGGTGTTCATTTTAGCTCTGTATCCCTTGGTGTTCCCTCCCTCTGCGTGCAGAGGTTATGCGTTTACTGTATAGGCCTTTTACAAGTACATCTGTTTGGAACGGGGGACTGATGACCTCGATGTTTAGCCCCCATCAAAAACCAAAACCAACCAACCAACTTCTTAAAGTGGCTTAACTACACACTACCTGCGACTTTCCCAGTGAGTGTGAACCCTTCACGACCTTGGCTTCGTGAAGCGGCCCACTTTAACCTTGCCCTTCATTCGCTTCCTAAGAACACTACTCCAGCCTCAGTCTATAGCCTTCAGTTTCACGACCTTCGCATGGAACTTTGTGATAGAACCTTTGTATACACTGATGGCTCTTGGACTGACCATGGGGTCAGGTATGCCTTCATCATTGGCACCCGTGTCTTTCGATATCGGCTTCCGGCACACTCCTAAGTATTAACAGCCGAACTCTTGGCCCTGCATCAAGCCATGGAGTACATCTGGCGACACTGGCTTTTCAATTGTGTCCTCTGCTCAGACACTTTGTGCCCTCCAAAGTCTATGTGTGCTGTACACTGTCCATCCCTCAGTGCAGTGAGTCCAGGCAAACTGCCACTTGCTCACTCTTGATGGAGCCAGTGTCATGTTTCTGTGGGTTCCTAGTCATGTTGGGCTGCCAGGAAACGAGGCTGCTGATGCTGCTGCCAAGGCTGCAGTCCTCATACCTCAGCCTGCGAGTACCTATATTCCCTCTGATGATTTCTGTGTTACGGTCTGTCAGGAGGTGGTGTCCCTTTGGCATGGCCAATGGTCATCCCTTCATGGGAATAAGCTTCGGCTTATTAAGCCTCTCGCAGCACCTTGGACGACCTCCCACTGGGAAGAGATAAAATAATCTCTCCTGCATATTGGACACTGCCGTTTTAGCCATCATCATTTGCTAAGTGGCGCTACCTCACCACTTTGTACATGTTGCGATCAACTTTTAACTGTTTTCCACTTTCTGATGGACTGCCCTGATTTATCAGCCATTTTATCGAATGACGCGTGGGCTGTCGCCCACATTTTACTTTTTATCCACCAAAGCAATATGGTGAAGGCCAGTTTCTGTGTGGTGTCGTTTTTAGCCCTTTTTCCATGTGCCTGTTTTTAGCTATCTTCTCTTCTGTCAATTGGGACTGACAAATAGTTGTTTAACTCCTCTGTGTTCATGTTCTATAGTTCTGACTTGGGCGAGTATGACCCCAGCTGTTTTTTGCACCCTAAAGCAAAACAAAACAAAATGTAACACAACACAGTAACGCCTTGGGTCAAAGCAGACGGACGGTACTGCAAACTTCAGTTAACCCACATTTTGAAGTCTGGAATCTGTCATTTAAAGAACTATAATACATATTTAATAAAAGCTATAATTTATGTGGCTACAAGCTCAAAGTTAAGGGTTTGTGTTAGAGAACCTGTGTCTGTTTCTGAATCTATCTGTTGTACAGGAAATGTCAAAGAGAAGCAACACTGATGTGCCTTTTAAAGCACCATCACACTCCCATAAGTGTTACTTCTTTGTTTTATGTTGGAAGCTAGTCTGCTGAACAGCTTTGAGTTCCAATATCGTAACAAAATTGTCCTCTTTTCCACTTATTGCTTGTTACGTTTGCCCAGTGCCCATTCTCTTTCCCTCTCTCTAACTGGTGTTACTAAGGTTTCTGAAGAGCACCAGTCTCCTCCGTATTAAATTTAATTAAGTTTTAGCAATGCTCACCAGACATTTGTCTGTTTTATACTCTGTAACACACACAGTTTTACTCATCCAAACAATATGTTAACACCTAATAATGCTTAACGAACTTATCAACCATTAAATTTACATTAGACTCTTGTCTGTCTGTACTAATGTGACGGAAGGTCAAACCGGATAGGCTGGAGTTCTATAAATTCTCTCTTCTGATCCTAGCCAAATCACAAAACACCCTTTTTTTAAAATACCAAAACCCAATTTTATTAATACTTTCTGACTTCTTGATGCCATCCATTCTGCTACATCCTCTGCATCAACATCCTCACAGCCCGGTACATTTTTGAGCTATGAAACACCATCAGCATTTTCATTTTTGACATTTGTTTCATACATGGATTCAAAGTTAAAATTTTGATGACTGTAATGTGGCAGTGATTCCTGATTTTTCGGGTTTTTGGAAGTTCTAGGTTTCTGTGATTTCCTTATTAATGTAAGCCTAAGCTTGTGGTTGGCAGTTGCATTACTACAAGCCAATATGGTAACATGGCACATTCCTTACTTTTGTTGTATCGGGGTGCTGCAGCTTCCTTTTTTGAAGCAAATGTGTATGTAGGGAGCGTCTTGTAATTTAAAGGACTCTCATAGCAGTTGTACAACTTCCCTCAATGTCAATTAACTCCAAAAGATAGTCTTCAAACAATGGCACATCCTGTTTGTTAACAGATACAGCGTCTCCACTAATGGTAATCTGGTGAATACTGTATGTTTTTTCTACTGACCTAACCATCCATCACTGACAATAAATTTTGAATCTTGTCCTCTGTGCTGTTGAAATTGCAATGCTTTTTCCTGTAACCATCATACATCAGAAACAATGGTATAATCAGGAGTACCCCAGGGAAGTGTGATAGAACTTCTGTTGTTCTCAATATACATAAATGATTTGGCGGACTGGGTGGGCAGCAATCTGCAGTTTGCTGATGATGCTGTGGTGTATGGTAAGGTGTCAAAGTTGAGTGACTCTTAAGAAGATAAAAGATGACTTGGTCAAAATATCCAGTTGGTGGATGAATGGCAGCTAGCCCTAAATGTGGAAAATGCAGATGAGTAGGAAGATCAAACCCGTAATGTTCAGATACAGTATTGCTAGTGTCCTGCTTAACATAGTCAATTCATCTAAATATCTGGGCATAATGCTGCAAAGCAATAAGAAGTGGAACCAATATGTGAGAACTATGGTAGAGAAGCCAAATGGTCGACTTTGGTGTATTGCAAGAATTGTAGGAAGGAATGGTTCACCTGTAAAGGAGACATGCATCTAGGATGCTGGTACCACCTGTTCTTGAGTACTGCTAGAGCGTTTGGGATTCGTTCCAGGTTGGATTGAAGGAAGACATCAAAGCAACTGATGTATAGGTGTGCATAGCTTGATACGAACCTAGGTTTGTGTGTCGGAGAGTACTTCTGGTACTACTTTAATTTTTCTCCTTTTGTATTCCATTCATAGGTAAAAGTACACTTAACATGTCAATTGCTTTTCTGTCATGTACTGCTGTTGGTAACTGTTTGCACCATGAATCAAGGGAAATCAACACAGATTGAGATGTACGTGGAGGTATAATAAGATCTAGATAGCCAGAGAGATTCTTATTCATAATTTCGTGTGGTCCGTAAATAAAGTTAGCTGGTTATTTGTCCCATAATATTATAATTTAACCATAACACCAGAATGTTCAACAAAATTTGAAATAACACTTAGAAATAGATTATTAAAGTGAGGTATATCTTGGGCTAAACTACACATCCATCTGTTATGGCAATCTTGTTTTCATGTTGAGATTCATTGGCTTTGCCAACTCACAAGCAGGTGCACATTTCATCCTATCCTAGATTTTGGGCTAAACTACATTCAGTCTTTACCACAACCAGGTTTTTTCTTTCACAACCAAACTGTCACATCCCAACCTAACGTTGGCCTTGGACTATGCCACAGGTCAGTTCATCACCACATTCAGGTTGTTAGCTGTCACATTTGTTGTCTTCGCCAACTCACAACCAAACTGCCACATTCGAGCATTACCTAGGTGTCAGTCTGCGCTACTGGTCAGTCTGTCAGCACATCTTGGTTTTTCCAGTTGCCAGAGAAATTTCAAAATTTGTAAGCAGCCTTAAAATTAATTATAACCAGATCAATAAAAATTATTGTGTTTCTCTAAATATTGAAAACAGATTTAATAAATTCATATCTCCTGCCAAAATAAGTCAGTTATTTTCATTGGCTATAATATACAGGGTGGTTTTAGTTAAACTTTTGCTACTTGAGCCAATGTAGACGGAAAATTATTAATCTTATGGTAATGATGTTCAGACTGTGCACTGCAAGATTTGTGTTGCTATCAGTGTTAGTGTAATGACTTGCTGTTTGGCCCTGGTATGGGGACGTAGGGTTAAACACAAGCAATAGTTGCAGACAGTCAACGTGGGCATGGACAAGGTTTGAAGGGCTTCACTTGTAAAGCTGTTTTATCAAATCAACAACAATAGTGCTGCTGATTTTCATTAGTATCAACACATTAAAACAATACGGAGAGCTCCTCTTCCGCACTGGGGTTGAAGAACATGTTTTGGAAGTTTGAATTAACTGAAAATTTCGCATGTCTCCTGGAAGAGGTCAATTTCCAACTGTACCACAAATTGTTGCCTGGCTGAGAATGCTGGATGCAATGTGTGATCTTCAAGAAGTGCACAAGCTATGTTATTCCAGCTGAACATTTCATGGTCCACCGTTCGTAAAGTGCTGTGAACCATTGTGAAATGGTACCTGTAAACAGTTCCAGGCTGTTGCAGATGCAGATGGTTGTTATATTGACCAGTGTTCGTAACCAGGAACGTAAACATGGTATGCAGTTAACAAACGTTACTGACTCACGTGGAAATTAAAACACACTTAACAAACATTACTGACTCGTGCAGAAATTAAAATGTGTTTAAATGATTTACTCATTATTTCTCTTCCGAATGTCCTTATAAATGTTTCCAAAAAGATTCAGTGTCCTACAATCACTCATTTCAAGTAGCAAAATCTTAATTATAACCACCCTGTTCTGTTCTATTTCCCAATTTGTTATGACAAACGTCAACGAATCGCCAACAACCACACACAACGCAAGAGCTGCCAACACTGTAAGTTTACTTCAGCTCAGTCATGAATGGTGTGTGGAAAAGTTATTTTCAATTGTTGGTGATGACAGGACCCTTATCTTTTGTTAAGTGGATGTTACTTCTAGTGTGTGTGTATGATTTCTCATGTACTAGATAAAGTAGCTTGTTTAGAAGTGTCCTTGTAGGGTTGGTTTTGTCCCGCGCCCTGAGCACTCAAAACAGTATTAAAAATAAGTTTCTGTAACACTTTGAAAACAAATTAATTGACAAATTCACCACATCGTCTTAGAATTCTCTGAACATGAGTTGTCTCTGTTTGCGTATAATCAGTTTTAATTCTGTGTGCCTTACTTTTGCCTACATTTAAGGTCAGCTGCCATTCGTTACACATTACAAAATATGTGCTAAGGTAATCCTAAATGTAGGTAATACAATGCATTTTTTTACACAACACTGCCATAACCAAAGAAGTTTAAAATACAGGTATCTGTCTGAAAGGTCATTTATGCTAAAGAGCAAATCAATTAAATATGCCAACATTGTTGAAGGAAGAGCACTGTCATAATCTTGCCAAATGTAAGTATTTGTCATCAGACACTACTGTGAAGCCATTGGATCTTGCACTGGGAGAGGACCAGATGATGATAAGAAATATTGGTGCATTTGCTGACTGCCAGGTTGTACAATTTGGTACCATGAAGTCTGAGTGAAACTGCTGCTACCAGAATAAACTGCCACCTGAAATCGTGTTTTTATGGTAGAAGTCACCATCAACTTGCTCTGTACTGGGGCCAAGTAAGACGGCGGAGCGTCAAGCAGTTGTGGCATATCTCAGAATGAATATGCAGGAGTCACCATCTCGTATGAATCTCTCTTCTGAAAGCATGCCACTGGACAGGCAGTGAATAGCAAAGACACGTGGCCAACACTGTTGAATGCTCTGTTGAGATGTGTCTGGAATTATACAAGAATTCATAGCTGTGGTTATGGGGAAAGTAAGGGCTACATCTTACATGGCAGATTTCAATAATTTGATTGCTGTATTGTCTTGTTTACATAAGCAACCTCAGTGCCCTTCATTCTTGGGTGCCCAGTGTTACGTGTGTTTGGAGAGAAAGCATATTACTGTAGGCTTGCCAAGAAATATCAACAAAGTCATGTGGTATGTTAATTGCTCAATTTGTGTTTAGCATAACCAATTTAAAATTTGTATTTTTGATCAAGGCTTACAATTGTTGCCTGAAATCCCTTAATAATGAAATGGTCCCTTTAATTTGCTCCTAATTTATATTTATCTTATCTTAGTTGGCTTGTAAGGTGCTGTAATGGGGTTTGAAATACGTGTTTTAATTTTGAGAGCAAGTGAGCACATTTGTTTGATCTACGACATTATTTTTCATGGAACCAGAATTTCCTTAGATTTTTGGTGGAAAAATAACATCATTGATTGGCTTGCTTGTGCAAATCCCAAAAGCCCTCCAATCCATTGTTCCTTCCATAAGACCATGGTAGATTCCTTTAGTCATCATGCTCCAGATGAATAGGTGTCCCATCACAAATGACTGATAAACTGCAACCTTTTTTCCACCAAAGTTTTTGGCGCAGGCTGCTCATGTGAGATATCTGTAGAGTAAGGTCTCCACGCCATTGTAGCCATGGCGAATGCTTTTACATCAGATCCAGCAAACCTGATGTGTATCTCGGCTACCCTCCCCCCCCCCCCCCCTCCGGTCCCTTTCCCCTTCAAATTCCCACCAATCCAAGTCCATTGTGATGCTCAATCTTGACTGGCAGTCGTTCGCAATGGAGCTCCCCCTCACGTCTCCCGCCAGGTGCGAGTTGCGTGCAGTGATCCGTTTTTTGAGTTCGAAAGGCACTCCTCCAATTGACATTCATTGTCAGTTATGTGAAGTCTGTGGGCCACAGTGTGTGGACGTCAAAAACATGTTAAAGGGGTTGATAGAGTTCACGGATGGACACAACGGGTGTCCATGATGAACGATGAACTGGTCGGCCTTCGGTTTTGGCTGAAACAGTTGCAAAAGTAGAGAAAGAAATTCTTGAAGATCGGAGTGTGACAGTTCGTAAGCTGTGTGAATGGATCCCTGAAGTCAGTAAGAGCGCAATTGAGAAGTCTTCGACCGAACATTGGCATTATTCCAAGGTGTGTGTGAAATGGGCCCCCAAACTGTTCACCAGAGACCACAAACAGCAGCCAGTTGAAGTGGCTCATGAATTCCTGGAGCACTGTGCAGAACAAGGCAAGCAATTTTTGGATTCGGTTGTCACTGGCAACAAAACCTGGATACACTACACGACACGTGAAACTAAGGAAACGTCTAGTCAGTAGCTGTGAAAGTTCAGACTAACATTGTTTGCCAGCATACTGTGGACAGTGTGTTCAGGAACAGAAAAGGTGTATTGCTGTTTGAATTTGAGCCTTCTGCCACAGCAATAAATGCTGCCAGATACAGTGAGACTTTAAAACAACTGCATTGTGCCATTCAAAATCGAAGGAGGGGAATGCTGATGAATGAAGTGTCTTTTCATAATGACAATGCTCATGCCCATACAACCACTGTTCACCTATCTCCCCCCCCCCCCCCCCCCACCCCCCCGCAGTCTAGACTTAGTACCTAGTGATTTTCATCTGTTTCCCGAGTTGAAGTAGCAATTGTATATAACCCATTTCCAGACCAACGAGAAGTTGAAAAACGAGATTGATCAGGACCTGCGCAATGTTGTGGGAGAGTTTTATGAGAAGGGTAAACAAAAAATGTCACTGGACATGATTGGCAATAAACATGTTTTCTATGAGTGTGTATGTGTATGTGTGTGTGTGTGTGTGGGGGTGGGGGGTGGAGACCTTATTTTACGGGCATTTCCAGTGGCAGGAGTGTAAACATTCATCATACATCTTTGATCTAAGTCTTTGATTACAGATGAATTGAGCTCTGTGGGATCTGTACAAGAGTGGCTAATGAGGATGCCTAAAATTTGTGGATGTCGGAGTAGCATGTGAATATTCATTTGAGTTCTGACCACAAAACACTAGTTTCACTAGCATCCCTTTCACAGCATTGAGGTCTCTTACTATGTACTGTGCCACCACATGGTGTCATAGGCCCACTTTTTAAATATTGCCATGGTGTTGCAACTGTGGTTTGTAGAGACTCCTTTAATTCCATGAACTCTTGAGTTGACTTCCACCGAAATACAAAATGTTTCATTTGCAACACTTTTACTCTAAATCTTGTAATTTGCAATAGGCATTTTGTTAACAAATGACAGCACTCGTATGTATTCAGAATTATTTTATAACTGAGAGTAGGCTTACTTCCTCATTATGGCACCGAGCGAGGTGGCGCAGTGGTTATTGCACTGGAGTGGCATTCAGGATGACAATGGTCCAACCCACATCTGGCAATTCTGATTTAGGTTTTGCGCGATTTCCCTAAATCACTTTAGGCGCATACCAGGATGGTTCCTTTGAAAAGGGCATGGCCGACTTCCTTCCCATCTTTCCCTAATCTAGTGGGACCGATGACCTCGCTGTTTGGTCCCCTTCCCCAAATCAACCAGCTAACCAACCCCAATATGGAAACCTGAAGGCCATTAACTACAATGTTAGTGGGTTCAGATCTGTATACACTCCTTTGCATTTTTAAGGAAAACTAGTTAAGGAATATTTACTTCATGGGCAGTACCTCTTCCATCAGTATTCCAAAAGTTATCTAATAATTTTGTAACGTATTGACGCAGTCGGAAGATTTTTCAAGCTTCGCAAATACTTATGATTTTTTTTTCTCTTGTTTATAAAGGAACTGAGCTGCTGCTACCATGATGGATTGGTTCTTTAGGAAATCAATTTTGGCTTTACAAATTAATTTTATTTGTTCATAAAATAAATGACACTTACTGTAGATAGCCTTTTATTTTAGTTTGGAAAGACAAGTGGGAAAAAAGGTAGACCTGAATCATCCATTTTGGAGGTCACCTTTCTTGAAAACTAGCGTTACCCGGGATATTTTCTTTAATTTTGGAGTGGCAACTTTTTCAGTTATATCACTAACTGCAGCAGATAGAGATTAAAACTCTGTGGTGTCCAGCACCACTGGTTGGACACTAGCACCAGCCAGACTAGGAAATTGTCATCCCATATGTAGGCTGCCAGTAACACCACAACACAAACAGCTGCTTTTGGAGTGATGCTCTGAGTGGGAAGCATGGACTCCTGATGAATAGCATCACATTGTGTCCAGCAATGAGCCACTGGTATGCACTACCTAGGATTACCATTGCTGTCGAGTCTAGTGGCAACCTCGGGAGATACCCCATTACACCCTCTCTCAACCCGTGTAAAGTTATGTTTAATTCGCATATGCCCTTCTGGGTGCTTCATATTACTATTATTAATAATAATAATAATAATAATTTGTCAGACAGTATATTTTGAATTGTGTGCAGTTGGATGTGGCCCATTGTTGTGGTGAGTTTCAGTGGCTGGAAAATTTTTTGATATGTTGTTATTTCTAATTTACACCTTTTCATTGTGCTTATCTGTTTTGTTTGGGATGGATCCCCCAAAAAAAGGAAGTGTAACAGTCAGATGTTGTATGAAGAGATGCATGAAATGACCCCTGCTGTAACTTATTTTCGATATTCTAGTATGTTGAGCAAAACGTGAAATGCCACAAATGCGGGAAAATGAATAAAATGATTAAAGTTGCTGTGCCCTGTATGAAAGATGGGTTTATGTGGCTGTGCTGGGAAGGCATTGTTTAGAGGTCTGTTTTCAAGGCACTTGGATTGAAAAGTCCAAGGCTGCGATCACAGTGAAAGAAGTACTTTGAATCGAAACATTCTGAATTCACAAATATGCAAAATACTTTTATTCCTAGAAAACCATTAATTTGAAGTGCACCCATTAACAATTGCAAAAGCAACTGAATTGTCATCTGATCCTGTTTCAGCCTTTTCCATGTTTCTTACAGGGTCACTAAATGCAGGAAACTGGTGATTTGAGAAACACTTTTTTTACTATTTAAATAGTGCTCGGTGAATCCTCTAGTCAGTAGTGAAGTATTATTCCACCCATCACCAATAATGCTGTTTGTAGAAGAATTTTGGCACTAAAAATATTGATTGAGTAGTTGTGCAACATTGTCTCTGCCCTTCAATTGATTGAAGATTTTTTTTTGTAATTTTCTGTTCTCCATAGACAAATATAAGATTTGTTTTGGAGTGGGGATGTATTTTGCACTTCCTGTCTTAACTTTATAGGAACAACCATAAACAATAAAAGACACACTAGATATCTTAACCACTGGTAACTGAATTCTGTTGATACAAATTGTTTATGATAGCAGTACCTCCACCTTCCCCTACACTTCTATCTCTAAAACCCATAATCGGCCTTATGGTTTGTGGCACAGGGTAACCCTGTGGTACTATCATGTATTACCTAGCCTCTGTACATGTTCAAGTATCTCTGATTTCGTGCCGTTGAGGCTATTTTGTGAGATAGGTGTATTAGAAAAAAATACATTGTTGTGCTCATTTCAAAATGTATGTCCTTGAATGGCCGATTTTAGAATCCATATTGATTCCCAAAGAGGAGATTTTTGGACTCTCAATTTTACAACACTGACATCAGCAATGTGAGACCGTAGTTACATTTAACTATCTGATCACCCTTATGTAAAACAGGTTGGATTTTTATGTTTGTCCCCATGTCTGAAATACCTTCTTACTTTAGGAACTTCTATTAAAATTCAGCTATAAGGGACATATTTCTTTTACATAAGCTATCCAGAATCATAATGTCCATCTCATTAATGTTTGAATATGGACTCACAATAAAATAAACATACATTAAATGTGTCAGTGTTATTTCTGGTTATCTCTAAATGTCAGGTGGAAAGCAAATAAAAGACCTCTTGTCGAAAATTTTGGATTTTGAGGTATTGTAATTTTTACATTCAGCATTAAATTCTGAACACAAAAAGTTACATTTCTCTCTCTAAATTTCAATGAGCTGTGACAGGTTGGATATTGGTGATGGAAAATAGGTGTTTTGAGCTAACATATTTTAAAGTTTCACTTATTACTGTTGTTTAGTCAGACATGTTTATGAAACAAATTCTGCATATGTATTACCCTGAAAATGTCCTTTGAGTGGTATGGAGTTTTTAAAGTTAACACTACACACTAAGTGGTTAACCTATTCTGACCTGTAGCACATTACTGTGTGTGTGTGTGTGTGGGGGGGGGAGTTTAAAACCAATAAATTGGCTCCAATTTGAAAGAAATTAGCATATCCTGCACATTTTTACTCTGTGCTATGGCATCGTTTAGATCAGATTTTGATTTTGAAGCCATTAATGGGCTCAAAACCACCTAAAATTTTGAATTCACAAGACCACCAAAAGTAAATTACTGAGGTCTCCTGTTTTATAGTGGCCTAAGGATTTGATTTTCTACTTACAAAATACTGGTCTGAAGGGGGTTCAAGATCATTCACAAACAGCATTTTTACCTCTTCTTCTTTGCTTTTGGAATATCTGACTGGTAAGATTCTTCCTCAGGATCCCCATAATCACTGACTTGAGGTTCAGGTTCTCGTTTTACTTAAAGACATAGAATGTCTTTTTATTCATCTTTGCTGTAGGTCCTGATGTGTTTAAAAAGATAATCCTTTCATTGTTTTGTCATCCCTGCTGGAATTATTGCACCAGGAAACCCAATGGGGCCGGTTTCTTCAGGGAAGATCTAGTGCGTAAATTCATTTTCGTGAATGTCCATTTTGCAATGTACACTAGCTTTGTAGCTAACAATGAACAAAAAAGAGGGTTTATTTAGTTATTTGAGGTGCTTTGTTATCGCTACTAATCTTAAAGACATTTAACGAGTCATATGTATACACAGCAACTTCACCTTTTTCATTTCTAGCAGCAGCAGCAGAATTAACATGTGTTGTAGGTGTAGGATTTATTGCTGCAGTTATATAAGCTGTCAGCTGGCATTTTAGGGCTACTGTCTGCAAATTGGTAACAGCTTCAGGCATTTATAACTCTCATACAAATGGGACCACTTATCTTGTTTGGCAGTATTATATTCACAAAGCATTCTTCTTTATACAAAGTTATTCTTAGCTCCTTAAAATGCCTATAAAATTTAGAAGATACTATTTTGTGAAGTATTACATTTTCAGCTGCAAAATTTAGAAAAGCAGCCTCTTGTTGGGCTAGTATTATTTTCCCATAACAACAAAAATTCCTTTTTCAGAAAATGGTCATTGGTTGCTTTTAATGACATTATTGACTTCTGTTGGACTCAAACAACTTTCAAATCAATACGAATGTGTTCAGAATTAAGTAAACTGCCATAGTATACAAAGAAATGAAAATAAATATTTTAAATATTATAGAACTTTTTGCTTGTATTGAAAATTTTGTTTCTTTGACAAAAGGTCCATTTTTACTTTCCGTTTCTCAAATATTGAAATGACAAATGTTTGTGGAACAGTTTCTACTTGTTCAATGGATCATAAAACTGTCTCCATGTAATTACAATGGCAAGGAGTAATGGAGAGCGTAAGGTGACATTTTTTGATGAAAATTTGTAACTTTTTTTTAAGAAAAATGTCCTTTTTTTTTATTGTCAAAAATTTCTAATCTGTTGCTCTACACACATTCGGATATTGATTTTGAGTAAAATTGAATGAGGAAATTTGGGCACCAATTTCATACATGTGTATGAAGTTAATAGAAGCTTGTAAAAATCCAAAAATATGAGAATCAGTGACAACACTTGCGGCATACTAGTAACCTTGAAAAGTCTGGTTGCATCCGTGTCTTGAATAACAGTTGTGGATGAGATTCAGATTTAACTTCCTTCAAAACGGGAAGTGTGCTTGAGGGTGATACCAAGAGAATCGATACCCAATAATGTTCAATAAATGACATGGAAAATGTGTTCAGTGTGAATGTCACCAACAATAAATGGAATTAGAGCTGAAAAGGAGAAAAACGATAGTTGAAGATGGAGAATGGAGAAGGGGAAGAGTAGAGAGGACAATAAGTAACCAGCACAAGTTTGGGTACAGCAGAGTGTGAACTCTTTTAATGTGCTAGGTGTAGAGTGGCTACCTGATTACATCAACTATTATGGTTTGTCAGTAATTGCTACAGATTTATCACTTTAATTACGAAGTTATGGTAAGTTACTAAGAATTATGAAAATAGGCATTTTACATTTTGGTGTTTTTAAAAAATCGGAAAAGGTACTGTTTTCATTTCACTAATCATATGCTACCAAACTTGTTGATAGACTGTAACGAATTCCTTTTTGGGTATGTAGTAAACCTGTCTCCAAATGATTTCGCCTCCATGGCTTACTAAGACAGGTTATGTTAAGTGAAGACAAAAATTATTTGTTCTACATGTATCAGCTTAAAGGAATAGGAATAAAACTGCTTCTGAACCAGTGGACTTCACAAGGTTCAAGGCTTCATCTGTGAGCTGTTATGGTTTTTCTAACCAGGTGACAGCACAAGATGCGCAGTTCACCTGTCTATCCGTACTTAACACACCACTCTGATACTATTATAGTAATTATTTTTGATTACCATTGAAAATATAAATTCTGTTTTATACAAGTATAAGTACAAGCAAAACCCCAGTTACCCGAAATAAAGCCCATGTTAAGCAATGAACATCTAACATGTACTACAATATTTTGTATTGCATGTGTTTTTGAAGGTTTTGAAGGTGAGACAAATTAAAAAAAAGCTCTTTGTAGGGGTTCTGTATTAAAGTTAAAATTACAGTTTTAGGATTACAGTACATTAATATGCAGCATATTGTGCTTCATTATTTACAGCACAGTATAAAAAGACACATGCAGCTGAAAGAAACAACCACTTAAATGCACTATTGTCGATAGTGTAGCTTTGTTTAAGACTGTTGAGTTGGTGGGTGGGTGGGTGGGTATGCAATCTGAGGCCAGGCATTCACCTCTCTCTGCTAACCAAAGTCCAGCAGACTCTCAGCTCAAGTTATTTCCACGAGTACAGGACTTCTTTTAATTTGCGTATTTTGGAGTTGTTTTGGATAATCCACATTTCAGTTGACCCAAGTTCGGTTAACTGGGGTTTTACTGTAGATTGAGGAGGAGGAAGAAGAAGAAGAAGAAGAAGAAGAAGAAAGAAGAGGCAGTGAATGAGGAAGGCCTGTGAGTGTTTTTGTAGAAAACACTGAAGACAGGCTTCTCATATAATAGTGTAAGTGAATTTTGTTTATAATAATATAAGTGCATTTTGTTTCCATGCTTTACTTATATTTTCAGTAATAATTTGTGAGATGTATGTGTATTGATTTTGCAGTACTTGAAAATTGCAGAAATTTTTCAGAGGCACCATTCATGTTTACTAAATTAATTTTTAGCCATTTCCACTTAACATGATTTTTCATGTGCACCTGCTTTAATTCCTGGAAAATCTTCTTTACTTAAGTTCGAAAAGTGCCTGAAATATAGCGTTTAAAGGTGTAAATCAGGCTTCTGATTTTTAAAATTATTTGGGGGTGAGGGCGGACCCACTCCATATTTTCTATGTGATTACCGATAGCGTCTTCTCTAGGTTGACAGCTATGTAATTATGAAGTCAGAACTGGTGGTCTATAGGGTGCGAGTCATTAAGATGCGGATGAAATTTACAGTTTTGTGTTAAGCAGTGTGTGGGCAGTCAAAAATATTGTCTATATTGCTAAGCTAACCTAATTATCTTTCGTCAGATGCTGCGACTGCCCAGAATGCTACTCAGTTATTGCAGCAGAGTTAGTATGTGGCACAACAGCTATCACAGCCTTTCAAAGGGGGAGCAACTTGAAGTGTGCTACACATATGTAAATTAAATATAAATATTTAAATTTAATGTGCCAGGATTTTACATGTGAAGTTCCCTGTGTTTATAATTTCAAAATATAAAACTCTCTCAAAATATCAGAACTTGTGGCAATATATTGTAGTAGAAGTAAAGAAATGTGCCTTCTTTTTCAGGTGCAGGTGGAGCACATTTACCAGAAACTGTGGAATGTGGGGTCTGTGGTGCTGTTAGATTTTATCGATTTGTAAAACAGGCCCGCAAATTTGGAATATTCAGTTGTGAGTCATGTCGAAAGTTCATTTCTAAGATGATCAAGAGACAGTCCTCTCTGAAAGGAAGTTCATCACCTTTGGAATGTCACAAAGGCAAAGGTAAACCAGTGAATAATTTATAAAATTTAAATAATAATAATAATAATAATAATAATAATAATAATAAGTCTTAATGCAACCAGAATTGTTATTTCATGTTGCCCTGGGACAGTTTCTGTTTCTAACTAGTACAGTATGTAATTGTTATCAGTTTGTTTCATTATATGTTAGATTTCTTAGTACTGTCATGTGTTTAGATAACCATATTGTGTTTCCATTCTTTTGCCATCATTGTTGGCTGTAATGCCATGATGAGGATTGTAGTTTTGTTGTGTTTATTCCAAGGAAGGTTTAAACGTGCATAAAATTGCTTCTCGACCTTCAGAGATAGACTCGACTGTTTTAGAAGAAATAAATGCTAGAATTCAGTCTTTTAGCCATTTGTTAATCATTTTAGGATGTGTCTTGGTTTACACTCTCATTCACTAGTTTTCAGAAGACTAAAATGAAAATACTTGCAAAAAATAGTTACTTAGAAGATTGGCTTGTTATTGGATAGGAGCAGGACACTGAAATCTTTTAAGAGGATTTGATAGAACCACTACAGATAAAATTGAAATGAAAATCTTAAATCTCTAGAGCTGAAAGTAGTTGGGAAAAACTCTTGGAAGTTGCTCATTCACCATCCAAGATACCTGTGATGTAACTGACGCTGAAATGTGATTGCTTGTTTATTTATTTTTTAACTATATCATGGAACAACTTTTCAGATTACAAATAATATTTCTTAAACAAAAGAAAGTTAGTCAGGAAGATTTGTAGCCCTAGTGTGTGAATTCCCTGTAGGATGGTGTTGAAGAGTAAGAATTCCAACATTTTCACACCACTTTATCACATTGACTCATTCAAAACTTGCAGCATTCACTCTGTGAACATAAGACAGGAAAGCCTTCTGAACTGGTATAATATTTCTTTAATCATTGTAGAGGAAGATTTGTACTATTATGTGGGTTTAGTTTTCAGAGGGCTTCCCCTTACAGTTCATATGGAATACTACACCGATACATAATTGCAATTTTGTACTCATCTAGGTACGCTGCCGTCATATACGTCATATAAGGACATTATTTTATTGTATTGTGAAACCAAAGACACAGCTGTGTCTGATTATATTGTTTATTTCAATAGATGTATTTTGATCTGGTTGCCATCTTCAGGTTATATTAGCTGGTCTTGATATCTGTATGACTAATAAAATAGTGTGTCAGCAACTGAGACGTTGATGTCGTGTGGATATCAAGACCATCTGATACAACCTGAAGATGGCAATCGCATGAAAATAGGCCTATCGTAATAAACAATATAATCAGAGCAATGTCTTTAGTCTCACAACATAATATAATTATTGCCATTCACATTAATACACTAATCCTGATGCGTAGGAAAGGAATGCATGGCTTTATTATAGAAACTCTTTGGGTGCCGATGGATCCAGTTTTCCATGGTGTTCTGCACTTTTCACAGGTGAACCTCTGACCTTTGAGAATTTGTTTTAAGGGGCCAAAGACATGTGACTCACATGAGGAGATATTACGGCTGTAAGGAAGGTGTTCGAGAACCTAAAATTTTTGGAGGAGGTCGAGGGTCTTCTTGGCCTACGTGACCTAACGTTGTCCTTGAGAAGCAGTATCCCATTCGAGAGCTTGCCCCTGCATGTGTTCTTGATAACCTGTTTGTGCTTCAGCAATTTGTTTCCATACTATTCAGTGTTAAATGTTGCACCCTGTGGTAGCCAGTTGATGAGTAGAGATCATTCTTCACTAAAAAGAAACTGAGCATCGTTTTTCTGGCCTTAGTGACAGAGTGGCCTTTTTTTTTTTTTGGGACAAGGGGAGTCAGGATGCCGCCACTCTGTGCTCATCCATTTGGAGGCTGGGTCAGAATGGCGATACTACATTTTGTCATATACCACAATGCCAGCAGTGAAATCTGTTCCTCGCTCCACGTGTCTCAGCAGATGGGTCAGGTAAACGTCAGTTCTCATGATATTCTAATTCTCTGAAAGATGCTTGGGAACCCACTGTGCACAAACTCAATGAACCTTCTTGTGTTTATGTGCTTATCAACATTTCAACAGCAAAGTGTCATGTAGTGTTCTGATGATTTGTACGTATGAGCTCCTCCACAGCCAAAATCGTGGCACTGGTGGTGACAACACATGCCTGCCCTGGGTGTTGTAGGTCCTGGATGTTTATACGTTGCGTTTCATAAAGCTGACATCACTGGAATATTGTGCAACCCACGAGACACTGCTTTCCACACATCTATTTTATCCTGTAATAAATTTGTGAGGCATGCTTTCCTTCTGCACAAAGAAATTGGATAACCTGTCTTTGTGCTGATTGGGAGGAATCTGTTGTGCAACAAACTGTGGAAACACCTCTCCAGAAATGAAGAAATTGCTGCAAAACCGTTAGTTCTGTTCGTGCAAACTGGGACTACCAGTACCCAGTCTCTCAACACACACATTCACCCACTGGAGTTACATGGTCTCCTTTTCAGTTGGGCATAACTTATAAATTGAATGTTAATGCTGTTTTTGTTCTTTGAATCACAACACAAGCAGCACATGTTTATACACTTACTTCTTTTGAATTTACTCATCAGATGATATTTGCTGTGTTCTGTTACATGAACCACTGTTCAGTATAAATATTTGCGGTATTAAAAAAAGTCATGATTGGGCACAGTTGCTGTATGAACTTCTTTATTGAAATGCTGCGAATTTTGCCCAACAGCATACCATTCTCAGGTGTTAAGAATGACATTAATTTCAGGTCATACATCCAAACATGATCATTTGTATTAAAATCGCCGTTTTCCATTACTGTATAAAAATTATAAAATGTAGGAAAGCAGCAGGGTTAAACATGAGGTGCGTTATGTTGTCAACGCAAAGCACAAGACCGGAATCTCCAGTTTGTGTTACCATGTGATGATGAGCCAAGCGTAAAATGGAGAGAGCTAAAGAAACAAAGATAGTTGCGGTAATATGCAATATCTCTTTCCAAAAGTGTATTGGAGCTGCTAGACAATGCATACCAATAACTGTAATAACTGTTCGGCTTGAAAATGTTGATTAGTGTATACGTTTTTAAGTTTGTGTTCATATTGGTGGCGTCTAACACACTTACTTTTAATTACATTTTACTACCCTTCTGTCTTCTCAATTTGGATCCAGAAGTTACGTTCATAGATCGCTGTGTATGGCATACAGGCAGTAACTTTAGACAACTGACCTTGCTACTACATTCCAACAATGGTGGCTATGAAGGAATATTTTGGAACTGTGTTTTTGCATTGCTGCTTGTAATGTAACACAACACTTAAGTTTTCGCATTTGTAACTTAATATTAAAAGTAACTATTTAAAAAGTACTGGCATATTTCATAATATTTATCTTATCATTAATACAGTGCATTACTAATAAATGGACTACATCAATTATCCAGTTTTGGAGTTCTATTGAAATATACTTGTTCAGGTGGAGGTACACATGTTTGTTTGGTGCAATAATCATTTTGTTTTTGTTTATATATGGGTTTGAAAATGAATCAGATTTAAATTACTAAATTCATAGATGTAAAGCTTATGTAAAATGTGTGCTTATGATAAACATTTCCAAGTCATTTGGCTTTTGAATACCAGTAAGCATAAAGAGGATGTTGGAATAAAATTCATGAAAAGTGCTCCTGTTCAAAAATTGATTGGTGGATTTTCTAATAATAGTTCTCGTAGTTCCCTTTCAAACTCTGTGGAGCCTTTTTGTGTAAAGGTGGTACATTCTGTTGTTTGAATCAAATAAATATGTATTGCAAATTAATAGAAAAGTGTACATAGTGCAATGATCTAGATGACTCCATTAAATGCTAAAACTGTATGAAGCAAGTCTATTATCTTACTATCAAAGATATCCAAGGTAAAACAATTTTTGTGTTATGTGATGAAATATAAGACAAAAATGGACAGTCCATGGCAGTTATTGTGACTACAACCATAAAAAAGAGTGAACTGTCAACACATCATCTCATTACAAGTAAGAAGTTGTATACAACTAAAAGCTTTACTGTATCCTCATTTTTTATTAACTATGTGAATTCACTATGGGTAATTTCTGGTGCTGTGAATTACCTAATGGAATCTAATACCACACTTAAATGTATATTTCCAAATGTAACGGATTTTATGTGCTGGAAATTATTGCTGCAAGTTTTCAGCATTTTGGAAGTTTAGTATCTTCTGTAAATCAGGTTTTGTGTTTGTGACAACACTTAAGTTGAAGTAAGCTTTTATATTAATAGCACTTGATTTTCCGCTGCCACCAGAACTGATTACATTACATTAAAGCTTATGGTTGCAGAAAGTGGTATAGTTTACAAATCATTTGGAAACTGTTAGGGTGTTGTAAACTCATTTTATTCTCAACTTCCAGGCTCAATTCAAATTGCCAATAATATGCTGAAACATGTGGGAATATATGCTACTGTTTCATATATGTCCACTGATGCCTTCCTTCTTTTAGAGGCCACATATTCTACTCTTTGTGATTTATTAATTAGACTCAAAGCCATCATCTGTAAACTGAATTCTACCCAAGGAAGAATTGATGATTTAGTAATGAAGAAGTATGAAAACTTACGTTCAGAGGACCAGATTGGAAATAAATTTGTGTTTATGAAGAAATTTTGAGGAACAAACCTCCAGTAGTGAAGGAAGTAGCTCCTTTGTACATGTGCTTAACATCCTGTGAGGCAGGGTAAAAATGTTTTTATCGTTACGAAATAATTGTACAACACAGTAGGAGAGAATTTTCCTTGGAACACTTCAATATTTAGGGATACGATCTGCAGCAGAAGAGGAATGAAAAAATAAATGTGAGTAAAGTATTTTCATACAATTTTAAGATAATGATAATATTTTTATTACATGTTTTGTAGATTTTTTGTGTGCAACTAAATCATGCACTGCACAATATTCTTTTAATGCGGAAATTGTTCTGTTTCATTATGAGCAATTTACCAGAATAATTATATTAGTACATAAACTCTGGTCCCCACTTGACTCATTCTGTGACTATATACCGTTGATCAAAAAAATACATGTATTTTGCTTCCAGTTAGTCATCTTGAATTTTTGCATGATATTTACATAGAAAAACAGAAGCAGCCTTGCAGATTAGTCTGCAAAATAGTTTCATTATTTTGTAGCAATTTGTGTTGTTAATAATGGCATACTTCCTCAGAAATCCCTTGTTTGTGACTAGTAAATTCTTCAGTGATGTTACAGTGACGATACTTGGGAAATACACAGTTTCCTTACTATACTTCGACCCCTCCAAAATCTTAACCCCACAAATGCCAAACACAAATGTTCTTTAATCTTTCACAGTTCACAGAATTATTGCTTACTGATACACATCCATATAAGCTTAAATATTACTAACTTCACTATTGTCAACATGACATTATGTGAGATGCAACATTACTGTGAAAAGAAAGTAAGGCCTTCGTCAGAAATGGACAACACACACACACACACACACACACACACACACACACACACACACACACTGCACAAATGCAACTCATGCACATGACTGCAGTCTCGGGCAACTGAAGCCACACTCTGAGCAGCAGCACCAGTGCATGATGGGAGTGGCGACTGGGTTGGAGTAAGGAGGAAGCTGTGGCAGGGAGGGGAACTGATATAGTAGGGTACGGGTGGCAAACAGTGAAGTGCTGCTGGGGAGTGCACAGGGATGAGGTGGAGAGAGAGTAGGACAGCTATGTGCAGTCGGGAGGTTAGACAGAGGGCAGGGGAGAGGTGGGGGAGGGGGGTTAGTGAAAAAGGGGAAAGGTAAAAAGACTGGCTGTGATAGTGGAATGAGGGCTGTGTAGTGCTGGAATGGGAACCGGGAAGGGCCTGGATGGTTGCGGACAATGATTAACAATGGTTGATATGTTGCCGGAAAAGTTCCCACCTGCCCAATTCAGAGAAGCTGGTGTTGGTGGCACAGATTGTGAAGCACTCACTGAAATGAAGGATTTCATGTTTGGCAGCGTGCTCAGCAACAGGTTGGTTCACTTGTTTCTTGGCCACAGTTTGTTTGTGGCCATTCACGTGGACAGACAGCTTGTTGGTTGTCATGACCACATACAATGCAGTCCAGTGGTTTCAACATAGATTGTAGATCACATGGCTGTGTTCCACAGGTAGCCCTGCCTTTGATGGGTATGTGATGTTTGTGACTGGGATGGAGTAGGTCATGGTGGGAGTATGTATGGGACAGATTACACGGGGAACGAGCCATGAGCCCATGAGGTAAGGGTTTGGGAGCAGGGGTTGTGTGGGTTATGTACGAGTATATTATGTAGGTTCAGTGGACGGTGAAAAACCACTGCGGGAGGGGTGGGAAGGGTAGTGGGCAGAACATTTCTCATTTCAGGGCACAGCAAGAGGTAGTCAAAACCCTGACGGAGAATGTAATTCGGTTGCTCCAGCCCTGGGTGCTACTGAGTTATGAGGGGAATGCTCCTCTGTGGCCGGAAGGTGGGACTTAGGAAGGTGGTGGGAGACTGGAAAAATAAGGAATGGGAGATTGTTTTTGGTACAAGGTTGGGAGGATAATTACCAGTGTTCATTGCATCTGCAGTGATGAGCAGTCCCTTTTGAAATATACCAAGGGTCAAACTGAAGCCTTCGCAGACCATAATTATCCTCCCAACCTGGTACCAAAACAGATCTCCCTTTCCTTATCTTTCCAATTTACCACCACCTCCCAAAGTCCCACCTTCCGGCCACAGAGGAGCACTCCCCTCATAATTCAGTACCACCCAGGGCTGGAGCAACTGAATTACATTCTCCGTCAGTGTTTCGACTGCCTCTTGTCATGCCCTGAAATGAGAAATGTCCTGCCCACTGTCCTACCCACTGTCCTTCCCATCCCTCCCACAGTGGTATTTCGCTATTCACCGAACCTACACAATATACTCATCCGTCCCCCACACAACCCCTGCTCCCAACCCCTTACCTCATGGCTCATGCCCTGTAGTAGACCTAGATGCAAGACCTGTCCCATACGTCCTCCCACCACCACCACCACCACCACCACCTACTGCAGTTTGGTCACGAACATCACCTATCCCATCAACGGCAGGGCTACCTTTGAAAACTAATCATGTGATCTACTAGCTAAGGTGCAACCACTGTGGTGCATTCTATGTGGGCATGACACCCAACAAGCTGTCTGTCCGCATGAATGGCCATCAACAAACTGTGGCCAAGAAACAAGTGGACTACCCTGTTGCTGAGCACACTGCCAAACACATCCTACATTTCAATGACTTCTTCACAGCTTGTGCCATATGGATCCTTCCCACCAACACCAGCTTTTCTAAACTGCACAATTTGGAATTTTCCCTGCAATATATCCCCTATTCCTGTAACCCTCCTGGCCTCAACTTTCGTTAGTCATTGTCCTCACCCATCCAGCCCCTTCTCTGTTCCCATTCCAGCACTACACAGCCCTCATTCCATCATTGCACCCAGTCATTTTACTTTCCTCCTTTTCCACTATCCCATCTCCCTCCTTCCCCATCTCTCCCCTGCCCTCTGTCTAACCTCCTGACTGCACATAGCTGCCCTACCCTCTCTCCACCTTGTCCCTGCGAGCTACCCATCCTGCCACCCCTACCCTACTATCTCTCCCCTCCCTGCCCCAGCCTCCCTCTTACCCCCACCCAGTCGCAACTCCCATCATGCACTGGTGCTGCTGCTCGCAGTGTGGCTTCAGTTGCCTAAGACTGCAGTCGTGTGTTTGTGAGTTGCGTTTGTGTGAGTGAGTGAGTGAGTGAGTGAGTGAGTTTAATCATCATGGAACACTCTTGACGCTCTTAATCATTAACATGATGCTTGACATGTTACCCATTAGACTTTGCTGATAATTTCTGTGGCACAGTCTTTCTGACCAGACAAACCTGTCAAATCCTACAGCTCTTGTCTGAATTTTCTCTGTCTCTTCTGCTAGAGAAAATAGGCTAGTATCACAAACTTACGAACAACATGCAAGAATCAGTTGGATGTGAAGTTTGTAGGTGACTTCCTTTGTGAATAAATTACACTTCTTTACTATTCTTCTAATGAATCTCTATCCGGGCTCTACCTTCTCTGTCACATTTGTTACTTTGGGCACATTACATTACACCTAAGAAATTCTCTGTGCAGCCCAACAGTAATTCTTGTTCCTTGTTGAAGATATCATTGAAAGTCGGACGGGTAGCCTTCAGTCTTCAGTAACACTTACAATCGTCCTCCCTCCCTCCACTCCCCTCCTCTCTTTTGCCCTGTCTTTAGATGAGGCACAGAAAATTAGCCACATAACCTGTTCCACATGTCCTGCTCTAATAGCGATCACCACACATCGTTATATCACATCCATAAATAGATACACAGTGCAGTAATGTGTGACCTTTTTTTGTACATTTTTAATATAACCACATTTACTGATGTGCAGTTAAAACTTTTACTTGTATTCCTACTGCAGCTGTGTACATGTATTGTTAAGGGGTAAAAGTGAGCACGAGCGCCGCCCCCCCCCCCCCCCCCAAAAAAAAAAAAACCACACACACACACACACACACACACACACACACACACACACACACGGGGGGGGGGGGGAGAGAGAGAGAGAGAGAGAGAGAGAGAGACCAGAATTATATTAATTAATACTTTTGTTTTCATTTGTGAGATGGTTGCACATTTGATGACAGTTGATTTGATACTGCTATAGAATTAAATTAAATTCATTAGTTTTTATTTTCAGGAATGTGTTCTGTCCCGCCAATTGTCAGAAGCCAACAGTGGAAAGCTGGTCGTGGTACACTGGTCAGGTGTAACTACAAAGCTCGTTGCCCTGCTTGTTGGTTGAAAATGTGTCTGAGGTCTTTCAAGATGCCTGAGGACATCCGTGGGAGGCTGCAGTCTCTTCTACCACATGCAATGCAGGATAGCTTGGAAACTATTTCTGGTCAGCTGCTGTTGAATCCAGAGGAAACTGCATTACCAGTTGCAGAAAGAAGAAGTGAATCAGACTACAGCAGCAAAAGACTTAGGAGAAGACTGAAACTGCAACATAAACAAACATTGAGACTGCTCAGAAAGGATGATAATGGCAAGCAAAATGGAAATACTAAATTGAACACTTCAGTTACACATTCGAGAAACAGTATTAGAGTTTCAAAATTCCTTAGAAGGGCAGCAAGTGGCTTAAACCATACGGAAGGTAAAATATGAGATTTTGATTAGTGCCTGCGCATAACTGAGCTAACTACTTTCTGCACGCTTTTTCTTTGCCATTTCCAGAGGGGTATGGAGGAAGCAACTCGAATACCATTGGTAACCGGAATAATAAACTCGTATTGTGCTACTGTCAACGAAAATTGAACCTGCAGAACTAATGAAAATGTAATGTTTCTCACAATTGAAACTGAATCTGCTTTACCTAGGAGGACTGAAACCTGTGCTGACAAGGAACTGTGTTGCTGTTCAATTTTTCCAAAAATTTCTTGAAATGTGCTGGAATGGAAGATACATGGCATTTGAAGAAGGTCTTGTGACTTTTACTGGTATACCTTTTGGTTTGGTTGGAGAGGTGGCAGCCATGCTATTTGCTCGAAATAGAGGGCCTAGAGGCAAAGAAAAAGTTAGCGGACAGTATAATTTAGATGACTCCAGTGCTTAGGTCATCATCGTGCCAGTATGAACGTCTTTCTTTCCTGCTATTCCCATCATTTATTCGTAACTTAAGGAACCTTAACTTGTAATGCATCAGTCTCATATTTTATCATTTTCCATTCATTCCCACTCAGAAATTTATTTCGAGGCACACTGTTAATAAATGTGATATGTGTAACATTTACAAACCAGTTTTTTCGCCATTTTGCAGTAGTATCCATTGGCTTTTTTTCTATCAGATTTGTCCTGTTGCACAAATGAAGGGCACTACGTATGTTATCTACTTGACCATGAAAATAAATCCTCATGATTGAAACCCCTCCCAGCTTTTTCCAGGAAATTTCATTTCATTCCTCCACCCTACCCACCACCCCATTTCCATGCCTCACATGTTTGAATGTAATTTCCTTGGTCATTTTATCAGCAGGAAATTGTTGTGTTTACAGAGTTATCTTCAGGTTCAGGGGGAACTGAGTTTAGGATATACATTTGTGCCAGCCTACAATTTTCACCATTTGTTATGTAGGAAAATTTTTGTGAACCAAGAACACACCATTTCACTTAAATGGCCATCATTGTGCTCTCCTCGGTTACTCCATTAGTCACTGACTTTTGTAATAGAATACCAAGAGCAGACTATTTACTACATATAGCAAAGGGATGGCCGAGAATTTTGCATGTGTGCAATGCTCTTACATGCCTGCTGAGCTCTGTTGCCTGGCTAAACACTTACCCCACTAACAGGCCATACTGTGTGAATTGGAGGGGGCGGGAAACTGCGAACGTACCGCGTGCTGTGCAGTTGGATAATGAACACTGAATGGTTTGCATGCAGCATGGTTTCATATTTCTCAGCAACATAGATCACAAACAAAACCAATGATTGTAATATTGTGTCCCATTTGCAACGTCATGGAGGCAAGGAAACGCTTCCCAAAGAAAACAATTTAGAACTACTGGACAGTTATAATGTAAAACAGTTTGCCTTTGATAGGCAACGTAATTCCCATTTAAATCAGTTCCATCTGCACATGTGGAGGGGTGCTTTCAACTGAAATGGCAAATGGTCTTGAAACAGCTCAACAACAGATGTAAGATTGGCAGTGTCTGCAAAACATGTAGAAAACTAGCATTGTAATTATTTCATTGCCACAATGAATTCTTCAAAATTCTGTTTTCTTTAGCACTAGTGAACGTGGCAAATGGATTGTTTTTTTTTGTCCCTTCCATAGTGCAATTTGTTTTTTAAATGCATCCCATCAGATCGCAAGTAAACTGTTTCCCGCCTTGCAGTGACTGAACTGTGGCCAGTATGTTGTCAAGTTGATTTAAAATGTAAGACTTGCAGTTCATTCTGGATCTTGTAATTGTTGTTCCTGCTATCGTTTCTCCTTCAGAATTTTAACACTAGCGGGTTTTAAAGCCAAAAATCATTCCAGGCATGTCCCTTGACTTAACTAACTTACTTCACAGGTATATATAGTCTCCATACACTTCGTTCAGTGCTATCAAAAACTGTTACAACTGATAGTGTAATAACGCATACAGCTTCAGAAAATGTACTATTCCTACCACAGATTTCATCAGGTGCTCCATGTCTGCAAATTTAGTGCAGATTGCTTGTTGGTATACATAACAATGAATCATGTACAAATTTTCTGTTGATCTTTGTAATTTTTTGTTCTTTCATTGTCAACTAAATCTTTAAATTCTTTGTGTGTGGTGGTGCTATGCCGTTCCATAGCAAATTTCTGGTACCATCGATTATGTGACTACATGATAAATAGTGACAATTCTCATTCTTCTCTTTGGGGGCTACCATTCATTTTAAAGATTTGTGATGATAGATTGCTGGAATGCCTAATTTTGTACAAACAGCCACTGGACCTGTGAAACTCCTTTGTAACATAAATAAATCGCAAAGGATAAACAGTGCTGACATTCTGCTGAACTAAAGAAAACGGTGTCGGCCAAAAAATACTGCATTGCACTGCTAAATGAAATATCGCGCCAATCCCTGTACTTCCCAGAAAGACTGAGCAAAGCTGAGGTGTACAGAGGAAATGCATGCGGACCGCATATGTGCAGCCATACAGTTTTGCACACTGTGGCCGACTCTAATATAATGCAACTTGCAATCGTCTGTCTGTCCCTTGAGCCTAAGTTTTCCGGTTCACTCTGTTTCTGTGATAAGGATCATTATTTGACTTAAAGATTATTCTGCTGAGGCTTGTTATGTAACTGACTACAAATTTTCTTTAGAATGTATCTCTATTTTCTCCTAGCACATCAAAATAGATGCTGACATACTTCCTACTCAAGTGGTCAACATTTTCTGCACCTACAGGGATGATGTAACTGTCACAAATTCTCTTTTTTGAACAGTTTGTTGCAAAATTAATCCACAGTTGGTGAAGTTTTATAGCGAGCTTCCTGTTCCCTTTTCAACAGTTAAGAAATGGGAAGTTGAACTGTGACTGTACTTCTTTTGGTGAATTTCCACACAAAGAACATTTTTGCTGTGCAACAATGGATGAAAAAAGAAGTGCAGAAGAAGAGAATCACCAATAAAAGGTGTATGAGACAGCTGATGTACTATTCCACTATGCACCTGAAAAGAGAGAGTATAATAAATTTTACATAAAACACTTTTTTTTGCAGTATGGATTTTGCATTTGTTAGATGCTGATCAGAAGTAAGTGTGAAATTAATTTACCAGAAGCCTTTTGGAACATTTTAAAATGGATCCAAATTATTTGTGTGTGGATTACTTACTGTTGGTGAGGTGTGGGTCCATCGCCTAACACAAGAAATGAAACAGCAGTCCAAAAGCTGTGGTTTCGAAGCTTGTAGCCCTACTCTAAAACAGGTGAAGGCAATGCATTTGCAAGAAATATTGTGTAAAACAGATGCTTCTAATTGAGTAACTTGCAAGAAGGGAAATTGTGTGGATTGAAAAGATGATATTCATCTTTCATTATCACAATGAGTAAACTTAGAGATTTGAAATGTAAATTATTGGAACATCCATCTTGTCCACTAAATTTGTTAATGTTTGACTGCCACCTATTTACTCATCTGAAGGGATTGTTGTTGTTGTGGTCTTCAGTCCTGAGACTGGTTTGATGCAGCTCTTCATGCTACTCTATCCATGCTACTCTATCCTGTGCAAGCTTCTTCATCTCCCAATACGTACTGCAGCCTACATCCTTCTGAATCTGCTTAGTGTATTCGTCTCTTGGTCTCCCTCTACGATTTTTACCCTCCACGCTGCCCTCCAATGCTAAATTGGTGATCCCTTGATGCCTCAGAACATGTCCTACCAACCGATCCCTTCTTCTAGTCAAGTTGTGCCACAAACTTCTCTTCTCCCCAATTCTATTCAATACCTCCTCATTAGTTACGTGATCTACCCATCTAATCTTCAGCATTCTTCTGCAGCACCACATTTCGAAAGCTTCTATTCTCTTCTTGTCCAAACTATTTATCGTCCATGTTTCACTTCTATACATGGCTACACGCCATACAAATACTTTCAGAAACGACTTCCTGACATTTAAATCTATACTCGATGTTAACAAATTTCTCTTCTTCAGAAACGCTTTCCTTGCCATTGCCAGTCTACATTTTATATCCTCTCTACTTTGACCATCATCAGTTACTTTGCTCCCTAAATAGCAAAACTCCTTTACTACTTTAAGTGTCTCATTTCCTAATCTAATTCCCTCAGCATCGCCCGACTTAATTCGACTACATTCCATTATCCTCGTTTTGCTTTTGTTGATGTTCATCTTATATCCTCCCTTCAAGACACTGTCCATTCTGTTCAACTGCCCTTCCAAGTCCTTTGCTGTCTCTGACAGAATTACAATGTCATCGGCGAACCTTAACGTTTTTATTTCTTCTCCATGGATTTTAATACCTACTCTGAATTTTTCTTTTGTTTCCTTTACTGCTTGCTCAATATACAGATTGAATAACATCGGGGAGAGGCTACAACCCTGTCTCACTCCCTTCCCAACCATTGCTTCCCTTTCATGTCCCTCGACTCTTATAACTGCCATCTGCTTTCTGTACAAATTGTATATAGCATTTCGCTCCCTATATTTTACCCCTGCCACCTTCAGAATTTGAAAGAGATTATTCCAGTCAACATTGTCAAAAGCTTTCTCCAAGTCTACAAATGCTAGAAATGTAGGTTTGCCTTTTCTTAATCTAGCTTCTAAGTTAAGTCGTAGGGTCAGTATTGCCTCATGTGTTCCCATATTTCTACGGAATCCAAACTGATCTTCCGCGAGGTCGGCTCCTACCAGTTTTTCCATTCGTCTGTACAGAATTCACGTTAGTGTTTTGCAGCTGTGACTTATTAAACTGACAGTTCGGTAATTTTCACATCTGTCAACACCTGCTTTCTTTGGGATTGGATTTATTATATTCTTCTTGACGTCTGAGGGTATTTCGCCTGTCTCATACATTTTGCTCACCAGATGGTAGAGTTTTGTCAGCTGTCAGTAGTTGTAATGGAATGTTGTCTACTTCCGCGGCCTTGTTTCGACTTAGGTCTTTCAGTGCTCTATCAAATGCTTCACGCAGTATCATATCGCCCATTTCATCTTCATCTACATCCTCTTCCGTTTCCATAATATTGTTCTCAAGAACATCGCCCTTGTATAGTCCCTCTATATACTCCTTCCACCTTTCTGCTTTCCCTTCTTTGCTTAGAACTGGGTTTCCATCTGAGCCCTTGATATTCATACAAGTGGTTCTCTTTTCTCCAAAGGTCTCTTTAATTTTCCTGTAGGCAGTATCTATCTTACCCCTAGTGAGGTAAGCCTCTACATCCTTACATTTGCCCTCTAGCCATGCCTGCTTAGCCATTTTGCACTTCCTGTCAATCTCATTTTTGAGACGTTTGCATTCCTTTTTTGCCTGCTTCATTTACTGCATTTTTATATTTTCTCCTTTCATCAATTAAATTCAGTATTTTTTCTGTCACCCAAGGATTTCTACTAGCCCTTGTATTTTACCTACTTGATCCTCTGCTGCCTTCACCACTTCATCCCTCAAAGCTATCCATTCTTCTTCTACTGTATTTCTTTCCCCCATTCTTGTCAATTGTTCCTTTATGCTCTTCCTGAAACTCTCTACAACCTCTGGTTCTTTCAGTTTATCCGGGTCCCATCTCCTCAAATTCCCACCTTTTTGCAGTTTCTTCAGTTTTAATCTACAGTTCATAACCAATAGATTGTGGTCAGAGTCCACATCTGCCCCTGGAAATGTCTTATAATTTAAAACCTGGTTCGTAAATCTTTGTCTTACCATTATATAATCTATCTGATATCTTCTAGTATCTGAAGGGATTAGTGGCTGGAAAACATTTTGAGTAGATATTTTCCAGCTTTAGATGAGAGTTTACCAAACAGTCCAGAATACAAAAAAGTTGGGATCTACTTGCTGTGAAAAACAGGACAAAATGCATGGTGTGTGTGTGTGTGTGTGTGTGTGTGTGTGTGTGTGTGTGTGTGAGAGAGAGAGAGAGAGAGAGAGAGAGAGAGAGAGAGAGAGAGAGAGAGAGAGGGGGGGGGGTAGGTTTATTTTCTTGCCGCATTTCTGTAGATACAGAGTGCTGCTCTGTCTTTGCTGCGAGACTAATCTCCATTGTCACTGATACTGAAATGCAGAAACTTGGTATACATCCTTATTGCAACTTCATTGTCTCCTGTGGTATCAGATTTTTTGACAAAATGAGAATTAACAGTCTTAGCCCAAGAAATAGTAGTCAAAATAACGTGTAGTATCAGTTGCCTACATTGGACTGCAGTTGATAATTTAGACACATTAGGAACTGCATCATTCACTTAGAGAACACACGATGGAAAACATATTCCAACTTGGGTAACATCTCCGTAACCGTTGTACAGAAAGGAATGCCATGTTCTGCAGATTCCATTTTCAATAGTCTTCCCACAGAAGTGAAGAAGAATTTCGGTGATAAACTCCAGGTTTTTCAAATCTAAATTAATAATCTGTCTCTTATGCTGTGTGTTTATGTAGTGACTTATTCCGTGACTTAATAGCTTTGGTTCATGTCATTTTCTGTAATCAGAGGAGTGCACAAGAAAAAGTTTAAATGGCTGCTCAAGCTTAGAACTGCTTTTGTCATTGTCAGTAACTGACAGTAGTAACTGAAGATGATATGTCTTGGTGTATATGTAACACCAGACTGCATTGTGTTGTGGTATATTAAACCAAGGAATTTATATATGCGACCAGAGATTGCCGTACCTGCGGTGCATAGGTACTTCTTGATAAGCTAATCCCAGTGCATTGATATGTAGGACAAGATTTTTATCACATTGAACATAATTGTATGACTTTCACAACATTGACAAAATACGTGTAGAATGAGCAATGTAACTTTTATAGCTCTCACTGCGAATGTTAGAACTCTGAGAGACCCTTAGACCTAAACATGCATTATATCAAGTATAGCAGAGCTTTTATCTCCTTGAGTGGTTGAAAGCTGGGTTGATGCCATTGTCTACCTAGAAAACTGGCTATTGGAGTGGGTACAGCCTCGCAGAAAGGGAGGAGAGTTACAAGCAAATCATCTTATTATGGTTGAACAGGTACATATTTTCCTTTCTTAGGGATCCCTACATTAATATATTGTTGTTCAACACATCCCTTCCTTTGAAACATGTTCTTTGAGTGTATGTTGCTCCAATCCTGGTTGGTATTGTAGCTCTATGTATTTGAAACCTTTCTCTTCTGGGCTGGCTGATGAAGATCTGCATGCTGATATAGAAGGGTGTTTCACAATTCATGTTACACACTTGTGGAGATTGTGTAGGGGACTTAGTAGATCAAGTTCTATATAGGAACCTGTGTCTGGAAATGGCTCGTTCCCGTACAAGGAAAACAAGATTTACAGATTTCACTGTTATTTTCTGTGATTTCACAAATGTTATTTGATATGACGACCACGAAGTTCAGTGCACACAGAGTATCTGTGAAGTAAGTTTGCATAAACTCTGTGCACCGTGTGTGTGATTAATCGCTTCTGCTGCAGCTATGATCTGTGCAACCAGATCTTCCTCTGAGTGGCCAGAGGTCTGATAAAGAAGACTCTTCATGTGACTCCACAAAACAAAATCCAAAGGGTTAAATCTGGAATCTTGGTGGCTGAGTTTTTGATCCACCTCGACCAATCCACCTGTCCTCATAGACTACGTTCAGATGGTTTTGGATGCTCACTGCAAAATGAACTGCCACACCATCGCCCTGGAACCACAATATGTGCTGATTGTTCACTGACACACCTCCCAAAAACTCCGCCAGTACTTTTTACAGAAATATGAAGTACCTGGCACCCTATAGGTGGGGAGGAAGGATATACAGCCAAACCCCACAACCATCGCAGATACCTGCCCAGAATTGATGCTGGAGGTGTGCTGAAATATTTGTACACACATTGCTTTGGGGATTTCTTGATCCAAAATATGGCTGTTTTGAGTGTTCAAAATACATTACCTGTTAAAATGTGCTTTATCAGTGAACAAAATTCACCTCAGAAACTGAGAAAAATCCACACAATGGTGTAATAACCAAGTACAGAAGTTGACACATGGCACAAAATATGCCGGGAGCATGGTGTTTACCTTCTGAGGGTGATATGCATGGAATTGCTGTTCATGCAGAACACAGAACACAGAAGACAGACGAGTAAGGCACATGCAATGGTTCGAGTACTTGTTGTTGCGATCTCTTCAACTTGATGAAGCACAGCACTTCCTCTTCCAGTAAAACAGTGGCACCTTCTTGGAGTACCACAGTTTGCTGTATCGCTTGTGCATTTGCGACTTCTCCACAGTCATTGTTTTACTCTGGCAAACACGGGATGGGGTGGAGTCACACGATTTGGAAAGTACTTGGGGTACAGACGTTGAGCTTCTATTCCATTGCAGAGTGTTTCATTGTAAATTTATAACATGTTGCATTCTGTGAACATGTACATGGGTGTCCTGTTACTGCAGTACTAGTCACTGTAATATCTATTGATGGACCACCAGGAAGCATGAAAACAAGGGAGATGGAAATAGAGGACACAACATCATGTCATCGTACCATTCATGAATGTGGGTAACCTACCATAACAGGCAAACTGTGTAAGAAACTTCTAGCGTGCGACTGAGTAGCTTATTTTCCTAGTAATATACAACCGAACTGTTTCCAGACATGTGTTCCTATATAAAACTTGACCTACTGAGTCCACTCTACAACCTCTGGAAGTATGTATCACGAATTGTGAAATACCCATGTGTCAGTGTACACTAGATTGTTGTGTATAGAGTGGCTGAATTGCCTAGCTGATTCACATGTCTAGAAGTGGTAACTTCCCTTTCCTTTTCATCTCAAATACAAACTTCACATTATGGGCCGTACTGTGCACATGTTTGATAAACTGCCGAATAGTTTTGATGCCACACAGCCAAGTCACAGTCATGTCACTGTAATAAAATTGGGTAACTCCTGTAGACAGAGAAGAACCTGTAGTTATTACGTACAGGTGGTCATCAAAGTATTGTGAAACATGTTGAAAGTCTTGAGAGGATAGTGGCCAGCTAACAGCCTCAGAACACATTTTACAAGCAGTTTTGAGAACAGATAGAGAAAACATCCAAGCTGATCATAATTTGATCTGGACTAATTCTGACGTAATATGTCAGTAGACATCTGAAATGTTTCAGTGTGTGTCTGCAGTAACAAAGTGTAGGCACCAGTGTCTTGGTTATATATATTTGCCTAGTCTGGAAATCGACAATTCATTGCCAGTAAGGGTAGATCACACTTGAATACCATATTTGTGGATTTTAGGTGAGCTTTACAGACAGTGGGAACAAGGAGTCAAAGCTCTCAGATGCTGTATCATGGTGTCAGGTCCCCTCAGGGGGACTCGCAACTCTTTTGTATGTGCATGGTGAGCATGGAGCCCCAAGATATTGCAGCAGCTACTTACTTTCCTGTGCTACAATGTCCCATCTCTTGATTACTCCTCCTCTTGCTCTCTCTCTCATGGTGCCAGCCTTCGATGTTGACCCGACTCTCCCCTAGGTTCTGCCTTCCTTTCTTGAATTTTCTTTCATTCGCCATCTTTAGGTTGAAGAAATTTGTGATCCTATTCTGGGTTTGACCTTCAATTTCTAATTTTTTCTGTGATGTGGAACAACTGGGGAAGAACACTTCACGTAGTGACTAATGCATACAGTGTGAAAGATCGTCTGCACACAATATCTGTGTAGGCTCTTACTTGCACCTCATTGCCATTGTGGTAGCCAGCCCAATGTAGAGTTTTTATGTATTCTTTCTGCCGAGCCCTGCACACTGCTGACGCCTGGGCTGCTGGTACTCCATGCATGCCAATGGGTAGGTGTCCATAATCATTGTGCATCAGGACTCCTGGAAATGGCCATCATGTCAGATGGCTTTTGCTGCTTGTAGGTAGTGCTCATGGGGAGAGCCCTGATCAAAGTACGTGGCATCAGGACATATGTTTAGCACATGAATCATATTAAATTACATCAAAACAATAGCTGTTCTGATCCGGCTGTTTGATTACACAGTTATAGGAAATTCAGTGCGGATAGTTATAACCCTACTGCTTTCCCAACTCTGGCTACCGCATGGGAAGATGAACAAGCCAGATGTTGAGGAGCAGAGCAATTTATTCAGCACTTAGTAGCTACCTGAACTGGTGGGGATATTTTTACTGTGCAGAAGCCATAATTTTTGTGGAACGTATTGAGAACAAATTAGATGAAGTTGAGTCGTTGGGAGATATGTGGAATGGGTGGCTGTTGATCAAAGCCTCATTTCCTGCGCAATCTACGACTGTTCACATACCTGAATGTCTGGGTGACATACCAGTGACCATTGTTCGACACAAGACTGAATATGGTCCAAAGAATCATCTTCCACTGAGACCGCATGTTCCATACGGGCGAGGAGCTACCTGCTAATCTTGAGTGGTGAGGCATACATTTTGTTCGACATGTCCAAAAAAGTCACTATATGTATGGGTCTGACATACCCATGAGGTGCTCCTGATGCTTGCGCTTTGTTTATGTGTTATCTAATTGCACAGCCGACCCTAAATGTGGTAACTGTGGATGATCGCTCCATTAAGGCAATCCTCGTGAATGATCTGCGAGTTAGTTCCATGGAACACCATCATCCATTTTCACCGATTTGTGCAGTCTTCAAGAAAGAAAACAAAGTACAGCGATATAACTCTATTGACCACTGGTCGTATACAGCACATAAAAAGTATGAATGGCTACATCCTGTTGATATAACATCCAATTATGCGAAAATCACAGCCATCTACATCTACATACATATTCTGTAAGCCACTGTATGGTGTGTTACAGAGACTGTTGTACCACTGCTAGTCATTTTCACTCCCATTCTACTCGCAAATGGAGTTAGGGAAAAATGAATTTCAATATGCCTTCGTACCAGCCCTAATTTCCCTTATCTTTGTTCATGGTCCTTATGTGAAATGCACATGGGTGGCAGTAGGATCATTCTGCAGTCAGCTTCAAATGCCAGTTCTTGAAAAGAACATCACCTTCCCTCTAGGGATTCCTATTTGAGTTTCTGAAGCTCCTCCACAATACTTGGATGTTAATTGAATCTGCCAATAACAAACTAGCAGCCCACCTCTGAATTGCTTCAGTGTCTTCCTTCAATATGACATGGTGGAGATCCCAAACACTTGAGTGTCGCACAAATGTCATATATGTGATCCTCTTTACATTTGAACCGAAGCTGAACATTTGCCTTCCCCACTACAATCCCTGCATGCTCATTCCAAGTCATATCACTTTGTGATGTCATGCTTTGATATTTAATCGACCTGTTTCAAGTAGCACACTACTGATGTTGTAGTTGAACATTATTGGATTGTTTTTCCAGCTCATCTACATTAACTTATATTTTTATAATGGAAGGAAACATTCCACGTGGGAAAAATTATATATAAATACAAAGATGAGGTGACTTACCGAACAAAAACGCTGGCAGGTCGATAGACACACAAACAAACACAAACATACACACAAAATTCAAGCTTTCGCAACAAATTGTTGCCTCATCAGGAAAGAGGGAAGGAGAGGGGAAGACGAAAGGAAGTGGGTTTTAAAGGAGAGGGTAAGGAGTCATTCCAATCCCGGGAGCGGAAAGACTTACCTTAGGGGGAAAAAAGGACAGGTATACACTCGCACACACGCACATATCCATCCACACATACAGACACAAGCAGACATATTTAAAGACATTTTCCTACATTTAGATGTAGCTGCTGTTCGTCACACCAATTAGAAATTTAGTCTCTCATCTTGTATCTTTCTGTAGTCATCTAACAATGACACATTCCCATACACCACATCATCAGCAAACAGCCGTGGATTGCTGCTCACCCTGTCAGTCAAGTCATCTATGTGTACAGAGCATAAGAGCAGTCCTATCACACTGCCCTGGGCATTTCTGATGATACCCTTGTCTGTGATGAAGACTTGCTGTCAAAGACCAAGTACTTTCCAAAAATCTAGGAATATGGAAGCTATCAGTTGGCCTTAATCCATAGTTCACAGGATCATGCGAGAAAAAGCTCAAGCTGAGTTTTGAATGAGTGATGCTTTCTAAAACAGTACTGATTTGTGGACAGGAACATTATCACTTTTTTCAGAATCGATTCTCCCACCATCGTCCTCTCTTGTGGTTCCTGCAGCATTGTCTCCGTGTATCACTTCCTGTATAAGGCTGGAGAAGCAGCTTCCTCCTCCAGTGTCTACTGATGACAGGACACCCTATGGTAAACCCTCTTTCTGGCAATCTCAGAGGGCCAACACCAGCCAGTGGCTGAAGAAAATGCGACCTGTGGGCCCTTGCAAGAATCCCAACCACCATTGGTGGTGAAGGAGGAGGATCATCAGGACAAGGCTACTTTGATAATCTCGGTGGCACCAATCACCAATGCTCATTTATGTGACTCTAACCCCATCGGTGATGCAGAGATCCTGGGGCACAACCAGTCCTCTTTGACACCCATAAAATGATCATTCAATGGAGTTGTTATGGATAATACAGTCACCTCCCAGAACTGCACCACCTTATTTCCTCCTCTTCTGCAATTTGCACTCCTCTGATACACACACACTTCACAGATGACCATTTCCTAATGCTCCATGGTTATTGTGCATGCTAAGCATGGCATTCTGAATTCTTTGCCTCAAATATTGGTATATGATTCATGGACAGGTGAACTGTTTCTCAGTTTTCTCCGTGAAAGTGGTTTTTATTTTAAGGTTTGAGATGGTTTGGGGTGTGGTGTCTCCTACTGCGTGCTGTCTTTAGGGGCCCCGACCTTACCATCGCACGTTTTCATTCATCTCTTACTTTGTTTTAATAACGTTTAGATGCAGTTTCTCAATTTTTGCCTCATCCGATTTTCTATTTTAGATGTAGCACTCCTTGACCACACTGGAGGAGGGCTGTTGGTAGGATGACTCTGGTTGCATGCAGAGTCCCAGGGGCACCCACCTACTTACTGCCTTTCCTATTTCTCTCTCCCTCATTTTATTATTGATGGTCCAACTCATGTCCATTACTTTTGTAGCCCTCTCACTTTTACTATTCTGAATCTGCTGAATAGATGATGTTCTTTGGATTACAAAAGGTTGCTTGACTGAGTATGTTATTTATACAGTCACTTATCAAATAGTACAAACCTTAAATAATAAAGTATCTCCAATTGGTGTTTTTTGTGATCTCTCAAAGGCCTTCGATTGTGTAGACTTAGAGCCTGATACCCTCGTAGAAAAACTTAAGTTTTATGGAATTTGTAGCTTTACACACAGCAGATTTGAATCATACTTGACAAACAGAATGCTAAAGGTTGCACTGAATAATTCAGGCCATGTCAGAAAGATAGAAGATTGTGACTGGGGTAAAATCACAAAGGCATTCCCACAGTGTTCAGTTTTGTGTCCACTCCTATTCCTTAAGCCTAGTTTACACGACGACACTAGGTTGCAGGCAACTGCGCTACTGGCCACTGCGCACGCGTGCAGCGCGTTTGCGCAACTTGTTGGTGCAACTAAACACTTTCGGTGTGTTCCAACTTTGGCTACACTAGTTGCATGAATTTTGAGGTTATGTATGTTTGTAGAGTGTAGACAAACTGAAATATGAAATGGAGAATAATGTTCGCTTTTTGGATATCTCTGCTTTGCATAGATGTTTGTGGGATTTCAGTGATGCTGATTACAAAAATGAGCAACATATTGCTGCCACTGAGACCTTCATGAGCGATCATAACATAGATAGTTTGACAGTATCTGAACTGCAGGACAAAATTTATTGAGTTAGGAGCACATATACAACTGAATTAAGAAAAATACAAGCAAGTGTAATTCTAGCTGTGACCATGCTCTCGTCTAAACGACTAAAATCCCATCGTTCGAGTTGGCCAACTCTTTGTTAAGGAATATTGTTGACAGGAGGGAAGGCTATACAAATACAAGAAGCTACATTCTTTATTCAATATTCACCTGTTTAAAATGTCACTGCAATGCTCCCCATTCACAAAAGTTAGAATTTTGGAATATTGCCACTGTACAGATCTGTCTTCAAGAGAGTAGTTTGCAAACCATTCCCTTCTTAATGAGGCCTGCTTCGAATAATTATTGTTGCTAATGTTAATAATTATTGGTGTTAATGAAAAAGCGTCATCACCAACTAAAACCGTACCTTATAGCATGCTGAGTGTTCTCGATTGTAATGCATGCAATATGATATGTAATTTCAGTTCTGGCAACAGTGCTTCATGCATTACAGTACCTTTATTTCTTATCGCATAACTGACTCTATTTAGAAGAAACGTGAACAGTTCTGGTGACATTCTAAGATAATTAGAAGAACTTCTTGGATCTTCCATTAGAAATTGTTTCAGCAAGGATGCTGAGCAACTGAGCTGACATCTTTTCTTCATCCAGTCACAAATTGAAACACGTTTATTTATTTATTTTTCTTATGCAGCGATTCCACGCAACAAGCTTTAACTCCATCACAACTAGTGTGACGTGCAGCTCCCAAAAGTTTCATTTCAGACGTGACTCAGGAACCCACAAAATGACGAAACTGAAGTGTATATTGGTGTCGCCGTGTCTACAGTCTTATATGAAACAACTTGAGTGCAATTCATTCCACGCAACGAGTGGCACAACCCAATGTCATCATGTAAAGTAGGCTTTATATGTGTGAATGACCTTCCACTTAAATTTCATCAAGCAAAATTAGTAGTCTTTGTAGATAATGCTACTGTTATAATAAATCCCATTAGAGAGAAAGTAACAGAAGAGTTATTAAATGAAATTTTCCAAAGAATTATTAAGTGGTTCATTGAAAATGAACTCTCCCTAAATTTTGATAAAACACACTACATTCACTTCTGTGCAACAAATTGTCGCATCAACAATTGATGTAGCACATGACCAGGAGTCAGTAAGTAAGGTAGAATGCTTCAAATTTTTGGGTATACGTGTTGGTGGAAACTTGAACTGGAAAAAGCACATTACTGAGCTTCTCAAACAGTCAAGTTGAGCTACTTCTGGTATTTGTATAACTGTTAATCTTAAAAGCAAATGCATTACCTCCTGAACATATTTTGTGTTATTTCCACTCATTAATGCCATACAGAATAATTTTCTGGGGTAACTTGTCACTTGCAAAGAAAGTATTGAATGCACAAAAGTGATATATGTGGTGTCCACCCACAAATGTCATGTAGGTACTCCCTTAAGAAGCTATGCATTTTAACTGCTCTGTCACAATACACATTTTTGCTAATGAAATTCATCATAAATAATCCATCACAATTTGAGAAAAACAGTGATGTACATATCTACAACGCAAGAGAGAGACATGACTTTTATTAGCCATTGTTAAAAACATCAGTGGTTCAGAGATGAGTTTGTATGCAGCAATAAAAATTTTTGATCATTTGTCCAATAACATAAAATATCTGACAAGTACCTAATCTAATTTAAAATCATTTCTCCTGGACAGCTCCTTCTGTGCCATTTACAAATTCCTACTTAAAAACAATTTAGGGAAACAATCTCAACAGCCGTCTTTGGTTGTTTGTAGATGATGCTGTTGTTCATCATCTTTTACAGTCATCAGAACAAATTACAAAACAGATTTAGAAACGATATCTTTATGATGCGAAAATTGGCAATTGACCCTAAATAACGAAAAGTGTGAGGTCAGCCACATGAGTGCTAAAAGGTATTCGCTAAACTTCGGTTACACCATAAATCAGCCGGCCGGTGTGGCCGTGCGGTTCTAGGCGCTTCAGTCTGGAACCGCGTGACCGCTACAGTTGCACGTTCGAATCCTGCCTTGGGCATGGATGTGTGTGATGTCCTTAGGTTAGTTGGGTTTAAGTTGTTCTAAGTTGTAGGGGACTGATGACCACAGATGTTAAGTCCCGTAGTGCTCGGAGCCATTTGAACCATTTATCAGTCAAATGTAAAGGCCGTAAATTCCACTGAATACCTAGGAATTAAAATTATGAACAACTTCAATGGGAAAGAACATACAGAAAATGTTGAGGGATGGCAAACCAAAGACTGCATTTTATTGGCAGGACGCTTAAAAAATGTAACAGATCTATTAAATAGACTTCCTACACTATGCTTGTCCGTTCTCCTTAGGAGTGCTGCAATGCAGTCTGGGATCCTTAGCAGATAGAATTAACAGAGTACGTCGAGAAAGTTCAAAGAAGAGCAGCACATTTTGTATTATCGCGAAATGGTGGAGAATGTCAGTGACATGATACAGGATTTCGGGTGCACATAATTAAATCAAAGGCGCTTTTCGCTCCAGTGCAATCTTCTCACTAAAATTCAATAACCAGCTTTCTCCTCTGAATGCGAAAATATTTTGTTGACACTGACCTGCATAGGGAGAAACGATCATCGTAATAAAATAAAGGAAATCGAAACTCTCACAGAAAGATACAGGTGTTCGTTTTTTCCACGCACTGTTAGAGATTGGAATAATAGAGAATTATTGTGATGGTAGTTCGATGAACCCTTTGCTAGGCACTTCAAAGTGCGATTTGCAGAGTATCCATGTAGATGTAGATGTAGAAAAACTGGTAGCCAGTTAGAGGAAGACATTTTGATCAAAGAATTGTTCGAATTATCTACAGAAATTGCAATTAGCTAACTAATCCTGTCTGTCTTTGCCCTTCATTGAGGTGGCTGGTGGTGAGTGTGGGTTGGGGCTTTTCTCGCAATTGGTCGAGCTCTTGGAGACCCCTTATGTGCTCTGATCTGCGTAGCAGCCCAATCCATACACTTCCTTATAAATTCTTTTTCAGCTCAGTAATACTTTCAGTGCTACATCACTATTTATAGATGAACTACCGCTGGATCAAGGGAATGATGATCTCACTGTTTAGGCCCTTAGATCCCAATCAACTGACTAACCAACATTGTGAGGTAGGCTAGAATTATTCAGCAGCTTCATCATTTTTCTACATACTGGCAGCATAAGATCAAACATAGGGTTCTTTATTTATTACATTACATCAGTGGCTGCACTCTGCTGTGACATTGTGTTGCGTAAAGAATGACTGTAGCTATCCCTTATCAGCTTCCAGCATAAGTAGACCCTCACTCCTTTGCAGAGCATGAAGTGCTCTTTCCTCTGCTGTACTGATATTTGACTTCAGGTGGCGTCGTTGCTAAAGTGCAACTTTTGGTGATCCTTCATCTACATCTCCATAGATAATATGCAAGCCACCATACGGTGCATAGCGGAGGGTACCCTGTATGACTACTTGTCATTTCCTTTCCTGTTCTACTTGCAAATAGAGTGATGGAAAAACGACTGTATGCTTCCATATGTGCCCTCATTTCTTGTGTCGTATCTTTGTCGTACTTACACACAGTGTTTGTTGGCAGCAGTAGAATCATTCAGCAGTCAGCTTCGAATGCTATTCTCTAAATTTTCTCAACAGTGTTTCTCAAAAAGAACGCCACCTTCGCTTCAGGGGTTTCCAGTTGAGTTCCTGAAGCATTTACGTAACACGTGTTGTTCAAACCTACTGGTAACAAATCTTGCTGCCCGCCTCTGAATTGCTTTGATGTTTTCCTTTAAACGAACCTGGAACGGATCCTAAACGCTTTGCAGCATTTCGCCCAGATATTTAAATAACTTGACTGTGTCAAGCAGGACACTAGTAAAACTGCATCCAAACATTACAGGTTTTTCTTCCTACTCATCTGCAGTAACATTCATTTTTCCACATTTAGAGCTAGCTGCCAATCATCACACCAACTGGAAATTTTGTGTAAATCGTATCCTCTTACAGTCACTCAACTTTGGCACCATCTTTACACCACGACACCATCAGCAAACAATCATAGATAGCTGCCCCCACCTTCCAAATAATTTATGTATATTGAGAACAACAGGGCACTACTGACTATACTGTTGTCTCTGATGAACACTCGCTGTCGAGGACAACATACTGGGTTCTATTACTTAAGAAGTCTTCGAGCCACTCACATCTGTGAACGTATGTCGCATACTTGTACCTTCATGAACAGCCTGCAATGGGGCATCGTGTCGAATGCTTTCAGGAGGTCTAGAAATATGGAATCTGACTCTTGCCCTTCAACCATAGTTCGCAGTACATAATGTGAGAAAAGGGCAAGCACAGTTTCTCACTAGTGATGAATTCTAAAACCATGCTGATTCCTGGACATCAGCTTCCCAGTCTCAAGAAAGTTTATTATATTTGAATGGAGAATATGCTCAATGATTGTTCAACAAACAGATGTTAGGGACATTGGTCTGTAATTCTACGAACCTGTTCTTTTACTCTTTGTTGTGTCGGTAGCTGGGCCGACACCGTGACGTTGATGGCTGAAAATGAAAGCTAGACTAACGCTGTAGCCGATAGTGCACGCAAGGCTAAAGCAGACGGGCGTGAAGTCTGGAACATGAGAACTTATAAATAAATAAGAAGAAAAGTAGGTAGATGCTTTTTACTTATCTTTTATTTAGGCCTTGGAATACATCTCTCTTGAATACTTGTAAGCTATAGGCACTGATACAACTGGCGCCTTGCTAGTTCGTTGCCATTAACTTAGCTGATGGCTATTCGGTCTCTCGGCTAATGAGAGAGAAAGGCTTCATACATCTGGTCGGTAACTAGGTTCGCGTACAACTGGGCGATAGCTAGGTTCGCGTACAACTGGGCGATAGCTAGGTTCGCGTACAACTGGGGCGAGTCCACTCTCGTATCACGAGACCTGCCTAGGTGGTGGCGCTAGGTCTGCGATCACAGTGGCGACACGCGGGTCCGACATGTACTACATGGACCGCGGCCGATTTAAGCTACCACCTAGCAAGTGTGGTGTCTGGCGGTGACACCACATTCTTCTTATATACTGAAGTAACCTGCGCCTTTTTCCAGTTGCTTGAGACTTTATGAAGGGTGAGAGATTAGCCATAAATGCAAGCTCGGTAAGGGGCCAATGCCGCAAAGTACTCTTTGTAAAACTGAACTGGGATTCCATCCGGACCTGCTGATTTATTTACTTTCAAATCTTTCAGTTGTTTCTCTATGCCGGAGATGCTTATTATTACGTCACCCATACGGGAGTCTTTTTGATGGTCAAATGATGATATGTGTGTGCAAGTCTCTTGTGTGAACAATTTCTTGAACGTGAAATTTAAAACTTTGGCTTTCATTTTGCTATCTTCAACTGCCACACTAGACTGGTCAACAAGGGACTGAATGGATGCCCCAGACCCACTTAGCAATTGTATGTAAGACAGAATTTCCTCAGGTTGTCTGCCAGATCTTTTGCATGGTGTGATGGTGGTAGTTGTATGCTTCGTGCATAGATCTTTTCACAGACACACAAATCTCAACTAACCTTCGCTTGTTGTCATTTATGCATTCCCTTTCGAATCAAAGAGTGCAACAGCCTCCGCTTCCTCAGCATCCTTCAAATTTCGTTATTAAGTCATGGTGGGACTTTTACGTCCTTTATCCACTTACTAGGCTCATAACTCTTCAGACCACAATTTACAATCTGCCTAAACTTTGCCCATAATTCCTCTGCATCCATCTTACTGGAACTAAGTGATGCCAGTTCGCTGTTCAAATGAGATGCTAATAATTGCTTATCTGGTCTGTGTAGCAGAAACACTTTCCTAGCCTTTTTGACTGATTTATTAACTTTCGTAATCGTAATTGCTGTAATGACATCGAGATTGCTAATCCCTGTTTCTATACTGGCATAATCGATAAGGTCCAACCTATTTGTAGCGACAAGGTCTGAAATATTTCCATTACGTGGGCTGCCGAGCTCGCTGTGCAAGACACGTTTTCAGAAAATGTGTTCAAAAGTATTTTGAATGACCGCCTGCCTGAAACCCCTCCCCTGCCCAATTAACATGGTTTCACCTACACCTATTATACGCGACAAGATAACTTTACTGTCACACTCCAACTTCACTAGAGACAAAATTTTTGTCAGCTGCAATGAACATTCTCCCTCTTATGGCCTCTAATCTGTCTTCCCAATATATGTTCCATGATTCGCAAAATATTTCAGAGCTTTCCACTTTGGGCTTCAGCCAGCTCTCGGTCCCAAAAATGATCTGAATGTGAGAACTTTCCTGGAGGGCAGTAAATTCGGGAACTTTATTACGAATACTGCAACAGTTTGCTGATAAAATTGTGACAGTCAGAAGTGTCTTTATCCTGAACACTGTTTTACTTCCCTTGCTACATATTGACTGACAAATGTTGATCAGAGCACCTTAAATTACTGCCTAGCTTAAAAAACCCTCTTGTACATTCCACAAGTACTCTGCTACCCAAGTAGCTGCTTGCTATGTTTAGTGCATCCTTGATCTATCAAGGGGAGTCCTGCAAATCCCCACACAATAATGCAGATCTAGAAGTCTGCAGCCAAGACCTTCGCAGAGTCGACAATGCCTTGGTTGAGAATCTTCACTCTGCTCCAAACCACAGGACCCTGATCAGCTGTGAGAACAATGCTGCAAATCGCGAGCTCTGCTTGCACTCCACACACAGGGCCAACAGTCTTCACCACCTCCACCAGCTGCCCATACGAGCTGAGAATTGCCTCAGAACCTATGCGACAGGCATCACTGGTGCTGATGTGAGCCACTACTTGCAGATGACTGCACCCTGCACGCTCAATAGCCTCAGGCTAGGCTGCCTCCACATCTTGAATGAGGCCCCCTGGCTGACATGCCAAGTACACATTGGCTTTCTTTCCAGCCCTGAACGCTTTCTGCCTAAGGGGCTTCATAACGCACCTATAGTTGTGTCAGTGAGGATGATTACAGTGTATCATCCCTAAACAGGTAACACCAGTCTTCATGTGGCAGCATGGTGCTAAAATTTATTTGTGTTGCTGAGTTAGCTCTGTGGTGGACTGCCTTGATCATATCAATCTGTTTTCACTCAAAAGCTGAGAGATGTGTAGATGAAGAAATGGCAGTTAAATAAACTGCTGGCATTAACATGCTGTTCACACCATGTATCCTTTCTTTAACGGGTAGTCTTCCATAAAGTCGTCTTTACTCCAGAAAATCTGATGTGATTGACCTCAACAAACTTTGACACTACTTAGTTGTCTTACCGAGCGAGGTGCCGTAGTGGTTAGCACACTGGACTTGCATTCAGGAGGATGACGGTTCAAACCCACGTCCAGCCGTCCAGATTTAGGTTTTCTGTGATGTCCCTAAATCGCTTCATGCAAATGCCGGGATGATTCCTTTGAAAGGGCATGGCTGATTTCCTTCCTCACCTTTCCCTAATCTGAGCTTCTGCTCCCTCTCTAATGACATCGTTGTCAATGGGATGTTAAACACTAGTCTCCTCCTCCTCCTCCTCCTCTTCATTGTCTTGACGTTGAAGGAAAGCCACATTGATAAGCAAGCGTAAATATTTGTCGCAGCTTCTCAGATGCCCACTGTGTGCAGCTTCGTCCTTGCATACATTGGATTGTGAAACTTAAAGAAGGTTGGTTACTTTACCATGGAAGTGGGCAGTTGACACACACAGACTAGGTGAATTTCCTGATTAGTTGCATTTCAGTAAGATTGGTGGCAAAACTAGCATACCTTCATCACAGGCATAGACATAATCTCTGGTAGTACATGAGAAATCCTTGCACATTGCTTGATAGCACCATAATGACAAGTGTTAACGTACAAAATATTGTGAGAGTTCATGATGATGATGAAGGACTTTGTCGAATGCTTGGGCTAAAACTTTATACGTAATGATGATTCAAAGCATTTTGTCAAAAAAATTGTTTCCTGTAACTTTTCATTGTCTGGTTTAATAATTTCTACCTTCTTGTGTGAAAAAAATATCTTTAACATTCTTTATAAATATTTGATTTTTAAAATATTTGGTAGTGTACTGGGCTACTTATGTGTAATCTTTTACAAAGTTAGTGTGGACTACTCGTTTATAACAGAGTTGTCAGAGATCGATGACAGTGTTATAATGGAGCTAACCACAGGACAAGGGATGGTTGAAAAGTTTCTAGCCCGAGATAGCTGCCGTAATGTCTCATACAAACACCACCACCACCACCTACTTTTATGCTGACCCTTTGTGGGTATGCAGGTCAAATTTTGCGGCTCCAGCTTCGTTAGTTTTGCCACTAGGATGCATTGTATACTGCAGTGTAAGCAAAACGGCAAATATTGAGAGAATTGAGAACTGTGCTGTGATTGAATATCTTCATTTGAAGGGAGTGATGCCCAAGGAAATTGTGGAGTACATGCAGAATATACTTACGGATAGTGCTCCGTCTTATGCTACAGTGAAAAAACGGGTGTCCGACTTCAAACGTGAAAGAAGGAGCGAGGAAGATGCGCCGGAGAGCGGAAGACTTGTCACCATTGCCACTGATGAAACAGTGGTTGCAATTCACGATACGATTTTGCAGGCTTGTTGAACAACATTGCAGCACATTGAAACCACATTTGGAATCTCCCATGTGTGTGCTCATAATATTATTGTGGATGTTTCGGGAATGTGGAAAGTTTTGTCTCTGTGGGTCCTGAAAGATTTGAATGTAGGTGAGAGACTGTATTTGTGTGCGGTGTTGTGAAGAAATCGTCCGCCAATTTGAAGCGGATGAAAACGTCTTTCTTTGCAAAGTATGTGACAATGGACAAACGCGGGTTCATCACTTTGATCCTGAGATAAAACGACAGTCACAAGAATGGAAACATCTTTCATCCCCTATCCCAAAAAAAACTCTGGATGCAAGAATCAGCTGGCAAGGTGTTGGCATTGATGTTCTGAGATGCAGAAGGGGTGATTATGGTAGGGTACTTGCTAAAGGGTGTAACTATCAGTACATCATACCATTGCACCTTCCTGCGCCATCTGAGAGAAGAGATAAAGAAAGAAAAGTGCATAAAATTGGTGCGCGGAGTTGTTTTGCATCAGGACAATGCTCCAGCACATAAAGCCCTCGCAACACTGGAAACTCTGCGTGATTGTGGGTTCGAGTTGTTAAGTCCTCTGCCATATTCTCCAGATGTGGCTCCATCAGACTTTTTTCTTTTCCCAAACCTAAAAAAAAAAAAGGAAAAAACCCTCGAAGGATGTCGAATTGACAGTGATGATGCAGTGATTGAAGCTGTGAACACTTGGTTGAACTCTAAATTGAAGACCTTTTATTTGAATGGTTTGCAGAAGTATCAGAGCGTGCTCGCAAATGTATTAGTGCACATGAGTATTATATTGAAAAATAAATTGGTATTATGAAATCTCTGTCATTCTTTATTTGTTAGGCTAGAAACTTTTTGACCCTTCCTCGTATATGACACAGTGTACTACAGTATAACCCCACATTTACATACCTGGAATTAACGTTTTCTAGTGGTTTATGCCTTTTTTTTTATCATTTCCATCTGGTTTGCAGAAGTATCAGAGCATGCTCGCAAGTGTATTAGTGCACATGGGTATTATATTGAAAAATAAATTGGTATTATGAAATCTCTGTCATTCTTTATTTGTTAGGCTAGAAACTTTTTGACCCTTCCTCGTATATGACACATTGTACTACAGTATAACCCCACATTTACATACCTGGAATTAACGTTTTCTAGTGGTTTATGCCTTTTTTTTATCATTTCCATCTGGTTTGCAGAAGTATCAGAGTGTGCTCTCAAGTGTATTAGTGCACATGGGTATTATATTGAAAAATAAATTGGTATTATGAAATCTCTGTCATTCTTTATTTGTTAGGCTAGAAACTGTTTGACCCTTCCTCGTATATGACACAGTGAACTACAGTATAACCCCACATTTACATACCTGGAATTAACGTTTTCCAGTGGTTTATGCCTTTTTTTTATCATTTCCATCAAATTTCTTATGTTAATTTGCACCTGATTTTGCATTAACATATTTATAATTTTCCTGCAATTTACACTTTATGAAAAAATGTTCTTGGAGAAACAGACTGATGTAAGTGGCATTCAATTATGCTGCCGTGGTGCTGGCCATCAAGTAATGCTTACAAGTGTTATGTGGTTAAGTTTCTTGACTCCAAGGTGCTCTACTCAGTAGATCAGAACCGATAAACGGTAAAAGGTGGAACAATTCAAACTTTATCTCCTGCCGCTACCAAGTGTTACTTAGTGTGGTGGCTGATGGGAGTAACTAGCTTCATCTGAATAAAGGTATTGTGACCGATCATAACCATTTCCAAAATCTCTCTACTTTGCATGTGCAGTTTCGTGGTTGTCATCATCTTGAGTGCATTATTCGAACCATATTTAGTGTGTTTTGTTGTTTGACCGTGTGTGCTAGTTAACACATTTGCTGACTTTGCAGCAAATGTCTTTGGTTTAAATACGGTGCAAGATACGTATTTTTTTCATGCTTAGCAACACATTTTGAAAGTTTATACTTGTTGTCAAATGCAAATATTTACATAAGTATTTTTGCAGAGTTTCACATACAAACAACGTGGTGAGTGAGAGTTTGTGTGTATGTGGTTTTCTGTATAATTGAGGAGGCACAGTACCTGATAAACCCAAAAAGACGATTCCAGTGCAAGAGATGCTGAACAACCCATATGCTGACACCATACAAAATACTTACGCAAATATTTGCACTTGACAACAGGAATATAAATTCTCAAAACATGTCATGATAAGCATAGGGGCTGGGGGGGGGGGGGGGGGGGGAAGAAGAAAGAAAGAATAAATAAACTGTGTAATGTTTTATTATTTACATAATTAATGACAGTTACAAGCTTTCCCAAAACATCGATTATGATGTCTGAAGTAAAGTCAAGTGTTTCTACTTCCCAGATGGTTACCATTTCAAGTTACATAAGCAGTTTTTATTAGATAATAAACAAGTCACTGACAAGTATTTTGATGCTGATTATGTACATATATCTTATGTAAAGTGCGGAAATGCAAAGGGGGGGGGGTTCCTATACCTAACTTTCAATGCTTAAAACATTATTTCCCACTTTTTACCACATTTTACACCATTTTTTTCTAGTCTCTCGAAAAGTGTAAAGCAAGTTTTCACTGCATGCGATACCTCCCTCAGTTTTTGACTAATTTCCTTTGGAAGTGCCTTCACGAACTGCTTCTATTGCAAGTCACTCACTCATTCCCTTGTCTCACTTAAAACAAACGACCCTTGACACTGACACATGCAAGGTACACCATTGCCTTGTACAATGTTACTCTATTATTGGATTATTTTCCTTTTTCCCCAATCTGCTTCACTTTTTTTAAATTTAATTAGTGGAATGGCTCCAGTGATTTCATGATAATTGCTGTGTACTGGTGCCACTGACAGCGAGAATAAACCCTTTATTGTAAATGACACATTTAATAAATGTTCTGAATGTGTCAACAATATTTGTTTGGGAATATTGTTTCTCTCGAAGATTTATCAGTGCTTTTTGAATGTTTTTTCATGCTCCAAGAAGACTGATTGTGTCGTAATGACACTGTGACACTTTGGTACTGTACATACAATTGTGATTGAAAACAGTGGGACAGTGAGGACAGATCAATGATCACAGGTAAACAAACACAATAAATTTCAGAGTTTATACCAAGAACTGAGAACAGCAAAATCCTTACACACACCATCCATCCAAAAAGTTGAGACACTGAGTTTATTGCTGGTGTATAAACGTCAATGCTGTAACTACGGTAGCATCTTGCACTAACAACTATAAACAGCAGATGTGCATTTGACCAGTCAGTTGTGAGCAGGCAATGTTAAGTGGTGGGAAAGTTGTAACTGGTACTCATTGCTCTCTTCTTTAATTTAAGATATTACACTACACACAAGTTCATTCCTTTTCCCTACTTGCTTTCCTTGATGTCATATTGAATATGACAGGGCAATTTCAATCTGACCATCCATCCATTGTTTGAAGGGTGCCATAACCTCCAGTATGTGAAATCAAGACATTTGTATGTGGCCGCCAGGGTAACCTTAAGTTCTGTTCAAAAAACTGCGTAGCTCCCTGCAACATAAATTTTCCATAGAATTCTGCAGGAGTTGAAGACTGTTATCCAAACCCAAGGTGATGCATTTTATCCTGGAAAACTCATATTCCCCATAGGAATGACTCTGACCTAATTAATTGTGTGATGGAAAACTGAAATTAACGCAATAGTTGAGTGTTGTTAGACATGTTAAGACATGATTACTTTAGGTTCACTTTGTTGTTTACGATAATTATAACTCACCCACTGAATTGAAAAGTATGAGAAAACTGTTTGATTATGGAGGATACAGTATTTTTGATCAATCCTGTCATCCTGTTTGGAAGTGTTGGTGGATTTTACCATGTTGTTCTAGACAAATGTTGGGATGATTAGAAGCAACAGCCATTACTGGTGTCTTTCCCTTTCATTCCTTGTTATCAAGATTTAGGGAATGAATTTAATTTAATTTTTGTAAGTTATGTTTATTGGTGCTGCTGCTAATTATTATTATTATTATTATTATTATTATTGTTGTTGTTGTTGTTTTCGTTCCAAAATTTCACAGTTCGACATTTCATTATGCTCAGATTTCTTGTTTTAGTATGTTCTGGGTATATTAGTACTTGTTCAGTGACCACGTGTCATTGATGGGTACCGGCAGTTGTCCAAAAATAAAATAAATAAAAAATTAATTCATCACCTTGAATTTGTCATCACTTGCAAGGATTTTTAAGGTTAAGTAGAGTAGAATCAGCATAACTCCAGTACTGTTCTGAAATACTTGTGGTACATAACATTTCCAGAGATTTTGTATTGAAGGGACTAACAAAAGACAATTCCATTGTAATATGGATAATTAGTAAAATATACTCTGGAAATGATGTGGTTGTACTATAATGATACCTTTGTTCTATCAGGCTCCTAAGTATGTTACTGTAGCATTATCAAGTGTCAAATATAAAAAATAAAGTTTTAGGGGAGCTAATGGAAGGATTTTCTTTATTGAACTAATTTGTGGAAAATTTAACCTGTGTAGTTTTTAAAATGGAACTTATTGGATGAATCTGCCTACTTTTTAAAATGGAACTTTTTGGATGGAAGTTTGTAATCAGAAGGATAAATTTGTTGTTGTTTGGTGGGGAGGGTCATAAAATAATTGTAGCACTCTTGTAATATATTTTGTTTATCGGACATAATACCAAGATGTGAATTGGCTTTCAGTAGTAGATACACGGGCATTTTTTCCTCATGTCAGTGGAACATGAAGGCTAGGAACTTAATAATAGTATGAAGTGCAGGTTGTCATTTATTCTACTGTGCCTTGCAGAGTATGGATGTGGATCCAGAAAATCAAATTCTCATGTGTTACATTATATGAGAAGTATTATTAAAAATATCTGTGAAGTATATGACTTTTCATATAGAAAACAGTACAACAAAAACAATGTTGCCATGAGCATGATTGTTTTATTCAGATAATGTGAATATTAAATTGTTATAATAATGAAAATGCCTGGATGGAATGTAAACAATGACCAGTAAAACTACCTTTAAGGCGAAGTGCCGAATGTTCAGTAAGCACTTGAAAAATAACAGCAGCTTAGACTATTAAACATTTCTTCATATTGAGTTTGGAAATAACTAAAGTTTGAAAGATCAACCCGCCATTACACTCAAATTTGTCATTCAACACTTTATCTTAAAGGTGAGTGAAAGTCTGTTCTCCCAATGACTGAGAATGCTAAATCTTTCAGTCTGAAAGCTTCAGTGTTTTTCTATATATCTTTGTAGTTGCTAACCTACTGCAGGAAACACATGTTATGATCACTTCTAGAAAAATGTCTTAAACTTTATTCATTGTGTTCACATGTCTCTTGTCACTCCCTGGCCAAATGACTGTATCTTTATTGTCAGCTGATACTGCAACTCTGCTTACAACATATGGAATGAAGTTTGCAATTCCATTTTGCACACAATTTATTCTTCAGGTACTCTAAGCAGTGATTTTAAGTGTGATCACTGTGCCATCTCCAATCAGTCTTTGTGCTTTTGTCACTGTTACAGCCCCATTTATGATAAAGTTCAACTTCAGGTATTCTTTAACTGTCCATATTCAATTTTACAATTTTATTAGCTTAAGAAATTTTGATATCTCGTATTATGAAACCCTCTAATTTTACATTTACTCATTGATTCTTAGATGCAGCTGGTGATACAAATCGCAAAGTGATCACACGCAAGCGAAAGAGAAGGAAGTATTTGCTGAGGAGAAAGAAGTCAGAAACAATGAATGAGAAGATTAGCAGTGAGAAATCTGCTCCCGAACAACGTCAACGAGTTGATCTGAAAGGTCCTCGTGTGAAACATGTTTGCCGAAGTGCTTCTATTGTTCTGGGGCAACCTCAGGCAACGTTCCCAACAATTAAGACTAGTGGTCAATCAAAGAAGCGAGGTAAGTGTTTGTTCTAAGACGTATTATTTGGCTGTTTATACTGTTATAAGTCCGCAGCTCATGGTCTCGCGGTAGCATTCTCACTTCCAGTGCACGGGGTCCCGGGTTCGATTCCCGGCGGGGTCAGGGATTTTCACCTGCCTCGAGATGACTGGGTATTGTGTCGTCTTCATCATCATCATTCATCCCCATTATGGTCGGAGGAAGGCAACGGCAAACCACCTTCAGTAGGACCTGGCCTAGTACGGCGGTGCAGGTCTCCCGATTCGTTCCCCTACGCTCTGTCAAGGAGTATGGGACGTCATCATCACTGTTATAACTAGTTAAAATACACACACACACACACACACACACACACACACACACACACAGGGTGATTATAATTAAACTTAAACTTTCAAACCACTGTAGAAATAACACCACTGGTCAGAATGACGTCAAATTGCAATGGAATATTATCGCAGAAGAGGGAAAACGTATGTCAGAAGAAAAATACTTACAAAACGTAGCAATAGATGGCACTGTAAACAGTAATAGTGGTTGACTACAGGTGACAAATAAATGTACAACAATGTCTAAGGTGTACGTTTGATGCTAAACAAACTGTACTACTCAGTGTGCATGGATGTCCAGTTGTGATACTGTTAGTTACGTAAGTTCATCCATCATGCCAAGGTCGTATCACATTGGGAGGGAAAAATCTGTTTTTAATTGTCCTGAGGCCAAAAGCTGCATAGAAATCATCAATCATAATCAAACCAGATTATTAATTTCCATGTGACTGGCACAAAACGTGTTCAGTATGCTGTCCACAGTTTTCTGCAACAAGTTGAAATCAAGAAATAGCATGTTCCACAAGTGATAGAGGTGTTTTCTGTGGTCATGTTCAGAATGTGTTGTGCAATGCGTGCCTTCAATGCAGCTAAGTTTGGAATTGGAACACTGAACACATCATCTTTCAGATAGCCGCACAGCCAGAGGTCACACGGATTAAGATCAGGTAATCAGGACGGCCAGGCTGTAGAGAAATGGCGGCTGATAATTCTAGCATTTCCGAAATGGTGCTTCAGCAGCTGCTTAACTGTATTTGCAATGTGCGGAGGTGCGCTATCTTGCATAAAAATGATTCCGTCCACGCTGTTGGAGAGCTGGAATGACGTAGTTGTGCAAAAGATACTTGTAGCATTTACCAGTGACAGTACAGGTAACAGAACTGGAAGCACCTGTCTCTTCGAAAAAATATGGCCCTATGATAAGTGATGCCATAAACCTGCACCACACAGTGACCTTTTCGGAATGAAGTGGTATTGGTTGCTTTGTGTGTGGATTTTCCATTGCCCATATTCAACAATTCAGTGTAAGTACATATACTGCCAGATGGAAGTGGGCTTTGTCTGTCTACAAAATCTTCCACGGCCAATCATTGTCCGCTTCCATGCAAGCAAGAAATTCTAAAGCAAAGGTCCCTCTTGCTGGCAGGTGAACAGGAAGCAACTCATGCACATGGGTAATTTTGAATGGATAGCAAAGAAGGATGTTTCATAGCATTTTACGCATCATGCTCACGGGTATGTCCTGTGTTCATGCAATTCTCCGTGCACTACACGTTTGCACACCACCATTTGTCTCTTCCTGCCTTGCTGTGGCCATTGCTTCCACTTACGTCGAATCATTTTGTTTCCTCCCTCTACCAGGTTGCACACCAAAAGAACCCATCTTTTTGAATTTCCGAATCATTTTCTCCAGACCCATGGCAGTCATTGGACCAATGCCTTTTTTCAAACACTTCAGTGTCCGGAACTTCTGCAGAGCAGTGAGTGCACAATCATCATTCGTGTAATACAGCATTGAGACGGTCATAGCGAACGTTGAAGGTGTGAAAGGAGGAAAAGCTGTATACCCGGCATGTTCATACAAACTTCAATGGGTCTTGTGCATAACAGGTGTTTTCATTTACATATTCTGACACATGCAATGCCATCTGTTGATCAGTTTTCGCATTATTTTTTTTTTCTTCTGGCGTATGTTTTCCCCCTTCTCCGATAATATTCCGTTGCAATTTGACGTCATTCTGACCAGCGCTGTTATTTCTACAGTGTTTTGAAAGTTTAACTTTAATTATAATCACTGTGCGTGTGTGTGTGCGTGTGTGTAATTGATCTACGAGGGCTTTTCAATAAAGAATGAACTTTTTTTTTACAACATACCTTTACCCATCCTCATAATTTTGATGGTCTTTCTCAAAGTAGTCTCCTATGAATGCGATGCACTTGTCCCAGCATTTCCGCCAGTCTTCAAATACATGCTGGAAACCATTTTTTGAGAGGTCCTTAAAATCGCCTTCACAACCTTCACCACTGCGTCTGGTAATTGGTAATGCCTCCCATGAACGTGTTTCTTCATGTTAGCGAGTAGAAAAATGTCACGTGGGGCTAAATCCAGACTATAGGGAGGGTGAGGGATGCACTTTACATTGATTTTTGCAAGATATTCAGCAACAACTTTGGCAATATGCGGCCACGCACTATCGTGGTGCAGCATCCAGCCTGCTTCACAGAAATGTAGTCTTTTGCGCCTGATATGGACTTGCAATGTTTTCAGGACATCCGTGTAGTATTGTCCAGTTACTGAAGTGTGTGCAGGTACAACATGCTGATAAACTACTCCATAAATGTCAAAGAATGAAATGACCATAAATTTCCTAGCAGAAGCAACCACTTTTGTGTTTTTGGGATTTGGTGATGAAGGAGATTTCCACACAGAGCTTTGCTATTTGCTCTCAGGATCAAAATGATGTAGCCAAGTTTCATCAGCAGTGATTACATTTGATAGAAACTCCGGATCTTCCTCTAACATCAACTGTAACTGCATGGAGACCTGCTCGTGAATGTAATTTTGTTCGGGAATCAACAGTTTTGCAACCCCACGTGCCATGTGTAATTTTTCTGTTACCAACATGTGGGTGGCACCCATTGAAATATTCAGTATTTCAGAAAGTGATCTTAAGGTAATTTGTTGATCCTCTATCACAATGACAGCAGTGTTGTTGACGTTTTCTTCCATAAGAGCAGTAACTGGAGCACTGGGTCGGGTCCACCTTCCTTTGAAATTGATTGTCTCCCCACTTTATAAACGTTTGAATCCACCTTTGAGCTGTGCTGTAGGGAAGAACAGATTCTCCATAGGTCTCCTGTAACATTGTATAGGATTCAGCTAAAGATTTGTTGAGATGAAAGCAGAATTTCAAAGACGCATATTGTTCCTCACATGTTACCTCCATTGCAGCAGTAGGCGTACTGAACATGTCTAACCTTGCCTGCCTCTCACAGGCGGGAACCAGGAGTCCCAACAATGAAACTACTATGGTGTGTTTGTTGCACGTTAAGCTAACAGAATATCATAAGATTAAATTTTAGTGTGAGAAATTAAGACCATAAAAAAAGTGTGCTCATGCTGTATTGAACAGTCCTCGTATTAAAATTTATGCTTCTTAAGCTTTGTTTAAGTGAACGTGACTGATTCACCTGCAAAAGTAATTATGTTGATCACAAAGTGGAAGTGAACTCTCCTTTCTGAAGAGAGGGTTCAAATCCCTTCCCATCGTATATAGTTTCCTAAATCATTCTGGATGGTCCCTGTGAGAAGACCATTGCCCATTTAGTGCTCCATTCGTAACAACCTCAGTTTAGCTTCATTTGACACACACACACACACACACACACACACACACACACAACCACTACCAACAACAACAACAACAACAACAACAACACACATCATTACACATGGAGGATAGTTGTTTTTTAAAAAAACGATAAGAACCTAGTTTGTGTTTAAAATTAATTATTTTACTATGTATTAAATTCTTTCATTGCTGGGTAGGTGGTCAAAGATTTTTTTTGTCTGTCTTAGACTACACTAAGGTTGAGTGCTGCATAGTGTAAGCCATTTCTCTTTCTAGTGGTTTATTTATGTACGTTACTGTTTCCATGATTGGTTGCTGACAACACCAACCATGATCTGGAACCAATAACATGCATAAATATAATACTAGAAAGAGAATGGCTTATACTATCCATCACTCAACCTTAGCATAGTGTGGCACAGAAAAAGAGTGAGGTATTCAGTCATTAAAAGATCTTTAACCACCTACCCAGCAATGCAAAGAATTTAATACACAGTAAAATAATTAACTTATTTGTTGTTGTTGTTGTTGGTGGTGGTGGTGGTGGTTGTGTGTGTGTGTGTGTGTGTGTGTGTGTGTGTGTGTGTGTGTCCAATTAAACTAAACTGAAGTAATTGTAATTATTCCCCCGTGATGAAATACAGAATTATGAGGGACAGTTTATTGCAGGCATTGTTATTGAATCTCATTGCAATTAAGAAGTTAGAAACAACAAAAATCTTTGCCATTTCCCCATTTTTGATTAATTGTGTAAGTTCACTGTGGGTGAATTTTGGATACACAGAGGCCTTCTGGTCTTACAAGGGAAGCCTGTTCCCACCCACTCTCATCAGCCTACGTATAGAAAGTTTGCTACACATCTCTTGTTCAGAATTGTTTTGCTCCTTTGATATAATTCATGGTGCCATAGTGTAATTGTAGTGGATTAACAGTTGACACAGGAACGACATGTACCACATTTCTTCTTCATGGGGACCATGGAAATGACAGAGGGCTCTCTGATTGATTGACGTTGTTGGTGTCTCACAGCATATTTTCCACATCCTTACGAATTGAAGCTGTCACTTCACTGAGTATACCCTTATGACTGTTGACTAATGGGTGGATGTGTCACAATGTTGATGCATTGGTCATCTGAACTACTTACCTCATTTCTAGATTTGAAGTTGTTAAAAATCTGATACAGGATGAAGAAAATTCGTTGGTCATGTTTTTTTTTTTTTTTTTTTTTTTTTTAATCAGACCAGGGCCTATTGGCAATTAGATAATAATTTCTTTGTCAATGATGTCTGTACTAACAGTATTAAGTAATTCTTTGTCAGTGGGTCTGAGAGCACAATGGCAAGATACTGTACTTGGATTTGAGAGGATGACGATTCAAATTCCTGTCTGTCCGTCCGTCTGCCTTTAGGTAGCCAGCCATGTGTTGATGAGGTAATAGTATGTATTTATAGATATCATTTAAAGTAGCTATTGATGTGAGCTTGGAGATAACTTGAGGAAGAGCATGGCATACATTTGGTGACATGTGGCTCTAGGTTGCGTATTGAGGATTTTGTACTATGGCCGCTTCTTGAGACAGGAAGTGAGAGAGCGTGTCCATTTAGTTCAAACTTTGTGAAGAAGACAAATATGATGTCAGTGACAGCCTTTTTGCAGAAGTTGACTTTAGCAGGAAACTTAAGAGAGGCAAATTATTCTGTAGTTCCTTGGGGAGGTGCATGCCCATAAGCCCAATTGGGTGGGTGGCATGGTAGCAGCCATTGCTGGAGAATCTTCGGAGTCAGCCATTGAAAGAAGGTAAAGTGTTTCAATGGTTGGACAAGTGGTCACTGCTAAACAGTCAGAAGACGTATATGATTTTCACTCAAAAAGATGAGCAAGACACTTAAGACTTTTACTGAAAAACTTGGGCCTCTGCTTTTGGTGCTGGGTCCAAAATCCTCCGATGTCACTTTCATGGTGACAACACACAGTACAGTGCACAGGTAAACTATCTGTGAATAGCAAAACCTTGGTACAATTGTTCCTTTGTTTGCTCCCACACACAGTAGAATTCTTTGTGGTCTTCCATCATTGTTTGTGCTTTTTAAGTAATGAAGAATGTATGCTCTTTTCACCAGCATTCCTATTCATAAAGAGTCTTGTAAGACCAGCCCAAATAACATAGTCTTTTGTTGTCCCCCACCCACCTGGCTGCTCTGGCACAGATTCCTGGCCACAATATTGCTGACAAATCCTGCAAGTAAGATCAAATTGATGCTCTTTGATCCACAGCATTTCTGTGAATACTATTTTGTTTAATGTAATTGCTTACTCATTTGAGGACGTTGCCAAGCAACAGAAATCAGGTGACTGTCTTTTATTCATTTGTTTCAACTAACCAGACAGTATCAGTCTCAGGTGGTGACTATAAGAGGGGGGGGGGGGGGGGGGACAGGGGATAGGTGCAATGCCACATTCCCTGAAGTCAATCAAGGCAGATTCCAGAATAATTCCTTTGACAAGGCCACACAAATAATTTCCTTTCCTATCATTTCTCTAATGAGCGCATTGTCAACAGAACATTGAAACGTAATAGTCCTTCCTGTCATTATCACTGTCACTGCCCCAGTGGTTGTCTAGTTTGGCTGTTCTCATTCAGATACTCTTGGGATTAAGTTGTGCCTGTTAATGAATGATCCAGACTTGCGCTTGGCTACTTGTGATGGTTATGATCATTACCAGCATGTAGATTGTGTCCGTGTGGTGGAGTAACTTCTTACTGTCTACTAGAGATTTACAAATTAACTGATCAATAACTGTCAGATAACATTGTTTATAGTGGCTAATAACTGCTCAGAACACCAATTGCACAAATTTGTTTGAGTAGCCTTGCCAGTCAAAAGCTGTGAGCTTCCACACCTGCAAGATAAATCCTAGGATAACATCATCAATACATTTTATTAGAACCATAAATTTAGATGGGTATCTTAAGTCATTGATAGTTGCTGTCATAATATGGCTCAAACATAACCTCCGCCGCGGTGTTAAACAGTGACCCAGTGGTCCATGCCCAGGGGTTTGGGCAGCCTTTCATCAGATATAAATAGTGGGACTTATGCAAGTGTCTTTATGCTTCACCAGAAGATGAGATGTGTTAGAATGCCACTGTTATGTGATCTGTTATCGAGCTGGAAATCCGAGAGCTTTTCATCAACTGTCATTTTTTCCTGTCAGTCGGAATACTGTTAAGTTATTTCAGCTATTGCCATATATGTTTCATAAAACTGTTAAGCACTATTACCATGTTTCCTTTTTGCCCCTTGTGTTCGAAGTACTGATGATTTAAACACCTAGACACTCTGTTACATAACCAACGAGAACATAAATTAATAAATGTGAACAGTTATAACTTCCAGTAATATAGTATAATAAGAATTCCTAGATTACAGCATTGTATTTTGTGTGTTTCTCATCAGTTAATTACTCACCAAAATCTGAAATCAAACCTTTATTTAATGCTCATATGAAATTATGCTTTTCACTAAGTGTTTAACCTCTGTTGAGTTAAGTAACAGGTTTACTAAACATTTTGCTTCAGTATCTGGGCATATACGCCCCAGAACAAGTGTGAAATCTGCGAAAAACCTGGAATTTCTTTTAGAATTCTGGGAATTTTTATTGCTATAGTTTTCAGTAAAATGTTTGTAATTTTGACCACTAAGGACTCTAACAAAGATTTTACTGTAGACTAGTACTACAGAATAATGCTGCAGCAATAAAACATAACTGAGAGAATAAAACCAAAATAAAACTTCTGTTACCAAGAAAATGTGCCATTTAGAGCAACAAAACACAGTGCACTCACAAACGTATGCCAATAGCAAAATGTGTCAAAGGCTTTAGGACAAAGACTGTGCAGTGTTTGCATTTCTAATGGGTCGTGGGAAAATATTCCAAATGGTGGTTTGAGAACCGCTACTATCAAATTAAATTTCCTTTTATGCAAGATGAACTATCATACGTATGGGAATGTGTGATGAATATTTTAAATCGTGGAGCATTTGGCTCTTTTTCAGAACTTAATGCTTTGAAGACCAGCCACTTAGAAAAATTTTGGGCCTTGAAGAGCAGCCGTTTACGCCTTTCTTTTAAATTTTATTGGCACATTTCTGTTTGATATATCATAAAGGGTAAGACATGCTAAAAAGACCAATAGTATATGTGAAAGGTTAGCTTTTCTTGTAGCTATACTGTACGTATATTAATTTAAACCATTAACTTTTCCTATTTGGGTTTCAAGCAACTTAACGTCAATGTTGCTATTGGTTGACTACATCATATGTTTTATGCTCTGAATATCTGCTGTCATTGGTTGGTGAGATCGTGTGACGTGAGTTATGATTGACTGACAAAAGCGCATCCCAATCTCAATTCCAGTGCTTCGGAAGCTTGCATGCTGTATATGGTGAAATTTGTATTTATACTTTCATAATACGAAAATATGCAGTGTACCTGTTTCCACCCGTGAAAGGTCTTTCCAAAACAAGTTGTTTTTTGCTAGGTTTCATTTCCTAAAGTGCCAGAATGTTCTACACCAATGTATAAAACGTTTACCATTCAAAGGATTGATAAGTTTCACAGCTCCGAGGGAAAGTATATTGTCACTTAACATGGAAAAATGTGTCTTTAACCAGAAAATTTGAGACTGTTCTTTTTCTTGTCCAAGTATATGCCCTGAATATGGTTCTTCCATCTGTGGAGTACAAAAATTTAATACCTCAGCAGGGCATAAAATTTCTCTTTTTATGACGCATGTGGTCACTTAGTGTAAAGTCTAAAACCCAAACATACTATTATTGAGTACTGAATGTCATTATCTGACTTGCTTATCAAATCAGTGACATGGGGCTTGCAATAGGGAGATAATAAAGAAAAACAATGTGAATTTCCATTTGTCTAGTATCTGTATAGTATGCCTATTTTTAGTTCTTTTTCATGTCCTAGTTGTTATATATTAATCCATAATGGCTGTGTTTTATAACTGATCAAAACCAGTTCATGACCCCATCAGAGCTTCAATTGATAGGCTGTTTAAATGGGCAAAATATATTACTGCCTTTGTGCAGGTTCTAGAGTTTTACAGTATTGTGGAATACAATTAATTTTTTCAGCCTTTCAAAGATGAGATATGAAGAATGTTGTATGTAGTCGAAATTGCCTATTTATTCTGAAGTCCTACATATGTGTTATTTATTACTTTATTTCTGGGACATTTGTTCGAATAATACCGACATTTTGTCAGAAATTGTGGAAACATTTCAAGAAACAGAAAATGACTCAGAAAGTTGTGTAAACTGTGGTTCAAACAATGATTGTTGCACTAATTAAATTCCAGAGTACCATCCAACTAAGCCTAAAGAGAATATGCACAGTAATGGCATTGAGTGACAAAGAAAAGGCTATGAAGTTTTTGGATAATTGAAGGGGGGAGAAAATGCTTAAACTTAAGCTGTGTACAAAGCCAATTTTGTTTCATAAAATATGAACATGAATTGTGTAAATGGAAGAAAGATTTCTGCGAAGTCTGAATACACTCCAAATTAAACTTACGAAAGTGTCAAAGAAAAACTATTCGAAAGGTATAAAACTGCTCGTGAGAGTCGGTGCACTGCTACCGAGGGAAATCTATGAGACTGGGTGCTCTCAATTACAAATGGAGATGAACATAACTGATTTCTAGATGTCTTCAACCTGGTTAAACAGATTTGGGAAATTAAATTATACAGAAAAGGAAGTCGCAAAATTGCGGAGTTTTCCCAAATAAACACATAGAGGAGATGTAATTAACAAGTAATACTATATGGAAATTTGTAGCTGACTTGAAGACAAATCTTCTTTTTATCCCATAAAATGCTGTGTATAAAGTCAATCAGTCAGGTTTTGTGCAAGGGCTGCATGAAAACTGCACTGTATCATTTCAAACTTGGGGAGAGGAGGGTGAAAGAGACGAGTCACTTGTGCAGTCAAAGAACACTATGACACATTTGTATTGAATAATTCTGGTGATACGTATCAGTGGATTACTGTTTTCTGCAGCTTTAACTTTATACCTGTATTCAGGAACATAAGGCAAATTAGGACCACAAATTTTAAAAGATGACTGTTTCCTTGCAAAACTCTTGTCATCTATGTAGCAAAATCTGGAAAAATGGGAGAGAATAGTTTTTAGTGTCACATCTGAAAAATTTTGTTACATTTACTGAAAATTATTCATTGCTTTTGTTGGACACTTGGCGTGTACATAACGACACTTCTGTCTTTGGGATGATGACGCAAATCCTGTTAATTAAATTCGGATTCCACCTGTAATTAATACTGAGTTTCATCCTCTCGATGATAAAAAAAAAAGTTTTCTACAGTGTAGAGCGTTTTTCAGAAAACTAACAAACAATATAATTTCTGATAGCTCTTTCTCATTTCAGGTTTATAAGCAGAACAGTATTGTTAAACTTAGTCATTTTTGCGTTGTCAGTTTGCATTGTCACCTTATATAAATTTGATGAAGTATGTCTGGTACATAGCTCAATATGCAGAATGGCAGCCACGACCATTTCTTACTCCATTTCAGTTCTGTATGAATAAAAATAGTAATTACGGTGTTGTACTTTAATTTGTTAACTTTTCATTTATCAGGTGTGCCTGGTGTCAGGAAAAATGTTTATTTTCGTCGCCCAATAGACGCTTCGCATTTTTGTGACCATTAAAGGGAATAAACAAGAAAATGTTTCATTGTTAGCTGAATATACATTACTCAAAAATTTTCTTAAGAATTGAGATGCAGGAATTGTTACAAAATATTTAATATCAACAAATTAAAGTCCCAATTGATGATGGAATTCGTCTGTAATGTAACATCATACACAGCCGTGATTTACTTTCCACTGCTAGTCACTTGTGTAATAGTTAACAGGTACAACACTTTCAATATGAATTTGCAAGTTATTCTAAAAATTAATGATTTGAGACACTGTTAGTTGCCAACCCATTGGTTTTTAACATATTGGAGCCTAATGGGTCGGCAATCCAGTTAATACCCGTATCCTGAGGAAATTTACTTTAATTTACACTTTCTTAAGAAATTTACTAATCCACTTACCTCTACCTCTTTAGGCAGTATATCAGCTTAACCTTTCATCCTTGCTCTTTATGAATATGCATATGTTTAGCAAAAATAAATTATACAGGGATTTGTAGATATTACTCTAAAGATACAGTTTTTCAGCATTTTTATTTTTCCTTGAAGTGGACAAAATTTTCATAAGTCTTAGGGAATGGTAGGCTATTGATTTAAAATCACTTGTCAGCAAGAAATACTAAATGCTTCAGTTATTAGTAAAGTGTTTATTGTGAAATGTTTTTTTTCTCATTTTTACAAATTAGAGAACTTCCCTCGGGTATAAAATCTTTCAAAACACTCGGGTATGAAATCTTCCAAATCACTCGGGAACACAAAAGCCTGTGTTACATGGCCTACAGTAGTACCTGGTCTCTTTCCTCACTACCTTTCCTGCAGCTTTCCCTTGATCCCAACAGACCTTGCATCTTCTAGCTGGGTTTGTTTTCTTTTCTGTTGGTGGCAGTTTCTCAGGAAAATGACATGCTGTGAGTCTGTCTGCACTTGCAACTCCAGATGCTGAATGTGTGCATTTATGTAGTCCGCTCCTCCTTTTTTAACCAATTGCCTTGCTATTTTACAGATAAAGTGTGCTAATGCTCACTTTTTTGATATTTTGACACTGTGAATAATGTTAACGTTCACAACTACCCTCGTAAAAATATGGAAGAAAATCTTTTTCCATCATTTTACAGTCTTGCACTGGGACAGATAGTAACTCACCAGCTGGTCTCCTCTGTCAACACCTGTTTTGTTGTAGTCTAGTACAATGTCTGGCTTTATTACCTCAACATATCCACTCCTATTCTTCATCACAGTTCCAACTCCCAATTTATTTCTTCCCCATAGTTCTTGAATGACTGCAGGACTTGTATAAAATCTGTCCATGTAAACCATATGTCCTTTCCACAAGTAAGAGGAACATAGCCTCAGCAGCAGGGATTTGACAGAATTGTCAACATTTCCTTTTCCTCCAGTATAAACTTCAGAATTGCACATGTAGCCTGTTTGAGCATCACTTACAACATACATTTTATCCCATATTTCTCTGGTTTGCCTTTCGTATAAACATGGAATCCATTGTTTCCTCAAAAAGGACACATCACTTCATCCACAGTCAGATGTCGTGATGGATAAGACTTTTTTGCACCTTTCTGTGAAAAAGTCCCAAACAGGTCTTATTTTATGCAGAGGGTCATAGTCTGGTTCTGTTGAGGTATCCATAGTGAATTATTGTTCACATGCATCATCCTGAATATGGCAAAAAATCTGTTTCGTGACATTAGCTGAGAAGCAAATGATTAAGCAAGCACAGGGTCTTCAGACCAATAATCCCTAAGTTCAGGTTTCTTTACAACACACACATGCAAAACAATTGCAAAAAATAGTTATACTTCATGTATCCTCACTGCTCTCCATTTCTTTCATAAAGATTTTGGTTTGGTTCTGTTCTGATGGCAAAGTTCAGAAATAGTATCAGTGGCATACTTATTTGTCCCTGACTTTACTACTTTTAGAAACCTGCTGTGATCAAAAAATTGCAAAAAACAGTCTAGTTCTATTGATAATATATCTACAGGACCCTAAATTCCACTCATTTTTTCAGACAGAGCTAATTCAGGGAGTGCATCAAAATGACACCATTCATTAAGAAGGGCAGGCTGTTGAACTGAATGACAAACCTGACTTATAGAAACTTGTGCATTAGTTTCTTCATACTCACTCCCATCGTTTCTATCAGCAGCACAAATTTCACTCTCCAGCTCACGTGTGTCATTGTCGTCTTCTGAAAAATCGCCGATGTCATCCAAAGGATCGTCAAGTTCTGATCCATTGTTCTAGAGTACTTCAGTCTCTAAGTTTGACAAGTGATGTCTGTTAGTCATATTTAGTATTTGTGTGTTTTTACACACGGGAAGGATGCACACAATAACACAACACATCAGCGGACATAGAACAAAACAAGCTCAACAATATTCTAAGTGTGCGCATAGTTCACATAACGCGGGTACCATTCACGAGAGACTGGCGCACACTAGCCATCAAGAATGCACTTACGACAAGCCAAACAATTAGTCACACCACTTACAAACATAAAACACACATTTAAATCACTAATAAATAAGTAGGAAGTGAAGAACATATGACATACATCCGTTGGATTTTTATGGTTAAAACATAGTGAACGTATCTAGTACGTCCATTGGCTCCATTGTCTTAAGCGTCTAAAATTTGCTGTGCAATATTACGTTCTTTTGTCATGGCTTCGTCTGCTTATCTGCTGACGTGCGTGCTAGCCAGGATAGGATGTAGAAATTGCTGTTATAAGCAGTTCTTCGTGTGACAAAAATGAGTAACTTTATCAGTTTTAAATATACTTGCAGTGTGCTTTAACAAATGAAATTTTGACAGTGCATTTTTTTTGGTGTATTTTTCTTGTGTGAAAAATTTCAGGGTAGGTTTCAATATGTTGGATTTGTGAAAACAAATACCTACAAAATATGTGTGTTGGCATTTCTTATGTAACTCTAATTGCTTTTCTTTGTGTAACAATAATTTTTTGTCTAAATAAGGATTTACTATCACATATTATTGAGTAGCACACAAGTAAGGAAAATGTGTGAAATATGTTAACATGTCATGTACTATTCATTATGTATATTCATTGCGAATGGGGTTTCCAGGCCTTGTACCATAGTTAATATTGAAAGTTGCAAGATCAGCTGATTCCTTGTATTCAGAGATGTACTTACATTTTTCCATCAGTTAACATTTTACAATTGGTTGAGGGTGTACCATTACAGAGTTAGATATAGCTGGCAACACTTACATTTCAGGCCCCTGTGCGATGCGATGTTACATGACAGTGATCATTCTATAATGTGTATTGGTAGTCCATAGATTAGGCATTGGGAAGCCCATATGTAAGGCATAGATTTTCATTAATGTGTGAAAAGAAGCACTGTATAGATATGCCTGCTGTTGTTTGTTTACACCCATTTGTTAGGCAGGAAATAATGATTTATGACTCTACTGCTTTACTTTGTGTGCAGCATTTTGTTTTCTTTGATTTTACCGAGTCACTTCTTTCAGATGCAGCTAAAGGATTGGGCGTTCCACCACATCATCCTGAGCTACCTGCAACTGAAGATGATGGAAGAAAGTCAAACGAAATACAGAAGTAAGTAAATAAACATTTATTTAGCTTTGAAAGTGACTAGGATTTTGTCCATTGCCTCTCATCAAACGGAATCGGTGATGTAGCATTATTAAGTCTAATCTGTTATAGGTTTGAGCAATGTGCACACGAGTGCCTCTAATGTTGAACTTCACTTGAAATTCCATTAAAATCATTTACAAACTTGAAACAGGTATTTGAATACTCTAACGATGACTTTGATAGTGAATTAATGCATCAAACAGTTGCATTTGAAATTTTTAATTGACTTTTCATGATCATCACCTTTCATTGGTTCATCAAATTCAGACACAAAAGAATTTCTCATTGAGGTCCAGATGCTAAAGCTAGGTACCCACATGAGGTTTTCATTCTGTGAGTGTTTGCAATTAATATATGTCGTGTAAACAGTGCCATTAGTAACTAATTGGCATGTTGGAGTGTGAAGCAAGATCTCAGATAGTTGTGCTCTGCAAGTTTAGACCTCTTGTGTAGACGGCAACCTTCATCTCTAGAGAGTTGCTCGCTGTAGCTCTTGCACAAGAAAAACTAAACCAGCATTGTTGGGAGGGCTGAGAGTACTCAGAGTGTTGAGTGGCCATTTTGTGTCCCAGATTTGTGCCGTGTTTCGCAGTTTGAGCACTACCACATATTGCTATTTTGCCATATTCGTGCACACATTAAATAGAAGTACCCACGAAACTGCATATTTTGACCCATAATACGCGAAACAAAGAAATTGCCAGTTTTACTTCCTAAACAAACAGCACAAGCAGTTAGGCTATTTTGAAAGTTGTAGACTTAAACAGTGCTGCGCAGCAAATAATAAAAAATCATCATGGGCATATTATTCAGACTTACCAAAAAGAAGAAGAAGAAGAAGAAGAAGAAATTGTTCCTGAAGAAACTCTAATGCACGTTAATATGAAAATATGAACAAATGACTAATGCTCTACCTACCTCACCACATCAACACTGCAACAATCCTTTTTATAAACGCGTGCTGGCATTGTTGGAACAGTTGAGACTACTGTTGCGATGGATATGCTTCATGGGTGAATGTCAGCAATGTGTCACTAAAAAAAAGTAATGAAGAGGGCTGCCAGAAAATGGACTCCGGATGGGGACTGAGATAAGAAGCAAGTTTTTTGGCTGAAATGGTTAGTTTTTAACACCTTCACATAGAAATTTACCAGAAATCTACAATTTGAGGAATCTGCCAAAGTAGTTTTATAACATATACTAATTAACATAGAGAAACAAGTGAAGTCATATTTGAAAGTAATCATTTTGGAACTTGAAAAATTGCCATTTTACTTCAAGTAATGCAGCTTGTATTTTTAATTTTATATGATGTGACATCTATTGGTTATATTGGCTGTTGAAAAACACACCTTAAGGAATTTAAAAGTGATTCCTTGAGTCAGTACAAGTAGAAACATTCACGTAAACGTATGTCTGGAAGCGCTTCATTTATCAGATAGCCACCCTATTTGGCTTTTGAACTTGTCTGGGTATCAAGATGATATTACTTTAATTGGAGATGCTAGAAATATTAGTGTTACAAGCAGACTGTTTTTAACATTAATGAATTTACTAACAGTAGTATCTAGTTTGGGAATTTTGGGTCCAATTGTAAATAGTATTCTCGTAAAATTTTGATATTGCTGTGGATTTTCCATCAGAAGCTTTACAATGACACTCTTGCTTGCTCCAAAATCATCCTGCTGCCTAATCTGCTCTCTTATCCAACATAAACACAGTCATTTATGTTTTTTCTTTGCTATTGAAAGTATTAAAATTGCAGCTGCTGCCCGATGTTCTGTCATTGCAACATCTTCCTTCACGCACAGAATTACTACAGAAAAATCTCATGGAGGGTGATCTCTCAGCTCTCACAGACACTCTTACTCTGCTGTGTGTAAACTCTTTCAACCTCTGCTGTAGCAAGACTGTTGGACACTTTCCTTAAGTACTCACAGGGAACTATCAGACAGTAACTATCACCAAAAATTCGCCCCCAGTGTAAACATTTCTGCGAGTACTGTCCGAGGGTCTGACTGCCTCAGAGCAGTAATGTGCATCCCATATATAAGCAACAGCCTCTAACAAAGAAAACAAGATTAATATTTAGAGAATGAATGAATGGTGTCCCAAGACACTAACTGATGCGTTAGCATCGCTTTTATTTTTAAGGTTTGACATTTTCTTTGTGCTATCCCTCAGTTTTGTTCCACTGAACAAAAAAATTAGATGTTCTCAATAAATATTATTGTGAAGTAGCTGATAAACCAATTATTTTCATCTCAGTTATTAAACTGGTTGTGTTAACTTCAACAGTTCAATGTGTAGCACTACCGTGTAAAATGTTTGTGAGCTGAATTAGATGAGAAAGTCAAATTTTCTTCTATAAACCCATAGTATTTGATGAAGTATCTTTTTATGGCCGAGGAACTTAATGATGATACTCTGATAACAACCTGAAGTCCATTCTCCTTCTGTTTCTCATTTTTTGTAACTAACTCCAGTGTAGACCTCCATGAGCTTGACACATCTTTCTGGTGGATCATTTTTGACTTTGTTCACCTGAGGACTTATGTAACCCAACATTTTTGTAGGTAGTGAGTTAGAGTTCGAATAGCATTGTATCTGAATGCCCTGCATCTGCTGGTTAAATTATTCCCTCCTAAAGTTATTTTTAAGATAATTGTTGGACCACAAAATCCTTTATTAAAAAGAAGAAATGTAATATTAAACACACTTTCAGGATATATGTTTTGAATGTAATTTATTTATATGACATTTCACTATGCCATCTTCAGGCCACCTGACCAATATGTAGGAGGAATCCAACTTCCCCTGCAGTCAAAATAGGGGCCAGCATTAAGTGACTGGTATCCATAGACTTATGGTTTCAGCAATGCCATTCCTTCATTCATTGTTCTTCAGTTGATGAATGAAGAGATCGTGTTAGTGAAACCAGAAGTTTACGGATACCAGTTACTTAATGGTGACCTCTATTTTGACTGCATAGGTTGTTGGATTCCTCCTACATGTTGGTCGGGGGTGCTGAAGATGGTGTAGTGAATTGCTAAAATTGGTCGCATAAACAAATTACATTCAAAATATTGATTTAAGTGAACACAACATGGCTAATGCACTGAATGTTGTAACATGCAGAGCTCATTAGCATATAGAATAAATGGTAGCACAAGGCTACCATTTGTGAGTGAAAGGGCTAAAATGCAAGACACTTAAAAGGGGACCTCCCCATCGCACCCCCCCTCAGATTTAGTTATAAGTTTGTACAGTGGATAGGCCTTGAAAAACTGAACACAGATCAATCGAGAAAAGAGGAAGAAGTTGTGTGGAACTATAAAATAAAAAAATTAGTAAAAATACAAACTGAGTAGTCCACGCGAAGATAGGCAACATCAAGGACAATGGGACTCAAGGAGCGCCGTGGTCCGTGGTTAGCGAGAGCAGCTACGGAACGAGAGGTCCCAGGTTCAAGTCTTCCCTCGAGTGAAAAGTTTAATTTTTTTATTTTCAGTATATGTGACAAACTCTTATGTTTTCATCACTTTTTTGGGAGTGATTATCACATCCACAAGAAAACCTAAATCGGGCAAGGTAGAAGAATCTTTTTACCCATTTGCTAAGTGTAAAAGTTAGGTGGGTCGACAACATTTTCCTGTCATGTGACGCACATGCCGTCACCAGTGTCGTATAGAATATATCAGGCGTGTTTTCCTGTGGAGGAATCGGTTGACCTATGACCTTGCGATCAAATGTTTTCGGTTCCCATTGGAGAGGCACGTCCTTTCGTCTACTAATCGCATGGTTTTGCGGTGCGGTCGGAAAACACAGACACTAAACTTATTACAGTAAACAGAGACATCAGTGAACGAACGGACAGATCATAACTTTGCGAAAATAAAGAAAGTAAAATTTTTAGTCGAGGGAAGACTCGAACCCAGGACCTCTCACTCCGCAGCTGCTCACGCTGACCACGGTAATCCTAAGCTCATAATCTCCTTGATGTTGCCTATCTTGCGCATGGACTACTCAGTTTGTTTATTTTACTAATTTTTTTCGTAGCTCCACACAACTTCTTCCTGTTTTCTCCATTGATCTGTGTTCAGGCCTATCCGCTGTGCCAACTTATAACTAAATCTGAGGGGGGTGCGATGGGGAGGTTCCCTTGTTAGAGATAGTGAATGCTCTTACATATTGAGGAGAAATGATTTTGTACCTGGAAAATTGCTGCCTGATGGGGTAAAAGGAACAACATTATAGTTACTACTTGTAATGAAATCACCGTTTCTTGTAATTTGCGTAGCCGAAGGTTGTGTTATATGTTACATATTTCAAAGGCTCTAATACAATAACATAACATTTAATATAAACTGTAATCGTTTGGACATAATTACTATTTTTTCATATGATTTTCATTCGAATGTAATGCCAAATATGATTTTGCGAGATATGTTCAGAATATTAGGAATGCAATTTCCTTATTTTCTAGGAAAGAATTTGCCACTGTTAATTTTTATGCAGAGATAAGGTGCAGCTCTTTCAGAGATTTTATTCACTTGATTATAACAACAGAGTTGCCACAGGTTCTGGAAGTCAGGGAATTTCAAACACATCAGGGAAATTTGAAAAAAAAAGCTCTAGAAAAATCTCATTTTTGGCCTCAGTAGATGAAATGGTTTGTTTAATGAGGTGTCATGCATAGTCACTTGGTGGGTGCAGCTGTGTACGTGCACTGCTTCCCTACTCCCTCATATTTACTGCTTCTCCCCTCAGCTTCAGTCAGTGCTGTCACCACTTCTTGTCACTAGCCTAGCAGCTGCTGATGAGGGGCATGAGTAGTAGTTTGTTTGGATCTGTTCCTCAGAGGCTGATCTGGTTTTCAGAGACTGTAGACACAGCGGCCTTAGACACTGGTCATGTGTGCATGAGTTGTGTCTGAGTGATTGTGTGAATGTGTGTGTAGCCTTGTTTTCTGACAAAAACTATGGCAGAAAATTTAGTTGTGAGAGGATAACTGTGTCTTCTATGTGACCGTCTGTGGCTCACCAATCATCTTGACAGTGAGTTGCTACCTATCTTCATTATTATTGATTCTCAGAGTATTTGAACAAGTTATCTGTTGCAAGGATTGATCATCACAGTCTCATTTCATCTACATGCTGTCTGTGGCTCGTTAATATCTGGCCACACAAGTGGATTTCCGCAACAGGCCAAAACTGCAGGCCGTTTTTGCAGGTATCTTTAATGGATCGGGCCTGCCATCTGAAGCCATTCGTTTCCCACTACTGTGTAGGCCCTGCCCATCGCATCTAGTCCCACCGATCTATCCACCAGCCGAGTGTGTTTGTGTGTTGCGTAATACAGAGGATTTTTGTGGTTTATCCATGGACTGAGGACTGCGGTGCTCCTCGGCAGGCCAGAGGCCACAGGCGATGGATTTCAGGAATTGCAACTGTCTCACCACGAGTACATTGTACAGTGTGGCATTTTATAGACATTCTATTTCTTTTAGTACATTTTGGCACTTTGAAAGGAGTTTATATATTAGAAAGTATGGTGGTTTGTACGTTGTGTTCTCATATATTTCTCGAAAGAAAAATCATACAATAACTATAAAGTAATAACACAGTAGGTAATAACCAACAATAATGAACATAGTAGAACCAACATTTTATTGGTGGCCACCTACAGTGTTGGTTTACACAATTATTTGTAGAGGCCTACTTTTTTCTGAAGTAATTTCTGAAATCAGTGAAGGTGTTTTAAATCTGTCTTGCAACTCCAAGGAAATCCATATTTTTGTCACAAAATTTGTTTTGTTTTATTGAAATAAAATAACATCAGTTGTCTTAATGAAACACATACACCATTTGGCTTGCTTTCTCCATCTAAAAACATTTAATTACAAAAGATGTTGATGTTAGTACTTATAAGATTTTTGTTCACATCAGGAAACGCCATCTGCTTGCAAGTTTTGTTAGGTATTTCCTCGTTTGTACTATTGTTTCTTGTACCAAAGCTGCAAAGACAGATTGCAACTTACATCTAAACTTACCTTTGAGATCTCAAAATTTGTCAGGGAAAAATCCTAAAACTTTAACATTTTCCCGCAGTTTATGACATTTTTTATCGGTCCTGTCATATTTCCTATGCCCACAACGTTAATTATCACCCAATTTTGCATCAACATATTTATAATTTTCCCGCAATTTATGCATTACAAAAAGAAAAATGTTTGTGGAGAAAAAATTACGTTGGCATGATGTTGGCCGTCCAGTAGTGTTTACAAATATTACGTGGTCAAGTTTCTTGACACTAGGGCACTCTACTCAGCGGATTTGAACCAGTAAGCATGTAAAATTTGGAACAATTTGTGCCGTATCTCCTGCCACTGCCAAGCTCTACTTGGTATGGTGGCTGATGAGAGTAACTAGGTTTGTTTGAATGAAGATATCATGACCAATCCCTGCCATTTTCAAACTGCCTCTACTGCACAGACACAGTTTCATGATTGTTGTGATCATTGTGACACATTTGTTGAACCGTATTTAGTGTGTTTTGGCGTATGGCCACTTGGGGCACTAGTTGACACCATCATTGACTTTGCATTGCTCAAATGTTTTTAGTTTAAACACAGTGCTGGTCACGTATTTTATACATGCTGATCAAAACGTGTTTCGAGAATGTATTCTCGTTGTCAAGTGCAGTATTTAGGTATGTATTTTTTGTGATGTTACACAAACAATGTGAGTGATAGTTTGTGTGTGTGTGTGTGTGTGTGTGTGTGTGTGTGTGTGTGAGAGAGAGAGAGAGAGAGAGAGAGAGAGAGAGAGAGAGAGAGAGATTTTCTACACAGCTGATAAGGCACAGTCCTTGATAACCTCAGAAAGATGACAGCAGTGCAAGAGATGCAGAATAACACACATGCAAACACCACAGAAAATATTTATCTACGTATTTGGACTTGACAGTGAGAAAAAATTATTGAAACGTGTCATGCTAAGCATGAAAAAATATGTAACAAGTGCAGTATTACATTATTTAAATAAAGAATGGCAGCTGCAGACTAACAAAAATGTCAATTATGACACATGAAATTGAGTGAAACATTCCTACTTTCCAAACAGTTATCAGTTCCAGTTACATCAGTGGTTTTTATTAGATAATAAACCTTCATTAGATAATAAAAAAGTCACACATAAAGTGCAAGGGGGTTTCTTTTACGTAACTTGTACAGCTTAAAACGTTATTTCCCATGTTTTCCACTTTTATTTTTAAGTCCCTTGAAAAGTGTAAAAGGGGGGGGGGGGGTATTTCACTAATGCTTTCATATGTTTTTGGCCTGAAAGCATTTCAAGGAGAAGCTCAGCAGAAATATCTTCATGCGCTCTGAAGTACGTTCTCACACATTTCAGTCTGCTTAGTGGTGGTGATGTTGGCAATGTGGTAGTGTAATCTGGCCCTTGTATTGGGCAGAATAACAACTGGTGGATGATTTACCTTTTCCAAAATTTGATTTTCTGTAAATATTCCACTGCTGCGGACTACAAATACCTCACTACAGAGCAGAGAGCAACACAGGGTCCTCAGGTGACTGGATTCCAGTGATTGCCAATGCCAAGGATAACTGATGCCTTATTTGGAAGATGAAATGACAGTCTTGGAGGGAGTTTAGTGCACTAGACCAGCGGTTGCATAAAGGCTCATTCAAATTAACTAACTACATCTAGCTATTTTACCAACTGAAAGTGTGAAGAGGAAAGACTTACTTGACATAGCAGTATATCCCAGCTGAAATACGAAATTTCTATCAATACCTACCAAGTGAATAGTAGATTTGTACATGTGTGTGGAAAAACCCTTTGATCGAGGACCAGAAATGGAATGGCGAATGTGCATGTTTAGTGTAATTGTAACAGACATAGTGCTAAAATTTCCAGTATTTTTCTACTGCTTCTTGTTCCTATTTGTATTGCAACAACCATTGTGTGTTTTGATGCCTGTTGTGTACATATATCATACATAAAGTGCAAGGGGGTAGCTTAAAATGTTATTTCCTTTATTTTACACTTTCCTGTGTTTCTGTTTCTACAACAATTAACACAGAAAAACAGTGTATTTGAGCAGTACAATGTTGTTACTGTCCAGATACAACATTATTTGTCCATTAAAATTAAAATATTGCTAGTTTTTCAAGGAAAACATAAGCAATTGTGTAATAACTGTTAAAAAATCCAGAATGGTATTTTATCTAATATACACTGCCTGCACCAAGAAAGTCCAAATAGGAAAATGCAAAACAGTTGTTTTTCTGTAAAATTAGCTTTTTGCTAGTTACAATGTTTTGTAGGTGAGCAATTCAGTTCTAGAGCATAAATGATATCTTCATTTTCACGTCTCTGCAAAGGGTCTGTTAGACTCAACACTAAAGTCCAGTCTGGTAAAAAGTGGTCGTGTTTTACACAAATCAAACTGTTCAGTCCTGTTATTGATGTCTTCTGTGATTTGATCAATTTTTACTTCAAAACTTTCTAGATTTTTGTGTGATGGTTCTGCCTCAAGATTCAGTGCATTGACCACTTTCCAATTTGAATTGTAATATAAATTACAATAAAAAATACAAGTATACAATCAACAGGTTCAAGGAGGAAGGTACTATAAATGTTTTTTCTCTTTATGTCAAGCCACATTAGAGATTTCACAATCGACAACCTGATGTTTATGAAGTTTTGAAAGAATGCTGAAATCCATAATGGTGCTTTGGCCGCAGTAGGGGCAGCAAACCACACTTCAGCATACACTCTGTCAATCAAAATAACAAACATCACAAAATATGTCTCTTCCTGTGGTGATAAATTCAAATTCACCATGAAATACAAATATTTTCAAGCAGTAAATGACTTTCAGCAGCCACCGTGCATGAGAGATACTTCTGGAACACTGAAAAACACTCTTCTTTTAATTGTGGTGATGGCATTTTTGAGAGAATTTCATCATTGCATGTTCCTGGAGGTTGATGAAAATCTAGTAACTTTGATTTAACACTGCAGGAACTTGCTGTCACCAGTTCAGCTAGTTGGTTTGTGTAAAAATGATAGGAAGATCTCGATGATAGCCAGTTAAATGAGGGAAGTACAAGAAAAAGGACCAGTGCTAAGTGATTAGTGAGTTTTCCTTTTATTTTCAAATTTGTTTATGTATAACATTTATATTAAAAGTTCATAAATAAATTGCTTACCAAATTGTTGAAATTCATATTCACTTTGTTCTCCCAGCTGCTCTGCTTGCTCAGATACTCTTCTCTCTCATTAACAGGTAGCTGGTAAGCAATTCCATGCTTGACTCTTGGCCATCCTTTTAACTGTTGGTTGACCAAGAACTTTTTATCTTCTTCCGTAATTATGATATTAAACACATTAGCATGTTCTATGTGAAAAATGTCAAGAAGTCTTTGAACAATATGTGTTTGTCTTTGCTTATCAGCATTCAGTGATCTTCCATCAAGTTTTTGTAGTTGCCTCGATTGTTGACACAAAATTTCTAATTTTTCTACACAGTTTCGCAGCTCATGTTTTGTAATTTGTGATTTACCCCGATAAATCATCACATCCCATACACAGATAGTGTGGCACTTTGATCCTCAGTTAATTTATTCAACCTCATGTTGTAAGGGAAAACCTTTAACTTTTGTTGCACAGATGGCAGTTTGCTTCCAGTTATTGTGTGGGTATAACACCCGAGTAAATAAAGTTTCTTCGATCATGTCATGTATCGGATTATAAATGGAGATGTTCTCGGATGAGACTCACATGTGTCACGTGATAGGATAAAAATGGAGAAGCTGACATGTGACAATCTTGTCGACTCCACACAATATTATTGAATAAACTTCTAGCTTGTGAACCCCCACATGTACCAGCACAAACAGTTAATTGTAAATTAGGAAGTCACTGTTCATAGGACCTCCACATGTGATTGGATTTTTAAGTGTTGGCTGTGCTACAGTGTAGAGACCAACCACTGCATATTGTCACATTCCCTAAAAAGTCAAGTCACAAAGTTCAAATAAATGCAGGCAGGAATTTACAGTTTTAAATTTTAACAAAACTGAATTTATTTCAATATGCTTGTGCCACTAATACCAAGTTAATAATAATTTAACATTGAATCAATTAATACCTGTACAAGTCTTAAACTAAAGAGAGGACAGTGTTTCACAGTCACGTAAACTTCCGGTAAATTATGAGAAATAATCAAAATTCCTTTAGCGTAAGTTTAAAATCAAAAGTTCTACAGTGTTAGACTAGCTATAATCCTGAGTGCAAATCACTCACAGAAATAACAGTAGTAAAGATTTTAAGAATTCAGACTAGTTAACCTGACATGAAGTCCCCTAGTTAAAAATACTTCAGGGTATTCACTAACAACCTCACGCCCGCAGCTCAACACGATATAACTTCAACACACTTGAGAGGTGAAATAATGCCACTCATACATACTCCCTTCTCCAGATCTCAAAACCAACTGTCAGAGGAATGCAAATCAAAGAGACGTGCATCAAGATGGCTGCTGCTATTTCGACCCTCACCTTGATGCGAGTCAAGCACTTATGCTTCAGACTTCTGCAACACACTCAAAAACTATAAATTTAATGTGATATACATGTATTGTGTGTTAATTTGCACGTAAATTTCCTCAGCTTTCTCGTGCTGTACTTAGTTTTGCTGTAACTTAAATACATCATTCATAAGTAATGATTTTGTCTAGGAAAACACTATTTTGCATTGTCCTGTTACTAATAAATATAAATAATTAAAATTAAGTACAATTATACAGATCAGCTATGTGTTATTCATGACGCTACCGCTATTTTTAGTGTTTCATTCATTATTTATGTAAAAGTTCGTGTCATTACGTGAGGAATGCTCAATCATGCCTTTAGTTTAAAATAGGTAATGTTTATGAAAAACCTACTATGATAGTCAGATTGTGCTCAATGAGACCTATTAGTGAACACTTTGTTTGTGATAATCGCTTAAGGCTTTGTCAGGATATTAGTTTCTGAAGTTAACTTTGCACATGAAACATTTAACATGAAATAACTTGAAACTACACTTTGTATTGACAGCATGTTTTTACCCACACACTCATCTTAATTTTGTCTTTGTAACCATGTTACTGGCTTCTCTGTCACTAGTTGAATTCAGATTCTATTGGATTTAGTCGTAATTTATATTTATTCTTGATACTCATTCCAGCCATGGTGGTTACCACTCCATGTTTCACTCCAGTGACCCGGATTTCCCTGCCATGTGGTCAGAGCCTGAGGTTACCTGACCTGCAGTCTTTGTAATTCTCATACTCAGTGTTGCGCCAGTCACTAAGGCTCAAATGGTGCCGCCATCTTTTGACAACACAGCAAAACTCGTGTGGCTACTGGGCTCCAACCAGCTAGTCGTCCTCGCACATTTCATCACAAACAGAATGGGGCACATGGCCACGCCTGTTTTTAGGGTTTCTAGTCTCAGTTACTGGCATATACTGTCTTAGTAAATAAACTGAAAATGAAGACATTTCCTCAATACAGCTGCTGTCTTCTCTCAAAGTGATTCTATTTGAGTGGCCCGGGTTGTGTTGTAAAAGAGAAATACTTCTCTCCCTCTTACCTTCCCTCCCTCCCTGTATTGAGATTACTGACCTGTTGTGTTACCCAATCAACGTGGTCTGCAATGTGAACATGTTCACTTAAGGAGACTGAAGCATATGTACTGCCTGCATCGAGTAATGAGTGAATCAATCATGCATAGGAAATATTTTGCGAAATTTATGGTTTTATTTTTATGAATTGCCTAATTTTGAAGGTCCCCCTTATTGTAGTGAGCCAAAATTTCACATAGCTCATTTTTTACATGGAGTGGAACTAAATGTGGTGGGTAGACAAAGAAAAATCATCAAATTTAAAAGTTCCAAATCGGAGCCACCCAACTGATGCATGTTAAAGCATTCTGAGGTCATCTCCAAGCTCTTTGTGTTGGAAACATCCTCAGCTGGTGTATGCCTCATAGTCTAACATTGGAAGATATTGGTTGGCGTTTTATATTCTCTCAGTACTGCCCAGTAGATACAATTTCTGTAAATCAAAATTGATATTGACGTGATGAACAGTGACTGGTGTGAATTTGTGATTAAGCTTGCATAAGCATTTTAAGATTTGCATAAGAACCTGTAAGAAGTTGACAAAAGTGGGCTTCCAAAGGCACAAGATTTTCTGCAGTTATTACAAATTATTAAATTTGTTGTTGTTGTTGTTGTTGTTTTTGTTGTGGTCTTCAGTCCTGAGACTGGTTTGATGCAGCTCTCCATGCTACTCTATCCTATGCAAGCATCTCCCAGTACCTACTGCAACCTACATCCTTCTGAATCTGCTTAGTGTATTCATCTCTTGGTCTCCCTCTACAATTTTTACACTCCACGCTGCCCTCCAATACTAAACTGGTGATCCCTTGATGCCTCAGAACATGTCCTACCAACCGATCCCTTCTTCTAGTCAAGTTGTGCCACAAACTTCTCTTCTCCCCAATCCTATTCAATGCTTCCTCATTAGTTATGTGATCTACCCATCTAATCTTAATAAATTATTAAATTTATTAAATTAATATCAAACATTATGGAAAAAAACTTTGCAACTTGCTCTTTTCATTGGTATAAAGAGTGTTCATTTTGGATTTGTGCTTGAATAATATGAAGTTTTGAAAATGGGTCCCTCATTTAGAATAACCCTGTAAGATGATTAGTGTTGAAAAAAATATAAATTCAAATAAAAAGATCAGTGGGGTTCGATCCAGTGATCCAAAGATTACGGAGCTCGAACGCTAACCACACTACTGCTTCCAGTTCGTGCGCAGGGTCGCAATGCACCTGTACACCATTGACGTGAAATACTTCTCTTGACGGTTTCTTGAACTCACCTCAGTAGTACTCCTTACTACTTGAATGTTGTTATCCTACTGGACTACTAATAGTGTACGAAGTTTGAAGTATATCTGTGATCTGTACATTTTGGGCTCTCTTTGTTAGGCACTTTAGATCCACATTTGGCCCTCCATGAGTTTTAACTCCTCCAGGAAATGACAGTGTTTTGATTCGTGAAAAGCTTAAAAAACACGCATGAACAGTTCTCTCAAGAAGGCATATCATTATATCTTCATAAGCAACTTACCACCAGAGTGCACAAGTCACAGTACTGCCGATAAAAACATTTGTAATACAAAAAATTTCTGGCTTGCGGAAATATGTAAATTGCTCAAAAACAGGTTTGCACCACCTGCATATCTGTGAATGTACATGGGCGTAGATTCGAGGGGCACATAGAATAAAAGAAAAAGCATTATGGAAACTAAGAGATACTGTACTGTGAAATAAAAACAAAACTATAAACAAAATAAAGGCTGTGTGTTTAGAAATGCACTTCTCTAAAATTGTGATGCCAGATAGCATTCAATACTGTGTTCTTCGGCATGCTGTCTGATGATGGTACACAAATCACAGTCAAGCCCGTCCCACTAATTGACAACGGCCGTCTCAGAGTCATCCAGCGACCTGTGAGGGTTCCTGCAATGTCACAGTCTCACCCAATCGAGTTCATGACAGCAGATACCGCAGGCCATTCCATTTATTCAATTCCTGTGTCTCTTAGGAAAGTGTTCTTGATGTGGACATTGTGTGCTTGTGCATTATCTTCACCCAGGACGAATCCATGGCTGAAATGTCGGACATTAGGCTGGAGAATCTTGTCCCAATACTGCACAGCCTTCAAATTGTCCTCAATAGCAATGAGTGATGTCAGTTATCCATACATGATACTGGCTTGTAAAGTGACTGACTCACCTCTCTGCCGAACCCTCGGAACTACGTGCTCGAGATGAGCATCGGTACCCGGCCACCTTTACACGCTACTACGATTATTGTCAGGCACTGGACAAATGCTCCATTCATTGATGGAGGGAACCAGATGCTATGCACCAATGTTCTGTTCGAGGGATGCTCTCGCACACCACAGTGCTGAGGTATTTGTTCCGCTGTTTGAAGTGGATGCTTGAAGGTCAAATTGATAGCACATGTGAAGATGGTTGCTATCTGTTGGAGTTGGCAGAAAATCCAGTTTCCTCCGAAAAGGCAGTTTGCTTTTCTATTGCACTTTCCTAGGGTATCTGTGAGCCATAATTTTTGTGTGTCAGTCATTAGCTGGTGGTGTTAACTGTGGACAGTCACTAAAAGGCTTACCTTTAATATTTTGTGTCTCACTATAGTGGTAGAGTGTTGCAATGACGCTGCTGTGTCATATGGCAATTTTGAGGACAACTTCCATGCTGACAACCTTTCTTGCTGTGTGTGTGATCTAAACTCAGGGCTTGTTGACTGACTGAACAGTCTGCACAAGCAGCAGTGTGCGCACTTGGAGGCACATTACACTTGGTTGAAGTGCACTGAGAATGCGTGTATAGTTGTTACCTCCACTACCCAAGTAGTGGCTGTTCCATGTCGATAAAAGGTTATTGGGGAAAAGATGTCTGATCAAAAAATACAAACTGTGCAAGTCACGAGAGTGCTGCGAAAGGGTTCGAAATCTGGTTTTACTTTTTGTTGTGAGTTAAGAAAGGAGATAGGAAGTTTGAGAGGTTGACAAGAAGTAATTAAAGCTTTTGGTTGTGGTGATTATAATGACGACTGATAACTGTAAAAGTTACATAAGGATTCTTAGGAAGGGGGATGCAAGAGATAGTCCACAAAATGAAGAGTACTTATGAAGTGAAGTGGACACAAGATGGTGTTCGATGTTTCTATATTGTTACTGAAACAGAAAGGAAAAATGAAAGATAGAATGGTGCAAGGGTAAAGGGAGAACTAATGGTGAGGGAAAATCAAGAATTGTAATGAACAGTTATCTAAAGGTCCAAACATGCTTCTGGGATTTAAAGTAGGCATTTGTTGTTTATTGTATCTGTAAGTCATTACCTGGTTAGGACAGCAGTAGCTGTAAGACTGGTGTAAACTGTTATGTGAGGGGTAGTCAACCTTTTTTAACTAATGCCTACATTTGTATATCTATTAGTATGATTTTGTAACCATCCACAACTTCTGCAGTAATGGTGATTGGTAGGAAAGTAACTCTACTTTATAAAAATTATAAAGCAGAGTTGCAGCTAGTTAAAGTGCATAATAATGTAATTGTTACTAAATACTTTGTCAAACTTTTATGAAAACTTTATCTGTACAATCTGTTGCCCACCCTTAAAGCTGGAACTCCCACTAGTGAGTGATAGGACGAGGCTGACTGCAACTGCGTTACACTAAACACTGTAAAACAATGTTTGTAATAATAGCATACATTTTGCATAAAACATAAGATTTTTTAACAACCTTGTGATATATATATAGTGTATCCATTCTGTACTTGGCACATAATTTCTTCAGGATACGAAAGAAACTTGTCTACCTTTAAATGAAACGTCTGCTATTTTTACTTTTTATTCTACTTTATTTTACATGTCTAGTCCCGAAGGACCAAATTGATTACCAATCTCAAAGGTCATGGAACGTGTCAGTACATGAAATTACAACATAAAAGTAATAACAGATAAAATAAAATGTTTATGAACCCAAAAAAAGACAAGCCATGAATGTATGTAAATGCAATCAATAATATAACACTGGAATCAGCTTAATTTTTCAAGGAGTTCCTTGACAGAATAAGAGAAGTGACCCACGAGGAAACTCGTCAGTTTAGATTTGAAATCGCATGGATTACTGCAAGATTTTTGAATTCTTGTTGTAACTTATTGGAAATGGATGCAGCAGTATACTTCGCACCTTTCTGCATAAGAGACAAGGAAGTGTTATCCAAATGCAGATTGGATTTCTGTCTATTGTAGTGAAAGCTGCTAATTCTTGCGAATAAGCTGATACTGTTAACAAAAAAGATTAAACATATACATATTGAGAGGCCAGTGTCAGAATATCCAGACTAATTAACAGGGGTCAACAAGTAGTTCATGAACTTGTACCACTTATTACCCAAACCACCCATTTCTGAGGCAAAAATATGAGGGCTGTACCAAAAGTAAGGATCTCAATATTTTACAAATAGAAAGCATTGTCTGTTGTTGTTATTTTATACATTGTTGCAAAGCTTACACTTTTGTCTGTGTTTCAACATAGTCTCCATTTTTTGACACACTTTTGAAGATGATGCTCCAACTTTTGTATTCCTAAGTCAAAGAAGTCTCCCGCCAACCGGTTGAGGAAGCGTGTGGCCTCTGCTCGGGCTTCATCATTGCTCTTGAAGCGTTTGCCATGCAAGTGTTCCTTTAGCTTGGGGAGGAGGTGATAATCGCTGGGGGCTAAGTCTGGGCTGTACGGGGGATGGGGCCTAACAGTCCACCCAAATTTATTGAAAAGCTCCTGTGTTTGATGAGCAACGTGGGATTGAGCGTTATCATGAAGAAGCACTAATCCCTCGCGTCAGTTGTCCTCTGTGGTGATTCTGGATTGCTCGCTGGAGTTTGGTCAATGTTTCACAATATCTGTCTGAGTTTATTGTCGTCCCAGGTTGCATGAAATCGATGAGGAGTACCCCCTTCAGATCCCAAAACGCCATCGCCATAACTTTTCCTGCCGAATGCATTTGTTTGAATTTCTTTGGTGGCGGTGAACCAGAGTTATGCCACTGACGAGATTGTTGTTTTGTTTTGGGGGTGTAATGAAATACCCACGCTTCATCTCTCATGACGCTAGAGTCCAACAACTTCTCCTTGTTGTCTCCCCCCTCACATTGTAGAAGAAATTTGCAAGCACAGTCAAGGCATTGCTCTTGTGTCCGTCAGTCAGCATCCATGGGACCCAGCGAGCACACACCTTGTGTTAACCCAACGTTTCTGTTAAAGTTCTTTCAATTGTGCTGTGGGAAGCTTCAGGAATGCATTCAGCAAGTTCACGGACAGTGACCCTCTGATCTTTGAGCAGCTCACTGTTGATCTTCAGGACAATTGCATCCGAAACCAGCAGTCTGCCACTCCGTTCTTCATCGTGAACTTCCATGCGACCCTCAGCAAAAGCCCTGCACCATTTGCGGATGTGCTGAATGGACATGCACTCTTCACCATAAACCTCAGTCAGTTGTCGATGAATCTCCACAGGCGGTAAGTTCCTTGCATGGAGAAACTGGATACTGCTTGAACCTCGCTCTTGGCGGGAGCAGCGATCAACACTTCCACCTCTGATGGCTGCCAGGCCAACACTGGGAGACATAGTGAATCGCAGAAGGGCAGGCTCGAAAGTGGGGGAACCACTGCGCACAGCACTGTTGTCGGATTTAGCCTAGTACCTTCCCTAGAGCTCACTGGGAACCTTACTTTTGTACAATCCTCGTATCCTTTGAGAATGGGAAGAGTTACCCCAAAATATAATACCATATGTCATAAGCGAATGAAAATAAGCAAAGCAGCCTACTTTTCGTATTGAACTATCACTAACTTAAGATGCCATTTGAATAGTAAAAATGGCAGCATTAAGTCTTGAACAAGATCTGAACTTGGCTTTCCACAGCAGTTTACTATCTATCTGAACACGTAGAAGTTTGAACTATTCAGTGTCACTAATCATATGCCCATTCTGTGAAATTAAAATATCGGGTTTTGTTGAAGTGTGTGTTAGAAACTGTAAAAATTTGCGTTAGTTTATTTTCTTCATGCCATGAACTTTGTCTTGAACTGAACTATTTGAAACAGTGCTAATGTTGCACACAACATCCTTTACTACTAAGCTAGTGTCCATCAGCAAACAGAAATATTTTAGAATCACCTGTAATATGAGAGGGCATATTATTTATACAAATAAGGAACAGGAGAGGCCCCATCACTGATCCCTGGGGTACACCCCCCAATCCCATCTCCTTTAGTCTCGCCCCACCCAGACGCCCCTCCATCATAGCCATTCTCGACACTGTGGAGAACGACCTTTTGCTGTCTGTTATTGAAGTAAAGGTAAACCAATTGTGAGCTACTCCCCTTATTCCGTAATGGTCTAACATCTGGAACAATATTTTGTGATGAACACAAACAAACACCTTAGTTAAATCAAAAAAGATGCCTAGCATTCGAAACCTTTTGTTTAATCCATCCAGTACCTCGCAAAGAAAACAGAATGTAGCATTTTCAGTTGTTAAATCACTTCTGAAATCGAACTGTACATTTGATAGCAAATTATGTGAAATAAAATGATTAATTATCCTTACATACACAGCCTTTTCAATAACTTTAGCAACCACTGATGGCATAGATATGGGTCTAAAATTGTCTACATTATCCCTTTCTTCCTTTTTGTAAAGCGCCTTTTGCTACTGAATCATTCGGGGAAACTGACCATTCTAAAAGGAAAAATTACAAATATGGCCAAGTACAGAGCTAACATGCGCAGCACAGTACTTTAATATTCTGTTAGGTACTCCATCATATCCATAAGAGTCCTTAGTTTTCCATGATTTAATTACTGATTCAATCTACACCTTGTCAGTATCACAGAGGAGTATTTCATACGTCAGTCGCAGAAAGGTGTTTTCCAAGAGAGTTATATGATTCCCTGTAGAAACATAAGTTTTTATTTAATTCACCAGCAATGCCCAGAAACTGGTTGTTAAATACTGTACATGTATCTGACTTATCGGTAACAGAAAGCCGTGCGGTTCTAGGCACTTCAGTCTGGAACCGCGTGACCGCTACGGTCGCAGGTTCGAATCCTGCCTCGGGCATGGATGTGTGTGATGTCCTTAGGTTAGTTAGGTTTAAGTAGTTCTAAGTTCTAGGGGACTGATGATCACAGATGTTAAGTCCCATAGTGCTCAGAGCCATTTTTTTGGTAACAGAAATATCATTTTAAGCACCTTACAATACTGTTTGTAATGGGCTACTGTAGCTCAGTTGTGACTACTTTTAACATTTTGATATAATTCCCACTTTGTTCTATAGGATATCCTTATCCCACTAGTCAGACACTCAGGCTGCCTTTTACTGCCAGTACCCTGTTTAGAATGTTATAATGGAAAGCAACTTTCAATGAGTATGAGAAATGTATCAAGGAAAGAATTATCTTTGCTATGTTATCAAGAGAAGCAGTATTTAGTGTACGAGTATTGTTCCAAAGATGTAGGGACATCAATTGTGATGTATTTGCTTGCCTCATTATCAGAAGGCATTTGATCGTGTGGAGCATGAACAAATGATATAAGTACTAAAGGAAACTGGGATTGATGGGAAAGAAATTATAGCCAATTTATACTGGAACCAATCTACAGCCATGAGAATAGATCAAGACCAATCAGAACAAGTGAGAATACAACATGGCATCAGGCAGGGTTGTATAATATCACCAATACTCTTTAACCGGTATTCAAAACACACGTTCAAAGAAGCCTTTCTTGACATGGAAGATGGAATCTCAGTGAATGGGGTCACACTCAACAATTTTCGTTATGAAATTGACACCATGGTTTTTATGGATACAATGGAAGGGCTGCAGAAGCTGTTAAAAATTTCTGAGACAAGCAAGAAATAAGGCTTTGACATGAACACAAACAAAACAAAACAAAATTTATGATCATCAGCAGGAACGACATTGGAGGTGTGAATCTGTACATTGGTGGCACAAGCATAGAGCAAGTTTCACAGTACGGTGTCTGGGCACCATCATTAACGAAGCATGGGACAACTCGCAGGAGATAAAGTGTCGCATCGGAAAGGTGAAGAGTGTTTTCAACTCGATGAGCTCAGCCTTCAAGAGTCATGATCTTACCATGAACACAAAAATGTGTTCTCAGTTCTCTTGTATGGTGTGGAAACATGGACCCTTACAAAGGCAACCATTACCACACTCCAAGCCTTTGAACTCTGGCTATACAGAAGGAGGTTGAGAATATCATGGACTCAAAAAGTGACAAACATGAAGGTTCTCTGTCGAGTTAACAAAAGCCCAGAGCTGATCAACATCATCAAGTGTCGCAAACTACAATACCTTGACCACTTCATGAGTAATTAAAAAAGATATGAACTGCTTCAACGCATCCTGCAAGGAAAAATCGAGGGAAAGAGACCTCCAGGACGAAGAAGAATTTCCTGGCTCAATAACCTTAGATCTTGGTTTAATATTAGCCCTGAAGAACTGTTTGCATTGCAACTGATTTAGACAGAATAGGCATGAAGATCGTCAACGTCAGAAGTGGACATGCATGATAAGAAGAGGAAGATCTATGTTATCGGCACTATAAGCATCCTGTCACTCTTGTTCCATAACGAGGTTTAAAAAACTCTATTTCCATTGAATTAGCTTTTCTACACAGTTTGTAGTTATATATAACATTCGCTTGAGTACTAGAAACCTTTTAGTGTTAAATTTTGTGCACCATGGTTTACTAACAGAATGCCTGTCTTGTAATGAAGAATGGATAAAAATATTGTCTGTGTCTGTCCTACTGTTCCCATGCATTCCATCATTCATTCTTTCTTTCTTTTTTTTCCCCCCACATAACAAAATTAAAGTTGAGGTCACCACATACAACTAATTTTTGGTACTTCCTATAAAGTGAACCAAGAATGCTCTCTAGCTTGAGCAGAAATGTTCTGAAGTCAGAATTTGGGGACTTATAAATAACAATAATTCAAAGTTTTGTTTCACTAAATTAAACTGCTGCTGCACAACATTCAAATACCTGTTCAGTGCAGTGCCATGATACGTCTGCGGACTCAAATGGAATACTGCTTTCTACATAAATGGCCACTCCCCCCCTCCCCCTGCCCCCCCCCCCTCCACAAAGAACTCCTTGAAAACAGCCAACTAATCTGTATCCTGGTAAAGGAGGCCTATAAATTGTCAAATTATTTAAGTGGTGCTCCAATATACCAATAATGTTAGTCAACGTCTATAAGCAGTTCACTAACTTTGGCTCTAACACCTCATATTTTGATGAAATATGCTACTCCTTTGAAGATGCTTCCTTTATTGGAGAGACTTCTTTTAAGTGGGGATACCTATCAGCTGACTTCAGTCTAAAAAAGATTCAGCTCTAACACCAACTACTACAGGAATTTTCCCACAAGTGATCCCGCCACTGCCCACTACGCTGTTACCTGTAAGCTTTGCCAACCTCCCCTTCCCATACCTATTGAGGTGCAGGCCACGCCTTGTGAAACCCGATCTATTGATAGATTCATCTGGGACCAGTGCAATTTGAGCCATCCCCTCCACCATCAGTGCCTTCTCCAGCATGCCTGACTGCAGCATTAAGACAAAGCCGATCGTGGCGCTGAAACAAGTGCATGAAGTGCTCTTTCGTGCAATCGGGTTGAGTAGCTATTGTTTCAAGCTCACCACCTACATCATACTCCCCACCCTTAATCACTACCTGATCCTCTTTCGTAAAATTCCTATGTAACTCCACTACATCAACTGTCACCTGAGCCAACCCCGCACTAGACTTCACAATGCTGATGATCTGATAGTCACTTCCCAGCACTTCATGCAACTATTTGCCTGAGGTATTATTTTGGGCTGTAGCTGTGTTGGAAGGGTCTGTATTGACATCATAAGGTTTCAGCAAACATTTTAATATTTTATGTTAAACTTAGAAAATTTTCCCACTTGTGTGACCAACTTAAGCTTTAAACCAACTATTGTTGATGGGTACAGTTCAGTATATCGGACAAGAAGTGACTTCTTGGTAATATGTTAAATCTGTTACAATGCCTCTGTGTCAGATTTAGTTTTGTGTGTAATTTTTATGTCAACATATTTTATAAAAAAAGAAATCCTGCCAAATCTTCGTGTGTGTAAAGCAGGAATGTTTCTTTGTTGTTCGGTGTTTTTCTTTCTTCTGTAATTTTATTACGTGCAACTTAAATGAGCTTTTAAATATTTATTGCTGTTATAGAAAACATTCCTCCCCACCCTCTCATTTTATAACTCTTTGTCAGTTCTTGCTAACTTTCAGTTGCTCCATTGTGTACTAGCAATGTAAGGGAGACTTAGGATCCCTATGGTAAGTTTTAATTTCCATGTCGGTTCCTGTATATTTACTAGTTTTGGTCCTGTGTTTCATGTCGTATGTTTGCAATGAATTGTCCACTCCGCTCAATAGTTTATTTGCATTGTACTGTCTCTGTTTTTAAGAGCATCAGCATTACAATACAAGGTAATAGAAATAACATTTTGTTTGTTGTTGAAGTCGTATGTAGATAGATGTGTGGCAGTTATATAATAGGTATTGCATAAGACTGTAAGTTAATGAAGCATCCACATTTAAGATTTGTTTATGATGTTTCTTAAATGAACAATCTTCATTTGAACCTCAGTGCAGTGTATCACCCAGTTAAAAGAAAATAGTGCAGTGAAAAAGTCCCTTTCGTTTCATATGACCTTATGCTATGTTTGTATATTTTTATTGGGATAAAGTTGTTTCAAAAATACAGATTATTCACTGTTCTGTTTCTGTATTGATAAAACTATATTTTGTTTCTGGAGGCTTTGCTTTTATTTTTCAAGCAGATTTTCAATACCGCAAACAAGAGCAAGCAAATTGTATCCAAAGTCTTTGTGTTGAACCACTCCTGTGATGGGTGAAGTGGAATTAAAAGTAAAGGTTTTGACCTGGAAGATTACCAATTCAATTTCTGTTTAGATTAATGCTTCTGGATTAAAACTGTGTGAAAGGCGAAGGTCTGGAGTTGAAGTGCAATCCAGCATGCAGCTTTAATCTGCCTGCATACTTCACTGTTGAGTGGCAGTTTTAATCTTATACTGATTAATTATGTAAAACATTTTTCTAGGAATCAGCCAACAGCAAAGTCAGGAGTAGAAGAATCTGACTCTACAAAATCCTCCACACATGGATCATCGGGAATACAGGATGATGCTCCTTCATTACTTTCATCAGCTTCTTGCAGAAAAGTGGTAAGCTTCATTTTATATTGAAAAATATTCTCAATGTTGCTACTATAATTCCAGGTGATCTCACGTAGTATTTGCTGTCATCTATGTAGAGGGTTTGCCGTAATTGCTTTGAACACATTCAGTTCAAGTGTGATAGTAACTCTGTATGTCACATCTGCTATTGTTTTCTGCCAGCTAAAGTTGGCAGTTACTATTAAGCTGTCATTGTCAGACCTCTGCTGATTTGACAATTCCTGTTGGCCACACTGCCGCAGTATTACTTTCCTCTCAAGAAGGTTTCATCTTCTGTATTGTTGGTTGGGCTTACCCCCGTAAGCAAAACCATGCACGCACGCGCACCCCCTCCCCCCCCCTCCACACACACACACACACACACACACACACACACACGTCATAGACACGGCAACTTGTGTTCCTCTTTTTGCCACTTCCAAACCATGTTTGATTTAGGAATTGGTCACTTTAGGTACTTGCCTGTCCAACCAAATTCTCTGTAACTTGTCAACCAGCATCTATGGCACTACATCAAACACATTACAAGAAGGTTTGTGGCCACTGTCAAGCATATTTACTAGAGACAGTTGCCGCTTTACAGGGTGATTGTTCTCCCCATTCTGGTGGTTGGAGTAGTTTGGTATGCTACATGTTTTTGACATCACGTTTAGCTTTTGCCACATGGGTAATAGTCCTGTATTGGAGGATTGGGATAAGAGAGATTGGCACATTTGTTTGCTGCCATACCTGAGAGACATCCCATCTCCAAAGTCATATGACCATTGTACTTTTTGTGGACCATCGTTTTGAGGGTTTACCGAGAATATCGTGTTACAGTTAAATGACCACCACAGATGTCACAAGCAACAGTGTGCAGACCATATGACATGTTGCTGTTCACTTATGATTACAAAATTTGACAGCTGGGCCACAGTGCAATAGATAACTCACTACTACTGTGCTGGAGAACAAGAGCAACATTAATGTCAGCTTTTAAGTGGCCATACAGACAAGAATTATCTCCTGACTGTGAGCAGCAGGAACAACCATGCTGCACTTTTTCCTCTGTTAAGTGTGCATCACAGGGCACTGACATTAGCACGTCTGCAGGACTTGGCAAGTTCAGCAGGGCGACGCATCCCTCTGGCATGACCAAATGTTCTTCGGAGTGGTATCTGCATCTTCATAGAGTCTCCACAAGCCACCAGTTAGTGTGTGGCAGAGGGTATCCCATACCACTACTAGTCATTTCATTTCCTGTTCCACTTGCATTTAGAGCATGGGAAAAATGTCCATCTATATGCGTCAATATGAGCCATAATTTCTCTTATCTTATGTTCCTGGTCCTTAAGTGAAATGTATGTTGGCAGAGGTAGAATCGTTCTGCAGTCAGCCTCAAATCTTGATTCTCTAAATGTTGTTAATGTTCCACAAACAGAATGTCACCTTCCCTCCAGGGATTCCCATTTGAGTTCCCAAAGCATCTTCATATTACTTGCGTGTTGTTCGAACATACTGGTAACAAATCTAGCAGCCTGCCTCTGAATTGCTTTGATGTCTTCCTTTGATGTCAGTTGCTTTATGGATTCTGGACTATATAGTCACCAGAGCTTGGGCTTGTTACTCATATTGAGGGTGATGTCAGATTAAAAGATGGTGCGTACTTTGGATTGCTGCCGTCATCCCTCCCAATCATCTGTGGAAAGTAATGAACTGGTGTGTTTCGTGTGGAGTTAGAGCTACATTGAGTCCATGGTGTCATCTGGGCGAAAAGGACTTACTCATCCTTGCTAGGCAGATACGTGTAATTCAGTCATTTTGCAGGAAAATATCATAAAGGTACAGTCATTTAATTGGTATGACAGTCGTGTTACGTTTGTGGAAATGATGACATACAGTTGCATATTATTTCTCTCCTTTTTTGTTGTACTTACATGATCAAAAATTACAAATTAAATGGAAATTGGAATACATAACACTTACTTAACTGCCTGTTCAATAACAGTTATAGGTTCACACTGTTGTGATGTAAACAGTGGTATTAATTATCGTGTTTGGAGAAATCTGTGCTTTATAGATGTGTCCCATGGAGAAGCTGTACAAGAATATGAAAACTGTTTTAGTTCAGCAGTTAGAAGTACATCATTAGCAAATAGGTATGAGCCCCACAAGAGGACTGCATGCAGCTAATGCAGGTGCAGACCAGATATTTAGGCATCTCTCCGCCAAATTTTGGAGAAAATTTGAGAATGTGGATTGTAGTAAAAATAATTATTTATTTTACACCACATAAAGGAAACTAACAAGACTGCACATATAATGTACCTTTCTAATAACAGTTGCAATGGAAATGATAAAACACACAAAAAAGACTAATTACTCCAATGTGTTGCATTATTTTAACAGATTTTATATTTCACTATGCCCCTTACAGCCACATATTACTGCCTCCCCAGTGATAACAATGAGGTATTTCTCTGGGAAGTGCACTGTATGTCCAGTACGTGTAACTCGTTGGTTTGGCTGATGACACACTGGAGTTTTCGTGACTGGAGCTGGTTGTTTACATGGCACAGATACAGAATCCATATTCTTCAGCAGAAAGGCCAGCTTGAGTCTGTCGATGGAGATGGTCTTCTAACCAGGAGGTGTTTCAATAACAGTGTCTTTCAGTGTGTGAATGTACCAGATATGGTCCATCATAGATTATAGAGGTTTTCTCTGTGCGTCATGTCTTATGAATAGGGGTATGTGAAGAGATTATGAATTCAGGATGGATGAAAGCAGACATAGTATGATGTCAAACATTAATTGGTTTAAGGACACCATGTGCAGTTTCAAGTTGATAATGAGAATTGGAATGTCACACTCCACTGGTGTAAGATCAAATTAATCAGCTGGAAGACTAGTTGTCATGCCACAAGTCATTCATACAGTGCTGATGTCATATTCTGGTATCTCACAGGTACAGAGACTCGTTAAAATCGTTGGTAAATTGTCAACTCAGTCATCTGAAAGTCATGCTACGTTGTGATGCTGCCATTCAACTTTGCCATTCGAGTAAGCTGTGGCTTTGATGTGGTGTATACCTGATGTCTTTCAGAGGTGACTGAACAGTTGACACTGAAACTGCTGTCCTCTGTCAATGGTGACGATTTTTGGGACTCCAAAATGTGTGATGCATGATGATAAGTGAATCCTGGCAACAATTTCTGCAGAGATGTCTTTCAATGGAACTGCCTCTGGCCAACGTGTAAACCTGTCAGTCATTGTCAAGAGATAGGTGAAGTCTTGAAAGCAAGGTAATGGTCCCATTAGATCAGCATGTGTATGTGAGAAGAGATCTTCAACTTCACCGAAAGCTACACAAGCTCTATTTTTATGTTTTGAAATTTTTGATCGTTGACAGCATGCACATTTTTGTCTACAGCTGTGTATCTTGTTTCAGCGAAGGCCAATTGAAGCACTGTCGAATCAGTTCTACTGTGCCTTTGTTGTCAGGGTGAGCCAAGTCACATAATGCATGGAAGACTTGATTGTTGGTAGGATGGATGGACGTATGGGCTGAGTTTACCTGTAGAATTCTCATAAAGTAGCAGTGATCTATAGGTAACAATATTGTTACAACCAATAAGGAAAAGGGATCGGAATTCTTCACCTTGACCAATTCTAGGTTACTGCTTTGTGCCTTTGCACATGAAATGGTGGCTGGTAATGCCTGCAACACTGGAACATGTAATGGCAGGAATGTTCTCTTCTCAAAGAAGATATTGAATACCTGTGGAGAAAGATTAGATTAGATTAATACTAGTTCCATGGATCATGAATACGATATTTCGTAATGATGTGGAACGAGTCAAATTTTCAAATACATGACATAATTAAGTTAATATAACAACTTTTTTATTTTTTTATTTTTTTAATAATTTTTTTTCTTTTTTTCTTAATTTATATCTAAAAATTCCTCTTTGGAGTAGAAGGAGTTGTCATTCAGAAATTCTTTTAATTTCTTCTTAAATACTTGTTGGTTATCTGTCAGACTTTTGATACTATTTGGTAAGTGACCAGACTTTAGTGGCAGTATAATTCACCCCCTTCTGTGCCAAAGTTAGATTTAATCTTGAATAGTGAAGATCATCCTTTCTCCTAGTATTGTAGTTATGCACACTGCTATTACTTTTGAATTGGGTTTGGTTGTTAATAACAAATTTCATAAGAGAGTATATATACTGAGAAGCTACTGTGAATATCCCTAGCTACTGTGAAATGACTGAGAAATTCCGTATGGTGCAGTCGCCTGGACGTTGCTTTTTCTGGGCTCTGTTAAAAAGCAAATGTTAATTGCTTGTGGCTTGTGAATATTGTGAATTTTCCACCTTTTAAAATATAATGAAAATGTTTGACTGCCAATCTGCTGCCAGTATGCAGTCATAGGTACTATAGTTGTGCTGTGTATTGGTGAGAGACCTGTAGAAAAATGCAAGAGGTTCAGGTGTTCCTATGTGCAATTGGTGTAGCACCTATAGCATAGTCCAAAGCATCGACCATCAAAATTAAGGGCAGATCAGTTGGGTGAGGAAGCAGAGTTCCGTTAGCTAGTTCTTCTTTTAACTTCTTGAGCAATTTGTCTGGCTTGCCAGTTCATGTAACAAGGAGATTATCCTTCCCCTTGGTGTTTTTGCACAAGTTAAACAAAGGTGTTTGGGATTTCTTCAGTATGTGGTAGCATATGTCTGTAGAAATTCAACAGTCCTAAAAAATAACATAGTTGTGCTACTGTTTTGGGGTGATGGAAGTTCTTGGTTACTTTCACTTTTTCTCACGATGCAGAAATTCCTCGATGTGACACACAAAAGCCTAAGAATGATCATGATCTCTCTTTCTCTCCAAAAACACATTTTGCTATGTTGATGTTAAGATGATATTTATCTAGCCATTGAAGAAGTTGTTGCAGATGCATTACATGCTCTTTATCTGATGTTGAAGCAACAAGAATATCATCTAAATTGGAATACACAAAAGGCAGACCATTCAGAATGTATGAATAATTCGTTAGAATATTAGCGCTGCATTGTATAGAACAAATGGCATTTTCAGTAGTGCAGAAAGTCCAAATGGTGCGATAACGGCTGTTTTAGACTCATCTTTTGTTGTAGCAGAAATGGGGTGATAAGCTCAGATAAGTTCGATTTAAGGGAATATCTTTCTGTTGGAGAGCGGACAGTTGAAATCTTGTAAATGTGGAATTGGGTAACGGTCTAGCACTGTGTAATTTACACAGGGACCCAAGTTCCATTTTTCTTTGGAATGGGATGGTGAGCAGTAGACCAGCAGCTTTTGGAAGGACGATGTATGCCAAGATTGATTGTCTCCTGAAATTCAAGTTTTGCTTGTGCTAATTTTTCTGGTGATCAGTGTCCCACCCGTGCATACACTGGAGCTCCCGTTGTTGCCATTGTGTGTGTACATTAACTTCAGGAAAATCATAATTAGGTTTCTTCGTGGGAATTTTAGGTTATGTCTTTAGCAAGCTTTGATGTTTATGCTGTGGGTCAATCAGAAACACTAAACTCTCCGTAGGTATGTCTACAGAGCCTGTACTAGCGATTAAAGTTTCTCGGTCAAGTAACTTTTTTGACTTAATATCAAGCAACAGATAATAATTGGTTGGTAAATATCTGCAAGAAAGAATGGCCGTGGAAATCTTTCGAGCTTCAGTAGTCTTTCACCGTATATGTGTATTACGAAACCATTTGCAGCATAGAATTGCTGTTTCTGAATGTTTTTGTGATGTAATACTGTTGGCAATACAGAAATCTCTGCTCTGGAGTAAACTAGAAATCGAAGATGTCTGTTGCGATCAGTTAGTAATAGGCAGCAAGATGACTTGGCCTCCTCACTCTGTGCAATGCCAAGTGAGTAGCATACTAATTTTCTGTCTGAGCATTAGCGGACTGATGAGAAATAAATGAACATGGTGGTGTATACTTCTTCGCATTCTGTTTGGCTGTATAGTGGTACCAGCACACAGAATGTTTCTGTGCACACCACGGTGATTTCAATCTGCGTTCTGATCAAGACCCAGTTTGTAGTTTCTGAATTGCGGTCGTTACTTTCAAAAGCTGTCTTTCCAGAGGGGGAAAGTCTGTCATCTTGAGATGGAGACAAAACAGTTTCTGTACTATATATGACAGGGTGTCATAATCTCTACAATTTTGTAGGCCATAGAAACTATTGCTTCGAGATTTACATCTTGACTAGTTTCTGTTATAGAACATGCATTGATTGGTAGTCATTGAAGAAATATAGTTCTTAAAAAATTGTTTGTTACTTGCGTTCCAGCAAGAACACACATCTCATGGAGCAAAGTAGATGTTGTCACCTTGTTCTAATTTGGTTAGCAACTTTTTAACCTTGCAGTACTCTGATTCTTCAAATTCTGCGGTAAGCTGATAATGGTTTGGACATGAAATTTCAAATCAGCTCAGCAACTTCGCTGTTAATTTAAGTAATAATGATTAAGTACTTGTGGTGGCCTTATCATACCAACTACTTACCAATAGTATTTCCCAACTGCACAGTGAGCATGACAAACACACAACTGAATAACAGCAAGCAAAGAAAGCAATTCTCATGTGTATTTTAGTGTCTCCAGTGCTTTTACTGTTTGTTTACTTTTACAGACTAGGTTGCATACCTTGCCTCCTGCTATGGGGAAGGATAGGTCACAGGAATCTTCCCATCAGATGACCATAGACTTTTGGGAGAGCTATGACCCAGATGAGGTTTGCAATACAGGATTTGCTTTAATTTCGTCTGAACCATTCCCAGTACGAGCAGTTTGTTTTCTTTGTGGAAGTGCTGGTCAAGAACAAGTAAGTTATATTTGTATTGCTAGCTTATACTGAAAGAAAATTAGTTGGGAGGCTGTTGCAATGCAATTTATGTAGCTGACTAGTAAAATAATTCATACTTTGCAGGTTCAGTTTGTTTTTCAATTGTGTGTAGAAAATAGAAAGAAAGCTTAGCACATTATGTTTCCTTTGTAATGTTTACCACATGAAAATATTATTTAGTGTATGTAGAATTTCAAAGAACTCAAATGAGATGATGTCATGAACTCCTAACTCATTCACTTACAAGGACAAGTACAGCTGTTGTGACAGTTCTGTTTATGCACTATAGTGATGGGTACAGCTGTCACAGTGCTGTAGACATGTAATGTGTTTCTTCTGTAGATCAGTGATTTTTGTAGTAGTTCTATTGTAATACCAGTAGCCGGAATGAGTTTCGCGTCCATGAAACTATGCCCAAAGTACAAGCTTACACTGTTTAGTCTGTGTTTCACAAGCTCAGTGACAGCATGCCGTACCCGTATGAACAAGCAGTCATGATATTATTGCATCTTTATTAGAAAGGGATGTTAATGATTAGGAGCTGGTGAAGATTATGACAGTGTAAGTGATAAATGGGAAAGCAACAAGAATGTTAGGGTTATTGACTCAGAGGAAGCTGTAATGTTCATAATAAATATTGCTGATCTGACAAAAAGTGTTCTGCAGAATGTTTGCAGGTGAGTGATTGGAACTGGGCCACTGTAGTTCATCATCTTGAAATATAACCCTGTTTGGTGAATCTGCTGTTGCTGAACATAGCTCTATAAACAGACATGATCACATTTGATGAAATGAAAATCTTTTGCATCCATCTACCTATTGAGACTCTGTCATTAAAGAAGTCAGTGAGATCGGAATGTACTACTACTACAATAATAATAGTTACTACTGCTGGTGGTGATGGTGCTGGTGGTGGTGGTGGTGGTGCTGGTGGTGGTGGTGGTGGTGGTGCTGCTGCTGCTGCTGCTGCTGCTGCTGCTGCTGCTGCTACCGCTACCAGGGCAATGGCTATACCCTTAGTGGTGCATGGAAATGAACACTCAATCCTTAAAGACTACAGAGAAATAAGGTGAATTATTTACCATCTAGCAGAATCAGTGTTACACCATAGGTTCCTCCATCATAGACATCAACATTATCTTTGGTAGCATATGGAATTTCCTTGACTTTTTAACATATCTGCAACATAATTTGGCCAACAAATACGAACACACTATTAATTGACAGACACATTATGACTACAATTACAGAGCAAGTCATTGAAAGCTTGAATTTATTTACAAATCATATGAAGCAAGAAATTTGAGAAGCATTTGTACAAGAATATCACCATAAGAACTATGTTCTGATATAGATTTATATGTTGGAGGCAAGTGGATGCATTCTCAATAGAGTCAGCATTTACTTATGTGGATATTATCAGGCATTGTGGAGCCGAAACTTAGACCGCTGGTATTGCTACTTGTTAGAGCGAATTTGTATTCAATAGGAAGTAATTTAGCACATAAATTTTGAAATTCATTTTGCGTAGTGGGAGCTTCAGTGGTCAACAAATGTACAAATCTATTAGCTGACTGGTAACATCATGTCACTTGACAGTTCTCCCAAATTTAATTAAACTGTAAATTTTCCTCATCAGTGTGTGTGTGTGTGTGTGTGTGTGTGTGTGTGTGTGTGTGTGTGTGAGATAGGTTAGTGTTAATGGAGCAGCCTGCTAATTTTATGATTTTAATGTTATTGTCGTCAAACAGGGTTATCACAATTAGTTACATGCGCCAAGTCAGCACCACAAAATATATCTGGCACTGGAATGAAGGTACCAATAAGCACTGGGGTTTAATGACTGGTATTGGAATGAAGTGACTCATTGGCACTAATTAGGGCTGATTGTATAAAAATCGGACTCGAGATCAAATTTGACATAAGATCATAAATTGAATTATGTTCAGGATTCAGCTCTGTTGTATAGCGCTAAACTTGGATCCACCGAAGCAGGTTCATATTTGATCTTACCCATACTTGGCAATGAGGCTAAAATTGGCTGGCGTGTGATTATTGTACTTCAGCTGCAAATATTTATCGTACATCATAATAGGCAGCATTTATTATCGAAAGTGTCTTGCTATAAACCTGGGAGCAAGTAAACAGAAAAAGGAGCACTCATCAAACTACTCTCAATACGAGAAATATTTGTTGCTGGATATTGTGTTGGGCCAGTATAAAGATATAATTCACTGAAAACGAAAGGTTCCTGTGGTGTGAAATCTCAAGATTAACAGCAACTTGTACATTGCAGTCAGGGGTTATTTTCTTTTGGATGATTTCATCAGACATTCTTGGAGCCTTAGTTCCAGTTGCTTTACAGTAGTTTTCTCCAAACAAAACCTCAACTTAAATGACTTGTTATTTAACTCCGAAAATGGGCTCACCCTTTTATGAAACATGTGGTGAGCTTGTTGGGTCTTGCCATCATCATCCTCAGATATTTGTAAAGTAAACAAAAGGAAACAATGCAATTCACATCGCATAGGGTTATTGCCGCAGCTCGTGGTCTTGGGGTAGCGTTCTCACTTTCCACACATGGGGTCCCAGGTTCGATTCCCGACACGGTCAGGGATTTTTCCTGCCTCGAGATGACTGGGTGTTGTTGTGTCGTCGTCATCATCATCATCATCATCATCATCATCACTCATCCCCATTACGGTCAGAGGAAGGCAATGGCAAACGGCCTCCACTAGGACCTTGCCTAGTACAGCAGTGTGGGTCTCCCGCATCATCCCCTACGCTCCTCGGAGTATCGGACATCATCATCATCATCATCATCATCATCATCATCAGGGTTATTGCACACAGAATTTTACCCAATAGTGATCCAGAATGCTCAGGAAGCAGAGAGTAAGGTATGGTTTCAGTGGTATGGAATGGCATGTTAATGATGTTATGATTATCTTTATGATCCATAAAGTAGAGAAAGTAGTAAGAAATGAAAAAAAAAATGTTTCAAGAATTGATGTGGATTTGAACATGTGATCTTCTGCACTGCAGGCCTCAGCATAACTTCAGCCATCGAAATTAATGAGACAGTATTATGAGGTTAGTGTATTTCAAAACACTTGCTTATGTTCTATTTATCAACACACATGGAATTGTCATAGCAATTTAAGGATATGTTCAGTAGTTAAAAATTTAATACAAATTTCATAGTTACTTCTACTTGAGCTGAAAGAGACCTTATATAAGTGATTTTGAATTATTATTGGCTGCTGTCAAAATTCCCATACTTAACTGTTTACTGCAAATATTTTGAATTCTCCTTTAATTAGTCTGCTACTAAGTGTCTATAAAACGCCTTTGAACTAATCACGTAAATTAAGAGTCATCTCCCAAGAACTCTCATTAAGTACACACGGTAGCCAGTAATTTCCTTAACCTAACATTCCAGATCGAAAAACAGTATTTTGAGCATCAGCCACATGGTAATGGCATAGTCACATATTGACATGCTATTTTTGTGTTAATAACAACTTCTTTTTTATTATTTCAGTTGGTATCTGCTAAAAAAAAAGCAATGAATTCTAGTGCCACTACACTATAAACTGGGAATTAGAGCTGATCCTGACTTTGAACTGTGAATTTTCACCGTCAAATATGATCAGATTTCATTGTGATATGATCGAGGACTAATGTTTATGCAATGCAGATTTCCAGGTTAACTTTGATCTGAGGTCATTTTCTGTCTTAACCAAAGGTTAAATGCTTTATACAATCAGCCCTTAGAGTGGTCAGTGCCAAAACTGAACCAAAATACTTAGTATTTGATACTGCTTAAAATGAAAATGACAGAATTGGCAATTAGGTCCAGGTTTCATTTTTCAAATAGCAGTTAAGGTAGGTGGTTAGTGTTCAACAAACTGTCGATAACAAGGTTGTTGGAGATGGAGCACAAACTCGGATTAGAGAAGGCTGGGAAAGGAACTTATCCATGCTTTGTCAAAGGAACTGTTCCGGCATGAAACTATTTAGGGAAATCACAAAAAACCTAAATCTGGATGGCCGGACGTGAACTGAGGGAGGCTTATGGCAAACTACAGACATACAATAGTCAAAGATATCGGGTCATGATGATGTATCATAAAAAGAAAATCTTATTTGGAACATGATTTGGAAGGTGAAGCTAATGTGGAACCATAACGAATTATGTGCAAAAAAACTACAGTGGAATTGATAATCCCTCAGTGGTTGTTGAAGACCATGTGAAACTGAATCTTGTATAATTATCCTGAAATAAAAATGGTTTCAGGAGAATAATGCTCCGATATCCTCTTGACTTGTGTGGAAGTCCTTTAATGTATCACAATGACAGATCTTCCCAAATTAGATAAACTTCATGATAAGATGTTTGAAAAGAAGAGTTGTTTTGAAAACTAATTTAGAAGCAACTAGAAGTACATTTGTTGATGAAATGACAAAGAATTCGAACAATAAATGTCATTGGATTTCAGATTTATCTATTATCTGGAACATTTTTTATTCACAGATCCTGAGTAAATGTCGTTATTCATGTTAATGAATAACATTTTAAATAAATATTTTTATTTGTCATTCAACATTTGAATAAATGTGGCCCAACTCGGGTCATAATCAATGTCCTTTGTGCATGTGCACACTGAATATTGGTAGCCTATGTACAAGTGAATGTAAAAGTGTGACATCCACGTGACCGTGGGCAATCGCTCAGTCATTTATGTTATTAGGTGAGGCAGCATCAGACATTGTCGGCAACTTCTGCAGACATCCACAAAGTGTATTCACCCTCTCTCTCACACACTGCAGGCATGTGCAGACCCTGCAGATAGTATTACAGGGCTCCAGTAGGCAGTGCAAGGTTTTTGCAGAACTCTCCTTTAACTATGACATGTATAGTTCATTAATTCCATTATCACACATGTCCTACTTTGAGTGCTGGACTGTAGAGCTCTAAAGCCTTCTGACTTCATCCTGTTGTACTGGGTAACTAGCTTTTTGTATTGCCTTAAACTCGTCAGCTCACACTGCCCGTAGCACTACTGTCAATGTCTGCTGGGAATCACCACAGAAAATACCCCTAATATTACTGTCTTTGGGCCAATGATTTTATCTGATGGCATTGAAAACTCCTGTTAACTGCCTTTATCGCCTTGCAGTGTGCTGTACTCTATTTGTTCCTCACATTCAGTATGAGATACATGAGATCAGAGCTCAGATGGATTTTTACCATGAATGTTGTACCACAAGTACTCTCCAGCACATACTATAACGTGGCTTCAGGATTATAGGTGTAGTTATAAAAGTTCTCATAGATTTGCAGTTATTTGAAAGGATTCCATGTGTAGTGTAATTACTGTAGAATATGAAATACAGTCTACAATTTTGTTGACAGATGACCTTGTGGCTTTTATATGTAATGGAGCTGCAGGGAATACTTCGTGGCTTTATTTAGCAGTTGCATCATGATCAGTATAGGAAACTTACCTGGTACTGCAGGGAGCAGACAACATTTCTCCTAAATCACTGTTAAGTTTTTGGCCCTTGATTATAGAACTTTTCTTTGTCCTTTCTTCATTACACTTCTGGTTCCTGGCAGTTACAGGCATCATGGTCCTCCTCCTGATTCTTGTAATTGTATCTTCCTAATTCTTTCAAACTATCTAATGCACTAAGGAACGCCTGATGGCAAACAGAAGGAAAACCTTAGTAACATACATATAGGAGGTGGTCCCCAGGGTTAAAGACCGAAGGGACTAGGTCCTAAATTCAATTGAGTTTTATTTGAAGGTGTTATCAGTTTGAAACAAATGTCACATTTGTGAGAATCTGTGCTCATTCATTACAGAGAAACACACATTCTTCCTCGTATCTTAAGAATATCGACAAGAAAACTTTTTGTTAACGATAATGCAAAAAATAATGTGAAATTGGCAGTTTTTTAGCGACATATCGTGAATTGGCTGTTTTAACAAATTGTCATGCAGTTTGGCTATCTACCATTTCCTGTACAAAAGACTATCATAAATGGCAACTGGAATCACTCAATAGAGGAAAGTCCACTGGACCTGACGGGATACCAATTCGATTCTACACAGAGTACGCGAAAGAACTTGCCCCCCTTCTAACAGTCGTGTACCGCAAGTCTCTAGAGGAACGGAGGGTTCCAAATGATTGGAAAAGAGCACAGATAGTCCCAGTCTTCAAGAAGGGTCGTCGAGCAGATGCGCAAAACTATAGACCTATATCTCTGACGTCGATCTGTTGTAGAATTTTAGAACATGTTTTTTGCTCGAGTATCATGTCGTTTTTGGAAACCCAGAATCTACTATGTAGGAATCAACATGGATTCCGGAAACAGCGATCGTGTGAGACCCAACTCGCTTATTTGTTCATGGGACCCAGAAAATATTAGATACAGGCTCCCAGGTAGATGCTATTTTTCTTGACTTCCGGAAGGCGTTCGATACAGTTCCGCACTGTCGCCTGATAAACAAAGTAAGAGCCTACGGAATATCAGACCAGCTGTGTGGCTGGATTGAAGAGTTTTTAGCAAACAGAACACAGCATGTTGTTATCAATGGAGAGACGTCTACAGACGTTAAAGTAACCTCTGGCGTGCCACAGGGGAGTGTTATGGGACCATTGCTTTTCACAATATATATAAATGACCTAGTAGATAGTGTCGGAAGTTCCATGCAGCTTTTCGCGGGTGATGCTGTAGTATACAGAGAAGTTGCAGCATTAGAAAATTGTAGCGAAATGCAGGAAGATCTGCAGCGGATAGGCACTTGGTGCAGGGAGTGGCAACTGACCCTTAACATAGACAAATGTAATGTATTGTGAATACATAGAAAGAAGGATCCTTTATTGTATGATTATATGATAGCGGAACAAACACTGGTAGCAGTTACTTCTGTAAAATATCTGGGAGTATGCGTGCGGAACGATTTGAAGTGGAATGATCGTATAAAATTAATTGTTGGTAAGGCGGGTACCAGGTTGAGATTCATTGGGAGTGCGCTTAGAAAATGTAGTCCATCAACAAAGGAGGTGGCTTACAAAACACTCGTTCGACCTATACTTGAGTATTGCTCATCAGTATGGGATCCGTACCAGATCGGTCTGACGGAGGAGATAGAGAAGATCCAAAGAAGAGCGGCGCGTTTCGTCACAGGGTTATTTGGTAACCGTGATAGCGTTACGGAGATGTTTAATATACTCAAGTGGCAGACTCTGCAAGAGAGGCACTCTGCATCGCGGTGTAGCTTGCTTGCCAGGTTTCGAGAGGGTGCGTTTTTGGATGAGGTATCGACTATATTGCTTCCCCCTACTTATACCTCCCGAGGAGATCACAAATGTAAAATTAGAGAGATTAGAGCGCGCACGGAGGCTTTCAGACAGTCGTTCTTCCCGCGAACCATACGCGACTGGAACAGGAAAGGGAGGTAATGACAGTGGCACGTGAAGTGCCCTCCGCCACACACCGTTGGGTGGCTTGCGGAGTATAAATGTAGATGTAGATGTAGAATTAATTAATATTGATGACTGAAGGTAATTTAACATTGAAATTGAATCTTGACTTTAAGGTTGACTTTCGCATGTAACCTTAAAATTACCAATCTTTTGTGCTTGTTCATTGCTTGTTTCATTTTCACTGATGTAATGTTTCAGCATATTATTATTATTGAACACATCAGTATGAAAGGCGATAAAAATTCTGATTACTTGATATACACACATCAATAAAAGTTTTGCATCACCTCGGTTCCGAGAGTTCCGGAACCTGTACAGAAATCTGGAATAGAATGTAAACATCATTTCCGGCCTTTTTATTGCTCATGAAAACCACACATTGCATGTTGTACCACCATACAGCAAGACCTTCAGAAGTGGTGGTCCAGATTGCTGTACATACTGGTACCTCATAATACCTAGTTGGTCCAGATTGCTGTACACACTGGTATCTCTAATACCCAGTAGCATCTCCTCTTGCATTCATGTAGGCTTGTATTCTTCATGGCTTACTATCCAAAAGTTCATCAACGCACTGTTGGTCCAGATTTTCCCACTCTTCAACTGCAATTCGGCATAGATCCTTCAGAGTGGTAGAAGGGTCACGTTGTCCATAAGCAGTCCTTTTCAGCCTATCCCAGACATGTTTGATAGGGTTCATGTCTGGAGAACATGCTTGCTACTTTAATCGAGTGATGTCGTTATCCTGAAGCAAGTCATTTACAAGATGTGCACAACGGGGGCTTGAATTGTCATCCATGAAGATGAATGCCTCGCCCATATGCTGCTGGTATGGTTGCACTATCAATCAGAGGATGGTATTCATGTATTGTACAGCCGTTACAGCACCTTTCATGACCACCAGCGACATACACCGGTCCCACATAATGCCACCCCAAAACAGCAGGGAGCCTCCACCTTGCTGCACTCACTGGACAATGTGTCTAAGGCATTCAGCCTGACCGGGTTGCCTCCAAACACAACTCAGACAATTGTCTGGTTGAAGGCATATGCGACACTCGTTGGTGAAGAGAACTTGATGCCAATCCTGAGTTGTCAAATCGGCATGTTGTTGCGCTCATCTGTACCATGCTGCATGGTGTCGTGGTTGCAAAGACGGACCTTGCCATGGACGTCAGGAGAGAAGTTGCACATCACGCTGCCTGTTGCGCACAGTTTGAGTCATAACACGATGTCCTGTGGCTGCACGAAAAGCATTATTCAACATAGCGGTGTTGTTGTTGGGGTTCCTCCAAGACATAATCCGTAGGTGGTCATCCACTGCAGTAGTAGCCTTTGGATGACCTGAGCAAGGCATGTCATCGACAGTTCCTCTCTCTCGCTCTGTATCTCCTCCATGTCCAAACAACGTCGGTTCGGTTCACTCCTAGATGCCTGGACACTTTCCTTGTTGAGAGCCCTTCCTGGCACAAAGTAACAATGCGGACACTACCAAACCACGGTATTGACCGTCTAGACGTGGTTGAACTACAGACAACACAAGCCGTGTACCTCCTTCCTGCTGGAATGACTGTAACTGATCGGCTGTCAGACCCCCCCTCCGTCTAATACGCACTGCTCATGCATGGTTGTGGGCAGGTTTAGTGACATCTCTGAACAGTCAAAGGGACTGTGTCTCTGATACAATATCCACAGTGAATGTCTCTCTTCAGGAGTTCTGGGAACTGGGGCGATGCAAAACTCTTTTTGATGTGTGTATTTTAGCATTCATTACTGTTTACTTCTGTGTGATGCCTGTGCATTAGTACTTGCTTGTTTTGCTTGCTAACCACAGAATATGTGGTATTCATGGTCCTTCCCCTACATTAAAAAATTCTAAAGGTACAGTCACAGACTGAAAACAAATATATTTATTGTACATTTTGTTTACCTGGATAAAGGCACAAAAAACTCCATGTTTGTCACATCGTGAACTCAGCTTGTACTCTGTACAGACTAAGCAGCCGAGGTTTGTAATTAAGAGCTCTGAGGTAGAGCTGCCCAAAACGGTATATTAAATTAAATTTTTCAGTAATATATTACAGAATTTAAATTATCAGAAAGCATTTAATGTATTTCCCATACAAATTTAAATAATGCCAGTCAGCATTTTTTGGAACTGTTGATATGTGATATCAAGTGATTTTTTTTTTTTCAAACAGGTAGTAGATAGTCACAAGGCTGCGCCTTGAAATGCCACGGAGCTCTATGTAGCAGATTTTTGGGAGCATGGCTTCCTCAGGCTCTGGTGTTTCAGCCTAAGGATGTCCTACCAACCTGCAAACAATATCCATGTTTCACTGCTTACATCAAAAGGGAATGGACAGAGTTTCTGAAACTTTGGTATTGAATCCCTGTCTCTGTATATCTCTCTTAATGTTTTGGTGCATCATTACTGAACATTTAGTGTTATTGTTCTGATAGTGTTTCAGATAGTCTTTTGTTTCTGCCATTGACTGCTCAATGCAGTATGGAATAAGTTTGCAGGTGTATCACCAGAGTGCGCTAGAGTGTGGTACCGTAAGTATCACCACGTAGCGAGAGTTCCATGAATGATTAGAGGAAAAGACACACAAAATATACCCTGTGCACGAAATGTGCCGTGTTACTTTAGTTTTCTTGCTTGCTGACTGTAGTAATGTGCGCTATTAGCAAGTTTCTTTTTGTTAGTCTATTATGCATGAATTTAATGAGTGTTATGTTCTTGCAAATAACAGCAGTGTGTTAAGAGTTAGAATACAACACAGTCTGAAACATGCGATTAGGATGGAAGTGAAGAAACTAGGTGCGCCCAGACTGGATGCAAGCATCAATCAAGAAAAAAAAAAAACAGTGTAACTCCAGGCAAAGTATACACGCAATTTCAACAGTGCAGTGTACAAGGGGGTACCAAAAAAGAAAAAAAAAGTTGGAACTATTTTTTAAAAGCTGTATATTTTCAAATTGTGTAAAAGCAACCTTATCCCCTTCAAAATACTCTCCATTACAAATAATACATTTGTCCCACTGGTGCTTCCACTTTTTTTGCAGTCATCTGTAGAAATGGTTGACAGCTCCTCCCTCGTTTTTTCTTGACTCCTTCAGTGTTGTCAAATCAATTTCCTTTCATGCCCCTTTTCATGAGTAGAAATAAGAAAAAGTCGCATGGAGTGAGGTTAGGCAAGTAAGGTGGATGGGACAGCGGAACCAAGCAGATTTTAGCCAAAAACTGTGTAACAGAGATGGCTGTGTGTGTGTGTGTGTGTGTGTGTGTGTGTGTGTGTGTGTGTGTGGGCGCGCGCGCGCGCGCAGGTGCATTGTTGTGGTGGAAGAACCAGTCTCCTATCTGCCACAATCTTTTTTGATGAATATTGTTGCCCAGTCTTTTTAAAACTTCCAAATTGGCTGTCTACAGTCTGTGAACACAACCTTTAAAATGTTGTCAATATTTTCGTCAATTCGGACAGATGATGGATGTCCAGAACAAGGTTTGCGATTACTCAATATGTTGCCACTTTTAAATTCAGCAAACCGCTCGTACACTTGAGTTTTTCCCATGGTGTCATCTGGGTAAGCTGTTTTCAACATTAAAACAGTTTCAGCAGAATTTTTACTGAGAAGAAAACAAAATTTCACAGCTGCACCTTGTTCATTAAACTTATCATAAAAATGAAATGAGGACAAAACAGTGGTAGCAAGAACAGTCACTGCAGTTGAACAGAACAAGCCGTGTCACCAACACAGGTGGCACTGAACTGGCAATGAGTTGCGCTATACACGCCTAGTGGTAGAAATGTGTACTACATAAGCTCCACCCACGGCAATGTTATTCTGGTTTTTGTGTGTGTGTGTGTGTGTGTGTGTGTGTGTGTGTGTGTGTGTGTGTGTGTAAGGGGGGGGGTCACTCTTCTATACAATACAACTGAGTGACTGTGTGCACTTTATCACTTAAAATGCATATATTTGTAATACAAAAGTATAAATACAGTGTGTAAATTACCATGGCAGTTGCTCAGGTGGTTAATGTCAGCCAGTCACAGCGCAAGATCCATGACATCATGGAAACATCACTGTTTCATCACATGAACTCATAAACACTGCTATTTGAGCAGACAAAACATTAAACATGTGAAGTTTAGGAATGAAAATACCGAAACCATTAAGCGTGTAGCGAAGCTTACACACATTGCATTAAAGATCTCTCCAAAGCACATTTTTAGTATGATTTGTTGTAGTAAACTGTCAGGAAATGTAACGTTAAGGGATAAATTAGCTTCCTAAAGATTTTATGTTGGAGTTAGATTTTGAGATTACTTAGTAGTGGATAGAAAAAAGGTACAGTATGTAAGTGTTCGGCTAGTGTGTGACATTCTCCCCCCCCCCTCCCCATTTGAAGTCGTGGTTGTGGTGACAAACCACAAGCTGCACCTGATATTAACTAACAGAAATGTTATTTAATAGTGACTGAATTTTGTAGACATTGCCATGAAAAGTAGTTCGAAAAGTTTCTATGTTATATACAATTGTGTTTATACAAGTGACTGAAATGATGACACTGCAACCACGTGTGAGGTCACGTGACATCCCTCGCTCCCTTAAATAATACAGTTCAATCTGTTGCCACAACATGTATTTGGCATTCACATTTGTTGTCCTAGCCAACTCGCCACCATATTCTCATTTCAACCTATCTTAGATTGGGTTATGCTACAGATCGATCTGTCACCACAACCAGATCTACAAATTTCAGTCTAACGTCCAATGTATGTCCTCACTGAAGCAACTCTTATTGAGTCAAAATTCATCTTGATGCAAGATCTTCGGCTGCTCAGAATGATTGTTTCAGATCTTTCTCCAAAGAATCAAGCCTTGTCCAGTGTCCACATTTTCTTGAGATTTCTCACTGTTTACTTTGAGATTGTTCACTGAAGTAGGATTCGCAATTGTAAAAACATCATGCTCGCAGTTACTGCAACAACAGACTATGGGCATTTGAAGTGATGCTTTGTATGCTCCCGATAAATTTACAGTGTTCTGTAAATACATCAGCAGCGGGATATTGTGGGAAAGAAAAGATACTGAATTAACACGTGCCAAGTGAAACACCCAAGGGAAATAAATCAAACAATTCCAGTCTGAAAATGAAGGGACAAGCTTTGAAGTGGCTGAGAAGGAGAAAAACAACTGTGAATATGTGGCTCAAAGGGGTATCGGAATGTTTTTATAAGCCAACGTTCTGCTACACAAACTAGAAAATGAAGATTTTCTGCAGTATGCAAACGAATTCATTGAAGGTAAGCTAGAATTACTTATAGTAAACAGCATGATAATTCAGATTGTTGTTTTCTGCTTGCCACTGTATGTTTAATGAATTAATAAATTTTGTTAGTACAGATTCAGATTAAATTATTTTTAAACTGAATGGTAACAGTAGGATAATTTTGTTTAAGGTGCTGGTCCCATGTGTCAAGACAATGAGGACAACTGTTGTGCCTTAAGTACAAAAGCAACAAAAGATGAAATGATGCAGCAGCTAGCTGCCAGTGCTGTCGTGGTAGCTGATGAGACCACTGACAAGAGGTTGTGTTTTTGCAGTTAGTGAAGACAGATGAGGCATAGAATGAACAAAAACTTTTTGTTGCTAGTGTACAGATTCTCAACAAAAACTCAACACAGTGTGTTCATGCAATGTTCTGTGTTTTGCAGAACTATAACATTTAGTATGACAATGTAAATCTGTTACTAGTGACAGTGCAAGGTGCACGAACAAATGTGTCAACTCTTTTTAAAACAATTATAGGAGACCATTTGAGCTGTGTTCAGTATTGGACACACAAGCTGCATATGATTGTAAATGTTTCTTCATAGGAACTTCTCAAGCGGAACACTGCAGTAACTAAATGAAAGGGTGCTTTCCTGAATACTAAGAAGAGAAAGCATTTATATCTGCAGGTTTCAAAGAAGTGGAGAGAGTCAAAGGCATTTCCTCTTAAAGTGTTAATGTTTTGGAACTCTTGGCTTTCCACAGTCACGTAAATGACAGATTATTTCCACACTGATGATATGCAGAAGTTCTGTTGATTATCTTAATCCACATTTCGGTGATGACATAAATTCAATTCTTGTGGAGGCCTCAATTATTTAGGAATATGCAAATGGTTTTATGAAAATTAGTGCAGACTTAGTCTTCAAAGTATCGTATCGTTCATGAATTAAGTTCAAAATTAAAACAGCTGGAAAAATCTGTTATTGTGGCAGATGACTTTTTTTGGTGAAGAAACCAACAAGATTATGAATAATGTAAAGAAACATATACATGAGGTGGAGATGGAAGAAATACTTAAAAGCACTGGATTATTCCTACAAACAAAGCTGTCTGTGCTCATGGCTACAGATTGCATGCAAATTTTTATTCTCAGCCTTATGTTTGTGTTTCATTCATAGGGCAGTAATCACAATTTCTGTCAGTGCTGACATGGCCAAGTGTCTTGTCAGGTATACGTGGTGCAACAGCTCTGAACAATATAGATATTCTGAAGGGATACAGATCCCATCAGAATATACTTGAACAACAGCTTTTAGTGGGAAGTATGGATGTCGTGAAGTATCTGCAGTCAACTACACTCAACAACCCACAGTTAGCTGCTGTTGGGTTGAAGGCAGTTCGGCTTCCATGTTCCAACATAGACACGGAGTGGTTATTTTCCCAATATATTGAAGTAGTGACAAATTAGAGGCATATCTCTCAGAAGAGAACTTGGAACTGATGACACTTGTTTCATAGGAAAAACTTTACTTGTTATGTAGTTAAAAAGAGTCATTTTTCCTTTGAGAAAATCAATATGTTCAATGTAAATATATATTTTTCAGACAAAAAATGTGAATAAATTTAATGTTTAAAATAATGTAATTGAGGGGTATATTTTCATTTTTCAACATAGTACTGAAAAACAATGAAATGAGTCAAAAATAAGGAACAGGCTTGAGACATACACATTGAGAAAAATCAGCAAAAATGACAAAAATAACACATAAGTTGGCTATAAAATAAAACAGATTTTTCCCTGACCTGTCACCTAAATAATTTTTGTGTGTGACATGAAGAATATGTTGTGTATCACTTGAAGTGGACGTCTGTTAGAGATTGTCACAGCTTAAAATATAATAGAATTTAGAATTCTTTAATTGTAAGAGATTTTGTTCCGTCTTTATTATATTATGGTTGCTGCACTCAAAATTGACAAATAATGCTTAGCTGACTTATAATGCCAGATGCCAAACCAGAAAGCATAGTGTCTGAAAAATCTGTATATGATGATGATGATGATGATGATGATGATGATAATTTAAGAAACTTATCAATGTTACATACATCCTGATTCAAAAATGGTGATATTTAAACTGTAAAGTAAATTCTCTTCAAATCCCAGTCTGTAAGTGGTCACCTACTTCTAACAAATATCTAAATCGCAAAGCAAATTCCTGACATACCCCGTTGGTACAAGTATGACAGTATTCATCACAACCTTTGAAAGAACAACATGATATAAGCACTTTCATTATACAGGGTGATTCTAAGAAACATTTACAAATGGACATGGGACATCAGGCATACAACAAGGCTCAATAATCACATACGAATTGGGGGTCATAAACGCCATCTGTGGCTACTAAATTGCATTGCAGGCAGCAGCAACCAGCCAAGACACAAGTAGCAACAGAGAAGTAACTGATTTTGTGACATTTTACGACTTCCTAACAAGGAGCAAATTGTATATTTTCATCTGTGTGCTTTGGTATTTTAGTTTTGTCAGTTTCCACATGTTAATGTAATATTTAATTGACAAAGTTCTTACATTTTCATTTGCGTTGGAAAGTAAACCGATTTTGTGACATATTACTAGTTTCTAATTAGGAGCGAGTTATTTAGTCTCAACTGAGTGCGTTGGTAGTCCAGTTTTTTAATCTGTGCGGATTAATCTAATTTCTTAGACAGGGTTCTTCCGTTTTTTTTCAGTGTCTGCTGTAGAGTTCTGCAGTACATCGCTCTTCCGTTTGTCAGCGTAGTGTAGTTTTCCATAGCCTTTAGTATGGATTGGGACTGTGATTGCTGCATGTGGATGCGAGCCAAGTTGGTGACACTTCGCTCTGAGCTCAAGGCTGTGATGACTTTAGATACACAGCCTGAACCTGCAGTGGATGGGCATCACTGTTGTGGGCTGACCATGGGGATCCGGTGGACGTCCAGCACTCCTGAGTCCTCCAATCAGTTCGCACTGGTGGTCATCCCAGTTACTCTTTGCACTGAGGTTGGCCCCTCACTCGTGGTCGAGTGGGAGGTCGCCTCGAGACATGGCAGGTGGCAAAAGACAACCCAGGAGGCCACACTTAAGGCGTCCATGATTAGTCTGACAAACAGTTCCCAGGTGCTGTCTGTGGCTGACATGTCGTAGCTGTGTTGGGAAGGTACTAGAGCTCCAAGCGCTAATAGAAAGCACTGGTGCTCAAATTGTTATATGCACTGAAAGCTGGCTAAAGCCAGAGATAAGTTCAGCTGAAATTGTTGTGAAGAACCTAACTGTGTTTAGAAAAGATTGGCTAAACACAGGTGGCAGTGACATGTTTGTTGCTGTTAGAAGTAGTTTATCTTGTTGCGAAATTGAAGTAGATGGTTCCAGGGAGTTAGTATGGGCAACCCGAGTAAAATAATAGTAGGATCTTTTTACCGACCTCCCAACTCAGGTGATGCAGTTGCTAAAAGGTTCAAAAATAACTTCAGTTTAATTTTAACCATGTACCCAACTCATAACATCATCCAAAATTGTGCTTGGTCCATTCTCTGAAAATTATTTCAAGCAGTTAGTTCATGAGCTCACGCGAATAGTAAACAGTTGTGAAAACGCACTTGACCTCCTAGCAACAAATAACCATTAGCTAATAACGAGTATCAAAATGGATACAGGGATTAGTGAACAGAGGGTTGTCATAGTGAGATTGAATATTGTAATCCCCAAATCCTCCAAAAATAAACGAAAAATATACCTATTCAAAAAAGCAGCTAAAAATTTACTTGACTCCTCCCTGGGAGACAATCTCCACTCCTTACAAATTAACAGTGTAAGTGCAGACCAGATGCGGCTTGAATTCAGAGAAATAGTATCGACAGCAATTGAGAGATATATACCAAATAAATTAATAAACGATGGAGCTAATTCTCCTTGGTACCCAAAACATGTCAGAATACTGTTGCAGAAACAACAAAAAAAAGCATGCCAAATTTAAACGAACCCAATACAGCCAAGTTTGGCGATCTTTTACAGGGGCTTGAAATTTAGCGCGGACATCAATGCGAGATGGTTATAAGTTTCCACAACGAAACTTTTTCTCAAAATCTGGAAGAAAATCCAGAGAGATTCTGGTCGTGTGTAAAGTATGCTAGTGGCAAGACACTGTCAATGCCTTCTCTGCACGATACATTGGAAATACTATTTACAAATGTGCTGGAAAAGCAGAGTTGCTAAACACAACATTCTGAAATTCCTTTATCGAAGAAGACAAAAGTAAATATTCCAGAATTTGCATCAAGAACAGTTTCCAGCATGAGTAACTTAAGAGGGGACCTTCTGGAAGGTGCATTGAGTTATGAGCTCCCACTTTGCCTGCTTATAGTGTGGGTAGGCACCTAACACACCCTAAAATTGTAGGTGCCAGTGCGGCCACATTTTTGAAATATTGCCTGTTAAAGTTTGGGCAGCTCTTTATATACAGAAAAGTTTCACTGTTGTGTCAAGTGAGCAAGAAGCCGAGTGGCAAGCGAGCGATACTCCTTTCCAGGCGACCCTGGTTCGAGACCCGTCTGTGCTACTTTGTATGCTTGTAATTCTTGTTAATCAATTCCTTGCGGAATTTTTATAATTAATTATAAATTAAAACAGGCATTTGTGGGGGGGGGGGGGGGAAGTGTCATAGATGGGTCTCGAACCAGGGTCGCCTGGACGGGTAGTATCGCTCGCTTGCCACTTGGCTACTCGCTCACTTGACACAACAGTGAAACTTTTCTGTATATAAAGAGCTGCTCAAAGTTTATCAGGCAATATTTCAAAAACGAGGCCGCATTGGCGCCTACAATTTTAGGGTGTGATAGGTGCCTATCCACACTATAAGCAGGCGAAGCGGGAGCTCATAACTCGATCCACCTCCCAGAAGGTCCCCTCGTTAGAAGTAGATATCCTCGGAGTAGTGAAGTAACTTAAAATAAATTAACAAAGCAAGTCTTTGTGTCCAGACTGTATACCAATTAGGTTCCTTTCCGAGTATGCTGATGCAATAGCTCCATACTTAACTGTCATATACAACCGCTTGCTCAACGAAAGATCTGTACCCAAAGACTGGAAAGTTGCATTAGTCACACCAGTATTCAAGGAAGGTAGTAGGAATAATCCACTAAGTTACAGGTCCATATCATTAACGTCAATATGCAATATTTTGGAATGTATATTGTGTTCAAACATTATGAATGACTTCGAAGAGAACGGTCTATTGACAAACAGTCAACACTGATTCAGAAAACATTGTTCTTGTGAAACACAACTGGCTTTTCTCGCACACTAAGTGTTGAATGCTATTGACAGGGGATTTCAAATTGATTCTGTATTTCCAGATTTCCAGAAGGCTTTTGACACTACCACACAAATGGCTTGTAGTGAAATTGCACTCTTATGGAATATTGTCTCAGTTCTGGATTTGTGATTTTCTGTTGGAGAGGTCACAGTTCATAGTAATTGATGGAAACTCGTCGAGTAAAACAGAAGTGATTTCTGGCATTCCCTAAGGTAGTGTTGGAGGCCCTCTGCTGTTACTTATCTATATAAACAATTTAAGACACAATCTGAGCAGCTGTCTAAGGTTGTTTGCAGATGATGCTGCTGTTTATTGGCTAGTAAAGTCATCAGAAGATCAAAATAAATTGTAAAATGACTTAGAAAAGATTTCTGTATGGTGCGAAAATTGGCAGTTGACTCTAAATAATGAAAAGTGTTAGTGCTAAAAGGAACCCGTTAAACTTCGGTTACACAATAAATCAGTCAAATGTAATGGTGGTAAATTCAACTAAATACCTAGGAAGTATAATTACAAACAACTTGAATTGGAAAGAACACACACAAAATACTGTGGGAATGGAAACCAAAGACTGCGTGTTCCTGGCAGAACACTTAGAAAGTGTAACAGATCTACATAAGAGACTGACTTATACTACAATTGTCCATCTTCTTTTAGAGTACTGCTGTGTGGTGTGGGATCCTTACCAGATAGGATTAACAGAGTACATCGAGAAAGTTCAGAGAAGGGCAGCACATTTCATATTATTGCGAAATAGGGGGAGAATGTCACTGAAATGATACAGGATTTGCGGTGGATATAATTAAAACAAAGGCATTTTTCATTGCGGTGAAATTTTCTCACGAAATTTCAATCACCAACTTTCTCCTCAGAGTGCAACAAAATTTTGTTGGTGCCGACCTACATATGGAGAAACGATCATCATAATAAAATAAGGGAAACTGGAGCATGATAGGAAAGATATAGGTGTTCGGTTTTTCCACGTGCTTTCAGAGATTAATAATAGGGAAGTATTGTGTAGGCATTTGATGAACCTTCCAGGCACTTACGTGTGATTTGCAGAGTATGTCACTGTAGATGTAGATTTAATCAGAATGCTGCAAATGGACGTGCATTACAGGAGGTAGTCAACGTTTTAGCCAAATGCATTGAGACACCCCTGACATTGACACTACATTGAATGGCGCACTCTCTCAGAGGTACCTGGTGTATCTCGAAGACATTGTGCTACCACGACAATCCTGCCCACTAGATCCTCCGGCGATGTAACTGTTGTTTCATACATAAGCCTCTTTGGGTACCTCCACAGGAAAAAATTGATTGGGTACTGGTTGGGTGATTGTGGTGGCCACGCAACTGGCCCACTGTGACCAATCCAGCAGCCAGGAAATGTCGCCAGCAGATGTTGTCACTTGTCTGCTGAAATCCGTGGGGGCTCTGTCATGCAGAAATTGAATGCGGTGACAAACAGGCGTGGGAACATGATTCAGCATGGTCGGCAGGACCTCTTGCAGGAATACGAGATACGTGTGACCATCAAGTCTGTTCGGGAGATTTTATGACCCAATTAAACAGTCCGCGATGATTCTGGCCCACATGGTAAGGGTAAATTCGCATTGTGAGGCATGCATATGTGTAGCATGTTGGTTCACGTCCACCCATGTATGCAGGTTGTGAATGTTCAACACAACCTAGAGTAAGAATGCCACTTCATCGGTGATGAGGACACTATGAAGCTTCGATCTGCGGCGGATTCCTGCAGAAACCACTGTGCAAATCTCATGTGCTCGTTGCTGTCCCCTGGTTGCAGTTCCTAGGTGCGTTGAAAATGAGACAGATGTGCTCCTTTGTTCTGTACAGTGCACCAATTGGAGGACTTGGGGATATCAGTGGTGCAGGATACACTTCGTGTACTTGTTGATGACGCACGCTCCACCCTTTCCAGAATGCTTTTTTCCGTCCCGTCCGTCTGTGTTGTTTGTTGGTGACCAGCATCTGGCTTGTGCTCATGGAACAAGCCGGTTTCATACAATCGGTGATGTGGGGTGGCAAATAATGTGTGGCACAACACCTTTCTATCATGATATTTCGCATGATACAATTGTGTGGCCTCTCGTCCATTGCAATGCATTTCAGCCGTTTTGTGGTGCATATAGCTAGCTAGCCATATTGCTCCCAACCCTTCTATGGCATAAATGGTGATGGTCTTCTTGCGCTCCACCCATGTATGTATCTAAAAATCCTCTCATGACTATAGCACCCTTTTGTGGCATTTGCGACCTCTGGTTCCTATGTGATTACTGATTCTTGCTGTGTGTCCAATGTGCCATGACAGTTTGTAAACATTGTATTGAATCACCCTGTATATTTCAAGTAAAGCGAATAACGTACATGTTCCACAAATTACTTCAATTAACATGTTGGTTTTTGTGTCTGGAAAAAAGTCTCATGTAATGAAAAGTGCACTGATATTTTTTAAGAGGTCATCACGAGCGTTATTCGCAAGCGCACTTGTGTGTGTGTGTGTGTGTGTGTGTGTGTGTGTGTGTGTGTGTGTGTGTGTGTGTGTGTGTGTGTGTGTGTGTGTGGTGTTGGATGAGGACTCTTTGGATGAAGGCTCAGCATGCCATTTCCCATTTCTATTTGTCTGTCTGCTGCTCAATGACTCTCATTTAATAACATATATATTTTGATTCTGTCCTGCATTGTATGTTTGTACCTGCAGTACCTTGCTACGTACCATTTCCTCCCGTTACTGTGTCCTGCCTACAGTTGCAATACTTTGTTCATTGTAAGATTAATACAGAAGTAAACATTGCACTGTGTATTTCTCGAAATTTGTTGTGACCTCATTGGTGTGTCTGTTTCGTTAAATGTACATGATGCCTTGTTGAGTACAGTTAGTGCAATCTTGTTGTGCCACAGCCACACAGCTCGTTTGTAGCCTTGCTGGCACATTTCTGTATTTACAGACATACTCTGCAAGCCACCAAACAGTGTGTGGCGAAGGGTATCCTGTAGTGTTAATAGTCCTTTCCTGTTCCACCCACAGAGAGAGGAAAAAAAGACTTTGTCTATGCTTCCCTATGAACCCTAATTTCTCATATCTTATCTTTGAGGTCCTTATGTGAAATACAAGTTAGCAGCAGTAGGATCATTCAGCAGTCAACTTCAAATGCTGGTTCTCTAAATTTTCTCGATAGCATTTCTCGAAAAACTTCTCCTCTAATTCAGGGTTCTCAGTTGACTTCTCAAAACATCTCTATAATATCTGTATGTTTATTGAACCTACCAGAACACTTAAGCAATACTCAAGAGTAGGTTGCACTAGCGTCCTACATGAGGTCTCCTTCATAGGTGAACCACACTTCCCTAAAATTCTCTCAATAAACTGAAGTTGCCCTACCACAGTCCTCATAATGCTTGTTCCATTTCATACTGCTTTAGAGCATTGCATTCAGATATTTAAATGCAAAGGCCACTATTAATGCTGTGTCTGAGCATTACGGGTTTGTTTTCCTACTCGTCCACATTAACTTGTATATTCTACATTTATGGCCAGTCCACTAGTTCATTTATGTAGACAGAAAATAATAGTGGTCCTATCATTTTTCCCTGGGGCACTTCTTACAATACCCTTGTCTCTGATGAACACTCACCGCCTGGGACAACGTACTGGGTCCTATTACTTATGAAGTCTTTAAGAGCCACTTGCATATCTGAAAACCTATTCTGTGTGCTCGTACCTTAGTTAACAGTGTGCAGTGGGGCTCTATGTCGAATACTTGTAACGTGCAGCTGTGCTGAACTCCCCATAGCTGGAATCTGCAGCACACTAGGATTAGGCTATAAGTTGCAGCATTAACGCACTGCTACAGCTGAACAATAAAACATCAAATTCTGTTTATATGTGATTTGTGAACAGGTTAACTTCAAAATTCACTTAGTGCAATTTGAAGAACAATGAAATAATGCACAGTAAAATCTGGAAATATTAACCACGATCTGTTCTTCACTGCTTTTTAATGGTTTTCTGTGCTTTTTTCCCCCTTACATAACACGAGGCAACTTCACTAATTTCCACAGCATGTACAAATGATAAGACCACATGAGCTACAGAGGTAGCGACTGTCCAATGAAATTTAAAACAAGAACTACACAAGTTAAATGTTTAACATGGTGATTGACCAAAACAGTAAATAATGCAATACTTTAGCTCATGTCGTTGAATAATTCACATTAGAATAAGAACAAAATAACTATTATGTAAGTAGGGCCCATTTTCAGTGGTGTCACAATATCTGGTGTGGGTAGACTGAGCCTGACCATCAATACAAAGCCACAGAGCATGTCGAGTAGACATTTGTTTACATTAGATTTAAACATAAGATGAGCAAAGTATAGTGATCACAGCCGGTGTTGTTAAAGGGAGGAGTGGGAGTATCACATCAGGGAAGGGTGTTGCAAATCATTAAGCTGGTGCGGAACTTGTAGGTGTGCATGCAGCAGAGAATGAAAGCAGAGGAGGAAGTGGCTTGGAGAGATACTGAGGAGGATGTTTTATGGAATAGTTTTATTAGGTTATCATTTTGTGAAGGAACAGTAAATGGCAATAGTACTTACCTTCCATACATATATGTTTAAAACGTTATACTTGGATTTGACATACCACATATACCAATTCCTGAAAATGGTGCTAATCACAAACGTTATTTTTATCTTTCGCACAAGTAAACACAGACTCTGTGAGCCATTGTACAGTGAATCAGTAGAGTACAGCTTACCAATGTTAGCAACTTTGTCCTATTTCATTTGCATATGGAGTGAGGGAAATTTACTGCCTCAGTACACACTTATCTCTTCTGTCTCTAATGACCTCATTGTTGATGGGTTGTTAAAACCCAGTCATCCTTCTTCTCATATCCTATTGTTGTGGTCCATACATTCAATACACATGAAACAACAGAATGCACAATTGTATTCTAACACAAGTTCACTACATTTATCTGACAAGGTTTTACAACCTCAGTGTTGCTTTTTCCTCCAAAGCTTTTCATTGAAATTAGTGTAGCATCTCTTTTAAGCTTTTGTATAAGGTACATTGGCCTTTTATGGTTCTAGCAAAACGTGATTTCATTCAGTATCTATTATGCAACCTAGTTGATAAAAGTCTGGAGCAGTACTGTAGAATTGCTCAGAAATCAGTTATTCTGACAACAGACTTTCAGCTATATCTGGGTGATATGCTCTGAGACAGCTGGGAAAACTACAGGAATATTTTCATGTGGGGAAAAAAATTCCCCAAGAGTTTTTCATTGTTCCTGTTTTCAGTTAAATTTGTATAATTTTGATTGACGAGAATTCATGGTCTAACAAAGAATTTTACTTTAGGCCACTACTGCAGAATCGTACTGCAGCAATGAAACAAATGAGAGAATAACACCAAAATAGAATGAAGTTGCAAAGAAAATGCACCGTTTACAACAACAAAACACGGTGGACACACAGGCATCTGCTGGCAGCAAAGTGTGTCAAAGGCCTTAGGACAAAGACTATGCAATACTTCATAACAACAAACTGCTTTTGGTGAACATGACGTCACAACTGTTTATTTTTCTAACAGGTTGTGGGCAAATATTGGGAATGATGGTTTTCAAATTAAGTTTCCTGTTACGCAGCATGAATTACATTACGTGTGAAAATGTGCAATGAATTTCTTAAGTCACGTTGCATTTGACTCTCATTCAAAACTTAGCACCTTGAGTACCAACCACATAGAAAAATTTTGGACCCTGATGACCAGCCATTTATGCCATTTTTAATATTTTAGTGGTACATTTGTGTTTGATACACTGATCAGCCAGAACATTATGACCACCTGCCTCATAGCTGGTATGTGCACCTTTGGCACTGGTGACAGCAGTGATGTGTCATGGCACGGAAGCAATGAGGCCATGGTAGGTCGCTGAGGGGGAGTGACAGCGCATCTCCACACATAAGTCACCTGATTCCATACATTCTGGGGAGGGAGCCAATGGGGGAGGGAGCCAATGAGCCCTGACACCATGTTCAATCAAATCTAGATGTGTTCAATCGGGTTCAGATCTGGTAAGTTGGAGGGCCAGCACATCAATTGGAACTCACTACAGTGTTTCTTGTACCACTCAATCTTACTCCTGGCTTTGTAATTGGCGCATTTTCTTGTTGAAAAATGCCACTGCCATTGGGAAACATGATTGTCATAAAGAGTTGTATGTAGTCTGCAACCAGTACATGATACTCCTTGGCATCATGGTGCATTGCACGAACTCCACTGGACCTGTGGATGCCTATGTGAATTGTCCCCAGAACATAATGGAGCCGCTGCCAGGTTGTCTACACCCCACAGTATAGGTGTCAAGGAGCAATTCCCCTGGAAGATAATGGATTCGCAACCTCCCATCAGCATAGTATTTCGAACACCCGACAAGTCGTGCAGTTTTTGAAATGGTCACAAGCCTATGGGTCATCACAGTCTGCCCCCAGTCAAACTCGGATAGATTGGGCGTCTTCCCCACACTTACTGGTATTGCATATAGTATGTGTGTGTCTGACTAGCAGTCATTCCTCACCAGGTGATGCTGCTATGTCCTGGATGGGTTTATATTGATACTAGGTCAATCGTCATAATGTTGTGGCTGATCAGTGTATGTGATCATGTGACATGAGCTAGGATTGCCTGAAAAAAGTGCATCCTAATCTTGATTTCAGTGTTTCAGAAGCTACCATGCAGCATTTGGTGGAATGCATATTTATACTTTTGTAATGCGAAAATATACAGTGTACTTGATGCTGCGTGTCAAAGTTTTGGTTGTTTCTTGCTGGGTTTCATTTCCTAAAGTGCCGGGAAGTTTTACACTGCTGTATAAAGCATTTACCGTTCAAAGGATTGGTAGGTTTTGCAGCTCCAAGGGAAAGTATGTTGTCACTTAACATGGAAAATTGTAGTTTCATGCAGGAAAAATTGTATTTAAATTAGGAAATTCGGGAATATTTTTTGTGTTGTCTGCGTGTGTGAAATCAAATTGCGTGAGAGAACAGCCAGTGATGGAACAGGATAACATCACTATTGAGCAGAATGTAACGGCTATAAATGTTGAGTCACAGGGAGCAAATATATATTATAATCATTGCTTAAGTATTGTAGAAAGTATAGCGACAAACACACTAAGAGAAAAATCAGAGCAGTATGTTGAAGACTTAACTTTGTACAATACTGTCTTACGTTAGAAACAAAAATAGTCCAACAAATCACAGTTCAGATTTCAGAAGAGTCGCTCTGTTGTGCATGCCATTTATGTCTGCACTAAACAAATTTTACAAGCATTAAATAACTGAATGCCCCCACCTAGTATTTTCTGCAACCTATCTAAAGCATGTGACTGTGCGAATCACAATATTCTCCTAGATATACTGAAGTTTTATGGGATTGATACTTTAGCCAACCGTTGGATAATGTCAGATGTAAGCCAAAGAATGCAGAAAGTTGTACTTACAAGGGAACCTCCCCATCGCACCCTCCTCAGATTTAGATATAAATTGGCACACTGGATAGGCCTTGAAAAACTGAACACAGATCAATCGAGAAAACAGGAAGAAGTTGTGTGGAACTATGAAAAAATAAGCAAAATATACAAACGGAGTAGTCCATGCGTAAGATATGCAACATCAAGGGTAAGGTGAGCACAGGAGCTCCGTGGTCCCGTGGTTAGCGTGAGCGGCTGCGGAACGACAGGTCCTTAGTTCAAGGCTTCCCTCGAGTGAAAAGTTTGATTTCTTTATTTTCGCAAAGTTATGATCCATCCGTTCGTTCATTGACGTCTCTGTTCACTGTAATAAGTTTAGTGTCTGTGTTTTGCGACCGCACCGCAAAACCGTGTGATTAGTAGACGAAAGGACGTGCCTCTCCAATGGGAACCGAAAACATATTGCCCACGAAATACATCTCACGTATTTAATGCACTCTCTTCCAAAGTAGCGAACAGTCAACTGCCAGCCAGGGATCCTCGTTAGCAGGAATACTCTCTCTTCCGTGCGCTGTAATCGACTGACGTCGTGTGTTTCAATGTTTGTTTAGGTGTAGCGTCCCCATACTACGGCGCAGTTACCTCGCTTCGGACGGATGGACGGACAGATAATAATTGTCTGAAAATAAAAAATTAAAATTTTTCGCTTGAGGGAAGACTTGAACCGAGGACCTCTCACTCCGCATCTGATGACGCTAACCACGGGACCACGGCGCTCCTGAGCTAACTCTATCGTTGTTGTTGCTTATCTTTCGCATGGACTACTCAGTTTGTATATTTTGCTTATTTTTTTCATAGTTCCACACAATTTCTTCCTGTTTTCTCGATTGATCTGTGTTCAGTTTTTCAAGGCCTATCCACTGTGCCAACTTATAACTAAATCTGAGGGGGGTGCGATGGGGAGGTTCCCTTGTTTGTAATCCAGCCAGTGTGGTTTGGGGACATTATTCAGACTGGGAACAAAGCATATATGGGGTTCTCCAAGTCTCAGTCTTAGGTCCACTAATGGTCCTCATATATGTATACATTCTTTTTGCAGATGACACTAGTATTGTAATCAGTCCAAGCATACATACAACAACAGAAGATATGTTAAATAATGTTCTTAAAAGTATCATTGACTGATTTTTTGGGAATGGTCTTGCCCTCCATTTTGAAAAGGTACAACATATTCAGTTCTGCATAAGCAGGGGAACCATGCTAGTAATAAGTGTAACACATGGCAAGGAAATAATAAATAGGGTGAAAACTTCAGAATTCTTAGGTGTCAATGTTGATGAGAATTTAAACTGGAAAAATACACATTTTGGAATTCCTAAAATAACTTGGCTTGGGCACGTTTGAACTTAGAATCATTGTAAATCTTGGGGTGAGACAGATCAGTAAGTTCACATATTTTGTATATTTGGAATAATGAATTATACAAATGTGTGGTGTCTGTTCTTTCGGACATGTTCGGAGCTGTGATACGTATTATGAAATTGTAGGTGACGGAAGGGAGGGGGGCACAGAAAGGAGAGAACAGACACAGTGCATTTATGTAATTTATTCTCCTCAATGGGCAATGAATCCAACACCTTCACTGCGAATGAAATATCACATTTGACCTCCTGTGGGAATCTCAAAGTAGTAAGCAAAGAGGACATAGACAGAGACTGTGGACAGGTGGTGCTGGATGGGAATGTGGGTTTTCTGAGTGGCGTACCAAGATAGCCCATGTAATTGCGATAAACACTGTGTCCGGGCGGCACAATGGTTAATGCAACTGCCTAATAAGCAGGACATCTTGGGCACAGATTCCAGTCTGACACGCATTTTTGCTTGTCGCCACTGAATCCGCATTAAGTCCGAATGCAGCTGACATTCCTTCCCTCTCCTTCCTCTCCCATCCCCCCATCAGCTTCAGTTTTCATAAAATAGAATAATGTTTTGCGGTAACTCACCTTTATGAAACTAAAGTGTGCGTTGCTAAAAAATGTGGTGTGAGAATAATATGGGGTGCTCACCCACGATGATCTTGCAAATATTTGTTAAGGAATTGGACATACAGACTACTGCTTTACTTGTATATTTATTCCCTCATGAAGTCTGTTGTAAATAATCTGCCACAGTTGAAAAGAAAATTAAAATTTGAAAATAAACCCAAAAAGTATCTCCTCAACAACTTCTCTTGTTCTGTAGAATTATTTCTGTTATTGTATGTGTAGGGTCGGAATAATCAACTCCAGTCTTCATATTTGATATTAGTACTAACAACAACTTAAAAAATATGTATAAATGTTCAATTTACAGCAATATTTACAAATTAATTTGCAATGTGAATGTGATATGACTCATTCGACATCGTTATGATTTATCAAGCAAATGGTCCATGGAACATGAAACTAACTTGCACACGGTTTACTTACAGATGCACTCCACTTTCCCAGGAGCCTTTCAACAAATCTAAATATTATGTTTGCCTTCCCGTTTTTTGAAACAAATTTCCTAGGTGTGTGTCATTCATATGACTTGTTGAAATGATTCAGAATTGAGGAGAAAAGGATTTTTAATGTATCTACTACATCCCTTTAGTGGTATTACGAATGAGTAAAATAAGAATGAACTCTTGACATTTAGTTGTACATATTATAACAGTCCTGGCGAAGTGTGGCTCAAGAACCATTCTCCTCCAGCGAGCAGCAGCTGCCCCCCACCCTCGCCACCCCAGTACTACTTGTGCGGTAACATCAGCAACCCAACACAGCCATGCCCACCAATTGCAGAGATGAACATCAGTCATTGGGGATCATGAGCCCTACTTACTCTCCATACAAAAGAGTCACAAGATGTAAGCTATTAAAACATAAATTTTAAACAATGTAAGTTTACACTGAAATCCAGTAATATCTGCAAACTTATGAGAAATAGTGCATTTCTTTCTGTGCAGCTGTAGGTTCAGAAAATTTCACCAATTTGCAAAATTTGTTAGAAATGTTAATTCTGATTTTTTAAAAATGAATCCTTAAGTTTATTTTAAAATTCTGTAGCATCTAATTTCACATCTTTATTTAAAAACTTGAAACATTCTGTTCTAACTGGGGTGGGGTGGGGGGAGGGGCCATTTGCTCAACCAATGAATTTCGGAATGGAGTAGTACATTTCTGTATTCTAAATCAACTTCTTCCAAAAATTGTGTAAATTTTCAAGAGATGGTGATTGTTTTCCTCCACCTAATACTTTTGCTTTTCATTGCCTTCATTATGGACAGCACTCTGAGGCTTTTCTCAATTTGTGCTTCTTGGTGAACAGTACAATGAAAAGTTAAACAATTTGTTCTATTTCTTTTGACGAAGGAAGCAATGTTCGCTGCACACTGTAGCTATTGTGCCGCTGGTACAAATTGCAGAGTATTTTCTAAAACTACCAATTTTGTGAACACTCCTTTTAACTGCACTAAAAATATCCAAACACGATATTCTGGAACCAAAGTGAATACCTCTTCGTCTTAAAAGAAAAAAGTTGTCCAATATTAGGCAAATAAAAGTAGAAAACCAAGATACGTTCGATCAGCACTCTCTTCTGCATACCAAAAATAATACTGGAAGTTTGCAGTTAAAATGTTAAATATATTTTTAATGTTATCATCCATATAAAGAATTTGATTTTTTAGTGATATGTGTCAAAGCATCATAGTGACAGAATGTTTTTGCCATTTCTGTTGCACATTCTCTCACGAGTATGCCACCGCTGTAGCAATTGTGATTGTCTGAAAATTTTAAGCATACCATACACGATACAGCTAAACTCTTTTCTTAAGGATTTACTGGTTCAGACAACTCCTGTATTTGTTTTTTTAACTTGTTCACTAAAACCCATCGTTTATCATGTGAGTAATACCCATGTGTTGCTTCATGTAGTGAAAAGAAATGTTTTGACTTGAGAATTTTTTACGTATTAAACGTTAAGATTTTTCATCCAAATTGTGTGCAAAAAAATACTTACTCTACTCCTCACAGAAAAGATGACTTTCAGTATTCTTCCTTTAGACATTCCCAAGAACTGCAGTAGAGATATTGAGAGGTAGTGCAATATTAAGAAACAAGAGTGGAGCAAGTGGACCATCGAGTCAGTTATGCCTGTTCATAGTCCAAGAATGAGTGGATATGCAGGAGCTGGGAGCCTTTGCTTTGAGTAAATAATCAAAGGGATGCTGCCTCCCTTGATCGCTTACAGACAAGCGAACTGTAGTCTGCAGAGAAACTGTTATGGCACCATGGAAGTAGAGTTTGAGGGGGAAGCACTTGGTAGAGGAGAAAGTCTCGTAAGACGTGCGTCGCCATAATTATATTATAACCTAGACAAGAGAGAAATTTTTCAACACATATGAAAAATAAACACAGGTTTACACCCAAACAGGATGGGCATTTTTTTTTTATAAATTCAAATTCTACGACACAAATTAAGAGCAACGTGACTGAAAGTGACATTTCAGTGAGCTTTCTGGTTGTGTTATGATGCCCATTAAATATTGAGGATGTGGGTAGTTTCATGTAAACACTAAAAAACTGGTGGCAGTTAGGGATGGTGTTGTTGCTATGCCAGTAATAGTTGAAGGTAAGATATTTAGATGCTGCACTGAGTGGGGTAACACAGTGATTAGAACACTGTGGACTCTCAAAATTATCGTGTGGTCTGTGATTTAGATTTTCCGGGATTTCCCTAAATTACTCGGTTCTTTTGAAAGGGTATAGCTGGTTTCCTTTGCCATCCCACCTTGATCCAACCTTGTGCTCCTTCTCTAATGACCTCGACACTGATGGGATGTTAAACACTTATCTTACTTACTTACTTACTTTAGTTACCACAATCAGATCAGAATCTAGATGTAGGTACAAAAGTACAAATTGTTATTCTCTAAACTCTCACATTTATTGTGTTAATGATCAGCAGTATGGAAATATTTTTTTGCTTTGCCAACAGAATTTCACCAGTAATAGTGTGTTGACTTAATAAGTGTGCAACAAAGTTTATCTGTTATGTTTCAGAGTTTATTTACTGTGCATCACACAGGATACTTATGATACACTTTTTCTAGTTTAGCTTGCATTATTAGGTTAGCGGCATCTTCAGCTTCTCTAACAGTGTACTGTGATATTTCATCTGACGCTTACTGGCTTAATATTTTGAATTTTGATATTAGTTTTTAACTTACATATCTTATGTCTGAATGTATCATTTGCATATTTATTCATATTTCCTTCCTCTTAACCAGCTTATTCACTGTGCCTCATGTTGCGAGCCATACCACAGATTCTGCCTGGAAGACGGCCTTCGTGATCCAAACATAAAAGCGTTTGGCGGCACCTCACTGTCAAACTGGGTGTGTCAACGCTGCACGGTGTGTTCAGTGTGTGGTAATGGGCAAGGACAGCAGCTCAGCTGTCAGCGTTGTCATCGCACTTACCATACAGATTGCCTGAGTGGTCGACGACTCCACAGTGCCGATAGACCATGGGTAAGTACTGTTGTATATACATACAAACTAAACTTGCTGGTACAAATGAATATTAAACTTCAGGACCTTACACACTTCTGTTTAGCATTTGCCAGTAAATTTAGACTGTGCAAGTTAAAGGCTAGACTGTGCAAGTTAAAGGCGAGTAGACTGTGCAAGTTAAAGGCGAGTTGGTAGTGGTGGTGGTGGAGGGAAAATGTGAGAAGGAACTATAAAGTGAAACTCAGAAACTTAAAAAAGATTTAATTTGTCTGTATAAAATAAACACTGGTTAGATAACTAGTAGAATGTGTATGTCAGGCAAGTTAATTCTTCAACTTGGAAGAAAATGAAACTTTTTATTGTCTTGAGGTTGAAGCACTTCTGTCTGTCTGCTTACAAACAAATTTGGTGTTGGAAGGGGTTCTCCATGAGGTAAACATTTTTTTTTCTTCTATTACCAAAGCAGCAGCATCAGTGCGCTTTTATTCTCTTTCTTGTTACCACATGCTGTGGTTTTCTTGGTTTTTTATGTTTTGCATTATGGTTTTTCTTTCACAGTCCCTCATTTTTTTCTGGGTTTCCCCTGTTGCCTTCATTGTGAAAAACTGCACTATTTAACTTTCACTGTCACTGTTTTACAGACTGTGGACCCCCTCCAAAAACGAATTTGTATTGTCATTTTATGGTAAATATAGAAGGTTTTAGGTAAAAGCACACAACGAGCAACTAATGGCATTGACAAATGAATGTAGGGGTAATATAAAAGACATAGAAACTGTATCAAGGAAGAACTGAAGGGAGAAATGTACAAAAAATACTTGAAATAGTGATTACTTCTGAATATTGACAAATATTTATTAAGTTGAAACACACATTATTTGAGGTACAAGATCTGTTCACTGGCCAGGATTTTAAAATTGTTGGTTTACACATAAGATACTCTCTTTGATGTTAATAGTGATTTTCAGCCATTTGGAACTGGAACCATTCACACTATTTCTTTGTTGATAGGCAGATACTAAGGAGGAGTTTGTACAACCATTATGAATTACAATTATCTTACTTTGAGCTCTTATTTTTGGAAGTGACAACAACTGAGGAACCAGCGCATTATGCAAAACATTTAATGCACTATGGGTTCTACACGTGTTCCTGTGCACGCACATTTTCCCACAACCCAGTCCACTTGGGCTGTGCTTAGTCATAGTGAGTGGCAGGGCACTGCCAAATTGGGCATCAAAACAGACTATGAACGTGGGACTGTACACCTGAACACTTCCATCAGCAGTATAGGTATTCTCAGGAACTATAAGATTAACTGGGCCAGCCCATTTACCTATTGTGCTACTCCAGCATCATTGATGGGAGGGTTCTCGTAGTTATTGGGAACATCATTCTTAGCAGAAATTGATGAAAGAGAACTACCTACCTACTAATTGTTTTAGCTGGGGCATCTTGTAGAGAGCTGTGCTTCCATTGAGAGTGTGATAGCTGTTATTTTAAGGTATCTTGATCTTCATAACAGAATTTCACACTTTCAGAATTTTTATTGTTTTTAGATGTGAGCTTTATATCTGTGACCACATCTTCTTTCTCATTGTCCCTAGATATAAATGTCTGCACATACACTACAGTGATTCTTCTAAAAAAAAAAAAGTTCAAGGAAAGAGAAATCATTTACCAGAAAGAGCTTTTTGCACATACCTTTGTGAGACAAAAGACATGCTGTAGGCATGCTGAAACAAAGACTTACGCAGGTACCGACTGCCAACTACCGACTGATAGTCAGTTGTATATATCAAAACATGGACTTCTTGAATGTTCTAGAAGCTGTATTGTTCAAATTAATGATTATAGTGACATTCGGCTTGGGTATTATTAACAATTTTATGTTAACTTATGTTTCTTCTCTCTTGCAAAAATGAAAAGTATAAAATAATTGTAAAAGTTATTTTATAAAGTTGTAAAATAGAAATTTTGGGTTTAAAAAATGTGCCACATTTAAAGGGCAGTATTTAACTGCACAGCACAATTTAAAGATCTCCTTTTTATATCACATCACAGTGCGTAAGCGTGAAGCTTGGCTCAAAGGTGCCTATGGCCTTCCTCTGTAATGGTGCAAAACGTGGCGCTCTGTGACGTCACCTTCAGGCTCATTGACAGTTCTAACTGCAAGGTGTTGACAAATGTGAGAAAAAAAGGCCAGAACTCAGAAGTTCATGTAAGGTGTAAATTGGGTTAATGATCCTCTTGCCAACATTTCACACTTTCTTTTGACGCCTCTGCAATGAAGGTTAGAACTGTGATTCCTAGTGTTTAAAACGTATCATTTTCACATGAGTGGCCGAGGAAAGCATTTCACACACACCACTGCTCAGAATTGACCCGAAAAGGCTTCAGGGGATGGTATAAAAGGTGTCAAAGAAACCATCTCTTCCTCTGGGATATTGATTCCCACATGTTTTACAGTCAAAAACGACAGTTCGCAGTGTGATGAGCAACAAGACAACGTCCGTGACAACGTTTTGTACTGCTGACACCTCCTGGATGGTTCAACACCTCTTTACTTCGGAGTGTCATGAGATGGCAATCAGTTTTTGCTGTTGAGTACAGGGCAGAATCGCTAGAGACCATTCATTCCTGTCTGACAAAATGTGAATGTGATCCAAAGCAGCAAAGGATGTTTATACTTTTTCAGTCCTCATGTTTCACACCTTTATATGGCATGATCATGGGAGGGGGGGAGGGGGACACGGACATTGTTATATGTTTGAATAAAATGGCAGGTTGTCCCTCTACATTCCCCATCCTCAGTTTGGCGACAGCCTCGGTGCCTGTGGTATAGGCAACCCTTTTGACACAATTATATCTCACACGTGGCCAGCAAATGCCAGTGCAGTGGTGTAGTGCAACTCTCTTGTTTGGTTTTGATGGACAAGGAAATCATTTTCATTGCAGAGAAAGATACACATTCCTATTTCAATGATTTATTTATTGGTTACAATGAATATTCAGAAACAGGTGATACCAACTCTGGTAGTAATAACAGCTTGGCATCAATTTCCCACCTTTTCCTGGTTGGAGATGCATGTGCCTTAGCCTTCATTTCATGCATTCCCACACACTTTCAATTGGATTTAAGTCGGGGTGGTTGGCCACTCCCCAACCTGAATGACATATGGCTCCTCTGTCTCATTCCACTAGCGCTCTACACTCAGTGCTGGAGGTGGCTCAGCAAAAAGGGCATTTTCTTGTTAAGTCTGGTGCCTCCGCAAACTGCGATAGGCCTGCAGTGTGTTGGGAAATGACATTCGACTGATTTCTTGCTTCCTCATCATGATTGCCAAACGTCGGTCCTGCAGTCATGACCTTCTGTGGAGAAATGTGACTCACCCATGAATAGCATTTAATGCCTCAACGCTCCATACGCCACTGAATGTGTTGTTTGGTAAACTCCAACCTGACCAGGACATCACATTGTAAGGCCTGTCTCCTGATAACATTGCAGCACTCTGGACACCACACGCTGAGAGACGCCAAACATGTCCGCAATATAACACTGTAACCTACCATCTCCAGACAGAGCAACATCTTGGATAACTCCAGCTGAAGAAAGTTGTCTCCATAACACATTTCTGTAAAACACAATAAACATTCTAAGTCCTTTGTGCTGAAGTGAGCCAGAGTGTAAGGAACACTTTTAACATTTTTTTATTCCCAGATTTCGTACAATGCACTGAAAAGAATGATTTTTGTCCATCAAAGCAAAATAGCTTGGTTGCACACTTCTCTGCACTAGCATTTGCTGGCTGCATACGAATTGTTGTGTTTGTGGAAAGTGTTACCTATACTGCTAGTGCTTTGGTATCACTAAATGGCCTATCACCATACAGGTACATGTTAAATGTGGTCAGGTGCTCTACCAACTGAGCTACCCAAGCACGACTCACGCCCTGTCCTCACAGCTTTACTTCTGCCAGTACCTCGTCTCCTACCTTCCAAAATTTACAGAAGCTCTTCTGCGAACCTTGCAGAATTAGAACTAATGAAAAAAAGGATATTGCGGAGACATGGCTTAGCCACAGCCTGGGGGATGTTTCTAGAATGAAATTTTCACTCTATAGTGGAGTGTGAGCTGATATGAAACTTCCTGGCAGATTAGAACAGTGTGCCGGACCGAGACTCGAACTCGAGACCTTTGCCTTTTGCGGGCAAGTGCTCTACCAATTGAGCTACCCAAGCACGACTCATGCCCCGTCCTCACAGCTTTACTTCTGCCAGAACCTCGTCTCCCCTGTAGAGTGAAAATTTCATTCTAGAAACATCGCCCAGGCTGTGGCTAAGCCACGTCCCCGCAATATCCTTTTTTTCATTAGTTCTAATTCTGCAAGGTTCGCAGAAGAGCTTCTGTAAATTTTGGAAGGTGGGAGACGAGGTACTGGCAGAAGTAAAGCTGTGAGGATGGGGCGTGAGTCGTGCTTGGGTAGCTCAGTTGGTAGAGCACTTGCCCGCGAAAGGCAAAGGTCCCGAGTTCAAGTCTCGGTCCAGCACACAGCTCTAATCTGCCAGGAAGTTTTATAAAAGTTAATATCAGGCACAAAAGCACGATACAATGATAAATTCAAGCAGTTACGAAGATTTTCGTCAGTAATACTCGATCGAAACTTTGATTTATTCATTTTCATTACAGAGAAAAGTCTTTCACACATGCATAGGTTGAAACCAGACATGGACATAACCCTCATGTCATCATGAGACGGGCATGGGAATTCTTGCTGTGGAAAGTTTTCATAGAATTCTTTTGTACTTTGTACTGCAAAGAACTTGTCCTTCAGCCGTGTATTGCACTGCAGGTCGATCAGTTACATCTGAAAATGGCTGCGCAAAGCAACAAATGATAGGAGACACACTTGTAACGTCTACAAATTGTGCTTAAAATTGCTTCTTAATTTTTTATAATTATTGACACACATTCTTGAAATGCAGCACTTTCATGTACCTAACCAAGGGTAGGGAAACTTTCAGTGTTTTCAGCCAATAGTTGGATCTCCCAAAGAGCAAGCTGCCTATCAAAAGTGTTTACTTGTTCCAAAATGTCAGAAATTAAAATTATTTTCACTTGCAAACTGACGCCCAGGCTGTTCATGCGAGATGTAATGTCCATGAGAAGTGTGAGGTCTGATATCCAGCAAAGATCTTCCAAATTTGCTTCACTCTTTCCTGTCTCGTGTAAGAAATGTACTAGACCAAACATAAATAAAAAAAATCTTTCCAGCATCTTACCTCAACTGACCCAGTGTCCTTGGTTCTAGTAAGGTATGTCACTGTACTCCTCTTCTAATTCCTCCAAGAACTGCTGAAACTGGCAATGTGTAAGCCCACGTGTTTTCAGATAGGTTATAGTGCGTGTAATAATTTGCGTGATGTTTTCTAACATTACTGATTTTGCACAAAACGGCTCTCTATGTAGAATGCAGTGAATTCGTGTGTGTGCATTCTACCTTTTTGCGTATCAGGTCTATGAGCCCTCTCTGATGGCATCACGTTGCTGGTGCTCCATCCGTGGTCACTGATATTAACAGATTCCAATCCGTACCGACACAATTGATCGCTTGCTTGACAGCTGCTAGGAAGTCCACATCTGTCGTAGGCACTTTGAAAGGCAGTAACAAGGGGACATTCTGGTCTCGGAAATTCAGTTCGGGATGAGACTTCACAGGTTGGTAGTGCACCTCAGGGGTGTCCACTCATAGCGGTCTTAAAGCGTGCTTTCAAGAAAATTTTTTTTTAAAAAGAAAGAGGGGGGGGGGGGGGGGATCGAAAGTCTTAGGCATAGCTCATACGCACCTCATATATGGTAAGAAGTAGCATTCCAGCATATGGATAAAATAGCCATGCTAGAAAGGCATACGGACAATCTGGGTGTGATCCTACCTACCTGCTGATACAATTCAGTTTATTTTTTAATTGTTTTAAAAATTATAACAACTTTTAAATGAAGTTAGTGACCTAAAGTATTATGAATTAAATCATAAATAATTTTATTTAGCTTATGAAATGACTGTCACAGCTACTTAAAATGTGAATTACACTTATCAGTATTTTCTTTTTGAAAAGTTAAATAATTTCAAATGCATTTTTAATGGAGGTAAATTAATTACTACTGTCACAAATTCTGGGTGACGTTTCAGTCATACAAAATGTTGTACAGTGGCATGGTCATATGTCAATTTTGTATTTTATGTCCAAGCACCAGAATGATAATTGGCAGAAAAACAGTGAAAACAAAAAATATTTTGGCATTTTGCACAATTTATGAAGGATGATTGTTTACAGGAACAATGCTTTTTTTAAAGGTCTGTTGAAAAACATACTTTGTTGACATTCATGAGAACTGCTGTTTCATCAGAAACCCTGGAAGCATACCAGTCATATCGGATCATTTCCTTTAAAATTGGCAGTGTCAGCTGATGATGGACGGACTATTGATTGTATTTTTATACAGTCTTCACGAGAGTTTGTCAGTTTATGTCTCTACTATTATCAATACAATAAGGGCAATTTTGTATATGCTTCATCAATTTTTTTTTTCTTGTCTATAAAAATAGACATCAATGTTTGAATAAGTGGAGTACCTATCGGAGGAGTCACTTTAATTGTACATGTTGATTATTTCTCATCATCCTGAAGGATTTCATCATATAATTCAGCCTTTGCTTGTCCACCCCAAGAGTCAATAATTAACAGAAACTGTTCTTGACCCACATAAATACTTCAAACACTGGGTGAGAAAGTCAGTATACAGCTCTGTTGTTAGCTTCCCAGATTTGGAAGACATTATTACAACATTTTTATAATTTCTTTTCCTGTTTTTTTAACTCGGGGGCCAAAGTTACCAGTTGCCTTTTGTGAACACACACACACACACACACAGACACACACACACACACACACACACACACACACACACACACTTTAGGTAGGATGTTTCCAGACAGATTGAGAGCATATAGAGCAGTGTATGTATGCATCACTTTATTCATGCCATGTCTTTTGATGAAAATAGTTTGTACACAAACTAATACTGACATCTGGAAAGAAAGAACAACCAAAATTGAAGAATTTTGTTAGAGAATCGTAAAAACAGAGAGAGCAAAATGAATTCTTAAATATGGCGCAGTAAATCCTGTCTGGTTAGTGTTGATAAAAAAATCTTTGTTGAAATCCGGTATCAGTTTTAACATCTGGGTTCGAAAAGCATGTGCTGCAGCCAAAGTTTCTTCGATCATCGCTGTGTTGTCTTTTCTTGAAACAAATCTTGTCACTTTTTGCTGACAAATTCCATATTTATTTTTGAATATATGAACCCAGTTGTCAGAAGCTTTAAATTCAAAACCTGTAAACTGTTGTGCTGCTACTAAAGACCACTGTTGTAAATTTCGTGTAAACATTTACTGATAATTGTCTTTGGCTTCAACAAAAAATGATAATATGTCCAGGAACTGATTGCTGCATACTTATCAAATTGATAGCCCCCCTTTTTTATGTCTTCTTCCCATTGGGATAAATATTCTTTCTTTCTTAACTGGCTGCATCCTTTTTTTGTAATATTTGTAGTTTGCACCTGGGCTGAGACTTTGCGAGGATCTACTTCTCTTTCCTTCTTTTCTTCTGTTTCGTATTCATCGGATAACTTGTGGTCTTCGTACTTTTCAAATGGTTCACATTCACAGTTTTCATTTTTGTGAGCAAGTTCATCAGCAGTCACAAGCGTTTTTTCAGCCAACATGTCCATAGTACGCCTATAAATTTCTTCACTCATCAACATTGCTTCACGAGAAATTGTCGTTCAAGATTCTGATGCAGTCAAATTATTTGCAGCAAGCAAGCTTTTGTAATAAATAACTGCATCTTTTACATCATCTTCATCACTTCACTGTAAAATTAGTCTGCAGCTTCTGATACTTATGCATTGTCTTCATTGACAAACATTTTTAATTCACTATATTGTAAAAATTGCAGTAATATTTCACACTACAGAACGCTCCAGTCTCTGCAAAAGTCAGGAGTGAAGTGGTACTGTAGCAGGTAAGGTCCATTGCTCGATAAGTTCAGTGCAAGCCTTGACATTTCCTGACTGACTGCCTGTTTCTATATACAATAGGGCAACAACTGTACTGTTTTTTTCCATGAATACACCGGTTCCTCGAATTTGCAATGAATATTTATAACCTTTCCACAGCTTACAATATCACCAAATTTTATTATAATATTATAATGACAGTACTTAACACTTTTAATTTACCTCCATTAAAAATGCAATTGAAATTATTCAACCTTTTAAAAAGAAAGTATTGACGAGTGTGATCCACATTTTAAGTAGTACAGCCATTTCATAAACAAAATAAAATTATTTGTGATGTAATTGATAATACTGTAGGTCATTAACTTTATGTAAAAGTTGTTATAATTTGTAAAACAATTAAGAAAACAAAGTAAAATCGAGCTTCCAGGTAGGATCGAACCCAGATCGGTCATATGACATTCTAGCACACTACTGACTGAGCTATTTCACCTGTATGCTGGAATGCTACTTCTGACCAGATATGAGCTGCACATGGAACTATGTTTAAAACTTGGAGCCCTTTTTCTCAGAATTTTCTAAATAGTGTTCTTTAAGTCTTCTATGAGTGGGCACACTTGAGGTGTGCCACCAACTTGCAAAGTCTCATCCCAAACTGAATTTCCGAGACTGGAAGGTCCCGTGGTAAGTCCATACATCCTCTGTTACATGTAGAGCGTTACACATCTGATACGTATATTACTGCCTGAGCTGTATTTGTAAGATCTGTTGCTTCATCAAGTGCAACTAATGAAGCAACAAAGCCCCTAGTGAGCCATAACGCTTATGGCCCGTGTCACTGTTTCGAAAAACCAATTTCTTAAAACCTGCTGATGTTCGTGGACACACAAGTTATGCAGCATCAAGGAGACAGTCTTTTACAAACTCCCCTTTTGAAAGCAGTTTCCTGGATCTTGCTATATTTAATTCAATTTTGAGACTTGCTTGCAATGCAGATGTACTGTGATTGTCATTCTGGATAATTGAAAACAGTATGTTGTACAGTAAAATACGCTGAAGAGCCAAAGAAACTGGTACACTTGCCTAATATCATGTAGGGCCCCTGCGAACATGCAAAAGTGCCACAGCACGATGTGGCATGGACTTGACTAATGTCTGAAGTAGTGCTGGAGGGAATTGACACCATGAATCCTGCAGGGCTGTCCATAAATTTGTAAGAGCGTGAAAGGGTGGAGATCTCTTCTGAACAGCATGTTGCAAGGCATCCCAGATATGCTCAATAATGTTCATGTCTGACTGACAATTGGGGTCCATGGATCCATGAGGTTGTCTCCATACTCTTAAACATCCATCCACTTGATACACTTTGAAATGAGACTCATCAACAAGTCAACATGTTTCCAGTCATCAACAGACCAATGTTGATTTTGATGAGCCCAGACGAGGCGTAAAGCTTTATCATGCAGTCATCAAGGTTATATGAGTGGACCATCGGCTCTGCAAGCCCGTATCGATTATGTTTCGTTGAATGGTTCGCATTCTGACGCTTGAAGATGGCCCAGAATTGAAATCTGCAGCAATTTGCAGAATGGTTGCAGTTCTGTCACGTTGAACAATTATATTCAGTTGTTGTTGAACCCATTCTTGCAGGATCTTTTTCCGGCCCCAGTGATACCAGAGATTTGATGTTTTACCGGACTGCTGATATTTACGGTACATTCATGAAATGGTTGTCTGCGAAAATCCCCACTTCATCGCTACCTCGGAGATGCTGTGTCCCATCGCTCTTGCACCAACTATAACACCGTGTTCAAACTCACTTAAATCTTGATAAAGTGCAATTGTAGCAGCAGTAACCGATCTAACAATTTTGCTACACACTTGTTCTATATAGGCATTGCCGCTCGCAGCGCTGTATTCTACCTGTTAACATATCTCTGCATTTGAATACGCATGCTTATACCAGTTGCTTGGGCTCTTCAGCATAGTTTACTAATTACATTTTTTACCTTCCTTTCATTAACGCAATATCACAAATGCCATTTTTCAATAAGTTAATAACATTTTAATTAATCAACAGAAAATGAAAATATTTTATTTTTCGATACATATCATGTGAAGAAACATTCCACATGGGAAAAATATATTAAAAAAATATGTTGTGACTTACCAAACGGGAAAGCACTGGTAGATAGACACAATAAAAAACACACACACACACACACACACACACACACACACACACACACACACACACACACAAATGTCAAGCTTTCGCAACCCACGGTTGCTTCATCAGGAAAGAGGGAAGGAGAGGGAAAGACGAAAGGATGTGGGTTTTAACGGAGAGGGTAAGGAATCATTCCAATCCCGGGAGCGGAAAGACTTACCTTAGGGGGGGGAAGGGACAGGTATACACTCGCGTGCGCGCACACACACACATCCATCCGCACATATACAGACACAAGCAGACATATTAAAGGCAAAGAGTTTGGGCAGAGATGTCAGTTGAGGCGGAAGTACAGAGGCAAAGATGTTGTTGAGTTACAGGTGATGAATGAGGGGCGCCAACTTGAAATTAGCGGAGGTTGAGGCCAGGTGGGTAACGGGAAGAGAGGATATATTGAAGGGCAAGTTCCCATCTCCGGAGTTCTGATAGGTTGGTGTCAGTGGGAAGTATCCAGATAACCTGGACGGTATAACACTGTGCCAAGATGTGTTGGCCATGCACCGAGGCATGTTTAGCCACAGGGTGATCCTCATTACCAACAAACACTGTCTGCCTGTGACCGTTCATGCAAATGGACAGTTTGTTGCTGGTCATTCCCACATAGAAGGCTTCACAGTGTAGGCAGGTCAGTTGGTAAATCACGTGGGTGCTTTCACAGGTGGCTCTGCCTTTGATCGTGTACACCTTCCGGGTTACAGGTCTGGAGTAGGTGGTGGTGGGAGGGTGCATGGGACAGGTTTTACACCGGGGGCGGTTACAAGGGTAGGAGCTAGATGGTAGGGAAGGTGGTTTGGGGATTTCATAGGGATGAACCAAGAGGTTATGAAGGTAAGGTGGACGGCAGAAAGACACTCTTGGTGGAGTGGGGAGGATTTCATGAAGGATGGATCTCATTTCAGGGCAGGATTTGAGGAAGTCGTATCCCTGCTGGAGAGCCACATTCAGAGTCTGATCCAGTCCCGGAAAGTATCCTGTCACAAGTGGGGCACTTTTGGGGTTCTTCTGTGGGAGGTTCTGGGTGTGAGGGGATGAGGAAGTGGCTCTGGTTATTTGCTTCTGTACCAGGTTGGGAGGGTAGTTGCGGGATGTGAAAGCTGTTTTCAGGTTGTTGGTGTAATGGTTCAGGGATTCGGGACTGGAGCAGATTCGTTTGCTACGAAGACCTAAGCTGTAGGGAAGGGACCGTATGATATGGAATGGGTGGCAGCTGTCGTAATGGAGGTGCTGTTGCTTGTTGGTGGGTTTGATGTGGATGGATGTGTGAAGCTGGCCATTGGACAGATGGAGGTCAACGTCAAGAAAAGTGGCATGGGATTTGGAGTAGAACCAGGTGAATCTGATGGAACCAAAGGAGTTGAGGTTGGAGAGGAAATTCTGGAGTTCTTCTTCACTGTGAGTCCATATCATGAAGATATCATCAATAAATGTGTACCAAACTTTGCATTGGCAGGCCTGGGTAACCAAGAAGGCTTCCTCTAAGCGACCCATAAATAGGTTGACGTACGAGGGGGCCATCCTGGTACCCATGGCTGTTCCCTTTAATTGTTGGTATGTCTGGCATTCAAAAGTGAAGAAGTTGTGAGTTAGGATGAAGCTGGCTATGGTAATGAGGAAAGAGGTTTTAGGTAGGGTGGCAGGTGATTGGTGTGAAAGGAAGTGCTCCATCGCAGCGAGGCCCTGGACATGTGGGATATTTGTGTATAGGGAAGTGGCATCAATGGTTACAAGGATGGTTTCTGGGGGTAACAGATTGGGTAAGGATTCCAGGCATTCGAGAAAGTGGTTGGTGTCTTTGATGAAGGTTGGGAGACTGCATGTAATGGGTTGAAGGTTTTGATCTACGTAGGCAGAGATACGTTCTGTGGGGTCTTGGTAACCAGCTACAATGGGGCGGCCGGCATGTTTGGGTTTGTGAATTTTAGGAAGTAGGTAGAAGGTAGGGGTGCGGGGTGTCGGTGGGGTCAGGAGGTTGATGGAGTCAGGTGAAAGGTTTTGTAGGGGGCCTAAGGTTCTGAGGATTCCTTGAAGCTCCACCTGGACATCGGGAATGGGATTACCTTGGCAAACTTTGTATGTAGTGTTGTCTGAAAGCTGACGCAGTCCCTCTGCCATATACTCCCGGCAATCAAGTACCACGGTCATGGAACCCTTGTCAGCCGGAAGAATGACGATGGATCGGTCAGTTTTCAGATCACGGATAGCCTGGGCTTCAGCTGTGGTGATGTTGGGAGTAGGATCAAGGTTTTTCAAGAAAGATTGAGAGGCAAGGCTGGAAGTGTGAAATTCCTGCAAGGTTTGGAGAGGGTGATTTTGAGGAAGAGGAAGTGGGCCTCACTGTGATGGAGGACGGAACTGTTCCAGGCAGGGTTCAATTTGGATAGTGTCTTACCCCTAAGGTAAGTCTTTCCGCTCCCGGGATTGGAATGACTCCTTACCCTCTCACTTAAAACCCACATCCTTTCGTCTTTCCCTCTCGTTCCCTCTTTCCCGATGAAGCAACCGTGGGTTGCGAAAGCTTGATATTTGTGTGTGTGTTTTTTATTGTGTCTATCTACCAGTGCTTTCCCGTTTGGTGTGTGTGTGTGATATATATATAATTTCCGGCATACTTTGAAATATTGATATTATACATTCACACTTGTCCTGTATAATTTGAGATGAAATCGGCCTATAAAAATTTCTGTAATAGTTTCATGCAATCTTAGTGGAAACATGTTACCAAGTTACTTTGGCAGTCTTTCTATTTTAGAAGTTTTTATGTTGAGATTTCTTTTTCTTTTTTCGAAATGCGTAATTCTCAGCGTACCGTACAAAAAATGCCACCCTTCCTCCCTGGTGCCAACTTTGAAGTATGAAGGAAGTGGTGTTATGGTATGGGGATGTTTTTTGCGGTTAAGATGTGGTCACTTATTGTGCTTTAAAAAAATGCTAAATGCTGAAGGATATGAACTCATTTTATAGCATTTTATTTTGCGTATGGCGGATGAACAGTTTGGAGACTATAACTGTTTGCATTAGCATGGCAATGCATGTGGTGATAAGTAGCATCTTTGAGGCAATGGTTTGTGGCCAATAACATTCCAGTAATGGACTGGCCTTTCCCAGAGACACAACCTGAACACAACGGAACACCTTTGGGATGAGTTAGAACTCCATACCTGAGCATCCAGCATCACTGCCTTCTATGGTTTCAGCTCTTGAGAAAGAATGAGCTGGCATTCCTCCACAGATATTCAGACACATAATTGAAAGTGTCCCCAGCAGAGTTCAAGCTGTCATAAAGGCGAAGGGTGGATGCACTCCACATTCGTGTCTACTAATAGGTGTCCACATACTTTTGATCAGATAATGTAGATAAAATACACAGAAATACCATACTTGTAATCACAGTCTTCACTTATGTCCCTGTTAACTTCACAGCTGGTGTTTGTTTCATCACTCCCAGTATTTACATCACGCTCCGCCCTGAGTATGTTGAAGAACATTTCTCAGAAATCAAATGGACCTGCCTGACAATCATAATGGAAAAAGGAGCAAATTGAGCCAACTCGTAAATTACAAACTTAGTCTGTGGGGTACCTGACGCTTAATGAACTTTGATGTTTAAATAAGAGTTTTTTGGTGAAACTGGCTGTTCATTAGGAAAGTTGGTTCTCTTCTGCTATTCTTGCTGTGAATTTTTAGATCTTGGAGCATGGGAAAGAACAATTCTCCACACTTTTCAAGAAAAGCTCTTGCGTTGTAGACAACTTTCTTTTCCAGTGTCGCTCAGAAATATGAAGAACAGTCGTACATACCTTCGCCATTTTATCAAAAACTTCGAGAAGTCTTAAGTGAATGGCAGTTTTGAAAACCTCTTTCTCTATATAACATTCTTCTGCAGTTAATAAAAACTGCAATCTTATCCTTTAAGATAGTACTCCTCATTTTTAAAACTCAAAATGTACCATTGGCATTAAAAATGTCATAACTCTCACAGTATTAAGGGAGGATGGTCATTGTATCTGTGACAGTTATCACCCTATACTGTTGCTGTTCAATTTGGAAAAAAAAAAAAATGTTGTAATTTGGTTTAAACAACTCTTAAGCTGTTTGAGCGTCATTGTTCTAAACATCCACATACACTGCTCACATGACCTTCTGAGCAAAACAACTGAAAAAAGTATAGAGAGTACATAAGGAGCTTATGTTCTAGATATTTCACGAAAATACATTTGCTCCAATCCTGTGATGTAGTAAAGTGATTAGTGTAGTCGTTAGGTCAGTTCACAAATGTCCATTCTTCTTGGTGATGAAGGCAATGCCACTATTTTTTACCGATTAATGTGTACATAAAAAAGGTGTACAGGGCATGTGCTTCATCAACATTATGTAAAACTGAGAAGTTACATAGTCAGTGTGCATAGGAACTCCAGCTGCAAACCACAGGATATATCCATGTGTTTGAAGCCACATGGCTCTGTGCCTTCCTGATTATTATGGCCTTTGCAAGGGTCACAAAGTTGTACAAAAACAGTTGATGATAGAATGAGGCAAGCTTAGTGGATTAAAGAGTACTTAGGCTACAGTAAGTGAATTGAAGTGTTACTAGACTAAGAACAACAAACATGTTAAGAAGAAAGGGACATGCAGACATCATGCTTAGAGTTACTCTTAAACACACTCCTTATAGACCAAAAATGAGCAACCAAATTCAGTCTATAATTTTCACCACATATTTAACCAAATTGCTGAGGCGTTTTGTTGGAAAGTGCACACACAGTGTTAGTCTTTCCACTGCTTTTATTTGTAAATGAAACACTTAGCTGTAACAGATCAAGTTTATTAGTTAGCTTTAATGCATTTCCTTGTGTGCTAGAATATGGCTGTTTGACTCTTGGTCAGTGATTGGTAACTGCTTGGATATAATCTCATAATTTAAGCACACACTAACCTCCACATATTTCTTACTAACATATATTTTGAAGAGAGAGACTGTTACCATGGGTAGCCCTCATTCACTTCTGATAGATAATTTACTCATTGAAAATATTAAGGAGAAATTGCTGAGTGCAGCAGTATTGAAGCGAGTTGTGTTTTGGATATAGATTGTTGAGACATTCATATTGTGGTGCCAATGTGAAGATAAATAGATAAAGTTCTTCGAACATTTCAACCTAATCCGTGAAATGAATATGCTGTGAACATCGAAAAATCTGTTTCAGAGTAAGACATGAACTCCTATTTCCCATCTATGATGAGCAATCACCTCGACCATCATGCCGTCTGATCACGATTCTGTTCCCACATACCCTGTGGAAGAAGTGCTGGCTGTAGTGTTCAGAAGTAATATTAGGAAATGTCAGTGACAGTAAAAATTGGAGTCAGGTATGGAGACTCACTCAGATAGTCCAATGATTAAGGTGCCTTTTTGCAATAAGCGAGAGACTTAAATTTGAGCCCTAGTGTACCTCACATTATCCTTTATCTCAACATAGTCATTCTATTTCAGGTTCAGCAATAAGGAATGGTTTTCACAGGACATCATTTCATCTGAGTGCATATTCATTAATTTCAATTGACATTGGTAAATTGAATTCAGTTGATATTGTTCTGTTGGAATATTAAGCTTACCATGGAATGTGAGAATAATAGAGTTCTGGTATTTTTGGAGTTATTCATTTTGGGAGAGGAAGATTTGTAGACAGGACATTCTGTTTACCACAAGCTCGTCCGTATGGACTTGCAATTGCAGCCATTGAACCACTGCTATGCTCTGCAGCCTACAAGCACCCTTAAAATTTTATTTCCCAATATACTGTCTGTATTGTTAAGCAATAATGGGTATATGTAATGCCAGAACTCTAGAAAGACTGAGGGAAGGTGAAGAGGCTACTGGTGTTCTCTAGTTGATAGCTCTTCTTTTATTTGTGAAAACTAGTTCTTAAAAATAATCATAATCATAAAGAACCTCAATAAATCAGGGGTGCACTACACAAACGAAGCAGCCTTTCGGGTAGTGAAGTACTTTTGGAGTGCACATAAGTTTATTTTAGACTAGGTGGTGGTTTTAGATCCCCTGACGAACTCTCGCTAGAGAACGAAAGTAGATCGTGTGTAAAGTAGCGACACTTCAACTGTCAAAATTTTAACACTAAATTGTCGAAGTATTCCTAACAAAGTTCCCAAATGTACTGCCTTCCACGAAATTTCCCTCCACACTGCCCAAAACAGTCAATCTTCTGATAAATGTAGCGCACAATCTACAAACACAAATTTGGGAATCTTTAAAATTCTGTTTGCGTATGGTAAGTGTCATATAGATCAAGTGATAAAGGTTAAAGAATGGTGCACCGAACATCAGCAAAACACCCAACTTCTTCGTATAAATAAATCAGTGATGGTATAGTCTTATAATTTCTGCTGGCCACTGAATGAATTGTGAAAATTCAGATCTGGGCCACAGCTGCCTCTGTTTGAGCTTTTGCGCTCAATTAACTGGTGGAAATATGTTAGATACACTGCAAATAAAGTGGAATGATAGATTCCATTTAGACAAATTCTAGAATTTTTCTCTGTCTCATTTCCGCTATCACAGCAGTTTTTAAGAAGTGGCTTTGCTGTGTTTACATTCTGAAGTCTGCTACCATTTTTACAATGTTCCACCTGACTCATAACCTATCCAGACTTGCAGATGTTGTAAAGTGACTCTGTACTGGTATGTATGAGTTGCAAAAATTGATATTTGGTGAATTCTTGTTAAGCTGCGTAAGGTTGATATGTGTGTGTCACTGTGTCAGTTACGTTGTCTGAGATGCCCACCTGTTGACATATCGAGGACTAAATAGGTTCAGATCTCCACTCAGTCACCAGTTCACCTTGGCAGTAGCTGTAAGACTTCAGTTGGAAATTTGGAAGAAGAAGAAGAACAAGAAGAAGAAGAAGAAATGATAACCCAGATGTGTGCATGCCTGCAAATGGAAAATGGTTGAGGGTCTCTGGAAAGCAATCACATTTCTCACATCGTGTAACTGTAATATTTGCTATTCCTTTCATACTGAGACAGGGCTGTGTGTACATTGCATGTTCAGTACGGACTAGGCATCATTGCAGGTTGAGTAGTGCACACTTTGTATTTGCATTCAGAGGCCGAGGTCAATGTGCAATCAAAAACCTAACAGACTTCCAGAGAGGGCAGATTGTGGGGGCTCGATTAACTGGATCATCAGTAACCAAGACAGCCAACTTATTGAATGTTTCAAGAGCAGCTGTTTCAACGGTCATCACAACTTGCACAAATCATGGAAAGACATCATCGTGTAAACGTAATAGTGGGCGCAAATAGAAACTAAATGGCAGAGATCATCATACACTAACAAAAATTGTGTCAAAACAACACAAAAGTACGGCGGTCATAGTGACTGCAGAGCTCAATAGCCACCTCAGAGAACTCTATACAGCAAATATTCATGGATGAGCTGCTATACCAAAACCATTAGTGATGACAACCAATGCAAAGAAGTATAAAACATGGTATCAGGAATGCAAATCCTTGATGGCTGATCAGTGGAAACACGTCATATGGCCTGATGAGTCAACCTTTTCGTCATTTCCAACACTGGGCCAGGTTTATGTCTGGAGAATGCCAAAAGAAGCCTACAATCCTGATTACTTGACTCCAACAGTTAGGCATGGAGGTGGAAGTGTGATGGCATGGGCAGCCATATTACGGTATCCTGCTGACGCAGGGATTAGTCTCAAAGGTCACATTACAGCCAGCGATTATGTGAACATGTTAGGTGATCATGTGCACCCCATGTTTCAAATGTTATTTCCCAACAATGATGACATATTTCAGGATGATGCACCCTTTCGCACAGCCAGGACAGAACAATCCTGGTATGAGGAGCATGCAATTGAACCACAGCGTCTTTCCTGGCCAGCACGGTCCCTGGACTTGAACGTTATTGAACCCTTGTGGGCGGTATTGGACTACGGAGCAGATTTCCGACTCCCTCATCACTACAGGAGTTAGAAGAGATTCTGATCGAAGAGTGGCATAACATTCCACTGGAGACTATGTGATCGTTATATGCCAGTATTGAGTATTGCAAGAAGCGTCACAGCTGTATTACAGGCAAATGGGGTTCCAACCGTCATTTCCCGTGTCGTGTGGAGGCAAGGGCATATCAGTTCCAGTAGCAGCATACCTGGTAGAGCATGACCAGAGTTCAAGTTGATGACTAGCTTATTTTCCTCCAGGAAGATATTCATTACGTACAACCCTGTGTACAGAAAATGGAGGTACAATTATATCGATTATCTTCCAATTTGTGTGATGCATAGAATGTAACACGTATTCCCAGAAAAGAATTGTTTTCCAGTGTAGTGATACTTTATATTAAGAGAATAAATGAGCAACTCTCACGGTTAGCAGTTCAATTTCTTTGTCAAGTGCCATTGCTGTGTAACTGTTAGAAAATTTCGGAAGACATAATTTACATTCTGTGTAGTGAATAGAAGCTTGACATGATTAGGAATAAATGCTAGTTAAAATGCACAAATCGGAGAAAGAGTCAAGTAGTATGTGACAGAAGCTTCATGGCATATCAACAGTGTTTACTGGAACAGGACTCAAACCTGCAATCTTTTTTTAATGTCCTAGGTTTGTGTCCTGGTATGGCATACAGTGCCAGGAAGTTTCAAATCAGCACACAATCTGCTATCGAGTGAAAATTCATTTTGGAAAGTGTGTGTGATACAGTTATCCTGCAGGGACTGCACATCGATTACAAGTGTTGGGTAAAAATTGTGCTATAATATGAACGGGTTTATGGCATAATGATGTAAGCCAGGTGTGGATGAAAATGAGTTAAGCACCATGTTATGTAGTGAACGCTGCACTCATTTGCATGGCATAGTGATATATGTCTTTATATGCACAATAGCATCACAGATGGCAGCACAAGCTCTACTTTGAAATGGTTTGTATGATATATGTTATGGCAAAATGAAGTAAGTCTCACTCGCAAAACGATTCCATGAAACAAAATGAGACATTCTGTTTATGTGTTACTGCAAAGTGAAGTAAGTGTGACTGGCACCACAATGCCATAAAACAAAATTAGATTTTCTGTTTCACCACCAGAAGTTTTCCTTTCTTTATTATTATTTTGCAGAAAAGTTTGTTTTATTTTAACAGTATAAAAACTCTTTTCAGCTAAGTTTTGTATTATAACGCTGTCTAAACCCTTTTCAGAAAAGTTTTGTATGATAATATTGTCTAGACCATTTTCAGACAAGTATTATATTATTATATGTTTGTCTAAACCATTAGCTTGATTATTTGGCAGTCGTTACTGGTGTTTGAATGAGCTTATGTTTATGGTAATATGAGTAATTTAGAAAGGCTTAGAGAAATCATGAACGAAGAGGAAGAAATATTGGGTTCAGCTTCAGAATATTGTCCATCTGAATGTGAGTACAAAGAGGATAACTAATGCCAAAGGTGTGGAAGAAAATGACAGAGAGAAGATACAAGACAGGAGATGAAACTGGAAAGGAATCGAGGTGAAGCATATAGTACCAGAAAAGATGAAACAGTTTTTGCTAATATATTTTGTAATTATGGGTGCCACTGCACACTACATTGTCCTTAAAAAATAACCTAAGAAGAAAGGAAAGGAATTTTGATAATTTTAGAAAAATGGTATCTTTTAACTCTGGAAGTGCCTACCTATGTGAACTAATCAAATCAGAAACGCCTGCAGCAAGTAGACCACTAACTGGATCTTGATCTCCAAATGCCCTTTACATTTTCAGAATTATTGTCTGTAAAAAGTGTTTTCTGAGACCTTTTCGAATTTCCAACGGCAGAATGAGTCGATGTACACGAAGAGTAAAGCAAGCAGAGAGGTGCATTAGTGATTAGAGAGGTCGTCATAAACCTTCCAACAAAGCTGCGGAAGGTACAGTTCATCATACTCATTCCCGCATTAAAAGTTTTTCATATTATCAGTTGCGTTATTCTCCATTGAAAAACCCTAACAAATGTTGCTGAGTCCTGAGTTGAACATCACAGTTGTGTAAAATTTATTATATAGAAAAATGTGTTTGAAGATAACATTAAACCAGTGTCAGAGCATTTGTATAGAAAGATTTTCAATCATGATTTCAATCCAAGTTCTCACCCGCCAAGAAGAGATACGTGCACATCATGTACTTTGTACTAGAAGCAAATGTAAGTTGCTGAAGGTGAAAACAAAAAAAACAGACAGTTAGAAATGCCACATGACTTTCATTTAAGGAGAGCCAAATCTGCATGAAATTTGTTGAAAGTCCATAAGGAATGATCAAAATCCAGCTCCGAAATTTTGTACACTTTTACATTACATTTGGAAAAAGCTCTGGCCTTTTCAAGTTAACATGTTCAGTAGCACATTATAAATGCAATTTATATTGTTATAATCTTGGCTCTCACGACCTCAGAACTGACTGTTGTCATGTATGTATGGTATGAAACTGTAGCTTTGAAAGGAAAACAGGAAATTTCATTATGCATAGTGCATCACGTAAAAGAATTGGTTTGTGCAAGAAAACACCGAACAATGTCCAGTAATGCCTGCACTGGACGAAATAGAAATTTTAAAATTGCACTTTGCTTTTGAAACATGTGACAGATCACTACTTCAGGTGGATGTTCTTGAGCATATTTTTATGACAAGTGGGCATTTGTATCTCCCAAACTCCCAAATGATGCTGATTTTTTTTTATCTGTGGAACTCCAGGCAGAAGGAAAAACTATCTACACACTGTCAGACTGGGGTAAAATCATTGCTCAATCACAAAGAAGGAAGCCATTTCCACTGAGGTGATAGAAGTCATATAGGATACCTCCCAATATCATGTTGGACCTCTTTTTGCTCGGCGCAGTGCAACAGTTCAACATGGCATGGACTCAACAAGTCCTTGGAAGTCCCCTGCAGGAATATTGAGTCATGCTGCCTCTATAGCCGTCCATTATTGCGAGGTAGGGTTGCTCACGTCCGTAGGTTTAACCTTAAAATACCCTACACGTGCCTCCTGGGTGGTGCTAATTGAGCAACAGTGATTACAGGCAGCCAGACTATCCATAGGATCTCCTGGCAATGACATATCAACTAAATAGCAGAATCAGTTCTTTTCAGAGCTCATTAACAAGAAACATTGGACCAACTATCAGACTCCTTCAACTGAATATCGAAAGCATTAGCAGGGCAAAGTGTGACTACCAGTCAAAATTTTTTGCTGGACAACAATATCGATGTCGTTGCCATTCAAGAAACTCGTGTTTCCAGCGAAGAAATATTCCGAAGGCGAGGTCGAATTCCTGGATGTTCTGCACTTGGTGTAACTTACCAAGAGGTGTATGGAGTTGCTACGTATGTCCGTAACAACATAAACGAAGCTTCACTGATTTCTGTAAGTGTGGAGGCAGATATACATACAGTTGTCATACAATTGCACGGCATTACTGTTACAAATGTTTACAAACCACCCAAAACAACATGGCCCAATTTTGTCCTACACACAGCAGAACATCCTGCAATTTACATAGGAGACTTCAATAGTTGCCATGAACTTTGGAAGTACTCTCAAAATGATGAAAATGGGAGCATGCTTGCAGAATGGATCGAAGAGAATAATCTTCATCTAGTGTTTGATGCCAAAGATCAAGGCACTTTCAGGTCAGCTGCTTGGGACAAGGATTCAAATCCTGACTTACACTTTGTTAGCTGCAACGAAACTGGCTTTCCCATCAACACCACAAGGAAAGTGATAGATGCCTTTCCTCACAGCCAACACAGACCTGTAATAATACAAATTGGCTGCACTGTTCCTGTCATACGATCAACTCCGCTTGCTCGATGGAATTTCCAGAAAGCCCACTGGATGAAGTTTTCAACGGAACTGGATAAGACCATTCGATGGATACCTCCATCACATAATAACTATCCAGTGCAGTAACAGCAACAGCTAAAAAGTGTATGCCAAGAGGATACCGAAAAGAATATGTTCCAGGATGGAATGAGGAAAGTGAAGCACTGTACCAATACTTCCAGCAAAGTGGTGACCCAGAGATAGCTATGGAACTACTGTCCAGCTTGGACATGTCTCGGAGGCAGAAATGGGCAGAAACAGTCAGAACTATGGACTTTACCCACTCGAGCAGGAAAGCATGGAGTCTTCTGAGAAAACTGGGAGGAAGTGCACCAGCATGCAGAAAAAATTCCGAAGTAACACCAGACCAAATTGCTTCCCACATCATTACTACCTCAAGAGTACCTCGTGACAAGAAACATACAAGACATATCAGACGACAGCTTCGTGACCTGAAAAAGAAGGCATCTCCCTCATCTGAGTATACCCATCCCTTCACAGTTTGACATTGACTCCGGACTGAAGGACCTCAAACCTCTTAAGACACCTGGATTCGATGGTATCCATCCAGAATTCCTGATCCATATGGGAGGAAAAGCTAAGAAATGGCTGGCAGAATTCTTCACTGACATCCTGCTGACTGGTCAACTTCCATCTGAGTTTAAAAAGGTGGAGATAATATCTGTTCTGAAACCTGGCAAACCCAGCAACAAGGTAGAAAACTATCGCCCCATTTCCCTACTCAGCTGCTGCTACAAGCTTTTTGAAAGGCTAATATATAACAGAATAAGTTGCGCTATCTTAGAGAACGTTCTAGTTGATCAGGTAGGCTTCAGACCAGGGCGTAGCTGCTGCGACCAAGTATTGTCTCTCACATCCTTCATAGTGTCAGGATACCAAATGAAGCAGAAAACATCTGTGGCATTTGTTGATGTAACTGCCGCCTTCGACACTGTGTGGAGGGAAGGCCTTATCTACAAATATCTCCGCATCTCTGCAGAACAATGGCTCGACTGATTAACAGCATGCTAAGTGATCGGAAGTTCCAGGTAATCACTGGAAGCAAAATAAGTAAGGAGAGGAAGCTGAACAACGGATTGCCTCAAGGATCAGTTCTCTCACCCTTACTGTTCAACCTATATCTATCTGATCTACCTGACACTTCGTCCAGAAAATACTGCTATGCCGATGACCTGGCTCTAGCCGTCAAACACCAGGAAATGAAGACAACAGAAGAGATTTTAGCCAATGACCTGTCTGCATTAGACAATTACTTCAAAATCTGGAGACTCCAACCCAGTGTGAGTAAAACAGAAGCGTGTTGCTTCCATCTAAATAACCAGTTGGCGAACGTAAAACTGGAGGTAAGTTTCAGAGGCAGACTTCTTCGTCACAATTGGAACCCAAAATATCTTGGTGTCATCCTGGATCGTACACTATTCTTCAAACAACACCTTCTTAACTTAGCTCAAAAGCTGAGGACTCGAAACAACATCTTCCATAAGCTATGCGGAACTACCTGGGGATCTTCAGCAACCACCCTGCGAACTTCAGCTCTGGGCTTGGTATACTCAAGTGCTGAGTATTGTGCACCTGTTTGGATGAATAGTCATCATACAAGGCTTGTTGATACCCAGCTGAATACGACAATGCGCATAATATCTGGCACAATCAGATCTACTCCAGTTTATTGGCTTCCACTGTTAACCGGTATAATGCCTCCTGATCCACGCAGATGTACTGCCCATATGAGAGAATTCCACAAGATCTCCAGGAATTCTAACCTACCCGTGCATGGCGACCTGCCACTTTTAAATCGCAAGAGACTGAAATCACGTCATCCAACTCTGTGCGATGCTGCTGACATGGTTGCTAAGAATTTCAAACCTTTTGAAGAATGGAAAGGTCTGTGGGAAGTAGTGACAGATGTGCACCTGCATAACATCTTCTCAGGTGCTAAACTTCCAAGTGGATTCGACTTGCCACGCAAGACCTGGTCTACTCTCAACAGAACCCGTACCAGCCATGGGCAATGCAGGGATGCTCTCTTTAAGTGGAAGAAGCTGCCTGATCCAGCTTGTGACTGCAGGGCTCCATACCAGACTGTTCACCACATTGTCAGTGAATGCAGGATTCGAGCCTATCACGGCGCCAAAGAGGACTTCCTGCTAGCAACTCCAGATGCAGTGCGCTGGATTGAAGGACTGGATATTCAGTTGTAAAGACAAACTTAAGTTTCTTGTGTGTCAATATGTACATATGTATATGTAATTTCATGATATGTCTGTATTAGCCATACGCTAAATAAATAAATTGCGAATGTGTTGCTGATGCAGGATTTAGTGCATGAACTGACCACTCGATTATGCCCCATAAATGTCTGATGGGGTTCATGTCTGGTAGTATGAGTTGTCAGATCATTCGCTCAAACTGTGCGGAATGTTCTTCAAGCCAAGCGCAAAGAATTGTGGTCTAGTGACATGGCGCATTGTCATCCATAAAAATTCCGTTGTTGTTTGGCTGCAAATAGTCTTCAAGAAGCTGAACGTGACTACGTCCAGTCAATGATCGGTTCAGTTGGACCCAGTCCATTCCATGTAAACACAGCCCACAGTAGTATGAAGCCACCACCAATTTGCACAGTGCCTTGTGACAACTTGGGTCCATGGCTTCGTGTGGCCTGTGCCAGACTCGAATCCTACTGTCAGCTCTTATCAACTGAAAATGGGACTCACCCGATCAAGCCATGGTTTTCCAGTCATCTAGGGTCCAACCGATATGGCTACGAGCCCAGGAGAGATGCACTGTTGATGTCCTGCTGTTAGCCAAGGCACTCCCATCGATCATCTGTTGCCATAGCCCATTAACACCAGATTTTGCCACAGTATCCTAATGGATTTCTGTGGTTATTTGATGCAGTGTTGCTTCTCTGTTTGCACTGACAACTCTACACAAATGCCGCAGCTCTCTGTCGGTAAGTGAAGGCAATCACCCATGGTGTTGTCTGTGCTGAGAGTAATGCCTGAAATTCAATATTCTCGGCACACTATTGACACTGTTGATCTCAGAATGTTGAATTCCCTAATAATTTCTGAAATGGAATGTCTCATGCGCCTAACTTCAACTACCTTTCTGTGTTGAAAGTCTGTTAATTCCTATTGTGCATCCATTATCACATCTGAAACCTTTTTACATTAATTACACGAGTAAAAATGACAGATCTGCCAATGCACTGCATTTTTATGCCTTGTATACGTGATACTACTGCCATCTGCATACATGCATATCACTATCCCATGACATTTTACACCTCAGTGTAGAGTAGTACAGATGAAGCAAGAAAATTTGTATTGACAGTAGCTTTGCAGAAGGCAGTAGTTAATCCCAATACAAATGAATTGCAGTGTCCAGTTTTTTGGCTACAAATTCAGTGATTGCAATATAAAAGATTTGAACCTGCAAAAAAATATTACAAGACAACTGTGCTAAAAAGGAATTTTACACCATGTATATATGAAAGGGAAAGAAGGGATGTCTAGTCGAGCTCAACATTATAAAACAGGAACCGCTCTACTGTGAAATACAACCAGCTGGTAATTTGAAGAAAAAGGACATGTTAGCCTTGTTACCATACATCCTTCCTGTTCACCATGTGTTCTTTTATTGCCTGAAAGAAACTATTGAGGGCAAGGATAACTGAATGTATCTTTGTTTTAATTCAGACTGAAATTCATGCAATTTGTACACAATTATGATGTTGATGTTAATATTGCTATATGTAATTGTGCTCAGGTATTGTTAATTCAAAGTGAAATTGTTAGTTCAAAATGAAATTAAATTCATAGACTTTATTAATTATAGTCATAATATTAATATTACTACACTGAATTTATGCTCCATTATTAATAATATCCCTTACTAGACTCAGTATCCCTATATGCACTTCATTTAGGCTTTCCTGGTTTTTCTGTACAATTTTTCACAAAATGTACAATTTCTCAAAATGAGCAGAATTGACTTACATAATTATGCCATATATCCCTTCATATGAACTGTAATAAATGCATGAAATTAGTTGTGAAAAGTTTGTGGTTCAGGTTTAATCCACACAAAGATCTGCAGTGGCACTAACTATTGTTTTTATGAGTTGTGTGGCTAGTAGTGAAACTTAAATATGGAACAGCTAATGAAGCACACATACTCAATTGTATTGAATTGTAATGTTGGTTGCTACTTTGTTGCATACCTGCCTGCTCTGTAATGGTGGTGATCTTCCACCAATTGTCTCAAAACACACTCTGCAAAATAAGTGTACATGATTATTTTGAGAACAGGTTGTCTTGAAAATTGTAAACTTTTTACTGTGATTTGAGCAGTTAACTGTCAGTTCACCACCTTCCACAAAAAGCATAATAGAGTTGAATTATGAAGTTCAATTTGTTGCAGGAATACCCAAAAGAAACATCACAAAAGATGATATGAAATTAGGGACAAAACACTATTAGAGTTCCCATTAATATACAAAAAAACATCATCTTACCTCTACCATATTTGTAAAGATGGTATAATGTTACTGATACCTAGGATAAATTTGTTTTAGGTTTGTTCAACATGTCTCCGATGCAAGAGCTGTGGTACTGAAAATGTGACTAATTTTGTGGGTAACATTCCACTCTGTAAAGCATGCTTTAAACTGCGACAGAAAGGGAACTATTGCCCTTTGTGCCAGCGTTGTTATGAAGACCATGATTATGATACCAAGGTAAGTTCCCTGTAATTAATAATAGCCTGATTTAGCAGTTAACGCTGCTTTCTTTGTGTATGTTACCAAAAAATATCCATAACATAATTTCCTGTAATTGATTACCTTATTTTCCTGTTAAGTGTAGAATACTTATTTTTGTTTTTTTCAGTCAACCATTGAATGGTATTTTTCCCACTGCATATAAAAGTGTGATCGCTCACAAGCTATTAGTTTCATTCTTGTCTAATTTGTTCTCTTGGCAATTCAATTTGCCATTATATTGATTGCTGATGGCTGCATTAGATTTTGGATACCAATGCTTCTTGCTCTGTGCATAAAGTAGGAGTGTACAGCTGCTGGCAGCTGCAGTAAGTAAATAGAGTTCTCGGTCTCAATTTTTATTTCATATAAATATGCTTTTGACCAAATAGCAGTCATTATTTCTATATGATTGTGATCTGCCCTGATAGCTGTGCGCGTTAGCATGACTGCACTTCCAGGATTCTGGGGGTACATCGTGAGCTGGTCAGCGTAGATGTGGTTTTTAGGCAGTTTCGAATATCTGACTAGGTAAATACCAGACTGGTACCCATGTCAGTTACATGACTCACAAAAATTTAGAAAAAACTTTCACAGACTTTCCTATTGTATAACACTAGATGCAGTCTGGTGAGGTACACAAAATTGTCAGGGGGGGGGGGGGGGGAGACATTGCCAAATCCAGTAATTGATGTGGTGACCCTGTGAAGATACAGGAAAAAGATTATTTCTTTATGACTTTGTAATCAAAATTTATTTTAATTTTTATTTCCTAATTTTTTAAATCACAGTGTTTTGTGTAAATCCCAGGAGTATAGGCATGAGATTACCTAACAACTTACATTTTCTTTGACAAACACGTTATATTATTATCTAGTAATAACTGTGTCACATTTCTTTTGTAAAATAACTTGATGTTGTTGTGAACTGCTCTGAAACAAGCAACAGTGCTGCTCAGGAGTATTCTGAATCATCAGAATACTTATTTCTATAACACTTGGTGAAACATTGATGTTGGACAACAATGAAAAAACCTTTTAATGAAAGTGGCTTATTCATTAGGTTTTTTAGTGTTCTGATTACTGATGTGGTAATTAAAAAAGGAGAATTATGTGCACAGTCACAAAATATGTGTGCATTCTTGCACTGTCAAACTACAATACATGCATGATCAAGTGAAAAATACATTAAAAGATGCACTATCATTTTTGTTCTCAGTGTGTTAATTCACTTCCCTTTTTGCACAGTTAACAGCTAACATTATTTTTAAATTTGTCCTGTGGGGTTCCTGCATGTATCAGTCAAAATGTTTTTGTAGGAAAAAAAATGACCCCTCTACATCAAAAAAGCTATAGGTACAAATTTGAACAAACATACTTCTGAGTGCCAGATGAGGTTCTTCATTCATACTTCAATCACTACACTTCCATCACTAAACAAAAGAATCTGTAGTCTAGGTTCCTGCTTATGACACTGTTTGGTTTGTTCTTTGCCTCTCCTAATCCATGTAAAAAATATTTTATGGTGCCTTTTTGTAAGCCAAAAAACCGCCTGCGGCTTAGAATTGAGTGCAAAGTAAGCGGAAGTTCTGAAAAATGTTGGTAGGTGCCGCCACAACTAACTTCTGCCATCGAATATACGTAGCGCTACACAGGCATGCTTAGCAGGCACAAAGATAAATACTGGTGCCAAAAAAAACCTCTACGTCAGTAAATAAATTAAAACAAAAGGTAGAAGAATGTAAACATTATGCCATGTATTCTTTCGTGTTTGCTGCCTAATGAACTACGAAACTGGAGTGAGACAAGAGCAAACGTGGAAGAATATACATATTATGTCATGTTTATATTCATATTATTCTTATGCTGAATAGTGATACAGTCAGAAATGAAGCACGGCAACTGACTAGATTTTTAAATCTAAGATGAATCTAATTTTTGTGCAGAATGTAATGTACTTAAGTGGCGTCTGCAAAGATTTTCAAACGGAGAAAAATATTATTTGGTTCCTTGTTATCAAAGAAAGCTGCAGTGTAAGTAACAACAAACAGCAGTCTCTTGCCATTTTTTTTTTTAATTGTAAGTGGCGGTAGCACGCACAAAAGCAAGACATGCTGCGAGCAGCAGCAGGTCGTGAACAATCATTATCAGAATGCGACATTTATGACACAGTACAATAATGCATTTTCAGCTTAGAGTGACGTAAACACATATAACAAAGAGAACGGCACTTATCAGATCATAGCAAAATAAGCAATCGATTCAAACCAGACGAAGCACGTGAAAAAGGAAGGGTACCTGTATAAATACGGACGGAGCGCCTGGCACATACCAATGGCTACTTGGTAAAGCTTAAGAGTTAAGCTTACGACTCGAACCAAACTATTGTAGCTGTATCTTCATCCATTCGACCTCAATTGTGTCTCATGTTACAATGGGCTAACTTTGTTTCGATTTGGAAGTGCGGTCTAAAACTTTTCTCTCCCCTTGAATTTTGAGTCTCAAATTTCAGATGCGGCTTAGATTCGGGAAAATTTTTTTCCTCAATTTAGAGTCTCATTTTTCAGGTGCGGCTTAGATTCGAGTAAATACGGTAAGTGAATGTCACTAATAGTGAAAGGTGGACAGTGAATATTAGCAACATCAGGTGTAATTTCTAAAAGGAAACCAAAAGTGAAAAGTCAAATCATTTGATTACAACTGATAGAGTAAATGTAAGTAAAATGCACTATGGAAAAAAAAATAATTATTATTATGTTGTAGGTGTGTGTGTGTGGGGGGGGGGTTTGCATCAGAACTAAGATAAATTTTTCATTTAGTAGCAATCAATCATATCTCAATTGAGTGCTTGCTCTCAATCTTTGACTGTTACGGGGTGTTGAACTGACCAATATTACACAGTCTTAGGACCAAAAAATACACACACCATGGAGAAATTATCCAAATGGGACAGAAATTGTTAGATATGGTGTACATGTACGGACAAAGAAATGATAGCAATTTCAAAAAAATTGGAAGGAATTTCGCAGATTGAGGAAGTCGGTAACGTGTTCATCCACCTCTGGCCCTTATGCAAGCAATTATTCAGCTTGTCGTTGTTGGCTGTCCTACTGAGGGATATGGCACTAAATTCTGTCCAGTTGGCATGTTAGATCGTCAAAATCTTGAGATTGTTGGAGGGCTCTGCCTGTAATGCTCCAAATGTTCTTAGTTGGGGAGAGAGCCAGTGACCTTGCTGGCCGAGCTAGGGTTTGGCAACCAGAAGACGAGCAGTAGAAACTCTTGCAGTGTGCAGGAGGGCATTATCTTGCTGAAATACAAGCCCAGGATGACTTGCCATGAAGGGTAACAAAACGGGGTAGAATGTAGTCAACGTATCGTGCTGTAGGGGTGCTGTGGATAACAACCAAACAAAATGAAAAGAAATGGCACCCTAAACCATCACTCCTTGCTGTTGGGCCGTATGGTGGTTGACAGTCGGGTTGGTATCCCACTATTGTCCAGGGCATCTTCAGACACGTATTTGCTTGTCATCGGACTAAATTCGAAGCAGGACTCATCACTGAAGACAACTCTACTCCAGTGAATGAGATTCCAGGTCAAATACGTGTCTGGAGACACCACAGACAGTGGTGGGATACCAACCTGAACCATACGGCCTGACAGCCATAAGTAACAGTCTGGGGGTGCCATTTCTTCTCATAGCAGGGCCCATTTGATTGCCATCTGCAGCACTCTTACAGCACAGCAATACATTGAAGATATTGTGTGCCATGTTCTGTTGCCATTTGTGACAAGCCATCCTGGGTGTACATTTTAGCAAGATAATGCCCACCCATAAAGTGCAAGAGTTGCTGCTGCTTGTCTTCGTGCTTTCCAAACCCAACCTTGGACAGCAAGGTCACCAGATATCACCCCAACTGAAAACATTTGAAGCACTATGGGTGGAGCCCTCCAATCAGCTCGGGATTTTGATGATATTAACATGCCAGTTGGACAGAATTTGGCACAGTATCACTCAGGATGACAGCCAACAACCGAATCAATCAGTGCTTGCACAAGAGCCAGAGGGAGGCCAATATGTTGTTGACTTACTCAATTTGTGAAGCTCCTTTCCTTGAATAAATGATACAATTTTTGTGAAACTGAAATCATTTGTTTGTCTGTACATGTACATCACATCTACAGATATCTGTCCCATTCAGGTAATTCCTTTGTAGTGCGCCCTTTCTATTTATTTTTTAAAAAGTATGCATAATTGACATATCTTGCCTTGTAACATTGGCCAACAAGTCCTTAATATATTGGTATTTTGGACATCAGGAACTGATGGTAAATTGCAGCTGTTACCTTTTCTGGGGACATGCAGCTGTATTGCATAGTTAAATGATGATGGTATCCATTCTGGAGGTAAAATAATCCACCATTTGGATCTCTGGGAAGTGCTGATCAGAAGGGTGATGTGAAAAGAAATGACCTCTGTGGGTAAGAGTATGTTATATTAGATCATTTAATCAAATAGACAGGTCAGAGACATGGATAGTTTGAAGTTGGATATAATGAAACCAGTAAATGCTGTTGCAGGAAGACCATGATTTTTGGTCACATGGCTACAGGTTTATGAACACGAGATCATATAGGGGTAATACAGGAGTAAGGATAGTGAATGTGAGTACACTATCACAAACAGTGAAGTCAACAAATCATCATAGATGAGATACACACAAAGCCACAACCCACCACAGTATTGAATGCATACCAGCTCTGCAGATGATGAAGTGATTGAAAGAATGTCTGACGAGATTAAATGAACTATACAGTATATTAAGCGAGGCTTAACTTTGTTATGAGGGACTAGAATTAAATAGTAAGAAAGGTGAAAATGAAAAAAATAGCTGGAGAATGTGGACTGGAGGAAAGGAATGAAATTGGAAACTGCCCAGTAGAATTTTGCACAGAGCACAATTGCATATATGCAAATACTTGGTGTAAGACTCATAAAAAGTCAGTGCAGATGAGTATGAAGAACAGGCCTGTAATGTTCGCATACAGTATTAATAGTGTCCTGCTTGACACAGTGAAGTCATTCAGATATCTGGGCGTAACGTTGAAAAGCGATATGAAATGGAACGAACATGAGAACTGTGGTAGGGAAGGCAAATGATCAACTTCAGTTTATTGGGAGAATTTTAGGAAAGTGTGGATCAACTGGAAAGGAGACCACATACGGGACGACGGTGCGACCTATTCTTGAGTACTGCTAAAGTGTTTGGGATCCATGCGGGTCAGACTGAAGGAAGACATGAAGCAATTCAGAGCTGCTAGATTTGTTACCGGTAGGTTCGAGCAACATGTAAGTGTTACGGAGGTGTTTTGGGAACTCAAATGAGAATCCCTGGAGGGCAAGTGACATGATTTTCGAGAAACATTATTGAGAAAATTTAGAGAACAGACAATTGAAGATGACTGCCGAACAGTTCTACTGCTGCCAACATATATTGCGCATAAAGGCCTCAGAGATAAAATTCGAGAAATTATGGGTCGTATGGCGGCATATAGGCAGTCATTTTTCCCTCACTCTATTTGCGAATGAATCAGGAAACGAAATGACTAGTAGTGGTACAGTGTACTCTCCACCATGCACTGTATTGTGGCTTGCAGAGTATCTTTGTAGATGTGGATAAAGAATATTGTGTATGTAAAAGGCATCTGGAGACAACAGAAAACACAGTTTGCATTATTAAATGATATTGTCAGCAAACATAGTTAAATAAAACATGCGATCGTGACTATTATTTGTGGGCAAAAGTGTGAACAGCAACCATAACAACATGTAGGTTTTTGGAACTGAAGAACTGTCTTTTACAAGGGAACAGCGTGTACTATGTTGTAGTAAGGACAGTGTAAGTAAAAGACTGATACACATGACTGATTCTGTGTTCATTTTATACGGCACCAAACAGACATTTTTTGAATGTGTTTATACAGGGTCTCTCTCCCAAGAGTCTTCAGACACATTTTCTGTGGTATATCTGCAGGTATTTGCAATTTTGTTTGTGTGTAGCTGGAGTCAGCCCTAACAAATACAGCTCATCACATCTATTATACAACACCCAGTGTCAACGGAAAGTGTCAGTTTGCTTCCTGTTACAAACAAAATTATTTTTAAAGCTTAATTTTATGTGCTCATTTGATACAGTGGTCCCAAATTAGTCAAGAGTGATATTTTTTTCATCAATATCAATTAATAGGGACAGTAAAACACAAAGAATAGCCAGTACTCGAGGAGTGACTGAGCAACAGCACTGCTGCATGGCGGTAGCAGTTGGCACTGGCCAGGGAGTTATGGTCACTACTGAAGTACTGATTATTCTTCGTGTTTTACTGACCCTGTTAATACATACTGACAAGACAAATATTGTGTTTGACTAATTTGGGACCACTCTACTGAATGAGCACATAAAATTCCACTTTAATAATCAATTTGTTTGTAAAGGGAAACAAACTGACACTTCCATATCTCTCTGGGCATTGCATGAAAGGCATGGTGAGAAGTGTTTGTTTGGGCTGACTTCAGCAGCAGCTGCTGCTGCTGCTGCTGCTACTACTACTACTACTACTACTACTACTACTCGGCTCTGCAGCCCTTGAAGGGCCTTGGCCTGCATCACAATATCCTGGCACTCTATCTGGTACATGGCTTTCCGTATCCATCCTCTGACACCCAACTTTTTCATGTCTCCTTCAATTCCATCCACCCATCTCTTTCTGGGATGTCCCATCCATTGTCTGCCCCCAGCCTAGCCATCAAAAATCTTCTTACATGTTCTATTTTCCTCCATTCTGACCATGGGTTCTGCCCATAGCAGTCTTCTTATTTTAATGGTAGTGACAAGTTCAGGTTTTTCAAAAAGTTGTTCTAATTCCGCATCCGTACGGATGCGCCAACCTTCTTGATCGTATATTGGGCTGTATATTTTACGCAGAACCTTTCTCTCCCAAATGCTAAGGATCCTTTCCTCATTTGCAGTCATGGTCCATGTCTCGGCACCATACATAACAACTGGTCTTATAATGAGGATTTTATATTTCCGTGATAGAAGTGAGCTGCTAAGCATGGGTAGTGTGGCAAAGTAGCATCTGTTGCGTGCTGCTGTTCTAGCTTTCACCTCGCTGCTGATGTCATTTGTCTCTGTGATAGTCGATCCGAGTTACTTGAAGTCCCTCACCCTTTCAGGGTTGTCTACAGAGTAAGTTCCATTTCTATTTCTATCCACAGTAGCGCTATGATCGCAGTTCCGAGCATGCACGGCAGTTACTCTGACTCTAGGAGAAGACATGTACGCCATTTTCAGATCGCTGCTGCCGACGTGTGCATTGTAGTGCTTCTTTATAATGTCAGCCGCCACATGTGAAATCAAATCTGTGATTCATTTTCTAAATGCAAAGAAAGTTAAACTGAAAGAAATTCATTGGCAAATCTGTGAGGTTTACGGACAAAATGCTATGAGTTCAAATGGTTCAAATGGCTCTGAGCACTATGGGACTTAACATCTGAGATCATCAGTCCCCTAGAACTTAGAACTACTTAAACCTAACTAACCTAAGGACATCACATACATCCATGCCCTAGGCAGGATTCGAACCTGCGACCGTAGCGGTCGCGCGGCTCCAGACTGAAGCGCCTACATCCACTCGGCCACACCAGCCGGCCTGCTATGAGTGATTCAATGGTTAGAAGATGGGTCAGACTGTTCAATGAAGGACGTGATCAAGTGCACGATGAATAACAATGATGATGATGATGATGATGATGATGATGATGATTGGCTTGTGGGGCGCTCAACAGCGCGGTTATCAGTGCCCATACAATGAAGAACGAAGTGGACGTCCGTCTGTGGTTACTGATGAACTGGTTCACACAATTGAAGAGGAGATTAAGCATAACCATAAGTTTACACTTAGTGCCCTTGCTATGGAAGTCCCACAAATGTCACGATCACTAATTCATGAAATTGTTACTGAAAAACTGAAATTTTGAAAACTTTGCTCATGTTGGGTACCCAAAATTCTTACTGAACAACACAAAAAACAATGGATGGGCAGTGTACTTCAGTTTTTGACACACTACAATGAAGAAGGCAATGGTTTTCTTTCTCGGATAGTCACAGGGGGTGAAACTTGGGTATTGTACGACACCCCTGAAACAAAACGGCAATTAGTGGAATGGAGGCACACTTCATCCCCAACGAAGGTTAAGCCCAAGCAAATCTTGACACCACGAAAAGTCATGTGTACCGTTTTTTTTGGGACAGAAAAGGCATTTTGCTGATTGATTTCTTACCACGAAGCCAAACAATCAATGCACATTGTTACTGTGAGACTATTAAGAAATTGTGCTGCGCAATACAGAACAGGCGCTTAGGATTACTGTCAAAAGGTGTTGTTTTTTTTCCACTATAATGCCCGACCCCACACAGCGAATTTGACCAAACAACTCTTACAGGAATTTCACTGGAACGCGTTTGATCATCCTCCATACAGCCCGTACCTCACTCCTGTCGACTTTCATCTCTTATTACACCTAAAATCTGTCCTTGGTGGTCAACACTTCAGCAATGATGACGAGCTGAAAGAACACGTTACCACGTGGCTGAATACATAGGCGGCAACCTTCTATGAAGAGGGAATACAAAAACATGTGCCATGCTATGTCAAGTGCCTACAAAATTTCGGAAGCTATGTAGAAAATTAGTTTAACAGTTGTAGATTTTTGTACAATAAATATTTTTTCTGTATCTGTACACATTTGTTTTATATAACCAAACGGAACTTACTTTGTGGGCATACCTCATATTTGGTCTTTCCCTTGCACCTCTCTCCATTTGTTGATAGGCATCAGCCTGCACAGCAGTGTTTCGTGCAAGTAATGCCACATCATCTGTGTAGGCTAGGTACTGCAATGAACGATTAAAAATGGTTCCTACTCTATTTATCTCTATCTGACTTAGACTTTTTCTAGGCAGAGGTTGAGTAGCAGTGAGGAGATATTGTCACCGTGTGTCAGTCCCTTTTCTTGCTTCCACATCTCTGGAGATTCAGCCCTGTATTTTTACTTTACAGTTGGTTTCACTGAGGGTCATCATAGTAAGTTTAATGAGCTGCTTAGGTATCCCAGCTTCTTCCATCACATTCAGCAATGTCATTCTTGAGATGCTATCATAGGCTTATGTAAAATCAGTATAAAGCTGATGCATGTTTACTTGATGTTCATAACATGTTTCAAGTAGTATGTGTAATGTGAATATTTGGTCAGTTGTTGACCTATTTCTTCTAAAGCCACTCTGATGGTGTCCAATTCTGTCTTCCAGATAGGGAGTAAGCCTCCTAGTTAGGATCGTGGAGAACAATTTATAGGTAGTATTTAGCAAGGATATTCCTCGGTAATTCTGGCAGTTTAATTCATCTCCTTTTTTATGTATGAGGCACACAATAGCTGTTTTCTACTCCATTTGCATGCTGTCCTCCTGCCAGATGTTCAGTATTACTTTATGTATTGCTTTCCACAATGCTTCCCCACCATATTTGAGAAATTCCGCCTGAATCTGATCTCCTGGTGCCCTATTATTTTTTAATGTCTTAATGGCTTGTATCACTTTCTCCAGTGCAGGTTCTTGTGTTACAACCTCTGGTCCGTAATAAGTTTTCCCCCCGTTCTTCTTATTCTAATCCTACTTCTGGGTTCAGTAACTTTTGGAAGTATTCTGCCCATCTGCCAAGTGTTTTATTACTCTCCCCTATCAAATTCCCATCTTTATTTCTGCATACATTTGTTCTGGCTTGAAACCCAACCTTTTCTTCTTTAATCTTTTGGTACATTTCACGTACTTTGCTTCTCTTCTCCTAGCTGTTCAGTTTCTTCCATTTTTCTTTTCTAGTGCTCTTTTCTTCTTTCTGCAAACCCTTTTAGCTCCAAGGCACTTCTCATTATATTCATTCAGATTTGCTCTAGTTCTTCCCTGAAATAAAATTGTTCATGCTATGTTACACTCCTCAAGTCTTCTCATACACTCTTCATTCAACCAATCTGCCTTCCTTTGAACCCGTACATGTCCCAAAACCTCCCCAGCTGCCTTGAAGATTGCAGTCTTACATTGTTTCCACATTATTTCTATATGTTGATTTTATGTGTCAGTATCGTTCTAAAGCCCCTCTTCTATTTTCATCTGATATGCTCTCCGTATTTCTTCTGACTTTAGTTTCTTAATGTCAAAACTTTTCTGTTTGTGACCTTTTTATTTACTCAGTAGCCAAATCCTTTGCCTGTACTTAATTCTCACTGAATTGCAGTTAGCTCTACATGGGCTCCTGACATCCATGATGTCTGATCCATGCCTTTAGTCAATCAATATATGGTCTATCTGATTTCTAGTTTGTCCATCTGGTGACATGCATGTTTTTTTGTGTGTCTTTTTATGTGGAAAACATGTACTGCTGACAGTCATGTTTTTACTTATAGCAAAATCCAAACCACTAATTCCATTGTCATTTGATATTTCATGGAGGCAATGTCTTCCTATAGTTGCCTCTTCTTTTCCTGTTTTTGCATTCAAGTCTCCTATTAAACTCTTAATATCATGTTTAGGAGCCTGATCATACAACTGCTCTACCTTTCTATAAAACTCACCCTGTTGTTCATCTGCCTCGTCTGTGGGTGCATGTACATTTACAATTGTTATTTGAAAAATTTTCCCCTTATCTTAATATGGACATCCGTTCATTGATTGGTTCGAAGTACATTACAGCATGTTTCAGTCCTTTAGCAACTACAAAACCTGTACCAAAGGTATATGTCCTCCCGCCACTATAGATGATTGTGAAATTTCCGGAGTCCATTGTGTCACTTCCATTCCACCTAATTTACTGGAGAGACTATAGTATTATACCGTAGTTGTTTACTTGCATTAGCAGCTGCCATAGGGCTCCAGCTTGGTACATGCTCCGCACATTCCATGTTCATATGTACATATCTCTTATCCTTTTTTTGTTTGATGGGGTCATCATCAAAATATCTGTTCGGCTTATTCCTTTGTTAGCATTTGCAGCAAGTGATTTTTACAGGGGAAGATTGTTAACTTTCCACCCAACCATTTGAGGGGTTACTCCTTGCAGCTCGCCGGGTAGCTGGTTCCATTTTCAGAGGAACATCCTTAGCCTTTGTAGATCCTTCTACTGACTGCAAGGCAGCATTTGATGGTTGGGGCTTCTCTGCCTTTCATCCAAGCCATTGGCCCTCATACCTGGAGGACGTTCACCTATCCGCCACTTGGGGAGGCACGCAATGGGGGACCAGCAACCCCACACGGGTGGCTCCAGCTACACATTGCAAAAAAAAACAAAATTGCAAATATCACCAAAACACCAGAGAAAATGCACTCGAGACCCTGTATTGTAAGGATGACATGAGGGTATCATATGTACTACATAAATATATAGTAACAGCTGCTTTCTGATGAACTATAGGAATACAAATGAGCAGATATTTTTAGAATTTTTTTTATCACGGTTGTCTGACAATCCTTGTTCTTGTATTGTCATATATGTGATCTTTGTTATACAGATCGTTCGTTCACATGTATCTTTTCTAGGTGTTCCAATTTTCAGAAATGTGGGTGTCTTATTTTGTGAGGCATTGAACTTGATGAGAGAAAAAAATCATTCTGAGCTTGTAGTATTCTGTTCCAGATTCCAGGAACATTCAGTGCGCTTAAACAGTATATAGGTAGGACTGGGGAGATAGAGTATCAGCAGGTGTTACTGCACTCTACAGATTTTATCTGTCTGCTCTGCATTCAAAAATTATATAAATTGTTATGGTGTATCAATGTAACATGATATTATGAGCACCAGTTTGAAGACAGGTAGATATTGATGATAAAAGATATTTTACCAGTCCACTTCCTAATTAGTGAATTTGTCACTGCTACAAAAATCAATATTTATTATTTGATTTCGTTCTATAAGGGTTTTGTTTGTGTAGAACCATGTGTGTTGTGCTACTGTCATCTTGCAACATAGTGTTCAGATATTTAACTTTTTGTTATGCTTTATGCTCTGTTCTGTATGTAATATGTGATACTGTCTTACCCTAGATGATGGAGTGCGTGAAATGCAATTGCTGGGTCCATTCAAGATGTGAAGGACTTTCAGATGAAAAATATCATATACTCAGCTACCTTCCAGATACTGTAGAATTTATTTGCAGGTAAGTTTACAATTTGAAATAGTAACAGTAATTCTGTGAAAATTATTTAACGAAAGGACTTAAACTGTTTTGTTTGTGTCTGTGTTTGGTATCTGGAGAAAAGGGAATGCATTTATCTGGTTAAGTTTTGGATTGAAGACAAGGAAAATTTGCTTTATCATAGCAATCTCTCTCTCTCTCTCTCTCTCTCTCTCTCTCTCTCTCTCTCTCTCTCTCTCACACACACACACACACACACACACACACACACACACACACACACACACACACCTTATTTATTTATTTTTTCCCCTACTCAATTTGTCGTTACTGATTGGTATGGTCAAGCAAATTCTCATTGTCTTCAATCCATGCACACGCGACATTTCAGTCCAGTAATGGTCTCACTTTTCATCACCATTTTCGGCAAATTTTGGATCGCACTATACAGTTTTGTGTTGGACATTTTTCCTAGGAATTTATGGAAAGGAAGTCCATACATACTCAACTGTACCAGATTTCTTCCTTAAAGAAGGATTCTTAGTGTCCAAATATATTGATCTTCTGTTAGCACTCAATGAAATTATCACAATTGGAGACTTATTCTTCATTACCAGGCAATATTGATTTCCACTGTGATTTTTAGATCTTTTTGTCATTTTTACTTTGCATATAGTTGTGATATTGCTACATATCATTCCCTGATGAAAATTTCTCAATATTGTCTTTGTCTGGTGGTGTTGCTTCCAAGTGCAGTGCTTTATTCTGTTTCATTCACAGATATTTTTCTGTAGGATCTCGCTTTGCTGCTGGATAATGGAGTGTGAAATGTGTAGTAGCTGATTCCCTTCAATTTGACACAGGGTTATTGCTTTTATGGTAATTTTTTCATATATTTTGAAAATAATTAGGCCCATGGTGCTTCCTCATGTGCAGTGTTAGGTTTTAAAAACATCACTGTGTACTGTTGTCCACTTAATGCTTTGCGTCTAAGGAAAGTTTGTCCATGTGCTTTTTCATTTTCGTGATTTTGGCTGTACAAACTACAAACAAAATTACAATGCTTTTTCAGTTTCACAAGTATACTAGGGACCAGAAAAATTCTCATTTGTGATAAATGTGAATTTAGATGCAAATTTTACCTCAAAATGCGAACTTAACTAATAAATGCTATTTCACAGCAAATTGTATCTAGATGCACTATTTTATCAGAAGTAGATTGAAATAGCTTTATTTTCTGCATGTAAATACAAAAAAAGGTAACAAACATTTGGTTACTGGTATTGCACAACATATGGTGAATCTCTATTTGAAAGGAGAATGTGCATAAAAACATATTTTCAAAATAACAAAACACACCGTGGCACGAACACAGCGACATCAGTGTGCTTGCTCTCATAAATTACGCTCTGGTGGCACCTCAGCCATGAGCAGAGTGATTGAATTGTCTCTCCGTGGTACATGCCTTATTTCAAGTTGTATTTAAAAATCAAAACAGATATGGTTAATCATAGTGGCTCCACCTCTCAGGGACTTGTGGGGAGTTGTATTAATTTTAGTAATTCACATGGAATCAACTTTAGCTTATTGGACACTTAAAATTATCGTTACATCACAAACAGTGACAGCAGTGAAGATCCGCGATATCTTTCAAAATATTCCTTGTGGAGCTATTGCAATTGGGGCCGCTAAGACTTTAGCAGACTCTACCATATCTCGTGTTTGAGTCATACGTCAGTCTTTTCATATCACATGAATTTCATCTGAAGTATTATTTCTTTCAACAAAGTATAGTGTTTTCATCCAAGAAAGGTACATTTTGGCTTGACACACAGCATCACAGTTGATTTAAAGGATATAAATTTGGCGAAGAGGAATCTATGTATTAAAGACACTAATTTGTATCATCTAGATTCAATTACTTTTTTAACATTCTAAGCAGTATATTTGTCTACACAGAATGATTTCCAGCACAAGTGATCCATACAAAGTGTGAACTGTAAGTATTGTCATCATTATGGAAAATGTTTCTTCTACAGTATCTCCTACATCAGTCAGTGTTGCTCGACAAACAAATTATGGCAGCTATAATAGGTACTACATGCAAGTGGGCTGTGAGCGGTGATGTCACAGGCAAGTCGCGCTACAGAGAAGCCCCCAAAAATGTGGCATACAAGAATACAAATTTACAACTCATAGTAGAATAAAACACACACACACACACACACACACACACACTGTCTTTCTCATTCGTAGTAGCATAGGCTCACAGACTGACTGGATACCGTCGCCTATCTACCAAGAAAATTGATTTTTGATGAAATGTGAAAGTTAGAAACATATCATTTTTTAAATGTGTGATAAATAATTTTATTCAGTACACATTTCAAAGATTGGTCTATCCACTCACACACTTGAGACAAGCTGGCATGCTTAACACTTCGTGTAGTTGTTAACTGCTGAGCTTCTTTTGTTAGCCATTGTGTGTACATATTTTTAAGTCTGTCGTTAAATGGTTTTTTTGAAACAGACATCTAATGGCTGTTAAATTGATGTCATCCTCCTGGAATTACAGGTAAATCTGTTCTACTCTCTACTGATTTCCTCTTTACAGCTGGGTAGTATGGCTAGCATATGAATCTGGTACCAGCATGTTTGGCAAACCTAGCTAGGCATCAGTACGATGTTGTTATACAAGTTTAATCCACTCTAAACCAAGTCCTCTGTGAACCAGCCATTCATTAGCATGTACAATAACACATTCTGGAAATACCTCGGACTTAGGTAACTTCTCGCATTTAAAAACATTGAATTGTGGCAGTTTGTGGCCATTGGCTGTGCAGGCAAGCACGACAGACATGCGCTGCATTTCAGCACCTACAGAGATTATCTTGACATCTTTCTTCTCCAGTTGCTTCTAGGATGTAATTTCTTGGCATATCGAAATATACCAGAGTTTGGTCCACATTACCTATCTGACCAAGAAGATAATGGAAGCTCCATATAGGAATACCAACAATGTAGGAAAAGATAGATTGCTGTGTACAGTCAACAAAACAGAAACACACACAGTTCATACACACAAGAATGCTCACCTCACACACACGACTGCCATCTGAGGCAGCTTGGGCTAGAATGCCATTAGACTTTGCCTCGAGTCTAAGCCACAGCTACATTTTTGGACACCAAAAATTAGAAATAAGGTTGGCTTGCATTTGGGAAAATACAGTATATAAAAAATGACAACAGATGAGGTGTTATCTTTAAGATACAAACCACTGCACTTCTGGAGTTGGTGGTCACGTGTGCATGAGGTTTGCTTTCTTGTGTTTATGAACAGTGTGTTTTTCTCCTTTGCTGATGAAGGCTGTGGCCGAAAGCTTTGTGTAAGTGTCTTTTATTTGTGCCTGTCTGCCACTTAACGTGTCTTCTTCATGGAGAGTAGCAATCTGTCTCTTCCTAAATTGTTGACTAGGAAGATAATTATTTTTGGTGCACCTTCTGATTATGAAATGTTGAAATTCAACGAGTTTTTCCTCATAGTTTTCTGGCAGCTTCTGTGCAGTTGAAATGTGCCTACGAAGAGAAAATCCTCAATTTTTTATGATACAGGCAACCCAATTGCGGATTCCTTTGAAATTCATGATTTTCTGCTATCGAGCAACTCCGTGTACTTTCACTTGGATAATTTCTGCATTCATGGGTAAGCACGTCTGTCAGTGTTACCTAACAGGATCATTCAGCACCACTTCTAATGTATAACACCAGCCATCACTTCTCTTTTCAACTTCACAGTATAGTGAACATGTTTAATCATGGTAGACTAAAACCTGGCACTTTACAAAAGTACTAAAGTAGCCTGAAGCAAGGGGTGAAATCCAAATGTATTGTCTCAAAATGTTGAGCAAGCACTGCCCTCATTCTCCTAGGGGTCAATGGAAAAAAGAAAAATGGAGTTGGGGAGAGGAGGGGGAATGATGCAGTGGGAAAGTTTCACTCATTGCATGCAGTGTGTATAACATACGATTCATGTCAGTCATGTGCTATAGTAGAAGTCTCTCATGGAAGTAACAAGGTTATGTAAAAGCTTGTTTATAAGGACCCTCTTGTTCAGATGTGGAAATTATTGGTACTCACGAATATGAAATTAATTTAAGGCAGTGAAACATTTCTTATTGTTACATCATGAATATTAGCAGCATTAAGAAATGGCTCAATGTGCATCAGTGTGTGCCGGCACCTTGCAAATGGAACTGGAGCTGTTGAAATGCAAAACTGCGCTTACCATGCTTGCCAACTTCTGCAGGTTTCTTAAAAACATCTGTTTTGATATATATTTTTGTGTGTGTGTGGGGGGGGGGGGGGGGAGTCGTGCGTATAGAGGGGTTCATTTGTGTATTGCTATAAATATTTGAAAAATTGCTAAATTTAAAGATGAGCTATATTAAATTTGAATTTCCTCCCTGATAAAAAATACTTAGCATTCAATACTCAAAGTATTAAGACAATGGCTTCTGTGGCAAAATAACTGCTTGCAGAGGCTTCTAGCGGCATTTTTCAGAACTTCCTTCGACTTTGCCTTGAGTCTAAGCTGCAGATACATTTTTGGACCATGAAAATTGCAAATAATGTCAGCTTGCATTTGGGTAAATACATTACATAAAAATGACCACAGATTTTATCTTTAAGATACAAACCACTGTGTGATTATAAAAGGCCTAGTCAGAATTAAAATGGTTTACACAACAGAAAAAGCAATTAAGTATACAAACAGAGTGGTGGGCACGTACAGACCAAATTAATAAAAATAGTAGGGAAGTAACAGGGCCATAAAACAGAACAAGAAATGATGGTAAAGAAACAAATTGAATTTTGGCAACTAAGTACTGCATGTTCCTTCAGGCTATTGTGGGGTATTTAGTGTGGGAAAAGATACTTGTTTTTGATTGTTGTGTAAACGTTCATTGTTTTTTTTTTTTTTTTTTTTTTTTTTGTGCCAGATTTCAGTCTTGAATTAGTTGGTAACTTACAAGTGAAGGGCCTGTAGCAAGATCAGTTTTGAATTATTTACCTTTGCAGAGGGTTTGTAATTAAATTCAGGGCAAGCATTCTCTTTTTATCATACTTTTCCTCCCCCATACTGCAACCACTTTGAGTTACCATCATGGCATTCTTGGAATCTGAGCTGTTTACAGGGAAGAAATCTGACCTTACCAAATGATACTTCATATGCCCACATGCAAAAGGAACCAGAAGACGCCAGATATTGTAAAAATTATGATATTACTTACTCTGTGTAATATTTTCGTTACATCTGGATATGTCTCATACTAATATTATGTCACTATTTCTGTGTGGGATATTTTAAAAGATTCTAGAAGAATGGAGTACCTCCCTATCACTATGTGCATTAAATATTAGTAGGTAGTAGATACAAAGATTGTACATCTTCATACTGTCATCAGGAATGACTTTTCTGTGCTTCTGCTAATCACCAATCCTGTGGTGATAACTTAGTATTGCTGTAAATTTGCAGGGTTTTTTTCATAACCTATACACTTTTGGGGCTGAGAATCTATGCTGTCGAAGATCATTGTAGTTGTACATACAGTTACATATTGTAGATTATTAATGTGCGAAATTATTAGTACGTGAGGAACTTTATACTTGTCTTTTACCATTTTCATTTTGAACACCGTAGATGGCTAGAAAGATTACTTTTCCCTCTAACTTTCTTCTCTCATTGTTTTTTCCTTTGTATAACTTTTTAAAATTCTGCAGCCATTTTAAACTAGCCCCTTTGTTCTGTGGTAGTTTTGTTTTATTGTTTCATTTTTGTCTGCAGTGATCTATCAAGATATTCTGATTTTTATTTGTTTCGAAAATATCAGTAATTGTACACTTCAAATTTTGATGGTTTTGGCTACAGAAAGCTCTATTGGTTTGCTTCCCTCTCAGCCTAAATATATGTTTTCTCTATGTAAAAGTTGCTGTTAAATGTGTGTGTAACACATGCCCTTGTGTGAAGGATGTAGGTTGGACTCCCATTGGCTTTCTCCAACCATTTAATACTTTTAGTCTCCAAGAAAGAAAGAAGAAAATAAGGTGATAATTTTGGAAGAATTGTATAATTTGTGATGGGTTTATGTGGTTGATGCTTGAGCATCAGAGAGATGACAAGATAACGTAAATGGCTTACAAAAAGTTGACCTTCAAAATTTCACAATGTTTTTCTATGAATGTAGTGCTCACCTTCATTCGTGTGGTTATAAAATTGGAGGGCGGGGAAGGGGGGCTTGCAGGCAAGATTTACCTTACAAGAAGCACCAATTTGCAGAACGGGAAAGGGAGTGCATTTACAAGTGAAACTGACATGAGAGACCTGTGTGCATCATAAAAAACTTTGTGGCTTGCAGAGTATGAAAGCAGTGGCAGATTACAAACTTAATAATTTTTAAAACTTTAGATTGCACAAAGCAGTATATCAATGGCAGTCAGTGAAAACCTCATAAGTCCATCTGTCTGTGAAAACTGGTAATTGCTGTAACCAGTGACTCCATAATCAAAGGAAGATTTGAAAGTGCTCAGATTTCTCTAATCTGTCAGTAACTGGACTTCTACTATACAGTTACACATGTAGCAACTTTCTGTATTGCTTTACATTATTTTTAAGAAACCATTTTATTTTTTAAGAAACTGTTTTTGCTTCAATTGCAGAATTTAATAAAATCGACTTATGAGGTTTTCATTGCATACCGTTGATATGACAAATGTACATTAATAAGGAAGAATGTAGCACATTTTACCAATAACTTTCCAAATTTTTGTACATGTGATAAATGGATATAGTCTATTCGACCCTTACACATTGTAAAATGTCCTTTTAACAGCATCTGCCCCCCCCCCCCCTGCCCCCCTCTTTTTTCCCCTCCCCCTCCCCTGTAGGTGTATAATTTCCAATATAAAATGAACATTTTTTTTTTTAATTATCCTGGCTGGCTTCTGTGCTTTCTCACCTTATAGTTATAAACATTGTTCAGTGCTCTCTCTTTTCAAATATTTAGTAATCCCTTTTTCTTCCCTACAGGAAGTGTTGTGAGAAGCCTCCTGCTCCATGGTGGTATGCTGTTGAAGAAGAGATGAAAGCAGGATACCTAACTGTGCTGAAGTTACTGAGCAAAAATCGTAAAGCTTATTCGATGCTCAGATGCAGTCCAAAGAAACACTGTGAATATCATCCCAATTTAATAGATGATGATAACATAAATACACATTCGGATCCCACTGCCATTGGAAATATGTGCTTGGGTGAAAAGACTGACTCAAATTGTGAAGACAACACATTTCTCAGTATTACAGATCTGCATGTTGAGAATGTAGAATATAGTGTGGAAGTAAAAACGACGTATGAAGTTGATGATGACAACAATGAATTTTTGGCAGATTCAAAACGTGACAATATCTGTGCCAGAGATCAGAGATTGTCAAATCGTGAATATAGTTTGCATAATAGCTGTTCAGATGAAAAATGTTTTCCTCACTCCCAAGGGCAAACTGTTGTACCATACCTGTCAGAAAACTCTCTTAGACTTTGGCGAGAGAAATATAACTTAAAAGAATGTTCTGTTCGCGTAAAGGACTGTGTTTCCAAGGACTTGCAAAACTCACTTTTCCCAGTTAAAGTTGATGTTCAGTGTACAGATTTATCTGATACCTCTGCCTTCGATACTACTAAATCGCCTTCTAAAGTGCATCAGGTTTCACTTGCGACACCTACAAGTGATTCTGGCATTAGCAGCACTGATGAAGAATTGAAAATTTGTGGGGGAAATGATGCAGAGGAGCTGAAGGAACATGCATTATCATGTTTGGGTTTTGTAGCTTCCAGCCGTTTGCTGTCATTAGAACAGTGTAGCAGCAGCAGGAGCTTTGAAAATTTTACTGAGGCCAGTTCCAAGAAATTGTGCAATGATGATATACCAAAGGATGAGTTTCTTGAATGCAACTGTTTGGAAAATTTGAAACACAAGTCATCCTTAACATTTCTGTCTGTAAAAAATAAAGTTAATTCCAGTGAGTACACGTCAGTTCTGCAGTTTCATCAGGAAATGGAAGACATCCTAAATAAATCTCACTGCTCTGATTTACTTCAGCTATATTATCACAATATGCAGGAAGTTTTCCCATGGTTTAATCCTAAATTTGCACGTGTTTCAAATAATCCTGTTTGTGAACATAACTCACAACCAAGTAAGAGGAGAAGAATCATTTCAGAAAAATCTAGCACCGATGATCATAATAGTTCAATGGAAGTGTCAATATTGGATGATTCTTTTCATGCTGTTCCTGATAAAATGTTAGGGAAATCCTTAGATGATTTCTACAGCGGGTATTCTGTCCAGGATAATAGAGTTTGTGTCCTTTGTAAAGGTGTTGGTGATGGGTTGCCCGCTGAAGAAGGCAGACTTTTGTACTGTGGACAGAATGAATGGGCACACACAAACTGTGCTCTGTGGTCAGCAGAAGTGTTTGAGGAAATAGATGGATCACTACAGAATGTTCACAGTGCAATGTCTCGAGGCCGTCAGATACGATGTGATCATTGTGGAAAAAGAGGTGCAAGTGTAGGATGTTGCACACGAAATTGTCCAGAAACCTTCCATTTCCCCTGTGCGAGGAAAGTGAATTGCACTTTTATGGATGACAAAAATGTTTTCTGCCCATCCCATGCAAAAGGTGCCACTGGTAAAGTTCTGCACAATGAATCAGATTTTGAAATATGCCGCCCAATTTATGTGGAACTAGACCGTAAAAAGAAGAAGTTTGCTGAACCTAAAAAGGTTAGGTTAATGATTGGTTCACTTTCAGTTGAAAATATAGGAGAATTTGTTAGTGAAGTTTCTGATACTCCAGAGGCTATTATACCAAATGGGTTTTCGTGTACAAGATTATTTTGGTCTTCGATAGAACCGTGGAGAATAGTTCGATATCACATTAAAACTGTGCTATGTAATAAAAATGTACCTCAGTCTCCTGACTGTGGAAAACACATGACAGTAGATCATAGTCAAGAAAGGCATGTAGTCGAGGAAAAACTTAATGAAATTTCCAAATGGAGACATGAAATTAAAACAAATGACACAAAGAATCTGAAAGATAACTCAAAATTATCTTCTAAAATTAACCAGAAGAAATTTTCCAAATTTAAAAGAAGAATTCCGTACCGCAAGTATCAGAATAAGCGAAAGTGTCATTCACTTGATGATAAAATTGTTTATCAGGTTGTCAATTACATGTTAGACATTGTGAGCAGTAAAGATGTTGATGAGAATTCACTTCATGACTCACAAAATGCAGCTGATCTTTTGCCTCCTGAACTAAAAGAAGCTATTTTTGAAGATCTGCCTCACGACCTTATAGATGGCATTTCAATGCAGGATATATTACCGAAGCTGATGGTATATGAAGAAATGGGGGCTATGGAGAAAAGTGATGGATTTTATGGGAATGATCCATCAGTGACAGAAAAAGAAATTAGTAGTACAGATGAGGCTAATCTCATAAATAATCACCATATGGGAAACACCAAAAAACCTGGTTTTCTAGAAGTGAGTGTGCAAGATCAAGATGATTTGTGCCACAAGAGCACTCTTTCAAAGCAAAAGTCTGCAGAGAATGCCGGTTTGAGTAAAAATAAAGTAAAACGAACCAAGAGAATGAAACTGAGAAGAACAAAACACAATAATGTTGTCGACATTACATCTGATGAACCTCCTAAAAGACGGAAACGAGCGTGTAGTACGACATGGAATTGTAAACGTGATGGTAACTACTCTTCGGCATACAAAAGACGGAAATTATCTCACACCGTTGGAAGGAGTGTGTGTGAAAATCCTTTTGTTGTTATTGTTGATTCAGATGCATCACATACTTTGCAGGAATTGCGCTTGCCAGAATGTGGTCACGTAACACTTTCAAGATCACCGCCGTCGGGTGTTTCATCTACTGCAACTGAGTCACCTGCAGAACTCAAGTGCGGAGTCGATGAGGAGTCGCCGTCGGACAGCAGTAAGGGGAAAGTCACACTCACAAAGGAAGAAGGGAAGGAAAACAAATTCCTACCTTGGAACAGCCGCCCACAAACACGATTCCTCCAGTTAGATGGTACTGTCGATCCCTTGAGTAGCAGTGGCAGTGAAGGTGGTCGATCTCCTCGTTCTGATGATGAAAAGCTGTCAGACTGTGCTTACGAAGCAAGTTCCTCATCATTGAGAAGTTGTGGCCAATGTCAACGTTGCAGTTCAGATTTTAATTCTGGAGGTAATTTTGGAGCTGTTTGTAACTGTAGCTCTAGCTCAAGCCAGGCGCACGGAAAGAGTTGGTACAAGACATATGATACTGAAGAAGAGCCAGTGCGCTGCACTCAGTGTCGCTGTACCTACAGGACAAAGAAAAGTTTTGAGCGCCATTTGTCAACATGCTGCAATGATTTTATGCTTTCGACAAGTGAAAGTGATTCAGAAAATACACGCTCTAGTGAGGAAGAATGCACCAAAAAGCAGCAGTTTGATACAACTGAATCTTGTTGTAATGTAGGTGAAAGTGTTCTGGGAGAGACTGATGCCACAGATTTGTCTATGCGGAGTGAAAGTGTTGAGTGCTCTGCTACACCTCCTCAGAACTCACCTGTACTTGAAAGACTGAAATTGAAGTCATCCTCGAAGTTTGAAGTTGAGAGTAATGTGGTCGACGGGGTGAGTACCCATACGTCGATTGTAGATACCGATCCGCATTATCAACAGCATCTGTGTCAGGGTAACAGCTACATCCAGGTTCAGTCGAGTCAGCATTCTAATGCACCAGCAGTAATAATGCAGCAGGTACCATCTCCAAGCGTTGTTCCTACATTTATTGAAGCTTTCCAGCAACAAACAGGACAGAACTTACAGCTGGTTGCAACTATTGATACACATTCTAATGGGTATAACAAACAACAGTTTGTCAGTGCAAATCCTTTAGTCTCAGGAAATTACCCTGTTCAGGCACCAGAAAGTTTTGTAAGGCTTCCCTTGATGCCAAATGTCCAGTCACCAGCTCCCCATTCTGCATTTCTTGGGACAGTACTTCCTCCCACACAGCAAAATGCGGTTCATTGTGTTTCGGCAGAGCAGACAATGATTGGTTGTACGCCATCTTTGGAAATGTATGGGACACAGCCAGGAGGAATGTATTTAGCTGGACAGCCTATGTATATTTCAAATTATGAGACAGTAGTCAGTAATACAGTTATGTCTTCGAGCCAACTTGTCTCTGCTGCTCTACCTGGTGTGGTTGCTGCGAGTAGCAGTTTTTCAGCAACTACGACACAAGTGTTTCAGGCTAGCAAATTAGGATCTGTAATTGAATTAACATTAGAACCTGTTGTGGAAGTCCAGCCAAGTTACCTTATTATTAACCAACAAACTCCTATTTCAAATTCCCCTGTTAGAAATACAGAGTATGTAAACTGCCCACCTTCGACTGTCAGCATGCAAGTGCCTTCGTATGATCACTCTTTCTTGCCAGTTCAACAAGTGTGCACAGAGGATCAAGCTGTTCAGTACCCTGAATCATCTAGCACGTGTACATCAGTTACGTTAAAGACAGTTATGAGAAGCGAGAATCGCAGGCGAACAATCCCTGAAATGACAAAGATTGTGACACCCAGATGTGCGAGCACCAGTGTTGATGTGGCCCCTGAAATGTCTAGTGTTGTGACTCCTAGGTGTGTAAACAGTGGTGGGCATACGTGCTTTGAAATGTCAAAGGTCATGACACCCAGATGTGTGAGCAATAATGGTAGCCCGATTTCTGAATTTCCAAAGATCATGACACCTAGACGTGTGAGCAGTAGTGTTGGCACAGATCATGAATTTCCAAAGATCATGACACCTAGACGTGGGAGCAGTAGTGTTAGCACAGATCATGAATTTCCAAAGATCATGACACCTAGATGTGTGAGCAGTAGTGTTAGCACAGATCATGAATTTCCAAAGATCATGACACCTAGACGTGTGAGCAGTAGTGCTAGCTCAGATCATGAATTTCCAAAGATCATGACACCTAGACGTGTGAGCAGTAGTGCTAGCACAGATCATGAATTTCCAAAGATCATGACACCTAGACGTGTGAGCAATAGTGTTAGCACAGATCATGAATTTCCAAAGATCATGACACCTAGACGTGTGAGCAATAGTGTTAGCACAGATCATGAATTTCCAAAGATCATGACACCTAGACGTGTGAGCAGTAGTGTTAGCACTGATCATGAATTTCCAAAGATCATGACACCTAGATGTGTGGGCAGTAGTGTTAGCATAAATCCTGAATTTCCAAAGATCGTAACACCTAAATGTGTGAGCACTGGTGTGAACACATCCTTTGATATGTCAAACGATACAAAACCTGAATTTCCAAAGATCATGACACCGAGATGTGCTAGCACAAAACCTGAATTTCCAAAGATCACGACACCAAGATGTGTTAGCACAAATTCTGAATTTCCAAAGATCATTACACCTAGACGTGTGAGCAACTTTGTTAACGCCGATTCTGAATTTCCGAAGATCATGACGCCCAGACGTGTGAGCAACTTTGTTAACGCCGATTCTGAATTTCCGAAGATCATGACGCCCAGACGTGTAAGCAACTTTGTTAACGCCGATTCTGAATTTCCGAAGATCATGACGCCCAGACGTGTGAGCAACTTTGTTAACGCCGATTCTGAATTTCCGAAGATCATGACGCCCAGACGTGTGAGCAACTTTGTTAACGCTGATTCTGAATTTCCGAAGATCATGACGCCCAGACGTGTGAGCAACTTTGTTAACGCCGATTCTGAATTTCCGAAGATAATGACACCCAGGCGCGTAAGCACTGGTGTCAACACGCCCTATGATAAAACAAAGATCATGAATCCTAGACTTGGTGCCCACACACGTTTTGAAATGGCAAGAATTATAACACCTAGATGTGTGACCAGTGGTGTTAACACGAGTCCTCCTGCGTCACCTGTCAGAAATGCTTGTGACAAATGTTCAGGCAAGTCACAGTCTGACCGTGAGGACTGCCTTATCCAAGCAGAGCAGCAGCTGTCTGAAAACAGTGGACATCAGATATTCTGCACATGTCTGCAATCTAATACCACTATCCTTACAAAGCGTGCAGAATCAGTGTCAACAAGAAAGAAAAACCAAATTTGCTGTTCATGTGTGTATTGCTATGCATTTGATGTTTGCTGTGCATGTAAGAAGCGCTGTGAGGCAGCAATAGGAGGACAAGTGCTGACGCATGTAGTAACGGAAGACGGAGCTCTCAGTTTTAATCAAAAATCTTCGGATATTCCAGCACATCTGACAAATAATCCTAGCGAATTGTGGGTAATCAATAGAGAACCGGACCACAGTCTAGAAGTTAGCACAGAATATAATGAACCAAAATGTATTGCTAATTTGCCAAATCGAGCAATTAGCTATAACCACAATCCTTCCTCTAAAGATCAACTTTGCAATAATGATACGTCCACGTTCAATACGTCAGCACCTACAGTCATCAGTAGACGCCCTGGACACAAAGTAACAGAATCTCCCTGCAAGAGGGAAACACTGTCACATGGAAAATACAAAAGATTGGCTACTAGACAAACCAGTCCAGTTAATGATAATTCAGTTGAAGAGCCAGATAAAGAAGGGAACGGCAGGTCAGTGTTACACATTACTGACGCAATCCCACCCTCTAAAACAGCTGTAAACAGACATAATAATATCAAAGTAAAAGCTAGTAATTTATCTGACAAATTATCTTCATCAAAACCTATTTTGCAAAAGCAGGGAAAGTTCAGTACATCTCTAACAAATGACGAAAGCCGTATTTTGAAACTGCAGAATGTTAATTTTGTTGATGTTGTGGAAAGTGATACCTTTGCAGAAGCTGTACTTGTGAACAGAGACGAGGAGGAGGATGTAGAGTGTACCTCTGGAATCAGCTTGGACCGTTCTCCGAAAAGAAAGCCTTCATCAGAATGTAACACTTCTGTCAGCAGCCCACAATATGATGAACAGAATGTGGCACGACTGCACACTCAGACAAATTGTCCAGAAGAGAGGAAATCCTTTTTCACATGCAACACTGTTCCACAAGTAATTGCTGATGTGTCTGTATATAGCAGTGACACTGAAAAAGAAAGAGCAGCATCTCCATTGCCAAAAGATGACTGTGATGGCAGTAGCTGTGGCGGTGGTGGTGGCAGTGGTGGTGGCGGCTGTGGCGGCGGCGGCGGCAGAAGTGCTACCAATAACAGGGGCAACTACATGGATGTCAGTGATGAAGATAATGCTGGTGATGCTTATAGCAGATTTGGAGCTCACAGTGATTGTAATACTGGTGGCAGTATTGAGAAAGACAGTAGGCCAGATATACGTGATTTGACTACTGAAAAGAATGTCGATGACAGTGGTACTAATGGTTACAATGATGAAGAGGATGACGATACCGAATGTTGTGAAGATGAGGACGAGGAGGAAGAGGAAGAAAATGGTGACAATGATTGTGACGAAGGTGACGAGGATGAGAATGAAGACGATAGTGGTGACGAGGATGATAATGGTGGTGATGACAGTAGGGACACATCACCAGTATACTGTAATGGAGAAAATTCTGAAGAAAAATCATCTTATATTATGTATGAAATCTGTTCTCAAGATGGTTTTTGTTGCACTTCAAAATCGTTTAGTGAGGCATGGCAGAAAGTGTTTGATGCTGTTCAGAATGCTCGAATTGTGAACAAAATGCCACCACTACCACAGAATCCATTTAGTTTGACGCAGAAAAGTTTACAGATTCTCGGCTTGAAGCATAATGCTGTTAGATATCTCGTTGAACAATTACCAGGAGTTGGTCGATGTGTGAAATACAAACCTCGTTACCACAAACAACGGACATCACGACCAGAGGATGACTTGGACACTTTGCCACCTCCTAATAAAAGTGGATGCATTAGGACTGAACCTTTTAAATCTCGAAGACCTTATGACATGTTCAGTTGGCTGGCCTCCAGCCACAGGAACCCTCCGAAATTTGTTCAACAAAATGACAGCGAGTTAATGAGCAACAGGTAGGTTTTGTGATATATTGTAGTGTCATGCATTTATGTAATTACTTAAGTAGTAATATGGTACTGAAAAAAATCCATTCTTCGTAGGTGGAATAAAAACAACAGAAAGAGTAAAAATAACAACTCACTATATAAAGTTCTGAGCAATAACGGAGGCACCAATAAGAAAAAAAGAAAGGGGGGTCATCCATTTGGACCAAGACACCCCCTCCACACCCCCCCCCCCCTCTCTCTCTCTCTCTCACGCATCTACACACACACACACACACACACACTCACTCACTCACTAGCATTGAAGGTGACATGCCCAAGAACTTAACTGTATGTTGAGTCGTCTGTATGTGCCTTGGTTATATGGCAAGAGGCTATCTTTACTCTTTCCAATGTTTAAATTCTATTTATTACAAATATGCTGTAATAGCAACTAAGTGTGAATTTATTAATCTATTGTATCTAACCAATTTATAATTTCATGATATCATCTACTGTTAAATTGGGGGGAGGGTGGGGTTGAGGGGGGGTTTCATCACATACACTGTAAAACAACTACTTCTATTAAGCAATAATATAGAAATAATTTTGACAGTAATGATATAATAACCTCTCTATTATTGTAACATAGCATGAGCAAACAGTGCATCTGGTACAGAAAAGGAAAAAAATGAAAATTGAATAGAGACCTAACAACTACCACTGGGATAAAAACACTGTGGGCTTTACAGATGTGTGTTGGTGTGTAAGAAGGCTTGTGCAGAGAAACTGTGAACACTCTCTTGTTATCCTATGATCCGTTTCTTGTTTTCTCTATAAACTGCAGAAATGGAAAATTTAGTTCATTTTGAAGCAATGTAGAATACTTATTTACATTCATAAGGATGAAAATAGTCATCACATTCACAGCGGCTTAGATGTGATAGGTACATAAAAGAAACGGTGAAACTTGATTTTCTCTTTGGGCCATTCCGTGACAAGTGGTCTAATTTTGGAAGTAGTTCACCCATGAACATCACTGATTTAGCTGAAATTTTTGTGTGAACATTCACACATGTTCCCAATGAACACACTTTTGCTAATATAATACTGGCAGAGATATAGTCATTTGTTTGACCCCATAGCACAGCTTTCAACAGAGTATCCCTGACTGTTTGGCAGTTTTGATGCATAGTCTCCAGCAACTTGAAAGAAACAAAACTTGGCCACCTTGTACAACTTTTTGCACTCTCTTAAGCAAAATAATAACACAAATTTTTGATCAGTTTTTATGTGGATAATGTGAAGCAAAGTAAGCTGGGGAAAAAAGGCCACTTGTGGAGAAATATGAATTTTTGCTTTTTATATCTCTGGATGTAATTATGGAATAAGCCTGAAATTTGCACATAATAACTTAGAATATAAAATTTCATTCCCCTACTGCTTTCCAATAGTTTACAAACTGAGGAAAACGTTGACATACATTGGAAAAAAACTGCCAACAATGGTTTTTTTTAGCCCATTCATCATTAGTTTTTACTCATTGCTGAGTGTCGTGACCTCATTTTCTCATTCATTCTTATGTAGTTGAAACTTTAGACAGATGTCTCCTTTCACAGCGATCTTTGGCCTTTCTTAATATGACGTGAAGCTGCAGGCTGTTAATCTTCTTCGCTTGATCCAACCATCTGTTCGCTGCTCTCCCACGTGGTCTCCTGCTGTCAATTTTTCCCTGCACGTTGGTCTTCTCTAAATTATCCCCTTTCCTTCTCAAGATGTACCCAAGGAACTGAAGGTATCTTTGGCTGAGACGAGAAGATAACCTTGTGATTTTAAATTCTTCTATTATTTGTTCTTTTTTGTGTCCACAATACATGTAGCATTTTCGCCAACACCACATCTCAAAGGCATCAATGCGGTTCTTATCACTACCTTTCACGGTCCAGATCTTGCATCCATATAAGAATACAGGAAACACCAATGCTTCTAACAAGCACATCTTCATTGTCTTGGATATTGCCCGATTCTGCCATATCTTAGTGAGTTTGACTATTGCGGCTCGGCCAGGAATGATTTTGTCTTCTTATCTCTTTATCACACTTTCCTTTGCAATTGATCAGAGCGCCTAGGTATACATAATCACTCACTATCTCCAGATTCCTTAAGCATCCTGTAAGTTGGTTTTGATCGATGCCTTGGTGATTTATAACCATTCTCCCCCCCCCCCCCCCCCATGTTTATCAATAGGTCAAGGTGTAGACTAATATCTCTCACTCCTGACTACAAAGTTCTTCCTCACGTCCTGCTATGACCTGTAGTATCATCTGCAAAGTATAAATTGTTAATTTTTCCGCTGCCAATTGAAATCCCAGCCATCCAGCACTCTCCTGATTACACTCTCTGCATAGATATTGTATAGCTGAAGTGACAGTATGCAACCTTATCTGACGCTGTTAGTCACATCAAAAAATTTCGAGTATTCACCATCTACTTTTATGGTTGCAGTACGAGGTGCATTCAAGTTCTAAGGCCTCCGATTTTTTTTCTCCGGACTGGAAAGAGATAGAAACATGCGCATTGTTTTAAAATGAGGCCGCGTTCATTGTCAATATGTCCCAGAGATGGCAGCACCGTACCGCAGATGGAATTTTACCGCCAGCGGCGAGAATGAGAACTGTTTTAAATACTTAAAATGGCGACGTTTTCCTTACTTGAACAGCATGCAATCATTCGTTTTCTGAATTTGCGTGGTGTGAAACCAATTGAAATTCATCGACAGTTGAAGGAGGTGATGGAGTTATGGATGTGTCGAAAGTGCGTTCGTGGGTGCAACAGTTTAATGAAGGCAGAACATCGTGTGTCAACAAACCGAAACAACCTCGGGCTCGCACAAGCCGGTCTGACGACATGATCGAGAAAGTGGAGAGAATTGTTTTGGGGGACCGCCGAATGACTGTTGAACAGATCGCCTCCAGAGTTGGCATATCTGTGGGTTCTGTGCACACAATCCTGCATGACAACCTGAAAATGCGAAAAGTGTCATCCAGGTGGGTGCCACGAATGCTGACAGATGACCACGTGGCTGCCCGTGTGGCATGTTGCCAAACAATGTTGACGCGCAACAACAGCATGAATGGGACTTTCTTTTCGTCGGTTGTGACAATGGATGAGATGTGGATGCCATTTTTCAATCCAGAAACAAAGCGCCAGTCAGCTCAATGGAAGCACACAGATTCACTGCCACCAAAAAAATTTCGGGTATCCGCCAGTGCTGAATAAATGATGGTGTCCATGTTCTGGGACAGCGAGGGCGTAATCCTTACCCATTGCGTTCCAAAGGGCAACTACGGTAACAGGTGCATCCTACAAAAATGTTTTGAAGAACAAATTCCTTCCTGCACTGCAACAGAAACGTCCGGGAAGGGCTGCGCGTGTGCTGTTTCACCAAGACAACGCACCCGCACATCGAGCTAACGTTACGCAACAGTTTCTTCGTGATAACAACTTTGAAGTGATTCCTCATGCTCCCTACTCACCTGACCTGGCTTCTAGTGACTTTTGGCTTTTTCCAACAATGAAAGACACTCTCCGTGGCCACACATTCACCAGCCGTGCTGCTATTGCCTCAGCGATTTTCCAGTGGTCAAAACAGACTCCTAAAGAAGCCTTCGCCGCTGCCATGGAATCATGGCGTCAGCATTGTGAAAAATGTGTACGTCTGCAGTGCGATTACGTCGAGAAGTAACGCCAGTTTCATCGATTTCGGGTGAGTAGTTAATTAGAAAAAAAAATCGGAGGCCTTAGAACTTGAATGCACCTCGTATGGCTATTATAAAGACCTCTTAGTAAGGATACCAGGTGTTTTGGAACCCCAGACTCGTTGAGCTAGACCATATATGCTTGATAATATTGAAATCGGGTGACTTGTTGACACGGGAGATGTGACAATTCATCCTCATGCTTAAAAACCAGGTCTGGATGATGTGAGCTGTGTAAAAAGGGATGCTGTCAACTTGGGACACAGCAACACCATTGAGGAACAACCATTGTACCATGGGATGGACAAGCAATCCTTGGGAGTAATGTGGCCTTGTAGATTACCCACAGGGCCCATGCAGTACCACAATATGGCTGCTCAAATCATCACCGAACCTCTGCCATGTTTCACTTTTGGGATATAAACTCAGTTAGAAGTTAGAAACAGTGCGAAGCAAGACTCGTAGAACCAAATGACTTTCTTCTGTTGCCCCATTGTCCAGGTTTTACAGCTTCAGCACGACGTTTTCCTGTTACATCCATTTGCGTCACTATGGAACTCCTTTAATTTTGTTTTGGTGCTGATATGGTTGATGAGTGTGACATTCAGTTCTGCAGCACTTTGCATGTGTTGTTCCCTTATTTTTTTTCACAATTCTCTTCAGTGGGTGTCTGTCACAATCGCTCAGCACACACTTCTGTCTGCATTGTGACTTAGCAGATGATGATTTTCCACTTTCATTATGTGTGGTATAAATCTTCTATATGGCGACTCTCGAAATGTGAGACATTTCAGGTACCTGGTTACAGAATCATCCACCATACTAGCACCAACAATTTGCCCATGTTTGAATTCACTTAGCTCTGAAATAATGCACTCACAACTACACAGTACACTGTTCTGAAAATGACTGACACTTGCAATGCATTGGGAACATTGCACAATGCTGTTCATGGTCAAATATAACAGCGAAACCTGAAGGCTTGATTGGTATCTGCATTTGCATTCAAGTGTGCATTTCTCTTCGTGTTTCCATATTTTTGTCCAACCCTTGTATATTTCCGATAATTATGCACTATATAATACTTGTGTGAAGAAGCAAGTGTGTACGTAATCACATCTCTCTTCAGTCCCCCATAGAGCACTACATGCTCCTACTTGGAACTGTGATAGCTGCGATGAGTAGAGATGACACATCGGGATGTCAAAAGAGTGAAACAGATAAAGAATCTTTGCCCTCAATGACCATAGCTACTGAAATATGTTTTTATCCAGTCAGTATTTGTTTGAGCACAGCATCCAAAGGGTGCACTGACAAAGACTGAAAATCTCAAGTGTGTCCAACTTTGTCACAGCAGGTATGTGTAAAAGTTACAAGAGTTTAAAAAAATTTCTTCTGAGATATGCAGATGTGCATGGAGTGGGTTGATCCCTTCTTCAAACATGGGAATCATCTTTCTGAGACTGGATATACTTATTCTTAGAGGTGGAATGCAACTGTTTTACTCTGTCTTTCATCTTTTTCTTCTTCTTCTTTCGAAAAATATTTTATTACCCTTTGAATTATTATTATTGCGTTCTTTCTTATTAACTTTTGTTCTGATAGGGGCAACACTATGCTTTGTATTACATGGTTTTTATATTTTCATGTGCTCTTTGATTCATGGTAGAAAGTTAATTGGTATTTTAAGATGCCAAGAATATTCCTGCCAGACAGCATGTGTAAATGTAATGTGTAATAAAGTAACTGAAATAGTGAATTATTGTTTGAATGTTGCATTAAACTTTGAAATAAAGGATAGCAGTTAGAGTGCACTTATTGCTGGAAGAAGCGCCAAAAAGTGATAGACATTCCCAGAATGATAGATTGTGTGGTAAAAGTGAGCTACTTTGTTTATTTGTATTTGCACATTGCATTACAATTGCAGGCAAAGTTAATTCACAGTTTAGATTTTGTGTCTTGAAAATCATTCACTGTTCCATACAACCTTTCTGCATTTTATTCCTTTAGGATGATTAGATTCTGTGTTAAAGAATTCAGTTTGGAGTACTCTTGAGTTGAGTGTTGGATACAAAAATGAAGGGGGATATCATTGTTTTCATTTAGCCCACACCAGGACTTTGTAATTTCCACATGATGTTATCATAATACAGTTTCATTTTTGAGTATTGAAATATCTTTAATTTCAGGCGTGCAACGAGCTCCAACCTGCCAATGGCTATGCGTTTCCGGCATTTGAAAGGAACAAACCCAAACAAAGCTGTTGGTGTTTACCAGTCCCATATTCATGGAAGAGGACTGTTTTGTCTTAGAGATATTGAATCTGGTGAGATGGTTATAGAGTATGCAGGTGAAGTCATTCGTTCAACTCTTACAGACAAGAGGGAGAAATTGTATGAATCTAAAGGCATCGGTTGTTACATGTTTAGAATTGATGATCAGTTAGTGGTGGATGCTACTATGCGTGGCAATGCAGCGAGGTTCATCAATCATTCCTGTGATGTAAGTAAAGTTTTCCAGTTTCATTTATTATATCTTTGTAAGCAATACGTATTGATGATTATAAAACCTTTTTATTTCTGTGTATCATTTAATACAGCTAAAATTTTGATATTGTCATACTTGTGGTCAAATAATGGTAAGAGATCTATTATTTCCAACAAATAAACTTACTTGCAACTATTCGCTGAAACAGGCATTGGATGTTAACGTCAAGAACTGATTTCTTAATTTTCTATTTTAATTTTGTCTTCCCCTCCCCTCCACCCCTTCCTCCTCTTATGAGAGGTATAGGTAAAAATGAGGAGATGGTTGAATGTATTGATGGTAAGAGTGTGACAAAAGGACTTAACATTTACATATTTACACCAGTGGGCAGCATGCATTGTATAAAGGGGATGGGGGTATGTGGTGTACCAGAATCATTTCTCCACATACTATTCCATTCATAGATAGTTTACGAGAATAACAGTTTTTGATACCCTTGTAATGAAAAGGATAGTTGCTACTCACCATATTGCTCTATATGCTGCAACACTATAATGGTGAGTAGCAACTATCCTTCTCATAATATTGTCATTACTGTATCCTGGTTTCTCCATTATTTAATTTTTGATGCCCCCTCTTTACAAACCCAAATTTCCTAATTTTACTGTCTAGTTAATTAAGTAATACCCATGTTCCACAAGGTAATAGATTTCATTATTCATATTGTAATGTGGACTACTAAAGTTTCAAAAGTGAGACACATTCGTAGGGTCACCCACCAGAGTTTATTGAACATCTTTGTGATGCTCTTGCATTGACTAAGTAGTTTTTTTGTCAAGAGAAACCAGTGGCTCTATCTAGACCTAGTTGTGGTGGCTATTGAATAATTCCTAAATGTGGTATGGAAAGCTCTGACAGAACGTAAATAATTGAGGAGTAAAGGAAACAACTCACCGAGTAGTGGAAGTGTTAAGTCCTCAACAGGCACACATTGCCATTGTGGATATTTTATGGATGTTGATCTATTCTCATTTGTACTTCTTTTTTTGTAAAATTCAATCAGCTGTATGTATTTTAGTTCTTTATGAATCCCTATGTATGTCAGAGAGCAAGCTCCTTCAACATTTAGATTTTAATAGAGATCCATCATCGTGGTTAGGTGGATTTGTAAACCTCTGTTTAATGGAAACTGAACAGGAGGCAGGTACCATGAACGATTTTCCAGTTTTTGATAAACCTACAAGAAAGTTTGACATGTATAAAGTATTAGAGCATACTGAAAACTAAATACAGTGTTCTGGCCTCAGAAGTGGCTTAGAACCATGCCTCAACATGCACTGCGATAAGGAAAATACAAAATCACAAATTTCATTCTCTTCTTGTGGTCACAAATCAAATTGCTTCTCTCACACGAACATTTTCAAGCAATAAACAGCTTCGCCATCCATTTTCAATATTGGTTAACCCCTGCAGCATTGTAAGATACTCCTCGAGATGGTACTTTGACAAGTGAGATCACAGTTAATTCTAAAACTACACATGAATGGGTTTTCCAGTTCTCTTAATTCAAATATATTTATGTCTAAAATTTGAATTATAAGCACATAGACACACAGTGCATATTCACTTCACCCTCAGCTCTTCATGACTGCCTCTGCTAACTCAGAAGATCTTATCTGATTCAACTGTTTATTGATCAAGAACTCACTATCTTTTTCCATAGCAATGATTGTTGAAGTATTAGCATAGTCTTTTTCCTCTTTGCTTGTGAGCTTCTGACAATCCTCCAGGATTCTCTTATAGGTTCTTCCATTGTTGATGCAAAGTTTCCAATTTTGATACGAAGTTTTCCACCTTCTGTATCACAGTGTGTTGTTTTCCCAATAAATCACTTCCTGCACTACTAGTGTGGCCCTAAGATGCACAGTTAATTTACATATGCCCTAATTGCAGAGAAAAACGGTTGTTTGGCAGATGTCAGTTCACTTCCAGTTATTTGAAGTGAGGAATACACAAGTAGACATATAACATGCTGTAAACAAATTAAAAAGATATTGTACTTGCTAATGACTGTTACTCTTGCTCAAAAGTTAAAACTAAGGAGATGGACCGGGTTGGTTTGTAAAACGACTTGAGTCAATCTGCCCTGTCTCTACCTGTTTTGAAATCACTGACCCCTCATATCATCTGACCAATATCAGTGAAGGAAATTGAAGTAAACAATGTACCTACATTTAGGCAATTGATGAATTTATCATGAAGTTGATGGTATCTCCCCCCCCCCCCCCTTTATTTTGAAGTTCTAGGTGCCTGTCCCCTTTTCCTGGTGATCCCCAATTTCATGAAGCTTGTTTTTACATGGAACCGAACTAAAAAAGAGGGTACCCAAAAAATCATCAAAGATTTCAAACAGTGCCATATGAGACACAACTAGCTTAGATCTTTTGCATGTTACATTTATTGCATGTGTAATAAATTATTGAGAGCGTGTAATGTTCCTTCAAAATCCTTTGCCTGCATATTGGTGATAACTGTATCTGACAGATCCCAAGAACTGCAATATGGCAGCCTTTTCTTTATGTGATTGTGTAGTTGATACCAACATTGTGGTATATGTCTGTAACAGTGTTGACATGTTGATCCTACCTGCTATTAACTGCATATGATATTAATGATTTATCGTTACATTTGACTAAAAACAATAACAAAATGATAAAGGAGCAAAATTACAGTGTTTGAGAATGAGAATGAACATCAATGGTATCTGCAAAGTGGAGGTCTTCCCACGGGATTTCCAATATTGTGAATATTAGCCACTGTTTTTGTAAATAGTCTTTGAAAGAACAACCACACAAGAAAGATACAAACTGTAAAATTCAAATACAAGAAAGAAAACAAAATAATAATTTCATATTAAATGCATACTAATATAATAATGACCAACCAGAGCTGCATGTTATATTTTATGTACTGCTACCAGTTTAAAGTGATGACTCATTCTCAAGCAACAGGTAGATACATAAAGCTATTGTCAGCACACATATATATACCGGGTGATCAAAAAGTCAGTGTAAATTTGAAAACTTAATAAACCACGGAATAATGTAGATAGAGAGGTAAAAATTGACACACATGCTTGGAATGACATGGGGTTTTATTAGAACAAAAAAAAAGTTCACAAAATGTCCAACAGATGGCGCTGGACAGCAAAACGTCAGTGACTGCGCGTGACAATCGTGTATAAAAGGAGCTGTAATGAGAGAGAGAAAATCAGATGCACCAGCAGTCACAGTATGTTGACGTTACCTGAAAAGGCACTTTTAGTGAAGCTGTATTATCAGAATGGGGAATGTACTAGTTCAGCGTTACGATCCTATCGCCATAGCAAGGGGATTTGAATGGGTAAAGGTCCGTTGACAAATGCAGCTGTGGCGAGAATGATTTCGTAGTTCGAAGCCACGGGTTGTCTAGATGATAGACCCCATAGTGGCACAAGGCGTAATGCTGCTGAGACAGTTCAGGAAGAAATGGAGACTGTAGCGGGGTCATCTATGCACAGGGAAGTCAGCACTCGTGCAGTCGCACGTCACACCGGCATTCCATACACTACTGTTTGGTTGGCACTTAGGCGTACCCTCCGATGCTATCCGTACAAAATCCATCGGCATCATGAACTGTTACCTGACGATTTAGTGAAGCGGAGGGCATTTGTGGTGTGGGCGTTTCAAAAGATGGCGGAAGATGACGATTGGGTGAGTAACGTGTTGTGGACCGACAAAGCTCATTTCACACTCCGAGGTTCTGTCAATGCCCACAACTGCAGAATTTGGGCTACCGAAAATCCTAGAACTGTTGTGGAAACTCCATTGCATGACGAGAAAGTCACGGTATGGGTTCGATTTACCACATCTATCGTTATCGGGCCTTTTTTCTTCGAGGAAATGTGTGATTCTGGTTTTGTAACTGCTACTGTGACGGGTGAGAGGTACGCCGATATGTTATGGAATCGCATCATCCCCAGCCTGGCTGATAAACACCTGCTGGAACGTACGATGTTTATGCAGGATGGTGCTCCACCCCATATTGCTATACGCGTGAAAGATCTCTTGCACGCATTGTTTGGTGATGGTCGTTTGCTCAGCTGCCACTTTCGTCATGCAGACCTCAGTCCGTGCGATTATTGGCTTTGGGGTTACCTGAAGGTGCAGGTGCAAGTGCAAGTGTATCGTGATCGACCGACATCTCTAGGGATGCTGAAAGACAACATCCGAAACTAGTGCCTCACCATAACTCCAGACATGCTTTACAGTGCTGTTAACAACATTATTCCTCGACTACAGCTATTGTTGAGGAATGATGGTGGACGTATTGAGCATTCCTGTGAAGAACATCATCTTTGCTTTGACTTACTTTGTTATGCTAATTATTGCTAGTCTGATCAGATGAAGCGCCATCTGTCGGACATTTTTTGAATATTTGTATTTTTTTGGTTGTAATAAAACCCCATGTCATTCCAAGCATGTGTGTCAATTTGTGCCTCTCTATCTACATTATTCCGTGATTTATTCAGTTTTCAAATTTATACTGACTTTTTGATCACCCGGTGTGTGTGTGTGTGTGTGTGTGTGTGTGTGTGTGTGTGTGTGTGTGTTAATTTTTTAATCTGTTAAATGTCGTTTTTCATATTTGATCTACTTTTGTTTTGTCATGTTCGTGCATGGTTGTTACATTATCAATTTTTGTGGCAGAGACATGGTTTGGTATTAAGTTATATCTTTGATGAAAATCAATTTATGTTGTGTGTAAAACATAGGATTGTATGTTTTTCTGAATTATCTGCCACTGATCTTATTAATGAAACCTGCGGATTTGTTGCTTATGTGGTTCTTTTCCATTGTTGGTAACTTTGCTGTATCTATAACAATATGTCAATTTTATTTGCTGTATCTAATGATAATTTACTATGGGCAGTTATGGATTTAATACTAGCATCATTAAATGTTGGAGTTATGTTGTAACTTTGTCCTCTTTGGAATAATTCTACTTCATTAGTTTCAAAATTTGTCAATAAGAATGATCAGTCTTTCATAAAACTTAAAATTACAATCAAACAATGCTACAGCAATAAAAGCAGTGAAATTGTAATAATGCATAAAGAAGACAATGAAATTGAGATAATGCATAAAGAAGACTTTTTTGTGTAAAAATAATTTTTCAGAGTTAATAACATTGTGAGATTAGAGAGAGACCGTACAAACAAATTTCAGACATGTATTAAACAAGCAATTAAGAAATGTGATTTTCTACGTTCTAGCAAGGAAATGATTTGTATAGCAGTGAATCCACAAGCACCTAAACTAAGAACACAGTCTAAAATACACAAATAGGAGATTTCTCTGAGGCCTGTTGTAAATGACATAAATAATCCAGCATACTTACTAAAATCTAAATCAGTTGCCTAACTAATAATACACACATACAAAGAAATGTACAGATAAAAACACCATGGACCTAATAAATCAGATTAAAGATACAAAAGGATTAGTAAGTGGCAATTTCATCTCATTAAATGTCACTAATCTGCACACAAATATGCAAATTATTGGCGCTATATACATAATAAGAAATAACCTATTACAATTTCGCAAGAGTAGCCAGCCAGAAATATATAAACTGATCAGTGTGCTATTACACAGTTATTTCACTTCCCAAAGAGAGACATACAGGGTGATAACTAAACTTAAACTTTCAAAACACTGTAGAAATAACACCACTGGTCAGAATGATGTCAAATTGCAATGGAATATTATTGGCGAAGGGGGAAAACGTATGGATCGGAGAAGGGGGCCAACATATGGCAGAAGAAAAAAAATAATGTGAAAATTTATAGGTGGCGCTGTATGTGTCAGAATACGTAAATGGAAACACCTGTCATGCGCATGACCCATTGAAATTCGTATAAACATGCCGGATACATGGCTTACCCTCCTTTTGCATCTGCAACGTGTGCCACGACTGTCTCAAAGCAGGATCGCACTCTGCTTTTAAAGCTCGTTACAAGAATGATGACTACACACGTCTCTCTGCGGAAGTTTAGGACACTGAAGGGTTTGAAAAAAGGCATTGGTCCGATGACTGCTGTGGGTCTGGAGAAAATGATTTGGAAATTCGAAAGGACGGGTTCTTTTGGTGTGCAACCTGGTAGAGGGAGGAAACGAATTGATTCAATCTCAGTTAAAGCAGTGGCCATAGCAATGCAGGAGTCGTCGTGGTGTGCAAACGTGTAGCATATGGAGAATTCATAGTATGAAGGCTTTCATGACCGGATGACATATCTTCTGGTAAACCTTCCGGGATGTAAGGTCGTGGTCCATGAAACTCTTCAGCTCCTAAAGTTTTGTCCAGAGCTGCGCTGGACATCTTCAGAGGGGTGTTTCTCCTCCGGTGAGTCTTGCCGAAACGTTAGGAGCTGAAGAGTTTCATGGACCACGACCTTACATCCCGGAAGGTTTACCAGAAGATATGGAGAATTGCCCAAACATTGGACATACCTGTGAGCATGGTGCGTAAAATCGTATGAAACATCCTTCTTTGCTATCCATTCAAAATTACCCATGTGCACGAGTTGCTCCCTGTTAACCTGCCAGCAAGAGAGACCTTTGCTTTAGAATTTCTTGCTCGTATGTAAATGGAAAATGATTGGCCGTGGAAGATTTTGTGGACAGATGAAGCCCGCTTCCATCTGACAGGATATGTCAATACACAGAATTGTCAAATATGGGCAACAGAAAATCCATGTGCAAATCAACCAGTACAACTTCATCCTGAAAAGGTCACTGTGTGGTACTGATTTATGACATCATTTATCATAGGGCCATATTTTTTCGAAGAGACAAGTGCTTCCAGACCTTTTACCTGTACCGTCAGTGGTAAGTGCTATGAGAGTCTTTTGTACAACCACCTCATTCCAGCTCTCTAGCAGCATGGATGTGTGGATGGGATTATTTTTATGCAAGATGGTGCACCTCCACACATTACAAATCCAGTAAAGCAGATGCTGAAGCGTCGTTTTGGAAATGCAAGAATTATCAGCCACCATTTCCCTACAGCCTGGCCGTCTCAATCACCTGATGTTAATCCTTGTGACTTCTGGCTGTGGGGCTGCCTGAAAGACGTTGTGTTCAGTGTTCCGATTGCAAACTTAGCTGCATTCAACGCACACATTCATCTACATCTACATTCATACTCTGCAAGCCACCTGACGGTGTGTGGCGGAGGGTACCCTGAGTACCTCTATCGGTTCTCCCTTCTATTCCAGTCTTGTATTGTTCGTGGAAAGAGGGACTGTCGGTATGCTTCTGTGTGGGCTCTAATCTCTCTGATTTTATCCTCATGGTCTCTTCGCGAGATATACGTAGGAGGGACCAATATACTGCTTGACTCTTCGGTGAAGGTATGTTCTCGAAACTTTAACAAAAGCCTGTACCGAGCTACTGAGCGTCTCTCCTGCAGAGTCTTCCACTGGAGTTTATCTATCATCTCCGTAACGCTTTCGCGATTACTAAATAATCCTGTAACGAAGAGCGCTGCTCTCCGTTGGATCTTCTCTATCTCTTCTATCAACCCTATCTGGTGCGGATCCCACACTGCTGAGCAGTATTCAGGCAGTGGGCGAACAAGCATACTGTAACCTACTTCCTTTGTTTTCGGATTGCATTTCCTTAGGATTCTTCCAATGAATCTCAGTCTGGCATCTGCTTTACCGACAGTCAACTTTATATGATCATTCCATTTTAAATCACTCCTAATGCCTAGTCCCAGATAATTTATGGAATTAACTGCTTCCAGTTGCTGACCTGCTATTTTGTAGCTAAATGGTAAGGGATCTATCTTTCTATGTATTCGCAGCACATTACACTTGTCTACATTGAGATTCAATTGCCATTCCCTGCACCACGCATCAATTCGCTGCAGATCCTCCTGCATTTCAGTACAATTTCCCATTGTTACAATCTCTCGATACACCACAGCATCATCTGCAAAAAGCCTCAGTGAACTTCCGATGTCATCCACAAGGTCATTTATGTATATTGTGAATAGCAACGGTCCTACGACACTCCCCTGCGACACACCTGAAATCACTCTTACTTCGGAAGACTTCTCTCCATTGAGAATGACATGCTGCGTTCTGTTATCTAGGAACTCTTCAATCCAATCACACAATTGGTCTGATAGTCCATATGCTCTTACTTTGTTCATTAAACGACTGTGGGGAACTGTATCGAACGCCTTGCGGAAGTCAAGAAACACGGCATCTACCTGTGAACCCGTGTCTATGGCCCTCTTGAGTCTCGTGTACGAATTGCCCGAGCTGGGTTTCACACGATCGTATTTTTCGAAACCCATGCTGATTCGTACAGAGTAGATTTCTAGTCTCCAGAAAAGTCATTATACTCGAACATAATACGTGTTCCAAAATTCTACAACTGATCGACGTTAGAGATATAGGTCTATAGTTCTGCACATCTGTTCGACGTCCCTTCTTGAAAACGGGGATGACCTGTGCCCTTTTCCAATCCTTTGGAACGCTACGCTCTTCTAGAGACCTACGGTACACCGCTGCAAGAAGGGGGGCAATTTCCTTCGCGTACTCTGTGTAAAATCGAACTGGTATCCCATCAGGTCCAGCGGCCTTTCCTCTTTTGAGCGATTTTAATTGTTTCTCTATCCCTCTGTCATCTATTTCATTATCTACCATTTTGTCATCTGTGCAACAATCTAGAGAAGAAACTACAGTGCAGTCTTCCTCTGTGAAACAGCTTTGGTAAAAGACATTTAGTATTTCGGCCTTTAGTCTGTCATCCTCTGTTTCAGTATCATTTTGGTCACAGAGTGTCTGGACATTTTGTTTTGATCCACCTACCGCTTTGATATAAAACCAAAATTTCTTAGGATTTTCTGCCAAGTCAGTACATAGAACTTTACTTTCGAATTCATTGAATGCCTCTCACATAGCCCTCCTCACACTACATTTCGCTTCGCGTAATTTTTGTTTGTCTGCAAGGCTTTGGCTGTGTGTATGTTTGCTGTGAAGTTCCCTTTGCTTCCGCAGCAGTTTTCTAACTCGGTTGTTGTACCATGGTGGCTCTTTTCCATCTCTTATGATCTTGCTTGGCACATACTCATCTAACGCATATTGTACAATGGTTTTGAACTTAGTCCACTGATCCTCAACACTATCTGTACTTGAGACAAAACTTTTGTGTTGAGCTGTCAGGTACTCTGTAATCTGCTTTTTGTCACTTTTGCTAAACAGAAAAATCTTCCTACCTTTTTTATTATTTCTATTTATGGCTGAAATCATCGATGCAGTAACCACTTTATGATCGCTGATTCTCTGTTCTGGGTTAACTGTTTCAAATAGTTCGGGTGTGTTTGTCACCAGAAGGTCTAATATGTTATCGCCACGAGTCGGTTCTCTGTTTAACTCTTCAAGGTAGTTTTCAGATAAAGCACTTTAAAAAATTTCACTGGATTCTTTGTCCCTGCCACCCGTTATGAACGTTTGAGTCTCCCAGTCTATATCCGGCAAATTAAAATCTCCACCCAGAACTATAACATGGTGGGGAAATCTACACAAAATATTTTCCAAATTATCCTTCAGTCACAATAGCTTTGCTATAAACATGCCTCCCCCTTCACTGTCCAGCCTGTCTCTGTGGTATACATTCCAATCTGAGTTTAGGATTTCATTACATTGTTAACACATTCTGAACCTCACCTCGGAAATACTTCAATTAGTTGTGGAACATGCTGTTTCTTGATTTCAACATGTTGCAGAAAACAGTGGACAACATAGTGAACATGTTTTGCGCCAGTCACACATAAATTAATGATCCGATCTGATTTTGATTGATGCTTTTTATGCCGGTTTTGGCCTCAGGACAGTTAAAAACCAATGAGATTTATGATTTTTATGCAGTTTTTGGTCTCAGGATGATTAAAAACCGATTTTTCCCATCCAATGTGATATGACCTTCCCGTGGTATAACTAACACTATCTCACCTGTACACCCATGCACACTGAGTAGTGCAGTTTGTTTAATGCCGAACATACAACTTAGGCGTTGTTGTATGATTCATTTGTCACTTGTAGTCAACCACTATTAAATTATGATGCTTACAGTGCCATGTATTGCTGCATTTTGTAACTATTTATTTTTCTTCTGTCGTACGTTTTCCCCCTTCTCCGATAATATTCCGTTGCAATTTGACGCCATTCTGATCAGTGGTGTTATTTGTACAGCAGTTTGAAAGTTTAACTTTAATTGTAATCACCCTGTACGTGGTCATGGGTAGCTGCCTTGCAGGAACCCAGGCAAATATTTTTAGATTAATGGGAAAGTAAATTTTTCTGTGAATAAATCCAATGGGCAGATAATGTCATTTATCATTGTCATGATGTTGATGATACACTCATTCTATTTCTTGGAAATCATGACAAAATTTAACTAATTTCACCAACAAATTAATAAAATGCATAACAGCATCAAATTTACCATTGGATATGAAACAGGCAAGAACACAAACTTCTTAGATATAAAAATAGCTAACGATAATGGTGACCATAAATTTGCAACATGTTGTAAACCACCAACAAATGACTATAATTCATCATGTGACCCACCAGCACAACAGCTATGATTCTAATATACTCCATGTACAGAAAGAAAACCAGGGCCAAATGTGCAACAAAAATGAAGAAATTACTGTAGCAAAAGTAGAAAGAAAAAAGAAAGAAAAAATTGTGATGCCTCCATGTATGGGAAATATTTCTCAAAAAATAAGTAAAACCTTCTGTACTACTTATGTTGAAATTAGCATCTGCGCAGAGAATAAACAAGGAATGAAGATAACGGACAAAACTCAAAAACATGACCAATCAAAATTATGCAAAGACCACTCAAAAGTATGTAAAATTAAGTGCAGTGACTGTGATGTATTCCAAATGGGATAAACAGGATGAAAATTTACAACATACAAAGAACATATAACCAAAATCATAAACAACATCTCCACTTTTAGTATACATCTACGAGAAAAACTACACTCTGCAGTAGACATAGTGCTTACGTCTACTGCAGAGTGTTCCAGTCTTCATAGAGCAGAAAAAGAAAGCTACATGAGCATCTTGGCAAAAATTCCAAATAACACCTAAAACAAACAAACAGAATTCAGAAATAATAAATATATTAAGAACTTAGACAAAATTCTTATTGGTGACAAATAATTCAGAACAAAAGACAATCCTGTATTTTACATACAATATAAATTGATTTTTATTAAAGATGTAAATTTAATAGCAAACTATATTTTTGACACACGAATGGTTAATGTAACAACTATGCACAAGTATCACAAAATAAAAGATCATATTTGAAAAATAATATTTAAGATCTTATTACCTAAGTAAGAACTTGCAATACAACCATATGTACATAGATGTATGAGCTAACAATAGCTTGAGTGTATCTAGGTACTCTTTGAGAGTGAGTCAGTGCTCAAAACCAGTAAAAAAAACCTGAGCTCTGGTGCTCCTTTATGATATATAAATGTATACTACATTTCATACAGTTTTTTGAGGATGTAAAACAGCATACACAAAAAAGTATTCAAAATAAATTTTCTTGGCATAGCACTGACAAACAAAAATGGTAAGATAGTGTTTCAGTTTGTGCAGGAAACATACAGACACAATATTATGCTTCACATTGACATACATCTGCTGCTTTAAAAAGCGTCTTTCCTGGACTTTTCCATGTGTTAAAGACTTCATGAATGTGCAACCATGTTACTGCTGCATATTTTATCAGGTAATCTTCCAGTCGTTTCTTATCTCTCTGAATCCAGAAAAGAACTTCCTCATCCATCTATCACGCATTCCTTTAACTACATGTCTTTCCAGCCACTTCATTCTTATAACGGTCCAAATTACGTCTTCTGCTCTGAGTGAGACGGTGCAAGAGTTAGACACTGGACTCGTATTTGGGGGAAATCCTCATACAGCCGGGGCGGCCACCATTTTTGGCAGATGTGCCAAATTTTTGAAAGGGAATTTCCTCGCAGGCTGCATTACCAGTTTTTGTTGTATGAACCAAAACAACTAAGAAATATTAATTTACTTTTTAAAGAAAATAAAACAAATCTGAGGAAAGAACATTTATTATAAAATTTAATGAAATAAATTGTTAGTGGGATGTCTGGCTTTGACTGACTAAACTGAGCAAGCCAGTGTTGATTGCTACATGCAAGCAATTTTTCAGATGAACATCAGTAATTCGTGTTCTCATTTGTGATTTGGTGTAATTCATCCAACTAAAAAGCTATTAACACTCATAAGCGTTTCCAAATAATCAAATTATTTTTAAAGCATGTTTGTAAAATGCTGACTATTTCTAATTGTCCAAATATGTTTTATAGAACTCTTCCAAAGCAACTTGATAAAATTTCTCTTTTAACCGTGCATCACATCATATCGCATTTCGAGCATTTGCAAAAGCCTCTGTGAACTCATTTCTATGGAGAATGGCATAGAAAGTATAGAAAAATAGCAGACGATGTTTCGTAAAATTTTGAAATCAGTGTTTGAATTCATGTTTTAAATCAGATATCAAAGAAGCATATTTAACCACTGCCGGCTGTTTGACATACGATTGCTTTGACAGTGTAGGAAAATGGGTGAAGATTTTTGTTTGTAATTGTTGTTCCCGAAACCCAAGTTTCATTTTGAATGTGAAAATAAAATCATCCAGGACATTATTCGGTTGATCTTACCTTGGTGTTGAGCATTAACATCATTTAGGTGGCTAGTTATATCGAACAAGAACGCAAGTCGGAAAGCCATTCTTTATCTTCGAACTCTAGGAGCCTCATTGACTTGCTTTCAAAGAGGATTGTATTTCTTGCTTCAAATCCAACACTCATTTCTACATTTTTGCACTGGTTAGCCATCTTACTTCTGTATAATATGAAATGTTATCATGCTCTGCATCTGAGCACCATGTATTTTTAGCCCCAATAGGTTCTTAAGTTTTAACAAAAAGTTACCTAATGTCGATATAACTGCTTCCAACAATTCTCTTTGCTTCATCGTATCCTCAAGTGGATACAATTCTGCTAATTCTTCTGTTTTATTAAAACAGGCATCAACACCTCTGACATAAATCACCACTTGGGCAGTATCTGCCATATCTGTGCATTCATCAAAAGCTAGAGAATAAGGTATAAACTCAGATGCACCATTTTTTAAATTATCTCAGTTTTGTCTTCCAATGTCGTCCACACTTCTAGCATCAGTAATAGTTTGACGAGGCAGGCGTATTTCTTATAAATACTTTTTCTTTCCTGGAGACACAATTTCAGCGAGTATTCCTTAACCATTTTGCCTTCTGAATATGGCTTTGATTTCTTTTCCAGTATTAGAGCTACTGCATAACTCACTTTTACATAGCAAGTTGACTCTGAATTCGCCCTTGTAAGTATCTGCTGTTGAGTAGAAAGTTTCTTGTTTAAGTCATTTACCTGGTCTTGTCAAAATTGTCTTACCAAATGTAACTGCATGTTTAGTCTCATAATGCCATTGGATATTATATTCTTTTGGAACTGAGACACATTCATTACATGTCAGACGTATGGGTTTTGTTTTATATTCCTCAAAAAAATAGTTAGCAGTACACTTGTCTTGAAAAGTTCTCAACTCTCTGCAATTTTCCTTTTCTTAGGTCCTATTTGTTTATTAGTTGACATCATATGAAGTTTACTTCTTGAACTGAAACAGACATTTTTTTACCGTAAGTCTGAAACTGACAAAGAGACAACACAGGAATCAGAGTTTGGTAATTTTTTTATGTGTATGGTACCTGACATTCAGAATCAAATATCAATTACCTAAAGTAGTTCGATGAAACTCTCAGAAATTCCTACAAAATCTTCTTTAAAGTTACCTGAAGTTGTTTATCACTATAAAGCAAGTGGACAGTTTTGATGGGCTTTGTGGCTCTGTAGTAGGATGCCCAACTGCCACATGGGTGGCCTTCGATTCCCAGTTGTGTTAAATACTTAAAGATAGATTTGTGTTCCACAGGCATTTATATGAAGTGTAGGGTACATAACAATGGAAAAAAATTAATTTGAAACGTTTTTCTTTTTTTGAAACAAATTTATTTATAAAGGATTGGTGATTGGGGATTTATATCTACAATGAAAACTGGATTTTTGTGTTTGATTTGTAATTATAAATAAAAAGACATGTATTTTTCATAAAAATGAAAATTAAATATGTGCTAATTAACATATATTTATATGACGTAGTTATTCGAACTGAACGGAAAAAACTAAAGTAGTAATTACTGCAACTAGGCTCAGACCAGCAATGCACAATTACCTCTCGAGCACTACTCTTTTTCATTTTTTCCCAATCTTTATGTATTTCACGCTTCACAGAAGTGGTTGTAGAGCATGCAACTATGTTTGAAAATATAAATCAACTATGTACATACGCTAATCCTGGCCCTCCACATGGAAGGCTGTCATTCTACCACAGAGCCACACTGCTTGTCGAGTTATCGGTCTTTCATTTGAGTATCATCCGCACTTGGGAAACTTCATAGTCTTCTCTCTTGAGATTTTTGAGAGTAATATTCAACTGCTGTAGGAGGCAATTGATATTTTAGTTCTGAACATCATGTATTGTAAATATAAAAAGTTACATATGCTTCACTAAACTTAGCAGTCTTACTTTAAAATTTCGACCCCCATTTCAATTTCTTTTTTATGATTGTTTCTTAAAGCTATTATACATTTCAAGTCGATAACATTATTATTAGTTGCTGTAAGTAAGAGAGAAAGGCAAGTGGCTGAAGTTGCGCTAGATGGTCCCTTTTCTACCTTCGTAAGGCGGAATCCTCAAAAGTCATCAATAAAAATGGATTTTACAATTATTTATTTATTTTATACTACTAGAATAAAAAGAAGGTACTGAGGCAGAAACCATTGCTAATGTCGATTGGTGTACCTGCTCACCATAATTGAAAGCATAAAATAAATGCTAGCATACTAAAATTAAAGGCGAGCATTGCAAATTATCTATAAAAATATGAAAGCTGGCTTTATGTACGTGAAGTGATGGTAGGTCTATTGCGATCAAATATGCACCAAGTATACACATGAAGGGCTATCTTTATGGCCAGTAGTATTGCGAGTTAGCAGTAAAATTAAATATGGAATGTATTGACTACTTCTGGCACTTGTTTCACCTGCACTGTGCAAGAAACGTATCCAGTTGTGCAGTCCGTACTGCTCTGAACTTTTTTGGAGGTATCACGTGAAATAGAAGTAAATTTTTCTTTCACAGGAAACAGCTCCACGGACCAAAAATTTGGGCCACATTTGACCTGCGGGCTGCTGGTTTGCTACCCCTGCTCATGTGGCATCCCCAAATCACTTGAATCATTTGAATGTCAGCACATTTCCTATGAAAGGGCATGATCAATTTCGTTGCCTGTCTTTCCACAATCCAACTATGTGGTTTTCTTCGTACCTTCATTAGATTTTCACACTTCAATTGGCATTACATGCACAAAGTCATTATTCTCTTCATTAACTATCTGTTTTCTTACCTGTTTCATACACTGTGAAAACATATAAGAAAAGGTGGGATGCTTCTATAATTTTCTTTCTGTTTTTAGTGTGTGATCTGCCATATTTCCTGATGAATTGTGGTGTCTACCCAGAATGAATAGCTCTTCTCATTTCTTCATACTGTTATACTTTTCTGTTGTTTCTCATACATTGTTTTCATTATTTTCCTCACATCCTCTAAAAGATATGCAAATGTAGTTTTGTTACATACTGTTAGTAACAAAACATACATTTGGCTAAAATTGCCAGAGTTACTTGGTGCTACAAGTGAGCATAAATGTACATACTACGAGAGCGTGCTGAAAAGTAATGCCTCAAAATTTTTTATGTGAGAGCCCTTGAAGTTTTTAAATAAAACAAATGTCATTAACATTCTACATCTTTATTCTTCATGCTATGTATTTATTGTTCAGCATAGTCACCCTGCTGATGAACACATTTTTCCCAACGAGAGACCAAGTTTCTTAATATCATCACTGTAGAATGTTTGACTTTAATTAGGGAGCCACAACCTCACCTTTGCTTGCACCACTTTATCACCATCAAAGTGAAGCCCTTAAAGATGTCCTTTAAGTTTTGGAAACAGATTACAATTGGATGGGGGCCAAGTCAGGACTGTGTGGAGGATTATGATGATGACAGTGAACCCAAGACTTCGGATTATTGCAGATATCACAGCACTTGGGTGTGTGGTCTGGCATTATCTTGCTGAAGGAGGGGATGCTCCATGTGTAAATAAACTCTCCCAATCCGAAACTTGATTATACGAGGGTTGCCCAGTAAATAATGCCCCATATTTTTTTTCTCCGAAATAAAAAATATTAGAAATGTGACACTTTAGGTGCGAGTTATTTGAAGTTTCCCGCGTGTGTACGCAAAGTTTCAATTTCCTCCGACAGAGAGCGGTGGTGTAGGAATGTTCTAAAATGGCGTCTGCAGGTGACATCCGTCATAAACAACGTGCAGTGATTGAATTTCTCGTAGCAGAGGAAGAAACCGTGGGCAATATTCATAAACGCTTGTGCAAAGTCTACGGAACATCTGCAGTCGATAGGAGTACTGTTGGTCGCTGGGCACAGAGGGTGAAAGCATCAGAGGGCGGTGCTGCGGAGCTCCGAGATTTGCCGCGGTCGGGAAGGCCTCCCACGGCTGTCACGCCTGACATGTTGCAGCGGGCTGATGTTCTCATTCGACGGGATCGACGCATTACGACTCAACAATTGGCACTGGAGTTGTCAGTAAGCAAAGGAAGTGTGGATGTGATTATCAATCAGCTTGGATACTCAAAAGTGTGTGCAAGATGGGTTCCTCGGTGTCTTACTGTCGATCACAAATCCCAAAGAAAAGACATTTCTTTCGATTTGTTGAGACGCTTTCACGTTGACGGGGAGGCCTTTTTGTCACGGATTGTGACAGGTGATGAAACTTGGGTGCATCATTTTGAGCCCGAAACAAAAAGACAATCGATGGAATGGCGTCATGCTTATTCTCCACAGAAGAAAAAATTCAAAACAGTTCCTTCAGCCGGAAAAGTCATGATGACTGTGTTTTGGGATTGCGAGGGCGTAATTCTCATTGATGTGATGCCAAAAGGCAGTACCATTAATTCAGAGGCTTATGTCAAAACATTAGACAAACTTAAGCAGCGCTTCCGGCGCCTTGGGCGTCATGTTAACCCACAGGATGTTTTGATTCAGCATGATAACGCTCGTCCTCACACAAGTTTGAGGACTTGTGAACACATCGCGAAACTGGGTTGGATAGTGTTACCCCATCCACCCTACAGCCCCGATTTGGCTCCTTCAGACTTTCACTTGTTTGGGCCAATGAAGAATTTCATTCGTGGAAGACGTTTTGCCGATGACAAAGAAGTGATTCACGAAGTGACAACCTGGCACCGTAGGCAGAGTACAGATTTTTACCGGCAGGGAATACACGCTCTTGTGTCTCGCTGGAAAAAGGCTGTCGAACTTGAAGGAGAGTATGTGGAAAAATAAAGCAAGTAGACAAAACATCAGTCTTTCACATATGTAAATTTGATTGTTGTGGAATAAATACTTCTGGAGAAAAAAAATATGGGGCATTATTTACTGGGCAACCCTCGTAGCATGGTGTTTCTTGTGCACAGACATAGTTATGTTACATGCTACAATTTGGAGCCCTCTAGCGGCAGAGGGTTGCAAACATGTAGACATGAAGAATAAAGATGTAGAATGTTAATAACATTTGTTTTATGTACAAAGCTTCAAGAGTTTTCACATAAAAAATGCAGAGCGAAGGCATTGCTTTTCAGGATGCCCTCATACAAATTCCAGACTAGTGAGGATACATCTTAATAAAAATAAGCAATTAAGTAAAATACAAATTGTATTTCTTTTTAGTTGAACAAGACCATAGTCTCAAAATATTAAGATATAGATTCCTGTCATGCTAGTGGAATGGAAGAAGTGCCTGTTTGTGCATGTTCATGGACGATGAGATAATTAATGTCTAACGTATTTCGGAAGTAATAAGAATGCCAGTGCAATAGTAAGAAAATTCAGACTTCCACAGTTGTCAATATCCATTGTTAAATTTCATAAACTGTTTGATAACTGTTGTATCCCAACCTCCCCCCCCCCCCCCCCCTCCTCCCCTCCCCCCAAGGGTTGTATTCAGTATCGCTGTGGGCTTGTAATTAATATACGGCACTCAGGTCTGGAAAAAGAATCCGTATTGGTTTATTTACCGATGGGAATTATGTGGCGAGGATTACCAGGGGAACAGGAAAAGATAACTCTTAATTGCTCCAGACTCATCTTGGAGGTAAACGCAAAATTCAAAGCTAAAGGAAATAAGCCATTCAGCATCTTCTCTAGATGGTGGGCCGAAATGGAAGAGAGAGTTTTTTTAGTTACAGCTCTGAGAGCCCTCTACCTCGCAGGTCGGGTCTTCCTGCAATGTGATTTGATTGGCAAGGCGGCTTTGGTGGTGGTGATGATTCACCCTGAACTGACTTGAACTGGTTGATTGCTGTCACATCAGCTGAAAGGTATCAGACAAGAATGGTGGCCTCTGTAAATTTTGAATAATAAAAATTACTCACATTTGAAGTGTGATGGGCACCTTGTACATCTTCACCCCTGTCCGTGAAAGAGTTCGCTACACGTAACTCAGACAATCTCTATGAGCCTTATAGCCGGTAACAATATTTGGTTTTCATTTATCAATTCAGTAGAACAGATAACATTTTTGATACAGTGGTCGTATATAAAATTATGTACTTTGTATAAGAGAGATACAGGTCTCAGCCGCAATTGGGCATAGAATTAAATTCAGTGGCAACAAGAGAAAATTTGTGCCGGAGTGGGACTCGAACCCAGAATTCTCGCTTTATGCTAGTAATCACCTTGACCGCTTCAGCTATCTGGACACACTTCCCCTGCAGCCCAAATTCTTAACTTTTCACACACACACACACACACACACACACACACACACACACAATCTACCATCTATTGTCCTCATTGCATGCCCCTTTAACTGATTCCTGTAGGAGTTCAGACATGGTGTGCAACCACACTGAGGTTATCATTACTATCAAGGTGTCTGTTCTGTCAGATACGTCCAACAGAAGACTACACATACAATAATATAGCCTTTGTTTTAATGACTGCCACCCGAGCTCACTTAATCATATCCACAACACTCTCCCCCCTATTTAGTGATAAACGAGCTACCCTTCTTTGATCGTTTTCAACATCCTCCATCAATCCTTGTCAAACATCACTACCTTTTTTGGTTCCCTCCACAGTCATTCGGACATCCCATTGAAAGCTTCCCCAGCAGAATTCAAGCCGACACAAAGGTGAAGTGTGATCACACCTTAAACTAATGTCCTCTAATAGGTGTCTGGACACTTAACAAATACTAGTGAACTGCCCCACAGTAACCATAGTGGTTCACTATCAGCATTCACATGCACCATAGTGAACCTTTGGATACTTAGGCTTCCATATTTTCTGTATGCTTGCTTATCTGCGGCTGTTGGCAGGAAATGAAATGAATGAGGGCATGCTGACAAGTAATGCTTCTGCATTTTTTATGTGAAAACTCGTAAAGCTTGTTAATTAAAACAAATGTTATTTAACATTCTAAATCTTTATTCTTCATGTCAACATACTTATTTCTCAACGTACTCACCGTGGTGATGAACACATTTTCCCCAGTGAGACACGAGTTTGTTGATTTTGACACTGTAGAATGTTTGACATTGTTGCTGGAGCCACAATCTCACCTCTGATTGCACAGTTTCATCACTGTTAAAGTGAAGTCTTCAAGATGAAAACAGATGAAAATTGAATGGGGCCAAGTTGGGGCTGTATGGAGGATGATCTATGACAGTGAACTCAAGGCGTCGGATTGTTACAGATGTTGCAGCACTCGTGTGTGTGGTCTGGCATTGTCATGCTGAAGGAGAGGGTTCTCCATGTGTGAATGAACACTTCGAATTAAAACTCAATTACAGCACATTGTTTCCCATGCATGGTCATAGTTGTTACACGCTACAATTCGGAGTCCTCTTGCAGCAGGGGGTTGCATATATGTAGACATGGAGAATAAAGATGTAGAATGTTAATAACGTTAGTTTTATTTATAAAAAAAAACTAGGCATTACTTTTCAGCATGCCCTTGTACATAGGTTATGTTTGCAACTGGGTGTTTGCTTTTTAAATCATCAGTGATGTAATCTTGTGCCATTCATATGATTTTTGTTTAGAGTATAAGTCACTTGAGACACATTCTGCAGCTTCTTGCATCCTTTGACATAACAATAACAAGATAATTTTGTGTGCAACATAGTGTCTGATATATAGCGCCTAACGAAAAAAAGTGAAGCACACAGACGACATTGTCGGATGTCAACATACAGTTGCACCCCATTAGGGTATGTGTAAATGATTTGAGTTGCAATTCTCTAAGGCAGGTAGAGTGACCATCAGAGTGGATTAGTGTTCAGTGTTTTACCAGGAATGGTAGAGAAAATAAAGGGTCTGAAGAGTAGCAGATATTGAATGGTATCGTAAGGAGACATTCCGGTCTTGGAAATTCAATTCGGGATGACACTTCGCAGGTTAGTAGTATACCTCAAGGGCGTCGACTCATTGAAGTCTTTAAAGTGCACTATCCAGAAAATTCCGAGAAAAAGGGCTGTAAAGTTTTAAGCATAGCTCATACACACCTAATATACGGTCAGAAGTAGCATTCCAGCATACAGGTGAAATAGCTCAGTCAGTAGCGTGATAGAATGTCATGCGGCCGATCTGGGTTCGATTCTAGTTGCAGGCCCAATTTTATTTTGTTTTCAGAATTATCTTACAAATTATAGCAACTTTTAAATAAAGTTAATGACCTAAAGTATTATTAGTTAGATCATAAATAATTTTAGTTTGTTTATGAAATGGCTGTGACGGCTACTCAAAAAGGGAATTACACTCATCAATATTTTCTTTGTAAAAAATTGAATAATTTCAGATGTGTTTCAGTGGAGGCAAATTAATTACCACTGTCACAAAATTCTTGGCAGAATTTCAATTATATAAAATTTTTTACAATAATGTGTTCATTTGTCAATTTCATATTTTATGTGCAAGTACCAGAATGATAATTGTCGTAAAAACATTGAAAACATAAGGTCTTTGCCATCTTGCACAATTATGAAGGATGATTGTTTACAGGAACAATGTTCTTTTAAAATAAAAGATCTGCGGAAAAACATACTTCAATTACATTCCTAAGAACTTCTCTTTCATCAGAAAGCCTGGAAGCAAACCAGGCATATCAGATCATTTCCTTAAAAATTGGCAGTGAGAGCTGATGCTGGACTGTTGATTAAATTTTTATACAGTCTTCACGAGAGTTTGTGTGTCTCTTATTTTCTATATGATAAGCACAATTTTGTATACGCTTTATCAGATTTTTTTCTTGTCTATGAAAATAGACATCAGTGGTTGAACAAGTGCAGTACATATCAGAGGAACCACTTTAATTGTACATGTTGGTGATTTCTCATCATTCTGAAAGACTATGTTGTATAATTCAGGCTTTGCTTGTTCACCCTAAAAGTGAATAGCTAACAGAAACCGTTCTTGACCCACATAAGAATTCAAACACTGGGTGAGAAAGTCAGTGTACGGTTCTGTTGTTAGATTGCCAGATTTGGAAGACATATTACAACATTTTTATAATTTTTTGGACCAGTGTTACTGGTTGCCTCTTGTGAATACACACACAGTTGAGGTAGAATGTTTTCAGATAGAGTGAGAGCATATAGAACAGTGTATGTATGTGCCACTTAATTAATGTCGTGTCATTTGATGAAAATAATTTCGCTTTCTTTGACAGCCCGAGTCCTGTTGTACACCGACTGATACTGACATCCTGCATAGAAAAAACAACCAAAATCGAAGTATTTTATCAGAGAATTGTAAAAATAGAGATCAAAATGAATTTTTAAATATGCTGCAATAAATACATGCCTGGTCAGTTTTGATAATAAAACCTTTTTGGAAATTTGGTATCAATCTTAACATCTGGTTTCAAAAAGTGTCTGCAGCAAGTAAGATGTCTTCGATCATCGCTTTTTTTCCTTGAAACAAATCTTCTCTCTCTTTGCTGACAAATCGTACTTATTTTTGAATCTATGGACCCACTTGTCAGAAGTTTTAAATTCAAAATCTGTAAACTGTAGTGCTGCTGCTAAAGCGCACTGTTGTAAATTTTGTATAAACACTTGCCAGTAATTCTCGTGGGCTTCAACAAAATTATGATACATCCGAGAACTGATTGCTTCATACTTATCAAATTGATAGCCTCCTTTTTTTGTTTCTTATTCCCATTGGGATAAATGTTCCTTCTTTCTTAACCAGCTGCATCCTTTTTTTTAGTTACCACCTGTGGTGAGCCTTTGCAATAAGAACAATGTTAATTTCATGCTCCAAAGAAAGACAGTCTACTTCTCTTGCCTTCTTTTCTTCTGGTTGATATTCATCCAATAAGATGTGGTATTCATACTTTTCAAATGGTTCACCTTCACAATTTTCATTTTCGTGAGCAAGTTTATCAGCAGTAGCAAGCATTTTTTCAGACAATATTTCCATAGTAGGTCTGTAAATTTCTTCACCTATCAACAGGGATTCATGAGAAATTGTCGTTCAAGATTCCAGTGCAATCAAATTATTTGAAGCACGCAAGCTTTTATAATAAATAACCACATCTTTTAACATCATCTTCAACACTTCACTGTATAATGAATCTGCAGCTTCTGATACTTTTGCCGTGTCTTCATTGACAGACATTTTTAATTCACAATATTGTAAAAATTCTGATAATATTTCACAGTACATAATCCTGCAGTGTCTGTGAAACTCAGGAAAGAACTGGCACTGTAGCAGGTAAGGCCCATTGCGCAATTAGTTCTGTGCAGGCCATAACACTTCCTGACCATCTGCTTGTTTGTATGTACAATAGGGCAACTGCACTTTTCTACAAAGACACCAGTTCCTCGAATTTACAGCGAATATTTATAACCTTTCCACAGCTTATAATATCGCCTAATTTTGTAATAACGTTGTAATGATAGTAATTGACACTTTAATTTACCTCCATTAAAAACGCATTTGAAATTATTTAACTTTGTAAAAAGAAAGTATTGACAAGTGTAATTCAAAATTTAAATAGCCTGTGGCAGCCATTTCATAAACAAAGTGAAAGTATTGATGATTTAATTGATAATACCTTAGGTCATTAACTTTATTTAAAAGTTGTTATAATTTTTTAAACGATTAAAAAAACAAAATAAAATTGAGCTTGCAGGTAGGATTGAACACGGATCGGCTATATGACATTCTAGCACCCCACTGACTAAGCTGTTTAGCTTGTATGCTGGAATACTACTTACAACCATATATGAGTTGCATATGAGCTACGCTTAAAACATTAGAGCCTTTTTTCTGGATAGTGCGCTTCAAGACTTCTGTGAGTGGACACCTTTGGGGCATTCTACTAACCTACAAAGTCCCATCCTGAACTGAATTTCTGAGATCAGAAGGTCCCCATGTCAGTGAAGGACAGGGAGTTGCTGCAGACTTGGGTGAGACAGTGTTAGCAGCACCTTGACGGAGTTTGAAAGGGGCCTCATCGTAGGTCTCCATTTGGCCAGCTTGTTGCGTCATGCAATATCCATACCTGTTGACCATTTGCACGTAACAGTGGTTTGATATTGGACTACATGGGAATGTGAGGCAGATATTCTCGTCAAGATTCCGGTCGACCACGTCTGACCACTGTGAGGGAAGATCACCGTATTGTGCACCAAACATATTGTAACCCTTTCACATCTGCAACTACTTCTGATTGCAAGTAATAGACTCCCTGCAACATTCTGTGTCACCCTGCAGCACTGGTCAGATACTAGCAGCAGTCAGACTAGGTAATTGCCATCCCATGTGTGGGTTGCCATTAACACAACACAGATGTCTACCTTTGGAGTGGTGCCATATCCAGAAAGAGTAGACCACTGATGAATGGTGTCACGTTTTGTTCAGCGATGTCCCATTCTTCCAAAGTTTGGAGTCATGGCAGTGTTACTCTTGGTGTCGCGACATGAGGAGCCATCGGATATGATTTCAGGTTATGGCTGGTAGAGACTGAGTGAACTTGGACAACAGAAGGGTAAATCATGGACATGTTGCATCCTCACCATGTGTTACCTCTGCCCCCAATAAAACATAAATGGGGCAAACTCGGACATCAATTTCGTCCCAGTGGCAGTACCCAGGATATAAAGGATGAGTTGCAACAGCTGTGGACCAGCTTGCTGCAGGAGAGAATACAACAGCTTTATGACACCTTTCACAACTGAATCGGTGCATGTATAAATGCCACAGGGGGTACATCATCATACTGATGAGTGTGCTCTTACTGCAAAATTCTATGCAAATTTGATTTCATTTTTTTTTATTTTTTTATTTTTATTTCATTTTGTAATTGTTGTGGTAACATCACAATCGATCTGAACCCGTGAAGTTTCATGTCATTTTCTCCTCCATTTCTGGGTGCTTGACATTTTTTGTCAGGCTGCAAGCTCTCCAGATCTGCCTCTAGTAGGACATGAATGAGAGCAGCTGTGGCGTCAACTTTGTCTCAGTGCCTGTATTTTGTATGTAAATGCTCCTTGTGCTGAATTATTGTTTTGAGCTTGTTCATTAATGTATGGAGTATTACTTAGTTACATCAGTGCATATTTTTTTCCAATCTTTATTGTTAGTAGTAAGGATAATTGGCCATTAAGATTGTGTGTTGCAATTCCATCTTTATTTTGTTTCAGCCCAACTGCTATTCTCGGGTGGTGGACATACTGGGGAAGAAACATATTTTAATATTTGCACTTCGTAGGATTCCACAAGGAGAAGAACTGACATATGATTACAAATTTCCTTTTGAGGATGTAAAAATACCATGTACCTGTGGTTCACGAAAGTGCCGCAAATATCTAAACTGAAATTCTCGTTTTGTGTATATGTAGATATGTGTGTGTGTGTGTGTGTGTGTGTGTGTGTGTGTGTGTGTGTGTGTGTGTGTGTGTGTGTGTGTGTGTTTTTGCTCTCGCGCTCACCCGTGCATCAATATGAGCGTGTGGCTTGAAGACGAGAACAAATCTCATAACAATTTTTCATGTGCAAGGTGTTTGTAAAAGTGGTGACCAAATATACTCTTGTGATAAAAATTATTGTAAAAGTGTAGTTCTTAAAGTATTCTATTTTAAAATATGAACTTTCAAGTGTGTTGTTGGAGGAAATTTTTGGAATATTTTTGAGCTGTGAAATGTGATAGATATCCAATGTGACATTCATTTTCAGTTCTTTGTTTAATTTTCCTACTTTTTTTTTTAAGTAACTGTATTCTGATATATAATTTTGTATGTTCTGTGTTAATTGAAATGGTGTAATTTCTTCAGTATGTGATACTTGTGTAGGTCTGAGTTCCAGTACATGTGGGTATGAACATAAGTTTTATTGCCCAGGCTGAAAACTTTGCATGAACAGGGCAAATTATGGCAGACCTCTCCATATTTTTATTTTGCTAATGCATTTTCCTGTTAGTCTGTGAGTCATCATATGTGATTGAATAAAAGAAGGGACACTGAAAATGGCAAATTGAGGAATTAACCAATTTTCATGTGACTGGTGACAGAGTAATTTTGAACTAAGTAGTCTTGATATGGTACCAAAGATTTCATGTTGTCTTCAGTCCTGCTCTTAGTAATATGTTATGGTGATAATTGTACATTCAGCCAGGATGCATATTACTGTAATTGTATATGTGTGAGTCATGTAAACAGCAAAATTTGTTTTCTAAATAATTCTAAGTTTTGATTGCTTTGTTTTTAAAACAACTGTTTAATTTTGAGAGACTCAAGCCTTTCTGGCAATGGCTGGGTGGCTACATGAGGGCTAATAGCATATTTGAAATAATTGTCTGTGTTGGAATTTGACAAAAAAATTCATTGTAGACACTGTGTCTCCCCTCTTTGCAATGTGCCTAAATGGAAAGTGAGCCACGAGTATTAGTCAGAAATAGTAATTTAAACTGTGAGTTACTGACACATCAGTATTTTGAGGAACAGGATCTGCAGCAGTTGCATATTAATGTATGTTGACTTCACTATAATTTTATCAGAATATATTGCCATCTTTACTCATATTTTTAATTAATGGGACATCTTGACTGATTGTAGATGAAAAATGCTAATGCAGCTTGTGTGATTTATTTCATAGTAAGTTATTAATTTTAAGCACATGTGCTGTATCTGTAACTGGCTGAACAGCTGCCTTAAAACCATTTATCAGACACTAAATAAATTCTTAAATTCTGTGCTGTGATATTCCGCAGTCCTTTACATATGGTAATGATTGTGTAGCTTTAGTTTACCTTAAAAATAGGAAAGACATACACCTTCTTGATATTATGTTGCGTCTGCTTTGGCAGAAGTGGTACCATAGTGGAAGAATAGCATGCTAACTCTAATGTGAGAGCAACTACCAGTCCATTTTGCAAATGTGACTGGTGCCTGTAATCACTTAGAATGATATCCCTGCACTGGTTGTGTGTAGGATGCCTGTATCTGGGAAGCATGACTGCATCTTGCTTTGAGATACCTGAATTGTGGAATGTGGGTGACATTTGGATTCTCGTGAAATTAAAGCTTGCATAACACATGGCTTTTGTAACACTACACATTGCATTCGCAGTATTGTATATAACAGCTGACAGAAAAGTTTAAGTGTGTTTATTGTCAGTGTTACTTAAATACATCTACTTGATTTCGATGTCACAGGACCAGCTAACTATAAATAGATACTGAAATAGAATGGAATGTTCTGGTAAGCATTGAAAAATGTCCCCATTTCTTGTATCATTGCAGAACAGTAAACACCCCAGCAGCTTCACATTCAATCTTTCGTGTTCAGGTGATAAAGAAGTATATGAAGTATTTGAGCTCAATGTTAGTAATTCACAAGTGTACTATATGCAGCAGATGAAAGAGAGAGAGAGAGAGAGAGAGAGAGAGTGTGTGTGTGTGTGTGTGTGTGTGTGTGTGTGTGTGTGTACATTTAGCGACTGTAAGAATGCTTAAGGGAATGTCAGCAACGTGAGGATTTTTTTATACATAAATTAATCACGAAGTTGCAGCATGTTGACTTTATTGGGTAAATCCTCCATAAAAGCTTCACTAGTCTATTGGTGGAAGCAACCATGCCCTGAAGTGAAGTTGTTTATGGTCATAATATTTTAACTTTGCCAAAAGTATTGATTAATACACTGGTTGTGTAAATTTTAGTGTGTCTTAGATTATTTTCACTTGAGTTATGTAAAAATGATACAAAGCAGTTTGTTCAAAATGGAATACATGAATGAAAGAGTTGCGTCTATACTGGTAGGGCATGAAATTGCTGAATCTAGAGACCTGCTGACTGTACCAATCACTGAAAGGGATATGAACTAAACAAATTTGTTCCCCTTTCTTATGGCACACTGTCCAGACTTACTTATTTACATAATTGAAAGTAAATTCCTGTAATGAGTCTTCTTATTGACATTTACTGTATGGAGCATGGATATATAAAACAATTACATATAAGACTACATACAGCCTTACCCATTCAGGTAATCTAAGTTCCATTTGTGGTATGTAATGGAATGCTGTAATATGGGATATGGTTTATCCACTAAATTAGCTATAAATAGGAAGTGAATATTTGAAAGATGGGAATGTAGGTTATTGGCAATTTTACATTTTCTAGAAAAAAGGTGTGGTGTGTGGGGGGGGGGGGGGTGGGGCGGGGGGGTGGCGGGGGGGGGGGGGTTTATACAGCATTGGTTTCCTGCACAACTGGGTGCCCCAACTGATGTACATGCAGATAACAGATGTTGGTCATTATGCCACATATTATTTATCTTTCCATGCTGTAGAACAGTTACACACAAGTGTACAAAAGCTATTGTGTCTCACCCATGTATCTTGTGCTGCATTGTATGAATGTGAAAACATTTACTCTGATTGCAAAAACTCCATCAAATATAGTCGGAGACACAGTGATCAGGACACAAGGAACTGAATCCATAAACGACCAGTTTGTGTGTTCACTTTGAGAGAGTATCTGTATTAGAAACTTAACAGTAGCCTAGTCTTGAGAAATAAGACGAAAGAGTACTTCCAAGCAAATTTAATTTGCAGTGGAAATGTTGAGGAACAATAATTATTATGTGAATATCATTATTTAATTTGTTCATTTGTATTTTGTTGCAAAAATCGTCTGCTTATAGGGTATAATTCTGGTACTATCCACTGTCTGATAATAGAAAGTTGGCAGTTAAAATTTGATTGTTTTCTGCAAGGTAAAGTACTGGTTCCGATTCTGATGAATCATTATCAAAACGTACTTTTCTGCAAGAGTGATTAAATAGGGGTGATGTAAGTCAGTCTACTTACCACTACAGTTCTTGAACTTTACAGTAATTAAATCATACTGAAATAAGACCTAGCATGATGTTGTAAAGAATCTTCCCTCTTAGACAAACAGTCATTAATTCATTACCCATAATTCATTTGTATATTCTCCAAGATCGTATGGAATGTGTCAGCTTCATTGCATGAAGAACCAATAGGAATAGCTGACAATATCAAAATGTTCATGACGAACTTAAATATGTGCTCCTAATTATGGCAAGAAGAAGTTACAAAAATGTGCGCTAGAAATATCAAGTATTACTGTTTCTCTGGTAAAAGAATATTAATACAAATATGAAGGTCAGTGTGGATGATACGGAGAAACCATTGAAATATGCAGGCAAAGCAGTTGGTGCATTACATGTCACTATCTGAATTAAATATACCCTCTTTTTTAAAATAATAATAAAAAACAGGTTTTTAAAAAATATTTATTAACATTTCAAACATCAGGGATTGATTGCCAGATTAGAAAAGTATTTTGGTATTATTATATATTTTGCTAATAAATATGTCTCTTTTATATTGTTTCTGGCCTCACTACAAACTTTTTAAAAACCAGTTTAAATTTAATGTTCATTGTCTTATAATTCATGTGATAAAACGCGCGCCCCCCCCCCCCCACACACACACACACACACACACACACACACACACACACACACACACACACACACACACACACACACACACCTTTGTTTAAATTATTTGTTTATTATTTATACCTGATTTAAGTCTTAGAAGAACTTTTAGTAAGTCATTATTTCATATCATGTTGGCGAACTGTATACATATGGTTCTAATGTTCCCTATTTTCCGCTAATTAAATATTGTTAACCTATAAACTCACAACCTTCAAATTTCGCTTCTGGTTTGTTTAATTTTGTAAATATTGGCAAACACAGTAGTGAATATCATTTGTCGCTGCATACTTTTAATAAGCAATGTATTTTACTGTAACATTGGACCAAATGAGAGTCTGTGTACTTCTTGTCAGGATCCCTTGGCAAGGGCTTCTTTATGAAAAAGAGATTTCTGTTCTATTAAGCTTTTTATTGGTGCAGTTGAGTGCATGAAAGTGGGTTCATCCTTGAATGAGCGTCTGCATTTATTATGAAATGTTCTTAATTGAAAGCTATTGAAATTTATTACTGGGAAGCAGGAGCCTTCTCAATAGAGGAGAAGAGAATGAGTGTCAAATATGTGTAATTTCTTTATTGACTGCTGAATGTAGTGGTGTATATCAAAAATACCTGTAACGCTTTCAAAAAAGGCTTTGAACATGTTGTAGTCAAAAACTGACCACCAGATTGTATGGGCTCTTCTGCATTTTAATAGTTCAGTATCATATGGTGGAATAAGATTTGTCTCTTAATCCTTGGATATTTCCTCAAATGGCACACTTCAAAAGCCATATTATCAATGCAGAATTTAAGAGGTCCTCCCCTTCCTCTTTCCAAACATCACAGCAAGTTGGGTGCCAGTTTTACAAATACCCTGTATTAAAAAATTGTGTAAATAAATTGTCTGTTATATTCAGACTGTTATTGTATGTTATGTTTTTTTAAAAAATAAATGTTAATTGCAATATTTTTTTATTTCTGTAATTGACTAGAAGGAGTAAATAAGTGCACATGAAATAAATTTGAGGGGTGCTCTAAATTACCTAACTCGAATTAGCTCTATACTTCACAGTATGTGGAAATTTCTCAGCATTGCATTTTTCCAATTGCTATCTGGAATTGTAGTGTAATTAATACTGTCATAAGAGTAGGTAATTTAGTTTTGCCCCAATTCTCATTACTTTTTTGTATTCCAAAATAAATCCTAAATTGTCATTACCTTCCAGCTGTTAAGACAGCTTCAGAAAAATTGAATGCAAATACTTCATAATTTTGAATCTTTTGTGTGAAAATTGTGACACACTTGTTAAACTAGGCAACCACTAAAAGCATAATGTACACAAGTGGAGAATGAGGAGTTGAATACATGTGAATAGAATCATCATATCTGCAGGTTGCATTAAAGGCACTGAGTCAAGTAATAGACCGTGCAGTTAGCAGATACTGGCAATTATGTCCATATCAACTGTATTTGACTTGCTGAATGGGTTATCTGTTGTCCTGAACACTGTAATGAATTAATAAAAGTTCTTGACATGGCAGAACAGTGTCAACTGGGACAGTTTGTGAAATCAACTAAGTTTCAGCGAGATTGTAATTAGGGCTTGCAGGAGGTAGGTAGGAGTTTCCAAAGAATTGCCAAACACATTGAACATTTCTTGTTGCTTTTTATCAGTGCTGTTGCCATTGATTCAAGGAAATTGTATATGCTCATCATCTTGGTTGCAGGCAGAGCAGATACAGTTCCACACCAGGCCCGCACCCATCGGTGATCACAGTGACCACAGCACAAATTGTTAATGTTGCGGACAGTGTGTCAGCTAGGCCCATTGGAAGTGTTTGCTGGTAGATAATTTTAAAGAAGCTAATGGTTAGACTTAAATGAAATCTGAGAAATAAATTTTATGAGTTGTGTTCGGTTACAAGATTGAGACAATACTAATATATGTGTTTTCTGTGCTCCTCTTTCATTTTTCTCAAAGGTCTTCTTCAATCAGCAGACATCCTTCATTGAGAATGTCTGAATTGTGATAGGTGGCCTTTGGACCAGTCTCCATTACCCACTGTATCTGTTCGAAAAACTGTGACAACAAAAGGAAGTGATGTACCACATATTTGCCAGAAAATGGTATTACATCACCGTGCAGAAAGGTTTCAAAGATTTAGTTGACAAGGAAAGAGCTAAGAATGACAACAGTCAACAGACTATTTGTATGAGATTCATTGTTCTGTGCATCAAGAAGTGCATTGTGTTAAATATGTAGGCATGGAACACTTGATGGAATTGGTGGTGTGAGTAAATTTTCTGAAGCTGCATGTATTATTACATCATTAGTTGCATCAGTTTTTGATGAAACTGAACAGTGAGTATGGATATGGTTTATATTACTGCAAAAGTACTTCAGTTAAGTCAAAGGACATGCCTAGAATGAGTTTTCGATTGAAGACTTGCTATTGTTGAATTTCTGAAGGAAAAAGGAAAGCAAAAACGAAAACTAGAAGATCCAGAATGGGTTGCAGAGCTTCCATTTTATTACAGTTGACTGTATACTCCCCTCAGTAAGACATAGCAACTTGAGAAACAGCTTGTTTCTGATTTCATGGCGAATGTAGATGCATTTAAAAAGAAAATCACATCGTGGAAGGGACAACTTTTGACAAAGAGCACCATACATCTCCCAAGGCTCACTGGCATTAAAGATAATGTGAATTTTGAAAAACCTACTATGGTGGTGAAAGAATTACAGCAATAGCTTTCTAAAAATTTGAGGACAGTGCCAATCTTGTCTGTTTTTGAGACTGCTTGTCTTTTCAGAAGAAATGTGCCCCTGTGCATCTGCAGATGGAACTGGTCGATCTGCAGTGTAATCCCATTTAAAAGACAAATTCTTTTACATTAAAATTGTCCAGGAGCTCTACATTGTTTTCACATCTGCATAATGAGGTTGCAAACATGTTATCAGTGTTTCGATCAGCATGTGTGTGAAAGGCTTTTTTTATTATTATTATTATGAAACTAAATAAGTCACTATCATGCAGTAACCTGAGTGACAAAAATCTGTGAAACTTTCTGCTTGTGACTGTATGCTGACAGCTTGTGCCAGATATAAATTTTATTGTGTCTTCAGTGTGCTTTTAAAAGGATTAAATAATGCTAAAAATTTGCTTTGTTTGTGATCTATGTTATTGAGAAATATGAAACATAGTGGCATATAGCACTTTGCAGTTTCGCATCCTTCCTCCTCTTGCCAGCCAGACAGCGTGAGGTGGTAGTGGGGGAAGTGTGCTTTTGGGCGGGTGGGATTGGCATATGTACACAAGTGCATGAGATGAGTTCTTGGCTATCACTGCCATACACCAATGAACTCGTGCTATTTTGTGTGGATATACAAGAGAAAAAACAAATAATTGAAAATAATTGTTTGTTGAGTATATCTTCAAGTTTATTTCATTGAAGTGCTCTGCAAATCCTTGTGGTGCTAGAGAGTGTGAATGTGGCTGGGAGTATATATATGGTGGGGTGATTTTCAAGAACTGTTTCCAGAGTGGTGGCAGAGCAGTTATATACAACAAATGAAAGTGGAATTAGTGGTCAGGAAGGAGGGATGGGGATGGGGAAGGGGGAGGGCAAAGAGTAGTGTCTGATTATGGAAGGAAGAGGATTGTGAAAGTTCATATAGACTGAACAGTAAGAGATTTATGTTATTTATTGATGGGGAAAAACTGAAGCTGATCAGAGGCAAGAGTGAAATCCAGAAGTGAAAGAGGAAAGTATTTTATGCCATTTCAGTTATTTATAATAAAACATTATTTATTTTGAAGAAGGTGTTTGATGCTTAGAAGAGGTTTTCAACAGTACTGGGTCGGTATGAGACCAAGTATTACTTGAAAAACTGACTTGGTACCTGTTGAGGTACAGGCACATTCTACTTAAAGAGAATGTTGTTACCTTGCAGTGCAACCATAGGATGTGGTCATGGAAAATGCCTTTGCAGACAGCCTTCACAGTTTGCTATTAAGATCATTAAATTTATTGACAATGAGATAGAAAATGTAGTGATAGATGGAAATAGTGAGTGTGTGCAAGCAAAATGTTAAAAGCTTGGTAAGTTGATAGAATGCTAGTTGTGGCTGGAGGGACATGATGTCAATATGAGAGGAATTGAAGCAGCAGCAAAATGTACACAATAAATATCACATTGATGATATGGATAAATGTGTTCTTGGCCAGCAATTTCGTTTTTATGAACAAAACAACAAAATACTAGCTTCATGAAAATGAGACCACTTTTATCTTGCAGAACCAGACTTCGAGACTACCAAGGAAACTGTAAGAAAAAATTTCTGAATGTGGGATTGAGCTTTAAAAAGGGATCTAAATGGAATAAGTCATCACATGTGAAGAAAATGACATATTTTCAAAACAGCATTCTACTTTCAGTGGCCAGTAGTTAAGTCAGATGAAATGTGGAATCACATACATTAGATAGTAAATAAGTAACAGCTCTCAATTCAATAGTACTGCCACCATGTCCAGCTCTTCAGTTTGCTTTATCTTGTAATGCAGTTATGTCAGTTGCCAAATGACTTTCCACTACAAATTATTTCAGCAGGCAAACTATAGAGGCAACTGTCAGTTGCAGTATGTAGTAGTAAGTTCAGTAGCTTGCTCATAATTTCACACCAGCAGCTGCAAGTAGTCAAGATTGTCACACTGACACAGGTAAACTGAAATGGATGAAGGCTGGCACATTTTGGTTGTTAAATTCTAGTGAGGTGCGATGAATTGTGCAATGTTCTGAATGTCCACAGTTTATTCACTGGACAACAGAAAATGTATCTTTCCTGATGTATCAATGCACCTTATATAAAAACTGGAAAGATATGAACTGTGTTTGCATATCATATCTGTTGTCTTCCATAGTAAGAAAATACTGTGGATCTGTTGATTGGATTCAAAGTGGCCAGGCAAACAAACCTTCAAAACATCAGATGCTCCTCTGATTCAATGTAGCAGTATTTCTTATTTCAGCACATCACATTTCCAGAAATTATTTACTGTATGACTGATAGGAGTGTTTATTTATTCACATCATGTAGTCATTAGTGGCAGCAGTTTCAATCTGATGCAATGATTCCCTTGTCATGTCTCATTCTCTTCTTATAATTTGGATAATAGGATTTTTTGCCCTTGGAGGTGCAATCATGGTACTGTTGTTGGGACACGTTCACATCAACAGTCTGAACACTCAGTTAAAACTGTGAAGCTGTAGTCAAGTTTAAAAATTTACTTCGCCAGGAATGATTGTAACTGTCACAAGTGTACATGGAGAGATCTGGGTCACCAATTGCAATGAAGAGTTCCAACTCATCCCTAAGGGTTTGTGTGTATGGCCACCTGAACCTGTCCCGGAAGGTCAGCTCAATGCCACTGAGCATCATGCTACACTGCTATTACGAACTATTAACTGAAGGAATATACTGTATGGACACCAGTAGGTCCTGGCTTGACTTAAGAACAATAATGAAGAGAGTTTCAGTTTTCAGGTACATTGAATTCCGGGAACAAGAAGAGACCAACTAGATGACCCAATGTGAAACACAATGGACAATCTCCCCCCCCCCCCCCCCCCAATCTCATTGATAAGTGCTCATATTGGGTCTCCTCACCTGAATGACTGATAATTCAGAAGGAAGTGGGGAAGCTGATGAAAGACATAATTCAGCTGTCAGAAAGTCCTTGGCCCTCTTCTGTGGTCCTAATGTTGCAGAAGGATAATACATGGCATATCTGTGCCAATTATGAGCAGCTGACTATCTCACAAACGGATGTACACCTATTGCCACAAATTAAGGACACTTTGGACTAAATGAAAGAAGTTAAGTATTTCTCCTCTATGGATTTGCCGTATAGCTACTGGAAGATGAAGGTTGGTGAGGCTTACCAGAAAAGACTACTTTCGTATCCTCCTCTGAGTTCCATAATAGATAACCTGCTTTGACATTTAAATTACTGGTTGTTGAAAAGTGTGTCGAACCAGGTGCATGACTTATATAGACTGTCTTTTCTATGTGAATGTTGTTTTCTTGAAGACATTTGAGGACCATTGTGGCCATATAACAAAACAATAATACATTAGTGAAGTGGCTTAATTAAAGTGTGTGACCAGCTCTAATGTTTGTTGACTACGTTGATGTCTAGGAGGCAGACACACACCTTTTGCATCATCCGATTACTGTTGAGTTTTATCCTGGAAATTGATTGTATTCTAAGCAGGATATGGGTGACAGAAAGTAGGCATCTTCTGTAGTGTGTGATTGCAGTTTACTAAATATATTGTTTATTTCACATGATATGTATTGTCAGTGCAATGACAGATTGACTTGCTATTCTTTTTCTATTGTTTGACTAGTAATTGTGATACTTTGCAAAAATAATTTAAAATTCTGGTCATTACCACAAACTCTTGTAGGAATTTGTCTTGAGTATTACACTTCAGAGTTAAGAGTCTGTAAAGTCTGCTGTGGAATACCTTTCTAAATCTGCAAGCCCAATAAGAAATTTTGCTAGCCCGTTGACCTGTCGTACATCTGCATGTATTCGCTCTTCCACATGTAGCATACGATGACTGCTAACAGTTGTTAGACTGACCTCACCTTCAATGTATCTATGACCCATACAAAGCCTTCAATCTGCTGTTGGAAAACTCACAAAATTGCATTTGATAGATATATTAGTATGCAAATTATAAATCTGAATATATCACACAACCCATGGTTTGCATTACAATACTCATGTCAGGTTCATTGTGATTTACAGCTAAATCTTATGTATTGTTTCTCATCCGTGATGCACAAACTTTACAATGAATAAAAACATACTGGTGTGTTGTATATCAGTCTGAGCTAGAATTTCAGTACCTTTTACTTGCTGTCCTTGGCTTTTTGCTGGGTCATTTAATTTGGATCTTAGTCTATGCTATTTTAGTTAATCAGTCAAAAGTGACTTTACATCAACTACTTACTTCTACATTGAATTAAGTATCTATTGATTGCTGTAATGATTTTGAATAATATACTGTCATCATGTCTGTTGGTTTTTCAAATCATTTTTACTCATTGTTTTTTAATTATCGAGATCAACACTCCAGCACAATTTTTAAATTATATTTATTTAATAAAGAAAATTGATACTGTCTTATGATAACACCAATCTAGCTCTGTCAGCAGACACTTTGTTTTGAGTGCTTAAGGTGTTAATTATTTAGAGAAAGGTAGGTGTACATCTTTTATCATCTCTAGTTGATGTAGAGTTATCACGTACAGAATGGGCCCTTAACATGTTTGACTGCCACTAAGCCATCGGCAGACAACAGAGCCTGACGCATGATGTCATGTGTGCACACCAGTGGCCACACACTCTACTGTTTAGTACAGTTATAACTTCAGATGGCATTGTTATAATACAATCAGACACATGTGGCTTGTTGATGATACATATACTGTGGGTGAATGTGCCCTGAAATGTACACTATGTGGTCAAAAGTATCCGGACACCTGCCTGAAAATGACTTACAAGTTCGTGACGCCCTCCATCGGTAATGCTGGAATTCAATATGGTATTGGCCCACCCTTAGCCTTGAAAACAGCTTACACTCTTGCAGGCATACATTCAGTCAGGTGCTGGAAGGTTCCTTGGGAAATGGCAACTCATTCTTCGCAGAGTGCTGCACTGAGGAGAGGTATCGATGTCAGTCAGTGAGGCCTGGCACAAAGTCGGCGTTCTAAAACATCCCAAAGGTGTTCTATTAGGATTCAGATCAGGACTCTGTGCAGGCCAGTCCATTATGGGGATGTTACTGTCGTGTAACCACTGCGCCACAGGCTGTGCATTATGAATAGGAGCTAAATTATGTTGAAAGATTCAATCGCCACCCCCGAATTGCTCTTCAACAGTGGGAAGCAAGAAGGTGCTTAAACATCAATGTAGGCTTGTGCTGTGATAGTGCCGAGCAAAACAAGGGGTGCAAACCCCCTGCATGAAAAACCACGACCACACCATAACATCACCACCTCTGAATTTTACTGTTGGCACTACGCACGCTGGCAGATGACGTTCACAAGGCATTCACCATACCCACACTCTGCCATCGGATCACCACATTGTGTACCGTGATTCGTCACTCCATACAACGTTTTTCCACAGTTCAATTGTCCAATGTTTACGCTCCTTACACCAAGTGTGGCATCGTTTAGCATTTACTGTGATGTGTGGCTTATGAGCAGCCGCTCGACCATTAAATCCAAGTTTTCTCACCTCCCACCAAACTGTCATAGTACTTGCAGTGGATCCTGATGTAGTTTGGAATTCCTATGCGATGGTCTGGATAGATGTCAGCGTATTACACATTACAACTCTCTTCAACTGTCAGCGGTCTCTGTCAGTCAACAGACTAGGTTGGTCTGTACACTTTTGTGCTGTACGTGTCCCTTCATGTTTTCACTTCACTATCACATCGGAAACAGTGGACCTAGGGTTGTTTAGGAGTGTGGAAATCTCACATACAGATGTATGAAACAAGTGACACCCAATCACCTGACCACGTTCGAATTCCGTGAGTTCCGCGCAGCGCCCTATTCTGCTCTCTCCCGGTGTGTACTGTGTAATGACTACTGATGTCACTGAAATGAAGTACCTGACAGTAGGTGGCACCACAGTGCACCTAATATGAAAAATGCATGTTTCTGATCACATAGTGTAAGTCTTCAGTTGGTGAGGTATTGTCAGTTTAGCCTTGGTCGCAGTTGTGGCTTCGTAAGGTTCTACTTGCTGTACATTTATTGCAGTGCACTGCAATTGCCATTAGCACCACAATCGTCATAGTCACTGCTGCCACTATCAGTTGTGACCAAAAATGCATCTCCTTTGTTAGGAAACTCAGATAATCCTGGATCACGAGCATCAAAACCTTACTCTTCCAACATCTTCAGTAACTGAAGTGTGTGCACTAATAATGCTGTACGGCACATTTTAGAGATTTTAGGAAATTGACCAAAACTTAATTCCAGAGAATTAGTGCAAATTAATAATGTAATAACAGATATGTATTGTTTGTATATACAGACTGTTGAAAATACTTGGTTGTGCTTTCTAAAATTCCACTGAGCATAGTTTTTTTTTTGAAAATAAGTATTATAATGGAAAGACGCTGTGTAAGAATGGATATACTGCATTATTCCAAATTACTCAGTAACTTATTCTGCTGTAATGACAAGGTTGCCTAGAATCCAAAGTTCTAAGTAAGAAAATTATAACAAGATACAAATTAATATTTATTGCAAATTGATTACTTTGGTCTTAATAGAACATGAGTTTATCAAGTCCAGAAACAAATCTGGTACATTAAATGCAATAGTCACACTGCAGGTTTTCGTAAAAATTCCAATATTTTGACTCCATATATTTTGCCATGTCCAATAGACCACTTTCCTTGTCCTCGGTGATGGCTCGTGAGTATATATTCTGGGTGTTCACAAGTTTTTAGATTCAGATAAGATGATAATGTGAAATTAATAGCATACGCTGTATAACATTTATGCTTAACATATTTATACAGCTACATCCACTGGCGATAACAATAATAACAACAGTAGTAGTAGTAGTAGTGTGATTAACTTGTCTGAAAAAAAGAAGGAATTGTTTTTGTGGAATATTGTTGTTTTGTACATAATTAACATTGCGGTGGGCGCTACTGTAAAACTCGCACAAGCGAACACATGCAGCACTGACTGTTGCTTCCATAAAATCGGCTTTCCCGCTCATGTAGCATCCCCGTTTTTGACGGAAGGGTACAATCATTAGAAACAAATCGCGATATCGAACTGAATTATATATTTGGTTCTTGAGCATATTACAGCCACTCATGATAATGTATTTTTACAATGTAAACTAGAAATCGTTTCTCAGTAAACTATAAAATATCAAATGCAAGTAATTAAAGCAAAAATATATTTCGTTATCGGTGGTAACACATCCTTTTGAAAGAAAGGATGTACGCCTTTTGAATACAGCCAATTTCACAAGATTAAAAATCAGACCTGTAATAAAATGTAATCAGAATTTGACAGGCAAAATAGTAGGCAGCTGCTTATGCTGAGAACATTGTCATAACAAACAACATTGAGCAAGAGTACAGTAAGTGAACAGACCACTATCGGTGTGAACATAATTCGTAGGCTCCTAACATTCTCTCTTGGAAATCGAGATAAATAGAAAACATTTGAATGCAGGATTTTCAAATGTATCACAATCTTTACACTTTGCAATATGTCATGAGTGTTTCTTACAAACAAATTGTTTACAGTCATTACATGTGATAGTTTTACGATTTCACTTTTTTCCTCCACATAGATGACACGGCCCACTTCGTTTTGCAGCATCTGGGGCTGCAATTTGTTGAGGTGGCTCGTGGTATCTTACAAGAAACAGTCGGATATCTTTTGGAAGTGTGCACATGTGAGCCCTTATTTTCAAATGAGCCTCTGTTCGAGCACTAATTCACTGAGAAAGTCGTGATGGTGTATCGTGGATTCGGGATTATTTTAGAGAAACACCACTTGTGAATATATGCCAGCCAGGACCCAAAAACTGAAAAATCCTTAGAGGCCATCTCCTTGTTTGCCGTGCATTTGAGTAAGCAACGCACATTTTATCAACTGTATTGACACCTCCCTTGGTAGAAATATAATCGGTGTTGATCTGTGGTTTACCCGTCATTTCATCGGTAACTTTGCGGTCATGCATAGTCTATAGAAGGAGTACATATATCCTTCGCTTGGTCTGGATGGAAACAAATGTTTTATCGTACTGAATCCCTTAAAGACGTGAACCAATTTCCCGTGATTTTGAGATAAATTGAGGAGGGGTTTCTCTTTTGTTGGCTTTGAGGGTACCAATGACAGGCAGTCTTTCTCAATAAGGATATCAGCTAATGGCACACTAGTGTAGTAGCTATCCATTTAATGTTCCTGTTGGAACGATGAATATCTTGAGCAAGTTTTTGAACTACATCGTTGGGTTTTTTGATACGTCCCTAGGGCCTGACCTCTGCTTTCCACAGTACACCTCAAAATTTGATGTATAACATGTTTTACTGTCACATATTGCATAATATTTCAGTACATATTTGGCCAATATGCTAGGCATATATTGGACAAAACCACAAGTACCTCTAAATGCGAACAGCATCTCGTCAATTGTTGTGAATTCATCATGACTGTAATTATTCTTACAGTTGGACAAAAACCTGTCATAAATATTGCGGATGGCTGCCAGTCTGTCAGTCTTTTCTCTCTCCACTCTTATACACACATTACCAAACCTCATTGATCGAAGCAAGAACAGGAAGTGCTTGTAACTGCAGCCGCCGTTGTGATCATCATAGCTGTTCCATCATCTTTCCATTGCTCTCTGCAGTTCGCACGATTCCCATGCTTCACACCAACTAGGAATAAAAGACCCAAAATACCCATAATCTCATTCCGTGTAGTGTCCTTACAGTCCCGATGTCTGGAGTATTTTACTTCATCCCTTCTGTTCACAGTAAAAGCGTTTGTACAGTCTACAATTGTATCAGTAATGTCAAGGCCTTTAAATGTGAGAAATGCATCAATGGGTTTCGAAGTATCTCTGCAAATCCGCTTTGGGCTTGGAAAATTTATGATGATATTCTTCGCCAGTACTCATAAAGCAGCTTTCAGTGTGGGTTTGCTGCACCAAATAGATTTCTTGTCTTTCCCGATGTAAAAAAAGAAATCCTCAACTGTATCTTCAGTCTTCATTTCATCTGCTTCCAATTCAGAAATCTCTGAACCGCTGTCATGCTCATTTACTTCCACGACCTCTTCTTCATCCTCAACACCTGAGCCGTCTAGGTCTTCTCTACTATTCTGTGCCCCTTCTTGAACCGGCCTCTTCTCGTCACCGTCCAACTGCTCTCCTCATCAGAAGTTTCACGTTTCGCAGGCAAGTGCTCTACCAACTGAGCTACCCAAGCACGACTCACGTCCCGTCCTCACAGCTTCAGAAGTGCTAGTTCTGAAAGGTTCGCAGGAGAGCTTCTGTAAAGTTTGGAAGGTAGGATACAAGATACTGGCGGAAGTAAAGCTGTGAGGACTTGTGCTTGGGTAGCTCAGTTGGTAGAGCACTTGCCCGTGAAAGGCAAAGGTTCTGAGTTCGAGTCTCAGTCCAGTACACAGTTTTAATCTGCCAGGAAGTTTCTTAATGTCAGATATTTAGCACATAATGCATTTATAAAGTAATCAGACATCTGAAGCTGTTTTATGCAAGTGAGTTTGCTATTTAAAGTATCAGAGGTTTAGTAGTTCAAACAGAAACACGTAATGGAATATATAAAATAATATTATCTAGATACACATAACAGCACTTCCTTTACTACTTGATCATTTTTGTCCCTTTCAGTTACTAGTAAATTAGACACTAAAGTTGGTTTGACACATAATTGATCATTTATAGATGGCCTGGGAAGAAGTAGTTTGGAACCTCTAATGCATATGTAAAACTCCCAAAAATTTGTTTCTGCCCCCCCCCCCCCCCCCTCTCTCTCTCTCTCTCTCTCTCTCTCTCTCTCTCTCTCTCTCTCTCTCTCTCTCTCTCTCGTCAGCTTTCTTACATCTTCCATGCTTACATCGACTGTCATGCGTGTTTGTAAAAGCACAGTGAAATCTCTTGTTGTTGAGGTTGTCAGTCAAATGACTGGCTTGATACAACTCTTTGTGCTAGTCTATGATGTGCAAACTTCTTTATCTGTGCATAACTACACCCACTTTAAACTGAATACTGTACTTCACCTTGATAACTTTCTAGCATTATAAATCCCCCACCCCATCCCTCAGCTGTGCCTCTTCATTGTCAAATTAATGATTACTTGGTGCATCAGGTTGTGTTCTATCAATATGATTTCATCTTTTAGTCAAATTATGTTATAAATTTCTTTTCTCATTGATTTCATTCAGTGCCTCTTCATTAACTGCTCAACCTACCCATTAATTTTTAGCTTTCTCCTGTGCATGACATTTTGAAATCTTCTATTATCATCTTGTCTGTACTCTTATTGTATACCCATTTAAGGGATCTTAACATTCTGCACTGTGACCTGTAGAACACCAATTTAGATTTTCTTGATGACAACATCCTTCTGAGTAGGCTCCACCTGTAGATCCAAATGAGGAGTTATCTTCACCTCAGAACATTTTAATCAAGAGGATGCATTATCATAAAATTATATAGGAGAATTATACGTCCTAATATGAAGGTGAATTAGAAAGTCTTTGACTATTTTTGGTAAGTCAAAAGAAATTACATACAGATAATTACAAATACATGTACTGTTCTACATACCTTAAGCTAATTTTCCACATAGGCACCGCACTGTTTCACACATTTGTCCCAGTGCAACACTAAATTTGAGATGCCCCTGTGGTAGAATTTGTGTGGCTGACTGTGGAGCCACTGTTGGACTGCTGTCTCGGCTTGATCATTGCAGCCGGCCACGGTGGTCTAGCGGTTCTGGCGCTGCAGTCCGGAACCGCGGGACTGCTACGGTCGCAGGTTTGAATCCTGCCTCGGGCATGGGTGTGTGTGATGTCCTTAGGTTAGTTAGGTTTAAGTAGTTCTAAGTTCTAGGGGACTTATGACCTAAGATGTTGAGTCCCATAGTGCTCAGAGCCAATTGAACCATTTTTTTTTCATCATTGCACCTGAATCATTATCCTGCCAGGAAATTCTTCAGTAGTCTGAGAACATGGAAACTGCTAAGGGTGAATTTCAGATTGTATGGCATGTGATCCAGACTATCCCTGTGAAATGACTGGAGCTTGTTGGCAGTTCTAATTTCCACAAGTGGCCCCACATTGTTGTGAAGAATAATCACATTATACACATCAAGAATCCCTCAGCACTTTTTCCTGATGGCAGTCTGGAAATATGACAGTGTGGAATAAACTCTGTCATCACTGATGTTTGCACATAGCGGCATGAAATCCAGCAGGTGTTACCCACAATGCTTCCAGAAGACCATTAACACCACTTTCCCAACAGATGGCACTCAGCAGAATTTTTTTGTCACAGGCAATCCTGGACTTTTCCATGCCGTGCTCTGCTGCCTGTGAAATGCAATGTCCACGTTTCATCACCAGTAACAATGTGGCACAGGAAACTGTCACTCTTCTCAATATACCACTGCAGATGATTCAGTGAAGCAATCATTCAATTACTTTTCATCATGTCATCCAACTGCTTAGGCACCCACTGACACTAAACTTTCCAACGGCCCATGAACAATGTCGTAAACACTCCCATATGAAATAGCAAGCCCCCAGAAACATCTTTGAGGTTTATATACTGATCAAAACTGCCAAGTATGTAATGTGTTATATGCAGTTCTGTGTTTATTAAGTGACGCTCTTTTCTGGTATTGGAAGTTACTCTCAAGTTTTCTGCAGCTCAGTGAGTCTTCTGCTGCCGAACACCTCAATTCTAAGTTCATCATAGGCAACAACTCAGAAATAGATGAGACTGCTTGTAAGAGACCATTTGGAAATTGTCCATGGAATTACAATATTCTAGACTAGATTATGGTAAGATTTATCCCTCCTAGGAAAACCTTTTAAAAAAAAGAGGAAAACACTTTTGTAGTCATTCTCGCAGAAAAGTTCTGATGTTGTGCAGGCTCTTGGATTGCTTTAAAAGTCCATATGTCCAAAGGTCTATCCTGATGAGCAGCACATTGGGATTCATGTATGTTGTATCATTTGAAATAAAATTCATAGTTGCCTTTTCACATTAAGAAATTGTTTTCTTGTACGACAACAAATCTCTTTTGTATCTATCAAACAATGAAACATCCAGGATGGAATGTAACAGTATTATGAAAGTTGCTACTCCCCGTGTGTGTGTGTGTGTGTGTGTGTGTGTGTGTGTGTGTGTGTGTGTGTGTGTGTGTGTGTGTATTGTTGATGAAAGCCTTAGTGGCCAAAAGCTTTAATTGTGAAAGTCTTTCTGTTGTGCCTATCTGCAGCTCTATCTCCTCTTTTGTATCTACATTGTTCTGATTTTAGTAAATCATTAAACTATCTGAATTCCAAGTTTAACAAGACTGCTGACTTTCAACAAAGCATCTAATTAACTTCAGACAAGAACTCATTACATGTCTAGTCAGTCAGAGAAATAGCAACAGAACATCATTGTAATTTGTTAATTGCTTGCTAACAAAGTCCAGACAGAAGCTCAGCATGCCACAATCAGAAATCAAAGATTGTATGTTACATAAAAATTTTAGGTAATGTTTGCATGACTTGTGTAGTAACACTGTTCACGTTTACATAGCACTTCACTTGGCATAGACCGGGACTGTGTCCTAGGCAGGCCCGATGTTAACTGATTTGGCACAGCCCATGCTGCCTGAGCTGCTGTTGTTACACCGGTAAAGGTCGCGTCCGAATTCTCGCGTGCCCTCTGGTGGACGGGACTCTACTTGCGGCAACTACCGTCCGTGACGCGCCGTGCCGATGTGCGCCTCCCGCGATCTGTCTGGTGGCTACTGCACTCCTCCTCCTTCGGGGGGGGTGAAGCCACTGTGATCCACTGCATCGGAGGGTGGAGCTTTGAGCACATCCATTGGAAGACCGGAGTCGAGGGTATCTGCCAACCCTCGAGCCGGAACCTTCGAATACGGCTGGAAGTGACCCACACGAAGAGGCCCCCGTCATCCCACCACCGGAGCCTGGGACAGAACGGGCAACAAACTGTCAAACTCCGGATCCTGTTCCACCTCGGGAGGGGCAAGACCCAGTGGCGGGGACTATGGGGAAGTGACGACCACAGGTGAACGAGCCTCCTGAGAAACCGGGCCTGCGATGGGGGCCGGCTCTCGCTGGGGCATCTCGAACGATGGCGATGCTGGTGCTGGAGCTACTGGAGGCTGCCAAGGCTGAGAACCATCGCAGTGCGGCCGAGTCACAGCGGGGAGAGGCGGTAACGTCCCCTGAGAAACCAACAAGGGTGCCGGCAATGGGGAAGCCAGTGTCCGAGAGGTCGGAGGGTGGGTTCCCAAACATGGATGTAGCTGATTTTGGTGACGACGTACCACCCGGTCCCCCACCAACAAGGTATCCATTTTGGCGCAGGACCACTGCCAGTATCCAACGTGGATTGCAAACAAACCCACGGGCCCAGACCGACATACCCAGTGGAAAGCCAGGTACTCCGTGTTGTGAAGACTGGCGAGGACCAGGCCGGAGGAGGTGCAGCAGAGTCCTAGGTTGGCGCCCATGGAGGAGCTCTGCGAGGCTGCATTCTCCCATTGGTGTGGTCCGGTATGCCGTCAGGAAAAACGTCAATGCTTCCTCTGCAGGAAATTCGTGCACATACTTTTTCATCTGCGTCTTAAATGTGCGCACCCATTCGATTGTGGATGGAAGGGGGGAGAGCAAACGTGCCGAATATCAAAGCGCCTACAAAAATCCTGGAAGGTCTGCGAAATAAACTGCGGTCCATTGTCCGAGACCAGGGTGATTGGCAGACCTTCCACAGAAAAGATTTTGGCTAGTGCCTGGATTGCAACTTCTGATGTGGTTGAGGAGCAGCGAACCACATATGGGAATCGGGAATAAGCATCAATGACAATGAGCCAAAAGCCATTGAGAAACGGGCCCGCAAAATCGATGTGAACACGTTCCCATGCTTGGGTTGCCGGCGGCCATAAAGAGAACGCTGCCCTGGGAGATGCCTGTTGGCTCGCACACTGGGAACAGGCGGCCACCAAGTGCTCAATTTCTCTGTCAATACCGGGCCAGTACACATGTCTGCGAGCCAAGGTTTTAGTACGGGAAACACCCCAGTGCCCCGCATGTAATAACGTTAGGACCTCCCTTCGTAAACTTGCAGGAACAACCATGCAAGGAGCTGTATCATTGGTAGCCAGAAGGAGAACTCCTTCCAAGACCGAGAGGCGGTCTCGCAGAATAAAATAATTATGAAGAGGGTCTGAGGCCCGGCCTGGAGGGGGGGATGACCACCCCTGCTGAATGAGGCGAACTACTTGCCGGAGAACCGGGTCAGCTGCCGTTTCCCTGGCGACTTGAGAACTAGTGATCGGGAAGCCATCAACCACTTGGCGGGACGCCACATCCAAATAAAAACACAATCTCCTCTCGATCGAACGTAGGATCCGGGCCCACCGGAAGATGGGAAAGAGCGTCGGCGTTGGCATGCTGTCCGGTAGGGCGAAAATGAATGTCATAATGGGACTTAGAGAGGAATAAGGCCCAGCGCTGTAGTCTGTGGGCCGCCCTATCCGGAATCTGAGAGGCGGGGCCAAATAACGATATTAACGGCTTATGGTCAGTGATTAACTGAAACTTCGTGCCATACAAGAAAGGGTGAAACTTGGTAACAGCATAGACAATGGCCAAAGCCTCTTTTCGCACCTGGGAGTAATGGGCCTGCACGGGACTAAGAGTTTTAGACACAAACGCCAGTGGTTGCTCGGAACCGTCTGCATTGCGATGAGCCAGGACTGCCCCCACCCCATACTGCGAAGCATCTGTAGCCAGGACCAATGGCTTATGGGGGTTAAAAGTAGCCAAACAAGGCGCTGACGTGAGGAGGCTCTTCAACGAGATGAACGCTTGCTCGCGTGCAGGCGACCAATCAAAAGGAACACCCTTGCGCAGAAGGCAGTACAGGAGGCAGACTATGGTGGAAGCCCTGGGAATGAACCGGTGGTAATAGGCTATCTTGCCTAAAAAAGCTTGTAACTCCTTCAGCGAAGTGGGCCGAGGAAGGTAGACGATACCTTGGACCAAACTTCCTAGTGGCTGGATGCTGTGCCAAGAGATGGTGTAGCCCACACACTCAATGGACGGTTGGAAGAAGTTTGACTTATGCAGGTTGCAACGCAAGCCCACAGACCTGAATTTGAGAAAGAGGGTACAAAGGTTGTGCAAGTGTTCCTTCGTGCTGCAGCCTGTGACAATTATGTCATCCAGGTAATTAATACAATGAGGGATTGTCGACGTGACGTACTCAAGATAACGCTGGAATATCGCCGGGGCACTGGATATTTCGAAGGCCAACCGCTGGTATTGGTAAAGGCCAAACGAGGTGTTGACGACCGCCAGCCGTTTGGAGTCCTCATCAAGTGGTATCTGATGGTAAGCCTCCGAAAGATCGATTTTCGAAAAATATTGGCCTCCCACCACGGCAGAGAACAATTCATCAGCACGAGGCGAAGGATAGGTGTCCACCACCAATTGGGAATTAATGGTGGCCTTGAAATCGCCACAAAGACGTAATTTTTCCGAGGGCTTCCTTACAATAACGAGGGGCGAAGCCCACTCACTAGAAGAAATGGGAAGAACGACCCCTAGGGCTGTCAGCCGGTCTAGCTCTTCCTTTACCTGAGGGAGGAGAGCCAAGGGGATCTGCCTCGCGCGTAGAAAACACGGGCGAGCTGACGCCTTCAACGTTAAGTGAGCTTCAAAATCTGAAACACGCCCCAGGCCCTCCTCAAAGATATCTGGAAAGTCTGAGATCAAAGATTGATTGGGAACATCTTCGGAGACCAACTGTATGGCGTCAGCGATAGAAAAACCGAAAGCTTGAAAGGCATCCAGGCCAAAAAGATTAGCAGAGCTCGCATCACTGACAACAATAAAAGTAATAGGCCGAGTGACTGATTTGTAAGTCACGTCGGTAGTGAATTGATCCAGTAGGGGAATGAACTGTTTACCATAACCGCGTAGACGCCGGTAAACTGGCGCCAACGGGGGCGATCCAAGGTCGGAATAAGTTTGTGCATTCAACAACGAAATTGCCGCGCCCGTATCTACTTGCAGTTGTAACCGGCGCTACCGAACCGACACCTCGATAAAGAGTTTGTGTGCCGATGCGTCGGGAGCCTGGCCCGATGAAACTTCCTGAATGTCAACGTCCATGTCCTCTGTACCTGCTTCCTTCGATTCTTTTGAGGCTGAGCGGCAAACTTTAGCAATGTGTCTTTTATTACATTTGCGACAAACGGCCCAACGCTGGGGGCACTCTGACCGATCATGATGTATATAGCACGACGCACAGGACGGCAACAGGGGCCGGCGGCCGGAATTCTGTTTACGCACCGTGCGGGAGCGGTCGTAACGGCCGGATTGTACCGCTCGCACGTCGTCCACCCCGGACACAGTGGACGCGGCCGCGCCGCCCTGAACCGCCGCGACGTCGCACCACGCTTCCAGCTGTTGACCTGCGGCGTGAGAGACTTCATACGATTGAGCAATGGACAGGACTTCCTCGAGGGAAGGGTCTTCTAACTGCAGGGCCCGTTGGCGGACCTCCCTATCAGGGGCGGAACGAACAATGACGTCGCGTACCATAACGTGGGCATACGACTCTCGCGACTGCTCTCTGACAAAATGACACTTGCGACTAAGACCGTGCAGGGTAGATGCCCACGCCCGGTAAGACTGATGGGGCTGTTTCTTGCATTGATAGAACTCCACCCTAGCCGCCACAACATACGTGCGGCGGCGATAATATGAAGACAGCAATGGACACAATGCGTCAAAAGACAATGACGAGGGTTCCTGCAACGGCGCTAGCTGCCGCAAAACTTGATACAGCGAGGGAGATATCCGAGACAAGAAGAGAGCACGACATACCTCCGCATCGGCAACATGAAACGCCTGGAAATGCTGCCGAAGGCGATGTTCATATGCGTCCCAATCCTCCGCCGTCTCGTCATACGGGGGAAATGGAGGAGGGAACGGTGCTGGAGCAGACTGCGTGGAGAGCAACGCCGGAAGCACTTGTTTCGTGGTGGCCATGAGCTCCGTCTGCTGCTCAATCAAAACCCGCACTAAATCCTCCATGCCGTGGAGAAGTTGCGAAACCGGAACAACGACGCAACACGCGAAAGAACGACCCTACTCTCGCCAATTGTGTAGTAACACTGTTCACGTTTACGTAGCACTTCACTTAGCATAGACCGCGACTGTGTCCTAGGCAGGCCCGATGTTAACTGATTGGGCACGGCCCGTGTTGCCTGAGTTGTTGTTGTTGTTACGCCGGCAGAGGTCGCGTCCGAATTCTCGCGTGCCCTCTGGTGGACGGGACTCTACTTGCGGCAACTACCGTCCGTGACGCGCCGTGCCGATGTGCGCCTCCCGCGATCTTTCTGGTGGCTACTGCAACTTGCATATCACCAAGCTCATCTCACCTTGTTTAAAAAATAATATTGTCTTATTGGAATGTCATTCATAGTCACTTTAAAGGGGGCAAATATTAAAGTTCTCATGTTACATTCTTGAGTCCATTTGAGATGGAGTGTAAGCTCCATCAAAGTAATTGCTTTCTTTAATAATACAATTATCTATTTAATTTTATTTCCTTTCATCTTTTCTCTTTGTTTGACTTTTCTTGTAGCCCCCTGCTTTGGTCTCTCTCTGCCATTGCCACTTCATTATTTGCCATTGTTGTTGATCTAATTATTAACAATGTCAATAATTCCAGTCTTTTTTCCCCATACTGGTTCTTTCAGTTTCTCTACATTATGCATGACTTACTGACTGATGTATTTTTCACTGTTAACTGATCAAGTTTTTCGTACAACTGTCAGAATTTTGATTTACCTCTCACCAAAATCCTTCCTCCTTTCCTTTTCTGAGGGGTAAGGCGATTTTCATTTTCTGTTAATGTATATGACTGAGAACTGGGCGAGGATAAGTTTTTTTTAATATTTTCTTTCATTGTAGTTTTTGTTTAAAGATCCTTTTCTAAAGAGTGAATGAATGATTGATTCAGTCTTAGAATAGTAGCTTGTTAGTCTGTTGTTGTTAACTTTTAAAAAATTGTAAGTAAATTTCATACAAAGAAAGATGTTAAACTTCAGCAACTATTAAGATATAAAGTTTAAGATTGTACTATGTGGTTTAATAGGATGTGCTCTTTATCGAGCCACTATAATGAAAAGTAATGCAGTAAATGAAAAAGTCTACAAAAATAAAATTTTGTGACCTTTTGGCAAAGTAAGATGTTTATTTCACATAATATTTACTTTTTAATGCATAATTTGTTTTGTATTTCACTCAATGTACAAACTTTCATCTTTATTGTATTGAAAATAAAGTGTGTCAAGTGTTATCATTTAAGTAAACTCTTCCTGTTCAGCCTGTTTGAAGGCTGGTGGAGTATGTCAGTTCTCTCTGTTTATATAAAGTGTCATAAAAAATATCCACTTAAAGGCGGTACTGTCCAGAACCGGTATGCCAACAATGCAGAATCACTGTGAGCATTGAGGCTATCTTCCCACTGACACACTGGGCTGAAGATATCTGTCTGGTAAAACGTGTCGTGGACATGAAGAAATACATAACTGCCTTCTGCACAGTGTCATTTTATTGAATTCATTGGCCCTTCAAGTCATTTTCAAGTGATTGAAGGTATGATGATGGTCGCATAGGGAGAGATCAGGACTGTAGGGCAGATGCTCAAATGTCTCCCATTTGAGTGGGCATAACTTCCATGTGTCTTGTGTCAAATCAAGACCAACATAACTTGGTGCAACATTCCACAACAGTGATTTTCAATGGACATGCTGCCCTATACAAATTATTCATTCTCCGATGGATATCAACTGGTGTTTGTCTTTTGACAGCCAATAAAGCGATAACAGCACATTGGTCCTATTTGGACACATATGGTAATTACCTCATCATACTAATCCCTTGCCTACATATTGGTGCTTATATACTCACATTGGAGTCACACTATGCTGCATATACGCTGCAATAATACCCTCATATGGAGACTTTCTGATTGCCACTTACATGTTTTGTACACATATTAGCTATTACACTAGAGTTTATGAAAATGGAGTACTTCTTAGCTGGTTCTGACCTTTTGGAGGATTGAGCATAGTTGAAAACTTCCTGAACAGAAAGGAACATATATTGGCTATGTCTCCTGCTTGGAGTCTTGAGTCTTCTAATTTTGTGTCTTATCTTTTATGCTTAATTTTGCTGACAACCATCTCCTGATGTTTCAAAGACTGAAATAAAATTCTTACAGGAATTAACTAGGCATGCTCTAGATATCTGTAGAATATTTTTAGGCATAGAAATGTACTCTTAATACTCACAGCAGGGACTGCAAATGCTTTAGAAAAGCTATTTTTAAATTTTCTTCAGGAAATATACCAACTGTATCTTCTTAACATGCAGTACCAGAACACTGCAAGGGTATTAAGACACTAGTAGGCTGTTTCTCACATGGCAGTTTTGGCTTTTAAGCTCACTTCTAATCATTTGTATAATGATACAGATAATTTTGATAAATGGTTTTAAAATATTTTCTCATTGCTGCCATATTCCAAATGACAACTTGACTGAAAACACAAGCTTGATGTTCTCTCTCTTAAAAGTGGGCAATATGAAACTTGTGCAATGATAAAATTAAGACTTTTTGTGTTTGTTGGTAGTCTATGTGTATATTCAAAGCTTTGTGGAAAGGAATGGTATATTATAACTTGCATTGTTTGAAAATCAGAAATTAAGTTGACACAGATAACTGCATGGGAGTGAGAGTGATAAATGCTTATTCTGCTGGCAACTGTTGCAGTTTTGTGATAGGATGGTGATGTTGCAGTTACATAACTGCTTATTGTACAACTATCAGAGGAGATGTGCGTAGGTCTGTTTCACATAGACTAGGTTAGTGAGTTTAAATTTCAAAAAGGCACTGAAACTCCCATAAACATGGCTAATGACACATTATGGGAAAAACAAATAAGACTTCATATGTATACATGTGAGGGCATGCTGAAAAGTAATGCCTCCAAATTTTTTATAGGAAAAAATTCTTAACTTTTTTTACACAAAACAAATGTTGTTATCATTCTGAATATTTATTCTTTGTGTTTATTATTCATTTCTCAATGAAGTCACCTTGCTAACAAACACATTTTTCCCAAGAAGAGACCATGTTGTTGATACCATCACTGTAGAATGTTTGATTTTGTTGGCAGAGCCACAGCCTCACCTTTGTTTTCACCACTTAATCACTATTCACTTCGAAGGTATTCTTAAAGTTTTGGAAAAGGGTGAAAATTAGATGGAGCCAATTCAGGACTGTATGGGGTATGAAATAAATGGTTGTAGTTTCATCATAAGTTGCACTGAGAAGTATATATTTTTTTATTTCTTTACGGTGGCTAATTTCAGTCACCTGTGTCCATTTTCAAACCATTCATGCTGTAAGTGTGATGGATATAGGCAATAGCCCATGTATAGGAACTGACCCTGCAGTAAGCAAAGTGGTATATGGCTAACATTAGAGAACTCTTAATGTCCATCCTGTGTGGTGTAACATGCCATTGTTAAGGTGGACATATACCACTGCAGGGGCAGTTTCTGTACATGGGCTATCGCCTATATTTGTCACACTTACAGCGCGGATGGTTTGAAAATGGATACAGGTAACCAAAACTAGTCACCATCAAGAAATAAAAAAATAGGTAATTCTTAATGCAGCTCATGATGAAGCTACAACCATTTATTTCAATTACAAGACAAGTTTCAGGCCTATTTTTCACCTGCAGCATGCTGCAAGTTTATATGTATGGGGGATGATCGATGACAGTGAATGTAGATGTTGCAGTGCTTGTGTGTTGTCTGGCATTGTCATGCTGAAGGAGAGGGTGCTCCATGTGTGAATGACTTCGAATTTGAATCTATACTACACTACACGGTTCCTGACAGACTGACATATTTACATTACACAGCACCATGTTACAAGCTAATTCAGAGCCCTCTAGTGGCAGAGGACTGCAAAAATGTAGACATGAAGAATTAAGATGTACAATGTTAATTTCATTTCAAAAGGTTTAAGATTTTTCACATATAATTTTAGAGGTATTACTCTTCAGCACACCCTCATATTTAAAATACAGAAAATGTGGACAGAAGGTTGAAAATTGTCTTACTCAGGAAAATTAGTAAAAAATGACAAATCCGTTGATAAAATCAAACAGTGGGGAGTCCAGGTCGGAATAACAATAATATGGAAAGGATAGATTGCTTGCCACTTACCATACAAAGTTGGTGTTGAGTCACAGACAGGCACATTGAAGAAAATATTTAAGGGGATCTCGAAAGCCCTATCTTTCCAATGTTAAAATAGTGCTAATAAATTGTGTGTTTTCTCAGAAAGTATTTGAGCTAGGAAGTTGAAATTTTTACATTTTATTTATTGAAGTATTGGCTACAATTTAACACAGGGATTTTCAAAAATCTGAATTTAGTCGTTAGAGATTAATTTTTTCTATTGTAATGAAAATTCACTACTTTTTGTGCCATTTTTTGTTTGTAAATTCAGCAATATAAAGGTTTTTGGAAAAATGTTCTGTTAACCTATGCAGAAGAGAATTGTAACATTTCCTGAAAATTTGAAGCAAATTTGTTTGGTAGACCCTGAGAAAGAATGTAATTTGCATGAAAAATAAAACTTTTGGGAATCCAGCAACAAAGTTTGGATTACCTTTTTAGTGCATTTCAGGTCAATACAATGGATTACCTTTATTTTCTGCAAACTCCTTCTCCAGCTTCCTCTTTCTCCTCCTCCTGTTTACTCTGGCTTGTATTTCTGCTGCTAAGTTCCTGAAAATAGGTTTCATCACCTCTGTTACCACATCAGGCAGACTATGTGTATGAGTGTACATTTCACCAGTTAGCAATCTGTTGTTGTACTTACACCAACTGTTTTCTGCTTTGGGACACAAGTAATGATGGGGATTTTCGTTGGTTAAAAAAGTATAAAAAGAAGGAGCCCAAACAGCCTTCTTCATTTCATTGACACTTTGTATGTATTTCCTAACAGCTATTCCATAATTGTTCTGAATTTTGTCAATTACATCGTCAGTTAACGTTCCCTCCCCATCCAACCATTTACTGTCACTGAATTTATTTATTTTTTATGAAGCTTTCAGTCACCGAAGACTTGATCCCATTCATTTCTGTCTGTGTCCAATACACTGCACTACATCATCATCATCATCATCATCATCATTTAAGTTCTCTAATATGTTTGAAACTTTTGGAATCACAATCATCAACATAATCCACATATTGTACTTCACCATACACAACAGAACACTGAAATGTACTAGCAATACCAGCCACTTCCATTCCTCCACTACTGCCATTATAATTAGTTGTGCAATTATTTTCATGTCTACCTTTATTTTTTTGTGGACACCTACAATGTTTAGATATTACTACTTCATCAAAAACTTACATACTGGTGGCAGATACTACACCATGAAGACATGTGTATCCCTGTTTATGTCAGGTATCATCGAATCGTGCAGTCAAGTCTCTATCACCACTGTTTTCTATTACTGCTTTTTCCACAGCTTTCTTCACAGGTTCTATACAGACATCTTCTACTTTAGACCCTATAAATCTAGTATAGTTCGTAAACTTGGTTGGGGGATTTGGAAGATTCATCAGGCTACAGAAAACTGCAGCTGCAGTAGCATCCTTACCAACTGTACGCAAGGCATAAACAAATCTAATGTTGTGTTCACAGATTTTGCTGCCAGTTTCTTCATTTGGAGTTACTGCAACACTGTTTCAAAAGCTAGTCATTTATGAGCATTTACCACGCTTCAGTTCCATTTCACTGGCAAGTCCTACATGATTTTTTATAGAAAGTTACAGACCAACTATATTGAGTGCATCTCACACAGTTTGCAAAAATTCTATTGAGAAATGACATATCAAATATTTCATTCAGATCTGATTCACATATAAAACATTCATACTTTTTACTAGCTGAACCAAGCCTCCTCTGGAAAAATACTTCCTTTCTCACTTTCATTGCAATGGGCAAGTGTACCAGCAAGGTTGGGTTCACACACTTGGTTATCATCTTTATTTTATTTAATAAAATTGCAGCCAAACAGCCATATACAGTTACTTTGCTAAATATTTTACATTTGCATTTCACATTTTTGCATATTCATTTATCGATTTCACTCTTTTACTGCACAGTTCTATGTGATATCGTTCACAGGCTTCATTACACAGTTCACATACACATGTTGTGGTTGGGTCACGATAAGTTTTGTTTTTGCAGATTAGATGATCAAAGCCGTGAATAGAAAGTCTAGTTACGACATGTCGCTGTTCGAAGTATGGTACTGTCCATGAGCGGTTCATCATTGCTTCGTTGCCATAGAACTCTGGCCATATTTTTTCTTGTTTGTCCTCCATGATCTTCAGTTGCTTTCTGGAAACCCTGGTGTGTGGCATCATATATCGAAGTCTGATGTCTCTCTCGTTAGCAGATACACTAGTCTAGATCTTGTTGTCTTTGAGAGAACTAGTGCTCTTTTTAGATAAGTCGATTTTACCTTTTCTAGTGTTTCTAGATTTTTTTCTGTCAGGTGGTCCCATATAACCTCCATCCCATAGGCCAGGATTGGCAAGATTTTTGTGTTGAATAATGTCATGGCTGTTTCTAGACTGAGTAAGTGGATGTTTTTGATGTCCTGTATTGCTGTTATTGCTTGGGCTGCACATTCTGTTGTATGTTTTGTGAAGCATTTGGCTGTTGGTTGCAATGTCACCCCTAGGTATTTAAAGTCTGATGAGATTTTTATTTTTTGTCCTCTGATGCTGATTTCCACATTCTTGGGTGTTTTGCCTCCTTTTCTGAAAATTACCATTTCTGTCTTTGTTATGTTTATGTGTAGTTTGTGTTCATTGCACCATTTGTCTATTTTCTCAATGATTCTCTGCAGCTTCTGTATATCTACATCTACATCTACATTGATACTCCGCAAACCACCCAACGGTGTGTGGCGGAGGGCACTTTACGTGCCACTGTCATTACTTCCCTTTCCTGTTCCAGTCGCGTATGGTTCGCGGGAAGAACGACTGTCTGAAAGCCTCCGTGCGCGCTCTAATCTCTCTAATTTTACATTTGTGATCTCCTCGGGAAGTATAAGTAGGGGGAAGAAATATATTCGATACCTCATCCAGAAACGCACCCTCTGTTGAACCTACAGCTATGTCATCAGCGTATGCGTATACTTATACATCTTCTTCATTTTCTCCAATTCGGAGTACTTCTTCAGTGACAAGAATGTACAGCAAAGGGCTCATTGGGTCACCCTGCAAGACTCCATTTGATTGCAGAATGGGGTTTGAATAAGAGAGGTTGTCTGATATTGTGATTAAGTTGTATTTGAGGATAGACTTGATTATTCTTGCACATGCACTATCTTCTCCCATTGTGTTTTCCAGTTTTTGGACTATGAGATCTCTTTCCAGTAGGTCAAAGGCTTTGGTAAAGTCTACAAGCACTGTGTAGAACATTTGTTTCTTTTGTAGCACTTTGTCGATGTTGTTTAGAAGAAGTCTGACTGCTGTAAGTGTTGATCTTGCAGATCTGAAACCCATTTGTCTTTCTGGGAGATGACTGTCCACAGAGGCTTGGATATTTTGTGTAATTATCTCTGAAAACATCTTGAATTGAGTATTTTCCAGGGCTATGCCTCTGTACTTGTTCAGGTCAATTGGGCCTCCTCTACCTTTGTAGAGAACTTTTATTGTTGAGTGTCTCCATTGTGTCGGAATTCTTCCAAGTTCCAGGCATTTGTTAAATAGTTTGGTCCATACGTGTTGGAGGGCCTCTTTTGCATCTTTTATATGTTCATTATATATATTATCAGGTCCTGCTGCTTTCTTGTTCTTCAGTGCTTTTATTACTTCTTTTACATCTTCTCCATTTAGAGGTTCCCATATATTGTCTTTTTCCTTAGTTTGATGTTGTTTCTCTTTCTTTGGGGGTGTTTTGATTCCTCATTTTTTCAGTATCTTACTGAAGTGGTCTTCTCATTCCTTCATGTCTGTATTTGGCATATGAGCCAGTTTTCTTGGTCTTGCTGCTATGTATGGGTCTTCCTCTGCTTCATCCACTTCTCTTTTTGCCTCTCTTTCTATGTATTCTTTTTTCTTCTCTTCTATTAGTATTTTGTAGATTCTCCTCTCTTCTGCGTACAGTTTGGTTATCATCTTTATTGTTTATGGTAATAACACCTACCTCTTGCTCTCCAACATTTCTCCTTTTCTTAAAAGCCTTCAGAGAATTTCTAGTCACTTTTCATTTACCCATGATTATCCTTCAATAAAACAGAGACTTCAATGAACAGAATTCACTATGAGTATTTTCAGGATTAAAAAAGAGTAGATAAACATGAAACAAGTGACAATCGAGCAAGTGATATATATTGAACTGTCACGAGTTAGCCACAACATTTATTTTGAAACACTTCTTTTCTCTAACAACACTAAAGTATATGTGATGAGCATGTAGATTCAGCTAAAAAGAAAAAAAACTGTATGTATTGGTAATACTGTTTCTATATTGTGTTTGTATTTATTTGTAATCCCTAGAAATTAAAGGTATTTCACTTTGTTTAACCAGCTTTTAATTTACAATGAATACTCGCCTTTTAGTTTGATTAGCAGTTGAAAATAAGACATTATTTTTATTAGAAAATTATGTTCCAGAATTTATTAATTAACATCTCAGACTGACAATAAATAGACACTGGTGTGCAAAACTTAAGAACGAAAGTAACTTTTGCATAATTTGTCAGTGACAAGTAATGTACCATCATGAAACTTATGCCATACATAGAAAGAACTATTACAGTTTAGTACATAAGATAACTGAAAGAAATGCACAAGTAGATGAACAGAAATGACACTTTTATTCAAAGACAATAATAACACTGACAACACTGCAAATGATGATGGTCTCCTGCACATTGATAAAGGCAGGACAGGGTTCTTAACAGGGTACTTGATCACCAGGGATGGCAGTGCAGGCTCTGCAATTTGCTCCCATGCTGGTCACAAGGTTGGTGAGGAATTCTTGTAATATGGTTTTCCATTCCTCCACCAGCACAGTATACAACTGCTGGACAGTCATTGATCCATGTGGACATGCTGCAATAGGCAGTCTATTTGCCAAATATCGTCTTATTCCAAGAGCTCCTTCACTTGTGCTATTCAAAGTGGTTACATATTGTCATTGATAAAGATGAAGTCAGGGCCAGCTGCACCCAAGAAAAAATGCAGATGAGAAAGGACAATTTAACAATAACATGGACTGCTGATTGTACTGTGTTTGACAGTTCGGAGGTCAGAACACCCGTGCAACATTATGCAACAACTCAACCACCAAAAGATCATGTTTTACAGTGTTTCTGTGTCCATTACACGTTCCCATCTCTCACCATATACATCCAGAATCACTACTGAGACTGAATCTGCTCTCATCTGAGAACAGCAGGCCACCCACCTCTCGTAGGTCCAGTCCCTATATCTGTTGCACAATGTGCAGGTCATCTGCTGCTGCAGTTGAGCATGGTCAGCCACCTCCCCTCTTCATGCAGAAGTGCCTGTGCTTCAGAATGCTCCCCATGCATGTGAAACAATGCTGTGAGCAATATCGAACTCATGGGTTACACTCGTTGCACTTCATCTTCATTCCAGTTCCCCATGTGAAGTCACCCATATCAGGCCATGCTGTAATGAAGAATACCACCACAGTGTATCATAACTGCTCTCTGATTTGACAAATACTGTCTTTTCCCATTCCTCTACCTGCCTCGTATTGTGGGGCCAGCCCCATTTGGCACTATAGTTGCACTGACCTCGTGCCATATTATGCCCAACTTCCTGTACATGCCTGGGAGACCTCTGGTGACATGCTCTCACACTTTTTCGTTTCCTCTGAGCAGGTTATGTTATTTACTCTAGCTTGTCGATAAGTTTTGCAGAGCAGTGTATAAGTCAAATAAAATTTTAAAAAATTGTGTCTAGATACATACTCCGCGTGTCACATTACAGTGTGTGTCACCCCACTTTCCTGTTCCATTTGTGAATGGTCTATGGGTGAAATGACTTTTGGTAAGCCTATTTACAAGCTCAAATATCTCTAATTTTACCTCTATGACATTATCAGGAGTTAGAATCGAACCCACAATCTCACAACTGCGAGACGAGATGCTATGCACACAACTGCGTATGGCTTTGTAAATGAGATTACAATTTTTGTACTTGACAGTTGTTGGAAATCTTTAAAAAGTAATTTTTTGAGTGCTTTTGAGAAGTATGTTCTACTGCTTCAGGAACTTGATGTACAGGCAAATTCTATAAGTGCAAAAAAAATTGGAGAGCTGTCCTTCTGCCGCCCGCTGTGGCCGAGCGGTTCTGGGCACTCCAGCCCAGGTTCGAATCCAGCCTCAGGCTTGGATGTGTGTGATGTCCTTAGGTTAGTTATGTTTAAGTAGTTCTAAGTCTAGGGGACTGATGACCTCATATGTTAAGTCCCATAGTGCTTAGAGCCATTTGAGCTGTCCTTCTAAGACTAATAACTTTAACTGTATAAACAATGTTCTGTTAGTTCAATTAAAGTCATTGAACATATGTATCCACCTAGAAAGAAGACACACTATCTTCAGTCAATTTAATTTTGCTTAGTTTTAAAAATCATGTCACGTGACACATTCAGAAGACACTTCTTTGCTCAAGTGGCTGCAAGCTGTCTTTAATAACCAGTAGTGAGTGGCATCATCATTATTATTATTATTACTATAATTATTATTTTATTTGTGGTGTCACCACCAGACACCACACTTGCTAGTTGGTAGCCTTTAAATCGGCCGCGGTCCGTTAGTATATGTCGGACCCGCGTGTCGCCACTATCAGTGATTGCAGACCGAGCGCCGCCACACGGCAGGTCTAGAGAGACTTCCTAGCACTCGCCCCAGTTGTACAGCCGACTTTGCTAGTGATGGTTCACTGACAAAATACGCTCTCATTTGCCGAGACGATAGTTAGCATAGCCTTCAGCTACGTCATTTGCTACAACCTAGCAAGGCGCCATTACCAGTTACTATTGGTGCTGTAAAACATGTACCAACAAGAGCGATGTTCACCATTTATGGATTAAAGTTAAGTATTCCACAGCTACGTCCTTTTTTGCTAGTCTCATTTCCTTGACCTGTTCCAGACCTCATGCCAGCCTGCGTGAGCTAAAACGCGTGCCTCTCGGCTTCCTCTCATAATGGGTTGGCTCTCTTGCCAATCCACAACATTATTTATTTTCTGTGTTTTAGGGTTTAGGAGAACCAGTTGTGGTGAATGCTGTTCCGTTAGCACTTTTGGTGAGGACTGTGCACATCACTGCAAGTGCAATAACGGTGCCACATATTTACCAGAAAATGGTCATTGCATCTGCGTGCTGGGCAAATTTGTTGCTAGAAGCTGTCTCTTCGTTTTCAGAACAAAGGCTCTCCATATGAAATTAGAGTGATGCTTATCTGCACTCTTGGCTGCTTCTAATAATGTCACTCCTATAACAAACTTCTAATTTCTGAACCATTGTGCATGTGAGTATGAGAAATTATGATCATCTGTAGTAGCTTACACGAAAATGCTCAATTATATATGACAGAAAAAAATTACAACACCAAAAGCTAATTAATGTAGCATAATCAAATCTCTGGAATACATTTGTCTAGGTAAAACATTAACCTACTAACATTGCAAGACTACGGGATTACTTTAAGTGTGAAATAAGGCATTGCAAACATGAAATGGTGGTACATTTAATAACAGCTGTAGCAAACAGAATGTTGAATGCAAGCATCCAAACACATATGTGTTGTTGTACAGGTGCTGGATATTAGTTTGTGGGATGGATTTTGTGCCTGTTGCATTTGGTCTGTCAGTAAAGGGGCAGTTAATGCTGTTCATGGATGACACTGTAGTTGTAGTCTGATGATGTCCCATATATGCTTGATTGGAGACAGATCTAGTGATTGGACAGGCCAAGGCAACATGTTGACACACTGTAGAGTATGTTGGGTCATGACAACAGCATGTGGACAAGTGTTATCCTGTAGGAAAATACCCTCTGATATACAATTTTGCAGTCAGGGAGAGTGGGATAACAGCGTAAATGCTCCTGCTGTCATATGAAATCACACTCGAGACCACTACTGCAGGTATAGGTCCAGTGTGTCTAACATGCAGGCAGGTCGGTTGCAAGATGGAATCGCACCCCAGACCATTACTCCAGGTGTAGATGCAGCATATCTAGCATGCAGACAGGTTGGCCACAGATCCTCAAATGATCTCCTCCTAACCAACACACAGTCATTGCTGACACCAAGGCAGAACCAGATTTCATCAGAAAACATGGCAGACCTTCCTTCTGTATTCCTATGAGCCCTCACTTGACACCACTGAAGTCACAGATGGCTGTTGTTTGGGGTCAGTGGAATGCACACTACAGAGCATCTTGCTCAGAGCTGTCTGTGAAGTAACTGATTTGTAACAATTCATTGTGTCACTGTGGTGCCATCTGCTGGTCAAATTTCTGCTGCAGAGGCAGTACGATGCCCCAGATATGATGTACACAATGATCTCCCCCCTCGGTAGTGCCAGTGGCCATCCAGAGCCTGGTCTTCTTGTTACCATACATTCTTGTGTGGCCACTGCTGCCAGCAGACATTTGCAGTGGCTACATTCCAGAAAAGTCTTTCTGCTGTATCACAGAAGGAACATCCAGCTTCTTGTAGCCCTGTTACATGACCTTGGTCAAACTCAGTGAGGTGTTGATGATGGTGTGTTTGTTACCTTAAAGGCATTCTTGATCAACATCACCTCACCACGTCTAATGCCAAAGGTGCTAAAAGCTCACTATCTTTACAGTGAGTCTAGTTTGCATCCACATAATGGTGCTACTAGCACACCCTTATGTGACTGGCACAAGATCTCAATAGACATTATCTTTCAAATGTAGAAATGTGACCACCATTCAGTTTATGCTGCACAACTGCCCCTTGGTGCTGTGATTTTTTCTGTTAACTGTCTGCAAGATGGTGATACACTGTTATGCTCAGGAAGATCCCCAGATCTCTCTCTGACAGAATATGTGCGAATAGCTTGGGAACATTGACCCTGTTCCAGTGCCAATATTTGGGATATCAAGGACATTACAACAGTTGTCAGCTAGCTTGCCTCAGGAGAGGATAAAACTACTTTGTGACACCATTCCCAACTGAATAATTATGTGCATTGGAGCTAGAGGGGAGTGCATCTTCTGCTGATAAGTACATTCATGCTGACAGGTTCTTTATAAATTTGAACTCTTTTTTAATCAGCGATATACACCGAAGAGCCAAAGAAACTGGTACACCTTCCTAATATCATATAGGGCCCCTGTCAGCACGCAGAAGTGCCACAACTCGACGTGGCATGGACTCGACTAATGTCTGAAGTTGTGCTGGAGGGAATTGACACCATGAGTCCTGCATGGCTGTCTATAAATTCATAAGAGTACAAGGGTGTGGAGATCTCTTGTGAGCCGTGCGATCTGAGGCGTCTTGTCACGGTCCATGCGGCTCCCCCCGTTGGAGGTTCAAGTCCTCTCTCAGGCATGGGTGTGTGTGTGTCATCCTTAGCATAAGTTAGTTTAAGTTAGATTAAATAGTGTGTAAGCTTAGGGACCAGTAACCTCAACAGTTTGATCCCATAAGACCTTACCACAAATTAAAAAAAAAAATCTCTTCAGAACAGCATGCTGCAAGGAATCCCAGATATGCTCACTAATGTTCATGTCTGGGGAGCCTGCTGGCCAGTGGAAGTGTTTAAACTCAGAAGAGTGTTCCTGGAGCCACTCTGTAGCAATTCTGGACATGTGGTGTGTCGCTTTGCCCAAGTCCGTCAGATTGCACAATGGACATGAATAGAGGCAGGTGATCAGACAGGATGCTTACATAGGTGTCACCTGTCAGAGTCGTACTAGACATATCAGAGATGCCATATCATTCCAACTGTACGTGCCCCACACCATTACAAAGCCTTCCCTAGCTTGAACAGCTCTCAGCTGACATGCAGGATCCATGCATTCATGAGGCTCTCTCCTTATTTGTACACGTCCAACCGCTCAATACAATTTGCAATGAGACTTGTCTGACCAGGCAATGTGTTTCCAGCCATCTATAGTCCAATATCAGTGTTGATGGGCCCAGGCGAGGTGTAAAACTTTGCGTCATGCAGTCATCAAGAGTACACAAGTGGGTCTTTGGCTCTGAAAGCATATATCAATGATGTTTTGTGGAATGGTTCACACACTATTTGTTGATGGTTGAGCTTTGAAATCTGCAGAAATTTGCAGAAGGCTTGCATTTCTGTCACATTGAATGATTCTCTTCAGTCATTGCTTGTCCCGTTCTCTGGCTGCAGTGATATTGGAGATTTGATGTTTTACCAGATTGCTGATATTCAGGGTACACTCGTGAAATGGTTTCAGGGGAAAATCCACACTTCATCGTTACATTGGAGATGCTGTGTCCCACTGTTCATGCGCAGATTATAACGCCATGTTCAAACTCACTTAAATCTTGGTAACATGCCATTGTAGCACCAGTAACTGATCTAATAACTGTGCCAGACACTTGTTGGTTTATGTAGGCATTACAGACTGCAGCACCACATTCTATCTGTTTACATCTCTCTGTATTTGAATATGCACGTCTGTACCAGTTTCTTTGGCACTCCAGTGTAAAATCAGCATCACACACCCTCTCACCCCATGAAGCTTCATTTTGTTTCCTCCTCCACTTATGAGTGTTTCACTTTTTTTTTCAAGCAGTCTATTAATTCAGTATCTACCTTCCCGACACAATTCATTTTACAAAAATGAAAACAGTGCTTCAAGATGACGGAACGCCATGTGTAGCAAGGTCAAAACTGCAAAAAGTACACAGCTTGCGATACAAGGAATTTGTGTGTCCAGAATAATTTCCAGAGCTCTTAGCAAATGTTCATCACCTCTGCTGCGAGCAACTTATTGCTGAGTCAGTTTTCAGTGAAATATGGTGAAAGTATGAACCTTTGAAACATTATGTTATGCCTAGTTGATTTCAGCATCCAGTGGCAAAACTGACAACAACACTATTAATTATTATATCAGAAAAGCCTATATAGTCAACACTACACGTTGTTCACAAACATTAAGAAAATAATGAGATAAATGTCTTGTGTCTGGAGACACCTAGGATAATTTAATCCTTAATATTTGTTATATCCGGTTGCTGGCTTTTTAACTGCTTATTACAATCTTGGGGGAGGTCAGGCCTATTGTTACACAAGAAGGAAAGCCTTTATGGTATTAATGCTATACGGGAAAGATAAGCATTTTTGTTAATTTTGATTATTTTTCTGTTTATTATTCGTATCTTTAGGTAGTAAAGAAATAGGTGTTGTTTCTGCAGATGCATCCTTGTCACTGTGCTGTCTCATTAACCCTTTACATTCCATAATGCAGGCACAGCGAGTCTCCATGTGACCCAATTTCAAATAGTTGCTGCCCTGGCAGTGAGCGCACCACAGAGAATTGTGCAAGTCTCTTTGTGGAAACAGTGAGGCCACTGCTAAACAATTAGGGTACACATCAAAACAAAGTGTGCATTATTCAAGTATATTTACATAAGCATTGCCGTACAAAACATTCACTGTGTGATATTTTTTTTTTTCAACTCTTCAGGGTGGACTGTTTCCATTGTCATTTCACTCAAATTGTTTACAAATGAATCACTTTCATCATCACAATCACTGTTGCTCCCATTTTCACTTAGACATTCTTCTTAAAGGTCTAAAATCTTTTCCTCAGAAAGGATGCTGCATGAAAAACTAGCCATTTTGTGCACACTAACTTGAAGGTAAATATAACAACCTTTGTCCCAATACAACTTGTTACAACGCCAAGTTGAACACATATATTTCAAAAATGACACAACACATGTAAGTCACAGAGCAAGTAGACAAAGTAAGACATGTGTACATGGTAACATTCAAATCAGCGCTGAGTCCAAGTCTAGCGGCTGCTGGCTGGCTGGCTGCTCATGTGGCGCAGCTGCTGCATGGCTGGCAGACAGCGCCGCACGTAGAGGATGCGCATAACTGTGCGGCGGCACTTTGAAAGATCAGCGAGTCACAACACTTTTCTCCCCTTTGAATTTTTTGCACTGGTCTTGATGGAAGTGGCCCGTAGATTGCTAACGTCCATAGGTGTTGTTTGACTGGCTGTAAAGTCTCGAGGAGGAGGCTTCCCGTATGGGCGGAAGTGTCCCCGATGATAATGGGTCGAGATGACAGGAGACGTAGGGGTCGAGTCTGCTGGGACCCCGTGCATCAATCTGCCCATTGCGGCAAGTCTGGTTGTTATAACAGGAGACAGATTAGATTAGATTAGATTAGATTAGCTTAATTCTAGTTCCATGGATCATGAATACGATATTTCGTAATGATGTGGAACGAGTCGAATTTTCCAATACATGACATAATTAGGTTAATTTAACAACATACTTAAGTCAATATAACAACTTTATTTTTTTGTTTTTTTTTGTTTTTCTTAATTTTTTATTTTTATTTTTTTTTATTTTTTAATTTTTTTTAATATTTTTGTTTTTTTTCCTTAATTTATATCTAAAAATTCCTCTATGGAGTAGAAGGAGTTGTCATTCAGAAATTCTTTTAATTTCTTCTTAAATACTTGTTGGTTATCTGGGCGATGTGTCAGCGTCTGTAGGAGGAGGAGGCGAGTAGAGTTGCTCCGACAGATGATGTCATCTGGTTCCTGCATGGGCACGTCTCCTGGTGGCGTCCGTTCTTGTGCTGGCACCGAGATGATGGTGAGAGGGCTGCGTTGTGAGTAATGGGAGTTGCCAAGATCCCGAGCATCAGGTAGAGCCGAAGGTGGTGTAGCGGCATTCGGAACAGGTGTTGCTGGCATACGAGGCCGAAGCTGGTCCGAATGACGCACTGCAACACCCGTGTCCATCTGCATTTCATACAGGCGTCGGCCACAGTGTCGTAAGATGCGGCCAGGACTCCATTTTGGCCACTTGCCATATCCCCGTACACATACAAGGTCGCCGGCAGTGAACCGGCCAAGCGAAGGCACCTGTGGCTGTGGGGTGGAAGGCCGCAGAAGATAAAGTAGTGTGCGGGGCTGTCAGCCATGTAAGAGCTCAGCCGGGCTGTGGTCGCCCATGGGGGTGAAACAGTAAGAAGACAGAAATTGGAGAAGCGCATCATCAGCAGTGGAAGAAGTCAGGAGTTTCCTCATCTGAGCCTTAAATGTGCGGACCAGTTGTTCAGCCTCACCTTTTGACTGTGGATGGAACTGAAGGGCCGTGATATGCATGACGCCGTGACAGGCACAAAAGTCCACAAATTCGGAAGAGGCAAATTGTGGGCCATTATCAGTAACAAGAGTAGAGGGAATGCCTTCCAAAGGGAAAATGCGTGCTAGAGCACTTGTGGTTGCCGCGGTGGTAGGCGGTGTGCAACGGACAATGAAAGGAAAGGCATCAATAACAAGTAGCCAATAAGTACCTAAAAAAGGTCCTGCGAAGTCAGCATGAATACGCTTCCAGGGCATCTCAGGCGAAGGCCACGGTGACAAAGATGCCTTCGGGGCAGCGGCCTGTGACGCACAAGGGCCACAGGCAGTGACCATGTGTGCAGTTTCAGAGTTGATGCTGGGCCAGTACACATGGCGGCGCGCCAGAGTCTCTGTGCAAGAGACATCCCAGTGCCCTTGTTGAAGGCGGCGCAAGACCGAAGCACGCAAAGACGCAGGTACCACAACATGCGGCGAAGCATTGTCAGTGGAAAGGAGGATAATACCATCCCTAGCCGTGAGGCGGGAGTGCAAAGCGTAGTAGTTCCGCAACGGATCAGACGTCTTAACGGACGGACGATCTGGCTAACCCTTCAGAATACAGCGTAAAACCCAGGAGAGGGTAGAATCAGAACCCGTAGCAGCTGCCAGCCAATCCCCGGTGATGGGAAACCCGTCCACAACCGGCTGCTCGGCAACATCCAGGTGGAAACACAAAAGTTCGTCCTTGCCGAATGCCAGATCAGGACCCATGGGAAGGCGAGACAGTGTATCAGCATTCGCATGTTGAGACATCAGCAGGAAATGAATCTCACAATTGAAACGAGACAAGTAAAGAGCCTAACGCTGGAGGCGGTGTGCAGCCTTGTCGGGAAGTGATGTTGATCGATGACAAGCAAACAAGTGGTTTGTGATCCATAACAAGATGAAATTTGGATACATAGAGAAAAACACCAAACTTATGAAGAGCATAAATAATGGCCAAAGCTTGTTTTTCAATTTGAGAATACTTTTGCTGGGCATCTGTGAGCGTTTTGGAGGCATAAGCAATGGGTTCTGCAGAACCATCAGAAAAACGGTGCGCAAGGACTGCACCAACCCCGTATTGAGAGGCGTCCGTGGCAAGAAGAAGATGTTGGCCAGGTCGATAAGTAGCCAGGCATGGGGCCTGTTTCATCATAGTCTTCAATTTCTGGAAAGCCGCATCGCATGATGCGGACCAGTGAAAAGGAACGTTTTTATGCAACAGGCGATGCAACGACTGAGCCACCAAAGCAGCAAATGGTAAAAACTTGTGATAGTATGCTATTTTCCCCAAGAAGGCCTGCAGTTCCTTAACAGATGTGGGGTGAGCAAGGGCATTGATCACACCGACAGTTTGCTGAAGCAGACGAATACCATCCCGAGAGAGTTGAAACCCCAAGTACGTGATAGATGCCTGAAAAAATTTTGATTTCTGAAGATTACACTTAAGACCACCAGTCTGTAAGACATGAAAAAGTGTGCAGAGATTTTGAAGATGTTCGTCTGTGGTGGAGCCAGTGACAACAATGTCGTCCTGGTAATTTATACACCCAGGGACAGTGAGCAATAATTGTTCCAAGAATCGCTGAAAGAGAGCAGGGGTGCTGGCAACCCCGAATGGCAGTCGTTGGTATTGATAGAGGCCGAAAGGCGTGTTAAGGACCAGAAACTGCTGGGAAGCAGCGTCAAGAGGAAGTTGATGAAAAGCTTCTGACAGGTGAACTTTAGAAAAATACTGACCTCCAGCAAGTTTAGTGAACAATTCTTCAGGTCGGGGCATAGGGTAAGTGTCGATGAGGCATTGAGCATTTACAGTGGTTTTGAAATCGCCACAGAGATGAATATCACCATTGGTCTTAGCAACGACAACGACAGGAGAGGACCACTCACTTGAAGTGACAGGAAGCAAGACCCCTGAAGCAGTGAGACGATCCATCTCCCGTTTGACCCGATCACGAAGGGCCACAGGAATGGGCTGAGCCCGAAAAAACTTAGGCCAAGCAGTGGGTTTGAGCGTGATATGAGCTCAAAGTCATTTGCATGGCCTAACCCAGGAGAAAAAAGGGACGAAAATGTCGTCGACAAGGAATCCAATTGAGCATAAGGAATAGCACCAGAGATGATATTGACAGAGTCATCTATGGAGAACTCAAAAACGCGAAAGGCATCGAAACCAAAAGATTTTCCGCATTACTATGGTCGACCACAAATATGGTAACAGTGCGAACGACGGATTTTTAAGATACCTCAGCATTAAATTGTCCCAAGAGAGAAATCTTCTATTTATTGAACATCCGTATTGCCGACTGACAGGTGATAGGATTGGAGAACCCAACTGAAGATATGTCTGAGAATTGATGATAGTGGCAGCAGAACCAGTATCCACGTGCATGCGAACATCCTGACCAAGAATTTGGACAGTGAGGAATAACTTCCCTGAAAGGTAAGATGTACCATTGACAGACAACACAGAAGCAGAATAAGCGTCATGGTCATGAATATCAGGTATGCAGTCGGATTTGCAAATGGATGACACATGACCCTTCTTTTTGCAATTGTGACACACGGCCCAACGTTGGGGACAATCCTCCCGTGAATGTTTCGTAAAACGCCACGGACATGAAGGAAGTTGCCGGGGGTTTTGCTGCAGTTTCTTAGAGGTTTGTTTACGGTTAGGCCGAGGCTGCGCTTGGGAGCGCACTGCGGCCACGTCGGCTGACGGGGACGCGCCGCACACATCGTCAACAGCGCACAGAGGTTGTATTTCCCTAACACCACCTCACGCCTCTATTTGCGCCCCAGCGGCGCGAGAAATTTCAAACGGCTGCGCGATGGATAGGACATCATGTAGAGTCGGATTTGCCAACTGATGGGCACATTGCCTAATTTCTTTGTCGGGCACCGACCGGATAATAGCATCCCGTACCATGGAATCGGCGTAGGATTCTTTGTGAACTTCAGTAACAAATTGATACTTTCTACTGAGGCCGTGAAGTTCAGCAGCACAAGTGTGATAGGATTGATTCGATTGTTTTTGACAGCGATAAAAAGTAACACGAGAGGCCACCACATGCGTTTGCTTTTGAAAATAGACGGACAGAAGTGAGCACATTTCAGCAGAGGACAAAGACACAGGATCTTTCAAAGGAGCCAATTGCGACAACAACCGATACATTTGCTGTGAAATCCATGAAAGGAACAGAGACTTACATATTTGTTCGTCCGTGACATGAAATGCCAAGAAGTGCTGTTGAAGACGTTTTTCGTAATCAGACCAGTCTTCCGCCATCTCGTCGTAAGGAGGAAAACGACGAGAAACGCCCCGCATTTGATGCCGCGACGTAATCGCGAATCGCCAATTTGAGAAGCGTTTGCTGTTCAATGAGACCTTGCAATAGTTGCTCTAAAGTAGCCATGGAAACCTGTGGGTCAACGATGAAAAGGAAAAAACCACTACCTCGTCGCCAATTGTTATAACGTCAAGTTGAACACATATATTTCAAAAACGACACAACACATGTAAGTCACAGAGCAAGTAGACAAAGTAAGACATGTGTACACAGTAAGATTCAAATCAGCACTGATTCCAAGTCTAGCAGTGGCTGGCTGGCTGGCCACTCAGGTGGCGTGGCTGCCGCATGGCTGGCAGACAGCGCCGCATGTAGAGGACGCGCGTAACTGCGCGGCGGCACTTTGAAAGATCGGCGAGTCACAACACAAATGCTATAGTTTGACACAGACTTAACACAAGCAGTACTATGCAGCACTAATGCCTAGTACAGTCAGATTTGTGAACAAATCATGTGACATTTACGAAAAATCGTGTCAAATGAGGCTTGACAGCAGAGTCGAGTGTTATTGTATACAGTATCAGATTACAATGTACCCTTGTCCCAGATGATCTTTATAGTTTGAATGATTTCACATTATATACAAATAAATTGGTGTTGGAGACTACTGAAATTGTCACATTGAATCATCTCCTATAACTTGTGAAAATGGAATTACTGGCCAGTATTCACCTTCAGAAGTTGAAATAGTACCACTGATAGGTACACGTAAAAGATCAAGTAACTATTTTAGCTTTTGAAGCTATCAGTTCCTCACAGCATGGTGGTCCCTCTCATACTTAAGTCTGAAAAATATACCCTTTGTTTTTAACCTTCGCCGACCTATCCTTCTCCCCTTCTGAAGGAAAGAACTAATATTTCTGAAAGTCAGGATAGAGTAATGTAACTTTATATTGTTGGTAAGCCAAAACATTATGACAATGGAAATGTAATCCTGAAATTTAACTTTGCAGTAATGGGTATAGATGTACAACCTAAAGTGACTTTTGACAATTTGTGCCAGGCCAGGACTTGAACCTGGATTTTATGACCATTGCTGGTGGTTGTCTTCCCACTTAAGCTACCAGAGCACACTGCTCAGACTGACCAAAACTCCATATGGCACACACCTATCTATTTCTTCTTATAGATTATTAACTCACTTATCTCCATTCACACATCTGGCAGGTTTTCAAATAAAGACACTGAGAAGTCATTTTTGAAAATGGTACTGATAATCTGACTTTGTGTTGTCTCAATTCTAAAACCTGCACAGGTATCTCAAGGTGTGTGAATGTGGGTAACTGAATTACTAGTCTCAAGAAGGAATAGAGAGGTGTGCCACATGAGGAACTTTGGGTGCTCAGATAGCCTAAGTGGTAAGCTGACTCCTTGGGATAAGTTAAAAAATGGGTTCAAGTCCCGATCTGGTGCAGATTTTCATATGTCGCTTTAGGTTGTACATCTATACCAATTACATTTAAGCTCAATTTCAGGAACAGATTTTAATAGTGAATACTGTAGCTCATCATCAAATATCAAACTATGACAATTGCCTGCCATGAATTTGAATGCTGCCTGATGTTCTCACAGGCACGTAATGCAGGAAGGAAGGTATGTAAGTGGAGAAGAGGTGAATGGTGAATCATGCTAGTGATAGTACAGCCATCAAATGGGGAAATCAATTGACATAAAGTGACTTGGACGAAAGGCAGATTGTTGTGGCACAGCAAGTAGGACTGAGCCGCCAGCAGACAACAAAGCTGGTCAGCTGTTTGCATGCTGCTGTCGTGAGCATCTGCAGAAAGTGGTTGAAGGATGCTGAAGTCATGAGTAAGTGTCAAGCCATTAAACATGAGACTCTGCAGCAGTTCACCCCTCTGTGTTCTCATGTTGACCCCATGATACTGTCAATTGTGATGGCAGTGGGCACAGTGTCATTGAGATTCAGGGTGTATTCACCATGGGACAACTGGAAATCCAGGAAAAATGTGGGAATTTTTTCATCTGGGAGCAATCCAAGGAAAACCTGGTCATTTTTACAATTCTAAGAATTTTCAATTGTTCTAGTTTCCAGTTAAATTTTTGTAATTTTGGCTGGTAAGAACTGAGGATCTGGCAAAGGATTTCATGTTAGCTTGCTACTGCAGAATAATACTACAGGAATAAAACATAAATGAGAGCAAAAACCTAAATAAAACTTTTGTTGTAGAGAAAAAGCACTATTTACAACAACAAAATACAGTGCACAAACACAAGCATCTGATGACAGCACAATGATGGCTGTGCAGTACTTTTTAACAACAAACTACTTTTGATGTGCATAACAACACAACTGTTTACACTTTTAACTGGTCAGAGGAAAATATTGTAAATGGTGTTTTGAAAAGCATAACTTCCAAACTAAATTTTCTTACCACAAGATGAGTTATGTCATATGTGAGAATATGGAATGTATTTCTTAAGTCACTTTAAGGACAAGCCAGATGGAGAAATTTTGGACCCAAAAGATCATCCATTTATGCCATTTTTTAAAATTTTACTGGCACATTTGTGTTTGATATATCTTAATGGGTAAAACACATTAAAAAAGACCAAACTTCAATTTTATTTTAATTCTTTCATTGGTACAAATTATGCAATAACAATGGCAGAAAGTATAATTATCCTATAAAAAGTGCAAGTTAAGTTATTGAGCAATTTCACTTGGCTTTTCTATGGAAAAGTCAAAGTGTTCTGGCATGCAAAGATATGTTGCATCCAGAGAAATATCTGTTTGCCAGATTTCTGCTTGTTTTACCAGCGAATCGTCTTGTCTTCTCCAAACCACACTCCAAACAGCTCTAAAATTCACTGCTGCTTCTTTAAAAGTAATTCTATAAACAGAAAACAGAAGGGCAGCACTTCTATATTAATTTAAACCAGTAACTTTTCCTATTTGTGTATTTGAGTTGCTTAACAATGATGTTGCTACTGGCTGACTACATCATATATCCTATGTTCGGAGTATCTGCTGTCATTGGCTGGTGAGATAAAATGGTTCAAATGGCTCTGAGCACTATGGGACTCAACTGCTGAGGTCATTAGTCCCCTAGAACTTAGAACTAGTTAAACCTAACTAACCTAAGGACATCACAAACATCCATGCCCGAGGCAGGATTCGAACCTGCGACCGTAGCGGTCTTGCGGTTCCAGACTGCAGCGCCTTTAACCGCACGGCCACTTCGGCCGGCTGGCTGGTGAGATAAAATGACATGAGCTATGATTGGCTAACAAAAGTGCATCACACAGTACAGTCTTGTTTTCAGTACTTTGAAAACTACCATACTGTATTTGGTGGAATTCATGTCTATATTTCCATAATATAAAAATATGTAGTGTACATGTTTCTGTGCATCAGATCTTTCCAAATAATGTTATTTTTTGATAGGTTTCACTTCCTAAAGTGCTGGGAAATTCTACACTGGTGTATGAAACCTTCATCATTCAAAACGTTGACAAGTATTACAGTTTTGATAGAAAGTATATTGTCACTTAACATGGAAATAGTGCATTTTTAACTGATAAATCCAGCAAAAATCTATGAATTTTTTTTTTTATTGTCCACATATACACTGTGAGATTGGACCATGGATCAGCAAAAATGTGACACTTGGTTTGATGAATCATGTTTCTTGTTACACCTGGTCAAGGTTGTATATTACACCATGGGGAGGGTGGTGAGGGAGGAGAGGGTGGTCTTCTTGGCTTTTGTTTGACTTTCAGTGATACTTACTTTACTTTTTTGCGTCAAAAAAATTTCTCTGAAAGTTCTTCAAGCCAATGTTGAGCCATGTCAAGTGCTCCTTTCTTGTCAAGCTGTAGGTCATCAAAGTTACATCTTTGGGCAGCTGTGACATTGTAGATGCACTTCCATGGCCTGGACTTCACCATGTCACATTTGTTGTCTGCTTCATCTTTAAGGCTCCATTTGATGTGTTGACTAGCAATACACTTGTTCTGGTGTGATTCTGTGTTCTCCAAATCTTCCAGCTTGATACATTGCCACTGGTTATCTGTTGTGAGGTGTAGTAGTCCTCTTTTAGTTCAATAGTAAGGAATCTCTTGTGGGATTTAATCTGTAAGGTCTGCATGAAGCACCATGCAGGGGGTGGTACTCATTCAAAGTCTGTTGAAATTTTTCTGTATGCTCATGTGCAATTGTTTGGGTTCAGAATTTGACAATATATAGCTTCACAAGTGGTGTGAGTTTCATACACCCTGAAGTTATCCTCCTTGTGTGATTAAGTCTTGCACTGATTTTTTTGGCGTGTTTGTATCCGGACCCAATGGGACATGCATATTCTCTTGTGTAACTTCAAAATGTTTGGACAGCTGTTTTTAATATAGTTGGTCTGGTTCCCCATTTACTATTTGCTAGTTGTCTCAGGACATTGTGGTTGTAATCAGAGGTGCCATGAGAGCTGTGAACAATTCCTGAATGAGATTTTTAGTCTGTGGTGGAGTGTGTGCTGATATGAAACTTCCTGCCAGATTAAAACTGTGTGCCAGACAAAGTCTTGAACTCAAGACCTCTACCTTTCATGGGCAAGTGCTCTACTGACTGTGAACATTATTACAGATCAGTTGCATCCCTTCACATTTGAAGCCTGCCCTGATGGTGATGTATATTTATAACAGGGTAACTGTGTGTGTCATGAGGTCAGAATCATGCTACATGGTTTGTGGGATATGATAATGGACACTCATTGGTGTTGTGAGCAAGAATTTGCCTGATGTGAACTCAATGGAACACAGCTGGGATGGTCACAGTCACCAGCACCGTGCTGACAAACCACTGATTTACAATTTACTGTAAATGTTTGGCTTATGGCCTGTGAATAGACAGTTGGTGGTATACCATATACCTCTAGATATCTGCCAAGGGCTTGAAAAATCCATGCCACACAGAACTGCTGCTGTATTGCATTCCAAAGGTGAAAAAACGTGATATTAATGCTTCTGCAGTTTGCCATTTTGAGTGGTGAATGCTAAAAATGTCAAATGTTTTTATACTGTCATTAAGTCTTTTATTTAAATTGTCATACATCAAGCTGCATTGAGTTTAAAAATATGGAAAAAGCACCACTTATCCACAGAAATGTGTAGTTTATTATGGAATACCCAGACAATCATACTTCTTCACTTTGAACTGTGTATAAGTGATGAAATAAAAATAATTAAAAAAATATATAAATTTGATTTTGTTTCCAGAAGGAAAGTTGCCACTCACCATATAGCAGAGATGCTGAGTCGCAGATAGGCACAACAAAAAAACTCTCACAATTATAGCTTTTGGCCATTAAGGCCTTCGTCAACAAGAGACACATTGTTCGATCTTGTTTCCATATAGTTAACACTAAATTTGATTTAAAAGCAGCTCACTAATGTCCATAAAACCTATATGAATTCGTGAATATAATGTCATAAGAAAAATTAAATTTGTAATATAATTTACAGGGCTAATAGTTACAATAATTGTACAATACATTCCAGTCAGCCTGATGTATGCAGTTCTGTGTCACCTGACACTTGTGTTTTGAAGCAGAATACTTTTTTCCAAAAATTGTAAATGTTTTCATACTCGAGCACAAAACTGTCGAAGGCAATGTAGGTCTTTTGTTGAGTCCCATATTTAGTAAGCATGCTATAAGACGTATTACCTCTATGTTGTGACATTCTTCCATTTTTAAATTAGGCTGGACAAAGTAGCAGCAACATGTTTAGATATAAATTACCTAGCTGAGCAATTTGTTTCAGTGATGGTTAGTTGAAGTAACACTACAGTGAAAAATAGACTGAAATATTCAATACCAGTAGATCCCACAGGTGACATGCTGTGGTCCAGGCATCTCATGAATTGAACGTTGGATGTGTTATCACCTGTAGTATTTCAGATGAAATCATTTCAGTGTACCATATATTTTCTGCTCTGTCTTCACTTTCACTCAATATACCAGCAAGACCATTACTGTCTCTTTCTGAACTGCTGCTACTTTCACTAAAATACTCTCTATTACTAGTATTTTCCAGTTACTCACAATTTTCATTATTGGACACATTTTATAAAAAAAATTGCGTAAGTGAATGAAATAAAACACCACAAACATTGACTTAAAGAAAAATAGCACCAAAACAATATTAAATAACAGTACTACACAAAAACAATGGTGTTGAATGAAATGACACAACGTAAACAAACATTATGTAGCATGATGTCAACAAATGAACAATGCAGTAACAGAATTACCTATTGTCAATTTTTCACTGTGCTGATGCCCAGAAGTTGGATTAACTATTGATGTACACAAATTGAAATGTTGAGCATCAATACTGAGTATGCTAGCTACATCTAAAGATGAATTTTGCAAGCTGAGCAAAAGTAAACAGTATACCAACAAATTGGTACTCTGACACTACTGGAATTGGTAGGGAGTAATGATAGATTGTTACCTAGACATTCAGAGGGTCAAGCAGGTGGTCATAATTTGTTTGGTTCATGAGTGTACGTGTCTGTCAGCAGTATAAAATATTTTGTCTTGAATGCTATGGTCTCTCATAGTTTTATGGTCTTCTGCTGAATTTTCCTGTTAATGCAATTTCTATAAGTTTTGTAGCTTAACTGCTACTACACTGTGAAACTTTTAAATTACTCATATGAACTCTTCTTTAATCCAGGGCAGGATGGCATGCAGTGTGACTGCCACTGCAGTCAGGAGAAATATGGTCAGAACTGCTCTCAGCAGTGCCACTGTCAGAACAGTGCTGCCTATGACCCTCAGAAAGTCAAGTTGTTGGTGAAATTGTGAATGTAGTGAGGTAGAAAATCACCATTCTGTTGACAGGTGGGCATATTTCTGTAGTCTCTAAAAACTCACTTTGCATGGGTTTTCATCTTATAACCTGCATTAAAATAATAATAATGAAACTGTTATACATATCTGATAACTTTTACAGGGAGTCTCAAAACCTTTTGGGTCAAATTGAGAAAGGTGGTAATTGGTCCACAACTGATTATATTGAGATACGGAACCAATAGTCAGTAATGCATATTTATTGTATTAGGTACATCCAGTAATTCTTTAATGTGATGACTGACAGTCTTGGTACTATATTGCAACAATGCATGCAGTTCTGCCAAACTCTCGCGAAGATTCTGGGTGTATGTTGTGCACTGGAACAGGCATCAAGTGGTAAACAGCATACACCCCTGAAACCAGCAGACAGACATCCTGTACACAACTTGGTTCATAGCACATATGTCAGGTGATTTCTGCATGACTGATGCTTTGACCTGTGATCCATGCACACCACTATTCCTGGAGTTCATTATCTGTTAGATCAGACAGCTTGTGATGTGCCAATTGTGAGGTGTGTTACTGTGTACATGTAGCCAAGGTGTAATGTTACTCATCACGAAATTTGGCAGACATTCATTTAATGTACAGTGTGGCAGGATGAGTGCCTGTAAAGCAGCAGGAATGTACAGAGAACACTTTCCTAACAATTGTTAGCCTAATTGGAAGAAATTTTTCTCTGTGGATACCAATTTACGAGAGATGGGGTCATTCATGCCACAGAGAGAAGGCCAGGGTTCCTGCCAAAGACACGTCTGAATACTAGGCTTTGAGAAGGCAATGTTGGAATATGTGGCCAACCACCCAAGAATAAACACTCATCAAACTGCCCATGAAATGCGCACTTCAAAGGATATAGTGTGGAGAGTACTGGTAGAATAGGTATTACACCCCAATCATAGAGAATGTGTGCAAGCACTGGGACCAACGGATTTTGAGCCCAGTGTTCACTTCTATAAACAGATTATCCACCACAGTGCTGTAGTGCCAAACTTCAAATAGCAGTATTAGAGAAGGAAAGTTGCTACTCACCATATAGCGGAGATGCTGAGTCGCGATAGGCACAACAAAAAGATTCACACAATCATCTCCACTATATGATGATAATGTTACATTCCATCCTGGATTTTCCAGACTTTAAATAGTTTCTATTGTTTGTGGATGAGGCCTTATTCAACCATGATGATGTTTTCAACAGTCGCAACAGCCATGTGTGAACTGAGGACAATTCTCACACCACCCACATCAGTGGCTACCAGCAATGATTCTCTGTCAATGTATGGGTGGGCATTATCCAATATGAGCTGATAGGACCATATTTCCTACCTCCCCGTTTGACTGGTCCACATTACTTAATGTTCCTTCAAGATGTGCTGCCACCAATCTTGCAGACTGTAACTCCTATTGCCCATGAAAGGATGTGGCTTCAACATGTCAGTACACCACCCCATTTTAGTTTTAATGTCTGTGAGCACCTGAATAACACATACCCTGATCACTGGATTGGATGGGGGAGGGAGGGGGGAGGGTTCCTTCTCCCGTGGCTAGCACAATCACCAGATCTTATAACTTCTGGATATTTTCCTCTGGGGTTACATCAAGACATTGGTATATGAAACCTCCATAGAAATATATGAAGACCTGCTTGCAAGGGTCCATCTGCCTGTCTCCTGGTACAACGGACATCAAGGATCTTTGAGAAAGTGTAGCAGAACTTCGTGCACCATTGATATAGGTTCTTTGAGAATAGGTGTTGTCACTTTGAGCAATTACTGTGAGCTATGTTGTTGTCATCTAGTGTGCACTGTGTATGTCTGTAACACAACAAATATGCATTTCTGACCATCTGTTGCATATCTCAATATAATCAGTTGTGGACCTACTACAACCTGTTTCAAGTTGATCCAAAAGACCTGAGACTCCCTGTAGAAACAGAACTCATGTGTGAAGTCTCTCAAGTAATTTCTGTTTAGAAATGTTATATTTATCTGTTTGGAAAATATGAGTTATTGCCTGAAATTAAGTGTATTCATCTGTTTAAAAATTGAAAATTCACATTATGTTTGGATGTTGTTCTCCAAGCACTTTGTAAACTGAGGAATAAGCATTCTCATTTCTTTGTCAGAAACGTCTCCCCCCCCCACCCCCCCCCCTTCCACCACCTCTTCAACCCATTGTTTGATGGCCCTCTTGATCTCACCATTAGTATGAAAAACACTCATCAACATATTTAATGAGAGAAAGAATGAATATCTAAAGGGTTCAAATTAGGTTTGTGAATGGGAGGTTGATGATGTCCAATCACAAGAGTCAGAGAGTTGCTTTGTGATGTTGGCTGTGCGGGAAGGTACATTGCCATACAACAAGCACACTGCTTTTGTTGACATTCCACTTGTTTTGTTCTGTGCCATTCTCATAGTTTTTTAGGGTTTCAAAGTACCCTATAACATTAATTATTTTTCTCTGGTACAAAAATGTAGTGAGGAGAATCCCTTTATGACCCACAAATGACAGAGACCATGAATTTTGGGACCAAAACTGCAGTTTGAATTTTTTTCACAGATTCCTCCCCCCCTCCCCCTCAGGGGTGTAGCGGGCCACCCAAATTTTGTTGCCAGTCAAAGAATTATTATACCTTCCAGTTTGTAGTGCTCAAGAAAATTCCCATAGATTTTTTGCTGATGTGTGAGCTGATTTAGTATCAACCTCACATGCAGTTTGTGAAAACCAAGTGTTCCAATAATGATTTCATGCAGAAGAGATAGATTCCTGAAAACATTGGAGGTTGTCATGAATCATTTCCTCAAACCTGTTCACCATTTTATCAGTCACAATTGAGAAATGCCCATTCCTTTATTCATCATGAACATTCTTCTGCCAGCTCCAAACTCACACCACCACTTGTACACATTAGTGTAATTCAACACACCACCCCCATAAACAGACTTCATTTTGTATTAGATCTGGAATGTTGCATTTCACTTTGCAAGGAGAAACAGATTATATTCCTCACTCTGCAGCTGCTGGGATTCGAAATAGACACATGCATTTGAGCATGGCACTACAACAAGATTGTTGAAAACTCATGACTATGCACAGCTGCATTACTCAGGTTTTTGTAATAAGAACTGAGTAATCAGCTGACAAATTCTTACTATTTTTATAAAAATTTTAATGACTTTTTGCACATTTCTGTATTAGTTTCCACTGTAATATGCCCAGTTTCATCCTTTAACCAAGGAGCCATTCTCAGTTTGTTTACATGAACACATGGTTTTGCATAACCCAACAGGAAAGAGCTACATGATGTCATGCTGCAAGATGTTCATGGCCAGTTCTGGTCTCCATGACATGAAATGACATGTCCCAGAAATTTCTCCTGCAGTAGTGCACATGATTTTTTAAAAACTACATCTAAATCTACATATATACTCTGAGATGCATGGTAGAGGGTACGTCCCACTGCATCAGTTATTAGGGTTTCTTCCCACTCCATTCATGTATGGAGCATAGGAAGAATGATTGTTTGAATGCCACTGTGCATGCTGTAATTATTCTAATCTTATCCTCATGATCCCTGTTTGAGAGATGCGTAGGGGATTGTAATGTATTCCTAGAACCATCGTTTAAAGCTGGATCTTAAGACTTTGTTTATAGACTCTCATCGGATAGTTTACGTCTATCTTCAAAAGTCTTCTAGTTCAGTTCCTTCAATATCTCTGTGACGCTCTCCAAAAAAAGAAAAAGAAAAGAAAGTGACCAATCATGCTGCCCTTCTCTGTATACATTCAATATACACTGTTACTCTTATTTGGTATGGGTTCCAAACACTTGAGAAACATTCTAGAACAGGTCACATGAGTGTTCTGTAAGCAATTCCTTTATAGGCTGATTACACTGCCCTAGTGTTCTACCAATAAACTGAATTCTACCACCTGCTTCACCCACAACTGAGCCTATATGATCATTCCATTTCATGTCCCTATGAAGTGTTACACCCAGGTATTTGTATGAGTTGGCCAATTCCAATAGTGACTCATTGATATTATAGTCATAATATACTATGTTTTTTCATTTTGTGAAGTGCACAGTTTTATATTTCTGAACATATAAAGTTAGTTGCCAGTCTTTGCACCACTTTGAAGTCTTATCAATATCTGACTGAATATTTATGCATCTTCTTTCAGATTAGTTCTCCTTACTTTCAAAAGCATGCTGCTGGCTCGATTAATGCAAATAATGCTATTAATGCATATAATTGCAAAATTTTGTTTCTTGTCCATTTCCCGGAACTGTTATGTTTTATTGACATTTTCCACTGTACATTTTTATCATTCAGATCAGAAGTCTCTTCACAGACTTCTTCCAACCAGACACTAAGACGTTTCTGCTACAACTTTACTAAGAACTTCTCATTGCTACTCCTCATTATGTGCTACTCTGTACAGCCTCATGCCATGACAGTGTCAGAGCCATAATGAAAAACAGACTCTTAATTTTAATTCTACACTTATTTTGTTCCTTCCTCTAGTCCTAATTTTGAATGCATTAGATAGTAACATCATTATAGTTCACGTTTCCACATTTACCGCATGAATCTAGGAAAGACAAGAATGTGCCAATATGTAGGTGCTTATATATTCATATCAGTCTCACTACATTGAACATACACTGCAGCAACTCTCTCAAACAGAAACTTTTTGATTGATCCTTATACACTATCTCATCAAAAGCATCCAGTCACATATTAGTGTACATTAACACTATGCCATCCGGTGACCCCACAGTGGTGTTGTGCTCGAAATAGCAGTCAGTGGCTGGCTACACCACAGTGGTGTCGTGTGCATAGTATTGCTCAGTGGCCAGCGACACCACAGTGGTGTTGTGAGCATAGATCTGCGCAGTGGCCAGTGACAGCACTTTAGTATCTTTTGCATTCTGTTGGTGTTTTGTTTAGGTAACAATCAGTTACACATGTCAACAAGTTTTTTGTTTTTATATGTTCTTGTGCCCTTTCATCATGGCACATGAAAGAGACAATACGATTATTTATGATGAATGCGCGGACGTCTCGTCTGATGTTCCAGGCGACTTGGCCAATTGGGAAGAAGACATTGGATATAAAAAAAAATGAAAGTGAAGCAGAATTGTTGGAAGATAGCGAAATACATCCAAGAAGGATTTGGCGAATGCTACAGTTACCAAGTGATTCACATGAATCACATGAAGAAGACAGTGCACTATGGTCAGACTTTATTTTACCAAGGACCAATAATAAATTTGAAGGATCTCTGGGTTCAAACACATTTCCCAAAGATGCACAGAGAGTCAAGCATATCATAGAACTGTATATTGGGAAGGATCTATTTGAATATATTAGCAATAAAACCAACAAGTACTACAGTCAAAATTGCAATAGAAGGAAACTGGATAAAAAATGCCAGATTTGCCAAATTTATGGGACCTGAACTTAGAAAATGGTTTGGGCTTACTATCCTTATGGGAATTGTAAAAAAAGCAAGGATCAATGATTATTGATCAATGAATCCATTGATACACACACCAATATTTCGCAAAACAATGTTCTGCAACAGATTCAGACAAATATTATCATTTTTACATTTTTCCAACTACAATAAACCAGATAATGCTGACCAGCTTTTCAAAGTGCAATCCATAATTGGTTATTTTTTCAAAAAGTTTAAATAAACTTTTAATCTAAGTCAAAACATCTCAATTGATGAAGGGCTGATACCGTGGCATGGACAGTTAAATTTTAAAGTTTACAGTCCATCAAAAATTACAAAATATGGCATACTCATTTGGACGCTGTGTGATTCGAGTATGGGATACATTTCCTCATTTGACATATATTCCGGCACTGGACAGCCTTTAGCAAAAACAGTGATCAAACTATTGATACCTTATTATGGAAAGTGGCATCACCTCTACATGGATAATTATTATAACAGTGTAGAACTTGCAGAGAAGTTACTTGAACAGAAAATTTGAGTTTGTGGAACGATATGGCAAAATAGAGGATTTCCAGAAAAATTAAGGTGTACAAAAGTCAATGTGTTTGAAGCTTGTCATCAATGGAAAGGTGTAGCACTTGCACAGGTATGGTGGAGTGCTTCGAAAACTGAAATGATATGAATGATCTCTACAATACATAATGCCACTTTGACTGACACTTGAAGAAAATGTAGAAAAACCAATTACACAATAAAAAACCTGAAAGTGTATTAGACTACAACAAATACATGAAAGGAGTGGAACGGGCAGAACGATATTTGAGTTATCACCCTATATACACAAAAACTATAAAATGGTCAAAAAAGGTTTGCATGTACCTCTTTTATTGCACATTATTTAATGTATTCTGTACATGTCAATATTTCAATACAGAGCATAAGTCTCCGATTTCACAATTTTTTATTGAAAGTATCTGATTCGTTGATAAAAGACTGTGTACCTGCTTCTGAGAAAAACTTGGAGGTTGCCACTACATCGCGTACATCTCATCATGTTCTGGTTGACAGACTTTTCGGTCACATAAAGCAACACCGACTAATACTTATTTCCGGAACACATAAACAAAAACAGAGAAACTGCCATGTATATTCCAAAAAGCAAAAAAGAACAACAAACTTATTGTGCAAGTCTTGTGGAGTTGCATTACATCTTGGAAACTGTTAGGCTGCATATCATATGAAAGAGAAATACAAAGTACCAAAGACAATGCAAATAAACAAATATATGAAACAAATTTTGTATTTATTTATCTATGTATATCTTCAAAATTTCATGAAAGTAAGGGAAGAGGGTTGAGAACTTATGAGAAATAATTATGAGATTAGTAAAACTTAAGAATTTATAATCTCCCGATTATGTCAAGAACGGCTGGCGACAAGCCAAATTAATGCTGCCGGTGCCAAGTGAATAAATTTGTACAAGATGTGCGGGCAGCGAAGTGTTAATATTAAGCATGTCCACCCTTCACTTTTATGACAGTCTGAACTCAGATGTGGACACTCAGAGATTTGTCTGAATGTCAATGGGGAAATGGCAGTCTGTTCTTCCATAAAAGCCAAAACCAGAGATCACCATGCTGTTGCATGCTGGGGTCTGAGCCAAGATCAGTGTTCTGACACTAAAGGTACTCTAATGGGTTCATGTTGGGACTCTGGGGTGCCCAGTCTATTTGAGAAATGTCATTGCTACAGATCATTGCCTCACAGATGGTGTATTAGGACACAGTGCACTGTCATGCTGATTCTATCATCATCATCATCTTCTTCTTCTTCAAACTATCCCTATACTGTATGTAGTACACAATGCTGTAAAATGTATTCATGTCCTCCACTATTTAGCATTTTTATAGGTGCAGTTCTAACCACAAAAAAAATTACCCTCGTACCAAATCATTACCACTTCATTAATACTTAACTGTTGGCACTGCACATGATGGCAAGTAACATTCTCTAGGCATTCAGTACATCCAAACACTTTTGTCAGTTTTCCACAGGATGTAGCATGATTCATCACTCCAAATCACTTGTTTTGTCACCCGCTGTCCCTGTACAACACCTTAAATGTCATTAATCACTAACTACGAAAATGGTTTATGAGGAGGTGCTCAATTATTGTACCTCATTTTTTAAACTTTCTACACAGGTTGTGTTAGCTGGACATCTGGTACCTCTTTGGAACTCATGAGTGATTCCATCTGCTGATTTTGTGTGATTTTTCACAACCCCCCCTACACCATGCTTGATGGCCCCTCTCCATCAATATGTGTGGTCAACCTGCTCTTGGATTAGCTGTAGCACTTCTTTCACATTTACATTTCCCAGTCACACCACCAACAGTCAACTTGGGCAGCTTTAGATAGGTGAAATGCCTCTGACTGATTTGTTGCTCAGCTGACATCCAGTGACTAGTCCATGTTGCAAGTCACTGAGTTCTTGTAACCAGTCCGTTCTGCTGTCAGTGCTTCTATACTGAAAATAAAATATTTCCAGTCTCTTTTATGTTGATGGGTCTGCCTCTCATGGCGTCTAGTGGTCAGTTCCAAATTACATAGGGGTATGTGGATATTTTTGATCTAGTAATATATGATGGGACAGCAGCAAAACCTGCATAAGGGTTGTGCTTTTTTTCATTCTACATTCAGATTTAACACCTACTAAAGTTCTATGAAACTTTTATAAGGGACACTACCTCCTGCTGCTTTCTCCACACAAATGTGGGAGGTGTTGAATAAATCATGCTGTTTTGAGGGCAATATCCTTTCTGCTCAACTGGTCCTACCAATCCTTTGCATCTCTAACACAATTAAAATTTCATCAGCAAATTTTAAAAATTTCATTTCATATCCCTAAACTCAGTACTGTATACTAACAATTTTTTATTGTGATGGAAATCAGTGAAGTCCATCTGGGCAAATTTAGCTGATTACAGCATGTATACATCCCAGGAAATGTTGGAAAAACATGGTAATTTTTTATCTGGGTAAAATGTGGAAATTCTTTAGAATTTCAGGAATTTTTCATTGTTTTAATTTTCAGTTAAATTTATTAAATTTGGACTGGTAATAGCCTACTGTTTGTATTGACAATCAAGTACCTTTGTGTTGTGATGTATAATAAATCACATTGTAGTTTTTAATCCGCATATCATTTCATAGATAGATGCAGAACCCCATTTCCTTTCATTTATTATAATAAAATTCCCTTTTTATTTACAGAGTAGATAATGATTTTTATTAAATTATTGTGTGCACTTCTTATTTTACCAACTAGCAGGATCCACCATCAATTCCTTTCGTTCCCATTGTGCACATAATCAATTAGGTAGTAAGAAAGGAGGGGGTCAAGTGCATGTCCAGTTCTCATGCAGAGTTCGCTAGAATTAATGAGGATGAGGTACAAACTCTTCTCCAACCCGGTACCTCATAAACTATGAACTTGAAAGTCACTATTCATACTTTACGTTCATTTCATGACTGGATGCAAGAATTCAGGATTTGAAACAAGTGTTGCAGAAACTCAACTGTTTGTAGAAAAAAGTAGTTAGGAAATTGGGTATTAGTTTTAAAAAAATGAATAGCATAGAAAAAAACGAATGTTCAGTTATGAACTAATTAATGAATTTTTTACAATAAAATGCTGAAATGCAGTACAGAATTAGCTTTTTTAATACAATGATAGACACTATAATAGTCAACAGTGAATGTCAATTCAAAGCACACAACGAATATTTTGAACAATTTCGTTTTATTTATGATATCAATAATTTCAAATCATTATCCAAGGATGACCTCCACAAACATTGTAATGATTCACATACAATACATTGAGAAGACCAAAATAGTGACAAACAAACTTCCAAACTCTATGAGGAACTCAAACATTTAAAATCAAACCTACACAACTCAGTCAAAGATACAAAACAATTTATTCAGTACATATTAGAAAATAATTTGGAATAAGTACACTGAAGTGCCAAAGGAACTGGTATAGGAGTGTGTGTTCAAATACAAATAGCAGTAAGGTCTTGTGGGATCAAACTGCTGACGTCATCGGTCCCTAAGCTTACACACTACTTATCTAACTTAAACTAACTTATGCTAAGGACAACACACACACCCATGCTCGAGGGAGGACTCGAACCTCCGATGGAGGGCCCCTGTGGACCATGACAAGACACCTCATACCATGTGGCTACCACACGCGGCTGTTTAAATGCAGAGATACGATGTAAATAGGCAGAAAACGGGGCTGCAGTCGGCAATGCCTATGTAAGACAACAAGTGTCTGCCACATTCGTTAGACCAGCTACTGCTGCTATAATGACAGGTTATCAAGATTTTAGTGAGTTTTAACATGGTGTTACAGTCGGTGCATGAGCAGGGTACACAGCATTTTTAGGTAGTAATGAAGTGGGAATTTTCCCATACGACCATTTCACGAGTGTTCTGTGAATATAAGGAATCTGGTAAAACATAAAATCTCTGACATTGCTGTGGCCAGAAAAAGATCTTGCAAGAATGGGACCAATGGCAACTGAAGAGAATCGTTCAACGTGACAGAAGTGCAACTCTTATGCAAATTGCTGCAGATGTCAATCCTGGGCCATCAACAAGTCTCAGCATGCAAACCTTTCAACGAAACATCATCGATATGGGCTTTTGGAGCCGAAGGCCCACTCGTGTACCCTTGATAACTGCACGACACAAAAAGTCACGTCTTGCCTGGGCCTGTCAACACCGGCACTTGACTATTGATGACTGGAAACATGCCTGGTCTGATGAGTCTCGTTTCAAATTTTATCCAGCGAATGGAGGTGTACGGGTATGGAGACAACCTCATGAATCCATGGATCCTGCATGTCAGCAGGGGACTGTTCAAGTTGGTGAAGGCTCTGTAATGGTGTGGGGCGTTAGCAGTTGGAATGATATGGGAGCCCTGACACGTCTAGATATGACTCTGACAGATGACACATACGTAAGAATCCTGTCAGTTCACCTGTGTCTATTGAAGTCCTTTATGCATTCCAACAAACCTCAGCAATTCCAGCAGTACAATACGACATTCCACGCATCGAGAATTGCTACAGAGTGGCTCCATGAACACTCTTCTGAGTCTGAACACTTCTGCTGGCCACCAGACCCCCCAGTCATGAACATTATTGAGCATATCTGGGATGCCTTCCAAGGATCTGTTCAGAAGAGATCTCCAACCGGTTGTACTCTTACGGATTTATGGACAGCCCTGCAGAATTCATGGTGTTGATTCCCTCCAGCACTGCTTCAGACATTATTCGGGTCCATGCCATGTTGTGTTGTAGCACTTCTGCATGCTTACAGGGGCCCTACACGATATCAGGCAGATTTATCAGCTTCTTTAGCTCTTCATTGTAAATACAAATCTTTCCATAACAATCTGAATTATGCTCATAATTCCGGCCAGTACTCCTTTTGTTGAGAGAAATTTCTGAAATTTAAATTGATTAAGACATACTTGAGAAGCCCGATGTGCCAAGAAAGATGATCTGCATTGTCAGTAGTACCAACTGAAGCGGAAATAGCAGCTGGTATTAACTATGACATAGTCTTAAAAAAATTTAGTGATGTAAAAAGCCAGAAATTTCGTTTATTTGAATGTGTGTTTGCTTAATGTAATTTTTCTCATTGCAATAATCCTCGTATTTTATAATAATTAAATTTGTGTATAATTGTATTGTGTTGTATTGTATGTTAATCGGATACTTAGAAACGATGGAGAGGCTCCATCCGTGCCGCAGCCTCAGTGGTCGACAACCCCACGACGACTACCGCAGTCCACTTCACCCCTCCACCGCCCCACACCGAAACCAGGGTTATTGGGCGGTTCGGCCCCTGGTGGACCCTCAAGGGAACGTCTCATACCAGACGACTGTAACCCCTATTTTTGCGTGGTAGAGTAATGGTGGTGTACGCGTACGTGGAGAACTTGTTTGTGCAGCAATTGCCGACATAGTGTAACTGAGGCAGAATAAGGGGAACCAGCCCGCATTCGCCGAGGCAGATGGAAAACCGCCTAAAAACCATCCACAGACTGGCCAGTTCACCAGACCTCGACACAAATCTGCCGGGCGGATTCGGGCCGGGGACCAGGCACTCCTTCCCGCCTGGAAAGCCGTGTGTCAGACCGCACGGCCAACTGGGCAGGCTGTGTATAATTAGTATCAGGTATAATCAAGCTCATTTAATGTATTAAAACAAAAGGGACCTCGCAATGCTGATTCATAGCTGATGTTCAGTTTTTGCATCTAATGGCTCAAATGTGTCTCGTGGTTTAGATCTTTCCGAGGCACACATTCATGCTACATCATGTAATTTCACATCCTTCGAAGAGGACTCGAATTAATTCCCTGCATTATTTTACTAGTGAAATAAATTTCGAAAAGTGTTGTCAACCTCGCTTCCAGACGTGGGACACGGGTAACAAGTGACACTACTGTCACCTTGTAGAAATCTGATTTCATGCAGTGGATTTCCAATATCTGTGCACAGCACTTGAAGAAAACCACCATCAGTCGCCATTTGAATACAACTGGATTTTGATGGGAAGTTTGAATTTTGGCGAGAAGGTCATTTGGGCTACCTCCTCTAACCTAACCTCACCTCTACTCCCCACCCCAAGAAAAATGGTGGGAAGCTCAAATTCCAACAGGATAACGCATCACACCATGGTTATCTCTACTAACGTAAGAAAATGGCGGGAAGATAGGTCACGTGGGCTACCTCCACTAACCTAAGTCATCTGACTGCCACCTCATCCTAGGAACTGGCGCCAAGTTTGAATCTTGGCAGGAAGATAGGTCAGTTGGGCTATCTCTACTAACCTAAGAAAATGGCTGGAAAGAAAGGACAGTTGGGCCACCTCCACTAACCTAAGTCACCCAACCGCCACCTCTTCCTAGGGATTGGTGGGGAGGGGACTCAACCTGTGCTTGACGTAAGTCTTTAGTATTTTGCATGCACTATTTTATTTAAACAATTAGAGGCACTAACACCATCCAGTGTAGTCGCCAAGAGTCCAGACTCCAACCGACTTAGTACACAGTACCATCACCAGAGGGTGCTGTCATCCCTCCTGTGACGTAATCCAAGATGGTGGGGGGAAATGGCGGGAAACAGTGTGGTCGCCGTGGGGTCTGGACTCCAACTGACCTAATACACAGTACCACTGCCAGAGGGCGTTCTAATATGTGACATAATCCAAGATGGCCGCCATGACGTCAGCTGATGACGCAAGTACCATTATCCAAGATGGCGGGAAACAGTGTGTTTGTCATGAGGTCCAGGTCTAGTACACAGTACCACCAGAGAGCGCTGTCGTCCATTCTGTGATGTAATCTAAGATCTTGGTCCGGGATGGGGGAAATGGCGGGAAAAGGACTCTGCCTGTGCTGGACATAAGTCTTTATTTTGCAGGCAGTGACTCCACCACAAGATCTAGAGTCCAACTGACCTAGTACACAGTAATGCCACCAGAGGGTGCTGTCATACCTCCTGTGACGTAATCCAAGATGGTGGTCTAGATGGGGAAAATGGCGTGGAAATGACTCAGCTTGTGCTGGACTGATGGAGAGAGTAAGAAAAGAGTGTACTTTATTTATTTTGGAACAATTTATTTAGGGATTGGGTACATTTATCACACTGATACAAAACACACTCTCTGACATGCCTGGGGTAACGCCACACAGCCCACAGACCTGTAAACTATTCCTAAATAATGCTATGCAGACACGCAAACAACTCCTAAATTACTCAAATAATTTCAGTAGGGACATGCAAACTCCTCCTAAATAATGCAGTGCACAGATATGCAGACATGAAATCAATTCATAAACAAATAGCACATAGTACAGCCTACAGACCTGCTTGCAATATAATTCAACAGACACACACTCAATGTGCACAAGCACTGTCCGCAACCCCCTTCCACTGGACCGCACAGGAGGCTAGCAGTAACCCCCACGAAGTGATGCGGTCATCAGCTATCAAACCACACACAGGTGTCTGTTCGGGTCCCGCAAGCTTGAGGCGATGACATCCCTTTTTTATTTATTTATTTATTGTTCCGTGGGACCACATTTAGGAGAAGTCTCCATGGTCATGGAACGAGTCAATACATGAAATTATAACACGATTGTAGAAACAGATAAAATGAAATATAAGAAACATATTCAGGCGACAAGTCGTTAGTTTAAATAAAGAAAATCAAGAATGTAACACTGGAATTTGCTTAATTTTTTAGCTCTTCCAGGAGCTCCTCGACAGAATAGAAGGAGTGAGCCATGAGGAAACTCTTCAGTTTAGACTTAAAAGTGCTTGGGCTACTGCTAAGATTTTTGAGTTCTTGTGGTAGCTTATTGAAAATGGATGCAGCAGAATACTGCACTCCTTTCTGCACAAGAGTCAAGGAAGTGCATTCCACATGTAGATTTGATTTCTGCCTAGTATTAACTGAGTGAAAGCTGCTAACTCTTGGGAATAAGCTAATATTGCTAACAACAAACGACATTAAAGAAAATACATACTGTGAGGGCAATGTCAAAATTCCGACTATTGAATAGGGGTCGACAAGAGGTTTTCGAACTTACACCATACATAGCTCGAACAGCCCGTTTTTGAGCCAAAAATACCCTTTTTGAATCAGAAGAATTACCCCAAAAAATAATACCATATGACATAAGCGTATGAAAATATGCGAAGTATACTACTTTTCGTGTTGAAATGTCACTTATTTCAGATACTGTTCTAATGGTAAATAAAGCGGCATTTAGTTTCTGAACAAGATCCTGAACATGGGCTTTCCACAACAGATTACTATCTATCCGTACGCCTAGGAACTTGAACTGTTCCGTCTCGCTTATAACATGCCCATTCTGTCTGATTAAAATGTCAGTTCTTGTTGAATTGTGGGTTAGAAACTGTAAAAACTGAGTCTTACTGTGATTTAGCATCAAATTATTTTCCACAAGCCACGAACTTATATCATGAACTACATTATTTGATAATGTTTCAATATTACACACAAGATCCTTCACTACCAAGGTGGTGTCATCAGCAAACACAAATATTTTTGAATCACCTGTAATACTAGAAGGCATATCATTTACATAAATAAGAAACAGCAGTGGCCCCAGCACCGACCCTTGGGGAACGCCCCATTTAACAGTGCCCCCTTGGGACTGAACATCATTACCACTCTCAATATTGCGGAGGATTACCTTCTGCTTTCTGTTCTTAAAGTAGGAGGCGAACCAGTTGTAAGCTACTCCCCTTACTCCATAATGTTCCAACTTCTGCAGTAATATTTTGTGGTCAACACAGTCAAAAGCCTTCGTTAAATCAAAGAAAACACCTAACGTTCGCAACCTTTTATTTAATCCGTCCAAAACCTCACAGAGAAAAGAGACTATAGCATTTTCAGTTGTTAAGCCATTTCTAAAACCAAACTGTACATTTGACAGCAAATTATGTGAATTTAAATGCTGCAGTAACCTTGTATATACAACCCTCTCGATAACTTTAGCAAACACCGATGGCATAGAAATAGGTCTATAATTGTCAACATTATCCCTGTCTCCCTTTTTATAAAGTGGCTTCACTACCGAGTACTTTAATCGGTCAGGAAACCGACCACTCCTAAAGGAAAAGTTACAGATATGGCTAAGTACTGAGCTAACATACGTGGAACAATACTTCAGTATTCTGCTAGATACCCCGTCATATCCATGAGAGTTCTTGGTCTTTAGTGATTTAATTATTAACTCAATCTCCCTCTTGTCAGTATCATGGAGGAGCATTTCAGGTAACAGTCTCGGAACACTTTTTTCTAAGAGCGCTATATGATTCCCTGTTGGGACTAGGTTTCTATTTAGTTCACCTGCTATATTCAGAAAGTGATTATTAAGTACTGTACATATATGCGACTTATCAGTAACACGGACATCCCCACTACGCACTGATTCTATATTCTCGACCTGTCTCTGCAGACCAGCCACTTCCTTTACGACTGACCATATGGTTTTAATTTTATCCTGAGACTTAGCTATTCTATCTGCATACCACATACTTTTTGCCTTCCTAATAACTTTTTTAAGCACCTTACAATACTGTTTGTAATGAGCTGCTGCATTTAGATTTTGACTGTTTCTAACGTTTTGATATAATTGCCACTTTGTTCTACAAGATATTCTTATCCCTTTAGTCAGCCACCCAGGCTGCCTGTTTGTGCTAGTATCCTGTTTTGAACGTTCTAACGGAAAGCAACTTTCAAAGAGCACGAGAAAAGTCTTGAGGAAAGCATTATGTTTATCGTCTACTGTATCAGCACTATAAACATCTTGCCACTCTTGTTCCTTGATAAGGTTTACAAAAGTCTGTACAGCAACTGGATCAGCTTTCCTAAAAAGTTGGTAACTATATTTAACATGTGTTGCAGCACAAAAATCTTTTAGACTTAAAATTTGTGCATCATGATCTGAAAGGCCATTCACCTTTTTGCTAACAGAATGCCCTTCTAATAATGACGAATGAACAAAAATATTGTCTATGGTTGTTCTACTGTTCCCTTGCACTCTCGTTGGAAAGAATACGGTTTGCATAAGATTATATGAATTAAGGAGGTCTACCAGCATCCTTTTCCTTGCACAATCACTTATACAATTAATATGGAAGTCACCACATATAACTAACTTTTTGTATTTCCTATAAAGTGAACCAAGAACCTCCTCTAGCTTTAGCAAAAATGTTGTGAAATTGGAGTCTGGGGATCTATAAATAACAACAGTAAGAAGTTTAGCTCCACTAAATTTAACCACACCTGCACAACATTCAAACACCTTTTCAGTGCAGTACTTTGAAACATCAATTGACTCATATGGGATACCGTTTTTCACATACATGGCTACTCCCCCACACCGCAAAGAGCTCCTAGAAAAGCTGCCAGCCAACCTGTATCCTGGTAAAGGAAGCCTCTGAATTATCTCCTTATTTAAGAAGTGTTCAGATATACCAATAATTTCAGAGTCAACATCTATAAGCAGTTCACTAACTTTATCTCTAATACCTTGTATATTTTGATGAAATATACTAATTCCCTCATTAATCGGATACCCAAGCTTTGTAGAAAGTGGTTTCTTTGTTAGAGAGACTTCCCTTAAGCAGGAATACCTATCAGCTGACTTCAATCTAAAAAAGGTACAGCTCTAACACCCACAACTACCGGAATTTTCCCATGAGTGATCCCACCACCCCCACCTATGCTGTCACCTATAAGTTTTGCCAACCTCCCCTTCCCATACTTGTTGAGGTGCAGGCCATGTCTAGTGAAACCCGTCCTACTGATAGACTCCACCGACACCACTGAAATGTGACTCATGCCTTCTGTCATCAGCGCACCCCCAAGTCTCATGTTATTACGCCTGACGGCTGTATTAAGATGAGGCCGATCGTGACGCTGAAACAGTTCCACGAAATGCACATTCGTGTTGCCAGTCTGAGTGGCTATCTTTTCCAGGTCACCATCTATGTCATACTCCCCATCCTTATCAATACTATTACCAGCCCCACCCACAATCACTACCTGATCCTCTTTAGTAAAATCCCTACATAACCCCCCTATGTTAAAAGTCACCTGAGCCAATCCTGCATTAGGCTTCACAATGCTGGTGACCTGGTACTCACTCCCCAAAACTTCCTGCAACTGCTGGCCTACACCTCTACCATGAGAACTACCTAACAGCAGAACCTTCTTCTTTCTCTTAGACTTTGCAACTGTCCTAGCCACCGTAGCTGCTGAGGTCTGCTGCATACTTCCTACATCTACAGCTACTAGAGATTCCTCTCCACTAGACTCTGACAGATGGTCATATCTATTACAAACACCAATAGTAAAACTATCTGAAAATCTCCTTCTCCTAGCAGATCTCTTGCCAACAGCCAGCTCCCATTCCCCAACCGCCTTCTCCCTCCTCATCCTATCTAGCTCCTCCTGTGCGTTTTTCAACTGCACCTGAAGGGCACAGATCTTACGCTCCTGCTCCTCTATCAACTTACTCTTGCTACATAACCTGCAGTTTCAGGAGAGGATCTCACCAGAATGCCCACTGGCTTCCCCACTGCATTCCCCCCAGTGAAAATACTTCGAACAAGTCTCACACCGCAATCCACTACTCACGAACCTACTTGGTACCTGAGAAATTTCTCTCGAAGTAAGTGTTCACCTAGGCACTGTTGCTGACGTGACTGGACGGGAGCAAAGACCTATTTGCTGAGTGCGGCGACGCCACCGCAAACCTCTGCCGGACACAAGTCAGTGTGAGCTATTGCTCTCACATCGCTGCTGCCTACAGCGACCAGGTGAAAGTTGCTTCTATTTTCGAGTGTACAGTTAGAGTTCTCCGAATGTTATACTAATGTCACAGAACTTGAACACACGCTCACACCAGTCCCATATGTAAGACACCTCTGGGCAGCTCATGTGTTTTACAATTGCTGACGCGATACCTAGGGATACCGCTTAACTGCCCAGTGTGACTGACACAATGCCGTGAAATGTGCGCATGTTGCTACAAACCATCGCAAGCACATCTAACAAGGTTCTTAATCTTATACTGATGTCATATGACTATGTAAAAATTAAGAACCGAGTCGACCATTCAGAAATTGTATAGTGTCCAAGAAATAGTTAACACTCACTTTCTTGATGTCTCAGCTTGTATGCATGGGAATTCTCACCCTAGCAGAACCCGTTTACGAAAATAGCGCAGAATAACATTGAATGCCGTCTTCCTCATGGTCCTAACGTGGTACCCCGTCCATCACATATTACCTTTTCTGCTTTCAACACACACAAACGTTCCCACTGCTGTATAGAGACTCATATAGCACAGCACAAAGGATGTGAATGAATCGGGTATTATGATTGGCTCTTATCGGATTTACCCTCTGAATTATTGCTGCTGCAGGTATGGAAGCACCATACACCTTTTTCTTTCTTCCTGTGGACCTGATTTTCAGCAGTTATTTTACACAGATCGCCATACTGCACCAGCAATTAAATGTTACAAACTACCCTACATATCGTGAAACATTGAAAGACTCTTACTCAGTTGCACTGCCCTCCCACCGAGGACAGGAGATTGAAGATTAGAACGTGAAACCAACCTGTGACCCATCAATATATCACCATCTTGGATACATCTGACAACAATGCAGGTTGTTGCAATACTATGGTTATCTCATGCTGTCAACTTGTTCGTATGTAATTAATTTCTGGAATGCTTCATGAGCATGAAAAAATCGTCATCCTGAATTTGATAGTAGCAAGGCAAATTATAACTTCCGTTTGACATCGAGGTCGTTAGAGACGGGCCATGAGCTTGGACTAACGAAGAGAAGGAATCATCCCGTCGTACACCTGAAGCATTATGGAAAGCCACAGAAAACTGTCTTCAAGACTGCTGAACCGGGATTTAAATCTGTGCAACTGCTGGAATCCTAAATAATGCCCTCGCTCACATCATAACATCTCGTCAACCAATACAGATTAGTGTTATTATTCCACTGAAATAAAACACTAAAACTAAGTAACAGTTATGAACAGCTGCCCACAGAATTAAAGCAGCATTTCACCCCTGGTATAAGCCGCATTTGTCCTCTGGAATGAAATGTTTTACTATTGGAAATACTGGTTTAGGGCAACTAAACCACATACTCACTTCAGTGGCCACCGTAGTAGTAGGGCAACAGGGATATCACCCCACTCTCCATTCTTGCCAAATTTAGTCAAGATGTAGGATAGAAGATGGCAGTGGTAGACATGGCAACATCACAATGACATCATGGTAGGAGGTTCAAATTTTGGCGGGAAAATAGGTCAATTGGGCTAACACTAACAACCTAACCCCCTCCCCTCCTCATGCCTCTCCCACTTCCCCCAACCCCCCACCCCCAAAGAAAATGACAGGATGTTCAAATTTTTGTGGGCAAAAAGGGCACATGGGCTACCTCCACTAACCTAAGAAAATGGCGGGAAAAAAGATCCCTTGGGCTACCTTCACTATCCCAAGTCATCTGACCGCCACCACTTCCTAGAAATTGATGGGGAGAGGACTCAGCCTGTGCTGGGCTGCTGGGAAGGATCGATGTAAGTCTTTATTTTGAAGATAGTCTTTATCTAGACAATTTGAGACAGTAGCTCCATCCAGTATGTGCACCATGAGGTCCAGAGTCCAACTAACCTATTACACAGTACTGCTACCAGGGGGCACTATCGTCCCATGACGGTATGTGGAAGAATGGTGGGTAAAGGAATCAGCCTGTGCTGGGCTGCTGGAGAGAGGAAGGAGTGTACTTTCTTTATTTTGGAACAATTTATTTAGGGACAGATTTCACAAATTTCATTTATTACACTGACACAAAACACTTGCTCTGACGTGCTTGGGATCACAATACACAGCCTACAGACTTGCAAATTCTCGTAAATTATCTAAATAATGCAGTACACTGATGTACAGACACGAAAATAACTCGTAAATTAGCAAAATAACGCGTGTAAAACGCTCTGCAGACACACTCACTACTCGTAAACTGTCACAAGTCATCCGCTCCCTACACAAGACCAGAGTGACCACAGCAGGCTGAAGTCGCTCTCTGAGCTGTTATACAAAGACGGGCTCATTTCCCCTCGGCACAAAGGCGTTACTGTTCCTGGCCCCAACCTCCTTGGTTGCTTGCTTTGTACACTCATCTCCAGACTCCGTGATTACAAAAACATAAGTAATTTCACATGGTTTGACAGAATATCATACCATTTGCGCGATACTTTCCAATATCAAGTACACGGCAATATCGCTTCCATGGCAGTATCGCTTGCACAGTATAATTCTGAAGATATAGACTGGAAATTATCTCTCTAGAAATCCGAAATCTTAGCGAGGAGGAGCATACTGTAAACCACTGAGTAACTAGAGCCTTACTCCGTCTGCGATGACCTTTATGTGGAAAAAAAAGAGGAAACTGATATTTCCACTCGCGAATACCAATGACGGTAATTTAACAGATTCCAAATCATTCTTATAATTTATAGAGTCAGCTAAAGTGTTTCTCATGTATAGAAAACCAGCAAATGTGTCTTCCACTCAGCTTTCACCCGCTAGACGAACACACCACAATCGATATTCTCTCAACTAAATAAAGGTGCAAAATGTGTAGGAGCATTTAGAAACATAATTTACATGATATGGGAACGAATAATGGTCCAGCACAAACACACATCCATATGGAATCTTCTCAAATTTCCAAACGATCATGAAAGCTATCCAACACATACTAAGTATTTGTCTGCTATTCGTCTGTCAAAAGGACAACATGGTTAAGTCAACTATGAGGAGCGTTTGAAAAGTCCGTGCAAACTCAGAGAGATGGCACCACTGGCAGGTATCGAGCATGGAGGTAAAAATAAGAGGAGTTGTCATGACGTCACAAACTTGAAGCCAACCCAAGAGAAGGTCCGCCATGTTACCTACCCCAAAACATTCGCATTTGGTGGTTTGATTCCGTGTGGTCGTGAAGTGTTTTGATAAAAAAATGCCGGCTTGCGTCTCTTACGGGTGTACTAATCGTTCTGATTGTAGTCTAAAGTTTAAACAAATCACATTTCATTCGTAAGTGGACTTATTTAAGCGCTATTTTCTTATATATACTTGAAATTCTGATACGCTGTAAAGTTTTACTGTATGGTTTTATTTCTGTGATTTGACTTTAGATTTCCTATCAATCCAACGCGAAGAGCTCTTTGGGTGAACGCTTTGAGAAGGAAAGATTGGAAACCAACCAAGTACAGTAAAATATGTTCCCAGCATTTCCGGGAGGAAGATATTGATCGAACATCAGTTTCGTCAGTCCGCATTAGGGAAGATGCTGTGCCATCAATTTTTTCCGCTTATCCTGCTCACTTGCAAAAGGTTCGTGAAATGTAGCATATCAATATGGAATTCAGCTGCCATAAAATTACGGTTTAAAACCTCAATATCTGGAACTGCTTGTCTGGAGATTTCAATTGCAATAGTTATGCACGTGTAGTAACTGAAATGTGGAGATTGCAATGGAATTAACTGTATGTAATAAAAGTGTAGAATCTGTTCATATATATGTTAATTTCACTTTGTTATAGTATTACACGTTACAGATATTTGAAGGGGAAGTTCATTTACATTGATTCCAGTTCATTTACTAATATCCTTAAGCTTTTTGTGTGTGTGTTAGTGTGTGTGTGTGTGTGTGTGTGTGTGTGTGTGTGTGTGTGTGTGTGTGTGTCATATATTATTTCTGCACTGTATGGTAGTTGTTTGTCTTAATTAGAAGTTTTCAGGCAAATTAAATCAATATTTACTGTCCTTTATTGTCATATATTGTTGTTTGACTGTTTTCTGGCAAGATTACAAATCTTATTTCTGCTCTGCTGCTGTAGGTGTTAAACAAAAATTTATATTTAATTGCATTTTAACTGGCAGGCCATTCCTAGCAAAAAAAAACAAGATTGCCAAATAACTTCAGACTGTGTCAGCTTAGCACTTTGACGCTGCAATCACTTCCTTGACTTCTACTGCACAATCATTTCCACTTTCGCAATTATATTTAACTTTCTTTCTGTAGCAGAAATTTCAAAAACATGCTCTGTCCGTAGCTGATCAATGAACTTAAGCACCTGTGTTCAGTGTCTTCTCTACCATATATGCATGTCCCTTCATTATTCTTGATACTGCACACAAATCTGTTTGTGCACAAGATAATTATTATGTTCCTTTAATAAGTTTCTATGAGAATGTGACATTTTACATTTAACTTTGGAGTTTCTAGAGTGCTGTGAGGCAAGTTTGGTTTTTTTACATGTGACACATTTCAGTTGCAATGTTTTAGCTAAGTTTTTTGTTTTCATTTTTTTTAGAAAGAGCGGAAGAGACCACCACCAAAAGAAAGGCAGATGGCTACAAAAAGCACTGCAGATTTAGCCACCAAGACTGCAACTGAATCTGAAGTGTCTGTACTTGCTGCTGAGACCACAAAGTGTTCGAGTAGTAGACATGATGAAGCATCAGTTGTGGTAAAAAAACTCAAGAGGGATGTGAGTTTTTTATCATCAAAAAATGAAGAATACAAGAAAAAAATAAAAGTTCTTCAGCAGTCAAAACGACGTCTAAAAAAGAAAGTGACATCTTTGAACAGTGTTATTAATGAACTTAGGAAAAATAATTTTATTGATGAAAGTGGCCTTACTGTCCTGGAAAGTATTCCTGGAATGCAGAAGGAGTTGTTGCAACGGCAAACTGCAAAAGCAAACTGTCAGAGTGTGCCTAGAACATACAGACCCGAACTACGATCATTTGCCTTAACCTTGCACTTTTACTCTCCAAGAGCATATAAGTATGTCAGAAATACTTTTAATACATGTCTACCACATCCTAGAACATTATCAAGGTGGTACCAGTGTGTGGGTGGGGCACCTGGATTTACTTCAGAAGCTTTTGCCATAATTAGGTCTAAAGCATCAGGATCAGGTAACAGTATTCTCTGCAGCCTATTGGTTGATGAGATTGCAATTAGGCAACACATTGAGTTTGATGGTAGTCAGTATTATGGCTATGTTGATATGGGGTCCTCTATAGCCATGGATAGCTTACCTGTAGCTAAAGAGGCATTTGTACTGATGTTGTGCGCTATTAATGCCTCTTGGAAGCTACCAGTGGGATACTTTTTGACTTGTGGGATAACAGGGGAGCAGAAAGCTCAAATAATTCAACAATGTGTTAGCCTTGCCAGTGCCAGTGGTGTTCAGGTGGTCTCTTTGTCTTGTGATGGTTGTGCCACAAATTTATCCATGGCCAAATACTTGGGATGCAATCTTGTCCTTGATAATTTAAAGACAACATTTATTGTTGAAGGTACCACTTGTGAAGTGGCATTTTTGCTAGATCCTCCACATATGCTGAAATTAGTGAGAAATTCCTTAGGAGAGAAGAAACATTTCTGGGATGAGAAAGGTGGTGTAATTTCTTGGCACCTTTTTGAACTGCTTCATAAGATACAGGTAAAAGAAGGACTTCATTTAGGCAACAGCATTACAGGCTCTCATATAAATTTTTTACGCAACAAAATGAAAGTCAGATTAGCAGCCCAGCTGCTCAGCAACTCTGTGGCAGATGCAATGCAATATTGTTCTGATATGAAGATCCCTGGCTTTGACGATGCATCTGCAACTATACAATTTATCCGCATATTCAATAACCTTTTCGATGTGCTGAATTCGAGGAGCCTAATCCAGAATCAGTGGAAGAAGCCTCTGACAGTTCAGAACTTTAGAGTTGTGGAAGGATTTTTGTTGGATGCAGAGAAATACATCAAAACACTTTCAGTGTCTCCAGTGCCTCATAACATAAAACTTGTGGACTCCAACAGGAAGACGGGATTTGTTGGCTTTATTATTTGTATACACAGTGTTTTACACTTGTATGCGAAGCTAGTTGAGCCTCAATCTTCTGCAGCTTTGCTGAAATTCCTACCAATTTACAAGTGCTCTCAAGACCATTTAGAAATGTTTTTCAGTGCTATTCGTAGTCGTGGTGGGTGGAATAATAACCCAACTGCACGTCAGTTCATGTCTGCCTACAAAAGGCTATTAGTACACAATGAGATTCGTGAGTCTGAGAAAGGCAATTGTATAGCACTTGAAGATATCTCTATTCTGACTTACTGTGGCCAGAGTATTGAAGAACACATAAATCTCACCTCAACTCGCTCACAGTTAGTAGACATGGACAGCTATTTAGTGACTCATGACCATGACTATGTTGAAGCTGGTGTGTTTTTGTCTGAAGTGGCTGCCCATATTGTAGTGTACATTGCAGGGTTTGTCGTTCGCCACTTAGAAAGTACACTTCAGTGTGAACAATGCTTAACTGTGTTGCGAGGTGATGGCAGTCATACCTTATATTCCCTTATACATATGAAGAGTAGAGGTGGTTTAATTTCACCATCAAATGATGTTGTTGACATTTGCCTTTCTGCAGAAAAGACATTCAGAAAATACACTGCTGGAGATTGGGAAGTTCCAAAGAAGCACCTATATACTAAGTGTGTGTCAGAAATACTCACGACATTTCTGTACAGACCAATATTCAGTGACTTGACAGAACACATGAAGGATCAGCATCCATTAGATAATCATTTACTGCTGCTTATCAAGGCGATTGCCAAAAGGTATCTGCTGACACGGCAGAAACACTCTGCAAAATGTGCAACAGATGCACTGCATGCAAAAAAGTTGAGATCAGCATACACAAAGCTGGTGCTTTTTAAGGGTCAGTGAATTTGAAAGTTCTCTCTCAATGGAGCATTTTTTTCTGCATGTTGTTAATACACCATAAATAATGGTAAAATGCTGTTCATCATTAGGTATAATACCCTGTTCCTTAAATCTTTCTTTCGTTTCTATTTAAACTATTTCCCAGGTATGTTTTAAAATTTTCAATACTGTGTGTTATCCAAGATTTGTGTGTCTATGCCCAGATGAGTTGACTTTGACTAATATTTTTGGAAAACACTTTCAAAATTTGTCAGTGAGTCAGATCTTGTAGACTACCAGTTGCATCAATCAAACACTTCTTACTTGGAATTGAAAATGTTAATCAAAGAACTGTGTAACTTTGTCAAGTACAAGTGATTAAAATTGGCAGCATGTTGGCACAGAATGTCACGCAATTGAAATGCGAATTTTGAAACTGGAGAATTCTCTCTTAGAGCAATATTGTGTAAAATATTGCTTTTCTTCTTCATATTGAATTGCATTCATCAAATTTGTCTCATTTCAGTTTAGTCTGTAAAAAGTAAATTCTTAACTGCTTATGTATATTTTGCCATGTCAGCATTTGTCCACTCATTATAGAGAAAAATAAATTATTTTTCATACTTGTGTTCACTAATGTGTTGTATTGAAAATGTCAAATATACTAAATGTTATCTGGGTGATGGATGGATGAAAGAATGAATAAATAAAAGTAATTGCATGGGATATTAATATTGTTACTGACTTATTTGCTGTAACTGTGTGTACTCTAAAACCCTCAAAATGGAATTTAAAATTAATTGGAAGGAGGTGAGCAATACACTTGGTTTTCATTGTTTCGTTATTCCCAAGTAACTGAGAAGTCCTGGCAAAAAATATACTTGAAATGGGGACTTATGTTTTGAAATGCAATAATTTAATATAAAGATGTAACTATATGTAGTTAACTAAATTTCAGGTAAGATGTGTGGAACCCCTGTTACTGTTGTTAAATTATAAGTACTTAAAGGGTTACATATGTGTTAAAGCAAAGTTCCATATCTAAGTCCAGGCTATTTAGATCAATACACTAATCACTCTGCTGCCGTGTTACCCTGTAAATTGCTGTTATTTGCCACACTGAATGTCACTTGGTAGGTACAAATTAAAAACAAAGCACACGTGTAAACTACAATGGGCCTGACAATTTTAAATTCAGTTCTTTTCCTTCATAATTTAACGAATCTTTCACACTATTGACATGACAGCTGGCTTGTTTATACCATCCCTGTATATGTCTATGGGACACCAAAGGAAATAAGGTAAGTTTCTTGCAAACTTGAACATTTAAAATATGCATTTGACTTGAAAATTCGACGAATACAAATCGGTGACTCTAAACTATCAATCATTGCTTTTGGCGTTCTGGCTTTATCAATAATCGACACAAACACAATGAAAGTGAATAGAAATGGATTACGAAAGCACGTTTTTCATATCACATACTTCTCTTCTCGGTTATTTGAAGTGTATAAACAAAACGGAATTACAGTACTGAGGCCAGATGCGTCGTATTTTCGTGTCGTATTACTGTATCGAATACGCATTTAAGACAAGAAAAACGATGGACGTTGCGTTCCTTATGCTGTGTTGTTCACTTTGAACTGTGTAACATTTACTATATAACACAAATATCGTGTGCACAAGACAGAAATGACGAATAAGGAGCAATTGTAAACACTCGTCTGCTAATGTTTTGGGGGATCCAAGATGGCGGCAGGCCCCGCCCACTGGCTTCAAAACAACGTACAGCGTAAGTCTGTAGTGCCATCTCCCCTTATTCTACCTCCATGGTATCGAGGTCATGTTTAGTTAGTAGCATCTTTGGGAATATCGTGCACCAAGTTTGAGCCATATCAACGAGTTAAAATTTCATAGAGTGGCTGAGATACTAGTTAGAGCGCTCCTAGCGGCAACCAACGCTACCTCGGCCGCCATGTTCTCCTTAGTCAAAACATTAGGAAAGCGTTACTGTTGTTTGTGTTGGAAGTGTGTCAGCTGTTGTGATATTACTGCAATATTTAACTTTTCTAGTTGACTTTTTTGTTACAAAATATAAAGTCAACATGCCTGCAGTGTGTTCAGCGTTCAACTGCACAAATCGCAGCGATAAAACAACAAATATTTCATATTATAAGTAAGTATATTAGTACCGAAATACGACACACGTTTTTTAATGTTTATTAAAGAGTCATTTGCATTGGAACTGTAATTATGCTTAAGACAAATGCAGGAAGTAATTTATTTATCGTTGATTACAGATTTCCTTTAAAAGATAAGGAAATTACAAAAAGATGGGTTATAAATATGAAGCGAGAAAACTGGTTTCCTACTACAGCCAGTTACCTCTGTTCAGCTCATTTTGAAGAGAAATATATGTACCACACAAATGTCCAGAGGTGCCTTTTGTCAAAACCAGTACCTGCTATCTTTAACTTTCCACCACATTTACAAAAGCAAGATAAAGAATTACGACCACAACCCAGAAAGCGATCTTTCGACAATTTGCAAGATAGTGCTATTACAGTGACATCTTTAGCACAAAGTAAGTCAATAATTTAATTTTACTCCGTGTTCTTATTACTTTGAATTACATACTTTCTATTACAATCTTATGGTGTAGCTCAGTTATAAACTTACGATGTAACTACATTCTTTCAGTGCCTGTCAGACCCACATCTGTTTCTGCTGACCACAATTACTGTCTACCAAGCCCTAAGAAGTTGAAAACACAATATAACAGAGTACAAGCAGAGAATGTGCGACTAAAGAAGCGGATAAAGCAAATGAAGCAACTTAGTGTACGACACAAAAGAAGAATAGTGCAGTTACAGAGTTTAGTTGCTGGTTTGAGAAGAAGGCTATGTAGTTCAGTTTCTGATATGTTAAACAGTGAACATGTAGTTAGTTTGTTGAAGGAGCTATTGGAACTTCAGTGCAGTGCTAAACTATGCCATTATTCTCAGCAAATAAGGAAATTTGCCCTGACCCTACACTTTTATTCTGCCAAGGCGTACAGCTACTTACGAAAATTTGTGAAATTACCCCACCCAAGAACGCTTCGACTTTGTTATTGAATTACTATGCTTGTGTTAACTACTTGTAACACATATTTCAAATAAATTCTCGTTCACAGTGTACTGGTTTTTGAGGCTTTGACTGTTTACTTTGAAATAGCGACAAAAATATCGCATTTCTGCGCCCGTTACTGTTTCTAATAGTTAACCACAGCATGTTTAGAAGTTTCACCGTAGTATTCTGGTGATACCCGCTCTAATTGCATTAATTTATGGGCAACAAGTAACGTTATAGTGGATGGACAGACTTATTTGAGTTGTCTTGTAGTGTTATCTACATCGAAAAGTTTAGCCATATTTCGACAAAAACATCCCTTTTTGCTGTCAGTGTACACTGAAATCACTGCTGTCTATTGCTTGTTTTAGAAAAAATAAAGCTAGTATGAGCTATTTCAAGTAAGTCAAACGCAGTTACAAGGGGGCGGGACACAGCAGACGAATGCCTTGACTAAAGAAAACATGGCGGCCAGAATTTCAATTTGCTTCAAACATGGCGGACCTATAGCCACTCTATGAAATTTTAACTCGTTGAGCCATATTGATCTATTTCTTTGTGTTTGCCATTCGTGTGAATCAAGGAAGTCCAATGATTGTCAAAAAATGGACGAAGAATAATTTCGTGTCGTGATTAAACATTACTTTATGAAAGGCAGAATGGCTCAGGAGACTAAAGAGAAGCTTGATAAACATTACAGTGACTCTTCACCTTCGATTAGTACAGTTTATAAGTGGTTTCAAAATTTTCAGAGTCGCCATATGGGCACAAGTGATGCTGAACGTTCTGGACGCCCTGTGGAGGTTACGTCTCCAGAAATCATTGATAAAATCCATGATATGGTGATGGATGACAGAAGAGTTAAGGTGCATGAGATTGCTAGTGCTATGGGCATCTCGAATGAACGGGCACAGAATATTTTGCATAAACATTTGGACATGAGAAAGTTATCCGCAAGATGGGTTCCGTGATTGCTCACCCTAGCTCAAAAACGGAATCGTGTGAAGTGTTGCAAGGATGGTTTGCAGCTGTTCAGGAAGAATCCGCAGGACTTTAAGCGTCGTTTCGTCACTGTGGATGAAACATGGATGCATTACTATACTCCTGAGACCAAACAACAATCTAAACAATGGATTACCAAGGGAGAATCTGCACCAAAAAATGCGAAGACCATTCCTTCGGCCGAAAGGTTATGGCGACTGTCTTTTGGGATTCGCAAGGGATAATCCTCATCAACTTTCTTGAAAAGGGTAAAACTATTACAGGTGCGTATTATTCATCGTTATCGGACCGTTTGAAAACCGAGCTGCATGAAAAACGCCAGCGATTGGACCGCAAAAAAGTCCTTTTCCAGCACGACAGTGTACCAGCACATACCTCAGCAGTTGTGGTCGTAAAATTATTGGAAATAGGACTCCAACTCGTTTCACGTCACCAATATTCTCCGGACTTGGCTCCCTTGGACTACTATTTGTTCCCCAATTTGAAGAAATGGTTGGCAGTACAGAGATTTTATTCAAAAGAGGAGGTGATTGCAGCAACTAATAGCTATTTTGCAGACTTGGACAATTCCTATTATTTGGAAGGGATCAACGAATTAGAACAGCGTTGGACGAAGTATATAAGTCTAACTGGAGACTATGTCGAAAAATAAAAAAGGTTTACCCCAAACACGTAAGTAGTTTTTATTTTTGCACGGACTTTTCAAACGCCCCTCATACATTCCTGCATCCGAACAGGACTCTCCATTCGGACAGCTCCTGCCATTAGTAGGAAATGTGAATCATTCCCGCCAAGCATGCATAGACAAAAGCGTTCTAGGAAACCAGCCACATACGTATTTGATTGCTATACTTACAATTAAATATTATGATCATGGTCTCAAGTGGACGACTGTCAACAATGAACAAAGTATCGGAAATACACCCTGCTGATGGCTGTTTCCCTGGAAATAGAAATATCTGTACCATACTTATGACTTGACATACTTTTCCATTTGCTATCACAGTGTTCCACATAAAAACCATGCCTACCTTATGACAAGACATAGTCATTTCCTTTGCACATGTTGGAACACACACACATACTTTATAAGTCTGACGCTCATGGTGAACATATCATGCACCCCCTACTACTAAGTATAATACTTCGATAATAACTGATTGCCGGCAATACGAAATAATACTGACCGAAAATCAGCGATGGGTGGACATGTCTCGTAAGTTTTTCTTGCAATTGGTTGGTACCACTCCATCTCAGAAAGGGGGATTAATAGTCTTACAAACCGCCATATGTTAAAAAAACGCGATCGCAACGACCATTTCAATATCACAATCGGTCTTGGTTCTACAGGTATACACAAGTATCCATGTTAAAAGCTATACCGGCTTTATAAATCGAGTTATGGCATTACCTCCGAATGAAGTCGTTTTTCCAGACAAATACTGCGACACTGAATATAGACAGTCATCGTTCGAGTGTATATTATCAGACCAACAGTGCGGCTACACGGCGCCGACGGTGCAACTGCATAATAAAATCACCGAATTTATAAAGTGATTCGGCTATGGAACGGAGTATGAAACCGGTATTTGAAACTCCCTCATGCCACCACTAGAGATTTCTCCATTATTTGTAATGCATTCTGTCTTTATGCCACGTCAGAGGTTCGGTGACATATCGATTAGATTATAGGCGATGTTTGTTTGAGAAGGATCACAAACAGTGGATGGTGTGCTGATTGATGTTGTAAGAAATGCACACTAGCTTTTCAGATCCCTAGAGCTACACTTTCTGGTAGAAATGATGTCTGGGATTTGTAATCAAGTCTTTCCATTCAACCACATACCTGCATTGGAGCCTATGGAAAAGTTCTTTAATGATTACAGCCTCTAGTGAATCATATTTCTGGCACTCTCACATCTCGAAAAGAGACACCTTTCTTGAATCTATCTGCTACAGTAGCACCTACGCATCTTGCAACTGCTACCGTTGCTGCAGCTTTGCACATGTGATCGTTCCAATTTAAGTTGGAACTGAGTAGAAGTCGGAGAAAGTTATATCTACCACCTTCTGCAACCCGTGTAGAAACATTCTAAGCTGAGTTAGTCCGACAGGACTGTGTTTCGACCATACGATGGAAACAGGAACGTGTTGTCGTAGCTCCGCCAACTGTGCATGACGTGTATAAGGTCAGCGCCTAACGAAGCCCGCTCCTGCAACACGAGGTAGTATAAAAGTCAGTACAGGAACTGGTTGAAGAACGCGGATTTTGCTACTGCATTGTGGTGCTTCTCCAAACTACATACTGTAGTCCAAAGCAGGTTCACATCCCTCAGGGCCCATTCAGGTATATCACCCCAACATTCTATTATCATTATTCTGTACCATCCAACACGGAAAAATTACGAACTATGAACGCTCCAATAACTTCGTGCGATAGGGAACTCGATAAGATTTTTACCACATGACTCTCTTCTCGTATACTGAAAACAGATACCATATGTGTGCCGACGCTGACTACATCTGGCGATCCTATTAAATATACAGGTATTGATCCACTGCACAGACCAGTTTAAAGTTTCATCACCTGTACTGCAGGAGGATGACCCTATCCCACAGACTATACTGTAAGTCGCATGAGACACTCCCTCTGACCCTGTGTCGTTGTTGGAAACATTGCTTTTTTGTTTCTACTGTAACACGCTTTGTACACTGCCATATATTTTGTTTTTCTGCCACGACTTTGAGGTGTGTGTCAGGCACTAAACTGACATTAACACGTTCTGATCCATTGCCTCTTGCAGAAAACTAAACGTCGCATGGCGTAAATCATTTTGTTACTGCTGCTACCATAACACACCTCACACACTGGATGATCTTAAATAAAAGACAGTTACAACATAAGGGACCTGGAAGAGTTTTGCAGTGTTGTGGAGCGTTTCCAAACTGCCGTAGAAGGTGACTGACAACCTTTACCTTTAAATTCATGTCTCACAGTGATTTAATAACTGATGGCTCTGCGTTCTGTTTCGACTGATTCCTCATATTGCAGTCATGTAAGTGATCACTGTTTCGGGGCTAGCCATCCCCAGAAGATGTTGCCCCTCCACCAAAACTCTTTCTCCATCTCAGACAAACAACGTCAGTCAATCATTATGTGGTAACCAACAGAGTACCAGTGGGCGGATGGGATGGAAAAGATACCGTCGATGCACTGTAATAATAAGCATCACAGTTGATAGTGTGAACAATTTTAGTAATTTTACAGTAATTTCAACACCGATCAATGATGTGAGAGCATGTTTCCCAATTTCAGCATCATCGCTAAACTACCCACTCTCTACTTTGCGAGTGCCATTGCAAATGTGGATAGATGACTGTGCAATACGTTCATTCATTGTTGATTCTCGAGGATATACATCATCAAAGTATAGCAGACAGTGCTCTACACATTTCGAGCATGCATATACACAGACATACAGAAAATAGAGCAAATGCACTGCAAATGTGGAATACGTGGGGTAGAGGAGACTGGATGCAATCGAGAGTGCTAAACTATGCCTCGTGATCTGAATAATAGTGCTTTTGCGCTAGGCGCTGGCAGCTGTACTACATTTACAAGCCATTTTAGAGCACGGAACGAGAGGTGGTGTCATGATCACATGGGTAGAACAGACATAAAATCGATAGAATTGCGAGAAATGACGGAAAATACGTATAAATTGAGGGAGTATATATCGAATTGCGGAGAAATTGAGGAAGTACTTGCTTGTCTTCTGGTCGGTGCAGAACAATTTGTACTTGGGAACAAGTATGTGACAGCAAGACGAATCCGAGAAAATGTCGACATGTAAGCGAAGGGAACCAGGGAAATAGTCACTGTTTTCCGTTGAGGCAGCATTCTACTGTATGTCTATTGACGTAACAGTGATACACGCGAGTTGACTACTGTATTTGACGCTTTTTAGGAAAACAGGGAACCATCTGCCTCTAAACTTACATGCATCCGCGTTAAAGGACAACAGTGGACTGTGTGATCGATTGGCAAAGAACTGTAACGAGGTACAATTTAATGGTGGATGCATTCGAGAGAGGGAGACGTTGCGGGTCGGCTGACCATTTTTTCCTCTGTTCTGTCAAGATGAATCAGTCATGTGACATAGCCTGCATTCGACTCGTATACAACCACGCGTTCTGTATGTTGTGACTTAGAACATTGTCTCCTTGCGATCGTTAACAGCAAACCTCTCGGTCATCAGAAGACTTCCATTTCATGTGTGATGAAACGTGACCATCCTGTTTCGACACAGTCCTCTAAGCGAACGAAGATTTATGCGACGTACTCCATTCTTCTGTCGCATCTTGGGTATCAAATCGAGACTTCAGTTTCATAGCTAAGATGATTCTAAGTTAGCGATAGGTGTTTGTGAGACACTGCAGTCCCCGTTTATACATCTGCTGGACAGATGTGCTGTTTACAGAGTTAGTTGCGGCATGATGTGTAATTTCACATGTCGGACACCGCTGCTGTGCATTTATCTGTTTCCTTATAAGAGGTATTCTCCATTACTAACGATCGTTTTATATAGGACTGATGCAGGCATTGTATAATTTCTGAACCATGATTGGATGTGAACAGTGAACGCTATACATCTCAGGAAATCTATGTTGTGCATATATCACACAGAATCGATATTTTAAGCAAGCAGTTTTTTCATTTTAGTTTGTTATCATAGTTTATCCTAGAGAAACCTGCAGGAAGGATGTGTGTCATGCGTTGGAAATATATATATATATATATATATATATATATATATATATATATATATATATGTGTGTGTGTGTGCATATGTATATATTACATCGGAATATTTACAGCGCTGCATTCTACATGATTAATAGGTCGGAAACTGAAGTGATCTAACATTGTAGCCTGTTTTAAGTGCAGAACCGTGTACTGTTAGGAGTGCACGTGTTTATGTTCTCTCTTATCAATACTCTCCCGGTACTGATCCCATACACTAGAACAAAACTTTAGAGTTGATAGCGTTGTTGATTTACGTAAAATGCTTCGAAATCTATCCGTTTGGAGCTCCATTATGCATAAAAACCACCCGTGTCTTGTTTTCCTTAACTGCCTGCTATTACATCACAACACTTTCAAATCTACTACTATACACCGACAAGGGGTGCTAACCTCCTGGACACGTGCACATCTGGAGAAATCTTGTGCACTTGGATGGGCAGGGACTCAGCAAGCTCTATTCATTCACTAAACGCAGGATGTAGCGGTCTACTCCTGATCAGCGGCTGATTAAATCGCTAACAGTGCTGCAGGGCAGGGTGTTCAAAGACAGTGCGAGGGGGTTTTTCAATCTCTAATTTCATCCTAAGACTGCGAGAACCCTCTGCGACTTCCATTCGTACAGAGATAGACCGTAAATTATGCACTAAGCTCGAGATGATAGAAATATGTAGACTGCTGTCTGGTATACTCTGATGATGTATATGTTCGAGAATCAACAATGAATGGATGTACTGCACAGTCATCTATCTACATTTGCAATGGTACTCGCAAAGTAGAGAATGGGTAGTTTAGCGATGATGCTGAAATTGGGAAACATGCTCTCACATCATTGATCGGTGTTGAAATTACTGTAAAATTACTAAAATTGTTCACACTATCAACTGTGATGCTTATTATTACAGTACATCGACGGTGTCTTTTCCATCCTATCCGCCCTCTGGTACTCTGTTACCACATAATGATTGACTGGCGTTGTTTGTTTGAGATGCAGAAAGAGTTTTGGTGGAGGGGCAACACCTTCTGGGGATGGCTAGCCCCGAAACAGTGATCACGTACATGACTGCAATATGAGGAATCAGTCGAAACAGAACGCAGAGCCATCAGTTATTAAATCACTGTGAGACATGAATTTAAATGTAAAGGTTGTCAGTCATCTTCGACGGCAGTTTGGAAACGTTCCACAACACTGCAAAACTCTTCCAGGTCCCTTATGTTATAACTGTCTTTTATTTAAGATCATCCAGTGTGTGAGGTGTGTTATGGTAGCAGCAGTAACAAAATGATTTACGCCATGCGACGTTTAGTTTTCTGCAAGAGGCAATGGATCAGAACGTGTTAATGTCAGTTTAGTGCCTGACACACACCTCAAAGTCGTGGCAGAAAAACAAAATATATGGCAGTGTACAAAGCGTGTTACAGTAGAAACAAAAAAGCAATGTTTCCAACAACGACACAGGGTCAGAGGGAGTGTCTCATGCGACTTACAGTATAGTCTGTGGGATAGGGTCATCCTCCTGCAGTACAGGTGATGAAACTTTAAACTGGTCTGTGCAGTGGATCAATACCTGTATATTTAATAGGATCGCCAGATGTAGTCAGCGTCGGCACACATATGGTATCTGTTTTCAGTATACGAGAAGAGAGTCATGTGGTAAAAATCTTATCGAGTTCCCTATCGCACGAAGTTATTGGAGCGTTCATAGTTCGTAATTTTTCCGTGTTGGATGGTACAGAATAATGATAATAGAATGTTGGGGTGATATACCTGAATGGGCCCTGAGGGATGTGAACCTGCTTTGGACTGCAGTATCAGTATGTAGTTTGGAGAAGCGCCACAATGCAGTAGCAAAATCCGTATCCTTCAACCAGTTCCTGTTCTGACTTTTATACTACCTCGTGTTGAAGGAGCGGGCTTCGTTAGGCGCTGACCTTACATGTCATGCACAGTTGGCGTAGCTACGACAACACGTTCCTGTTTCCATCGTATGGTCGAAACACAGTCCTGTCGGACCAACTCAGCTTAGAATGTTTCTACACGGGTTGCAGAAGGTGGTAGATATAACTTTCTCCGACTTCTACTCAGTTCCAACTTAAATTGGAACGATCACACGTGCAAAGCTGCAGCAACGGTAGCAGTTGCAAGATGCGTAGGTGCTACTGTAGCAGATAGATTCAAGAAAGGTGTCTCTTTTCGAGATGTGAGAGTGCCAGAAATATGATTCACTAGTGGCTGTAATCATTAAAGAACTTTTCCATAGGCTCCAATGCAGGTATGTGGTTGAATGGAAAGACTTGATTACAAATCCCAGACATCGTTTCTACCAGAATGTGTAGCTCTAGGGATCTGAAAAGCTAGTGTACATTTCTTACAACATCAATCAGTACACCATCCACTGTTTGTGATCCTTCTCAATCAACCATCGCTTATAATCTAATCGATATGTCACCAAACCTCGGACGTGGCATCAAGACTGAATGCATTACAAATAATGGAGAAATCTCTAGTGGTGGCATGAGGGAATTTCAAATACCGGTTTCATACCTTGTTCCATAGCCGAATCTCTTTTTAAATTCGGTGATTTTATTATGCAGTTGCACCGTCGGCGCCGTGTAGCCGCACTGTTGGTCTGATAATATACACTCCAACGATGACCGTCTATATTCAGTGTCGCAGTATTTGTCTGTAAAAACGACTTCATTTGTAGGTAATGCCATAACTCGATTTATAAAGACGGTATAGCTTTTAACATGGATACTTGTGTATACCTGTAGAACCAAGACCGATTGTGATAATGAAATGGTCGTTGCGATCGCGTTTTTTTAACATATGGCGGTTTGTAATACTATTAATCCCCCTTTCTGAGATGGAGTGGTACGAATTGCAAGAAAAACTTATGAGGCATGTCCACCCATCGCTGATTTTCGGTTAGTATTATTTCGTATTGCTGGCAATCAGTTATTATCGAAGTATTATACTTAGTAGTAAGGGGTGCATGATATGTTCGCCATGAGGATTAGATTTATAAAGGATGTGTGCATGTTCCAACATGTGCAAAGGAAATGACTATGTCCTGTAATAAGGAAGGTATGGATTTGATGTGGAATACTGTGATAGCAAAGGGAAAAGTATGTCAAGTCATAAACATGGTACAGATATTTGTATTTCCGTGGCCACAGCCATCAGCAGGGTGTATTTCTGATACTCCGCTCACTGTCGAAAGTCGTCCACTTGAGACCATGACCGTAATATTTAATCGTAAGTCTATCAATCAAATATGTATGTGGCTGGTTTCCTAGAACGATTCTGTCTATGCATGCTTGGCTGGAATAATTCACGTTTCCTACTAATGGCAGGAGCTGTCTGAATGGAGAGTCCTGTTGGGATGCAGGAATGTAGTTGACTTAACCATGTTGTCCTCTTGAAGGACGAACAGAGGACTAATACCTAGGATGTGTTTGATAGCTTTCGTGATCATGTGGACATTTGAAAAGATTCAATATTGATGCGTGTTTGCGTTGGACCACTATTCATACTCATGTAAATTATCTTGCTGACTGCTTCTGCTCATTTTGCGTCTTAATTTAGTTGGGAGAACATCAATTGTTCTGTGTACATGTAGCAGCTGAAAGATGGGTGGAAGACATGTTTGCTGGTTTTCTAGACATGAGAAACACCTTAGTTGACTCTGTAAATTATAAGAATGATTCGGAATCTGTTACATCAGTGACATCGGTATTCACAAGTGGAAATATCAGTTTCCTTTTTTTTTTTTTTTTTTCGACTTCTCACATAAAGGTCTTCGTTGATGGGGTAAGGTTCTAGTTACTCAGTGGTTTACAGCACACTCCACCTCGCTAAGGTTTCCGGTTTCTAGAGAGATAATTTCCAGACCATATCTTCGGATTATACTGTGCGAGCAATATTGCTATCCAAGTGATACTGCTGTTTGCTTGATATCGGGAAGTATTGCGAAAAAGTTATTATATTCCGTCAAACTATGTGAAATTACATATGTTCTTATAATCCCAGAGTCTGGAGATCGGTGTAGAAAGCAAGCAACCATGCAGGTTGGGGACAGAAACAGTAATGCCTTTGTGCCGAGAGAAAACAAGCCCATCTTTGTACAACAGCTCAGAGAGTGACTTCGGTCTGCTGAGCACTCTCTGGTCATGTGTGGGGACTTGTGACTGTTGACTGCGGTTGATGACCATCCGAACTTGCGTGCAAATATCTAGTACTTATACTATCTGTCTTCGCGGTGTATATATGAGTGTCTGGCTGTCGATAGCTACATGAATGATGCAAAAGGGACTATTTTTTATGGCGCAGGATACGAATTGTATGTTTACTACATTGACATGGTACACAGTGATATATTGTTGGACTGGAGATCGGTTTCACACTCTAATATTCAAACTTCTGTCCTCAGTGGCAGAGCAGTGTAATTGAGTAGGAGTCTTTCCGTATCTGACGATCTGTAGACCACTTTTTCAGGGTTTAACTGTCAGTGCAGTATGGCGATCTGTACAAAACAGTTTTTGCCACTGAAAGTCTTGTCTGCTGAAGAAGAAAGGTGGGCAGTGCTTACACACTGGCAGCATCAGTAATTTGGTGGGTGAATTCAGTAAGAGCCAATCACAATGCTCCTTTCATTCGCAAGACATCCTTTGTGCTGGGACATAGGAGTCTTTATATAGTGGTGAGAATGTTTGCATTTTGGAGATGTTTGTTAAGAGCCGGACTTAACGATTTCCAGGAAGGGTAACATGTGACAGACAGGGTGCCGCGTTAGGACAACCAGGAGGAATGCAGTGGGCGTTATTCTCAGCTATTTTCGTAAACAGCTCATGTTAGGACAGGAATTTCCATGCAGACAAACTGAGAAATCACGAAAGCTCCTTCAAAAACATCTGTTAACTATTTCTGTGACCCATTATAATTTCCGAGAGGTAGTCTTGCCTCTTATTTACATAGACATATGACATCATTATAACACTGAGAACCTTTTAGCTGCACCTGTGATGGTGAGTCGCTACGCGAACATTTCCCATTAGGATTGGTAGGCAGAATGCACCCCGTGCTATTCTGGGAAGCACTGCAACAGATTTCTATATCGCACCCTGTGACATCAGTATAACATTGAGAACATTTTAGCTGCGTCTGCAAGGGTGAGTCGCTCAGCAATTAGGTCTTCACTGGACCGCAGGTAGAGAGGCATCACACCAAAGGGTGACTTGACTTTTATTACATCGACATGTGACATCAGTATAACACTCGGAGACTTCTAACTGTATACCCATAAATAGATGCGACTTTCACCTGCTGGCTGTAGGCGACAGTGGTCTGAGAGCAATGGTTCACACTCCTGCATTCGTCTGTCTGGTGGGGGCTCGCAGCAGCGTCAGTGCGTGTGTGCCCTTGGAACCTCTGATATGTTGTGGTTGGCGATAGACGTTTTTTTACGTGCAATGAGTGTTTGTGCACTGGATTATTTTCTGCTGTTTATGTGTAGTGAACGTGTCTGTTGCATTAGTTTGTAAACGGGTCTGTAGGCTGTGCTATGTTATTTCGGTAATATATGAGTTGTTTGCATGTCTGTCCATCAGTGTACTGCGTTATTTAGATAATTTATGAGGAGTTTGCGGGTCTGTAGGCTGTGTATTGTGACCCCAAGCACGTCAGAGCAAGTGTTTTGTATCAGTGTAATAAATGAAATACGTGAAATCCGTCCCTAAATAAATTGTTCCAAAATAAATAAAGTACACTCCTTCCTCTCTCCAGCAGCCCAGCACAGGCTGATTCCTTTACCCACCATTCTTCCACATACCGTCATGGGACGATAGTGCCCTCTGGTAGCAGTACTGTGTAATAGGTTAGTTGGACTCTGGACCTCATGGTGCACATACTGGATGGAGCTACTGTCTCAAATTGTCTAGATAAAGACTATCTTCAAAATAAAGACTTACATCGATCCTTTCCAGCAGCCCAGCACAGGCTGAGTCCTCTCCCCATCAATTTCTAGGAAGTGGTGGCGGTCAGATGACTTGGGATAGTGAAGGTAGCCCAAGGAATCTTTTTTCCCGCCATTTTCTTAGATTAGTGGAGGTAGCCCATGTGCCCTTTCTCCCCACAAAAATTTGAACATCCTGCCAATTTCTTTGGGGGTGGAGGGGTGGGGGAAGTGGAAGAGGCATGGGAGGGGAGAGGGTTAGGTTGTTAGTGTTAGCCCAATTGACCTATTTTCCCGCCAAAATTTGAACCTCCTACCATGATGTCATTGTGGTGTTGCCATGTCTACCACTGCCATCTTCTATCCTCCATCTTGAATAAATTTGGCAACAACGGAGAGCTGGGTGACGCCGCTGTTACCCTACTACTTACCACTTACCCGTTTAGCTAACAAAAGGGATGTAGTTTTTGAACTGGCATAATGTGGCTCCTTCAGGTGGCGTCGCAAAGTAAGAATGCGGTTGAGAGCGACATGAGGACGTGTTGGCCAGGTTGCGTGTTTAGCTACAAATACCCTCATTGCCTGCAGGTAGCTGATAGATGTATGAATGGTGCCGGCCACGTAACTAGCGTGAAATCGACTGCCGCTGGGCATAAAACAGTCTGTTTCAACTGTGGCTAACAGTGACTGAAATAACGCGGCAATTTATTGTCTACGCTGTCATTGTTCCTCGTTCTTAAATCCCTACTAGATAACTAGCAAAAATAACACTGTCGAAAATACCTACTGTTTAAAAATTATGTATGAATTAGAAGGATGATTGCGCTAAATATGTATTAATATGGAATTAATAAAACTCATGGTAATTATAGGAGCAGTGTATAAAAAATTAATGTCTTCTCGTGTTCTGGTTACATGTAACGTCATTAATTAGAACAATGTCACCGTAATCGTCCGGTTTTCGTCATTAAAATCATTGTACTGACAGATTCAAACTAGCGACGGTAGAGTCATGGAAATTGGTTACGTTTTGGTAGTCAGAACTCTGGCATATTGTTGTTCCCGCAATTGTAGCCATTCTTTAATACTGAAAATGTTAATGAGTTGTTGGTTTATGACCCAGCAAAGGTACAGAAAAGGTATAGGAAGCCAATCGCTATGGACATGAACGTACACAATGAGTCTCTCTATCCGAGGTTCCCCTTTATAAGGGGAACAGTGTTTCAATGAAGAAAGTCTATAGACGTAAAGAATTAAGTATAGTGAAGAGGGAAAAAAGCTGAGTCAAACGGTTATCAGGAAAGTCTCGTGAACAAAATTATCCAGAGTGAAGAGAAGGGATGGAATTCGGATGAAATATACAGGGTGAGTCACTAACTATTGCCACCTAGAATAACTCCGAAAGTATGACAGAAGCTGAAAAGTTTGTGGGACAAATGTTGCATAGGACAGTGGGGACCATAATATAACGTTGGTTTTTTGTTGCTAGGTGGGGTTGCGTCAGAGATTTGAAGGTCAACTTTTTTCTTTATTTTTTTATGGGATGCTATAGTTTGGTACCTAATTTCTTATAGCTGCTATCGAGATGAATCCAATGATGTATAACAGTACAGTCTTTGAAGGTCCACAAAGGTGGTATGAACGTCCATTTACAAAAGGTGTTGAAAGTGATGACCATTGGTATTAATGCAGTGCTGCAATCTTCTTATCATGGATTGAGTGCTATTCCTTATCACTACGGCACTTATCGAAGCACGTGATCTGATAATTCTCTCTCGTATATCGTGCAGATAGCAAATATTCGCCGAATACGGCGTATCTATCTAACGTGTCATTGGTATGTAAACACCATTCGACGGTTTCACTATACAACACTAATAGGAACAGTAAGACTGGTATCGTCGATTCATCCGAATGTGAATGATGTATTCCTTCGAGGAGCAAATCGATATGCTTCTCATTTACGGAGAATGCCAACGAAATTCAGTAAGAGCTAGAGACTTATACACTGAAAGGTATCCTCAATGTAGTCACCCTACACATTGTACATTTAAATATGTATATGATAAATTGAGAACAACTGGACCTTTAACGCATCGGAAACATATCAGGCCTGGGAAAGTTACTAACGAGGAAACGGAATTTGGTACTCTTGCGACTATGGTTCGAGATCCTTGTGTTAGTTTGCGTCAAATCGGAGGGAATCTGGCATGAGCCAGAGTAGTGTTCTTAATGTCCTGCATCGCCATAAATATCATCCTTACCATATCAGTCTCCATCAAGAATTAACTGGTACAGATTGTATGAGTCGCACTGAATTCTGCTGATGGTCTCAACTTCAGACTCAGAGGGATGCCACATTTATTAACTTGATTTGTTTACTGACGAGGTTACATTCACGAAACATGGAAATGTTAATTTGCATAACGTGCATTATTGGGCAACTGAAAATCAATGTTGGCTGCGGCAAGTTGCACACCAAAAACCGTGGTCGGTGAATGTATCGCGTGGGATTCTGGAAGACAGAATTATAGGCCCCTATTTCATCGAAGGAAATCTTAATGGTAAGAAGCACACCACATTCCTGCAAGAAACATTAGATATGATATTGGAAGAAATACCTTTAGGAGCAAGGAACGGAGAGTGGTATGAATACGATGAGTGTCCAGCACAGTTTTCGCCGATGGCTAGAAATTAGTTGCAGAACCACTTCTCAAATCGTTGGATTGGACGAGGAGATGTGCTATGTCCGCCTCGTTCGCCAGACTAGATGCCTCTGGATTTTTTCTTGTGGGGTTTCGTAAAAGGAATTGTTTATGAAGATGTTTCAACTACACCTGAAGATATGCGAGGGAGAATTGTCAGAGCATGTGCTTCGATAAGTGCCGGTCTGATAAGGACTACCACTCAATCCATGATAAGAAGATTGTAGCACTGCATTGATACCAATGGTCATCACTTCGAACACCTTCTGTAAATGGACTTTCATGCCACCTTTGTGGCCTTCGTTGAGCTTCAAAGACCTTACTGTTACACATAATTGGATTCGTCTCGGTAGCCGCTATCAGAAAATAAGTATCAAACTATAGCATCCCATTTAAAAAAACAAAGTTGACCTGCGTATCTCTGACGCGACCCCACCTAGCAACAAAAAACCGTCATATCATGGGCCCGGTTGTCCCATGCAACTTTCGTCCCACAAACTTTTCAGCTACTATCATACTTTCGGACTTATTCTTAGTGGCAATAGTTAGTGACTCACCCTATATAACTTAAAAGTAGTCACTGTTCCACATTATGATGGGATATCGCAAAAAGAGGCAAATGTTTTTAAACCGTACAAAGTCAAACTTGCTTTTAAAATTACGAAACTGCCGCGACACAAATTACCCCATGACCTAAAAAATAAGAATAATAAGTTTGAGACATTAGGCATATACAAATTACTGTGCCCTTCAAACGATGCGTAATGTACAAGACATGTAACTATTTACATGGTGTTTCTGGAGAAATAGTAAATATTTTGGGAGGTGGCAATAAGGAATAATTAGAGTAAAACATTTCATATAACATGTTTCGAATTTTTAATCGCTTCAGAAATATTGCTTATAGAATGTAATCCAAACAAATACCCGCAACAGTTAAACAAGACAGAGAAGTTATTAGAACGTGATTTTCAAAAATTCTACCCTCGGCATCAAAGCACTTTCGAATTCTCGTGACAAAACTAAGTGTAGCTCTTCTTAGGTAGCTTTTGGGGTTGCTTCGTGAAGGCAGAACTATTCATAGTCCGAACGATAAATTCGTCACTTGTGTTAACCTTTTCTTTGTAGAGTTCGCCCTTCAGCCATCCCCACATGCACAAATCTAAAGAGGCGAAGTCCGTGGACTGTGGTGCCCAAGTAACGTGACCATTCCATTTCTGCCGATCGATCTTCCGGGAATGATAGGTTTAGATGATGTGTCACATAACGACTAGAGAGTGCAGGGGCTCCGTCCTGCTGAAAGAACAATATAGCCAAAGGAACTTCTTCCAAAAATGCGGGATGCTCGTTTACAAGAAAGTCTAGGTAACGGGGTCATGTACGAAGATCCGGTAAGACAGGGGGCCAACAGCAGCGTTCTTAAAACTGTATCTCCACAAAGTCATGTGCGATGTGCGTTTTCATAGGTTCGACGAGTGAGTTACGCGCGTTTATTAATATATTAACGAATGAACGATGCTTCATCAGTAAACAATATTAATGGGATTACTCAGTGATTGGAAACTAGCCAACGTCAAAATTGGAATCATCTGCCTCCATCTCCTTCTCGAAAGTGTAGGATCCGTTGTAAATGATAAGGATAGAGGACATCCATACGTAATGCCATGATATTCTTTTTTATAGAACACGGATACATGTAGAAATACTGCGTGTGCTTGTTGAAGGACTACGTTCTACCAGCTGAATAATGTCTCTTACTTCAGCCACACTACCTTCGTTTGCACGTTCAGATGAAATACGACTGCTGGACACTGTACCGGTCTGATGCTGGGGCCCGTACCACTGACGGAAGAGTCTGAGTCGGAGAGACCGAAATTTTATGAAGGGGATAACTCCAAAGGCAGTTGACTGTTGACGCTGTGTACGACGTAGGAAACTAGGCTGCTAATTTGTGGTCTGGTAAGCTTGATTTTATCTACATGTATTCATATTGTGTAGAACTGTAAGTTTCTTGTATGGGTATTGTCTGATGATGGGAGCATGGACTTTCGATACGCGCCATTTATGTCATAATGAGATTGGGATTATTGAACATTGTGGTTGAAGACGACAAATTACTTTCAAGAGACGTGTAAGTTACTTACTATTTTTAACACTGAACTGTTGTTGTTGTTGTGGTCTTCAGTCCAGAGACTGGTTTGATGCAGCTCTCCATGCTACTCTATCCTGTGCAAGCTTCTTCATCTCCCAGTACCTAATGCAACCTACATCCTTCTGAATCTGTTTAGTGTATTCATCTCTTGGTCTCCTCCCTCCACGACTTTTACTCTCCACGTTGCCCACCAGTACTAAATTGGTGATCCCTTGATGCCTCAGAATATGTCCTACCAAGCGATCCCTTCTTCTAGTCAAGTTGTGTCACAAATTTCTTTTCTCCCCAATTCTATTCAATACCTCCTCATTAGTTATGTGATCTACCCATCTAATCTTCAGCATTCTTCTGTAACACCACATTTCAAAAGCTTCTATTCTCTTGTTGTCTAAACTATTTATCGTCCACGTTTCACTTCCATACGTGGCTACACTCCATACAAATACTTTCAGAAACGACTTCCTGACACTTAAATCAGTACTCGATGTTAACAAATTTCTCTTCTTCAGAAAAGCCTTCCTTGCCACTGCCAGTCTACATTTTATATGATGCCTGGGTGTTGTGTGATGTCCTTAGGTTAGTTAGGTTTAAGTAGTTCTAAGATCTAGGGGACTGATGACCGTAGCTGTTAAGTCCCATAGTGCTGAGAGCCATTTTACATTTTATATCCACTCTACTTCGACATCATCAGTTATTTTGCTCCCCAAATAGCAAAACTCATTTACTACTTTAAGTGTCTCATTTCCTATTGTAATACCCTCAGCATCACCCAATTTAATTTGACTACAATCCATTATCCTCGTTTTGCTTTTGTTGATGTTCATCTTATATCATCCTTTCAAGACACTGTCCATTCCGTTCAGCTGCTGTTCCAGGTCCTTTGCTGTCTCTGACAGAATTAAAATGTCATCGGCGAACCTCAAAGTTTTTATTTCTTCTCCATGGATTTTAATTCCTCCTCCGAATTTTTCTTTTGTTTCCTTTACTGCTTGCCCAATATCCAGATTGAATAACATTGGGGATAGGCTACAACCCTGTCTCACTCTCTGCCCAACCACTGCTTCCCTTTCATGCCCCTCGACTCTTGTAACTGCCATCTGCTTCCTGTACGAATGGTTAATAGCCTTTCGCTCCCTGTATTTTACCCCTGCAACCTTCAGAACTTGAAAGAGAGTATTCCAGTCAACATTGTCAAAGGTTTTCTCTAAGTCTACGAATGCTAGAAACGTCGGTTTGCCTTTCCTTAATCTATTTTCTAAGAAAAGTCGTAGGGTCAGTATTGGCTCACTATAAGTCCTTATTTTACGAGGGAGGTTCAAGAAGTAATGCAACAGTGTTTTTTCCTCGTTGAGTTTCGGTTGAAAAAATGCGGAATTTGTTGTGAGATATCGTGGAATATTCCCGCTTCAGCCCCTATAATTTCAACAAGTTCCGATAGATTGCGGCCTATACGTTGTCTTCAAAATGGCATCTGTAATGGACGTGTGCTCCAAGCAGAGAGTTTCGTTTAGAGGAAAAAGAGAGCATTGCAGATGGACATAGGCGCTTGCATAATGTCTACGGAGACTTGACAGTGAACAAAAGCACGATGAGTCGTTGGGCGAAACATTTGTCATCATCCCTACAATATCGCGCAGGCCTGTCTAATCTCCTGCGTGCCGGCTGGCCGCACATAACTCCTGCAACGTTGGAACGTACGGACACTCTCATTCGAAGTGATCGACGTATCACAATCGAACATCTCTCTGCACAACTGGAGTTCTCTGCTGGTAGAGCTGAAACATTCGTCCACCAGTTGGTGTGCTCAAAGGTGTGTGCCGGCTGGATAACTCACCGCCTAACCAAAGACCGAAAAGGGCAACAAATGAGCATCCGTACGGAATTGCTTGCACGTTACGAGGCTGATAGTGAATATTTTTTGTCGAACGACATCACACTCGATGAAATATTAATTCGTCATTTCGAATCGGAAACAAAAAGGGCAATTCACGGAGTGGCGCCACACCACCTCTCCTCAGAACAAAAAGTTCAAAGTCGCACTCTCAGCCGGCAAAGTCATGGTGACGGTTTTTTGGGACTCTGAAGGGGTTACTCTGTTGGATTTCCTCCTTCATGCTGAAGCCATCAACTCTGAAGTGTATTGCGCTACCCTCCAGAAACTGAAGAAAAGACTTCAGCGTGTTCGTCACCACGAAAATGCAAACGAACTTTTCCTTCTCCATGGCAACCAAGGCCACAAGAGTCTGCGTACCCGTGAGGAACTCGCAAAACGTCATTGACTTATTCTTCCTCATCCACCCTACAGCCCGCATCTCGCACCTTCGGGCTTCCATCTATTTGGCCCAATGAAGGACTCCCTCTGCGGAAGCAGTACGAGGCTGATGGGAATGTTAGTGACGGGCAACACGTTGACCCCGACGTCGACCAGTAGACTAGTACTGCGGCGGCGCGGTTCTTTCCGTCCCTTTACGACGAACCTGCACCTACCTGTGAACATTGTCTCAGCATATCATCAGTAGGGAAGCCAAGCGAAACCTACTGTACTTCGACGTGAATCAGGCTGCAATTAAAGTGCCGGCCGGAGTGGTTGAGCGGTTCTAGGCACTACAGTCTGGAACCGCGCGACCGCTACGGTCGCAGGTTCGAATCCTGCCTCGGTCATGGATGTGTGTGATGTCCTTAGGTTAGTTAGGTTTAAGCAGTTTTAAGTTCTAGGGGACTGATGACCAAAGAAGTTAAGTCCCATAGTGCTCAGAGCCATTTGAACCATTTTTGCAATTAAAGTCACTAATCTACGTTTCGGGAAAAAGTTTTCACACCAAATGAAAGGTTGGAAATTTTGTCCTTAATTAATTTATTCTGAAACTTGTGTGAACAAGTATCACTGCCAAGCCCGTGATAGTCTTAACACCGTCACTCACTATCCCTTCCACTCAAGTTAGCAAGTTTATGGTGTTGCATTTCCCGAAAACGTTATAGCTACAAAAATACGAATTGTTTTTGATTGAGAATGCTCGCGAAATATTAAAACTGTCGGTACCTAATGCAGTCACAGTTTTTTGCCACCGAGCTGCTCAATACGCTACGCGGAATTTATGTCTGTTCTCGTCACAAAATTCACTTAAAATTTCCGAAATTCCTACACACCTATCGGAATAATTATGCTGTCACTTTACCACACTTTTGATGAATGAAACACTGCTAGATCCGGCAACTTATCATTTCCATCAGAACTACTACTACTACACACGTCCGAACTGTTTCATGGCTAGGCTCCGACTCTTCCCTAGAATACTCTAAGTCTTCTCTATTAGTAGAGAAAGGCGCACTAAGAATATTGCTTTACCATTGGTCAGTTTACTCAACAGCCAATAGCAAAACAACATTCTTCCGCATCAGTCCGCGCTTTTCATCAATAACCAATCGCAAAATAGTAAACCTAACGGCTCTGAGCACTATGGGACTTAACTTCTGAGGTCATCAGTCCCGTAGAACTTAGAACATCTTAAACCTAACTAACCTAAGGACATCACACACATCCATGCCCGAGGCAGGATTCGAACCTGCGACCGTAGCGTTAGCGCGGTTCCAGACTGTAGCGCCTAGAACCGCACGGCCACTCCGGCCGGCAGTAAACCTAACGGCTGCACTTTTTACCGACGTAATTATCTAATATGCTGAAGTTTTGTTTATGCATAAAGTTATTTACTATTGTTATTTATACCTGAATTAACTTTCCGTTTACCACAAACTTATTTTACAAATTTATTCTACAAAAATCCCCTTTGTCCACATCCATACTTCTTCGAAATGTTCCCACGCTAAATCCAACTACATAACTTGTTAAACAATTATCTTCATATTAACATTAAACCACACTCACGCATGATTCATGCTGCTAAAACACATTTATAAAGTTTTACATATACAAAAAGACATAATAACACTTTATGAAAATACTAGAACAGTTTATAAAAAAAACATTCTATTACTTTAGTGCACTCTTGTGGGCACAGTCGAAACTAAATCAGTTCCCGATCCTATATTGTCTTCTATCGGCTGATACATAAACTACGTGCGCGTCCAGTATCGCGTCACCATCTGTCACTATCCAGCTCTGTGACACATCTCCCACTTAACCGCCTCCAAGGCAGGATCGGTATACGGCGCTACGCCGCAGTACCACGGGGGCATATAGAGCCTCCCAGAAAGGTGGCGTAAGATAGTCGCATTGAATGGACATTTTGCTCAAAAATAGGGTTTTGTAGGCATATGAGTGGAAAACATCGAAAGTTCACTGAGGCTTTTTGCGGATGATGCTGTAGTATATCTAGAGGTTTTAAGAATGGAAAATTGTACTGAAATGCAGGAGGATCTGCAACGAATTGACGCATGGTGCAGGGAGTGGCAATTGAATGTCAATGTAGATAAATTCAATGTGCTGCGAATACATAGAAAGAAAGATTCTTTATCATTTAGCTACAATATAGCAGGTCAGCAACTGGAAGCAGTTAATTCCATAAATTATTTGGGAGTAGGCATTAGGAGTGATTTAAAATGGAATAACCATATAAAATTAATCGTCGGTAAAGCAGATGCCAGACTGAGATTCATTGGAAGAATCTTAAGGAAATGCAGTCCGAAAACAAAGGAAATAGGTTACAGTATACTTGTTCGCCCACTACTTGAATACTGCTCACCGGTGTGGGATCCTTACCAGATAGGGTTGAGAGAAGAAAGATAGAAGATCCAACGGAGAGCAGCGCGCTTCGTTACAGGATCATTTAGTAATCGCGAAAGCGTTACGGAGATGATAGATAAACTCCAGTGGGAGACTTTGCAAGAGAGACGCTCAGTAGCTCGGTACGGGCTTTTGTTGAAGTTTCAAGAACATACCTTCACCGCTGAGTCAAGCAGTATATTGGTCCCTCCTACGTATATCTCGCGAAGAGACCATGGGATAAAATCAGAGAGATTAGAGCCCACACAGAGGCATACCAACGATCTTTCTTTCCACGAACAATACGAGACTGGAATAGAAGGGAGAACCGATAGAGGTATGGATGTAAATGTAGATGTAGAATAATATGGCGAACTGGGCTCCTGAATAAAACCAACTTAATTTCACAAAAGAATTGTTCTACTACTTATTGAACGCCCTTCGCACGTCTGTAATTTATAAACACTTTAGGTGGCGTCCCAGCGAGAATTACGCCATATCCGTGATGGGAAAAAAATTGTTCGAGGCCATTCTCGAACAAACTACTGTGCATTAACCTGCAGCAATTGCAGAAACAATGAAGACGAAAATTGCTAAGGCTAAAAAGAAATGAAAGACTCCGATGTGCAGCCCAACCTGCATCTGCTGCACCATCTCGAACCAATTACTGTGCTGTTTCAAAACGACTTATCAGTAAATATGCATCTACATTAACACCCTGTGTTAAAAATACAAACAATAATTAAAATATGTGTTAGAAAGCTTAATGGTTCAGAGGAAAAATTGAAAACACTTTAAGTTCGAGTGGAGAAGGAAGATTATTGTTTGATACCACATCGGTGAAGAGGTTATTAGGGGACAACAAGCTAGTAATGGACAAGAATTGTACACTAAATTGGTTACGACCTTCTAGAAATGAGCATTAGAAAGAACTGGGGATGACTTCAACTTGCCAGATATATACTGGGAGTGTCATGCCATCAAAACTGGTACCAGAGACAGGAATTCTTGTGGTATTGTTCTAACTGTCTTGCCCGAAAATTACTTTGAGCAAATGGTTAGAAAACCAACTCGTCGGTGCAACGTATAAAACCTCCTGGCAAGAAACAGGCCTGAACTTATCGAATCAGTTAACGTTGGGGAAGGTATCAGTGATCATAAGGCTGTGATATCGTCTATGACAACTGGTCTTATATAGAATGTTAAGAAAAGTACGAAGGTATTTTTGGTTAGCATGAGCGATTGGATACAAATTTCAGAGTATGTGAGCAGTCAGCATCAAACGTTCGGTGTGAGGAAGAATGTGAAGACAACAAATGGAAAAAATTCAAAGGAATCGTGCAATATGCCCGAGAGAAGTACGTTCCAGGAAAGGTCTCAATGGATGGGAAAGACTATCACGGTGTAATAACCGTGTTAGAAAACTGCTACGTAAACAAAAAGAAATTCATTTTAGAATCAAGAAAAGTAAAAACTTAGCTGACAAACAAAAGCTGAACGAAGCGAAAATGAGAGTAAGGAGAGCAATGAGCGAAACGTTCAATGACTTTAAAAGTAAAACCTTATCAACTGATCTGAGTAAAAACCTGAGGAGATATTGGTCGTACATAAAATCAGTAAGTGGCTCAGTATCACCTATTCATTCATTCAGTGACCATACTAGCATCGAAACGGAAGATAACAGAGAGAAGTCCGAAATACTGAGTTCGGTCTTCCGAATTTGTTTCATCGTGGAAGTTCGTAGCACGGTCCCTCCTTTCAACTGTCATACGAGCGTCGAAATGGTAGACATTGAGATAGCAGATCGCGGAACAGAAAAACAACTACAGTCGCTTAGAAGTGGAAGGGCGCCAGGACCAGGTGAGATAACTATATGATTCTACAAAGATTATATGAAAGAAATTGCCCCCCTTGTAATAGTAATTTATCGTAGATTCTTGAGCAACGATGGTACCTAGCGACTGGAAGAAGCGCTGGTCATTCCCGTTTTTAGGAAGGGCCGTAGGACGTCAGTCTGTCGTAGAATTGTGGAATATGTTTTACGCTCAAGAATTATGGTTTTGGAGAAGGAAAATCTCCCCTATAAAAATCACCATGGATTTCGCAAACAGATATCCTGCGAAACTCGCCCTATTCCACAATGCCGTAGACAACGGCCCTCAGGTTGATGCCGTGTAGCTTGATTTCAAGAAGGCGTTTGACATCGTCTCGCAGTGCAGTTTACTGGAAAAAATACTAGCTTATCGGGTATCGGAGCAGATTTGCGGCTTGATTCAAGACTTCCTTACAGACGGAACTCAACACGGCGCTCTTAACAGGACGAAATCGACAGATATAAAGGTTTCCAGAATGAGATTTTCACTTTGCAGTGGAGTGTGCGCTGATATGAAACTTACTGGCAGATTAAAACTGTGTGCCGGACCGAGACTCGAACTCGGGACCTATGCCTTTCGCGGGCAAGTGCTCTACCAACTTATTTTTAAAATCTCATTTTGTTCGCTTTTGTTCGTTGCATCTGCTCGGTGCGGACGTCGTAAGACATCCATTTGAGTTCGTTGTTGATCGATTAACTCAGTTTTTTTATTACAGAGGGCAGCTAACCATCTGACCGAACGCGCTGATTTCCCGTGCCGGCTGTGCCCGACTGGGACTCGAACCCGGATTTCTCGTGTATCACGAGCGATCGGCTTACCATTTTTGTTTCATTTTTGCGTTTTTGGTCGGAATTGTTCATTGCGTTTGGGCTGGGCAGACGTCACAAGGCCTCTGTTCAAGTTGATCGTTGGTTGCTTTACTCAGTTTTTTTTATTACAGTGAGCAAACAGCCCTCTGACCGAACACGCTGAGCTAGCGTGTCGGCGGCGTCTCATTTTGTTCGTTGAATGTTTCGAGTCTCGGTCCGGCACACAGTTTTAATCTGCCAGGAAAGTTTCATATCAGCGCACACTCCGCTACAGAGTGAAAATTTCATTCTGGAAACATTCCACAGGCTGTGGCTAAGCCATGTCTCTGCAATATCCTTTCTTTCAGGAGTGCTAGTTCTGCAAGGTTCGCAGGAGAGCTTTTGTAAAGTTTGGAAGGTAGGAGACGAAGTACTGGCAGAAGTAAAGCTGTGAGGACGGGGCGTGAGTCGTCCTTGGGTAGCTCAGTTGGTACAGCACTTGCCCGCGAAAGGCAAAGGTCCCGAGTTCGAGTCTCGGTCCGGCACACAGTATTAATCTGCCAGGAAGTTTCAGATGTAAAGGTAATTTCCGTAGTACCCAAGGAAGTGTGATAGGACCGTTACTGCTTACAGAATATATAAATGATCTAGTAGAAAGCGTAGGAAGCTCTTCAAGGCTGTTAGCAGATGATGCTGTTGTCTATAACAAGGTAGCAATGCCAGAAGATAGTAAAGATATGCAGAATGACTTACAGAGAATTAATGAATTGTGTAATTTCTGGCAGCTGACACTGAACTTAAATAAATGTAACATATAGCGCATACATAAGAAAAGATATTCACTACTCTATAGCTACACTATTGATGACGAACTGCTGGAAACAGCATCTACCGTACAATATCTGGGAGTAACTATCCACGGCAACCTTAAGTGGAATCACCACATAAACAAATAGTGGGTAGAGCAGATGCCACACTCAGATTCATAGGAACAATCTTAAGGAAATGTCGCTCATCCGCGAACGAAGTGGCTTGTAAGGCCTTTGTTCGACCGATTCATGAGTAACGTCTGGGATCCCTACCAGGTATAACAGATACAAGAGACAGAGAAGCTCCAACGACGACCGGCGTGTTTCGTCACGGGATCATTTAAGCGGCTCGGGAGCGTTACGAAGATGCTCAACAAACTCCATTGGCAGACGTTACAAGAGAGGCGTAGTACATCACAGAAAAATTTATTTCTGAGATTTCGAGAAGACACTTTTCGGGAAGTGTCGGACAACATATTACTTCCCCTCACATCCATCTCACGTAATGACCACGAGGACAATATTTGAGTAATTAGGGCCAATACGGCGGCTTATCGACAAAAGTACCCTCCGCCACACACCATTAGGTGGCTTGCGGATCATGATGTAGATGTAGAAACCTCCCTTCAAATTAAATATGTGTCGCTGTGTGAGGGCTGTGCCGGCCGATGTGGCCGAGCGGTTCTAGGCGCTTCAGTCTGGAACCGCGCGACCGCTTCGGTCGTAGGTTCGAATCCTGCCTCGGGCATGGATTAGTGTGCTGTCCTTAGGTTAGTTAGGTTTAAGTAGTTCTAAGTTCTAGGGGACTGAAACTTCCTGGCAGATTAAAACTGTGTGCCGGACCGAGACTCGAACTCGGGACCTTTGCCTTTCGCGGGCAAGTGCTCTAGAGGACTGATGACCTCAGATGTTAAGTCCCATAGTGCTCATAGCCATTTGAACCATTTTTTTTTTTTTTTTTGCGAGGGCTGTGGTAGCGGATCATGACTCTCTTCTGCACATCTCAGTAAATCTTTCAAGAAGTTAGCTGAAGAAGAGCTGTTTTTTTAAAAGAAAAAAAAAATGTCGATCCCCCCGACACCATCATCGGCGTGGGGACCATCACAAAAGTTTTGCTTTCACCAGTGCGTTTGTTAGTTGTTTACAGCCGGCAGCGGTGGCCATGTGGTTCTAGGCGCTCAGTCCGGAACCGTGCGACTGCTACGGTCGCAGGTTCGAATCCTGCCTCGGGCATGGATGTGTGTGATGTCCTTAGGTTAGTTAGGTTTAAGTAGTTCTAAGTTCTAGGGGACTGATGACCTCAGATGTTAAGTCCCATAGTGCTCAGAGCCATTTGAACCATTTTTTTAGTTGTTTACATTTAAGTGTCACAGGATGTGGGGCTGTGGTGTTGTCCGCATGCCTGGCCATGGTCATCCACTAATGCGGTCCTGCCAGGAGACAGAAAGTGGATTAAAGCGATTGAAGGGTAGAGGATTTTTAATGCTCCAAGGAAAAGGAAAAACCTCCGCGATAGTCTGGACGGGTAGTAAGAGCTATCTAAGCTATCTACTTTCCTGGTATGTGCGCCGGATCATGCAAGGGTATCACGCAGCTCGATACCGGTGTCCTAGCCATGTGATCATCATAAAAAGATCGGTCCAAATCCGTGCGGTAGCCGGCAGCTGTGGTCTAGCGGTTCTAGGCGCTCAGTTCGGAACCGCGGGACTGCTACGGTCGCAGGTTCGAATCCTGCCTCGGGCATGGATGTGTGTGATGTCCTTAGGTTAGTTAGGTTTAAGTAGTTCTAAGTTCTAGGGGACTGATGACCACTGATGTTAAGTCCCATAGTGCTCAGAGCCATTTGAACCATTTGAACCGTGCGGTAGTGCAATGCGCTATTGTGGGTATGACACTTCCGCGTTTGCTCATCGACTTGACGCAGCAACAGATCCGATCGAATGGTTTATAACCTGAGGTGGAAAATTGAATTTTTTTTTAAAAAAAACGAAGAGTACAGCATTTCTCGTGAAAGGCTATGTTCCGAGTTCGTGGCCCGCTCCGGCATTCACTTTCAGTCAGCCAGGAAGTTTCGTAACAGGACACCCTCCGCTCCAGAATGAAGGATTTTTTCTGGAAACATCAGGAAATTCGCTTTAATTTGCCTACGGGAAACTGGAATCTTGATTTTAAGCCTGCACCTCAGGTATGAGGATTCATTTCCTGAATTACTGTGAGATCTCGCTTGATAACTTCAGGTTACGATGCTTAAATCCTGTTTGGTCCGAAAAGACAGAAACGAACAAATAAAAAGGAGACAAATTACATGGCGACCCAGAACGAAAATGAAGATCCAGTTTGAAGAAAAATAAAATGTGTAAGTGTGAGTAAGTGTTCTTACAGAGCTGATATACACTGATTTGCCACAGAATTAGTCACCAAACAAGCTGCTTGCGATAATCCATTTCACTCTGATTTCGTCGGTGACGTACCTTGTTACACATTCCACAAAATAACAAAAGCGTTGGCAGGGACATGCTGAGAGATGATTGTTTAACGACTGTCCATAACTCTAGATAAATGATCGGTGCTGGGTCTATTCTATCAGTCTGACACAGTTCATCAATAATGGGATGATGCATAGCCTTGCTGCAGGTACAGACTGCCTGAGGGGAGCTGTAGGCAAACAAAAATATGAATATGACCAGACATTAGTTCCTGTATTATCTGCCAGTGAGACACTAAAAAGACCTGTTAAGAGTCACATTACATTTTTTGTAACTATCCAACACACAAGAATACCTCCATCTCTTGTCGCAACGGTACCCTGTTGGTAAACATGTTGCGTCAGATCTTGGGTTTACCGACATACTCGAAGCCTTTCATCGGTATGTACCACAACGTCTTAGTCGAGTCGATCTTTCCCATACTTTGTGCGTTCAGTTACGATGTTATAAGGGATGTTTTACCCCAAAGGAAGATGTGTTTCTGGATGGTAACGCGTTCTTCACCATCATTGTAGTGGCCAATGGTTTACATCTAACGGGTGATCAAAAAGTCAGTATAAATTTGAAAACTTAATAAACCACGGAGTAATGTAGATAGAGAGGTAAAAATTGGCACACATGCTTGGAATGACATGGGGTTTTACTAGAACAAAAAAAAACAAAGTTCACAAAATGTCCGACAGATGGCGCTGGACAGCAAAACGTCAGTGACTACGCATGACAATCGTGTATAAAAGGAGCTGTAGTGAGAGAGAAAATCCCTTCCCCTCAGCCTATTTTTTCCCTCCCTCACCGTCACCTGTGCCACTATTTATATCCACCCCGCAGTTCCTCTCCCCTTTGACTTCATTTCCCATGTTGACTGTACTTTCTCCACCTATGTGATCGCCGCTGACCTCAACATCCACAACCGTGGCCCTGCCACTCTTCGGCTGTGGCATCAGTTCCTTGCCACCCTCCATGGTGACCTTGTTCCTCTCCCACAGCACACCCATCCTGAAAGTAACTCCACCCCCGATGTTATCCTCACTTCCCCCAACCTCCTTGGTCGCATCGCCGTTGATGTCCTCGATCCCGCCGGTAGTGACCATCTCCCTATCCTTCTCACCATCTCCTCTACCCATCCCGCCACTGCAGCCACCCGCCCAGCTGCCCCTCCAAAGTCTGTCCATGACTACCACCATGCCAATTGGGATTCCTACCGGGAATCCATTGCCTTACAGGTCGAAAGCCACCCCCTCACCTTTCACCACCCTGATGACATCACCCATGCCTCTTCCTTCCTTCAGAAGACCATCACTGACGCTGTGGAGGCTCATGTCCCTACCAAACTCATCCACCCTCACCGCCCTACGCTTCCTCCACAGGCCATCCTTCTTCTGCGTGAATCCCGCTCCTTCCTCCGCACTCGTGACCGGGATACTCTAACCCGCCACCGGCAATTACAGCGACATATCCGGAACCTCCTTACAGCAAAGAAATGCCGGGACTGGTGCCAGACATGCACATGCCTCAACTCCACCCTCCCTGTCAACTCCTCCAAGTACTGGTCAGCCTTCCACCGCCTTACTGGTAGCCATCCCACCCTGCATTACCCCATCCTCCATAACGATCGACCCTTTCCTGACAACCTCAGTAAGGCTAACCATTTTGCTTCCCACCTATCCAAGGTCTTCTCCATTCCTGACGATCCCCATTTTGATTACTCCCTCTTCCCCACCGTCCTTGACCGTACTGACACCTCTGTCCCCCCGCTCGCCCATAGCTTCCAGTACTTCGATCGGTTACCCCCCCTCAGACATCAACACTCCCATCACCACGCAACACATCACACTCGTCCTCCGCTCCAAACACAACACTGCCCCTGGTCATGATGGCATCACCTACTGTCACCTCAAGGAATCCCCTCCATCCTTCCTGTATGTCCTTGCTACCCTGTACAATGTCCTCCTCTCCACTGGATTTTAACCTGACCTGTGGAAGACTTCCCGTGTCCTGCTGTTCCCTAAACCAAACAAACCCCTGTCTGATACCTCTTCCTATCGTCCAATCTGCCTCACCTCCATGTTCAGTAAGGGCTTCGAGGCCATCCTCTCTCGCCGTATTCACCACCACCTTCACCAGCACCGCCTCCTTCCTCTTACCCAATGTGGCTTCCGGCCATCCTTCTCTGCCGACAACCAGCTCCTTAACCTTACCAATCTTCTTTCCCTCCAACTTAACTCCCGTCGCTCCGCTATCTTTGTTTCCCTTGATCTCCAGAGCGCCTATGACCATGTCTGGTGCCGGCCGGGGTGGCCAAGCGGTTAAAGGCGCTACAGTCTGGAACCGCGCGAACGCTGCGTTCGCAGGTTCGAATCCTGCCTCGGGCATGGATGTGTGTGATGTCCTTAGGTTAGTTAGGTTTAAGTAGTTCTACGTTCTAGGGGACTGATGACCATAGAAGTTAAGCCCCATAGTGCTCAGAGCCATTTGAATCATTTGAACCGTCTCTGGCATCCTCTTTAAACTCCAGACCTATGCTCTCCCCATCAACTTAGTCTGTCTCGTTGCTTCTTTCCTCTCCCATTGTCCCTCCTATGTGACTATCCACAATTCCAACTCCCGTACTTTCTACCCCTCTGCCGGTGTGCCCCAAGGTTCTGTCCTTTCCCCTCTCCTCTATCTCCTGTACACTGCTGATATGCCCAAACCTCCCCCTCCTGTTCATCTTCTCCAGTTCGCTGATGACACCGCCTTCCTAGCCCTCTATCCTACCCTTCAACGATCCCAATGTACCCTCCAAACCCACCTTGACCAATTCACCACTTGGTGCAACCAGTGGTTCCTCCGTGTTAATCCCTCCAAGACCCAGGCGATCATCATAGGCTACACCACCCGCTCCTTCCGCCTCCATGATTTCTACCTCACCATTTATGGCCATCCTATCCACCTCACTCCTACCCTCAAATACCTTGGCCTCACGCTCGACCGCCACCTCACCTGGACTCCCCATCTCCTTACCATCCAAAACAAAGCTCACAACCGCCTCCGCATCCTGAAACTCCTGTCCAGCCGGACGTGGGGTCTGCATCCTTCCACCATCCTTCACACCTACAAATCCATGACCCGCCACATCCTTTGTTATGCCAGTGTCACTTGGATTTCCACCCCTCCCCGGTTCTATAAAGCCCTCCAAATCCTCGAACGCCATGCGCTCTGCCTCGCCTTCCGCATCCACCTTCCGTCCCCCACGCACATCCTCTATGATCTCATCCACTTCCCCCACCTTCTCCTTTTCCTTGAACACATCCGCACACTATATATTGTCCGCTGCCTTGATCCCCCTCACCCCCTGGTGTCTCCCTTCCTCTCCACCACCAAGAAGTTGCCGCACCTTTACCGTTGTGTCCCTCCCTCTCTCCATCTCCACACCCTCCATCTCCTTTTCCAACACAACTTCCAGCGTCTACCCCTCGCGGATGATGAGCTTTGCCCTGACATCTACCCTTCCTACCAACTCTAATCCCCTCTTCCTGCCTCCTCCTCAGGGCTCCCTCTCCTCCCCCTCTCTCCTCCTGAGCGGCTTCCCCCTCCTACTCCCCCTCCATCTCTTGTGCCTCCTTTCAGTGTCTCTGCGCTCCCTCCTGCCCTGTCTTCCCTTTTCTTCTCCCGCCCCACGTGTCTCCTGCCTCTTCGTGAACCCACGGTTGCCCCTCCTCTCTTTATCCCGCCACTTCCCCAGCTGCCCCATGCTCTCCCCTCCTTTTCCATCCTCTCTGACCTTTCCCTCGGCAGGTCCCACCTGGTAGTTTTATTCTTCATCGTGTGTGCTCCAAGTGGATTTTAAGTGTGTTGTTTCGGGGCGTTTTTAATACTGTGGCCAACTTTTAACCTGTGCATGCGCATTCAGTGTCTTCTCTGTGTTTTAAGAATCGCCAGCTGTGTTTTTTAACTTTCTGGTGACTTTTTTAACTGTCCCCCATGAACGTCTCCATGTCAGTGTATTTTTACCTCCATTGTCTCCCCTTACTCTGTTTTATGTTCCCCCTTTTTATCTCCTTATGTATGTATCATTTTATTCTTGTTTTTAGTTGTTGTGTCACTCGGCTGAAGAGCGGTGGATTGTGCCGCTGACAGCCCTCCCATGTGGGGCAGGGGAATGAAGTCACAATAAAGAAGAAAAAAAAAGAGAGAGAGAGAGAATCAGATGCGCCAGCAGTCGCAGAATGTTGACGTTACCTGAAAAGGCGCTTTTAGTGAAGCTGTATTATCAGAATGGGGAATGTGCTAGTTCCGCATTATGATCCTATCGCCATAGGAAGGGGATTCGAACGGATAAAGGTCCGTTGACAAATGTAGCTGTGGCGAGAATGATTTCGAAGTTCGAAGCCACGGGTTGTTCAGACGATAGACCCCGTAGTGGCCGACTGAGCACAAGGCATAATGCTGCAGAGACAGTTCAGGAAGAAATGGAGACTGTAGCGGGTTCGTCTACGCACGGGGAAGTCAGCGCTCGTGCAGTCGCACGTCGCATCGGCATTCCATACACTACTGTTTGGTTGGCACTGAGGCGTACCCTCCAATGCTATCCGTACAAAATCCATCGGCATCATGAACTGTTACCTGACGATTTAGTGAAGCGGAGGGCATTTGCGGTGTGGGCGTTTCAAAAGATGGCGGAAGATGACGATTGGTTGAGTAACGTGTTGTGGACCGACGAAGCTCATTTCACGCTCCAAGGGCCTGTCAACTTCCACATCTGCAGAATTTGGGCTACCAAAAATCCTAGAACTGTCGTGGAAACTCCATTGCACGACGAGAAAGTCACTGTATGGGTTGGATTTACCACATCTACCGTTATCGGGCCTTTTTTCTTCGAGGCAATGCGTGATTCTGGTTTTGTAACTGCTACCGTGACGGGTGAGAGGTACGCCGATATGTTACGGAATCGCATCATCCCCAGCCTGGCTGATAAACACCTGCTGGAACGTACGATGTTTATGCGGGATGGCGCTCCACCCCATATTGCTAGACGCGTGAAAGATCTCCCGCGCGCGTCGTTTGGTGATGATCGTGTGCTCAGCCGCCACTTTCGTCATGCTTGGCCTCTCAGGTCCCCAGACCTCAGTCCGTGCGATTATTGGCTTTGGGGTTACCTGAAGTCGCAAGTGTATCGTGGTCGACCGACATCTCTAGGGATGCTGAAAGACAACATCCGACTCTAATTTCTCACCATAACTCAGGACATGCTTTACAGTGCTGTTCACAACATTATTCCTCGACTGCAGCTATTGTTGAGGAATGATGGTGGACATATTGAGCATTTCCTGTAAAGAACATCATCTTTGCTTTGTCTTACTTTATTACGCTAATTATTGCTATTCTGATCAGATGAAGCGCCACCTGTCGAACATTTTTTGAACTTTTGTATTTTTTTGGTTCTAATAAAACCCCATGTCATTTCAAGCATCTGTGTCAATTTGTACCTCCCTATCTACATTATTCCGTGATTTATTCAGTTTTCAAATTTATACTTACTTTTTGATCACCCGGTATATTTACATACGTGGCGTAATGCACTGTGCCCGTCTATCCGTTGTTACAGTTCGCGATTGACGACGGCGAGCCGAGCTGAGTGGCCGAGCGGTTTGAGGCGCCATGTCACGGATTGCGCGGCCCCTCTCGCCGAAGGTTCAAGTCCTCCCTCGGGCATGGACGTGTGTGTTGTTCTTAGCATAAGTTAGTTCAAGTAGTGTGTAAGTCTAGGGACCGATGACTTTAGCAGTTTGCTCCCTTAGGAATTCACACACACATTGACGACAGCGAATCCAGGACGCTACTGCTCCTAGCATTTGACCCTCCCAGCTGCAGGTTTTCATGAATCGAAACAGATGGTGCACCGTCGATGTGCTGGCATCAGATTTCCAGTGGCATTGTCTTGTTGCGGCTGTCACATACGATCTGAACAGGCTGATGTCACACGTCTTGGCCACTCTTTGGTTGACAGTGGCGCCGACAGACAGTGCATGGTCTGACGACATCACTGTCATGTGACACGTCCAACTATTCCATTCGACTTGGCAGTAGCAGCACTCTCTCTGCAATACAGCCACAATTTCTTATTCAACTGCTCGTCGGGGTAAGGTCATCTTTTTTCATTTACAGTATAACGTTAGAAAAGCTATATGCTGTAACTATCCGAGTAATTTCACTAAATTTACATCTATATTCCGCAATCCAACATGTGGCTTCCATTCGCAAATTATACGTGGGAGGAACGACTGTTGGTAAGCCTCCGTTAAGCTCTAATTTCTCTGATTTTTTCGTCGTCGTCATATCGTGAGACGTATGTGATAGGAAGTAACATCTTTCCCGGCTCTTCCCGGAACGTACGCTCATGAAATTTCAACAGCAAACCTCTCCGTGATGCAAAATGCCTCTCTTTTGGCGCCCGCCACTGGAGTTTTTTGGGCATCTCCGCTATGCTCTCGCACTCAGTAATCTACAGCACAGTTCTCCGTTGGATCTTCTCTATCTCTCCTATTCATCTGTTAATCCAGACTGATGAACAATACTCAAGAATCGGTAGAACGAGTGTTTTTATACGCCGCTTCTGTCGTGGATGAATTAAATTTCTTTTCAGATTGAATAAGCAAGCCAGCATTTCATGAGTATTAACCACCAATACTTACACTAGAAATTGGACGCAAGTAATTTCTCAGACCTGAGCTACAAGACGCAGTTTTGAGTGAAAGAAAATTTTACAACGGCAATGCCCATCCCGATGTTAGGCCAAAACCTTCACAGTGGATACAATGAGACGCCGGAGGCACTCCACTGACCACCAGCAAAAACCACCCTTCTCTCTGCTTTTAACGACGACCCTTCAGAAAGCCTTTCTACAGGAACACGGCTGGAGATGGCTGATAAACGCCCAGAGAAAGCCAACTCAGACCATTGATGACCCACTGTGGCCACCTGTATAAAAACCCGCGTAGAAAGATGCTTTGTATCTCAGTATTACGTACTAGAAGTTAAACTCTGCCCTACGAAAGAAACGATGCCTGTGATAGGCTACAGAAACTCAAGTGGATGGAGTTATAACAAGTACGAATGCTCTGATTGGCCAGAAAGGAAAAGCGTGGCTACCAGCTTTGATAGAGAAGCTGCAGACAGGGAAGACAGGGAAACTCGCTCTTTGTTCTGCAGCAAATCGTCGAGTGTTTGAGCAAGGCGACTCGCTCAACGCTGGGACGATTGAGAGAGTAATTATATAAACACTTGTTCACAGGCTTATCTTATCTCGTAAGGAGTTAAACTGCAACGTCTCCTGCCGACCGAAGTGGCCGTGCGGTTCTAGGCGCTACAGTCTGGAACCGCGCGACCGCTACAGTCACAGGTTCGAATCCTGCCTCGGGCATGGATGTGTCTGATGTCCTTAGGTTAGTTAGGTTTAAGTAGTTCTAAGTTCTAGGGGACTGATGACCACAGTAGTTAAGTCCTATAGTGCTCAGAGCCATTTGAACCATTTTTTTGCAAAGTCTCCTAGTACAGAGAATTGCACTGAACACTGACAGTTAACGCTCGAGGGCAACGACGTACACGCTATTCCAGCCAAATAGCGTGTAGCATGCCAATTAACTTAGCTAGGGAACAACTAGGAGTCTCGGCTTCACCAAAGACGCAGGAAATGTATCAGACTGGCGTTTAATAGTCGCGAGAGATTTAGAATAGATTCTCAGGTTCAAAGCTCACGCCAACAGCTGCCACTGCCGCCACTGACGAAAGGCAAACATGCGTGCTCGCGCTACGCCAGCAAATGATATGCAGTTGACACTTAGAACTGCGGTCGTATCCATCTCTCCTATTTTTTGTACATTCTACCATGACCTGTAGTTAGCTATATTCACGACTGTCGGACTTAGTTGAAGCAGAAACGCGAGATATCCGATTTAAGGAAAAGAATTGATCAGCCGCTGTAGAGTGCTTCATACTCTGAAATTATTGAATTGTTTTAATTCTGGACTTCTTTCTGATTGCTGTTTACCGACACTCCATCCATTTTTGTTTTTTTTAATTGTGCATTTTAGCTTAATTGACATCTCTGGTCCCAATCGTATTTAATTTGTTTGTATTTTATCGACCCCAGACATGGTCATCAACCATCTTACTATTAAAGAACATTAAATAATTAGGAATTTCGCTTCACAGTTATGAACATCCAATATCAATATTTTACCATCCTGTACGTATCATCATCATGATTACTATGTCATAAAGTCAGGCGTAGAGTAAAAAACTGAACCCGTACACTAATTTCTGTTAGCGATAAAGTTTCCTTTACAGGGAGTGTAGTGGAACTGGCATTCAGATCATGGTCTGATTACATCACTGTCCATACTGCTGCACTCTTCTGAGCTCTGCATGCGTGAGATGGTATCTTCCTACCTTGCAGGCCGCAGGATCAACTATAATTCCCCAAAACACTCACGGAGCGTCCTTGCGCAACTGTGGTAGGAAGGTAGAGCAGGACCAGTCTCACACATGTTAGACTTGTACCAAGTTATCACCATATCAAGTCCTCAGGACTTTCTATCTATTAATCGTTTCCAGCAAACTTTCGATAAATGGTTCAGATGGCTCTGAGCGCTTTGGGACTTAACTTCTAAGGTCATGAGTCCCCTAGAACTTAGAACTACGTAAACCTAACTAGCCTAAGGACATCACACACATCCATGCCCGAGGCAGGATTCGAACCTGCGACCGTACGGTCGCGCGGTTCCAGACTGTAGCGCCTAGAACCGCTCGGCCTCCCTGGCCGACAAAGTTTCGATAAATTCTGTTTTCCATTTTGATTATTTTAATCCTACATATGTTTCGTGTTTGATGATTCAGGTTGGATGTGCACATCTGTGTAGTACCAACCACCACATGGGCCTTGAGTGGATTCTGTTTCCCCCTAGAAGACTGACTGCTCGATACATTCCCATCTCACTGACAAGGGAAGAGTTCCAGGTGCAAACAACTGCTCTTGATTAATCTTGGTGGGTATGATGGGTCAAAATAATGCAATACATATTATTTCGGTTTTGCCCAATTTTCCCTTTTAAGGGTTAAAACACACGCATATTTGGTTTACAGGGAATATCTTGGAAACCATCATATAAAACAAATTTGTTTCATATAAAATCTGAAATGAATTTAACGTTCTTGAAAACTGTATAATCAACTGTCGTAATGATTTGAAATTTAGGAAAATAAACCATTGCCAGCAGTTTATACTGGAAAATAAAAACTTTTGTTAGAACATGAATTAAAGAGTCTCTCCCTTCACATCCATTCACGTGTAATAAAGATAGTTTCAGAAATAACGATTTTGGAAAATAAGCTGTGTGCAGTGTGCTGTTCGAGTATTTTCAACGTTCCTAATTAAAATGTCTAAGGTTTCATTATTATTCTAATAATCTATTATACTTATTTTTCTTTTATGTTTTAAACTGTGATATTACGTTTTGCACTCCAGTTTTTTTTTCATTTTACAATTTCACGTAATTTATGTGCATTTTGTTAACTTAAAATAAAGAGTAACTTATCATTATGATACAAAATCATGGAAAAAATAATAAGCTGTATAGAAGAACTTAAAAAGTAACGTTTTTTACACACCATGCACATAAAATGAACGAAATGTCTTCACTTACAACGCACAACAGATAACACAACATCAAACAAAATTCAGTAGGATTCGAAATTGTTCCATAGTTGTAAAAGAAAGTAATGGAGAGTTTGGACCGAGAGTTGAAGGATCTCTTTTTGAAACCCAAAATGTTCTTGACACAGTAACGAAATGTGGGAAACTAACGTCTGACCACCTCAAAAGATATTGATACAAGTTTTCTGTTCCCAATGTGGAAGCTGAGAAAATCTGAGTTATGTCAATCTCTACCTGCGAAACAATGTAATCAAGCTCCAGTCTCTATCATGTAATCAATTCTTTTCGCTACGCTTTGCCAATGTACTGATATATGCCTGATCCAAATCAGGAAATTTAGAGGATCGCCCACTACAATGTGTTGTCAGTCGTATGTATTACATGAAGAAATTTCGTTCTTTTATGTACAAGGTAAAAAAGTAATCTTTTAATAATTTATATACAAATTATCGTTATTGTAATGATTTTGTGTCGCTGTAATGAACTACTTATTACTTTTAATTAATGAAATACACAAAACATAAAACAAAATACATAATTAGAATAACAATGAAAGTTTAGATGTTTTAAGTAGGTAATATTCCAACAACACATCGTGAACAGCTTATTTTCCAAAAATGGTATTTCTGAAACCAACTCCATGACATATGGATGACTGTGGCATGAAAACTACTTTAATTTATGCTATAACGAAAGTTCTCGATTTTCAGAATTAATTGTGTTTTCAGGAACGTTAATTACATTTCAGCTTTTATATGAAACACAATTTATATGTATCATGGTGTTGCATTGTATTGATGTGCCTACGATACACACCCGCCAAGATTCATCAATGTTTATTTATGTCTGCAAATATTCTGTTGTGAGTGGAATGAGTAAATAGAGGCCTGCAGACTGGAAATTGTTACAATAGGTTGGGATGGTTCAAATGGCTCTGAGCACTATGGGACTTAACATCTATGGTCATCAGTCCCCTAGAACTTAGAACTACTTAAACCTAACTAACCTAAGGACAGCACACAACACCCAGCCATCACGAGGCAGAGAAAATCCCTGACCCCGCCGGGAATCGAACCCGGGAACCCGGGCGTGGGAAGCGAGAACGCTACCGCACGACCACGAGATGCGGGCAGGTTGGGATGTCTTGAAGTTATTTAGCCTTCAGTAAATATGGTGCACTTCCATATTTGTCCTTCTGAAACCCTCTTCCAATCGAAGTGCATGCTGGTATGTAAATACTATGTAATTTCCTCCTGCAGTTTTCAGCTGCGCAAATGATTGTGTGTGTGAGACCGAGAGCTTATTACTTTTACTAAATTATTCATGTCCCTCAAAGAACCTATACTGACGTCAAATATAAAGACTGCTTGGTGAAAATCTCATTTCATCTGAAAGAACAAGAGTGATAAGATTTCTCTCCTGTTTGCTCTGAGAGAGAAACACTTGCCTGTTAATAAAAATCTGTTTCATAGAACATGGTTAATTTTTCTTCTTTGCTCCAGACTTATTCCGTCGAATTCCTATCTTCCCTGTGAAATCTCTGATAATTAAAGGATTCGGCTTATTAAATTTGTGATAAAAGTATAATAAAACCTGTTCCATATATGATCACGTCGAAGTCTCCATATTAATTTCCACTGCGCGTTCAGTTAATTTACAGGGTGAATAAACTAAATTTTCATTGGAACTTCACATGATATTGTACACAGTTGGGCTGGAGTACATAAATGCTGTTTCCCACCTTTACAGGAGTTGCAAAACTCTAAAGAATTTCTTAATATATGGCGCAAGTAGTGTCCCAGAAAATAGTCTCACAAGATGACTAAGGGTCAAGAGCAGGGATAAAAATTTAACAGAGAATAGGGCCCCTTTCAGTCTGTGATCCTCCCACGTAAATGACTTTTTTAGACGAAATTTAAAACGTCACGTTTCACTTTTCTTCTGTTGCCATATGGGACAGGTTGTTGACTGACAGACGACCGCACTTCTTCTCAGTAGACATCACTCTGCTCAGCATTTTCTACTTCTATTAATACTTCACAAGCCCTCCCTGGTACTATACCTACATTAACACACTTCAATCCATTAGAAGTCTTTTTATATGTAGTGGTACACAGCACGGACTAGCTGCTGTGTCTTATATAAACACACGCAGTTCCATGCCCCACCCTCGCCGCCCTGGGAAGGGTGGTGATGGTGGAAACTGCTACTGCCCAGTTCCGCTATTAAACATGACTAGCGGTGCTCTCTAAATAGTTTAAATGATCGTGGTGGGTACCATCTGGTGTAAAATTTAAGAAAGTTACACATGACAGGATTCGAACCCAGAACCTTCAGAACCTTCCACTTGCACTGCCTAAGATAAGTGACCTAGATTTGTCATATTGGAATGGGAGTGGGGAAAAGGGAAGGAGTGGAGGTAACGATGTCATAGTGGGTGGGGAGTAGAGGGAAAGATAAGCGCAGCGTGGGGTGAGGGTATAGTTACAATGTTATCCTGAAATCCGTAATGTAGTAACGTAGATGGTCTCCCAAGTGCACCAGTGTCGGCTTTCATCCACTAATCACATTTTCCCTGTTAGGGGTCCATAAAGGTTTTGATGCTAGTGATGTTAAGGGATGGTGCAGAAACTGCCATGTGGTTAATAATGTTTTAGAGATGTTAATGAGAATGTCCTCCTGTGACCTTAATACACAATTATTATCTGTGTGCTAGTGGTTGTTTAACACTCTCAAAACAACGAGGAGTTTCACGAATAGTGGCTGCAGCTTCAGCCAAACTGGGAACCAGCTCTGCTTGAGTGTCTGTCGGTGTCTCCTACTGCAAACACTTCGTCTCCGCCTACAAAAAGAAATCCGTAGAAGGTCGGAAACTTAATAGAACCATAGTCATCACACAGCAGTTAGAACAACGTCTTTGAACATTATTAGTGAGGAACCGGTGCATCTATGACTTGTTTCTCATTTAGAAAGAATTTTTTTTATCTCTTCTAAAAACTCTAGAATTTTGAGTAAGTAAGTTTTTACACCCAATATAAAAGATTTCTTAGAGAAGGGTCAGTAGTACTCTAAGATTATTCCCTGGTATGTTTTTGTCCACACATGAACGTATCGTCGCTGCGTTATTGTAGGAATATGAAAAAAGACTTTGATAGTGTTTTCATATCGTGCGCTAAATGACAGCACTCCTTAAATGAAGATAAATACAAGACAATGCCGATAAAAAACATAACATGCCCAATAGTACCCAATGATAAAGTTATTAGTACACCTCAGAGGCTCGCATCAAGAATCAAATGTTTATCCTACGAAGCGATGTCAAATGAAACAAACACACGAAATAAATGTGAAGAAACCGATTGAATCCTTAGAGATGTTCCGGTGTTTCGAAGCCTTATGAAGGCGTGAAGGAATTCAGAGCCTCGCTGCTAGTATGGCAACAGATCCGTACAGACTCCAACCAAGTTCTAACTGAGATTCTCGGAAATCTTAATTCATAGTATTTGTTAGAAACGCAGCACTGTTCACGCTAAACGTGTCGGATCATCAGAGAACCAGTAATCTAGCAACACCGTGCAGGTATTCCGCTACCTCCATATTAAATTTCTGACGTAGGCAACGATACGACAGCAGAGATCAGTGAAGATTATAGTCTGCAGTTATTGTTCTCTCTCACTAAAATCAAACAGAACAGAAATGACAGGGCGAGTCTAATATTGCTGTAATGTGCCCTCCGCCATGCACTGAACAGTGGCCTGTTGTTTGTGTAATGTAAATGCAGGTCCATCTTTCGGCTGCACATTCCTCGACTCTCAAAACGGGATATTCCTTCTATCTTATGATCTTTCTCCAACGAGACATTACAATTAGGTGCTACACTCGCATTCGTGATCAGTGGTGTTCAGATCTTCATGCGGCCACACACCTTATGGTTTTCAACATTTTCTGTCAATCAGTTAGGGTGAATGCCCTGATACTGGTCACTGAGTGATTTTGAAACCTTTATAGCCGTGTCTGACACTCCTAGTAACCTTCAAAATAGTTGTAATGGCAAGTCGGTACAAAAGTTTGCTCTTGTAAATATTATCTGCTTCCAAAATAAATAAACAGACTTATTTACGTGAGTATGTTAGTGGTCACGTTGTTTCTAATTACGAATCGTATCTTCCTTACAAAGATGAGCCAAACTGTTAAATGAATGGAGACTAAATATAATCTTTGCCACATGAATGCATAGTAATAGTAATCTTTGGCAAAACTTCCCTCCAGTCAACAAGTAAAACGTTGGCAGTAGGTGTTAAAGGAGAGACGAGGACGCATCAGCATTCACGAAAAGTTTGTTTCTTTGCGGTAAGTGTTGTAGGTTTGGCACAGGAATTCCGTTAAATTTTTTTAGTTGAATATAAAGTTAGTGCAGGAAAATTCGTAGAATGTTATTTTAAAGTTTTGTGTAATGTTAGGAAATCGTAGTAGCGAATAAAGTGTGATGTGGGTTGCTTTACGTTCTGAGCCTGGTGATTTAAGAATCGGTAGCTATTTTGGTAAAAGTTCTTCTAATACTCTATAATTCTCTTGTTGCGATATATCCTAAAGTGGCGTAAATTTTTAGTAGGGTGACAGAGCCTGACCCTCTTTGTGTAGGGAAGACTGCATTTCTCCCACCCCCAAAGTGCGATGCCTAATTCAAAGAGCAGCTTCGTCTTCCGCCGAAAGCTGTGTACCTCATAGAGAATGGAAATCTTATGTTATACTTCCCAAAGATTGCACAAGAATAAAAACAAATAGTTTATATTTGTTGTGTCTGGAACGTTAACTGAAGTGTTACATTATGATAATGTTGCGGGTTATCGTGGTAAGAAAATAGGTAGCGTAAATTACTGTTACATGTTTCTAATTGCTTGTTGTGTATCTTCAACTTGTGGGTATTTGAACAGCACTCTTGTCCCTTTCGGGACATATGGAAGTGGTGTAATTTACTAATATAAGCAGGTCTGTTAAGTAACGATTTCAGTAAAGTAGCATTAATTACGGACATGTATGGGCAAGTTCGATTCACAGGTATTGAGAGTATTGGCGGTCGAACTATCTCATCTCGTTCCTATCTGTTTCATGTTTTTATAACTGTTCAACATGTCGTTGGACGGATGACAATGCGCAGATTCGTTTAATCCTCATAATGTGGAAATGTAAATGGCCCTAATGCCCAACGTGGGTGGAACCGATGCTACGCTCGTAGGCATATGTTCGGCGATGTACTCTGCTGTCCAAAAGCCCAAAAGACGTTTATGTTGCAGTAGGTGACAGCTTATTAAATTGGTGGTGCAGTACTGCCAACCGAAATCTTTCACTAATTACGAAAAGATAGTCTAAAAGACGCTGTTAAAATAAGAGCTTGCATGTCCGATAGACTTGCACAGTGAGCGTATTGCTTTCTCCTCGTTTGCTCATATGCTGCGTTAAAGACGGAGGAACGAGATATAGGGGACAATAACGCCTTGTCCTGATAATCAAATAACTGGTACAAATAGTATACCTCAGACATGAATCTTCGCGAGTAGGTATCTGAAAGCGAAATCGTTGGGTAGTAACAAACATGATTATACGTACTTCTTCGGATGTAGGCTGTGGTGGCTGCTGTAGAGTAACTCGACATCTAGGTCAGGTTGAAAGGTGTTTCTCAGTTGGCAAAACCCACAAATTTCACGAAGCAGGTCGGATCGTTATTAAATCTGAGAAGTGATGAGCTTATTTGTTTCACATTTCGATTTATTCTACCTTTTGTTCATCTATTATGGAATTGTGACTTCACACAACCTTTCAACCGCCTCATAGCACAGTGGTCAGCGTCTGGCTGTTATACGGAGTATTTGGGTTAGATTTCTGGTACTGCAAAGGATTACTTGGTGGGAGGGCTGGAACGATGTGTATTAAGCCTTGTGTTGCTAAATTTGCGGAGCAAGGTAATTGAGATGCGGCTCAAAGGTTAAGGCCAATGCTGAGAAAGCGGTGTGCTGGACACACACACACACACACACACACACACACACACACACACACACACAATGACCTGGGGCTAAGATGATACGGCGCTCAGTCAGTGTCTGTTGGTCCATACGGCCCAGAACGCGGAGCTTCGTTTTACAAACTAATGGTTTTACGTCAGATACTTACTTATACTTCCTCACGTAATAATGTTCTTAGTGCTACCACATTTCATTCAGATTACATCCTTTTCGTAGTCCTATCGTCCTCAGTTGCGTATGTTAAAGTATCTTATAATTTACACTTCGGGGCTGCCAAATTAGGACTGAAACAATTTTTGTACCATACGCGTGTCGCCTTTATTCTTTGCAAGATACCTTCAATGGCCTGGAATGTGTACATATTGTCCATACCTATACTGTAGGTTGTAAACAGCCCAGGCGGTTTGGTTTTAAGAGCAGTACTGAGGAACAAAACACATGTAGAACAACCTTAGCGATTCCTATAAGTAGAAATTTAATTACATCATAGTAAAACAAATTGCCGGAACTCTTCATAGCCCGTACATACGTTCTAAATGTAAATTAAGATAAACTAATTTTTGTTTATATCAGGCCACTCACGGCACAATTTTTTTCTTTCGACGGTCCCAAAGTAAAAATTGTCAATATACCATAGTGTCATTGAGCTTAACGGGTTTGCCCTATCCTTGTAATTGGCTTATTTTTGCTAAAATCTTCACTGTAAGGTTTCATTCTCACTTCAATGTTAATTTATCTTAAATTCTCATCCTGGGCTCAAGTTGACATATTGGAGACGTGTTACTTCGAGGTATATAGCCCCTTCCACATTCCAGAAAACTGGGTGTACTTCAGGCATTATAAACCAAAGGATAGCTACAGAATAGATTTTGCTGTTTTGTACCATCGGCTTCAATCGTTAGCTTTGCTGTGTAATTTTTGGCGCGAACCTCGAGTAAACAGTAAAAATAGGCAAACGTGGTTTTTAGAGCTGCTCAGATATTAACTGGATTCTCATTTCATTTTGGTAATCACTAAACGAATGCGCCATCCTGTACAAAGCTTAATACTTAATTCATGGTAACATAGTTCTCCCTGGTCTCACCATATCATATATTTCATTCAACGTTAAATACCGATAGCCTATCTCATTTTCTCAGTAATTTAGTATAGTTGCTATTTCAGGTCATCACTTCACGTGATTAAGTGAAACCGTCAACGTGTTCAAAATGAAGCTGTTACATACAAACGTATGCATTATAAAAACTATTTTAATAGACCTGAAATCATATAGAACAATTTAACGAGGTGATATTCCAGTTTTTACATTTAAACATACACCGTATGTATACATCTCACTTCACGGACGCGTGCCACCATAATGAAAGTTTCCGCATTGTCTGTCAAATTTTGTCCCGTCATTTCCCCAGAATGAAAAAGATCCATGGAATAGTAGGAAAAGAAATTATGTAGACGGCCAAGGCACAGCAACGATCGTAGAGGATAACAATATTCATAAACTTTCTGCGGTCTGGACGGATTATACAAGGCTTACAAAACTTCGAGAAACGATATTTGCATAATATTTGTTGAATACTGTCAGCGCATCGGTGAAGATAAGATTTGGTGGCAGACTTAAGACGTTTGTCCAGTGAGCGCTTCTCCCTCAACTCTACTCAGGTGCTGTCACGGCCTGGCCGCAGCCTTCGATTCGTTTAGTAGTAGAGTTGGGCGAGCGTCTATTGCGCTTCGAACAGGCATTGCTGTTTGGTTACTGCGCTTCCTCTAAGCGTTTCGTTAGATTCACTTCCGTTATTATTGGGATATCGTGCAAGTCGCCTGTTTCGTACTGCACCGATCATTCTAGTTTGGTTCTTATTTTTGCGGCTATTTTCCTATAAGAATGTAGGAAAGAAATAATGAAACGCGGTTTTCATGAGGGCTTCTCTTTGTACACAATTCGGATGGAAAAACTGGAATGCGTAATGTGTAGAAATTGCTAAGGCCAAAACAAAGGTACTAACATTGCTTGAAATTTCTCACCGCCCTGAAGCAATACACAGGCGTTACTCTAGTGTCGAACGACGTCCTTTAGTCGATAACTGAAAAAGATGGAAAGGTGGCGAAAGAATCGGATCGGATATTAAACTACTTCAAACGCATAGAAACACTTCGACGGCTGACTATTGAAATAATCTGCAACAGAAACGATAAAAGCATTCGGCTTAGATAATGCCGTTGTACATTTGTGAAGAGTTGCTTTGCCACGTAACGCTGAATTCATGGTACTTACATAACATAAATTTCAAAGTGTTGGTATTTTGTGTGGAAGACTACTGTTAGAACGGTGCTTACTCTATATTTCCGGATAATAAAGGACGTTTCTGTTAAGTTATTCGCGTTAGTTGCGATGCTCAGAACAGGTTTGGATAACTGGAGTACAGTTAAAAAATGTTGACCAAACTGACTTTTAAAACTGCTCTGCAATTGGTATCGATCGTGCAGAAGCTGTGGTCGGTAGCGAAAAGGTTTCTTTGCTCAATTAAGACGGAGCACTTAAAATTTTCTTTGCATTACCCATCAGCAAGCACCACGTGGGAAAAGGCACTGCTGTCCGGTGAGCTATAACGAAAATTACGGATATAATGCGCTGAGGAAATTTTTTGGAAGAAATTGACTAAAACGGAGTAATTCGTTGAGTACAGGTAAATTTTAACTCGCTTTCGTGCAATTAGAATATAACTTAGTTTTTAAATAGGGAGGTTAAAGCAGATAGTGCACGATTTGATGAGGTGATGACTTAATCAATTTCCAATAATTTTTAAAATCATTTAAATGATTCCAGTTTACACTGTCAAGGAAAGAACGGACTATGTGACAGGTTTACGGATGTTAGTTGCTTCTGGTGTTAGCTAAAATTAGGTTTTAACCAAGTAGGGGAAATTAGTCACTTCCAAAGGGCTTGCACATTCGAATTTTCGAGATTTAATTCCATCATTGGTGAGGTCAGAAATGGATTTCCTTGTCGTTTCAAAGATCCTAAATGTGTAGAGCTAGGTATCATTTTAAAAAATCCAATGGAAATTAATCTTTGCAGTGACAGAAAAAAACTTGAATCAGTTCGCAGTTTATAAGACCCACTCACGTTATCCAGAACAGATTTCGAAATATTCTAATTGTCACAAGATCCCTACCCTAATGAGACTTTGCTCTTAATCTTTTCTTTGGTCGATATACGTTAGTGACATATTTTTTCAAGGTACATTGAATCTGCTCACTATAATACTTAGTCGAATCACTTGTTGGGATGTAAAATTTCTTTTTCTACAACGCAAATTGAAATCTAATTGCTAAAACCGTAGAGAGTTAGATATAATTTAGTATGTAAATTATTAATGTAAGAGTTAAACAACTAGAAACAAGTTTTAGTAGTGCATGTATAGGCGTTTGCGTTTAGGTAGTTACCATCGACGACTGACAGTTCGTCCAGCGTGGACAGGTTCGGGACCGTGACGCCACTGAAAGATTAGAGGGGTGGCGTTTGATCGTGGAGAGGGAGCTGGGAATGACTCGCGAACCAAGTTTCGTCGTATGTCCTAAATATCATTCTGACAGTTGAGAAAGTTGGTTACTGTCCATCGCAATACGAAGCCATTTGCAGTAGTGTGTAGTCGTATGTGCTTCTTCGTTCAGTCCAATAAATGCACGTGGTTCATGTTCAGCAAGGGCGCAGATATTAACTCTGCTGAGCGCTCTAGTCAATGCGCATGTTCCATAAATCAGTTTTTGCAGTAACACTGAGCAGTATGCTGTTCCTTTCTGGGTACGTGCATCATCCACGTCGTATGTATTTTGAACCATATGCAAGACAGTTTGTTTATGGAAATGTCAAACGGAAATATTTTTTCTTTGTCTGCCAGCATTAATTCACATGGAAGAGCCAGTTGTTAGATGGATCATTTGGTACTTTCTGTCGTGCAGTGGAGGTTATTATTGTCACTTGTGTTAAATTGGGGAACACTGTCATCAAAGCCAATTTTTCTTGGACAAAAATTGAAGTGAATGCATTGAGTCTATGATAGTTACTAAAAAGGTGTCGAAAAGATCAGCCTTAAAACACTATCGTTACACTATTCTCATTTGGAGTAATGCCTAATTGTAGAATTACCCTAGATATATATTCCATATCACAATGAATTCAAATTCAAAGAAAGCAAAATTGTTGTGATTTTGACAATTAACGGACACAGTAATTTATCCCATGCTACATAGTGAAAGACGGTGCTCTTGCCCTGAGCAAGTGTCAGTAAGTAACATCAGTGGTTTTATGAATACATGGGCTCATTGTAGGCTTCACAGTAATGACCTTCAGCAGACAACGATTTCTCCTTCCATTGTGCGACGGGAGATCATAGCATCCTACGTGGTACCAACGAGATCGGTGTAAAGAGAATGGTATATAACTGGTGAGCGCTCCAAAGATGTATCTTAAATTAAGCGGCTCACGTTTGTTAATAATCTGTTTAAAATGTCAACCCCTTTAGAAGTCACTTTGGAACAACTTTCCTAATTGCCTTTAAGATACGGTAACATCGCGTGGAATGTTTGTGATACACATTCTCGTGTATCACCCCCTGCGGGTTCGGGGGTTAGAATAGGCCCGCGGTATTCCTGCCTGTCGTACGAGGCGACTAAAAGGAGTCCATCCGCCTCACGGGGGTAGTTAGCGCCTGTGTCCGGAGTCGGACGGTTCCACGACCTATAATTGTGGTCTTTTTGGATTTTCACTTCTCGTTTCTTCCTTCCTTTTGTTGGTTCCTTTATTTGCTCTTCTCCACCTCACTGTCTTCCTTACTCTTTCCCTTGACTTCTCGTTGCCGCCGCCTTCTCGTTGCCGCCTCGTCTCCGCGTTTGAGACAGTCTGTCCTCGCTGTACGTGCCTGAAGGCCGACCCACGCGTTCGCACGCGTAGCCGGTGACGGGGTAACGCGTAATTCCCCGCCCTGGGTAGACATGTAAGGCACGCCCGTACCCCCTGGTATAGGCCAGGCCCGGGGAGTGGTGATTGCCTGAGCTGATACCTTCTGACCATGCCGATTGGTCCCTCCGTCTGTTTCTCGGGAGGTGTGACCTGAGGTGTAAACATTCACCTAAGTCTGGAGTGCCCTCTGAGAGGGTCCCCACAAGGAAGGAGCGCGCCATCGGAGACGCTGGCAGTCATGGGGGATTCGTCCGCAATGGATTCTACTCCATCGCTTTCGACTTCTGCCCACAAACGGAAACGTGACCAGCCACCAGTGACAAAAGTACTACCGCCTGCCCCACAGTTCCTCGTAGTTTCTCGATCTGAGGACGGAAAGGATTTTTCCTCCGTCAACCCTTTCGTTATCCAGAAGGGCGTAGATGCCATAGCCGGATCTGTCAAATCTTGTACCAGGTTGCGTAACGGTACCTTATTACTAGAAACTGAGAGTGCCTTTCAGGCACAAAAACTGCTTCGGGCCACACTCCTGTACACGTTCCCTGTCCGGGTGGAGGCCCACCGAACTTTGAATTCGTCTCGTGGTGTAGTCTATACTAGCTCCCTCGACGGATTGACTGACGAGGAGATTCAATCTTTCCTCGCTGAGCAGGGCGTGACGGCTGTCCATAGGGTCATGAAAAAGGTCAACAATGACCTTGTACCGACCCGGACACTTTCCTTGACCTTCGATAGTGTTAAGCTGCCATCGCGCATCAAGGAGGGCTACGAGGTTATTTCTGTTCGCCCCTATGTCCCGACACCTACGCGCTGCTACCAGTGTCAGCGTTTCAATCACACTCGACAGTCTTGTTCCAATGCGGCTAAATGTGTCACTTGTGGCAGGGATGCCCATGAGGGTGACTGTCCACCTCTGTCTCCTCGTTGTGTGAACTGTCAGGGTGACCATGCCGCATCCTCCCGCGACTGTCCTGTCTATAAGGAAGAACGCTGTATCCAAGAAATTCGGGTCAAAGAGAAAGTGTCCACCTCGGCTGCTCGCAAGCTATTGGCTAGTAGGAAGCCCACGCTGCTCCCAGCGGGGAAATACAGTACTGTCCTCGCCTCTCCTCGGACTACCAGGGAGGTAGCAACCCAGACATGCGATCTGACCTTCAGCACCACGGTCGTCAGTTCGGCCAGTGCTAAGATCGCGCGGTCGACGTCTCCTCTTCCTCCCATCACCCCACAGACACCAGCCCCTTCATCAGCTTCTGCTAAGACGAAGACCCTGAAGTCAGATGCACGGGCCTTCAAGAAGGAACCATCCCGTGCAGACTTCTTAAATACCTCGACCTCCCAGCCTTCGACCGGTACTTCCACCAAACGTCCTTCCAAAAAGGCTCATAGGAAGCACAGTTCTCCTTCTCCGCCACGGCGCATTTCTCCTGCGCCACCCAGCGGTTGCCGCCCCAGGCCGTCATCCGTTTCGCCTGGCTGCACTGCTGGTAGCCGTACATCTGGCCGTTCACCAGCGGAGGAAGCTTCCCCTCCCGGCCATCCTCCCGAGATGGCCGATGAACCTATAGACCCAATGGACGATGACTGTCCGCCTATTGATAGCGGCGGCAGTGCTCGCTCGAAGCCAGGCCCTAAGCGGCCTTCGAGGTGACCTCTTCTTTCATCTTCCTTTTCTTACGATGGCACTTATTCACTGGAATATTCCCAGCATTCGCTCCAACCGAGAGGACTTGAAGTTGCTGCTCCGCTTGCACCGTCCGCTCGTCGTAGCCCTCCAGGAAACGAAGCTACGCCCATGCGATCAAATTGCCTTGGCACACTACAGCTCTGTGCGTTTTGACCTACCCCCTGTGGTAGGTATCCCAGCTCATGGAGGGGTTATGTTGCTGGTTGAGGATGATATTTACTACGATCCCATCACGTTGCACACCGGCCTGCGGGTAGTTGCCATCCGCATTACTCTCCCCATATTTACGTTTTCCTTTTGTACCGTCTACACTCCATCGTCATCTGCCGTTACCAGGGCAGACATAATGCAACTTATTGCTCAGCTACCTGCACCTTTTTTGTTAACTGGAGACTTCAATGCCCACCATCCCCTTTGGGGCTCTCCAGCATCCTGCCCGAGGGGCTCCTTGTTAGCAGACCTTTTCAACCAGCTCAATCTTGTCTGCCTCAATACTGGCGCCCCTACTTTTCTTTCGGACACATGTCACACATATTCCCATTTAGACCTCTCTATATGTACTCCCCAACTTGCACGCCGGTTTGAGTGGTATGCACTTTCTGATACATATTCGAGCGACCACTTCCCGTGTGTTATCCATCTCCTGCAGCATACCCCCTCTCCGTGCTCCTCTAGTTGGACCATCTCCAAGGCAGACTGGGGGCTCTTCTCTTCCAGGGCAACTTTTCAGGATCAAACCCTCACAAGCTGCGATCGTCAGGTCGCACACCTCACGGAAGTCATTCTCGCTGCTGCTGAATATTCCATCCCTCACCCTACTTCTTCTCCACGTCGCGTACCGGTCCCCTGGTGGACCGCAGCATGTAGAGACGCTTTACGTGCTCGTCGACGTGCTTTACGCACATTTAAACGCCACCCTACAGTGGCGAATTGTATCAATTATAAACGATTACGTGCTCAGTGTCGTCGTATTATCAAAGAAAGCAAGAAAGCCAGCTGGGCTGCTTTCACAAGCACCTTCAACAGTTTTACTCCTTCTGTTGTCTGGGGTAGCCTGCGCCGGCTATCTGGCACTAAGGTCCACTCACCAGTTTCTGGCTTGAAGGTCGCGAATGACGTCCTTGTGGCCCCTGAGGCTGTCTCCAATGCCTTCGGCCGCTTTTTCGCAGAGGTTTCGAGCTCCGCTCATTACCACCCTGCCTTCCTCCCCCGCAAACAGGCCGAGGAGACTAGGCCACCTAACTTCCGCTCCTCGAATTGTGAAAGTTATAATGCCCCATTCACCATGCGGGAACTCGAAAACGCACTTGGCCGATCACGGTCCTCCGCTCCAGGGCCTGATTCTATTCATATTCAGATGCTGAAGAACCTTTCTCCTGCGGGTAAAGGTTTTCTTCTTCGTACATACAATCGCACCTGGATTGAGGGACATGTTCCTGCATGCTGGCGCGAGTCTATTGTTGTCCCGATTCCTAAGCCGGGGAAGGACAAGCACTTGTCTTCCAGTTATCGACCTATCTCGCTTACCAGCTGTGTCTGTAAAGTGATGGAGCGAATGGTTAACTCTCGATTGGTTTGGCTGCTCGAGTCTCGACGCCTACTTACCAATGTACAATGTGGATTTCGTAGGCGCCGCTCTGCTGTTGACCATCTGGTTACCTTGTCGACCTTCATTATGAATAACTTCTTGCGGAAGCGCCCGACCGCGGCTGTGTTCTTTGATTTGGAGAAGGCTTACGACACCTGTTGGAGGGCGGGCATTCTCCGCACCATGCGTACATGGGGCCTTCGCGGACGCCTCCCTCTATTTATTCGTTCCTTTTTAATGGATCGACAGTTCAGGGTACGTGTGGGTTCTGTCCTGTCCGACACCTTTCGCCGGGAGAATGGGGTGCCACAGGGCTCAGTTTTGAGCGTCGCTCTGAGCGTCGCTCTCTTCGCCATCGCGATCAATCCAATAATGGATTGCCTCCCAGCTGATGTATCAGGCTCCCTTTTCGTGGACGATTTTACCATCTATTGCAGCGCGCAGTGTCCATATGTCCTGGAGCGTTGTCTTCAGCGTTCTCTTGACCGCCTTTACTCCTGGAGTGTCGCCAATGGCTTTCGTTTTTCTGCCGAGAAGACGGTCTGTATTAACTTCTGGCGCTACAAAGAGTTTCTCCCACCGTCCTTACGACTCGGTCCCGTTGCTCTCCCAATCGTGGAGACAACAAAATTTTTAGGCCTTACATTTGACAGGAAACTTAGCTGGTCTCCACATGTCATATTTGGCCGCCCGTTGTACCCGTTCTTTAAATGTCCTCCGTGTTCTCAGTGGTATGTCGTGGGGAGCGGATCGAACCGTCTATATCGGTCTATCGTCTGCTCCAAGCTGGATTATGGGAGCTTCGTATACTCCTCTGCACGGCCATCCATCTTACGCCGCCTCAACTCCATACAACATCGGGGTTTACGGCTTGCGATCGGAGCATTTTATACTAGTCCCGTAGAGAGTCTTCATGCTGACGCTGGCGAATTGCCACTCACCTACCGGCGCGATATACTGCTTTGTCGGTATGCCTGTCGGCTACTGTCAATGCCCGACCATCCGTCTTATCGTTCCTTTTTTGACGACTCTCTTGACCGTCAATACGGGTTGTATGTCTCTGCCCTTCTACCCCCTGGAGTTCGCTTTCGTCACCTCCTTCAACACCTTAATTTTTCACTCCCTGCAACCTTTCGAGTGGGCGAGAGCCACACGCCACCTTGGCTCCAGGCTCAGGTCCGCGTTCACCTTGACCTCAGCTCGCTCCCAAAAGAGGTCACCCCCGGTTCGGTCTACCACTCCCGTTTTTTGGAACTTCGTTCGAAGTTCATCGACATGACTTTCATTTATACAGATGGCTCTAAGACCAATGACGGGGTCGGGTGTTCCTTTATTGTCGGGGCACAAAGTTTCAAATACCGGCTCCATGGCCATTGTTCGGTCTTCACAGCTGAGCTCTTTGCCCTCTACCAGGCTGTTCTTTACATCTGCCGCCACCGACATTCTGCTTATGTCATCTGCTCCGATTCCCTGAGCGCCATCCAGAGCCTCAGTGATCCGTATCCGGTTCACCCTTTCGTACACCGGATCCAACGCTCTCTTCAGCAGCTGGTGGACTTCGGTTCTCCGGTTAGCTTTATGTGGGTTCCTGGCCATGTCGGTATCCCTGGGAACGAAGCTGCAGATGCCGCGGCCAAGGCTGCGGTCCTCCAGCCTCGGACAGCTTCTTGTTGTGTCCCTTCGTCAGATTGTAGCAGGGTCATTTGTCGGCGCATTTTATCGCTGTGGCATGCCGATTGGGCTGCACTTACAGACAACAAGCTTCGGGCCTTGAAACCTCTTCCCGCTGCTTGGACGTCCTCCTCCCGCCCTTCTCGGCGGGAGGAGGTAGTTTTGGCCCGGTTAAGAATTGGACACTGCCGGTTCAGCCATCGCCATCTGCTGACGGCTGCGCCGGCGCCGTTCTGCCCATGTGGGCACTTGCTGACGGTTAGACACATTTTAATGTCCTGTCCAGATTTTAACACACTGCGCCTAGATCTTAACTTGCCAAGTACTTTCGATGCCATTTTAGCGGATGACACACGAGCAGCTGCTCGTGTTATTCGTTTTATCAATTTGACAAACCTCGCTACGGACATTTGATGATGCTGTTTTTTAATCCTATGCCTGTCAGTCTCTTTTATCGTGTTTTCCCTTTTAGTTGTCAACTTGTGCCTCACGGTGCAATCTTAGAGTAGTCAGGGCGCTAATGACCATTGAAGTTGTGCGCCCTAAAACCACAAAAAAAACAAAAAAAAATTCTCGTGTATCTTTAACTACTTTGGTGTTGAGGTCATGCTTAAATCAGTCATGTCCCTCCGGAATTCACGTAATGAGACGACTAGCATCCTACCTCGTATCAGCTTTAGCCCCAATGCAACTTTCTTTCCGGCTGTCGTAAGAAGTCTCCCAGAAATAAAGCCTGTCGTGGGCGTTAGACTAGTGAAACTTCGGCAGGATAGTGCATTGTGCAAGGAGCTATATCGAAATAAACTGAGGTAGCTTATTTCCATTTTATGGACTTCATATCGTATTAAGAACGAAGACGGAAAACATGTGGACTGGGGAAAGACTGAGTTAAATCGCAAGTTTTTGTAGTTGTAGCGAGTCATAAAATCCTCAAAATCCCCCACCCTTAGAATGTATGTTGGAAGCTCATTCATGTTTTTATTGAATAACTCGTAAACCGCGTGCTCTAGCAACAGCCTTCTCCACATTTAGAGTGCGGGTGAACCCTACTTTCTCTTCTATAATGTAGGAGTTGAAAACTCGCATCCGAAACATTGACCTTACACTTAGTCGCTGACCATAAATTGTAGCTCAGAGTGACACCAGTTCAAATAACTTCATGTAGCGAAGACTTTGCCAGTGCTCTTTCTCACCGGAAAATACGCAATCCACTCATTCGGCTCCATAAGTACACTGTAACAGTAATTTCCGTGTGAAATTTGTCAGTAAGATTTTGCCTTCCAACCGGCGAAATACGGCAGAGTACGGCCGGTAAACAATTCACAAACCACGCCTTAGTGCCGATAAAACAATTTCTTTAAACATTATCGAAGCTGATGGAATATAGTTTCTGCTTCAGTCGTCTTAAGCAGCAACGTTCAGATATTTCAAATAGGAAAAAGCTCATTATCCAGGTACGAAGGTTGTGAAACTTCCCACAGTTTGTCAGGTTGATCTTTTCGTCTGATAATACTGCTTAAGAAATTTGACTAAGAGTTATCACAAGTAGTGTTCCTGTAGCTGTGGGAACCATTGGTTGAAAACGAGTTTAACACCAATTGGTACAGTGCTGCTAAATATTCAAAATTATCAACCTAAATCTGAGTTCATCCACAAACTGAGGTGCATTTATAGTATTGAAGCTAGACTGTGTAGCCTTGTCTTCTTTGAGTGGTCATTGGAAGGCGATTACACAGACGTATGCCCCCCTGCGGGTCCGGGAATTAGAATAGGCCCGAGGTATTCCTGCTGTCGTAAGAGGCGACTAAAAGGAGACCTTCCCCCTCAAGGGGGTAGTTAGCGCCTGCGTCCGGAGACGGACGGTTCCACGACCTCTATTTGCGCTCATTTTGCTTTTTCACTTCTCGTTTCTTCCTTCCTTTGGTTGGTTCCTTTCTTTGCTCTTTACCACCTCACTGTCTTCCTTCTTCTTTCCCTTGCCTTCTTCTCCCCCCCTTGCCTTCTTCTCCCCCCCTTGCCTTCTTCTCCCCCCCTTGCCTTCTTCTCCCCCCCTTGCCTTCTTCTCCCCCCCTTGCCTTCTTCTCCCCCCCTTGCCTTCTTCTCCCCCCCTTGCCTTCTTCTCCCCCCCTTGCCTTCTTCTCCCCCCCTTGCCTTCTTCTCCCCCCCTTGCCTTCTTCTCCCCCCCTTGCCTTCTTCTCCCCCCCTTGCCTTCTTCTCCCCCCCTTGCCTTCTTCTCCCCCCCTTGCCTTCTTCTCCCCCCCTTGCCTTCTTCTCCCCCCCTTGCCTTCTTCTCCCCCCCTTGCCTTCTTCTCCCCCCCTTGCCTTCTTCTCCCCCCCTTGCCTTCTTCTCCCCCCCTTGCCTTCTTCTCCCCCCCTTGCCTTCTTCTCCCCCCCTTGCCTTCTTCTCCCCCCCTTGCCTTCTTCTCCCCCCCTTGCCTTCTTCTCCCCCCCTTGCCTTCTTCTCCCCCCCTTGCCTTCTTCTCCCCCCCTTGCCTTCTTCTCCCCCCCTTGCCTTCTTCTCCCCCCCTTGCCTTCTTCTCCCCCCCTTGCCTTCTTCTCCCCCCCCTTGCCTTCTTCTCCCCCCCTTGCCTTCTTCTCCCCCCCCTTGCCTTCTTCTCCCCCCCCTTGCCTTCTTCTCCCCCCCCTTGCCTTCTTCTCCCCCCCCTTGCCTTCTTCTCCCCCCCCTTGCCTTCTTCTCCCCCCCCTTGCCTTCTTCTCCCCCCCCTTGCCTTCTTCTCCCCCCCCTTGCCTTCTTCTCCCCCCCCTTGCCTTCTTCTCCCCCCCCTTGCCTTCTTCTCCCCCCCCTTGCCTTCTTCTCCCCCCCCTTGCCTTCTTCTCCCCCCCCTTGCCTTCTTCTCCCCCCCCTTGCCTTCTTCTCCCCCCCCTTGCCTTCTTCTCCCCCCCCTTGCCTTCTTCTCCCCCCCCTTGCCTTCTTCTCCCCCCCCTTGCCTTCTTCTCCCCCCCCTTGCCTTCTTCTCCCCCCCCTTGCCTTCTTCTCCCCCCCCTTGCCTTCTTCTCCCCCCCTTGCCTTCTTCTCCCCCCCTTGCCTTCTTCTCCCCCCCTTGCCTTCTTCTCCCCCCCTTGCCTTCTTCTCCCCCCCTTGCCTTCTTCTCCCCCCCTTGCCTTCTTCTCCCCCCCTTGCCTTCTTCTCCCCCCCTTGCCTTCTTCTCCCCCCCTTGCCTTCTTCTCCCCCCCTTGCCTTCTTCTCCCCCCCTTGCCTTCTTCTCCCCCCCTTGCCTTCTTCTCCCCCCCTTGCCTTCTTCTCCCCCCCTTGCCTTCTTCTCCCCCCCTTGCCTTCTTCTCCCCCCCTTGCCTTCTTCTCCCCCCCTTGCCTTCTTCTCCCCCCCTTGCCTTCTTCTCCCCCCCTTGCCTTCTTCTCCCCCCCTTGCCTTCTTCTCCCCCCCTTGCCTTCTTCTCCCCCCCTTGCCTTCTTCTCCCCCCCTTGCCTTCTTCTCCCCCCCTTGCCTTCTTCTCCCCCCCTTGCCTTCTTCTCCCCCCCTTGCCTTCTTCTCCCCCCCTTGCCTTCTTCTCCCCCCCTTGCCTTCTTCTCCCCCCCTTGCCTTCTTCTCCCCCCCTTGCCTTCTTCTCCCCCCCTTGCCTTCTTCTCCCCCCCTTGCCTTCTTCTCCCCCCCTTGCCTTCTTCTCCCCCCCTTGCCTTCTTCTCCCCCCCTTGCCTTCTTCTCCCCCCCTTGCCTTCTTCTCCCCCCCTTGCCTTCTTCTCCCCCCCTTGCCTTCTTCTCCCCCCCTTGCCTTCTTCTCCCCCCCTTGCCTTCTTCTCCCCCCCTTGCCTTCTTCTCCCCCCCTTGCCTTCTTCTCCCCCCCTTGCCTTCTTCTCCCCCCCTTGCCTTCTTCTCCCCCCCTTGCCTTCTTCTCCCCCCCTTGCCTTCTTCTCCCCCCCTTGCCTTCTTCTCCCCCCCTTGCCTTCTTCTCCCCCCCTTGCCTTCTTCTCCCCCCCTTGCCTTCTTCTCCCCCCCTTGCCTTCTTCTCCCCCCCTTGCCTTCTTCTCCCCCCCTTGCCTTCTTCTCCCCCCCTTGCCTTCTTCTCCCCCCCTTGCCTTCTTCTCCCCCCCTTGCCTTCTTCTCCCCCCCTTGCCTTCTTCTCCCCCCCTTGCCTTCTTCTCCCCCCCTTGCCTTCTTCTCCCCCCCTTGCCTTCTTCTCCCCCCCTTGCCTTCTTCTCCCCCCCTTGCCTTCTTCTCCCCCCCTTGCCTTCTTCTCCCCCCCTTGCCTTCTTCTCCCCCCCTTGCCTTCTTCTCCCCCCCTTGCCTTCTTCTCCCCCCCTTGCCTTCTTCTCCCCCCCCTTGCCTTCTTCTCCCCCCCCTTGCCTTCTTCTCCCCCCCCTTGCCTTCTTCTCCCCCCCCTTGCCTTCTTCTCCCCCCCCTTGCCTCCTTCTCCCCCCCCTTGCCTCCTTCTCCCCCCCCCTTGCCTCCTTCTCCCCCCCCCCTTGCCTCCTTCTCCCCCCCCCCTTGCCTCCTTCTCCCCCCCCCCCCTTGCCTCCTTCTCCCCCCCCCCCCTTGCCTCCTTCTCCCCCCCCCCCCCTTGCCTCCTTCTCCCCCCCCCCCCTTGCCTCCTTCTCCCCCCCCCCCCCTTGCCTCCTTCTCCCCCCCCCCCCCCTTGCCTCCTTCTCCCCCCCCCCCCCTTGCCTCCTTCTCCCCCCCCCCCCCTTGCCTCCTTCTCCCCCCCCCCCCCTTGCCTCCTTCTCCCCCCCCCCCCCTTGCCTCCTTCTCCCCCCCCCCCCTTGCCTCCTTCTCCCCCCCCCCCCCTTGCCTCCTTCTCCCCCCCCCCCTTGCCTCCTTCTCCCCCCCCCCCTTGCCTCCTTCTCCCCCCCCCCCTTGCCTCCTTCTCCCCCCCCCCCTTGCCTCCTTCTCCCCCCCCCCTTGCCTCCTTCTCCCCCCCCCTGCCTCCTTCTCCCCCCCCCCCCTTGCCTCCTTCTCCCCCCCCCCCCTTGCCTCCTTCTCCCCCCCCCCCTTGCCTCCTTCTCCCCCCCCCCTTGCCTCCTTCTCCCCCCCCCCCTTGCCTCCTTCTCCCCCCCCCCCCCCCTTGCCTCCTTCTCCCCCCCCCCCCTTGCCTCCTTCTCCCCCCCCCCCCCCTTGCCTCCTTCTCCCCCCCCTTGCCTCCTTCTCCCCCCCCCCCCCCTTGCCTCCTTCTCCCCCCCCTTGCCTCCTTCTCCCCCCCCCCCTTGCCTCCTTCTCCCCCCCCCCCTTGCCTCCTTCTCCCCCCCCCCCTTGCCTTCTTCTCCCCCCCCCTTGCCTTCTTCTCCCCCCCCCTTGCCTTCTTCTCCCCCCCCCTTGCCTTCTTCTCCCCCCCCCTTGCCTTCTTCTCCCCCCCCCCTTGCCTTCTTCTCCCCCCCCCCCCTTGCCTTCTTCTCCCCCCCCCCCTTGCCTTCTTCTCCCCCCCCCCCTTGCCTTCTTCTCCCCCCCCCCCTTGCCTTCTTCTCCCCCCCCCCTTGCCTTCTTCTCCCCCCCCCTTGCCTTCTTCTCCCCCCCCCCCCTTGCCTTCTTCTCCCCCCCCCCCCTTGCCTTCTTCTCCCCCCCTTGCCTTCTTCTCCCCCCCTTGCCTTCTTCTCCCCCCCTTGCCTTCTTCTCCCCCCCCTTGCCTTCTTCTCTCCCCCCCCCAGGGGATCCACAACTCTTTTGTGGATATGTGCGTGGCGAGCACGGGGCTCCAAGCCATTGCAGCCTTCTTTCTCTCCCGGGCTGCATTTCATTTCCCTTCCCCTCCTTTCCCTTCCCCTCCTTTCCCTTCCCCTCCTTTCCCTTCCCCTCCTTTCCCTTCCCCTCCTTTCCCCTCCATACCCCTTTCCCCTCGCCCTTTCCTCTCCCTCTATTGGTGTCCTTGCTTATGTTGGCCCCCGCTATCCTCCTGGTTCTGTTGGTTTTACACTCCGGCTTTGTTGCGTACTCATCTCCTCCTTTTGGCATTCCTTGGTCCCCCTCTGGGGTTTGACCTCCATTCCAAAATTTCTCTTCCGTAGTGTGAGCCATTTGGGGAAGAGCACCTTACCTAGTGTCTCCGACGTGTGCCCTACTAGTACATTCCACCTTTTCTTTTACGTCGTTGTCTGATGCTAGGGTGCATAGCCAGCACGGTAGCCAGCCCGTGTGGTGGGGTCGCTATGTACCCTTTTGGTTGAGCCCCCTGAACACACAGGGATCACACTTCTGATACCTGAGCTGTGACCTCCTCATGCATGCCTTGGAGTGGTTGCTCGTCATCCTGGAGCATCGGAACTCCCGGCAATGGCCGCCGTGCCAGACGGCCCTTGCTGTGGCTGGGTGGCGCCCGTGAGGAGAGCCCCTGATCGGAGTGGGTGGTATCAGGGCGGACGCTATGCAGATGAAACGCATACGGGTCCAAAACTCTGGCCGCTCTTCTGCGGCCGTCTCTCTGCGTGGTACTGATTCCTCAAGTGCTGCTTCTCTTGCCCCTTCGGCCTTCCCTTCCGTGGCTACCCCCTGGGAGGAGGGTCAGGCCCGTCGTCTAGGGGCAAAACCTTTCCCCCGTTATCTAGTTTGCACCAGGACTGATGGAGATACTTTCACCAATACCAAACCTTTATTCTTTGTGGAACACATTGAAGACAAGTTCGGCGAAGTGGACTCCCTGAGCAAGATGCGGTCGGGTTCGTTACTGATAAAAACTGCTTCGGCTGCCCAATCTGCGGCCCTTCGTGACTGTACCCATCTTGGCACAATTCCCGTGTCCATTACCCCTCACCAGTCTCTAAATATGGTACAAGGTGTGATTTTTCACAGAGACCTCATCCTTCAAACTGATGAGGAACTTCGGGACAATCTCGGACGGCGGGGTGTTCACTTTGTTCGACGTGTTCAGAAGGGTCCTAAAGATAATCGTATTGATACTGGTGCCTTTATCCTGGCCTTTGAAGGGGATACCCTTCCTGAGAAAGTTAAGATTATGGTCTATCGCTGTGATGTGAAGCCGTACATCCCACCTCCTATGCGGTGTTTTAAGTGCTTGCGTTTTGGCCACATGTCTTCTCGCTGTACCCAGGACCCTCTCTGTGGTGACTGTGGACGTCCACTCCATGAGGGGAGTCCCTGTGTTCCCCCACCAGTATGTGTAAATTGTCATGGTAGTCATTCTCCACGTTCAGCAGATTGCCCAGTCTATAAGAAAGAAAAAAAGATACAGGAGTATAAGTCTGTTGATCGTTTAAGCTACACAGAGGCCCGTAAGAAATATGCACGATTGCACCCTGTATCCATGACATCTAGTTACGCCTTGGTTGCCTCTTCATCCCTTCCTCCCCCTTCCTTACCCCCATCCCGGACCCCTCTCCTTCCCCCCTCCCCTGCGGCTCCCACACCTTCTCCTATGGGCGCCGCTCCCCCTCCCCAGCCGGAGAAGTGTCCCACTCCTTCGGCGTCTGCCGGTCAAGGGCGCCTCTCCCGGGATGCCCCTTCCCGGCACCTTCCAGGTCAAAGGTCTGCTGCAGCGCGGCGACCGCGAGAGCCGCGGTCTATCGGCCCCCAGGTCGCCCGGTCTCTTTCTGTTCCTGATCTTGCTGCAGCTGGCTCCATTATGCCACACAGCCCTCCTCGATCTCAGCCTGAAAAGAAGAAGAAACATAAGTCCCGGGACAAAGAGCCTCTGGTGTCACCGGAGGTCCCTTCCCCGGCTTCACAACCGGATTCTGACCTGTCGTTTATGGATGTCGCCCCCTCCCTGTCGGTGACGGGTGGGGACCCGGCGGTATGACTGGATTTAGCGTGTTCAGCCCTCATTTAAACCATCGTTCTGTGGTTCTCCAATGGAATTGTAATGGCTACTATCGTCACCTTCCGGAATTGAAATCCCTTCTTTCGTCCTACTCAGCAGCTTGTGTGGTTCTCCAGGAATCTCATTTTACTGATGCTCACTCACCGACCCTCCGTGGGTTCCGTGTTTTCTGTCGAAATCGGGTCGGACCCTTGCGGGCTTCTGGTGGCGTTTGTACGTTGGTCCGTACAGACATTGCTAGCACGTGGATTCCTCTCCAAACTACATTGGAAGCGGTTGCTGTTAGGGTCCATTTAGACTCTGCAGTCACAGTATGCAATCTTTATCTCCCTCCTGACAGGACTCTTACACCTGCTGCCTTAACCACCCTTCTTCAGCAACTTCCTCCTCCTTGGGGATTTTAATGCTCATCATCCTTTGTGGGGCAGTGCCTTTCCATCTAGACGAGGTCTTCTTATAGACCAATTTATTGCAGACCACGACCTGTGCCTTCTTAATGATGGCTCCCCTACTCATTTCAGTGTTGGTCATGGTACCTTTTCTGCCATTGATCTTTCTCTTTCTTCTCCCTCTCCTCCCTCTCTCCTCCCTTCATTACACTGGTCGCCACACGACGACCTTTGTGATAGTGACCATTTCCCGTTGATTATCACGCTCCCTTCCCGCTCCCCGATGGACAGGTTACCTCGTTGGTCTTTCCACCGCGCCGATTGGCCTCTATATACTGCACAGGTCGAGTTTTCTCCCTCTCTGTCGGGTTGTATTGATGACGTCCTACGTGACGTGTCTGACGCGATTGTTCGCGCTGCTAACCTTGCTGTCCCGCGCTCATCTGGACAATTTCGTCGTCGGCAAGTCCCGTGGTGGAGTACGGCCATTGCTATTGCCATCCGTGATCGCCGTCGAGCTTTGCAACACTTTAAGAGGCACCCATCTGTAGCCAGCCTTTCTACCTTTAAGGGCCTTCGCGCTAAAGCCCGTTATTTAATCAAACAGAGCAAGCGGATATGTTGGGAACGATTCGTTTCTTCCCTTGGTTCCACTGTCCCTCTGTCACGGGTATGGGCTACACTTCGCTCTCTCCAAGGTTGCCATCGGCAGTCGACCCTCCCAGGCCTTCACCTCCCAGATGGCATTTGTACGGACCCATTAGTTCTCGCAGAACATCTTGCGACCCATTTTGCAGTGGCATCAGCGTCGGCCTCCTATCCAGCTGCTTTCCTTCATCAAAAACAGCGGGCTGAAGCTGTCACCTTATGTTTCACCACTTGTGAGTCAGAATCTTACAACGAACCTTTCACTGAATGGGAATTTCTTTCTGCTCTATCTTCTTCTCATGATACGGCCCCTGGCCCAGATTCCATTCATAACCAGCTGCTTCAACATCTCAGTGCTCCTCCACAACGGCACCATCTTCTTCGGGTGTTTAACCGTATCTGGCTCCAGGGTGACTTCCCTTCTCAGTGGAGGGATAGCATTGTGGTTCCTGTCCTTAAGCCTGGTCAGAACCCCCTATCTGTTGACAGCTATCGGCCAATTAGTTTGACCAATGTGTAAGTTACTTGAACGGCTGGTAGCCCGTCGGCTCACTTGGGTCCTGGAATCTCGGGATCTATTGTCCCCTTACCAGTGTGGCTTTCGAGAGGGACGATCTCCAATCGATCATTTGCTTCGCTTGGAATCCGCAGTTCGGCAGGCTTTTTCCCAGCGCCGCCATTTGGTTGCAGTGTTTTTTGACCTTCGCAAGGCCTATGACACGGCCTGGCGCCATCACATCTTACTAACCCTTCATCAGTGGGGTCTTCGGGGCCCACTCCCGATTTTTATCCGCCAGTTCCTGATCCATCGGTCATTCAGAGTTCGAGTTGGTACTGCTTTTAGTTCTCCACGGACCCAGGAGACGGGCATCCCACAGGGTTCTGTCTTGAGTGTCGTTCTTTTCCTCATTGCTATCGACGGACTTGTGGCCTCTGTCGGTCCCTTGGTCGCCCCTGCCCTGTATGTGGATGATTTCTGCATTTGGGTTAGTTCCTCCTCGATGCCATCTGCAGAACGGCAGCTCCAGGTGGCTATACGGCGTGCCTCTGCATGGACCCTCTCACACGGGTTTCAATTCTCTCCTTCAAAATCGCGGGTGGTCCACTTCTGTCGCCGTACTACGGTCCACCCTGATCCAGAGCTCTATCTCGCTGCACAAAGATTGCCTGTGGTTCCACAGTTTCGTTTCCTAGGTCTTCTTTTCGACAACAAGCTCACTTGGCTGCCCCATATCAGACTCCTAAAGGTAGGTTGTTTCCGTAAACTCAATGTCCTTCGCTTCCTTGCCCACTCCTCCTGGGGTGCGGACCGTTCCCTCCTCCTCCGTCTTTATCGTGCTCTAGTTCTGTCACGTTTGGACTATGGTTGTCAAGTTTATGGTTCAGCTGCTCCTTCCACGCTGCACGTGCTGGATCCAGTCCACCATTGTGGTGTCCGTTTGGCCACCGGTGCCTTCCCTACTAGCCCTGTTGATAGTCTCCTGGTTGAAGCTGGGATCCCCCCTTTCTGTTCGGCGGTCCCAGCTTCTGGTGTCTTATGCCCTTACTATCCGTTCTTCTCCCGCTCATCCTTCCTATTCTATCCTATTCCCAGACCATGGACGTAGCCCGCCTGACTCCCGCCCTCGGGCGGGTTTACCGGTTGGGCTGCGCCTTGCGTCTCTTAACCGTGATTTTCGGCTTCCTTGTTTGTCCTGTCTTCCTCGCTCCCTCCCCTCCACCCCTCCTTGGTTAGTTCCTCGGCCTCGAATTCGGATGGATCTCCGCCGCGGTCCGAAAGATTCCATCCCCCCGGTGGTGTTCCGTTCCTTTTTCCGCCACATTTTATGGGAGTTTCGGGATGCTGTTGTTTTTTACACTGATGGCTCTAAATCTGCTGATCATGTTGGGTATGCCTTCACGTCCTTTGTTGGAACGGAAAATCATCTACTGCCACCCTCATGTGGGGTGTTTACTGCGGAATTGATGGCAATTTCCCGGGCCCTTACCTTTATTAAACAATCCCAACACAACCGCGTTTTGTTATGTACGGACTCGATGAGTGGCCTTCTTGCTATTGACCGGTGTTTTTCGCGCCATCCCTTGGTCTCTGCCATCCATGACCATCTCGCTGATCTTCACCGTGCTGCTTGTTCCATTGACTTCCTATGGGTCCCGGGCCATGTGGGTATCCCGGGTAATGAGCTCGCTGATCGTTTGGCAGGGGGAGCAGTTACTTACCCCCCGTTTTCTGTAACCCCTCCTGCAGCGGATTTACGGCTTCACATCAAATCCCACTTTGCACAGTCATGGGCCAATTCTTGGGAGGCTACTCCACTGTCTAATAAACTTCGTGCCATTAAGGTGAATCCAGGCCCATGGTGTTCTTCCTTTAGCCTCTCCCGCAAGGACTCGACCACACTGTGTCGTCTCCGCATTGGCCATACCAGGCTGACCCATGGTTTCCTTTTGCGTGATGAGCCACCCCCGCTATGTGGTTGTGGAGCCTTCCAGTCAGTGGCCCACATTTTGGTTGAATGCCCCCTTCTTTTGGCTCTGCGTGCTAAGTACAGACTCCCCCACACTTTACCTTTGATGTTGGCTGACGATTCCCGGATGGTCTGTCTGGTTCTAGGTTTCCTCCGGGAGAGTGGTTTTTATTCTCAGTTTTAAAGTTTTTAATCTCCCTCTGGTGTTGGGGCAGGGCGGTGAGTGTTTGGGTGTCTCCCACTGTAGGCAGTGTTCAGAGATTCCCGATTCACCTCCCTGACCGGAATCCTCTTTTCTTTCCCTTTTACTCTGTTTTTACCCCTTCTTTTTAAGGCTTGGTTAGTTTTCCTATTCCCATACGTACTTTCTGCATTATAGCAGTTGTACCTTTTAAGTCACAGGTGGTCTTGCCTATGCTGCTTCAGCATAGTGTTGGGTTCGTTCTCTTGCCAACTTCCCTCATTTGTTTTTACTAATGACAACGTGACTGCCCTTTTACATTTCCCCTTTATCCGTTTTATTTTTCTGACTATACTGAGATGTCCCGTTAGCAGAATGGAGTCTATTTGAAACAAGGGACTGATGACCTTGCTGTTTGGTCCCTTTAACCTCAAACAACCAACCAACAACCAATCCTCCTCCTTGCCTCCTCCTTGCCTCCTCCTTGCCTCCTCCTTGCCTCCTCCTTGCCTCCTCCTTGCCTCCTCCTTGCCTCCTCCTTGCCTCCTCCTTGCCTCCTCCTTGCCTCCTCCTTGCCTCCTCCTTGCCTCCTCCTTGCCTCCTCCTTGCCTCCTCCTTGCCTCCTCCTTGCCTCCTCCTTGCCTCCTCCTTGCCTCCTCCTTGCCTCCTCCTTGCCTCCTCCTTGCCTCCTCCTTGCCTCCTCCTTGCCTCCTCCTTGCCTCCTCCTTGCCTCCTCCTTGCCTCCTCCTTGCCTCCTCCTTGCCTCCTCCTTGCCTCCTCCTTGCCTCCTCCTTGCCTCCTCCTTGCCTCCTCCTTGCCTCCTCCTTGCCTCCTCCTTGCCTCCTCCTTGCCTCCTCCTTGCCTCCTCCTTGCCTCCTCCTTGCCTCCTCCTTGCCTCCTCCTTGCCTCCTCCTTGCCTCCTCCTTGCCTCCTCCTTGCCTCCTCCTTGCCTCCTCCTTGCCTCCTCCTTGCCTCCTCCTTGCCTCCTCCTTGCCTCCTCCTTGCCTCCTCCTTGCCTCCTCCTTGCCTCCTCCTTGCCTCCTCCTTGCCTCCTCCTTGCCTCCTCCTTGCCTCCTCCTTGCCTCCTCCTTGCCTCCTCCTTGCCTCCTCCTTGCCTCCTCCTTGCCTCCTCCTTGCCTCCTCCTTGCCTCCTCCTTGCCTCCTCCTTGCCTCCTCCTTGCCTCCTCCTTGCCTCCTCCTTGCCTCCTCCTTGCCTCCTCCTTGCCTCCTCCTTGCCTCCTCCTTGCCTCCTCCTTGCCTCCTCCTTGCCTCCTCCTTGCCTCCTCCTTGCCTCCTCCTTGCCTCCTCCTTGCCTCCTCCTTGCCTCCTCCTTGCCTCCTCCTTGCCTCCTCCTTGCCTCCTCCTTGCCTCCTCCTTGCCTCCTCCTTGCCTCCTCCTTGCCTCCTCCTTGCCTCCTCCTTGCCTCCTCCTTGCCTCCTCCTTGCCTCCTCCTTGCCTCCTCCTTGCCTCCTCCTTGCCTCCTCCTTGCCTCCTCCTTGCCTCCTCCTTGCCTCCTCCTTGCCTCCTCCTTGCCTCCTCCTTGCCTCCTCCTTGCCTCCTCCTTGCCTCCTCCTTGCCTCCTCCTTGCCTCCTCCTTGCCTCCTCCTTGCCTCCTCCTTGCCTCCTCCTTGCCTCCTCCTTGCCTCCTCCTTGCCTCCTCCTTGCCTCCTCCTTGCCTCCTCCTTGCCTCCTCCTTGCCTCCTCCTTGCCTCCTCCTTGCCTCCTCCTTGCCTCCTCCTTGCCTCCTCCTTGCCTCCTCCTTGCCTCCTCCTTGCCTCCTCCTTGCCTCCTCCTTGCCTCCTCCTTGCCTCCTCCTTGCCTCCTCCTTGCCTCCTCCTTGCCTCCTCCTTGCCTCCTCCTTGCCTCCTCCTTGCCTCCTCCTTGCCTGAAGACCGACCCATGTGTTCGCACGCGTAGTCGGTGACAGGGTAACGCATAATTCCCCGCCCTGGGTAGACAAGTAAGGCACGCACGTACCCCTGGTAAAGGCCGGGCCCAGGGAGGGGTGATTGCCTGAGCTGATACCTTCTGACCATGCCAATTGGTCCCTCCATCTGTTTCACGGGAGGTGTGACCTGAGGTGTAAACATTCACCTAAGGCTGGAGTGCCCTCAGAGCGTCCCCACAAGGAAGGAGCGCGCCATCGGAGACGCTGGCAATCATGGGGGATTCCTCCGCAATGGATTTCACTCCATCTCTCTCGACTTCTGCCCAAAAACGGAAACTTGACCAGCCACCAGTGACAAAAGTACTACCGCCTGCCCCACAGTTCCTCATCGTATCTCGCTCTGAGGATGGAAAGGATTTTTTCTCTGTCGACCCTTTCGTTATCCAGAAGGGCGTAGATGCCATAGCTGGATCTGTCAAATCTTGTACCGGGTTGCGTAACGGTACCTTACTACTAGAAACAGAGCGCCTTTCAGGCACAAAAACTGCTTCGGGCCACACTCCTGTACACGTCCCATGTCCGGGTGGAGGCTCACCGAACTTTGAATTCGTCTCGTGGTGTAGTCTATACTAGATCCCTCGACGGATTGACTGACGAGGATATTCAATCTTTCCTCGCAGAGCAGGGCGTGACAGCTGTCCATAGGGTCATGAAAAAGGTCAACAATGACCTTGTACCGACCCAGACACTTCTCTTGACCTTTGATAGTGTTAAGCTGCCATCGCGCATCAAGGCGGGTTACGAGGTTATTTCTGATCGCCCCTATGTCCCGACACCTACGCGCTGCTACCAGTGTCAGCGTTTCAATCACACACGACAGTCTTGTTCCAATGCGGCTAAATTTAACTTGTGGCAGGGATGCCCATGAGGGTGACTGTCCACCTCCGTCTCCTCGTTGTGTGAACTGTCAGGGTGACCATGCCGCATCCTCCCGCGACTGTCCTGTCTATAAGGACGAACGCTGTATCCAAGAAATTCGGGTCAAAGAGAAAGTGTCCACCTCGGCTGCTCGCAAGCTATTGGCTAGTAGGAAGCCCACGCTGCTCCCAGCGGGGAAATACAGTACTGTCCTCGCCTCTCCTCTGACTACCAGGGAGGTGGCAACCCAGACATGCGATCTGACCTTCAGCACCACGGTCGTCCGTTCGGCCAGTGCTAAGATCGCGCGATCGACGTCTCCTCTTCCTCCCATCACACCAGACACGAGCCCCTTCATCAGCTTCTGCTGAGAGGAAGACCCAGAAGTCAGCTGCATGGGCGTTCAAGAAGGAACCGTCCCGTGCCGACTTCCTACGTACCTCGACCTCCCAGCCTTCGACCGGTACTTCCACCAAACGACCTTCCAAGAAGGCTCATAGGAAGCACAGTTCTCCTTCTCCGCCACGGCGCATTTCTTCTCCTGCGCCACCCAGCGGTTGCCGCCCCCGGCCGTCATCCGTTTCGCCTGGCCGCACCGCTGGTAGCCGAACATCTGGCCGTTCACCGGCGGAGGAAGCTTCCCCTCCCGGTCATCTTACCAAGATGGCCGACGAACCTATAGACCCAATGGACGATGACTGTCCGCCTATTGATAGCGGCGGCAGTGCTCGCTCGAAGCCAGGCCCTCAGCGGCCTTCGAGGTGATCCCTTCTTTCATCTTCCTTTTCTTCTTACGATGGCACTTATTCACTGGAATATTCGCAGCATTCGCCCCAACCGAGAGGACTTGAAGTTGCTGCTCCGCTTGCACCGTCCGCTCGTCGTAGCCCTCCAGTAAACGAAGCTACGCCCATGCGATCAAATTGCCTTGGCACACTACACCTATGTGCGTTTTGACCTACCCCCTGTGGTAGGTATTCCGGCTCATGGAGGGGTTATGTTGCTGGTCCGGGATGATATTTACTACGATCCCATCACATTGCACACCGGCCTGCAGGCAGTTGCCATCCGCATTACTCTCCCCACTTTTACATTTTCCATTTGTACCGTCTACACTCCATCGTCATCTGCCGTTACCAGGGCAGACATGATGCAGCTTATTGCTCAGCTACCTGCACCATTTTTGTTAACTGGAGACTTCAATGCCCACCATCCCCTTTGGGGCTCTCCAGCATCCTGCCCGAGGGGCTCCTTGTTAGCAGACCTTTTCAACCAGCTCAATCTTGTCTGCCTCAATACTGGCGCCCCTACTTTTCTTTCGGACACATCTCACACCTATTCCCATTTAGACCTCTCTATATGTACTACCCAACTTGCACGCCGGTTTGAGTGGTATGCGCTTTCTGATACATATTCGAGCGACCACTTCCCGTGTGTTATCCATCTCCTGCAGCATACCCCCTCTCCGTGCTCCTCTAGTTGGACCATCTCCAAAGCAGACTGGGGGCTCTTCTCTTCCAGGGCGACCTTTCAGGATCAAACCTTTACAAGCTGCGATCGTCAGGTGGCCCACCTCACGGAAGTCATTCTCACTGCTGCTGAATGTGTGCGTGCGCGCGCGCGGTTGCGCGCGCGCACACCCGCGCGCGGTTCCGCGCGCGGGCGCACGCACGCACGCACACACACATTCTTTTTACTTTTATTTGTTTGATGTTTTAGACTATCGGCGAGGCACGAAACCGCCTGTGAATGAGTTTCTTAATTTTGAGTACATTTACGAAAGAAATATAAAAACAAAAATGAGAGTTACTGATTTATGATGCTTAGTTTGCAGTCAATTCTTAGTATTATTAGTAACTACGCTCCAGTCCCCAAACCTAGTTACAGTAAGCGAATCAGACGCATTGCGTATTCCAGGCCGTAGCAGCCGCGACTTGGAGACACCAGCTATGGTCACTTCCCAGCCCACTGTAGGAGCACATCGGTTTGTCTTCTTCCTGCTGGTACTGTAACTGAGATTTGGCAACAAGGCAACGTATGTTTGGCAACTCTGTGATCGACGAGTTACTTCCTGGTGTGCACGGAATTAAGCCTCAAAGTTCACTTGATTTTTACCTGTCATTTCCATTGCATAATCTGAGTTATTATCGCCTGAAGGGTAACAAAAGATTGTAAATTTACGGTTTTCAGCCCAGGAAAGTCGTTGCAGGTGGAAATCGCAACTAATCTCGACCTTTAAATAGCGATTTACGAGTTCTAGGCACTGTTGCCCTCGTAAGAGAAAACTCAGACCCATGCCTCTTCGTAGCTATGTGGTAACGTGCTGACCTGTGGAAAAGCGTCTGTTATGGTTCGCAGTTCGTCTCACTGATTGCAACGTTTTTATCCCTTCTGTGAAAGAGCTACAAGCAGTCGGATCAAACATCAATAAGGAAATCGCAAAAAAATACTTTCAGCTCATAGTGCAATGTTGAAAAACTTACAATGCTGCACAACAGGTAACGCCTCTTTCCGCTGCTGACAAACGAATTTTGGGTTTCTAGGAATACGTAACTATATTTATGAAATGCCACATTGGCATACCTCTTGAGTATGAGACAGCATACCAATTAAACACAGACCCAATCAAAATCTAAGTGAGTAGTATTTTACTAATTCGTGTCGATAGAGGCACGTTTGTGTACAGATACTCGGTTTTATTAAAACATACTTTCGTCGTAAGGTTATCGTGATTAGTTTTATTTCATTTCTTATAATACAGTGCACAATTTTCGTAAGGTTTCCTTTAGTGTTGTTAAAACAATAGTAAACATGAGAGAAATTAATCAACGATATATGTGAATTCTGTTACCTATGACAGTATGACAATGCACGTGCAGTTTGATTGCATGCATGTAGAAAACTTGTTCTGAGTTAAAGCTGTTAAACAAAGTTTGAAGAAGAATAAAATCTCACTACCACATGACAGCTAATGTAGAATATACTTTCCTGACATATTATGGCACGATGCGCTCTCCCTACACATCTTCGAGATGCATCTGCTGCCTGCTGTCTATTAAACCTGAATAGAACAAAATGTTACAGTAGTTAGCCCTTTTTCCACATGCGACTACTTTGGGTTGAGAAGTGAAGGGAATTATGTTCAAAGTTCCATTAGATTGATAACTTCAGCAGACAGCAGAATTGCGTTTTAAAAAATGTAGCACTGAATGTATTCGAACTCGCGACATCTTATGTACGCTACTAGCTGACACGTAGCTACAACAGCTCCAGAACTCGACAACTATTCCTCCAGAACGTTTGGATTCCACAGCACTGTGAGATTATGCATATGGCCAGGTCTCGACTTCTGAGAGACAGTTACAGCTTTTTTGTCGGTTTGAAGGCCTTCTATTACATCGGCAACGTAGAGCAACTTCACCGAGGGCTGTCTGGAGTAGGGTAGAGATAGCAATGTGAAAGTTGCGAGGTGTCGAAGACGATCTTCATATTCCTAATGCAATTAGGACATCGTATACTCCTGACGACGTTTAGCACCTGTGCGGTCAGTCACCCAATTTCAGAATTCATGTTGAGTAATCCTGCTAAATTCCCATAATATTGTCTTTTTATATTGATGAGTAATATGGATAGTCGTCACGTTCATGTGCCGTCTACAACGCAAATTTCATGTTACTATCCTAGGAACTAACCTGCAATACGTTTTGTATCTCATAATCGGAACTATCTGCATTAACCGTCATCAGAGCAATGTCAGGGAACAGAATGCAGCAGTGCCTTGGTACCTACTTGGGGACCTGCTTGAGTCGTGTTCTAAGGAAAGGGTAGTTGCTGGTTCACATTATATTACACTAGCGAAAAGTACCGACTTTTCCTTTTCTCTGCAAACATCCCGAACTAGATTCAGTAACTAAATCTAAGAATAAATTTGCATTGTGCCAACTCAAAGATCAATAGATATGGATATAGACTTTTATATTTAAAGCCATTCTCGTTCTGCGTTCGAATAAACATTCATTATTTGATCTTGTTACGATTGTTATTGTCATTCTCTCACTCGCAAGAGTGTTCACATTCCTATTTGGTATCGATGCACATGAAGAGTGTCTATGAAAGAAGGGAATATTGAATGTTACGTCATGCAGAATACTCTTTTACTTCGGGTCCTCGTGATCAACGCTACAGGAGAAGTGAGATACATAAAGTTGACAGTGTGAGGACAGACATGCTGGCACAACTCTACAACTACAGTGTTACCAGATAAAATGGTGCTGCAGAATCGAAAGTGTAGTACGGACTTTGCCACAGAAGCAGACAGCTGCTAATTTCGGACCATGACCGTGGATTACACTTCGGTCAGTGCTGGTTAGTGTTGCAACTGTAAATGGAAGGCTTTGTTTGATAGTCATGTGCTGATGCCGTCTGAATAAATTATGCCATTGGATAAAAAGCGGTTTAGTTTTGAGACCTAACCCACGAGGGGGGAAGGCACAGTGGTCTGCTTCAGGAATTCCAAGCAATAAAACACAAAAATCAACCCAGGGAGGGTTCGAACAGCTACTTTGATGCAGAGACATGCATTTGGAATCTGTTCATCGTTACGGGGTCAAACAAGAGGGTAACATTACTGAAACAGTGATCAGGCTACTTAGTATATAATAGAGCATACAGATTTCAAGGAGGAAACGTATGAAGACGCAGACTTCCTCGTTATCAATACGTGCGGCATATCTTTCGTGTCAACGAAAGTAATATCCCGCTTTAACTCTTCTTACGTCGCAAATGAAATGAATGCCATGAGGAATCGAATATTTGTTGACTGCGTCTCTTCTTGCTTCCATCCGTACCAACATATTTCTTCATTCTCGTGGTAATCATGACATTCTATGTGTATGCTGCAAAAGATTGCACGTGGACAAATTCGACATCGAGGTGCAAAGCGTTTGGTATCTTAAATTACATTCAATTCGAATAAGCTTCAGATGTATTTTTACTTCGTTTGTATTTTTAGATGATTATGAGCGTTGCGGAAAATTCTCACATGCTTTATGTTGAATGAGAAACATTGAATGACCCGTTTTGCTTTCCCTACGTTGAAATGATATGTCGGCGTCAACAGCCTTCTTCCACGCCGGAAGCTGAAACTTGTATCATTCTGGATTAATGATAAGTGAATGTCTGAAATGTATACATAGCCCACAAGGCGACGTCAGAAACCATCAGGGGAGAACGCCGCATAAAAACCAAACGTGCGCGCGCGTCTCCACTCTGAAGAACCGTATCTGAGAATCACGGCAAGCATTTCGCTGAAGAGCCGAGAAATGGCAGCGTCGTAGCAAGTATTTGTCAACACTGATAGTGCATTTACTTCCGGGTGTAGGCCTGCGTTACCTCGCTAAATTCACTTGACATTCGTTTTCCACATCGAAGACTCGTACAATATAATCCACTGTAAGATGCGACACTTAGAAAGTATAATTAATTTCTGGACTCCAAGAACAGCGTTCTTCACATCAGTAACACCTGTTTGTGTGTTTCAAGGTTGCGTTTTGAGGCTCAGGCAACATCGCAGTGACTATAGTCCGTCTGTTGTCGCCAGTGTGTCGTTAGCTCAGAGGTTATTCGTCGTATTGTGGCTTTTCTAACGCGGGACGTTCTGAATCGGAATACTCCCCTTTCATTATTAGTTCCGGGACGTGACTATTTTCCTCGGACAAAGACCAATGCTGTGAATTGGATTCGCGAACATGTCATTCACTACCTATTTGGACAAACTGTAGACTCTGTACTCGATTTTTAGACATACCTCAACGACCGTCATTATGTCGTTGTCCGCCACCCAAAATACAATTTTTCTCGAACTTCCTTGGGAGTGCTTTCCACGACCCGTCTCGCAGCTGGAATGTGTTAAGCCAAGAGTGAAGGTGGTTTCCTGTTTGAACCAATGAACATTTCTGAACTATTGAACGGAAAACACCAATTTCGAGAAGACGTGACTCAACATATTACCAGCGGGGCGCAGAAGGCTTCTGATCAGTTACACAACAAAAATAACCAAAAAAATCAAAATAAAAATAAAATTCCGAAAAAGGAAGATCTTGTTTTGTTTTTAAGGATAGCCCTAACCTTGAATTCCCATATTTCACCTGGTATAGTGGCAGCTCTCTGGGTAGGTTAGTCAGGAGCCAACGCCTGAAGTGGACCAGATTTTTTTGTTATAGGATGAAAAGTCGGTGGCACTTAGTTTCTTTTTTAGTGCCATTTTCCTAAGGGGCTTTAAAATGAGAAAAAAGGGGTAATCGTCAAAAAAAGTAAAAGAAAAAAGCAAAATTGAAAAAGGTCCCCCGTGCGTTGCGGTGCTCGTACTGAATGACATAAGAGTTCCAATCTAGGTGGAAGCCGCTGACTACAACCTTTTATTTTCCATTTTAATTAATGGAGTTGCAAACTGCTAGTAAAAATTCTTTATACGAAATCTGAAGAATGCCTTTAAACATAAATCTTCGTCCGATTTCGACTTAGTAAATTAAGTTAATATCATGGATGTCTGCTTTGCAAATGCCAAGGTGCTTTACTGTAAAATAGATCCTGAAAAGATTCAAAGAGACTGTCAACGATATAAATTTGAGCTTTGTTCGTCATATAGGTCTAACATGTCAGAAGGTTGTTTATGACGTGCACATGTTGATTAATATAGTTCCCCTCTTCTAAATTTTTGCAATAGCATTTAGCTGTAGACGTTTTCTAACACCGGCGTTAGTAATTTGTTGCCTTTCTCTGAAACCTCCAATACGACAAATTTTTCTGGTCTAAATCTGATGACCTTAACTATCACTTCCGATCAACATTAAATACTTCATGAACCCATACATGGAACTCCAAATGTGCAGTGTTCCTGAACTGCTACAGAACGTGCATTGCAAGGTATTCACACAGTTTGTCGCATAGAGTTACCGTAAGAAATGAAACAAGAACTGTAATACACTTTACACCACAGACGCTCACTCTGGCTTGACGAAAACATCCTAACATTGACCAAAAGTTGCACAAATAATTTAGTTTGAAAGGAAAAGAAACGAGGTATGAAGCATTTATAAATTCATCGGATGTAGCGAGGTGGTTTAATTTCATCTCAGTCTATAAAATTAATTTCGGGCCATACTCAGCTCTTGCCGATTAATGTAATATAATACCCACCTACTAATCAGGGCGTCTGTCTCCGTTGCTTTTGAGCGTGAATGGAAATCGTAGAAATTTTCTGTGGAGCAACATTTAATAATAAAGCGTTTTAAATCATCAAAAGCGATGAGCGGGAGCAGGCGCTTTCGATAAAGAACGGGGGAGTGCAGCGTCGCTGCTGTCGCCACGGCCGTTGCCAGTAGCCAGCAAATAGATCCCGGGGCTTTGCCGCATACGGCGCCCAGAGGAGAAAAGTCTGCAGGAAATCTGCCGCAAAATCGTTACTGAGTAAAATTTTGATATCGGTGTGTCAGAAAGCGAAATAGATTGAATCTGCGCTACCATTACATTCACGTCTTCAGCATTCAGAGGCTATAAAAATATTTTATGCCAGCTGCTCTCGATCCACTGACATTACGAACAGAAACAACGCACGCTACCGCTAGACCACAGGCGTAATCAGCCTAGGGTTTCTCTATCATGGGACAAGTTTTCCTCCAGGAAGTGCCGCAGTCTACAGTGTTGCCAGATTGTGCAGATAACCGGACTTGGAGAATTAGCGAGTTGGCCAGTTTTTTTTTGTCCCATGTCGCGATCGGCGCGGACTTAGCCTCTGAAGCGGCCGGCCGCCGGTCGAGTTTTATGTCAGAGTGTACATAACGTAACTGTTCACTAATTTACTGATAAGTGACTGTCGAGTAATATTTTCACAAAGCTGCGATTTTTCAAATTCACAGCCCCAGGAGACATCGGATCTACGCAACGAGACATCTAAAATGCAGCCTTTAGCGACCTCCAGCCCACTGTCATCAACGATGCGGAATTCATTTTTGTGCAGCCCCTCGTTCAATGAATCGACGTTGAGGTCGCAATCTTTCAACGAATCGACGTTGAGTACGCCCCCATTCGGTGATTCGACGTGTAGACCGCACTCTCATTGCGTTCCCAGGAGGTTACCCATCAAGGTCTTACCACGGCCCTCAACCTGTGATTCGACGTGGAGGTCGCCCTCGTTCAACGATTCGACGTGGGGACAGCACGCACAGTGCGTTCCCAGACGGCTACCCATCACCGTACAGGCGGCACCACAGGCTTCGCTACTACAGATGCAGAATCCTGGCAACCAATCCCAGGCAGTGGGATGCTACACTCCTCAGGGCTTTCAGTACCAGGTGATGACACAGCACACAGTTACGACGACGACGACGACTACAGAGTACCGGATGTTCTCTGGGGTCCAGTCATCACAGATTTGTCCACATCAGTGGATGTGACTTCTGCAGCAGTTAAAAATTTCTACAGGTAATGGTAATGGTAATGGTGGTGGTGGTGGTGGTGGTGGTGGTCTCACTGTCCCACTTAGTGGCTAATTAGTTCATGTTAAGAACCTTTGTAGTGCTAGATTGTCATCTTGAGCTTCGTGTACGTTCTGTTACTTGCACCTTTGATAAAGATACGAATATCGCCGTTGAATACCAAGGCAAAAACCGTAGCGACACTGTAGTTCGGTGTGGCCATCGTTGAACTGGTACCTCTGTAGAGAATGGAAGCATGTCAGTCGATGACAATTACTACATGGGACGTTGCTGTAGGCTGAATTATTGCTTTAATGCCTTAATATGCGAAATATTAGACATTTCAGGTCTTGGAGCGATGAGACAGATAATTGGTTCGATTTCAGGCCTTGGTCTTGGAGCGATGGGACATAGTTGGTCTAGACACTGTGAAGCCTCATCCAGTGGTATGCACATAAGCTATGGAAACTTAGTCGGTTGGGGGTGGGGTAGGAAGGAGATGCGCCAGAAACGGGTAATTTTATTTCACCTTAAAGCAGGCATTTCAGCTAACTTCTCGAAAATTCAGGTTCTTCGCCCAGGATAAAGTCAGCTTCCTCACATTGGTCTGCATACTGCCAATGTAACATCCGTAATGTGTGTGCTGGAGACTGATCAGCTAGTATTTAATCCTTAAGGATGTATTGTTGCACCGAGATTAGAGCACTCCCTACACTGCTGTGCAGTAGATCGACAATCACATAAAGCAATCATCAACCTGGAAACATTCCTCCTCGCACAGCCACAAATACAGAACCATTCCAGCGTGATCTGCTCATATTTGGCGTAAAGGGATTTGCAGATGTCAAAAGTTATAGTTAGCTACATGAACGAGGTGGTAGAGCAAAAGCTCGGTTTCAACAAGGAGGGGATGGTTAGTCAGTGTCATCAAAGGAAACAAGGTGATAATTATATCCAGTGTCTTTGCAACAGCCCGGGAAATTAGAACTGAAGTGGGTGAGACCCCATAAGAACAGAAATCAGCAGAGTTTCATGATTCTGCTAGTTGAGCAAACAACTGAAGTCCATGTAACCAGTCCTTCGTGTAAACTTACTCATCAGGAAAGCAGATGGGAATGTGAGATTGTTAAACGCCCATTCCGGTATTTACCTTAAGCGATTTAGGGAAATGACTGAAGAAAGCGGATAGAAATACCTCATAGATCGTCGCCAATTACAATGAGTTCCAGTACACCAGCGGGGCCACTGCAGAGTAATCCATATGAACAGACTTAGCTTATTACTTTTCTGTCAAACTGAAGGGTGCTGTGCTAAGACTCACTAGCCGTTCCGTACTAGGCGGAATAGTTGGAACATTAGTACATACGGAATGCCATAGGCATACACAGTGCCAGTAAACATAGGCACAAGAGTGTAGATATATTGCAGATATATTGCTGGAGGAAATTCTTGCTAACGGCATTGACAGTGTGGTATAAATCCTGCGTTCAGAATATGGGAGATACACGCAAAGCTATGTTGGAATCACACTTTATCTCGAAAAACTTCGTTCCTCTACAGAAAAAGAATACCCTAGAGAAATCTTATTGTGAGCAACGGTGTGATCAGTGCATGGCTACAAACGATAAGTTAGTATATCGTTGCTAATATTCCATTGCTTGCTTCACTTTTTCTTCACAAAATATTGGAGCGTGCCAAAATAGATCTGTATTGCAGTGAAATCTCTGATCATTGTGGCTCGCATTCTACAGCAAAAAAACTAGGTTCAAAAGCTGTATGAACTAACACAACCCTTACCTTCCCTCCCTTACATAGGTACTAATTTAAACTTCACTTCGCAGTTCAATTACAACTTTGTGAACTGCAGTTGATAGGGTGGCTATATTAGTGCTTTACAGCCCTCCTTGAAGTAGTTGCTGTGGTGTCTGGTGCATGAAGGGCAACGACACTCTTATTTTTACTTAAAGAGAATCCCTATTAGTTAAGGGGGCATCAGTGGACACCTTTATCGCCTTAGCGGCAGTGCTGTAAAGTCAACTAACCACTAGCTATTTGTTACGAACAACTTAAACTGGGAAAAAAACATAGAAAATGTTGAGAGGAAGGCGAACCAAAGACTGAGATTTATTGGCAAAACACAAACAAGATGAAACAGGTCTACTAGACTGCAAACAATACGCTTGTTCGTCCTCTTTTGGCGTACCGTTGGGCGGGGCGGGGTTCTTAGCGGATAGGATTAACGGAGTATCCTGAGAAAGTTAACAAACAGGTTTTTTTATTACCGAGAAATAAGGTGTGTGTCACGGACATAAGATTTGGGGTCGGCATCATTAACACAAAGCCGTTTCTTGTTGCGGCTGGATCTTCTCCTGGATGTCGAATACCATCTTCCTCCTCAGTGCGAAAATATTTTGTTGACGTCCTAATTTGGGAGAAACGATCGGCATAATAAAGTGAGATCAGAGCTTGCAAGGGAAGAAACATGTTTTTTCCGCTTGCTGTTAGTGGACTATAGGATTATTGGGAAGGTGGTTCGATGAACGCTCTTCCAGGCACTGAAGTTGATTTGCAGAGTACCGATGTACACTCCTGGAAATGGAAAAAAGAACACATTGACACCGGTGTGTCAGACCCACCATACTTGCTCCGGACACTGCGAGAGGGCTGTACAAGCAATGATCACACGCACGGCACAGCGGACACACCAGGAACCGCGGTGTTGGCCGTCGAATGGCGCTAGCTGCGCAGCATTTGTGCACCGCCGCCGTCAGTGTCAGCCAGTTTGCCGTGGCATACGGAGCTCCATCGCAGTCTTTAACACTGGTAGCATGCCGCGACAGCGTGGACGTGAACCGTATGTGCAGTTGACGGACTTTGAGCGAGGGCGTATAGTGGGCATGCGGGAGGCCGGGTGGACGTACCGCCGAATTGCTCAACACGTGGGGCGTGAGGTCTCAACAGTACATCGATGTTGTCGCCAGTGGTCGGCGGAAGGTCCACGTGCCCGTCGACCTGGGACCGGACCGCAGCGACGCACGGATGCACGCCAAGACCGTAGGATCCTACGCAGTGCCGTAGGGGACCGCACCGCCACTTTCCAGCAAATTAGGGACGCTGTTGCTCCTGGGGTATCGGCGAGGACCATTCGCAACCGTCTCCATGAAGCTGGGCTACGGTCCCGCACACCGTTAGGCCGTCTTCCGCTCACGCCCCAACATCGTGCAGCCCGCCTCCAGTGGTGTCGCGACAGGCGTGAATGGAGGGACGAATGGAGACGTGTCGTCTTCAGCGATGAGAGTCGCTTCTGCCTTGGTGCCAATGATGGTCGTATGCGTGTTTGGCGCCGTGCAGGTGAGCGCCACAATCAGGACTGCATACGACCGAGGCACACAGGGCCAACACCCGGCATTATGGTGTTGGGAGCGATCTCCTACACTGGCCGTACACCACTGGTGATCGTCGAGGGGACACTGAATAGTGCACGGTACATCCAAACCGTCATCGAACCCATCGTTCTACCATTCCTAGACCGGCAAGGGAACTTGCTGTTCCAACAGGACAATGCACGTCCGCATGTATCCCGTGCCACCCAACGTGCTCTAGAAGGTGTAAGTCAACTACCCTGGCCAGCAAGATCTCCGGATCTGTCCCCCATTGAGCATGTTTGGGACTGGATGAAGCGTCGTCTCACGCGGTCTGCACGTCCAGCACGAACGCTGGTCCAACTGAGGCGCCAGGTGGAAATGGCATGGCAAGCCGATCCACAGGACTACATCCAGCATCTCTACGATCGTCTCCATGGGAGAATAGCAGCCTGCATTGCTGCGAAAGGTGGATATACACTGTACTAGTGCCGACATTGTGCATGCTCTGTTGCCTGTGTCTATGTGCCTGTGGTTCTGTCAGTGTGATCATGTGATGTATCTGACCCCAGGAATGTGTCAATAAAGTTTCCCCTTCCTGGGACAATGAATTCACGGTGTTCTTATTTCAATTTCCAGGAGTGTAGATATAGACGCAGACGTCAATGTAGACGAAGAATAAGAAAAGACGCCGGTTAGAACAACATATAAAACGACGTTGTGGGCCGTCAACCATATATAACAAATTGATGCCAGGATTGTCTTGGCTGAAGTGCCAGGAGACATCAAACAAGTAAAAGAACTTCGGGGCCACATCTTCGGTCACTGTACCGCTCGCTGCCAGAGAACGCTGTTCCGGGATACTGCAAATCCATTCCCATCGAACAATGCTTCCATCTTGGCGGCGACAGCAGTGTCCGTCAGAAACATTGCCAAAACTCAACGGAGATTTGTTTGGCTGTAGACATTACTTCGTATAAAATTGTGTACACTTCTTTAAACTTACCGGAATCGGCGGTACGAGTGCGGTAGGTGTGACGTTAGCGCGATGCATCCATCTCCACGAAAACTTTTCAAGTGGCCGTTTGCAACTAGGAACCCTGTTATGTTTTTCCAGCTTGGTGGGTGATGCTCAGATCAGCTTAAGTTGTATCCTACTCCTCGATCCCTGCCTAATGGCTCTGCTGTAAATCCGCTACCCAGTGGTACACGATGCTATACTGTGCTGGCGGAATGGCCACTCGGAGATTCGAAATCCACATGCGGTGTCTATTGCTTGCAGATACTACAGTTCGGACATAGTGGATTTATGAGGTGGGGATCAGGGGGGGTAGGACCATAGTGGAATGCTGTACTGAAGCCCAGGACTAAGAGGCCATCCAACACAGAAAGGAATCTGAGGATGTCAAAGCCAGTAGACATGGAGATGAATGCATGGATAACTGTGTCAGATTGAAATTTAAGATACTTCACGGAAGATTTATTCTGCCATATTGTCATAAAATGCTACTTCCCTTTACACAACGGACTCCTTGCAAACTGGAGCCATATCAGTATACTGTAAAAAAAAAAAAAAAAAAAAAAAAAAAAAAAAAAAAAATACTTGATAGCTAGACTATGAGGAAGAAAATGTCCCACTTCAGTTGCTTGTTGTTTTTCTGACACTTCCTCTACAGCCACAGACGAGTGGCAGATGTTAAGAAGTGCTGTCCTTGGCTCTGTAAGGGGTGTCTGGCATACACAAAGCTGAACGACTCTGCCAGATTAGTTTGAGAGCACTTCAGCGTGGCGCTGAAAAGCCTTACCGTATCTAAGAAAAAAGGATCTGATTTTAGCCAGGAGTCTGGCACCTCGGGAATACAGAGAAACATATGGAGGCCTTCTCAGTTGTCTCTCAAAACTGTACACGTAAGGGACTATTGAAAAGTCTTATGAGAGACTGAAAATGCTACCTGCCTCCCTGTGTTCTACGATGGCCACTGTCTAGGAAGTGTTCGAAGAAATATCGGGTTTTCGCACTTGGCTTCCACTCTTCCACTTTATGGTGACTTTATTTACATAATATAAAAAATTCTACAAATGTCTGTCGAAATATTGTAGCACTTTCACAACCCCCACATTCATGTACCTGGGCTAGTGCATACTTCGCAGCATCTGCAAAGTGGCAGCTCCTAGGTGCCATCTGTCGCAATTCTGTGGACACTCTCGCATGGTATTAACTTCTCACCCTTGAACTGCGGGCAGTACATTTGTCGCCGTACAGCAGTCCAACCTGATCTGGAGCTCTAGCTCGATGTTTAGTTATGGGTTCCACACTTGTTTGTGGGGTCTTTCTTTTTGGCGATGGTAATGGACTTATTCGCACCTGACATCCAGCATGGTGGCCAGTCTGTTGTGGTGGGGCCCCAATGTACCTGTTCATTGTAGCCCCCTGACCACACAGGGATCGCTAGGCTGATAACACTAACTCCCCACGTATGCCAAGGGGTAGATGCCCATCCTCTTGGGGATTCGAGACTCCAGCAATGGCCATCCTGCCAGGTGGCCTTCGCTGCAGCTGGGTGGTTACTGTGGAGAGGGCCCCTGGTTGGAGTGGGTGGCATCAGGTTGGATGACACACGATGAAGCATAGTAAATAGTCTCCTGCTGATGGTCAAACGACAGTCTCGAAGCGTTCTGGGCTCAATCCAATGCACAGAAGTAAGACCCCAAATTTTTCCCCTCCCTGGCCACACCATGGGAAGGTCAGGCTAAGGATGGCAGCAGATCTTATTTGCCCCAGTACCTTGTATGTTAGAGAGCTGATAGGGAATCTTTCATGATGATGCCTGTTTTTTGTTGAGCATTTAGAGGACAAGTTTCGGGAGGTAGAGGGCTTGTCCAAAATTAGATGAAGGTCAGTCTTGATCAAAATACCATCCTCAGCCCAGTCATGGGCGTTAGTCAGTTGTGACAAACTGGGATTTTGCTGTAACTATCACACCCCAGAAGAGCTTAAATATGGCTCAGGGTATCATATTTTACAGAGGCCTTATTTTGCAGTCTGAGCTGCGTGTCTATTTAGTGGCAAGGTGTACATTTCTTTTGGCATGTCCACCAGGGTCCAAGGGATAATCAGGTTGCCACCAGTGGCTTCATCTTATAACGAGGGTGATGCATTACCCAAGAAGGCAAAGGTGATGGTCTACCACTTTGATTTAAAGCCCTATATCCCTCCACCAATGTGATGCTTTAAATGCTGGAAGTCTCACCATATGTCTTCCCACCGTACTTCCAGTGTCACATTGCGAGATTGTGGATGCCCATCACATTCCGATACTCAGTTTGCCCCGCCTCCCATCTGTGTCAACTACAGAGAGCACAATTCGCCTTGCTCGCCAGACTGCGGGATTATCAAGAAATAAAGGAAAATCATGGAGTAAGTGACCTTGGTTCAACTGACCTACACTGAGGCTAAGAGGAAACTTGAATGCCTATGTCCTGTATGTATGACACAACCTTAGGCTAACACTACAGCAGTTCTAGCCCCATCAGCTCTGCCAGCCCCAGTCAGCTCTCGGAGCCAGAAGACTACACTTGCGCTCTTGATGGTTGGGGGGCGGCGGCGGCGGCGGCGGCGGCGGCGGCGGCGGCGTTTCCCTCCCTCTTGCTCCTGCACCATGTACTTCGGGAGCAACACCCCTCAAACCATTGGGGACGTCTGTCCCCACTTCTAAGCCAGAGAAGTGAAAGACTTCTTCAGCTTCTCTCAGCAGGAAGGGGTCCCTTGAGTCACTCCCCTCCCAGGTTTCTGCTAGTGGGAAAGATAACACCAGTTGCTGAAGAGCCCAAAAGCAGCTGGTTGTAGGGCTTTACACTCCTCAATCCTGGAGACTGGATCAGTGAAGTCCTCAGAGCCAGGGAAACCCAAGGAACAGGAGAGATCCAAAACGAAGATCCCCAAGACCAAGGGACTTCCGGTGGCACCCACACTACTGCTACCTTCAAGCTGTGTGTCTGTGAATGAGATGGAGATTCTGGCGTCCGCTGAGGACCTAGATCTCGCTGGGCCCTCAAACACAATGGATATAGACTGCTCAGGCAATAAGTCAGTGGCAGCAGGTGACCCTGAGGTGCAAACTGCCTCATTGAATGCTCCATGCCTTCCCAGTCCCACGATGACTACGTCCTCCAATTGAATTGGGGCGGTTTTTTCCACCACCTGGGTGAGCTATGGCAACTGTTAAGCTTTATACCTGCTATCTGCATTGCCCTCCAGGAAACGTGGCTCTCAGCAACGTGGACCCCTGCCCTCTGCAACTATAAGTGATATTAGAGGCACTATATCGACTAAAATAGTGTCTGGTGGAATTTGCGTTTGTCCTAAACGCAGTCTGTAGTGAAACTGCCCCTTCAAACTCCTCTAGAAGCTGTACCTGTCACAGTAGGGATGACACAGGAAAGAACTGTCTGCAATGTATATCTTCATCCAGTACCCCTGAATGTATTAGTTGCACTGATTGCGCAACTCCCTAAACCTTGCCAACTTTTGGGAGATGTTAACGCCCATAGCCCCTTTTGGGGTGGCACCTTGCTTACTGGCAGAGGCAGAGATGTCGAAACTTTACTGTCTGTTCAACCTCTGCCTCTAACACTGGGGCTGGCACACATTTCAGTGTGGCTCATGGTAGCTAGTGGGCCATTGATTTATCAACATGGAGCCCAGAACTTCTCCCATCCATGACTTGTTGCAGTGACCACTTCACCATCTTCCTATCATTGCCCCAGCATTAGGCCCACAGACGGCTGCCTAGGTAGGCTTTATAGATGGTGGACTGGGAAACTTTCACTTCTGCTGTCGGCGCTTACTCTCACCCACACAGTAACAAGGATGTGATGGTTGAGTGGGTGACTACAACAATCGTTTATGCGTTAAAAAACGATCCTTCGCTGTTTAGGGTGCCCTGGCGAAAGGCAGTCCCTTAGTGGTCGCTGGAAGTCACTGAAGCAATAAAGGAGCGTCGGCGAGCTCTAAAGCAGCATAAGTGGCACCCTTCCCTGGAGCACCTCATAGCCTTTAAGCAGCTCTACCGGCGTTCGCCAACATAACAAACGACGGAAGCAGGAGTGTTAGGAGAGATACGTCTAGACACATAGTGCCATGTGTTACCTTCCCAAGTTGGGGCAAAGATAAAATGAGTTGCCAGGTACCAGGCGCCAACTGGTGTTCAGTGTTAACATAAATGGCGTGTTATCTACTGACGCAAACGCAACTGCCGATCACTTAGCTGAGCAATGTGCTAGAGCATCTGCATTACCGAACTACCTCCCCAGCCTTTGGCACTGCCAAACGGCGGATGGAAGGGAAAGTCCTCGTTCACTACACACCACAGTGAATCCTATAACGCCCCATTTACAGAGTGGGAGCTCCTCAGTGCCCTAGCGCATCGGCCTGACACAGCTCCTGGGCCAGATGGGTCCACAGTTAGATGATTAAAAGTATCTTGTCTGACTAAAAGCGATATCTCGTCTTCAACCAGATCTGGTGTGATGGTGTCTTTCCATCTAAATTGTGGGAGAGCAGCATCATTCTGGTGCTCAGATCCGGTAATAACCCGCTTTATACGGAAAGCTATTGGCCCGTGAGCCTTACCAACTTTCTTCGTAAGCCGCTGGAACAAATGGTGTTGGCGGTTGGGTTGGGTCCTGTAGTCAGGTGGCCTACTGTCTCCATGTCAGGGCGGCTTCCACCAGGGTCGCTCTACCACTGATATTGTCCAAGTCTCCCATCCGAACAGCCTTTCCCAGATGACACCTGGTTATTTACGAAAAGCATATGACAGGACCTGGCGACATAATATTCTTGCCGTATGAGTGGGGTCTCGGAGGCCCGCTCCCGATTTTTATCCACAATTTCCTGTCGCTTCGTACTTTCCTTGTCCTTTTCTGCCTCCCATAGTTACCCCTATATCCAGGAGTGGGGTCCGGCAGGGCCCTGTATTGAGTGTATCTCTATTTTTAGTGGTCGTTAATGATCTAGCTGCAGCTGTAGGGCCGTCTCTCTCACCTTCTCTGTATGCAGACGACTTCTGCGTTTCGTACTGCTCCACCAGTACTGGAGTTGCTGAGCGCCGCCTACAGGGAGTAATCCACAAGGCGCAGTCACAGGCTCCAGCCCACGGTCTCCAGCTTTCGGCCGCAAAGTCGTGTGTTACGCACTCCTGTCGCCGTCGTATCGTTAATCCGGAACTGTAACTTCACCTTACTGACGAGGCTCTCCCTGTAGTGGAGACCTATTGATTTTTAGGACTAGTTTTCGACGCCCGATTAACTTCGCTACCTCACTTTCTTCAGCTTAAGCGGAAGTGCTGGCAGCACCTCAATGCCCTCTGCTGCCTGAGAAACACTAACTGCGGTGCAGATAGCTCTACGCTGCTACAGCTCTGAAGAGCCCTTGTTCAATCCAGCCTAGACTATGGGAGTCTGGTTTATGGTTCGGCGGCGCCCTCAGCGTTGCGTTTACTCGACGCAGTCCACCACTGCGGCGTTTGCCTAGCGACAGGAGCTTTCAAGACGAGTCTGAACAGCGTCCTGGTGGAGCCCAGTCCCCCCATTAAAGGTTAGGCGTGCACAACTGCTGGCCAGTTACGTTGCACACGTTCGTAGTAATCTTGCGCATTTGAATTAACGTCTCCTTTTCCCACCCACGGCGGTGCATCTCCCACATCGGCGGCCCAGGTCAGAGCTTCAAATTAAAGTTTGTGTCCAGTCCCTTCTTTCCGAACAGGAGTCCTTGCCTTTACCACCTATAGTTAAGGTCCATTCATGTACACCTCCATGGTGTATACCTAAGCTGCGGCTTCACCTAGACCTTTCACATTGCCCTAAGACTCTTAACCTTGCAGCTCTCGGCTGCCACTTCTCAATTCTTGACATGTACTGAGGCTATGAAGTCGTTTACACCGACGGCTCTATGGCTGATCACGTCGGCTTAACATATATCCATGGAGGACATACTCAACAGACTTCCTTGCCTGATTGCTGCAGTGTTCACACTGCGGAGCTGGTGCCTATATCCTATGCTCTTGAGCAAATCCGTTCATGCCCTGCGGCACTGTTTCTTCTGAGTACTGACTCCTCGAGCAGCCTTCAAGCTATTGACATGTGCTATCTTCGTCATCCTTTGGTAGCAACCATCCAGGCGCCATCTACGCCCTGGAGTGGTCCAGTCGTTCAGTGGTGTTTGTCTGGACACCAGGTCATGTTGGGATCCCAGGCAACGAATTTGACGACAGGCTGGCTAAACAGGCTACGTAGAAACAGCTTATAGAGATCGGCTGCTCTGCAATTGAGCTGCGTTCAGTACTACGCCGCAAGGTTTTGCGGCTTTGGGAGACAGAATAGCATAACCTTAGTATGCACAACAAACTGCGTGCCATTAAGGAGGCTACGAATGTGTGGAAGACCTCCACGTGGGCCTCTCGCAGGGCTCTGTGGTTCTGTCAGCTCCGCAGAGGCCACGCTTGGCTGACACAGCTACCTCTGGCACGGTGATGACCTTCCTCAGTGTCGGTGCAGTGCCTGGCTGTGGCCCATTTCTTTGTGAGCTGTCCTCCTTTGGCTGCCCTGAGACGGACTCTTCAGTTACCAGACTCGTCGCCATTAATTTTAGCTGACAACGCTTCATCGACTAATTTATTATTACGTTTTATATGTGATGAAGGGTTTTATCATTCTACAAAAGTTTTCGTGCATGTCCTTTGTCCTTTTGTGTTGTCCTTTTGTGTTAAGCACTCTAATGCTTTAAGATGGATATTTTAATGTGTCGTAGTGGCTGGCTTTCCATTTTATTCTCGTGGTCAGCCAACCATGGTCATCTGCTCTTGCTTTTTATCCCTTCTACGTGTTTATTGCTTCTCTCTGGTTTTCTTTTCCTGTTTCGTCCATTGTAGTGTTGATTGTCCTTCTGTCATTCTTCTGGTTCTTCGTTTCTCCTGTTATTGTGCTGTACGTCTTTTCTTTCCTTGTGTAAACATTTTATTGGGAACTAGGGACCGATGACCTCGCAGTTTGGTCCCTTCTCTCCCCCTCGTCAATGTTTTAAACCAACCAATCGGGTACGTCTGCACATACCCAGGGGCCCTTTCAACTGAAATAGCAAATGGTCTCCAAACAGATTACTCTTAATGTTCTTAAAACATTAAGAAAACTAGCCTTGTAATTCTTTCTAGGCTCCAATGAATGCTTAAAACTTGGCGTTTTCTTTCACGCCAGTGAGTTCAGGGAACTAGACTGTTTGTCAGAATGTGACACTTTCGCAGCGCAATTTTTTTAAATGCATACGCATCAAACCATAAATAGGGTCTCATCTTGCAGTCTGTTATTGTGGGCGGTGTACAGTCAAGCCCACTTGAAATGTGAGGTCTGAAATCCTAGCTGGGCGGTCTAATTGTCGTTCCTGCACTCATTTTTCCTTCTTAAATGCATGAGCAAGTTTCAAACCGAATAATGGTTCCAGGCATGTCCCTGACGTATTTTACAGTAATACGCTAAGTCTCTACTTTGCGTTCAGTTGCATTGAAAACTGTTCCATCTGATAAGAAAAACGTGATTTTCGAAATTTGATTACTTGTACTATTTTTCACGTGCTACACGCTTGTCACCCAACTGGGTGCCCCCCACAACTCTTCAGTTGGTACGTGTGCGCCATGCACAGGTCCCTGAGCTATTGGAACCTTTCTTTTCAGGACTCTTGTACCTTTCCCTATATGTCCTTACTCCTTTCCCTTTGCTCCTTTATTTTCACCTCTTGTTATTTCTGTCTTGGTATCTTCCTGACCTTGTTTCATTTTGAGGTTTTGGTTTGTTTTCCTCTTCAGCTTTTTGTTTCTGGTCCCCTTTCTGATACCGGTAGTGAGAACCAGGTAGGGAAGAACTCCACCCTAGCGTCTTTCGCGAAGGAGGGCCAAGCTTGCTGGCTTGGGGTGAAACTTTCTAGTCTGTACCAGGGATGATCACCAAAACTGTTACTTCTGTTTGTGCAATGCGTTGTGGAACAGTTCAGGCCTTCTGCAAAATGCAATCTGATTGCTTCCTTACATAGGCAACTCTTGGCAGCCAATTGGCCTCCCTGAATGCCTGTGACCTCTTAGGGGACAGCCCAGACACAGGATGTTGTTTTCCAGAGGCAAGAGGGACCTTAACCACCAGTACAATGATGAACTCAAGGCTAATCTGTACGAAATGGCGCTCATTTTGTGTGAGGTGTCCAGAGAGATTATAGGACAATCGTGTAGTCACTGGGGCTTTCATCCTGGCCTTGGAGAGGGTGCCCTAGCTGACAAAGTTAAGATGATCGTATACAGATAGGTCAAACCATTCATTTAACCTCCCATTTGTTGCTTCTATTGCCTCAAGTTAGGCCACATGCCCTCACCATGGGTGCCACTCCCATCTATGGTGACCAGCCACCATCTTCATGTGGGGAGCCCTCAACCCCCATGTTTATCTGTGTAAATTGGAACGAAAACGAATGCAGAAAATACATTATTATTTGTCTGTTACTCTAAAGCACAATAGTAGTTTGACAAGACTTCACTCAAATTTCTTGTCCTGGCAAAATATGTAGCCTTTGATAGGCATGTACATGAGGCCGTATCCTTCTCCACATTGTATCAACTGCAATAGCGACCATGCCGCCACCTCTCGAGAATGTGCAATTTCTTGATGAGTGGGATGTCCACATCTGGGTCAAGGAAAGTTTTACCTGGTTATTGGATAGTCGCAAACCCTGCGTTCTACCATCTGGTAGTTACATCACTGTTCCTCCATCTCGCTGCATGAAGGACATGGCCATGCAGACAGGCGACCTCAAATTCAGCAATGTGGTTGTTGTGAAATCGCCAATTGTCATGTAGCATCGCTGTCTCCTCGTCCAGCTGTGCAACAAGCCACCACTCGCCTCCTGGGGCGAAGTCACCTGCTACACAGCTGGCAGGTCAGAAAGGACAGAATGAATACTCGCTGAACACTTCCTATGTGCCTCCAGCCAACATACATGCCTTCCTCTGTGAACCTGAAAGGCTCCAAGAAGTCAAACCAAGGCAAATGGTATTCTGGTTCACCAACTTGGAGATCCTCTTGGATTTTGTTGCCACGAGATATCCTCGCCCAGCCGACCTCAGTGTCTCTGGTGCACACTGCCAACCGTTTTTCTGACCTGTACTCTGCAGATAGATACAGAGGATGACAGCGGCTCTGTAGATCCTCCAGCCTCTGCACCCTGTATCAGTAAGTCTTCGAAGGCTTATACTAGGTAGCTGTCGGGGTGATACCGTCATTTTTCCCTCCTCCACTTTCCTTGTCATGACTCCTTTAATGGAAGACTGTTGGCCTTCGATCAGAGGATTCATGGCTGGTCTCAGAATCAGTGTCTGCTTGTTCTGTTTCCAAGAAACAATAGTCCCCATGACCGCTTTGAGCTTACATTTCTTTCCATTCCGTTTCGACATCTCCTCCTCCTCCTCCTCCTCCTCCTCCTCCTCCTCCTCCTCCTCCTCCTGAGGAAGACAGGCCATCTCACTGGGAGTCATGCTGTTCATACAGGATGACGTTCATAGTCAGCCCATCTCCCTGACTACCAACTTTCAAGCTGTTGCACTTTGCCTTTTCCTTCCTCACTTGACCTTTCCTCTCTTATTTAGATCCCTCTGTCATTACGTGTGACGAGGGAAGACATCCTCCACCTCACTGGGCAACTACATCACCCCTTTCTGCTGCTAGGTGACTTTAATGCGCACCATCCTCTTTAGGGTTCTCCCAGAACCTGGCGGATAGGCGCTGTCTTGTTCGACCTTCTAAACCAAATAAACCTCCCTTGAATTAACACAGGAGCACCCATGTCCCTTCGACTTGACGCACACCTATTCCCATTTGGACATCTTCTGCCCTGCCCAGCTTGCCCATCATCTTGAGTGGTCACATTCTGACATGTACTCACGTGACAATTTTGTGTGATCAGATTGCTGACTCCTACACCACCTATGTGCACACCCAAATGACATCTTTTCTAAGACCAGCTGGAGGCCTTACATATTCCTGACGACCTTCGATGAACATTATTTCCCTAGTTGCGATGACCAGGGGGTAGAATGTTTTTAATGTTACCCTTAATGCCGCAGAACGTTCCATTCATATTCCCCCCCCCCCCCCCCCCCCCAGGGGGTCAACAACTCTTTCGTGGATACATGGGTAGCGAGCACGGGACCCCAAGCTAATATGGCCCTCCTTCCTTACCGGGCTGCATACTTTACTTATCCGCATCCTTCCCTGTCCATCTTCGCCCCTCCTCCCCTCACCTCTGGCTCTTTCCTTCCCTTTCTCCCCCTCTGGGAGTATGCCTACGTCCGGAGACGGACGCTCGTAAATTTAACGCCTTCTTCGCCTTCCCTGCTTGTATGTCTTCATCCTTCCTCTGTCCTTCTCTTTTCCTTACCACTTCTCTTTACCCTTTTCTCTGCTGCGACGTTTGAGACCTCTTCTTTCCTTTCCCTTTCTTTGTTTTTCCCCTTTCTCTTTCTTCCTCCCTGTGCGTGTCTGAAGGCCGACCCACGCATTTTCGTGCGTAGCTGGTGACAGGGTAACGCGTAATTCCCTGCCCCGGGTAGAGAGGTAGGACACATATGTACCCCCTGGTAACGGCCAGGCCCAGGGAGGGGTGATTACCCGAGCTGATACCTTCCGAAAGTGCCGATCGGTCCCTCTGTCCGTTTGTTGGGAGGTGTGAACAAGCACCTAAGGCGGGAGTGCCCTCAGAGAGGGCCCCCACAAGGGAGGAGCGCGCCATCGGAGACGCCGGTAATCATGGGGATTCTTCCGCAATGGTTTCCTCACCTTCCACTATGTTCGCTCAAAAGTGTAAGTTCACTGAGTCTCAGCCACAGACAGTTCTTCCATCGTTGCCACAGTTCTTTGTTGTTTCTCGGTCTGATGGTCACGACTTCTCCACAGTCAACCATTTCATTATCCAGAAAGGTGTCGACGCAATTGCAGGTCCTGTAAAGTCTTGTTCCAGATTACGGAATGGCACCCTGTTGTTAGCAACAGTCAGTCCCCTCCAGGCACAAAAATTGCTGCGTACTTCACTGCTCCACATCTTTCCTGTCCGGGTTGAAGTGCACCGCACTTTAAATTCCTCACGTGGAGTCGTTTATACACGCTCCCTCGATGGATTGTCTGACGACGAAATTCAGCACTACCTGTCTGACCAGGGCATAACGGCTGTTCATACAGTTATGAAAGGGTTGACACGAACATCATTCCAACCCGCACTGTCATCTTGACATTTGACAAAGTTCAACTCCCATCCAAAATAAAAGCAGGCTATGAGATAATTTCCGTTCGCCCTTACATCCCAAACCCTACGCGTTGCTATCGAGGTCAGCGGTTCAATCACACCAGCCAGTCCTGTTCCAATCCGGCCAAATGTGTTACGTGTGGCAAGGATGCCCATGAGGGTGCTTGTCCACCTCCATCCCCTCGCTGCATCAACTGTATGGGTGACCACGCTGCTTCCTCTCGAGATTGCCCCATTTTTAAAGACGAATAGCTCATCCAGGAAATCAGAGTGAAGGGAAAGGTGTCGACCCTTGTAGATCGAAAATTATTCGCCAGTCGACAGCCCACCGTGCCTCAGACAGGAAAATACAGCACTGTCCTTGCTACTCCTCGGCCAACAAAGGAGGCGGCCATGCAGACTTGCGACCTCACCTTTAGTGCCACGGTCGTCAGATCGGCCAGCGCAAAGATCGCCTGTTCAACCTCACCACTTTCGCCTGCCCACTCTACGGCTCACCCTTAGAGTTCCGCTAAATCTCGAGCCCAAAAGTCAGACACCAAGACTTTGAAAAAAGAGCATACTTGTGAAGATTTTTTACGTACCACAACTTCACAACCATCAGTTCCTCCTTCATCTAAACATCATATTTCCAAGAAGGCTAATAAGAAACCCAGTTCATCTCCTTCTCCGCCAAGGCGTGTCTCATCTACAGAACCACCTGGCGGAAATCGCCCTCGGCCGTCTTCTGTGTTGCCAAGGCGCACTGCTGGCAGCCGATCAACCGGCCGATCGGTGGTGGCAGGAGCTGCTCCTGAACAACCTATGGATCAGGATCTTCTGCCTTCGGCTGAATGCCATTCCATGCTGTTGGTCGCAAGCTCTGAGCAGTCCTTGAGTTGACGGCAACCTTGGTCACATTCCTCCATTTTCTGTTCACCCTATGTCCATTATCCACTGGAATATCCGCGGCATTCGAGCCAATCGGGATGAATTGTCGATCCTCTTATGTTCCTACTCGCTGGTCATCTTCTGTCTTCAGGAAACAAAGCTGCGTCCCCATGACCGCTTTGTTCTCCCCCATTTTCAGTCTGTCCGATTTGATCTCCCCTCTGTTGAAGGCACTCCAGCCCATGGAAGACTCATGATTCTTCTCCATGATACTCTCCATTATCACCCAATCCACTTAAACACTTCCTTCGAAGCTGTCACTGTCCGTCTTTCCCTTTCTGGATATACCTTTTCTCTATGTACTGTATACATTCCATCGTCCACACAAATGGCACGAGCTGATCTCCATCTTCTTGGTTAGCTTCCACCCCTCTATTTGCTGGTTGGGGACTTAAATGCCCTCCACCCGCTTTGGGGATCTCCACATCCTTGTCCACGTGGCTCACTATTGCTAGACGTCTTCCACCAAGCGGATCTAGTTTGCCTCAACACTGGGGTCCCTACATTTTTGTCTGCCTCCACGACAAATTTCTCATTTGGACCTTTCGGTCGGTACTGTTCCGCTAGCTCGGCGCTTCGAATGGTTCGCCCTTGACGATACACACTCGAGTGACCACTTTCCATGTGTCCTTAGACTGCAGCATCAACTGCCCTATATGCGCCCGCGACGCTGGAAGTTTGCCCAAGCCGATTATACACTTTTTTCGTCTCTAGCGACATTCGATGACGGTCACTTTCCCAGCGTCGACGATGAGGTCACACATATTACCGACGTTATTCTTACAGCTGTGGAACGTTAAATACCACGCACCTCCGCATTGCCCTGGCGCCCCCCAGTTCCTTGGTGGAACGAGGCATGCCGTGACGCAATACGTGAGCGGCGACATGCTCTACGTGTTTCCCGCCACCATCCTACTTTGGCCAACTGTATCCGCTATAAGCAGTTCCGTGCGCGATGCCGTCGAGTCATCCGCGATAGCAAGAAGGCAAGCTGGAAATACTTTATTAGCTCATTTAACACCTTCACTCCCTCCTCGGAAGTTTGGAGTCGGATTCGAGGGTTATCAGGCCCGCCTAGTTTCTCCCAGGTCTCTGGGCTCACTGTCGCGCGTGATACGTTAGTGGACCCCGTCGCAATTTCTAACTCATTGGGTAAACACTTTGCTGAGATTTCGGGTTCTTCAAATTACCCGCCAGCGTTTCTCCCGAAGAAACGTGCAGTGGAAGTGCAACCTCTTGCTTTCTTCCCTCAAAATCGCGAAAGCTGTAATACTGTTTTCTCCATGCTGGAACTCCAACATGCACTCTATTCTTCTCGCTCCTCCACCCCAGGACTGGATGGTATCCACATCCAAATGTTGCTGCATTTATCAACCCATAGTCTGCGTTACCTCCTTCGCATTTATAATCGAATTTGGACCGACAGTACTTATCCCAGACGATGGCGGGAAGCTATCGTCGTTCCCGTTCCGAAACCTGGAAAGGACAAACATCTCCGCTCTAGCTATCGCCCCATTTCTCTCACGAGTAGTGTATGTAAGGTTTTGGAGCGTATGGTGAATTGCCGTTTAGCTTGATGGCTGGAGTCCCGCAGTCTTTTAACACCTGCCCAATGCGGTTTCCGAAAGCATCGTTCTGCAGTTGTTCATCTTGTTTCTCTCCACTTATATCATGAACAATTTTCTCCGGAAACGCCCAACGGTAGCAATATTTTTTGATTTGGAGAGAGCATACGATACCTGTTGGAGGACAGGCATCCTCCGCACACTGTTCTCTTGGGGCTTTCGAGGTCGGCTGCCCCTATTTCTTCGCGAATTTATGGCAGAGCGCACATTTAGGGTGCGGGTGAACACTACTCTCTCCCGTACTTTCTCCCAAGAAAACGGGGTACCCCAGGGCTCCGTGCTGAGTGTTGTACTGTTTTCTATTGCCATAAATCCAATTACAGATTGTCTGCTTCCTGATGTCTCAGGCTCCCTCTTTGTGGACGATTTTGCGATCTTCTACAGCTCTCAACGGACCATCCTTCTTGAACGACGTCTTCAAGGATGTCTCGATCGCCTCTACTCTTCGAGCACCGAAACCTGCTTCCGTTTTTCTCCCAGTAAGACCGTTTGTGTTAATTTTTGGCGGCGTAAGGTGTTTCTTCACCCTCCTTGCATTTAGGACCTGTCAACCTTCCGTTTTCGGACGTCGCTAAATTCTTGGGTCTTATGTTTGACAGAAAACTGTGCTGGTCCTCCCACGTTTCCTATCTTTCGGCTCGCTGTCTGCGATCGCTCAACACCCTCAGTCTCCTGAATGGTACCTCCTGGGGAGCAGACCCAGTGGTTCTTCTCCGGCTCTATCGCACCTTAGTGCGCTCGAAATTGGACTATGGAAGCATAGTTTACTCGTCTGCTCGGCCGTCTATTTTTCGTCGTCTCGACTCTATCCACCACCGTGGATTAAGTTTAGTGTCTGGAGCTTTTTACACCAGCGCTGTGGAAAGCCTTTATGCTGAGACTGCTGAACCTCCGGTGTCCAATCGGCGAGCAGTCCTGAGTCGTTATGCTAGCCATCTGTCTTCCATGCCTGCTAATCCAGCCCATGACATTTTTTCGACGCCTCCTTTGATGTAGGGTATGCAGGCCACCCCTACCACCACCGGGAGTCCGCTTCCGTCAACTGCTCCATTCTCTTTCCTTCCGCTTTCCTAAAACCTTCTTGACAACTTGGGCTACAGCACCGCCTTGGCTCCAGCCCTGGACCTGCTTGCCCCATGACCTCTGTCAATTTCCCAAGGATGGTACCCCTTCACTTGTTTATCGTCGAGCATTTGCTGCTCTACGTGCACAAATGAAGGATGCTACATATATTTACACTGATGGATCGAAAACATCGTTAGGTGTAGGGAGTGCCTATATTGTTGGCGACACCCCAAATCAATTTCGGCTTCCCGACCAGTGTTCGGTTTATACTGCGGAGCTTTACGCTGTTCTCCAGGCTGTCTACTACATCCGCCGCCATAAGCGGATACAGTATGTTATCTGCTCAGATTCTGTCAGCTCCCTCCTCAGTCTCCAAGCTCTTTACCCTGTGCACACTCTGGTCCACCGGATTCAGGACTGTCTGCGCTTGCTCCACCTGGGGGGCGTCTCGGTGGCGTTCCTCTGGCTCCCGGGACACGGTGGTATCGATGGAAATGAGGCGGCCGATATTGCGGCCAAGGCTGCAGTCTCTCTTCTTCGGCCAGCTATTCAATCGATTCCCTTCGCCGATCTACGGAGCGTTTTATGTCGTCGTGTTGTTCTATTACGGCACGCACATTGGTCGACACTTCCCCATAATAAATTACGGGACGTGAAAGCTCTTCCTTGTGCTTGGACCTCTTCCTCCCGAACGCGTTGTCGGGAGGAGGTAATTTTAACTCGACTCCGGATAGGGCACTGTCTTTTTAGCCATCGACATCTTTTAAGCGGCGATCCTCCCCCACTCTGTCCCCACTGCTCTCAGCTGTGGACGGTGAGACACCTTTTACTTGAGTGCCCCTATTTTACTCCGTTACGCGCCCGTCTACAGCTGTCGCCAGATATATCGTCAATTTTAGCGGATGACACACTCTCGGCCGATCGCGTTCTCGAGTTCATTAGTGCCAGTGAAATGACGTCAGTCATTTGAAGCTTTTTGTTTTGGGACAACCAACCCCTTTCTGTAGTGGATTTTTAAGCCTTCCTTCTGCTTTGTTTCTCCAATTTTTTGAGTTTCGTTCCCATTGCTGCTGGTTTCCATTTTCGGTTTTTACTGTTTCCTAAGTCACGGACCGGGCGCTAATGACCATAGCAGTTTTGCGCCCTAAAACCAAAACAAAAAGCTCTCCGCATTTTTAAGTCGTCATATGATGGCAGACTGAATTCATTATAAACATTTGTGATCAGTATTGTCACATTCTTTGGAACAGCAGAGAAACTAGCTGGATTTAATTCTCTAGTGCTTCCAACGGTTCCACTCCCTCTTTGGTCATGTGGGCTGCCCTCAGGGGCTCAGCGTTAGTTTGCTGATTACAGGGTTGGTGACCACCATGGTTCCTTTGCTGGGGACTGGTAAGTGCCACCAGTCTGCTGCTGTTACTGTAAGCTCTGGGCATGGTTCACAGATCACTGTAGGGCTCAACAGTGGAACCATGGTGTGTTGCATGGAATGGGGATCCTGGCTTCACTGTCCGCATTGTGAGAATGGTAAAACTTGTGCCATGAGGCAATTTTAATTCCTCCTTTAAAACCTGGGAAAAACTGTACATGCTGAACTAGTTACCGTAGTGGTGCCCTCAGTAGCTGGATAGGGAAGACCTTAGAGTGGATGAACATATGCCACCTTGTCTGGATCTAAGAATCCAGGCAACTGTCACTTTCAGTGTGGGTTTGGGAGGTATCACTCCACATTTGATAACCTAGCTCTCCTGGAGGTGGCTATACAAACAGGTTTGCCTATGCTGGCATCACCTATGTGTATTTTTTGACATCAAGGTGGCCTGTGATTCTACTTGGAGGCTTCTTATCCTAGAGCAGCTTTACGAATAGGATTTTCGTGGTTGTCTTCCCAATTTTATTCAGTCTTTCCTCTCGCCACGATATTTTAGATAGAGGCGGTGACGTCTTGTCTGATCGCTTGGAGCAGAACAACGGTGTCGCTCAGGGTAGCATCTTAAGTGTGACTCTTTGCCATAGCTATTAATAGGTGTTTTGTTTTGCTCTTCAAGCTTTGAAACCATAAAACGTTAGTTGCACATAACTATTCGACGGTTGGATGAATGGGCGGAGAGGAGTGGTTTTTACTTTTCCACCAAGAATTCTGTTCTTTTTGTTCTCGTTCCATTGTAAACTTCACGGAGTTTGGGATGAGGGACGCAATGCTTACTTTGGGATGAGGGACGCAATGCTTACTTTGGGATGAGGGACGCAATGCTTACTTTGGGATGAGGGACGCAATGCTTACTTTGGGATGAGGGACGCAATGCTTACTTTGGGATGAGGGACGCAATGCTTACTTTGGGATGAGGGACGCAATGCTTACTTTGGGATGAGGGACGCAATGCTTACTTTGGGATGAGGGACGCAATGCTTACTTTGGGATGAGGGACGCAATGCTTACTTTGGGATGAGGGACGCAATGCTTACTTTGGGATGAGGGACGCAATGCTTACTTTGGGATGAGGGACGCAATGCTTACTTTGGGATGAGGGACGCAATGCTTACTTTGGGATGAGGGACGCAATGCTTACTTTGGGATGAGGGACGCAATGCTTACTTTGGGATGAGGGACGCAATGCTTACTTTGGGATGAGGGACGCAATGCTTACTTTGGGATGAGGGACGCAATGCTTACTTTGGGATGAGGGACGCAATGCTTACTTTGGGATGAGGGACGCAATGCTTACTTTGGGATGAGGGACGCAATGCTTACTTTGGGATGAGGGACGCAATGCTTACTTTGGGATGAGGGACGCAATGCTTACTTTGGGATGAGGGACGCAATGCTTACTTTGGGATGAGGGACGCAATGCTTACTTTGGGATGAGGGACGCAATGCTTACTTTGGGATGAGGGACGCAATGCTTACTTTGGGATGAGGGACGCAATGCTTACTTTGGGATGAGGGACGCAATGCTTACTTTGGGATGAGGGACGCAATGCTTACTTTGGGATGAGGGACGCAATGCTTACTTTGGGATGAGGGACGCAATGCTTACTTTGGGATGAGGGACGCAATGCTTACTTTGGGATGAGGGACGCAATGCTTACTTTGGGATGAGGGACGCAATGCTTACTTTGGGATGAGGGACGCAATGCTTACTTTGGGATGAGGGACGCAATGCTTACTTTGGGATGAGGGACGCAATGCTTACTTTGGGATGAGGGACGCAATGCTTACTTTGGGATGAGGGACGCAATGCTTACTTTGGGATGAGGGACGCAATGCTTACTTTGGGATGAGGGACGCAATGCTTACTTTGGGATGAGGGACGCAATGCTTACTTTGGGATGAGGGACGCAATGCTTACTTTGGGATGAGGGACGCAATGCTTACTTTGGGATGAGGGACGCAATGCTTACTTTGGGATGAGGGACGCAATGCTTACTTTGGGATGAGGGACGCAATGCTTACTTTGGGATGAGGGACGCAATGCTTACTTTGGGATGAGGGACGCAATGCTTACTTTGGGATGAGGGACGCAATGCTTACTTTGGGATGAGGGACGCAATGCTTACTTTGGGATGAGGGACGCAATGCTTACTTTGGGATGAGGGACGCAATGCTTACTTTGGGATGAGGGACGCAATGCTTACTTTGGGATGAGGGACGCAATGCTTACTTTGGGATGAGGGACGCAATGCTTACTTTGGGATGAGGGACGCAATGCTTACTTTGGGATGAGGGACGCAATGCTTACTTTGGGATGAGGGACGCAATGCTTACTTTGGGATGAGGGACGCAATGCTTACTTTGGGATGAGGGACGCAATGCTTACTTTGGGATGAGGGACGCAATGCTTACTTTGGGATGAGGGACGCAATGCTTACTTTGGGATGAGGGACGCAATGCTTACTTTGGGATGAGGGACGCAATGCTTACTTTGGGATGAGGGACGCAATGCTTACTTTGGGATGAGGGACGCAATGCTTACTTTGGGATGAGGGACGCAATGCTTACTTTGGGATGAGGGACGCAATGCTTACTTTGGGATGAGGGACGCAATGCTTACTTTGGGATGAGGGACGCAATGCTTACTTTGGGATGAGGGACGCAATGCTTACTTTGGGATGAGGGACGCAATGCTTACTTTGGGATGAGGGACGCAATGCTTACTTTGGGATGAGGGACGCAATGCTTACTTTGGGATGAGGGACGCAATGCTTACTTTGGGATGAGGGACGCAATGCTTACTTTGGGATGAGGGACGCAATGCTTAGTTTGGGATGAGGGACGCAATGCTTAGTTTGGGATGAGGGACGCAATGCTTAGTTTGGGATGAGGGACGCAATGCTTAGTTTGGGATGAGGGACGCAATGCTTAGTTTGGGATGAGGGACGCAATGCTTAGTTTGGGATGAGGGACGCAATGCTTAGTTTGGGATGAGGGACGCAATGCTTAGTTTGAAAGACAGTGGCGTTTCTGGGCTTGATCTGACTTGGCTACCACATCTTAGTGTCCTGAAAAAAAGTCACTTAGTACTTAAAGTACTTCCAAATGTCTTGGCCACAATACATGGGAGCAGACATGACTTCCCGCTTCAGTTTTACAGGGCATTTGTGCCATCCCGGCTCAATTACGGGTGCAGTCTATTGGTCTGTGAGACCGTTGTATTTAAAGATTGTGGACGTAGTGCACCGTGAAAGGATTAGGTTGGCCACTGGGGCATTCAGAACACCTTACCAAGCCTCTGCACAGAGGCTGGTGAACCGCCACTGCACGTTAGGCGGTGGCTACTTAGGATGCGCCAGGTGTATAAGACGGTCCACACCATACACAACCGCCTACCATACTGTTCCTCAGTCTTCACTGGAAAGGTCTTTCCATAACCGGCAACAGACAGGAGGCCCTATGGGATACGTGCACAGGATTGCCATCTAGACCCAAGTGTAGCCAGTCGTAATGTTTCACATCGCGGTGGGCGCAGATTTCCACGTTGGCTTCTACAGAGGCCCAGATTTGACGAATTTTGAGAAAGATCATGTCAGATTTTACATTTAAACATGTTTAACATTGAGATGCATCACGGTTTCATAGTAGTGTAAGCTGATGGATCCAAACAAGGGAATCCCCTTGGCTGCTCCGTCGTGTTCCCTGACCATGTCACCAGGATGCACATTAACAATTACAGTTTCCACAGCGGAGCTACATGCGATCCTGAAGGCACTAGAGCAGATACGTTGTATTAAGGGCAAACGGTTTCTCATTCGCTCAGATTCCCTTAGTGCCTTAAAATCGTTACAGAACCTGTATGCAGCTGAGGAGTTGGTCTAGCTGATGTATGACCAACTGTACTTCATCAAACAACAGGGTAAGGTGGTGTCACTCTGCTAGGTGCGAGGATATGAGGAAATGAAGAGACTGATCAGGTTGCCGAAGTGGCCTGCTGAGGACAGGCTGTGGCGGTGTCTTATTCCCTTGCAGGATGTTTCTGCACTACACAGGAAGTGTGCGGGGTTGTGGGATGAGCAATGGCTGGTAGTGACTGTCAATAAGCTTCCCTTCGTGAATCAACAACCTGGCTGTGGCGTTTCTCCTGCCAGTTGTTCAGGTGGGATGAAGTGACCACTCACATATTAAATGGGGCCCTGCCACAGATAGCTTTTTACTAAAGGGAGAGGATCCCGTGTGTGGTGATAATTGTGTCGTGCATATCTCTATCCGCCATATTTTAACGGAGTGCATTTTAAATCTTGATGCAAGGGCGGAAGCAACTATTGGTGGGCTCTGCCCTCTATTTTAGCTAATGACACGAGTGTGACAAAGGTTTTAAAGTTTTGAGATGTGTGGACTCCGGCCTAAACTTCAAAGATCGGGGTTTTAGTGCGTTGCAGAGTGGCTGGCTTCACCTTTGTTTTATTCTTGAGGTTGGCCTGCTACGTCCATCTGCTATATTGTTTCAGCTCTTTACAACACTTGGTGTCATTGATATTTCACTTCTGACGCAATACTTTGTTCTGTGCGGGTATGCACATAGTTATTCAAATTTTGAGTTTAAAGTGCTCTTTTATCTTCCTGTTCTGTGTATTTTACTAACACTCGTCTCAATCTGTTTCCGTGCGGGCGCTAAAAACCTTGCTACCTTGCACTCCACAAACATGTCCACATAATATGGGCCAACCTGACAGCTCTCTGGGACCAAGATCTATTCCTCAGTTTCTGGCTTGATAGTACCAGGTGATGTTATCGTGGACCCTACTGCTATATCCATCTTGGGTCGCTATTTTGAGATTTCGAGCGCCTCCCACTGTCATGCTGTCTTCCTCCATTGGCAACGACCTGAGGCGCCTCAAGCGATACCTTTCGCTTATGATAATCGTGCCACAATTCTGCCCTTACTGCGAGGGAGCTAGATCATGCTGTCAATTCATTCAGATCCTCCGCCCCAGGGCCAGATAACATTGGAATGTTGCAGGACATTCCTCTGGTGCAAACCCACTTCTTGTTTCATTTGCGCATCATCTGGACAGAGGGACGTTTCCTACATATTGCCATGAAGCCACTGAAGTACCCATACCTAAGCCTTTTAAGTATAACACCTGCCTTCTAGCTGTTGCCCAATTTGTCTCAATACCTATTTTTACAAGGTAATTGAAATGATTCATGCCTGGTTGGTATAGTGGCTCAAGGCTCTCACTTCCCTAACCACTACAGTGTGGATTTCGAGCGTGCCGTTCTGCATTTGACCCTCTTGTCACTTGGTCAATCCAGTCATGAATGGTTTTGTGCGGAAATCCCAGTTCGTGGCCGTGTATTTAGATTTGTAGGAAGTGTAAGACACATGTTGGAGGACTGGTGTCCTCTGTACTACATATATGTGGGGCTTCTATGACCTCATGCCCCGTCTTTTTGAAAGACAGAGGTTTCAAGGTACATGTGTGTTCTGCCTTCGACACTTTTATCCTCGAAAACGGTGTGCTTCAGGGTTCCGTCCTGAGCGTCCTCTTCGCTATAGCCATTAATCCTATAATGACTTGTCTGCCACTGGGCATCTACAGCTCCAATTTAGTTGACGTTTTTGCCATGTTTGTTCTCCATGGACTTGCCTCATTGAGCGGAGTCTCTATCGATATCTCGATCGTCTTCACTTAGGGAGCCTCGACAATTTTAGTTTTTCCAGTGACAAAACAGCTGGTATGAATTTCTGGCGACGCAAGTGCTTTCTTGTACCGTCTTTAGATCGTAGGCCTGTGCTTCCGTTCGTTGAAACTAAGAAATTCCTGGGGCTCCTGCTCTATAGGAAACGCTAGGTCCTCCCACATATCTTACCTGGCAGTCCGTTGTATGTGGTCCCTCAGTGTCCTACATGTCCTCAATGGTACTTCCTGGGGAGCAGATCGAAACACCCTCATCCATTTGTACCGGTACCTTGTCTGTTCAAAACCAGACTGCAGGTGTTCATGCGTCTGTACGTCTGTCCCCTTACGCTGTCTCAATACTAGCCACCATCGTGGCATCCGTTTGGCCACTGGCACCTTTTACATTAGCCCTTTTGTGTCTGCATGGAGAAGCTAACTACTGCTGTCCTACCGCCGTGACTCTCCTAAACAGATATGCATGCCGTTTGTCTGCTGTGTGTGGCCACCCATCCTATGCCTCCTTTGATGTGCCTTTGATCAGCTGTATGGTGGCGCGTCCCTCCCTGCTGCTACCTCCTTCGGCTCATGATATGGCAGCTTAATTTCACGCTACCTGCCAGTTTCCCGATCAGTTGGGACCTATCACCACCTTGGATTTGTGCTGCGGTATGTGTTCACCTTAACCTCTATTCGCTTCCAAAAGAAACTGATCCAGCCTCAGTCTATCGCCTTCAGTTTCACGACCTTTGCACGAATCTTCGTGATAATACCTTACTGTACACTGATGGCTGAGTGACCGTCGTGTCGGGTGTGCATTCGTCATCGGCACCGACGTTTCTCGGTATCGGCTCCTGAAAAACAGCTCAGAATTCACAGCAAAGCTCTTGGCCCTGTATAAGGCCACGCAGAACATTTGACGACACAGCCGTTCCAGTTGTCCTCTGTTTAGACTCTCAGCGCCCTTCAGTCTATGTGCGCTGTACGCTGCCCATCCCTTAGTGCAGGGGGTCCAGGAAAACTTATTCGCTCACTCTTGGTGGAGCCAGTGTGCTGTTTCTGTGGGTTATTAATGTCGGTCTGCCAGGAAACGAGGCTGCTGACGCTGCTGCCAAGGCTGTAGTACTCGTACCTCTGCTGCTAGTTCTTTCATCCCTTCAATGATGTGCGTGTTGCCGTCTGTCAGCAGGTAGTGTCACTTTCCTTCATGGGAACAAGCTCCGGGGAAATAAGACTCCCAGCGGCTTCGGACGACCTCCTCTCGGCTCGAGATCATTTTAGGTAGGTTGCGTATTAGGCACTGCCTTTTTAACCATCACCATTTAGGTAGTGTTCCCCCGCCAATCCCTGATGGAATGCTCTTTAACCACTTAGGAACTCGTTTGTGTTGCCGTCTGAGTTATTGGCGCTTTTAGCGAACGACGCACGGGCTGTATTGTGTTCTCTTTCTATCCGTCTTAGCAATATGGCGAAGGCGTTTTGTTAGTTCAGGACCTCGGTCTCTGTGGCGTATTTTAGACCCTCCTACAACTCCGTTTTTAGCTAGATTCTTTTCCGTTGATTCCGATTAACATGTAGCTGTTTTAACTCCTTGTTGTCTTCGTCCTCCCCATTTCTGACGTGGGAACGTATAACCATAGTTGTTCTGGCGTCCCAAAACAAAACCGCTCAGTTCTTTCTCTGGGACTAAAGTCATTAGGGTATCCGAGGGAATAAACTGGATGACAGTTTGCCTAGAGGCATATACTAACAATTTCCTTTCATCATTCCATGCGCAGAAATGCAGATACACATAAAACTGCTCTCTGCCCAAAAGAGGAATGACATCTGGTATGCTGCTGGCCACAGTAGTACACTATGTAGAATCAAGGAGACTGAAATAGTTTTGTGGTCTTCCTTTAGAGGGTAGTCCAGTGTCTCACTCCGTCTATGTATAGGTTGTACTAGCCTCACCCATTGTTTCCTTTGTAACGAGCCACTCCCACAATGTGGCTGTGGATCTAGACTAACTGTATCCCATATTTTGGTGAAATGTCCTTTCTTTTGGCCCTTGCTACTAAGTATAGCCATCCAGATTCCTTGTCTTAAGTATTAGCAGACAATTTATAGACGGTTGAACTGGTCCTGAGTATCCTACTTGATAAACCCCTTTTCCAACGTGAAAACACGCAAATCAGATTATCGTACGTGATTGTGCTTGAATGGTAATGTGATGAATACTTGCTAACAACCTTTCGAAAAGTTCGTTTTTGTCATAATGGTATATGTGCAGAAGACTGTTTGAATACTGACTGGACGTACATCTTGTTCACAGCACTGGCAACACCTCAGGCCCTGCAACTCCACGTATGGGCAGTGCTCTTCAGTGTGAGGGGTCATAATCCTCTTGAGGTGATAAAACTGCTACTACTTGGATACATCGATCAACGCCAAGGAACTAGATGGGTTTCCCAACAGCTTCCTAGAACATCTACCCAATGCAGAGCAGTAGCAAAATTAAATTTTAAATGATTTCATATAATTTAATGATTTTTCTCGTATTAGTTGTAAAGATGGACCAAACGTCAGTGGAAAATGTTTAAGAGCGATTCATTTATAGTTTTGATAATTTGCCAGGAAATCAGTAACTTTAAAATAAATGAGACTGATTATATAAGTTTTATTTTCATGTTTCATATTGTGAATTAAATTAAGCCGTAAAAATATCCATTGCAGGCAATGTATTTTATTGTAGCCACATGAATTTTTAGTCTAATAAAGCTTATTTGTATAAATTTTCTTCGATGTTAAATTTTCCAAATATAATGTTCCCTTCCGCAAATGAAGCGTAGTCTCACGTCAGGGGAAACAATGATAAGCTGCTCTGTAGCTGTGACTGCGTCCTGTTTTTGGTGCTGGCATTATGGGCAGGGATTAAATATCCTAAATACTTAATGCTACTTCTATTAGACCATCAACCATACATTCATCACCTGTAAAATTCCCCAGTTCGTCGTCTAACGACGAGTGAGCGAATTCAGATTCGATGCCATGCATATCGAGAATGTAAGGTTCCCTAGGCCACACGTAAAACATGTTCGGACAGTCTGAGGACCGTGGGAGGCTCGGACTGTTAAGTCTTGGCAGTAGGCTGTTCAGCAAACGGGTATACAATTATATTCAAAGATAGCAAAAGTGTAGTCCTGTGATGCATTGTAGGCCTACCAAACTTCGATCATTTCTGTAGAGTTGTATCATCAATTTGGCTTAAATCGGAAAGAGCTGTACTGAACAAAATACTTCCAATAAATAAAAGGCGAACAGGAGAAAGTCGCGTGAACATATCACAGGTCTGTAAAATAAGATGAAATATTGCATTTGTTCACCGTGAAACACTTCAAACAAGAGGAAGTAAAATATCAGCCATTCGAAGACGGACGAGGAATGTTAAGGCACCAACTAGCAGCACTAATTCATCACTTTCTATTTGAGGAGCAACAAATTACTTTTCCCTGCAAGTGGGTAACCATTTCTTTTTTTTTTTCATCTAAGTCTGATTCAAAAATTTTGTCGTTGTGGTTTGCATTGAACTAGCTTTGTTTGTAGTAGTCTAATGTAATTACTTCCTCACCTACCTCTAAGTTACCACGTGCACTAAATGTAAGATGCAGTTCAGCACATATCTAGGTATTTGAAACTGGGTTGGTTACAAATCAGTTTGCCCTCGAGGTGCGCTACAGAAAGGCAATGCCGTAGTGTTTACTCTGTGAACCAGTCAAAACTTTTAAGATGAACAGCTGATATTCGGATATCCTTGACAGTGCAGTAAATTCCACGTGCTATGCAGATTGCGACTGTTTCTACAGTACAGGCTGAAAATTCAAAATTACCTACAAAATACACAGAACTCAATGAACACATTGCTTTTAGTGATACTAAACGATCACAGGCAAATAAACTATTTCCAGATAGTAACTTCCCAAAGGATTTGTTACTTCATCCCCACTGCCGGTATTTTCAAAGTTTCCAGAAATTGCTTGATCACACACTTCTCATCTAAAATATAACTTCTGGTGCAATGCACTCAGCCTTCTATAAAAATAATTCAACGGGAGACTGCAGTGTGAAGAGGCGGTGTATAGTTCCCTTGCTCAATGGAAATTGTATATCGCCGTCCAGAGCCGCTTGCGGTCAGATTTCGCTCACATCCATCATATTCACAGCCCTGCATGCCGATCGACTGTTAAATCAATGGAACTGGTCCAGTATGATACTCGTATCATGCTCGCAATGGATATCTAGGATCAGCATCCCCAAATACTAGAGAGGCAGTGTAGGTGAGGAGGGGCAGGAAGCTGACGTCACGAGCAGGTGCCAGTTTTCAAGTTACCTTTCAAAAACCATTTCCCTCAAGACACATCAATAAGCGATCTTGCTGCTGGTACTTTGAAGACTCACATTGTCTGGATGTGGGAGATATTGACTAAGCACGAGAGCTTTATTCAAAAGTTAGTTACCAAAATACATAAAATATGGGGTATGGCCCCATTATATATGGACACAATGCGAGAAATTTTCATCACTTAATGAGCACTTCATGTGGAACACAAGGAGTACCATAAGTCCGATGTTTAAGAATGGCGAAGCAATGTAGAATTAAGAGTGTAGAAAAGCTTAGTCATCCACAGACACAAGGTAGGTCCCAACTACTACATTTCTACTGCACACTAGCTTAATGAGGCTCGAAGAATAGAAATGGTTCAAGCATGTCTGATAAGCTGAGACGAATCTATGACAATCACGTAAAATGCGACAAACATACAGAAACCGGCGACCAATGGAAATTTCAGACATCTAGATGGACAACGTACTAATTGTTTGTGGGTTCCTGGTCACCTCGATCTGACAGGAAAGGAGGCCACTGATGCTGCTGCCAAGGCTGCAGTCCTCGTTTCTCGGCCCACTAGCTCCTCCGTTCCCTCTGATATTTGTGTTGCCATCCGTCAGCAAGTGGTGTGTGACATTGCCATTGGTCCAATCTTCATGGGAACAAGCTGCGGGGAATTAGACCTGTCCCTGTGGCTTGGACGACCTCCTCTCGGCGCTTTCGACGTGAGCAGATAATTTTATCTATGTTGCTTAATGGGGACTGTCTTTTTAGCTACCGCCATTTATGTGGTGCTCCCCGCCACTTCGTGCTCATTGGCCTCAACCTTTGACGGTTCGCTATTTCCTGACGGAATGCCCTTTTTTAACCACTTACGTTCTCATTTGTTTGCCGTCTGAATTATTGGTTGTTTCAACGAATGACGGGTGGGCTGTCGATCGGTTTTTTTTGTCTCTGTGGTGAAGGACATTCAATCTCTAGTTCAGGACCTCTGTTTCTATATGGTGTATTTTATGGGCTTCGCTAAGTCCCTGTTTCTATCTCTTCCCTTCCGCCGATTGAGCTTTAGGTGTAGTCGATTTTAACTCGTTTTTGTCTGTGTTGTAAGGTTTTGACCCTAGTTCTTTTTGCGCCCCAAAACAAACCCACCCTAAACGTAATTCCCTACGCACTCGGGGGCGCTGGCAAATACATCATGTGGTCTATTATTTCTACAATGAAACGCACATTTCAGTTTACGGTGAAACTTTACTCAACCAATACCAGTGACTTAAATCCGTACTTCAGTATTAAAAACCTACATCTACTCTCAAAGAAAAAATTCAAATGGTGAAAAATTGGTTGAGAAACGTCTTGCAGTGTAGCCAAATTCATGAGTAAACCTTAAGCGCTAAATTCCCCATCGATGCTGACTACTGGACGACTCCTAAGCGTTTCACAAGCCTGAGAGCACCTCCCCTTTCTCTACGTTTACGAAGAGAATTTAAAATATTTGTATTTTTTCGTCGATCCAGCTGAGCCCATATACCGTTCGGAGACTCGTTACCATATTTGGCACAGTGACTGGCCACATGTTTCGCTGGTTGTGGAAAGCTCTTCCGAAAAAAAATGGACGTCTACCGTAGCTTCCAAGGGCTGCATGAACACCATATGTCAGCTGGACATGTCTGTGAAATGGAATTTCGGTAACTTGGTCGATACGGTCAAACAGCAAATAGGTTGCTGCCTTTCGAACTCGCATGGAATCGAAAGGGAATCCCTAGGAACATACCCATGGCATCTCCGACACCACATCCCCCATTTAGAGGCTAGTGCTGCGTGTGGGGTCTCTATGCAAAGCAGAATTTTTCGAAAGCTGGTATCGTACGTAGTAATGCCAAAGTACTTGGGTTATAACGTACTTAATCTGTCGTACAAAGTTCATTTTACTCAGCCCGATTGATTAACAGTGAGCTGGTTGTTCAGCCGAGATGACTCAGCTCCACCACTTCTTCTTGCGTCCAGAGACCAACAACAGTTCGGTTGAAGTCTTGGTGGCTAGTAATCCTAACACACAACTCGCAGCACCTGAAAAAAAAAAAGGCTGTAGATACTCCAAACGATTAAAATGGAAATAACTCGGCTGGACATATGGACAGCTGTGGCAGAGCGATTCTAGACGCTTCAGTGCGAAACTGCACTGCTGCTACGGTCGCAGGTTCGAATCCTGCCTCGGGCATGGATGTGTGTGAGGCTCTTAGGTTAGTTAGGTTTAATTAGTTCTAAGCCTAGGGACTGACAAAAACACTCAAATGACTTCAAGCACTGTGGAATTTAACATTTGTCAGCAGTCCCTAGACTTAGAACTACATAAACCTAACTAATATAAGGACATCATATACATCAATGCCAGAGGCAGGATTCGAACCTGCGACCGTAGCAGCCTATTGGTTCCGGACTAAAGCGCCTAGAACCGCTCGACCACAGCGGCCGGCGGGACTGATGACCTCAGATGTTAAGTCCCATAGTCCTTAGAGCCATTTGAACTTTTTTTTTGCCCATGGACACACCATCACTGAAACACGCCGAGAAACCTTAGAGGTCATGCTCATGGCATGCACTTCAGTGAGGAATATTCGCTTGAAAACTGGTTGCGATGGGCTTGTATCGACTGACATTAGCAATTTGTCTGATTTGAAACATGGTTACTGACGGGGTGCAACAGAGGTCTCCGGTAACACTACTAGTCATTTTCTTTCCGATTCCATTTGCAGAAGAAGTGAGAAAAACAATAAGCCGGGCAACTTACTGTACGGCGTGGTCATGGAAATGTCCAAATATGTTTCTACCTTTCTGTCTCTAAATGTTGGTACGTATTACTGCGCTGATACGTATTATAACGCTTTGGAAACGGAAAGAGCACGGGAATCGGTAAGAGAATCCGAACGGAAGTCTTATTTCCATTGTTTGGAGTCTTTCAAAAGACGTCGAAAGAGTTCACATACACGCGGTTACGATCCTGAAGGTCTGTACAGATCATGGGATTGTGCAACGCAGAATCGCGGTGGACATCAGTGTGTTTGGTAGAAAAGAGACTGGTCTCCCAGATCATGTCCAAATTTGGAGAACAGATAATTGATATGAGCTATGCAAGAATTAAGCTATCTCCGTTGTGTATCTTGGATACAACTTAGCGAGCGAGTGGAAGTTCTGTCTCGGGTTTTACTCCTGAAAATGTAGCAGCATCTTTCAGCCGCACCCGCACCTCCTCTGGCTCTGAGAACGTACATCGGTTCAGTCACTTAGTCTCACCTAACGAAAAATAAGTGTTTAATTTCCTATCGATAACGAAGTCATTAGAGACGGTTTTACCTACCAAGGAAGCGCAATGAATTCATTCTTATGAAGAAATGTTCGTTGTGTCCAACCATACACATTACTATGTTTCATGGTTCCCCTAAATCGATGGATGTGAATCCCTTGTTTCCTATCCTGCCCAAGCTCGTACACACTCCAATAACTTCTTAGCTGACGGGAATGAAACTGCAATCTTTGTACTAGATATATAAGCATTTTTCTTTACAATGAAGAACCACAACCAGTCCTGTAAATATGCTGGAGAGTTTTCTAGATGTTTTCAAATTGTGCTTAGCCATTCCTGAAGTCCTCAGTCTTTTACTTAACTCTTACATCATAAAGTCGGAGCAGCAGTGTCGTCGTAAATATTGTCTGCAGCTTGAAATTACAAACATGTACTCATCTCCAAAGGAACTTTGCATCGTGATTCAGAATAACACAGGCACTGCAATATCTTATCGTATCAAGCAGCCATTTTCTATACTTCATAATTTCGGTTTCTGTGTCGTACGGTGGAAGTTATTGTGTTCCGTAGCATCAAATGTGTTAACACTGTTATCAGAGTGACTTCTTATTCACAACAAAAAGATGTATTAAATAAGAGCCAAATTCCTAATGCTTTAACGCAGAATTAAACATACGGCAAATGACGTAAAAAAATTTGAATAGCAGAGATTTCCAGTCAGCGGTGATTAGTATGTCCACCAAATTATTTCAAATATTTCTGTACATTATTCCTTTACTTCGTGCATCAATGTTGTTAACTGTGTATCCTGCCTTCACAGAAGTGAATTTGCAGGTTTTTCTTAGTTGCATTTGATTTCGTGATTTTTATGGAAATTTAATATATTTATCAGAGTTGATTGTAGTGGGTGGATCAGCAGAAAGCACTATTTCTGGTTTCATTGTGAGACAGGTGATATATAATAGCAGTCAGATCATTAATTATTAAACGTTAGCCGGCCGGTGTGGCCGTGCGGTTTAGGCGCTTCAGTCTGGAACCGCGTGACCGCTACGTCGCAGGTTCGACTCCTGCCTCGGGCATGGATGTGTGTGATGTCCTTAGGTTAGTTAGGTTTAAGTAGTTCTAAGTTCTAGGAGACTGATGACCACAGATGTTAAGTCCCATAGTGCTCAGAGCCATTTCAACCATTAAACGTTAACACACTTCGAGCAACTGGTCACCACTCAAAAGATGTTCGTAAAGTAACTTCGGACATCCAACATAGCAGTATGGTCTCTGGTAAATATGAAGTGTTCCGCTTGCTCAGTGTACCTTGAAAGCCACCGGCTTCGTTTTTGCAATCGAATTTTGCAATTTGCACTACAGAATGCATTACAGATCCAAAAAAAACATTATTCAGTCATTATAATACCTACCTGTGTTACACGTACATACGTGAGATAACTGACCAAATAGAATCATTATAAGATGAAGTGAATTTGGTTGTGTAGGTATACAGCACCAGGGCCGCGGGATTTCCGAAGCTGGTCCAGTTAGGAGACTGGTACCAGCCAGCAGGGTATGAAGACATGCAGGGTGGCCAGAAAAGAGGAAAATCCCAGAAGGGGGACTGGACGGTAGGTGCTCGCTTTGCAGAATGCGGAATGCACCGAACCAATCTGAAAGATGGCTACGTTATAGCTCTTAAAATTTCGAGAATAAAGCCGGCCGCGGTGGCAAGCGGTTAAAGGCGCTACAGTCTGGAACTGCGCGACCGCTACGGTCGCAGGTTCGAATCCTGCCTCGGGCATGGATGTGTGTGATGTCCTTAGGTTAGTTAGGTTTAAGTAGTTCTAAGTGACTGATGACCTTAGAAGTTAAGTCCCATAGTGCTCAGAGCCATTTCGAGAATAAACCACATTTACATAGTAAAGCAAATCTGAATACATCTGTGATCTCAGAAAAGTCAGGCACATCCAGTGACAACAATATTTTTAATGTATTTAAAACTACAGAAATTATTAGTTTACACTGAGTAAAATTTTCACAATAACCCTCTGGAATAACATGATTATTATTTACTTGTATAACATTTTCTACCAAACACCTACTGTTTTATCTACGTAATCCTTCAGTGTATAAAATGTATTGCATAACAGGTACTTTTTAGCTGCCGTTTTAAATAAGTGTATTTTTTGCAGCTTCTATAATATCTTTTGGTAACTTATTGTGCAGTTTTATTCTTTGGCAGAAAATGCTGTTTTTAGATTTATGTTTATTTCTTTCTTGGTAAATGTAAGTTGAGTCTAGCTCTTGTTCCATGGAGATGGACGGAGCTGTTCGTGCGGTAATTACCAATGTTGTTATTGATGTATACAACTGACTGATAAATGTATCCACACAGAGTAGTTAAAATCCCCAGTGGTTTGAACAGATCTTTACAATGACGTCGACTACTATTTTTGTTTATTATGGTTTGGCTCTTTTCTGGTGTTTGAAAACTGTGTTCATACTTTGTGCATTTGTCCCCCCTATACCATAGAGAAGAATTGAGTGTACATATGAATAGTATGTAACTAAAGGACACTGCATGTTTCACACTGATGATAGGATTCTTATGGCATGATGACATTCTGTTTGCAAGTACCTTTGTGTGTTCACGCCACTCCAACTGAGAATCAATGTTCATTCCTAGAAATCTGGCATTTGTTACACAGAGTACAGAGATGCATGCTACATTCAATTTAACATTGCCATTTTCCATCTTCATAATGAAATTCCTGGCATTAGTTTTCTTGATGTTCGATGTCACTTTATTGCTTATTGACCAATTGTAACTTCATTCAGAGTTTCATTTGCTTTCTCTGCAAGGAGTTCTCTTGTTTTCTTAGTGACTGTAAGATTGCTGTCATTGGCGAAGATAATTTTTGCACCATGAGTAACACTACTGGGCAAGTCGTTGATTTATATCTTGAATGGTTCGTAATATGCTACCTTGTGGAACCTCTATATTAATGTATTTGGTTCCGACAAGTGTTTTACTGAAGGTTTAAATCTGTTTGAATTATTTGTTATCTCTACTCTTTGTAGCCATTTGTAAGTTTCTGTATTCTGCATTACTTTTGTTAAGCAAAGGTACAACTCTTGCCTGTTACAACTGCTCTGGAAATGTCCCTGATGTGAAGGATCCATTTATTATATTTGTTAAGGGGCCTCGTATGATTTATATGCGTTGTTTCAGTACACGCATTGGTACTTCATCTAAGCCTACTGACTTTTTATTATTTAGTTTTTGAACAGTATTACTGATTCATTCTCTGTGGCTAGAGGTAACATCACTGAATTTAGAGCAACATTATTTACAGGTGATATATTTGTTTTCCCCCCATGAACCATGGACCTTGCCGTTGGTGGGGAGGCTTGCGTGCCTCAGCGATACAGATAGCCGTACCGTAGGTGCAACCACAACGGAGGGGTATCTGTTGAGAGGCCAGACAAACGTGTGGTTCCTGAAGAGGGGCAGCAGCCTTTTCAGTAGTTGCAAGGGCAACAGTCTGGATGATTGACTGATCTGGCCTTGTAACAATAACCAAAACGGCCTTGCTGTGCTGGTACTGCGAACGGCTGAAAGCAAGGGGAAACTACAGCCGTAATTTTTCCCGAGGGCATGCAGCTTTACTGTATGATTGCATGATGATGGCGTCCTCTTGGGTAAAATATTCCGGAGGTAAAATAGTCCCCCATTCGGATCTCCGGGCGGGGACTACTCAAGAGGATGTCGTTATCAGGAGAAAGAAAACTGGCGTTCTACGGATCGGAGCGTGGAATGTCAGATCCCTTAATCGGGCAGGTAGGTTAGAAAATTTAAAAAGGGAAATGGATAGGTTGAAGTTAGATATAGTGGGAATTAGTGAAGTTCGGTGGCAGGAGGAACAAGACTTCTGGTCAGGTGACTACAGGGTTATAAACACAAAATCAAATAGGGGTAATGCAGGAGTAGGTTTAATAATGAATAGGAAAATAGGAATGCGGGTAAGCTACTACAAACAGCATAGTGAACGCATTATTGTGGCCAAGATAAATACGAAGCCCACGTCTACTACAGTAGTACAAGTTTATATGCCAACTAGCTCTGCAGATGACGAAGAAATTGAAGAAATGTATGATGAAATAAAAGAAATTATTCAGATTGTGAAGGGAGACGAAAATTTAATAGTCATGGGTGACTGGAATTCGAGTGTAGGAAAAGGGAGAGAAGGAAACATAGTAGGTGAATATGGATTGGGGGACAGAAATGAAAGAGGAAGCCGCCTGGTAGAATTTTGCACAGAGCACAACATAATCATAACTAACACTTGGTTTAAGAATCATGAAAGAAGGTTGTATACATGGAAGAACCCTGGAGATACTAAAAGGTATCAGATAGATTATATAATGGTAAGACAGAGATTTAGGAACCAGGTTTTAAATTGTAAGACATTTCCAGGGGCAGATGTGGACTCTGACCACAATCTATTGGTTATGACCTGTAGATTAAAACTGAGGAAACTGCAAAAAGCTGGGAATTTAAGGAGATGGGACCTGGATAAACTAAAAGAACCAGAGGTTGTACAGAGATTCAGGGAGAGCATAAGGGAGCAATTGACAGGAATGGGGGAAATAAATACAGTAGAAGAAGAATGGGTAGCTTTGAGGGATGAAGTAGTGAAAGCAGCAGAGGATCAAGTAGGTAAAAAGACGAGGGCTAGTAGAAATCCTTGGGTAACAGAAGAAATATTGAATTTAATTGACGAAAGGACAAAATATAAAAATGCAGTAAGTGAAACAGGCAAAAAGGAATACAAACGTCTCAAAAATGAGATCGACAGGAAGTGCAAAATGGCTAAGCAGGGATGGCTAGAGGACAAATGTAAGGATGTAGAGGTCTATCTCACTAGAGGTAAGATAGATACCGCCTACAGGAAAATTAAAGAGACCTTTGGAGATAAGAGAACGACTTGTATGAATATCAAGAGCTCAGATGGAAACCCAGTTCTAAGCAAAGAAGGGAAAGCAGAAAGGTGGAAGGAGTATATAGAGGGTCTATACAAGGGCGATGTACTTGAGGACAATATTATGGAAATGGAAGAGGATGTAGATGAAGATGAAATGGGAGATATGATACTGCGTGAAGAGTTTGACAGAGCACTGAAAGACCTGAGTCGAAACAAGGCCCCCGGAGTAGACAATATTCCATTGGAACTACTGACGGCCGTGGGAGAGCCAGTCCTGACAAAACTCTACCATCTGGTGAGCAAGATGTATGAAACAGGCGAAATACCCTCAGACTTCAAGAAGAATATAATAATTCCAATCCCAAAGAAAGCAGGTGTTGACAGATGTGAAAATTACCGAACTATCAGTTTAATAAGTCACAGCTGCAAAATACTAACACGAATTCTTTACAGACGAATGGAAAAACTAGTAGAAGCCAACCTCGGGGAAGATCAGTTTGGATTCCGTAGAAACACTGGAACACGTGAGGCAATACTGACCTTACGACTTATCTTAGAAGAAAGATTAAGCAAAGGCAAACCTACGTTTCTAGCATTTGTAGACTTAGAGAAAGCTTTTGACAATGTTGACTGGAATACTCTCTTTCAAATTCTAAAGGTGGCAGGGGTAAAATACAGGGAGCGAAAGGCTATTTACAATTTGTACAGAAGCCAGATGGCAGTTATAAGAGTCGAGGGACATGAAAGGGAAGCAGTGGTTGGGAAGGGACTAAGACAGGGTTGTAGCCTCTCCCCGATGTTGTTCAATCTGTATATTGAGCAAGCAGTAAAGGAAACAAAAGAAAAATTCGGAGTAGGTATTAAAATTCATGGAGAAGAAATAAAAACTTTGAGGTTCGCCGATGACATTGTAATTCTGTCAGAGACAGCAAAGGACTTGGAAGAGCAGTTGAATGGAATGGACAGTGTCTTGAAAGGAGGATATAAGATGAACATCAACAAAAGCAAAACAAGGATAATGGAATGTAGTCTAATTAAGTCGGGTGATGCTGAGGGAATTAGATTAGGAAATGAGGCACTTAAAGTAGTAAAGGAGTTTTGCTATTTGGGGAGCAAAATAACTGATGATGGTCGAAGTAGAGAGGATATAAAATGTAGGCTGGCAATGGCAAGGAAAGCGTTTTTGAAGAAGAGAAATTTGTTAACATCCAGTATTGATTTAAGTGTCAGGAAGTCGTTTCTGAAAGTATTTGTATGGAGTGTAGCCATGTATGGAAGTGAAACATGGACGATAAATAGTTTGGACAAGAAGAGAATAGAAGCTTTCGAAATGTGGTGCTACAGAAGAATGCTGAAGATTAGATGGGTAGATCACATAACTAATGAGGAAGTATTGAATAGGATTGGGGAGAAGAGAAATTTGTGGCACAATTTGAACAGAAGAAGGGATCGGTTGGTAGGACATGTTCTGAGGCATCAAGGGATCAACAATTTAGTATTGGAGTGCAGCGTGGAGGGTAAAAATTGTAGAGGGAGACCAAGAGATGAATACACTAAGCAGATTCAGAAGGATGTAGGTTGCAGTAGGTACTGGGAGATGAAAAAGCTTGCACAGGATAGAGTAGCATGGAGAGCTGCATCAAACCAGTCTCAGGACTGAAGACCACAACAACAACATATTTGTTTTGGGATTTTTTCTGTAAGTTCTGTGAAATGCTTGAAAAATGCTTGTTTACATAGTTCGCAATGATATAAATTTAAGAATTCTGTATAATTGCGACTGTTGTTTGTCACGGAACTGAGGTATTTAATTAAGTGTTGGGAGGACTGCTTAATGCTTGCTGTTATCCATCTGTTTTTGCGAGATGATGATACAGACATGCATACTTTTCGAAACGTCTTTTAAAAGTTCAATTTAAATAATGCGGAGAATTTAGAGAATTTCATATTGGTTTCCTTATACACATCATCCTAGCTTTGTTTTGCTAGTCCTTTTGAAAAATCTTTTATTTTGATTTTTGATTGATGTCGTTTGTGGGGTTGTAGTTTAGGGAATGGTTCGATGTCTTATATTACTGTTATTTGACAGAGATGGTCTGATAGAGATCTTTCACAGCTCCATCACATTTTTCCCTGTCCATGTTTGTGTCCTCATGGGCAATTACTGATGCAGTCATTGTAGTAACCCTTGTTGCACTATTGATCAATACGGACGTGCCAAAACTTTGAATGCTATTTATGAGGGTGCTGCTGGATTCATTTATGATATTAGTGTTGTTAATGTCCCCACAAAGAATTATGTTGACCTTTGTACTTGAGACTTTATCTAGAACTTGTTAATTTATTGAAAAAAATACACTGCTACTGGGATATCTATACACACACAAAATGATGAATTATTTGGCGATATCAAGCCCTATTAATTCAATAGCTGATGTTTCAAAGTGTTTGTCTTCACTGACTGTACTGAGGTCATGTCTTGATTTGAAATGTGTTCCTTTTCTGTCATAAATGGATGATCCTCCACCCGTTGAAGCAGTTCTGCAGTAAGAGTTTGCAATTTCATTCTACGTGTAGAATTTCTGAGTCACTACGCCAATACCCAGTAACACAAACTACTGTGCAGTTCAAAGATTGGCGCTCAACATCTAGTTGTATTTTATTTTTTATTGATTGTATGTTTTGATGGAGGATTGTTAAGTCTTTGAAATGCTCCATGTTACTCTTTCCAATGGTTTCTTTTTCTTTGAGACATCTGGTACGTGTGATATTTGGAGTGTTAAAATCTGTCTTGTGAATTACTGATTCAGTATTTTGCATGGGTGTGTGTTGTTCTTAGCATAAATTAGTTTAATTCAGCGTAAGTAGTATGCAAGTCTAAAGAGCGATGACCTCAGCAGTTTGGTGCCTTACGAATTCACACACAAGAAAGTACTTTTTTGTGTGTTTGCGGTATATCTCAGTGGGGTAGCTTTGGCAACATAAACCCAATATAAATGCTTAAAATCTTTACTTCAATAATGTGGCTAAGATTCAACACATTAATGCACTCAGATTAGCAAAAAGTTAACAAATTTTAAATTCCAGTCTTTGTCTGCCTAAGTTCTGTCGCTTAAATTTACATAGATGTATGACTTGTGCTCCTACCAGTACTATGGCAGATAAAGCGTAACATACACAACCGTAATTTTTGATTTTCTTGAATCTTCAGATTAGAATTTTTCTTTTGTAGATGGGTGTTATTATTCAAATAAATTACAGGAATGCAGCCGGGTGACGTCTTCGACAACCGCCGATACTGAGGAGCTCATCACTCTAGTAGACCAAATAGTGGGGCTAATCCAATATCTTTGTTCCTTGTGGTTCCGTTTATAATGACCGCATATTTTAAGACCAACATATTTGTGCTGACACATCGTGGTCGTAAATTCTTAAGTATTATAGTGTTGATATCCAACACACCACTGCTAATAGACGTTATAATTAGCGTGTGAGTTACAGAAGTCACCACGTGACTGCTTATTGGAAGATATTCCTCTCCCTCATAATCGCACTCACAAACTCTGGTTTAAATCACAATATATTAACAAACCTGTGGGTGGAAATAAAGAAGCTGCCGTTATCTTCTGGAGAGAAAGGGGTGTACGATCTGTTACTGAGGAATGTTCACGTACAGAAATTCAGTGACTTATGCATCTTGAATTGAGCTCTTCACCTTGATTTGGATACTCGCAATAATACAGCCATACTGTGAAAAAGTACTGATTGAATATGACGAAATTTTTCGTCTTTGGTATGCGTATCTTGATTATAATTCACAATACTGTTGAAAGCCTGTTCATGTTAGGTAATCATGTGCTAAAATTTCGTAAGATACGAGACTTACTGAATATTAGTTTGTGACACTGTATTGATAAGCCATCGTTCACACAGATATAAAAAAGTTCTTTCAAACTAATTTAAAATTATTGTCACACACCGCGTTAGAAGAATGGGAAATGATTATACTTCGATTTACACTCCTGGAAATTGAAATAAGAACACCGTGAATTCATTGTCCCAGGAAGGGGAAACTTTATTGACACATTCCTGGGGTCAGATACATCACATGATCACACAGACAGAACCACAGGCACATAGACACAGGCAACAGAGCATGCACAATGTCGGCACTAGTACAGTGTATATCCACCTTTCGCAGCAATGCAGGCTGCTATTCTCCCATGGAGACGATCGTAGAGATGCTGGATGTAGTCCTGTAGAACGGCTTGCCATGCCATTTCCACCTGGCGCCTCTGTTGGACGAGCGTTCGTGCTGGACGTGCAGACCGCGTGAGACGACGCTTCATCCAGTCCCAAACATGCTCAATGGGGGACAGATCCGGAGATCTTGCTGGCCAGGGTAGTTGACTTACACCTTCTAGAGCACGTTGGGTGGCACGGGATACATGCGGACGTGCACTGTCCTGTTGGAACAGCAAGTTCCCTTGCCGGTCTAGGAATGGTAGAACGATGGGTTCGATGACGGTTTGGATGTACCGTGCACTACTCAGTGTCCCCTCGACGATCACCAGTGGTGTACGGCCAGTGTAGGAGATCGCTCCCCACACCATGATGCCGGGTGTTGGCCCTGTGTGCCTCGGTCGTATGCAGTCCTGATTGTGGCGCTCACCTGCACGGCGCCAAACACGCATACGACCATCATTGGCACCAAGGCAGAAGCGACTCTCATCGCTGAAGACGACACGTCTCCATTCGTCCCTTCATTCACGCCTGTCGCGACACCACTGGAGGCGGGCTGCATGATGTTGGGGCGTGAGCGGAAGACGGCCTAACGGTGTGCGGGACCGTAACCCAGCTTCATGGAGACGGTTGCAAATGGTCCTCGCCGATACCCCAGGAGCAACAGTGTCCTTAATTTGCTGGGAAGTGGCGGTGCGGTCCCCTACGGCACTGCGTAGGATCCTACGGTCTTGGCGTGCATCCGTGCGTCGCTGCGGTCCGGTCCCAGGTCGACGGGCACGTGCACCTTCCGCCGACCACTGGCGACAACATCGATGTACTGTGGAAACCTCACGCCCCACGTGTTGAGCAATTCGGCGGTACGTCCACCAGGCCTCCCGCATGCCCGCTATACGCCCTCGCTCAAAGTCCATCAACTGTACATACGGTTCACTTCCACGCTGTCGCGGCATGCTACCAGTGTTAAAGACTGCGATGGAGCTCCGTATGCCACGGCAAACTGGCTGACACTGACGGCGGCGGTGCACAAATGCTGCGCAGCTAGCGCCATTCGACGGCCAACACCGCGGTTCCTGGTGTGTCCGCTGTGCCGTGCGTGTCATCATTGCTTGTACAGCCCTGTCGCAGTGTCCGGAGCAAGTATGGTGGGTCTGACACACCGGTGTCAATGTGTTCTTTTTTCCATTTCCAGGAGTGTAGATTGTCTACCTGGAGATCGTAGTATTTGCTTGAATTACGAATCTTGACTGACCAATGAAAGTACAGCATTGAGCTATACTTGGTATTATCAGACTGAATGCAGTACGGTAGGAATAAGACGGGTCCTGACTGCATCAGCTGCGTCAACCGAGCGCCACCGTGCACATGCGACGCTCCGACCTCCAAGTCCTCTGGATATGATGTGTGACTTATATAGCTTACTTGTTATACCATTCCTGTATAATGCTGAGAGATAACCTAGCTAATCTACATTTTCTCGTCAAAAACAACAGTACACTAAAATCAAGTGATTGCAAGAAACATTAACACTGTCGATAAAAACTATATCCAGGAGGACAGCTGACACGTGTAATAAACTGACGGTAATGATATGTGAATGAGACACAGTCACAACCTTTCCTTGTGGATTGTTACGTAATTTGAGGATATTTGCTGTGCATTTAGAGCACATCTTCGGCTGAATTACATTTGGCACATATATTAGCACAGCACTATATGGGAGAATAAATATAATTTATACCAAAGACAATGGGACTGGAACTTTCTGCGACCTCCTTAGATAATTGAGCCCAGGTGCATCGCATTGTGGTAGCTGCTGGTATTGCTGTCTCCACAACTGCGCTAGGTAATTATGAATCTACTAATGTCTTTCCAGAATGAATTTTCACTCTGCAGCGGAATTGATTTGAAACTTCTGCGCAGAATAAACCTATGTGCTGGATAGGGACTGGAGCTTCGGACCTTTATCTTTCGCAGGAAAATGCTCCAAAGTTTGAAATGTTGATGTACGTCTCACGACCCACCCTCATGACTTCACTTCCGGGAGTTTCATTCTGGAAACAAGCCTCTAGGCTGTGGCTAAGCCATGTCACCGCAAAATCATTTCCTGCAGGAGTTTTTTTGGGTTGGGGTTTGAGGGCGCTCAACTACTGAGGTCATTAGCGCCCAGTCACAATTGTTGGAGCACATGGAATCTAATAAAACTCAAGGGGAGGGGGGGGGCACCAGAAAGTCCTTACAAAGAGGCAGATAAAACAAGGAAAAGAGTTAGATGTCTTTGGACAAGCCAGTCAAAGTTATAAAACGAACACGAGCAGCTGGTCGAGCGTCGTCAGCTAAAATATCCGGTAAAGTAGATGGCAGGGACAGGACAACACGAGATTGACTAAAGTGGGGACACGACAATAAAACATGGCGCACTGTTAATGCTTGACCACAAGGGCACTGCGGGGCTGGGTCACCGGAGAGCAGGTAGCGGTGGGTAAACCGGCAATGCCCAATCCGCAACCTGGTCAGAAGGACCTCTTCCCGCCGAGATGGTCGGGATGAGGTTGTCCAAGCAGTTGGGAACGGTTTTACTGCCCAGAGCTTGTTTCCTTGAAGTGAGGACCAAGTATCCCACCACAAGGACACAAGCCTCTTACAAACAACCCCACTAACATCAGATGACAGGACACAATGGGAGGCTGGCCGAGGCAGGAGGACTGCAGCCTTGGCTGCAGCATCAGCAGCCTCATTCCCAGGCACTCCTACATGTCCGGGAACCCACAGAAAGCTGACAGGAGAGCCATCATCAGCAAAAAATGGACTGCTGGATCCGTTGCACCAAGGGATGGACCGGATAGGGAGCTCCAAGGCTCTGAAGAGCACTGAGTGAATCAGAGCAGAGTACATACGATGAATGGCGGTGGCGGCGGCGGCGGGCATACTGAACGGCCTGATGAAGAGCAAAAAGCTCGGCCATAAAGCTGGAACATTGGTCGAGGAGCCGGTATTTAAAGGTGACGGCCCTGACGACAAAGGCACAGCCGACACCATCGTCAGTTTTGGAGCCATCGGTGTAAATAAAGGTGTGACTAGCAAGTCGCGCACGAAGTTCGACAAACCGTGAGCAATACACTGCAGCCGGAGTACCCTCCTTCGGGAGTGAGCTGAGGTCGAGATAAATAGGAACCAGAGCCTGGAGCCAAGGTGGTGTCGGGCTCTCACCCTCTCTGAAGGTGGTAGGGAGGGCAAAATCCAATTGTCGAAGCAGGCGACGGAAGCGGACTCCGGGGGGCAGCAGGGCAGACACATACAACCCGTACTGACGGTCGAGAGAATCGGCGAAGAAGGACTGATAAGAGGGGTGGTCGGGCATTGACAACAGCCGGCAGGCATACCGACACAGCAGTACGTCGCGCCGGTAGGTCAATTGTAATTCGGCAGCTTCAGCATAAAGACTCTCGACGGGACTAGTGTAGAAGGCTCCGGTCGCAAGACGTAACCCCCGATGGTGGATGGAGTTGAGCCGGCGTAAGAGAGAGGGCCGCACAGACGAGTAGACGAAGCTCCCATAATCCAGCTTCGATCGGACTATGGACCAATACAAGCGAAGCAGGACAGTGCGATCCGCTCCCCAAGATGAACCACTAAGAACTCTGAGGACATTAAGGGAACGTGTACAATGGGCCGCCAAATAAGAGACGTGCGGAGACCAACAAAGTTTCCTGTCCAATGTGAGCCCTAGAAACTTAGTTGTTTCCACGAATGGGAAAACAACGGGACCGAGATGTAAGGATGGCGGAAGGAACGCTTTATATCGCCAAAAGTTGATACAAACCGTCTTCTCTTCAGAGAAACAGAAGCCATTTGCCACACTCCATGAGCATAGGCTGTCTAGACAACGCTGAAGGCAGCGCTCCAGGAGGCATGTTCTCTGGGCACTGCAGTAGATCGCGAAGTCATTGACAAAGAGAGAGCCTGAGACATTAGGTGGAATGCAATCCATGATTGGATTGATCGCGATGGCAAAAAGGGCTACGCTCAAGACGGAGCCCTGAGGCACTCCGTTCTCCTGGAGGAAGACGTCGGACAATACGGAACCCACACGTACCCTAAACTGTCGATCGGTTAAAAAGGAATCAATAAAAAGGGGCAGGCGACCGTGTAGACCCCACCTGTGCATAGTGCAGAGGATACCTCCTCTCCAACAGGTATCATAAGCCTTCTCCATATCGAAGAACACGGCGACCGTTTGGCGCTTTTGCAAAAAGTTGTTCATGATGAATGTCGACAAGGTCACAAGGTGGTCAACAGCGGAGCGGCGGCGACGAAAGCCACATTGAACATTGGTAAGTAGCCGTCGAGATTCAAGAATCCAAACTAACTGAGCGTTAACCATGCGCTCCATCACCTTACAGACACAGCTTGTAAGAGAAATGGGGCGGTAACTAGTAGGAAGGTGTCTATCCTTCCCGGGTTTGGGTATAGGAACAACGACGGCGTCACGCCAACGCATGGGGACTTGACCTTCGGTCCAGACGCGATTGTAGGTACGAAGAAGGAAACTTTTGCCTGCCGGAGAAAGGTGTACCAGCATCTGAACGTGAATGGCATCTGGCCCCGGAGCAGAGGACCGGGACAGTGCAAGCGCACGTTCGAGTTCCCGCATAGTAAAGGGGGCATTATAAGTTTCCAGATTCAACGAGTGGAAGGAAGGTCGCCGAGCCTCTTCTGCCTCTTTCCTGGGAAGGAAGGCAGGATGGTAATGGGCGGAGCTTGAAACCTCCGCGAAAAAGCGGCCGAAGGCGTTGGAGACAGCCACAGGATCAACAAGGACCTCATTACCTGAGGTCAGGCCAGGTACCGAGGAGTGGGTCTTAATGCCCGACAGCCGGCGCAGGCCACCCCAAACGACAGAAGAGGGAGTAAAACTGTTAAAGGAGCTGGTGAAAGAGGCCCAACAAGCTTTTTTGCTGTCTTTGATGACTCTACGGCATTGCGCTCGGAGTCGTTTGTATCCAATACAATTCGCCAACGTAGGATGGCGGCGAAAGGTGTGTGAAGCACGTCGTCGAGCACGGATAGCGTCTCTACAAGCCTCATTCCACCAGGGGACTGAAACGCGACGTGAAGAAGATGCAGTACGAGGAATGGAACGTTCGGCAGCATTGATGATAACAGCCGTGAGGTATTCGACCTGACTGTCGCAACTGGGAAAATCGTGGTCCGGAAAGGTCGCCAGGGAGGAGTAAAGTCCCCAGTCAGCTTTCGGTATGTTCCAGCTCCAAGGACATGGGGATGGGGTGTGGTGCAGGAGGCGAACGACATAGGGGAAGTGGTCGCTCGAATAGGTGTCAGAAAGGACATACCACACGAACCAACGGGCAAGAGTGGCAGAACAGATCGAGAAGTCCAAGTGGGAGTAGGTATGAGTGGAGTCCGAGAGGAAAGTCGGGGCGCCAGTATTGAGGCAGACAAGATTGAGATGGTTGAAGACATCCGCCAAGAGGGAGCCTCTCTGACAGGATGCAGGAGAGCCCCAAAGGGGATGATGGGCATTGAAGTCGCCAAACAATAAAAATGGCGGAGGAAGCTGAACAATCAAGTGCATCATGTCAGCCCGACTAACTGCGGATGACGATGGAGTGTAGACGGTACAAACAGAAAAAGTAAAGGCAGAAAGAGTAACACGGACAGCTATTGCTTGGAGTGGGGTGGTCAATGGGATGGGATGGTAATAGACATCGTTCCGAACGAGCAACATAACCCCCCCCCCATGAGCTGTACTACTGTCCACAGGGGTGAGGTCATACCGCTCCGAGGTATAGTGGGTAAAAGCAATATGGTCAGTTGGGCGCAACTTGGTTTCCTGGAGACCAAGGACGAGCGGACAGTGGAGGTGGAGGAGCAGCTGTAATTCCTCTCGATTAGATCAAATACCTCTTATGTTCCAATGTAACAAAGCCATCGCTAGTCAGAAAAAAGATGGGAATGAGACGGGGGAAGAGCTGGTCTTCTCGACGGCCGTGGAGGGCCAGGTTTCGAGGGAACAACGCTACAATCGGCGGGAGGCGGATCCTGTTCCATCGAGTCGTCGCCAGCTGCGGCCGCTGTCCCGGGTTGCGTAAGAGGGGCAGCATCATTTGCCGACGAGAGGCCAGCTGAGCGCCTGGCAGCAGAGCGTCCCGGCGAAACTGAGGACGGCCGGGAGCAGCAGCGACTCACGGATGGAGCGTCAGACGAATCGCGCCGGGGTGGAGAGGGGGATAAAGACTTCTTCTTGGAGGCCTTCTTGGAAGTCTGAGGAGGCACAGGGATGGTGGGCTGGACCCGAAGAAGGTCCTCACGCGTGGGGTCCGTTTTGGAACGCCGGACCTCGGAAGCCGGAGTCCGGAACGTTTTCCCAATGGACGCCTGAGAAGAGGATCGCTTCTCAGGCGGCGTGGGGGGGGGGGAGGAGGAGGAGGAGGAGGAGGAAGGGTGGCCCCTGCGGCAGAGGGGGCAGAGGGGGCGGGAGCCGCGAGGGAGGAGGATTTGGAAGGGAGGGATTTGGAAGGCGGAGGCATAGACCCCGGATGGGGTGAGGAGGTGGAGGGGGGACAGGATAGGGGTGAGGATACTGTGGAAGGAGGGGACATGACTGAGGCAAACGAAGTTGTCAATCGCACGGGATGGAGGCAGTCATACTTCTTCCTGGCCTCAGAATAAGAGAGACGATCCAAAGTTTTGAGTTCTTGAATCTTCTTCTCCTTCTGATACGTGGGGCATTCTAAAGATCTAGGCGAGTGGATGCCAGGACAATTAACGCACCGAGGTGGTGGGGTGCATGTATGTTCCTCACGAAGAGGACGTCCACAATCGCCACAAAGGGCTCAGCCTCACACCGTGACGACATGTGCCCAAAACGCAAACACCGAAAGCAGTGCATAGGAGGCGGGACGTAAGGTCGCACGTCGCACCGGTAGCACATCACCTTTACCTTCTCCGGGAGAACGTCCCCCTCGAAGGCGAGGATAAAGGCCCCGGTGTCGATGCGACGATCTTTGGGGCCGCGCTGGACTCGCCAGACGAAATGCACGCCTCGGTGCTCCAGGTTGGCCCTGAGCTCCTCATCAGATTGCAGCAGGAAGTCCCAATGAAAAATAACCCCCTGCGTCCTATTCAGTGCCAGATGCGGGACAATGGACACTGGGATGTCCCCTAGTCAGTCACACGCCTGGAGCGCCGCCGACTGTGTGGCGGAGGTGGTCTTTATAAGAACGGACCCCGAACGCATTTTACTGAGAGCCTCGATTTCCCCGAAGATGTCCTCGATGTGCTGAACAAAGAACATGGGCTTGGAGGTGGCGAACGTACTTCGCCCCAAGCCGGCGCGCCTGTCCTTCCTCCCAGGGAGTGGCCAAGGGGGAAAGGGCAGGAGAACCAGAACCAGAGACAGTACCTTTCTTTTTAGAAGACTCGGCCGCAGAGCGACCTGACACACGTTGACGTTTCATCTGCGAAACGTCCGCCCCGATACCACCCACTCCGACCAGGGGTTCTCCCCACGGGCGCCACCCAGCCTCAGGAAGGGCCACGTGGCAGGATGACCGTTGCCAGGAGTCCGGATGCCCCAAGGACACGGGCATCTACTCCTTGGCCGACGTGGGGAGGGTGCCGCTCAGATATCGGCAGTACGATCCCTGTGTTGTCAGGGGGCTACAACCTAGAGGGTACATGACGACCCCACCACAACGGGATGGCTACCGTGCTGGATTTTGGGTGCCATGGAAAGTCCATCATGATCATAGGTGCAGATGGGGACGCACTATGGGCGTAACTTGTACAACCCATCAGGCGTTTAGGCCCGATTTGAGGAATAGTGGGTATGGTTACAACGCCGTTACAATGCTGAGTGCCAAGGTCTTAGTGCACTGAGGACCAGTGATACACCACGTAAGGCGTCCTTCCCCAAAAGGCTCGTACTTCTGTAGAATTTTGAAAAATGGAGGTCAAACCCGAAGGGGGACCATCACATGGAAGGCCGAAACGGTTTAAACTCCTTTTAGTCGCCTCTTACGACAGGCAGGAATACCTCGGGCCTATTCTTACCCCGGACCCGCAGGAGCCCCTCTAGGAGTGTTAGTCCCGCAAGCATGCAAGAGAAATTGACCGAAGTTTGAATGTAGGAGATGAGGTACTTTATTATTTATAGTTTGCATTACTCTTCCTAAGTATGTGAAGTATGTGAGTAACATTTCAGATGTTAACTGACTAATGCATAAATAGCAGCTCTAATTTCTATATTACACCAAGAACCAGAGGAAGACTGAAGTTATCGAGAACGACGAAGAAACTGTCAGTAACACTATTGTGTGCAGCAAGATTTTTTATTTTTAGTTCCACATATATCTTGCGTATTGTTTGAAAAATGTGTAAGTCTGTGTCAGTCACAATTTCGTTGCTTCGTCCTCTACTCGTTACGACGGTTATATCGTCGTCAGTTGGAAGGCGTGTTTTGCGTAGTTGTTCTTAGCGCTCTTGCAGGGCATGCTACTATTCTAGTGGTCATGTGCGGAAGCAGTGGGCAGCAAATGGTCGTTCACAATGACGTGTGGATGTTGAACCACGTAATCCGTCGTCATACCGTCGCCTGGGACACCTTTCATCTTGTCCCCACCGCCGCAATGGACATTACAGTTCCGGCTACAGACTTGTATCGGCGCTGGAGCTCTGCGGTGCATCCTCTTGCTCCCGTGGCCGGATTCTGTTTGCTGCGAGATCGGGGTAGCGTGCATGCCATTTCACCTGCTTCCCTTACCCAGAAACATAACCGCCGCAGTCAGAACTTCATCGCTATCGGTGCATAATCGCTAAATGTTGCGCTTCTGGGCTAAATTGACTACAGTCCGTATTTCAGTGATAACCGCAAACGTTATAACCTGTAATTGCGACCTAAAGAAATAAAACTGAGTCTGCCATGATAGCTTTGTATGTTACATATTGTCTTCATGAATCTGATCACCAATACGTTCATGACAATCTGAAGATGGGTTCTGTCTGAAACGCGTCCTACAAAGCCATTGGTCTATCAGCTGGTGGCTTCTTATTTAGTGAGGAATACTGCAACTGTGCAGTACTCCCACGAATTCCCAAAAGTTATGAATGGTACTCGGAGATTTCAATTTGACAGCCATAGGTTGTCAGCTGGTTCGCGCACAAACGACAAGAGTTTTGGTGTGCTGAGCCTTTCGGAGCTACATGCAGTCTCAACCACTGCATATTCACGAAAATTTGAACAGCAGCTGCAGATCAGTGAGGTTATCAAGCCCAAGACAATGACTGCCCTATGGTTACAACATTTAACAGAATCAAAAGCAAAAGACATTTTATAAGAAGGTATTAGACTTACTCTTTTTCAGAGAACATGGCGTATGCTCTGCAATTGTGTTGAAATAATACATTGTGTCGATAAATTATCTTTACAATTTGAGAATTTAATACCTTTAAACCTATACTAGATGTTAACAAATGATTTTCATTAATATTCATCAATGTGTGCACTTTTAGTGGCACGGATAATGTCTCGTCAGAATTTCTTTCCTCTCCATGTACGAGTCAAGATCTCCACGGGCACATTTTCAATTGCATTCAGAATGATTTCTTTTAAGTCCTATGGGTCTCTAACCTTAGGTCGGTTCACCATATCCTTTACAAAACCTCACAGCCAGTAGTATACTGTTGAATCAACCAGGCCACAAAGTGAACTTTCTCCTATGACGTACACATTTTATCAGGTTTTCAAGTTCAGTTTTGCGTCAAACCTACGTGACTTGGAACGTAAAAAAGTCGAGTTATCAAGTGTTAAAAACATTTTGTTAATATCTAGGGTAGATTTAAAGTATTAAGTGTTACAGATATTTTATGGACACCCTGTAGGTTGAGAAAACACAGTTTTAGAGATACTGTATTTTTTCAGAACGTTAAAATTTTCCTCGTTTCCTCTGCACGCTTTCGAGTCTCCGTCTCCGAGATGATTTGTGTATCTAACACTGAACCAATGAAACGCGCTCTCATAAAATCTTTTATTCTGGTAACTCTCATACCGCTATGGAATGGCATAGCTAACCTGCTATGCACACGTCTAAATGTACTTTACATGGTCTACACTAGCATCTGCAACTGCTGGAAAGTATTGCCACATCAACTCCTTTGTCGGGGCCCACAATGTTACAAAATCACATGGAAGCCTGTTGCCCATCTCATATCAACTGCTGTCAAAAGCCACGGTCAAGTCGCTGTTATTATTACTTTCAACGAGTGCTTCCACACCAGTATCTTTCATATCTTACGGCGCTGCATCAAAAACAGCGGAGTAATTCTGAGCACTAACTAGTCTAACATTTGCAGAAACATTCTATATGTATCTGCATTAAGAGCTCTATGTGAGGAACAAAGAAGAAGAAAGAAGCTGCCCTGTGTTTACAATTGTTGTATGCAGACTATGATTTAAAAAAATGGCTCTGAGCACTAAGGGACTTAACTTCTAAGGTCATCAGTCTCCTAGAACTTAGAACTACTTAAACCGAACTAACCTAAGGACATCACACACACACACACACACACACACACACACACATATATATATATATATATATATATATATATATATATATATATATGCGCCCGAGGCAGGATTCGAACCTGCGACCGTAGCGGTAGAGCGGTTCCAGAATGTAGCGCCTAGAACCGCTCGGCCAACACGGCCGGCAGACTCTGATTCACTAGCACAATCTGTGTGTATGTATGTTTTCAATGAATCAGACTTTTTCACACTTATGTGTGCACGGCAACAAACAGCGAAATACACTAATCCTGTGTACCACATGCCTTCTTGAGCCAATATGCAGGATTTTTATGCACTGTACCTTCAAAGTCCGAGGCCTACTCATGTTGCACCTAAGAAAACACGAAGACTTCACCAAATGTCACTCTGATATGAAACACGAGCATCATAAACAAAACAATATAAAGGGTGGCAAATTTAACGTGAGCCATCTTGCAGTGCATTCAGCACAAAAGATAAATCTCTCGTGCTCAAAAGTTTCTGTATTAATGGTATTTGACGAATCTTTCATGTTTCATAACAGCTATAAGCAACATCACGATCTCAAGGTTTTCAAGACAGTTTAAAATACTTACCTTCAGATTGTCCCCATGTTATAGACACCATTACAAAGGGAAGATTCGAAATATTTATATTGCATATTTGTCCAAAAACTCAGTTTTTCCCCCCATAAAATTCAATCCATATACCCTTTGGAAACTTCACGTGCCCTGTTTTGGCAGAACAATGACTGGCCTCATGTTGTGCTGATTGTGAAAACCACCTCCGAGAAATGACGTGTAGTGCAGGTTCCCTGGGATGTCGCCAACTGACATTTCTGAAAAATGGCTCATGCCTGGGCCCCCTTTGACTCTACATCCCTCCTTTAGACGATAGTGCGACGTTGCGGGGTCTCTACGGAATTCTGACTTCTCAAAGTCTGGGATGATTTGCAGTTCTGTATACCCACTGATCAGTAGATAATAGAGCACATAATTTTAATATAACGTTAATTTTACTCATATGTCACTCAAGGTCTTGCAGTTTTCACAAACGTAGATGTATATCACAATGCCAGAACAAAGAAAGCGCGTGAAAAACTAGGCATAATAGAAGGCGGCTGATTAGTTGTTGCAAGACCATGTTATTCATAGTCCACCTTTCATCTGGCGGAGCTTATCCAACTTCTGAACATTGCTGGATCTCCACTCCTGTGATCTCGCAGACTTTCTCAGTGTGTTTGATTAATACTGTACTTTCTGTTCAGCCGTGGTGGATCAGCTCCGCCAGAACAAATGTTGACTATAAATAGTCATGGAATACAAACAATATGGTGGCCGAGCGGTTCTAGGCACTTCAGCCTGGTTCAAATGGTTCAAATAGTTCAAATGGCTCTGAGCACTATGGGACTTAACATCTGCGGTCATAAGTCCCCTAGAACGTAGAACTACTTAAACCTAACCAACCTTATGACACCACACACATCCATGCCCGAGGCAGGATTCGAAATGCGACCGTAGCGGTCGCGCGGTTCCAGACTGAAGCGTCTAAAACCGGTCGACCACACCGGCCGGCACTTCAGCCTAGAACAGCGCGACCGCTACGGTGCAGGTTCGAATCCTGCCTCGGGCATGGATGTGTGTGATGTCCTTAGGTTAGTTCGGTTTAAGTAGGTCTAAGTTCTAGGGGACTGATGGTCTCAGGTGTTAAGTCCCATAGTGCTCAGAGCCATTTGAACCAACAAACAATAGCTCAAAGTTTGATTCGAGTCCAGGCAGCGAGTACACATAACAACGTACCTCGCAACACCTGAAGAAAACGACTTGCTTGCTCGTAGGAACATAAAGCACAAAATGGAAATAACTGGGTTGAACACCCTGATATCGAGAAAACCTGAGTTCTCTTGGGAATATTCGCTCGAAAACTGTCTGAGACGGAAGTGCATTCGTTGACATCAGAAATTCATGTCGCACACAAAGGAATTAAAGACAGTAGCAGCGGGTGTGCTTTGGTTTAAGTCAATTAGGGAAGTTGAAAAATCGGCTCTGACGGCGGGCGTGCTACGGTAGTCTATGAAGCTGCAATGACCACTGTGTCCAGATGGCGCAGTGGTCAACACATCTGCCTAGTAAGCAGAAACTCTGTTTCGAATACTGGTTTGGCATAAATTTTCAACTTTTCCCAATGATTGAAATCAACTCCCCTTGGCAGCTGATTTCTTTAATTACTTTATGTCTTTCTTCATAACGGCTGCAAGATCAAGATGGTGTCTGTTCTTTCGGACATTTTCGAAGTCCTAAAGAACACACAACATACGTAATTGCTGTAGGGTTTGAAAGTGATTGACATTAACAAGGCGTGGCAATAGTCTCTAGTTTCTTTCGATTCAGGACTTTTTGCGGCCACTGTTCTTACGCCGTGTTTTATGACTGTGACTTGTATAACATTCCTTGTTAACAGACTGGGCAGTCTACGTTAATACATCAGCAGTCCTGGCAACTTACTTGGCGGTGAAGTCACGGGCACGTCCAAACACCATGTCTCGTTTCTACCCTTCTTTGTCTTCCACGTCGATCGATCTCAGTGCGCTGACTTCATGTAACTGAGTGACATACTACTTCACAACAGTGACTTCCGTAAGTGGTGGAAGGGCATATGACCGTATGCTACCAGCTGCAATTAACGTACAGGCATCCGACGCGATCAATGTGTTCCTTTAATCATTTGAGTCCAAACAATATAAAATTATTTTTTTTAAAGTTTTGTCATAAAATTGGACTGACATTCGTGCAAATATCTCAGTATACCACCAGACTTCACTTTCTTACGATGACATTGGTGGTTTCACACGAACAGCAGTGGTACTCCAAATAAATAAACTCAAAGGGTTGTGTTTTACTAACAATTTTTTCCATGAGCTTATATACGCTTTGCACCGATAAATAGGTTAATTACCCCTATATTACCAGGTTACATGGACACTGGTAAATTTCTGTATCCTGCGACTTTAAGTCCTAGTAGTTATGCTACGGAACGATGGCAATGAAATAAACACATGGAATCGGGAAGAGATAATCCTAACGGATGGACGTATTCTGTTCATTGTTTAGAGCCCTTCAGATTACGTCAGAGGAGCTCTGGTGTTTTTGTTTTGTTTATTCATCTACAATATCCTCCATTACTATATTTGTAATACTATATGTTCACCGATGAGACAAAACATAATGAGCGTGTTGGTCAACTTTTAAACACATTACAGCAGTGATTCTACTTGGCATGGATTCTACAAGTCATTGATAGGTTTCCAGAAGAATGTGGCACTAGACACCTATTCACATGTCACTAAATTCTCACAAATTACGGGACGGTGTTTTTGTGGACATGCAGCTGTCGCTCGACATGTATTCTAGTCGGTACAGATTAGCGGCATTTTCTGGGTAAGAAACCAATGTGAGTTCACAATCATGATCCCCAAACCACGCTGTATGATTCAGGCCTCGTGTCGCGGAGAGTTATCTTGATGGAAGACGTCATCACCATCGGAGAAGACTGCAAACATGAAGGGATGCAGGTGGTCCACAGTAATGTTCACGTAGTTCACTGCTGACATGGTGTGCCCCATAGGAGCTCAATGTACGCCATAACATAATTCTGCTCTCACCAGCCTGCATCTGTGATGCGGTGCACATTTCAAGCAGCCATTCGCCTGGATGACGGCCTGTAAGGACCCAACCATCGACCTGGCGTAACAAGAAATGCGATTAATTCGGCAGGCGACACGTTTCTATTGATCAACGGAGAAAACGCATTGATGCTATTGATGCTGTGCCCACTGCAATCGTAACTGACGATGTCGTCAGGTAAACATAGGAACACGAAGCGGTCATGTGATGTGGAGCTCTATGTTCAACAATGGCTTTTAAACGGTGTGCTCCGAAACACTTTTGCCCACACCAGCATTGTATTCTGACGTCAGATATGTCAGCGTTCGCTACCCATCCTGGATTACACAGTGGAGGATCCTCCGACCTCTACGTTTTGTGGTGAGACATGGTCGTCGTATAACATACAGCCTAGTCAGTATTTCACCATCCTTCAACCACTTTCCACAGGTGCTCACGACAGTAGTGCGCAAGCATCAGACCAGCTTCGCCGTTTCAGACATTCACGTTTCCAGCTGCCGTGCCACAACAATGTGCGCTTTGTCAAAACCACTTATATCAGTGGACTTTCCCATCTGCGGCCCATATCTTTGCTGTAATGACTGACTATTCGCCTCTCTTCCGCTTACATTGATTCCTTACTATGTCAAGTCCCCGCAACACCACCGGGAGGCATTCAGTGCCGCGGTGAACAGTGGTCATAATATTCTGGCTCATCTGTGTATGGAGTGTGGAAACAGCACCAAGGGGTCACCAAGCTTAACGTGCCGTGACGGACGGATCACCATCATCAGTGACAGATGCCCTCAGTTCATGAGAGACTGTGGAAAGATTTGGTATCGAAACCAAAACATTGCCAAAAAGTCTTGTGATCAGGAACCTTATGCCACTACCTCTCCTGTCCCTGCGCGCCAGCTACTAGGTGTGAAAATTTTTCCACCGCCATGTTTCGAACCGGCTTATCCTGGGGTAGGGCGCCATGGTGCAAGTTTGCATTTTCTTACCTTCATTTCGTCCGTTTCGTGGCATTTGGTCTGGGGGATATAGCATGACACCCATACAAGTTCATCATTGGTTCCTTCTCTCAAATTATTATTATTATTATTATTATTATTATTATTATTATTATCATTTCCTTCACTTTCTCAGACGTTAAGTCCGGTTAAAAATGGAGTGACGCGGACCTTGATCAAGCGTCACTTCCTTTTAATTGTACGGTATGTGTTATATTGCATTTAGGAACTTCCGGGTAATTGAACATGTATCAATAATTACGGATTTCTGTAGTTGTATATATATGTTTGGATGTAGCTGTATTGCATTGATGTACTGGTGGATATTGTGTGGTATGACTCCTGTAGTTGATAGTATAATTGGTATGATGTCAACTTTATCCTGATGCCACATGTCTTTGACTTCCTCAGCCAGTTGGATGTATTTTTCAATTTTTTCTCCTGTTTTCTTTTGTATATTTGTTGTATTGGGTATGGATATTTCGATTAGTTGTGTTAATTTCTTCTTTTTATTGGTGAGTATGATGTCAGGTTTGTTATGTGGCGTTGTTTTATCTGTTATAATGGTTCTGTTCCAGTATAATTTGTATTCATCATTCTCCAGTACATTTTGTGGTGTATACTTGTATGTAGGAACGTGTTGTTTTAAAAGTTTATGTTGTAAGGCAAGCTGTTGATGTATTATTTTTGTGACATTGTCATGTCTTCTGGGGTATTCTGTATTTGCTAGTATTGTACATCCGCTTGTGATGTGATCTACTGTTTCTATTTGTTGTTTACAAAGTCTGCATTTATCCGTTGTGGTATTGGGATCTTTAATAATATCCTTGCTGTAATACCTGGTGTTTATTGTTTGATCCTGTATTGCAATCATGAATCCTTCTGTCTCACTGTATATATTGCCTTTTCTTAGCCATGTGTTGGATGCGTCTTGATCGATGTGTGGCTGTGTTAGATGATACGGGTGCTTGCCATGAAGTGTTTTCTTTTCCCAATTTACTTTCTTCGTATCTGTTGATGTTATGTGATCTAAAGGGTTGTAGAAGTGGTTATGAAATTGCAGTGGTGTAGCCGATGTATTTATATGAGTGATTGCCTTGTGTATTTTGCTAGTTTCTGCTCGTTCTAGAAAGAATTTTCTTAAATTGTCTACCTGTCCATAATGTAGGTTTTTTATGTCTATTATCATTATTATTATTATTATTATTATTATTATTTTTACAGTAGGTAGCCAGCCAGCCAGCCCTCTGAACACGCTGAGCTACCATGCTGGCAATGACATCGGCCATGTAGGTGGGTCGAGTTCAAATATGTGCAATCAGGGTCACGACGTCCTGTACAGCCCATACAAACTTTTAACGCAGATTCTCGACGAGTCTCAGTATTCACATTCGTTAGAAAGATGACTTAATTCCCCCAGATCTTGTCAGATTATTTTGGAGAACAGATAACTGAGCTACAGCTCCATGGATGAAGCTAGTTTGGTATACATCTCGGATACAGACTGTACTAAGATAAAAGAGATTAGTGTGCAAACGGAAGTATACTTTCACAGTTTTTTATTTATTTACAGGATTTCAGAACATGCCAGTGTAGCCATCTCAAGATTGAAAATGTTGTACTATAGTTTGTTTCTGGCAATTCAGAGTATACATTACTTTCATTTGTATCCTAGTAGGAAGTTTGCACCATAGCCAATAGAACATGGGTGGACAAGAATTCGGATAGCAAGCCTTGCCCTGGCACGTGTGCCATAGTGCTCATGAGAACATGGTAAGTGCCACCACCCAATTTTCCAGAAACTTCTCTCAGTGGAAGAGTCGTCAAAATAAGTGAACACAAGTCTTGGCTTATCCTTAGATACTCCATTTCTGTAATAACGGTAGTAAAAGTTTTTAAGATATTTTGCAGGTACTTTAATGCCTTCTGTTGGAACACTTATTACTTTCATTTTTGTTTCTCATTTGTATACCGATAACTACATGAATATTTTCCTGTGTATACTGATATAATATTGCCCTTAATTGTCAACTACATTTATGTCAAATGAATGAATTAAAAAAAAAATGAGAAAATTTCTTGAAATTTTTTTCGGTGACATTTCTGTAGCATTTCTTGATTCATAAATTATTGCCTACACACGAAACTTTCTATGGGCATAAGTAGATAAATGAAAACAGTGAAAATAAATAAAAACAACCATGGGATTATGAAAATGCGGCGAAAAATTAAAAGGCCGCGATGTTAAGCACTGATCCACGATTGCTCCTGGTGACAGTGTGCTGTAGAAAACACACACCCTTGTTATTTGGCTAGTTAAGGCTCTACGGGTTGCACGCAGCTGTGCAGTACATTAACACGCTCTCGCCAGCCGTCCTAACTGGAATGCTGACGATTCGCTTAGTCAGCAGACGCGCGTCCAGCCGCACTGCGAAGGCGGTACGTCATTGACTGCCGTCGGCTGTGGGCAGTATTAACTAGCCCGGCCTCGGGCGCGAATGTGTGTCTTTTCTTAGCTCACCATGGAGCCTTTAGATACGAACGTAATTAGCCGGTGTTAGGATGTCAGACACAGTGATGATGGGTGCCCTTAGCGTGCATGTTTTATAATCCGCTTTTGTTAATAAACTGTTTAAACTTGCTTCTCGTGTTAGTGTATTACCGTACCTCAAGGACCCACTGCTTACAAATCATCTTGTAATCATTATCTGGGGCAACAACACAGACTAAACCCCTTATAGAAGTGGTGTCAGCATGGGGATAATTATGGAAAATCTACAGTCCTGAAGAGGCGCAGTACAACGTAAACTTCGAGCAACAGCAGCGTGAACATCTTCCGACTACGTGGGGACATCCAATGCTGGAATCCAGGTTGGTCTACTCCAGTTTGGCTAGAAAACGAAAGCCAGTGATAGATTTTTATTTTATATGAGTGACTCATTGGTGTTAAATTAGACGAAATGTCGCAATCTAGTCAGAGTAACATTGCCAATCTACAAACTGTTATTAATGAACTGCAAGAAGAGATTCGGCAGTTAAAAGCAGAAACAAGCGAGCGTAACATTCTGAGAGACTTGTCAAATGATAGTTGATGCAGTACAAGTACAACTACAATAATGAATTTTTCATTATTGCCATCAGTACCAGTGTTTAGTGGGAAACCCGAAGATGATATGAAAGTGTTTTACGGTAAACTTGAAGGTGCCGCCCTGTTAGGATCATGGACAGATTCCGATGACCTAGTGGTTACCAAATTAACAGTTCAGGGAGCAGCACAAGATTTCATTAGCGCAGAGCCTACTTGTGTGAAAACAGAAGATAACAATGAGTTTAGAACCATTGTTGTTCAGAGATTTAAATGTAAAAACTCGATCAGATTTTACAGAGAGCAGCTTCACAGTTTGCGAATGCCACGAGATGAATCTATCGAGCAGTTTGCCAACAGAATTCGAAACATCAACGCTCAAACGTACGAGTTAGTAGAAGATGAAGATGAAAATCGCATTCAGTTGTTTGAAGCTGACCAGAGAGCCTCTGACACATTCATGGGTTGCATGGGGAGGAAGTAAGCAAAGCTGTTAGATTGGCGCGATGTAAAACGTTTCAGGATGCAGTAGACTCAGCTGTTGGTTTCGTTGAAGCACTAAGACGACCGAATGAGATGCAAAAACAAGAGCGTAGAGTTTTCAACACAACAGTACAATGCTACAGATGCAATAAGCTGGGTCACAAGCGTAAGGATTGTAAAGAGAATCGAATCTGCTATCATTGAGGGATGCAGGGTCATGTTTCGAGAGATTGTTGCAACAAGAAGAAAGGTAATGCGAACAACAGACAATCTGCCAGATCTTCAAACGAGTACGGGGGCATACGGGCCACCACTCCATCCACCCCTTGCCAGAGACAATGATTCCTGTTAGTTCCAGCAAAAATCAGACCGAAAATGACTTCGTGATTGGTGCTGTAAATCGTGGGAGAAACATGAAGCTACTTATTGACACAGGAGCACAGACCTCAATGTGGTGTTGCATAGATAAATGGGATAAATTGAAACCGCCGCTATTAAAAGTGCGAGGGTTCAACGGAGTAAAGCTACGTAACTACGTAGAAGTTGACGTAGAATTAATTCTTGGCCAAGATGAAGGTGAAAAGAAGTACACAGCAAGGGTGCAAGAGGGTTCCAATTAACAAACGCGTTATGACAGTGTACTTGGATTTTATTTCTTGTCCGCGAACGAGGCAGAGAAATTTGTCGCAGAAAGAAATATCAGACTATGCCATAGTAACTACAACCTAGGAAATCGTGTTTCAGATCGTACTCAAAGGAGCAGCAATACTGACGTCGTGGGAATGGACCGCCCAAACGATGCATCAGTTCAAACCGTCCGAGTCGATGTCAAATTGATCAGCATCAGCAAATTACCAAGGGATCAGGAAAGAATCTACGTTGAAATTAAGTCACCCCGATGCACGAAAGGAACTTTGTTATTAATTGAGCGATACGAGAAAAGTGAGTTATTGGGTACAATGCATTGTTATGTTGCTGGAAGTGTAGGTGTCGCTACGATGGTGAGACAATGTCGCAAAAGTCCCGGTTACAATAACGAATATGAGCAATGAGGATGTTGTTTTGCCAAGAGCAACGTAAGTTGCTGAAGTGTCGAGCATAAGTAAAAATTACGTCATACAGATTCCAGATGAGGTAACAAACGCCGCAGTTATAAACAAGGGTTTTTGTAACAGTACCGCAAAATTGTAACATGGAAACGAAGTTAATAATCAACTGAAGCGCAAGATTTGGGAAAAGATAGAACATTTGACAGTTGATGAACAGAAGATTTCAGCGCCTGTTTTGCTGGAGTATGCAGATTTATTCAGAGAACGTGCAAATTTACCTGTCACTCATTTAGTTCAGCATCATATTCATAGAGGGAATGCTGCCCCAATAAAAAAAAATGGTTCAAATGGCTCTGAGCACTATGGGACTTAACTTCTGAGGTCATCAGTCCCCTAGAACTTAGAAGTACTTCAACCTAACTAACCTAAGGACACACACATCCATGCCTGAGGCAGGATTCGAACCTGCAACCGTAGCGGTCGCGCGGTTCCAGACTGAAGCGCCTAGAACCGCTCGGCCACTGCGGCCAGCCACTGCCCCAATCACACAGAAACCTTACCGAATACCACTAAGTCAAAGAGAGTTGGTAGAAGACATGGTTAAAGAACAATTAGAAGCCGGAATTATAAAACCAAGACATCCTTCAGACCCACCGTGTTTACCTCTTGTAATTGTAAAGAAGAAATCAATTTCAGAAGAACCACAGTTCCGTTTTTGTGTTGATTATCGATCTTTGAATGCTGTGACCACACCCGATATTTACCCCTTACCGAATTTAGTGGAAACCTTGGATCACTTGGACAGATGTCGAATTTTTTCAGTATGTGATTTAACAGGTAGTTATCACCAGGTAACAGTGCATCCAGATGATCAAGCAAAAACTTCATTTGTAACAGCAACAGGAGTATACAATTATCTTCGTCTGCTGTTTGGACTTCGTAATGCTCCATCTATATTTCAACGCCAGATGGATTCAGTTTTACGAGGGCTCACCCCAACACAAGCACTTGTTTACCTTGATGATGTAATAATTTTTAGTGAAAACATGAAACAGCATACTCAGAGACTACAAGCTGTTTTTGAGCGTATAAGAAGTGCAAACCTGTCTTTATCAATAGATGTCATTTTGAACAAAGTAAAGTTAACTATCTTGGTCATGTTATAACCAGTGAAGGTGTTCGATCTGATCCAAAATTAATTGAAGATGTAAAGAATTTTCCTGGACCACAAAATTTGAAAGAAATAATCATTCTTGGGATTGTCAAATTTCTACAGACGATTTATAGCCGGTTATGCGAATATAGCACCTCCAATGACACAGCTACTGAAGAAAGGAGCCACATTTAATTGGTCAACAGAATGCAAAACTGCAATGGAAGAGCTTAAAACTGCTCTAACCACAGTTCCAGTGTTAGCCTATGTGGATTTCAGTACACCTTTTATTCAACAGAGGCATCCAGTTTTGCCATAGGTGCAATCTTGTCTCAAGAAGTTGAAGGTCATGAACATCCAATCTCATTTGCTTCCAGACAAACAAAACAGAATGTAATTATACTACTACTGAGAAGGAGCTTTGTGCTTTGGTTTTTGGTATAACACATAACAGATGTTTCTTAACAGGAAGAGAATTTACAGTTATTACAGATCATGGTGCACTTAAATGGTTATTGAGCTTAAAGGATCCAAGTTCCAGATTAACAAGATGGGCATTAAGACTGAGTGAGTACCTATTTAAGGTTATTCACCGACCTGGTAAACAACATATGAATGCTGATGCAATGAGTCGAAAATTCAATGTTTATGTTACAATAAGTCGAGAAGAAGAGTTAAAGGCAGCTCAAGATGAAGATCCACAATGCAAATTATGGAAAAATGATCAACGTTTTGTCGAAATAGATGAATTATTGTACAAAATCACTAGTAAAGGAAACGGCCTAGTTATTCCAGAAAGCATGAAAGAGCAAATCACGAAAGAGCAACATGATTCTTTATTATCAGGACATTGCAGAAAAAAAGCAAACAAACATTAAAATAGCTCGAATGTTTTGATGCCCAAGTCGCAAAGCCGACGTTTTCGAGTTTGTTTCACAATGTGATTCCTGTAACAGACGAAACAATGTAGGAAAAAGTAGAGCGCCATTGCAAGAACTGCCAGAAACAAGTGGACCATTTGAATGAGTAGTACTACATGTCATAGGACCGTTGCCTAAGACTAAAGATGGAAACAAATACATATTGACAATGTTAGATCATTTCTCTAGATACCTTCTCATGATAGCAATACCTGATCAGAGAGCTGAGACTATAGCTAAAGTTTTTGTAAAAGAATGCTTTCTTAAGTTTGGATCACCATTAAGTATAATCAGCGATCAAGGAACAAATTTTGTAAGTGAATTACTTAAACAGACTTGTAAACTCATGCAAATAGCTCAGTTAAGGACTACACCAGCACACCCTTAAGGAAATGGAAGAGTCTAGCGAGTCCACAGAACACTAATCAAAATGGTTAGCCACCATGTGAGCACCAAACACGACAATTGTGATGTCTGTTTACCATACTTGGTAAGTTGTTACGATGCCAAAATGCACAGCTCACCTGGCTTAAGTCCATATGAGATCGTCTATGGAAGAACAATGTATTCACCCTTGGACTTTGCACGATCGACTGCCGGAATCTGCAATGAACAAGTAAGGGATCTTGCACGCAAGCTAAAGGAAGCATGGAGGGGAGTGAAACAGTGGAATCATCAATCCTTTCTTCAGCAAAGCAAGACAACACGACCGCCAAACAGCAGTGCCACAGTATAGAGTTGGAGATCTTGTGTATCTTAGCAATGTTGTGTTAAAGAAGAGTCAAGTCAGAAAGTTTAAGAAGTTTTGGAAAGGACCATATCCAATCTTGGAGGTGTTGTCGCCAGTCACTCTTAAGCCCCCACCTGCCCTTTCATTCGATTGTAGTTCATGTCAATCGTGTAAAGCCATTTCTCGGTAGATTTCCTATAGTATCGCAAGACGAGGACCAACCGAGAGACACACCTGCTGTTCTCACACCCAGGAAGCGAGAATCGCGAGGTCGCAGTCCAGACTTCGAGGCCGAGGCATCACCACGTTCTGAGCAATCCTGTTCCAGACACCTCTACAATCTACGTAAACGTGTGTAGTGTGTGAAAGTGCAATGCGTGTGTTTATTTGAGCCATGTGCTTATGTGAATGTGTTGTGAAAATTTAGTATTGAAGCTATTACACGGGTGCACAAGTGAATCTAAACCCTTTATTCCACAGGTTGCCACAAGCAATTTATTTATTTTATGTTCACTGTTAACTCTAGTATTTAGAACTAATTAACCATGTTCATTTTTATTCTAATGTTTGCTATGAAAGCATATTCTACAAATGCTGTAGTAATAGTACCACAGAGTACAGGTGTTTTGTTTGAACCACGATCAGACATGGTAGTTTCAACAAGTAATGCAAAACTTGTTCTCAAGTACAATTTGAGTGAAATCCAGCAACAGTTCAATTCTGTAAAGAAGCAAATTGATCCAATTCGTTCTGTTAAGGGTAATGATACAATTGGGAAATAGGTACATCTTGGTATAATAACTGTATCACAGCCAAAATGCAGGTAGAGTCTACATTTGCTGATTATGAACAAGAGATTTACTGTTTTTTAAAAAGCTTTTTACCACACAAAAATTTAATTAGGCGTAAACGTGCCTGGTTTGATTTTGGAGGGAGCATCCTTCATACTGTGTTTGGTACTTTAACTAGTCGAGATCTACGGGAAGTTAAAGGCAAAATATTAGCACTTGAACGACAGTCCAGCACAAATTCAACCAACATCCCTAATGAAATTATCGTATTAAAGAATATGCAAAGAACCATTACTAACCCCACAGTTTTCATTGAACTGACTGTAAAGCAATTTATCTCACATTTCCACTTAATTCGTAATGAAACAAACGCAAACATCCAAGAACTATTCCAAAGATTAAATGCTGCGAGTGCACACTCAGATTTAAATACTCTTTTGTTAAGGATTACTGATAGCTTGTCAAATGCTAGAATTGATGCCCTTAACTTAAGAACAGCTTTAGAAAGTAGTTCAAGTCATTGAGCAGCGTACTACTACATACAGAACAATTTTTGCAGATCCTACTATCAATTGAACGAAAGCTAGATGCAACATATACCATGGTTTACCCTGTTAACTACTACAATTTATGTGCTTACTATAAGTTAACCACCACACACTCCTTAATGATTGAAGATGAATTAAGTGTTATTGTTTCTATTCCCATTGATAGATCAAAGCACATTTTTGAAATGTATAAGATTTATACTTACCCTGTGAAATGGAGATAGGCAGGTATTCATGTAAAGTATGTACTATATGATTATCTACTGATAAGCAAGGATCGAAGATTTTTGTGTCCCTAAATGAAAGTGATTTGCATATGTGTAAACGTAGTCATAAGTTAATTTGCCCTGAATCGGCAGTATTCTTAGTAGAGTGTACAGCTCTGAGAAAGAATTGTTTATGAATCATCCCCCAACAGATAACCGCCCTAGAATTTTAACGCATCTTTATCAGCCAATTCTTAAACGATGTTCTGAAGATATATTTTTTTCATTTAACTCCACCCTTTATGTCACATTTACATGTAAAAACTATGATACACCTGGGCTACCCTTTACACTAAAACTGCACAATAGTGGATTAATCTTGAATGGCGCACATTGTAATTTATCATGTGAACTATTTGATATGCCTAGTGTGTTGCCAACTACATTTCATGTAATTGGACATTTGCCATTAACTAGAATGTTATCTGTTTATTACAATGATTCTTACATATTTACATATGGAAAGCATCCCTTATCAAGTTTTCTGAAGACAATTTGATTAAGGACATCCATGAAAATGTAATCTCTTCCAATGAGTTAAATTTCATTGAAGCAGCAAATACAATTAAGTCCTTCGATTCCTCCAGTAATGTTAACACTTACTTTATTGTCAGTATTGTGTTTATATGGCTTTTATTAGTCTTGTCAACAGCATTTGTCATGTATGGAACTCATCTTGAAGGCACGCTTCTCTGTACCGAACGTTACTGTGTCTGCAAATTAAATACATGTTGCAATTCCTTCTGATACCACAAATGGCGAAATAGATTCATAACGCGCAGGAGGTCGTTTTGAGCCACCTATGGTTGCTCTTTTTCTCTATGGAGAGTGATGTAAGGGTCTACGGGTCGCATGCACCTGTACAGTACGTTAACACGCGCTCGTCAGCCAGTCTATCTGGAATGCTGACAATTCGCTTTGTCAGCCGACACGCGTCCAGCCACACTGCGAAGGCGGTACGTCATTGACTGCCGTCGGCTGCGGGCAGTATTAACTAGCGCGGCCTCGGGCACGAATATGTCTCTTTCCTTAGCTCACCATGGAGCCTTTTGATAAGATCAAATTAGCCGGTGTTAGGATGTCAGACAACGATGATGGGTGCACTTAGCGTGTGTTTTATAATCCGCCTTTGTTAATAAACTGTTTAAACTTCTCGTGTTCGTTTATTGCCGTACCTCAAGGACCCACAGCTTACAAATCATCATCATCATCATCATCTGGGGGCAACAACACAGACTAACCCCTTTACACAACACTGCAATACATTTCTCAACCAATTTCTCACCATTTGAATTGTTTTCTTTGAGAGTAGATGTAGGTTTTTAATACTGAAGTACGGATTTAAGTCACTGTTAGGGATTGAGTAAGATTCCACTGGAAACTGAAATGTGCGTTTCATTGTAGAAATAATAGAGCACATGATGTATTTGCCAGCGGCCCCAAGTGCGTAGTGAATTACGTTTAGGGTTGGTTTGTTTTCGGGCGCAAAAAGAACTAGGGTCATAAGCTTAGAATACAGACAAACAGGAGTTAAAATTGTCTACACAAAGCTTAATCGGCGGAAGAAAAGACAGCTAGGAACAGGGACTTCTCAAAATTCATAAAATACACCATAGAGAAACGGAGGTCCTGAACTAGAGACTGCGTTTTTTATATGTATGGTGATGGACGTTCAATCGACAGCTTGCACATCGTTCGTTAAAACAGCCAGTAACTCAGACGGCAAACAAATGTAAACGTAAGTGGTTAAAAAATGGCACTGCCAGGGAATAGCGAACCATCAAAGGTTGAAGGGAATGAGCAAGAAGTGGCGGGGGAGCACCACAGAATTGGTGGTAGCATAAGAACAGTCCCCAATACACAACGTAGCTAAAAATCATCTCGCTTCCCACGCCTGGGTTCCCGGGTTCGATTCCCGGCGGGGTCAGGGATTTTCTCTGCCTCGTGATGACTGGATGTTGTGTAAGGTCCTTAGGTTAGTTAGGTTTAAGTAGTTCTAAGTTCTAGGGGACTGATGACCATAGATGTTAAGTCCCATAGTGCTCAGAGCCATTTAAACCATTTTAAAAAAATCTGCTCATGGTGAGAGGGCCGAGATGAGGTCCAAGCCACAGGGACAGGCCTAATTCCCCAGAGCCTATTCCCATGAAGAGGGAACCAGTCGTGATGTCAAATTGACACCACCTGCCGACAGATGGCAACACAAAGATCAGAGGGAATGCAGGAGCTAGTGGGCCGAGGAACGAGGACTGCAGCCTTGGCAGCAGCATCAGTGGGGGGGGGGGGGGGGGGTGTTGCCTTGTTTTTGGGAAGTAGACCAGACAGCGAGGTCATCGGTATCAACGGATTAGGGAAGGACGGGGGAGGAAGTCGGCCGTGTCCTTTGAAAGGAACCATCCCGGCATTTGCCTGGAGCGATTTAGGGAAATCACGGAAAACCTAAATCAGGATGGCCAGACGCGGGATTGAACCGTCGTCCTCCCGAATGCGAGTCCAGTGTCTAACCACAGCATCAGTGGCCTCGTTTCCCGTCAGACCGAGGTGACCAGGAACCCACAAACAATGAGCTCGTTGTCCATCTAGATGTCCATGAAATTTCCGTTGGTCACCGGTTTCTAAATGTTTGTCGCATTTTACGTGATTGACAAATTCGCCTCACCCTATCACACATGCCTGATCCATTTCTACTCATCTAGTCTTATTAAGCTGGTGTGCAGTAAAAAAATGGGGTTATTGGGACCTTGCTTGTCTCTGTATGACAGTTATTCTCCACTCCTAATCCTACATTTCTTTGCCATTCTTAAACATCGGACTGCTTTATAATATTATTCCCTGTGTTCCTGCCCTTTCATGAAGTGCTCATTAAGTGATAATGGAATGATTTCTTCCCTTGTGTCCATATATAGTGGGGCCACACGCCATATTTTATGTATTTTGGTAAATAATTTGTGAATAAAGCTCTCGAGCTTAGTGAATATGCCAGAAGTTTATCGTATCTTAGTCACACAACCTGTCTCCCACATCCATGCAATGTGAGTCTTCAAAGTACCAGCAGCAAGATCGCTTATTGATGTGTTGAGGAAAATTAGGTTTTTTGAAAGGTAACTTGAAAACTGGCACCTGCTCATGACGTCAGCTTCCTGCTCCTCACCTACACTGCCTGTCTAGTATTTGGGGAATGCTGATCCTAGATATCCATTGCGAGCATGATACGAGTATCCTACTGGACCAGTTCCATTGATTTAACAGTCGATCGGCATGCAGGGCTGTGAATATGATGGGCGTGAGCATAATTTGACCGCAAACGGTTCTCGACGACGATATAAAATTTTGCGTTGAGCAAGGAAATTATACACTGCCTCTCCATACTTCAGTCTCCCGTTAAATTATTTTTACTGACGTCTTAGTGCACCAGAACTTATTTTAGATGAAAACTGATCAACTTCTGGAAGTTGCTCAGCTGAAAGTTTTGACTCGTTCACAGAGAAACTACGGAAACTACGGCATCGCCTGTCTGTAGCGCACCTTTGATTTGTAACCTAGGAAATTCCAGAAACCTATTTACGTGCTGAACTGCTGTACGTGGAAACTTAAAAGTAGGTAAGAAAGTTACTAAAAAATGAAGCTAGTCCAGTGCAAACCACCCATGACAATTTTTTGATTGCGACACAGATACAAGAAAGTTACTTGCAGGGGAAGTCATTTGTTTCTCTTCAAGTAGAAAGTCACGAATTAGGTCTGCTAGTTGATGCCTTGACCTTCCTCGTCGGTCTTCGAACGGCTAATGATGCTATTGTACTTCCGCTTTCGTAAGTGTTTTACGGTGAACAGATCCAATATTTCGTCTTACTTTACAGACCTCTGATCTGTTCATGCCACTTTCTCCTGTTTGCCTTTTATTTATTGGAAGTATTTTGTCCAGTACAGCTCTTTCCGATTTAGGCCAAATTAATGATACAACTCTACAGAAATGATCGAAGTTTTGCGATGTATTGTAGGCCTTCCAGACTACACCTTTGCTATCTATGAATATGATGGTATACCTGTTTGCCAAACAGCCTACTTCCAAGCCGGAACAGTCAGCCTCCCACTGCCCCTGGACTGTCAGAACGCCATGTTTTACCTGTGGCCTAGGAAACCTTACATTCTCGATAGGCATGGCATCCAATCTGAATTTGCTCACTCGTCGTTAGCCGACGAACTTTCGAATTTTACAGGTGATGAATGTATGGTTGATGGTCTAATAGAAGTAGCATTAAGTAGTAATGATATTTAACCCCTGCCCATAATTCCAGCACTGAAAACAGGACGCAGTCTTAGCTACAGAGTAGTTCTCATTGTTTCCCTGTTGTAACACTACGCTTCTTTTGTGGAAGGAAACATATTTGGAGAATTTAACATCGAAGAAAATTTATACAAATAAGCTTTATTAGACTAAAAATTCATGTGTCTACAATAAAATACATTGCCTGCAATGAATTTTTTTAATGCTTAAATTAATTCACAATATGAAAGTAAGATGAAAATAAATTACAAAATCAGTCTCATTTTAAAAGTTACTTATTTCTGGCAAATTATCAAAACTATAAATGAATCACTGTTAAACATTTTCCACTGACGTTTGCTCCATCTTTACTACTAATACGAGAAAATCATGAAATTATACGAAATAATTTAATATTTAATTTTGATACTGCTCTACATTGGGTAGATGTTCTAGGAGGCTGTTGGGAAACCCATCTAGTTCCTTGGCATTGATCGATGTCGAAGTAGTTGCAGCTCGACTACCCCAAGAGGATTACGACCCCGACACTGCAGAGCGCTGCTCACACGTGGAGCTGCAGGGCCTGTGGTGTTGCCAGTGCTACGGAAAGATGTACGTCCAGTCAGTGTTCAACCAAACAGTCGTCTGCACATACACCACTATGACTAACAACGAACATTTCGAAAGGTTGTTACGAAGTATTCATAACATTACCATTCAAGCACAATCATGTACGATAATGTCCTTTATGTCTTTCCACACAACAATATGAAACGTTTGGACCCTCTCAATGAGGGCCTTCTTTGTCTTCCCCAAGCCTTCTCCCATCTAATAGGTCCTTTGAGAATTTTGCACCTCTAGGTAATTAACTATGGACATATGTCACATCATGCCATTTGTGTATTTCAACTGGATTTTTATTGATTTTACTGAGGTTGCAGAGAAACACTGATGGTTTGTGGAACAACTGAACTATACCAGGAGATAGCTTCCGTGAGAGATTATCCGCGCTTGTGGCGTACCATGTGGTGCCTGTAAGCCGGCGGAAATTATAAGCGCATCACCATGTGAAGGAGTATGTTGTAACCTGACAAATCTTATGATCCAGAGACTTGTCAACTTAAATTACACGGTAACAGGAGTAATTCGACCCGAACCTGTAGTCTAGCACGTTAAGTAACCACCTCTTTGACACCAGGAGACGTGCAGGACTGACTGCAGATGGAATACCAGCCAGCCTTGACGCAGTTTCTATGCCGTTTTTGAAGTCCATTAAGGTAAACGTTGGACTGATATCCACATCTTGTCTCAGATGCATGATACTCTATTTTGTAACGTCATATCACACTTTCCCATACAATTACATTGAGAGAGGGGGGTAGCAGAGGGGCAAGGAAAAAAGGAAAACAAAAAGGGGAAAAAAGGAAAACAAAAAGGGGAAAAAAGGAAAACAAAAAGGGGAAAAAAGGAAAACAAAAAGGGGAAAAAAGGAAAACAAAAAGGGGAAAAAAGGAAAACAAAAAGGGGAAAAAAGGAAAACAAAAAGGGGAAAAAAGGAAAACAAAAAGGGGAAAAAAGGAAAACAAAAAGGGGAAAAAAGGAAAACAAAAAGGGGAAAAAAGGAAAACAAAAAGGGGAAAAAAGGAAAACAAAAAGGGGAAAAAAGGAAAACAAAAAGGGGAAAAAAGGAAAACAAAAAGGGGAAAAAAGGAAAAACTGGAGAAGAGGACCAAACAATAGCCACCCGACTCCTGTGCAGGAGTGAAGCAAAGCCTTTTGATTGGAAATAATTTTCACGTAGGATATTGAGGACCAGTTCATCTATGAATCGTCTGCTAATACTGAAGGCAAGGAATCTGGAAGGGCCAAATGAAGGGACACTCCAATATATGCAATACAGTCAGTCTGGATCCACAGCCACATTGTGGGGGTGGCTCGTTAGAAGAGAAAAGAACAGGTGAGCCTAATATGACTTATGCGTAGACGGCGTAAGACACTTAACTACCTCCGACAGGGAGACCACGAAACTATTTAAGTCTCCTTGATTGCGTATAGTGTACTACTGCGGCCAGTAGCGCACCAGATGTCTTCCCACTTTTTGGCAGAGAGAAATTTGATGTGTATCCGCATTTCTATACCTGGCACGATTAAAGGGAATGGGTAAGTATCTACCTCTAGAAAAACTGTCAGCCAGTTCATTCCCTTGGATTCCCTCATGACTTGAGACGCAGAGAATGGACAGAATTGAGCGGCTTTTTATTTTAGGGCGCAAGAACTACGGTTATACGTTCCTACGTCGGAGCTGTAAATGGCTACACGTTAATACCAATCAACGGAAGAGAATATAGTTAAATCAGGGAATTGGAGGAAGGTCTAAAATACGCCTTAGAGGAACCAAGGTCCTGAACTAAAAATTTAAACGCCTTCGCCATATTGCTACGACGGATAGGCAGTAAAACACAGGATACAACCTGTGCGTCGTTCACTAAAAGCGCCGATAACTCAGACGGCAAACACAAACAAGGTCGCAAGTGGTTAAAAAGGCATTCCATCGAGAAATGGCGGGCTGTAACGTGTTGAGGGAGCACACTTAAATGGCGATGGCTAAAAAAGAGTGCCCGATACACAACCTAGCTAAAATGTTGTCACGACGAGAGGGCCGAGAGGAAGTCGTCCAAGGTGCTGGTAGAGGCCCAAGGTGGAGCTTATTCCCGTGAAGGGAAGACCATTGGCGATGCCAAAAGGACACCACCACCTGACAGATGGCAACACACAGCATCGGAGAGAATGGAGGAACTAGTGGGCCAAGGTACGAGGACCGCAGCCTTGGTAGAAGCGTGAGCAGCCTCGTTTCCTGGCAGACCGACATGACCAAGAACCCACAGAAACATCACACTGGTAACCACCATGAGTCAGCAAGTACGTTTTCCTGGACCCACTGCACAACGGGATGGGCGGTGTAAAGCGCACAGCCACAGTAATTTCGTAGCTTCAAAGGACGGAAGAACAGGCCCACGATCGAAAGACGGTGCAATAAAGCACTTGCGTCGCCAGAAATTCAACGGTTTTGTCGGTGGAAAAACTGAAGCTGTTGTCGATGTTCCACAAGTGAAGACGATCGAAACATCGCTAAAGACACCGCTCAATGAGGCGAGTCCTTTGAGAACAGCAACAGAAGGCAAAAACGTCCACGAAAACGGAGCTGTAGATCCCCAGTGGGAGACAGGTCATAAGATTAATGGCAATAGCAAGGAGGACGACACTCAGGACAGAACCGTGAGGCACACCGTTTTCCTGGATAAACGCGTCCAACAACGCGAAACACACATGTACCTTGACAGCTCTGTCTTTCAAAAATCCCTGGAAGGAAACTGGGTACGAGGCCATAGAAGCCCCACATATATGGAGTACAGAGGACACTAGTCAAACAGATGTCTCACTTTCTCCAAATCTAAATACACCGCCACTATCTGGGATGTCCACAGAAAACCATTCCTGACTGTGGGTTGACCAAGTGACAAAAGGGTCAAATGCACGACAGCGCGCTCGAAATCCACACACTGTAGTGGTTAGGGAAGTGAGAGCATCGAGCCACTATACTAGCTAGTCAAAAACAGCTGGTGAGAGAAAAGGGCAACAGCTAGAAGGAAGCTGTTTGTCGTTACTGGGTGTAGGTATGGGTACTTCAGTGGCTTCATGCCAGCACGTAAGAAACGTCCCTCTGTCCAGATGTTGTGCATATGAAGCAATAAGTGGGTGTGCATCAGAGGAAGGTGCTGCATCATCAATGTCATCATCTGGCCCTGGGGCGGAGGATCTGAATGAAGTTACAGCATGATCTAGCTCCCTCATGGTAAGGATAGAATTGTAGCAAACAATTCTGAGAAGCGAAAGGTATCGCCTGAGGCGCCTCTGCTCGTTTCCGATGGAGAAAGTAGGATGACAGTGGGAGCCGCTCGAAATCTCAAAATAGCGACCCAAAATGGATACAGCAATAGCGTCCGTGGTGACATCACCTGCTTCTATAACGCCAGAAACTGACGAATGGATCTTGGTCCCAGAGAGCCACTACCGGACCAGAGCGGAGAGTGGGGAGAGTCATGTGGGGCACACAACAGCTGCCGCCAGTCAATGTAAATCCGCGGCCACCTGCAGGAATATCACTCACGAATTATTACTGCGACAACTGAAACAAAGGAGAATGTACACGTGCCATATAATTTTATTAGCTTAGTGTATGCCTCTACATTCGTATTAATTTGTGAACTGTTACACAATAATAGGTGTCACTGAAGTGTGGGATTCTCGGTTATCTTTTACTTTTTTGCCCTTTACAATTGCGTCTATATTCGGAGTAATTGTTCTTGTGCATTGTAGCCGCAGCGTGCAGTTTAAATTTCGATCAGACAATGCGTTTCTCAGGCGCGTCTTGTTACATTTCATTGCAGAGAACAGTTGTTCACAAACATACGTGGAACCGAACATTGATATTATTGTAGCCGCCAGTTTGTGCAAACGAGGAAATCTATCCTGAGGGAAGTGTCTGTAGAATTCCAAAATGTTGTTCTTGTTCTGAAATTTGTCTCTGTATTCTCTGTCACACTGCAGGTCAATTTCTAGTTGCAGCTCAGGACGAATCCCTTCAATATTCGCTGAATATGGAGAGGAGAACAGATCAAAATCACTGTCTAGTGCTGTCAGATCTTGAAAGCGTTGATTAAATTCTTCCTTAAGGACAACTGAACTATGTGAATAACGTTCACAGTCTTTGTGAACATCTTGCATGGACGATAATTTAGGAAAAAGAGCTAGATTTCCTGTTTCCAGCTGACTCACCCAAAGTGTAAATTTCATTTTAAAAGCTCGTATTCGATCTATGAAATGAGTAATTAGCAGATCTTTACCTTGTAGTGAAGTGTTCAAAGCATTCAGATGGCTAGTTAAATCTGCTAAGAACGCGAGATCACATTTCCATGAAGGCTCTTTCAATTCAGGAACACACATGTTATTTATTTCCATGAACATATTTATCTCATCTAATAGGCAAAACAATCGATTTAAAAATTCGCCACGACTAAGCCAGCGGACCTCGCTGTAATAAGGCATGCTACCATACTGGCTTTCTACATCCTCAAGAAAGCTTTTAAATTGCCTGTGTTGTAGCCCATGCTTCCTTATATAATTGGTTGTACGAACAACACTCATCGCATTTTTTAGAGTGATACTCTTTGCACATAAGTTTTCCTGGTGGATCACACAGTGAACGCCCCTTATTTCATTCGGCACGGTCAGTTTTTGCATTTTCTCCTTCAACAGCGCGTTCCCTGTCATCGCTGGTGAACCGTCTGTAGACACAAACTAAAGAATTCCACGACGATCCTATATTTTCAACACTTTCTTCAACACTACTTAAAATATCACCTCCGGTTGTAGTGTTCTTCATGGCTACTACATCGAGGAGCTCCTCCCTCACCTCTAATAAATATGGTAAGCTGCGCTGTTCCAGTGATAACACTTTCGTCCAGAGCTAAAGAATACGCCATAAAATCTTTACAGATATTTGCAAGCTGGCTCTGGACGTTGTCTGCCATGTCCTGTATGCGACGCATAATGGTCATGTTAGATAGTGGCACAATCCGAAACTGTTCAACTTGAGATGGACACAAATGTTCCGTTGCAACTACCAAACATTCTTTTATTAAATCGCTATCAGTGAAGGGGCGCAGGGATTCTGCTAAAAGCAAAGCAATTTTGTAACTCACTGAGAGCTGCCTCAGTTGATTTTTCTTCGTCGTCCAGATCTTCTTCAGATAGCTTCCTTTTAAGTTTAATAACTTCCTGTGCACGATCTGGTCCATCACATTTTCCACTTCCGTAGTTTTTCGCGTGGTACGACATATAATATCGCTGCAAATTAAATTTCCTAAAAGAATTCAGCGTTTTGTGACATACTAAACATTTTGCAACACCATATTTTCTGTAAACAGATACAATTTCTCCCAATGGGGGTTGAACTACGAAAGCATGATTGGGGTTACACAACGGCGACTTGACATGATTCTTAACCAGCGAAGTGACTGTTAGAGCTGATCGTAGTACTTTTTACGTTACACAGTCGGCGCGAATTCAATAGGCACGCTGCAGCCCTATTCAAACGTGCGCGCGCATTTCCCCTCCCTCCTCTCACTCCCTACTCCGCAACCTTGCACCTGCTCGCGAGCACGTGCCTGAGCAGACGTGAGTACTCGCGCTCAAAACCGGCCAGTTGTTAAGCCCTGCACTAAAACCTCATTCTTTAAATTTTAGGCCGGAGTCCAGACATCACAAAACTTCAAAACCTTTGTCACACTTATCAGCTAAAATAGACGGCAGAGCCCACCAATAGTTGCTTCTGCCCTTGCATCACAATTTAAAATGCACACCATTAAAGTATGGCGGATAGATATGCACACTACAAGCATCACCAAACGGGGTCCTCTCCCTGTAGTAAAAAGCCATGTGTGAGAGGGCAGTGCCCCATTTAAGATGCATGAGGTTCACTTCATCCCACCTGAGTAACTGGCAGGAAAAACGCCACGACCAGGTTGTTGATTCACAAAGCTCAGCTTATTGGCAGTCACCGCCAGCCATTGCTCATCCCACAACCGCACACAGTTTCTGTGAAATGTAGAAACAGCCTGCAAGGGAATAGGACACTGCCACATCCTGTCCTCTGCAGGCCACTTTAGTAACCTGATCAGCGTGTTCATTTCCCCATATCCCTACATGACCTGGCACCTAGCAGAATGACACCTGCTTACCCTGCCGTTGGCGCAAGTACAGTTGGTCATATCAGCCAGACCAACTCCTCAACTGGGTATAGGTTCTGTGACGATAAGGCACTAAGGGAATCTGAGCGAGTGAGAAATCATTTGCCCCAAATAAGACGTATCTGCTCCAGTGCCTTCAAGATCGCGTGGAGCTCCACTATGAAAACTAATCGTCAAGAATGTGCATCCTGGTGACGGTCAGGGAACACGACGGAGCAGCCAAGGAAATTCCCTTGTTTGGTACCATCAGTTTACCCTACTGTGAAACCGTGACGCATATCTAAATGTTAAAAGCAGATTAAAGTGTAAAATCTGACAGCTGCCCTTCCTGAAAATTCGTCATATCTAAAGCAAGTCTGGGCCTCTGGAGAAGCCGACGTGGAAATATGCTCCCACTGCGATGTGAAAAATTAAGACTGGCTACACCTGTGTCTAGTTGGCAATCCTGTGCACGCATCCCATAAGGCCTCATTGCCTGTTGCTGGTTGGGGAAAGGCCTTTCCAGTGGAGGCTGAGCAACAGTATGGTAGGCGGGTGTGCATGGTGTGGACCGTCTTATGCCTGGCGCATCCTAATTTTTTTGTTTGTTTTTGGTTTTAGGGCGCAAAACTTCTATGGTCATTAGCGCCCAGCCCGTGACTTAGGAAACAGTAAAAAACCGAAATTGAAAACCAGCAGCAATGGGAACAAAGTCATAAAATTTGAGAAACTAAAAGCAGAAGGAAGGCTTAAAAATCCACTACAGAAAGGGGTTGGTTGTCCCCAAAAAAGCTTCAAATGACTGACGTCATTTCACTGTCACTAATAAACTGGAGAACGCGGTCGGCTGAGCGCGTGACATCTGCTAAAATCTACGATAGATCAGGCGATAGCTGTAGACGGGAGCGTAACGGATTAAAATAGGGGCATTCAATTAAAAAGTGTCTGACCGTCCACAGCTGAGAGCAGTGGGGACAGAGTGGGGGAGGATCGCCGCTTAAAAGATGTCGATGGCTAAAAAGACAGTGCCCTATCCGGAGTCGAGTTAAAATTACCTCCTCCCGACGACGCGTTCGGGAGGAAGAGGTCCAAGCACAAGGAAGGGCTTTCACTTCCCGCAATTTATTATGGGGAAGTGTCGACCAATGCACATGCCATAAATGAGCAACTTTGCGACATAAACCGCTCCGTAGATCGGTGAAGGGAAGCGACTGAATAGCTGGCCGAGGAAGAGAGACTGCAGCCTTGGCCGCTATATCGGCCGCCTCATTTCCACAGATACCAGCGTGTCCTGGGAGCCAGAGGTACGGCACCGAGACGCCCCCCAGGTGGAGCAAGCGCAGACAGTCCTGAATCCGGTGGACCAGAGTGTGCACAGGGTAAAGAGCTTGGAGACTGAGGAGGAAGCTGAGAGAATCTGAGCAGATTACGTACTGTATCCGCTGATGGCGGCGGATGTAGTGGACAGCCTGGAGAACAGCGTAAAGCTCCGCAGTATAAACCGAACACTGGTCGGGAAGCCGAAAGTGATTTGGGGTGTCGCCAACAATATAGGCACTCCCTACACCTAACGATGTTTTCGAGCCGTCGGTGTAAATAAATGTGGCGTCCGTCATTTGTGCACATAGAGCAGCAAATGCTCGACGGTAAACAAGTGTAGGGGTACCATCCTTGGGAAATTGACAAAGGTCAGGGAGCAAGTAGATCCAGGGACGGAGCCAAGGCGGTGCTGCACCCCAAGTTGTAAAGAAGGTTTTGGGAAAGCGGAAGGAAAGAGAATGGAGCAGTTGACGGAAGCGGACTCCCGGGGGTAGTAGGGAGGAGGGGCGGCCTGCATACCCTACATCAAAGGAGGCGTCGAAAAAAAGGTCATGGGCTGGATTAGCAGGCATGGAAGACAGATGGGTAGCATAACGACTCAGAAGGACTGCCCGCCGATTGGACAGCAGAGGTTCAGCAGTCTCAGCATAAAGGCTTTCCACAGAGCTGGTGTAAAAAGCTCCAGACACTAAACGTAATCCACGGTGGTGGATAGAGTCGAGACGCCGAATAGACGGCCGAGCAGAGGAGTAGACTATGCTTCCATAATCCAATTTCGAGCGCACTAAGGCGCGATAGAGGCGGAGAAGGACCACTCGGTCCGCTCCCCAGGAGGTACCATTCAGGACACGGAGGGTGTTAAGGGAACGCAGTCAGCGAGCCGAAAGATAGGAAACGTGGGAGGACCAGCACAGTTTTCTGTCAAACATAAGACCCAAGAATTTAGCGACGTCCGAAAACGGAAGGTTGACAGGACCTAGATGTAAGGAGGGCGGAAGAAACTCCTTACATCGCCAAAAATTAACACAAACGGTCTTACTGGGTGAGAAACGGAAGCCGGTTTCGATGCTCCACGAGTGGAGGCGATCGAGACATCCTTGAAGACGTCTTTCAAGAAGGCTGGTCCGTTGAGAGCTGTAGTAGATCGCAAAATCGTCCACAAAGAGGGAGCCCGAGAGATCAGGAAGGAGACAATCCATAATTGGATTTATGGCGATGGCAAACAGTGCAACACTCAGCACGGAGCCCTGGGGTACCCCGTTTTCTTGGGAGAAAGTACGGGAGAGAGTAGTGTTCACCCGCACCCTAAATGTGCGCTCTGCTATAAATTCGCGAAGAAAAAGGGGCAGCCGGCCTCGAAAGCCCCAAGAGAACAGTGTGCGGAGGATGCCTGTCCTCCAACAGGTATCGTATGCTCTCTCCAGATCAAAAAATATTGCTACCGTTTGGCGTTTCCGGAGAAAATTGTTCATGATATAAGTGGAGAGAAACAAGATGATCAACTGCAGAACGATGCTTTCGGAAACCGCATTGGGCAGGTGTTAAAAGACTGCGGGACTCCAGCCACCAAGCTAAACGGCAATTCACCATACGCTCCAAAACCTTACATACACTACTCGTGAGAGAAATGGGGCGATAGCTAGAGGGGAGATGTTTGTCCTTTCCAGGTTTCGGAACGGGAACGACGATAGCTTCCCGCCATCGTCTGGGAAAAGTACTGTCGGTCCAAATTCGATTATAAATGCGAAGGAGGTAACGCAGGCTATGGGTTGATAAATGCAGCAACATTTGGACATGGATACCACCCGGTCCTGGGGCGGAGGAGCGAGAAGAGAGGACATGTTGGAGTTCCCACATGGAGAAAACAGTATTGTAGCTTTCATGATTTTGAGAGGAGAAAGCAAGATGTCGCACTTCCGCTGCACCTTTCTTCGGGAGAAACGCTGGCGGGTAATTTGAAGAGCTCGAAATCTCAGCGAAGTGCTGACCCAGTGAGTTAGAAATTGCGACGGGGTCCACTAAGGTATCATGCGCGACAGTGAGCCCAGAGACCGGGGAGAAACTAGGCGCGCCTGAGAACCGTCGAAGCCGACACCAAACTTCCGAGGAGGGAGTGAAGGTGTTAAATGAGCTAATAAAGAATTTCCAGCTTGCCTTCTTGCTATCGCGGATGACGCGACGGCATCGCGCACGGAGCTGCTTGTATCGGATACAGTTGGCCAAAGTTGGATGGTGACGGAAAATGCGAAGAGCACGTCCCCGCTCACGTATTGCGTCACGGCATGCCTCGTTCCACCAAGGAACTGGGGGGCGCCGGGGCAATTCGGAGGTGCGTGGTATTGAACGTTCCGCAGCTGTAAGAATAACGTCGGTAATATGTGTGACCTCATCGTCGACGCTGGGAAAGTGACCGTCATCGAATGTCGCTAGAGACGAAAAAAGTGTATAATCGGCTTGGGCAAACTTCCAGCGTCGCAGGCGCATGTAGGGCAGTTGAGGCCGCAGTCGAAGGACACATGGAAAGTGGTCACTCTAGTGTGTATCAAGGGCGAACCATTCGAAGCGCCGAGCTAGCGGAACAGTACCGACCGCAAGGTCCAAATGAGAAATTTGTCGTGGAGGCAGACAAAAATGTGGGGACCCCAGTGTTGAGGCAAACTAGATCCGCTTGGTGGGAGACGTCTAGCAATAGTGAGCCACGTGGACAAGGATGTGGAGATCCCTAAAGCGGGTGGTGGGCATTTAAGTCCCCAACCAGCAAATAGGGGGGTGGAAGCTGACCAAGAAGATGAAGGAGATCAGCTCGCGCCATTGGTGTGGACGATGGAATGTATACAGTACATAGAGAAAAGGTATATCCAGAAAGGGAAAGACAGACAGTGACAGCTTGGAAGGAAGTGTTTACGTGGATTGGGCGATAATGGAGAGTATCATGGAGAAGAATGAGTCCTCCATGGGCTGGAGTGCCTTCAACAGAGGGGAGATCAAATCGGACAGACTGAAAATGGGGGAGAACAAAGCGGTCATGGGGACGCAGCTTTGTTTCCTGAAGACAGAAGATGACCAGCGAGTAGGAACATAAGAGGATCGACAATTCATCCCGATTGGCTCGAATGCCGCGGATATTCCAGTGGATAATGGACATAGGGTGAACAGAAAAGGGAGGAATGTGACCATGGGTGCTGTCAACTCAACGACTGCTCAGAGCTTGCGACCGACAGCATGGAATGGCACTCAGTCGAGGGCAGAAGATCCTGATCCATAGGTTGGTCAGGAGCAGCTCCTGCCACCAGCGATCGGCCGGTTGATCGGCTGCCAGCAGTGCGCCTTGGCAACACAGAAGACGGCCGAGGGCGATTTCCGCCAGGTGGTTCTGTAGATGAGACACGCCTTGGCGGAGAAGGAGATGAACTGGGTTTCTTATTAGCCTTCTTGGAAATATGATGTTTAGATGAAGGAGGAACCGATGGTTGTGAAGTTGTGGTACGTAAAAAATCTTCACGAGTATGCTCTTTTTTCAAAGTCTTGGTGTCTGACTTTTGGGCTCGAGATTTAGCGGAACTCTAAGGGTGAGCCGTAGAGTGGGCAGGCGAAGGAAATGAGGTTGAACGGGCGATGTTTGCGCTGGCCGATCTGACGACCGTGGTACTAAAGGTGAGGTCGCAAGTCTGCGTGGCCGCCTCCTTTGTTGGCCGAGGAGAAGCAAGGACAGTGCTGTATTTTCCTGTCTGAGGCACGGTGGGCTGTCGACTGGCGAATAATTTTCGAGCAGCAAAGGTCGACACGTTTTCCTTCACTCTGATTTCCTGGATGAGCTTTTCGTCCTTAAAAACGGGGCAATCTCGAGAGGAAGCAGCGTGGTCACCCATACAGTTGATGCAGCGAGGGGATGGAGGTGGACAAGCACCCTCATGGGCATCCTTGCCACACGTAACACATTTGGCCGGATTGGAACAGGACTGGCTGGTGTGATTGAACCGCTGACTTTTTTTTTTTTGTGGTTTTCGGGCGCACAACTTCAATGGTCATTAGCGCCCTGACTACTCTAAGAATGCACAGCGAGGCACAAGTTGACAACAACAACTAAAAGGGAAAACACAATAAGACAGACTGACAGGCATAGGATTAAAAAACATCATCAAATGTCCTTAGCGAGGTTTGTCAAATTGATAAAACAAAGAACACGAGCAGCTGCTCGTGGGTCATCCGCTAAAATGGCATCGAAAGTATTAGGCAGGTTAAGATCGAGGCGCAGTGTGTTAAGATCAGGACAGGACATTAAAATGTGTCTAACCGTCAGCAAGTGCCCACATGGGCAGAACGGCGCCGGCGCAGCCGTCAGCAGATGGTGATGGCTGAACCGGCAGTGTCCAATTCTTAACCTTGCTAAAACGACCTCCTCCCGCCGAGAGGGGCGTGAGGAGGACGTCCAAGCCACGGGAAGAGGTTTTAAGGCCCGAAGCTTGTTGTCGGTAAGTGCAGCCCGATCGGAATGCCACAGCGACACAACGCGCCGACAAATGACCCTGCTAAAATGGGACGAAAGGACACAACAAGAAGCTGTCCGAGGCTGGAGGACCGCAGCCTTGGCCGCGGCATCTGCAGCTTCGTTCCCAGGGATACCGACATGGCCAGGAACCCACATAAAGCTAACCGGCGTACCGACGTCCACCAGCTGCTGAAGAGAGCGTTGGATCCGGTGTACGAAAGGGTGAACCGGGTACGGATCACTGAGGCTCTGGATGGCGCTCAGGGAATCTGAGCAGATGACATAAGCAGAATGTCGGTGGCGGCAGATGTAAAGAACAGCCTGGTAGAGGGCAAAGAGCTCAGCTGTGAAGACCGAACAATGGCCATGGAGCCGGTATTTGAAACTTTGTGCCCCGACAATAAAGGAACACCCGACCCCGTCATTGGTCTTAGAGCCATCTGTATAAATGAAAGTCATATTGTTGAACTTCGAACGAAGTTCCAAAAAACGGGAGTGGTAGACCGAACCGGGGGTGACCTCTTTTGGGAGCGAGCTGAGGTCGAGGTGAACGCGGACCTGAGCCTGGAGCCAAGGTGGCGTGTGGCTCTCGCCCACTCGAAAGGTTGCAGGGAGTGAAAAATGAAGGTGTTGAAGGAGGCGACGAAAGCGAACTCCAGGGGGTAGCAAGGCAGAGACATACAACCCGTATTGAAGGTCAAGAGAGTCGTCAAAAAAGGAACGATAAGACGGATGGTCGGGCATTGACAGTAGCCGACAGGCATACCGACAAAGCAGTATATCGCGCCGGTAGGTGAGTGGCAATTCGCCAGCGTCAGCATGAAGACTCTCTACGGGACTGGTATAAAATGCTCCGATCGCAAGTCGTAAACCCCGATGTTGTATGGAGTTGAGGCGGCGTAAGATGGATGGCCGTACAGAGGAGTATACGAAGCTCCCATAATCCAGCTTGGAGCGGACGATCGACCGATATAGACGAAGTAGGACGGTTCGATCCGCTCCCCACGACATACCACTGAGAACACGGAGGACATTTAAAGAACGGGTACAACGGGCGGCCAAATATGACACATGTGGAGACCAGCTAAGTTTCCTGTCAAATGTAAGGCCTAAAAATTTGGTTGTCTCCACGATTGGGAGAGCAACGGGACCGAGTCTTAAGGACGGTGGGAGAAACTCTTTGTATCGCCAGAAGTTAATACAGACCGTCTTCTCGGCAGAAAAACGGAAGCCATTGGCGACACTCCAGGAGTAAAGACGGTCAAGAGAACGCTGAAGACAGCGCTCCAGGACACGTGCACACTGCGCGCTGCAATAGATGGTAAAATCGTCCACGAAAAGGGAGCCTGAAACATCAGCTGGGAGGCAATCCATTATTGGATTGATCGCGATGGCGAAGAGAGCGACGCTCAAAACTGAGCCCTGTGGCACCCCATTCTCCTGGCGAAAGGTGTCGGACAGGACAGAACCCACACGTACCCGAAACTGTCGATCCATTAAAAAGGAACGAATAAAAAGAGGGAGGCGACAGCGAAAGCCCCATGTATGCATGGTGCGGAGAATGCCCGCCCTCCAACAGGTGTCGTAAGCCTTCTCCAAATCAAAGAACACATCCGCGGTCGGGCGCTTCCGCAAGAAGTTATTCATAATGAAGGTCGACAAGGTAACCAGATGGTCAACAGCAGAGTGGCGCCTTCGAAATCCACATTGTACATTGGTAAGTAGGCATCGAGACTCGAGCAGCCAAACCAATCGAGAGTTAACCATTTGCTCCATCACTTTACAGACACAGCTGGTAAGCGAGATAGGTCGATAACTGGAAGGCAAGTGCTTGTCCTTCCCCGGCTTAGGAATCGGGACAACAATAGACTCGCGCCAGCATGCGGGAACATGTCCCTCAATCCAGATGCGATTGTATGTACGAAGAAGAAAACCTTTACCCGCAGGAGAAAGGTTCTTCAGCATCTGAATATGAATAGAATCAGGCCCTGGAGCGGAGGACCGTGATCGGCCAAGTGCGGTTTCGAGTTCCCGCATGGTGAATGGGGCATTATAACTTTCACAATTCGAGGAGCGGAAGTCAGGTGGCCTAGCCTCCTCTGCCTGTTTGCGGGGGAGGAAGGCAGGGTGGTAATGAGCGGAGCTCGAAACCTCGGCGAAAAAGCGGCCGAAGGCATTGGAGACAGCCTCAGGGGCCACAAGGACTTCATTCGCGACCTTCAAGCCAGAAACTGGTGAGTGGACCTTAGTGCCAGATAGCCGGCGCAGGCTACCCCAGACAACAGAAGGAGTAAAACTGTTGAAGGTGCTTGTGAAAGCAGCCCAGCTGGCTTTCTTGCTTTCTTTAATAATACGACGACACTGAGCACGTAATCGTTTATAATTAATACAATTCGCCACTGTAGGGTGGCGTTTAAAGGTGCGTAAAGCACGTCGACGAGCACGTAAAGCGTCTCTACATGCTGCGGTCCACCAGGGGACCGGTACGCGACGTGGAGAAGAAGTAGGGTGAGGGATGGAATATTCAGCAGCAGCGAGAATGACTTCCGTGAGGTGTGCGACCTGACGATCGCAGCTTGTGAAGGTTTGATCCTGAAAGGTAGGCCTGGAAGAGAAGAGCCCCCAGTCTGCCTTGGAGATGGTCCAACGAGAGGAGCACGTTGAGGGAGTGTGCTGCAGGAGATGGATAACACACGGGAAGTGGTCGCTCGAATATGTATCAGCAAGTGCATACCACTCAAACCGGCATGCAAGTTGGGGAGTACATATAGAGAGGTCTAAATGGGAATAGGTATGAGATGTGTCCGAAAGAAAAGTAGGGGCGCCAGTATTGAGGCAGACAAGATTGAGCTGGTTGAAAAGGTCTGCTAACAAGGAGCCCCTCGGGCAGGATGCTGGAGAACCCCAAAGAGGATGGTGGGCATTGAAGTCTCCAGTTAACAAAAATGGTGCAGGTAGCTGAGCAATAAGTTGCGTAATGTCTGCCCTGGTAACGGCAGATGACGATGGAGCGTAAACGGTACAAAAGGAAAACATAAAAGTGGGGAGAGTAATGCGGATGGCAACTGCCTGCAGGCCGGTGTGCAACGTGATGGGATCGTAGTAAATATCATCCCGGACCAGCAACATAACCCCTCCATGAGCGGGGATACCTACCACAGGGGGTAGGTCAAAACGCACAGAGGTGTAGTGTGCCAAGGCAATTTGATCGCATGGGCGTAGCTTCGTTTCCTGGAGGGCTACGACGAGCGGACGATGCAAGCGGAGCAGCAACTTCAAGTCCTCTCGGTTGGAGCGAATGCTGCGAATATTCCAGTTAATAAGTGCCATCGTAAGAAAAGGAAGATGAGAGAAGGGGTCACCTCGAAGGCCGCTTAGGGCCTGGCTTCGAGCGAGCACTGCCGCCGCTAGCAGGAGGCGGACAGTCATCGTCCATGGGGTCTATAGGGTTATCGGCCATCTCGGGAGGATGGCCGGGAGGGGGAGCTTCCTCCGCCGGTGAACGGCCAGATGTTCGGCTACCAGCGGTGCGGCCAGGCGAAACGGATGACGGCCTGGGGCGGCAACCGCTGGGTGGCGCAGAAGAAGAAAGGCGCCGCGGCGGAGAAGGAGAACTGTGCTTCCTATGCGCCTTTTTAGAAGGACGTTTGGTGGAAGTACCGGTCGAAGGCTGGGAGGTCGAGGGACGGAGGAAGTCTGCACGGGATGGTTCCTTCTTGAAGGCCCGTGCATCTGACTTCGGGGTCTTCGACTGAACAGAAGCTGAGGAAGTGGCTGGTGTCTGTGGGGTGATGGGAGGAAGAGGAGACGTCGACCGTGCGATCTTAGCACTGGCCGAACGGACGACCGTGGTGCTGAAGGTCAGATCGCATGTCTGGGTTGCTACCTCCCGGGTAGTCCGAGGAGAGGCGAGGACAGTGCTGTATTTCCCCGCTGGGAGCAGCGTGGGCTTCCTACTAGCCAATAGCTTGCGAGCAGCCGAGGTGGACACTTTCTCTTTGACCCGAATTTCTTGGATACAGCGTTCTTCCTTATAGACAGGACAGTCGCGGGAGGATGCGGCATGGTCACCCTGACAGTTCACACAACGAGGAGACGGAGGTGGACAGTCACCCTCATGGGCATCCCTGCCACAAGTGACACATTTAGCCGCATTGGAGCAAGACTGTCCAGTGTGATTGAAACGCTGACACTGGTAGCAGCGCGTAGGTGTCGGGACATAGGGGCGAACAGAAATAACCTCGTAGCCCGCCTTGATGCGCGATGGCAGCTTAACACTATCGAAGGTTAAGAAAAGTGTCCGGGTCGGTACAAGGTCATTATTGACCTTTTTCATGACCCTATGGACAGCCGTCACGCCCTGCTCAGCGAGGAAAGATTGAAGCTCCTCGTCAGTCAATCCGTCGAGAGAGCTACTATAGACTACACCACGAGACGAATTCAAAGTGCGGTGGGCCTCCACCCGGACAGGGAACGTGTACAAGAGTGTGGCCCGAAGCAGTTTTTGTGCCTGAAAGGCACTCTCAGTTTCTAGTAATAAGGTACCGTTACGCAACCTGGTACAAGATTTGACAGATCCGGCTATGGCATCTACGCCCTTCTGAATAACGAAAGGGTTGACAGAGGAAAAATCCTTTCCGTCCTCAGATCGGGAAACTACGAGGAACTGTGGGGCAGGCGGTAGTACTTTTGTCACTGTTGGCTGGTCACGTTTCCGTTTGTGGGTCGAAGTCGAAAGCGATGGAGTAGAATCCATTGCGGAGGAATCCCCCATGATTGCCAGCGTCTCCGATGGCGCGCTCCTTCCTTGTGGGGACCCTCTCAGAGGGCACTCCCGCCTTAGGTGAATGTTTACACCTCAGGTCACACCTCCCGAGAAACAGACGGAGGGACCAATCGGCATGGTCAGAAGGTATCAGCTCAGGCAATCACCCCTCCCCGGGCCTGGCCTTTACCAGGGGGTACGCGCGTGCCTTACATGTCTACCCAGGGCGGGGACTTACGCGTTACCCCGTCACCGGCTACGCGTGCGAACGTGTGGGTCGGCCTTCAGACACGCACAGGGAGGAAGGAAGAAGAGGAAAAAGAAGAGAGAGGGAGAAAGAGGACAGACTGTCTCAAACGCCAGGGCGGAGACCAGAGAAGGCAAGGAGAAGGAGGCAATGAGAAGGCAAGGAGAAAAAGGCAATGAGAAAAAGGCAATGAGAAGTCAAGGGAAAGAGTAAGGCAGACAGTGAAGTGGAGAAGAGCAAAGGAAGGAACCAACAAAAGGAAGGAACAAACAAAAGGAAGGAACCAACAAAAGGAAGGAACCAACAAAAGGAAGGAACCAACAAAAGGAAGGAACCAACAAAAGGAAGGAACCAACAAAAGGAAGGAACCAACAAAAGGAAGGAACCAACAAAAGGAAGGAACCAACAAAAGGAAGGAACCAACAAAAGGAAGGAACCAACAAAAGGAAGGAACCAACAAAAGGAAGGAACCAACAAAAGGAAGGAACCAACAAAAGGAAGGAACCAACAAAAGGAAGGAACCAACAAAAGGAAGGAACCAACAAAAGGAAGGAACCAACAAAAGGAAGGAACCAACAAAAGGAAGGAACCAACAAAAGGAAGGAACCAACAAAAGGAAGGAACCAACAAAAGGAAGGAACCAACAAAAGGAAGGAACCAACAAAAGGAAGGAACCAACAAAAGGAAGGAACCAACAAAAGGAAGGAACCAACAAAAGGAAGGAACCAACAAAAGGAAGGAACCAACAAAAGGAAGGAACCAACAAAAGGAAGGAACCAACAAAAGGAAGGAACCAACAAAAGGAAGGAACCAACAAAAGGAAGGAACCAACAAAAGGAAGGAACCAACAAAAGGAAGGAACCAACAAAAGGAAGGAACCAACAAAAGGAAGGAACCAACAAAAGGAAGGAACCAACAAAAGGAAGGAACCAACAAAAGGAAGGAACCAACAAAAGGAAGGAACCAACAAAAGGAAGGAACCAACAAAAGGAAGGAACCAACAAAAGGAAGGAACCAACAAAAGGAAGGAACCAACAAAAGGAAGGAACCAACAAAAGGAAGGAACCAACAAAAGGAAGGAACCAACAAAAGGAAGGAACCAACAAAAGGAAGGAACCAACAAAAGGAAGGAACCAACAAAAGGAAGGAACCAACAAAAGGAAGGAACCAACAAAAGGAAGGAACCAACAAAAGGAAGGAACCAACAAAAGGAAGGAACCAACAAAAGGAAGGAACCAACAAAAGGAAGGAACCAACAAAAGGAAGGAACCAACAAAAGGAAGGAACCAACAAAAGGAAGGAACCAACAAAAGGAAGGAACCAACAAAAGGAAGGAACCAACAAAAGGAAGGAACCAACAAAAGGAAGGAACCAACAAAAGGAAGGAACCAACAAAAGGAAGGAACCAACAAAAGGAAGGAACCAACAAAAGGAAGGAACCAACAAAAGGAAGGAACCAACAAAAGGAAGGAACCAACAAAAGGAAGGAACCAACAAAAGGAAGGAACCAACAAAAGGAAGGAACCAACAAAAGGAAGGAACCAACAAAAGGAAGGAACCAACAAAAGGAAGGAACCAACAAAAGGAAGGAACCAACAAAAGGAAGGAACCAACAAAAGGAAGGAACCAACAAAAGGAAGGAACCAACAAAAGGAAGGAACCAACAAAAGGAAGGAACCAACAAAAGGAAGGAACCAACAAAAGGAAGGAACCAACAAAAGGAAGGAACCAACAAAAGGAAGGAACCAACAAAAGGAAGGAACCAACAAAAGGAAGGAACCAACAAAAGGAAGGAACCAACAAAAGGAAGGAACCAACAAAAGGAAGGAACCAACAAAAGGAAGGAACCAACAAAAGGAAGGAACCAACAAAAGGAAGGAACCAACAAAAGGAAGGAACCAACAAAAGGAAGGAACCAACAAAAGGAAGGAACCAACAAAAGGAAGGAACCAACAAAAGGAAGGAACCAACAAAAGGAAGGAACCAACAAAAGGAAGGAACCAACAAAAGGAAGGAACCAACAAAAGGAAGGAAGAAACGAGAAGTGAAAAACTAAAAAGACCACGATTATAAGTCGTGAAACCGTCCGTCTCCGGACGCAGGCGCTAACTACCCCCGTGAGGGGGATGGACTCCTTTGAGTCGCCTCTTACGACAGGCAGGAATACCTCGGGCCTATTCTAATCCCCGGACCCGCAGGGGGACCGCTGACATCGACAGCAACGTGTAGGGTTTGGGACGTAAGGGCGAACGGAAATTATCTCATAGCCTGCTTTTATTTTGGATGGGAGTTGAACTTTGTCAAATGTCAAGATGACAGTGCGGGTTGGAATGATGTTCGTGTCAACCCTTTTCATAACTGTATGAACAGCCGTTACGCCCTCGTCAGACAAGTAGTGCTGAATTTCTTCGTCAGACAATCCAACGAGGGAGTGTGTATAAACGACTCCACACGAGGAATTTAAGGTACGGTGCAGTTCCACCCGGACAGGGAAGGTGTGGAGCAGAGAAGTACACAGCAATTTTTGAGCCTGGAGGGCACTGTGTGTTTCTAACAACAGGGAGCCATTCCGTAATCTGGAACAAGACTACAGGACCTGCAATTGCGTCGACACCTTTCTGAATAATGAAAGGGTTGACTGTGGAGAAGTCGTGTCCGTCAGACCGAGAAACAACAAGGAACTGTGGCAACGATGGAAGAACTGTCTGTGGCTGAGACTCGGTGAACTTACGTTTGTGAGCGGACATAGTGGAAGGTGAGGAAACCATTGTGGAAGAATCCCATGATTACCGGCGTCTCCGATGGCGCGCTCCTCCCTTGTGGGGGCCCTCTCTGAGGGCACTCCCGCCTTAGGTGCTTGTTCGCACCTCCCAACAAACGGACGGAGGGACCGATCGGCACTTTCGGAAGGTATCAGCTCGGGTAATCACCCCTCCCTGGGCCTGGCCGTTACCAGGGGGTACGTACGTGTCCTATCTGTCTACCCGGGGTGGGGAATTACGCGTTACCCCGTCACCGGCTACGCATGGAAGTGCGTGGGTCGGCCTTCAGACACGCACAGGGAGGAAAAAAGAGAAAGGGAAAGGAAAGAATAGGGGTCTCAAACGCCACAGTGGAGAAAAGGGCAAAGAGAAGAGGGAAGGAAAAGAGGAGGACAGAGGAAGGACGAGGACTTGCAAGTGTAGAAAGCAAGGAATTTGGTACAGTTTCGAGCGTCCGTCTCCGGAAAGGGAAGGTATGCAGCCCGGAAATTAAGGAAGGCCACATTAGCTCGGGGTCCCGTGCTCGCTACGCACGTGTCCACAAAAGAGTTGTGGACCCCCTGGGGGTGGCGCATCCTAAGTAGCCATCGCCTGACGTGCAGTTGCGGTTCACCAGCTTCTGCGCAGAGGCTTGGCAAGGTGTTTTTTCTGAATGCCCCAGTGGCCAACCGAACCCCTTCATGGTGCACCACGTCCAAAATCTTTAAATACGACGGTCTCACAGACCAATTGATTGTGCACCTATAATTGAGCCTAGATCGCACGAATACCTTGTAAAACCGAAGCAGGCAAGTCATGTCTGCTCCCATGCACTGTGGCTAAGCAATTTTGACGTACTTTAAGCACTAAGTGACCGTTTTCTCAAGTCACTAAGATGTAACGAAGTCAAATCAGGCCCAGAAACGTCACCGTCTTTCAAAGTAAGGATTGTGTCTCTCATCCTTAACTCAGCCAAGTTAAATATGGAACGATAACAACAAGAACAGACTTCTTGGTGGAACAGTAAGAACCACTCCTCTGAGCCCATTCATCCAGAAGTTGAAGAGTTATTTGCGAGGCGGTTATCTGTTTCGCGTTGTGACATGCAGCAACGTACTGTAATGGATCCTGTAGTGACCAGGGGATATCACTAGCAGCCTACAATGCAGAATCTCGTTTCTACATGGAAAATGGGCACCTGCGATCCTCAGAGGTAGACCCGAAGTACAAGCCATACCTCTCAGCAATCGCTCTGTGGCGTTGGGTATCTGGATCCTGACTGGCTGTTGCAGTAACTGGAAAAATACACCGCCGTAGTCTCGGCAATGTCTCGCGGATTCGTTTGGAGAGTGTTGTGCCCATAACAGCAGCCGTGGGGCACCTGCCTCCTCTCCCAGAAATACTCCTGATGGTCTCCCACACAACTGAACTTTTGGTGGAACGATTGATGGTGTTAAGGAACTGTTGCCACGACCTCTCCTTGCTCTCTAGAATGATCCAACGACACTTTGCCCTCCCCACTCAAATGGCTGGGAGATTCTCTGCACATGGCCGAAACTTGAACCTACATGGAGCTGCACGCCTGGTCTGGATTGCAGAGCGGCATTCAGCACTGCACCAAGGTACAGGTGGCCTCTTCTGTTGTGGACTGTGGAATGGACGCTACAGTGGCGTGGTGGATCATTCTGATATGATCCACTCATGCCTCAACATTCGCACAATGTTCGAACTGGGCCAACTAGCTATGCAGTGTCCAGTTGGCTCTACCGATCACCCATCGCGATGGGTTCCATCCCCTCTGGCAGGTGAATCCAGATCGGGACGTGATCACTTCTGTGGAAGTCATCGACCACTTCCCACTGAGTGGAGAGCAAAAGCTGGAGAACAAAACAAGAGGTCAATGGCAGAGAACGACCCAGTTTCTTTGCAAATGTGAGTGCTCTGTCCCGCATTCAGCACGTATGTACATGACACGCGAAGCCTCTAAATTCCTTTACACCTAGGGCAGGTAGTTGCAGAGCCCGAAAGCACTGCGTGCATCACAGAGGATGAAGGGGTTGGGAAGCTGTGTAGTGAGGTGTTAGGGCCTTTTCAAGTGTCATGTTTGGCCAAGTGAACAATATATTGTCAACCAATGACACATGCACCGATACAGTAACTGCTTGTCAAGTCTTAAGTGAGTGGCGACGAGTGGTGGTCTGTACTGACAAAATACCTTTCCCTCCTCTAGCTCCCTCTACTTACGTCGTCCTCTTACCTCAGTGGTGTACAATTTACGAAAACGAGTCTCCTGGAGACCCACAGTGGTCTATCCTGAAATAAGAGATGGAGTTCCTCTCCATGCGTCTTTTTTTGTTTTAGGGCGCACACCTACAGTGGTCATTAGCGCCCAAACTAAATTATGAATGCACTGCGAGGCACAACGTTAAAACAACAACTAAAAAGGACAACACTATAAAAGGCACATTAACAGGCAAGGGATTAAAATAAAACCGCATAATCAAATATCAGACAGGTTTGTCAAGTGGATAAAACGAAGAACGCAAGCAGCTGCTCCTGGGTCATCTGCTAAAATTTCATCCAGAGTACATGGCAGGCCAAGATCAATGCGCAGTGTATTAAAGTTCGGACAGGACGTTAAAATGTGGCGTACCGTCAGCAATTGCCCACATGGGCAGAACGGCGCCGGCGCAGCCGTCAGCAGATGGCGGTGGTTGAACCAGCAGTGTCCAATCCGTAACCGGGCCAAAACGACCTCATCCCGCCGAGAAGGGCTTTAAGAGGTCGTCGAAGCCGTGGGGAGAGGTTTTAAGGCCGGAAGCTTGTTTTCAGTAAGTGTAGACCAATCGGCATGCCACAGCGATAAAAATGAGCTGACAAATGATCCTGCCAAAATCAGATGAAGGCACACCACAAGCTGTCTGAGGGTAGAGGACCACAGCCTTGGCTGCAACATCTGCAGCTTCGTTCCCAGGGATACCGACATGACCAGGAACCCACATACAGGTAACTGGAGACCTGTTGCCTGCCAGCTGCTGAAGAGTGTTTGATCCGGTGCATGAAAGGGTGAACCAGATACTGATCACTAAGGATCTGAATGGCGCTCAGGGAATCAGAGCAGATGACATAAGCAGACTGTTGGTGGCGGTGGATGTATAGAACAGCCTGATAGACGGCAAACAGCTCAGCTGTTTAAGACCAAACAATGGCCATGGAGCCAGTATTTGAAACTGTGCCCCAACAATAAAAGAACACCCGACACCGTCATTGGTCTGAGAGCCATCTGTATAAATGGCGATTGTATTAATGGACTTCGAAGTTCGACAAACCGCGAGCGGTAAGCCGAAGCTGGGTAACCTCGTTTGGGAGCGAGCTGAGGTCAAGGTGAACGCGAACCTGAGCTTGGAGCCAAGGTGGCGTTTGGCTCTCGCCCACTCTAAAGGTTGCAGGGAGTGAAAAATGAAGGTGCTGAAAGAGGCTACGAATGTGAACTCCAGGGGGTAGCAGGGCAGATACATACAACCCGTACTGACGGTCGGGAGAGTCGTCAAAAAAGGAACGGTAAGACGGGTGGTCGGGCATTGATAATAGCCGACAGGCATACCGACAAAGCAGTGTATCGGGCCGGTAGGTTAGCGGCAATTCACCGGCTTCAGCATGAGGACTCGACGGAACTAGTATAGAACGGTCGGATCGTAAGACGTAACCCCCGATGTTGTATGGAGTTGAGGCGGCGTAAGATGGGCGGCCGTGCAGAGGAGCTCCCATAATCCAGCTTTGAGCTGACGATCGACCGATATAGGCGAAGCAGGTCGGTTCAATCTGCTCCCCACGACGTACCTCTGAGAACACGGACATTTAGGGAACGTGTACAACGGGCAGCCAAATATGACATGTGGAGACCAGCTAAGTTTCCTGTCAAATGTAAAACCTAAAAATTTTGCTGTCTCCACGAATGGGAGAGCAATGGGACCGAGATGTAAGTACGGTGGGAGAAACTTTGTAGCGGCAGAAGTTAATACAGACCGTCTTCTCGGCAGAAAAACGGAAGCCATTGGCCACATTCCAGGAGTAAAGACGGTCAAGACAACGCTGAAGACAGTGCTCCAGGAAACATGTACGCTGCGCGCTGCAGTAGATGGTAAAATCGTCCACAAAAAGGGAGCCTGATACATCAGCTGGGAGCAATCCATTATTGGATTGATCGCTATGGCGAAGAGAGCGACGCTCAAAACTGAGCCTTGTGGCACCCCATCCTCCTGGCGAAAGGCGTCGGACAGGACAGAACCCCCACATACCCTGAACTGTCGATCTATTAAAAATGCACGAAGAAAAAAGAGGGACGCCACCGCGAAGGTCCCGTGTATGATCGGTGCGGAGAATGCCCGCCCTACAACAGGTGTCTTAGACCTTCTCCAAATCAAAGAACACAGCCACTGTCTGGCGCTTCCGCAGGCAGTTATTCATAACGAAGGTCGACAAGGTAATCAGATGGTCAACAGCAGAGCGGCGCCTACGAAATCCACAATGTACATTGGTAAGTAGGCGTCGAGATTCGAGCAGCCAAACCAAACGAGACGACACTTAACCATTCGCTCCATCACCTTACAGAGACAGCTGGCAACTGAAATGGGTCGATAACTGGAAGGCAAGTGCTTGTCCTTCTCCAGCTTAGGAATCGGGACAATAGATTCGCGCCAGCATGTGGGAACACGGCCCTCAATCCAGATGCGATTATAAGTGCGAAGAAGAAAACCTTTACCCGCAGGAGAAAGGTTCTTCAGCATCTTAATATGAATAGAATCAGGCCCCAGAGCGGAGGACCGTGACCAGGCAAGTGCATTTTTGAGTTCCCGCATGGTTAATGGGGCATTATAACTTTCACGATTCGAAGAGCAGAAGTTAGGTGGCCTTGCCGCCTCTGCCTGTTTGCGGGGGATGAAGGCAGGGTGGTAATGAGTGGAGCTCGAAACCTCTGCGAAAAATCGGCCGAAGGCATTGGAGACATCCTCGGGGGCCACAAGGACGTCATTCGCGACCGTCAAGCCAGAAACTGGTGAGTGGACCTTAGTGCCAGATAGCCAGCGCAGGCTACCCCAGACAACAGAAGGAGTAAAACTGTTGGAGCTTGTGAAAGCAGCCCAACTGGCTTTCTTGCTTTCTTTAGTAACAAGACGACATTGCGCGCGTAATCGTTTATAATTAATACTATTCGCCATCGTAGGGTGGCGTTTAAAGGTGCGTAAAGCACGTCGACGAGCATGTAATGCGTCTCTACATGTTGCGGTCCACCAGGGGACCGGTACACGACGTGGAGAAGTAGTATGAGGGATGGTGGAAGAAAAGATCCCCAGTCTGCTTTGGAGATGTCCCAACTATTTAAGCATGGAGATCGGTATGATGCATGTGATGGATAACACAAGGGAAGTGGTCGCTCAAATACGTATCAAAGAGCGTACTACTCAAACCGGTGTGCAAGTTGGGTAGTACATATAGAGAGGTCTAAATGGGAATAGGTGTGAGGTGTGTCAGGAAGAAAAGTAGGGGCACCAGTATTAAAGCAGACAAGTTTGAGGTGGTTGAAAATGTCTGCTAACAGGGAGCCTCTTGGGCAGAATGCTGGAGAGCCCCAAAGGGGATGGTGGGCATTGAAGTCTCCAACAAAAATGGTGCAGGTAGCTGAGCAATAATTTGCATCATGTCTGCCCCAGTAACGGCAGGCGACGATGGAGTGTACACAGTACAAATGGAAAATGTGAAAGTGGGGAGAGTAATTCGGACGGTAAGTGCCTGCAGACCGGTGTACAATGTGACTTGATCATAGTATGTATCATCCCGGACCAGCAACAGAACCCCTCCAGGAGCTGGAATACCTGCCACAGAGGGTAGGTCAAAATGCACAGAGGTGTAGTGTGCCCAGTCAATACGATCACATGGGCGTAGCTTCGTTTGCTGGAGAGCTACTAAGAGCTGACAGTGCAAGCATAGCAGCAACTTCAAGCCCTCTCGGTTGGAGGGAATGCCGCGAATATTCCAATGAAGAAGTGCCATCGTGAGAAGAAAAAGAAAAAGGGGAAGCAAGAAGGGGTCACCTCCAAGGCCGCTGAGGACCTGGCTTCGAGCGAGCACCGCCGCCACTCAATAGGTGGCGAGTCATAGTCCATTTGTTCAATATGTTCGTCGACCATCTTGTTAAGATGGCCGGGAGGGGGAGCTTCCTCCACCGGTGAACGACCAGATGTTCGGCTACCAGCGGTGCGGCCAGGCGAAACGGATGACGGCCTGGGGCGACAACCGCTGGGTGGCGGAGGAGAAGAAACGCGCCGTGGGAGAGAAGGAGAACTTTGCTTTCTATGAGCCTTCTTGGAAGGTCGTTTGGCGGAAGTACTGGTCGATGGCTGGGAGTTCGGGGTACGTAGGAAGTCTTCACGGGATGGTTCCTTCTTGAAGGCCTGTGCATCTGACTTCTGGGTCAGAGACTTGGCAGTAGCTGGTGAAGGTGCTTGTGTCTTAAGGGTGACGGGAGGAAGAAGAGACGTTGACCGGGCGATCTTAGCACTGGCCGAACGGACGACCGTAGCACTAAAGGCCAGATCGCATGTGTGTCGACACCTCCCTGCTAGGCCGAGGAAGGTACCGTATTTCCCCGCTGGGAGCAGCGTGGGCTTCCTACTAGCTAATAGCTTGCGAGCAGTCGAGGTGGACCCTTTCTCTTTGACCCGAATTTCTTGCTTACAGCGTTCATCCTTTTCGATGGGACAGTCGCAGGAGGACACTGCATGGTCACCCTGATAGTTGACAACGAGGAGACGAAGGTGGACAGTCACCCTCATGGGCGTCCCTGCCACAAGTGACGCATTTAGCCGAATTAGAACAAGAATGGCGGGTGTGATTAAAACGCTGACACTGGTAGCAGCGCGTAGGTGCCGGGACATAGGGGCGAACACAACCTCGTAGCCCGCTGTGATGCGCGACGGCAGCTGAACACTGTCAAAGACTCAAAAGTATCCGGGTCGGTACAAGGTCATTGTCGACCTTTTTCATGAGCCTATGGACAACCGTCACGCCCTGCTCATTGAGGAAAGACTGAATTTCCTCGTCAGTCAATCTGTCGAGTGATCTAGTAGATAGCACACCACGCGACGAATTCAAAGTGGGGTGAGCCTCCACCCGGACAGGAAACGTATACAGGAGTATGGCCCAAAGGAGTTTTTGTGCCTGAAAGGCGCAATCAGTTTCCAACAACAAGATACCGTTACGCATCCTGGTACAAGACAGGTCCAGCTATAGCATCTACACCCTTCTAAATAACGAAAGTGTTGACAGCTGAAAAATCCTTTCCGTCCTCAGATCTAGAAACTACGGGGAACTTTGGGGCAGGCGGTAGTACTTTTGTCACTGGTATTCTGAACGACGGATTTATACCGCACTGTCAATGCCGTTAGCAACAATTTCCTCCAGCAATATATCTGAAATACATCTACACTCTTGTGCCTATTTGTTTACTGGCACTGTATGCCTATGGCATTCCGTATGTACTAATGTTCCAACTATTCCGCCTAGTACGGAACGGCTAGTGAGTCTTAGCTTATTACTTTTCTGTCAAACTGAAGGGTGCTGTGCTAAGTCGGTACATATGGATCACTCTGCAGTGGCCCCACTGGTATACTGGAACACATCGTAATTGGCACTATCTGAGATTTCTATCCGCTTTCTTCTGACGTTTCTCTTAATCTCTTAAGGTGAATGCCGGAATGGTTCCTGTATAAGGGCATGACCAACTTCCTTTCCCACCCTTCATTAATCCGGTTTGTGCTCCTGCTAACGACTTATCTCGATGTGACGTTTAACAATCTCACTTTCCCATCTGCTTGCCTGACTGTTGAAGGTTGCACGAAGGACTCGTTCCGTAGACTTCATTTGTTTGCTTAACTAGCAGAACCATTAAACTCTGCTGACTTCTGCTCTTATGGAGTCTCGCCCACTTCCACCAGCCTTCAGTTCTAAATTTCTGGGCTGTTGCTAAGACACTGCATATAATTATCAGCTTGTTTTCTTTGGTGACACTGACAACTAACTATCCCCTCCCTGTTGAAACCGAGCTTTTCCTCTACCACCTCGTTCATGTAGCTAACTATAACTTTTGACATCTGCAAATCCCTTTACGCCAAATATGAGCAGATCACGCTGGAATGGTTCTGTATTTGTGGCTGTGCGAGGAGGAATGTTTCCAGGTTGATGATTGCTTTATGTGATTGTCGATCTACTGCACAGCAGTGTAGGGAGTGCTCTAACCTCGGTGCAACAATACATCCTTAAGGATTAAATACTAGCTGATCAGTCTCCAGCACACATTACGCATGTTCCACTGGCAGTATGCAGACCAATGTGAGGAAGCTGACTATCCTGGGCGAAGAACCCGAGTTTTCGAAACGTCATCTGAAATGCCTGCTTTAAGGTGAAACAGAATGACCCGTTTCTGGCGCCCCGCCTTCCTACCCCACCCCCAACCCCCTACGTTTCCATAACTAGTGCATACTACTGGATGAGATTTCATAGTGTCTAGACCCATTATTTTTCTCATGGCTCCAAGACCTGAAATGTCTTTCCACTATTTCGCATATTAAGGCATTAAAGCAATAATTCGGCTTACAGTAACGTTCCATGTAGTAATTTTCATCGACAGACATGCTTCCATTCTCCCACAGAGGTACCAGTTCAACGATGGTCACATCGAACAATTAACTAATGTCGTTACGTTTTTAGACTTGGCATTCAACGGCAGATATGTTTATCGAAGGTTTTTTTTTGGTAGGGTTTAAGGGCGCTCAACTGCTGAGGTCATTAGCGCCCAGTCACTGGTGTTAGAGCACATGGAATCTGCTAAAACTCGAGGGGATGGGGGGACATCAGAAGGACCTGACAAAGATGCAGATAAAATAAGTAAAAAGGTTAAATGTCTTTGGACAAGCCAGTTAAAGTTATAAAACGCAGAATACGAGCAGCTGCTCGAGCGTCATCAGCTAAAACATCCGGTAAAGTAGATGGCAGGGACAGGATAACACGAAATTGACTAAAACGGAGACACGACAAAATATGGCGCACTGTTAATGCCTGACCACAAGGGCACTGCGGGGCTGGGTCACCGGAGAGCAGGTAGCGGTGGCTAAACCGGCAATGCCCAATCCGCAACCTGGTCAGAAGGACCTCCTCGCGCCGAGATGGTCGGGAGGATGTTGTCCAAGCAGTTGGGAGCGGTTTTACTGCCCGGACCTTGTTTCCTTGGAGGGATGACCAAGCATCCCACCACGACACAAGCCTCTTACATACATCCCCACGAACGTCAGATGACGGGACACAATGGGAGGCTGGCCGAGGCAGGAGGACTGCAGCCTTGGCTGCAGCATCCGCAACCTCATTCCCAGGCACTCCTACATGTCCGGGAACCCACAGAAAGCTGACAGAACCACCATTATCAGCGAAAGAATGGAGGGACTGCTGTATCCGTTGAATCAAGGGATGGACCGGATTAGGAGCTCCAAGGCTCTGAAGAGCACTGAGTGAGTCAGAGCAGAGTACATACGATGAATGGCGGTGGCGGCGGGCATACTGAACGGCCTGATGGAGAGCAAAAAGCTCGGCCGTAAAGCTGGAACATTGGTCGAGGAGCCGGTATTTAAAGGTGGCGGCCCCGACGACAAAGGCACAGCCGACACCGTCGTCAGTTTTGGAACCATCGGTGTAAATAAAGGTGTGACCGGCAAGTCGAGCACGAAGTTCGACAAACCGTGAGCAATACACTGCAGCCGGAGTACCCTCCTTCGGGAGTGAGCTGAGGTCGAGATAAATAGGAACCGGAGCCTGGAGCCAAGGTGGTGTCGGGCTCTCACCCTCTCTGAAGGTGGTAGGGAGGGCAAAATCCAATTGTCGAAGCAGGCGACTGAAGCGGACTCCGGGGGGCAGCAGGGCAGACACATACAACCCGTACTGACGGTCGAGAGAATCGGCGAAGAAGGACTGATAAGAGGGGTGGTCGGGCATTGACAACAGCCGGCAGGCATACCGACACAGCAGTACGTCGCGCCGGTAGGTCAATTGTAATTCGGCAGCTTCAGCATAAAGACTCGACGGGACTAGTGTAGAAGGCTCCGGTCGCAAGACGTATCCCCCGATGGTGGATGGAGTTGAGCCGGCGTAAGAGAGGGCCGAGCGGACGAGTAGACGAAGCTCCCATAATCCAGCTTCGATCGGACTATGGACCGATACAAGCGAAGCAGGACAGTGCGATCCGCTCCCCAAGATGAACCGCTAAGAACTCTGAGGACATTAAGGGAACGTGTACAACGGGCCGCCAAATAAGAGACATGTGGAGACCAACACAGTTTCCTGTCCATCGTGAGCCCTAGAAACTTAGTTGTGTCCACGAATGGGAGACCAACGGGACCGAGATGTAAGGATGGCAGAAGGAACGCTTTATATCGCCAAAAGTTGATACAAACCGTCTTCTCTTCAGAGAACCGGAAGCCATTTGCCACCCTCCATGAGTAGAGGCTGTCTAGACAACGCTGAAGGCAGCGCTCCAGGAGGCATGTTCTCTGGGCACTGCAGTAGATCGCGAAGTCATCGACAAAGAGAGAGCCTGAGACATTAGGTGGAACGCAATCCATGATTGGATTGATCGCGATGGCAAAAAGGGCTACGCTCAAGACGGAGCCCTGAGGCACTTCGTTCTCCTGGAGGAAGATGTCGGACAATACGGAACCCAGACGTACCCTAAACTTTCGCTCCGTTAAAAAGGAATAAAAAAGGGGCAGGCGACCGCGTAAGCCCCACCTGTGCATAGTGCGGAGGATACCTCCTCTCCAACAGGTATCATAAGCCTTCTCCAAGTCGAAGAACACGGCTACCGTTTGGCGCCTTCGCAAAAAGTTGTTCATGATGAATGTCGACAAGGTCACAAGGTGGTCAACAGCGGAGCGGCGGCGACGAAAGAAGCATTGGACATTATTAAGTAGTCGTCGAGATTCAAGAATCCAGACTAACCGAGCATTAACCATGCACTCCATCACCTTACAGACACAGCTTGTAAGAGAAATGGGGCGGTAACTAGAAGGAAGGTGTCTATCCTTCCCGGGTTTGGGTATAGGAACAACAACGGCGTCACGCCAACGCATGGGGACTTGACCTTCGGTCCAGACGCGATTGTAGGTACGAAGGAAGCAAGCTTTTGCCCGCCAGAGAAAGGTGTGCCAGCATCTGAACGTGAATGGCATCTAGCCCCGGAGCAGAGGACCGGGACAGTGCAAGCGCACGTTCGAGTTCCCGCATAGTAAAGGGGGCATTATAAGTTTCCAGATTCAGCGAGTGGAAGGAAGGTCGCCGAGCCTCTTCTGCCTCTTTCCTGGGAAGGAAGGCAAGATGGTAATGGGCGGAGCTTGAAACCTCCGCGAAAAAGCGGCCAAAGGCGTTGGAGACAGCTACAGGATCAACAAGGACCTCATTACCTGAGGTCAGGCCAGGTACTGAGGAGTGGGCCTTAATGCCCGACAGCCGGCGCAGGCTACCCCAAACGACGGAAGAGGGAGTAAAACTGTTAAAGGAGCTGGTGAAAGAGGCCCAACAAGCTTTTTTGCTGTCTTTGATGACTCTACGGCTTTGCGCTCGGAGTCGTTTGTATTCAATACAATTCGCCAACGTAGGATGGCGGCGAAAGGTGCGTAAAGCACGTCGTCGAGCACGGATAGCGTCCCTACAAGCCTCGTTCCACCAGGGGACGGAAACGCGACGTGAAGAAGTAGTAGTACGAGGAATGGAACGTTCGGCAGCATTGATAACAGCCGTGAGGTATTCGACCTGACTGTCACAACTGGGAAAATCGTGGTCCGGAAAGGTCGCCAGGGAGGAGTAAAGTCCCCAGTCAGCTTTCAGTATGTTCCAGCTCGAAGGACGTGGGGATGGGGTGTGGTGCAGGAGACGAACGACACAGGGGAAGTGGTTACTCGAATAGGTGTCAGAAAGGACATACCACACGAACCAACGGGCAAGAGTGGCAGAACAGATCGAGAAGTCCAAGTGGGAGTAGGTATGAGTGGAGTCCGAGAGGAAAGTCGGGGCGCCAGTATTGAGGCAGACAAGATTGAGATGGTTGAAGACATCCGCCAAGAGGGAGCCTCTCTGACAGGATGCAGGAGAGCCCCAAAGGGGATGATGGGCATTGAAGTCGCCAAACAATAAGAACGGCGGTTGAAGCTGAACGATCAGGTGCATCATGTCAGCCCGACTAACAGCAGATGACGGTGGAGTGTAAATGGTACAAACTGAAAAAGTAAAAGCAGAAAGAGTAATGCGGACAGCTATTGCTTGGAGTGGGGTGGTCAATGGGATGGGATGGTAATAAACATCGTCCCGAACGAGCAACATGACCCCACCATGAGCTGGGATACCGTCCACAGGGGTGAGGTCATACCGCTCCGAGGTATAGTGAGTAAAGGCAATACGATCAGTCGGGCGCAACTTGGTTTCCTGGAGACCAAGGACGAGCGGACAGTGGAGGCGGAGGAGCAGTTGTAATTCCTCCCGATTAGATCGAATACCTCTTATGTTCGAATGAAACAACGCCATCGCTAGTCAAAAGGTTGGGGGAACGAGACGGGGGAAGAGCTGGTCACCTCGATGGCCGCGGAGGGCCAGGTTGCGAGGGAACAACGCTACAACCGATGGGAGGCGGATCCGGTTCCATCGACTCGTCAACAGCCGCGGCCGCTGTCCCTGGTTGTGTAGGAGGGGCCGCATCATTTGCCGACGAAAGGCCGGCGGAGCGCCTGGCAGCAGAGCGTCCCGGCGAAACTGAGGACGGCCGGGACCAGCGACTCACGGATGGAGCGTCAGACGAAACGCGCCGGGGTGGAGAGGGGGATAGAGACTACTACTTGGAAGGCCGAGGAGGCACAGGGATGGTGGGCTGGACCCGAAGAAGGGACCCGAAGAAGGTCCTCATGCGCGGGGTCCGTTTTGGAACGCCGGACCTCGGAAGCTGGGGTCCGGAATGTTGCCCCGATGGACGCCTGAGAAGAGGATCGCTTGTCAGGTGGCGTGGGGGGGGGGGAGGAGGAGGAGGAGGAGGAGGAGGAGGAGGAGGAGGAGGAGGAGGAGGAGGAGGAAGGGTGGCCCCTGGGGCAGAGGGGGTGGGGGCCACAGGGGAAGGAGGATTTGGAAGGGAGGGATTTGGGAGGCGGAGGCAGAGCCCCCTGATGGGCGGAGGACGCGGAGGGGGGACAGGATAGGGGTGAGGATACCGCAGAAGGAGTGGACACAACTGAGGCGAATGAAGTGGTCAATGACATGGGATGGAGGCGGTCGTACTCCTTCCGGGCCTCACAATAAGAGAGCCAATCCAAAGTTTTGATTTCTTGTATCTTCTCCTTCTGATATGCGGGGCAGTCTGAGGATCTAGGCGAGTGGACGCCAGGACAATTAACGCACCGAGGTGGTGGGGTGCATGTATGTTCCTCACGAAGAGGACGTCCACAATCGCCACGAAGGGGCTCAGCCTCACACCGTGATGACATGTGCCCGAAGCGCAAACACCTAAAACAGCGCATAGGAGGCTGGACGTAAGGGTGCACGTCACACCGGTAGCACATCACCTTTACCTTCTCCGGGAGAACGTCCCCCTCGAAGGCGAGGATAAAGGCCCCGGTGTCGATGCGACGGTCTTTGGGGCCGCGCTGGACTCGCCGGACGAAATGCACGCCTCAGCGCTCCAGCTTGGCCCTGAGCTCCTCATCAGATTGTAGCAGGAGGTCACGATGAAAAATAACCCCCTGCGTCCTATTTAGTGCCAGATGTGGGACAATGGATACTGGGATGTCCCCTAGGCGGTCGCATGCCTGGAGCGCCGCCGACTGTGTGGCGGAGGTGGTCTTGAGAAGAACGGACCCTGAACGCATCTTGCTGAGAGCCTCGATTTCCCCGAAGACGTCCTCAATGTGCTGAACAAAGAACATGGGCTTGGAGGTGGCGAACGTCCCCCCATCGGTTCGGGAACAGACCAAATAGCGGGGGAAGTACTTCGCCCCAAGCCGGCGGGCCTGTCCCTCCTCCCATGGAGTGGCCAAGGGGGAAAGGGCAGGAGAACCAGAACTAGAAACGGTACCTTTTCTTTTGAAAAGCTCGGCCGCAGAGCGACCTGATACATGTTGACGTTTCATCTGCGAAACGTCCGCCCCGATACCACCCACTCCGACCAGGGGCTCTCCCCACGGGCGCCACCCAGCCGCAGCAAGGGCCACCTGGCAGGATGACCATTGCCGGGAGTCCTGATGCCCCAAGGAGACGGGCATCTACTCCTTGGCCGACATGGGGAGGGTGCAGCTCAGGTATCGGCAGTATGATCCCTGTGTTGTCAGGGGGCTACAACCTAGAGGGTACATGACGACCCCACCACAACGGGCTGGCTACCGTGCTGGATTTCTGGTGCCATGGAAAGTCTATCATGATCGCTGGTGCAGATGGAGATGCACGATGGGCGTAACTTTGACAACCCATCACGCGTTGAGGCCCAATTTGAGGAATAGTGGGTATGGTTACAACGCCAGTGCAATGCTGAGTGCCAAGGTTTTAGTGCACTTAGGACCAGTGGTACACCATGTAAGGTGTCCTTCCCCAAAAGGCTCGTACTTCTGTAGAATTTTGAAAAATGGAGGTCAAACCCCAAGGGGGACCATCAAATGGAAGGCCGAAACGGTTGAAACTCCTTTTAGTCGCCTCGTACGACAGGCAGGAATACCGCGGGCCTATTCTAATCCCCGGACCTGCAGGGGGGTTTATCGAAGGTGCAACTAACATAAGGTACACGAAGCTCAAGATGACAATTTAGCACTACACAGGTTCTCAGCGAACTCTTTAGCCACTAAGTGGCACGATGAGACCACCACCACCGTGTAACGGTAATTACCTGTAGAAATTTTTAACTGGTGCAGAAATCACATCCACTGATGTGGACAAATCTGTGATGACTGGACCCCAGAGAACATCCGGTACTCTGTAGTAGTCGTCGTCGTCGTCGTCGTCGTCGTAACTGTGTGCTGTGCCATCACCTGGTACTGAAAGCCCTGAGAAGCGTAGCATCCCACTGCCTGGGATTGGTTGCAAGGATTCTGCATCTGTAGTAGCGAGGCCTGTGGTGCCGCCAGTACTGTGATGGGTAGCCGTCTGGGAACGCACTGTGCGTGCTGTCCCCACGTCGAATCGTTGAACGAGGGCGATCTCCACGTCGAATCACAGGTTGAGGGCCGTGGTAAGACCTTTATGGGTAACCTCCTGGGAACGCAATGAGAGTGCGGTCTACACGTCGAATCACCGAATGGGGGCGTACTCAACGTCGATTCGTTGAAAGATTGCGACCTCAACGTCGATTCATTGAACGAGGGGCTGCACAAAAATGAATTCCGCATCGTTGATGACAGTGGGCTGGAGGTCGCTAAAGGCTGCATTTTAGATGTCTCGTTGCGTAGATCCGATGTCTCCTGGAGCTGTGAAATCGAAAAATTGTGCTTTGTGAAAATATTACTCGACAGTCACTTATCAGTAAATTAGTGAACAGTTACGTTATGTACAATGGTTTTTAAGCGTATTGATTGTTTGCCTAAACATGAACGATGTAGATGGCTCTGTAAGTGAGAAAATTTGTTTTCCTTTGACGCAATCTTATTTGAATATTTGCACACCATCTCATTCCGCGTAAGTCCTAAAATGAGCGCACGTTTAAAGTAACAAGAAAGTGAATGGTGGTCCGTATATAGACTTAGCAATAGATCGTAACATAGCTTACTGGAAACGCAGTTAAAGTAATTCGTGTAGCTTCATTTGCTTCTTTGAATTTCGTCACAAAACTTAAGCGTTATGAAGCATAAATGGCTCTCTAGGAATGAATGTATTAATAGTAAAACAATGTGTGACCACTGACATTCATTCGAATTTCTCACCATCTTCATGCCTTACGTGTTTTCAACATATACGTTAAAAATTAAGTGTACTATAACTGACAAACTTCAAGCAATCCTTGGCAAACATTAAATTACTGATTCAATGAACCGATTCTACGATAAAGTTTACATCAACATCAAGATAATTTTATGACTACCTACACAAATATCCGTGAACGTCCAGTAGAATTTCCGACGGAAGTTTCAACGTATACGTCCAGCTCTACAGCTGAACTCCGCAAGCCACCTTGTTTGGTGAGTGTTCTTTGTGTAGCAGCATCTCTTTGCCTCTTCCAGTTTCAGTTGCGTAATGCTAGCGCTGGTAAGCTGCCTCAAGAGTGTCCCCACATCCTTCCCATGGCGCCCAACCCTTCCCCCAAAATCAGTAAAATACCCAAAACTACAATTTGATGTCATCACCTGACAAAAAGCTTTAAGTTAGAGCGCTTCATTTTCCTCAACTGTTTTAATACCCTAGTGTCCTCATGGTACTGAACACATTAGCAGTATTGAGCATCCTACTGCAAGGGTGAAAACAAGGCATTGTTGCTCTGCAATGGGGAAGTAAACTGCACTGTTACGCCCAAGATTACGTTCTCATTAACTACGAACACCAACGACTGCTACCATACAGATGTAACGCGACGGGCCGGGACTTTGGAATTTTATCGAAGGGACTACATATCAGGAAATGCAGCATGAACGGAATAAGTGGGTTGGTTGGTTGTTTGAGGTTTAAGGGACCAAACAGCAAGGTCATCAGTCCCTTGTTTCAAACATGCTCCATTCCGCTAATGGGACATCTCAGTAAAGTCAGAACAATAAAACGGAAAAAGGTAAAAAAGTAAAAGGGCAGTCATGTTGTCATTGGTAAAAAACAAAATGAGGGAAGTCGGCAAGAACGAACCCAACACGATGCTGAAGCAGCATAGGCAAGACCAACTGTGACTTAAAAGGTGCAACCGCTAGAATGTAGAAATACGTATGGTTGGTTGTTTGAGGTTATAGGGACCAAACAGCAAGGTCATCAGTCCCTTGCTTCAAATAGACTCCATTCTGCTAACGGGACATCTCAGTATAGTCAGAAAAATAAAACGGATAAAGGGGAAACGTAAAAGGGCAGTCACGTTGTCATTAGTAAAAACAAATGAGGGAAGTTGGCAAGAGAACGAACCCAACACTATGCTGAAACAGCATAGGCAAGACCACCTGTGACTTAAAACGTACAACTGCTATAATGCAGAAAGTACGTATGGGAATAGAAAAACTAACCAAGCCTTAAAAAGAAGGGGTAAAAATAGAGTAAAAGGGAAAGAAAAGAGGATTCCGGTCAGGGAGGTGAATCGGGAATCTCTGAACACTGCCTACAGTGGGAGACACCCAAACACTCACCGCCCTGCCCCAACACCAGAGGGAGATTAAAAACTTTAAAATTGAGAATAAAAACCACTCTCCCGGAGGAAACCTAGAACCAGAGAGACCATCCGGGAATCGTCAGCCAACATCAAAGTGTGGGGGAGTCTGTACTTAGCACGCAGAGCCAAAAGGGGGCATTCAAACAAAATGTGGGCCACTGACTGGAAGGCTCCACAACCACATAGCGGGGGTGGCTCATCACGCAAAAGAAAACCATGGGTCAGCCTGGTATGGCCAATGCGGAGACGACAGTGTGGTTGAGTCCCTGCGGGAGAGGCTAAAGGAAGAACGCCATGGGCCTGTATTCACCTTAATGGCACGAAGTTTATTAGACAGTGGAGTAGCCTCCCAAGAATTGGCCCATGACTGTGCAAAGTGGGATTTGATGTGAAGCCGTAAATCCGCTGCAGGAGGGGTTACGGAAAACGGGGGGTAAGTAACTGCTCCCCCAGCCAAACGATCAGCGAGCTCATTACCCGGGATACCCACATGGCCCGGGACCCATAAGAAGTCAATGGAACAAGCAGCACGGTGAAGATCAGCGAGACGGTCATGGATGGCAGAGACCAAGGGATGGCGCGAAAAACACCGGTCAATAGCAAGAAGGCCACTCATCGAGTCCGTACATAACAAAACGCGGTTGTGTTGGGATTGTTTAATAAAGGTAAGGGCCCGGGAAATTGCCATCAATTCCGCAGTAAACACCCCACATGAGGGTGGCAGTAGATGATTTTCCGTTCCAACAAAGGACGTGAAGGCATACCCAACATGATCAGCAGATTTAGAGCCATCAGTGTAAAAAATAACAGCATCCCGAAACTCCCATAAAATTTGGCGGAAAAAGGTACGGAACACCACCGGGGGGATGGAATCTTTCGGTCCGCGGCGGAGATCCATCCGAAGTCGAGGCCGAGGAACTAACCAAGGAGGGGTGGAGGGGAGGGAGCGAGGAAGACAGGACAAAGAAGGAAGCCGAAAATCACGGGTAAGAGACGCAAGGCGCAGGCCAACCGGTAAACCCGCCCGAGGGCGGGAGTCAGGCGGGCGACGTCCATGGTCTGGGAATAGGATACAATAGGAAGGATGAGCGGGAGAAGAACGGATAGTAAGGGCATAAGACACCAGAAGCTGGGACCGCCGAACAGAAAGGGGGGGATCCCAGCTTCAACCAGGAGACTATCAACAGGGCTAGTAGGGAAGGCACCGGTGGCCAAACGGATACCACGATGGTGGACTGGATCCAGCACGTGCAGCGTGGAAGGAGCAGCTGAACCATAAACTTGACAACCATAGTCCAAACGTGACAGAACTAGAGCACGATAAAGACGGAGGAGGAGGGAACGGTCCGCACCCCAGGAGGAGTGGGCAAGGAAGCGAAGGACATTGAGTTTACGGAAACATCCTACCTTCAGGAGTCTGATATGGGGCAGCCAAGTGAGCTTGTTGTCGAAAAGAAGACCTAGGAAACGAAACTGTGGAACCACAGGCAATCTTTGTGCAGCGAGATAGAGCTCTGGATCAGGGTGGACCGTAGTACGGCGACAGAAGTGGACTACCCGCGATTTTAAAGGAGAGAATTGAAACCCGTGGGAGAGGGTCCATGCAGAGGCACGCCGTATAGCCACCTGGAGCTGCCGTTCTGCAGATGGCATCGAGGAGGAACTAACCCAAATGCAGAAATCATCCACATACAGGGCAGGGGCGACCAAGGGACCGACAGAGGCCACAAGTCCATCGATAGCAATGAGGAAAAGGACACTCAAGACAGAACCCTGTGGGATGCCCGTCTCCTGGGTCCGAGGAGAACTAAAAGCAGTACCAACTCGAACTCTGAATGACCGATGGATCAGGAACTGGCGGATAGAAATCGGGAGTGGGCCCCGAAGACCCCACTGATGAAGGGTTAGTAAGATGTTATGGCGCCAGGCCGTGTCATAGGCCTTGCGAAGGTCAAAAAACACTGCAACCAAATGGCGGCGCTGGGAAAAAGCCTGCCGAACTGCGGATTCCAAGCGAAGCAAATGATCGATTGGAGATCGTCCCTCTCGAAAGCCACACTGGTAAGGGGACAATAGATCCCGAGATTCGAGGACCCAAGTGAGCCGACGGGCTACCAGCCGTTCAAGTAACTTACAACCAACATTGGTCAAACTAATTGGCCGATAGCTGTCAACAGATAGGGGGTTCTGACCAGGCTTAAGGACAGGAACCACAATGCTATCCCTCCACTGAGAAGGGAAGTCACCCTGGAGCCAGATACGGTTAAACACCCGAAGAAGATAGTGCCGTTGTGGAGCACTGAGATGTTGAAGCAGCTGGTTATGAATGGAATCTGGGCCAGGAGCCGTATCATGAGAAGCAGATAGAGCAGAAAGAAATTCCCATTCAGTGAAAGGTTCGTTGTAAGATTCTGACTCACAAGTGGTGAAACATAAGGTGACAGCTTCAGCCTGCTGTTTTTGATGAAGGAAAGCAGCTGGATAGGAGGCCGACGCTGATGCCACTGCAAAATGGGTCGCAAGATGTTCTGCAAGAACTAATGGGTCCGTACAAATGCCATCTGGGAGGTGAAGGCCTGGGAGGGTGGACTGCCGATGGCAACCTTGGAGAGAGCGAAGTGTAGCCCATACCCGTGACAGAGGGACAGTGGAACCAAGGGAAGAAACGAATCGTTCCCAACATATCCGCTTGCTCTGTTTGATTAAATAACGGGCTTTAGCGCGAAGGCGCTTAAAGGTAGAAAGGCTGGCTACAGATGGGTGCCTCTTAAAGTGTTGCAAAGCTCGACGGCGATCACGGATGGCAATGGCAATGGCCGTACTCCACCACGGGACTTGCCGACGACGAAATTGTCCAGATGAGCGCGGGACAGCAAGGTTAGCAGCGCGAACAATCGCGTCAGACACGTCACGTAGGACGTCATCAATACAACCCGATAAAGAGGGAGAAAACTCGACCTGTGCAGTATATAGAGGCCAATCGGCGCGGTGGAAAGACCAACGAGGTAACCTGTCCATCGGGGAGCGGGAAGGGAGCGTGATAATCAACGGGAAATGGTCACTATCACAAAGGTCGTCGTGTGGCGACCAGTGTAATGAAGGGAGGAGAGAGGGAGAAGAAAGAGAAAGATCAATGGCAGAAAAGGTACCATGACCAGCACTGAAATGAGTAGGGGAGCCATCATTAAGAAGGCACAGGTCGTGGTCTGCAATAAATTGGTCTATAAGAAGACCTCGTCTAGATGGAAAGGCACTGCCCCACAAAGGATGATGAGCATTAAAATCCCCAAGGAGGAGGAAGGGAGGAGGAAGTTGCTGAAGAAGGGTGGGTAAGGCAGCAGGTGTAAGAGTCCTGTCAGGAGGGAGATAAAGATTGCATACTGTGACTGCAGAGTCTAAGTGGACCCTAACAGCAACTGCTTCCAATGTAGTTTGGAGAGGAATCCACGTGCTAGCAATGTCTGTACGGACCAACGTACAAACGCCACCAGAAGCCCGCAAGGGTCCGACCCGATTTCGACAGAAAACACGGAACCCACGGAGGGTCGGTGAGTGAGCATCAGTAAAATGAGATTCCTGGAGAACCACACAAGCTGCTGAGTAGGACGAAAGAAGGGATTTCAATTCCGGAAGGTGACGATAGTAGCCATTACAATTCCATTGGAGAACCACAGAACGATGGTTTAAATGGGGGCTGAACACGCTAAATCCAGTCATACCGCCGGGTCCCCACCCGTCACCGACAAGGAGGGGGCGACATCCATTAACGACAGGTCAGAATCCGGTTGTGAAGCCGGGGAAGGGACCTCCGGTGACACCAGAGGCTCTTTGTCCCGGGACTTATGTTTCTTCTTCTTTTCAGGCTGAGATCGACGAGGGCTGTGTGGCATAATGGAGCCAGCTGCAGCAAGATCAGGAACAGAAAGAGACCGGGCGACCTGGGGGCCGATAGACCGCGGCTCTCGCGGTCGCCGCGCTGCAGCAGACCTTTGACCTGGAAGGTGCCGGGAAGGGGCATCCCGGGAGATGCGCCCTTGACCGGCAGACGCCGAAGGAGTGGGACACTTCTCCGGCTGGGGAGGGGGAGCAGCGCCCAGAGGAGAAGGTGTGGGAGCCGCAGGGGAGGGGGGAAGGAGAGGGGTCCGGGACGGGGGTAAGGAAGGGGAAGGAAGGGATGAAGATGTAACCAAGGCGTAACTAGATGTCATGGACACAGGGTGCAATCATGCATATTTCTTACGGGCCTCTGTGTAGCTTAAACGATCAAGAGACTTATACTCCTGTATCTTTTTTTCTTTCTTATAGACTGGGCAATCTGCTGAACGTGGAGAATGACTACCATGACAATTTACACATACAGGAGGGGGAACACAGGGACTCCCCTCATGGAGTGGACGTCCACAGTCACCACAGAGAGGGTCCTGGGTACAGCGAGAAGACATGTGGCCAAAACGCAAGCACTTAAAACACCGCATAGGAGGTGGGATGTACGGCTTCACATCACAGCGATAGACCATAATCTTAACTTTCTCAGGAAGGGTATCCCCTTCAAAGGCCAGGATAAAGGCACCAGTATCAATACGATTATCTTTAGGACCCTTCTGAACACGCCGAACAAAGTGAACACCCCGCCGTCCGAGATTGTCCCGAAGTTCCTCATCAGTTTGAAGGATGAGGTCTCTGTGAAAAATCACACCTTGTACCATATTTAGAGACTGGTGAGGGGTAATGGACATGGGAATTGTGCCAAGATGGGTACAGGCACGAAGGGCCGCAGATTGGGCAGCCGAAGCAGTTTTTATCAGTAACGAACCCGACCGCATCTTGCTCAGGGAGTCCACTTCTCCGAACTTGTCTTCAATGTGTTCCACAAAGAATAAAGGTTTGACACTGGTGAAAGTATCTCCATCAGTCCTGGTGCAAACTAGATAACGGGGGAAAGGTTTTGCCCCTAGACGACGGGCCTGACCCTCCTCCCAGGGGGTAGCCACGGAAGGGAAGGCCGAAGGGGCAAGAGAAGCAGCACTTGAGGAATCAGTACCACGCAGAGAGACTGCCGCAGAAGAGCGGCCAGAGGTTTGGACCCTTATGCGTTTCATCTGCATAGCGTCCGCCCTGATACCACCCACTCCGATCAGGGGCTCTCCTCACGGGCGCCACCCAGCCACAGCAAGGGCCGTCTGGCACGGCGGCCATTGCCGGGAGTTCCGATGCTCCAGGATGACGAGCAACCACTCCAAGGCATGCATGAGGAGGTCACAGCTCAGGTATCAGAAGTGTGATCCCTGTGTGTTCAGGGGGCTCAACCAAAAGGGTACATAGCGACCCCACCACACGGGCTGGCTACCGTGCTGGCTATGCACCCTAGCATCAGACAACGACGTAGAAGAAAAGGTGGAATATACTAGGAGGGCACACGTCGGAGACACTAGGTAAGGTGCTCTTCCCCAAATGGCTCACATTACGGAAGAGAAATTTTGGAATGGAGGTGAAACCCCAGAGGGGGACCAAGGAATGCCAAAAGGAGGAGATGATTACGCAACAAAGCCGGAGTGTAAAACCAACTGAACCAGGAGGATAGCGGGGGCCAACATAAGCAAGGACACCAATAGAGGGAGAGGAGAGGGCGAGGGGAAAGGGGTATGGAGTGGAAAGGAGGGGAAGGGAAAGGAAATGCAGCCTGGGAGAGAAAGAAGGCTGCAATGGCTCGGGGCCCCGTGCTCGCCACGCACGTATCCACAAAAGAGTTGTGGACCCCCTGGGGGGAATAAGAAGAGGGAGGCGACCGCGAAGGCCTCATGTATGCATAGTGCGGAGAATGCCCGCCCTCCAGCAGGTGTCTTAAGCCTTCTCCAAATCAAAGAACACAGCCGCGTTTGGGCGCTTCCGCAAGAAGTTATTCATAATGAAGGTCGACAAGGTAACCAGATGGTCAACAGCAGAGCGTCGCCTACGAAATCCACATTGTACATTGGTAAGTAGGCGTCGAGACTCGAGCAGCCAAACCAATCGGGAGTTAACCATTCGCTCCATCACTTTACAGACACAGCTGGTAAGCGAGATGGGTCGGTATCTGGAAGGCAAGTGCTTGTCCTTCCCCGGTTTAGGAATCGGGAAAATGTCCCTCAGGCCAGATGCGATTGTAAGTACGAAGAAGATAAGTTTCACGATTGGAGGAGCGGAAGTTAGGTGGCCTAGCCTCCTCTGCCTGTTTTCGGGGGAGGAAGGTAGGGTGGTAATGAGCGGAGCTCGAAACCTCTGCGAAAAAGTGGCCGAAGGCATTGGAGACATCCTCAGGGGCCACAAGGACGTCATTCGCGACCGTCAAGCCAGAAACTGGTGAGTGGACCTTAGTGGCAGATAGCCAGCGCAGGCTACCCCAGACAACAGAAGGAGTAAAACTGTTGGAGCTTGTGAAAGCAGCCCAGCTGGCTTTCTTGCTTTCTTTAATAATACGACAACACTGTGCACGTAATCGTTTGTAATTGATACAATTCGCCACTGTAAGGTGGCGTTTAAAGGTGCGTAAAGCACGTCGACGAGCACGTAAAGCGTCTCTACATGCTGCTGTCCACCAGGGGACCGGTACACGACGTGGAGAAGTAGTATGAGGGATGGAATATTCAGCAGCAGTTAGAATGACTTCCGTGAGGTGTGCGACCTGACGATCGCAGCTTGTGAAGGTTTGATCCTGAAAGGTCGCACTGGAAGAGAAGAGGCCCCAGTCTGCTTTGGAGAGGGTCCAACTAGATGAGCACGGAGTGGGGAATGCTGCAGGAGATGGACAACACACAGGAAGGGGTCGCTCGAATATGTATCAGAAAGTGCATACCACTCAAACCGGCGTGCGAGTTGGGTAGTACATATAGAGGTCTAAATGGGAATAGGTGTGAGATGTGTCCGAAAGAAAAGTAGGGGCGCCAGTATTGAGGCAGACAAGATTGAGCTGGTTGAAAAGGTCTGCTAACAGGGAGCCCCTTGGGCAGGATGCTGGAGAGCCCCAAAGGGGATGGTGGGCATTGAAGTCTCCAGTTAACAAAAATGGTGCAGGTAGCTGAGCAATAATTTGCATCATGTCTGCCCTGGTAACGGCAGACGACGGAGTGTAAACGGTACAAATGGATAATGTAAAAGTGGGGAGAGTATTCGAACGGCAACGGCCTGCAGGCTGGTGTGCAACGTGATGGGATCGTAGTAAATGTCGTCCCGGACCAGCAACATACCCCCTCCATGGCCGGAATACATACCACAGGGGGTAGGTCAAAACGCACAGAGGTGTATTGCGCCAAGGCAATTTGATCTCATGGGCTACGATGAGCGGACGGTGCAAGTGGAGCAGCAACTTCAAGTCCTCTCGGTTGGAGCCAAGGCTGCGAATATTCCATTGAATAAGTGCCATCGTAAGAAAAGGAAGATGAAAGAAGGGATCACCTCTAAGGCCGCTGAGGGCCTGGTTTCGAGCGAGCACTGCCGCCGCTATCAGTAGGCGGACAGTCATCGTCCATTGGTTCTATAAGTTCATCGGCCATCTTGCTAAGATGGCCGGGAGGGAGAGCTTCCTCCACCGGTGAACGGCCAGATGTTCGGCTACCAGCGGTGCGGCCAGGCGAAATGGATGACGGCCTGGGGCGGCAATCGCTGGGTGGCGCAGGAGAAGAAATGCGCCGTGGCGGAGAAGGAGAACTGTGCTTCCTATGAGCCTTCTTGGAAGGTCGTTTGGTGGAAGTACTGGTCGATGGCTCGGAGTTCGGGGTACGTAGGAAGTCTGCACGGGACGGTTCCTTCTTGAAGGCCCGTGCATCTGACTTCTGGGTCTTCATCTTAGCAGAAGCAGATGAAGGGGCTTGTGTCGACCGCGCGATCTTAGCATTGGCCGAACGGACGACCGTGGTGCTGAAGGTCAGATAGCATGTCTAGGTTGCCACCTCCCTGGTAGTCCGAGGAGACGCGAGGACAGTACTGTATTTCTCCGCTGGGAGCAGCGTGGGCTTCCTACCAGCTAATAGATTGAGAGCAGCCAAGATGGACACTTTCTCTGTGACCCAAATTTCTTGGATACAGCGTTCTTCCTTATAGATGGGACAGTCGCGGGAGGATGCTGCATGGTCACCCTGACAGTTCACACAACAAGGAGACGGAGGTGGACAGTCACCCTCATGGGCATCCCTGCCACAAGTGAAATTTAGCCGCATTGGAACAAGACTGGCGAGTGTGATTAAAACGCTGACACTGGTAGCAGCGCATAGGTGTCGGGACATAGGAGCAAACAGAAATAACCTCATAACCCGCTTCGATGCGCGATGGCAGCTCAACACTATCAAAGGTCAAGAAAAGTGTACGGGTCGGTACAAGGTCAGTGTTGACTTTTTCATGACCCTATGGACAGCCGTCACACCCTGCTCAGCGAGGAAAGACAATCTCCTCGTCAGTCAATCCGTCGAGGGATCTAGTATAGACCACACCATGAGACGAATTCAATGTTCGGTGAGCCTCCACCCGGACAGGGTAAGTGTACGGGGGGGGAAAAATAAGGCAAAGGGGGGGGAAATAAAGGCAAAGGGGGGGGAAAGAAGGCAAGGGGGGGGGAAAGAAGGCAAGGGGGGGAAAGAAGGCAAGGGGGGGGGAAAGAAGGCAAGGGGGGGGGAAAGAAGGCAAGGGGGGGGAAAGAAGGCAAGGGGGGGGGAAAGAAGGCAAGGGGGGGGGAAAGAAGGCAAGGGGGGGGGGAAAAGAAGGCAAGGGGGGGGGGAAAAGAAGGCAAGGGGGGGGGGGAAAAGAAGGCAAGGGGGGGGGGAAAGAAGGCAAGGGGGGGGGGAAAGAAGGCAAAGGGGGGGGGAAAGAAGGCAAAGGGGGGGGGAAAGAAGGCAAAGGGGGGGGGAAAGAAGGCAAAGGGGGGGGGAAAGAAGGCAAAGGGGGGGGGAAAGAAGGCAAGGGGGGGGGGGGAAAGAAGGCAAGGGGGGGGAAAGAAGGCAAGGGGGGGGAAAGAAGGCAAGGGGGGGGGAAAGAAGGCAAGGGGGGGGAAAGAAGGCAAGGGGGGGGAAAGAAGGCAAGGGGGGGGGGAAAGAAGGCAAGGGGGGGGGGGAAGAAGGCAAGGGGGGGGGGGGAAAGAAGGCAAGGGGGGGGGGGGAAAGAAGGCAAGGGGGGGGGGAAAGAAGGCAAGGGGGGGGGGAAAGAAGGCAAGGGGGGGGGGGAAAGAAGGCAAGGGGGGGGGGAAAGAAGGCAAGGGGGGGGGGAAAGAAGGCAAGGGGGGGGGGGAAAGAAGGCAAGGGGGGGGGGGGAAAGAAGGCAAGGGGGGGGGGGGGGAAAGAAGGCAAGGGGGGGGGGGGGAAAGAAGGCAAGGGGGGGGGGGGAAAGAAGGCAAGGGGGGGGGGAAAGAAGGCAAGGGGGGGGGGGAAAGAAGGCAAGGGGGGGGGGGAAAGAAGGCAAGGGGGGGGGGGAAAGAAGGCAAGGGGGGGGGGAAAAGAAGGCAAGGGGGGGGGGGGGAAAAGAAGGCAAGGGGGGGGGGGGGAAAGAAGGCAAGGGGGGGGGGAAAGAAGGCAAGGGGGGGGGGAAAGAAGGCAAGGGGGGGGGAAAGAAGGCAAGGGGGGGGGGAAAGAAGGCAAGGGGGGGGGGAAAGAAGGCAAGGGGGGGGGGAAAGAAGGCAAGGGGGGGGGGGAAAGAAGGCAAGGGGGGGGGGGAAAGAAGGCGAGGGGGGGGGGAAAGAAGGCGAGGGGGGGGGGGGAAAGAAGGCGAGGGGGGGGGGGGGAAAGAAGGCAAGGGGGGGGGGGGGAAAGAAGGCAAGGGGGGGGGGGAAAGAAGGCAAGGGGGGGGGGGAAAGAAGGCAAGGGGGGGGGGGAAAGAAGGCAAGGGGGGGGGAAAGAAGGCAAGGGGGGGGGGAAAGAAGGCAAGGGGGGGGGAAAGAAGGCAAGGGGGGGGGAAAGAAGGCAAGGGGGGGGGAAAGAAGGCAAGGGGGGGGAAAGAAGGCAAGGGGGGGGGAAAGAAGGCAAGGGGGGGGGAAAGAAGGCAAGGGGGGGGGAAAGAAGGCAAGGGGGGGGGGAAAGAAGGCAAGGGGGGGGGAAAGAAGGCAAGGGGGGGGAAAGAAGGCAAGGGGGGGGAAAGAAGGCAAGGGGGGGGAAAGAAGGCAAGGGGGGGGAAAGAAGGCAAGGGGGGGGAAAGAAGGCAAGGGGGGGGAAAGAAGGCAAGGGGGGGGGAAAGAAGGCAAGGGGGGGGAAAGAAGGCAAGGGGGGGGGAAAGAAGGCAAGGGGGGGGGAAAGAAGGCAAGGGGGGGGGAAAGAAGGCAAGGGGGGGGGAAAGAAGGCAAGGGGGGGGGAAAGAAGGCAAGGGGGGGGGAAAGAAGGCAAGGGGGGGGGAAAGAAGGCAAGGGGGGGGGAAAGAAGGCAAGGGGGGGGGGAAAGAAGGCAAGGGGGGGGGGAAAGAAGGCAAGGGGGGGGGAAAAGAAGGCAAGGGGGGGGGGAAAGAAGGCAAGGGGGGGGGGAAAGAAGGCAAGGGGGGGGGGAAAAGAAGGCAAGGGGGGGGGAAAGAAGGCAAGGGGGGGGGGGAAAGAAGGCAAGGGGGGGGGGGAAAGAAGGCAAGGGGGGGGGGAAAGAAGGCAAGGGGGGGGGGAAAGAAGGCAAGGGGGGGGGGAAAGAAGGCAAGGGGGGGGGAAAGAAGGCAAGGGGGGGGGAAAGAAGGCAAGGGGGGGGGAAAGAAGGCAAAGGGGGGGGGGAAAGAAGGCAAGGGGGGGGGAAAGAAGGCAAGGGGGGGGGAAAGAAGGCAAGGGGGGGGGAAAAGAAGCAAGGGGGGGGGGAAAGAAGGCAAGGGGGGGGGGAAAAGAAGGCAAGGGGGGGGGAAAGAAGGCAAGGGGGGGGGAAAGAAGGCAAGGGGGGGGGAAGAAGGCAAGGGGGGGGGAAAGAAGGCAAGGGGGGGGGAAAGAAAGGCAAGAGGGGGGGGAAGAAGGCAAGAGGGGGGGGGAAAGAAGGCAAGAGGGGGGGGGAAAGAAGGCAAGAGGGGGGGGGAAAGAAGGCAAGAGGGGGGGGGGAAAGAAGGCAAGAGGGGGGGGGGAAAGAAGGCAAGAGGGGGGGGGAAAGAAGGCAAGAGGGGGGGGGAAAGAAGGCAAGAGGGGGGGGGAAAGAAGGCAAGAGGGGGGGGGGAAAGAAGGCAAGAGGGGGGGGGAAAGAAGGCAAGAGGGGGGGGGAAAGAAGGCAAGAGGGGGGGGAAAGAAGGCAAGAGGGGGGGGGGAAAGAAGGCAAGAGGGGGGGGGGAAAGAAGGCAAGAGGGGGGGGGAAAGAAGGCAAGAGGGGGGGGGAAAGAAGGCAAGAGGGGGGGGGGAAAGAAGGCAAGAGGGGGGGGGAAAGAAGGCAAGAGGGGGGGGGGAAAGAAGGCAAGAGGGGGGGGGAAAGAAGGCAAGAGGGGGGGGGGAAAGAAGGCAAGAGGGGGGGGGGGAAAGAAGGCAAGAGGGGGGGGGGGAAAGAAGGCAAGAGGGGGGGGGGAAAGAAGGCAAGAGGGGGGGGGGAAAGAAGGCAAGAGGGGGGGGGAAAGAAGGCAAGAGGGGGGGGGAAAGAAGGCAAGAGGGGGGGGGAAAGAAGGCAAGAGGGGGGGGAAAGAAGGCAAGAGGGGGGGGAAAGAAGGCAAGAGGGGGGGAAAGAAGGCAAGGGGGGGGGAAAGAAGGCAAGGGGGGGGGAAAAGAAGGCAAGGGGGGGGGGAAAGAAGGCAAGGGGGGGGGAAAGAAGGCAAGGGGGGGGGAAAGAAGGCAAGGGGGGGGGAAAGAAGGCAAGGGGGGGGGGAAAGAAGGCAAGGGGGGGGGAAAGAAGGCAAGGGGGGGGGGAAAGAAGGCAAGGGGGGGGGAAAGAAGGCAAGGGGGGGGGGAAAGAAGGCAAGGGGGGGGGGAAAGAAGGCAAGGGGGGGGGGGAAAGTAGGCAAGGGGGGGGGGAAAGAAGGCAAGGGGGGGGGGAAAGAAGGCAAGGGGGGGGGAAAGACAGGCAAGGGGGGGGGAAAGAAGGCAAGGGGGGGGAAAAAGCCTGCCGAACTGCGGATTCCAAGCCAAGTAAATGATCGATTGGAGACTGTCCCTCTCGAAAGCTACACTGGTAAGGGGGACAATAGATCCCGAGATTCGAGGACCCCAATTAAGCCGACGGGCTACCATCCGTTCAAGTAACTTACAAACAACATTGGTCAAACTAACTGGCTGATAGCTGTCAACAGATAGGGGGTTCTTACCAGGCTAAGGGACAGGAACCACAATGCTATCCCTCCACTGATAAGGGAAGTCACCCTGGAGCCAGATACGGTTAAACACTAAGATTTTTGCCGTTGTGGAGCACTGAAATGTTGAAGCAGTTGGTTATGAATGGAATCTGGGCCTGGGGCCGTATCATGACAAGAGGATAGAGCAGAAAGGTATTCCCATTCAGTAAAAGGTTCGTTGTAAGATTGTGACTCACAAGGGGTGAAACATAAGGTGGAAGCTTCAGCCAGCTGTTTTTGATGAAGGAAAGCAGCTCGATAGGATTTTTTTTTTGGGTAGGCTTTAAGGGCGCTCAACTGCTGAGGTCATTAGCGCCCAGTCACTGGTGTTAGAGCACATGGATTCTGCTAAAACTCGAGGGGAGGGGGGGACATCAGTAGTACCTGACAAAGATGCAGATAAAATAAGTAAACAGGTTAAATGTCTTTGGACAAGCCAGTTAAAGTTATAAAACGCAGAATACGAGCAGCTGCTCGAGCGTCATCAGCTAAAACATCCGGTAAAGTAGATGGCAGGGACAGGATAACACGAAATTGACTAAAACGGGGACACGACAAAATATGCGCACTGTTAATGCCTGACCAACAAGGGCACTGCGGGGCTGGGTCACCGGAGAGCAGGTAGCGGTGGCTAAACCGGCAATGCCCAATCCGCAACCTGGTCAGAAGGACCTCCTCGCGCCGAGATGGTCGAGAGGATGTTGTCCAAGCAGTTGTGAGTGGTTTTACTGCCCGGACCTTGTTTCCTTGGAGGGATGACCAAGCATCCCACCACAACGACACAAGCCTCTTACATACATCCCCACGAACGTCAGATGACGGGAGACAATGGGAGGCTGGCCGAGGCAGGAGGACTGCAGCCTTGGCTGCAGCATCCGCAACCTCATTCCCAGGCACTCCTACATGTCCGGGAACCCACAGAAAGCTGACAGAACCACCATTATCAGCGAAAGAATGGAGGGACTGCTGTATCCGTTGAATCAAGGGATGGACCGGATTGGGAGCTCCAAGGCTCTGAAGAGCACTGAGTGAGTCAGAGCAGAGTACATACGATGAATGGGCGGTGGCGGCGGGCATACTGAACGGCCTGATGGAGAGCAAAAAGCTCGGCCGTAAAGCTGGAACATTGGTCGAGGAGCCGGTATTTAAAGGTGGCGGCCCCGACGACAAAGGCACAGCCGTCACCGTCGTCAGTTTTGGAGCCATCGGTGTAAATAAAGGTGTGACCGGCAAGTCGAGCACGAAGTTCGACAAACCGTGAGCAATACACTGCAGCTGGAGTACCCTCCTTCGGGAGTGAGCCGAGGTCGAGATAAATAGGAACCGGAGCCTGGAGCCAAGGTGGTGTCGGGCTCTCACCCTCTCTGAAGGTGGTAGGGAGGGCAAAATCCAATTGTCGAAGCAGGCGACTGAAGCGGACTCTGGGGGCAGCAGGGCAGACACATACAACCCATACTGACGGTCGAGAGAATCGGCGAAGAAGGACTCGTAAGAGGGGTGGTCGGGCATAGACAACAGCCGGCAGGCATACCGACACAGCAGTACATCACGCTGGTAGGTCAATGGTAACTCGGCAGCTTCAGCATAAAGACTCTCAACAGGACTAGTGTAGAAGGCTCCGGTCGCAAGACGTATCCCCCGATGGTGGATGGAGTTGAGATGGCGTAAGAGGGTTGGCCGAGCAGACGAGTAGACGAAGCTCCCATAATCCAGCTTCGATCGGACTATGGACCGATACAAGCGAAGCAGGACAGGGCGATCCGCTCCCCAAGATGAACCGCTAAGAACTCTGAGGACATTAAGGGAACGTGTACAACGGGCCGCCAAATAAGAGACATGTGGAGACCAACACAGTTTCCTGTCCAACGTGAGCCCTAGAAACTTAGCTGTTTCCACGAATGGGAGAACAATGGGACCGAGATGTAAGGATGGCGGAAGGAACGCTTTATATCGCCAAAAGTTGATACAAACCGTCTTCAGAGAACCGGAAGCCATTTGCCACACTCCATGAGTAGAGGCTGTCTAGACAACGCTGAAGGCAGCGCTCCAGGAGGCATGTTCTCTGGGCACTGCAGTAGATCGCGAAGTCATCGACAAAGAGAGAGCCTGAGACATTAGGTGGAATGCAATCTATAATCGGATTGATCGTGATGGCAAAAAGGGCTACGCTCAAGACGGAGCCCTGAGGCACTCCGTTCTCCTGGAGGAAGACGTCGGACAATACGGAACCCACACGTACCCTAAACTTTCGCTCCGTTAAAAAGGAATAAAAAAGGGGCAGGCGACCGCGTAGGCCCCACCTGTGCGTAGTGCGGAGGATACCTCCTCTCCAACAGGTATCATAAGCCTTCTCCAAGTCGAAGAACACGGCTACCGTTTGGCGCCTTCGCAAAAAGTTGTTCATGATGAATGTCGACAAGGTCACAAGGTGGTCAACAGCGGAGCGGCGGCGACGAAAGCCGCGTTGGACATTAGTAAGTAGTCGAGATTCTAGAATCCAGACTAACCGAGCCTTAACCATGCGCTCCATCACCTTACAAACACAGCTTGTAAGAGAAATGGGGCGGTAACTAGAAGGAAGGTGTCTATCCTTCCCGGGTTTGGGTATAGGAACAACAACGGCGTCACGCCAACGCATGGGGACTTGACCTTCGGTCCAGACGCGATTGTAGGTACGAAGAAGGAAGCTTTTGCCCGCCGGAGAAAGGTGTGCCAGCATCTGAACGTGAATGGCATCTGGCCCCGGAGCAGAGGACCGGGACAGTGCAAGCGCACGTTCGAGTTCCCGCATAGTAAAGGGGGCATTATAAGTTTCCAGATTCAGCGAGTGGAAGGAAGGTCGCCGAGCCTCTTCTGCCTCTTTCCTGGGAAGGAAGGCAGGATGGTAATGGGCGGAGCTTGAAACCTCCGCGAAAAAGCGGCCAAAGGCGTTGGAGACAGCTACAGGATCAACAAGGACCTCATTACCTGAGGTCAGGCCAGGTACTGAGGAGTGGGCCTTAATGCCCGACAGCCGGCGCAGGCTACCCCAAACGACGGAAGAGGGAGTAAAACTGTTAAAGGAGCTGGTGAAAGAGGCCCAACAAGCTTTTTTGCTGTCTTTGATGACTCTACGGCTTTGCGCTCGGAGTCGTTTGTATTCAATACAATTCGCCAACGTAGGATGGCGGCGAAAGGTGCGTAAAGCACGTCGTCGAGCACGGATAGCGTCCCTACAAGCCTCGTTCCACCAGGGGACGGAAACGCGACGTGAAGAAGAAAAAGTAGTACGAGGAATGGAACGTACGGCAGCATTGATGATAACAGCCGTGAGGTATTCGACCTGACTGTCAACTGGGAAAATCGTGGTCCAGAAAGTTCGCCAGGGAGGAGTAAAGTCCCCAGTCAGCTTCCAGTATGTTCCAGCTCGAAGGACGTGGGGATGGGGTGTGGTGCAGGAGACGAACGACACAGGGGAAGTGGTCGCTCGAATAGGTGTCAGAAAGGACATACCACTCGAACCGACGGGCAAGAGTGGTAGAACAGATCGAGAGATCCAAGTGGGAGTAGGTATGAGTAGAGTCCGAGAGGAAAGTCGGGGTGCCGGTATTGAGGCAGACAAGATTGAGATGGTTGAAGACATCCGCCAAGAGTGAGCCTCTTGGACAGAGCTGCATAGGAGGCTGACGCCACTGCAAAATGGGTCGCAAGATGTTCTGCAGGAACTAATGGGTCCATACAAATGCCATCTGGGAGGTGAAGGCCTGGGAGGGTGGACTGCCGATGGCAACCTTGGAGAGAACGAAGTGTAGCCCATACCTGTGACAGAGGGACAGTAGAACCAAGGGAAGAAACGAATCGTTCCCAACATATCCGCTTACCCTGTTTGATTAAATAACGGGCTTTAGCACGGAGGCGTTTAAAGGTAGTAAGGCTGGCTACGGATGGGTGCGTCTCAAAGTGTTGCAAAGCTCGACGGCGATCACGGATGGCAATGGCAATAGCTGTACTCCACCACGGGACTTGCCGGCGACGAAATGGTCCAGATGAGCGCGGGACAGCAAGGTTAGCAGCGCGAACAATCGCGTCAGACACGTCACGTAGGACGTCATCAATACAACCCGATAAAGAGGGAGAAAACTCGACCTGTGCAGTATATAGAGGCCAATCGGCGCGGTGGAAAGACCAACGAGGTAACCTGTCCATCGGGGAGCGGGAAGGGAGCGTGATAATCAACGGGAAATGGTCAATATCACAAAGGTCGTCGTGTGGCGACCAGTGTAATGAACGGAAGAGAGAGGGAGAAGAAAGAAAGATCAATGGCAGAAACGGTACCATGACCGGCACTGAAATGAGTAGGGGAACTATCATTAAGAAGGCACAGGTCGTGGTCTGCAATAAATTGGTCTATAAGAAGACTTCCCCTAGATGGAAAGGAACTGCCCCACAAGGGATGATCATTAAAATCCCCAAGGAGGAGGAAGGGAGTAGGAAGTTGCTGAAGAAGGGTGGGTAAGGCAGCAGGTGTAAGAGTCCTGTCAGGAGGGAGATGATAATTGCAAACTGTGACTGCAGAGTCTATGTGGACCCTAACAGCAACTGCTTCCAATGTAGTTTGAAGAGGAATCCACGTGCTAGCAATGTCTGTATGGACCAACGTACAAACGCCACCAGAAGCCCGCAGAGGTCCAACCCGATTTCGACAGAAAACACGGAACCCACGGAGAGTCGGCGAGTGAGCATCAGTAAAATGAGATTCCTGGAGAACCACACAAGCTGCTGAGTAGGACGAAAGAAGGGATGTCAATTCCGGAAGGTGACGATAGTAGCCATTACAATTCCATTGGAGAACCACAGAACGATGGTTTAAATGGGGGCTGAACACGCTAAATCCAGTCATACCGCCGGGTCCCCACCCGTCACCGACAAGGAGGGGGCGACATCCATGAACGACAGGTCAGAATCCGGTTGTGATGTCGGGGAAGGGACCTCCAGTGACACCAGAGGCTCTTTGTCCCGGGACTTATGTTTCTTCTTTTCATGCTGAGATCGAGGAGGGCTGTGTGGCATAAAGGAGCCAGCTGCAGCAAGATCAGAAACAGAAGGAGACCGAGCGACCTGGGGGCCGACAGACCGCGGCTCTCGCGGTCGTCGCGCGGCAGCAGACCTTTGGCCTGGAAGGTGCCAGGAAGGGGCATCCCGGGAGAGGCGCCCTTGACCGGCAGACGCCGAAGGAGTGGGACACTTCTCCGGCTGGGGAGGGGGAGCAGCGCCCAGAGGGGAAGTGTGGGAGCCACAGGGGAGGGGGGAGGAGAGGTGTTCGGGATGGGGGTAAGGAAGAGGGAGGAAGGGGTGAAGATGTAACCAAGGCGTAACTACATGTCATGGACACAGGGTGAAGACATGTATATTTCTTACGGGCCTCTGTAGGTTAGACGATCGAGGGACTTATACTCTTGTATATTCTTTTCCTTCTTATATACTGGGCAATGAGGTGAACGTGGAGAATGACTACCATGACAATTTACAAACACAGGAGGGGGAACACAGGGACTCCCCTCATGGAGTGGACATCCAGTCACCACAGAGGGGCCTGTGAACAGTGGGAAGACGTGTCCAAAACACAAGCACTTAAAACACCTCATAGGAGGTGGGATGTACAGCTTCACATCACATCGATAAATCATAATCTTAACTTTCTCAGGGAGGGTATCCCCTTCAAAGGCCAGGATAAAGGCACCAGTATCAATGCGATTGTCTTTAGGACCCTTCTGGACACGCTGAACAAAGTGAACACCACGCTGTCCGAGATTGTCCCGAAGTTCCTCATCAGTTTGAAGGATGAGGCCCCTGTGAAAAATCACACCTTGTACCATATTTAGAGACTGGTGGGGGTAATGGACAGAGGAATTGTGCCAAGATGGGTACAGGCACGAAGGGCTGCAGATTGGGCAGCCGAAGCAGTTTTGATCAGCAACGAACCCGACTGCATCTTGCTCAGAGAGTCCACTTCGCTGAACTTGTCTTCAATGTGTTCCACAAAGAATAAAGGTTTGACACTGGTGAAAGTATCTCCATCAGTCCTGGTGCAAGCTAGATAACGGGGGAAAGGTTTCGCCCTGAGCCGACGCGCCTGACCCTCTTCCCAGGGGGTAGCCATGGAAGTGAACGCCGAAGGGGCAAGAGAAGAAGCACTTGAGTCAGTTCCACGCAGAGAGACGGCCACAGAAGAACGGCCAGAGTTCTGGACCCGTATGCATGTCATTTGCATAGCGTCCGCCCTGATACCACCCACTCCGATCAGGGGCTCTCCTCACAGGCGCCACCCAGCCACAGCAAGGGCCATCTGGCACGGCGGCCATTGCTGGGAGTTCTGATGCTCCAGGATGACGAGCAACCATTCCAAGGCATGCATGAGGAGGTCACAGCTCAGGCATCAGAAATGTGATCCCTGTGTGTTCAGGGGGCTCAACCAAAAGGGTACATAGCGACCCCACCACACGGGCTGGCTACCGTGCTGGCTATGCACCCTAGCATCAGACAACGACGTAAAAGAGAAGGTGGAATGTACTAGGAGGGCGCACGTCGGAGACACTAGGTAAGGTGCTCTTCCCCAAATGGCTCACTACAGAAGAAAAATTTTGGAATGGAGGTGAAACCCCAGAGGGGGACCAAGGAATGCCAAAAGGAGGAGATGATTACGCAACAAAGCTGGATTGTAAAACCAACAGAATCAGGAGGATAGTGGGGGCTAACATAAGTAAGGACACCAAGAGAGGGATAGGAGAGGGCGACGGGAAAGAAGCAAGAGGGAAAGGAAATGCAGCCCTGGAGAGAAAGAAGGCTGCAATAGCTGGGGGCCCCATGCTCGCCACACATGTATCCACAAAAGATTTGTGAACCCGGGGGGGAGGGGGGGGGGGGAGGTAAGTGGGCATTTGGGTAATTGAGTCTTCTAGTTAGGAGCGTTTCGCTGGCAGTTTTGATGTTTGTCGAATGCGTTATTTTACAAGTAAACGACCACCTATAGTCGATTCAGCGAAGAAACTTTATAAGCAAAATTCATGTCGTCGCAAACTGTACGGAGGCCATGGTGTTGGGGGGCAGAGGGGAGAGCCGAGTGTAGTCATGAACATACTGAAATTCTTCACCAATAGGGTGTGACGATAGCTCGGGTTTTTCTTTGGTATCTCGAAAACTGGGTTGTCTGACGAAAGTGTTTCGCACTACATATTTTAACAATATTACATTTCCTCCAATATAAGTTCTATACATTTTTCTCCAGAATTAGGTTTTCGCGTTGCAAAGAATGGCAAATCGCGAGGTGTTTAGAAACATATAAAATTAACATTAAATTACGTGTGTTAAGAAAAAATGTTTAGGCCACATCTAACTGTAGCAGAAGCCATTTTCAGGAGTAAGTTGTGTTCTGGGGTGGAACTGGCTGGTAGTGCAGGGATGCAGCTGAGGTAGGTAGGTCGCCGTATTATTGTCTTGCACTGTGCACGTCCATAGGCCCCCACAACTGACAAGCAAGAACGCCAATCATCCCCCTACCGCACTACGTCATTAGAAACAACTACAGGGCATTTCATGCAGCTATACCGACCCTTAAGCAGTTCGCCTTATGAATCATTGGCGACAATGTGCGGACAGGTCTTTGTGAAATCTTTTCCCAACGAATTAACACTGCATCGAATGGAGATGTATTACCAGTTCGAACCCAAAAACGCTTATGGTCAGGGTTAATGTAGATCTTCCGACTGTTCTACGTCCTATCCATTTCTCTTATGCGAGTGAACAGAACTTCATTGAACTCCTGTTTATGTAGTGGAGTTGTTTTCGGTTTACTAAGCGTGTACTTATTTGCTTTCAAGTGAGAGATTTGAAAAGCTCAACAGCTAGAGCGGTTAACTGTCTCCCACACTGATTAGCCTACCACAAATATACTGTCAATGTATGTCCCAACAATGTTGATTTGATTTCTCTCCTGTACTTTGCTACCACGATTTTCACAGCTTGAAGGTATAATGCATCACCACCTCAGCCTCTGCACTCATCTGAAGAAGCAGAGAGGCTGAAATTGGCTGTCTGTGAAACGTCACTTTGATGTTATGAAACTACAGATGTCTGAACAGAAACGAAGCAATGCAATACAGCAAATCATGTTTTAAACTAACATGCTCAGCCTTATCTCATTTTACATTGATACCCATCTTCCACAGTATATTGGTGATGTCAATTAAGCGGCTCCATTGAGGTTAGGTCACTGTAGCACTGCTACGAATTGCTGAATGGAAGAGATTTATGCATCCAATCCGTAAAAATTATGAGAAGTGCGATAACTTATGCAGTCAACGACAGGGCGGCGATTGCAGCGGCAGCAAGATGCCTCATTTACCAATCCAACCTCTTTCCAATTAATTCTTCGAAGGTAACTGACATTCAAATTAAGCTCTTCTCAACCTGTATTTATAGGATCGTATTTTGCATAAAAGCTCGCTAACAACTAAATAATTGTACTGAAAATACCTGGAATATCTGAACACGAGCTGAGCAAAGCTCTTTTGTCTACATACGTAACAGAACTGGAGAGGAAATGCTGGAGAGCTATCCCAACTGAAAAAGCAAGTAGTGCTGGCGGTAGAAGTTTCCTTTTCTGCGAGAACGGCACTACTTAGGAGGATATCTAAAAATCAATTTCCCTGTAGCCGTAAAATAGTGTGCAGCGATTTACATCTAACCTGTCCACAAACATTCCTTCCGTAAATGTTAGCAATTCGTATCTGTATCCCATGCAGCGTTAATGCTCTTTGTGCAAATTAATTATCCAACTGGCGCGTCCGCGCACACTGTCACCAGTGATTCGCAGGGCGAGCTGCAGAAGGGTCAGTTTATCTTTGTGACAAACCGAGTAGTTGCTTTTTCTGACGTGCGGTAGGAGGACTGGGGAATTGCCTGCTCGTTCTTCCTTTTGCAGACCTATGAAAGAAACAAGATGACCGCAATCCGGCAACCTACCTAAGGCTTCGTATCACCTCCCTTTCCATATCACGCCCCCAGAACACACTTCACCCTTTATTACAGTCTTCCTGCATTTAGATATGGCACAAACCCTCAATATTCCTCCTTAACCCACTTTATTCAACAATAAATTTTATAATATTAGAACTATTTTTAGTAAGCGATTTTCCGTCTTCTGCAGCATTGTAACTAGTATTAGAGAGACTAGGACCGTTTTTGTAAGACATTTAATGAAGCATAATTTTGTACTGGAGATGGCTGTTGCTAGAGCACGCGGTTTACGAGTTATTCAATAAAAACACGAATGAGCTTCAAACACCCAACACACATTCTAGGGGCGGGGATTTTAGGGTGTAGCTCATGACACTTCCTACAACTACAAAAACTTGCGATTTAACTCAGTCTTTCCCCAGTTGACATGTTTTCGTCTTCGTTCTTAATACATGACATCCGTAACATGGAAATAAGCTACCTCAGTTTATTTCGATATAGCTCCTTGCACAATACACTATCCTGCCGAAGTTTCACTAGTCTGTAACGCCCACGACAGGCTTTATTTCTGGGGGACTTCTTACGACAGCCGGAAAGAAAGTTGCATTGGGGTTAAAGCTGATACGAGGTAGGATGCTAGTCGTCTCATTACGTGACTTCCGGAGGGACATGACTGATTTAAGTATGACCTCACAACACCAAAGTAGTTAAGGATACACAAGAATGTGTATCACAAACATTTCACGCGATGTTACCGTATCTTAAAGGCAATTAGGAAAGTTGTTCCAAAGTGACTTCTAAACGGGTTGACATTTTAAAAACATAAATAAACATGAGCCTCTTAATATTAAACACGAAAGTGCTATGATGGATTATGCTATTTGTATGATACATCTTTGGAGTGTTCACCAGTTGATATATATAGCAACGAGATCGGTGTAAACAGTGGCGCATGTATATAGCAGGTAGCGAAGCTGTCCCGAACAACCGGTTCTCTAACGAGGTGGTTGCGAACAGCCTCCCCTACTGCTTGTCTACCCCAGTCGCTCACCCTCAGTGCAGGTGTTGTCACTGTTTCTCAGACAGTGTCGTCGTCGATAGCTTTCGTTCCGTGCGTTTTCCTATACGACTTCTGTTCTATGCAGTGTACACGATGGAAGTGTTAACAACAAAAGGGAGGCCGTGTCTTATCAAGGATGGTCATCGCTACCGTATTTATAGGAGAAATGAATATACGAACTGGATGTGCGTCAATTATGAACGGAGTAAGTGCAAAGGCCATTTAAAAATTGCAAATTGTGAAATCTTTGCTCAACAGCAACATTCTTGTCCACCTGACAAAACAGGTAGAGATAAAAGACTACATAATTGCAGTAAAAGAGTTCGTGAAGAAAGGACAGTGCCTATAGCCCAAATTTTTAAGCAGGAATTTCAAGATTTGAAAGATAAAGGATTAGAATTCGTGGCATATATTCCGAATTATGACAGCTCCAAGACTCATTTGTGTAAGGCGAGAAGAGCTATTGCGACAACCCAGAACCCTGGCTCTAGTTCGGAAATTCACCTTAGTGAAGACCTTTTGAAATTAATGGAAGGTAATAGTTTTTTGAATATTGATGGCTCCAGGCAAGATACTTTTAGTATTTGCTTGTGAAGAAGCAGAGAAAATCCTTTGTGACAATGGAACTGTGCTTATGGATGGGACATTTGACAGCTGTTCGAAACAGTTCAAACTATTGTACACAATCCATGTCGACATCGGAAGTACAGAAGAGGCAACTAAGATATTTCCCGTTTTATTTGCTTTGCTGCCAGACGAAAGTCAAAATTCATACGAAAGACTTTTTCTGGATTGAAGTCTAAGATGCCTGAGTGGTCACCAAAAATTGCAATGCTAGATTTTGAAGTGGCTACAATTAAAGCAATCAATTCAGTGTTTCCTGAAACAACTTTCCGGTTGTAATTTTCACTTTAACCAGTGCCTGTGGAAGAAGATACAGGAACTTTGATTAACGGAAGACTACAGTGATAGGGAGGAAGTCCGATTGTTTTGTCGCATGTGTGCTGCAGTGGCACATCTTCCACTTAACACTGTCGATGAAGCGTGGATTTTAATAATGGAACAAATGCCCAGTGGAAAGAAGATCACAACATTTGCAGACTGTATGGTAGATCAGTGGATGGAAAATCCTAATATACCTATTGAAATGTGGAATGTTTTTAACCAACGACACAGAAGACGAATACTGTCTAAGGTTGGCATAGAAAACTCAATCAGAAACATCCAAATGTGTACTTTCTGATTCAAAAGCTGACGGAGGCAGTGAATGCTATTATTGAAATTAAAAGATCCAATTGGCCTACCTCTTCAAAAAAGAGTCTGGAGATTTAAAAAGGTAAAATCTCTAGCCTTCTTACAAAAAATTGAAAAAATTACGATTGATAAGAAAAAAGGTTATCAATTTGCTACTGTAATCTTTAACAACAATAAAAATAAAATGAAAAAATTAAACATGCCTATGTACTACGTGCATAGCCAGTCCTAAGCCTTGATAGAATGTGAAGGAATGATTCTATTTTCACGTCAGTCTGAATGTTCACAGTTACAGTATTTTAGTCTAACACGAGCGTCACCACGGAGGGGGTCTAGAGATTCGGAAAGTTCGATGATAAATTTACCATGATGTGTGAAAAACTCTGGTATTTGCTGTGGTCCTTAAAAATATTGTTTCAAGACCGTATGTGTAAATGCAGCACACATTTTACCAGAATCAATAATTTCACAAAGTTAATTCGCCGATTCTGGAGTTTCGTCATATGTCATACGAAACTATTTGTATTTGGCAGATCTCATTCACGAAAGTACGCTTTTAACGGTATTTCTAAAGTTCTAATACAAAATCTGCTATTTATTGAATTTTTAACAACAAAATTGAAATTTTACTTGGTAAATTTCTTACATAAAATGGTCACTCGTCCTGTGAAGCTTCCAGAATTTTTGGTGAAAAAGGCGGAATGAGGACTCAGCTGATTGCCCACTTTTCTGCCAGAGTCTCTTAAACACTATCATATTTGCCTTTATTGTGCTCCAACAGGAGCATTTTTAAACTGGTTATTATGTAGTTCATTTTATAAAGATGAAATTCCAACTAGATGAACTTTGGTGGAGTCATCTATATTAAGCAACGAATTTTATCATCTGTAGACATCAAGAACAATAGTTATCGAGACTATACACCGCATCTAACCATAGGAAAATATTCTGTAATTTCTTTCAGATGAACACTACCACTGTCGCGTAAATCTTTAATTGATAGTAAACCCGGCGTTGCCCGGATATTTATTCATCCCAGTTCATCCCCTCTTCCCTCATGTCTTGTCGATTTAGTCCTATCTCGTCTATCCACCTGCTCCTTCCGTTCTCCTCTCCCTCCCCATCCATCTTCCCGTCTGTCAACCTCTTCCACTTTTTCTAATAGTACATCAAATTCACAACAACAACTAATTGTATTTATTACAGTGCTCCACTAGTCATTCACCATCTTCCCCCTTTGTTTACCTGCTGCTCCCTCTTTCTTTTAATCTGCTTCTCTCACGTCTCTGGATGCACCCCTCCCTGCCCCCATCACATTTTCCTCTCCGTATATCTCCTCTGCCTCTGTCATGCCATCTTTCCCCATCTATGAAGAAATACGTATATCTGCTAACTTTCTTCCCGCGCCCGGGTTCGATTCCCGGCGGGGTCAGGGATTTTCTCTGCCTCATGATGACGGTGTTGTGTGATGTCCTTAGGTTAGTTAGGTTTAAGTAGTTCTAAGTTATGGGGGACTGATGACCATAGATGTTAAGTCCCATAGTGCTCAGGGCCATTTGAACCATTTGCTAACTTTCATGCTCATTGAGCAAACTATGTTGAATTTATTTAAAAGTAGGACAACCCTCCGCCATCCAGCATACGTTGGCTTGTATAAATGCCTTCACCACGAAAACATACATGCATGAGCCAACTCCCAAGCTGATCAGTCAAACGGTGTGTAATTGTTTTAAGGTACCCTCCGCCATACACCGTATGAAATTTCACGTAGATGGTGAGGTTCCCTTGTTTTGAAGATCAAATGTACAAATTTTCATCAAGATTGGAGCAGCACTGTGGCTTTTGTTGAAATCTGTAAGTAAAGTACCCTCCACCATGCACTGAACGAAGTTTTATGTAGACAGTGACCTTCTTGGTTTGGGAAATAGGGATTAATTTTTATACACGCCGACTTAATTGCGAAACATAATAGATTCGAACAACATAAATCTTGTAATGATTTCTGTCTTATAAGGGGCAACAGCTATTAAGTAATAGCAACGAGATTACGAGAGCAATCACTTTCAGAGTTACGTAAAATCACGTTATACCTTGTAAATTATGACAAAATGAAGATAAGCAATGTGGGACTTACTTCCGTTTGCGTTTGAAACACGCAGAACTCCTGTGTGGTGAGGAGGGTGGGAGGGGGGCAGCAACGGGAGCCTCAATTTGTTTTGCCGGCCTGGGCCTCTGACAGGTTTAGTGCGCCACTGCTCGTAGGAAACCGCACGACACCCTCGTTCCCTCCCCAATCAAATGCCACTCATAATGTTTCAGTGGCGTTACGGTCCCGAACCCGTCCGCGTCGGACGATCTGTCAGTCGCGGATAGTAACTACCTAAATGCAGACGCATAGAGACATGCACTACTGAAACGTTTTTATTTACTTAAATGTCTCTCTTACATTAATCATACATTTAGATATTAGGTTATACCTGTCACCACGGTTTTAGCAATTCGATTTCAATTTGCGTTGTAGAAAAAGGAGTTTTTACATTCCAACAAGTGATTCGACGAAGTATTATAGTGAGTAGATTCAATGTACCTTGAAGAAAAAATTTATCACTAACGTATATCGACCTAAGGAAAGAGTTTAAGAGCAAAGTCTCATTTTAGGCTAGTATCTTGTGGCATGATTAGAATATTTCGACATCTGTTCTGGATAACGTGAGTGGGTCTTTTGTAATCTGCGAACTGATTCTTGAAAATTCTGACACTGGGGAGATTAATTTCCATTGGATTTTTAAAAATGATACCTAGCTATTCATTTAGAATCTTTAAAACGACAAATCCATTGCCAACCTCACCAATGATGGAATTAAATCTCAAAAATTGTATTTCCATGTATTTATTTCAATGCGCAAGCCCTTTGCAAGTAACTAACATCCGTAAACCTATCACATAGTGCGTTCTTTCCTTGACAGTGTAAACTGGGATCATATAAATGATTTTTAAAATTATTGGAAACGCTGATTCTGATCAAGTGAATCTTTCACCTCATCAAATTCTGCACTATCTGCTTTAACCTCCCTCTTTCAAAAATAAGATATTCTAACTGCACGAAAGCGAGTTAAACATTTACCTGTACGCAACGAATTTCGCGATGAAACATTTCTCCGTATTAACCATTAATTTCTTTCAAAAAATGATTCGAGGGGACATTGATAGCTTTCGTCAGCGCATTATATCCGTAATTTTCGTTACAGCTCACTGGACAGCAGTGACTTCCTCGTGGTGCTTGCTGATGGGTAACGCAAAGAAATTTTAAAGTACTCCGTCTTAATTTAGCAAAGAAATCATTTTCGCTACCGACCACAGCTTCTGCACCATCGACACACACTGCAGAGCATTTTTTAAAAGTCAGTTTCGTCAACATTTAACTATTTCAATTATTCAAAACTGTTCTGAGCATCACAACTAACGCTCACTGGAGGGGAGCGTGTTGCGAACCACGCTTTGCCAGCCATGATTTGGGGGAAGGGAACCTAAATTTGGCTGTCTTGACAAAGGTCTGAAGCCTGCCACGAAATCTTACCTTAACCGATGCGCAGGCTATGAGTCTTCCACAAATATTATGCAAACAGTTTCTGGAAGTTTCCTAAGTCTCTTACAATCCGCCCACAACAGCAGAAAGTTGTTGAATATTATCCTCTGCGATCGTTGCTGCTCCTTGGCCGTCTACATAATTTTTCCTTTCCCTACATTTCCATGGATCATTTTTCATTCTGGGGAACTGAGGGGGACTGAATTTGACACAGACAATGCGGAAACTAATTTTCGTAATGGCGGCACGCGTCCGTAAAGTGAGATCTATATATGCGGTGGATGTTTAAATGAAAGAACTGGAATAACACCTCGTTAAATTGTTCCATACGGTTTCAGTTCTATTAAAATAGGTTTTATAACGCATGTGTTTATAACGTAGCAGCTTCATTTTGAACACTACGTGGACAGTTTCACTCAAGAACGAAGAATGACCTGAAATAGCAGGTATACTAAACTACTGAGAAAATACGAGACAGAGGCTATCGGCATTTAACGTTGAATGAAATATGACATGGTGTGACACGGGAGAACTTTGTTACCATAAATTAAGTATTACGCTTTGTACAGAACGGCCCATTCGTTTTATCATTACCAAAATGAGATGAGAACCCAGTTAATATCTGGGCAGCTCTAAGAACCACGTTTGCCTACTTACTGCGGACTCTAGGTTCGCGCCAAAAATTACACAGGAAAGTTAACGATTTAAGCCGATGGTGCAAAACAGCAAAATCTGTTCTGTAGCTATCCTTAGGTTTATAATGCCCGAAATATACCCAGTTTTCTTGCATGTGGAAGGGGCTATATACCTCGCAGTAAATAACACGGCTCCAATATGTCATCTTGAACCCAGGATGAAAATTTAAGAGAAATTCACCTTGCAGTGAGAATTAAATTTTCCAGTGAAGAAGATTTTAGCAAAAATAAGCCAATTACAAGGATACGGTGAACGCGTTAAGCGTAATGACATCATGCTATGTTGATAAATTTTACTTTGGGACCGTCGAAATACAACATTCAAAATTTTTGTGCCATGTGTGTATCGCATCCCGCCTCTTTGCAAGGAGTCTTCAGCGGCCTGATACACGTACAAACTTTAGGGTGTATCTTTTAGTTTACATTTAGAACTTTGTATATATGAGCTATGAAGAGTTCCGGCAATTTGTTTTTCTATGACGTAATAATTTAAAGTTATACTCACAGGCATCGTTAAGGTTGTTCTTCACGTGTTGTTCCTCAGTTGGCATTGTTCTTAACAAAATCAAACGGCTTGGACTGTTTATAACCTACAATATAAACGTAAATAGTATAAACAATATGTACACATTCCAGGCAATTTAAGGTGCCTTTCAAAGAATTGTTTCAGTCCTAATTGGACACTCCCAAAGAGAAAATGCAAGATACGGTAGTATACGCAACTGAGGACGATAGGACTACAAAAACGATGTAATCTGAATGAAATGTGGAGGCACTAAGAAAATTATTACTACGTGAGGAAGTATAATAAAGTATATCACACGTAACAATGTAAGTTTGTAAAAGAAAGTTCCGTGTTCTTGGACTTTTGGACCAACAGAGACTGGCTGACCGTATCACCCATGTAATCGATGGGATGTGCAGCCAGCACACCGCTTTTCAGCGTTGGTTTTAACCTTTGAGCCGCTTCTCGATTACCTTGCTCCTCAAATACCACCACAAGGCTTAGTGCAAATCTTTCCACTCCTCCCACCAAGTAATCCTTTGCAGTACCAGGAATCGAACCCAAATACTCCGTATAACAGCCAGAAGCTGACCACTGAGCTATGAGGCAGTTGAAAGGTTATGTGAAGTCAAAATTCTGTAGGTGATGAGCGAAAGGTAGAATAAATAAAAAAGCACTCCGTCTTCAGGCCACGAGTGGTCTACCGCGACCATCCGACCGCCGTGTCATCCTCAGTGGAGGATGCAGATAGGAGGGGCGTGGGGTCAGCACACCACTCTCCTGGTCGTTATGATTGTGTTCTTGAGCGAAGCCGCTACTATTCGGTCGAGTAGCTCCTCAATTGGACGAGGCTGAGTGCACCCCGAAAAATGGCAATAGCGCATGGCGGCCTGGATGGTCACCCATCCAAGTGCCGACCACGCCCGACAGCGCTTAACTTCGGTGAACTCACGGGAATCGGTGGATCCACTGTGGCAAGGCCGTTGCCCGAGCGAAAGGTAGAATAAATGGAAATGTAAAATAAGCTCATAACTTTCCGGGAATAATAACGATCTGAGCTGCCTCGTGAAATTTGTGGGTTTTGCCGGCAAACATTATCACCTTTCAACCTGACCTACACGTCGGGTTACGTTACAGCAGCCACCACAGCCTACAACCGAAAAAAAAAAAAATTGGTATAATCAATAGTCTCTAACCTATGTTTTCGCTTTCAAATAGCTGCTCGCTAAGAAATGTGTTGAGGTGTACTATTTGTGCTAGTTGCTAGTTTATCAGGACAAAGCGTTATCACTGTCCTTATATCCGATTCCTCCGATTCTTTTTAACGCAGCATATGAGCAGACGAGGAGAAAGCAATATGCTCACTGTGGATGTATATCGGACATGCAAACTCTTATTTTAACAGAGTCTTTTACACTATCTTTTCGTAATTAATGAAGGATTTCGGTCGACAGTGCTGCACCACAAATTCAGTAAGCGAACTGTCACCTACTGCCACAAACGTCTTTTGGAAAGACAAGTACATCGCCGAACATATCACTGCGAGTGTAGCGTCGGTTCCACCCACATTGAGTATTACGGCCATTTGCATTTCCACATGAGGATTGAACATACCATCTGAGCATTGTCATCCGTCTAATGATATGTTGAACAGTTATAAAAACATGTAAAAGGTAGGAGCGAGATGAGAGTTCGACCGCCTACAATCTCAATGCCTGTAAACAGAACAGGCCCAAAGCTGTTCTTAATTAATGCTACTTTGGTGAAATTTTTACTTACGCAGCCCTGCTTACAGCATTAAGCTACAAGACTTCCACATGTCCCGAAGGGACTAGGAATGCTGTTCAATTATCCAAACTGTTCAATTATCCACAAGATGAATATACACAGCAAGCAATTAAAAACATTTAACAGTAATTTACGTTACCATAACCCTTCAGTTAACGTTCCAGGGGCAACAAATACGCACTATTTGATTTTATTGCTGTATAATCTTTGGGAAGTACCACAACACACGATTTCCATTCTCTATGAGAACGCATAGCTTTCAACAGAAAACAGAACTCTTTGAATAGGGCATTGCACTTTGCCTTTCCCACGCCCACAAATTTCCCTAGACGAAGAGCGTCAGGCTATCACCTCACTAAAAATTTACGGCAGTTTACTATAATACTTCGCAACAAGACGATTACAGTAGGTTAAAATAACTTTTACGAAAGCAGCTACCGATGCTTATAGCACCAGGCTCTGAAGGGAAAGTAATCCACATCACACTTCTTTCGCTACTACGATTTCCTAACATTGCACAAAACTTTTAAAATAACATTTTATGAATTTTCCGGCATTAACCTTATATTCAATCACAAAATTAAACGGAATTCCTTTGCCAAACCTACAGAACTTACCGCAAAGAAACTCAAAGTTTTTGTGAAGGCTGATGCGTCCTCGTCTCTACTGCCAACGTCTTACTTGTCGACTGGAGGGAAGTTCTGCCAAAGATTACTATTACTATGCCTTCATGTGGCAAAGATTATATTTGGCCTCCGTTAATATAACTGTTTGGCTCATCTTTGTAAGGATGATGGACTCGTAATTAGAAACAACGTGACCACTCACATACGCACGTAAATAAGTCTGTTTATTTATTATGGAAGCAGGCAATATTTACAGGAGGAAACTTTTGTACCGATTTGCTATTACAACTATTTTAGAAGTTACTAGGAGCCTCAGACACGGCTATAAAGGTTTCAAAATCACTCAGTGACCAGCATCAGGGCATTCACCCCAACTGATTGACAGAAAACGCTGAAAACCATAAGGTGTGTGGCCGCATGCTGATCTGAACACCACTGATCACGAATGCGGGTGTAGCACCTTATGCACTGTAATGTCTCGTTGGAGAAAGACCATAAGGTAGAAGGAATACTCCGTTTTGAGAGTCGAGGAATGTGAAGCCGAAAGATGGACCTGCATTTACTTTACACACACAACAGGTCACAGTTCAGTGCATGGCGGAGGGCACGTTACAGCAATATTAGACTCGCCCTGTCATTTCTGTTCTGTTTGATTTTAGTGAGAGAGCACAACAACTGCAGACTATAATCTGCACTGATCTCTGCTGTCGTATCGTTGCCTACCTCAGAAATTTAAGATGGAGGTAGCGGAATACCTGCACGGTGTTGCTAGATTACCGGTTCTCTGATGATCCGACAGGTTTAGCGTGAACAGTGCTGCGTTTCTAACAAATACTATGAATTAAGATTTCCGAGAATCTCAGTTAGAACTTCGTTAGGGGCTGTACGGATCTGTTGCCAAACTAGGAGCGAGTCTCTGAATTCCTTCACACCTTCATAAGGCTTCTAAACATGGGAACATCTCTAAGGTTTCATTCGGTCTCTTTCACATTTATTTCGTGTGTTTGTTTTATTTGACATCGCTTCGTAGGATAACCAGTTGATTCTTGATGCGAGCCTCTGAGGTTTCTAATAACTTAATCATTGGGTGCTATTGGGCATGTTATATTTTTTATCGGCATAGTCTTCTATTTATCTTCATTTAAGGAGCGCTGTCATTTAACGCACGATATGCAAACACCATCCAAGTCGTTTTGCATATTCCTACAATAATGAAGCGATGATACTTTAATGTGTGGACCAAAACATACCATAGAATAACCTTAGAGTACTACTGACCCTTCTCTAAGAAATCTTTTATATTGGGTGTAAAAACTTACTTACTCAAATTTTAGAGTTTTTAGAAAAGATAAGAAAATACTTTCTAAGTGAGAAACAAGTCATAGATGCACCGGTTCCCCACTAATAATGTTCAGAGACGTTGTTCTAACTTGTGTGTGATGAATATGGTTATAATACGTTTCTGTCCTTCTACGGATTCCCTTTCGTAGGCGGAGATGAAATGTTTGCAGTAGGAGACACAGACAGACACACCATCAGAGCTGGTTCCCCGTTTGGCTGAAGCTGCAGCCACCATTCGTTAAACTCCTCGTTATTTTGAGATTGTTAGACAACCTCTAGCACACAGATGATAATTGTGCATTAATGTCACAGGAGGATATTTTCATTAACATCTCTAAGACAATATTAACAACATGGCAGTTTCTACACCATCTCTTAACATTAGTAGCAACAAAACCTTTATGGACCCCTAACAGGGAAAATATGATTAGTGGGTGAAAGCCGAAACTGGTGCACTTGGGAGACCATCTACGATACTATATTACGGATTTCAAGATAACATTGTAAGTACACCCCCACCCCACGCTGCGCCCATCCTTTCCTCTACTCCCTCACCCACTATGACATCGTTACCTCCACTCCTCCCCTTCTACCCACTTCCATGCCGAGATGGCAAATCTTATCTTAGGCAGTGCAAGCGAAAGGTTCTGGGTTCCAATCATGTCATGTGTAACTTTCTAAAATTTTATCTGTTTTCCACAAATTTCAGCACATTTAATGTGCAGTGCATCTTAAACACTTGCGAGCATTTACCGTAAGAGCTCAATTGAGCCCCCAATGTTTAAGCTGTTGCTGCCACCAGATGGTACCCACCACCATCATTTAAACAATTTAGAGAGCACCGCTATGTGATGTTTAATAGCGGGATTGGGCACTAACTGTTTCTACCACCACCATCCCTCCCAGAGCGATGGTGGTTAGAAGGGGGGGGGGGGGGTGGAACTGTGTGTGTTTCTATAAGACACAGCAGCTAGTCCGTGCTGTGTACGACTACATATAAACTGACTTCTAATGGATGGAAGTGTGTTAATGTAGGTATAGTACCTGGGAGGGCATGTGAAGTAATAATAGAAGTAGAAAATGCCCAACAGAGTGATGTCTACTGAGAAGGAGTGCGGTCGTTTGTCACTCAACAAACTGTCCAATGTGGCAACAGAAGACAGAAGTGGAACGTGAAGTTTTAAATTTCGTGTTTAAAAACGTCATTTACATGAGAGGATCATAGACTGAAAAAAGCCCTATTCTTTGTTAAATTTTTATTCCTACTCTTGACTCTTACTCATACTGTTAGACATTATTTTCTGGGACACTACTTGCGCCATATATTAAGAAATTCTTTAGAGTTCTGCAGCTTCTGCAAAGGTGGGAAATAGTATTTATGAACTGCAGCCCCACGGTGTACAATATCATGTGAAGTCTCAATGAAAATTTAGTTTATTGACCCTGTAAATTAACTGAACGCGCAGTGGAAATTAATATGGAGATTTCGGCGTGATCGTACAGGGAACAGATTTCATTATACTTTTATCACACATTTAATAAGCAGAACGGAGATTTCACAGGGAAGATGGGAATTCGACGGAATAAGTATGGAGCAAAGAAGGAAAATGAACCATATTCTATGAAACAGACTTTTATTAGCAGGCAAGTGTTTATCTCTTTGAGCAAACAGGAGACAAATCTTATCACTATTGTTCTTTCAGATGAAATAGGGGTTTTCACTAAGCAGTCTTTGTATTTTGCGTCAGTACAGCTTCTTTGAGAGATATGAATAATTTATTAAAAGTAATAAGCTCTCGGTCTCCCATCACACAATCATTTGCACAGCTGAAAGCTACAGGAGGAAATTACATACTATTTACGTACCAGCATGCACTTCGATTGAAGGAGGGTTTCAGAGGGACAAAGATCTAAGTGCACAATATTTAATAAAGGTTAATTAACTTAAAAGAATCCTAACATATTATAACCATTTGCAGTCTATGGGCCTTCATTTATACATTCCACTCACAACAGAACACTAGCAGGCATAAACAAACATTGATGAAACTTGGCGGGTATGTATCGTAGGCACGTCAATATAATGCAATATTTTTTTTTTTGCCCAGTTTCACTTTTAAGGTGTAAAAGACAATTTGTTATATTAGGTTCAGAGGGAATGTCTTCGAAACCATGATGCATATAAAATGTGTTTCATATAAAAGCTGAAATGTAATTAACGTTACTCAAAACTATGTAATCAATTTTCATAATAAACTGAAATTTTTCAAAGAACCTAACACAATTAATCACTCCTGAAAATTGAATACCTTTGTTATAGCATAATTTAAAATAGCTCTCATGTCACACTCATCCATATGCAATGGAGCTGGTTTCAGAAATACCATTTTTTGTAAATATGCTGTACGCAGTGTGTTGTTGGAATATTACCTACTCAAAACATCTAAACTTTCATTGTTATTCTAACTATGTATTTTGTTTTATGTTTTAAATCGTTATTTTACGGTTTACATTCATGGTTTATTCTTTTTTAGTTTACCATTTCATATAAGTGTATTTCATGAATTAAAAGTAATAAGTAATTCATTACAGTTACACAAAATCATTACAATACCGATATTTTGTAAATAAATGCTTAACACATAACTTTTTTTGCCTTGTAAATAAAAAGAACAAAATTTTTTCATATAATACATACGACTGACAACATAATGGAAAACACAATTCAGCAGCACTCTCAGATTGTAGTGATGATTCTCTAAATATCCTGATTTGTATCAGGCATATTTCAGTACATTGGCAATGCGTAGCGAAAAGAATTGATTACATACTAGAGACTGGAGCTTGATTATATAGTTCCTCAGGTAGAAATTGACATAATTTTGATTGAACAGGAATAGATCTGAAGATTTTTCTCATCTTCCACACTGGGAAAAGAAAACTTGTATCAATATCTTTTGACGTGGTCAGACGTCAGACGATACTGTATCAAGAACGTTCCGGGTTTCAAAATGAGATTCTTCAGTTCGCGGTCCAAACTCTCCATTATCTTTTTAGAACTATGGAAAGGGAGGTGATCAATGTGTAGAAACCATTCTGAGCGTCGCACCTGAGAAAAACGAGGTTGTTCACCTAATGATACCAAAAGGCTCGATGGAAGAGATACAGCCATAGGACACAGTGCTCGAAGATCTTTGTTAGAAGATTTTCAACTCTAGCTCTGCTGAATCATTATGGTGTCATTCTCCACTCCCGAAACAATATAATCAAGCTGCGGCCACTAATACATAATCCATTCTCTTTGCAAGGATTTCCCACTGTACTGAAATATGCTTGGGACAAATCTAGATATTCAAAGGATCACCCTGCACAATTTCGAATCCTACTGAATTTTATGTTGTGTTGCCTGTCGTGCATTTTACGTGAAGAAATTTCGTTCATTTTATGTGCATGATGTGTAAAAAACGTTACGTTTTAAGTACTTCATAACAGCTTATTATTATTATTGTAATGATTTTGTTTCATAATAATAAGTTACTCATTATTTGAAGTTAACAAAATGCGTATAAATTATGTGAAATTGTAAAATAAAAAAAAACTGGAGTGCAAAACATGAAATCACAATTTAAAACATAAAACAAAAATAAGTATAATAAACTATTAGAATAATAATGAAACCTTAGACATTTTAATTAGGAATGTTGAAAATACTCCAACAGCCCACTGTATACAGATTATTTAACCGAAATCGTTATTTCTGAAACTATCTTTATTACACATGAATGGATGTTAAGGGAAAGCTTCTTTAATTCATGTTGTGACAAAAGTTTTTATTTTCCAGTATAAACTGATGATGATGGGTTACTTTCCTACATTTCTAATTATTACGACAGTTCATTATACAGTTTTCAAGAACGTTTAATTAATTTCAAAACTTATGTGAAACAAATTTGTTATATATGATGGTTTCGAAGTTATTCCCTGTAAACCAAATATGCCAAATTATCTTTTCGTGTGTGTTTTCCCCCTTAAAAGGGACAATTTGGTAAAACCGAAAAAATATGTATTGCATTATTCTGACCCTTCATACCCATCAAGTTTACTCAAGAGCATTTATTTGCGTCTGGAACTCTTCCCTTGTCAGTGAGATGGGTATTTATCGAGCAGTAAGTCTTCTAGGAGGAAACAGAATCTACTCAAGGCCCATGTGGTGGTTGGTACTACACAGATGTGCACATCTAACCTGAATCATCAAACACGAAACATATGTAGGATTAAAATGATCAAAATGGAAAACAGAATTTATCGAAAGTTCTGCTGGAAACGATCAATAGATAGAAAGGCCTGAAGACTTTATATGGTGATAACTTGGCACAAGTCTAACATGTGTGAGACTGGTCCTGCTCTACCTTCCTACCACAGTGCAGGGACACTCTGTGAGTGTTTGGGGGAATTATAGTTGAATCTACGGCCTGCAAGGTAGGAAGATACCATCTCACGCATGCAGAGCTCAGAAGAGTGCAGCAGTATGGACAATGATGTAATCAGACCATGATCTGAATGCCAGTTCCACTACACTCCCTGTTAAGGAAACTTCATCGCTAACACAAATTAGGGTAGGGGTTCAGGCGTAACTATACGTTCACAAAAATGAAAATCTTAGATTTGCGCCCCGCCGCGTGGGATTAGCCGAGCGGTCTAAAGCCCTGCAGTCATGGACTCTGCGGCTGGTCCCGGCGGAGGTTCGAGTCCTCCCTCGGCCATGGGTGTGTGTGTTTGTCGTTAGGATAATTTAGATTAAGTAGTGTGTAAGCTTAGGGACTGATGACCTTAGCAGTTAAGTCCCATAAGATTTCACACACATAGATTTTCATTATTAAGTTTCTTTTTTACTCTAAGTCTGACTTTATGACATAGTAATCATCATTATGATATGTACAGGATGGTAAAATATTGATATTGGGTGTTCAAAACTGTGAAGCGAATTTCTAACTATTCTAAGGTTCTTTAATAGTAAGATGGTTGATGACCATATCTGGGGTCGATAAAATACAAAGAAATTAAATACGGTTGGGGCCTGAGATGTCAATTAAGTTAAAATGCATAATAAAAAAACAAAAATGGATGGAGTGTCGATAAACAGCAATCAGAAAGAAGTTCAGAATTAAAACAATTCAATAACTTCAGAGTATAATTCTTTTCGTTAAATCGGATATCTCGCATTTCTGCTTCAATTAATCCCGACAATCATGAATATGGTTAACGACAGGTCATGGCTGAATGTACAAAGAAATACGAGAGACGGATACGATCTCAGTTTTGAGTGTCAACTGCATATCATTTGCTGGCATATCGCGAGCGCGCATGTTTACCTTTCGTCGGTGGCGGCAGTGGCTGCTGTCGGCACGAGCTGTGAACCTGAGAATCTATTCTAAATCTCTCTCGACTGTTAAACACCAGACTGATACATTTCCTGCGTCTTTGGTGAAGCCGAGACTCCTAGTTGTTCCCTAGCTAAGTTAACTGGCATGGTACACGCTATTTGGCTGGAGTAGCGCATACGTCGTTGCCCTCAAATCGCTCGCAAGTGTTAAATGTCAGTGTTCGGTCCAATTCTGTGTACTAGGAGACTTTGCAGTTTAACTCCTTACGAGTAAAGATGAGCCTGTGAAGAAGTCTTCATATAATTACCCTCGCAATAGTCTCAGCGCTGAGCGAGTCGCCTAGCTCAAACACTCGACGATTTGCTGCAAAACAAAGAGCGAATTTCTCTGCCTGCACTTTGTCTATATCAAAGCTGGTGGCCACGCTTTTTCTTTCTGGCTAATCAGAGCATTCGTACTTGTTATAACTCCATCCACTTGAGTTTCTGTTGCCTATCACAGGCATTGTTTCTTTCGTAGAGCAGAGTTTAACTTCTCCTACGTAATAGTGCGATAAACAGCTTCTTTCCACGTGGGTTTTTATGCAGGTGGCCACAGTGGCTCATCAGTGGTCTGAGTTGGATTTCTCTGGACGTTTATCAGCCATCTCCAGCCGTGTTCCTGTAGAACAGCTTTCTGAAGGGTCGTCGTTAAAAGCAGGGACAAGGGTGGCTTTTACTGGCAGTCAGTGTAGTTTCTCCGGCGTCTCATTGTGTCCACTGAATGTCCCACTGCGAAGGTTTCGGCCTAACACTGGTATGGGCGTTGCCGTTGTAAAAGTTTCTTGCACTCAGAACTGCGTTTCGTAGCTCAGGATTGCACTGCTCCTGCTAAGTGTCTTCCCCTCTCGGAACATCACCTCACCGAACGCCAGAAGCTTCTCAAGGCGGTGTGTGCCGTTGCTCTGCCTTGCTGAAAATACCCGTACAGTAGTTCATCATCTCCGACTTGATCCACATACGGATTAACCAGTTTCTGGACATAATAGCTAGCAGTAGCAGTTCGATCCGAAAATGTTGTTACGACGCGGACACCAGACATTGTGCACGAAACATCGTACTTGAGATTTGGCAACGGCTCTTCATTGTACTGATGGGGATTTTCTAATGGATAATGGAATGTGTTCTGTGAATTCACAAACTCTGACAGGCTGAAACATGGTCATCTAATGAAATAAGGAACAAAGGATGCAAATGCTCTGATTATATTCCACTTAGCAACAACTGGCAGAACGCAAGAACTACCGAAATAATGGTTGTTACCATTTATTTTGCGGCGGGCAGTTCTAACGTTCATTAACAAGCATCACGTCCACATCAGTCTTACTGTAAATGTTTTCCGGGCCAATTTTAATTTCACCACCCTGTATTTGCTGTTGCACAGTCAGTTGGAACCTTGAGATGGCTTAAAAAGACGAACATCGTAAAAGTGAATCAATATAAATTAGTCCAGAACATAAAAAATATTCTTTTTGTTGTAGTCGTTATTCATGACGTTATTACAAGGTAATATACTGGAACGAAGATAACACAAATATATAGATACAAAAGGAAACACTGAGGACAAAAGGATTAATAAACATGATTTTTAGCTTATGAAGTGAGGTACATTTCATTTTAAATCGCTCTTTAATTATATGTTTCTTTCAATATTAAAGTCTTATGCAAAACATAATTCCTGTATAAAAAAGCTACTTGATTAATTTCTATAGATGCACTGATATAATAAAAGTACTTTTATTTAAGCAGGTCACACATACTTTTTTCCTTCAGTTGGAAAAAGGAGATCAATTTGAAATTCATAGCCCCTGTACCGCAAAACCTTCGCTAAAGAGGGATTTTTATCATGTTCCAAAATGCATGTGTGGACAGAAAACGAAAAAAAAATGCAATGAATCATTTGCTAACTTCAAATGCGAGCGGCCATAAAAATCATCTGGTGTAGAAACTTACCGCAACACGGGACACTCTCTAAAAACGAAATTGTTGCTACATACTCGAGCTGTGTGGAGTATTACATCGAGTATTCGAGTATTTACAGGGTCACTTTCAATTTATTTGTAGTGAAACATCCCCTTAGAAAAATTTATATAAATTACTGTGCTGATAAACCTCTTACGTTAATTGTTTTTAAATAGCTGAGGAAAACTGAACGTACTCAGACATTTCTCTCTTTACTTACTGATATCATCACTAAACTGACACACAATATTTTTAGTGCAACGCAATCTGACTTTCAATAATCCCCACAAAAGAATGGCCCTGACTAACAATAACCTATACCTTTCATGAATCACTTACCTCACAAAAATCTTCGTTACTCGAACTACTGCAATACAGCGAGCGCCAATACTGCCAGCTAAATAAGAGATTCTAACTACTGAAGGCACTAACTACTGATAGGCATAGTTAGCAAATGAAAGATTTTGATAGAGAACAAACATTGTATTTACCTTAATAATGTTCAAAAGTCATCATATATCAGTTGATGACATCCAGTCCTACAAATTTCCTTTTTCTGACGGACACACTTCCAGATCGTCCTCTCTCAAAATTCTGCCATCTCTCTCCCCACATCCACCACTGCTGGCGGCTCACCTCCAACTGCGCAACGCTACGTGCTGTTCACATCCACTACAATAGCAAATATTCCAACAATTGAAATCAGCCTCAGACTGTACACAGCACAGTCACTGATTTTCATACAGAGCGCTACGTGGCGTTACCAACATAAAAACTTATACAGCCTGCTTACATAGCGCCCTTACTTCACCACAAAAAATTGTACAATGTGCTTTGGGCAGTGCCCAGTAATTATTTGGTAATTTTTTTTATATTAACGATAAAAAATATATCAAATGCCCATACCTATTGATACAATGTTGGTCAAAAGCAAAAATTTTCGCACAGTCCATAAAGACAGTCCTGATCAGTATACGAAAATGAACATGGAAGTAGTGGATTTCCACGCAGTCTTGAAGAAGTAGTGGTGTCCTTCCAACGGAAAGACAGTGCTGACTCTTGACAGGCAGACAGGCAATGGGCCACAACAGAGTAAACCCACAGCAGAGTCAGTCGAAGTTTTGAAGAATATGGGTAGGTAGGTCATCACAGAGCAGAACTACTGTAGTCCTGGTGGAGACTATGGTAATGGTGGGCCATAAGGTGCAGACCCACTGCAGTCCTTGTAGATACGGCCAGCAGCCATCTGTTGCGACTGTGCAGGTGCACAATCACCATCGAATAATCTTACGGATAATATAGCAAGTCTATGAACCACCACTTGTGCAATTACAAATTTTTTTTTTTTGAAATGTCCTTAAAACCAGCAATGGTGTTAACCAGTCCCTTGCTGAATTATCAACACACATGCAAACATTAACAGTCCATTTTTTTAATTTATCACATATTGTGCATATACTACGACCAACGGAAATGTGTGCAGGAAATGAAACTTAATTTGAACAACTGGTGTCTACACAATTATAAATTTATAACATAAGAATACGATTACAAAGGTACAAAATACGTCATTAAAGAGCATAACATTTGTAGTAATATGGCCTTTACAGAAGAATAGAAATAAACATATACATCAGTGTTACAGTAATTATGACATTTACGAAGTAAATATCATAGTATTCGAAAAACTCTACGACATAACTCTTATCAATTAAACCCATAAAGACAGGAAGAACACAAATACACAAGGGTACACAAACACATAGTAGAATAACACAAAAGGAAAGGACAGGGTTTGTCTTACTGCAGTATTTATAGTGTTTGATTTGCAAACAAAACTTTCTTTACTTCTTGGAGATCTCCTTTAGTTCATCATTACTCCCAAAAAGTCCTATCTATACCTATTGTCCCTAAACCCTACTATTTGGTTCATATCCTCTTTCAAAATAATTATTTCTCATTTTACAATACTCATTTTGGCCCAAATCTTTTTCATATAACTTCTCAACGCATTTCTTCCAATACATCACAACTCATTCTTTTATATAGCCTACCCCATCTTAAGCTAACTTAAATCTACTGAGCTCAGATGTATAAACTAAGGGACGAGGCAATGCAGCAGCAGGAAACAATTGACACAAACAGCAATGAAAAGAAAGTGAATTGGCAAAGCAAGCAGCAGTATATCTAAATTAGCAAGCAAATGCAATATTACAACTAATATGAGCCAATGAGCAGCAACAAGAAAAATAAATCTGTAGTAAAACTGGCTTAGCAGCGTAATACAAAGTGACAAATGCAATGACTTATACCTAAACATGATAAAGCTCAAGCAGAAAGTATATTACAGTAAAGGTAGGAAATGTCTAATACCTATGTCAGATCTTAGCACTAGAACGATGCATCACAAAAACTTATTCTGACAAAACAAGTTACCAAATCGTTGAAAAGATTATGTATGCAATTCCTGTGAAGGGAAATATCTATTTGTGCTCCCTTTTCTTTTAAGAAAGTAGATCATAAAATTATTATGTGCTGGGTCTGTAGACAGAAAACATTTCTAGTAGTACATCTATTAAATTTTATATTAACCAATCCTGCAGTGCAGCTAGAAACTAGATATTAAACAAAATGAACAAATATATACATAAAGCACAGCACGAAACGTCATTCACTAGCCATATGGCATTTCATAAGGCAGTAAAAAATCTCTCAACTAGCAAGACAATAGACGTAAAATGGTTCGCATCATTTTTATTAGGCATTTCAGTAAATATCAGAAATTGCGAGCTCCAAAGTGTACTCATATGTTTTCAAGTATGAGCGTGTCGTATTTGCGATGCGTTCTACAAAGAAATGTCAATAGCAATGTTAATGGCCTCTCCGTTTTTTGTGCCTCTGAAAGGCACGGCTTTTTTTTCCAGATGACTGTCGCGTAGCTGGACGTTTACAGCACATTACGTCAATGTCACTTAACTTTCTTACCGAAATATTTATGACAGCAGTTTCTGCTACAGTGACAGTCTCATATAAAAAAAAAAAAATTCACAGGTCAAAAAATTACTGTAGAAGTGCGTAGAAACGAAATCTCATGAATAGCAGTGTTGTGATACATTCACTCATGGACACACATGTCGTAACTCTTAAAGTACGATTCTTGGTATCCAACATCCTTTTTCGCAAACCAGAGTCCCTAACTTATATTCATTATTCATATACATATACACACATAATCACATTCCTCATATTGCATCAGCTTATTTATCATAAACATACCTCAACAGCATAACAAACATCGTTCTCGTAATAATAACATCATAACAGATCAATCACATTTCAAAATCGTGGCAGCTTCTTTCAATAATTTCAAAACCTTCAATAAAGTCATCTACCTCAAACGCACTTCAAAAATCATGATCCCTTACCAAATACGACATTCAAAGCTCTCATAGTATCACAATGGTTCTGAAACGATATGAACAGTTCACAAGGTACAGACAAAATACAATTTCGTAAGTCTGAAGTTATCCAACTGTGTAATTGCTTAAACATGTGTCACAGACGAAGTAAAAGAAAATGTTTGTCTCTCTCAGTTAAATGATCAGATAGCAGTGTAATTCTATGTTAGAGAAATATGGTACTCATGTGTAAAGTTGTATAAGCAAATATCATATTAGCTAGGGCTCCTAGCGCTTGCCGCGCGCTTAGTACACAAAGTAGGCGTGTACCACCTGAGGATTAATGTAATTATACCCTCCGGTGTTACGGATTACAGTAATGGAATGAAATGTATCATAGAGAACCTTTTTGTCTTGTAATTCAAAAGCCCGCATCTCGTGGTCGTGCGGTAGCGTTCTCGCTTCCCACGCCCGGGTTCCCGGGTTCGATTCCCGGCGGGGTCAGGGATTTTCTCTGCCTCGTGATGGCTGGGTGTTGTGTGCTGTCCTTAGGTTAGTTAGGTTTAAGTAGTTCTAAGATCTAGGGGACTGATGACCATAGATGTTAAGTCCCATAGTGCTCAGAACCATTTGAACCATTTGTAATTCAAAAATCTTTAAAAATAAATGTTTTATGTACAAAATTAATCACTCAAATACGTGTACGGTAGCGCTAAACTGTGCGTCTTGTTGTAAGATAATCTCTGTCATTACTTAAAGGTAAAAAATGTGCCAAGTCTCGTAATTATCGTCGTCGGTAAGCGAAGTTCTGTAGAAGTCAAGGTACTTACCTTGTAATAAACAAAAGTGAAATGCAATGTGTATAGATAACGTAGTTATTACGTACATTACCGTTATCAAGAAAGTACTTTACTGTAACGTATTGTTGTGCTACAGAAAAGGCTGTCTCATTGTAGCTATACCACAAAAGTTACTACTAAAACATGTTTTACCTTCCAGAAGAATTCAGAAAAACTGTGTAGATATAAAACAGATACAGCGCAAAAGCAATACTGTAAATTGTGTCACACATTAGTAGCATTGTGATATAATCGTGTAGCTGTCAAACAAACCAAATACTAAGTCATCTGTAATCTCACAGAAAGTAATTTAAATAAAGAATGCCTTTTCAAGTAAACCAAAATGTTGCATTAAAATCTCATTAGCAGTATATGTCCCAATACATAAGCCTTATGGTCGTTACGTAATCGTGCAACGAACAACTAAGAATGTACACACAGTAACACTGTGTCGTATGTTCACTATAACAATGCATTCGTAATTACTGTCTAAATAAGTTCTCTATGTTCTTGACTGGATAATTAACTTCAAACATTGTTGCATGTTAACAGTTTCTAAGTGTGACAAAGCGTACTAGTAACGCGAAGTGAAAAATTTTATGGCAAAGACTAAGTTAAAAAGTAGATTATCTCTCAATAAACGGTTTTACATGTGAAATATGGTGCAATCCTTTACTCTTCCTAGTATGCAGAGTTTCAACTTCAACGCAATTATTATGTGGTATACGTCAGATCCTGTAAGGTCCATTGTAAATCAGAAAGAATTTGTGACTCAAGTGTTTCTTCTTATGTGAAAATGAATGAGCTTTAATGAGAACTTTCTGAGCAATATATAGTTTTTTTGCATTTGCTTTACCGTGTAGTTTTCTCCTTTTGTCTGCAGCAGAATTTATATTTTTAATAGCCAAATCAATTATGTCTTTATGTCGAAGTTTACGTGTATTCGGAAAAGGTACAAGCTCTCTGATTCTGTACGGTGGTTCTTCATTTTTCAGTACAAGAATAGGTGGTAAAGCAGTGGAGTCATGAGGCATTTCATTCAGCACGTTTTGAAATAAGTGTAAATATCTGTCCCAATACTGATGCATTCTGTGACAATAAAGTCTGCAAAGCTTGTTGATTTCTTTCATAATCCATTCAGATGGATTACAATGTGGTAAGTTCAATTAAATACAAACGGGTTTGATTTTATGATTCCGAAGCATGTGTGACCAAACAGCAGATCCGAATTGCGGTCCGTTATCTGAAATGACTTTACTAACGTGTCCAACTTCACGTAAGAATTTTTTAACAAAGGCGTTGGATACAGACCGTCCAGTGCCTTTACGCAACGGTGTGAAAGAAACAAATTTTGAAGTAAGTGCAACAGATACTAGAACGTACTAAAATCCATTCAATGTTCTGACAAGGGGTCCCAAGAGATCAACAGCAGCAAATTCTTTTAAATTAGAAGGAATGATAGGAAACAACAGAGCACGATGTGAGATGGTAGATGGTTTATCTTTTTGGCAATGTTTACAAATAGACAATACTCTTCGAATTCTCTTTTCCATATTGTTAAAATAACAAATCGTCCGAAGAATATGATAACATTTTCTTGGCACAAAATGTGCGTAGCTGAAATGAATGTATCAGATGAACTTATTAAAAGAATCGTCAGGAATGCGAAGTACCCATAGCTTGTCATCAACAGTGCAGCGTTTGAAGAGTATGTTGTTTCTAACGAGATAATAATGCCGAATCTGTGTGTGTGTCTTTTCATGCGATTTACTTTTGATGTCTTTCTAAATCGGATCTTTATCTTGTTCATGAGCAATGTCCTTTAAAGATGTGGTGATGAAGTTTTCAAAGGCGACTTTCTGAATGTAAAGAATACTGAAATTTTTCTCGAGGTTGCCTTCTGTGTTACTTTTCTCAAGCCCAGCCGGTGCGTGTGACAGTCCGCAACAATGTTCTCCTTGCCGGGAATGTAGACTGTTGTGAAGTGGAATTCTTGGAGAATCAATGCCCAACGTTTTAACCTGTCATGATTTAATTTTGAAGACATAAGAAATTGTAATGCACGATGATCACTGTATACTTTTACGTGCTTACCAGAAAGAAAGAAACGGAATTTGTTAAATGCCCAAACGATAGCTAAAGCTTCTAATTCAGTAACGGAATAATTTTTTACAAATTTTGTTGGCACTCGCCCAGCAAAAGCAATGGTTTTCTGAACAGTCGTGTCATTTGCTATGGCTTCTTGAAATAAATGGGCACCAAGACCGACTTTAGAAGAATCCGTGCTAAGGCAGAAATCTTGTCACAGATCTGGATGAGCTATTATTCGCGCGTAAAGTAGCGCTTCTTTCAAAGAATTGAATTCCAACTGTGCCTGTTTGTCCCAGTCCCAAATAGTATTTTTTCCAGTGAGAGAACAAAGTTTTGGTGTAACTAGAATTTGCATATTCAGAAAACGACAGTAAAAATTTACGAGATCTAGAAAACTCCGGACTTGTTTTTTTTTTTGTGGATGGAACTAGAATGGCTCTGATTGCTTCTAACTTTTCAGGACCTGGCTGAATGCCTTCAGAAGAAATAATGTGTCCCAAAAACTTCACCTTTGTCCTACCGATTTCAGACTTTCCCAAGTTAACTGTAATTCCAGATTCTGCAAAAATACGTAACACACTGTTGAGGATGCGATTATATTGTTCCCATGAGGCTTCTGCTATTAGAATATCGCCCACATATAAGGTGATGTGACATTTTAAGAACTCAGGTAATATGGAATTTAGCCCACGAATGAATGCTGCCGAAGAAATGTTCAAACCAAAAGGAAGTTTCCGAAATTGATAACAAACGCCGAAACATAGAAAAGCTGTGTATTTTCTACATTCTGGATGAAGTTCGATTTGATAAAAGCTGGATCTGAGATCAATGGAAGACAACACTTTTACGCCATTAAAATTTTGAAGAAGTTCTTCCAATGTTTGCGGCCTATCTGTTTCAGGAATGATGATAGTATTGATTTGTCTAGAGTCTAAGACAAGCCTGATCGATCGATTTTTCTTCTCAACAACATGTAATGGATTGTTGTATGAGACTACTGCAGGCTCAACACTTCCCTCGTCAAGCATAGATTGTATTTCTGTTCTAACACGGTCCCTATAATGTGCCGGAATTACGTATGATCTAACACAAAATTTAGTATGCTCACGAACACGAAATTGGTCTTGAAATCCCTTGATTGTTCCTGTTTTGTGAGTAAAAACTGTGGAATGTGCTTGTAAAATGTCAAAAACGTCCTGCCTATCAGTGTCATTACAATTCTCAATTGTTTGAATTTTACTCTGAGTTAACTCATCCCTGTCAATACTTGCAGAGTGATTGTTAGCGTCAAGTTGCGTCGAAAATTCCGAACTGTTGTCTAACAGGAGGTAAAGCCGATTAATTTCCTCGTCATGGTTTGAGAACCAGTCTTCAAATTTCAAAGCCGTTGACTTACTTTATTTCTCTAAACTTATTTCAGCATTGTGAAAGTTTAAGATTGCTTTGTATTCATTCAAAAAATCTACTCCCAATATAATTTCCGTCGACAATAATGGAACAATAAGAAAGTTCATAGAGAAACTGTGGTTTTGACTAAAAAATTCTGAGTTGGGTTGTTGGCGCACATCTACACTTTTTCCAACGATTGCCCCTTGTAATTTAATCTTACGTAACGGAAGTGTGGGGCAATCGTTCGATTTGTTGTATTTGCTAAAGGCTGTTTCACTAATTACTGAAATGGAACTGCCAGAGTCAAGTACTGCCGTAAATTTTACGTCATTTACTATAATGTGAATTACAGGATATGCAATGTTGTTACGTTTTATGTCGTGTTCCTGGAGTAAGATGTCCCTAATGTCTTCCATTTTTGCGTAATTACTAGCCACGGCAGCTACGTCGTCAGCTTCATAAGTACGTTTTGTGGCTGCCAGCGGCGTGAGTCATTGCCTACTGTCTCTTCGTTGGCGCGCGTCGTTATTGGGATTTGGAGATCTAACTTGTACAAATTCACCTTGTCGAGAGCGCCCTGCCCTGTTTGAATCCCGCCAGTTCTGATGAAATTCAGGTCTGTCGTTATGTCGGTAGTTTCCATAGTTTCTTTTTTATCGGTTATGTGGTGGAGAATGTCTCCAGGAATCGTAACTGCGCGGTGGACCGTTGCGTCTGAAGTTATTCTGTCTCCCTTGATAATAATTATTTTGGTTCCCATATTGTCTGTTTTTCTGATAGCCTCCGTTGTAGTCATTAACGCGGAGAGGTGATCTTTCCCTGTAATTATTACTACTCTGCCAACGGTTGTCATACGGGTGGTGTCTGTTTTGGTCACGATCTGCGTTGTAAGAACAGCCTTGTCGTGTCCAGTTATTATTTCTGTCATCTCGGAATTGTGACGGATGTGACCTGTAATTGTTGTGTTCCTGTTTTCGCGTCCCGCGATTGTCAGTGTCAATGTCCAATTCTTGTAACAGTCCCTGAAAAGCTTCAATGTCGTCTTTGCAACGTCCTGCCAAAATAATATGTCGTAAATGTTGAGGCAATTTGATTAAGTAAATGCGGATGCGTTCTGAGGGGCTGTATGGGTTTATCAGGTACTGATTCTTGTGCAACATGTCTTCAAATATTTGAGAAGACTGGAAAATTCAGATTGTTCCAAGTGTTTCATCATTATGATGCTATGTTTTACGCGATCTTGAGTAGCTTGAGACCAGTTTGCTAAGAGCAAGGCAAGATAAAATTCTCCTTCACTGTGACAATCGTGAATGACCGATCGCATTCTTACAGCTGGTTCATTCTCTAAGTAGCCACACATAAATTCTAGTCTGTGCTCTAATGACCAGTTGGGAGGAAAACAATAAGAGAACTGATGGAGCCATGCTTGTGGATGAATGTCGTTGCCGGAATTCTTAAATGTTTTGAATTTACATATGGTAATAAACAGCTTATAGTCAAAATCATCATGTCGGCGAGTCGCATATCGGTCATTGTTACGTCGTGTCGGCGGTTCCACCTCAAAATTCGGCGCACCATGCCAATTTCTTTCATAATTTCCAAAATTCCCTGCGTTATTATTTTGTGGTTGTTACGTATTTCTATGTCCCTCTTCTCGTATTGGAGCGAGAGTGTCCTCTGAAATATGTAATTCTTATATTACTTGTGCCAACTGATCTTGAACATCCCAAATTCCTCTTTTGTGTTGCGTATTAATTTGATTTTGATTTTGTTTAAATGTCTTAATTTGTTGATACTCTTTTGTGTCAGTAAAGGCTACGGGTCTTGTGTCATTCAGGTCATCACCTACCTTTGTAGATAAATTAGTGAACGGATCCGAAAGTTCGGCTACTTTCCCCGATAATGAACTGATTTCCTCAGTGTGTTTTCATGAACCAAGTTTCAGAGCGTCCATTTGTGTTGAAAGCGTATCTACTGTGTCCTTTAAGGTTTCCTGAGTTTTGCAAGTTGCGTAACCGAATCGGTAGATGCAACTGAGTCAATTTTAGCTTGTAAATTGTCGAGTTTTCATGAACAATAGTTTGCAGCTCTTTTATGGCTGCTTCGTGATTCTGTAATGCATTTTCATGCCGCGAAAAAATAGGTTGAAAATGCTCACAAATTTGTGTTTTTAAGTCATTCAGACTTTTTGACGTTTCGATTCGATTTCAAGTAACTCAGCAGTTAAACCTTCACGTGTTTGTTCAAGCGTAGTGTCTAACTTTTGAAGCTGATGCTGTGTTTGTCTCTGATTTTGTTTGATTTGTTGCATTAATTGCAACAATAATGTATTAGTGTCTTGGAATCTGTTCCTCTATGCATATAGGCAGTGCATTTGCACCGGAAACATTTGCATTTTGAAAAGCAGAAGATGTGTCTTGACTTAATTGAGAAAAAGGTGAGGACGCAAAACCTGAATCTACAGTATTTGCAAAATTCTGTCTTGTCGTTTCGGAATCCTGAGGCGAGCTGTTGCCGACCGATCGATCGATAGTGCTTCCCTGTTCACTGTTGTTTCACTGTCTACACCATTATTTGCAGCCCGCTCCATTTCCCTGCGCACAATTACCAAATTACTACTTTGAATGTCTGTTAATTCATTACACAGTGGTGCTGATAAGCTACGCTCGTCGTCACTATCATTTCTCAATTTACTTTGGAGCTTAGTGTTACGTTATTCACACGCCATAATTATCACGTATTTCACACGATAACAAGAAAAGCACAATTTGAAGAGCAAAAACAAGAAAACACATTAAGATAGCACTGAAAATAATATCTAGTTAACTGCAAGCGCAGCTGCGAAATGCTTAGTGCAAATCTACATGCATGCCACAACTGATTTACTGTACAACAGTGAAAAACTACAATTACAAAGGACATTGTCTCTACAATTACGCCCTAGCAATAAACAATAGCTACACTAATTACACAAACTACAAGAAAACATCAGAAGATTCCAGTGAGGTATCCTCAGCTAAGGGTCGACATTTGAAACATCCCCTTAGAAAAATTTATATAAATGACTGTGCTGATAAACCTCTTACGTTATTTGTTTTTAAACAGCTGAGGAAAACTTAACGTACTCAGACATTTCTCTCTTTACTTACTGATATCATCACTAAACTGACACACAATATTTTTAGCGCAACGCAATCTGACTTTCAATAATCCCCACAAAAAAATGGCCCTGACTAACAATAACCTATACCTTTCATGAATCACTTACCTCACAAAAATCTTCGTTACTCCAACTACTGCAATACAGCGAGCGCCAATACTGCCAGCTAAATAAGAGATTCTAACTACTGAAGGCACTAACTACTGAATGGCATAGTTAGCAAATGAAAGATTTTGATAGAGAACAAACAAAGTATTTACCTTAATAATGTTCAAAAGTCATCATATATCAGTTGATGACATCCAGTCCTACAAATTTCCTTTTTCTGACGGACACACTCCCAGATCGTCCGCTCTCAAAATTCTGCCATCTCTCCCCCCACATCCACCACTGCTGGCGGCTCACCTCCAACTGCGCAACGCTACGTGCTGTTCACATCCAACAGCCCACCACTACAATAGCAAATATTCCAACAACTCAAATCAGTCACATACTGCACACAACACAGTCACTGATTTTCATACAGAGTGCTACGTGACATTACCAACATAAAAATCTAAACAGTCTACTTACAGTAGTAGTTTTATTAGACGATACGAGAAACCGTTTTTGCTCGTCTTGCTGCCTGCCGTGCAACTACACTGCATGAGCAATGTTCCTGCGGTTGTTTTCGTTTCCACTTTCCAAGGAAAACGGCATGAGGAGTCTTTCCCAAAGGGAATCGTTCTTATTCTCTTATGACCTTCCCAAGAAATTAAAACCCCGCATAATATTGCCATTCCTCTCTAGCGGCACCCGCATCTTGTGCGATTTTGCAACCTATTGTTAGATGCCTCTCTGAACTGGAAGATCAAATGCACCCTCCTTTTCCTTCTTATTCGCCGAACATATGCAGTATGATATTACACTCTGCCTCGCCAACCACTTTGAGAGAAAATCGCATTTTTGGTTTTGCTTGGAACCTGAACATTTTATCTATTGATCTCGATTTCTTCCTATGCTGCATACTTTTAGGATGCGCCTTTAGACATTTACTTTATTATCTGCTTATTATCGGTATCAGATTAATACACTCCTGGAAATTGAAATAAGAACACCGTGAATTCATTGTCCCAGGAAGGGGAAACTTTATTGACACATTCCTGGGGTCAGATACATCACATGATCACACTGACAGAACCACAGGCACATAGACACAGGCAACAGAGCATGCACAATGTCGGCACTAGTACAGTGTATATCCACCTTTCGCAGCAATGCAGGCTGCTATTCTCCCATGGAGACGATCGTAGAGATGCTGGATGTAGTCCTGTGGAACGGCTTGCCATGCCATTTCCACCTGGCGCCTCAGTTGGACCAGCGTTCGTGCTGGACGTGCAGACCGCGTGAGACGACGCTTCATCCAGTCCCAAACATGCTCAATGGGGGACAGATCCGGAGATCTTGCTGGCCAGGGTAGTTGACTTACACCTTCTAGAGCACATTGGGTGGCACGGGATACATGCGGACGTGCATTGTCCTGTTGGAACAGCAAGTTCCCTTGCCGGTCTAGGAATGGTAGAACGATGGGTTCGATGACGGTTTGGATGTACCGTGCACTATTCAGTGTCCCCTCGACGATCACCAGTGGTGTACGGCCAGTGTAGGAGATCGCTCCCCACACCAAGATGCCGGGTGTTGGCCCTGTGTGCCTCGGTCGTATGCAGTCCTGATTGTGGCGCTCACCTGCACGGCGCCAAACACGCATACGACCATCATTGGCACCAAGGCAGAAGCGACTCTCATCGCTGAAGACGACACGTCTCCATTCGTCCCTCCATTCACGCCTGTCGCGACACCACTGGAGGCGGGCTGCACGATGTTGGGGCGTGAGCGGAAGACGGCCTAACGGTGTGCGGGACCGTAGCCCAGCTTCATGGAGACGGTTGCGAATGGTCGTCGCCGATACCCCAGGAGCAACAGTGTCCCTAATTTGCTGGGAAGTGGCGGTGCGGTCCCCTACGGCACTGCGTAGGATCCTACGGTCTTGGCGTGCATCCGTGCGTCGCTGCGGTCCGGTCCCAGGTCGACGGGCACGTGCACCTTCCGCCGACCACTGACGACAACATCGATGTACTGTGGAGACCTCACGCCCCACGTGTTGAGCAATTCGGCGGTACGTCCACCCGGCCTCCCGCATGCCCACTGTACGCCCTCGCTCAAAGTCCGTCAACTGCACATATGGTTCACGTCCACGCTGTCGCGGCATGCTACCAGTGTTAAAGACTGCGATGGAGCTCCGTATGCCACGGAAAACTGGCTGACACTGACGGCGGCGGTGCACAAATGCTGCGCAGCTAGCGCCATTCGACGGCCAACACCGCGGTTCCTGGTGTGTCCGCTGTGCCGTGCGTGTGATCATTGCTTGTACAGCCCTCTCGTAGTGTCCGGAGCAAGTATGGTGGGTCTGACACACCGGTGTCAATGTGTTCTTTTTTCCATTTCCAGGAGTGTATTTCCCTCGTCTTCGAGATTTAACAAGTGTTGCTGTCGCCTCTGGCAACTGACGTACACCTTTTAGCACAATTTAGTATGTAGGGTCTGACACTTCTGAACCGTAACTTCTGTAAATCGCCTGCAGCTACATCCACTATGGTTACTTCAACAAGACCGCCTAAGTATCGTTCTCTTGTGCTGTAGTATGGTATGTTCTGTCTAATGAGTTTGACGTCGATGGCACGATAAACGTAAACTATACTTCCTCTATTTGGCAGACTAACGAATACTGCAACGAACTTCTTAATTCAGAATTCATAAATTAATTTGTAGCAATATGTATTGTGCTGGACCGAGAAGGGTCATTACCCAACGCAGTGTTTTATACATCTTAACGATGTAACGAGCAAGGAGGACATCAAAAGCAGACTCGCTACGGCAAAAAAGGCATTTCTGGCCAAGAGAAGTCTACTAATATCAAATACCGGCCTTAATTTGAGGAAGATATTTCTGAGGATGTACGTCTGGAGTACAGCGTTGTATGGTAGTGAAACATGGACCGTGGGGAAACCGGAACAGAAGAGAATCGAAGCATTTGAGATGTGGTGCTATAGACGAATGTTGAAAATTAGGTGGACTGATAAGGTAAGGAATGAGGAGATTCTACGCAGAATCGGAGAGGAAAGGAATATGTGGAAAACACTGATAAGGAGAAGGGATAAGATGATAGGTCATCTGCTAAGACATGAGGGCAGAGATTGGAATACGTCAAGCAAATAATTGAGGACGTAGGTTGCAAGTGCTACTCTGAGATGAAGAGGTTAGCACAGGAAAGGAATTCGTGGCGGGCCGCATCAAACCAGTCAGTAGACTGATGACAAAAAAAAAAAAAAAAAACAAAAAAAAAAACGATGTTTCAGAGACCTCGTGGATGAATGAATAATCCGTTCAGAGCCACTGTTAGGAGCTTTATTTATTTATTTATGTAATGGTTTAGACTTAACCAATCAACATCTGGGAATGTGACTGAATGTCTGGTCATGGGAAAAAATTTAAAAAAATTCCTAACAGTGCTTACGTCGACGTTGTCACCGCATTTGCCCGTGCCAATAGGTAACATGTGAGTGAAATGCAATCATTTGTATGTGAATCGGCACGGATTGCCCGGGAGGCCAATGTGAAGTGACGTGGGCAACATCAACAAGGCATCAACAAACTAAGCAAAAATAAGAACGATTGTCCTTCTTATTGCTGAAGTTTATTCGCCAGGGTCGCAAAAAATACACAATGATTGCTAGTTTCAGAGAAATTAAATTTCCATCATCAGATCATTTGGACAGAAAAAGTTTTTTTCGGGACCAATCCATTTCGTCGGCTGTTCATATTAACTAGACACAATATACAGTTCCTTCAATATGTGAACACACTAAGTCCAGTTTGTACATCAGAGGTCTGTGAGGAGGTAATGATAAATAGAATTGTCCAATGAAAGTTTTTGGGTGTAAAACATTATCCTCGTCTTTGTAATGCTGGAATTTTCGTACAGAGATAAAATGCTTAAAAGCGAAAATTTGATTATAATTTCTTCTAGCTCGGCCTACCATATTTAGGGTGACCATATTTTCTTTGGACAAAAGTGGGACTTTCATACATTTTCTTGGCCAAAAAGTGGGACAATTTTTATTTCTCATTAAATATCACTTTTAATGCTAACATTTCTTCTTCCTCTGCAAATATAGCCTTCATTGATATTTGTGTGTGTGTGTGTGTGTGTGTGTGTGTGTACAAAACCAAACAAAGAATGGAAAGACTGGAAAGAAGTACATTTCAAGTTTTCAGAAATTTACTTATTAAGAAATGTAACATTTATAACACAGAATGTAGAAAGACATACAGTAACAATCACTACAAAAAATGTTCTTAGTGAACACAAGGGATTTATGGTTTTGTGGATTCCACACTGCAATCATATTTCTTCGAAGATGAAATTTCATTCAGCAACTCAGGTTTGTCTAATAGGTATGTATAGAAGTCAGTGCAACTGTATTTACTGAAGTTTAAACAGGTCAGTAAAATACACTTAACGCTCCTCACCGTAAATCTATTCCTCTCATCTGTCCACTGTGACGATAGTAAGCTGAAAACTCTTTCAACATTTGCATTGTGGGCAGGGAATGAAAAGAAGTACTGCGCTATATTAAGCGATTCTCTGAACTGTTCGTTACACTGGCAAGATCTGAAAAACCTACATTATTTTTCATGTGCCATCAACTGATTCCATTGTTTACTGTCTGTTTCCACTTGTTGTTTTACAAATGACTGTATATGAACTATTTCATCAAATAAGAGGCTGTCATTTACTAGAATGCCCTTTTCATTTAGCCACATTTAAGTATTTTCAACTACTGACCATTGTGGTGGTTCTGTGAGCATCATCCATGAGAATATTGAAAACTCAGCTATTCCCTGTAACCATGAGGACAAATAGTCTACTGAAGCATCATAAAACGTTGATACTACTATGTCAAATTTCTTAACAGACTGGTCATCACAATCATTCAGCAGTTTTTTTTACAAAATGTTCATGTTTCCTTGAATTTAGACTTGTCAAAGCTTTATTTAAGGCTGCTAATACTTCACACATGGAATTATTCTGTTTCTCAATGCTCAGAATGGATTGTTGGAAAACACTCATTTGTGAATGTACAAAAAATAAATAACATTCATTTATAGGATCACTGAAAAAACTCTTTAAGATTGTAGGGCACTTTGAGTTAGACTGAGACAAAAAGTAAGATTTCAAAGGTTCATACATTTTCAAGATCCTTTCTATGGCTGGCAACAATGAAAGCCACCTTGTTTTGGAAAAGGAAAGTAAATTTTTGTAAGTGCCACCAACAAATTCACAGAATTCAGTGAGTTCTGCAACACGAATAGAAAAAATATGAAAATGGTTGTACAACTTCATGACAATGCAGTCAATGTCAACAGGTAAAACATCACAAGCACTTTGAAGTGTGTTATGAACAACATGTGCTGGACAACCTAAGCCAACAATGTTAGAGTTTTTTAATTTTTCTTTCAGATGTGTGAAAACATTATTACCCCCTTTCTTCATTAACCCTCGCCAAAATTACAGTTAGTATTGTCTGCACCAAATGCAACACACTTTGAGATGATACTGAATGACTGTATAACATGAGAAAGATAATTGGAAATTGTTTCGGACTTTTCGTTCTGCAATTCATCAATATCAAGCAATTTCGTCTGCAGTCCACCCTAACTTACAGAAAAATACTGAACTAACACATGAAAATTTTTCTGATGCCCATGGTTGCTAGCATCAGTAGATATTGAAAAGTATTTTGCACTGTTTACAGCAGCTATTACCTGTTTCTGGGAATGCGGAACTATAACATTGTTGATAATTGCTTCACACTTTGTTCTTACACACGAAACATTTTCTGCAATCTTAGAATCAGGAAATTTTTTTTTTGCTTAGTTGAACACTGCAGTCATTAGAACGATAGCTTTGGTGGTGTTTAACAACATGGAATGACAGGGTACCTTCTGCTGCAGCTACGTTTTCTCTGTTCCTGTGTATTTGAAGTTACAAAATATCTCGTCATTTTTTGCGAGGAACCCGCCGATCGAAGATTCTTCCTGTGTTTCTCTGCTCCCAACATGATGCTTGAGATTTGCAGCACCACCATGAGACAGGGATACAGCACAGTTACATACGTTACATTTTGCTGAACAGTCATTGTCTGTAGCAGTGAAGCAAGGAAATTTCCTCTAAAGCTCTTCCGAAAACTTTGATTTTCGTCTCGGTATCGCCACGACGTGGTAGCACTTCACGAAACTGATACTGAGTGCTGACAACAATGGCAAGCAAAATCAAAGAAAATAAGAGTACGCAACAATTATAGTGCTTAAGCTGTACATTATCAGGCGGTACCAACGTACGGAATGTCAGTTTCAGTTGATAGTTTATAAAATCGACACTCAGAAAATATTTTAACCACTTTGTAAATGTCGAAAATAATCCTTGAAAATCGGGACAAATTGCTTGTTTTTAAAAAAAGTCGGGACAAATTTTTTAGCCTCAAAAAACGGGACAATACCGATTAATCGGGACGTATGGTCGGTCACCACAACCATATTCTCACTTGGCACTAACTTTTCCGGTCTACCGTTACTTTTTACATCCTCTCTTCTACTCCCTGTTACGTTTTCATCACTGGAAAGATGTTCCGTGGTGCGCATCATAGGGTAACAATTATGCATATGAAATATCTCATTGCTGTTCTCCATATTCGCAGTTTGAGACCCAGTCGCCCTGTGCAGACGCGGGGGCCATAAATTTACTGATATTTCGTTGCTTTGCAGATACGCTTTCAGTCTGAAGTTGACGAGCAACTCTTACATTCGAGCACATTCTAGTATCGTCTGGCCTTGGATATGATCGTGCTGAGTTTTAACTGGCTCTTTCGGTTTCTGTTATTTCCAAACCTCCTACTATTTCTTTTCTGAAATGTGAATTGTGAATAGTTTGCGACTTGACTTACTGAGATAATTGCTTAATTTTGATTTCTATGTTTTGTTTAAATTTGTAGAGCTCCTCGGTCAGTGCGTTATTTGGTGCAATTTGTGTCTTTTGCAGCTGCGTTATTTCTACTTGTTTCCCGCACCTCTGCAACTTCGTTAATGCATCTCTACCTATCTTTGTCGTGTTTTTTTGTCTTCTCTAATGTTTCAAGAGCAATCCGCTTTGCGCCCCTCGCTAGTAATCGCGCCTCGTTCGCGGTTCTTCTGACCTCCGCAATCTCTCGTTCTACTTTTATTCGCAGCGTCACTACCTCAATTATCATTTCCCTCATTTCATGTTTTATCTACTGAATCTCGACACTAACGTTTAGAATTTTACTTCCCATTTCAGAGCGTACTTCATCATTAACCTTTTTTATTTGGCTTGCCAATTCAGCGCTGACCTTTTGAATTTTACTTCCCATTTCAGAAGATACTTCATCATTCCCTCTTTTAATTTGGTTTGCCAATTCAGAGCTGACCTTTTGAATTTTACTTCCCATTTCACTTCCCATTTCTTTTAGGTATGCGAGGGTGTCCAACACACCTGTGTTATGTAAATCTTCTCTCCTATTGTGACTTTCTCTTCGTCTACTCTTAGGTGATCTCCCGTTTTCCCTTTCCGTTTCTTGGTATTCAAGAAAGTCATCACCGCACGCTCCTGATATGCTGCCTCGTGACGATGTCACTGACGGCGATCTACCACGATTCTTAGTTGTTCCGCGTTCAATTGGACTCCCTACATTATAGTCCCGTATCTTTACGATTGCCTCAGTGTGTCTCTGTTCCTCATCTTCGCTATCAGATTGCCCACCACGGGCTTGACTGTGTCTGTCATCCTCAAAAAGTTCCTTGGACCGGTATTCTCCTCACCTGTGCCTTGTTTTGCTAACAAAGCTAACGTTTTCTCATCCCATAGGCTTTCCTGACTACTCCGTGTATCTGCCATTTCTATATTGTTACAATTAGTGATCTGTTGTGCTACTAAGTGAGCTTTCGCCCTAGTTATCATCTACTGAGCCCCGATAACTGCTCACTCTTAAAAGAACCTACGCAAAATTTACACTGCCCACAATTATTATGTAACGGGCATGTAACATAAAATATCTACAACAAATAAGCTAAACTAATGGCAACGTCGTGAACGAGCAGTGTCGTTACAATACAAACAGAACACAACAACAAATGACATAACATAAATATCAATAAATTGCAGCCAGTGGGCTGACGTGCAACGCCTCTGAAAAGAAATACAAAAAAATTCACAAATATTATTTTAATGTTATCGCGTGCCTTTACCACTGCAAACTATACATGCAAGCTGGTGATCACTACCAATAACACCTAAACATTATAAATGAGAATTTTTTTTGAAAATTTCCGAGGTTTCAAACCGCTTTATGACTACTATCAGAAGACTCTAAGTAGGATACTGGTAGAGTAAGCCATATCTAAGATGCTACTCCAGGCGTGTGTAAATATGAATGTGTGCAACAGAAAATACTGAAAGCGAAAATGAAGATTTGGCTCTGTCTTATTACCCCCTGGAGCAGATATTAGGATCTCTTAGTGGTAATATTATTTCCTCCTTGTTGCTATTTAACATATAAATAACATAAACGAATGATTAATGGAACTAGTAACTACAAAATGATAAATGTTGATTCTGCTTATACATTTATTGTAGATTAAAACCCCTTTTATATATTAAAAATGTTTATATATCAATGTCCAGTGGACATAAAGAGACACAAATGAATTTACTACCTAATATTACTGATCAGTTGCCCAAATCTGCCCCTTTTTATGGCTACGCGACCTAATATAAATAATGCGAGATGACTGACATCATCTAAGTACCAAACACTAGAAGACACTCATTTCAAAGATGATCTACAGTGGTGTGCAACCTCAGTGGAAATAAAAGTTACGTGATCACAGCTGTTTAGCTTTATAGCCCTAATAAGCCGAAGCAATTAGCAATTTCACTGTATGTACTGCGTCCGGTGCATCGGAGTGATGGTACACGTCTGCGACGACGAAAGAACTATAGTTACAAAATATAAAAACAACGCATTCAAAAACTAGGATGGCAGAAGGCGGTCCTCTGACTAGTATAATCTAATACTGTCTTCTCCTCTCTGTGTTTTACAGACGGGAAACGCGAACTCGAAGCCACAAGGACGGAATTCAGATAACGTCTCAACGTGAGTATTGGCAGAAGTGCTCTCAAATCACTGAACGCTGCGTACTCAACGACGACTCCCTACCCGGAGGCGAAGTTCAGAATCGTATAAATACGCAACACTACAGTGCCTAAGCGTTCTAACTATAAGATCTCCTGAGAGCAAAGACGGCAAGTCCGTCTGTATCAAGAAAAGCTGATACTAAGCGACCGTCAAACACGGGCACTCAAAACCGAAGACTTCCTTCTCTCCACCGCTGGCTTCCCAGCAAAGCTTGGCTCCCCTCCCTCGTAAGTGCAGAAAGCGAATCATATTCTCGAAACCACGGAATATTATCCCTCTCTACAGATTCTTTCGAATGCCGTCCAGCCCGGTAAGTTTGCGAAGAAATACCTATCCCCGTTAATTAGGAATTCATAAAATGGCACGCTTCTCAGAGTAAAAATCCTCGGAAATAACACAGCCTGCGTGATTTCCGAAGTAACGCTTCCGTGTTCCTCTCTGCTGCGTCCAAGATTTTGAGAGTTTCCGGTTATCCTTCCAGCGTAGCTACAATACCGGCCAGCTGACACTCTATTGTGCTTCAGTGCTCATGTGTCCCGACCGTCCGGCTAGGGCTACGTCCTCTGTTAAACAGGACTAACACACCTATGTGGGCTTTCCCACCCAGGGCCTGAGTTATGCCTGCCGTTTCATTTCCACTGGTAAATGAAATGTCATGTGACTAGGGCCTCCCGTCGGGTAGACCGTTCGCCTGGTGCAAGTCTTTCGATTTGACGCCACTTCGGCGACTTGCGCGTCGATGGGGATGAAATGATGATGATTAGGACAACACAACACCCAGTCCCTGAGTGGAGAAAATCTCCGACCCAGCGGGGAGTCGAACCCGGGCCCTTAGGATTGACATGCTGTCACGCTGACCACTTTTTTTTCTTTTTTTCATTTCGTTCGTTTTTGATCGTTGTGTTTGGTCGTTGCGGACGTCACGTAACAGCTGGTCAAGTTCGTATGTTCATCCTTCCACTCAGTTTTTTTTATTACAGAGGCCAACCAGCTCTCTGATTTACCACGCTGAGCTACCGTGCCGACCACCACTCAGCTACCGGGTGCGGACATATGTTCCAACCTCTACTAGTATGGGCACTCATTCATTACGCCGTGCCGGCCGGGATGGCCGAGCGGTTCTAGGCGCTGTAGTCTGGAACCGCGCGACCGCTACGATCGCAGGTTCGTATCCTGCCTCGGGCATGGATGTGTGTGATGTCCTTAGGTTAGTTAGGTTTAAGTAGTTCTAAGTTCTAGGGGTTTGATGACCTCAGAAGTTAAGTCGCATAGTGCTCAGAGCCAATTGAACCATTACGCCGTTTTGGTAATAAAGACACTCCATCACCTTTCATGCAATAAGCATTAACAACTATTTACAAGGTGTACGCGACAATGTCAGTCTTCTTTAAATATTCATATATACGATGCACAACCTATCAAATGATACCAAATTCCGGTTTTAAATCACGGCAAAGTATGTAGATGAGTGCTTGTAAGGTGCGGAATTGTAGCCACCTTACAACGGAAGTCGACCATTCGCCTTCCCCACCACAGTTCTCACACACTCGTTCCCTTTCATAATGCTTTGCAACATTACTCCTAGATATTTAAACGAATTTACTGTGTCAGTCAGGACACTAGTTATACTGTATCCGAACTTTTACAGGTTTGCTCTTTCGACTCATCCTCATTAGCGTACATTTTTCTACATTTAGAGCTAGCTGACATACATCACACCAATTAGAAATTTTGTCAAGTCATCTTGTGTCCTCTTACAGTCACTCAGCCTGAACATCTTCCCACACACCACAGCATCATCAGGAAATAACCGTAGATTGCTGCCCACCTTGTCAGCCAGATCATTTACCTACATAGAAAACAAGGCTCTGATGAGCACTAGACGACAAGGACAATATACTGGGTTTTATTACTTAGGGAGTCCTCGAGCCACTGATATATCTGGGAAAGTATACCCAATGTCCGCTCAAACTTGAACCAACTTTCGCATAACAGAACTACATCCGGCTGAATAATGAATAGTTCTCTTTGCGAACTTTCTCTGTTAGAGTTAGCCGATCTCGCATTCCGCTGCAATACTTTTAAAGCAGTCATAATTTAAGCAGAGAGAGATTGAAATCTACCGATGACCAGTTGCCGGAAATAGGAATCATTCATAACACTGTTTCGTCTCGTATTTTGCAGAAGAATATCGATAACATTCATTATTTTATCGATGAGTTCAGCATGAACTGGAGGCCGTCATTAGTTCGGTACTTGTGAAGTTGCTAAGCTGTGAGCAACAGGCTGATAGGGATCCTGACTTAGAGGAGTGGACACATATTACGTTGGATATAACAAGCTGCGGTACTGAGATCACTCATGGACGTTACTACGTTTGTTTACTTCTGCCTGCCTCCGGGGAGGTCGGTAAGCGATAGTAGTCTTCCGGGGCACATTCACACATAGCGTTCCGCCCCCACTTCCGCGTCGTTGACTCTGCATGCTTTTGGGCAGCAGCGGCGGGAAGAGTTATGTAGTTTGAAATTCGATAGCACTTAAGTTTGGTGGAGCAGCAAATACCGGCGCCGAAAAGAAATTTTGTTGACCCTCGGGGACAGATGCATAGGATGACATATGAGCAAGAGATAGTGCACCCCTCAAGTAAATATTGTTGAACGTAGCTGATTCTTGAGCTCGTCGCCGTATATGGCACTCAGGGCAGGACAGATCCGTAGCTGTCTGGTCCCCCGCAGTGAGCGCAAATAGTGATACAAGAGGCACAGGATTCGACAGAATGTGGCCCACTACATTTCAAGCATCTCATTTGAGATCGAAATTTTTTGGTTATGTGCCCATAACGAAGGCAATTAAAGCATGCTTGATAGTTGGCACATAAAGATCTACACGACATCTTGTGCTATGGATAGACACAGTTTCCTCCAATGTTTGAAGGTCAAAGTTTAACAAGTAGGTCTGCAGGTTGACAATTTGATCTTTACCATATCTCTTCGTAAAACTCCGAACTCCTATAACAGGGAAGGGATATTTTACAGCTTCCAAAATCTCCGCTTCTTTAAGGTTTATGTCTACTTCCTGATTACTTCCAGTCTGTGGACAACAAAGGAAGGTTGGGTTGTTTTGGGAAGGAGACCAGACAGCGAGGTCATCGGTCTCATCGGATTAGGGAAGGAAGTCGGCCGTGCCCTTTCAAAGGAATCATCCCGGCATTTGCCTGAAGCGATTTAGGGAACTCACGGAAAACCTAAATCAGGATGGCCGGACGCGGGATTGAACCGTCGTCCTCCCCAATGCGAGTCCAGTGTAACAAGGGAAGGAATATAAGTTTCTATGTGTTTAGTCTTCAATGCTGTACAGGTAACCAAGAAATTAGCCTTGTCTGGATAGTTCACTTGCACCTTAACTTAAGTTTTCCCTGCTGAAGAGATATTTACTATAGCATTTTTCATTTCTAGCCAACGGCCTTGCCGCATTGGTAACACCGGTTCCCGTCAGATCATTGAAGTCAAACGCTGTCGGCCTGGACTAGCACTTGGATGGGTGTCCATCCGGTCTGCTGAGCGCTACTGCCAAGCGGGGTGCATTTGAGAAGTAGCGACTCCGGCCTCGTAAACCGACATACGGCCGGTAGAACGCTCCTCTACATCCTCATCCAGTGACGCCTGTGGGCTGCAGATGACACGGCGGCTGGTCGGTACCGTTGGGCCTTCATGGTCTGTCCGGATGGAGTTAAGGTTCTTTTTTTTAATTTCTGGCATAGAGAGGTGCAAGAGTTTCCCGAGAGCCATAGGGTGCAAGCGGCCTAAATTTTTGTCCAAACATTCCACATAAACAACGTACGGCACACTGTCTGTACGTTTGTAGAAGTTGAGGGACCGTTGTGCAGGTACAGAAACGACGGGTGGAGCGTTGAGAACGGTATGGTTGTTAGGAATGAGACCAGAAGCAGTTGTTACAGGGGGATCAGCAACATTTGAAACATAATTTGCAGGTGACACGAGATTGGCGTCCGGTACAAAGGTTTTGGGATTCCTTATATCCAGACTAACCTCGCTTTGTCGCTTTTTTCTCGTGGCGGAGAAGCCGGAGGATTCCTGTACCGACAACTTCATCTGCTCTCTTGCCTAGCATATTGCAGAGGCGGCCCGAACAACCATTAACGACTGGCTCATAACTGCCGCCGTATTGTCCAACGTAGGTCTTGAATGAGCTGGTAACGGATCTGCGTCTGGATGTAGCCGCTGGACACTCGGTTATTGTTGATGCTGTTTCGTGGGAGTGACGAAATCACCACTCTCTTCTCCATATAGCTCACCATACAAGGCGAGGATTGTTGCCACGAACGAAAAGCTGTTATGCACACGCACTGGAAGGTAAACACAAGCGTCAAAAAGAGAGCGACCGCGGAACACTTCTGAACACTTTAGCGTCTGCGAGCGAACTGCCCAAGATACGCTTACGATTAAACCCGTGGAGCAGAACGTTGCAAAATCAGCCTCGCACGCTGCACGCAGCCAAGAGTGCACGGATTCTGGCCACGGCCGAGAGCCTGATTTCAAGCGGCGCCATGATAGCTTTGAGGACGGACGAAAGGAATGTTTCAAATACTATGTGGCACAGAGGGACGATGATAACCGAGCCGTGTGCAGAATTCGGTATTCGACATGCAGTAAGAGTTCATTCTATACTGTAATAGGCAACTCGAAAACATGTCTCTGCATCACAGTACATATTTACATCTACGTCGTATTCCGCTAGTCACCTAACGGTGTGTGGCGAACGGTATCTCTGTTCCTACCAACTCGTACCCCTTCCCCGTTCCACACGCGAATGATGCGTGGAAAGAATGGTTGTCGGTAAGCCTCTGAATTAGCTCTAATTTCTCGAAGATTCTCGGCGTGGTCTTTCGCGAGATGTATGTGAGAGGAAGTAATGTGTGGTCCGACTCTTCACGGAAAATACTCTCTCTGTGATGCACAACTCCTCTCTTGTAACATCTGCCACTGGAGTTTGTTGAGCATCTCTGTAACGCTCTCACGGAGACTAAACGACCCCATGACGGAATGCTCCGCTCTTCGTCGGGTCTTCTCTATCTCTTCTATCAGTACTACCTGGTAAGGTTCACAGATATACGTCAGCAATACTCAAGAATCGGTGGAACAAGCGCCTTTTATGCCTTTTCCTTCGTGGATGAGTTACATTTCCTTAAGACTCTTCCTATGAATCTCAGTCTGACATCCGCTTTTCCACTTAACGTCGCTCTCTACAGTTACTCCTATACATTTAAATGTCTGAACAATAGTTACCATATACGAGGTGGGGAAAATAACAGTGGCCCAGAGAACAGAATTCCAGGGTACGAAGAAATGCAGCAAAGGAAAGGAAATACAGTACTAACCTGAATACAGCAGATGTTGAAAGTGACCACCATTCATGTCTTGGCGATTTTGAGAGCAGATCAGCAAGTTCGTGAAGTCGGATGTACATTATCATGTACATCTGAAAGTACAGATCGCAGAAACCGCATGCACTGCTGTCTGGTTAGTCTCTGTGGGAGGAAGTGTGGTCCAATCACGCGGTCTCCGATCAGTCCTGCCCAGACTTCCAATGAATAATGCTGCTGATGTCGTGATACGTGCGTTGCATTAGGATTGACATCGGCCCAAATATGACAGTCATGGTAGTTAAAATATCGTCACGGGTAAATCCAGCTTCATTCGTGAGCAGAATGCTGCTTACAGACAGGGGATTCAGGGCAGACTGTTATTCCACCCATTGGCAGAAATTCGCTCTAGGAGGGAAGTCTGCATTGTAGAGGGCTTCCTCTTGCTGGAGATGATATGGATAGATTACTTGCCGATGTAAAATCCTCCACGCACTGCTGTGACTCAGGACACGCTCTTGCGTAGCAATCCCCTTGTTGAAGTATTCGGACGTTCGTCTACAATGTGCAACATCTTTTCCTCAACGTCGGGTGTTATGGGTCTACGTCGATCTTCTCGTACATGACGTGCGAAACTCGCGGTCTCTCTAAAGCGCTGCGTACCGGGAGGAAAAGCTTCTTCATACACTCGTGCAGCCTCAAGGATACTGCCATTCGCTTTGCCATACATGAATTGCATGTCAGCGTACTATTCATTGGTGAAACCTCTGCCCATGGTGCTTTCACCTTCGTAACTGATTGTGATACAGTACGGTATGGCACAGTGCCTAACGCGTTTGCAGCCACCGGTGTAGGCAAGGTTGACATATATATCTACATAAAAATTCCGCAAGGTGCCGCACAGTGCATGGCTACCGGTACTTCATATCAATATTAACGTTATTAAGTCCTGATCGAGCCACGTGCCTATGGAGGAATCTCCCTTCTTTTAGTCTCATTATCCGTACGCTAGATACACGATAGTGACAGCAGAACTGTCGCACAGTCTGCCTGGAATAGCGCTTTCATGAATTTACTCCTTAGGATTTCGTGAGAACAACATTAACGTTACCTGTTAACTCTGTTGAAAGTGTAACTTCACATGACTGTAAGGCGAAAACTTTCTCTAAAAGGAAGGTCATCGTCGCCGCCTGCGGATGGGTTGCATACGGATTATATCCCTACACTGCGAGGTTATCACCGTTCCTGGTTGATTGCAATAGCTAAATCGCAGGTGGCATTGGACCTTCCGGGTAGATCGTTCTCATTAGTGATATTTATAGACCTGCGTGGAAAATTCGACGGGCATCCGAGAACACAGTCTCATATCCATACAACTGTAATTCCAACTTACCACTCACTGGAAAAGTATGTCGCTCACAACAGTCCATAGTAAAAATTGAATTCACCTGCTTGTTTCATGCTTCATCACACGTTTCTCACACAAAAAATGATGGTCAGACGCAATGTACTTAAAGCTTTTGTGATCCTATAACAGATGGCGCCCACCTTCAGGTCTCGTTTGACGGAATGCATCCTAAATACCGCTAACAGTATCGCTTCTTTTGCCATTCGTCTGCATAGTTCCTTTTTCATGGGCCAGTGCTAAAAGAAGGAAAACGTAGATATACTAGTGAATTTGGAAATAACTGTGAGATGAATCCAAGGAATACGCGCGAGGTTCCAGATATTTTTGTATCAGGAGAGGGAATGTGTTCCAGCAGTGCTACTGCCACACCACAAATGTAAAATTAGAGAGATTTGAACGCGCACGGAGCCTTCAGACAGTCGTTCTTCCCGCGAACCATGCGCGACTGGAACAGAAAAGGGAGGTAATCATAGTGGCACGTAAAGTGCCCTCCGCCACACACCGTTGGGTGGCTTGCGGAGTATAAATGTAGATGTAGATGTAGATGTAAATCGCAAATGCATGTCAACTGACATTTTTGTACGTGGGCATTCGCAATATTTTTAATGTTTCGCATACGCCAGTCGTAAGTGCTTGATTCCAACTGCAAAGACTGTGGCAACTGCTTATTTACAACTGGTACCAAAATAGATACCTGTGAACCGTCCCCTTAGAAAAATTTATACATGACTGTGTTTAAACTGACACACAATATTTTTAGCGCAACGCAACCTGACTTTCAAAAATCCCTACAAAAGAATGGGCCTGACTAACATTAACCTATACCTTTCACAAATCACTTACCTCACCAAAAATCTTCGTTACTCGAACTACTGCAATAGAGCGAGCGCCACTACTGCCAGCTAAATAAAAGATTCAAACTACTGAAGGCACTGACTACTAATAGTCATAGTTAGCAAATGAAAGATTTTGATACAGAACAAACAATGTATTTACCTCAATAGTGTTCAAAAGTCATAATGTATATAGCAGTTCATGACATCCAGTCTTACAAATTTCAAAACTCCGCCATCTCTCTCCCCACATCCGCCACTGCTGGCGGCTCACCTCCAACTGCGCAACGCTACGCGCTGTTAACATCCAGCTGCCCAACACTACAATGGCGAGTATTACAACAATGCCAACCAGCCACTGACTGCACACAGCACAGACAGTGACTTTCATACAGAGCGCTACGTGGCGTTACCGATAAGAAAACCTAAACAGCCTACTTACACCTGTTTCAAAGTATCACTTTAAAGTAGCCACCAAAATTTTGTACAACCAGTTACCAGTGATGTGCAAGTAGCGGGATACCCTTACCAGAACTAGAAGTGCTGTTAATTCAGGTGTAACGTTTATTGCCCCACGAATCTCTGTAACAAATCCGAAGCGAGTGCGAGGAAGTGATTTTTTTATCTTATGAATCAAATACACTCCTGGAAATGGAAAAAAGAACACATTGACACTGGTGTGTCAGACCCACCATACTTGCTCCGGACACTGCGAGAGGGCTGTACAAGCAATGATCACACGCACGGCACAGCGGACACACCAGGAACCGCGGTGTTGGCCGTCGAATGGCGCTAGCTGCGCAGCATTTGTGCACCGCCGCCGTCAGTGTCAGCCAGTTTGCCGTGGCATACGGAGCTCCATCGCAGTCTTTAACACTGGTAGCATGCCGCGACAGCGTGGACGTGAACCGTATGTGCAGTTGACGGACTTTGAGCGAGGGCGTATAGTGGGCATGCGGGAGGCCGGGTGGACGTACCGCCGAATTGCTCAACACGTGGGGCGTGAGGTCTCCACAGTACATCGATGTTGTCGCCAGTGGTCGGCGGAAGGTGCACGTGCCCGTCGACCTGGGACCGGACCGCAGCGACGCACGGATGCACGCCAAGACCGTAGGATCCTACGCAGTGCCGTAGGGGACCGCACCGCCACTTCCCAGCAAATTAGGGACACTGTTGCTCCTGGGGTATCGGCGAGGACCATTCGCAACCGTCTCCATGAAGTTGGGCTACGGTCCCACACACCGTTAGGCCGTCTTCCGCTCACGCCGCAACATCGTGCAGCCCGACTCCAGTGGTGTCGCGACAGGCGTGAATGGAGGGACGAATGCAGACGTGTCGTCTTCAGCGATGTGAGTCGCTTCTGCCTTGGTGCCAATGATGGTCGTATGCGTGTTTGGCGCCGTGCAGGTGAGCGCCACAATCAGGACCGCATACGACCGAGGCACAAAGGGCCAACACCCGGCATCATGGCGTGGGGAGCGATCTCCTACACTGGCCGTACACCACTGGTGATCGTCGAGGGGACACTGAATAGTGCACGGAGATGTATCTGACCCCAGGAATGTGTCAATAAAGTTTCCCCTTCCTGGGACAATGAATTCACGGTGTTCTTATTTCAATTTCCAGGAGTATATATATATATATATAGTGTTCAAAAGTCATTATATATATATATATATATATATATATATATATATATATATATATATATAATGACTTTTGAACACTATATATATATATATATATATATATAATGACTTTTGAACACTATTAAGGTAAATATATTGTTTGTTCTCTATCAAAATCTTTCATTTGCTAACTATGCCTATCAGTAGTTAGTCCCTTCAGTAGTTAGAATCTTTTATTTAACTGGCAGTAGTGGCGCTCGCTGTATTGCAGTAGTTGGAGTAACGAAGATATTTGTGAGGTAAGTGATTCATGAAAGGTATAGGTTAGTCAGGGCCATTCTTTTGTAGGGATCTTTGAAAGTCAGATGGCGTTGCGCTAAAAATATTGTGTGTCACTTTAGTGTTGATCAGAATAAGTAAAGAGCGAAATGTCTGAGTACGTTCAGTTCTGCTCAGCTGTTTGAAAATCAAATAACGTAAGGGGTTTACCAGCACAGTAATTCAATAATTTTTCTAAGGGGACGTTTCAAAGTATCCGGACACCTGGATGAAAACGTCTTACAAGTTCGTGGCGCCCTCCATCGGTAATGCTGGAATTCAGTATAGTGTTTTCCCACCTTTAGCCTTGATGACAGCTTCCACTCTCGCAGGCATACGTTCAATCAGGTGTTGGGGAATGGCAGCCCATTCTTCACGGAGTGCTGCACTGAGGAGAGGTATCGATGTCGGTCGTTGAGGCCTGGCGCGAAGTCTGCGTTCCAAACCATCCCAAAGGTGTTCTATGGGATTCAGGTCAGGACTCTGTGCAGGCCAGTCCATTACAGGGATGTTATTGTCGTGTAACCACTCCGCCACAGGCCGGGCATTATGAGCGGGTGCTCGAACGTGTTGAAAGGCGCAGTCGCCATCCCCGAATTGCTCTTCAACAGTGTGAAGCAAAAAGGTGTTTAAAACATCAATGTAGGCCTGCGCTGTGATAGTGCGACGCGTTTACTGGCGTGATGTGTGGCTTATGAGCAGCCACTCGACCATGAAATCCAAATTTTCTCACCTCCCACCAAACTGTCGTAGTTCTTGCAGTGGATCCTGATGCAGTTTCGGATTCCTGTGTGATGATCTGGATAGATGTCTGCCTATTATTCACTACTACTCTCAACTGTCGGCGGTCTCTGTCAGTCAACAGACGAGATCGGCCTGTACGCTTTTGTGCTGTACGTTTTTCTTCACGTTTCCACTTCACTATCAGATGGGAAACAGTGCACCTAGGAATGTTTAGGAGTGTGGAAATCTCGCGTACAGATGTATGACATAAGTGACATCTAATGATCTAACCACGTTCGAAGTCCGTGAGTTCCGCGGAGCGTCCCATTCTGCTCTCTCACGATGTCTAATGACTACTGAGGTCGCTGAAATGGACTACCTGCCAGAAGGTTGCGGTACAATGCACCTAATTTGAAAAAGTATGTTTTTGGGGGTGTCCGGATACTTTTGATCACATAGCGTAATAACGTCTAATATAAACGGCATTGTTAAATGCCGTTGAGCTGCATATCTATCCCACAGTTGCCACTATTAAGGTTCCAACATTCGTGTAAGCTAACCTCACATTGTGTTTGTAAATATCTCTTACAGAGTACCACGATGATGCCAACAAAGGACACAGAATCTGTAGCTGGAGATTCTGTCTTCACTGAACTGGAATCTGACATTTAAATACTTCAACATCCTGAATACTGTGATCTTTATGTGTTTTTATCTTCTCTAGTGGGGGTTTATCATTACCATCTACAGCACGAACAGAAATAAAGAAGACGAGCAAACGCAGTAAAGTATTGTAAAGTAATGCAATGCAGTGGATTATAACACTTGTGTCTTGGTAGCGTTTGCAACGAGTACTAAAAACTGATATTTCCACTTTATTTGAAGAGTCACACTATTTCCAGATGATTTCAGCTTCCACAGTATTTTCAAAGGATCCATATTGAGTATGCCCTGTTGCGATGGATAAATCGCACTGGTGTGCAAAATTTAACGCCGAAAGTAACTTTCGCGTGATTTGTCACTCCCAAGTAATATAGTTCGATGAAACTTGGACCATACCTAGAAGTAACTGCTACAGTATAGCACACAACGTAACTGGAAGAAAAATGAAATGAGACGAACGGAAATGACAATTTTATTCAATGAAAATAATTAAAATGAAGTCATCGCGATTTATTTGTCCCTTGGAAATTATAAAAGGCAGGACATGGTTGTTAATAGGGTGTGTCGTCACAACGGACGAGAATGCATACTGTAGAACTTGCTCCCACGCTGGCCACAAGGTCTGTAAAGTAACTTTGAGGTAGGGCTTTCCATTCCTACACCACTATGGGTGACAACTGCTGGATGATGGTTGGTGCATGTGGGCATGCAGCTAAACGTCTCCACAACGCACACGCATTGCACACGTATTCATCTGGCCTTTAGTCGGGCAAACCGGGCAGGCCAATCTATTCGCCGAATAAACGCTCGTTCCATAATCTTCTCTACCTACACTAGTCGTTGCCGTCACGCACCTTTATCCATATAAATGACGTGAGGTCCGAATGCACCTCTGAAAAGACCCACATTGGTAAGAAGTACAATATCACAATAACATTACCCAGTGAGTTTACTGTATCTGGAGATATGAGATGGTGCCAAGAGCATATGGACTGGCCCAGTGACGAGTGGGCTGCTTGCTCTTCTCGGATGACAACAGAGTCAATCTGCGTAACGTTTCTGGACACACGCGCATACGGCGTGAGGTGGGAACACGTAAAGCACCCACGTGTATTTTCAGTTGTCAACCGTGACGGAGCGGAAATGAACGGCCAACCACAGTGACTGGGAGAGGGTTGCTCGGCATATACTGCCACCTGTGGTGATCACACACCTTATAAGAACAATGTCTCGCCTTTTGTAATGTCCATGGGAGCGTCAAATATCGTGGTGACCTTAGTGTAGTCATTGTCTTCGAATAAATGTCATATCTTTTCGTCTCACTGCGTGTTTGTTTCAGGTAACTTTCGTTCTCTATTGTAGCAATTCCTTCTATGTATGGTTCAAAATTTATTGATCCCTGTTACATGGTAGTCACCGATCACGAGAAAGCTACTTTCGCCCTTCAGTTTTCCATATCACAGTAGAAACTAAAGGCAATATACAGTTATTTGGTTTGTACTGTTTATCGCAAATGGATATACTGTCAAAGCATGGGAAATGTTTAAGGAATCCACTCCCTTACTTTCAAAAGTTAAGGAATGGACGGTTAATTTCAATCGTAGACCATACTTACATTGAAGGTCTATCTCATGAAATCACTCCGAAAATGCGACTTCAAAAGTAAACATCGAGAACGGTCAAGGGACGATCCTTTTATTGGAGGTGTGTAAAGTAACTAATCGCATAAGCGTATCAGAAGCAAAGTACAGATTATTTTACATGTGTATTTAATAGTGAAAAAGTGTTAGGGATCATACATCTCAGATCTGCTGAATTTTGACAAAGACCAAGTGCGAAATCGAATGTTGTAGAAGTACCTGTTTGACCATTATTCGTTGGAAGCTCACAGCGCCAGAAGACTTTTGCGAAGAGTAGGAACAGCTGCAGAGGATCGGCGGTTGGTGCGGAGACTAATAGACAGTTGACTTTGAAAATAAATAAATGTAACATATTGTACATAAACAGCTGAAGAGGACCACTATTATTCCATCACAGTATTGCCGACAAATCACTGGAATGAGCAACTAGCATAAAATAGAACTAACCATCTGGAGCGATCGACAGTGGAATGGTCACATAAAACAAATTGTAAGAAAAACAGGCGACAGTTTGAGATGCAAGAAAATGTAATTGCCCACGGGGAATATGGCATACAAAACACTTGTCTGACCCCTTCTTGAGTACAGTTGATCAGTCTGTGATGATTATCAAGTTGTGATAATAGAGACAGACCATATCAAACAAGGGATAATGCGCTTAGTCACAGGATCGTTTAGTCACCATGAGAGCGTGACGGAGGTTCTCAAAAAACTGCATTGTGTAACACGACGGGCTTGACGAAGTAATCATGTTGTGACCTAATCTCACTATGCTGCAATAAATGAACTTGACGTTTTAGTCAAAAGTGATTAATTCTATGTGTGAGATTCTGAGGTAAAAATAATGAAATTAAATTTGCAAACTAATTCTAATTAATAGAGAATTACTCATAACGCTCGTCCTGTATCGTTACTCAAGGACGCCAAAGCGTAATCAATAAAACTAAACAGACATAATTCTCTGACATCAAAGATAATTCGCACAAGTATGTACTACCAATAATGATGAACAGTAAGTATGTATGCAGCCAGAAAAGCATTCATTCACACGAAATGCACTTTCGTACCAAGTCCACGCTACGCACGTAAAACTGTTAATAAACTAGCACCAAATACATGTTCATCGGCTGTCAGATTTGAATGGAGCGTATGCTACGGTTCTCGACCAGTCAGAACGCAGTACATTAATGATAGCTAAACGCACACGCCGTGTACTGGCGTTTTGCAAATCTGTCCACTTCACCATTTATATTATGTACATCTTGCTAAATCCGTGTAGGTGGAATGCACTCAATGACTGGGGGCTTATACGACTGTTATCTTACAGATTAACATAGAAATTGTAGGTAGGGATGTGGAGCAAACATTATGTTTATACAGAGTGCTTAAAAAAGTTTCATCTATTCCAACAAGGGGTAGTATTGATCAAAGATAGACATAAAGTTAGTATATTGATGTGTCTGGAAACCAGTACCTGTTGAGATATGGGCGGTCGAATATGCGCAGTTCACAGCCCGCATTATATTTACAGATATGGAAGGATAGCATAGTAAATTACCACAATACGCACATATGGGCAGATTAAAATTCTCTACCAGTCAGGGAGTGAGGCATCAGGATCGCTTCAGTATCAATTTATGAGCAGGAATTGCGGATAACAAACTCATAGGGCCATACACCTTATCAAACAGATTAACAGGTTTTGGATATCACCGATTTATCTGTAATGAATTGACGGAGCTATTGCATAACGTTACCCTTGCGGAAAGACGACTGTAGATTACGCACGAAGAGGCACCACCAATTTTCTATGCACCACGTGATAATATTTCACCGCAACGTTTCACGGGCGATAGACTCGTCAAGCAACTCTAGAAAGGCATTGATGCATGCCCAACCCGTCGATAATGTGCGTACGTTAAAGGAACGTGTAACAAATTATGTGACGAAATCCGTATAGAGCCCCGTGTATTTGAAAGAGTGCGTGAAGCACGCTGAAGAAGGGCTAAAATGTATGTCAATATGTGTGGTTATAATATGCGTCACTGCATATAGTGCATACTTCTAAGTAGCAGACATATCAGTATGTAAGGAGAGATTTGATCGTATCCCAACAGATCCTTGTTTTCCCAACATATCATTATAGGAACTTTTCTTCTAGTAGCTCCCGTACGAATATGTGAGACTTTATTTAACCATCATGTATATTAGTAACGTTGTGGCATTTCGTGGCAATACTATCGATCTAAGACAGCGTCAGCCTCAGCGTGCCAAACTGGATGTGAGCCGAGGTTCAGCATGCCTCCGTTTCGCTCGGTCCTTTTCGGAAGTACTCAGTACAGCGCGACATTTCATTTAGTACTGTGATCCGATATTATTCGGTCGGTACCACGTCCTTGAATCCCGTAGCTTCGTGGTGTCAGTGTTGTTGACCCTTCACTTTTTGTTCGTGGTATAAAAAAAAATGGTTCAAATGGCTCTGAGCACTATGGGACTTAACATCGGAGGTCATCAGTATCCTATAACTTAGAATTACGTAAACCTAACTAACCTAAGGACATCACACACATCCATTCCAGAGGCGGGATTCGAACCTGCGACCGTAGCGGTCGCGCGTTCCAGACTGAAGCGCCTAGAAGATCTCGGCCACTCCGGCCGGCCCGTAGTATAAAGGAAATTATCAGATCTCGTGGCGTTTGCATAAAAAGATGGAGTCTACTGGTCTATCGTCACTAGCCTTTAAAAATTAATGAGAGTGACAGAAGAGAAGGATGAAGATTCTCAATATCAATTATGCAATCATATAGTCAACAGGTACCGCAGATTTTCTATGTAACGATATTATAACAGCACGCAGATATTATTTAAAGATTTAGTTGGCGATGAAAGAAAAAAATTCCAACGATCGACACATAAATTCATTGTTCTGTACATCAAGAAACAATTTGGGCTAAATTTGCTGGCGTGGAGGACCTGATGAAATTGACGGTATGAATAGTAAATTTTCTGAAATCGCAACCATTATTACACTGTTTGTTGCAATGGTTTTCGATAGAGGTGGGTGAAGAATATGGAGACTTTATATATTACTGCAAAGAAAATTGGTTAAGTCAAGAGGCATCTAAGGTACGATTTTTCTATTTGGAACCTGCTATTGTTGAACTTATGAAGGAAAAAGGAAATTAGGAACGCAAATTAGAACATCCGGATTGGATTTCCCAACTTCGCAGTTTAAGTAGCCTTGACTGCGGACTGTCCACGGTAAGACACAGCAAGGTGAGAAACAACTTATTTCTGATTTGATGGGGGTGCATTTAGAAAGAAAATCACATTTTGAAAACGAATAATTCAGAAAAAAGTTCTATTTCCCAAGTCATGAAAAGTTCACTGTCGCCTTGAAAGAGCTGCAAGGACAGTTTTCTAAACGTGTTGACAACTCCCGGTCTTACACTTGGTTTTGCAGCTGTTTTCTAGCTGTTTTCGAGAGTATTTGCGGTTTCATTTGATATGCAGCGTAATTCCCGTTTAAACGACAAATTGTTGTGAGTTAAATGGCTCTAAGCACTATGGGACTTAACATCTGAGGTCATCAGTCCCCTTGACTTAGAACTATGTAAACCTAACTAACCTAAGGACATCACACACATCCATGCCCGAGGCAGGATTCGAACCTGCGATCGTAGCAGCTGCGTGGTTCCGGACACAGCGGCCGGTATTTAAGTTAAAACTGTCTGGGAGGTCAACGTTGTTTTTTTGGGAAGAGTTTCCCAGTCTCCATAACGAAGTTACAAACATGATATATTTCAGACTACATGTCTGTATGAAACGTGTTTTTTCGATTACGAAAATAAATATCAGACTATTAGATGTCAACCAGAGTGCGAAAATTTGTGAAATTGTCTGCGTGTGCGTCTGCGCATGCGGACAGTTTGTAATATTGTTGTTATCTGTGTTATTGAGAAATATGAAATATAAAGAAAGGGTGTATGCGGTGTGACAGCATTGCCATTGAAACATCGCACTTTCCCAGATTCCCCCTCTTACTCCTCCTCACACTCAGACACTGTGGTGTTGATGTGGGGGGAAGTGTACAGCCTGTAGAGACAGCTATGACATTCGCGCAGGTGACCGACTTGCTCACCAAAATCTTAAACGCCCTTGATGTACGACAATCATTGTTTATAGTTTTAGATTCCACCCAGCCAAATTAAATGCCTTGTCGGGTTTTCTAAATATAAATTGGGGGGGAATTTCATCTTAATCATCATTTAATAAACGTACCATGGAGATGATATTAATATTTGACTTTACATACAGAATAACGTAGAGACAGTTATTACTTCTTATTGTTGTTGTTGTTGTGGTCTTCAGTCCTGAAACTGGTTTGATGCAGCTCTCCATGCTACTCTATCCTGTGCAAGCTTCTTCATCTCCCAGTACCTACTGCAGCCTACATCCTTCTGAATCTGCTTAGTGTAGTCATCTCTTGGTCTCCCGCTACGATTTTTACCCTCCACGCTGCCCTCAATACTAAATTGGTGATCCCTCGATGTCTCAGAACATGTCCTACTAACCGATCCCTTCGTCTAGTCAAGTTGTGCCACAAGCTCCTCCTCTCCTCAGTTCTATTCAATACTTCCTCATTAGTTATGTGATCTACCCATCTAATCTTCAGCATTCTTCTGTAGCACCACATTTCAAAAGCTTCTATTCTCTTCTTGTCTAAACTATTTATCGTCCATGTTTCACTTCCACACATGGCTACACTCCATACAAATACTTTCAGAAACGACTTCCTGACATTCAAATCTATGATCGATGTTAACAAATTTTTCTTCTTCAGAAACGCTTTCCTTGCCATTGCCAGTCTACATTTTATATCCTTTCTACTTCGACCATCATCAGTTATTTTGCTCCCCAAATAGCAAAACTCCTTTACTACTTTAAGTGTCTCATTTCCTAATTTAATTCCCTCAGCATCACGCGACTTAATTCGACTACATTCCATTATCCTCGTTTTGCTTTTGTTGATGTTCATCTCATACCCTCCTTTCAAGACACTGTCCATTCCGTTCAACTGCTCTTCCAAGTCCTTTGCTGTCTCTGACAGAATTACAATGTCATCGGCGAACCTCAAAGTTTTTATTTCTTCTCCATGGATTTTAATACCTACTCCGAACTTTTCTTTTGTTTCCTTTATTGTTTGCTCAATATACAGATTGAATAACATCTGGGATAGGCCACACCCCTGTCTCACTCCCTTCCCAACCACTGCTTCCCTTTCATACCCCTCGACTCTTATAACTGCCATCTGTTATTGTTACAAGTGGCAAAAATTTTATTTTAAAGAGAAAACACACTATAAACAACTTTTGTAATTGCCTGATCCTAATTATCAGTCTATTTGATGAATTATTTGCTTTGGCTGTGCGTCATCTCTTTTTAGGGTTCCGAAATACGAAGTCTATTCCAAAAGTAAGGCCCGACCGGTCGCAAACTGGAAACAACGGTGAAAATAAAAAATTTTTATTTGCAACAGTTAGCTACACCTACAGCTACTTCTCTACATAGTCGCCGCTCCGATTTAGACATTTGCCGTAGCGTTATACCAACTTTCCAATGCCCTCGTCATAGAAGCAAGCTGCCTATGCTTCTTGCCAATTCTCTACGCTGGTCCACAGCTCGTTGTCTGTGCCAGAACGTTGTCTTCATAGGTAGCGGTTCATGTGAGCAGGATGACACTCAGGGAGAGTCAATTACAGGCTCTATTGTGGGTGATCAAACACTTCCCATCGAAAACGCTGCAAGAGCATCTTCATTGCCCCTTCAGAGTGCGGCCGAAAATTGTCATGCTGAAGGAAACGTGACAGTTACGTTATGTGGGCTGCATGGCTTCAGGCGAAATGTCTCACCAGGCTATCGTACTTGGCGGGAGACACTAATGTTCTAAACATCTTTACGTGTTCATTGTGCCCTCAGAACTGAAAAGAGCGTCATGACGCAATCGACGGGCATACATGAGACAGTGCCCAGCATATCTGTGCTAATCTTCATCGGATTTTCACTGTGGTTCCCATGTCGCATCCCATCGGACATTACTTTCTGAATAGCCCCCGTAATTTGGCGACTGTGACGAGTGGTTCGTTGAAAATAGTGCCTTCAGATCTTTTACACAGGGTGTCCCACGCGAAATGGCCAGTATTCAGAAATATGACAGGAACGATCATTCAAAGCAAATAAATATAGCAAACCTGTGCTCTAAAATGCATACTTTTAAGATTTATGAGCGCTTCTCCATCTTCGATACTTCGAAGCGAATCTCTTCTACTGTAGGTTCCTTGCTTTCCATATTCTGAGTAGGAGATTCTATGGACCAAAACAAGAATAAATTTTTTAATGAACGTGGATTTTGAAATCCGTACCTTATGAGCTATGTGCACTGGTGCAGGAGAAGAGATGTGTTTCACAGAGCGAAGATGAACAAGTGCTCATAGATCATAAGGTACGCAGTTTAGAACCCATGTATACTGGACTCTTTTGCTCCGAATGATCGTTCCTATCATATCCCTGAATATTCACCATTCTTCCCCAACATTAGCCCATCTGTCATTTTGGGCTTGATGTGAAACTGTAGATGCAGAATCTGCACAGTTTAAAACACAGGACACTGACGTATTTGAACATTACGTATGTCTACAAAATGTCCACTCAGTGGCACCCATGAAACAAAATCATAGAAAGCACTCTTTCAGTATAATGCTTGATTTTAGGAAAAGATAATTTTTTGAACTTTTTGAATACTTACTGTAAGAAATTCGCAGCCTTCTCTTAATAATTTGATAATATAGGAATCAAGAGCATCAGTCATTACTACCATTGGAACCAACAATACTACTTAGGCATATTATTGTTGTTCATATTATTATACCATATTTATAATCATGGACGACCGCATAAAGTGTCTCTCTTTTAAACAAATATTTTAGGAATTTAATAATTTTAATATAAATACTACACGGTTGACGAATTGTTCACTTTAAGAGTCATTCATTCTTTTACTGGTGTAAGTAACGCGTATTTTACGTATACTGTATATGTTTCCTTTATTACACGATTTTCTGTCGCAAGTAAACTTGGTCGATTTGCTTTTAGTTTTTGTTTTTTAAGCATGTGGAGGATGTTACTTTCCAGTTATCCCAGACATAAATTTATTTATAAGATCATTGTACTATTATATCACAAGAAACATTTCCTGTAATAGGAAACACTAAGTAGAGATACTGAAGCCAGCACTTTTCAAAGTCTTATAACCAAGTTTTTGACAGTAGTGTACACTGCTGGCGAGTGGTGGCTTCAATTGTTTTTCTGACCACTGGTGGCCGAATTGTGGCAGCATGTTTACTCGCTACTATCATTCATACTGTCATTTAAAACTTGAAGTAGACCAGCGTGTTAGTTGTGAAGATGGGACCCATATTCCATATGAATACGATGTTAGAGATCACTGGATCACGTGACGTGGTTGACCCGAGTGGTAGCGCTGCAATGTGTAGATAAGAATAACTAGGGTGTGAAGTATGAGAAGGAAACGGTATGGGAAAGAATAGGAACAAACAATGACTTACAGCAGCACAGGTCACTGCAGCAAGGCAAGGGCGAGAGTGCCAGATCGGGACACGAATCTGGATGCCCCACATGCCTACAGCAGTTGCCTTAATCGCCGTTTTCCCCTTTTCTAGTTTTCTCTCTTCATTCTTTCTTTCGTTAATCTCTTTTTTATTTCTGTTGTTCATCATTGCATCAGCTAATTTTCTTTGGTTCAAATGGCTCTGAGCACTATGGGACTTAACATCTGTGGTCATCAGTCCCCTAGAACTTAGAACTGATTGACAGCGGCAGTAAAGAGGACCAGAGCTGGTACTTTCCCCTCACGTCTGCTGCTGGATGGGCCGTTCTTACTGCAACATCTCCTTAATAAAGATTAACATGTCGATCACTGAGCTGAGCGCTACGCAGCGTCCCAGTACACATTTAACTGCAAGTCTAACTGCGAGTGCGAGTGCCTTGTTGCTATCAAAGCTGGCGTATTTAAAGGAAGCACGAGCGACGTCCTGACGTCATGCTCGTTTGTAATGAACGAATTCGTTCCACTTATACTGCTGATTTATCTGTCGTACTCGCCCCTTACGTGTTCTTGCGACAGAGTTACGTGTTGTTACGGCAGACCTACGCGAAGTTGTGAAATGCAGTACAGCTGACGCTATACCTCTGTCTTGCACTCTACGAAAGTTTCCGTCTAACACAAACCCGCGTGCTAAGCAATTCTCTCTCGCCTGTTGTGTGTAACCAGGCCATTGCCCCTGCGTGACGTCACATTCCGATATATGCGCAGTCCTCTTACCTCTTGGCTAACGTACTGCCTCTGGCTCTCGGCATAGGCAACGAAACTTTGACAATATTCCACGTTTCCAACTCTTTACTATTCCGCGACACTACAGAACTACTTAAACCTAATTAACCTAAGGACATCACACACATCCATGCCCGAGGCAGGATTGGAACCTGCGACCGTAGCGGTCACGCGGTTCCAGACTGAAGCGCCGAGAACCGCACGGCCACACCGGCCGGCCGCTAATTTTCTTTCTCAGTGCTGTACATTGTACAGACATTAGCACCGGGCGACAGCTGTCTTTTCTCTGCTACCTCCTCTTTTAAAAAAAGGAAGTGCATGACGATTGTCAGGCTTTGCAACGTCAGGCGTGGCCACGACGTCCCCATCATTGGTGTCGATCTCTCTGTCAAGTTACGAAATGTACAGAACCGGGCTAGAACGGCAACCATCAGTTTTATTTTTTTTATTTTTCATACTTTTTAATTTTTTACGCCCCAGCTTTGCTCAGTAGGGGTAGACGTCTCTAAAGTTTCAAAAGACACACATTTTGAGGTCATGAGAAGCAACAGAAACACGAGAGGAAGAATAAAGGAGAAAGCAGAGGAACGTAAGGTGGGATGTGTAGCGCACACTTCTTCGAGCACGTCTCTAGCTCACTAGCTGAGACTATGCTGATACATGCCTCCTCCCCTCCCCCCCCCCCCCCCCCCAGTTAGCCGTGCGGTCTAACGCATGGCATTCCCGATTGGGAAGGAGCGCCTGGTCCCCGGCACGAATCCCCCCGGCGGACTTGTGTCGAGCTCCGGTGAGCTGGCTAGTCTGTGTGGATGGCTTTTAGACAATTTTCCATCTGCGTCGGCAAATGTGGGCTGGTCCCCCTTATTCCGCCTCACCTAGACTATGTCGGCGATTGGTGCAAAAACAAGTTCTCCACGTATGACTACACCACCTCTGCTCTACCACGCAAACATAGGGGCTACAGTCGTCTGCTGTGAGACGTTCTCTGGGGTGGGGGGGGGGTCCACTGGGGGCTGAACCGCACAATAACCCTGAAAGAGTGGTTCGTTGTGGGGCGGTGGAGGGGTGTTGTGGACTGCAGTAGTTGTTGTGGGGTTGTGGACCACTGCGACTGCGGCGGGGATAGAGCGTCTCTGTCGTTCCCTCCATCGTTTCTAGGCCCCCTGTTAACATACAATACAATATATACAATGCTGATACATCATACCATTCCCAAAATGTTTCTCATGAGATGTCAGGCACGTTGAATGGAGGGTAGAGGATAAGTGAGGTGGGTAGGGGCTCATAAATTGTATGGTGCAAGTAACTGGTAAACTACAGCATCCATTCAAGTGTGGTGTAAGCATCCAAAACATAGTATCGAAAATCTAGCTTGGAGTATAGACCATCACTGAAGATGTAGACAATCTTCAGGACCTTAAACCATGTGATAGCCTTGTGCTTGGTGAGTGGAAAATGTGTGTGCTCTGGAAGGAGACAGAACTGTGAGGTGACTGACATTGATAGAGAGCAGAAGTAACATACCGGTATCCATTGTCATAGTTTCCAGACAATGCGCATTGTCTGCTGTGTAAGAGAACGCTCATTAGTACCCTCGCTGTGGCAGCAAGGATATAATGGTGATCTGGCCAGTCCAATATGGTAATAACACTGATTGTTGGGTGTTTACCATTGATGATGTGGTACCACGGTGCACATGCTTCGATTGTAATGATGGGCACATGGCTCTTCATCCACACCACTGTCCAACGGATATCTGGGCAGAGGATCTCCAATGTATTGTGTGGCATGCATCGCAAAAACAGCTTGTAAATTCGTTTTTGGTGCATGTGTGAATCGAAGGGCATCATGTACGTAGCTGAGTTCGACAAAACCCGTCAAAGCGTGGAGGCATGTGGGACAATGTTGGGATTATGTGGGCTATATTGACTGTTGATACAGGGGAGGCTGGTATAGGACCATCCAAGAGGTTGCATGTAAGGTATGTGTAAGACCAAAGGCAACATTTTGTCATACTAATTAAGCATAAAGAAAATATCATGGCAGTAGCATGTGTGTGACCGAGTACTCCCACTGATGTGGGAGACTGAGGGTATCATAGGAGATCTGAAGGATGGTTTGTGCTTATGTGAAGAACCCAAAGACCACTTGTAATTCTCCTCCAAGGATCATTGGCAGCAGGAGGATTTGGGGATCATATACCAGCTTGGGTGCAACGTAAGTGTCGTTGTAGGCTACTCGCTGGAACCGATTCAGTCTGTGGTGGTGGTTGTGTTGGATGTGGGCTCTTAACTTCTGAAGCAAATAGCGATCGGCTACTCTGCCTTTTGATGGGTATGTCCAGTAAAAGTGAATGAAGGTAACTCATTTTGGCCACTGTTGGCAGCAGCAGTGTTCCGTCATCTTGGATACTATGATCGATGTTCATATCTGGTTTTCTTTTACAATGAGAACGTTTTCCAAGATTCTTCATTATGGTAGTATCAATGTAATGGCGTTGTGTATTTACATAGTTGTATATGCCAGAGGCAGGTGATCGTTCGCATATGCCCGACATTGGAACATGTGGCTGTGTGGAGTGGGTCCCACATGGTGAGATAGGAAGCCTCCGATAACGAGTTTGAAGGCGATTGCGGACTGCACAGTGGATAGTCCGACAGTGCGATAGAAAGCTGTATTGGAATCAGTCTGACTTGTCGTATGTTAACTTGAATTCTTGATGTGGCACTGGTAAGGAGGCGTGACGACAAATGGTGGAGGGAAACCTATATGCATCGCCACTGACGGAAGGAACTGGTGTCAGAACCTATCAAAGGCACTATCAAGGTCGACTGATACCAGTGACGCTTGGAGGTGACAGGACGTGGCCAGCTTGAGGAAATATCTAAATTCGTCTGTGGCAGTCTGTACGTTGGCACCACAACCATGAGACGTCTGCTTTAGTGGAAGGATACAATACATTACAATGTGTATGTGAGCCGATAGGTGTGTATAGATCTTATAGTCCATAATGATAAGAGTAAAGTAGCGAAAATTGATGATCCACAGGTCTCGGGATGTTTTATGCGCTGGAATTAAAACGTCGTCCACAAGAGCCTTCGGCACGTGGAAGATGGGAACGAGTAGCTCCTGGAACTCTTAGAACGTTTCGGTCCTTCACTGGATCATCAAGGCACGAAACGCTCATAGAATTCAACCTCAAGGCCGTCTGGCCCTTACGATTTGCTCGTCGGAGAATCTGACATGTTGGAGAATATCCTCAGATGTCGCATCGTGGACCTATCGTCGAAAAATTGTCTGCTGTAGGGAGAAAAGGTGGAGACAATTATCGCATGCGTAGTGTAGACATCACGGCAGTCTTGCTTGAGAAGGGTGGAGATGAGCTGTTGACGACGACGCCGATGCTCGGACATGGTATGGAGCACAGATGGTGTACCTTTGGGCACGATATCTCGTCTGCGTGATCTCCCCACTATACCATGTAACTTACTGCGTGTTAATGGAAGGAGCTTGGCCTTAATGCACTGTCGTTCCCTGTGCATTGCAGGTGGTGTTGGTGGTGGGGTTATTCATCGTGTTCCCCTGGCACAGTGTAGTAATAGTTCATGGTGTCTCGGTGCCACGCGGCCGATTCTTTCCCGCGTTGGAAGTACTCTCTGGCTGTCATTGGTTTGGCGCAGTAGAACCACCACATCAGAGTGGAGGGATACGTGGAAATGGGGCAGTCACAGAGTTGATAAACTGTGTCATAGAGGAGGGACGTGTTAAGTTTCGATATCCAATCGCTGCGTCAGACTGTCACAGTGGAAGTACGAGGGAACTGATGAGAGTGCAATGGTCGGAAAAGGCGAGTGGCCATTTTTCTGTTGGGAGCACTCCAGAATGAAGGGTGCCCGACACATAGACACGATCCATCCTGCTTGTGTGATGTGTATGACTGGGGTTGCCACCATGGAACTTCTTCATGCCTCAACGAAGCGAAGTTCTTCAACCATTATGTAAGGGTCTGGTGATGGTGAGAAGCTGGGATAATGATGTTTCAGATGCAATACACAATTAAAGTCACCTCCAACTACAGAGTTGTCGAAACGACCAAGGAAGAGGACGACGATGGCTTCGGAGTAAACACTAAACATTGACATCAGTTTGGTGCGCGAAACACGACATATACGTTGAGGATACACGCTCAGAGTAGGGTGACGGCCATGCCCTGTGAGAATGGGAGTGTGGTCACATTATTGACGGTAGCCCTTCTCGGACGTAGACCGTTACCCCAATTCGAGCCTGATCCCAGACGGACTTATAGAAGTGGTACGCATGATCATCCGGAATCGTCGCAATGTGCATCTCTTGTAGTAATGTAACGACGACATCCAACATCCCAATCATGTCTCGGAATAATTGTGTCTAGGCCTGCCGGGGTGGCCGAGCGGTTCTAGGCGCTACAGTCTGGAAGCGCGCGAATCCTGCCTCGGGCATGGATGTGTGTGATGTCCTTAGGTTAGTTAGGATTAAGTAGTTCTACGTTCTAGGGGACTGATGACCTCAGATGTCCCATAGTGCTCAGAGCCATTTGAACCATTTTTGAATAATTGTGTCTCTTCCATGTTGACAATCACGTTGGTGCTGAGTGAATTTACTCCTTAATCTTGTCGTGAGGTCACTGAACGTTGATCCATCATTGCTTGGAGAGGAATCGTGTGCAGTCAATGGATGACATCACCCTGCCCTGCCCAGCCACAAGTGGCACACTTGTAAGTCATTGGTGGGTGAGGCTAACAGTGTTCAGCATCCAAACGATCTTTCGCTTTGAGGTTGAGGATTTAAGATTCTGGCAGGGAAATATCTTCCTCCACCCACATGTTTTTTATTATGTCATTCATAGAAGGGTTTGGGAATAGCGTGATCAATGGGCAAGATTGACCATCACTGTCAGCATCAGCTGACATCAGGAAGTGGTTTTTGACCGCATGTGTGACATCATCGTCCTCGTGCATCACATTGTCATCAGTTCCTGGTACCGACCTATGCCTCCACCTGTGTCACCATGGCGAAAGCTGTTTGCGAGCATGTCCTTCTGCATCAGACGAGGACAAAGAGTATCTTGGTTCACCTTCCCTGTCTGTTGGTCCTTTCATATTGTCCAAACTGTCGCTTTGTGGTGGACGTTGTGGTCTGGAGTGGTTAAGTGGTAGCTTCCTTGAAATCATGGCAGTGGTAAGTGCCATTGCATACGTCACTGGCAGAGTGGTCGGGTTTGGTGTGGTCGTAATGTCCATAGGCGGTAATTGTGCAACACTGCGCTATGTACATTATGACCGAAGGTGGCCTTCCTTTCCACATCCCGAGCACGTACTGGGTTGGCTGTCGTTCATGATAATAGCTCTGCAGTCACCGATGTAGAGGCAGAAGTGCGTATGGCTACGGAGATCGACAGGCACTTGTCAGACACGATTCAAAACAGGATTTGCTTTGAACTATGCCCATTTCTCGGCTACATGGCGGAGAGTCGTGAAATAGGCGTGGAGGGACGCTATCAGAGCTTCGGTGCGTAGTTGAAAAGGCAGCTTAAAACCCTAATTATTTGGACGCTTAGATATGCGTGATCGACAGTCACAGTGCATTTGTTGCCATCTGCGAGGCAGATGCAGTGTCCTTGACTTGCTTCCATAATGGCCGTGTCACATTGGGGCAGTGATAATGAACACATACATTCTGCTTCTGACTGTGGAAAAATGTAGGCCTGTGATACACCGCAGTACTGCTGAGTGCAGACAGCCACTGCCTCAGACATCCGGACACGCTTTCTGTTCCTCCTATGTTCCCGCTCACTGTAGCGCGACGACTGTTCCCCATTAACCCACTATTCAAAGATGTCTGATTCCCTTAGGAGGTCGGACGTTGATTGTACATCCGCACTGAAACTTTTTCATCAAACAACCGACGCACACATAGAATTATATACATGGGTGTTGTCTGGTATGACCTCGCTGTTCGGTCCCCTCCTCCAAACCAACCAACCAACCACAAGTACAAGTCATATCTATATATGTGTAGAGAGCCTCGGGGGATAACAGAGTGTACAGTAAATAACTTTCGAAGACGAACCGTTTCTGTACTTAATGGACGACCATGTGTTCCACTTTCAGCAACGGTTGCGGGACGAAACAACGATAGTAATCTAAGACAATTACTAAATTTGTACAGTTATAATTAATGTGGTAATAATGTAGTGTACTAAAATAGACACTAAACACGCTGTTTGCACGTGAAATATTACATACTCAATCGTACTACAGATAGTGCTCATCTTAATGCTCTATGACGACAATCAGCGTTGGGCTCTGTTACCTGCAAACGCGGGGAGATGGAGCACATTGTTTCACACGTTTGTTCCGGTAACACGGATGCGATACACATCTGGGCATGAGTTATAATTCAGACTATTATTTACCAGGTGTCCTCTGCACATCTTGGGACCGTGTAGGGGTAAAGTGGAAGTACCGTGAACAATGACGACACATGCGTATGTTAGTAATATGACGGAATCTTATTATAGCATTATTTTGAAACTTGAGTTGACTGTAGTTTAGATCAGAAGGAAAGGTTCTGGAGCACAACAAAACATGATACATGTTGTGAAAATACGCTTTTAAATCAAGAATATATTTCATACGAACTGCAATCTCGAAGAACCCAAGACGATTGTGTTTGCCGTGAAAGTATTCGTCAGATGGTCTGCATTTAACAGAGACATGACAATTTCCACAAAACGAAGGTCATCGTCACCGCATGCGGGCGTCGTGCAACGTGCAATGTCGCTGCTGTCTTCCAGTCTGTCGCCGTTCCTGGCTGATTCCTATAGTCTTATCACATGCGGCCGCGGACCTTCCGCTCTACCGTTGTTTCACTACGCGTATTTCTATTGCAGCTCGCTGCAGTCGGCAAGGATTCGAGGATGTTTAGGGACAGAATGTTAAATGATGTGTTATCTACATCACAGCTTCCCTAAAGGAAAGTAGAATGATATACCCATCTGCAGCGTCAGTACCCGCGTCATTGCGCAAATAGCCGACCCGCTCGCTGGACTACGAGCGTTACGTTACGTAACAACAGATGGCGTTCGGTTGAAAAGTGTGCTTTGCAAGCTCTGCTCTAACAAGGGAACCTCCCCATCGCACCCCCCTCAGATTTAGTTATAAGTTGGCACAGTGGATAGGCCTTGATAAACTGAACACAGATCAATTGAGAAAACAGGAAGAAGTTGTGTGGAACTGTGAAAAAATAACCAAAATATACAAACTGAGTAGCCCATGGGCGACATAGGGAATATCATGGAGACAATTAGCTCACGATCGCTGTGGTCTCGTGGTAGCGTGAGCAGCTCCAGAAGGATAGATCTTTGGTTCAAGTCTTCCCATCGAGTAAAAATTTTACTTTCTTTATTTTTGCATAGTTATGATCTGTCCGATCGTTCATTGACGTCTCTGTTCACTGTAATAAGTTTAGTGTCTGTGTTTTGCGACGCATCGCAAAACCGTGCGATTAGTAGACGAAAGGACGTGCCTCTCCAATGGGAACCGAAAACATTTGATCGCAAGGTCATAGGTCAACCGATACCTCCACAGGAAAACTCATCTGATATATTCTATACGACACTGGTGACGGCATGTGCATCACATGACAGGAATATGTTGTCGACCCACCTAACTTGTACACTTGGCGAATGGGTAAAAAGATTCTTCTACCTTGCCCGATTTAGGTTTTCTTGTGAATGTGATAATCACTCCCAAAAAAGTGATGAAAACATAAGAGTTTGTCACATAAACTGAAAATAAAAAATTAAACTTCTCACTCGATGGAAGATTTGAACCAAGGACCTTTTGTTCCGCAGCTGCTCACGTTACCACGAGACCACGGCGCTCCCGCGTTTCTGATATCCTTGATGTTGCATATCTTCCCATGAACTACTCAGTTTGTATTTTTGGTTATTTTTTCATAGTTCCACACAACTTCTTCCTGTTTTCTCAATTGATCTGTGTTCAGTTTTTCAAGGCCTATCCACTGTGCCAACTTATAACTAAATCTGAGGGGGTGCGATGGGGAGGTTCCCTTGTAAGTGGAGTCAATACTAATTTATTTTCTGTCAAAGTAAAACACTAATCCTGTTCCGTCGACTCACGTCCGCTGTTTGTTTTATTGCTGGTTTATCCGTGATTTGACATATGCTGCAAAGGAAGATTTAGTAGACTATTAGTAAAGAAATGCAGCTAATGGTGTGTGGAGGACGAAGATGCAATTTAGAATTCCATCGTGCAATTTGTTGTACAGTAACTGAAAATTTATTCTTAGCGATATAATTATGGGAATCTACACCTGCATGATTACTTTGGAGTTTCGGACTTAAGTGTGTGGCATAGGGTTAATGCACTCACTGTAAGACACATGCGAAAAATAAACATCCACGTGAAACTTCCTGGCAGATTAAAACTGTGTGCCGGACCGCGACTCGAACTCGGGACTTTTGCCTTTCCCTGGCACGTGCTCTACCAACTGAGATACCCAAGCACGACTCACGGCCCGTCTTCACAGCTGTAATTCCGCCAGTACCTCGTCTCCTACGTTCTAAACTTCACAGAAGCTCTCCTCCGAAACATCTCCCAGACTGTGGCTAAGCCATGTATCCGCATTATCCTTTCTTCCAGGAGTGCTAGTTCTGCAAGGTTCGCAGGAGAGCTTCTGTGAAGTTTGGAAGGTAGGAGACGAGGTACTGGCATAATTACAGCTGTGAGGACGGGGCGTGGGTCGTGCTTGGGTAGCGCAGTTGGCTCGACAGAGTGGATCATATTTTTTTGCACGCAGTGATGGGCAGATTGGGAATCCCACAGGCCTTCATTCTAGTGATCATGCGACTGTTACACGGCGTGCGATCAAAGGTCTCGGTGAATGGGCAGGGCACTGACTACATTGTTATTTGAAGTTCAGTTCGTCAAGGTTACCCCTTTTCGATATTTTTGTATGCCATGACTTCAGAACCCTGTCTATATGCTCTCCGAAGACGGCTGGAGGGAGTGCCGTTGCCACAACTGACCTTTCATTGTCGCGCTTATGTTGACAATGTGATGAAGATGGCAAGGACAGGTGACGAAGTACGTACGGCGTTGGCATGGATACAGCGATACGGAATGGCCGCGGGAAGCGTGCTTAATCTACCGACGTCACGCTGCATGAACGTCGGTCGAGGATTACAACCGGGGGAGGAAGGCCCGCTCATGTTAGTTGACACCATAAAATGTCTAGGTGTTACGTTCCACACGGATGTGCAGCGGATAACAGCGGATAAGTACCGACGCATATTGAAGCTGATGCGGACAATGGTGCTGTTACAGAAATTAAGAGCGTTGGATATCATTCAGAGGGTGACCTATGTTAACGTATACCTAGCACCGAACCTCACTCATGTAGCGCATATCCTGCCTTAAACGCGCACAATGGCATCACGGATACAAGCAACTTTCGGAAGTTACGTGAGTGTGGGTCACCTGATTAAGATCCAATACACAATGCTTACGCTACCGCCTGGAGAGGGTGGACTTGGTCTGGTGAACGTATATGAAGAGGCACGGACGTTATTCGTCAGTACGATTTTACGACAGTGGCGTGGTCAATTTCGCAATATCTCGGTTGCGTTGGCCGTACAATCCTTTCTTTTTGGAGCTTAGCTATGTCAGAGAAGCCTTCCCAACAACCCGACTACCGACGGCGCGAGATGTATACCAACTCTTACTGCCGGCCGGGGTGGTCGAGCGGATCTAGGCGCTCCAGACTGCAAATGCTCGACCGCTAGGGTCGCAGGTTCGAATCCTGCCTCGGGCATGGATGTGTCTGATGTCCTTAGGTTAGTTAGGTTTAAGTAGTTTTAAGTTCTAGGGGACATGACCTCAGAAGTTAAGTCCCAAGAACTCACAGCCATTTTTGAACCAAACGGAACGTTTACCTCCCAACGTCGGTTCGCTCAACGTGGTATGTGGTGGTAAATAGGAAGTTCGCAACGAACCAACGGCGGCACGCGATTCGTTTGGCAGGTACTCCACTATGTTTAGGCTGTGCACCAGCGGACACTGATGAACATCGTTTGACATGTAGTGGGACGGCTCCTGTGTGGCACTTGGAACGACAGATATTGGCGTTCCTGTTACGCGCCGCCCCTCACACAATTTCTTCAGACACACTTTTTTCCCTCCAAGAATCTTATTTTCCGGTCCAAAAAACCAATGCAGTGACATGGGTACGGGGATTGGTTGTGGGGTACGTCTATAACGAATGGGAAAAGGATAACATGGATTTTTGGCATTTTCTCCTGGATGGACACACGAAGCTGCAACAGCATAAGAAATATAGACAAGACTTCGCTAATTACCTGCGATTTACATTTACCGACCCGCCAGCCAAATGGGGCGTGGCGAGTGAGAGATGAGATCGACGAAGTAAGCCGAGATAGACATCGATCACACTTAACGGACCCTTAGTTAATTTCGGGAAGACGACCCAGTCTTACACCAACGTCTGGAGATAGGGGCGATAGATGTCTCTAGTGCTCTATCGAAAGTCGGGTACTGAGCAGGTGTTGCCCCCGACATGAATTTCATTTCATTGCTAGAGGAGCATGTTTCTTTTGTACTTGTACTATCCGCGATGTCTTCATGTCTTTTTCATTTGGACATTTTCAGTTTTATTCATTTTCTTACCTAATTAATTTTCTAATTAGCCACTATTTGTCAACATTTGGACATTGTAGACACTATCTATGCGGTAATGTAACACAGCGTATGTCAGCAAACCTGTAAGTCAGACACTGAAGCTTTATATAAAAAAAAGTTTGTAGAACACTTACCATTTTTATATTTAAAAAAAGTGGATAGCCTTAAAGCCCCGTAATCGCGGGATGGAATCCCGTTCGTATGTCTTTTTTTATTTTTTTATTTTCAACACTCTCATTTTCTTTACTATTTATATTACAATTGATATAATGGGGAAAATACATGCAATCGGTTGAATTTTTATTAAATTAACAATGTTATTTGTCAGTCTACAAAAAAAAAGTTGTTGAGCACTTGCCCCCGAAAGGCAAAAAAAGGTAAAAAAAATGGTAGAGCACTGGCCCCCGAAAGGCAACGGTCCCGAGTTCGAGTCTCGGTCCGGCGCACAGTTTTACTCTGCCAGGAAGTTTCATATCAGCGCACACTCCGTTGTAGAGTGAAAATTTCATTCTAGAAACACCCACGTCTTTCCACGAGAGCTCTAACTTCTCTTATTTTATTACGATCGGCATTGTTAAATTTGTAGACGAGAGGCAGAAAAATATTTTCACATTCGAAGGAGAAAACTGCGACTGAAATGCCACGAAAAGATATGGCGGCAGCGAAAAACGTCTATCTACTTGAACTCGTTTATTTTATACGTGACACTCACTCGCTATTTTGTCATAATGTTCCAAGGGTTCTGCTAATAACACGCAGTCTTCCTTTCATTTTCCCCATTTAAGTAGAGTGGTTCCAAATTTAATGGCTGGCAGGTGTAGTTCCTAGGTGCTTATACCAATCGACTATCTTCAAATTTAGCGTTAACCGAAATTTAAGAGAATCTTTTTATGCTCATGTCGAGGTACTCATAATTTTCGTTGCTCAGGGTCAACTGCCGGTTCTTACGTTATGCATATATCTTGTCTTAATCACGTTGCAAGTCATCCTATATTGTATCTATACTAGTTCGAAATCAGTTCTTTCTCTCTCTATTATTTTGTTTTTCGTTTTTTGTTTACAATCAGGTTTACTACCCGCTCCATGGACAATGATTGTCTTTTACTACGTTTCACTGGAGACATGATTTGTGTCTCCCTGGCCGACAAGCATGATGACCTACATGGCTTGACATCTGTTTCAGTATCACTTTCACTTCTTAAGCACATATCGTCATCATTGTACCGCTCATCTGCATCGTACGCACAGGTGAGCGTATACGCACCACACATTCCACTGACTCTTCTTGCAGAAACACAAATATTTCTTCTGCCACTTCTTTCGCACTCTGCAAAATTCCTTGGGTTCCTCTCTGATGAAATGTCAACTTCGGCAACTGTTGTTGCACATGTAATGCTACGATTGCAGATTTAATTAACAGAGATGACGGGTACATGGCGTCCGCTCAGTAGCTACAAGTGAAAATTCACAGCGCTTAGAAAAAAATAGCATACGAAAGCATGAACATAAATTCAGATGCGAGTCAAGTCCGCAAATTGTTGGTGCTCGTAGGTAGCCGAAGTGTTTCGTGTTTCAAGAATCAACGCATCGAAGAATTGTACTGCATACAGGAAAAATGAGAAAAAAGCCATCTGCTGAATCACAACGCTGACGAAAGAGTGTGGTGAGTGGTGCTGACAAACGGTCATTGTAGGGGATCGTGACGAAAAATAAAGAGTAAGACAGCTGTAGAAGTCACTGCAGAACTGAATGGCGCGCTCGCTAATTGTGCCAGAACCAAAACAACACGAAGACAGCTCAGTAAGCTGGGAATGGCAGGACGATCGGGAACTGCAAAACCAAACATCTGTGACGCAAATTCCCATAACAGCGAAATGTATTGCCCAAAAAAGAAAACACAGACTTTGGAGCAATGGGAGAATAAGTCTTGATTCACACTATTTCCAGTTTCTGACCAATTTTACATCCCAAGCATGAAACATGGTGAGTGTTTGGTAAAGATTTGCGCAACAATATCATGGTAATCTATGGGTTACCCTGGTTACCCTGTAAGGTCGCATCACCGCCAAGGTTTATTTGTCCACTTCGACTACTCAGGTCCCTTCCACAATATAATGTTTGTACCATGTGTGAGCGTCTGGCCACCACTTTCACCAGATCTCAATATTATTGAGCCTTTGGAGAGAAGGCTGCGTTATCGCTATCAATGACCACCATGATTATCTGAACGTGCTACTATTTTGCAAAAAGAATAGTATGATGTCTCCTTGAAAACGGTACAGGTCCTGTATTTATCCAACCTGAGAAGACTGGTGGTAAGTGTTTTGTATGCCATCCGATTTCCTTCACCGTATTACACAGGTTAGGTGTTGCGTGTTTGGTGTTTCCATAATTTTGTCCTGCTCATGTTTGTTCGTGGATTTTGTGTATAAATAAAGGATATAATGTAATTCGTCGAAAGAAATTGCGCATTGTACCACATGGGGACAAGGATGATACTTCGAGCAACTTGGTTGGAGAAAGACAAGAACAACATCGAAATTTACATTCATGATGATAATCTGGAATCCGTCTGAGATCATACGTGTTGAACTAACTCAGTATACACTGAGGTGACATAAGTCATAGGAAACCTCCCAATATCGTTCAAAAATGGTTCAAATGGCTCTGAGCACTATGGGACTTAACATCTGAGGTCATCAGTCACCTAGAACTTAGAACTACTTAAACCTAACTAACCGAAGGACATCACACACATCCATGCCCGAGGCAGGATTCGAACCTGCGACCGTAGCGGTCGCGCGGTTCCAGACTGAAGCGCCTTTAACTGCGTGGCCACACTGGCCGGCCCCAATATCGTGTTTGACCTCCTTTTGCCCAGTGTAGTGCAGCAGTTTGACGTGACATGGACTCAACAAGTCGATGGAAGTCCCCAGCAGAAATATTGAACCATACTGCCACTATATCCGTCCATAATTGCAAAAGTGATGCCGATGCAGGGTGTTGGTCACGAACGGCCCTCTCGATTACGCCACATAAATGTTCGACGGGATCCATGTCGGGCAATCTGTGTGATCAAATCATTCGATCGAATTTTCCAGAATATTCCTCAAACCAGTCGAGTGAGATTGTGTCCAATTCACATCGTTGTTTAGAAACATGAAGTCCATGAAAGCAGATGGTCTCCAAGTAGACGAACATAGCCATTTCCAGTGAATGATAGGCTCAACTGGACCAGAGGACCTAGTCTATTCTGTGTAAACACAGCTCACACCATTATGGGGCCACCAAAACCTTGCAAAGTGACTTGTCAATAACTTGCTTCCATCGCTTCCTGGGGTGTGCGCCACACTCGAACCCTACCATCAACTCTTACCAGCTGAAACCGGGACTCATAGTTTTAGGCCATAGTAGTAGGCCATAGTTTTCCAGTTGAAACTGATATGCTGACGAGCCCAAGAAAGGCGCTGCAGGCGATGTCGTGCTGTTATCAGATGTACTCACGTTGGTCGTCTGTTGGCATAGCACATTTACTCCGTTCTGTCCTGACAGATACCTTCGTAATACATCCCACACTGATTTCTGCAGTTATTTCACGTGGTGGTGGTTGTCTGTTAGCACTGAGAACACTACGTAAATAACGTTGTTCTTGGTTGTGAAATGAAAATTGTCGGGTACTGTGATGCCGGTTGTGAGAGGTAATGCCTGAAATCTGGTATTCTCGGCACACTCTTGACACTTTGTATATTGGAATATTGAGTCCCCTAACGATTTTCGAAATGGAAAGTCCCATTCGTCTACCTCCGACTACTATTCCGCGTTCAGAGTCTGATAAATACTGTCGTGCGGCCATAACCACGTCGGACGCCTTTTACGATGAATCACCTAAGTACAAAGGACAGTGCCGCCGATGCACTTTCCTTTTGTACCATCTGTATATGTGCATATCGCTAACCCACGACTTTTGTCAACTCAGTGTAAAACTGTACTGGGAAATGAATTAAGAAGTGGTGGACATTTATGTTCGGGGGATCAATGGAAATAGGTAGCATTTATTTAAAATATGCTATTTTAAAGTTTTTTTAATTGATAAGATGTTACCAACTGAGGAATATAGGCCTTTTTCATATCTTAACTCAAAACTCCCATCTGTTAGGTTGTTTTCCCTTCTTTGCAAAGTATGTAGGTAGAAGTAAGGATAATGTAGGAATAAAGTTTTTGGTAGAATAAATAGCTAAGAATAAATAGCTAATGCCACAAGGTTTCGTAAATTCACATAAATGGTTTAGAATATCATATTACTTAATTATTATTCTGTGGTTTAGAATTCCGTATAGGCTACAGGTTGCCCCAGGAGGAATCGTCAGAAATCTGGTATATGACAGGAACGATCACTTGAAGCAAAAACGTTTATTAAATGTGGCCTCTAAAATGCATACAAGTATCGCTGATGAAACACTGCACATAGCTTTTAAGCTATGCATTTCAGAATCCATGTTTACTAGACGTTTTTGCCTTGAACGATCGCTCTCCTCTAGTTCCTGAGCATTGGCCATTCCTCCTTGGACATCCTGTACCTCTTGATAAGAGAGTAAAGTATGTTTACAAAATTAGACCAAAAGTGTTCTACACTCCTGGAAATTGAAATAAGAACACCGTGAATTCATTGTCCCAGGAAGGGGAAACTTTATTGACACATTCCTGAGGTCAGATACATCACATGATCACACTGACAGAACCACAGGCACATAGACACAGGCAACAGAGCATGCACAATGTCGGCACCAGTACGGTGTATATCCACCTTTCGCAGCAATGCAGGCTGCTATTCTCCCATGGAGACGATCGTAGAGATGCTGGATGTAGTCCTGTGGAACGGCTTGCCATGCCATTTCCACCTGGCGCCTCAGTTGGACCAGCGTTCGTGCTGGACGTGCAGACCGCGTGAGACGACGCTTCATCCAGTCCCAAACATGCTCAATGGGGGACAGATCCGGAGATCTTGCTGGCCAGGGTAGTTGACTTACACCTTCTAGAGCACGTTGGGTGGCACGGGATACATGCGGACGTGCATTGTCCTGTTGGAACAGCAAGTTCCCTTGCCGGTCTAGGAATGGTAGAAAGATGGGTTCGATGACGGTTTGGATGTACCGTGCACTATTCAGTGTCCCCTCGACGATCACCAGTGGTGTACGGCCAGTGTAGGAGATCGCTCCCCACACCATGATGCCGGGTGTTGGCCCTGTGTGCCTCGGTCGTATGCAGTCCTGATTGTGGCGCTCACCTGCACGGCGCCAAACACGCATACGACCATCATTGGCACCAAGGCAGAAGCGACTCTCATCGCTGAAGACGACACGTCTCCATTCGTCCCTCCATTCACGCCTGTCGCGACACCACTGGAGGCGGGCTGCACGATGTTGGGGCGTGAGCGGAAGACGGCCTAACGGTGTGCGGGACCGTAGCCCAGCTTCATGGAGACGGTTGCGAATGGTCCTCGCCGATACCCCAGGAGCAACAGTGTCCCTAATTTGCCGGGAAGTGGCGGTGCGGTCCCCTACGGCACTGCGTAGGATCCTACGGTCTTGGCGTGCATCCGTGCGTCGCTGCGGTCCGGTCCCAGGTCGACGGGCACGTGCACCTTCCGCCGACCACTGGCGACAACATCGATGTACTGTGGAGACCTTACGCCCCACGTGTTGAGCAATTCGGCGGTACGTCCACCCGGCCTCCCGCATGCCCACTATACGCCCTCGCTCAAAGTCCGTCAACTGCACATATGGTTCACGTCCACGCTGTCGCGGCATGCTACCAGTGTTAAAGACTGCGATGGAGCTCCGTATGCCACGGCAAACTGGCTGACACTGACGGCGGCGGTGCACAAATGCTGCGCAGCTAGCGCCATTCGACGGCCAACACCGCGGTTCCTTTTGTGTCCGCTGTGCCGTGCGTGTGATCATTGCTTGTACAGCCCTCTCGCAGTGTCCGGAGCAAGTATGGTGGGTCTGACACACCGGTGTCAATGTTTTCTATTTTCCATTTCCAGGAGTGTATTTATAACGCCAAATCATCACGTATTTGCACTCGTCAATGGAAAGCTTTGAGTAAAATGGAAAGTCATCGTCACCACTTGCGGGTTGTATCTGAACGTACGAAATCCGTTCTGATATGTATGCGCTTCACCGTTCCTGGTTGATTCCTGTTGTCTTATCGCAGACAGTACCGGACCTTCCGGCAAGGCTCTTGCTCTTCAGAAATATTTATAGGTCTGTACGGAGTGTTCGATCTGCATGTGAGAACACATATTATCAAAAGAAATTCTGAGTTTAGTTAAAGGCTACTCACTGAAACAATATATTGATCACAGAGGCTCTTTGCGAAAATTTAAGCGGTATTGCTGTGTCATTCTTCATTAGGCTTTTCAGAAGAAAAAAGTAGGGGTTATACGCCATGAACTAATAAGCTTAAACTTCCTAATAATAGATGGCCTTGTACGTGATTCGATCAACAGAAGAATCGACGAATAAAGCTGACACTATCCACCGTTCTGTAAAATAACAGTATTAATTCTGAAGTCAGGCTACAGAAATGCCAAATAGTGGGTAGTAATTATATCCTGTGCTATTGATCCACTCGTAATTGTGAGTGAATTTCACTAGAATTCTGCGCACAGCATTCTATGTATGTGGACCTGTCACTCCACGAATAAATACATCAATAGTATGCATTATTTCCGCAAGAGAGCGCTACGGCTTTCGCAACAACCACACTCCGCGAATACGACTCCGTCTAGCTCTCCGTGAGGATTCGCAGATGACATTTATTTATTTTCTGTCACTGAAATTTGACCTGACGTCTAGTGGGTAGGACATTTTGTGTTTATACAATATTAATTTGCGCATAATCTTGAAGTTAAGCAAATCTGGTTTCTAGTGTTCGTAAGGAGTTGAATTTGTATGTATCTCTTAACTTAAAACTAATAAGTAAAGAGGAATTATTAGAATTAACAATTAATGCATTAAGAAGAAAAAATGGGAAATGGTTTATGTTTATAGACTGCCATTACTGGTGCTGTGTAGAAGGATGTACCTCTTAAAGTCATTGACCGTATCGGTCTTGGGCTGTTATCACATGATCTACTACTACCTGCCATCATCAGCAATTCTCTGAGCCAATCTCTCGAATCCACATTATGTTTTATTTATCATCTACGCCACAGGATAGAGGATGCTGTTATTACGTCTATATCTGTCTTACAATCTAATATTGCTGTCTAAAGGACACTTCTCTCGCTATCCTCTTGTGACGATCACCAGACACACATAATTTGTAGTTTTACTATCCCAACTTAGTTAAGATTCCCCATGTGTGCTTGTTGTGCTCTGGATAATGTAGAAGTAGTACTGTTTCACGTCTAAGATACAGGTTTCACAAGCCATAGGATTATCAATTCTAGTATACTATGTAGCCAGTTTAAGTACATTACTAGTAAATACACACTACCTGATCAAGAGCATCCGTACACTCCTTTTTAATGCGGAATTGATCAGTAGATGTTCCGAGGGGCGGTTCCCCCAATTTAAAGGACTGTGGAGTGTATTGTGTTGTCAGTACAGAAGCAGGAACAGGAGAATGAGTCGGCCAGGAGAGCTCAATAGCTTGGAATGTGGGCTATTCGTTGGATATTACTTGAGTAACATAACCATTAGGGACATTTATACGCGGCTGATCCCGGCGGAGGTTCGAGCCCTCCCTCGGGCATGGGCGTGTGTGTTCGTCCTTAGGATAATTTAGGTTAAGTAGTGTGTAAGCTTAGGGACTGATGACCTTAGCAGTTAAGTCCCGTAAGCTTTCACACACATCTGAACATTTTTTTGACATTTATACCCTCCTAAAGCTGCCAAAGTTGACTCTTGGTGATATGATAGTAAAGTTTATATGTGAAGTAACAATCACAGCCAAACTAAGACCTGGCAGATATCATGTACTAACCGAAAGACCGTTGCGAAAATAACTTTGTCTACTGCCTTACGGGAGGTCTTACCATGGGGGAGCCTCGTGAGAAAGGGCCATTGCATGAGCGTTTTGGGAACTGATTCCAGTGGTGGTTTCCCGTTGCCTTCCATTGATGATAATGAAGACAACACAACACCCAGTCTCTGAGCGGAGAAAATCTGCGACCCAACCGGGAAGGATGGATTTAAAAAAAATCACACGGTATCAGGAGAAGGAATCATGCGTGAGTTCCAAAGTATGTACTCAGCTAAGAAGAATGGGTTACACTGGTCGACAATCTCCTCAAAAGCCACATTTTTAAGTAGTGAATACTGAATGACGCTTGAGGTGATGTATAAAGCGATGTCAGTGGACAGCGGTTAACTGGAAACGAGTCGCTTGGAGTGATGTATCACACTATACCATGTTGCAGTCCTGTGGAATTATTTGGGTTTAGCTAATAGGTGGAGGATGTGACATGGTATCATGTGTAGTACCAGCAGTGAAGTATGGAGGAGGTTGAGATACTATATGGAGGTATTTCTCGAGTTTAGTGTGTGGTCCCCTTATTGCTCTGAAGATAACTGTAAATGCAGAACTGTACGAGCATATTTTCCAGCATTTTTATTTTCTTACAGTAGAGTAACAGTTCGGCGACAATAATTTTTTCTATCAGCATGATAATACACCCTGTGATAAAACGGCATCTGTAAAGCAATCGACAGTGGATAATAACGTTCCTGAAATAAATTACCAGACTCAGAGTCCCAATCTGAAGACAATGGGACACCTTCGGGGTGAGTTATAACGTCGACTTCACTCCATACGCCAGAGACCTGTATCATTACCTACAATGATTTAGGTTCTTGAGGTGGAATGAGCTGACACTGAACGGTGTCACCAACAGGGTTCAAGCCGCAGACACTCCTATATTAAATCCAGAAATAGTTGTCCAGATGCTTTTGATCTCTATTCCACATCAGCTCGCCTTCGTCTGTGTAGCTATCGCCACCACTACTACTGTCACTGCACAGCGGTTGACTGGAAACGAATGACTTGGAGTGATGAGTCATGCTATACCATGTGGGAAGCTCATGGAAGGTATTCGGTTCGGTGAATGCCTGAAGGACGTTACATGGCACCATGTGTAGCACGAACAGTGGAGTATTGCCTGCAGAGTCATTCGTCTCCTTGCTCGTTGACGCATGTACCCTCATCGCTGCAAGTAGTCTTTATGTATGGCTCTAGATATTCTTTCTGCACTGTATATAAGCTTCCTATTGTTCTACATATCGATAGCCCGCAGTTAAAAGTTTGGCGCGTGATCTTTGGAGGTTACCAGGAAAAGAGAGTAATAGATATCTCACTCGCTCTAGAGGCATGCAGCGGGATGTGAAAGTGAAAGGTTTTTTTGGGTGGTAAAAAGCAGTTATTGGGTGGTAGGCGCACTTGTGTGTGGAGTAGTAGCGCAAAATGTACGTTCAGTGCACAAGTTTAGCAGTTCAGTCTGTATTTGACGGAACGAGGAAGAATGTGATTATGCTAATGAGAAAGCGGTCAGAAGACTTAAGCGGTTTGGCTCTGAAAGTGAATCAGATTTATTTTCACTTTCCGTTCAAGAAGTTCCGAGGCTGATTTTGTTACTGGTTTATAAGCAGTCCTGACAAGGGGGTGAGGGACATAAAACCCATGGAGCCCAAGTCCCTGACGGGTTTGGTTCTGCCAAGATGCTCAATTGGCAAATATCACACTCCAATTGTACAATAAATTTTATATCGTGTAATGAATAAAAGTAAAATATCCCAGCACCAGTATACCCAATATACTCTTTCTTTCCACTTCATTTCTAGACTTATATTAATCTTACAGGCCAAATACATTCGATTCAAAAATGGTTCAAATGGCCGTGAGCACTATGGGACTTAACTTCTGAGGTCATCAGTCTCATAGAACTTAGAACTACTTAAACCTAACTAACCTAAGGACATCACACACATCAATGCCCGAGGCAGGATTCGAACCTGCGACTGTAGCGGTCAAGCTGTTCCAGACTGTAGAGTCTAGAACCGCTCGGCCACTCCGGCCGGCCATTCGATTCAATTTAATTTTATGTTTAGTGTTGACTGCACAATATTCTCATTAGATATCGTGTGCCAAACCCACTTTGTGATGGAGTCGAAAATGCGCTTCCTTTAAATTTTGTTGAAATCCTACCAAAACATTTCTCCAACAAATGCAATCGGCAACAGCTGTTAAATGCTGTAAGAGTTTGGTAGGATTGGCAATAATATTAAACGATAAGGCATTTCCAATTCCGTCACAAGATGCTTTTACACGAAACATAGAGATAAAATTTTGCATTCAAGAGTAAACAGAAAATAAAATATGCCTAGTTGTATATAGTTGTCCTGGAAGAATCGTAAAAATGATGAAATGTTATGCCATGAAAGAGGTACTTTGGCCACTCTGATGTGCGGAGGTAAATGGGTAATGTTCTTTTATTCGTCCGTAACAGAGCCAACTTACATGGGCCGTCTCGTGTTGCTTCATGTGACATTATGTCTTGATGAAAGAGGGTTGGCCTTTAGAGGCTTATCTAAGAAATTTTGAGATCAAAATAATGGAAAATTTCTCGGAATACTGGAGGTCTGAAGCCACTGTAATCCATTTCCTTCAAAAGAAAACGGGCAGGAACCTCGAAAGCATTGACAAGTGTACTATCTGTCAAATGAATCTGAGAATGTAGCAGGTCTTACTGTCTCTAGGAGCGCGCGTCCAAGTGCTACCCCCTCCTCAGCGCAGGCCGGAATGCACTAAATCCTCCTGTTGTGATCTTTGAAACGTATATTTGTATTTATGATTGGAGGCTTTCTCGACGTACTCCAATGGTGAAATATTATCGGGTGAACAGCCGGGCAGTAGCGTCGTGTCGTCGCAAACTTTCGATGAGTTTGGTACCCAACATCTTCAATCGAAGAGTCGGGATGCTGTGTTCCACCTATCTATATAGTCGCTCGCCCTCTATCCACTTCTACGGTGGGCTAAATCACGCTCCTCCGGAAGGGGATGCCGCGTCAGTGGTGGGGGAACGCGGCGCTACAGGTGGTGGGGTCGCGGCTTGGCCCCGCACGGGCCTCGAGTCCTGGTTGCTGCCCAGTCTGCATGGGGACGCACCCCCCTTCAGAACGAAGCGTTATTCTCACCATTGGGGAATCCCACGCTGCGTTAAGCTAAAACACGTTATCACGGTTTGCTAGATTGACGTGCAACTTCTTTCCACTGCCTCTTTGACAACTGATTCCCAGAAACCGTTGGTGCTGTGTAACTACTTCGTCTTTCTCAAATTCGAAGGTGTTTCCTTCGTTGATGCTATTGTCTACTACCACGGACTCGTCTGTCTGCCCTAGACGTACGTTCATGATGTGCTGTGAGACACATTGCTATACGGCGCTGTAAGATACATTGCTGTATCTGCCTGATGTGCCGCAACCCACATTCATACTTGATGCTGTAGACACCCAGCGTCTGCAGGCCTATATGATCTTTGGTCGAGCCAAGTATATCCTCAGCTTCCTGCGTTGCGTGGAAGACTGTCGTTATTCGGTGTTCTCTTAATATCTTGCGGTCTTGGCTCTCGGCGGCCCAGCAGAAAGCCACACGTTTTACTTCGTCTTCTTCTGGTTCGTCCTCCCACATTTTATCTGTACCTAAGGCATGTCGTATTTGCGTCTCTTTGTAGCTATATTTATGGAATGTTTCCGGCCGATGGAGTAACTTCTGCGGCAAGCTCTTTCTGTTGCTGATAGACATGACTCCATGCGGCCACTCTACAAAAGAGTCACCTACGTACCGATGCACGGGGTAGCCTCGCGGCCTAGGGCTCCTTGTCAAGGGTCGCGACTCTCCCTCCGTCGGAGGTTCGAGATCTCCCTCAGGCATGGGTATGTGTGTTGTCCTTGGCGTAAGTTAGTTTAAGTTCGATTAAATAGTGTGTAAGTTTAGGGACCGATGGCCGTAGCCGTTTGGACCCATAAGATCTTACCACAGGTTTCCAAATCTAAGTACCTGTAGAGCACCTTTGGTTTAAGGTGCACAGTGTTCGGTGCTACATCTTCAAAGTGCTCCATGTAAAAATTGGCAATACTTGGTGCTAAGGGAGACTCCATGGCAACACTATCTATTTGCTCATAGACACTCCGGTTGAACATGATGAGTACGAAACTCATCGAAACGTTGCGACAAGACACCGCCACCATTGACCAGATCAAGCAAGAAGATTTCATCAGTGTATTCGTACTATTAGGTAAAACTAGTTGCAGAAATCAATTTACGTTTTACCTCTTCCAGTCGTACTACCAAGTCCATATTCTCCTGACACTCATTCTTTCCCTCTACTACCACGTTCCAATCAACCCTGATTATCTCTCCTTTTACATGCAGAATTACCTGTTACATATCCTCATATAACTTCTACATGTCTTCTTTTTTTTGTTTTTTTTGTGACATCAGCATGTGCAGGTGGTTATTGCTTTTGGCAGTTGTTTTCTATCGATTCTGATGAGAACAATCGCGTGTCTGAACTTTGCGTTGTAACTCATTTCCTGTACTACCGTCCTATTCATTTTCTGCTTGTTTGCGATTGTGCTATATTCGTCTGACCAAAAAACTTATTTTGTTTCCAGTACACATCACTGACACCTACTGTCTCTAGATTCAGTCTTTGCATTTCCCTTTTCGAATTTTCCAACTTCCCTACCACATTCAGAATTCTGACATTCCACACTCCAACTCCTGAATTATTACCCTTTCGTTGGTTAGCCAGTCTTCCCACAGAACTGACAGGGGGTCTACTCTGTAACGTTTCTCCAGTGAAAAGATAATGATGATGACACTTTTCAGTTACAGGCTGCATGTCCTGTGATTATTCACTATCTCATTAATGTAGTGGTTCCCATTTTCTTCTGCATTCTCATAACGTTGACCATAGCTGATTCTTCTATCTTTTAAGTGCAGTTTACCATCACCAGGGAAAGAGATTGTACTAAAAGTCTGTTCCCTCCTCCACTATCGTCAACAAGGCCATTATCACAAACGTTCTGTTCATTATATCGGAAGCCATCAGCGGATATTCCTGATAACTTTTATTCAGATTTTAAGCTGTGGCCTTAACTGAACCCTGGGTCTAGGATGTTTCAGTTGTTAGTCATAGACTACGGGTGTTGGAACGTAAAAGTAACACAGCAAATCAAGTTATGTAGTTCGTCTACGAACCGCAAATGGTGTGTCGCTATTCAATTTCGATGCCATATTTCGGCTTCCCTTGATATTTCAGTTCCTTGGTCTGTTTATGAGTTGCAATCTTGTCCAGTTGAATTTTTACCGTTAGTCGAGAAGAGAATCGTTCATTCAAAACAGCTTACTAGTCGGGCTAATGTACTAAAGAAGTTGCGTGCCTGTTAATATATCGCACAGCACATGTATTACATCACGCGCACTGAGTGCACAGTTTTTATGGCAATACTGGAATTCTCAATTCATGTATCGGAATTCCACCAAGAGTAGCTAAGTAAAGGTATATCTGCCAACTCTTTAGCTAAAAGGCGGGAAATGTGCCATTGCAGGCACAGGCGCCCGTGAGTACCCACGCTACTTGCCCATGGGTGCTGTCAACCAGCAGTTCCCCCGACACCTCTATGCCAACAGCTTGCTTTAACAACGATGAGCGGGCGCGAGCGCGGTACCCGTGAGTCTGGCAAGACGATCTTCTTTACTTCATGCCATTAGTGTTGCATGTATATATAGGGAGAAGAAAGAACGCCGCAATTAGCGATTTGCATGCGATTCCTCATCCCATCTCGAGACAGAAGTGCATCTGGCAGTACCTAGTCCCGCCATTAGGTTTAACAGAAATGCGATTTAAAACTGAGCCTCTGGCAATACTGTAACTGTGTGCAGCGTTGCCAGGCACAGGTAGCATGAACTCTGTACGTCTCTATTCAACCTTCTTTCGCATAATTAAGTACGATGCAGTTATGTAGCTCATCGAGTTTTATGTTCATTACGTGGTGGAGAGCGGGTATTACACGCTCCCATGTCACTTTATCAGTATATCATTATGATCCATTGGACATGGCAAAGGATGCAACGCTATCACGAGCTTTTTGCGAATATGCTGTGTCGTATTCAATCCTCAAGGAGTTGGATGTGTAGACTTTCGTTTCTTTTTAAGTTTTCATTCCTGTTACATTACTTTTGGTAAAAGTAACAAAATAATGATTAGGGTAGGTATTTTACATGCAGAAGTCCATAGGTTCCACGCTCATCAGGTGCTACATGTTTTTTCCTTGCTTTGTTTCTAAAATATTTATCGCAGTGACTTTGATCATTGTTTTTGTTCAGTTAAAATAAAGCTGTAAATGTATTGCTGGAAACCGAGAGGTTGGAGGAAAAAACAAAGTAGACTGTTTGTACATGAAACCCACATCCAATATGAAACTACGACTCGAATCGTAGTGATTCCTTTTTTAATATTTAGACGTATGTTCCATAGTTCTTGTAGTTTATAAGCAGGACATCATTTTTAATATGTCTTTCATTTAACATTGAACGGCATGCATGTGACTACTAACAGCGCAGTGCACAACCATGACTGGTCCTGTCATGTCCATGTACTGCGGGTTCTCCATGAAGTACACAAAAGACGAATACATCGATATGCTTTTGGTGCTGGGTGCATCCAATAACCAAGCTGCTGGTGCTGCTGCTCGTCCATATGCTGCACAGTACCTTCAAAGGCACCGTCCCGATAACAATGTTTTTTGTGGCCTGGAGCAACGCCTTCGGGAAGGCGAAGATCTTCGTTCACAAGTAATGGACAGAGGTCGTCCAGGGACTAGGTGGAGTCTACAAACAGAGAACACGATTCTTGAAACCGTTCACCAGTCACCTCGGCGAAGAACCCGTCATCCACTATGTGACCTAAAGTCTCTGGACACCCGGCTGAAAATGACTTACAAGTTCGTGGCGCCCTCCATTGGTAATGCTGGAATTCAATATGGTGTTGGCCCACCCTTAGCCTTGATGATAATTTCCACTCTCGGAGGCATACCTTCAATCAGGAGCTGGCAGTTTCTTGGGGAATGGCAGCTCATACTTCAGATAGTGCTGCGCTAAGGAGAGGTATCAATGTTGGTTTTTGACGTCTGTCACGAAGGCGGCGTTTCAAAACATTCCAAAGATGTTCTATAGGATTCAGGTGAGGACTCAGTGCAGGCCAGTCCGTTACAGGAATGTTATTATCATGTAACCACTCTGCCACAGGCTGTGCATTATGAACGGGTGCTCGTTCGTGTTGAAAGATGCAATCGCCATCGCGAATTGCTCTTCAACAGTGGGAAGCAAGAAGGTGCTTAAAACATCAGTGTAGGCCTGTGTGTGATAGTGCCACACAAAACAACAACGGGTGCAAGGCCCCTCCATGAAAAACCGACCACATCATATCACCACCGCCTCCGAATTTTACTATTGGCACTACACGCAATGGCGGATGACGTTCACCAGGCATTCGCCATAGCCACACCCTGCCACTGGATCAACACATTGTCTACCGTGATTCATCACTCCACGCAACGTTTTTCCACTGTTTAATCACCCAATGTTTACGCTCCTTACACCAAGCAAGGCGTCGTTTGGCATTTACCGGCATGATGTGTGGCTTATGAGCAGCCGCTCCAACATGAAATCCAAGTTTTCTCACCTCCCGCCTAAGTGTCATAGTACTTGCAGTGGATACTGATGCAGTTTGGAATTCCTGGGTGATGGTCTGGATAGATGTCTGCGGTCTCTGTTAGTCAACAGACGAGGTCCACATGTACACGTTTGTACTGTACGTGACCCTTCATGTTTCCACTTCACTGTAACAGCGAAATGGTGGACGTAGGGATGTTTAGGAGTATGGAAATCTCTCGTACAGACTTATGACACAAGTGGTACCCAATCACCTGACCACGTTCAAAGTCCGTGTGTTCCACGGAGCGCCAAATTCTGCTTTCTCGCGATGTCTAATGATTACTGAGGTCGCTGATATGGAGTACCTGACAGTAGGTGGCATCACAATGCCCTTAATATGAAAAACGTTTGTTTTTGGGGTGTCCGGATTCTTTTGATCACACATACATTTCGAAGATTTGTTTTTGAAGTGTTGTACAAAGAAGAACAGAATCCATATCCTTATACGTTAACTCGACACCAGCAGCCAGAAGACCTCATTCGATTAGTAGAGTTTTATGAACGGCTTTTGCACCATGTGGAAGATAAGGAACATTTTTTATATAACGATATATGGACTGACGCATATACCTTCACCCGTGGAAGTACTTTCAACATCCACAACAGGCATTACTGGTCGAAAGACAACCCACATGTTACCCATGAACATGGTCACAGGTACTCTTTGATATAAACCTGTGGGCTGGAATCGGGCATGGAATACCTCTGTCGCCGGACAATTTTGTATGCGTCCCTGAATGCTTCGTTACTTTGCAATTCTTTGCCTGACACTTTACAAAACGTTCCACGGTGTTCGACGACAGGTATGGTTTCACGATGATGTTGCACCACCACAATTGTCGGTGGAGTCAACTTCCATCGGAAAAGTAGGTAGGCTGACACTGGACCAATCAATCTTCCAGTCTGTTATTGGCCACAGTGAATCCACAGAGGAAACACGATTTTAAAATGTCCAGCGACATAACAGCGTTTTTACAAATAACTGAGATCAATAAAAAAATTCCCAAATATGCTTTAGTTTATTATTTATCATAAAACCATCTACTGGAAGGGCTGAAGTTGAGCTGTTAGTTACCTGCGGACGTGAGGACACGTTAAACTAGTGCGTCCAAAAAATTATGCAGAAGCCTTCGTCTGAATATCAGTGAGGACCAAACCTCCCATCAGCAGGGATCTTGCCATAACATCATAGCGCACCCTAAAAATAGATTTTCTCCACATAAACTTGCCCAATAATCATTGTAACTTCCGGGACACTATAGCGAGAAGGGAAAAAATTTTGCCACAAAATACACTTTGCTCAACACATAAGTTTGTAAGATTCGACCCTCATGAAGTAACGAGAGAGAGCGACACTCCTGTTCAAGGACCACTCCTTGAATCCTATCCCTCTTGGACTTCCAATTTGTTGTACCCATCTTCAGCGGACACGATCAATAATAACACCCAACGATCGATGGCAGGCGACTGCTACAGCACATGGAATCTCTGCGGCGTCAGATGCCATAGGTCGTTAACCTGTAGTCCTGTAAGACGACAATATGCATCCAGAACGTCCCTGAGAACCAGTATGTCATCATGAGTACGAAGATGTACTATAACGTTATCAGCATACAGGCGGGCGATAAACTTTTCTCCATACAACGACCAGTCATGCAGTCGAGCAGCTATGAACGGCAGTAAGGATTCCATAAAAAGCACGAATGACGACGTGGTAGGGGACTCCCTTGCAGGGCACCTCAACACATTTCTATGTGGGAGAAAGACGAAAATTCACAATAGACCCCTGAATACCAGTAATTAGAGAGGTCATCATCCGTCTTCTAACATCATTAAAACCGAAATCCATCAAATCTCGTGACAGAAAATCATTACTAATTCCCTGAAACCCATGATTAAAATCAATAAAAATTAAAATTACCGGCAGAGGAGCAGTGCAAAGCAATCGAGATCAAGTCACAACATTCAGCAACGGGAGTCATGAGAGTACGACCCTGGAGACAACTTCAATAACGCACAATGTCAGCAAGAAAAACCGACAAACGGCTATTTATCGGGCGCTCTACGATTTTGTAATCGAAATTAAGTGGCGTTATCGGTTGGAAGTCACCCACGGAGAGACGTTCCGTCTTCTTGGAAATTAAACCAACTTTTCTGGCCTTAAAAGAGGACAGGGTGTATCGCCCTTGCACCACTTCATTCAACTTAGATGTTATCGTATCTGCTATCAGAGGCCAAAAGCCAACATAAATTTCTTTTGAAAGACTATCTAAACCCGGAGAGGTGCATGAAGAAGGGCAGACAAAAATGACATCATGGTGAAAAGCTGCCAAAAATTTTCCACGGGGAGCTGGAGGAACAACAGTATCAACAATGTATGTAAAATAAGCTGACGGTATACCGATCGATCCCGCTTATAACAGGTGGAGACGACCTCACATGTCCATCTATAGCACGTATTGTAGTGAGCTACGTGTTTTGAGATCGCACCCAAAGCCAAATTAGGTAATAAAGAGATGTCAACTCATTCTGGAGACTCTAACGTGGCTGGTAGTGCAAACGAAAACAATCCACTCACAGTCTTTTGAACTGTAAGAGTTTTGCCTTCATGCAGTGAACGGCATAACTGTCATAGTGATGTCTCGAGCACTGTTAGATGTATAAGAATAATAGTGTCACTCGATTGTTTCCACAATTCAGCAAGCGTACTGCCTTCTCCAGATGCTTCGCTTTTTGAGTTGTTTTACGATTTCCCTGACTTCCTCTACTGTTGTTGGCTTTGAGTCTGTTGTATATGGGTTACGTTATCAAAACGAAGTTATTCTTTTGGTGGATGGCAGTTATGTAATTCTTGGAAATAGCCTGCAAATGTTCTGCAGTTCTCGGAGTTATTATAAGTAGCATTCTAAGTTTTTCGATCTATACGCTGTGCACTTGGTGATGCTTTCTTCTGTAAACTATTGTTGTTTTGAGTGTTTCATAAAAATCCCTGTTCATTTTGGTGAATAAAATTTGCTATAATAGCGAAGCACACCTAAAATTCTGATATGTGACTCGTATTGTCTACTATTTCAAATGTTCTTGTAAGTTTAATCACCAATAACACATTAAAATCGACTTATCTGTTCTTGTAGCGAGTTACAAGTATATCAAATGAAAAGCCTTCACTCTGTGTTGGAAAATCTATACCTTATCAATAATATCCTTTAACTGGTGCTAAGGATTGCTGTCCACGTTTTTAAGAAGAGTTGACGATTGGGTCGCAGTATCCTAGCTCTGTTTTACTCTCAGCAGTATTTGTGGACATCATATGTGGACTGTTGTAGCAGATACTTTGCACGTACTCTCATCATCTTTATAAAATGGTATATTTACGATCAGATAAGCTCAACACAGGAAAGGAATGATGGAACGTTTTTTCTTAGCAAAAATTTCTCTTCTTAAAGAGCGATTGGACTTAAAAATCATTTAATCACCAGCTTCTTTAGAAGGATTTATTTATTTAATGTGATTAGGGCTTTCAGGCCCTCTCTTACATCGGAACAGAGTTTCCCACATACAGTACCTTTTTAAATCATATTTATCTAAGAAATAATTATTTCAGTATGACAACTAGTATCAAAATGATTTGAATGTCTTAAGTTCCATTGTGAGTAAAGTAACACTGACTATGAACTAATAACATTAATACTGGTATTGCACTGAGCAAGGGCCTCAACTTTGCAGTGGCTCCAAGAAGCGTACCTGTTGCCGCCTTCATCAGTTCAGTTGAGCAAGTCGTCAACACGCTACCATCCAACGTGTCTGAAGAGATCCGCAGGGAGACCTGCAGGGCACTCACCGGGACGAAGCCCCCAAATCCAACGTCTCGAGCCAGGAGATGGTGGCACTCAGGCAGCTATGGGAGGATGACAGCATTGTAGTTCTGCCAGCTGATAAGAGTAACTCCACGGTCATCTTAAACAAGTTGGAGTATGATAGGAAGGTGCAACAACTTCTGGAAGACACTGCTTGCAAACCACTAGATGGTGACCCCACTGACAAGGTGGACAAGAAGACCCGGAAGTTGCTGAAGGAGACAGGTCTACCTGAACAGGTCACCAAGAAGCTTTATCCCAAAGCACCTGTACCACCCAGACTCTATGGACTCCCCAAGGTCCGTAAGGAGGGGGTCCCTCTTCGACCTATTGTCAGTAACATCGGCGCAGCGACATACCTCACTGCACAATACCTGAAAAGATATTGGCACCATATGTGGGCAAATGTGCACACCACATTCGGAACTCGGAGGACTTCCTACAACGGCTAAGGCAGCTACACATCGTGGACTCTGACATCATGGTCAGTTTCGATGTGGTGTCGCTCTTCACACGAGTGCCACTCACCGATTCACTCAATATCATTGGAGAGAAGTTCGATGGTGCCCTGCTCGACCTGTTCGAGCATGTACTGACCTCAACATATTTTCTTTATGGGGGTCAATTTTATGAGCAAACGGAAGGAGTGGCAATGGGCAGCCCTTTATCACCTGTGGTAGCCAACCTTTTCATGGAAAGGTACGAAGAGGAGGCACTTGCATCAGCCACTTACCAACCCAAGTGCTTTCTTAGGTATGTTGATGACACTTTTGTCATTTGGCCCCATGGTAGGGAGAAGCTAGATGACTTTTTGGAACATCTAAATTCACGCCACCCAAGTATAAAATTTACTATGGAGCTAGAGAAAGATCGACAACTCCCATTCCTGGATGTCCTGGTCAAGAGGAAGGCAGATGGCACTTTGGGGCACAGTGTGTATCGTAAGCCCACCCACACTGACTTATACCTTCAAGCCAGTAGCTGCCACCACCCAGCACAGAAGAATGGAGTCTTGAGCTCTGCCAGATACGGAAAGTCTGGCCACAGAGATAGAACATTTACAGCTGGTGTTCAGCAGAAATGGATACTCCTCCACAGACATCCAAAGGGCACTTCGTACAAACAGTCAACCACAGGGTACAAAAGAGGAGCCAGAGGAGGCGAAGAAGGTGGCATACCTGCCATATGCTGGACCTATTTCTGCAAAGATCAGCAGAATTCTTTCAAAATATGATATAAAGACTATCTTCTGTCCACCCTCCAAAATTGGGACCATGCTAGGGAGTGTGAAGGACGTCCTGGGGCTACATAAACCAGGCATTTACAACATCCCGTGCCAGTGTGGAAAGTCATGCATTGGCCAGACAACCGGGACGGTGGACGTCAGGTGCAAAGAACACCAGAGGCACACCAGACTCGGACAGGCAACAAAATCTGCCATAGCGGAGCACTGTCTGGAGCTCGGCCACTCAATGGACTATAACAACACCAAAATTGTGACACAGACGCCAAGATTTTGGGACAGTGTCATAAAGGAGGCCATCGAGATCAAGGTCACAGACAACCTAGTAAACCGAGACAGCGGTTACCAGCTTAACTCGGCGTGGAGTCCGGCTCTGAAGCTTATCAGGGCTCAACGAAATGAACCAACAAACTCCTCAAGATGTAGTATCACTGCAGGAGTAGCACCAGGCGGGTGCGGACCGCGAACGCAACTCCCGACGCAGGACGGGCCTCTGACAGCCGCCACAACCGCAGATGATGGACGAGCCGAGCACGGACGACCGTCGGAGCACCAGGGAAGTGCCAACATCGCAGGATCAGCGCCAGGCGGGCGCGGACCGCGAATGGAGCGCCCAACAAAGGACAGGCCTCAGAGAGCTGCCACAGATGGAGACCAAGTCGGGCGCGGACGGCCGAGGGAGCACCGGGGAAGAAACAACACCTTACAAGCAGCGCCAGGCGGGCGCGGACCGCGAACAGAGCCCCCGACGCGAGACGGGCTCAGGGAGCTGCCACAACTGCAGATGGCGGACTAGGCGGGCGCGGACGTCCGTCGGAGCACCAGGGAAGTGCCAACACCTCGGGAGCAGCGCCAAGTGGGCGCGGACCACGAACGGAACGCCACATACGGGTCCGGCCTCAGACAACTGCCACGACCACAGATGGTGGACGAGCCGGGCGCGGACGTCCGTGGCAGCACCAGGGAGGGGTAAAAACCTCAGGAGTAGCACCTGGCGGGCGCGGACCGCGAACGGAACGCCCGACACAGGACAGGCCTCAGAGAGCTGCCACAGATGGCGCCCAAGTCGGGCGCGGACGTCCAAGGGAACACCGGGGAAGAGACAACACATTACAAGCAGCGCCAGACGGGCGCGGACGGCAAAGGGAGCACCTTCTGGGCATAAATACTGGACAAGATCCTCCAACACGGCAGTTTCAGGTAGCACCTGAAGAAGGCAACGAGTTACGTGGCCGAAATATTGTGCCTGAGCGACACAAACATCCGGTAGTAGACCCGAGTGTTCCACATGTCAAGATCTCGCCGGGAAAGCCTGAAGAGTTACAATACTGGTATTGCTTGTACAACTGCAACTTCCGCCACTAACAGCAATAATAATAATAATAAGATCAGGTTGGAATGAAGGATGTGGGGTAACCAGTGTGTACAGGGAAAATGGTGATCATTATTCTTCTTTTGGTAAATATGTCATTATCTGCCTTCTGAAGCAGGAGATGTTATTCAGACCTCTGACACAATGCGGTAGGCTATTGCAGAGTCGGATTCCCGCTACTGAGAGGAACTTCGAGAAAGTGACTGAACGATGGAATGGGACAGAAATGATCTTCCCCTGATGGCAGCGGACGTTTCTGCCAAATTGTACAGACAAGAGCATCAAGGTCAAGGAGAGATATAAGGGACAGTCTTCACTGATAAGACAGTAGAGAAGACAGAGGGTATAGAAATCTCTGCGCTTGTCTGCACGCAGCTAGGATAGTTGTCCATATGATAGTGAAATGTGATCGAAGAGCCGAACATCACAAATATAACGAACACAGGCATTCATAACCAGTTCCAGTCACCGTGTGCTTTCCTGAGACAGACCTTGCAGGATAACTTAGCTATAATTAGTAATTGGATATGTAAGTGTCTGTACAAGTTTCTTTTTCAGATCAAGATGGAAGAGCTTTTAATATTTTTGCAGGACATGGAGAGATGCTGATACATTAACGCACACTGCAGTTACGTGCTCACACCAATTTAGATTTTCATCTGTTATTACTCCTAGTCTCCTTGCTGAAGGAGAAAAGATATTTGTCCCATTTAAGGTTAAAGATCGTAGAGATCTCCAATATTTAGGGCCAGTGAACCCAGAATGACCAACCAGTACCGCTCGAGTTTTGGACGGTTGAATTTTAACTCGGTATTTTGATAGTGCACGCAGATCGGTATTGAGTTTCTTCATAGTTGTATTCGGGTTTATAGGTTTTGCACTTAGATACAACTGGAAGTCATCAGCTTATTTGTGATATTTAAACAGTAGGACATAACTTGTCATATCATTTACGTACAATGAGAAGAGAATCGGACCTAATACCGAACCATGGCGGAAGACTGATACTACCGGCCTCCATTGCGACTTCACTGTGCCGAACATGACGCACTGCTGGCTAAAATCAGGTATGAGTGAAACCATTGCACTGCAATTGCCGAGAAATTTAGGCTGCTACGTTTCGCAATTAAAATTTCATAATCGACAGTGTCAAAGGCTTTGCTGAAGTTTAAGAATCACATGACAGTTGCCTCTTTTGCATCCACGTGAAGCCGTAGGCCATCTTTCACTTTTATTAAGGCAAGTGTTGTGCTGCGATGTTTACAGAAACCTGATTGGTATTCTTCTGGTACGTTATTTGAAGTTAAGTAGTTTGTTAGCTGGTCGTGGACTCTGTATTCCAAGGCGTTGGACACTGCAGGAAGAATGCAAATAGGTCGGTACTCATAGCGTTCACGCAGCGTCCGTTTTAGATAATACCTTCTCTAGTCCTTGTTTCCCGGCCTCAGGGAAAACACTTGTGCGTAAGTAGTGGTTGAAAGTATCTGTTACAACGTGCAGTAGTGGGTCAATAATAAGCTTTATCATTTGGAATGTGATGCCATCGTCTCAGGTGATGCTGATCCAATAAGCATGATGGCTTTTTTGACGGTGTTGCAAATAACACGCTGTGGATAGAATCTTTCGTGGCTACAGTTGTCTACCCTCATGAAATAATCAGTGAGTCTCTGTTCCACTTGTCCTTTAGTTAGTTAGGTTTAAGTAGTTCTAAGTTCAAGGAGACTAATGACCATAGCTGTTAAGTCCCATAGTGCTCAGAGCCATTTGAACCAATCTGTTCCACTTGTGATTTAATTGTGGTTTAACTTATGGGAAGTATCGTTTCAGTCGATTGGCTGGGATAATGAGAAGGCCAGCTCCTTTTACTTTGCCTATACCAAGACAAGACAGGTTTTTCCGCAGGAGAACTGGTGCATTTCTGTTGTCGGTTAATGTATGGGCATGTCTGAATTTGACGAATGTTCCGCTTCTGCTTGTATTTAATATGATTTTCAGACGTAGGGCGTAGTTTGTATGCCCGATGTGCAGCGTCTTTGAGATGCATGAGCTGTTTCAGTTTCTCAGTTACCTATGTGCAGGTTTTTTCCTTATTTTTCAGTTGTTAGGGGGCATATTTGTCATATAGTTGACTAAGTTTGTTAGTAAACCCATAACGTTCTTCGATAATGTCAGAGAATAGAACAGAAGGCGTCCTCCACACTATTTCGTGTACCTGAGTTGCAAGTTCAGATAAATTAATGCGTTTGAAGCAGTCAGTAAGAGCAGGTACAAGTCGAAGAATTCCTAATTTAGTCAACAGACTGAATATTGCAGCAGATGGCACATCAAAGCGCTGTTGTTGTTGATATGGTCTTCAGCCCTGAGACTGGTTTGATGCAGCTCTCCATGCCACTCTATCCTGTGCAAGCTTCTTCATCTCCCAGTACCTACTGCAACCTACATCCTTCTGAATCTGCTTGGTGTATTCATCTCTTGGTCTCCTTCTACGATTTTTACCCTCCACGCTGCCCTCCAATGCTAAATTGGTGATCCCTTGATGCCTCAGGACATGTCCTACCAACCGATCCCTTCTTCTAGTCCAGTTGTGCCACAAACTTCTCTTCTCCCCAATCCTATTCAATACCTCCTCATTAGTTACGTGATCTACCCGTCTAATCTTCAGCATTCTTCTGTAGCACCACATTTCGAAAGCTTCTATTCTCTTCGTGTCCAAACTATTTATCGTCCATGTTTCACTTCCATACATGGCTACAGTCCATACAAATACTTTCAAAAATGACTTCCTGACATTTAAATCAATTCTCGATGTTAACAAATTTCTCTACTTCAGAGACGCTTTCCTTGCCATTGCCAGTCTACATTTGATATCCTCTCTACTTCGACCATTATCAGTTATTTTGCTCCCCAAATAGCAAAACTCCTTTACTACTTTAAGTGTCTCATTTCCTAATCTAATACCCTCAACATCTCCCGACTTAATTCGACTACATTCCATTATCCTCGTTTTGCTTTTGTTGACATTCATCTAATATCCTCCTTTCAAGACGCTATCCATTCCGTTCAACTGCTCTTCCAAGTCTTTTGCTGCCTCTGACAGAATTACAATGTCATCGGCGAACCTCAATGTTTTTATTTCTTCTCCATGGATTTTAATACCTACTCCGAATTTTTCTTTTGTTTCCTTTACTGCTTGCTCAATATACAGGTTGAACAACATCGGGGAGAGGCTGCAACCCTGTCTCACTCTCTTCCCAACCACTGCTTCCCTTTCATGCCCCTCAACTCTTATAACTGCCATTTGGTTTCTGTACAAATTGTAAATAGCCTTTCGTTCCCTGTATTTTACCCCTGCCACCTTCAGAAGCTGAAAGAGAGTATTCCAGTCAACATTGTCAAAAGCTTTCTCTAAGTCTACAAATGCTAGAAACGTAGGTTTGCCTTTCCTTAATCTAGCTTCCAAGAGATGTCGTAGGGTCAGTATTACCTCACGTGTTCCAATATTTCTACGGAATCCAAACTGATCTTCCCCGAGGTCGGCTTCTACTAGTTTTTCCATTCGTCTGTAAGGAATTCGCGTTAGTATTTTGCAGCCGGCACTTATTAAACTGATAGTTCGATAATTTTCACATCTGTCAACACCTGCTTTCTTTGGGAGTATAATTATTATATTCTTCTTGAAGTCTGAGGTTATTTCGCCTGTCTCATACATCTTGCTCACCATATGGTAGAGTTTTGTCAGGACTGGCTCTCCCAAGGCTGTCAGTAGTTCTAATGAAATGCTATCTACTCCCGGGGCCTTGTTTCGACTCAGGTTTTTCAGTGCTCTGTCAAACTCTTCACGCAGTATCATATCTCCCATTCCATCTTCATCTACATCCTCTTCCATTTCCATAATATTGTCCTCAAATACATCGTCATTGTATAGGCCCTCTATATACTCCTTCCACCTTCCACCTTTCTGCTTTCCCTTCTTTGCTTAGAACTGGGTTTCCACCTGAGCTCTTGATATTCATACAAATGGTTCTCTTTTCTCCAAAGGTCTCTTTAATTTTTCTGTAGGCAGTATCTATCTTACCCCTAGTGAGATAAGCCCCTACATCCTTACATTTGTCCTCTAGCCATCCCTGCTTAACCATTTTGCACTTCCTGTCGATCTCATTTTTGGGACTTTTGTATTCCTTTTTGCCTGCTTCATTTGCGGCATTTTTATATTTTCTCCTTTCATCAATTAAATTCAATATTTCTTCTGTTACCCAAGGATTTCTACTAGCCCTCGTCTTTTTACCTACTTGATCCTCTGCTGCCTTCACTACTTCATCCCTCAAAGCTACCCATTCTTCTTCTACTGTATTTCTTTCCCCCATTCCTGTCAATCGTTCCGTTATGTTCTCCCTGAAACTCTGTACAACCTCTGGTTCTTTTAGTTTATCCAGGTCCTATCTCCTTCAATTCCCACCTTTTTGCTGTTTCTTCAGTTTTAATCTGCAGTTCATAACCAATAGATTGTGTGAGAGTCCACATCTGCCCCTGGAAATGTCTTCCAGTTTAAAACCTGATTCCTAAATCTCTGTTACCATTATATAATCTATCTGAAACCTTCCAATATCTCCAGGCCTCTTGCATGTGTACAACCTCCTTTCATGATTCTTGAACCAAGTGTTAGCTATCATCAAGTTATGCTCTGTGCAAAATTCTTTCAGGCGGCTTCCTCTTTCATTTCTTACCCCCAATCCATATTCACCTACTACATTTCCTTCTCTCCCTTTTCCTACTACCGAATTCCAGGTACCCATGACTATTAAATTTTTGTCTCTCTTCACTATCTGAATAATTTCTTTTATTTCATCATACATTTCTTCAATTTCTTCGTCATCTGCAGAGCTAGTTGGCATATAAACTTGTACTACTGTAGTAGGCGTGGGCTTCGTGTCTATCTTGGCCACAATAATGCGTTCACTATGCCTTTTGTAGTAGCTTACCCGCATTCCTATTTTTTATTCATTATTAAACCTACTCCTGCATTACCCCTATTTGACTTTGTATTTATAACCCTGTATTCGCCTGACCAAAAGGGTTGTTCCTCCTGCCACCGAACTTCACTAGTTCCCACTATATCTAACTTTAACCTATCCATTTTCATTTTTAAATTTTCTAACCTACCTGCCCGATTGAGGGATCTGACATTCTACACTCCGATCCGTAGAACGCCAGTTTTCTTTCTCCTGATAACGACGTTCTCTTGAGTAGTCCCCGCCCGGAGATCCGAATGGGGGACTATTTTACCTCCGGAATATTTTACACAAGAGGACGCCATCATCATTAACCATACAGTAGTGCTGCATGCCCTCGGGAAAAATTACGGCTGTAGTTTCCCCTTGCTTTCAACCGTTCGCAGTACCAGCACAGCAAGGTCGTTTTGGTTAGTGTTATAAGGCCAGATCAGTCAATCATCCAGACTGTTGCCCCTGCAACTACTGAAAAGGCTGCTGCCCCTCTTCAGGAACCACACGTTTGTCTGGCCTCTCAACAGATACCCCTCCGTTGTGGTTGCACCTACGGTACGGCTATCTGTATCGCTCAGGCACGCAAGCCTCCCCACCAACGGCAAGGTACATGGTTCATGGGGGGGGGGGGGGAGGGAATCAAAGCGCTATGTTTTCCCATTACGGAAGCTGTTTTGTATGGAGGAACATGCCTTAAATTTTGACATACAGGCTTTCTACTTCGTATTTTTTCATTTAGGTTGTCCAGAAGGTTTGCATCATTACTACTTTACTGTTTGCAAGTTAAGGAAAAATATAGCTTTCTCTTCCAAGAAAACGGTAATGTGACGCCCATATCATCCCTCTGATACAGGACCATGGGGTTTCCATGCAGTTTCGATTGCTATTTCAGTTTTGGTGTAGACTGGTGGATCCATGTAACAGACACAATTACAAAACGTCTCACACTGTTACCCTGACTCTTATGAAAATAGCCTGTCGTAGACGAAAAATTGGTTTTTGTACAGTAATTAAGAAATCGCGCACCCATCTTGCACATCGCTTACACGTAGCTAGCTCTTTGCCAAAAGGCGTGCAACATTTCCTATGATACACCAACGACGTCAACTCCTTGGCACCGCCTTCATAGCCAATACAACACCGTGCAGTTTTTCGGAAACTTTCATCCGTGGTTACAATTTTAGGACGCCTTTCAGGTAGGTCAACTCCAAGAAACATTGAACCAGGTAATAATTCAGCTGTATAGTTATTAAACTTTGAATAATTATGATCCTTCCATATCGATACCACTTTCGGGTGTATTCACGTTTCCATAAAAAAGGAGGAAATTTTATAATGGGACAGTATGACAGTTATTCCATTAAAATAACGCCAACATGTTTATTATAAAAATATGTGTAAAAAACAGTTCTCATATCAATTAGGCACGTGATTTATGTCATTGCGCAACAGAACCATCACGAACTTAGTCATCGTTATGAAGCTTATACATTACGGATATTTTAGAACCCGTGACTGTTAACTGAATGTAAATACATAAAACTGCAACCAGTCACTTTCTTGAATAATTATTTATTATTCCATGAACCGGTTTTCGAACCTTTTCAAATTCATCTTCAGATGGTTTCTGGACGTTATACCATTATTTCTAGCATAATGATGGGTGATAGCTTGCGACAGACGAACCTGAAAATGAACACCAAAAGGTTCGAAAACTGTTTCATGGAATAATAAATAATTATACAAAAACGTGACTGGTTGCTGTTTTATGTATTCACATTTAGTCAACGTTGATCCAAAACAGGCTCATTTTGTAATTTTTTTCTTAAAGACTATTTAACTTGTATGTAATTTAAACACTGGTATGAGTATGACGAATAACAACATATTATCAAGTTTATTTCTAAACGAAGATAAACACAGTGAAAAACGCATCATTCTGTTGTCAGCTAGGTGGAATTTATTTCACTTAATTTTCGAGGTAACACGCAAGACAGCTCCCTTAGGTGGCTGTAACCAATATCAGTGAAACGATGTACGTGACGTCACTGTCGACAGTATGAGCTCCGACAGCCCTCAGGCATGACTCACACCGTGGGACTCGCCCGCCAGTGTAGAAGCGTTTCAGTTCCCAAACGGAAGCCACAGCAGCGATTTGCCTTATTCTTCTTGGAACACTGCAGACGTTACCCTGTGGTTGGGGTAAACGTATAACCGTATTTCGTGTCTCGCAGCAGAGATGGACTGCCTCACTGTTTTCCTACGTGTTTTAAGTAAGTGTCCTTCTACTAAAACTAGTTAATTTACGCCAAACTCATATTTATTTGCTATTCGTAAGTGATGGTTGCTGAAGCGTTTCTTCATTTAAGGTTACTGAGTTTCTTATTCACATTTACGTAATCTGTTCAGTTCTTTGTGTAGATGCCTTGTCATAGTGACAATTTTCAAATAATAATGGCAGATTTAATACTTACGAGGATACAAAATGAGTGACGTAAATTAATTTATATTACAAACTAAACGTGCACTTACCTATTTGTTGAACTTTCATAAGGGTGTGGCATCATAATTTTCGGCAAGATTCTAGTTCGTTGATTCTTACTTCAACTCAGCATTTATTGACAAAATTGCCACAGCACGTTATGAAATTAAAATGAGTTCTTGCACTCTGTGCTTCACTTTAAAATTTTATTAAGAAACTATACTCTTCCCGCAGTGTATAGATGATTATACCATTATGTGTCCGACCGCAGTGGGAAATGATACAGCTTTAACAATTACTGGACAACGTATGCCTGTTCGGTTGTCACTATGTTCACAGAATATTATTCCATTCCCTTTGTCGTAGCTGCATTTTTGTGCTGATCTTAACTCAAGCTGGATATGAACATTGGCAGAGCATAGATGAACCAGTGCTGCCAACCATTTCTCGGTAGATTCCTTGTAAGTGCGCTTGTCAGGTTTCCTACCCCTCGAAGGATATTAGTCAAAGGGACTTTTTGACTGCTGATTTTGAGTGATATACGACAATGGTTTCGCAAATGTTCATACATTTCTCTCTCCTCATTTCTAATTCTCAGTCTCAGACTAATATTACTCGTATACGAATAAAAGTATAGCAGCAAATATTCTACTGATTCATTTCTTAAGTAATTGACCAGTTTCTTGCATAAGTAATACATTTCATTATGTTATGATATAACTTCAGTCGTCAAAAAAGTATCACATTCATCATTATTTATATAATACAAAAAAGTTTGCTTTGAATGTAATAATGAAATATCAAAGTAGCCTACCTAAAAGTATTCAGAGGGTGACTATCAGTTCTCTGGGATGTAAATAACTTTCTGTGTCTCGTGGAAGACTTCGGTCGCTTGACATGACGCGTCTCCACTCAGACAGAACCAGTGACATATGGAAAAAAATTTCAGCACCTTGTCCTTAATAGATAAAATTATGAGGACGCCGTTACCCAAAGAATAACGATTATGTGATCGCACCACAGAACGAAAACAATCTAAAGTTATTTGACATTAGATCATTATAAAATTGCCGCCACTAACAGAATCGTAGGAACAAAACACATTTAAGTGAGTAAACTATGTTTCAGAGTTTGACTTTTGAGCTGGTGGTGTTTCTTCGTAATTCAGTGGATGATTCATTCAAACAAATTTGATTGTGTTCCACGTCAGGCAATAAACTATAAGTGTTACAGACAACCAATCAGAATTTTGTTACACTATGATAGTGTCCAAGTGGACAGTGGAAGATTTATACGTTGCTTTCTAACTTCAAAGCCACAAAACAAATGCGACGTTGCAGCTAGATAATATAAAATGACCAAAGAATATACATTCTGAAACTTCCTGACAGATTAAAACTGTGTGTCAGGAAGTTTCATATTAGCGCACACTCCACTGTAGAGTGAAAATTTCATTCTGGAAATATCCCCCAGGCTTTGGCAAAGCCATGTCCCCGCAGTATCCTTTCTTCCAGGAGTGCTAGTTCCGCAAGTTTCACAAGAGAGTTTCTGTAAAGTTTGGAAGGTTGGAGACGAAGTGCTGGCGGAGGTAAGGCTGTGAGGAAGGGTCGTGATTCGTGTTTGGATGGCTCAGTTGACGCCGGCACGGTAGCTCAGCGTGTTCGGTCAAAATGTTAGCTGCCCTCTGTAATAAAAAACTGAGTGAAAAGATGAACAGTGAACTTGAACGGGTGTCATAGGACGTCAGCCCCGAACAATATCGATTTAAAAAAATTGGTAGAGCCTTTGCGCGCAAAGGTAAAGGTCTGAGAGTGGGTCTCGGTTCAGCACACAGTTTTAATCTGCCAGGAAGTTTCATATCAGTGCACACTCCGCTCTACAGTGAGAATTTCATTCTGGAATATACAATCTGTTTCATTTTCTTAACTGCTACTATGCTATCGCAATGGGGTAAATTCCTTGACAACCACTGATGTTACGACAGCCGAAATTCCCTTCACTTTTTCCCAGAAAATTACCCAGTGAACATCCGTGGAAACATCGGCGTTTACCGAGGACACTACGTGGCTGCTTTAGAGTGGTAGGTGTAAGCGATTAATTTATCGACCGATATCGTGTCTTCCATACATGTAATGAAGGAGGCAAGCAGCTTCGTTTCGTTGCAGTGGAGTCCACTTTTTGCGTCAATGCATGCCATTTCTTCCGATCTAACGCTTCTTGTGGATTTAGGTGTCTTGATGTTAGAATTCAGGTCGTCTACAACAACGGCCTTCCATGGATGTTCCCGAGGATGGCCAACATTAACTAGTGTGGTAGCCATATATCCCCAGATCTAACTCACCAAGCACAATCTACCCTGTAGTCATTCTTTTCCCTGATTAAGTTTTCTGTTTGTTGAAAATATTCATACCAAAATATTCCACATAATTTGAAATGATGTGTACTTTCCCTGAAACATGCATCGCATCGCATCCCTTTGCTTCTCTTGTATTCTCCACCATAAATTGCAGTAGGTCGAACTGCTGCTATTTCAGACTTCAATTCTCACTTTCGTAATTCTGAATTTTGTAAAGTTTAGACTATGACTAAATTTAAAGATAGTTTCAGAAGTTATAGTTTAAAGTTTGCTCTTGTAGTTTTATAATAGTAACTAACGCAGCGGCAAGTGCTTGAACAGACTGCTAGGTTAAGAATTTACTGAGCAAAAAGCACAATATGAATGTGTACTATTCAGGTAGATACAACTTCACTGTAAGCCTCGGTGTTTCATTCAGAATTTGGTATTGAATATTTTTGAACGGATAAATGTATTAATATCTACATTTCCTGCTCTGAATTGTTGTTATAGCTGTGTGCGTAATTTGAGGAGTGTTTTACAGAAGGAACAGCACTTTATTTCTTAACAGTAGTAACTTAAATGATATTATTATGTAATTTCTGGTAGAAAACTACAGACGAAATAGTTACTGCGTCGCTAAGAATTGTAACGGATAACTTAACGTCACGAATGTACTTAGGCATACTACATGTAGAATGTTCTCCCACATATTTCCTTCTGTTTCAGCATTTCAGGTCTTATTTAAAGAAGCGATGGCAAGTGCTGACAACATCACTACTGATGGTCCCGGATATGAGCCTGCTGAACGTCACACTGAGTGAGTGTTGCCATTTTTTTCGGTTTCTGTTCAACTCGTTTTCACTTGCATGATATTTCGTTTAGTGTATAGACACTATAGAGTTACAAGAGGATTTGCGCTCAGAATCTTCACATACTGCCCTATAGTGCAACGTAAGGCACAATGAGGGCAACATGCTGGTGGCCGAGAGGTTCTAGGCGCTTCAGTCTGGAACCGCGCGACCGCTACTGTCGCAGGTTTGAATCCTGCCTCGAGCATGGATGTGTGTGATGTCCTTAGGTTAGTTGGGTTTAAGTAGTTCTAAGTTCTAGGGGCTGATGACCTAAGGTGTTAAGTCCCATAGAGCTCAGAGCCATTTGAACCATTTGAGGGCAACATACGAGAAAATAATCTGTAGAGTGATGTTTCTATTTTTTTAATTTCAGCTTGTACGTCATGCAGCCATCTCATCAGATTAGAATTTTTAGGCATGTTTTATGCACTCTAATCACTTGATATTTTATAATCTTTTTATTTTGATAGCATTCGCATTTACTTCACTTAATACAGCGACTTGGACAAACTGAATAAGTAATGCACCGTATGTCGTTAAAAGTCCTCGTGGTGCCGCGACGTTCTTGCTCGTTCTTGTGATTTGAGGTTTCGGCATTCTTGCGGAGGCACATTTCTGGGAACTGGGTACACGCTTTGAGCAGCCCATTCTCGGAAGAAAGCCTCGGCAAGTAGGTCGAAATGTCACATGAGAGCATCAACATGAATGACACGGTACCATTACCAACGAATTATTAAAAGCATGAGCAACAGCCACGAAATCCTATGTTCTTATGAAATACAACGCACACCTCACGTCACTGCTACGGATTATTCATTTCACTATATCTTTCACGGCTTTTATTCAGTCATCTAGAGAAGGTCAGTTTTTTACATTACTCAAGTGTATGTGATGCTAATATTATAGCTTTTCTATTCATTGTTGGGTGTCAGTTGCAAAATGTCACTAGAAGTACTGGAAGAAATTGTTGCCTATTATGGTAAATGTTGTCGTGTAATAATTCTTGCTGATTCTACACTTCTACAAAACTATATAAAGACGAGTTGTTGTTTAACTTTGTCACCAAAAATCTCGAAAAGTTCTTGACCGATTTACTTCAAAATTTTTCAAGATATTCTAATAAACATCCGAGAGAATATAAGATACACATTTTTTAATGTGTATGGTATAAACTATATAAAACGGAAAGGTTTGTGGGAAAATTCTAGAAAGTTGTTTATCAGTTAACTTCAAATTTTTACATGATAGTCTAATAATTCCTCGGAAAGACATAAACTAATTATTTTTTAAATATATACGATGCGTAAATATAAATATAATCTATACGTCTACACTAAATGAACACAAGTCATAGTTTAACGTTGGTACCAGAAATCTCTGAAAGTTAGTTACCAATTTACTTCAAATTTTTGCATGATTCTATAACAAACGTTCGGCCGGACATGGCAAAACATTTTTTGAATGTGTAAGGTATATAACTACACTCCTAGAAATGGAAAAAAGAACACACTGACACCGGTGTGTCAGACCCACCATACTTGCTCCGGACACTGCGAGAGGGCTGTACAAGCAATGATCACACGCACGGCACAGCGGACACACCAGGAACCGTGGTGTTGGCCGTCGAATGGCGCTAGCTGCGCAGCATTTGTGCACCGCCGCCGTCAGTGTCAGCCAGTTTGCCGTGGCATACGGAGCTCCATCGCAGTCTTTAACACTGGTAGCATGCCGCGACAGCGTGGACGTGAACCGTATGTGCAGTTGACGGACTTTGAGCGAGGGCGTATAGTGGGCACGCGGGAGGCCGGGTGGACGTACCGCCGAATTGCTCAACACGTGGGGCGTGAGGTCTCCACAGTACATCGATGTTGTCGCCAGTGGTCGGCGGAAGGTGCACGTGCCCGTCGACCTGGGACCGGACCGCAGCGACGCACGGATGCACGCCAAGACCGTAGGATCCTACGCAGTGCCGTAGGGGACCGCACCGCCACTTCCCAGCAAATTAGGGACACTGTTGCTCCTGGGGTATCGGCGACGACCATTCGCAACCGTCTCCATGAAGCTGGGCTACGGTCCCGCACACGCCGTCTTCCGCTCACGCCCCAACATCGTGCAGCCCGCCTCCAGTGGTGTCGTGACAGGCGTGAATGGAGGGACGAATGGAGACGTGTCGTCTTCAGCGATGAGAGTCGCTTCTGCCTTGGTGCCAATGATGGTCGTATGCGTGTTTGGCGCCGTGCAGGTGAGCGCCACAATCAGGACCGCATACGACCGAGGCACACAGGGCCAACACCCGGCATCATGGTGTTGGGAGCGATCTCCTACACTGGCCGTACACCACTGGTGATCGTCGAGGGGACACTGAATAGTGCACGGTACATCCAAACCGTCATCGAACCCATCGTTCTACCATTCCTAGACCGGCAAGGGAACTTGCTGTTCCAACAGGACAATGCACGTCCGCATGTATCCCGTGCCACCCAACGTGCTCTAGAAGGTGTAAGTCAACTACCCTGGCCAGCAAGATCTCCGGATCTGTCCCCCATTGAGCATGTTTGGGACTGGATGAAGCGTCGTCTCACGCGGTCTGCACGTCCAGCACGAACGCTGGTCCAACTGAGGCGCCAGGTGGAAATGGCATGGCAAGCCGTTCCACAGGACTACATCCAGCATCTCTACGATCGTCTCCATGGGAGAATAGCAGCCTGCATTGCTGCGAAAGGTGGATATACACTGCACTAGTGCCGACATTGTGCATGCTCTGTTGCCTGTGTCTATGTGCCTGTGGTTCTGTCAGTGTGATCATGTGATGTATCTGACCCCAGGAATGTGTCAATAAAGTTTCCCCTTCCTGGGACAATGAATTCACGGTGTTCTTATTTCAATTTCCAGGAGTGTATATATACATTTTACACATGAAAAAGGTTGTTAACATAAATTTCGGAAAGTTATTTTATTGACGTGATTGCTTCAAAGTTTCACACGATATTCTAATAAACGTACCGGCAGGGATATGCTATATATATATATATATAAAAGAATGTAGATGAAGATGAAATGGGAGATACGATACTGCGTTAAGAGTTTGACAGAGCACTGAAAGACCTGAGTCGAAACAAGGCCCCCGGAGTAGACAATATTCCATTGGAACTACTGACGGCCGTGGGAGAGCCAGTCCTGACAAAACTCTACCATCTGGTGAGCAAGATGTATGAAACAGGCGAAATACCCTCAGACTTCAAGAAGAATATAATAATTCCAGTCCCAAAGAAAGCAGGTGTTGACAGATGTGAAAATTACCAAACTATCAGCTTAATAAGTCACAGCTGCAAAATACTAACACGAATTCTTTACAGACGAATGGAAAAACTAGTAGAAGCCAACCTCGGGGAAGATCAGTTTGGATTCCGTAGAAACACTGGAACACGTGAGGCAATACTGACCTTACGACTTATCTTAGAAGAAAGATTAAGGAAAGGCAAACCTACGTTTCTAGCATTTGTAGACTTAGAGAAAGCTTTTGACAATGTTGACTGGAATACTCTCTTTCAAATTCTAAAGGTGGCAGGGGTAAAATACAGGGAGCGAAAGGCTATTTACAATTTGTACAGAAACCAGATGGCAGTTATAAGAGTCGAGGGACATGAAAGGGAAGCAGTGGTTGGGAAGGGAGTAAGACAGGGTTGTAGCCTGTCCCCGATGTTGTTCAATCTGTATATTGAGCAAGCAGTAAAGGAAACAAAAGAAAAATTCGGGGTAGGTATTAAAATTCATGGAGAAGAAATAAAAACTTTGAGGTTCGCCGATGACATTGTAATTCTGTCAGAGACAGCAAAGGACTTGGAGGAGCAGTTGAATGGAATGGACAGTGTCTTGAAAGGAGGATATAAGATGAACATCAACAAAAGCAAAACAAGGATAATGGAATGTAGTCTAATTAAGTCCGGTGATGCTGAGGGAATTAGATTAGGAAATGAGGCACTTAAAGTAGTAAAGGAGTTTTGCTATTTGGGGAGCAAAATAACTGATGATGGTCGAAGTAGAGAGGATGTAAAATGCAGGCTGGCAATGGCAAGGAAAGCGTTTCTGAAGAAGAGAAATTTGTTAACATCCAGTATTGATTTAAGTGTCAGGAAGTCATTTCTGAAAGTATTCGTATGGAGTGTAGCCATGTATGGAAGTGAAACATGGACGATAAATAGTTTGGACAAGAAGAGAATAGAAGCTTTCGAAATGTGGTGCTACAGAAGAATGCTGAAGATTAGATGGGTAGATCACATAACTAATGAGGAGGTATTGAATAGGATTGGGGAGGAGAGAAGTTTGTGGCACAACTTGACCAGAAGAAGGGATCGGTTGGTAGGACATGTTCTGAGGCATCAAGGGATCACCAATTTAGTATTGGAGGGCAGCGTGGAGGGTAAAAATCGTAGAGGGAGACCAAGAGATGAATACACTAAGCAGATTCAGAAGGATGTAGGTTGCAGTAGGTACTGGGAGATGAAAAAGCTTGCACAGGATAGAGTAGCATGGAGAGCTGCATCAAACCAGTCTCAGGACTGAAGACCACAACAACAACAACACATATAAAAGAAAGTACTTGTTAGGTAAATCCGGCAAAAGTTCATGACCAATTTACTCCAAATTTTTTCACGTTACTGTAATAAACCTTCAGACCGTCATAGACTACATATTTTTAAATAAATATTGTGTATAATTATGTTTTATATAAAGGGGAAAAGTAGTTAGCAAAAAAAAATCGAAATTTTCCTGACCATATTACTTCAAGGATTTATATCATACTCCAATAAACGTTCTGATGGACATGGACTCCAGAATTGTTAATTACATATGGTGTATACAAACCTGTATCTACACTACCATATAAAAGTAAGGCCGTCGTTTAACTTTGTTACCAAAAATTTCGAATAGTTCTCCAGCAATTTACTTCAAACTTTTACATGATACTGTAATAAAGCTACGTAAAGACGTAGGCTACATGTATTTTTTTTTAATACAGTCTGCATATAAATCTCTACTTCTATATAAAGACAAGTCGTTGTTTAAAGTTGTTAACAAAAAACTCGAAAATTTTTTATCTCTTCACTTCAGACTTATGCACGATGCTTTAATAAGTATTCATATGGAGATATGATATATACTCTTAATAAATATAATACCTAAGTATGTATGTAGTATATTAGGGTGAAACCCCATTACAAAAAAGTTTCGAAAATTTCTTGGCTCGACAGAAGGGGAACGTAATTAGTGATAAACTCAAAAAGTTCCTGACTGATTTACTCGAAATTCTTACGCGGTAGTCTAATAAACGATCAGAGGCGTGAGCTATATATATTTCGTAATATGTAGGGTACATAAATATGTATGTAATTCACAAAGGGGAAACTTCGTTAGTAAGCTTCTGGAAAAATTCTTTATCAACTTATCTCCTATTTTTATACGATACTGTAATAAAATTTCGGATAGATATTGGCTGTATATTTTTTGAATATATGTAATATACAAATATATAATTTGTACATAATGGGGACACATTGTTAGTAAAAATCGGAAAATTTCTCAAGCGTTTTACCTCAGATAGCTAAACGATACTCTATTATTATTCAGGCAGCCATAGGCTGTATACTTTTTAAGCAACAGACTGCAGATTTTGTGCTAAAAGCAACTGCGAGAAAGAAAATGCAGTGCTGTGTAAGTGTACGGTTTAGTTTTCTTTCTCGCAGTCGTTTAACTTTGTTGTTACGGCGTTTAAACCATTGGATATACTGTTTCCTTCCGCATACATACTTTCTCTTTATATATTCATATATTTTTAAAAAAATTTGTAGGCACATTAGTGTGCTTATTTTTTTTTTCGTCGCAATCAGTTTTAAGAGGAATGAGTAATATCGTATTTATGCTTACCTACCTATCATTATAATACTATTATGGAGTGTTAATCATTCCAAACTTTGCAGTCCTGCCCGTTCACTGATTAAAACTGTGAGAAATACTGTCCTTGAAGACGCTAGCCACACAGATCCAGCAGCTGAAGAGGCCTTTCCTGTACCTCTTACACTAATGATTCCAACCGATTTACCCATTCATTTTAAGTGAGTTCATTTCTCAATCGAGGCTTCGTTTGTAGAGACGGACAATGAGAGGGAAATAAGGAGGAGATGGATAATGAGAGAAGAGAAGGGTAGGAGATGGTCAAAGAGACGGGGAGGCAGAGGTCAACAGAGAGGGGGCGAACAAGGAGGCTAGGACCTATAGCGATAATTACGTTTGACTCAGTTACAGATTTCCTCATATTACATAATTTCCATACAAATATACCAGCATACTGCATTGAACTTTAAATATTTTGTTATTGAATTGTATTCATGCATTACATTACTATTCGAGTATGTTCCTATAGTACACTAGGGAAAAAAATGAACAGTCAACAAACATTGCTGAATGTTTTTGAGATTATTTAGGCAGTCGTGTTTTTAAAAAATAGTATTGTTACTTCAGTAGTGTTCCGTCGACGTACCTGAATCAGTTAACTAATTTTTAACTACTCTCGAACAATATTTTGAGAAGGTAAATTATAAACAACATGATGAAGACTAACACGAAAGGGTAGGCATTTCACTTTTCCGATTTTCAGGGATGATGCCGCATACGATCAACTAGCTGGAGAAATGCTGCCCATCGCTGGTGCTACACTGCCAGATGAAACAGAGGGCGACCCACAGCGGTACGACGAGATTGATGTGACTACGGAACAAGCTGTACTAGATACCCAGGGGATCATACAGCCAAGGTTCAACGAAACAGACGACAAAGACGTATCAAGATTAGTGCTAGAAGTAATGATTGAGATTATAGTGATTATCATCCTTAGGGGTGTAGCAGACACGATGACCATTACTACTATAGCTATAATCACTATACCCCTATGGAAAACGTTTCACCATTATTTGGTATCCCCCATTACAAAAAAGTATTTCAACGCCACTGAGGATGGTTAACTCCCACTCTTTTCTGTACCTCTTATCTAATTTTGTCAGTCTCTATTCCCTCCCACCTCCCCCATCCCACCAAACGTACTGACACACACTCTCGCAAACACACACACACACACACACACACACACACACACAACCACACGCACACACACATAAAGACACAACTTACACACACACACACACACACACACACACACACACACACACACACATGCACACGCACACAACCGCAAACACACACACACACACACACACACACACACACAGACACAACTTACACACACACACACACACACACACACGCACACACACTACCGCAAATGTGGCATCAACAGCCATACAGCAGCAGCTTCAGTTCAGTATTAAGAGATAACCAACTAACATTTATATATCCAGAAACAGTATTTCACAAAGACAGTCAATTGAACTCTCATTAGTGTTGTCATTTCGTTTTATTATTACTTGTACGCACTGTTTGTGCCATTACATTATCAAACCCGTTAAACGTATGTCTGTTGTCTTATGTTTTTCTTCACTGTAAGCTGTAGTGGACTCAGAAGTTTGTTACCAAGTAATACTTTCACATGAAAAGTTAGCACTGGTTTCGTAACAGTGGGACAGAGAACTGTCTTGTAAACGTTACAGCCTTCCTTTTTCTCTTAATTAGACAATATGCATGTGCATTTACTTTAGAAACGAGGGTAAACGTAAATTTGATGTGTTTTGTTAATACAAGGGTTAACTGAATATGAAGTTAGTCGCAACCTAACACTAGCAGCTATAGTATAATGAGTGGTGTCACAAGAGGAGTAAAGAACCCCGTCTTGACAATATTACCGCTTTGGAAGTGTTGTTAACTATACGCAATTATCGCACATTTACTTTTGTATTGTAATGACATTGTATTGGAATAAGTAATGTAATCCCTTAAGTTGCTTTGTAACAAATTTTTTCTAATTAAATTAGATTCTAGAGTTTCTTATACCATTTTTTATCAATTTACTGATTTCTTTGACTTGTGGACTTCTTTTATTATACTAATTATGAGCCGAAGAGACATCAGACCGTCAGGAACATTTTGTTTCAAGGTGTTAATATATTAAATATTAGATTTTTAGCTAATTATGATCACCGTATCATGGAGCTCCCTCCTAAATCTGTGTTACACTGCAGTTAAGGCGAGCAGCATAGAATTATGTATGAGAACAGGGTAGCATAGATTGACAAAAACAGAGACAATTGTGAGTGACTGATATTTCACCGTGTTGATATTGTTTGCTCTGCATCAGTCCCAACATCAGTTTACTGTATTTTCACGTTTAATCTTTTCTCACGTCTGTTGTTACCATTGTAATATTTTGAAGTCTGTGTTCGTGATACGCTGTACCTAATTTCTTACGACATTCATTTCCTTTTCGAAGCTGGTGTCGTTTGCACGTCGTAAAAAGAGCTGCTGTTGATATTGGTTAGTTATTTTACATTTAGTTTTAGGCTGTAAAGAGTCATGTGAGCTTACACTGCGGCTATGAGTCTTGGTAGATGGAAGAATGTTATCTGTGTGTAGGAGTTGTGATTATTTATTTCGAATGTAATATGAAATCGTTTTAATTGCCGCTGTTTACAAATCCTCCTGATCTTATTTTAGGGCTTTCGTCTCCAAATTCCGTCAGTCGGTAAGAAATACAACGGGTTAGTTTTGTTTAGAGACTTCAGTTTTACCTTAGTAAATGATTCTCCATAGAAAAGATTGCTAATTCATAGGTTTAACTCATTAAGTCTACCACAGACAGTGAAGTTCATAACCACAAAATAGTAAAACACTAGCATAGTTATTAATACTGTATCAATGGTTCTTTAGTTTTGGCCATATTGTGACGAGGATGAATAATGGTCCGATAAGTCTTGATGTATACATATTACCATTGCAAGAAAAAAGCCTTGCAATATTCCATGGTGATAAACAAAATATATGAAAATATGAGTGTGCCAGCAAAGACGACTAGGAAGCTACAGCCTAGGCAACATGAATAACCGTCCGCAGCTCGTGGTCGCGCGGTAGCGTTCTCGCTTCCCGCGCCTGGGTTCCCGGGTTCGATTCCCGGCGGGGTCAGGGATTTTCTCTGCCTCGTGATGACTGGGTGTTGTGTGATGTCCTTAGGTTAAGTTAGGTTTAAATAGTTCTAAGTTCTAGGGGACTGATGACCATAGATGTTAAGTCCCATAGTGCTCAGAGCCATTTGAACTATGAATAAACAACGCGGTAATTTTCTATAAACCTGCGTCACTTTATTCGATACCGGTTTCCTATTAAAATATCGCGTGAAGAAATATAGGTAGTATTAATAAGTAATGCATTTGGATTACAGTCGTGCAATAAGAGATAATTTGGAGAATTTCTCAACTAACAACAATGCAAAAGATATGATGGACGTCACTAGACAGTCTAAAACAAGCAATACCCCAAGACAATGGGAGGCTTTCGGAACAAGGCCACTACTACGCAGTTTGTTATGAAATAAATTACCATTGTCAGACTGGGACGCTCCAGCAACTCAAGAAAATGCTGCGAAAACACTAACGCCAAGCGGTGCAATAGGAAAATTTGACAAAGATCGTTTTTTGACAATCAGAACATTCCCACACTACGAAGAAAGCGGGAACGGCTTACACCCCCGCACGTTTCTACATCATTTCAAAATCGGTTTACCAGAGCATTGGCCACTTAGCGACAAACTTGATTTCATTTGTGGTCATATGGAAGACGCAATAGTGGAAACCACGCAAAGTGTAGCTACGAACTGTCAGTCGTATGAACAATTTAAGTCTGCCTTTTGAAGCGATACTGCCCCGTGGAAACCCAAAAAAGGATTAAGTATGAATTGTTAGAGAAGGAGTCATTTGAAAATTCGGGAGAAAAGAAACCAGTTAGAGTTTTTGAAGAAAACACGAAAAAGAATCAGTGTTTAGACAATCCATACAGTGATGGGGAACTGAGACGTATGTGCACAATGAAGTTACCCTTGCGTTACCAGCAATCGTTTGTTGGCAGAGCAGGAGATAATACACAGGCATTTACAGGGATGTTAACAGAACTTGAATTCACCTTCAGTGAAGATGACGCGAAGAAACAACGTGCAGTGAGAGAAACCAATGATACGGGGAATAATAGCAACTGATTGGCCTTTAATAATGTTTACAATGGCAATAGTAATGTTGGAAATGGTAATCGTTTTGGGAAGAATAGTAATCGCCCATGGGATAATTCCTATGGTTTTGGCAACTCATTGAGGTCAAACAATAACTATGGCTTTCGTGAGCCGTGGAATTACCAAAATGGCCTTGGGTCCAAAAATTATAGTGGTAACTATAATTCGCAATATGATCACCGTGCAAACGAAGCAGGAAGACTTACAGGTTTTCCACCACAAAACCCAAATTGTTCGGTTGGAACTGGAATGCCTAGAATGCATTAAGATGGGGAGATTCGGATAGCAGGACAACACACGCGAGATGAACCGGTACAGGAAGTCGAGTTGAGGCCACCAAACCCTGGTAAAAGACAGAATTGACGAGATAAACTGTACGAAGACCAGTCACAAGAGATTCAATCGCCAAATGAAGTTGATTTTATAATTAAATACATAAATAGACTAAGCTTTGATCAACAAGATTCTGAAGTCGGTTTAGGGGATTTTTATTTAATCGTGTCCGAAGCATCGTACATAAAATCAGAATGATTAACACATGTATATCAATTACATAACAAATACAAAAAGAGTAGTTATTTTTTTTATGATGTCTTGGATCAGAACCTGGCCACGTCCAGCGCTTCCGGGGTGGCATTCATCAAATCCTTCCTGGTGCAGGTGCTTGGGCACAGCACACACTGTGTGAGGTGGGTGGTGGTTTGAGTGCGTCCACAGTCACACAGCTCCGGTTCATTTGAGAGGCCCCATTTGCGCATATTCTCTTTGGATAGTGTGACACCAGAGCGCAGCCCATTAAGAGACTTCCATGTCGTCCATCCTTCCATATGGCCGGGAGGGAGTTCTTCGTTTGGGACTAACCATTCCCCAAGGTGCGCGTTTTATTCTAGCCACATTGCCAGCCTCACAAGTTGCGGTGTCCCGACGATGTTTTCTGCTGTGTGCAGGAAGCTTTTTCTAGATTTTAGTCGACGGTGGGCTGGCTGGTGATGGTACAGCGGGTGGGCACGTGAGGTCAACGCCTTTGTCTTTTCCTTCCTGGCCGCTACTTTCCTTCTAATATCTGGTGGGGCCACACCTGCCAGGCAGTACAATTTATCAGTCGGGGTTGGTCTCAGACAGCCTGTGATGATGCAGCAGGATTCATTAAGCGGTATGTCCACTTGCTTGGCGTGGCTATAACTGTACCACACTGGGCAGGCGTACTCCGCTGTTGAATAGCACAAAGCAAGAGCTGTGGTTCTCAATAGTGGTTTAGGCCTTTAGGGGATGATCAGATACAAATACCAGACAACTGACTGGGAATCGTCGGAGGATGAAGAACAAAAGATGGTAACAGTTAATCTAGGCAGCTGTACAAAACTGATGATGACCAAATTGTGGAGGATGTAGTTCATTATACGAAACCGAGAGAGAAATGGTATGCCAAGAGGATAATGCGCCATTGGCAATACCAGTATTGATACCCTAGTCAGATGATATATATAAAATTCAGATGACAGTTGCTAAAGGTAGCCGCGCGGGATTAGCCGAGTGTTCTAAGGTGCTGCAGTCATGGACTGTGCGGCTGGTCCCGGCGGAGGTTCGAGCCCTCCCTCGGGCATGAGTGCGTGTGTTTGTCCTCAGGATAATTCAGGTTAAGTAGTGTGTAAGTTTAGGGACTGATGACCTTAGCAGTTAAGTCCTATAAGATTTTACACACATTTTGAACATTTTTTTTTTTGGCTAAGAATAATGACGAGAATAAGGTGACTGTAGCAAACCAATGGGAAATGCAGGCCCAACACACCGACAGGTTAACATACGCCTCGCTAGAGGAGGTGTTAATGCATGAAAGAGTAACTAAAGCTCCTCATTATATGCAATCGATCGTTCGGGTTGAGATAGGTGGCACGGTTGTAGATGCCATCCTTGATATGGGAAGCGAAATGACGGCGATTTCGGAAGAACATTTTGAGAAATGTGACACTGGACATGCGCCACCAGTGTTGCGGAAAAAATGTGTTAAAGTTAAAGGACCGATTATGTGTGCGTCGGCGGTGATTACTAGGCAAACGCGTGTAGCTTTTTCCTGTCAGGGGCATAAAATAGAAGCGAACATGGTAACTGTGCCGAAACTATCTGTGCCCATAATCATCGGAGCTGATTTCACGTGTCAAAATCGTGTCACACTCAGTATGGACGAAGGGTATATGATGCTCGGGAAGTGACGTCTTACTTTTGAACAAAACTCAGACATGAAGAGATGCCAGGTGCTTACAAACAACTGACCATGCAACTGGACCTGTACTAATCGGAGGAGGGACTTCCACGGTATTGGTTGGGCGTAAGAAACAATACCTGCGGATGACGAAGTAAGGGGGGAAATACATCAAGAAATAGGTAATAATTTGCGACAAGTAAGGGATATTTCAGATACAGACAAAGCTGAATTAGAACGAGCATTGCCGCAAAATGCCGAGGTGTTTCTATCAAAACTCGGTGCCGTTACAAATTTTCAATACGAATTCAAGGCTAGAGAACACAAGCCTTGCACTATTCCACTGTTACCGGAGACATGTATTTTTAGAATTACATAAGATCCTAGATGATGGAATTATTGAACTCCAACCTCAACATACAGCAGTCCATTGCAAATTGTGGATAAGGAGGAACGACGCATTAGGTTGGTCATTGACGCAAGACAGATAAATTCCACTATCGTTCCTGAGACTGATCGCCCAGAGAAATTGGAAGAGCTTTTACAAAAGATCTTTGGGACCAAGATTTTCTCTTCCCTTGATTTGAGGGGTAGTTTTTGGTAAATAGAACTAACATCTGAATGTGGAATGTATACGGCTTTTATCGCAATTGGACGAAGTTATCAGTTCAAAAGGCTCCCTTTCGGAGTGAACATATCCTCTCCTAAGAGTTTAGAAACGGCATTGGTTAACCCAAAAACAGGAAAATCATTGTCCTTCCACCATGTGAGTCACTTGAAATTGTATAAAGGGTAAAACAGCAAATATTAACTCCACAAGAAAAACTAGTTGTATCAAATATCTAGATTCCAATAAGAGCAAAATCTAGAAGTCAATGAGTAGTAAAGCTAAGAAAATCCATACAAATAAAAATTTTTAATTTGACTTAGCTCATTAAAGTAAATTAGTTAACTTTCTCAGTATATCAAAACGATACTTGTGAAGGAAGAAAAATAAAACAAGAACAAAAATAACTCTTCCGCAAACGAAATGTGTTATGGGGAAAGAGTAGAAAGCAAGGAGAAAGACAGAGATTAGCATGTGGATAGTTTGACGAAATAGTAGTACATTTTCTCTTAAAATGTAGTGTGAAGTAGAAAGAATCTGTTTTATTTTTGTAGATGAAAGGAAGCAAAGAATTAGGAAGGAAGTAAAGAATTAGGTAAGAAGGAGATGTTCATTTGTGTTTTGTTCCGTAGCAGATGGTGAACATTTAGTTGAGGAGATAGTTTGGAGAACAATGAGGAGCATTGATGATTGGTGGAAGGTACCACAAGTTGCTATTAAAATGAGATGTCAGGGAAATAAATATAAAAGATTGTTAGGAGATAAGAATCTGCACTACTATTGCAAACGGTTTAGAGCAACAAGGAGATACGATGGCTGTCCACCAAACCTGAAAGACGGCGGACATGCTACATCAAGAACGAACGAATGTTTGAATTCACTGGAAGAAGAAGAGGCGCATTTCTGTAACTCAAGATACAGAATGGCTGAAACTATAGTCATACTATACGGAAACCAGCAACTGCGAAACTTTCCCTGAACACTCATGGGAATAAGCAAGAGAATGAAGGAAGCCTGTCCAATCTATCCAGATGAAGAACCTGATACAATAAAGGGTACACAACGATTTGAAAGGAAATACCATAAGAAAGAATTATACAGTAATGAGGTTAAGCAGGTCTTAATTCTCAATTCCTGGTCCAGAGAAGAAAGAAGGCAGAAGTGAGTAGATAGAAAGATGCAACAACAAAAGAAGATTAAACACAGAAGATTAGGAAGAAAGAAGAGCCTGAACCAGAAGAAGTCAAGAAACCTTTCTAAATCCCTTCCCATACAAGACCATTATTGCACCTTCCTACCAACAAAAAATCCAATTTTAACTGTTCTAGCAATACAAATGTCCGATATTCCTTATGGCAGATTGCAACACTTTCAAATGTCACACTGAGAGATGGGAGATGACTGTTTGTATAGAAAACAAGGAGCGAACTAACTAACGATGGATTGGTATAAAGATTCGAGGACTGACGAAGAATTTAAGTTTATGCTGCTAATAATAGATCTCTAATTTAATTTCGCCATGGGTACATGCGGAATGGAACACAGGCAACCGAGCACGCACAATACATGCAAACCTTCTGCAATCTTTCTCACTGCCGACCACCATCCCATGCTCAGAGGAGACAAGCCGAGGCGCAGGGAAAGGAGAATGACGGCTTCAATGAAACACGTTGAAGATACATGAAAAACGACTATCTGTGACAGACTAGTACCAGATTAAACAGAAAAATAAAAATTTTTACGAACACAAGAAGGTTGTTGTTGTTAAAAATATTTAATTTTTGAAGAGTTTTGTGCAAGAAACAGATTTTTGTTAACAATACTTTTAAGTTTTTTTAACTTTGACACATCAATAACATTTTCTTGTATATCATATTTTACAGCACATCTAAGTCAAGAAAACCAAATGTTGACATTTTCTTGGGAGGCTAAGGTTCCAGTATGTAATGTTTTGTTAAAATGTAGGTTATGTAGAAGAAAGGATTTTGCAATTTCAGGCTGCTGCTTTAATATTTACAAGGTAATTAGTAGGATTAGAAATTTAATATTTTTCTAAAGGACAAATTGAATTCTTCTGTAAAGTTGTAATGCATAAGTTTAGGATTTTTATGGGTATATAAATATGTTAGTGAATGGGATTGTGCTTGTAAAGTTATGAGAAGGGTGGTGTTAAGCATAACTTAAATTAAGAAATCATTGTGAGGAATAAAACTTTCTTGAATTATAATTGACATGCTAAACTAAGGACGAGAATCAGACATACGTATTGAAAAAGGGGAGGATAATTTTAAAGGAAGGTCTCCTCAACTTCAATACATTTCCATCATCATTTAACGTAAGTCTTGATGTAAAAAAAAAAATCAGTCTCAAATTTAAAAATTACAAGTGGTAAAAATTTATATCAAATCTCTAATTTGTTTAATATTAAATTAAAATATAGACAACTATAAAATAGAAACAATAGGGCTTCATGTTATTTAAATAAGTGTATTAAATCAGAAAATTTGTAAAAACATGTTAAATTTTGGAAAAACATTGCTTTAGTGCTCAAATCAGTAGTACACAGAAAATCAATTGCGGTGCAAAAATAACGAAAAAGAGACTAAAAGAACAACTGTTAAATTGTGCCATACTAAAATACAGAGTTGGTCAATATAAATATATAACAATTGCTACAGTCAGCAGCTGAAAACAATTTTGCACTGACTTCAATCAATTTCTCAACCGTTGATTGACCCAGCGCAAAACTGAACATGGAAGGAGGAGGATATGTATGGTGGCAGATTGAATGAATGTCAATTTCACACCTTAAATGAAAGATTTTATATGTTGTAACAAGTAGATGAGTATGTCACCTGACATACTTTGGTGGTAATGAGCAGATTTGGGCGTAGACAAAAATTACGCCATCACAGCCCAAATAGAATGGAACGCTTTTAAAAATGGGTTGGTGACCGGTGTCGAGGGGGAATATGAATGCGCCAGGCGATACAGCGAGGAGGGAAGTTTGTGGGCCAGCACTGCTTGCTACAGAGAAATTCTTTAGGAAACTGCGTGGGGGATATCCAGATGGATACAAACAGAGCAGCGACGCAGGTGATCACGTGAAATGCCTGTGGTGCGCTTGTGACGTTTGTGTGTAACTTTTAGGTGTCAGGAGTAGGCACAAAATGTCCAATTGGCTGGAATAAACTCAGAAGGAGTAGAAAGGGGAGAAATTTCGAAGCAGTTTGAAGGTAGGTCCTTTACGATTGGCAGAGGCAGTTTCAACAAGATGAAAGGAACACTCTCATTGGTCTGGAAAAGCCGTGACGTGAAACACGAAAGGACACCGGTGGGGGACTTTTTGCTATGAAATACAACAAGGCGGAAAACTTCTGGGAGTCTCCTTTGAACCAGCATTAAGTGAAGAACAGGGCGTATCACGCTCTGTACGACTCCAAAAGAGGAATTTTGGGTGCACACTGCATTCACTTCGGCTGACATTCAGCTAGAAATTAGCTGAAGAGTCATTGAGCTCCAACAGTGGAGAAATGAAACAGCTACGTAGTTAACTGTTTTTGCGAGAACTGCGAGGGCATTGTAGTACACACACTACTCCATCTATGCATGTGTATGTCGCCATATTTCCAGACTAGGGATGAATGCATGTATTATCGCCTAATGAGAAACATAGGACAGTTTCTGCTGAAAAAATCAGTAAAGGTTTTGATTAGCTTTTTTATAGGGTTTTCAGAGGGCGAGAGGAGGCCTGCAGCCGACAGCTCATCGCGGCTAAGGTAAATGCCGCTAGCAGAGGTGTAAACTTGTTAGTTCACCAGTTTGCGACCACTGTGAACTCAAGCAACCTTGAGTAATCGGTTCTCATCTTGTCACAAAAACTAACAATCCTCCGTAGACTTGATTGTCATCCTAAATGGTACCAAATTTATAACCGGAATAGGATGATTCGTCGTAATATTGGTCAACTTCAACTTGTAGAGAACCTTCTACTTAAATATTATATTGTTGTGTTCAGTGTAATTTCGGCTTAACAGGATGTAATGCGTTATCTTAACAACTGCCCTAGCATTGTCATGTCACGACCTATGTAAATTCGTGTACTTCTTTGACAATAATTCTGAAATTAAACAAATTGTGTACAGCTAAACACCAATGTATTCTGTCCTAGAATAACGGTGCACTCCTAACCCCAGCCACTGGTTCTAGAGACGATAATGCACTCACAGGTTGCTTTTGCTGATGTCTGACAAACTAGGGACAGCATAATAAAAATTGCCGAGTCCTCATAACCACCGGTTTACCAGCGCTAAGATGCATGAGTGCATTGTGAAGTTGAGGTCTGACCGTGGCAATCCACCATTCAATATGTGAAGGCTAATGCACTTCGGAATTTCTTGCCCGCTCCCACATGACACCAGTGACATCATCCAGAGACCTGTCTGCCAGATGTAAAATATTTAGCTTCCAAATGGGGCATGAAAGATGTACCCACCGCAGGACGTGATTAAGAGTCATTGAAACAGCACATTGGTCAGTGAAGACGACAGGAATTACATCAAGTGACCAAAGTTGGCTACATAGGGTAGCGATCCAGTCGACTACTAGAAGTAGTTGTAAAATCCGTATACAGCACTAATGTGGGATATCTGCAGATCCAAGAATCCTGTAGACCCAACGATGCCACGACAGTAGATATAATTTGGAGTCTCATCCGAAGGATGTAAGACTCACTTGAAATCTCCTTTCATCAAAAATTTTTGCTGACTTTGTTGAAGTAAGCAAATGGCATCTTCCTTATAAAAGCCAGAGAGGTCATATGCACGACCAGAGCCAGAGGAAACATAAAGAAAAATTAAGGTGAGATCATAAAAACTACACTTTATACCCCGACCACTGCCAAGCGTTTCAAAGTCCGTCAACTACAGTATATACCCTCCCTATTAAGCACTGCCATGCCAGTAGAGCTTTCCGGCGCAGCAGTAAAATAAACATAGAATACCCGGGAGACAAAAGACACAAAATAATACCTCTTGCAAACACACATCATCTTGGGAATCATAAATAAGCTGTAGTGGGGTAGCAAACCGTAATGGAGAGCTTATCCTCTTCACATTGATGGTAAGAAAAGTATTCGCCTACATCAGTTAACACATGTAAGGCATGAAAAAATAACTGGAAAAGAATTTACGCATCACGACATGCGCTCCACAACGCCGGCAGATGGAGGAGAAGAAGCTACACATGGTTCAAATACCTCTGAGCACTATGGGACTTAACTGCAGAGGTCATCAATCCCCTAGAACTTAGAACTACTTAAACCTAACTAACTAAGGACATCACACACATCCATTCCCGAGGCAGGATTCGAAACTGCGACCGTAGCGGTCGCGCGGTTCCAGACTGTAGCGCCTAGAACCGCTCGGCCACTCCAGCCAGCCCCAAGAAGCTACATGATTTAAACCCTTCTCACCGGAAGGTGCAGATTCTATAACTTTTTTATTTTGTTTTAGGAATGACGCTGCTCGCTCAGGTTCAAAACGCTGTTTCACACCACTCCAGTAGTGGGGCTCCTCGAGGTCCGCTGTGGAAAGAGGTTGGGGCGGGTGGATGGAGCCATCCCCACTCCACTCAACGGTATGTGAGAAACACAAACAGGAGCGATGAACATCATCATCAGAAAAAGAAGAGCCAGGCAGTGCAGCTGCGTGTGAAGCTCTCTGCTTTATCTAACTAACCGGAAGAGTATCCGTAGTACCCTTGTTGGTCCACTGTGTCAGAATTAGTAAGGGATGGCACTACACTGGAACACCATTGCCGCCCGCAGTGGCCGAGCGGTTCTAGGCGCTTCAGTCCGGTACTGCGCTGCTGCTATGGTCGCATGTTCGAATCCTGCTTCGGGCATGGATGTGTGTGATGCCCTTAGGTTAGTTAGGTTTAAGTAGTTCTAAGTCTAGGGCCTGATGACCTCGGATGTTAAGTTCCATAGTGCTTAGAGCCCTTTGAACCATTTAGAACACTATTAAATCCAAATAGCAGACGATGTCTGCGATGAATTATCGGAACACACCGAAACAGACGTCTCTATGAGTGGAGAAAAGAACGCAGATGCAACACTCACTTCAACATCAACAGAACAAGCCACGTCATACCTGGCGAAAGAAGAACCGCAATTAACGTTAGTATTCAAAGTACTACTACGGGAAGAAGCGCTGTTAACATCACCTTCTCGGGCAGGCAAAATCTGAGAGGGCTGACTTTAAAATTTTCTCCATCCCGGCGTTTAAATTGTGCTACCAGTCCAGGCACCTTAACAGCAGCAGGGCCACGTCTGAACGTGTCGGTAACGAAACAAAATCGCATGAAGCGCGGCATTATGTCTCCACAATGTCCTCTAAAGCTGCAGAAGTAGACAGCAGTTTCCAGATATACTAGTTCAGCTACTTACAACGGACGCCGTTTTTCATAGGACGACGTTAAATCCGTAACACGTCGGAAACAGTTGGATATGGCCACTTTCATTAAAAAGGAAGCAGGTTCCTTTTTACCCTGCATGCATGACATTAATCTGGTAACCACAAACATTCATGTGGGAAGAAATATTAAATACATGCAAATCAGAAACAAAATAAGCAGTATCTACTTGATCAGATGTAACGCGAATCGTATCGACTAACCAGTCGTGAATTTCTAAAACGCCTGACTGAACATAATGCGTACTGCAGTCAAAACTGAAACGAATGGTACCCCCTCAAGGAATATTCTTGAAAACCCCGACAGACATGATGGCGTGGGTGTAGATCGCCACCAAAAGAGAACAAACCAACAACAAACTCAGCTAGGTAAGAACAACGCGACCAGCCGTTAGACACACAAGACTGAGTAAATCCAAATTCGGGACACGCACTGCTGTGGTACAGGACGACGTAAGTAGAAATTGCCCTCTCGAAGCAGAAGGCGGAACTAGGGGTACCTCGCCGAGGTGGTTGGGTAACGGCTGCAAGAACTGCGACATCTTTTTGTGGTGTGCGCCTAGTCCTAGGACGACCTCTGTCTATTAATTGTGTACGAAGATTACCGCTCTCCGGAATTCGTTGCTCCTGGCAACAAGAAACATTCTTAGGAAGCGCCCAGCACAAAAAATATATCAATCCATTAATCGTTTATCTACTCCATTGAAAAGTCATACTTCATGAACTTGACAGAACCAGTTGTAGCTGTGCACTGCACAGTTAGTAGATACACGCATCCAGTTTAATGTTATGTAAGAGGCTACTGGCATGTGAGAAAATGATTTCCTGCTTGTAATCGACGAGAACTAGGGAACGGACGACCAAACCAGAAAAAGAAACCTGACAAGGATTCGAAGCATAGTTTCGTGATGTGCGTGTGTTTGACGTCCCAGCAACCTACTCAGTGAACTACTATGGCTGGTACAGCTTTGTGTGCTGATACACGTATCTCTGCAGATCAGATGCGGGTACACAATGTGACAGTGATGCCAGCTCCTTGCTTTCAAACATGTGATTTCAATTTTCAAAATATCCCCGATCTGATTTTGCCTTGAATCTGGACGAGGAATCACATACAGCATATACAGGGTGGTCCATTGATAGTGACCGTGCCAAATATCTCACGAAATAAGCATCAAACGAAAAAACTGCAAAGAACAAAATTCGTCTAGCTTGAAGGGGGAACCAGATGGCGCTATGGTTGGCCCGCTAGATGGCGCTGCCATAGGTCAAACGGATAACAACTGCGCTAAAACATTCATTCTTCTTTACGTGCTACACGAATATGTAATAAAAAATGTGGGTTCCTGTTTTAAAAAACGCAGTTGATATCCGTTTGACCTATGGCAGCGCCATCTAGCAGACCAACATAGCGCTATCTGGTTCCCCCTTCAAGGTAAATGAGTTCTGTTCTTTGTAGTTTTTTCGTTTGATGTTTATTTCTTGAGATATTTGGCCGGGTCACTATCAATGGACCACCCTGTATAGATAGTTGATAGATGAAGTCCAGGTGGTACGGTATCTGGCATCTTAATCGTCAACAGCGATTGCAGTGGGTCCTCTAGAAAACATTTGGATTTACGTACTACAATCGTAGAAATTGGAAAATTGGTCAGTTTTGAAAGAAGTACTGGTCATCCTTCCACCGCCTTCCGGATCTAAACCCCCTCCCTACTACCCTCTCCTTCTTGATAATCAACCCTTCCCTGACAACCTTAGTAAGGCCAATCACTTTGCCTCCTACCTCTCCGATGTCTTTTGCAGACGATCCCCTGTTCGATTACTCCCTCTTCCCGGATGTCCGCGATCAAACTGGCACCTCTGTCCCTCCCCTCGCTCCTGGTCTACAGTACTTGGACAACATTGCACACACCGAACTCAATGCCCTCATCACTACTCAGGATATCATTGCTACACTGCGCACGAAACGCAACACCGCTCCCGGTCACGATCGTGTCACCTATCGCCACCTTCGTGAAGCTCCTGCCTCCTTCCTCTCCACTCTGGCCAGGCTCTATAATGTAGTCCTGGCTACTGGCTACTACCCCGACCTGTGGAAAACCGCCCACATCCTGATGTTCCTTAAACCCGACAAACGGCCGTCCGCTGTCTTCTCCTACCATCCCATCAGCCTTACCTTGGTGTTCAGCAAGGTCCTGGAATCCATCCTTACCCGACGTATCCACCAGCATCTCCGCCAGCACCGCCTCATTCCCGTTACCCAGTGTGGCTTTCGGCCGTCCTTCTCTACCGATTACCTTCTCCTTCACCTCACTCATCTCCTCTCCAAACAGCTCAATTTCCGTCGTTCTGCTGTCTTCCTCTCCCTATGACCGTGTGTGGCATTCCGGTCTCCTCTTCAAGTTCCACACCTTCGCCCTCCCTATTAACTATGTCCGTCTGATCGGGTCCTTTCTTTCCCAACGTCCTTCCTACGTCACCATCCATAGCACGGATTCCTACACCTTCTTCTCCTCCTCCGCCGGTGTGCCCCAAGGTTCCCTCCCCTCTTCTGTACCTTTTGTATATGCGGACATGCCTCCGCCTTCACCCACCATCCACCTTTTCCGGTACGCCGATGACACCACCTTCCTTGCCCTTGCCCCCACCCTACAGCACTCCCAACACCTTTTCCAATCCCATCTTGACCGGTTCACCACTTGGTGCAACCAGTTGTTGGTCAAGGTCAATCCTTCCAAAACCCAGGCGATCATTGTAGGCAAAACCACACCTTCCTTCCGCCTCCTAGACTTCTATGTCACCATCTATGGCCTTCCTATGCCCTCAGCCCCACCCTTAAGTACCTTGGCGTCACCCTTGACCGTCGCCTCTCCTGGACCCCCCATCTCCAGACAATCCAAGCCAAAGCACGCTCCCGACTCTATCTTCTCAAGCTCCTTTCTGGCCTTCCATGGGTCTGGACCCCTTCACCATCCTCCACACCTATAAATCCCTTATCCGCCCTATCCTCTGCTGGAATCCATCCTTACCTGACATATCCACCACCATCTCTGCCAGCACCGCCTCATTCCCGTTACCCGGTGTGGCTTTCAGCCGCCCTTCTCTACCGATGACCTTCTCCTTCACCTCACTCATCTCCTCTCCGAACAGCTCAATTTCCGTCGCTCCGCTATCTTCCTCTCCATCGACCTTGAACCCTACCTGGATCTCCGCCCCTCCTACCTTTTACAAATCCCTTCAAATCCTCGAACACCATGCTCTTCGCCTCACCTATCACATCCGTCTCCCCTCCCCCACGTGGATCCTGTACTACCTTATTCCGTTCCCCCACCTCCTCCTTTTCCTCGAATGGATACAGCTCCTCTACACCTCCTGTAAACTAGATCCTCCACACCCACTTGTCTCTCACATCCTCTCCCACCCCTGTCCGCTGCCACGCCTGTATTTCCACGTCCCACCTGCTCTCCATCTCTCCACTCTCCTTACCCCCTCCCTGATGATGCCCTCCTCCTCTCCATCTACCCCTCCTTTGATCCTCCCCTCCCACTTCCTGTGTTTTTTCCTCAGGGCACCCTCTCTCCCTTCTCTCTCCCTTCCCTCCCTCCTCCCTTCCTCCCCCCTCCTCCCCTGGGCTTCCCCTACCCCATACCTTCATTCCCCCCCTCATCTTTTCTACCATTGGCATCTCTGTTCTCCCCTCTCCCTCCCCCACCACGTTCTTCCCCTCTTGGCAGTCCCCTGTACTCGAGCACGTTAAGTGGACATTCGCACGCCGGAGATCATCGCCATTGGTTTAGTGTACGTGCCGTCGTCTTTGTGATTCACTGTGTTCGCCGCCCACATTCCTTCGTTCGCATGTGTCGTCTAAATCATCAGTGTTTGTGCACAGTGCCGACAGTTTTCTTGTTTTTCGTCGAATGTGAACGGCTTCATGTTTTTTTAATTATTGTATCTACTGTTTTTTAATCGCCATTCTGTTACTTTTCTGTCTTCATTGATTTTCTCTCTTATTGTACTGCTCGTGGCTGAAGAGCGGAGTAAAATTTTTCCGCTGCCAGCCCACCTTTTATGAGGTGCAAAATGACAATAAAGAAAAAAAATTAAATTTTCACTCTACAGCGGAGTGTGCGCTGATATGAAACTTCCTGGCAGATTAAAACTGTGTGCCGGACCGAGACTCGAACTCGGGACTGACTTTTTTTTTTTAACTCATTTTGTTCGTTTCCGTTCGTTTCATCTGCTCGGGCCGGACGTCGCAAGACACCCGTTTCAGTTCGTCGTTGATCCATTAACTCAGTTTTTTTTTTATTACAGAGGGCAGCTAACTCTCTGACCGAACACGCTGAGCTACCGTGCTGGCTTGACTGAGCTACCCAAGCACGACTCACAGCCCGTCCTCATAGCTTTAATTCCGCCAGTACCTCGTCTCCTACCTTCCAAACTTCACAGAAGCTCTCCTGCACTCCCAGGAGTGCTGGTTCTGCAGGTTCGCAGGAGAGCTTCTGTGAAGTTTGGAAGGTGGGAGACGAGGTACTGGCGGAATTAAAGCTATGAGGACGGGGCGTGAGTCGTTGTTGGGTAGCTCAGTCAGTAGAGCACTTGCCCGCGGAAGGCAAAGGTCCCGAGTTCGAGTCTCGCTCCGGCACACAGTTTTAATCTGCCAGGAAGTTACAAGAAAAAAAAAAGCTTTGAAAGAAGCCCTTTTCACGTCGTGGGCGTGAGCTTATTCGCACCCCTTCATCTACTAGATGTGAAGCCTGTCTTCTTTGTATCCTCCTCCAGTGGTCTCATAGATTAGTACTAACTATTATTCTTGCCTCGTTCATGTCCATTACATTTCGTTAGGGTCTTATGTTACCAGTAGGACTAGCAACGTGTTTTGCGAATAATTTGCAAACTTGGTTACTATTTGTATGTGTTATCACCATGGTCCCACTAATTATGCCTTTCACCACTGAGTCTGGCAACCGCATGCTGCTCAGTACGTATCTCAATGCATTATTATTATTATTATTATTATTAGATCGATGGGATTGTGGAAACATCACGTCTATTACCGTTAGGGAATCAGTTTAATTCGAATCTGAGCATTTCACAACTAGCGGTGTCGGGATGAATCATGCAGAACAAGTATTACGCGTTAGGTGGAACAGCGCGCAGGACGGGCGGCGTGTTTATACCGTATGCGCTATCCATCAGTCAGAGACTAGTTGCGAGCGGAGTAACACGCCCGCGACAGACTCCAATGTACATGCGTACACCTATCGAATTTTCTCGTTGTAGGCCTCTAAACCAGTGTGGCAGACGTATGGCATACACAAACGATGAATGCATGGATATGCTTCAGGTCCTTAGTGCATCTGATAACCGGGCTGGTGTTACCGCTCGTGAATATGCTGCTAGATATCCTCATCGACGCCATCCAGATTAAAATGTGTTTCGTGGTCTGGAGCTGCGCCTTCAGGAATCAGGTTCTCTCCTTCCACCATCGCGTAGCAGAGGTCGTCCACTTACTCGCCGTACTCCAGCTACTGAGGAAGCTGTTCTGGAGGTCATGCACTAAGAATCTCAGCGAAGTACACGTAGCGTAGAAAGGCAGCTGCATGTCTCACAACACACGGTCGCTAACGTGCTACACGAGCATAAGCTCTACTCGTATCATTATGCTTTCAAGCAACACCTGCATCCTGCTGTTCGCCATCAGCGGATGAAATTCTGTGAATGGTTCCAACAACAACAGGAAGCCAACGATGACTTCGTGAACACCGTAACATGGTCGGATGAAGTAGCATTCACTCGTGAGGGTGTCTTCAATATGCACATTTCCCACCATTAGTGTGAGGTTAACCGGCACGTCACCCGAGCGTGGATATCAAGTTCGCTTTGGTATCAACGTCGGGGCCCCTACGTGTTGCCTGACCAGTTGACTGTACGAAGGTATCATGCAGCCTTCTCCAACTATCTGCCTGATGCACTGAAAGATGTACCACTAAATGTTCGACAGAGGATATGGTCCAACATGATGGTGCACATCCAAACTCGAATTAATATGCGAAAGTATTCGGACAAAACATTTCCAGGGAAATGGCTCTGACATGGAGGTTCAGTTGTATGGCCACGGCGTTCACCTGACCTAAATCCCCTGGATTTCTTCCTGTGGGGACACCTGAAGGAGCACCTGTACTCTACATAGCTGACGAATATGGAAGAATTGGTAGCGCGTGTTCATGCTGCTCTTGTTACTGTGGACGCAGCTTTGCTGCAAAGGGTCCAGAGCTGTATGATCCGGCTGGTTGCGCAATGTTTGGACGTGCGGGGAGGTCGCTTTGAGCATCTGTTGTTCTGAGGACAACGTGCTCTATTGTGAAGATCATGCTATCATTAATTCGGACATTATTATTGTCACTCGTTGCTAATGCGCGACATCTGAGTCCTCATATTACATATAGTATAAATGACAAATAGATGTTGTATTGTTGTACTGTGCTATCATCTTTAACATCTCGAAACTGATACTGTTTTTGTACCTATGCTGCCCTATGACAAGTCATTTGTTTCACAAAATGTTGCAAATTTAGGATACATCTGACCTAGAAACGGTGTATATTACAGTATGAAATTAGCAAATAAAGAACATGCGCCCCAACCCAGGATCGAAATCTCGATCTCCCGTAGGCTAACTCAACACTGTATCCAGTGAACCAACTGCACAGCGCGACTGCTCTGTGCTGCTTAGTTACTATGCATTTGGTTAGAGTGTTGTCAGATTGCCACTTTTTAACGTCCATTTTCTGCCAGATGTACTCGCCGGACGAAATTTTGTGACAGACATTTTTTTTTTTTTTTTTTGGCATGTGAGGAGTCGCGCAGTGAAGCCCGAGTGCGCGAATTTCGCTCACGCTGTATTCTGACAGAAAGAAACTGCAACATCAAAAAATAAGTTGCGTAATAAAATTTTGGGTATACATTTGCCTACGCCACATATTTAAGTAATTAATACTACAAGATCACTGGTTAATTTAAGTGTGAGATACGCTATTGCAAATGTGAAATACTGCTACATTAATAACCGGTGTAACCGCCAGAATGTCGCATCCAGACATGTAAATGCATTGTGTTTGACAAATGGCAGAAGTCATTGTGAGGTGGAAGTCCATGCCTGTTGCACTAGGTCAGACAATACAGGGACGGTTGACGCCGTTTGTAGATGACACTGCAGTCCCATATGTGTTCCATTGCAGACAGACGTGAATATTGAACAGGCCAGTGCAAAAAGAAAAAAAAAAGGTTCAAATGGCTCTGAGTACTATGGGACTTAACAGCTGAGGTCATCAGTCCCCTAGAACTTAGAACTTCTTAAACCTAACTAACCTAAGGACATCACACACATCCATGCCCGAAACAGGATTCAAACCTGCAACCGTAGCGGTCGCGCGGTTCCAGACTGAGGCGCCTAGAACCACTCGGCCACCCCACCCGGCTGCCAGTGCAACATGTCGACACTTAGTAGACTACGTTGGGCTACAAAAGCGGTACTTGGGCAAGCGTCATTCTTTTGGGGAACACCTCCTGGATTGCTGTTCGTGATTGACAGCACAACAGATCGAATCACCAGAGTGACGTACAAATTTGCGGTCAGGATTAGTGGGATTACCACGAGAGTGGTCCAGCTGTCAGAGGAAATCGCAGCCCTGACCATAATGCCAGGTGTATCCACTTTGTCTAGCATGCAGACAAGTTGGTTACAGGCCCTCAACTGTCCTCCTTGTAACCAACTCGTGGCCATCACTGACATCGAGACAGAACCAGCTTTCGTCTGAAAACAGAACTGACCTCCACCCTGACCTTCAATGAACTCAGGCTTGACACCACTGAAATCGCAAATGCGGTGGTTTGGCATCAGTGGAATGTACGCTTCAGGTCGTCTGGGTCGGAGCTGTCTTCGCACTGATGACCACCATTAAAACGACAAATACAACACCCGATAAAATAATTGAAGCACGCAGAAGGCATAGTCAGGTGCCACTGTAATTTCACGTACACACTGTGGACAGGTCCGTAAATGCAATTCTCTGTGACACGTAGAACGTCCACCAGAGTGCATTAGTTTTGTTCGTGGTAGTGTTGTCACCAGGCCTTGTATAGTACATAAAGTGTATGTACAGCGTCAGATATTTAGTGATCACTGTGACGAACTCGGAAATATAGTGCACTTGAGTAAGACAGAGTTATCAGCACACGAAAGAATTTTAAAAGGGTCTCATTGTGGGTCTTTTCGACTGAATAGTGCAACAATCAATTTTTTGGGGGGATTCAGATGTGACAGTGACCCGATTTTGGACTGCATGGGAACGTGAGGACAGGCATATCCGTTGTCAAAGTTTCCAGTCACGCACTACAAACGAGGCTTCTGATATTAAGCATCATTCACACAGCAATCCTTAACATCTACGCCTGCCATTCTAGAAAAAATAGTGCACGCCTTGCTAAATTCTGTGTCATTCTGCACCACTGGTCGGAGAGTAGCAGCACGATCACAACGGAATTACCATCACATGCGTAGGCTGTCGCTGACACCCCAACACGAACGGCTGCGTTTGGAGTGGTGCCGTAACCAAATAGTATGGACGTTATTGAAGAACGCTGCATTGCATTCAGCGATGAATCACGGCTCTACACTACCTACGATTACTATTGTCGGCGGGTCTGACAACGTCCAGGGAAGATGTCCCATTCTTTGAATGTTTTCGACAGTACAATGGTGCTACTCCTGGCATCATGTTGTGGGACGACTGGTAGTGACTGAGCAACTCTGATGGCACAACGGTACGTCACGCACAAGCTGCCCTCGTGTATTATATTTCACGTGACAGTAACGTGGAGTCATTTTCCGACAGATCATAGCTCGTCCACACAAGGCACTGTCCTGTCACAAAGGTCCCCAGATCTGTCCCAATGGAATATGCGGGCGAGCGGCACTTCCATCCCAAGGCCATTGTCCAGAATGTCTAGAACCAGTCGTAATAGTTGGTAAGCTTGCTGCAAGACGGTCCAACGGCCTTACGATATCCCTCCCAACCGCATCAGCACAAATTAACAAACAAACAAAAAATGGATCAAATGGCTCTAAGCACTATCGGAATTAACATCTGAGGTCATCAGTCACCTAGACTTAGAACTACTTGAACCTATCTAACCTAAGGACATCGGATGCATCCATGTCCGAGGCAGGATTCGAACCTGCGACCATAGCAGCAGTGCGGTTCCGTACAGAAGCGCCTAGAACCGCTCGGCCACAGTGGCCGGCCACAAATTAACACCAATAACTTCAACATATAACTATTCCTTCGTTACTGGAGAATTCACCGGCTACACTCACTGACGAAAATGATACTACCCCTGTACTGGATTGAACTTGGGACCTAGAAACGACAGATATGCTTCGTACCCGCCGTAGCCCTCAGTGTTTCACAATCTCGCAACAGGCTACAGCTGTCCATTCACCCCCACCCCCCACCCGACCCCCCGGGGGAACGTCTCACATCGGAAACCTGTAACCCCAATATTTGCGTGGTAGAGTAATTATGGTGTACGCGTACGTGGAGAAAATGTTTGCGCAGCAATCGCCGACATAATGCAACTGAGGCGGAATAAGGGGAACCAGCCCGCATTCGCCGAGACAGCTAGAAAACCGTCTTAAAAACCATTCACAGGCTGGGCGGCACACCGGACCGCGACACTAATCCGCCGGACGTATTCATGCCGCGGACCGTCACGTCTTCCCGCCCGGAAAGCAGCGTGTTAGATCGCAAGGCTAACCGAGCGGGCATACTACCCTTAATCTCAAAAACTATTCATTTGTATAATTCAGCTCTATTTGTAACAAACTTCTAGAACATATTTTCAGACCAAACACTAAGACATGCATGGAAAATGATGACCTTCACAATCGTAACCGTCTTGGATCCTATAAACAATGACCTTACGAAAGTTTTGAGAAAATTCAGGCAGTTGTCTCATACGTTTGTAGATGATGATCTCATTAATGACAGCAGTATTCATAGGAGAATAATTTGACTGGTCGTGTTGTCACGAAGTACAATTTTCCGAGGGGAGTGAGTGAGGCATAGAGACCAAATTTATTCAAGGCTATTTCCCTAAAGAAACGGGAATAGAAGTCAGTGCGGAAGAATTTGATGAGGATTAAGCTTTTGGAATTGATACTTAGGAATGTTTGGACACTGGGGACATATTTTTAGTCACCTCTGGAAACAGGGGCTGTAGTAAAGCGGGGCAGTCCACGTATTCGGTATCGTACAATTGGCTATGCAGCTCTTTTTTAGATCTAGGATTTGGAGGCCGACTTTTCTGATTTCACAGTAATTTTCAATCAGCTGTGTTCCTGGTTTACTTTGTATTTTGCATTTTTTTATTCAGCACTTAGACACAACGTCGCAATGCAATACATCTCAAAGTACGTCTTGTTCTGTTCCACTGCATTCTGAGATATAAGACACAGTGGTCTCATTTGATTACTCGTCCCTCGAGTAGATTACCCAGTCTTTCATAAGCCTTCGGATAATCTTCTAAGGCTTGACATAACTGCTGTCGCTGACACGCTGCTCTAGTTCTTTAAACGTTTTAACGAGAGTACCGTACATTTCATTTCAGAGATGGTGCCAGACAAAAGAGTCTAGAGGATTCCGGTCACGTGACATTAGAGACCAAGGTAAACCCCTCGATTGACCTATTCCTCTTGCGTAGTGTAGGCGTGTTAGATATCGTCTTATATCCACACCATAATGTGCTGGTGCCCTATCATGCATGTACCATGGATTATGGATCATGTTTGAAATTTGAAGCCACTTACATGGAAGTCAAGTTTAGTGAAGTCAGTGGCTGCTAGTAAACATTTATTCTGTATTATTTCACAAACGTCTCCTATGCGGATTCAGGTTTACTGGAATAATTTGCTTCTATTATCGTATACTTTCACCAGTCTCATTTTTCGCTTTTAACTGTGATACTCCCTGCTTGTACAGGTTTCTCAGGAGGAATGGCCAGTTTCAGAGATATGACAGGAAAGACCATTCGAAGTAAAAAATGTTTGTGAATATGGGCTCTAAAATGCCCATCTTGAGAGTTATGAGCACATATTCATCTTCGTTAGTGTGAAATACAACTCTTCTACTCACAAGTGCTCATAGCTCTTAAAGATTTGCGTTTTAGAACTCATATTTATTACACAACGTCTTGTTGTTTCATCCAAAGTATCTCCTCTGAAAATATGGAAAGCAAAGAGCTTGCAAAGAGTTGTTTAATAGTATCGAAGATGAAGTGCTCATTGCTCTTTTATATACATTTCAAAGCACACATTTATTAGACCTTTTTGCTTCGAACATTGGCTCCTGTCATGCTCCTGAATATTGACCATTCCTCCAGCTCTATTCTTTAAACGTCTGCATCAGCTGTAATTACGTTATCGTCAACATCTAGTTGACGTCTAGTTTTCTGTACTTCTTCCCTTTTTTAAGAATTTTCATAATATCGGTTGTATACCGTAGCGAATTTCTATCAGTATTAGGTTGAAATGAATGCATCTGTCTAATAAAGGAGATGAATTTCGATCTCTTATAAATTCAGGATCAGATTAAAAAATCACGTAAGCGAGGCATCTCAATTAGGATAAAATTCATTTTCTCCAAGCAGTACATCTGCAATTTCTATCCATGTTTGAAAATATGTCTTTACTCTGCAGCGAGTCCTTAGTTAGACGTTTTTGAAAGAACATAAGAAATTTCATTAACATATGCCACTGAGAGAAGTCTAGTTATTAGGCAGCTTTTACAGTCTTCTATTTTTGCATCATCAGATCACATTTATTCTCATTTTATGAAGTTTAATAAATATTTAGGGAATGTAGTCTTCTGTAGGTTAGGATAAACGTTTTACTCCGTGGAAGGAGTCGTTGAATGTTGTTGTCTAACTTTTAACAAGACGAGCAGTGTTCTTGAACTACATAGTGATATCCCATGCACAATGAAGTCACACTACTGATCTTGCAATGTAGACGACGTCTATGTCCCCAGCTACTCATGTCCTTGGTACAACTCCACGCAGCTGTGCGTGGAAAATTTTGTTGTGAAGTGGAATGTCACCGTCTGCAGCTTTGGAGATAACACATTTTACCTGTGCTCATCAAATTCCTGGTAGTTTCCTGATATCTAATCGGAGACGGTCTCGGACCTTCAAGTTGCAACCCTCTCGTTACTAATATGTACAGTTCTGTCTGAAATATTCAGTGAACATGCGGGAACACCAACTTTCCGTTAAGTGCTACATACGAGAGCATACCATTCATTGAAACACAATACTGATCACTAAAGTGATAGACAAATTTTGAAACTGTATACGCTGTAACGTGCCACTAATGCTAACAATGAGTGTATTGTTATAAGCTTCTGCCACTTAACAATAAATAGGCTTGAACTTGTCTCAACCACTGGCTGAAGATTTTTTTAGTTACGTGCCAAAAACTGTGTTTAACTTAGTTTTTCATTTGGTACACCTACAATAGCAGAGTATACTTTGGCAGCCAAAAAGTTCTTTCCGTAACCTATGGAACGTTAGGTTCATTAAGAATCCTCATTCTACCAGGGAATTACCACTTGCTAAAGTTTTAATAACTAAAATTAATGGCAGTGAAGATTAAAATTTTATTTGAATTCGGATAAAGGAAAGAAACTGTAATCCAAAGGGTCAGCCCATGAAGATTTAAGCTGCAAATCCATAGAACATGTAGGAAACGACGATTTTTTAATTTTATTTATTTATTTATTTATTTTGACCGTGAGAAGAATGTGAATCCTAAACGTGTTACTGCTCCAGGTATCTGAATTTCATTACAGAATTCATTTCTGTACGTGTGCAATTTTTTTCTGTCTGTTATTCATGTAACTTCCGTGTAGCACCTAATTACTCTGCTCTTGTACAAAGCTGACAATACCCCAGACGGAATACGGAAATTGGGTCTTATGTGCAGTGACAATTCTTTGGCGGCAGGTAGACGTATTAAATAAGAGGACGCGTTTCCAGAAACTCGACAACTTCTCGACGCATTTCTTGTAAAGCGTACCTAGTGATTCTGTGGCAAATATAAACATGCTTTTGACTCCAATTTTTCCTGGGTCTATGATATTCTCAAGACAAAACCAGGGTCGGACGTCATGCGGAATAGGTCGTATTTTAAGCAGAGATGTGACGTGACCTAGTGTTCACAACGAATAGTACAACTGGAGTACGGTAGGCCAACAGCGCCAAGCAACGCATGAGAAAAAATTTGGTCATTTCCTTTGACGCTTTGACGATTCGTATACAAACCATATACGGGAAGAATAGTCAGGAAGGTATCCAAAACCTATTTGATTCCTTGATTAACAATCTAGTGGGTCCGAATGCAGCACGTTAAAGGTATTTCACAATTCGGTATTTAAAAAGTCGGAAAGCACCTACAGTTTCGTAAATCCTTGGCTGAGCAGGAATCTTCAGTTCCATTGCACGTATCTAACGGGCAGTTGCATTCATCTACGAGCGTAGCACACACATTCTATAACATTAACAAGAAGAGTATCTTTATTGGAAAACTAGCGTCTATGTGAGAAGTCGTCTAGAATACATTCCCTTCCCGTGCTAGCAAAACTTTCGTACTCACGCACATATTCCTTGGATTAACCTCACAACTGTTTTGAAATTCACTAGTATTACTACGATTTGTGTCTTTTAACAGCGGACTACTAAACAGGGATTAATATTTGCAGTTCGTGGAAGAAGGGTACTATTAGCGTTGTCTGACGTTTCTTCTATCACGCAAATGCTGAATTTGAACGCCATCTGTCGGTAGTCCATGAAAGTAAGTATTTACAATGCATCCGACCATTATCATCATTATTTAAAACGTGTAATTTATTATGAAACAAATAGGGTAAATTTCATTTTTCCTGCGGACCTGATGCGATCTGTGTCTGTACAAATGAATATTCAGTTGCTAATCGTAATGCTATGATGAAAATATAGTGTTCTCGCAAGCTCTACGAATACTGATACAGGACTATAAATATTACTGAAGAAAACTCAGCTTTTGGAAGGTCCGGGGCCGTCTGCGATATGAGTATAGGAATCAACCAGGAACGGTGATGTGGGTAGCACCTCGCGGATAAAATCCGTGTGCAGTAATGCCGCAGACGACGACGTTGACTTTCCTTTTCGAGAAAGTTGTCGCTGCTCAGTGACATGGAATTACATTAGGATTGGATTGTTTGGGGGAAGAGACCAAACAGCGAGGTCATTGGTCTCATCGGATTAAGGAAGGACGGGGAAGGAAGTCGGACGTGCTCTTTCAAAGAAACCATACCGGCATTTGCCTGGAGTGATTTAGGGAAATCACGGAAAACCTAAATCAGGATGGCCGGACGCGGGATTGAACCGTCGTCCTCCCGAATGCGAGTCCAGTGTGTATGAATTTACACTTTTAATGTAGTTAATTGGTTACGTGAACGATGTTCCCAAGAAACACTGATGGGTGAATCAATAGTACTAAGTGTGAGATTCTCACACGTGCTTGATGCAGGCATCTCTTTAAGCGTCTGTCAATATGAACCGCCGCCTTACAATACATTGATTCACCTACGAAATTTGGTGTCAAGTATGTGTTTTTGTTTTAGAGCGAAAGAGATAATCACAAGTACAACACTAAAAGGAAAAGTGATCAGAATTGCCGTTCAATCAATCAAACCTTCCCACAGAAAGGGATGAAATATGCAGCCATGAAACTCTTGAATCATTTACCCATTGGAATGTAATGTCTGATAGATAGTAGAAATGTTTCTAAACGTAGCTAAAACGTTGTTTGTCTTTGTCTACTTCTCTGCAACAGACGAACTCTTGAACAGAGTTAATTATTCATTTATAAAGTAAAATTTGTAAATCGCCAGCATGTATTTATCGTTTGCGTCGGCATTTTGTAAGATCACTCAAAGCATTCTGCCTTATTTGAGCACTCTTTCTTATGTTCCACGATTCTCTCATTTTTTCTCCATGGAGTCTCTTTCTATCCTGAGTCAATTTTGTCTCTCGTTTCTTTGGGACTTCATTCACTGGCCTAACATTCCTCTTATATATCTTGTCTCTGTGTATGTTTCTGTCTTCAATTTCCACTGCATCGGTTTACGCTTCTTCTAGTTCAATTTTGACTTGACTCCCTTTCCGTACGTCATAATTCTGTTGGAGACTTACTAGTGGAAGCCTGCTGATGTGCCGGTAGGACGTTAACCCTTCTTTTTCTGAAATCTGCTGCTATGTCTGTCACCTTCTGTGTCGTTTTCCTAGAGTGCAATCTGTATCCCTCTTTTGTCAGCTTTGGGCTGAGAATTTTTGTCATGATTTTGCGTTCTTCCTTCAGTATGCTTTCCATGTCACTTTTCATATGGAGTATTAGTGTCTTACTTGCATACAGTATTTCTAGTATTTCTAGCTTGATTACTATGATGTAGTGACTGATCTATGTTTGAATGGACATGCGTTACGTATTTTATATATCTTTCGTTCTGCCATAGGCTCTCTTCATTTTTTGTGGTAGAGTCTAGTGAGATCTTTTCTCCTCCTATAGGCTAGAGGTTTTAAAATGTGCAACTCTGTTTATCTTGTCATATTTTGTTTCTTGTTTTTTATGTTTAATTTTGAACAGAAGAATTCAGGCTCATGGAAAGAGATTTGCAGACCAACTTTTTCTGCACGTTCTTTTAGTATTTCCATTTTTTTGATGTTGTTGCTTCGTTATCCAAGAGCATGGCCAGGTCGTCTACGAGGGCTAGTTTTAGACTTCTATCTTGTCCCGCGATCGTCGTAATCGTGTTGCTTACCACTGTCCTTGTATTTTCAGTTTCTTTCCCATTTACTCATTACTTTGTCCAGGACTACGCTGAGCAATAGTGGGGATAATCCGTCGTCTTGGGGTACTCCTATTTTAATCATGATGGGGTCAGAGATTTCAACGATGAATTTGACTTTCGATGTTGTACAGGCCAGCATCTATCTGATTAGTCGTAGTGTTTTTGGGTCGAGTCCCTGTGTTCTGCTGAACAAGTACTGTCGGTCAAAGGAATGGTATGTTTTCTCGAAATCTATGAAAGTGCAAATGACTGGAGTGTTCCTGATAACTGGTTGTTTTAGAATTGTCTTCAGATTCCAGATTTCTTCTGCGCATGAACAACCTAAGCGTTGTTCTAACTGTTGGTTGGTTTAAAAGAGGGAGGAAGGGACTAAACTGCTAGTCATCGGTCTGTTCTAACTGTTCTTGAATCCTCTGGAGTAAGCATGCTAGGAAGATTTTGTAAGTGATCCGCAGCAGGGAGATCCCTCTGTAGTTGCTCACATTCGCCATTTCTCCTTGCTTGTGCAGCAGGTAAATAAAGAGCTCATTTACAGTAGCCAGAAAGTTTTTCTGTTTGCCAGATGGTTGTGATTACTTGTGTAAGCCCCTGTGAAAACGCTATAGGTGCAAGATTCTTTAGTGGCTCTGCAGAGACGCCGTCTTCACCGGACGTCCTGTTATTTTTTTAAATTTAAGTATATGTTTCCAAATCTCTTCACCTCTTGTTGGGTGTCATTCTGGGTGATTGGAGGTGCAGTCCGCTGCTGGGGGTCCTGTTTCAGTCTCAGGGTCGTTACGGAGATCAGAGAAATGACGTGCCGGACAATTCTCTTGAATGGTTAATGCAAGTTTTTCATCCTGTTTTCTGAAGCATAATTTTTGAGGTGTGTACCGGCGAATCCTCCTTGCGAAAGTCCTATGGAATTCTCTCGTGTTGTGGCTGTGGAAAGTTTCCTCTACAGCGTCTGGTTGCTCCTTGACGTAATTTCTCTTGGTTTGCCTAAATAGTTTTATTGTCTGTTTTCTGGACTCGTTAAAACGGTATAGCATTTCTGGGGATGTTTTACTGTTTTATTCCTGCGTCTTTCTTGTGCGTTTCCACATTCACAGTCCCACCATGGGTGTTTAGTGCTCTTTCTACGTGGTATCAGTTCTTTTGCTTTTTGCGTGAACTTTCTATGGAATTCTTCCGATGTGCTTGCTTGTTGTCTTTCCCATTCGTGCTTTATGTTGGATTCTATGATCTTTCTCGTGCCAAACAACTCTACGTATGTTCTTTTCTGAAGGAGTTTCTTCGGTGAAAATTTATATCGATTCAAGTTAGATAGTAGGTTGAATCAACATTCGCACATCCTCGAACTTAAATTCATGGATCTCTTTCTGGACTGAATAGGATATCGCTAAATGGTCTATTTGTAATTCTTCCATCTGTTCTACGAGTGACCTCCATGTTTTCTGTTTTCTGAGGGATTTTGTGAGGGATGTTGACATAATCTTCTATTTGTTCTGCTGGCATAGTTCAATGAGACTCATGCCATTTTTGTTTGTATATTTGTGAGCGGGAAATATTTCCACAGTTTTCTGGTGACATTTATCTCTGCCGATTTGTGCACTCAAGTCACCTAGCCAAATTTTTATGACGTCTTTGGGGATCTTGGTCATCACTGTTTCTAATGTTGCCTATAATTTCTTTGATGGTTTACGGTCTTTTTGTTATCCTCATTTGTGGGCGCATGTACTTTGATCTTCTCTATCTGAATAGATTATCTTCTTGTGTACTATGAAGACCATGCCTAGAAGTGGAGCACCCCTGGCGACTGGTATCTCTATCTTGTTCCTCAATGTAGGGTAGTTTCCGTAATCCAGTGTGTCTTCTTCTGGTATACGAGATTCCTGCAGGGTAAGTATCACTATCTTTTGTTTGTCGAGACCTAAAGTTAGGTTGCGCAGTTTTCCTGGCTGGATCAGTGTGCTTATGTAAGAGTTTTTAGATCACGAATCAAAATGGTTCAAATGGCTCTAAGCACTATGGGACTTAACATCTGAGGTCATCAGTCCCCTAGACTTAGAACTACTTAAACCTAACTAACCTAAGGACATCACACACATCCATGCCCGAGGCAGGCTTCGAACTTGCGACTGTAGCGGTCGCACGGTTCCAGACTGGGGCGCCTAGAGCCGCTCGGCCACAGCGGACGTCGCTGCACAAGCAAGGAGACAGGGCGAATGTGAGCAACTACAGAGGAATCTCCCTGCTACAGATCACCTACAAAACCTCTAACCTCTAGGAGGAGAAAAGATCTCACTAGACTATACTACAAAAACTCAAGAGGCCCTATGGCTGAACGCAAGACATATAAAATAGAAACGCATGTCCATTCAACATAGATCAGACACTGCATCGTATTAATCAAGCTAGAACTACTGCATGCAAGTGAGACACTAACACTCCATATGAAAAGCAACTTGGAAAGCATACTGAAGGAAGAGCTCAAAATCATGACAAAAATTCTCAGCCCAAAGCTGACAGAAGAGAGATACAGATTTCACTCTAGGAAAACGACACAGAAGGTGTCAAACGTAGCAGCAGATGTCAGAAAAAGAAGGGTTAACGTCCTACCGGCACATCAGCAGGCTACCACCAGCAAGACCCACTAACAGAATTACGACGTACGTAAAGGGGGATCAGTCAAAAATGACCTAGAAAAAGTGCAAATCGATTGAGTAGAAATTGAAGACAGAAACATATACAGAGACAAGATTTATAATAGGAATGTTAGGCCAGAGAATGAAGTCCCAAAGAAAAAAGGGACAAAATGGACTAAGGATAGAAAGAGTCTCCATGGAGTGAAAATAGAATCGTGGAAGATCAGAAAGAGTGCTTAAATGAGGCAGAATGCTTTGTGTGATCCTACAAAATGGCGACGCAAACAATATATACAAGCTGGCGATTTACAAATTTTACTTTATAAATGAATATTTAACTCTGTTCAAGAGTTCCTCTATTGCAGAGAAGAAGTAGACAAAGAGAAACGACTTTTTAGCTGCGTTTAGAAACATTTCCACTACCTATCAGATATTACATTCCATTGGATAAAACATCCAAGAGTTTCATGGCTGCAATTTCAACAATATATACAAGCTGGCGATTTACAAATTTTACTTTATAAATGAATATTTAACTCTGTTCAAGAGTTCCTCTATTGCAGAGAAGAAGTAGACATAGAGAAACGACTTTTTAGCTTCGTTTGGAAACATTTCTACTACCTATCAGATATTACATTCCAATGGGTAAATCATCATGGCTGCAATTTCATCCCTTTCTGTGGGAAGGTTTGATTGATTAAACGGCAATCCTGATCACTTTTCCTTTTAGTAGTGTACTTACGAATATCTCTTTTGCTCTCAAACACAAATACATTTTTGACAGCAAATTTCTTAAGTGATCAATGTATTGTAAAGCGGGAGTTCATATTACCAGATGCTTAAAGAGATGCCTGCATCAAGCACGTGTGAGAATCTCACACTTAGTACTATTGATTCACCCAGCAGTGTTACTTGGGAACAACGTTCACGTAACCAGTTGGCTACATTAAAAGTGTAAATTTATGTGACTGAGCAGCGAAAACTTTCCTCAAAAAGAAAGGTCATCGTCACCGGCTGCGGAATTAGTGCACACGGATTTTATCCGCGAGGTGCGACCGACATCACCGTTCCTGGTTGATTCCTATACTCATATCGCAGACGACCTCGGACCTTCCGACAGCTTAGCTTTATTCAGTAATATTTATAGTCCTCTCTCAGTATTCGTAGAGCTTGCGAGAACACTATTTTTTCATCATAGCATTATGCTTGGCAACGGAATATTCACTTGTACAGCACACAGACCGGATCAGGTCCGCAGGAAAAATGAAATTTACCCTACTTGTTTCATAATACATTACGCGTTTTAAATAATGATGATAATGGTCGGATGCATTGTAAATACTTACTTTCATGGACTACTGACAGATGGCGTTCACATTCAGCATTTGCTTGATAGAAGAAACGCCAGACAACGCTAATAGTACCCTTCTTCCACGATCAGCAAATATTAATCCCTGTTTAGTGGTCCGCTGTTAAAAGACACAAATCGTAGAAATATTAGAGAATTTCTAAACAGTTGTGAGGTTAATCCAAGGAATATGTGTGTGGATACAAAAGTTTTACTAGCACGGAAGAGGAAGGTATTCTAGACGCTTTCTCACATTAGACGCTATTTTTCCCGTAGAGATACTCTTTTTGTTAATGTTATAGTATGTGTGTGCTACGCTCGTAGATGAATGCAACTGCCCGTTAGATACAAGCAATAAAACTGAAGATTCTTGCTCAAACAAGGATTTACGAAACTGTAGATGCTTTCCGACTTTTTAAATTCCGAATTGTGAAATACCTTTAACGTGCTGCATTCGGACACACTAGATTTTTAATCAAGGAATCAAAGAGGTTCTGGATACCTTCCTGACTATTCTTCCCGTATATGGTTTGTATACGAATCATCAAAGCATCAAACGAAATGACCAAATATTTTCTCATGCGTTACTTGGTGCTGTTGGCCTACCGTACTCCAGCTGTACTATTCGTTGTGAACACAAGAGCACGTCACATCTCTGCTTAAAATGAACTTTTTGGCTGCCGAAGTATACTCTACTATTGTATGTGTCCCAATTGAAAAGTAAGATAAACACAGTTTTTTGCTGAGAGAAGTTCAAGCCTATCTGTTGTTAAGTGTCAGAAGCTCATAATAATACATTGCGACTGAGCCTCATTGTTACCATTAGAGGCACGTTACAGCTTATACTGGTTCAATATTTGCCTATCACTTTACTGATCAGTATTGTGTTTCAGTGAATGGCACTTAACGGAAAGTTGGTGTTCCCGCATGTTCACTGAATATTTCAGACAGAACTGTACATCTTAGTAACGAGAGGGTTGCAGCTTGGAGGTCCGAGACCGTCTCCGATTAGATATCAGGAAACTACGAGGAATGTCGTGAGCACAGGTAAAATGTGTTATCTCCAAAGCTGCAGACGGTGACATTCCACTTCACAACAAAATTTTCCACGCACAGCTGCGTGGAGTTATACTGTGGATATGAGTAGCTGGGGGCATAGACGTCGTCTACATTGCAAGATTAATAGTGCGACTTTATTGTGCATGGGATATCACTATGTTGTTCAAGAACACTGCTCGTCTTGTTAAAAGTTAGACAACCCCATTCAACGACTCCTTCGACTGGGTAAAACGTCCTTTCTAACGAACAGAAGACTACAGTCCCTAAATATTTATTAAACTTCACAAAATGAGAATTAATGTGATCTGATGATGCAGAAATAGAAGACTGTAGAAGCTGCCTAATAACTAGACTTCTCTCAGTGGCATATGTTAATGAAATTTCTTATGTTCTTTCAAAAAATTCCAACTAAGCACTCGCTGCAGAGTAAAGACACATCTTCAAACATGCATAGAAATTACAGATGTATTGCTTGGAGAAAATAAATTTTATCCTAATTGAGATGCTTCGCTTACGTAATTTTTAAATATGATCTTGAAATTTCTTAAGAGAACTTGATTCACCTCCTTTATTAGACAGAGGCATCATTTCAACCTACAAAAGTAAAATAAACAAACGGATAGAAATTCGCTACGGTATACAAGCGATATTGTGAAAATTCTTAAATAACGGAAGAAGGACAGAAAAGTAGACTTTAACTAGATGTTGATGATAACGTCATAACAGTTGAAACAGACGTTTATAGAATAGAGCTGGAGGAATGGTCAATATTCAGGAGCATGACAGGAGCCAATATTCGAAGCGAAAAGGTCTAATAAATGTGTGCTTTGAAATGTATACCCTAAGAGCATGAGCACTTCATCTTCGATACTATTAGACAACTCTTTGCAAGCTCTTTGCTTTCCATATTTTCAGAGGGTATACTTTGGACGAAACAACAAGACGTTGTGAAGTAAATATGAGTTCTAAGACGCATATCTTTAAGAGATATGAGCACTTTTGAGTAGAAGAGTTGTATTTCACACTAACGAAGATGAATATGTGCTCATAGCTCTTAAGATAGGCATTTTAGAGCCAATATTCACAAACATTTTTTACTTCGAATGATCTTTCCTGTCATCTCTCTGAAACTGGCCATTCCTCCTGAGAAACATGTACAAGCAGGGAGTATCACAGTTAACAGCGAAACCTAAGACTGGTGAAAGTATAGGATAGTAGAAGCAAATTATTCCAGTAAATCTGGAGACGTTTGTGAGATGATAGCGAATAAGTGATTAGTAGCCGCCACTGACTTCACTATGAAATTTGTCCTAGTTAGTACAAATCTGTTTGACGTCTAAACTTCCAGGTAAGTGGCTTCAAATTTCAAACATGATCCATGATCCATGGTACATGCATGATAGGGCACCAGCACATTATGGTGTGGATATAAGACGATATCTAACACACCAACACTACACAAGAGAAATTGGTCGATCAAGGCCTTTACCTTGGTCTCTAATATCACGTGACCTGAATTTTCTAGACTTTTTTGTCTGGTTCCACCTCTGAAATGAAATGTACGGTACTCCCGTTAAAACGTTTAAAGAACTAGAGCAGCGAGTCAGCGAGAGCAGTTATGTCAAGCGGTAGAAAATTACCCGAAGGTGTATGAAAGACGGGGTAATCTACTCGAGGGACGAGTACAGTATTATATTCAAATGAGAGTACTGTGTCTTATATCTCAGGATGCAGTGGAACAGAACAAGACGTACTTAGAGGTGTATTGCATTGCGATGTTGTGCCTAAGTGCCTGAATAAAAAAATGCAAATACAAAGTAACCAAGGAACACAGCTGAGTGGAAATTACTGTGAAATCAGAAAAGTCGGCCTCCAAATCCTAGATCTAAAAAAGAGCTGCATAGCCAATTGTACGATACCGAATACGTGGGGACTGCCCCGTTTTGCTACAGCCGCTGTTTCCAACGGTGACTAAAAATATGTCCCCAATGTCCAAACATTCCTAAGGATCAATCCCAAAAGCTTAATCGTCACCAAATTCTCCCGCACTGACTTATAATCTCGTTTCTTTAGGGAAATAGCCTTGAATAAATTTGGTCTCTATGCCTCTCTCACTCCCCTCGGAAACTTGTACTTCGTGACAACACGACCGGTGAGATTATTCTCCTATGAATACTGCCGTCATTAATGAGATCATCATCTACAAACGTATGAGACAACTGCCTGAATTTTCTCAACACTTTCATAAGGTCATCGTTTACAGGATTCAAGACAGTTACGACTGTGAAGGTCATCATTTTCCGTGCAGGTCTTTGTGTTTGGTCTTAAAAGATATTCTAGATGAGACGCTTTTAAAATTCTTTGGTGTGGTGATAACTCTGTCTCACTCAAGTACACAGCATTTTCTAGTTCTTCACTGGGATCACTAAATATCTGACGCTGTACATACACTTTATGAACTCTACAAGGCCTGGTGACAATAGTACCTCGAACAAAAACTCTGGTGGACGTTCTACGTGTCATTTATGGAGCTGTCCGCAGTGTGTACGCGAAATTACTGTAGCACCTGGCTATGACTTGTGCGTGCTTCAATATTTTTTATCAGGCAGTGTATTCATCGTTTTAATGGTGGTCATCAGTACGAAGACAGCTCCGACCCAGACGACCTGAAGCGTACATTCCACTGATGCCAAACCACCGCATTTGCGACTTCAGCGGTGTGAGCGTGAGTTCATTGCAGGGCAGGGTGGAAGTAAGTTGTGTTTTCTGACGAAAGCTGGTTCTGTCTCGATCTCAGTGATGGCCACGAGTTGGTTACAAGGAGGATAGTTGAGGGCCTCAACCAACTTTTCTGCGTGCTAGACAAAGTGGATACACCTGGCACTATGGTCAGGGGTGCGATTTCCTCTGACAGCTGGAGCCCTCTCGTTGCAATCCCACTAACCCTGACAGCAAATTTGTACGTCGCTCTGGTGATTCGACGTGTTGTGCTGTCATTCACGAACAGCAATCCAGGGGGTGTTTCCCAACGACTGTACTAAGTGTCGACATGTTGCATTGGCGTGTTCAATATCCACGTCTGTCTGTAATGGAACACATATGGAACTCCAGTGTCATCTACAAACGGCGTCAACCGTCCCTATAGTGTCTGACCTAGTGCAACAGGCATGGACCTCCACCTCAAATGACTTCTGCCATCTGTCAAACACAATGCATGCACCATTGCGTGTCTGGATGTGACATTCTGGCGGTTACACCGGTTATTAATGTAGCAGTATTTCGTATTTGCAATAGCGTATCTCACACTTACATTAACCAGTGATCTTGTAGTATTAATTACTTAAATATGTTGCGTAGGCAAACGTATTCCCGAAATTTTATTACGCAACGTATTTTTTGATGTTGCAGTTTCTTTCTGTCAGAATACAGCGTGAGGCGAAATTCGCGCACTCGGGCTTCGCAGTACGACTCCTCACATGCCAACGATAAAAAAAATGTGTGTCACAAAATTTCGTCCGGCACGTACATCCGGCAGAAAATGGACGTTAAAAAGTGGCAATCTGACAACACTCTAACCAAATGCATAGTAACTAAGCAGCACAGAGCAGTCGCGCTGTGCAGTTGGTGCACTGGATACAGTGTTGAGTTAACCTACGGGAGATCGAGATTTCGATCCTGGGTTGGGGCACATGTTTTTTATTTGCTAATTTCATACTGTAATATACACCGTTTCTAGGTCAGATGTATCCTAAATTTGCAAAATTTTGTGAAACAAATGACTTGTCATAGGACAGCATAGGTACAAAAACAGTATCAGTTTCGAGATGTTAAAGATGATAGCACAGTACAATAACACAACATCTATTTGTCATTTATTCTACATGTAATATGAGGGCTCAGATTTCGCGCATTAGCAACGAGTGACAATAATAATGTCCGTATTAATGATAGCATGACCTTCACAACAGAATACGTTGTCCTCAGAACAACTGATGCTCAAAGCGACCTCCCCGCACGTCCAAACATTGCGCAACCCACCGCATCATACAACTCTGGACCTTTCACAGCAAAGCTGCGTCCACAGTAACAAGAGCAGCATGAACACGCGCTACCAATTCTTCCATATTCGTCAGCTATGTAGAGTACAGGTGCTCCTTCAGGTGTCCCCACAGGAAGAAATCCAGGAGATTTAGGTCAGGTGAACGCGGTGGCCATACAACTGGACCTCCACGTCAGAGCCATTCCCCTGAAAATGTTCTGTCCAAATACTGTCGCACATTAATTCGAGCTTGGATGTGCACCATCATGTTGGACCATGTCCTCCATGGAACATGTAGTGGAACATCTTTCAGTGCATCAGGCAGATGGTTTCAGAGGACTGCTTTATACTTTCGTATAACCAACTGGTCAGGCAACATGTAGGGGCCCAAACATCTGTCTCCCAATATTCCGGCCCCGACGTTGATACCAAAGCGAACTTGATATCCACGGTCGAGTGACGTGCGTGTTAATCTCACACTAATGGTGGGCATTGTGCATATTGAAGACACCCTCACAGGTGAATGCTGCTTCATCCGACCATATTACGGTGTTCAAATGGTTCAAATGGCTCTGAGCACTATGGGACTTAACAGCTGTGGTCATCAGTCCTCTAGAACTTAGAACTACTTAAACCTAACTAACCTAAGGACATCACACACATTCATGCCCGAGGCAGGATTCGAACCTGCGACCTTAGCAGTCGCGCGGTTCCGGACTGCGCGCCTAGAACCGCGAGACCACCGCGGCCGGCATTACGGTGTTCACGAAGTCATCGTCGGCTTCCTGTTGTTGTTGGAACCATTCACGGAATTGCATCCGCTGATGGCGATCTGCAAGATGCAGGTGTTGCTTGAAAGCATAATGATACGAATAGAGCTTATGCTCGTGCAGCACGTTAGCGACCGTGTGTTGTGAGACATGCAGCTGCCTTTCTACGCTACGTGCACTTCGCTGAGGTTCTTGGTGCATGACCTCCAGAATATCTTCCTCAGTAGCTGGAGTACGCCGAGTAAGTGGACGACCTCTGTTACGCGATGGTATAAGGAGAGAACCTGACTCCTGAAGGCGCAGCTCCAGACCACGAAACACATATTTCTCTGGATGGCGTCGACAAGGATATCTAGCAACATATTTCCGAGCGGCAACACAAGCCCGGTTATCAGATGCACCAAGGACCTGAGGCACATCCACACATTCATCGTTTGTGTATGCCATACGTCTGTCACACTGGTTCTAGAGGTTTACAACTAGAAAATTCGATACATGTACGCATGTACATTGGAGTCTGTCGCGGGCTTGTTACTCCGCTAGAAACTAGTCCCTGTCTGATGGACAGTCCGCAGCTCGTGGTCGTGCGGTAGCGTTCTAGCTTCCCACGCCCGGGTTCCCGAGTTCGATTCCCTGCGGGGTCAGGGATTTTCTCTGCCTCGTGATGACTGGGTGTTGCGTGATGTCCCTAGGTTAGTTACGTTTAAGTAGTTCTAAGTTCTAGGTGACTGATGACCATAGATGTTAAGTCCCATAGTGCTCAGAGCCATTTGTCTGATGGACAGCGCATGCAACATAAACACGCCGTCAGTCCTGCGCGCTGTTCCACCTAACGTGCATTACCCGTCTGGCAGATATTGTTCTGCATGATTCATCCCGACACCGCTAATTGTGAAATGCTCAATCTCGAACTAAACTGTTTCCCTAGTGGTAATAGACGTGATGTTTCCACAATCCCATCGATAAAATAATAATAGTAATAATAATAATAATAATACTCCATTGAGACACGTACTAAAAAGTATGCTGTTTCCAGACTCAATGGTGAAAGACATAATTAGGGGGACCATGGTGATAACACATACAAACAGTAACCGAGTTTGGACATTATTCGCAAAGCACGTTGCTAGTCCTACTGGTAACGTAAGAGCCTAATGAAATATAATGGACATGAACGAGGCAAGAATAGTAGTTGGTACTAATCTATGGGACCATTGGAGGAGGGTACAAGGAAAACAGGTTTTGCGTCTAGTAGATGAAGTGGTGCGAATAAACTCACGCCCGCGACGTGAAAAGGCTTCTTTCAAAGCTGACCAATTTTTCATTTCTACGATTGTAGTACGTAAGTACAAATGTTTTCTAGAGGACCCACTGCAATCGCTGTTGATGATTAAGATGCCAGATACCATACCACCTGGACTACATTTACCAAATAAAAAACATATCCCTCTACCCAGCATCGAACCATCGACCTCCTGTATGTTAATCGAAAGCCGTATACACTACGACACTAGTATGTGGTGACAATAGCGGTTACCATACATGTGGTTAGAGTGTTGCCAGACTGCCACTCTTTAACGTCCTTTTTCGCGCTCCGAAGCCCGAGTGCGCGAATTTCGCTGTATATACGCCGCATGTGATTCCTCATCCAGATTGAAGGCAAAAACTTACCTAGAAAAATGAGATCGAAAATTGAAAACACATGTTTGAAAGCGAGGAGCTGGCATCACTGTCACATTGTGTATCCGCGTCTGGTCTACAGAGATACGTGTATCAGCACTCAAAGCTGTACCAGCCATAGTAGTTCACTGAGTAGGTTTCTGGGACGTCAAACCCACGCACATCACGAAACTATGTTTCGAATCCTTGTCAGGTTTCTTTTTCTGGTTTGGTCCTCCATTCCCTAGTTCTCGTCGTTTACAAGCAGGACATCATTTTCTCACATGCCAGTAGCCTCTTACATAACATTAAACTGGATGCGTGTATCTACTAATTGTGCAGTGCACTGCTATAACTGGTTTTGTCAAGTTCATGAAGTAAGGCGTTTCAATGGCGTAGACAATCGATGAATGGGTTGATATGTTTTTTGTGCTGGGTGTTTCCTAAGAATGTTTCTCGTTGCCTGGAGCAACGCATTTCAGAGAGCGGCAGTCTTCGTCCACAACTAATGGACAGAGGTCGTCCAAGCACTAGACGTACACCATAAAAAGATGTCGCAGTTCTTGCAGCCGTTCCCCAACCACCTCGGCGAGGTACCCCTAGTTCCGCCTTATGCTTCGAGAGGGCAACTTGTTTTTACGTCATCCTGTACCACAGCAGTGCGTGTGTCGAATTTGGGTTTACTTAGCCTTGTGTGTCTAACGGCTGGTCTCATTGTTCTTTCCTAGCGGAGTTTGTTGTTGGTTTGTTCTCTTGTGGTGGCGTTCTAAACCCGCGCCATGATGTCTGTTGGGTCTCCCAAGAATATTCCTTGAGGGGGTACCATTCGTTTCAGTTTTGACTGCAATACGCATCATGTTCAGTCAGGAGTTATAGAAATTCACGACTGGTTAGTCGATACGATTCGCGTTACATCTGATCAAGTAGATACTGCTTATTTTGTTTCTGATTTGCATGTATTTAATATTTCTTCCCATATGAATGTTTGTGGTTACTACATTCATGTTATGCATGCAGGGTTAGAAGGAACCTGCTTCCTTTTTAATGAAAGTGGCCATTTCATATCCAACTATTTGCGACGTGTTACGGATTTAACGTCGTCCTATGGAAAACGGCGTCCGTTGTAAGTAGCTAAACTAGTATATCTGGAAACTGCTGTCGACTTCTGCAGCTTTAGAGGACATTGTGGAGACATAATGCCGCGCTTCTTGCGATTTTGTTCCGTTACCGACACGTTCAGACGTGGCCCTGCTGCTGTTAAGGTGCCTGGACTGGTAGCACAATTTAAACGCCGGGATGGAGAAAATTTTAAAGTCAGCCCTCTCAGATTTTGCCTGCCCGAGAAGGCCATGTTGAACAGCGTGTCTTCCCGTAGTGGTACCTTGAATACTGACGTAAATTGCGGTTCTTGTTTCGCCAGGTATGACGTGGCTTGTTCTATTGATGTTGAAGTGATTGTTGCATCTGCGTTGTCTTCTCCACTCATAGAGTCGTCTGTTTCGGTGTGTTCCGATAATTTAACGCAGACATCGTCTGCTATTTGGAATTAATAGTGTTCTAAATGGCTCAAAGGGCTGTAAGCACTATGGGACTTAACATCCGAGGTCATCAGTCCCCTAGATTTATAACTACTTAAACCCAACTAACCCAAGGATATCTCACACATCCATGCCCGAAACAGGATTCGAACCTACGACCATAGCAGCAGCGCAGTACCGGACTGAAACGCCTAGAACCACTCGGCCATCGCGGGCGGCAATAGTGTTCTAGTGTAGTGCCATCCCTTAGTAATTATCACACTGTGGAGCAACAAGGGTACTACGGATTCTCTTCCGGTTAGTTAGATAAAGCAGAGAGCTTCGCACGCAGCTGCACGGTCTGGCTCTTCTTTTTCTGATGATGATGTTCATCGTTCGTGGTTGTGTTTCTCACGTACCGTTGAGTGGAGTGGGGATGGCTCCATCCCCCCGCCCCAACCCCTTCGCGCAGCGGACCTCGAGGAGCCCCACTACTGGAGTGGTGTGAAACAGAGTTTTCAACCTGAGCGAGCAGCGTCACTCCTAAAAACAAAAAACAAAAAAAAAATAGGCATAGAATCTGCTCCTTCCGGTGAGAAGGATTCAAATCCTGTAGCTTCTTCTGCCGGTGTTGTGGAGCGCACATCGTGATGCGTAAATTATTTTCCAATTACTTTTTCATGCCTTACATGTGTTAACTAGTACACTGAAGTACAGCACAGTAGTGTGCTCCTATACTGATGGAGTGTTTACCCTCAAAAACCTAATGGAGAAAAGGACAGCAAGGGGCCTTACAACCCACCTTGTCTTTGTAGACCTCCAGAAATCTTATGACACAGTTCCACAGCACAAGCTATGGACAAGTCTAATTGATAATGGTGTGTCACCGAGCTATGTGAAAGCTGTCAGACTCCTCTACCAAGGTTGTACGGCAATGGTCAAAGTGAGAAATCAACTATCTCAAGAGTTTGAGGTGACAAAAGGACTACGCCAGGGATGCACACTTGCCCCTACACTCTTTAAGATCTACCTAGAGGAGGCACTAAAATCATGAAAAAGGAAATGCGGAGGAATGGGTGTCCCTACAGCCGACGAGATCTTGTTCACTCTATTTTTTGCTGACGACCAAGTGTTAGCAGCTGGAGATGAGGAAGATGCAAATTACATGCTCCGCAAATTAAAAGAAGAATATGAAAAATGGGGTCTTGTCATAAACGTAACTAAAACAGAATATCTGAAAGTGGGAGAAAATACCGTGAACGACTTACAGCTCGGTTCTGATACTGTTAAAGGGTGTCATAATTTTAAGAATTTTAAGTACTTGGGAGTGACACTGATGTCCAATGGTAGAAGTATAGATGATGTAAACAATAAAATAGGCCAGGGCAAGCGAGCCATAAAACAACTAAATGGTATTCTCTGGAACAAAAACATAACGCGTAGAAAAAACATACCATCTACCACACAATTATTGGAAGTATCACAACATATGGTGCAGAGTTGTGGGAAGTAACTCAGAGGCAGAAAGATCGCCTGCTGGCTGTCGAGATGGATTTCTGGAGACAGAGTTGTGGATACTCCAGACTTGACCATATTAGAAATGATAGGATCAGAGAGGTTATGAATGTCAAAAGCACAATCCTAGACTACATAGAAAGGAAGCGCCTACTCTGGTATGGTCACTTACATCGTATGCCAGACACAAGATGGCCAAAACGGGTATGGCAATGGACTCCACATCAAAGAAGAAAGCGCGGTAGACCTGCGAGATGCTGGAAAGACGACGTCAACGAAGCAATGGCGGCGAGAGGTCTTAATGAAGGAGACTGGAATGACCGTGAACGATGGAGACTGGGATGCTAGAGGCGGCGGCAGCTGTAGAAATCTCGCTCACATATATATGTGTGTGTTAACTAATGTAGGCGTATACTTTTCTTACCATCAATTTGAAAGGGATAAGCTCTCCATTACGGTTTGCTGCCCCACTACAGCTTATTTATGATTCCCAAGATGATGTGCGTTTGCAAGAAGTATTATTTGGTGTCTTTTGCATCCCAGGCATTCTATGTTTTTCTACTGTTGCGCTGGGAAGCTCTACTGGCATGGCAGTGCTTAATAGGGACGGTATATACTGTAGTTGACGGACTTTGAAACGCTTGGCAGTGGCCGGGGTATAAGGTGTAGTTTTTATGATCTCACCTTAATTTTTCTTTGTGTTTCCTCTAGATCTGGTGGTGCATATGACCGCTCGGGTTTTTATAAGGAAGATTCCATTAGCTTACTTCATCAAAGTCAGTGAAAAATTTTTGATGATAGGAGATTTCAAGTGAGTCTTACATCCTGCGGATGAGACTCCAAATTATATCTACTGTCGTGGCATCGTTGGGTCTACAGGATTCTTGGATCTGCAGATATCCCACATTAGTGCTGTATACGGATTTTACAACTACTTCTAGTAGTCGACTGGATCGCTTCTCTATGTAGCCAACTTTGGTCGCTTGTTGTTATTCCTGTCGTCTTCACTGACCAATGTACTGTTTCAATGACTTAATCACGTCCTGCGTTATGTACATCTTTCGTGCCACATTTGGAAGCTAAATATTTTACATCTGGTAGACAGGTCTCTGTATGATGTCATTGCTGTCGTATGGGAGCGGGTAAGAAATTCCGAAGTGCATTATCCTTCACATATGGAATGGTGAACTACCACTGTCAGACCTCAGTTTCGCAATCCACTCATGCATCTTAGCGCTGGTAAAGCGGCTGTTATGAGGAGGACTCGGGAATTTTATTATGCTGTCCCTAGTTACGACATTCAACACCTTTTCACATTTCTCAGACATCAGCGAAAAACAACCTGTGAGTGCATTAGCGTCTCTAGAACCAGTGACTGCGGTTAGGAGTGCACCGTTGTTCTAGGACAGAATACATTGGTGTTTAGCTGTACACAATTTGTTTAATTTCAGAATTATTGTCAAAGAAGTACACGAATTTACATAGGTCGTGACATGACAATGCTAGGGCAGTTGTTAAGATAACGCATTACATCCTGTTAAGCCGAAATTACACTGAACACAACAATATAATATTTAAGTAGAAGGTTCTCTACAAGTTGAAGTTGACCAATATTACGACGAATCATCCGATTCCGGTTATAAATTTGGTACCATTTAGGATGACAATCAAGTCTACGGAGGATTGTTAGTTTTTGTGACAAGATGAGAACCGATTACTCAAGGTTGCTTGAGTTCACAGTGGTCGCAAACTGGTGAACTAACAAGTTTACACCTCTGCTAGCGGCATTTACCTTAGCCGCGATGAGCTGTCGGCTGCAGGCCTCCTCTCGCCCTCTGAAAACCCTATAAAAAAGCTAATCAAAACCTTTACTGATTTTTTCAGCAGAAACTGTCCTATGTTTCTCATTAGGCGATAATACATGCATTCATCCCTAGTCTGGAAATATGGCGACATACACATGCATAGATGGAGTAGTGTGTGTACTACAATGCCCTCGCAGTTCTCGCAAGAACAGTTAACTACGTAGCTGTTTCATTTCTCCACTGTTGGAGCTCAATGACTCTGCAAATAATTTCTAGCTGAATGTCAGCCGAAGTGAATGCAGTGGTCACCCAAAATTCCTCTTTTGGAGTCGTACAGAGTGTGATACGCCCTGTTCTTCACTTGATACTAGTTCAAAGGAGACTCCCAGAAGTTTTCGGTCTTGTGTCTTTGATAGCAAACTGTTCCCCACTGGTCGCAGGTTCGAATCCTGCCTCGGGCACGGATGTGTGTGATGTCCTTAGGTTAGTTAGGTTTAAGTAGTTCTAAGTTCTAGGGGACGGATGACCTCAGATGTTAAGTCCCATGGTGCTCAGAGCCATTTGAACCATTTGTCCCCTACCGGTGTGCTTCGTGTTTCACGTCACGGCTTATCCAGACCAATGAGAGTGTTCCTTTCATCTTGTGGGAACTGCCTCTGCCAATCGGTAAATGCTTACCTTCAAACTGCTTCGAAATTTCTCCCCTTTCTACTCCTTCTGAGTTCATTCCAGTCAATTGGACATTTTTTGCCCACTCCTGACACCTAAAGGTTACACACAAACATCACAAGCGCACCACAGGCATTTCACATGATCAACAGCGTCTCTGGTCTGTTTGTATCCATCTGGAAATTCCTCCACGCAGTTTCCTAAGGAATTTCTCTGTAGCAAGCAGTGCTGGCCCACAACCTTCTCTCCACGCTGTATCGCCTGGCGCATTCATATTCCCCCTCGCCACCGGTCACCAACTCGTTTTTAAAAGCGTTCGATTCTATTTGGGCTGTGATGGCGCAACTTGTGTCTACCCCCAAATCTGCTCATTACCACCAAAGCATGTCAGGTGACATACTCATCTACTTGTTACAACATATAAAATCTTTCATGTAAGGTGTGAAATTGACATTGATTCAGTCTGCCACCATACATATCCTCCTCCTTCCGTGTTCAGTTTTGCGCTGGGTCAAGCAACGGTTGAGAAACTGATTGAAGTCAGTGCAAAATTATTTTCAGCTGCTGACTGTAGCAATTGTTATATGTTTGTATTGACCAACTCTGTATTTTAATATGGCATAATAAAACAGTTGTTCTTTTAGTCTCTTTTTCGTTATTTTTGCACCGCAATTGATTTTTCTGTATACTACTGATTTGAGCACTAAAGTAATGTTTTTCCAAAAATTTAACATCTTTTTACTAATTTTCTGATATAATACAATTATTTAAATAACATGAAGCCCTATTGTTTCTATTTCATAGTTGTCTATATTTTAATTTTAAAATTAAACAAATTAGAGATTTTATATAAATTTTTACCACTTGCAATTTTTAAATTTGAGAGTGATTTTTTTTACATCAAGACCTACGTTAAATGACGATAGAAATGTATTGAAATTGAGGAGACCTTCATTTAAAATTATCCTCCCCTTTTTCAATACTTATGTCTGATTCTCAACCTTAGTTTCGCATATCAGTTATAATTCAAGAAAGTTTTATTTCTCACAATGATTTATTAATTTAAGCTATGCTTAACAGCACCCTTCTGATAACTTTACAAGCACAATCCCTTTCACCAACATATTTATATTCCCCTAAAAATCTTAAACTTATGCATTATAACTTTACGGAAGAATTCAATTTGTCTTTTAGAAAAATATTAAATTTCTAATCCTACTAATTACCTTGTAAATATTAAAGTAACAGCATTAAATTGCAAAACCCTTTCTTCTACATAACCTACATTTTAAGAAAAACATTACATACTGGAACAGTAGCCTCCAAAGAAAATGTCAACATTTGGTTTTCTTAACTTAGATGTGCTGTAAAATATGATATACAAGAAAATGTTATTGATGTGTCAAGGTTAAAAAAACTTAAAAATTTGGTAACAAAAATCTGTTTCTTGCACAAAACTCTTCAAAAATTAAATATTTTTAAACAACAACAAACTTCTTGTGTTCGTAAAAATTTTTATTTTTTCTGTTTAATCTGATACTAGTCTGTCACAGATAGTCGTTTCTCATGTATCTTCAACGTGTTTCATTGAAACCGTCATTCTCCTTTCCCTGCGCCTCAGCTTGTCTCCTCTGAGCATGGGATGGCGGTCGGCAGTGAGAAAGATTGCACAAGATTTGCATGTATTGTGCATGCTCGGTTGCCTGTGTTCCATTCCGCATGTACCCATGGCGAAATTAAATTAGAGATCTATTATTAGTAGCATAAACTTAAATTCTTCGTCAGTCCTCGAATCTTTATACCAATCCATCGTTAGTTAGTTCGCTCCGTGTTTTCTATACAAACAGTCATCTACCATCTCTCAGTGTGGCATTTGAAAGTGTTGCAATCTGCCATAAGGAATATCGGACATTTGTATTGCTAGAACAGTTAAAATTGGATTTTTTTGTTGCTAGGTAGATGCAATAATGGTCTTGTATGGGAAGGGATTTAGAAAGGTTTCTTGATTTCTTCTGGTCCAGGCTCTTCTTTCATCCTAATCTTCTGTGTTGAATCTTCTTCTCTTGTTGCATCTTTCTATCTACTCACTTGTGCCTTCTTTCATCTCTAGACCAGGAATTGAGATTTAAAACCCGCTTAACCTCATTATTGTATAATCCTTTCTTATGGTATTTCCTTTCAAATCGTTGTGTACCCTTTATTGTATCAGGTTCTTCATCTGGATAGATTGGACAGGCTTCCTTCGTTCTCTTGCTTATTCTCATGAGTGTTCAGGGAATGTTTCGCAGTTGCTGGATTCCGTATGGTTTGACGATAGTTTCAGCCATTCTACAGGGTGTTACAAAAAGGTACGGCCAAACTTTCAGGAAACGTTCCTCACACACAAATAAAGAAAAGATGTTATGTGGACATGTGTCCGGAAACGCTTAATTTGCATGTTAGAGCTCATTTTAGTTTCGTCAGTATGTTCTTCCACCTACGCTCAATGGAGCACGTTATCATGATTTCATACAGTACCTGTGCTGCTAGAACATGCGCCTTTACAAGTACGACACAACATGTGGTTCATGCACGATGGAGCTCCTGCACATTTCAGTCGAAGTGTTCGTACGCTTCTCAACAACAGATTCGGTGACCGGTGGATTGGTAGAAGCGGAACAATCCCATGGCCTCCACGCTCTCCTGACCTCAACCCTCTTGACTTTCATTGATGGGGGCATTTGAAAGCTCTTGTCTAAGCAACCCCGGTACCAAATGTAGAGACTTTTCGTGCTCGTATTGTGGACGGCTGTGATACAATACGCCATTCTCCAGGGCTGCATCAGCGCATCAGGGATTGCTTGTGACGGAGGGTGGATGTATGTATCCTCGCTAACGGAGGACATTTTGAACATTTCCTTTAACAAAGTGTTTGAAGTCACGCTGGTACGTTCTGTTGCTGTGTGTTTCCATTTCATGATTAATGTTATTTGAAGAGAAGTAATAAAATGAGATGTAACATGGAAAGTAAGCGTTTCCGGACACGTGTCCACATAACATATTTTCTTTCTTTGTGTGTGAGGAATGTTTCCTGAAAGTTTGGCCGTACCTTTTTGTAACACCCTGTATATCCCGAGTTACAGAAATGCGCCTCTTCTTCTTCCAGTGAATTCAAACATTCGTTCGTTCTTGATGTAACGTGTCCGCCGTCTTTAGGTTTTGGTGGACAGCCATCGTATCTCCTTATGTCGCTCGAAACAGTTTGCAACAGGAGTGCTAAGTACCTAGCACTTAAGCAAAACTGTTGTTCTGAAGCTCGCATGTGACTTTCACATGAATAAAGATCGTGTTTTGGTATATGTTGACTGTATGCAGGGTTCGTCGTAGCTTCCCGTACTTTTGCCCAGATGTGTTATCCTCTTGGACTGTTGTTTCGCCGGCCGGAGTGGCCGTGCGGTTCTAGGCGCTACAGTCTGGAGCCGCGTGACCGCTACGGTCGCAGGTTCGAATCCTGCCTCGGGCATGGATGTATGTGATGTCCTTCGGTTAGTTAGGTTTAAGTAGTTCTAAGTTCTGGAGGACTGATGACCACAGCAGTTAAGAACCATAGTGCTCAGAGCCATTTGAACCATTTGAACTGTTGTTTCCACCAAGGCATTTCCTTTCGTCATCTCGAAAGCTGACGTACCAGGCATCCACACTCAATGTTCCTTCCTCTCATGACTAACCGCTATATTCAGTTCAGCTGTCGATCTGACCAGAATTATGATGCATCGTGCTTGATGACGTCATGTATAATACACCATGGTGCACACTTTTGTCCATCTTACATCCCCAAATTTCTCAAATTTACATGGTATTACTACCTACCTTATCGCAACCCTTTCTCCCTTAAGATACATCACAAGCTTTACAAACACTAAACTACTAAGAGACTTTACAAAATTTCCGTATTTAAACTATACATAAGATTCTCCTTATTATACTCTTCATAACTTTACATCTTTTTTACTACATCAACATCTATCCACATTCTATATTTACAAAAAATTTTTCCTCTTAGTATAAAGGTTATTGTTTCATCATCTTCATCACGACAGACAGTAAGAGGAAAATTGATGGTGATGAAAGTTAGTGTATTACTAGGCCTGTTTTTCCTCTAACTACAGGTACATCATATTACAAAAACTCCGCAACTTGACTCCGACTCCAGCGTCTTTTTCTTTGCAATCTCTTCTTTTCGGCATAAGCTGTAACAGAACCGCAAAATACAATATGTGTCCCCTTTACTTTTTCAAAACTTTCGCCACTGTCCCATTGAATTGTTTTAAAGTTTATTCTTCTCAGTTGTAGTTATCTCTATCTCCTTTTTCTAAACAGTAAACTTTTATATTACCTTCTCCCCCTATAATACTGTTAATTATTGAAACCATCCCTGTGTTAAACTCACATCCCTCTGTCTACATCCTTCCAAGAAATAACATGTTTATTGCTTTCCTTAATAATTCAGTTCTCTCTCTTGATTCTTATCTGCTAACAATCCTTTTTATTTATTTCCCTAACATCTCATTTTAATAGCAACTTGTGGTACCTTCCACAAATCATAAATGCTCCTCATTGTCCTCCAAACTATCTCCTCAACTAAATGTTCACCATCTGCGACGGAACAAAACACAAATGAATATCTCCCTCTTACCTAATTCTTTACTTCCTTCCTAATTCTTTGCTTCCTTTCATCCACAAAAAATCAGATTCTTTCTACTTCACACTACATTTTAAGAGAGAATCCACTACTATTTCGTCAAACTATCCACATGCTAATCTGTATCTTTCTCCTTGCTTTCTACTCTTTCCCCATAAGACATTTCGTTTTCGGAAGAGTTATTTTAGTTCTTGTTTTATTGTTCTTCCTTCACAAGTATCGTTTTGATATACTGAGAAAATTAACTAATTTACTTTAATGAGTTAAGTCAAATTAAAAATTTTTATTTGTATGGATTTTCTTAGCTTTACTACTCATTGACTTCTAGATTTTGCTCTTATTGGAATCTAGATACTTGATACAACTAGTTTTTCTTGTGTAGTTAATATTTGCTGTTTTACCCTTTATACAATTTCAAGCGATTCACATGGTGCAAGGCCAATGATTTTCCTGTTTTTGGGTTAACCAATGCCGTTCCTAAACCTCTTAGCAGAGGATATGTTTAGTCCGAAAGGGAGCCTTTTGAACTGATAACTTCGTCCAAATGCGATAAAAGCCGTATACTTTCTACATTCATACGTTAGTTCTATTTACCAAAAACTACCCCTCAAATCAAGGGAAGAGAAAATCCTGGTCCCAAAGATCTTTTGTAAAAGCTCTTCCAATTTCTCTGGGCGATCAGTCTCAGGAACGATAGTGGAATTTATCTGTCGTGCGTCAATGACCAACCCAATGCGTCCTTCCTCCTTATCCACAATTTGCAATGGACTGTTGTATGTTGAGGTTGGAGTTCAATAATTCCATCATCTAGGATCTTATGTAATTCTAAAAATACATGTCTCCGGTAACACAGTGGAATAGTGTAAGGCTTGTGACCACTAGCCTTGAATCGTATAGAAAATTTTTAATGGCACCGAGTTTTGATAGAAACACCTCGGAGCATTTTGCGGCAATACTCCTTCTAATTCGACTTTGTCTGTATCTGAAATATCCCTTACTTGTCGCAAATTATTACCTATTTCTTGATGAATTTCCCCCCTTACTTCGTCATCCGCAGGTATTGTTTCTTTCGCCCAACCAATACCGTGGAAGTCCCTCCTCCGATTAGTACAGATCCAGTTGCATGGTCAGTTGTTTGTAAGCACCTGGCATCTCTTCATGTCTGAGTTTTTCTTCAAAAGTAAGACGTATCTTCCCGATCATCATATACTCTTCGTCCATACTGAGTATGACACAATTTTGACACGTGAAATCAGCTCCGATGATTATGGGCACAGATAGTTTCGGCACAGTTACCATGTTCGCTTCTATTTTATGCCCCTGACAGGAAAAGGTTACACGCGTTTGCCTAGTAATCACCGCTGACGCACCCATAATCGGTCCTTTAACACATTTTTTCCGCAGCACTGGTGGCGCATGTCCAGTGTCACATTTCTCAAAATGTTCTTCCGAAATCGCCGTCATTTCGCTTCCCGTATCGAGGATGGCATCTACAACCGTGCCACCTATCTCGACCCGAACGATCGATTGCACCTCATGAGGAGCTTTAGTCACTGTTTCATGCATTAACGCCTCCTCTATTGAGGCATATGTTAACCTGTCAGTGTGTTGGGCCTGCATTTCCCATTGGTTTGCTACAGTCACCTTATATTTGTCATTACTCTTAGAAAAAAAAATGTTGAAAATGTGTGTGAAATCTACTGGGACTTAACTGTTAAGGTCATCAGTCCCTAAGCTTACACACTACTTAACCTAAATTATCCTGAGGACAAACACACACACCCATGCCCGAGGGAAGACTCGAACCTTCGCCGGGACCAGCCGCACAGTCCATGACTGCAGCACATTAGAAAGCTCGACTAATCCCGCGCAGCTACTCTTAGCAACTGTCATCTGAATTTTATCTATATCATCTGACTCGGGTATCAGTACTGGTATTGCCAATGGCGCATTATCCTCTTGGCATACCATTTCTCTCTCGGTTTCGTATAATGAACTACATCATCAGTTTTTGTACAGCTGCCTAGATTAACTGTTAACAACTTTTGTTCATCATCCTCTGACGATTCCCAGTCAGTTGTCTCCCAGCATGCTGCTATTTGTATCTGATCATCACCTAAACCTACTTCAGAATCTTGTTGATCAAAGCTTAGTCTATTTCCATATTTAATTATAATATTAACTTCATTTGGCGATTGAATCTCTTGTGACTGGTCTTCTTACCTTTGACCTCGTCAGTTCTGTCTTTTACCAGGGTTTGGTGGCCTCAACTCGACTTCCTGTACCGGTTCATCTCGCGTGTGTTGTCCTGCTGAAGTCCGAATCTCCTCACCTTAATGCATTCTAGGCATTCCAATTCCAACCGAATAACTTGGGTTTTGTCGTGGAAAACCTGTAAGTCTTCCTGCTTCGTTTGCACGGTGATCATATCGCGAATTATAGTTACCACTATAATTTTTAGATTCAAGGCCATTTTGGTAATTCCACGGCTCACGAAAGCCATAGTTATTGTTTGATGTCTGTGAGTTGCCAAAACCATAGGTATTATCCCATGGGTGATTACTATTGTTCCCAAAACAATTACCATTTCCAACATTACTATTGCCATTGTAAACATTATTAAAGGCTAATCGGTTGCTATTATTCCCCGTATCATTTGTTTCTTTCACTGCACGTTGTTTCTTCGCTTCATTTTCACTGAAGATGAATTCAGGTCTCTTCACATCCCTGTAAATGCCTGTATATTATCTCCTGCTGTGCCAACAAACGATTTCTGGTAACGCAAGGGTAACTTCATTGTACACATACGTATCAGTTCCCCATCACTGTATGGATTGTCTAAACACTGATTCTTTTTCGTCATTCCTTCAAAAAATCTAACTGGTTTCTTTTCTCCCGAACTTTCAAATGACTCCTTCTCTAACAATTCATACTTAATCCTATTTTGGGTTTCCACGGAGCAGTATCGCTTCAAAATGAAGACTTAAATTGTTCATACGACTGACAGTTCGTAGCTGCACTTTGCGTGATTTCCACTATTGCGTCTTCCATATGACCACAAATGAAATCTACTTTGTCGCTAAGTGCCCAATGCTCTCGTAAACCGATTTTGAAATGATGTAGAAACGTGCGGGGGTGTAAGCCGTTCCCGCTTTCTTCGTAATGTTGGAATGTTCTGACTGTCAAAAAATGATCATTGTCAAATTTTTCTATTGCTGCGTTTGGCGTTAGTGGTATCGCAGCATTCTCCGTTCCCTTCAACTGCGCCATGTTTCGCTTTATTCGTACTACCCCATTTAGATCCCGCGACGACATATATGTGTCCCATCTAGCATTGCATCTACGCAGTGGTGTGCAATTGTCTAAACCGTACCGTTCCTCGTGTATCGGACTGCAAGATAAGTTTAAAACCTGTTTAGTTTAACCACTCTTCATTTAAGCCCTTCCAGTAGATATTTTGATATGTTGTATAGCATACAAATTCGTAGCGATGTATGGGTTTGGAGCCGTACAAAGTTATTACTCCTGCCGAAATGAAGTCTTTATGAGTCCATTGTGAGTTCACAGCAAACCATTCAGCGTCTTTAATAAATTCCTGTTCTTTTTCCTTACAGACCTGGGTGTTATTTTACACTGGCTGTCACTTAGGAAAAGTTCCTCGAATGTTAAAAAATTATCAGCCCATAACAGATATCCAAACGGGAACGCTATGAGTGGCCATATTTTGTTCTGGTTGAAAGCAGCTGCTAGCGAGTTGATGACGGATGTCCCGTTCGCTGTCCGTTCCGCCAGACGAAATCTGCGCCGGCCAGAGATGAGTCGCGGTTGTACTGCGCTAATCTGCGGTCTGTCTCGGAAACCGTGTTGTGTGAACCTAGATTTTTCATCATACCAAACGGCGCACTTAGGAACAATGTACTCGCTCTACTGCTGACTCTAAGTTTTCTTGAGTTGCTGGAGAACCCCAGTCTGACAATGATAAATTATTTCGGAACAAAATACGTAGTAGTGGCCTTGTTCCGAAAGCCTCCAATTGTCTTGGTGTAATGCTTGTTTTTGACTGTCTAGTGACGTCCGTCATATCTTTTGCAGTGTTGTTTGTTGAGAAATTCCCCAAATTATCTCCTATTTCACGACAATAATCCAAATACGTTACTTATTAATACTACCTATATTTCTTCACGCGATATTTTAATCGGAAACCGGTATCGAATAAAGTGACGCAGGTTTATAGAAAATAATCATTTAATTATTCATGTTGTCTGGGCTGTAGTTTCCCAGTCGTCTTTGCTGGCACACCCATATTTTCATATCTTTTGTTTATCGCCGTGGAATATTGCAAGGCTTTTTTTCTTGCAATGGTAATATGTATGCATGAAGACTTGTCGGACCATTGGCCACAACTAAAGAAGGACTATTGAAACAGTATTAAAAACTATGCTAGTGTTTCACTATTTTGTGGTTATGAACTTCACTGTCTGTGGTAGTCTTAAGTAGTCTTAATAAGTTAAATACCGCCCGAAAACCTCAAACCACACACACACACAATAAGTTAAATACATGAATTAACAATGTTTTCTGTGGAGAATCATTTAGTAAGGTAAAACTGAAGTCTCTAAACAAAACTAACCCCTTGTGTTTCTGACCGACTGACGGAATTTGGAGACGAAAACCCTAAAGTAAGATCAGGAGGATTTGTAAACAGCCATAACTAAAACGCTTTCATATTACCTTCGAAATAAATAATCACAACTCCTATACACAGATAACATTCTTCCATCTACCAAGACTCATAGCCACAGTGTAAGCTCAAACGACTATTTGCGGCTTAAAACTAAAACAACTAACGAATATCAACGGCAGCTCTTTTTACGACGTGCAAATGACAGCAGCTTCGAAAAGGAAATTTATATCGTAGAAATTAGGTACAGCGTATCACGAACACAGACTTCAAAATATTACAATGGTAACAACAGAAGTGAGAAAAGATCAAAGATGAAAATACAGCAAATTGATGTTGGGACTGATGCAGAGCAAACAATTTCAACGCGGTGAAATATAAGTCACTTAGAGTTGTCTCTCTTTTGTCAATCTATGCTACCCTGTTCTCATACATAATTCTATGATGCTCGGGTTAACTGCAGTGTAACACAGATTTCGGAGGGAGCTCAATGACACAGTGATCATAATTAGCTAAAAATCTAATATTTAGTCTATTAACACCTTGAAACAAAATGTTCCTGATGGTCTTATGTCTCTTCGCCTTATAATTAGTATAATAAAAGAAGTCCACAAGTCAAAGAAATCAGTAAATTGATAAAAAATGCTATAAGAAACTCTAGAATCTAATTTAATTCGTATAAATTTGTTACAAAGCAACTTGAATGGATTAAATTACTTATTCCAATACAATGTCATTACAGTACAAAAGTAATTGTGCGATAATTGAGTACGGTTACCAACAAATCCAAAGTGGTAAAGTTGTCGAGACAGGGTTCTTTACTCCTCTTGTGAAACCACTAATTATACTAGAGCTGCAAGTTTTAGTTTGCGACTAACTTCATATTCAGTTAGGCCTTGTATCAACAAAACACATCAAATTTACGTTTACCCTCGTTTCTAAAGTAAATGCACATGCATATTGCCTAATGAATAGAAAAAGAAAGGTTGTAACGTTTACAAGACAGTTCTCTGTCCCACTGTTGCGAAACCACTGCTAACTTTTCGTGTGAAAGTATTACTTGGTACCAAACTTCTGAGTCCACTACAGCTTACAGTGGAGAAAAACATAAGACAACAGACATACGTTTAACGGGCTTGATAATGTAATGGCACAAACACTGCGTACAAGTAATAATAAAACGAAATGACAACACTAATGAGAGTTCAATTGACTGTCTTTGTGAAATACTGTTTCTGGATATATAAATGTTAGTTGGTTATCTCTTAATACTGAACTGAAGCTGCTGCTGTATGGCTGTTGATGCCACATTTGCGGTAGTGTGTGTGTGTGTGTGTAAGTTGTGTGTGTGTGTGTGTGTGTGTGTGTGTTTCTATGGGTGTTGTGTTGTGCGTGTGTTTGTGAGAGTGTGCGTCAGTATTTTGCTGGGATGGGGGAGGTGGGAGTGAATAGAGACTGACAAAATTAGATAAAAGGTGCAGTAAAGAATGGTAGTTAACCATCCTCAGTGGCGTTGAAATACTTTTTTGTAATGCGAGATACCAAATAATGGTGGAATGTTTTCCATAGGGGTATAGTGATTATAGCTATAGTAGTAAGGGTCGTGTCTGCTACACCCTTAAGGATGATAATCACTATAATCTCAATCATTACTTCTAGCACTAATCTTGATACGTCTTTGTCGTCTGTCTCGTTGAACCTTGGCTGTATGGTCCCCTGGGTATCTAGTAGAGCTTGTTCTGTAGTCACATCAATCTCGTCGTACCGCTGTGGGTCGCCCTTTGTTTCATCTGGCAGTGTAGCATCAGGGATGGGCAGCATTTCTCCAGCTAGTTGATCGTATTCAGCAGAATCCCTGAAAATCGGAAAAGTGAAATTCCTACCCTTTCATCATGTTGTTTATAATTAACCTTCTCAAAATATTATTCGACAGTAGTTAATAATTAGTTAACTGATTCAGGTACGTCGACGGAACACTACTGAAGTAACAATACTATTTTTTTAAAACACGATTGCCTAAATAATGTCAAAAATATTCAGCAATGTTTGTTTTTTTCCTAGTGTACTATAGGAACATACTCGAATATTAATGTGATACAAGGATACAACTCTATAAGAAAATCTTTAAAGTTCAATGTAATATGCTGGTACATTGATACGGAAACTATGTAATATGAGGAAATCAGAAACTGAGTCAAACGTAATTATCGCTATAGGTCCTAACCTCCTTGTTCGCCCCCTCTCTGTTGACCTCTGCCTCCCCGTCTCTTTGACCATCTCCTACTCTTCTCTTCTCTCATTATCCATCTCCTCCTTATTCCCCACTCACTGTCCGTCTCCACAACCGAAGTCTCGATTGAGAAATGAACTCACTTAAAATGAATGGGTAAATCGGATGGGATCATTAGTATAAGAGGTACAGGAAAGGCCCCTTCAGCTGCTGGATCTGTGTGGCTAGTGTCTTCAAGGACAGTATTTCTCACAGGTTCGATCAGTGAACGGGCAGGACTGCAAAGTTTGGAATGATTAAGACTCCATAACAGTATTCTAATGATAGGTAAGTAAGCATAAATACGACATTACTCATTCCCCTTAAAACTGATTGCGGCGAAGAAAACAAATAAGCACACTATTGTGCCTACAAATTTTGTTTGAAAATATATATAAAGAGAAAGAATGTATGCGGAAGAAACAGTATATCTAATGGTTCAAATGCCGTAATGACAAAGTTCACCGACTGTGAGGAAGAAAACTACACCGTACACTTACACAGCATAGCATTTCCTTTCTCGCAGTTGCTTTTAGCACAAAATCTGCATTCTGTTGTTTAAAAAGTATATAGCTTATGGCTGCGTGGATGTTAGTAGAGTATTATTTAACTATCTGAAGTAACACGCTGGAGAACTTGTCGCGATTCTTGCTAACAACGTGTCCCTTTTATGTACTAATTATATATTACATATATTCAAAAAAATATACGGCCAATATCTATCCGGAATTTTATTAGAGTGTCGTGTAAAAATAGGAAATAAGTTGGTCAAGATTTTTCCAGAAGCTTACTAACGAAGGTCCCCTTTGTGAATTACATACATATATATGTACTATATATATTAAGAAATATATATAGCTCATGCCATCTCATCGTTTATTAGACTATCGCGTATAAATTTCGAATAAATCAGTCAAGAACTTTTTGAGTTTTTCGCCAATTACGATTCCCTTTTGTAGAGTCAAGAAATTTTCGAAATTTTTTTTGTAATAAGGTTCCCCCTAATATGCTACATACATACTTATGTACTATATTTATTAAGAGTATATATCATATGTCCATATGAAAATTTATTAAAGCATCGTGCATAAGTCTGAAGTGAAGAGAGAAAAAATTTTCGAAATTTTTGTTGTTGTTGTTGTTGTGGTCTTCAGTCCTGAGACTGGTTTGATGCAGCTCTCCACGCTACTCTATCCTGTGCAAGCTTCTTCATCTCCCAGTACATACTGCAACCTACATCCTTTTGAATCTGCTTAGTGTATTCATCTCTTGGTCTCCCTCTTCGTTTTTTACCGTCCACACTGCCTTCCAATACTAAATTGGTGATCCCTTGATGCCTCAGAACATGTCCTACCAACCGATCCCTTCTTCCAGTCAAGTTGTGCCACAAACTTCTCTTCTCCCCAATCCTATTCAATAACTCCTCATTATTTATGTGATCTACCCATCTAATCTTCAGCATTCTTCTGTAGCACCACATTTCGAAAGCTCCTATTCTTTTCATGTCCAAACTATTTATCGTCCATGTTTCACTTCCATACATGGCTACACTCCATACAAATACTTTCAGAAATGACTTCCTGACACTTAACTCTATATTCGATGTTAACAAATTTCTCTACTTCAGAGACGCTTTCCTTGCCATTGCCAGTCTACATTTTACATCCTCTCTACTTCGACCATCATCAGTTATTTTGCTCCCCAAATAGCAAAACTCCTTTACTACTTTAAGTGTCTCATTTCCTAATCTAATTCCCTCAGCATCACCCGACCTAATTCGACTACATTCCATTATCCTCGTTTTGCTTCTGTTGATGTTCATCTTATATCCTCCTTTCAAGACACTATCCATTCCGTTCAACTGCTCTTCCAAGTCATCGGCAAACCTCAAAGTTTCTATTACTTCTCCATGGATTTTAATACCTACTCGAAAATTTTCTTTTGTTTGCTTCACTGCTTGCTCAATATAAAGATTGAATAACATCAGGGAAAGCCTACATTCCTGTCTCACTCCCTTCCCAACCACTGCTTCCCTTTCATATCCCTCGACTCTTATAACTGCCATCTGGTTTCTGTACAAATTGTAAATAGCCTTTCGCTCCCTGTATTTTACCCCTGCCACCTTCAGAAATTGAAAGAGAGTATTCCACTCAACACTGTCAAACGCTTTCTCTAAGTCTACAAATGCTAGAAACGTAGGTTTGCCTTTCGTTAATCTATTTTCTAAGACAAGATATTTGTTAACATATTTAAACTACGACCTGTCTTTATAGAGAAGTAGAGATTTATATGCAGACTGTAATAAAAAAAAAAAACATGTAGCCTATGTCTTTACGTACCTTTATTGCAATATCATGTCAAAGTTTGAAGTAAATTGCTGGAGAACTATTCGAAATTTTTGGTAACAAATTTAAACGACGCCTTACTTTTATATGGTAGTATAGACACAGGTTTTTATACACCACGTGTATTTAAAAGTTGTGGAGTCCATGTGCATCATAACGTTTATTGGAGTATCATGTAAATCCTTGAAGTAAAATGGTCAGGAAAATTTCGATTTTTTTTTTTTTGCTGACTACGTTTCCCCTTTACATAAAACATATTTATGCGCAATATTTATTTAAAAATATGTAGTCTATGCCGGTCTGAAGGTTTATTACAGTAACGTGAAAAAATTTGGAGTAAACTGGTCATGAACTTTTGCCGGATTTCGCTAACAAGTACTTCCCTTTATATGTAAGAGTAGCATATTCCTGCAGGTACCTTTTTAGAATTTCGTGTGAAAATTTGGAGCAATTACGTCAATAACTTTCCGAGATTTACATTAACAACCTTTTTCATGTGTATAATGTATATATAGTTATATACCATACATATTTTTAAAAAATGTTTGGCATGTCCTTCAGAATGTTTATTATAGAATCATGTAAAAATTTGAAGCAAATTGGTAACTAACTTTCTAAGATTTCTGGTACCAACGTTAAACTCTGACTTGTCTTCATGTAGCGTAGAGATATAGATTATATTTATATACACATATCGTATATATTTAAAAAAATAAGTAGTTTATGTTTTTCCGAGCAATTATTAGACTATCATATAAAAATCTGAAGTTAACTGATCAACAACTTTCCGAGAATTTTGCTACAAACCTTTCCGTTTTATATAGTTTATACCATATGCATTAAAAATGTGTATCCTATGTTCTCTTGGATGTTTATTAGAGTATCGTGAAAATTTTTGAAGTAAGTCGGTCAAGAACTTTTCGAGATTTTTGGTGACAAAATTAAACTACAACTCGTCTTTATATAGTGTTGTAGAAGTGTAGATGATGAATGCAATCAGCAAGAATTATTACACGACAACACTTGCCGTGATAGGCAACAATTTCTCCCAGTACTTCTAGTGACATTATGCAACTGACACCCAACAACGTATAGAAAAGCTATAACATCAGCATCACATACACTTGAGTGTTGTAAAAAACTGACCTTCTGAAGATGACTCAATAAAAGCCATGAAGGATATAGTGAAATGAATAACCCGTAATAGTGACGTGATGTGTGCTTTGTGTTTCATACGAACGTGGGATTTAGGGGCCGTTGTTCAAGCTTTTAATAATTCATTGGTACTGGTACCGTGTCATTCATGTTGATGCTCTCATGTGACATTTCGACCTACTTGCCGAGGCTTTCTTCCGAGAATTGGCTGCTCAAAGCGTTTACCCAGTTCCCAGAAATGAGCCTCCGCAAGAATGCCGAAACCTCAAATCAGAAGATGGAGCAAGAACGTCGCGGTACAACGAGGACTTTTAACGACATGTGTAGCATTAGTTATTCAGTTTGTCCAAGTCACTATATTAAGTGAAGAAACAATACGAATGTTATCAAAACAAAAAGAATATAAAATATCAAGTGTTTAGAGTATATAAAACATCCCTAAAAATTCTAATCTGGTCAGATGGCTGCATGACGTACAAGCTGAATATTAAAAAAAATAGAAACGTCGTTCTACAGATTATTTTCTCGTACGTTGCCCTCATTGTATCTTACGTTGCACTATAGGCCTGTATGTGAATATACTGAACACAAATCGTCTTGTAACTCTACAGTGTCTATACACTAAACGTAATATCATGCAAGTGAAAAGAAGTTGAACAGAAAACGAAAAAAATGGCAACACTCACTCACTGTGACGATCAGCAGGCTTATATCCGGGAACATCAATAGTGATGTTGTCAGAACTTGCCATAGATTCTTGAAATATGACCTGAAATGCTGAAACAGAAGGGAATATGTGGGAGAACGTTCTACATGTAGTATGCCGAAGTACGTTCGTGACGTTAAGTTATCCATGAAATTTTTAACCGGGCAGCAACTATTTCATCTGTAGTTTTCTACCAAAAATTACGTAATTATGTCATTGAAGTTATTTCCGTTAAGAAATAAAGTGCTGTTCCCTATGTAAAACATTCCTCAAATTACGCACACAGCTATAACAACAATACAGAGCAGGAAATGTTGATGTCAATACAATTATCAGTTCAAAAATATTCATTACCAAATTCATAATGAAGCACGTAATTCTAAATGAATAATTAGCGGCTTACAGTGAAGTTGTATCTACCTGAATAGTACACATTCGTATTGTCCTTTCGCTCAATAAATTCTTAAACTGTCAGTCTGTTAAAGCACTTGCTGATGCGTCTAGTTTCATTTATAAAACTACAAGAGGAAAGGTTTAACTATTACTTCTGAAACTATCTTTAAATTTAGTCATAGTTTGAACTTTACAATTTCAGAATTATGAAAGTCAGCACTGAATTCTGAAACAGCAGCAGTTCGACCTACTGCAATTTATGGTGGAGCATTCTCTATAGTTACTACATCTCTCGTTGCCGTCAAGTAAAAGCAGACCAAGCTGAGAATACAAGAGAAGCAAAGGGAAGCGATGTGATGCAAGTTTCAGGGAAAGTTCACATCATTTCAAATTACGTGGAATATTTTGGTATGAATATTTCCAACAAACAGAAAAAGCTAATCTGGGAAAAGAATGACTACAGGGAAGACTGTGATTTGTGGGTTACATCTGGGGAGATGTGGCTATCAAACTAGTTTATGTTCACCATCCTCAAGAACATCCGATGGAAGGCCGTGGTTATTGACGACCTGAATTCTAACATCAAGACACCTAAATACGTAGGAAGCGTTAGATCGAAAGAAATGGCATGCATTGACCCAAAAAGAGGACACCGCTGCAACGAGACGGCGCTTCTTCCCTCCTTCATTATACAGGGTGTTACAAAAAGGTACGGCCAAATTTTCAGGAAACATTCCTCACACACAAAGGAAGAAAATATGTTATGTTGACATGTGTCCGGAAACGCTTACTTTCCCTGTTAGAGCTCATTTTATTACTTCTCTTCAAATAACATTAATCATGGAATGGAAACACACAGCAACAGAACGTACCAGCGTGACTTCAAACACTTTGTTACAGGAAATGTTAAAAATGTCCTCCGTTAGCGAGGATACATGCATCCACCCTCCGTCGCAAGCAATCCCTGATGCGCTGATGCAGCCCTGGAGAATGGCGTATTGTATCACAGCCGTCCACAATACGAGCACGAAGAGTCTCTACATTTGGTACCAGGGTTGCTTAGACAAGAGCTTTCAAATGCCCCCATAAATGAAAGTCAAGAGGGTTGAGGTCAGGAGAGCTTGGAGGCCATGGAACTGTTCCGCCTCTACCAATCCATCGGTCACCGAATCTGTTGAGAAGCGTACGAACTCTTCGACTGAAATGTGCAGGAGCTCCATCGTGCATGAACCACATGTTGTGTCGTACTTGTAAAGGCACATGTTCTAGCAGCACAGGTAGAGTATCCCGTATGAAATCATGGTAACGTGCTCCATTGAGCGTAGGTGGAAGAACATACTGACGAAACTAAAATGAGCTATAACATGGAAATTAAGCGTTTCCGGACACATGTCCACATAACATCTTTTCTTTATTTGTGTGTGAGGAATGTTTCCTGAAAGTCTGGCCGTACCTTTTTGTAACACCCTGTATGTATGGTAGACACGACATCGGTCGTTAAATTAAGCGTTTACACCTACCATTCTAAAGCAGTCGGGTAATGTCCATGGTAAACGCCGATATTTCCACGGATGAACACGGGGTAATTTTCGGGGAAAGAAGTGAAGGGGTTTTCGGCTGTCGTAACGTAAGTGGTTGTCAAGGAAGTTACCCCATTGTATCCCCGTAAGTTACTTGAACAAGCGATAGCATAGTAGCCGTTAAGAAATTTAAACAGAATGTATAGTCCAGAATGAAATTTTCGCTCTACAGCGGAGTGTGTTCTGATACGAAACTTCCTGGCAGATTAAAACTATGTGCCGAACCGAAACCCGAACTCAGACCTTTAGTCTTTCGCGCGCAAGGGCTCTACCAAATTTCTGTTGATCCTCTCACTCAGTTTTTTATTACAGAGGGCTGCTAAGCCTTTAACCGAACATGCTGAGCTACCGTGCCGGCGACAATTGAGCTATCCAAGCACGAAACACGACCCTTCCTCACAACCTTACCTCCGCCAGTACCTCGTCTCCTACCTTCCAAACTTCACAGAAAGTCTCCTGCGAAACTTGAGGAACTAGCATTCCTGGAAGAAAGGATATTGCGGAGACATGGCTTTGCCACAGCCTGGGAGGATGTTCCCAGAATGAAATTTTCTCTCTCGAGTGGAGTATGCGCTAATATGAAACTTCCTGACACACAGTTTCAGTCTCCCAGGAAGTTTCAGAATGTATATTCTTTGGTCATTTTAAATTATCTAGCTGCAACGTCGCATTTGTTTTTTGGCATTGAAGTTATATGGCGACGTAGAAAACTTCCACTGTCCACTCGGACACTGTCGTAGTGCAACAAAACTCTGATTGGTTATCTGTAACATTTATAGTTTGTTGCCTGACCTGGAACAGAATCAAATTTTCTTGCATGAATCATCTACTGAATTATGAAGAAGCACCCCCAGCTCAAAAGTCAAACTCTGAAACGTAGTTTACTCACTTAAATATGTCTTCTTCCTACGATTCTGCCAGTGGTGGTAATTTTATAATAATGTGATGGCTAATAATTTTAGATTCTTTTCGTTCTGTGGTGTTCCAACAACAATTGCGATCACATTATCATTATTCTTTGGGTAACGGCGTCCTCATAATTTTATCTAAGAAGAACAAGATGCTGAAATTCTTTTTTCCAATGTAATTGGTTCTGTCCGATTGGAGACGCGTCATGTTAAGCGACGGATGGCTTCCACGAGACACAGAAAATTATTTATATCTCAGAGAACTGATGGTCACCATCTGAATAATTTTAGGTAGGCTGCTTCGATATTTCATTATTACATTCAAAGAAAACATTTTTGTATTATATAAATAATCATGAATGTGATACTTTTATTGCGGAGCTGAAGTTACAGCATAACATGAAGAAATGTGTGGCTTATGCAAGAAACTGGTCAATTACTTAAGAAATGAAGCAGTAGAATATTTGCTACTATACTTTTATTCGTAATATTAGTCTGAGACTGAGAATTAGAAATGAGGACAAAGAAATGTCTGAACATTTGCGAAACCATTGACGTATATCAGCCAAAATTAGCAGTCAAAAAAGTGCCTTTGACTAATATCCTTCGCAGGGCAGAAAACTTGATAAGCGCACTTACAAGAAATCTACCGAAAAATGGTTGGGGACACTAGTTCATCTATGCTCTGAAGCACAGAGTGCAGGAACTCATTTTAAATTGATAACGTGCTGTGACAATTTTATCAATAAATGCTGAGTTGAAGTAAGAATCAACGAACTAGAATCTTGCCGAAAATTATGATGCTACACCCTTAAGACAGTTCAACAAATAGGTAAGTGCACGTTTAGTTTGTGATATAAATTAATTTTCGTCGCTCATTCTGTATCTTCGTAAGTACTGACTCTGTCACTACTATTTCAAAATTATTACTATGACGGAGCATCTACACAAAGAACTGAACAGATTATGTAAATGTGAAGAAGAAACTCAGTAACCTTTAATGAAGAAACTACCGGACGTCGTTATACAAAACGCTTCAGCGACTATCACTTACGAAATAAATATGGGTTTGGCGAAAATTAACTAGTTTTAGTAAAATTACACTTACCTAAAACACGTAGGAAAACAGTGAGGCAGTCCATCTCTCCTGCGAGACACGATATAAGGTTATACGTGTACACCAACCACAGGGTAACGTCTGCAGTGTTCCAAGAAGAATAAGGCAAATCGCTGCTGTGGCTTCCGTTTGGGAACTGAAACGCTTCTACACTGGCGGGCGAGTCCCACGGTGTGAGTCATGCCTGATGGCTGTTGGAGCTCATACTGTCGACAATGACGTCACGTACATCGTTTGACTGGTATTGTGCAGCCACCTAAGGGAACTGTCTTGCGTGTTATCTCGACAACTAAGTGAAAGAAATTCCACCCAACTGACAACAGAATGATGCATTTTTCACTGTGTTTATCTTCGTTTGGAAATAAATTTGACCAAATGTTGTTATTCGTCATACTCGTACCAGTGTTTAAATTACATATGCGTTCAAAAGTCTTTAGCAAAAATATTACAAAATGGGCCTGTTTTGGATCAACAATCACTAGATGTAAATACATAAAACTGCAACCAGTCGTTTTTCGAATAATTATTTATTACCCCATGCACCGGTTTTCGAACCTTTTGAGGTTCATCTTCAGGTTCATCTGTCGCAAGCCAGCACCCACCATTATGCTAGAAATAATAATGTAACGTTCAGAAACCATCTGAAGATGAACTTGAAAAGATTCGAAAACCGATTCATGGAATAATAAATAATTATTCAACAAAATTATTATGGAAGGATCATAATTATTCAAAATTTAGTACCTATACAGCTGAATTCTTACCTTGTGCAATGCTTCTTAGAGATGACCTACCTGAAAGGCATTATAAAATTGTAACCACGGATGAAAGTTTCCGGAAAACTGCACGGTGTTCTATTGGTTATTAAGGCGGTGTCAAGTAGCTGACGTCGTTGGTGTATCAGAGGAAATGTTGCACGCCTTTATGCAAAGAGTTAGCTACGTGTAAGCGATGTGCAAGATGACTGCGCGATTTCTTAATTACTGTACAAAAATGAATTTTTCGTCAACGATAGGCTATTTTCATAAGAATCAGGGTAACAGTGTGAGACGTTTTGTAAATGTGTCTGTTACATGGATCCACCAGTCTACACCACAAATGAAATAGCAATGAAAACTGCAGGGGAACCCCATAGCCCTGTATCAGAGGGATGATATGGGCTTCACATTACCGTTTTCTTGGAAGCGAAAGATATATTTTTCATTAACTTGCAAACACTAAAACAGTAATAATGGAAACCTTCTGGACAACCTAAATGAAAAAATACGCAATAGAAAGCCTGTATGTCAAAATCTAAGGCATGTTCCTCCACACAAAACAGCTTTCGTAATAGGGTACATAGTGCTTTGATGTGCCATATGCTGCAATATTCAGTCTGTTGACCAAATTAGGAACTCTTCAAATTTTACCTGTTCTTACTGACTGCTTCAAACGCATTAATTTATCTGAACTTGCAACTTGGGTGCACGAAATACTGTAGCGAACGCCTTCTGTTCTATTCTCTGACATAAAAGAAGAACATCATCGGTTTACTAACAAACTTACTCAACTATATAACAAATATGCCCCGTAACAGCTGAAAACTTAAGGAAAAATCCCGTACATAGGTAACTGAAAAATTGAAATAGATCATGCGTCTCAAAGACGCTGCACATCGGGCATACAAACTACGCCCCACACCTGAAAATCATATTAATTACAAGTAGAAGCGGAACAGTCGTCAAGCTGTGAGAAATACTAAACATAGACATGCCCATACATAACCGACAACAGATATGCACCAGTTCTCCTACGGAAAAACCTGCCTGGTCTTGGTATAGGCAAAGTAAAAGGAGCTGGTCCTCCCATTATCCCAGCCAATCTACTGAAACGATACTTCACATAAGCTACAACCACAATTAAATCACAAATGGAACAGCGATTCTCAGAATATTTCATGATGGTAGACAACTGTAGCCATGAAATATTCTATCCACAGAATATTACTTGCAACACCGTCAAAAAAGCCATCATACTTATTGGATCAGCATCAACCGGAGACGATGGCATCACATTCCAAATGATAAAGCTTATTATTGACCCACTACTGCACATTGTAAAAGATACTTTCAACCACTACTTACGAACAAGTGTTTTCCCTAAGGCCTGGAAACAGGGACTAGCGAAGCCATTACCTAAAATGGACGCTGCGTGCATGCTCTGAGTACCGACCCATTTGCATTCTTCCTGTAGTGTCCAACGCCTTGGAATGCAGAGTCCACTACCATCTAACAAGCTACCTAACTTCAAGTAACGTACCAGAAGTATACCAATCAGGTTTCCATAAGCACCGCAGTACAACACTTGCCTTGATGAAGGTGAAATATGACCCAAGGCTTCACATGGATGCAAAAGAGGCATCTGTCATCTGCTTCTTAGACTTCAGCAAAGCCTTTGACACTGTCGACTATGACATTTTAGTTGCGAAACGTAACAGCTTAAATTTCTCGCCAATTGCAGTGGAATGGTTTCACTCATACCTGATTTTAGCCAGCAGTGCGTCATGTTCGGCACCCTAAAGTCACAATGGAGGCACGTAGTATCAGTCTTCCGCCATGGATCGGTATTAGGTCCTATACTCTTCTCGTTGTACGTAAATGACATGAAACAAATTATTTCCTGCTGTAAGTACCACATGTAAGCTGATGACTTCCAGTGGTATCTAAGTGCAAAACCAATAAACCCGAAGCCAACAATCAAGAACCACAATACCGATCTGTGTGCACTGTTAAAATGGGCGCAGGATACCGAGTTAAAATTCAACCGTCGAAAACTCGAGTGGTACTGGTTGGTCATTCTGGGCTCATTAGCCCTAAATATTGGAGATCTCTACGATTTTTAACCTTAAATGGGACAAATATCTTTTCTCCTTCAGCGAGGAGACTAGGAGTAATAACGGATGAAAATCTAAATTGATCTGAGCACATAACTGCAACGTGCGTGAAAGCATCAGCATCTCTCCATGCCCTACAAAAATATAAAAAGCTCTTCCATCTTGATCTGAAAAATAAATTTCTACAGACACTTACATATCCAGTTATTAATTAAACCGAAGTTTTCCTGCCAGGTCTTTCTCCGGAAAGCACACGGTGACTGGAACTCGTTATGAATGCCTGTGTTCGTTATATTTGTGATGTTTGGCTCTTTGATCACATTTCACCATCATATGGACGACTATCCTCGCTGCGTGCGGACAAGCGCAGAGATTTCCATACCCTCTGTCTTCTCTACTGTCTTATCAATGAAGACTGTCCCTTATATCTCTCCTCGACTTTGATGCTCTTGTCTGAACAATTTTGGCAGAAACGTCCGCTGCCATCAGAGGAAGATCAATTCTGTCCCACTCCGTCGTTCAGGCATGTTCTCGAAGTTCTTCTCAGTAGCAGGAATCCGACTCTGCAGTAATCTACCGCATTGTAAGAGAGGTCTGAATAATTTACCAAAAGAAGAATAATGATCACCATTGTCCCTGTACACACTGGTTACCCCACATCCCTCATCCCAACCTGCTCTTATTACTGATATTACTATTATTATTATTATTATTATTACTGCTGTTAGTGGGAGAAGTTGCAGTTGTACAAGCAATATCAGTACTAATTTTATTAGTTTATAGTCAGAGCTCCTTACTCACAATGGAACTGAAGACATTCAAGTCATTTTGATACTAGTTGTCATACTGAAATCATTTTTTCTTGGACAACTATGATTTAAAAAGGTACTGTATGTGCGAAACTGAGTTACGATGTAAGAGAGGGCCTGAAAGCCCCAATCACATAAGGTTAAATAATTAAATAAATAAATACTTCTAAAGAAGCTGGTGATTAAATAAATTTAAGTCCAGTAACTCTTTAAGAAGGGAAATTTTGGCTAAGGAAAAACGTTCCATCACTCATTGACTGTGTTGCGCTTATCTGATCGTAAATATACCAGTTTATAAAGATGACGAGAGTACGTGCGAAGTATTTGCCACAACAGTCCACATATGATGTCCACAAATACTGCTGAGAGTAAAACAGAGCTAGGATATTGCGACCCAATCGTCAACTGTTCTCAAAAACGTGGACAGCAATCCTTAGCACCAATTAAAGGATATTATTCATAAAGTAGAGATTTTCGAACACAGGGTGAAGGCTTTTCATTTGATATACTTGATTCGCTACAAGAACACACAAGCCGATTTTAATGTGTTACTGGTGATTAAACATACTAGAACATTTGGAATAGAAGACGATTCGAGTCACATATCAGTATTCTAGGTGTGCTTCACTATTATAACAAATTTTATTCACCAAAATGAACAGGGCTTTTCATGAAACACTCGAAACAAAAATAGTTTACAGAAGAACTTAGAATGCTACGTATAATAACTCCGAGAAGTGCAGAACATTTGCAGGCTATTTCAAAGGACTACATAACTGCCATCCACGAAAAGAAGAATTTCGTTTTGATAACGTAACCCATATACAGCAGACTCAAAGCCAACAACAGTAGAGGAAGTCAGAGAAATCGTAAAACAACTCAAAAAACGAAGTATCAGGAGAAGGCAGTACAGTTGCTGAATTGTGGAAACAATCGAGTGACAATATTATTCCATTGCATAAAAAAGGAAAGAAAACTGACCCTAATAATTATTGAGGAATATCCCTCTCGCTAGTGACTTATGAAATCTTGTCGATGGCCCTATTAAAGAGAATGAAGGAAAAGTCAAATCACAACTAGGGGAATATGAAGAAGATTTCGGAAGGGAATATCTTGTGCAGAAAAAATACTACACATAAACAACATGATACAAATGAAGAAAATCAGAGACATGAAATATGTGATAACTTTTGTACATTTTAAAAAACTGATATGACTCAATTGGTATGACTACACTAATCAGAATTCAGAAACGAAAAAGGATTCGACAATAAAACAACAGAAATATTCAAAGCAATTTTAGCAAACACAATATCGAAGGTAAAATTTATGGGGGAACTGGGAACTGTGAAAACGTTTTGAAACAAAATCAGGAGTAAAACTGGGAGATGGTATATCACCTCTAAATTTCATCTGCATGTTAGAGAAGGTAGTGGGAGACTGGAGTAAATCCATCGATCCTAAGGGTCTTCAACTTGGAAGAAACCCAAATAAAATCACCACAGACTCTCTAGCTTTAGCAGATGACATGGCATTAATTACTAACCCATTGAATAATGCCAATGAACAAATCGCAGAACTACAGGAACGAGACGACAAAAGAGGACTAAATTATCATTTGAAAAAACACGCTACAAGATCAATACCTATGATGCCCCACTAAATCTTGAAATTCATGATAACACGATATCTAAAATAAACTGTTTTAAACAGATTACAAGCAATATAAAAGAAAATGCAATCAAGAAATTAGAGTACATAAAACGGAAAAGGCATTCCATGTGATAAAGAACATTGGTAACAAGAAAAATTTGTCCTGGAGCATAAAAATAAGGCAATATTAAACAGCAGCAAGGCCTGAAACACTGTATGCAACAGAAAAACTTAAAGTAACACAATTTAGGCATCTTGAAAAACTGGAAAAAGTTGAAAGAAGAATTCTAAGGAAAATACTGGAGTGTAAAAGTAATCGCAATGTTGAATACATATTAAGATCGCATAGAGAGTTCTATGTGAAAATGGAAAAGCTAAGTGATGTAACGAGCAAAAGAAGACTATAGTTTTATGGATACATCCACCGAATAGATAAGAACAGACTAACCATACAAATCTTCAGCTTACTAAACAACTACAAGTTCAAAACCACATGGTTCACTGAAATTGACAAATACAGGAAAAATTAATTAGAATTGACATAGCAGACAACAGAATGCTTTTAGAAAAGCAAAACAAAATGGAGCATGTCAGTAAAAAAAAGACGTCTGAAAAAGAAAGAAAGTGGGCCCAGGAAGAGTAGGGACAACACTCTTGAAGGATGAAGCAAGTCTCTGAGCAACTAAAATTAAATGCAAAGAATCAAAACAAGTTTATTTATGGTGCCTAGGAAAGTGTTTTTTGAATAAATAAATAGATAAAATTAATTGAATCGTGCAGTAACAAGGTTCGTTTATCTAATCCAGTAATCATGATACAGATTTTCTGTGGTTTATTCGCGTAGTTAAAATAAAAATAAATGTTTAACCGTTATTACTTACATTAATACACAGGAAATCAATAAGTACAATTTCCCACATCCAGACCGATAAAGCATAGGCTAGTATGAATCTAAAACAACCCTATCATTTAACGCATTATAACACAGAAAAATGGTTACCGGCGTACTTCATTTTAGTATTTGTATCAACGTTACTTACACAGGATTGCAGATCAACTAATCTGTTCGTTTTCCGACGAATGGAATAGTTGTTTCTGTCATTTTCTGCCCACTATCGTTATCGGATCTCTCTTGCCACATTTTTGCTAAATGGATTAGTTGAAAGGTTCGGTGTATGGTACTAAAGTGGAAACACGTGATGCTTAATAAACTCATGGAAGACCTCCGCTGAGCAGCCCTTGTCTTCCAACATGGGTGGAATTGTAGAATGATGTGTACAATAGAATTTTGTGTGGGGATGAAGAAGAGTGGCCACTTATCATGCCTGAGTTAAATGGCCAGGTTAGAATAGTGTGCCTTTAATAACCTGATGGTATCTTTGGCCTACATCTGGGCCATGGTCATGGAGATACAGGTGTTTTGTTGCTAAAAATACATCGATGAATAATAATCAGCTTAAACCTAAGTTATTACAACAAAACTTTTTAAATACCAACAATTATACGGGTATGTTTATGCATTTGTGCATTCAGCTTCTGTCTGACCATTGCTATTTTCGTTTTTCCACATGAGTTTTCTTTATCTAAGAGCCTGATTAAGCACAATTGTAAGTTTACCTCGTAAAGGGAGAAATCTGTTTGTTCACCATTCTTGGATTTTCTAGTTAGACGGTTGATTCTTTTATCATCAGCCCAATCAGTTGCCTCTATATTTCCAGTCTGCGAATTATCGTGACGAAATGTATGTAAAAGGCTTTTGCACATAGGACATACATAGTTTCCAATTCTGAGAGTTTGCCTGAGCAGATCGACCATCTACAGTCATCATCAGGGAAAATGGATACTCCGTCCTGCAGATCAACAGCTCGTTATCAATTAAAGCAGAAAATCAGCAGCGGAACAAGGAGGATAATACGCCGGCAAAGTCAACATATTTTCTTCTGATTGTTGTCAACGTCTATGATTTTCTGACGAGACATTTTTGTACTGGCGAAGGATGAGTTATTATTGAGAAAGACTTGAGTATACGAAATTCCTTGCCATTGTGGTATGGCTTACATACAATGATGAGCCAGAAGAAAGCGACCACATCCTTAATAGCACTTTGGTCCATCTTTGGAACACAATACAACAGCAATTTTTTGTGCCACGAATTTGACACGTACTTGATAATTTCCTGGAGGTTTATGGTGCCTTATTTCCGCTTGTAGGTCACGCAGTTTCCGTATATAACGGGAACTGTGGCTTCTGGTCGCAGAGCTGGCGCTAGATGTCGTCGCGGTGTGTTCCATCAGGTTCAAGTCCTCAGTGTGAGTTTGCTATCATACTCCATTCTACATCTACATCCATACTCCGCAAGCCACCTGACGGTGTGTGGCGGAGGGCTACATCTACATCCATAACTCTGTCCTAGTGACATGAACTACTATCCTGATGGGAGATACCTTCATCATCGGAGTAGACATCGAGCATGAAGGAATGCAAGTGGTCCACAGTAATGTTCAGGTAATCCACAGCAGTCTTCGAGCCGTAGATTAGTAACACAAGTGATTAAATTACGTTATCGTTGTAGCTTCGTACCCAAAGGCAGGCCATAGGTCCGTGGTGCAATACGTATTTCGAGTAGCCATTCGTCTAGATGACGGCGCAGCTGAACACCACCATGGTCCTCATATAATAAGAAAAGTCAGCCACAAACGCCCATGCGACGCAATTCCATTGATCCACAGTCTAATCTCGATGATCCCGTGCCAACTGCATTGTTGTGCAGTGTATCTAGTGCGTTCGTCAATCGTGTCATGTCGCACTTTTCAGTTCTGAGCCCACAATGAACGTGTAAAGATGCCTAGAATACAGTGTCTCCCGCCAAGTGCGAAGTCCTGCTGAGGGTTTCAGCCTGATTAGCCCACACAACGTAACTGTCATGGGTCTCCTTCTTCATGACAATGCTCCGCTATACATTTCAGAGGCAAGAACGAAGCTCCTGCAGCGTTTTCAATGGGAGGTGTTTGATGACCTACCATACAGCTCAGACTTGGCTCTCTCTGATATTCAACGCACTTGATGCGCGGACTATGACAGTGCTTCTGCACAGAAAACGCGCTGCAAACTAGGGTAGGGAATTGATGAAAAGCACAGAAGGCTCCTTTCTGCGACGAGGGTGTTGGTAAGCTGGCACAACGCCACGACAAATGTCTAAATCTGAGCGGCGACTGTGTAGGGAAGTAGCTGGAAGGTGTAGCTAAATGTTGCAAATAAGGTGTTTCTCTGTTGTTTCCTTTTCGCAACCAGTCGGAGCTTGAAAATAAAAAAAACAGTCCTCGTACTTCCCTTGCTGCATCACGTATCCGCCCACGCCACCGATGGCACTCGGACTTGCAGTGTGTAGTGATCACATGGTTTTGACTCATTAGTGTAGGTCACACGAAATGTACCATTCGAAAATCTTGTGTAGAAAATCTATACTTCTCTTACCGTTGCAAACCACAAGGTGCGCATAGCAAAACATTGTATACAAAGCGGGGACATAGTGGTGTAATGGCGACTGTTAGTGCATTTTGGGTTCGCATTAGTAAAAGGACCTTGGAGATACGCACGGCAGAAACCTTACTAACGGCGACAGAGGCTTTCGGTTATGTAACGCGTTGGATCCCATTATTTCCTTCATTCGCCCTCGGCAAACACGATGGAACACGCAGACGGCCACTGCATGCAGCACCCATCTGGACGCTTGGTATTCACGATGTCTTTCACCATATATGACGTTTGAGCCGTGTGTGGCGCGTGTTCCCGCTGTATTCCTTATCATCAATCTGAAAAATATTCTTCTGAATCCAGATGAGCAGGCCAAGTGACCGATCTTGACATTCGAAACGCCTCTTCTCTGTTCCCAAATAAAGGCCGTATCAACTGATAAATCAAGAGGTAAGTTTTCGTGCAACAAGCTATCCTTATGATTCATTACTATTTTCATATTAAATAAGGTACTTGAGGTAACTTCTGAGTTAAACATGTGCGAACTGCCACGCGTCCTTCCTCCATCACCATTTCTGTTTATTAGTGATTAAATTACGTTATGGTTGTAGCATCGTACGCAAAGGCAGCCGATAAAACTGATTGTCTGATTGACTGTTGTTGTATTCCCCCTCTCCCCCCTAGGCAGACTACGTACGGGGGGGGGGGGGGAGGGGGCTGTGACCCTCACGCTGCCTACGATACCGTTCTGGCAGTGCACCGATTCGTCCACCAACTGAGTCTGCCCAGATCCGTTTGCCTGTGTGTGGGCGTTGGGCTCATGTCTGGGTCCACGGTCCTGGTTAGTCGGTCCTACCAGTGGACTTCTACCAGCTAACCCAGACCGCTACCTGGCAACCCACACTCCGTCAGTGCAGGCAGGTAGGGTCGGCCAAACACTCGCCTGTGTCCACACACATTCTGACGAATCGGCGAGCGAATAGGCGGACGGGACAGCGTACCAGTTGGACTGTGAATGGGAGCCTTCACAGACATGAAAGCTGCAGCCGTCCGCACCCCACTTCCTAGAGTAAACGGCCCTTGCTTCCATTGTTGTTCACTGCCTCAAGTCCACCCTTACAAAATATAGTCTCCAGTACCGTGAACATGCCCTCTCATATTCAGTTATTAGGTGGTTCGCCACAATACGTAATCTGCAAACACATTCTTTCTATCATATTTCGACTGATATTGCACAAATGCTGACAGAACTAGAAATTAATTCTTTCGGTCATGGCCTCCTCATACAAGAACATACTAAATAAATTCATAGTATATTAAAATTCGTTAAATTTTACCATTTGTGGTTGTTGTCATATTATCACAAGCTGAGAGTTTATTTGATAACATTGTCGCCATCTCCTGTCAATCTGTGATACCACAAAACAAAACTGAATGTGCACAGTCACATGGACACTTCCCAGTAACTTTAGTACCTCCCATCAGCTGGTTAATATCTTCTGAGTTTATTTTAAAAAAAAATTATTTGTACGTAGAAAGGTGCATTCTTGAAGGTGAAAATTAAATTTGGAAATTTGTGGTAAGTACTATGGGACCAAACTGCTGAGGTCATCGATTCCTAAGCTCACACGCTACTTAATCTAACTTAACTTACTCCAAGAACATCACACACACCCATGCCCGAGGGAGGAATCGAAACTCCGACGGGGCAAGCCGCGCGAACCGTGACAGGACGCCCTAAACAACGATGGCGAAAACTAAAGGTGTCTTTCATAATGAAAGGTAAGTGACATATTTATAACTTTATATTAGTCTTCAAATGTTGACATTGTGATTGAAAAATTTCGGATATTATTTCGCTGTCTTTTTACTTGTCTTACGGTGATTTCACAATGCCTAGAGTCCAAGACAGACGAAGGCCACTTACAGGAAAAGAAGTTATAGAGCTCCTTAATTCATCTGGAATTGATGATCTGTCCGATGATTCTGGCGATGATTTTGAACAAGAGGACAATATGGGGGTAAAGTTAGACGTTTTATATCATACGGTATATTGTAAGCTGAGTAGCCTAGACACAAAGCCCGCTAACTGCGTGATGACACTGAAATAATCACGAAACACTCACCCCATCCAAACGACAATGCATTGGCAGCGAGAATGTTTTTGTTGCGTACGAATTTGTTACACCGCAGCCAACCTAAAGCTGAATAATAAAAATATCCATTGTAATCGTAACAGACTGAAAGGTAGCTTTGAATGTCGAGATTGGTAAGTCTGATGTCTGATCACGGGCTTTACATCCAGAAATGGCAGGGCAACAGCTACGTCTATTGAGCATTTGGCGGGCTTTTCATCCGAAGACAACATGCAGTTAACCGCTTTTGAAACCGAACATGATTTTCGACAGCCATTTTTGGCGGCTTATAGCCGGTTTTGCAACCTGAATTGTATTCCATCATGTAGGCGCTGAAAAAATCTATGCGGCTGTGCGCCCACCTCAAAATCGACATAAAATTAATTTAGCGGCTTTTTTATCTGGGTACTCGTACGTTTTTTATGAGTTTTTCTTTTTAACAGCAATTTTTATTATAGGTTCTGGAAGATGATAATGATGATGATGTTTGGTTTGTGGGGCGCTCAACTGTGCTGTCATCAGCGCCCGTACACATTCTCAATCTGTACACAGTCCAGTCTAGCTACTTTCATGAATGATGACGGAATGATGAGGACAAAACAAACACCCAGTCTACGGGCAGAGAAAATTCCCAACCAGGCTGGGAATAGAACCTGGGACCCCGCGATCCAGAGGTAGCAACGCTAGCCACTATACCACGAGCTACGTACTAGGTTCTGGAGATCTCCTTATCGTCGGAGCGCAAAACAATGATGACAATGAACAAGACCATCCTTAAATATATATTGTGCCTGAAACGGATATGATAGACGTTGTTTATCTAGAGTGACATCGTAATTTTGGATAATTAACAACCAAAAAAGATATACAGTGGAGGAAAAGAGGACTCTCTTATACATCTCCTTTTTTCGAATGATACAAATGTTACTTTGAGCCAGTGGATGACCCTGCCAGTCCATACCAATTTTTGAAAAAAATATTTCACTGATGTTCTTGTGTAGAAATGTGTGGAATGCACAAATATTTTAGCGGTTTAGAGATGTGTAGGTACTTTTTCCCCTGAGACAGAGAAAGCAATACTTTCACTTATAGGAATTCACATTCTGATGGGAAATTTGAAATACCCCAGGATTAGACGTTACAGGGGGCTGCAGCTACGTATTTCCCAAATAGCAGACAAAACCTCAGTTAACCATTTCCTAAAATTGAGACAGAACTTCCGTAGTGTTGACATAACAAGTGATCCTGATGAAATGATCGATTTTGGAAAGTCAGAACAATATACAATTCCATAAGAGGATGGTTGCTGAGTATACCAATAGAACAACATCTTAGTGTCGATGAGCAAATGGTGCCTTTCAGGGATCATTCAATGTAAAACAGTATGTGAAGGGCAAACTGAAACCACGGGAATAAAAGTATTTGAACTTTGTGGAATAAGCGGTCAAATGTTTGATTTTATAATATATCAGGGCTCGACGACAGAACTTGATCCGGCAATGTCAAAAATTTTTGGTCTTGGTGCATCAGTAGCGGTGAAGTTAGCACAAAGATTCAATGAAACAAATGTGCTTCTCATTTTCGATAGTTATTTCCCAAATTACAGTCTCCTGCAATACTTGAGAAATAAGAATATGTGCACAGTATGTAGGGTGCGCCAAAATCGCTTCAAGAGCCCACCATTTTCGAGTTACAAAGACATGAAGAAATGTGGTAGAGGCTTTGCTTAGGAGCTGATAAGTGAAGAAGGGGAAGTTATACTAACAAAATGGTATGACAATAAGTCAGTGGTACTGGCGTCGAATTTTGTGGGAAGAGATGGGATGAAACTGAATAGAAATATGTTAAAATCGTCCAGTTTTCAATCAACATATGGGATTTTCTGATCACAATTTATCGCACATTCATCAGTTCGTGAAAGTGGATGCTTCGCATGTTTGCTCATGCAGTTGATATTACATGTGTAAATGCACGGATTGAGTAGAAGTAAAATACATCGAATTAGGTGTTCCTAAAAATAAGACCCTTGATTTGCTTCACTATAGGGCAAGTGTGGCCAAAATATTGAGAAAAATAGATAAGCCAGCTGCCAGGAAAAGGGGGCATCTCATTAGTGAGAGTCCAATGCCATTTCCAAGTTCTTCAAAACGAGCAAATGCTGAAGTTCGTCCAGAAGCTGACGTTCATTTGGATAACGATGGGCATCTTCCAGTTGTCAGTGACAAAAAAATCATTTGACAGGTGCAAGAAATCGAAAAGGAAAAACAAAATTTTATTGAGTAAAACGTAACATTCACTTATGTCCAGATAGAAAAAGATATATTTCTTTGATTAACATTCTTCACAAGTGTAAAACCGTAGTTTATGCATATAATTATTAAATAAGCTTTGGGTAATTTATGTATTTTGGTGAAATAAACTCAAATAAGGTACTGTGATTTTTCGATTTATCTGCACCCACTTGAACACAATGTGCTCATTTGGGGACGCGTTGTATCCCCCCTTGGAGGGCACCTCGGAATATTATATACATCTGAAAAGTCATAATTTAATTCGAAGAAATGGATACCAAAGCCATTATTTTCTTTTTCAGAAAAAAAAATATCTCGGGTTTCCAACCGCGTCAGTTGCTTAAAACTACACGAGCTTTCGGCCAATCACTCTTTGGCCATTGTCAAGTAATATGACTGCCAGTGTGCTGTTGGTGCGCCTTTATGTAAGATAGCTGCCGGCTGTGACGTCACTGGTGCCCGTGACATTGCCATATATGGGCATGTTTTGAGTTGGCGTTCGATGTGCCCTCTTCAACCGCGCGATCGTTGGATCCCACGCAACGCTGAGCTGCAAGCCACCGTCTCTACTCAGGGTGTTTGTGGTAATTTTTATTTCAATAGCTTCCTTTATTAAACTGTCCCAGAAGCCGTTAGGGCGAGCCACGACAGAGGTATCGTCAAATTTTATGTGGTGACCGTTTTCTAACGCATGTTCAGCTAACGCAGATTTCTCTGGATAGCGTAGGCGATAATATCTTTCATGTTCTTTCCTGCGTTGTTCCACAGTGAGCACTGTTTGTCCGATGTACTTCTGGCCACACTCACAAGCTGTTGCAAACCTCTTCATGGAGAATTTTGAGGATATTGCCATAGATACTGCACCATTGAAGCCGAAGTGTTTCTTTCGATAAGTTGACAACACATTCGTCATTCGGTCACATGGACGCGAGAAACTAGACGAGTTTTTGGAACACCTCAATGGCATCAACAGTAACATCCAGTTCACCATGGAGGTGGAAAAAGATAATGCATTGCACATCCTCGACGTCCTTGTCCACTGTAAACGAATTGGGTGCCTTGGCCACAGCGTCTACAGAAAACCCACTCACACAGACCTGTACCTGCACGCCACCAGTCATCATCATTCAGCACAGAAGCGTACAGTATTACAAACATTGGTGTATCGTGCAAGGGTAATATCAGACGACGATAACCTGCTCCATGAACTGAGCCACCTACGCAAGGTTTTGGGGAATAACGGCTACAGCGCCCATCAAGTGAAAGAAGTGGTTCCTGGGAAATATCAGAATAAGACCACCGACGAAGAGCAGAGGGCTTTGCTGCCATTCTGTGGTTCTGTGTCGGGCAAGATTAAGCCGCCTGTTGAAAAGACACAAGATCAAATCAATCTTCAGGCCTCCAACGAAGATCCGTCAGTTACTGATACTAGTTAAAGACGCAGTAGGTCTCAGAACACCTGGAGTCTACGAAATACCTTGTGAGTGTGGCCAGAAGTACGTCGGTCAAACAGTGCTCACTGTGGAACAACGCAGGAAAGAACATGAGAGGTATTGTCGCCTACGCTATCCAGAGAAATCTGCGTTAGCTGACATGCGTTAGAAAACGGTCACCACTTAAAATTTGACGACACCTCAGTCGTGGCTCGCACTAACGGCATCTGGGACAGTTTAATGAAGGAAGCTATTGAAATAAAAATTACCGCAAACACCCTGAATAGACACGGTGGCTTGCACATCAGCGCTGCGTGGAATCCAGCGATCGCGCGGTTGAAGAGGGCACATCGAACCCAACTCAGAACATACCCATATATTGCAACGTCACGGGCACCAGTGACGTAACAGCCGGCAAGTAGCGTATGTAAGGGCGCACCAACAGCCCACTGGCAGTCATATTATTTGACAATGTCCAAGGATTGCTTGGCCGAAAGCTCGTGTAGTTTTAAGCAATTGACGCGGTTGGGAACCCGAGAACATTTTATTCAGTCTCAAGACATGAAACTTCCAGGCACATTAAAACTGTGTGCCGGACCGAAACTCGAACTCGGGACCTTTGCCTTTCGCAGGCAAGTGCTCTACCAACTGAGCTACCCAAGCACGGCTCACGCCCCGTCCTCACAGCTTTACTTCTGCCAGTACCTCGTCTCCTACCTTCCAAACTTAACAGAAGCTCTCCTGCGAACCTTGCGGAACTAGCACTCCTGAAAGAAAGGATATAGCGGAGACATGGCTTAGTCACAACCTAGGGGATGTTTCCAGAATGAGATTTTCACTCTACAGCGGAGTGGGCGTGAGTTGTGCTTGGGTAGCTCAGTTGGTAGAGCACTTGCCCATGAAAGGCAAAGGTCCCGAGTTCGAGTCTCGGTCGGGCACACAGTTTTAATCTGCCAGGAAGTTTCATATCAGCGCACACTCCGCTGCAGAGTGAAAATCTCATTCTGGAAACATCCCCCAGGCTGTGGCTAAGCCATGTCTCCGCAATATCCTTTCTTTCAGGAGTGCTAGTTCTGCAAGGTTCGCAGGAGAGCTTCTGTAAAGTTTGGAAGGTAGGAGACGAGGTACTGGCAGAAGTAAAGCTGTGAGTACCGGGCGTGAGTCGTGCTTCGGTAGCTCAGTTGGTAGAGCACTTGCCCGCGAAAGGCAAAGGTCCCTAGTTCGAGTCTCGGTCGGGCACACAGTTTTAATCTGCCAGGAAGTTTCAGTGTACTATTCTGCTGCATCAATTTTCAATAAGCTAGCACAAGAACTCAAAAATCTTAGCAGTAGCCCAAACGCTTTTAAGTCTAAACTGAAGAGTTTCCTCATGGCTCACTCGTTCTATTCTGCCGAGGAGCTCCTGGAAGAGCTGAAAAATTAAGCACATTCCAGTGTTACATTGCTGATTTTCTTTATTTAAACTTACGAATTGTCGCCTGAATACGTTTCTTGTATTTCATTTTATCTGTTTCTACTATCGTGTTGTAATTTCATGTATTGACTCGTTCCATGACCATGGAGACTTCTTAATTTGGTCCCACGGAACAATAAATAAACAAAAAAATAAAAATAAAAATATTGGGACTGTATCATCATAAGAAAACCTGAACTGAATCGTGACAGTGGCTGTTTCCTTAACCAAGTTTGGTAACCAGCCATCACCCAGATTAAGGAGAAGATAGAAATATCCCAGAATGTACTGACTTCGAGGGCAGGGGAAGGAATCTCTGAAACGCCGCCGGTAAACCTCCCTGGGTGCGGACCTACGAGGGCACACCCAGACGCGGGGCCACAAGCTGGGCGTCGAACCCTGGCGCGGACAGCCGAGGGAGCGCCCGCAGCACAGACAGCGGAGGCAGCGGCCGGATGAGGAGGTATCTGATACATACGTCACGCCTGTCGTCCCTTGGCAGTACATCAGCCGCCTCATGATGGCAACAAGGTCGATTGCCAAAATATTGTGTCCTTCGTACACTCACACCAGGCTGTTCACCTGAGATTTATTTCGTCAAGTTAGAGATTCCCTATAAATTTTTACCATTCACAATTTTTGAATTTGAGACTGATATTTTTTGACATCAAGACTTATATTTGATGTATTGAAGTTGAGGAAGCCTTCATTTAAAATTATCTCCCCGTTTTCAATACTTATGTCTGATTCTCAACCTTAGTTTAGCATGTCAATTATAATTCAAGAAAGTTTTATTTCTCACAATGGTTTCTTGATTTATGTTATACTCAACAGTACCCTTCCCATAACTTTACAAGCACAATTCCATTCACCAACATATTTATATTCTTCTAAAAAACTTAAACTTATGCATTCTAACTTTACAGAAGAATTAAATTCGAGTTTTACAAAAATATTAAAATTATAATCCTACTAATTACCTTGTAAATATTAAATTAACATCATGAAATTGCAAAGCCCCTTTTTCAATATGTAAACAAACCCATTACATACTAGAATCTTAGCCTCCAAAGAAAATATCAACATTTGGTTTTCTTAACTTAGATGTGTTGTAAAATATGAAATAAAAGAAAATATTATTGATCTGTCAAGATTTAAAAAACTTAAAGGATTGTTAACAAAAATCTGTTTCTTGCACAAAACGCCTCAAAAATTAGATATTTTTCGACAACAACGAACTTCACGTGTTCATAAAATTATTTCTTTCTTCAGTTTAATCTGATACTAGTCTGCCACAGACAGTCCTTTCTCATATATCTTCAGTGTGGTTCCTTGAAGTCGACATTCTCCTTTCCCTATGCCTCGATGTGTTTCCTCTGAGTATGGGTGGCGGTCGGGAGAGAGAATGATTGCTTGGTTGCCCTTTTCCATTCCGCATGTAGCCATGGTGAAATTATATTAGAGATATATTATTAGCAGCATAAACTTAAATTCTTCGTCAATCCTCAAATCTTTATGCGAATCCATTGTTGGGTAATTCGTCCCATGTTTACTATATGAATAGTCATCTCCCATCTCTGGGTGTGACATTTGAAAGTGTTGCAATTTGCCATAAGGAATATTGGACATTTGTATTCTTAGAACAGTTAAAACTGGATTTTTTTTGTTGGTAGGTAGATGCAATAATGGTCTTGTATGGGAAGGGTTTTAGAAAGTCTTCTTGATTTCTTCTGGTCCAGGCACTTCTTTCTTCGTTGAGTCTTCTTTTCTTGTTCCATCTTGGTATCTTCTCACTTGTGACTTCGTTCTTCTCTGGACCAGGAATTGGGATTTAAAATTTGCCTAACCTCATTACTGTATAATTCTTTCCTATGGTATTTCTTTTCAAATCGTTGTGTATCCTTTATTGTATCAGGTTGTTCATCAGAATAGATTGGACAGCCTTCTTTCGTTCTCTTGCTTACTCCCATGAGTGGTCAGGGCATGTTTCACAGTTGCTTGATTTCCTATGGTATGATGATAGTTTCGGCCATTCTATATCTTGAGTTGCAGAAGTGCGCCTCTGTTTCTTCCGGTGAATTCAAACATTCGTTCGTTCTTGATATAGCATGTCCGCCGTCTTTCAGTTTTGGTGGACAGCCATCGTATCTCCTTATGTTGCTCTAAACAGTTTGCAATAGAAATGCTAAGTACCTAGCACTTTAACAAAACCGTTGTTCTGAAGCTCGCATGTGATTTCCACATAAATAAACATCGCGTCATGGTACATGTTGACCATATCCAGGATTCGTCATAGATGCCCATACTTTTCCCAAGAGGTGTTATCCTCTTGGACTGTTGCTGCCACCAAGACATTTCCTTTCGTCAGCTCTGAAGCTGACGTACTAGGCACCAACACTCAATGTTCCTTCTTCTGATGCCTAACCGCTCTTCTCAATTCTGCTGTCGATCTGACCAGAATGATGGTGCATCGTGCTTTATGACGTCATGTATAATACAACATTGTGCACACTTTTGTCCATCTTACATCCCCAAATTTCTCTAATTTACATGGAATTACTACCTACCTTTTCGCAACCCTTTCTCCCTTAAGATACATCACAAGCTTTACAAACACTAAACTACTAAGAGACTTTACAAAAATTCCGTATTTAAACTATACATAAGATTCTCCTTATTATACTCTTCATAACTTTACATCTTTTTTGCCACATCAACATGTATCCCCATTCCATATGCACAAAAATTTTTTTTGTATTAATATAAAGGTTATGGTTTCCTCATCTTCATCGCGATGGATAGTAAGAGGAAAATTGGTGGTGATGAAGGTGAGTGTATTAGTAGGTCTGTTTTTTTTCTAACTACACGTACATCATATTATAAAATCTCCGCACCTTGACTCCGACTCCAGCGTCTTTTTCTCAGCAATCTCTTCTTTTCGGCATAAGCTGTAACAGAACTTCAAAATGTCAACTTTTTTTTCAAAACTTTCTCCACTGTCCTACTGCATTGTTTTAGAGCTTATTTTCCTTAGTTGTAGTTATCCCTATCTCATTCTTCTAAACAGTAAACTTTTATATTACCCTCTCTCCCTATCATTCTGTTCCTTATCGAAATCATCCCCGTGTTAAACTCACATCCGTCTGTCTACATCCTTCCAAGAAATACCATGTTTCTCGCTTTCTTTAATAATTCATCTCTCTCTTTATTCTTATCTCCTAACAATCTTTTATGTCTATTTCCCTGACATGTCATTTTAATAACAACTAGTGGTACCTTCCACAAATGATAAATGCTTCTCATTTCCCCCCAAACTATCTCCTCAACTAAATGTTCACCGTCTGCGACGGAACAAAACACAAATGTATGTCTCCTCCTTACATAATTCTTTACTTCCTTCCTAATTCTTAGCTTCCTTTCATCCACAAAAAATCACCTTCTTCTCTTTTAAGAGAGAATCTACTACTATTTCGTCAAACTATCCGCATGCTAATCTCTATCTTTCTCCTGGCTTTCTACTCTTTCCGCGCAACACATTTCGTTTGCAGAAGAGTTATTTTAGTGCTTACATTATTGATCTTCCTTCACAAGTATCCTTTGGATGTACTGAGAAAGTTAACTAATTTACTTTATTGAGATAAGTACAAATTTAAAAAAAAATATTTCTACGCATTTTCTTAGCTTCCCTACTCTTTGACTTCTAGATTTTGCTAGTATTGGAATCTATATACACTCCTGGAAATTGAAATAAGAACACCGTGAATTCATTGTCCCAGGAAGGGGAAACTTTATTGACACGTTCCTGGGGTCAGATACATCACATGATCACACTGACAGAACCACAGGCACATAGACACAGGCAACAGAGCATGCACAATGTCGGCACTAGTACAGTGTATATCCACCTTTCGCAGCAATGCAGGCTGCTATTCTCCCATGGAGACGATCGTAGAGATGCTGGATGTAGTCCTGTGGAACGGCTTGCCATGCCATTTCCACCTGGCGCCTCAGTTGGACCAGCGTTCGTGCTGGACGTGCAGACCGCGTGAGACGACGCTTCATCCAGTCCCAAACATGCTCAATGGGGGACAGATCCGGAGATCTTGCTGGCCAGGGTAGTTGACTTACACCTTCTAGAGCACGTTGGGTGGCACGGGATACATGCGGACGTGCATTGTCCTGTTGGAACAGCAAGTTCCCTTGCCGGTCTAGGAATGGTAGAACGATGGGTTCAATGACGGTTTGGATGTACCGTGCACTATTCAGTGTCCCCTCGACGATCACCAGTGGTGTACGGCCAGTGTAGGAGATCGCTCCCCACACCATGATGCTGGGTGTTGGCCCTGTGTGCCTCGGTCGTATGCAGTCATGATTGTGGCGCTCACCTGCACGGCGCCAAACACGCATACGACTATCATTGGCACCAAGGCAGAAGCGACTCTCATCACTGAAGACGACACGTCTCCATTCGTCGCTCCATTCACGCCTGTCGCGACACCACTGGAGGCGACCTGCACGATGTTGGGGCGTGAGCGGAAGACGGCCTAACGGTGTACGGGACCGTAGCCCAGCTTCATGGAGACGGTTGCGAATGGTCCTCGCCGATACCCCAGGAGCAACAGTGTCCCTAATTTGCTGGGAAGTGGTGGTGCGGTCCCCTACGGCACTGCGTAGGATCCTACGGTCTTGGGGTGCATCCGTGCGTCGCTGCGGTCCGGCCCCAGATCGACGGGCACGTGCACCTTCCGCCGACCACTGGCGACAACATCGATGTACTGTGGAGACCTCACGCCCCACGTGTTGAGCAATTCGACGGTACGTCCACCCGGCCTCCCGCATGCCCACTATACGCCCTCGCTCAAAGTCCGTCAACTGCACATACGGTTCACGTCCACGCTGTCGCGGCATGCTACCAGTGTTAAAGACTGCGATGGAGCTCCGTATGCCACGGCAAACTGGCTGACACTGACGGCGGCGGTGCACAAATGCTGCGCAGCTAGCGCCATTCGACGGCCAACCCCACGGTTCCTGGTGTGTCCGCTGTGCCGTGCGTGTGATCATTGCTTGTACAGCCCTCTCGCAGTGTCCGGAGCAAGTATGGTGGGTCTGACACACCGGTGTCAATGTGTTCTTTTTTCCATTTCTAGGAGTGTATTTGGTACAACTAGTTTTTCTTGTGGAGTTAATATTTGCCGTTTTACCCTTTATACAATTTCAAATGACTCTCATGGTGCGAGGCCAATAATTTTCCTGTATTTGGGTTAACCAATTCGACTGCATTATAATGAACTACTTTACTTACAGTACATCCATAGGGCCTTTATATACTGAAAATAACTTATTGCTTTGACGTTTTTGTCTTGCTAGAGAGATGGTGGGTTTTCACAAGTACTTTTTGTCCTAGCGAAAATACTCGTGAGGTAGCCTTCTTGTCTGCTCGGTTCTTTCTATTCAACGCAATAGCCTTTAGATTGTTCAGTGCCAATTTGATTAGATGTTGATGTTTTACTCTGGGTACTGGTGGGAACTTCATTATCTCCCGGAATTTATCTGGTGCCGGCTTATTTTTCAGAACAGTTATTGGAGGTAACAGCGTACTGGTATGTGGCATTTCGTTTACCACATCCTGGAAGTCAGGCAAATGTCTGTACCACGTATTATGCTGCTTTCTACAATACAAACGACAGAGGGTTCCTAAATCCTTCATCGTTCGTCCAGCTGGGTTGGCTCTTGGCATGTATTTGGAAATATAAATAAGTTTCATTTTATGCCGTCGCCGAGTGTTTTGGCATTGCGCTGAACGATGTTGAGGTCCATTGTCTGACAGCATGTTATCGACACAACCAACATGTCGAAGGAAATCTTGTGTCAGCGCCTTGCTTATACTGCTCCGAGTTGCTTTCTTCAAGGGAGTAAACGTCACGTATTTCGACGTTAATTCCAGGATCTCGAAAATGAATACATGACCTCTCTGTGTACGAGGTAATGGGCCCATGAGATCTGTTGTGTGTCTCAGTTTCTTCGGTATGATAGGGAACATTGGTGGTCTGTTTTGAAAAGTTACATGTTTAGCTCTCTGGCATTTCTTACATTTAGCCAGAACCTGTCTGATTCTTCGCTCCATATTTGCGAAGTGACAAGACATCTTTAATTTTAAAAAACATTTCTTAGGACCAAAATGTCTATTACCCAAATGAGTAAAAAGAAAAGGTTCAAATGGCTCTGAGCACTATGGGACTTAACGTCTGAGGTCATCAGTCCCCTAGAACTTAGAACTACTTAAACCTAACTAACCTAAGGACATCACACACATCCATGCCCGAGACAGGATTCGAGCCTGCGACTGTAGCTGTCGCGCGTTTCCAGACTGAAGCGCCTAGAACCGCTCGACCACTCAAATGAGTATACCAAATATATTTATTAACCAGATCCCATGGTATACATGCGACGCAAAAACTTGTATCTGTATTACGTCTGCAGAATAAGACACTGTCTTTTATGAGATAGAATTGTCTAACGGCCTGTGATTCACGATTTTTCCACTTAGCTTTAACCATGGCGAGATCTGAGTCTTTATCTTGTTCTCTATCTAACTGTTTTAAGGTGTTGGTGACGTAATTTTCAACTGGCACATTTTTCAAGTAATACATGTCTACTTGCTCTTCTGCTGTATTCCTCAGCCGCGCTGGGTAGACGCGCGGTCTACGGCGTCTTGTTACCGTCCGAGCCCCTCCCCTCGCCCGTCGGAGGTTCAAGTCCTCCCTCGGCCATGAGTGTGTGTGAGTTGTCCTTAGCATAAGTTATTTTAAGTTAGATTAAATAGTGTGTCAGCTTAGGGACCGATGGCCTCAGCAGTTTGGTCCCGTAAGACTTTACCACAAATTTCTGTATTCCTCACTCCGCTTTCGTTAACTCCTTCCAGCATTCTGGAGAGGATATCAGCTATGATGTTTGACGTCCCAGGCTCGTAGGTCATTAGACAATCATATTCCTGGAGCGTTAAGATCCACCAACATAATCTTCCTGGCAGTAATTTTGCACTCAACATAAATTCTAGTGCCTCATGGTCCGTGTACACATTGGTTTTTCGTCCATACAGGAAGTATCTGAATCTACGAAAGCCCCATACTACTTCTAAGACTTCCAGCTCTGTGCTCGAGTAATTATTTTCACATTTGGTAAGTACTCGACTAGCGAAAGCTATAGTCTTTCTTGTCCATTGTCCCTCTTCTTCATATTGTTGAAAGAGTACCACACCTAAGTCTGTTTTAGCACTGTTGGTCGCCATACAGATTTCCTTTGCCAAATCGGGATGCGCTAAAATTGGTGCCTTTACCCGTGACCTTTCTAGTTGTTGGAACTCCTGTTCTGCTTGGGCAGCCCACATCCAAGGCATCTTTTTACTAGTTAATGCATATAAACGTAGGATAGCAAGGGATTCTATCCAAATGAACTTTTTGTAGAAGTTAATGAGTCCCAAAAACCCAGGCAACGTCTCTCTGTTGTGTGGAATGCCTATATTCTGTATTGCTTGCAGTTTTCTAGGATTTGGTTCAATTCCCTGTTCATTAGTAATATGGTCTAAAAACTTAACCTTTATATTCTCAATACTGGACCTCATTATGTTCACAGTTACTCAATATTCTTTTAATTTCCTTAGCAACTTATTGAGCACCTCATTATGAAGTTTGCATGATGGTTCAGCTACAAATATGTCATCGACATAACAGGTGAGACGCTGTTGGAGCTCTTTATCTAATGCCATTCCTAAACGTCTTAGCAGAGGATACGTTCAGTCCCAAAGGTAGCCTCTTGGACTAATAACTTCGTCCAAATGCGATAAAAGGCGTATACTTTCTACATTCAGGTGATAGTTCTATTTGCCAAAAACTATCCCTCAAATCAAGGGAAGAGAAAATCTTGACTTTTGTAAAAGCTCTTTCAATTTTCCTGGGCGATCGGTCTCAGAAATGACAATGGGATTTATCTTCCGTGCATCAATGACCAACCTAATGTTTCCATCCTCCTTATCCACAATTTGCAATGGACTGTTGCATGTTGAGGTTGAAGTTTCAATAATTCCATCATCTCGCATCTTATGTAATTCATTTTGCTTTAATATTCCTTCTAATTCGGCTTTATACGTAATCCCTTACTTTTTGATGAATTTCCCATATTACTACGTCATCCACAGGTATTGTTTCTTTCGCCCACCTATACCGTGGATGTCTCTCCTCCGATTGATACAGATCCAGTTGCATGGTCAAGTGTTTGTGAGCATCTGGCATCTCTTCATGTCTGAGTTTTTCTTCAAAAGTAAGACGTACCTTCTCGAGCATCATATGCCCTTCGTCCATATTGAGTATGACACGATTCTGACACATGAAATAGGCTGCGATGATTATGTGCACAGATAGTTTCGGCACAATTACCATGTTCGCTTCTATTTCATGTCCCTGACAGGAAAACGTTATACGCGTTCCGCCGACGCACCCATAATCGGTCATTTAACTTTAACACGTTTTTTTCACAATACTGGTAGCGCATGTCCAGTGTTACATTTCTCAAAAAGTTCTTCCGAAATCACCGTCATTTCGCTTCCCATATCCAGGATGGCATCTACAACAGTGCCATCTATCTTAACCCAAACGATCTGTTGCACCTCATGAGGTGAATGTTTGGGGATGAAGGAATTTGCCCATATTCTTTACCAAACGCCTATGATCTCTTTATATATAGGGTGTCCCAGCTATTTTGCCCACCCAAAATATCTTTGGAACAATAACAGCTATTGGAAAACGACTTTCACCGGTATCAATGTAGGGCTGGGGCCCATGAATGTACATATTTGGAAACATTCTAAAACGAAAGCATATGTGTTTTTTAACACAAACTCATGTTTTTTTAAATGGACCTCCTATATTTTTTCTTCAGCAATCCATAGCATGACAAAGCACATACACAATGGCGTTGATTGCATCGCAATATTCCCATTACATCCCGAGATATTAAGACGCGAAGTTGACGCTTGAAACACCCGACATGCGCTGCTAGCGCACGTCCTGAGGCTCAGGCGTGAACCCCATGCTGCCCGTAATTGCGATGTGATTGACGTGCGTAATCACACTTCCATACTTATCAAGAGGTCCGAAACGAATAATACGGTCTGCTGCCATCCTGCATTAACGCCGTACATTCCAGCAGGTATTTATCCCATAGGCTAGGGGTGATGCGGTTCTGTAACATATCTGTGTACCGCAACGTTAGTCACAAAGTTAACTTCGCTTATCGTTAATCCGTTACTAAAAAGGTAATGTCGTTCAACGTTAAAACTTTACTTTACTGTAGATCTAGCGCAAGTGACAGTTAATCATTCACTCGTAATAGTAAAATTCATGTTGATGGCTTTAGTGAAACGAGCAAGTGGACTAAAAGTTTTACCGCTGTTTAGGTAAAAATGTTTTGATTTGGGAAGTTCAGGTAGGACATAGAAGATGAATGTAAACATGTTTAACCAATTAGTTTTATTATCACATAATTATCAATATTATGTTTATCTAATGCGTTAAATGACAAATTGTTGCAAACAAATGTTTCTTAACATCACTGGGTAAAATGGCCCTTTGTAGAAACTATCACTGTGATACCAGCACTACATACTAAACATAGCGTTCACATCTCATGCTCAAAGTGATGCCCATTGGCTTGCATACATAGGGTAACTCTGCGGATGAAGGATGCCCTACTTCGTGCTACAGTTTCCTATTTGATGGCTGTACAAGCATCAATAATGCATTGCTTCATGTCCTCTGGTGCTGTTGGTTCAAGTTGGTAACCAGCATCCTTCACCGCTCCCCAAAGAAAATAATCCAGCGATGTAAGGTCCGGAGATCGGGCAGGCCACCTAACTGGGCCACCTCGTCCAATCCGCCTATCAGGGAACTTACGGTTCAGACGTCGTCGTGGTCGTAAGGCGTTATGAGCAGGGCATCCGTCATGCTGATACCACATGACCATTCTCCGGTTCAGAGGTACGGTGTCCAAGAGAACAGGAAGGTTGTGTCGTATGAATCTGGAGTATTGTCTGCCATGTTGGATGCCATTTATAAAGAAAGGTCCGATAATGGTATCTCCAATAATCTCACACCAAACATTAACTTTCCACGGACGTTGATGCTCTACCTGACGGAGCCATTTTGGATTGTCTGCGGACCAATAATGCATATTCCTCATATTGACAATTCCTTTGTTGGAGAATGATGCCACGGCGGTAAAGAGAACATCTGCAAAAAAATGTGGATTAGTCAGAAGTTTTTTCTGAGCTCACCGACAAAATGTTACCCTATTGCGGAAGTCATTTCCATGAAGATCCTGGTGTAAATGAACATGGTAAAGATGAAATTTATGACGTTTAAGAATACGCTGTGCACTTGATTTCGACACACCAACTTCACGTTCAATTTGACGTGTGCTGATTTGAGGATTCACAGCTATGGTAGCGAGCACAGCAACTTCAGCACATTCATCTGTGCGTGTTCTACGACGATGTCGAGGTCTTGGATTTAAGCTTCCCGTTTCACGTAGACGAGATGTGAGACGACCAAACATCCGGCGCGAAGGATATGGCCTGTCAGGGAATCGTCTTCTGTACAGTCGTTCTGCCTGAACAGCATTTCGTCCACCTACAAAAGGGTACAGTACAGGTATGTAGAGTAGGGTAGAAAACAGACATATTAACTTAACAATCATAATGTTCGCTAACAGTACTATCAACAAACAAGCAATCTCATAACGTATTTCCCGTCAACGTACGTTCTCCATAGATCAGCAGCATTTCTACCATATCTTCATGTGTGTACATTATACTGTACAGTATAAGTTCCAAAACACAACGTTTATTCACAATGTGTATTACCTCCGTGCCGTCACTAGATTACTCTGATGCACGACTACACTGGCAAGCGGTGTTCTGCACGCCAAAGCAACAACAAATGGGATGCTCGGAGGGTGGTGGAGTACAGGAGTTTGCATGGGTCGCAAATCATAAACAAGGCGAAGTAGTAACTGTGGCAGTAGTGGGAACTACGTTGGACACTTGACCAGGTAGAGCCAGGCCCTGCGCGACAGGCGCAATGGGTCATATAACGCATTAGATAAACCTTATTTTGGGTGTGCAAGATAAATAAGACCACCTGACGGGTGTTCACCGATCGGTACTGGTTCATATTGTGTACGTAGATACGTAAAACGTGCAAGAGGGAAACCATTATGTGCTTATGAGAGTTGATGGCAGTAGACCGTATTATTCGTTTCGGACCTATTGATAAGTATGGAGGTGTGATTACACATGTCAATCACATCGCGATTACGGGCAGCATGGGGTTCACGCCTGAGCCTCAGGACGTGCGCTAGCAGCGCATGTCGGGTGTTTCAAGCGTCAACTTTGCGTCTTAATATCTCGGGATGTAATGGGAATATTGCGATGCAATCAACGCCATTGTGTATGTGCTTTGTCATGCTATGGATTTCTGAAGAAAAAATATAGGAGGTCCATTTAAAAAAACATGAGTTTGTGTTAAAAAACACATATGCTTTCGTTTTAGAATGTTTCCAAATATGTACATTCATGGCCCCAGCCCTACATTGATACCGGTGAAAGTCGTTTTCCAATAGCTGTTATTGTTCCAGAGATATTTTGGGTGGACAAAGTAGCTGGGACACCCTATATATATATATATATATATATATATATATATATATATATATATATATATATATATATATATATATATATATAGGGTGTCCCAGCTACTTTGTCCACCCAATATATATATATATATATATATATATATATATATAATCTAACTTGGGTATCAATACTGGTATTGTCAATGGCGCATTATCCTCTTGGCATACCATTTCTCTCTTGGTTTCGTATAAATGAACTACATCCTCCACAATTGGGTGATCATCAGTTTTGGTACAGCTGCCTACATTAACTGTTAACAACTCTTGTGCCTCATCCTCCGACAGTTCCCAGTCAATTGTCTCCCGGCATGCAGCTATTTGTATCTGATCACCCCCTAAACCTACTTCAGAAATTTGTTGATCGGAGCTTAGTCTATTTACATATTTAATTATAAATCAACTTCATTTGGCGATTGAATCTCTTGTGACTGGTCTTTGTACCGTTGATCTCGTCAATTCTGTCTTTTACCAGGGTTTGGTGGCCTCAACTCGACTTCCTGTACCGGTTCATCAAGCTTGTGTTGTCCGGCTGAAGTCTGATTCTCCCTATCTTTCTGCGTGCTAGGCATTCCAGTTCCACCCGAATAATGTGGGTTTAGTAGTGTAAAACCTCTAAACCTTCCTGCTTCGTTTGAACAGTGAAAATATCGCTAATTATAGATACCACCATAGTTTATGGAACCAAAGCCATTATGGTAATTCCACGGCTCACCAAAACCATAGTTATTGTTTGACCTCTGTGAGTTGCCAAAACCATGGTATTATCCCATGGGCGATTACTATTATTCCCAAAACGATTACCTTTTCCAACATTATTATTGCCATTGTAAACATTATTAAAGGCCAGTCGGTTGCAATTATTCCCCCGACAATTGGTTTCTCTCACTGCACGTTGTTTGTTCGCGTCATCTTCACTGAAGATGAATTCAAGTTCTCCTAACATCCCTTTAAATGCCTGTATATTTTCTCTTGCTCTGCCAGCCAAAGATTGCTGATAACGCAAGGGTAACTTCATTGTACACATACGTATCAGTTCCCCATAACTGTATGGATTGTCTAAACACTGATTCTTTTTCGTCATTTCTTCAAAAAATCAAACTGGCTTCTTTTGTCCCGCATTCTCAAATAACTCGTTCTGAAACAATTTGTACTTAATCCTATTACTGGGTTTCCACGGACCAGTATCGCTCCAAGAATGCAGACTTAAATTGTTCATACGACTGGCAGTTCGTAGCTACTATTTGCATGGTTTCCGCTATTGCGCCTTCCATATGACCACAAATGAAATCAAGTTTGTGGCTAATTGGCCAATGCTCTGGTAAGCCGATATGGAATTGAGGCATAAACGTGCAGGGGTGTAAGCCGTTCCCGTTTTCTTTGTAATGTTGGATTTTTCAGACTGTCAAAAAATGATCATTGTCAAATTTTTCTATCGCACCATATGGCGTTTGTGTTTTCGCAACATTTTCCTTTCCCTTCAGTTGCGTCATATTTTCCTTTATTCGTACTATCCCATTTAGATCCTGAGACGACATATTAGAGTACCATCTAGCAACGCATCTACACAGTTGTGTGCAATTATCTAAACCGCATCGTTCCTCGTGTATCGGACTGGAAGAAACGTTTAAATTTCCCGTTACTGGATCAGTGTTTTGTCTTGGAACTAGTTTCGTGTTGACCTGTGGTAAATGGCCTGTTTTACTGTAACTCGTAAGTTGACAATTTGGTACGTGTGGCGCAGTAAACTGCTCTGTTATCGCGCCATTCGCGTACGTTCGGAGGGTCGGCTGCCGATCTGTTGGTATGGGCGCAGTTACCGCTTCTCTCACCATTGTCTACTGTGAACGCACATTGCATGTTTCGTTCACCTGTCTCAACTGTACTCCTAGCATTTGCTTCTGTTTCGGATTGGAAAATATATACACAACATCTGGTGGACATAAAAGTGGAATCTCCTGACTTTTTTGTGTTCCCGCAAGTGCCACGCAAGATTGCATAACGGACTTGCTTACCTCTGGATTTTTTTTCCACCACTACCGATTCCGTTGCCTCACTACTGCTTTCTGTAGGGTTCTCAATACACTGCTTCATTTCTGTACGAAGCTGTTCATACTGCTGCTTATATTTCGAGACGATGTTTACAATGCGTGTATCGAATGTTTTTAACGCAACTCGCGTGACACGTTTTCTGACACTGAGTTGTTACACGATTTGTTGCGCCTTACCAGACGACTTACATGCTAAATTACCAACTCTTTGGCAGATATTGCACACTGCATCCTGCACTCGGTCAGTGTCAGAACGCATCTTTTTCTGATCAGCCATAAGCGATTGAATTAGTTCGCGCGAGTCTCTCGCCTCCTTCCGGATTTCAATAAACTGTTCATTAACTTATAATATAATAGGTTTGTTTATAAATAAATAAATCTTCTGCTACCAGTCACGATTTTCTTTATTTTACTGTCGTGACTGGTAGCAGAAGATTTATTTATTTATAAACAAACCTATTGTATCTACAGTCGCAGGCTTTCAAAAACCATTTATAATGGATCAAATCAGATGTTCATTAACTTACGTTCGCAACTTTTGCTGATCTTTGCGGACTTTTTCGAACACAGCATTGGTTTCAAATCTGAGACCATTTAAAGCCACATTTGTTTCGGCTTTTAAATTCGCCGTATCGGTTTTTAAAGCCGCCAACCCTACATTTGTTTCTATTTTTAAGTCTACTAGCCTTGCTCTCATCGTTTCAGTTGTGTGCTTGACATAATAGTCAGTTGTTTCAACATTGCTAACACACTATCAGACGCTTTGTCATCGTCATTTGTCAGCATTTGGTGTAAATTTTGCTGTTCGCGTCTTTCATGTAACGTCTCACCGACTTCTGTGCATAGTGCTGATGCACTTACACGCATTCTATCCGTAAGAAACAGTCTCGGTTGAAACAGAATTACAACATTTGGTTGAAGGTACCGAAGTTGCACGTCGTCTGGTTCTGTTTCTGAACCACTTGATCCGTCATCTGTTCGGTTTTGTGCGGTTGCAACCTGAGATACCAAGCCCGAAACTGCCACCATTCCCTCTGCATTGTTATTTCGTGAGGTTTCGTGATCTGCATTCGATACATTTTCTTGTACATCAATTTCTGTCATGTCAAGCTCTTCAGTTTGCCCTATATGCGATGATCTACGTCCTACCGTCATCTCCGAATGTCTAACTAACCTCTGCTCTGTCTTTCACGATTTGCGCGAGCCTGAGCTCTAGTCAGCATGAAGTTATATAACCTGACACGTCCCCAAAATATCATAGACAGTCTCTTATGCCTGTGCCACATCATTAGCAACGCCCTTCACAGTTTCTGGGTATTCACACCAACTCAACAACGCCGCGAATAACTTCGCGCGCGCCAGAAAAGTCAAGCACAAGCTACTTTTACACACAAGACAAATTTTTTTCTTTTACTCGTTAATACAACATTTTCTGCTCTGTGGATCACTGTTTTACAGTAATCTGACCACTATGTAGACACATACATTGAGTAACCTTGTCAGTTTTGGTTCAAAATTTTTTTTTAGTATCAAATTCTAATTATTCTTTCTAATTTGACTAATTGCCATCCTGACAGACCAATTGCCATCCTGGCAGGGTCGCCATTTTCTAATAGTCCACTCCTTTTCTCTTTTGTCAGATATCAGCAAAAACACCCTGTGAGTGCGTAAGCCTCTACTGAATAAATGACTGGGGTTAGGAGTGGACCCTTATTCTATGACAGAGCACGTAAGTGTTTAGCTGTTCACAAATTGTTTTTAATTCAGGGTTATTGTCAAAGACGTACACGAATTTACATAGGTTGTAACATGACAATGTCAGGACAAAAAACTGGATCAAATGGCTCTGAGCACTATAGGACTTAACTTCTGAGGTCATCAGTCCCCTAGAACTTAGAACTACTTAAACCTAACTAACCTCAGGACATCACACACATCCATGCCCGAGGCAGGATTCGAACCTGCGACCGCGCGGTTCGAGACTGTAGCGCCTAGAACCGCTCGGCCACCCCGGCCGGCATGTCAGGACAGTTGTCAATATAATGCATTCCACCCTGTTTAGCCGAAATTACACTAAACACAACAAAATCAAATTGAAATAAGTTGGCCAATATTACGACACATCATCCGATTCCGGTTCTAAATTCGGTACTATTTAGGATGGCAATCAAGTCTACGGAGGATGGTTAGTTTTTGTGACAAGATGAGCAAAGGATTACTCAAGGTTGCTTGAGTTCACAGTGGTCGCAAGCTGGTTAACCAACAGGTTTACATCTCTGCTAGCGGCATTTGCCTTATCTGCGATGAGCTGTCGGCTGCTGGGCTGCTCTTGTCCTCTGAAAATCATATAAAAACATGGAAGTTTGTGGTAAAGTCTTATGGGACCAAACTGCTGATGTCATCGTGCCCTAGGCGTACACGCTACTTAAGCTAACTTAAACTAACTTACGCTATCGACAACACATGCACCCATGCCCAAGGGAGGACTCGAGCCTTCGACGGTGGGAGCCGCACGGACCATGACAAGGCGCCACTGACCGCGCGACTACCCTGCTAGGAAAAATCCTACACAAAAGCTAATCAAAATCTTTACTGATTTTATCAGCAGAAACTGCCCTATGATTCTCGTTAGGTGAGAAAACATGCACTTATCCCTAGTCTAGAAATATGGTGACATACATGTGCACAGATGGAGCAGCATGTGTATTACAATGCCCTCTCAGTTCTCGCAAGAACAATTAACTACTTGGCTGTTTAGTTTGTTTGCTGTTGGAGCTCAAAAACTCTTCAGCTAATTTCCAGCTGAATGTCAGCCGAAGTGAATGCAGTGTTCACTCAAAATTCTTCTTTTGGCGTCGCACAGAGCGTTTTCCGCCCTGTTCTACACTTGACGCTAGTTCAGAGGAGAGTCCCTGAAGTTTTCGGTCCTGTGCCTTTCGTAGCAAACTGTCCCCCACCTGTGTCCTTTCGTGTTTCACGTCATGGCTTTTTCAGACCAATGGGAGAATTCCTTTCATCTTGTGGAAACTACCTCTGCCAATCGCAAAGGACCTACCTTCAAACTACTTCGAAATTTCGCCCCTTTCTACTCCTTTCAAGTTTATTCCAACCGATCGGACATTTTGTGCCCACCCCTGACGCCTAAAGGTTACACATGTACATCACGAGTGCACCATGGACATTTCAAGTGATCAATTGCGTCGCTGGTCTGTTTGTATCCATCTGGAAATTCCCCAACGCAGTTTTCTAAAGAATTTCTCTGTAGCAAGCAGCGCTGGGCCGCTACGCGCTCTCCTCAACGTATCACCTGGCGCGTTTATTGTCCCCCTTGCCAAGGGTCACCAACCACTTAGGTGTTCCATTGTATTCAGGCTGTGACGGCGCAACTCGTGTCTGCCCCCAAACTAAAATGTTTCCTCCAGCAGCTTTTTTCACCTTTTGCTCATTGACATGCAGGATTTGGGTTCGATGAGTTAATACCGTCAAATTGAGTGTCATCCCTTTGCATTACATACTGTACATTTTAATAGGCAAATCTGCTCATTATCGCCAAGGTATCTCAGGTGACATACTCATCTACTTCTAACGGCATACAAAATCTTTCCTGTAAGGTGCGAAATTGACATTCATTCAATCTGCCACCTTACATAGTGATCTGTATGACAGTGCTTTAGACGTCCCTTTGACAGTTATGACGTTCACCACATGAATGCAAAACTCCTACAATTCAAAAAACTGCAAGTGGATGGTCTTTGTTTGCTCTACCAGCCATGTTAGAGTCTCCAGGATGAGTTGACGTCTCTTTATTACCTAATTTGGCTTCGGATGTGATCTCAAAGGACGTGGCTCACTACTATTCATGCTATAGATGGATGTGTGAGGTCATCTCATTTTGAACTTTTCCAATTTTTTCTGATCATTACACTGGAGCAAAATTGAACGGCATACTGCCTGCTTATCTTCTGTCCCTCGTTAATACTTTTGTTCCTCCAGCTTCGTGTAGAAGGTTTTTGGCATCTTTTACCGTGATGCGGTATCTGTCATTTTTGTCTGCTCTTCTTCCTGCAACTCTCAGGGTTTAGATGGTTTTTCAAGAGGATTTGATGTTCGCTTTTGGTCTCTGATATCAGATACGATAACATTTAAGTTGAATGAAGTGGTGTAAGAGGGACACACCCTGTCCTCTTTTAAGGTCAGAAAATTGTTTTAATTCCCAAGAAGACGGGTCGTCTGTCCGTGGGTCACGTCCAACCGATAACGCTACTTAATTTCTATTACAGAATCGTAGAGCAGGCGATAAATAGCCGTTTATCGGTTTTCTTGCTGACAAAATGGCTCTGAGCACTATGGGACTTAACTGCTGAGGTCATCAGTCCCCTAGATCGTAAACTACTTAAACCTAACCTAACCTAAGGACATCACACACATCCGTGCCCGAGGCAGGATTCGAACCTGCGAACGTAGCGGTCGCGCGGTTCCAGACTGCAGCGTCTAGAACCGCTCGGGCACCACAGCCGGCTCTTGCTGACATTGTCACGCATTATTGAAGTTGTCTCCAGGGTCGTACATTCATGACTCCCATTGCTGAATGTCGTGACCTCATCTCGATTGCTTGCACTGCTCCTCTGTCGGGAACTTTACTTTTTACTGAATTTAACCATGCGTTTCATCAAATTAGTCATGATTTTCTGTCGCTAGTCTTGATGGATGTTGGTTTTAATGATGTTACAAGACGAATATTAGCCCCTCTAATTGCTGGTATTCAGGGGTCTTTTGTGAATGTTCTTTTTTCTCCCACATAGAAGTGTGTTGAGGTGTCCTGCAAGGGAGTCCCCTATCCACATCGACATTCGTGATATTTGTGGAATCCTTACTGCAGTTCAGAGCTGCTCGACTACATGACTGTAGGGAGAAACGTTTATCGTCCGCCTGTATGCTGATTACGTTGTGGTACTTCTTCGTACTCATGATGACATACTGGTGCTCAGGGACGTTCTGGATGCATATTGTCGTCTTACGGGAGTACATGTTAACGACCTACAGGCATCTGACGCCGCAGAGATTCCATGTGCTGAAGCGGTCGCCTGCCATCGATCATTGGGTGTTATTATTGATCGTTGTCCGCTGAACATGGGTACAACAAATTGGAAGTCCAAGACGGATAGGATTCCAGGAGTGATCCTTGAACACGAGCGTCGCTCCCTCTCGTTACTTCATGAGGGTCGCACCTTGCAACTTATGTGTTGAGCAAAGTGTATTTTATGGCATAGGTTTATCCCCTTCCTGCTTTGGTGATTCGGAAATTACAATGATTATCAGGCAAGTTTATCTGGCGAAAATATATTTTTTGGGTGCGCTATGATGTTATGGTGAGATCCCAGCTGACGGGAGGTTTGGGCCTCACTGAAGTTCAGACGAAGGCTTCTGCATTATTTCTTCGACATACTAGTTTAACGTGTCCTCACGTCCCCAGATAACTAACAGCTCAACTTTCCGCATGTCACCGACGAGCGAGCTTAACCCTTTCAGCAGATGATGTTATGATAAATAATAAATTAAGGCATATTTGGCAATTTTTTATTGATGTCAGTTATTTGTAAAAATGCTGTTATGTCGCTGGACATTTTAAAATCGTGTTTCCTCTGTAAAGTCCCTGTGGCCAATTACAGACTGGAAGATTGATTGGTCCAATGTCAGCCTACCTACTTTTCCGATGGAAATTGGCTCCACCGACAATTGTGGAGGTGCACCATCATCCTGAAACCATACCTATCTTCGAACACTGTGGAACGTTTTATAAAGTGTCAGGCAAAGGATTGCAAAGTAACGTACGATACAGGGACACATACAAAACTGTCCGCTGATAGAAGCACTCCATGCACGATTCCAGCCCACAGGTTTATACCAAAGCGTGCTTGTGACCGCGTTCATGGGTGACATGTGCGTTGTCTTTCGACGAGTAATGACTGTTGTGGACGTTGAAAGTACTTCCTCGGGTGAAGGTAGATGCGTCGGTTCATATATCGTTATTTATAAAATGTTCTTTATCTTCCACATGGTGCAAAAGCCTTTCACAAAACTCTACTCATCGAATGAAGTCTTCTGGCTGCTGGTGTCGAGTTAAAGTATAATGATATGGATTCTGTTCTTCCTTGTACAACAGTCAAAAGGAAATATTTGAGATATCTGGAACTGACTTGTAATACACTATGTGATCAAAAGTATCCGGACACCCTCAAAATGTCCGTAGCTAGTGGTCGTGCGGTAGCGTTCTCGCTTCCCGCGTCCGGGTTCCCGGATTCCCGGGTTCGATTTTCTCTGCCTCGTGATGACTGGGTGTTGTGTGATGTCCTTAAGTTAGTTAGGTTTAAGTAGTTCTAAGTTCTAGGGCTGATCACCATAGATGTTAAGTCCGATAGTGCTCAGGGCCATTTGAACCAGCCACACTCTCAAAATCATGCGTTTTTCATATTAGGTGTATTGTGCTGCCACCTACTGCCAGGTACTCCATGTCAGCGAAATCAGTAATCATTACACATAGTGAGAGAGCAGAATGTGGCGCTTCGTCTAACACACAGACTTTGAACGTGGTCAGGTGATTCGGTACCACTCGTGTCATAAGTCTGTATGCGAGATTTCCATACCCCTAAACATCCCTAGGTCCACTGTCTCTTATGTTACAGTGAAGTGGAAACAGGAAGGGACACGTACAATACAAAAGCGTACAGGTCGACCTCGTCTGTTGACTGACAGAGACCGCAGACAGTTGAAAGGGTCGTAGAGAATAACTGGCAGACACCTATCCAGACCATCACACAGGAATTGCAAACTGCATCAGCACCCACTGCAAGTACTATGACAGTTAGGCGGGAGGTGAGAAAACTTTAATTTCATGGTCGAGCGGCTGCTCGTAAGCCACACATCACGCTGGTAAATGCCAAACGACGCCTTGCTTGGCGTAAGGAGCGTAAACATTGGGCGATTAAACAGTGAAAAAACGTTGTATAGAGTGACGAATCACGGTACACATTGTGGCAACCCGGTGGCAGGGTGTGGGTATGGCGAATGCCCGATGAACGCCATGTATAAGCGTGTGTAGTCCCAGCAGTAAAATTCGGAGGCGGTGGTGTTATGGTTTGGTCGTTTTTTCATGGAGGGAGCTTGCACCCATTGTTGTTTTTCCTGGCAATATTACACACAGGTCTACATTGATGTTTTAAGCACCTTCTTGCTTCCCATTGTTGAAGAGCAATTTTCTATGGCGATTGCATCTTTCAACGCGGTCGAGCACCTGTTCATAATGCACAGCCTGTGGAAGAGTGGTTACACAACAATAACATTCCTGTAACGGACTGGCCTGCACAGAGTCCTGACCTGAATCCTATAGAACACCTTTGGGACGATTTGGAACGCCGACTTCGTGCCAGAAGTCACCGACCGACATTGATACCTCTTCTCAGTGCAGCATTCCATGAAGAATGGGCTACCATTCCCCAAGAAACTTCCAGCACCTGATTAAAGGTATGCCTGCGAGAGTAGAAGTGATCATAAAGACTAAAGGTGGGCCAACACCATAGTGAATTCCAGCATTACCGATGGAGGGCACATGGAAGTCATTTTTAGGAAGATGTCCGGATACTTTTGATCACATAGAGTATGATGTGACTGGTGAACGGTTGCAAGAGTCGTGTCCTCTGTTTGTAGAGTCCCTGGACGACCTCTGTCCATTACTTGCGAACTTAGATCTCCGCCTTTCTGAAGGCGTTGCTCCAGGGGACAAAAAACATTCTTATGGGGATGGTGCCCTTGAAGGTACTGTGCAGCATATGCACAAGCAGCAGCAGCAGCAGCAGCAGCTTGGTTATCGAATGCACCCAGCACCAAAAGCATATCGATGCATTCATCTTTCGTGTACTCTATGAAGTATTTGCCCTGCATATACTTGACAGGACCTGTTATGGTTGTGCACTGTGCTGTTAGTGGACATATGCATGATGTTTAATGTTATGTGAAAGACGTATGATGTCTTGCTTATAAACGACAAGAACTATGGATCGGATGTCTAAATATTAAAAAAGGAATTACGACGATTCGAGCCGTAGTTCCATGGTGGATGTGGGTTTCATGTACAAACAGTCTAGTTCGTTCTTTTCTCCGACCTCTCGGTTTCCAGCAATACATTTACAGTTTTTTTTAACTGAACAAAAACAATGGTGAAAGTCACTGCGATAAATATTTTAAAAACAAAGCAAGATGAAAACATCTAGCACCTGATGAGAGTGGAACCTATGGACTTTTGCATGTAAAATACCTACCATAAGCATTATTTTGTTACTTTTACCAAATGTAATGTAACAGGAATGAAAAATTCAAGAGAAAAGAGATTCTACTCATCCAACTCATTGAGAATTGAATACGACACAGCATATTCGCAAAAACCTTGTGATAGCGTTGCATCCTTTGCCATGTCCAATGGGCCATAATCATATGCTGTCAAAAGTCACATGGGACCGTGTAATACCCGCTCTCCACCACATAATGAACATTACACTCGACGAGCCACATAACTGCATCGTTCTTCATTCTGCGAAAGAAGGTTGAATCGGGACGCATAGAGTTCATGCTACCTGTCCTTGGCAACGCTGCACACAGTTACAGCATTGCCAGATTCTCGGTTTTTAAATCACATTTCTGTTAAACCTATTGACGCGACTAGGTACTGCTAGATACACTTCTGCCTTGAAGGTGGAATTAGAAATCGCGTGCCAACCACGATTTGCGGCGTTTCTTCTTCTCCCTTTATATACATGCAACACTAGCGGCATGAAGTAAAGAAGCTCGTCTTGCCACACTCACGCGTACCGCGCTCGCGCTCGCCCATCGTTGTTAAAGCATATAGGTGTTTAGGGAACTGCTGGCTGACAGCACCCATGCTCAAGTAGTGTGGGTACTCACGGGCGCCTGTGCCTGCAAAAGCATATTTTCCCGCCTTTGATCTAAAGAGTTGGCAGATTTACCTTTGCTTAGCTACTCTTCGTGGAATTCCGATAACATGAAATGAGAATTGGCATAGAAACTGTGCACTCAATGCTCGTGATGTAATATATGTGCTGTGAGATATATTAACAACGCCGGCCGGTGTGGCCGTGCGGTTCTAGGCCCTTCAGCCTGGAACCGCGTGACCGCTAGGTCGCAGGTTCGAATCCTGCCTCGGCCATGGATGTGTGTGATGTGCTTAGGTTAGTTAGGTTTAAGTAATTCTAAGTTCTAGGGCACTGATGACCACAGATGTTAATTCTCATAGTGCTCAGAGCCATTTGAACAATATATTAACAGGCACGCAACTTCATTAATACATTCGCCCGACTAGTAGGCTGTTTCGAATGGACGATGAATTTCTCATCTAACGGTAAAAGTTCAACTGGATATGATCACAACTCATTAACAGAGAAAAACACAGCATGAGAAAGGAAACGAAATATCAAGGGTGGCCGAAATATGGCATCGAAATAGAACAGCGACACACCATTTGCGGTTCGTAGACGAACTAAGTAACTTGATTTCCTGTGTTACTTTTACGTTTCAGCAGTCGTGGTCTATGACTAACAACTGAAAAATCCTAGACCCAGGGTTCAGTTAAGGCCACTGCTTAAAATCTGAACAAAAATTATCAGCAATATCCGTTGATGGCTTCCGATATAATGAGCAGCAGTTTTGTGATAATGGCCTTATCGAAGATAGTGGAGGAGGTAACAGACTTTCAGTGCAATCTATTTCCCTGGTGGTGGAAAACTGCCCTTAAAATATAGAAGAAACAGCTATGGTTAACGTTATGACGATGCAGAAGGCAAAGGGAACCACTACATTAAAGACATAGTGAATAATCACAGGACATGAAAACGTGACATCATCATTATCTTTCCACTGGAGAAACATTACGGAATAGACCCCCTTTCAGTTCTCTGAGAGAGGACTTCGAAACGGGAGGTAACCGTGAGGGAAGACTGACTCACCAACGAAAGGGTAATAATCCAATAGTTGGAGTGTGGAATGTCAGAATTCTGAATGTGGTAGGGAAGTTGGAAAATTCGAAAAGGGAAATGCAAAGACTGAATCTAGAGACAGTAGGTGCCACTGATGTGTACTGGAAAGAAAGTAAGGTTTTTTGGTCAGACAAATATAGCACAATCGCAAACCAGCAGAACGTGAATAGGAAGGTAGTACAGGGAATGAGTTACAACAAAAAGTTCAGTCATGCGATTGTTCTCATCCGAATCGATAGAAAACAACTGCCAATAACAATAGCTAGCCACACATGCTGATGTCACAAGAAGAAAACGAAGATATGGAGAAATTATATGAGGATATGTAACAGGTAATTCTGCATGTGAAAAGGAGAGATAATCAGGGTTGATTGGAACGTGGTAGTAGAGGAAAGAATGAGCTACAGGAGACTATTCAAATCGTTCAAATGGCTCTAAGCACTATGAGTTGTAACACCTAAGGTCATCAGTCCCCTAGACTTAGATCAACTCAAACCGAACTAACCTAAGAACATCACACACATCCATTCCCGAGCCAGGATTCGAACCTGCGACCGTAGCAGCAACGCGGTTCCGGACTGAAGCGCCTAAAACCGCTCGGCCACAGAGGCCGGCACAGGAGAATATGGGTTTGGTAGTATGACTGGGAGGGGTAAAACGTAAATTGATTTCTGCAACAAGTTTCAGTTAATAATACGAATTCACTGATGAAATCTTCTCGAGTGATTAGGCCAATGGTAGCGGTGTCATGCAACGTTTCGATGAGTTTAGTACCCATCATGTTCAAACGGAGTGTCTACGAGCAAACAGATGGTGTTGCCATGGAATCTCCCTTGCCAACATTTACATGGAGCTCTTTGAAGATGTAGCACCGAACCCCTTGCACCTTAAAACAAAGGTGCTCTACATCTACGTAGATTTTGAAATTTGTGGTAAGGTTCTATGGGACCAAACTGCTAGGGCCATCGGTCTCTAAGCTTACACTCTACTTAATCTAACTTAAGCTAAATATCACACACACACCCATGCCTGAGGGAGATCTCGAACCTCTGACGGAGGGAGCCGCGTGAACCGTGACCAGGCGGCTACAGTGTGCGGCGCAGACCGCGCTGCGGTACGTAGGTGTCTCTTTTGTAGAGTGGCCGCATGGCAAGGAAAACCAGCAAGAGTTCCTACGTCACCTAAATGCCATATATGACAGCATCGAGTTCACCGCGGAGCTCCTTGGACATTCTGATCATGAGAAATCCGGATGGTACGTTGAGACACTCGGTCTAAAACAAGAGGACCCACACGGATCTATACCTTAATGGCTTGTGTTGCCACCATCCAGCGCAACGTAAATCGGTACTAAACACCACAGTACGATGAGCCATGTCTATCTGCAACAGAAAGAGCTTGCCGCAGGAGTTACTCCATCTTCTCGAAACATTCCATAAAAACAGCTAAAAGGAGACACAAATACGACATGCCTTACGTACAGACAAAATGTCGAAGGACAAACCAGAAGAAGACGAAGTAAAACGTGCGGCTTTCTTGTCGTAAGCTGGGCCGCCGAGAGCCAAGATCGCAAGAATATTAAGAGAACACCAAATAACGACAGTCTTCCGCGCAACGCAGTAAGTTGAGGACATACTTGGCTCGACCAAAGATCATATGGGCCTGCGGACGCTGGGTGTCTACAGCATCGAGTATGAATGTGGGATGCGGCACATCGGGGGAAATACAGTAATGTATCTTACAGCGCCATACAGCAATGTGTGTCACACAACATCATGAACGTACGACTAGGGCAGACAGACGAGTCCGTGGTAATAGACAACAGAATCAACGAAGGACGCACCTTCGAATTTGAGAAGGACGAAGTAACTATGCAGCACCAACGGTTTCTGGAACTCGCTTGTTAAAGAGGCAGTGGAAAGAAGTTGCACCAAAATCTAGTAAACCGTGATAACGGGTTTTCACCTTAACGCAGCGTGGGATTGCGCAATGGAGAATATAACGCTCCGTTCTGAAGGCGTCGGCGTCTGCAGACAGACTGGACAGCTACCAGGACTCGACGCCCGTGCGGAGCGAAGCCGCGACCCCACCACCTGTAGCGTCGTGTTCCCACACCACTGACGCGGCATCCCCTTCCAGAGGAGCGTGATTTATTCCACTGCAGAAGTGGACAGAGGGCGAGCGACTATATTACGTAGGTATAACACAGCATCCCCACTCTTCGGGTGAAGATGTTGGGTACCAAACTGATCGAAAGTTTGCGACGAGACGACGCTACCACTCGGCTATTCACCCGATAATATTTCATCATTGGAATATGCCGAGAACGCCGGCAATCGTGAATACAAATACACTGTCCCAAAATCACAACAGGCGGATTCTGCGCATTCCTACCTGCCCTGAGGAAGGGATAACACCTGGACGCGCGCTCCCGGAGACGGTGAGACTTGCTACATTCTCAGATTCATTTGACAGATAGTACACATGTCAATGCTTTCGAGGTTCCTGACCGTCTCAGACATTGCTAATATGTTTTGAAAGAAAAGGATGATAGTGGCTTCAGAGCTCCAGTATTCCGCGGAATTTTCCATTATTTTGATCTCGAAATTTCTGAGATAAGCCTCTGAAGGCCAACCCTCTTTCACCAAGACATAATATCTGCCGCAACAGACGAGCTAGAACAGTACCAGAGGCGAAATAGTCTACGACCGTTTGGAGTAGCAGGAAATAAGGAAGAAGACAGAGACAACCTGCTTATACAGGTTGTGCGTGAAGAATTAGGTGTTGAAGTGACTACGGCAGACATTGACAGGAGCCATCGGGTGGGACGAAAACTACCGGATGCTACCAAACCTCGTCCAATAATAATTAAATTTGTCTCATACCGAAAAAGGGCAGAGATCTTTACCCAGAAGAAGAGGTTAGCAAGGACAGGGCTTACAATAAGAGAAGTTCTGACACACGAACGGCTAAAGATTTTAAACAGTGCCATATCCCATTTCGGTCTTCAGAATGTGTGGACTCAGGATGGCAGAGTAATCATTAAGACAGCTGCTGGAAAGAAGACAGTCACAAACATGACAGAACTGAATAGTATTAAGTGAAGCTATTCGAGCCAAAAGTCCAAACTTAACACCATTTGTAGATTGTAACAGCCCTATACTCAGATATACTGTCTTGTAATTGTATTAACTTTTTTATTATACCCATATTTGTACCTTCAACTAATTGTTTTTGTAACTGTATTAACTTTTTACTATTTTTTGTACCTGTTGCTCTAATGTTTACTTAATTTCAGTTACTGCTAAACTTTTTTCATTTTCTCAGTTTATTCTCTTCCATTACGTAATAGTACCATTGCAATTATTAGTCTCTCCTTTAGTTCATTAATCACCTATCTCTTCGGTTTAAATTGTTCATAACAAAAATCACTATCAGTATCACTTTAGCAAATTTCAATTCAATTGTAGCTTCCTACGATAATCACTACCAGTATCATTTTAGTAAATTTCCATTTAATTCTAGTTTCCTACAATAATCTAATAATTATTAAGCTTACTTCTCTCTGCTGGCAGCATCGGCCTCTTAAATCACTCCCCTTTCCCTTATTTCCACCCTAATCTGTTTCATATACGCTAATTACATTTCTCCTCTTACGACATTGGATAGACACGTAGCCGTCACTATTTTGGTCATATTCTCCTTGCACCGAATACCACTAATCCATTTTCTATACTCATGACGTAATACTCCTGGCCTACTCTGTGCAGCCCCCAAGGATCAAATCGCGTTACATAACTTGTAGGAACATGAAGCGTATTAACCTTGACGCTCTAACAGCCGATTGCTCAGAAATCTCATGGCATCAAATAATCAGAGAACCTACAATCGACAGCAAAATTAATGAACTTGGTGATAAACTCACTGCCCTCTATGACAAACATGCACCTGTAAGCACAATCCGTGTAAGAAAAACTCCTGCTCCATGGCTGACAGCTGAATTACGTCAAATGATGTCTAATAGGGATGCTGTCCACAGTCGTTTCAAGGCAGATCCGAAACCCGAGCGTTTCGAAAAATATAGAAAGCTACGGAACAGAGTGAAACAATGCATTCGCAATGCTAAAAACAGGCACGCTCGCTCCCTTGTATGCAGCGATCTGACGCCCACGACTCTATGGAAGAATCTCCGTAGCTTGGGGGTCGGAAAGGCAAATTCGGAAACTACTTTTCATGTGTCAGCTAACGAATTAAATGAATTCTTCTCTGCACCTCTGAATACACACACGGCCGATAATTACCGTCCACAAGAATCCAAAACAGGATAACTAACAACGATACCTTCCATCTAAAACATGTAACAATAAATACGGCAAGAAAAGCAATAATGAGAATCTCTTCTGATCCAATAGGCAATGACAGTATCGGTATAACCATGATTAAGAATGTTGCCAATATCTTAGTACCTGTCTTAAATGACATATTTAATTTTTCCCTCGTGAACGGAATATACCCCACTGCATGGAAAAGAAGCATAATTCGACCCATCCCTAAGATCGAAAACCCGCAATTGCCTAGTGATTACCGACCAATTAGCATACTGCCTGCTGTTTCCAAAGCACTTTAATATATTGTTCATGATCAAATCACTGAACACCTGCATGAATTCAGCCTATATGATAAATTTCAATCTGGTTTCCGTAAACATCACAGCACAAACACTGCTCTAATTAAAGTAACTGATGACCTGTAATATGCCATCGACAACAGAAAGGCTACAATATTGACGCTACTGGACTTCAGGAAAGCTTTTGACACTGTTAACTTTGACATATTTCTCAGAAAAATGCAACAGCTTAATTTCTCAGATAGTGCAATGAGATGGTTTGAAAGCTACGTAAAAGACAGACAGCAATGTGTTGTCTGCGTAAATGAAAAATCTTCCTGGAAACATGTTTCCTCGGGAGTGCCACAAGGATCAGTGTTAGGACCACTTTTGTTTTCTTTATATGTCAACGATATTTCGTCGCTTCTGTCCTCCTGTAAATATCATTTCTATGCCGACGACCTTCAGCTCTACCTAAGCGTCAGACCTGAAGACGTAAACACTGCAATCGCTCAGATGAATGATGATCTGTCTTCAGTACCGACATGGGTGAAAAACCTGGGGCTTAAACTAAATGCAAAAAAGACGCAAGTAATCTTAATAGCACATCAGAAATTAATAAGTTCAGATTTCCGCGAACGGCTACCTCCTATTATGCTCGACGGTACTCCAATACCATATCAGAAAACAGTAAAGAACTAGGGTGTAACTTTGGATGAGCAACTCAACTGGGCGGAGAATACAGTCGCAGTGTGCCGAAAGACGTCTGCTTGTCTCTATGCTCTCAAAAAGTTTCGGAACATATTTCCACAGGACTTGAAACGCCAGCTCGTGCAAGCATTCGTTCTACCGAACCTCCACTATTGTGATGTAATTCGACAAGGCATGAGTAGTGAAAACAAAAGACGGCTAGAACTAACGATGAATGCCTGTGTGCTTTACAACTGCAACATTCGCCGATATGATCATGTTAGTGCTTCATAGCTAGGGTGGCTGCGACCGGACAAATTGCGTGACTACCACACTCTATGTCTACTTCACCGACTCCTCGTCGCGCAAGCACCCCAGTACCTTGCAGATTAAAAACCTGTCATGCCATCATAATCGAAACACGAGGTCACTCTTATTTGGTATCCTAACTGTGCCCACTCAGAAAACAAAAACTTTTGCAAACTCCTTCTCAGTTGCCGCTGTCCGCCTCTGGAACAAACTGCCCCTCATATTGCGCAAAATTCAATCCCCTGCTGCTTTTGAGAAGAAGTTGAAGCATTTCCTACTATCATCCTCATAACGTTCTCCACAAAATTAATGTACAAGGCCAATCCTCTCATCTGTCAAAAAGCAAAGCTAGCATCTCCTATCTCACTCCTGAGAAGCCTTCCTCTTCATCTATCTCTATTAGCCACGCAATCTACTTTTCCTTTGTATTTCCTTAATTATGTTTCATCATGTCTCTATTCTTCTCCTCCCTTCACCATCAGTTTCCTTCATACTCCCTGCTGCTAGCACTCCTATCTCAAATCTCTCTCTTCAATAATGTCTAGTTATAACAGTACTTATGATCTACGAATATCAACTCTACATGTATGTATTTTTCCAGGTGTGCCTTTGTAATTGTTGATTTCACTTTTTGTGCTAGATGTAGTTTAACATGCCTACTAAAACATATGAATGTAAAATAAGTAGAATGCCTGGTTAGATGTAAGAGAGGGCCTGATGGCACTAATCTTGCCAGGTTAAATAAATAGATAAATAAATAATGTCACTTGAAGTAACACGAGGGAAGCCATGTAAGTTGGCTCTTCTACGGACACATAAAAGAACATTACCCATTTACCTCTGAGAATCAGCGTGGCTAAAATACATCTTTCCGGCATAACATTTCATCACTTTTACGATTCTTCCAGGACAACTATATACAACAAGACATATTTTATTTTTTATTTACTTTTGATTGCAAAATAATATCTCTGTATATCATATAAAATCATCTTGTGATGGAATTGGAAGTGCCTTAACGTTTAATATTATTGCCAATCCTGCCAAATTCTTACGGCATTTGACAGCTGTTGCCGTTTGAATTTGTTGGAGAAATGTTTTGGTAGGATTTCAGCAAAATTTAAAGGAAGTGCATTTTCGACTCCATCACGAGGTGGATTTAGCACGCCATGTCTAGTAGGATATTGTGCATTCAACACTAAACATGAAATTGAATTGAATTGAATGTATTTTTCCTGTACGAATTATATAAGTCAAGAAATGAGGTGGGAAGAAAGAGTATATTGGCTACACTGGTGCTGGAATATTGTTCAAATGGTTCAAATGGCTCTGAGCACTATGGGACTTAACATCTGAGGTCATCAGTCCCTTAGAACTACTTAAACCTAACTAACATAAGGACATCATACACATCCATGCCCGAGGCAGGATTCGAACCTGCGACCGTAACGGTCTTGCGGTTCCAGACTGCAGCGCCTTTAACCGCACGGCCACTTCGGCCGGCTGCAGTGTGATATTTGCCAATTGAGCATCTTGACAGAACCGAACCCGGCAGGGACTTAGGCTCCATGGGTTTTAGGTCCCTCACCCCCTTGTCAGGGTTGCTTATACGCCAGTAACAAAATCAGCCTTGGAACTTCTTGAACGGAAAGTGGAAATAAATCTGATTCACTTTCAGAGCCAAACCGCTCGCCTTCTGACCGCTTTCTATTGAGCATAATCACATTCTTCCTCTTTCCATCAAATAGAAACTGTATTGCTTAACTTGTGCACTGAACGCACAGTTCGCGCTATTACACCACACACAAGTGCGCGTACCACCAAATAATTGCTTTTTACCTCTCAAATAAACCTTTCACCTTCACGTCCCGCTGCATGCCTCTAGATCGAGTGAGATATCTATTACTCTCTTTTCGTGGTAACGTCTGAAGATGAAGTGCCAAGCTTCAGACTGCGGGCTATCGGTATGTAGACCAATAGGAATCTTATAGACAGTGCAGACAGAATGTCTAGAGCCTCACATAAAGACTACTTGCAGCGATGAGGGTACATGCAGTAACTAGCAAGGTGACGAATGACTCTGCAGGCAATACTCCACTGCCTATGCTACACATGGTGCCATGTAACGTCCTTCAGCCATTCACCGAACCCAATACCTTCCATCAGCTTCCCACATGGTATAGCATGAGTCATCACTGCAAGTCATTTGTTTCCAGTCAACCGCTGTGCAGTGACAGTAGTAGTGGTGGCGATAGCGACACAGACGAAGGCGAACTGACGTGGAATAGAGATCAAAAGCATCTTTACAACTATTTCTGGAATTAATATGGGGAGTGTCTAGGCTTTGCTCTTACGGTGGCTTGAACTCTGTTGGGGACACCGTCAGTGTCAGCTCATTTCTCCTCAAGAACCTAAATCATTGTAGGTGGTGATATAGGTCTCCGGCGTATGGAGTGAAGTCGACGTTATAACGCATCCCGAAGGTGTCCCATTTTCTTCAGACTGGGACTCTGGGTCTGCTAGTCCATTTCAGGAATGTTATTATCCACTGTCGATTGATTTGCAGATGCTATTTTATCAGAGTGTACATTATCATTCTGACATAAAAAATTGTTGTCGTCGAACCGTTACTCTACTGTAAGAAAATAAAAATGCTGTAAAATATGCTCATACAGTTCTGCATTTAGAGTTATCTTCAGAGCAATAAGGGTACCACACAGTAAACTCGAGAAATACGTCCATACAGTATCACAGCCTCCTCCATACTTCACTACTGGCATTACACATGATACAGTGTCACATCCTCCAGCTATTAGCCAAACCCAAATCCTTCCACAGGACTGCAACATGGTGTAGTGTGATACATCACTCCAGGCGACTCGTTTCCAGTTAACTGCTGTCCACTGACATCGCCTTATACATCACCTCAAGCGTCATTTAGCAGTGACTTCTTAAAAATGTGGCTTTTGAGGAGATGGTCGACCATTGTAATCCATTCTTCTTAGCTGTCTACATACTGTGGAATTCACGCGTGATTCCTTCTGCTGATACCATGTGATTTTTTTACATCCATTCCTCGCAACGCTCGATCGTCTCTTTCCGTTAGTACATGATATCTTCCAGGTCTTAGTTTGGCTGTGGTTGTTCCTCCACATTTACACTTTACAATCATATCACCAACAGTCAACTTTGGCAGCTTTAGGAGAGTATAAATATCCGTAATGGGTATGTTACTCAGGTAATATCTAACGAATAGCCCACATTCGAAGTTACTGAGCTCTCCTGACCGACACATTCTGATGTTACTGCTTCAGTACTGACAACACAACACCCTTCACAGTCCTTTAAATTGGGAGAACCACCCCTCGGATCATCTAGTGATCAATTACACATTAAAAAGTAGTGTCCGTGTGCTCTTGGTCAGGCAGTGTGTATTTAAGAGTAATGTACTTAAACTGGCTACGTAGTATACTAGAATTGCTAATTCTATGGCTTGTGAAAACTGTATTTTAGACGCGAAACTGTACTACTTCTACATTATCCAGAGCGTAGCAAATAAACATGGGGAATCTTAACTAACTTGGAAAAGTAAAACTTCAAATAGGGTTTTAATTGCGTGTGTCTGGTGATAGTCACAGGAGGATAACGAATGAAGTGTTCATTAGGCAGCAATATTAGAGTGTAAGATAGATATAGACGAAATGTCAGCATCCTCTATTCTGTGGCGTAGATGATAAATAAAACGTAATGGTTATTCGAGTGAGTGGCTCAGAAAATTGCTGATGTGCTACGCCTCGGATGGCAGGTAGTAGTAGATCAGGTGATAACAGCTCAAGACCGCTACGCTCAGTGACTTTAAGAGGTACACTCTTCTACACGGCACCAGTGATGGCAGTCTATAAACATAAACCATTACCTATTTTTTCGACTTAATACATTATTTGTTAATTCTAACAATTCCCGTTTACTGATTAGTATTAAGTTAAGAGGTAGATAAAATTGCAACTCTCTACGGACACTAGAAACCAAATTATCTTAACTCCAAGATTATATGCAAATTAATATTTTGAAAACACAAAATGTCCTAGCCACTAGACGTCAGGTCAAATTTAAGTGACAGAAAATAAATAAATGTCATCTGGAAATCCTCACGGAAGAGCTAGACGGAGTCGTATTCGTGGAGTGTATTTGTTGCGCAAGCCGTAGCGCTCTCTTACGGAAATAACGCGCACTATTGACGTATTTATTTGTGGAGTGACAGATGTCACATACATAGAATGCTGTGCGCAGAATTCTAGTGAAATTCACTCACAATTACGAGTGGATCAATAGCACAGGATATAATTACTGCCCACTATTCGGCATTTCTGTAGCCTAACTTCAGAATTTATACTTTCATTTTGCAGAACGGTGGATAGTGTCGCCATTATTCATCGATTCTTCTGTTGATCGAATCACATACAAGGCCATCTATTATTAGACCGTTTAAGCTTATTAGTTCATGGCGTCTAACCCCTACTTTTTTCCTCTGATAAACGTAATGAACAATGACACAGCAATATCACTTAAATTTTTGCCAGAGCCGCTGTGATCAATATATTGTTTCAGTGAGTAAACTCAGGATTTTGTTGGATAATATGTGTTCTCACATGCAGATCGAACACTCCGTACAGAACTATAAATATTTCTGACGAGAAACAGGGATGCCGGAAGGTCCGGTACCGTCTGCGATAAGACAACAGGAATCAACCAGGAACGGTGACACGCACATGTCAGAGCGGATTTCGTACGTTCTAATACAACCCGCAAACGGTGACGATGACTTTCCCTTTTACACAAAGGTTTCCATCGAACGTGTGCAAGTACATGTTGATTTGACATTACAAATACAGCCCTTCTGGTCGAATGTGATAAACAAACTTTAATCTCTTATCAAGAGATACAGGATGTCCCAGGAGGAATGGCCAATGCTCAGGAACTAGAGAAGAGTGATCATTCAAGGCAAAAAGTCTAGTAATCACAGATTCTGAAATGCATACCTTAAAAGCTATGTGCAGTTTTTCATCCTCGATACTGGTATGAATTTTAGAGGGCACGTTTAATAGGCATTTTTGCTTCAAGTGATCGTTCCTGTCATACGTGATTTCTGACGATTCCTCCTGGGGCGACCTGTAGCCTATACGGAATTCTAAACCACAGAATAATAATTAAGTAACAGGATATCATAAACCACTTATGTGAATTTACGAAACCATGTGGCATTATAATTCCTACAATATCCTTACTTCTACCGACATACTTTGCAAAGGAGGGAAAACAACCAAACAGATGGAAATTTTGAGTTAATGTATGGTTCAAATGGCTCTGAGCATTATGGTACTTAACTTCTGAGGTCTTCAGTCCCCTAGAACTTAGAACTACTTAAACCTAACTAACCTAAGGACATCACACACATCCATGCCGCCGGCCGGTGTGGCCGTGCGGTTAAAGGCGCTTCAGCCTGGAACCGCGTGACCGCAACGGTCGCAGGTTCGTATCCTGCCTCGGGCATGGATGTGTGTGATATCCTTAGGTTAGTTAGGTTTAATTAGTTGTAAGTTCTAGGCGACTGATGACCTCAGACGTTATTTCGCATAGTGCTCAGAGCCATTTGAACATCCATGCCTGTGGCAGGATTCGAACCTGCGACCGTAGCTGTCGCGCGGTTTCAGAGTGTAGCGCCTAGAACCGCCCGGCCACCCTGGCCGGTCAGTTAAGACATGAAACGGGCCTACATACCTCCGTTGGTAACATATTATCACTTAAAAAAACTTAAAAATAGCGTATTTGAAATAGATGCTATCTATTTCCATTGATCCCCACTAACATAAAAGTTTGCCAGTAGAGTTTTACACTGAATTGACAAAAGTCATGGGTTAGCGATATGCTCATATACAGATGGTGGTAGTATCGCGCACACAAGGTACAAAAGGGCAGTGCATCAGCGGGACTGTCTTTTGTACTTAGGTGATTCATCGTAAAAGGTGTCCGACGTGGTTATGACCGCACGACAGTGATTATCAGACTCTGAACGCGGAATGGTAGTCGGAGGTTCCATTTCGGAAATCGTTTGGGAACTCAATATTCCGACATACAAAGTGTCAAGAGTGCGCCAAGAAAGTTCAGACATTACCTTTCACTACCGACAACACAGTGGCCGACAACCTTCTCTTCACAATCGAGAGCAGTGTTATTTTCGTAGAGTTCTCAGTGCTAACAGACAACCAACACCGCGTGAAATAACTGCAGAAATCAATGTGGGACTTATGACGAAGTTACCCGTCAGGACAGTACGGAGTAAATGTGCTATGCCAACAGTCGACCGACGTGAGTGCCTTTGCTAACAGCACGACATCGCCTGCAGCGCCTTTTTTGTGCTCGTCAGCATATCAGTTTCAACTGGAATACTGTGGCCTGGTCGGATGAGTCCCAGTTTCAGCTGGTAAGAGTTGATGGTAGCGTTCAGGTGTGGCGCACACCCCAGGAAACCATGCAACCAAGTTATCGACAAGTCACCGTGCAAGCTGTTGGTGGTTCCATAATGGTGGGAGCTGTGTTTACACAGGATAGACTGGGTCCTATGGTCCCACTGAGCCTATCATTGACTGGAATTGGTTATGTTCGTCTACTTGGAGACCATCTGCATTCATGGACTTCATGTTTCTAAACAACAATGTGATTGAGACACAATCTCACGCGACTGGTTTGGAGAATATTCTGTAAAATTCGATCGAATGATATGGTCACACAGATCGCCTGACATGGGTCCCGTCGAAAATTTATGTGGCGTAATCGAGAGAGCCGTTGGTGCCCAACACCATGCATCGGCATGACTTTCGCAATTATGAACGGATATAGTGGCAGCATGGTTCAATATTTCTGCTAGGGACTTCCAACGACTTGTTGAGTCCATGTCACGTCAAGCTGCTGCACTACACTGGGGAAAAGGAGGTCAAACACGATATTAGGAGGTTTCCTATGTCTTACGTCACCTCAGTGTATACTGGTTTACTTCAACAGGTATGATCTCAAACGGATTCCAGATTACCATCATGAATGTAAATTTCGATGTTGTTCTTGTTTTTCTCCAAAAAAGCTGCTCGAAGGATCATCCATATACCCATTGGGACATTGCACAATCTCTTGCGACGAACTACATTATATCCTTTATTTTTACACAAAATCCACGGACAAACAGGGGATTGCAAAAAATATGGAAACACCAAACATACAACATCTAACCTGTCTAATACGGTGTACTAAATCAGTTGGCATACAAAACACTTCCCACCAATCTTCTCAGGATGGTTAAAAACACGACCTGTACGGTTTTCAAGCAGATACCATCCTATTCTTTTTGCAAAATAGGTTATTTTTGCAAAAGAATGTCAAGTTCAGATAATCATGATGGACATGGATAGCGATCACATAGCCGTCCCTCCTAAGGCTCAATAATATTGAGATCTGGTGAAAGTGGTGTCCAAACGCTCACACATGGTACAAACATTCTATTGTGGGAGGGACCTGAGTAAACGAAGTGGACAAATAAACCTTGGCAATAATGCGACCTTACAGAGTAACCTTGAGGCCCATAGAATACCATGACATCGTTGCCCAAAACTTTACCGAACCCCACTATGTTTCATTCTTGGGATGTAAACTCGGCCAGAAACTGGAAACAGTGTGGAACAATAATTATTCTTCCATTGCTCCTAAGTCTGGGTTTTCTTTTTCAACATACACTCCTGGAAATGGAAAAAAGAACACATTGACACCGGTGTGTCAGACCCACCATACTTGCTCCGGACACTGCGAGAGGGCTGTACAAGCAATGATCACACGCACGGCACAGCGGACACACCAGGAACCGAGGTGTTGGCCGTCGAATGGCGCTAGCTGCGCAGCATTTGTGCACCGCCGCCGTCAGTGTCAGCCAGTTTGCCGTGGCATACGGAGCTCCATCGCAGTCTTTAACACTGGTAGCATGCCGCGACAGCATGGACGTGAACCGTATGTGCAGTTGACGGACTTTGAGCGAGGGCGTATAGTGGGCATGCGGGAGGCCGGGTGGACGTACCGCCGAATTGCTCAACACGTGGGGCGTGAGGTCTCCACAGTACATCGATGTTGTCGCCAGTGGTCGGCGGAAGGTGCACGTGCCCGTCGACCTGGGACCGGACCGCAGCGACACACGGATGCACGCCAAGACCGTAGGATCCTACGCAGTGCCGTAGGGGACCGCACCGCCACTTCCCAGCAAATTAGGGACACTGTTGCTCCTGGGGTATCGGCGAGGACCATTCGCAACCGTCTCCATGAAGCTGGGCTGCGGTCCCGCACACCGTTAGGCCGTCTTCCGCTCACGCCCCAACATCGTGCAGCCCGCCTCCAGTGGTGTCGCGACAGGCGTGAATGGAGGGACGAATGGAGACGTGTCGTCTTCAGCGATGAGAGTCGCTTCTGCCTTGGTGCCAATGATGGTCGTATGCGTGTTTGGCGCCGTGCAGGTGAGCGCCACAATCAGGACTGCATACGACCGAGGCACACAGGGCCAACACCCGGCATCATGGTGTGGGGAGCGATCTCCTACACTGGCCGTACACCACTGGCGTAATGGGGCCCCTTAGGGAAATGGCAGCAAGAGAGGGGAAGAAAACCAATGTGCACTCCGTGTGCATACCGGGGGGAGTCATTCCAGATGTGGAAAGGGTCCTTCCGGATGCCATGAAGGGTACAGGGTGCACCCATCTGCAGGTGGTCGCTCATGTCGGCACCAATGATGTGTGTCGCTATGGATCGGAGGAAATCCTCTCTGGCTTCCGGCGGCTATCTGATTTGGTGAAGACTGCCAGTCTCGCTATCGGGATGAAAGCAGAGCTCACCATCTGCAGCATCGTCGACAGGACTGACTGCGGACCTTTAATACAGAGCCGAGTGGAGGGTCTGAATCAGAGGCTGAGACGGTTCTGCGACCGTGTGGGCTGCAGATTCCTCGACTTGCGCCATAGGGTGGTGGGGTTTCGGGTTCCGCTGGATAAGTCAGGAGTCCACTACACGCAACAAGCGGCTACACGGGTAGCAGGGGTTGTGTGGCGTGGGCTGGGCGGTTTTTTAGGTTAGATGGCCTTGGGCAAGTACAGAAAGGGCAACAGCCTCAACGGGTGCGGGGCAAAGTCAGGACATGCGGGGACCAAGCAGCAATCGGTATTGTAATTGTCAACTGTCGAAGCTGCGTTGGTAAAGTACCGGAACTTCAAGCGCTGATAGAAAGCACCGAAGCTGAAATCGTTATAGGTACAGAAAGCTGGCTTAAGCCAGAGATAAATTCTGCCGAAATTTTTACAAAGGTACAGACGGTGTTTAGAAAGGATGGATTGCATGCAACCGGTGGTGGAGTGTTCATCGCTGTTAGTAGTAGTTTATCCTGTAGTGAAGTAGAAGTGGATAGTTCCTGTGAATTATTATGGGTGGAGGTTACACTAAACAACCGAACTAGGTTAATAATTGGCTCCTTTTACCGACCTCCCGACTCAGCAGCATTAGTGGCAGAGCAACTGAGAGAAAATTTGGAATACATTTCACATAAATTTTCTCAGCATATTATAGTCTTAGGTGGAGATTTCAATTTACCAGATATAGACTGGGACACTCAGATGTTTAGGACGGGTGGTAGGGACAGAGCATCGAGTGACATTATACTTAGTGCACTATCCGAAAATTACCTCGAGCAATTAAACAGAGAACCGACTCGTGGAGATAACATATTGGACCTACTGATAACAAACAGACCCGAACTTTTCGAATCTGTATGTACAGAACAGGGAATCAGTGATCATAAGGCCGTTGCAGCATCCCTGAATATGGAAGTTAATAGGAATATAAAAAAAGGGAGGAAGGTTTATCTGTTTAGCAAGATTAATAGAAGGCAGATTTCAGACTACCTAACAGATCAAAACGAAAATTTCTGTTCCGACACTGACAATGTTGAGTGTTTATGGAAAAAGTTCAAGGCAATAGTAAAATGCGTTTTAGACAGGTACGTGCCGAGTAAAACTGTGAGGGACGGGAAAAACCCACCGTGGTACAACAACAAAGTTAGGAAACTACTGCGAAAGCAAAGAGAGCTCCACTCCAAGTTTAAACGCAGCCAAAACCTCTCAGACAAACAGAAGCTAAACGATGTCAAAGTTAGCGTAAGGAGGGCTATGCGTGAAGCGTTCATTGAATTCGAAAGTAAAATTCTATGTACCGACTTGACAGAAAATCCTAGGAAGTTCTGGTCTTACGTTAAATCAGTAAGTGGCTCGAAACAGCATATCCAGACACTACGGGATGATGATGGCATTGAAACAGAGGATGACATGCGTAAAGCTGAAATACTAAACACCTTTTTCCAAAGCTGTTTCACAGAGGAAGACCGCACTGCAGTTCCTTCTCTAAATCCTCGCACAAACGAAAAAATGGCTGACATCGAAATAAGTGTCCAAGGAATAGAAAAGCAACTGGAATCACTCAATAGAGGAAAGTCCACTGGACCTGACGGGATACCAATTCGATTCTACACAGAGTACGCGAAAGAACTTGCCCCCCTTCTAACAGCCGTGTACCGCAAGTCTCTAGAGGAACGGAGGGTTCCAAATGATTGGAAAAGAGCACAGATAGTCCCAGTCTTCAAGAAGGGTCGTCGAGCAGATGCGCAAAACTATAGACCTATATCTCTTACGTCGATCTCTTGTAGAATTTTAGAACATGTTTTTTGCTCGCGTATCATGTCATTTCTGGAAACCCAGAATCTACTATGTAGGAATCAACATGGATTCCGGAAACAGCGATCGTGTGAGACCCAACTCGCCTTATTTGTTCATGAGACCCAGAAAATATTAGATACAGGCTCCCAGGTAGATGCTATTTTTCTTGACTTCCGGAAGGCGTTCGATACAGTTCCGCACTGTCGCCTGATAAAAAAAGTAAGAGCCTACGGAATATCAGACCAGCTGTGTGGCTGGATTGAAGAGTTTTTAGCAAACAGAACACAGCATGTTGTTATCAATGGAGAGACGTCTACAGACGTTAAAGTAACCTCTGGCGTGCCACAGGGGAGTGTTATGGGACCATTGCTTTTCACAATATATATAAATGACTTAGTAGATAGTGTCGGAAGTTCCATGCGGCTTTTCGCGGATGATGCTGTAGTATACAGAGAAGTTGCTGCATTAGAAAATTGTAGCGAAATACAGGAAGATCTGCAGCGGATAGGCACTTGGTGCAGGGAGTGGCAATTGACCCTTAACATAGACAAATGTAATGTATTGCGAATACATAGAAAGAAGGATCCTTTATTGTATGATTATATGATAGCGGAACAAACACTGGTAGCAGTTACTTCTGTAAAATATCTGGGAGTATGCGTACGGAACGATTTGAAGTGGAATGATCATATAAAATTAATTGTTGGTAAGGCGGGTACCAGGTTGAGATTCATTGGGAGAGTCCTTAGAAAATGTAGTCCATCAACAAAGGAGGTGGCTTACAAAACACTCGTTCGACCTATACTTGAGTATTGCTCATCAGTGTGGGATCCGTACCAGGTCGGGTTGACGGAGGAGATAGAGAAGATCCAAAGAAGAGCGGCGCGTTTCGTCACAGGGTTATTTGGTAACCGTGATAGCGTTACGGAGATGTTTAATAAACTCAAGTGGCAGACTCTGCAAGAGAGGCGCTCTGCATCGCGGTGTAGCTTGCTCGCCAGGTTTCGAGAGGGTGCGTTTCTGGATGAGGTATCGAATATATTGCTTCCCCCTACTTATACTTCCCGAGGAGATCACGAATGTAAAATTAGAGAGATTAGAGCGCGCACGGAGGCTTTCAGACAGTCGTTCTTCCCGCGAACCATACGCGACTGGAACAGGAAAGGGAGGTAATGACAGTGGCACGTAAAGTGCCCTCCGCCACACACCGTTGGGTGGCTTGCGGAGTATCAATGTAGATGTAGATGTAGATGTGATCGTCGAGGGGACACTGAATAGTGCACGGTACATCCAAACCGTCATCGAACCCATCGTTCTACCATTCCTAGACCGGCAAGGGAACTTGCTGTTCCAACAGGACAATGCACGTCCGCATGTATCCCGTGCCACCCAACGTGCTCTAGAAGGTGTAAGTCAACTACCCTGGCCAGCAAGATCTCCGGATCTGTCCCCCATTGAGCATGTTTGGGACTGGATGAAGCGTCGTCTCACGCGGTCTGCACGTCCAGCACGAACGCTGGTCCAACTGAGGCGCCAGGTGGAAATGGCATGGCAAGCCGTTCCACAGGACTACATCCAGCATCTCTACGATCGTCTCCATGGGAGAATAGCAGCCTGCATTGCTGCGAAAGGTGGATATACACTGTACTAGTGCCGACATTGTGCATGCTCTGTTGCCTGTGTCTATGTGCCTGTGGTTCTGTCAGTGTGATCATGTGATGTATCAGACCCCAGGAATGTGTCAATAAAGTTTCCCCTTCCTGGGACAATGAATTCACGGTGTTCTTATTTCAATTTCCAGGAGTGTATTTCTCTGTTTTGGGAATTTGCGTCACAGATGTTTGGTTTTGTAGTTCCCAATCGTCCTGCCATTCCAAGCTTATTGAGTTGCCTTCATGTTGTTTTGGTACTGTCAGGATTCGCGAGCGAGACATTCAGTTTTGCAGTGACTTTTGTAGCTGTCGTCACGATCCCCTCCAGTGACCGTATGTCAGCACCACTTAACTCACACTTTTGTCGACGTTGTGACTCAGTAGATGACTTTTTTTCCCATTTTTCCTGTATGCAGTACGAATCTTCGATTTGTTGCCTCTTGGAACATGAAACGCTTCGCCTACCTACGAGCACCAACAATTTGCGTACTAGACTCGCAACTGAAAATGCTCAAATGTGTGTGAAATCTTATGGGACTTAACTGCTAAGGTCATCAGTCCCTAAACTTACACACTACCTAACCTAAATTATCCTAAGGACAAACACACACACCCATGCCCGAGGGAGGACTCGAATCTCCGCCGCGACCAGCCGCACAGTCCATGACTGCAGCGCCCTAGACCGCTCGCCTAATCCCGCGCGACCTCGCATCTGAAATTATGTTTATGTTTTCATTTAACTTTTTTTCTAACCTCTGTGACTTATCACTTGAACCTACTGAGCAGACTCCATGTAACCGTCATCTCGGTGAATTAAATCTGCAATCATAGCATTACACGTGCAGCAACAGTTGCCAAAGTCGTCCGGAAGGAACCACAAGGAATTTTGCGCGAGTGAGAAAGAAGTGGCAGAAGAAATATTTGTTTTTCTGCAAGAAGAGTCAGTGAAATGTGTGGTTCGTATACGCTCGCCTGTGCGTACAATGCAGATGAGCGGTGCAATGATGACGATATGTGCTTAACAAGTGAAAGTGATACTGAAACAGGTGTCAAGCGATGTAGGTCATCATGCTTGTCGGCCAGGGAGACACAGATCAGGTCTCCAGTGAAACGTAGTAAAACACAATCGGTGTCCATGGAGCGGGTAGTAAACCTGATTATAAACAAAAAACTAAAAACAAAATGATAGAGAGAGAAAGAATTGATTTCGAACAAATCCACAGTAATATGACCGTGTAATACAGTTCTTCGTCCATAAATCTATAGATACAATGTGATTAAGACAAGATATATGCATAACGTAAGAAATGCCAATTGACCCTGAGCATCGAAAAGTATGAGTACCTTGACATAAGCATAAAAAAATTCTCTTAAATTTCGGTTAACTCTAAAATGGTTCAAATGGCTCTAAGCACTATGGGACTTAACATCTGAGGTCATCAGTCCCCTAGACCTAGAACTACTTAAACCTAAGGACATCACACACACACCTATGCCCAGGGCAGGATTCGAACCTGCGACCGCAGCAGCAGCGCAGTATAAGACCGAAGCGCCTAGAACCGCTCGGCCACCGTGGCCGGCTCGGTTAATTTTAAATTGGATGACAGTCGATTGGTATAACTACCTAGGAACTACACCCGCCGTAGGGAAAACGAAAGGAAGACTGCGTGTTATTAGCAGAACCGTTGGAACATTATGAGTGCCACGTATAAAATAAACGAGTTGGCGTAGATAGAAGTTTCTCGCTGCCGCCATATCTTTTCGTGGCATTTCAGTGGCAATTTTCTCCTTCTAATGTGAAAATTTTTTTTTACTCTCATCTACATACTTAAGAATGCCGATTGTAACAAAATAAGAGAAATTAGAGCTCTCGCAGAACTATGTGAATGTTTATTTTTAGCATGCGTCTGACAGTGGATGCATTAACCTTCTGCCAAATACTTAAGTCCGAAACTGCAAAGTAATCATGCAGGTGTAGATTCTCATAATTATATACCTAAGATTTTTCAGTTGCTGTACAGTGAATTGGACGATGGAATTCAAAGTTGCATCTTCAAAATGGTTCAAATGGCTCTGAGCACTATGGGACTTAACATCTGAGGTCATCAGTCCCCTAGAACTTAGAACTACTTAAAGCTAACTAACCTAAGGACATCACACACATCCATGCCCGAGGCAGGATTCGAACCTGCGACCGTAACAGTCGCGCGGTTCCGGACTGAAGCGCTTAGAACAGCTCGGCCACCGCGGCCGGCAGTTGCACCTTCGTCCTCAGTACACCATTAGCTGTATTTCTTTACTAATAGCCTACTAAATCTTCCTTTGCTTCATATGTCAAATCACAGATAAACCAGCAATAAAACAAAGAGCGGACGTGAGTCCACGGAACAGGATTACTTTTTTACTTTGATAGAAAGTAAATTAGTATGGACTCCACTTAGAGAAGAGCTTGTAAAGTACAGGTTTCAACCGAACGCCATCTGTTGTTACGTAACGTAACGCTGGTAGTCCAACGAGCGGGTCGGCTATTTGCACTACGGCGCGGGTACTGACGTTCCAGATGGGCATATCATTCTACTTTCCTTTAGGGAAGCTGCGATGTAGATAACACATCATTTAATACTCTGTTCCCGAACATCCTCACGTTAAAGGAGATTTATATTCTCGAATCCTTGCCTACTGCAGAAAGCTGCAATAGAAATGTGAGTAGTGTAGGACGAGTAGACCGGATGGTCCGCGGCCGTATGTGATAAGATTATAGGAATCAGCCAGGAACGGCGACAGACTGGAAGACAGTAGCGGCATTGCACGTTGGCAACGCCCGCATGCGGTGACGATGACCTTCCTTTTTCGGAAATTTTCAGGTCTCTGTTAAATGCAGACAATCAGACAAATACTTTCACGGCAAACACAATCGTCTTGGGTTCTTCGAGATTGCAGTTCGTATGAAATTCATTCTTGATTTAAAAGCGTATTTTCACAACACGTGTCATGTTCTGTTGCGTTTCACAACCTTTCCTTCTGATCTGAACTACCGTGAACTCAAGTTTCAGTTTAATGCTATAATAAGATTGCGTCTTACTACTAACATACGCGTGCGTCGTCATTGTTCAGTGGGTAGCCCTTACGCGATACTTCACGTTACCCCTACACGGTCCCAAGACGTGCAGAGGACACCTGGTAAATAATAGTGTGAATGACAAATCATGCCCAGATGTGTATCGCATCCGCGTTACCGGAACAAACGTGTGAAACAACGTGTTCCATTTTCCGCGTCTGCAGGTAACAGAGCCCAACATTGATTGTCGTCATAGAGCATTAGAATGAGGACTATCAGTGAAACAATTGAGTTGAGAGGCACCGACATGCCTTGCTCATACTGTGGCATCAAGCAGTCAGGCCTGCAAGATGAGTGGTCTGCCAAGCGAGTGGATTCATTCTTATTTATCGAGTAACATGAACTCTAGTACTCACACTCAAGTTACAAGTTATCCTCCTATATGATTAATACGCAACGGAAACACGCATCTGACTACCAGTAATTTACAGAACTCTGACTGTACACTACGCACTGGCAATACCACATTTTCATTTTGTCTTTTATTTAACGGCTTTTATCGACACGTGGCCACCGCACTGAATATGAATGGCGCACACATTATAAATTCGGGACATTATTACAACATACAATTCGAAGGAAAAGTCACCAATATTTTTTCTTTTCACTATCTTATTTATTCCGATAAATTCTCTAACCTAAACGCACAAATTCTACAACCTACAACAATAACACATAAGAAATTCCGCCCAGTGGGCATGGCTTTACAATGGTGAATCTCTATATTATGGTCTCGTAATTACTTTTAACGCTACAGTGCACTTTCTGGATAGGATGGTGGATCTTTTATTATACCTCACACTTCGACTCTCACAATCATCATCACTAAACTTTCCTCCAGACCGAGCGGTACCGAAGGAACAAGCATAACCCACTAATCTTTTGAAACTACCTCGCTACTCTCCCATGCAAACCACACATACCCAAATTACATGACATACACCACACTACAACATGAAATACTACACAGAGAATAGTCACAACATTATCACTTTCAGCTTTCCCGTTTCAATCAATATTTATCCCAGTTTCACACGACACTGCCCCACTTCATAATTCCACTTTCCTACTATGAACTCTGGAGATATTTGCACGTCTTCCTGTGCAATGCAAGCCAAGTGGCGTTACTGGATAGACGGCCGACTCACCTTGCTTCTCTCTCAGAGTTTGAATCAAGCGTCACACGGAATCATATCACGCAAAGTAATATTAAGAACATCACACACGCGGGTCCTCAACTGATACCATGGACGAGTACTTCTCTATATCCTTTGTCTCACACACAGATTGAGACTCACACAGTACTCACCACGTGGAAGTACTCGTCTCTAATTTCAAGTCCTGCACACGCCATTTCTTAAATATTTCAACTTATGGTACACACGCTATTTCTTAAATATTTCAACTTATTGTACACATGCTAGTAATTCAGCTTAACTTAAGCACACGGAAGTATTTCAATTTATTGCTACACGTGGTTTCATTGTGACCGTTGGTCACTTCTGAAGATTACTACAATCCCATTAATATTACCTGCCTGACATTTCATTCTCCCCACAAAAGTTCCTGAAATAGATAAATTATTATTTCAAACTACTCTTAAATATTCCACATGCATACCATGTCTCCACTCTTTCGTCATTACGGAGCACAACACAAACAGGTCTTAACAGCACAAGATCCAGCGGCAGAGTGCTGAAACATGGCCGTTCTCGAGGTCCTCTCCCATCTCTGTCGAGGTGGGGGAAGCACCTAGCTATCGTATTGGTCAGCCACATTTCAGGCGCTCAAAGCTCTGATAAATTTCATCTCTTTGGTCCCACCAAAGGTGGCCAAAGGATCGACTCAAAGATGATCATATATTCACATTCACTATCTGCGGTTAGCAGACGACCATACATTCATTCATTTCACAGATCTCACCAAACTGGATGTAGGGATTTACTTTGTGGGAGTGCACATGTGATCAATTAAATAAATAAATTGTCATTCTTTCCCACACTGGTATCCGGCTTCACTGTATTAATTGAAATTGAGTTAGTTTTACAAAAAAAATGTGTTGTTCTGACAAAAATAATGAAGTATGTTGTACCTATTTTCAATGTCGGGCGGTACTGTACCCTTTCACCACCCGCTACCCATGCAGAAAAAAATGGCACGGTACTATCCTTGCAATGCGAGGGTAGTTCCGAACATTTTTTTTTTAAGAAAACTGTATTAGAACATACGTAGCAAGTCATCAAAATAACCAGGAGGAGACCTTAGCCCCTGGCGACCTCAAACTGACGACCAAATGTTGTTACTTTACCAAATTATTGACACAGTTGTTGCATTATTGTGCTCTCCACAATGCGGAGTAACGTACACATACAAATTTACAACAATCCAAATGACAAATAAAACATCACATCATACAAACAAAAAATAATGGTGAGATAAAAATTGGCTTAGTTACCGGGATCTCCGTTATTTTTAGGAGTAATCCAAACTTCAATAATTCTAAAACAAACAAAAAATAAAAAAAATACTAATTGTATTCGTGAAATTCTAAATAGCTCACCGTCCAAACACAGAACAAGTAATCTGACATTCATAAATTGCGTTGTAATAATCTTTACACGGCAATGTCTAAATACAAAACAAAATCAACAAAAGGAAAAAAAATTGCGTACACTAGTTACACGTAGAAGTCAGGCTCCATATCAATACACGCTGTAAATAGTTTAGCAATAAGAGCTTGAATCCACCAGTAGCTCTCGTATCTTACTCTACTGCTCATTTCTCTGTTGTCACACATTTAGACGACAAGAACTTGCATTTCGACTAGCCTTCGTTACACTTTAATGTGAAATATCACCACTGTGATAATAAAATAAGTGGCTTCAGTCAACACACCAACAAGATCATTTCTGTCCACGACATCAAAATGCATCAATTAATTCCGATATTTGTTGTGCAATGCAAACTCTTCTCCCCTGTGACAACCTTACTGATCAATGCTACAAGAGCCGCTACGTTAGTATTACGCCACTGGCTAATAATTAAAGCATCATTGTACCAAATATTCTAATAAACATGCAACGTGAACTTGATACCCAGAACAAACAAAAAACAAACACTAACTATTCTAAACACAAATGTTAATGAAATACAATTACACTTGCTGTCCCTTCAGGAATGAAACATAAAAAAAACATTTACACAATTACAAATACATTATTCCCTATCTTGCGAGTCACACGGAAACATTTCATTCTGTGATTTTCTTGGGGTCAAAAAGTTGCTGATAGTTTTCCTAGAAACACTGTCTCGGTGTCAAAGCTCTCCCATGGTTTCCCGGACGAAAGTCTTTAAGTCACTCAAATCGGCATTTTTGAACACGCACTGAACAGTAAACTGTATCTCACATTAAACACAAATGTCATAGTCACTCTCAGCGTACCATCCACACGAATCTGGTCGTCCAGAAATGGTCCTACAACTACTATTACCCACGGTTCTGTCCTTTCAGTTCATGGTGTAATTAAAAGTCGTAAGTTCCAACAAACAGCACTTATTCCCGCACCAATTAAAGAAATGTCTCCTACTACAGACGCAAATGTCAATGTCCCACTCTAGTTTCTTGCGTTCATACAATAATTAGTCACCAAACGACAACTGTCCTCTTCAAGAATACCAAGCGTCCCACATGCAATTCACAATGCACACTTAACAAGTCACTGCCAAAAGTTTATGGATCCCACCATTCAGTGGTCAAGACAAAACAAAACGATCGTCCTGTCTGCTAAAGACAAAATCTTTTCCACTACTCACAACGTGGGAACACCAGTCCTTCACTTTCCACCTTATGGAGACATACGAGCAGTCATCTTGCTTCGTGGCTCCACAGTCCAGTACTAGTTAATAGTTGCTGGTAACAAATGCCAGCCGGGCTCTGCCGCGCGTCGTCCATTCTGCCGTGGCGCCGCTGCACACGCCGTTGAGCAGAAGAAACCACCCGCTGTTGCCTCCGCGGGATACTTTCCCCAGTCGTAAGGGTGGCGGAACTTATGAATGGCCAGTGGTACGTGCGTGTCGCCCCAGGCCATTGACCTGCTGTAGCGGGCGCGTGGAGTGTACCCCGTCCGGCAGTGGAGTGGGGAGTGCTGCGGCTCTGTCGCCCGTCGCCATGGCTACGTCAGCTCGGCCCGCTAGCGGTATGGGCGTTACGACAGCCAATCAGTCAGACCCTTCCGTGTATCTCGCAACATTACAGACAAAAGGATATATTTAAATACTCATTGATTACATGTATGATCTATTAGATACATTGGTAATAAAAGAATCTTTGTTCTAAAAAACATAAAACTATACACCCTAGTTTTCTACACATACATCAACATTTATCCCTTTTCTAATACAGCCCACACTTGTGCTATTGATTGTACCTGTCGTCCCTCATACAAAACATGAAAGTGTAAAAAAACAAAAGGAATAATAAACAATCTATACAACTCATAATTACAATATAAAATAGTAGACTACTCTAACATCCTATCACAGTGAAAATATTAGAAACTGTTGATTCTAAAACTACAATATGCAATGAACCTTTGTGCTTGTGACAGACTGTTCTAACAAAAAAATAAGAAATAATCTACACAGCTCACAATTACCTACCACAGGTTATTAAATATTAAACTTCTTTAACATCCTAACACAATAAACATTTTAGAAACTGATGACTCTAAATCTACAACATACAATGCACCTTTGTGCTTGTGACAGACTGAGATTAGTATCTATTTATATATTTTACATTTTATCATATATAACAACATTTCTAGGACACGTGTGAACCATTCACATGATGTCAGATCCTGACCTGCCATCGAGGTTCATCCAAATCAAACAATACACAATAATGTTTTAGTTACAGATCGGTAGCATCCCCTTTACAGGAGTGTGCGCATTGATCACACTACTCTACGACTCTCACTCACCAGACATCACATTTTCCTTCTCATTCAATCCATTAATACACTAACAGAATAGGTCTAGAAGTCAGCTAACCTTAACACCACCACACTCACGACAACATACCATACCTTTGCTCCCTTATACTCATAACACCACCACACTCACAACATACCATACCTTTGCTCCCTTATACTCAACCACATAACACATGAAGCTGTTTCGGAGATAGCATTCCAGTCTCCGAATTCGTCCTTTCACTCTGGCACCTCTCTCCATCGGCTTACCTCTGCATTCGCTTTACCGACTATTCCTCCTGCTGAATATCACTTTAGAATTGCGACATTTCATCTAAGAACAAAAAATACACAAATTATTCAACCTGCAAAATAACAGTACACATTATTGGTACCGTTTTGATTAGTTATACTGGTACCAGGCTTCAACAACAACAAAAAATATTATTTTTGCCAAATCGCAAATGTTATGCTAAGAATTAGATCTACACTTGTATTACATCTTACGTCAGTATTCCACAACGTTCACCATCTGGATCTCATACTCCCTTTATGTCCTTTCACATTGTGCAGTTGTCCTCATCTCTTCATTCGTATTTCGGCTCTCCGTCCATCCATTACTCCATCATTTCCTGGTCTTCCTTCGCCATTGGCATCAATCTCTATTGCAGCATACACAGGCCTCTCTGTAACATACATCTAAGACATCTCCACATTATTAATTCTACTCACCTTTCTTTACCACTGTTTCATCACGTCGAATCTCTCTTTATTAATCACACTGCTCCACGTCGCTTCTCTCCTTACATATCACCTTCATCCACTACTATTTATCACGTCGCTTCTCTATCTACCATCTTTAGCCACTCATTAATCATCACGTCGTTTCTGCTTGATCCTTATTCATATGACAAAAAATACGTACATACACCACTCTGTCGACTCCTGTTCATGACTCATTCGACCAGTCTATTCCGTCATACTTCCTGACATCCCGCCTGAAAATTCTTACGTTCGATTTGACCCTGCACAACGTTACACCCCACAAATAAATACATTGACTATCTGCCATAAATTGCCTACTTTCGAGCTATCCTTAACTTTTCCATAATTTGATGTTAGAAATGTGATGAAGCCCACGAGATTGTTTTCCCTTGATCGTCTCAATCAGTACAGCATTTTCATGGAGAATCCGCCTCACTCTGAATGGTCCACTATACACAGTAAAGAATTTGCTAGTTAGGAATCTGAGCTTACATGAAAATTAAATGTGTGCAGAGAATATACAAGCTGGGAGAAATGGGCAGCCCAAGTGTTAGAAACTTAGGTGTTGGTGGCCTCTTTCCTTACCAGCAGATTCCGAACAACCATACGCAGCACCTCATTATAACTGTCACTATGACAATGACATACTACCGATCAGATAGCAGCTAATCTAAAAACTTGGTCACAATGTTGACCTTTTACATTACGTGTTAAGTACTTGCCATAGTCAAATCGCACTAACTATACTGGACTCCTTGGCATTATTACACAACATTTTTAGCAACTGTTTTCTTTTGAGGAAACAGTCCTTTTACTTTACTATCCCAAATAAAAATTTGCAAATTTTGCTCTGAGAGACCAGCCTAACAGATGCCATTACTGGTGTTTTATTCTCTGATCAGAAATATTGTATTTGCACTCCTACATATCAGTAGAGTTTGTCTGCTACATAGACAATTTCAGTGCCAGCTGCATGTGTTTTAAGGGAAGATGCTAAGGGCTGATATGTTGGATTAGTTTCTCCTATTCTTCAATCCATTATGACAAGAATGAAATGCTAGGATTCCACGCTCTCCTGTCATTCTGATAGTTTCTGCCGTTCCTATCCTCGACACTATGTGACCTATGAGTCGTGTCTCCGTTCAAAATGTTGCTCTCATTACCCAGTTCCTGTAACAAGTGCTGAAATGACGCGGAATCTTCTAAGCCTCTGCCTGCTATCACTATATCTCTGCGCAATCTCACTGGCAACTTCGTTATACAGATCCTAATGAGCTCCCCAGTTTCGTATGGCACATCCAAATATCTATTTCGTCTCAGCACTTCCTGATAGCACGACACTGGATCTCTTATACCACCTTCGTTACAATTTGGCATTATCAATATGCTTTGCTTAACCTGGTCCTGCTTACTTTTCGACCAGAATTCATTTAAATAGCTACTACAGTCTTTAATAAGTTCCTGCATTTTCGCTTTAGCCTCGTCCCTCAAATGGTTACACACAAACTTCATTTTGAGGAGCGGTCCCCACGATGAAGGTAATGAATCTTGAAACTGAGACAGCCTTGGACTATACCCAGTTGGGTCTGCCACCTGTTTTATCCGACATAACCGTTCTTCTGACTCGCTGAATTCGTCTTCCTCTTTCTGCCTATTTTCGTTTTTTGAATTTATCTCACTCTCCCTCTGCAGTCTACCTGGTGGTGTTTCACCTTCGCTTCTGCACGCTAATTGCAACTGTGCTAGTTCTTCCCTATGTTTCCTATTTGTTTCTAATTGTGCCTCTTTAAACTGTAATAGTGATTGTACCTCCTCCTGGTCGGCATAAACCTCTCGCTGCGTACTGTCAGAGCCTGTCTCGCCTCTTATACTGATCTTTTCTACATCTGCACTAATCGTATTCATTCTGACCACTATCTCTTTGATTCGCTCATCCGGCAACACGTCCCTACGCTCAGTAGTATCACTCTCTATTGCAAATACTTGTACCTCCAAATTATTAGCTTTTTCTTTCACGGCGTCACATACTTCCTTCAACGCACCCAGATTCTTCTCCCCCTCATCTAACCGATTATTAACTGCGGGCAGACGCTCATCGATAACTGTGTGTAGCTTCCTCATTGCCTCTTTATTTCCCTTATCCAATGCTTCCATACTTTCCTCACTACCTTTATCCATCGCTTCCCATCTTTCCTTATTACCTCTACGCATCGCGTCCACCATTTCCTTAAACTCCCTATCCATCTTTTCCAATCTTTCCTGATAATCTTTATCCATCTTCTGTAAAAACTGCAGTATCACATTGTCATTTGCTACATTCGACGCGCTCACCTTGTTCGCCTGAGAAACCGTAGCCTCGCTAAGGGTAGCTGCACTTTCGCTGCATACCTGACCTAGTCCCGGCTCGCCCGCGTCGTCGGGAAAAGCCCCCGATTGTGAACAAAGCCCGCCGCATAAAGGATCACCTAGCCGCGGTCCGCTGAACAATTCAGCCCCTTCTGACTGCTTGCCGTCCCCGCTCATTAACCCATGGTCAACAGCTACTTCCTGCTGCGCTGCTACGTCCACCCCAGAATCGCTATTCTCCATGGTGGCTACACTTTTCGACTGCGACCTAGTTACTACGGACATTACGCAAAAAAAAAAAAAAATATACCACGCCCTTCCAGCCTTGGACGATATAGCAATTTAATTACATAAAAAAACTAAAAGATCCTCACCAATCCAGAAAGAAATTGCAAACAGAAAATATTTTACTTCTTAGCGCTATCACAATACATTCCATAAAAAGAAATCTTAACAGCAAACCCTAACAGCAAAATATCCTGGCAAAAAAAAAAAAACATCCTGGCAGGGTAGAAATTATGAGAGGCACCCACATGCCTTGCTCATACTGTGGCATCAAGCAGTCAGGCCTGCAAGATGAGTGGTCTGCCAAGCGAGTGGATTCATTCTTATTTATTGAGTAACATGAACTCTAGTACTGACACTCAAGTTACAAGTTATCCTCCTATATGATTAATACGCAACGGAAACACGCATCTGACTACCAGTAATTTACAGAACTCTGACTGTACACTACGCACTGGCAATACCACATTTTCTTTTTGTCTTTTATTTAACGGCTTTTATCGACACGTGGCCACCGCACTGAATATGAATGGCGCACACATTATAAATTCGGGACATTACTTTTAACGCTACAGTGCACTTTCTGGATAGGATGGTGGATCTTTTATTATACCTCACACTTCGACTCTCACAATCATCATCACTAAACTTTCCTCCAGACCGAGCGGTACCGAAGGAACAAGCATAACCCACTAATCTTTTGAAACTACCTCGCTACTCTCCCATGCAAACCACACATACCCAAATTACATGACATACACCACACTACAACATGAAATACTACACAGAGAATAGTCACAACATTATCACTTTCAGCTTTCCCGTTTCAATCAATATTTATCCCAGTTTCACACGACACTGCCCCACTTCATAATTCCACTTTCCTACTATGAACTCTGGAGATATTTGCACGTCTTCCTGTGCAATGCAAGCCAAGTGGCGTTACTGGATAGACGGCCGACTCACCTTGCTTCTCTCTCAGAGTTTGAATCAAGCGTCACACGGAATCATATCACGCAAAGTAATATTAAGAACATCACACACGCGGGTCCTCAACTGATACCATGGACGAATACTTCTCTTTATCCTTTGTCTCACACACAGATTGAGACTCACACAGTACTCACCACATGGAAGTACTCGTCTCTATTTTCAAGTCCTGCACACGCCATTTCTTAAATATTTCAACTTATGGTACACACGCTGTTTCTTAAATATTTCAACTTATTGTACACACGCTAGTAATTCAGCTTAACTTAAGCACACGGAAGTATTTCAACTTATTGCTACACGTGGTTTCATTGTGACCGTTGGTCACTTCTGAAGATTACTACAATCCCATTAATATTACCTGCCTGACATTTAATTCTCCCCACAAAAGTTCCTGAAATAGATAAATTATTATTTCAAACTACTCTTAAATATTCCACATGCATACCATGTCTCCACTCTTTCGTCATTACGGAGCACAACACAAACAGGTCTTAACAGCACAAGATCCAGCGGCAGAGTGCTGAAACATGGCCGTTCTCGAGGTCCTCTCCCATCTCTGTCGAGGTGGGGGAAGCACCTAGCTATCGTATTGGTCAGCCACATTTCAGGCGCTCAAAGCTCTGATAAATTTCATCTCTTTGGTCCCACCAAAGGTGGCCAAAGGATCGACTCAAAGATGATCATATATTCACATTCACTATCTGCGGTTAGCAGACGACCATACATTCATTCATTCCACAGATCTCACCAAACTGGATGTAGGGATTTACTTTGTGGGAGTGCACATGTGATCAATTAAATGAGTAAATTGTCATTCTTTCCCACACTGGTATCCGGCTTCACTGTATTAATTGAAATTGAGTTAGTTTTACAAAAAATGTGTTGTTCTGACAAAAATAATGAAGTATGTTGTACCTATTTTCAATGTCGGGCGGTACTGTACCCTTTCAGAGTATATAATGTTTCACGTCGAAACAGCGTGTTTAGAATCTATTTTAGTACACGGCATGGTTGCTACATTAATTACATGTGTAAAAATTTAGAAATTGTCTTAGATTACTATTGTTGTTTCGTCCCGCAACCATTGTTGAAAGTGGAACACACGATCGTCCATTAAGCACAGCAACGGTTCGTTTTCTAAAGTTATTTACTGTACAGTCCCCCAAGACCCTCTACACACATATAGATATGACTTGTGCTAGTTGGTTGGATGGTTGGTTGGTTTGGGAGTGGGGACCGAACAGCGAGATCATACCAGACATCACTCATGTATCTAATTGTATGTGTGCGTCGGTTCTTTGATGAAAAAGTTTCAGTGCGGATGCACAATCAACGTCCGACCACCTACGGGGATCAGACATCTGTGAATAGCGGGTTAATGAGGAACAGTCGCTGCGGTACAGTTTGTGGGAATTTGGCAGGATCAGAAAGCGTGTCCGGATGTCTGAGGCAGTGGCTGTCTGCACTCAGCAGTACTGCGGTGCATCACAGGCATACATTTTTCTACAGTCAGAAGCAGAATGTATGTGTACATTATCAATGACCCCATATGTGACACGATAATTAGGGAAGCAAGTCAAGGACAGAGCTTCTGCCTCTCAGATGGCACCATATGCACTGTGACTGTCGATCGCGCATATTTAAGCGTCCAAATAATTAGCGTTTTCGAGCTGGCTTTTGAACTACGCACCAAAGCTGTGATAGCCGCCCTCCATGACTATTTCACGACTCTCGACCATGTAGCCGAGAAATGGGCATAGTTCAAAGCAAATCCTGTCTTAAATCGTGTTTGACAAGCGCCTGTCGATCTCGATAGCCATATGCACTTCTGCCTCTACATCAGCGACGGCAGAGCTATTATCATGAACGACAGCCAACCAAGTACGTGCTCGGGATGTGGAAAGGAAGGCCACCTTCGGCCGTAATGTACATAGCGCAATATTGCACAATTACCTCCTATGGACATTACGACCACATCAAACCCGATCACTTTGCCAGTGACGTATGCAGTGGCGCTTACCACTGTCATGATTTCACAGAACCTGCCACTTAACCACTCCAGCCCACAACGTCCACCACGAAGCCACAGTTTGGACAATATGAAGGGACCAACAGACAGGGACGGGGAACCAATATACTCTTTGTCCTCTTCTGATGCAGAAGGAGATGTTCGCAAACAGCTTTCGTCATGGTGACGCAGGTGCAGGCATAGCACGGTACCAGGAATTGATGACAATGTGATGCACGAGGACGATGATGTCACACATGCGGTCAAGAACCACTTACTGATGTCATCTGATGCTGACAGTGACGGTCAACCTTGCCCAGTGATCACGCCATTCCCAATCCCTTCTGTGAATGACATAATGAAAAACGTGTTTGTGGAGGACGATATTTCCCTGCCAGGATCTCATATCCTCAACCGCCCAGTGAATGATCTTATGACAGCTTAACACTGTTAGCCTCGCCCACCAATAACTTAAAAGTGTGCCACTTGTGGCTGGGCAGGACAGGGTGATGTCATCCATTGACTACACACGCTTCCTCTCCCAGCCATGATGGATCAACTTTGAGTGACCTCACGACAAGCATAAGAAGAAGACTCACTCAGCACCAAAATGATTGTCAGCATGGAAGAGACCAAATTATTCCGAGACATTATTGAGATGTTGGATGTCGTCGTTACATTATTACACGAGGTGCACATTGCGACGATTCCGGATATTTATGCATACGTCTTGTATAAGTCCGTGTGGGATCAGGCTGGAATTGGGGTAGCGATCTACGTCCGAGAAGGGCTACCGTCAGTAGTGTGACCACACTCCCATCCACACAGGGAATGGCCCTTACACTACTCTGAGCGAGAATCATCAAGGTATGTGTTCTGTTGTGCGCAGCAGACCGATATCAGCGTTTAGTGTTTACTCCGAAGACATCGTCGTCCTCTTCCTTGGTCGTTTCGACAACTCTGCAGTTGGAGGTGACTTAAATTGTGTATAGCATCGGAAAGATCATTATCCGAGCTTCACACCTTCACCAGTCCTTTACACAATGGTTGAAGAACTTCGCTTTGTTGACGCATGGAAGAAGGTGCATGGCAGCGCCCCCAGCTATAGACATCTTAGAAGCCATTCTACAAGCAGGATACATCATGTCTGTGTGTCGGGCACTCTTCATTCTGGAGTGATCCCAACAGAAAAATTGCCACTCGCATTTTCCGACCATTGTGCTCTCATCAGCTCCCTCGTACTTCCACTGTGTCAGTCTGACGCAGCCGTTGGAGGTCGAAACTTAACACGTCCCTCCTCTTTGACACAATTTATCAGCCCTGTAAATGCCCCATTTCCACGCATTCCTCCACTCTGATGTGGTGGTTCAACTTCGCCAAACCGATGATACCCAGAGAGTAGGTCCAACGCGGGAAAGAATCGGCCGCGCGGCGCCGAAACAGCACGAACTATTACTACACTGTGCCTGGGGAACACGATGAATAATTAATCCCCCCCGCCACCCGAAACGCACAGGGAACGACAATAGATTAAGGCCAAGCTCCTTCCATTGACACGCAGTAAGTTACATGGTACGGTGGTGAGATCACGCAGACGAGATATCGTGCCCGAGGAACACCATCTGTGATCCATACCATGCCCGAGCATTGGCGTTGTCGTCAACAACTTATCTCCCCCCTCCTCAAGCAAGACTGCAGTCATGTCTACACTACACAGGCGATAATTGTCTCCACCTTTGCTCCCTACAGCCAACAATTATCCGACGATAGGTCCACGATACGACATCTGAAGATATTCTCCAACATGTCAAATTCTCCAACATTCTTGGCGGCAACATCGCATCTGTAAAGAAGCGCCTTGATACGAAAAACGTTCACTCTGGCGTCATTTCGAGTCAAGGTAGTACAGAAAAGCCGCGCGGGATTAATGGCTCTGAGCACTATGGGACTTAACATCTGTGGTCATCAGTCCCCTAGAACTTAGAACTACTTAAACCTAACTAACCTAAGGACATCACACACATCCATGCCCGAGGCAGGATTCCAACCTGCGACCGTAGCAGTCGCGCGGTTCCGGACTGAGCGCCTGAACCGCTAGACCACCGCGGCCGGCGCGCGGGATTAGCCGAGCGGTCTAGGGCGCTGCAGTCTTGGGACTGTGTGGCTGGTCCCGGAGGAGGTTGGAGTCCTCCCTCGGGCATGGGTGTGTGTGTGTGTCCTTAGGATAATTTAGGTTAATTAGTGTGTAAGCTTAGGGACTGATGACCTTAGCGGTTAAGTCCCGTAAGATTTCACAAACATTTGAACATTTTTTGAGTACAAAAAAACCTCCGAGTGTAGGGAAGCAGCCTACTCACGGCGTATAAAATTCACATCAGTCTTTCCATTGTGTGCCAGCCAGTCCGCTGTAATTAGCTCTGGCGTCATAAACGTTGCGCAATACTTTAAAAGTCAAGTAAATAACCTGAAACGTTTCTAGCATGTCAGGAGTAATACTAAATCAATATATGTTGAATATCAGTTCAATAACTTTAACCATTTTCGAAATTTGGACGTTTTTCTGTAAAAATCATTGGCGCAACAAAAAAGAGCTAGAAACTTAAAAATTTATATTTAGATTCCTTTTTCATAATAATTTAGTAGGAACAGTATTCTGGATCTCACAAATTAGAATTTTTGTTGAAATTCATGAGTTTCTGGTTTTTGTCTTAAAAATTAAGGAAGCAAGATAGAGTAAGTAGGCGAATAAGTGAAGCTTGGATGTTTAAATTTAAGTAGAAGGGAGATCCGCTATAATCATAAAGATGTGACAAGTTTCAACTGAACGACTATAAAACTATAGCGATAGCGTATCTCCAAAGGGCAAGTTCAGAGCTCGTCTACTGGGTGTAGTGTAATTAAATTAATTCTCTCGCCCAAAATATTTGACTTAGCCACGTCAGACTTTTATTATGATTACTTACCTGTGTGCTGAATGCACATTTAAATTGAGAGCTTCATCGGCCATCAGCAAAGGAAGCGATGATTTATTCAATAACTTAAAGTGGTGCATTACTAGCCCAGCGGCTAGTCGGGAGAGCGGAATTGATCAGGTGTTCCCTTAGCTGTCCGCACCGCGGCTTTATATATAAGAACGCTGCATGAGGAAATAAGGCCCCAGTTCTCTCCAGACGCTGATTAGCACACCACATGTGCCGGGAGTCGCGTCGCGTCGGTATCATTGCTATAAACAGCCTCGGATGCCGTAATAAGTTACTCGGGATACGCGTAACCATGAAATCGTTTTCGAGTGAAGTGTTAATTATGGGATGACTTTCATGATCTATCTTCAGTTTGCGTAGGTCGTATTTTCACGTGCCGCCACGGGACAGACATTCTACCATTATTTAGCGTGGAGTTTGGTGAACATTATCATTAAATTATGGCGAGCATTCACTTAAACCTTTAATTTGAACAGTTATTGTTGCATTAGCGCATTAGACTCTGAACTGCTCTGGTAGTTGGATTGTGTGGATTCTTTTTTGGTCTGTGACTTTCAGAATATAGTGAACATTTTAGAGAGAATCGTTTTTGATTATGAATCCCAGACAATCTCCTTATTTCACAGAGCTATAAGCTGTAGCTATAAGTGTATTTCTCAGATGAAGTGGGCACTAGGAATTCTAATTACAGGCTTCACGTTTTGCTAATCACTTTCTGGTTGCCAATATTGTAGTTAGAGAGCCAGTGTTGAGAACGGCAAACAACAACACTAAATAAATAATAGGAACATTTTAAATAACAATAATTCCACCCGCCCCCCACATATGTTGCTAATCGGCCAGGAAAAACAAAACATTTAAATATATAACAATATTCCACCCGCCGCCCCACATATGGTGCATATTGGACGCGAAATGCATCCTTTCTACATTACATTTAACATTTTAAATAACAATAACTCCACATGCCGCCCCGCACGATGTTCTAAAGCATTGTTTGCTCCCCATGTCCAAGAAGGCCGAACTTGGCCACTGCCTTTCTCACCAACTGGCAAGAGACCTACTTTTTGAGGTCGAAAGGAAAGTTAGGAGCAGTCACTCCCAAATATGACGTACCTGGTGTGACGAACGGTCAGACATATTAGCGAACTTCACCAGTATCTAATAATGACCTGATTCGTCACCAAATCAAGACCGCTATCAGGGTTGCAGGGAAAGATAGACGGCTTTCCCGTGATGTCCCCTGGTGGTAGGTCGTTTTTTGTTGAGTGTGCTTGTCTCATATCATGCGAACTCAAGGAATACTTCGCATCTAGTTAAAGCTTTGAAAACTTCTATCACAGATCCCTTAAATCTTGTACGAAGGCTATCGCGCTGCTAGCTAAATTCCTGCTTGGTGTAGCTGGTTCTACTACTTGGGAACGAGAAACACTCAGGTTACCACATCATTTCCCCAGCAACGAGCAATAAGCGACACCTTCTAAATATCTGTTTATGAATACTTCCGTTTGGTTGGGTGAAATCTCATATGCTGCCTGCATCAGCTGCACCATCTGTGTAGTCATCGATGTGCCGACAGGCGGATATAAATTGAGAAATGAAATAAAATATTTCAGCTGAACTTACACGATTTTTTCTTAATGAATACATCAGGGGGGAGTGTATATGACAAAGCTACGTCCTGTAGTCATCCGAAGTAATTTAGTCAGCTATTGTAAGAAAGTAAATATAAAGGCTTCCGGGATCTGTTGAAGATACTGCATCGTGGCCTCACACACACAGAGTGGGGTGGAACGTCTGGAAGGATCAAGAAGAGGAATTTACGACCGGTAGTGTGAACACAGTCAATCCCATTCAGGCTGGGTTTCATGTAGGACTTATTTCCAGTTCAGAGCTGTGGAGACATGCATTGCTGGGTCGACTAGGATTGCTCGAAGTAGCACCTGGATCTCTTCAGCGCGAAGTACGATGCTTTGATAAAGAAATAACGTACCTACGCCATCGGCACTGTAGTCAGGTAGTTCTCAGGATCGTGTACCCTTCGAGGGCAGAGACCAGTTCTAGGGTTTGTCATTTGGCATATGGTGACGGCAGAAATTTTCACTCTGACAAAGTACGCTTCCATAGAAGCGGTGTCGCTGTTGTCACGATTCAGTGGGCTTCCATAGACACTGAATGGTGGAAGACTTCTCATAAAAAATAACATTCGTCCTATCTGCCTGAGATGCCTTTACCACTACATCATCAATGGAGGCGAAACGCAAGTCTGTCCCATTTACACTATCATTAACAAACGTCTAGAAATTTTATGCAATATTATCTATTCTGTACGACTTGTAATGGAAGTGAAGTGAGACACATGAACAGCAAGATGACTTGATATCTTCAAGTTCAAAGCTCGTTTGGTATTATCGTGATATACGACAGCGACTTACTCGAATACGATAACGCAAAATGAATGGCAATTTTTAACGGAAATGCGTGTTTTCTTGGCAGCCGGATCTTCTCACGAAATTTCAATCAAAATCCAAAGACGGAAATCATTTTTTAGCTCTCACAGCCATTGTATTAAAATAAGAAAAATCAGAGCTCGAATGAAAGTTGTAAGTGTTCGTTTTTCCCGCTACCTGTTCGAGGGTGGATCTGTAGAGAAACGACGTGAAGACATTTCGATGAACCGTCAGCAATCACTTAAATGTAAACTGCAGTGTAATCATGTAGATGTCGACGCAAATGTAGATATCCCAGGTTTCCTCTGCGCGATTGGTTTATGATGTACAGCTGGATGTTTTGACGAGCTGTTTCAAGTTTATGCACAGTATTTCGAGGATCTAACCAGCCGTCTTTTTCACGTACAGCAAGTTTTGCTGTTATGTGTACTCACTTCCCCTACCCAAACCAGACTGTTAACTACTGTTGGTCTTGCCCCGTTGTTCACAGCCGATGTCGATTTCTGTCACCGACTACGACCTTTATAGCTATTTTTCTTTTCAGGGCTCCCACTGATATTCCATGAAACGTAAATTCTCTCAGCGTTTTCGAACTCTGGTGGAAGTGAAGGCCAGTGAGATTTCAACAGACTGAGTACCGGACTCTAGACGTTATATATGTTTAAACCTCCTTCCCTGTTTATTGGGTTTTCTAACGTCTTTCTATCGATAGATTCTTTAATTATGCTGTTCCAGGAACTTGGCATTTGCACCACGATACTCGTATCATCGTATTCAGTTTTATGATTATATTCAAGGTTGTGCTCGACGACAGTTAATTTTCTTGGCTGATTTACTTGGGTTTGTCACAGATGTTCCTTGGATCTGTCCACGACTCTTTTGGTACTCTGTACCGCGTGAGACGTGTCACATCCGTATTGAATGAGATAGACAACCGACTTTCAGATACCTAGCTTGTTATCAAAATTATGAGGAATACTTGTACCTTAGTTGAAGCGAGGGAAATACATTGGATGTCATGTTTCCGTTGGATCTCATGGATCTTTCCAGATATTGCGCCAGCAAAAGCTAGATAAGCAATTTTTGGCTTCGATTCCGCAGTCTCAGTCTCAGTTTATGTCCCAGGTGTTCCTGATTTTGAGTTCAAAGCACATTTAATTTCATGATCTGAGTGCCCATTCCTTCAGAAAGCTATCCTTTGACGATTTTTTTCTTTTTCTGTATCCATCGTCACATATAGGAAGTTTACATAGAGTAAAATAATGCTTACACCTGTGTTTTGGACGTATAATTTACATCAGAAAATTATTTTATTTGCCGACTTGCAAGTCTCCAGCATATATCTTCTCACACTCACATGTGAGACAGCTGATTTATATATCGTGATACTTACTTTTGACGACCATCATCACCACCAACGGATAGGGTACTATCTAGTATGCATTACCAGTATGGAGACTCACCTATGCTTTCCGTGCATACTTGTTAGTCCGCGTAATTTGATTGTGTAGCTGAGACTTTCTTCTGTGTGTTATGTAGACTTCCTTCCGAGTGTTTATTGCGCCATCGAGTCTTTCTTGGATATGTTATTTGCGTCATCGAAGCTTTTATCGTGTGTGTGCGTCCTCACTGCCGCCGTCTTCATCCAGCCGCGACCGCTGCCGTCGCCGCCGCCAGCTCCATCGCCGTCTCCACTTCCATCTGGTTGTTGGCCTCACCGCATCACCCTTGACTTACCTGCTTCCCTACCTCTCACACAGGAGACGCTCACATTGTCCATAACTCCACCACAGCTCGTCACCTTGGCTCCAGTTTCTCTTCGGCAGCCATTCATCCCAATCAACGACACCATTCACTGCCCGCGGATAATTCTACAACAACTACTATCTATATTTCTCCTTGTTCTGCTCCAACCATCACCACATGGAATACATCCTCTCCAACATCCTCCTGCACACCCCAGTTCATTCCAACAATTCTCTCCAGCCATCCACCATTGCTGAGGACATCATCAAATACATCTACCAAAATATTCAGCCATGACAATGTGCACATACCTGTCAATAAATCTCGCTTGCTGCTCGCTTTGTCTTCCATCTCAGTAACCAAACCACTTACTCCCACAACCAGGTCCACGTCTTCTCTCACTTCGACACCCTAGTCTAAGCTCCATCTAGTCTTCACCCACAAACGCTACTCTCATTTCCTTATAATGACGTAATGGCACTACAAAATCCTTTTCCTGGACATCTGCAGAGCCGGCCACTGTGGCCGAGCGGTTCTAGGCGCTTCAGTCTTGAACCGCGTGACCGTGACGGTCGCAAGTTTGAATCCTGCCTTGGGCATGGATGTGTGTGATGTCCTTAGGTTAGTTAGGTTTAAGTAGTTCTAAGTTCTAGGGGACTGATGACCTTAGAAGTTAAGACCCATAGTGCTGAGAGCCATCTGAACCATTTTTTGTTAAGTCCCATAGTGCTCAGAGCCATTTGAACCATTTTCAACATCTGCTCCCTACCTGCCAACAAACATCTTTTAATGCATACCATGTCTAATACAATGTCCGTACCTTTATCCTTTATGTAACATGCCTCCAACGCTGTCACACCATCCAAACCTCTTCCTATATTCTGCACTGCAAAGAAAACATCCTTACCCTATCAAGAAGCCAAGTTGCAATTGGCCAATGTGTGAACATCTCTGTTAGACCACAATCCTTATACAGTACTACCACCGAACACTGTTGGGCAACGGAGCGAGGTGGCGCAGTGGTTAGACACTGGACTCGCATTCGGGAGGACGACGGTTCAGTCCCGCGTCCGGCCATCCTGATTTAGGTTTTCCGTGATTTCCCTAAATCGCTCCAGGCAAGTGCCGGGATGGTTCCTCTGAAAGGGCACGGCCGACTTCCTTCCCCATCCTACCCTAATCCGATGTGACCGATGACTTCGCTGTCTGGTCTCCTTCCCCAAACAACCCAACCCAGAAATATACATACAAACATACATACACTGTTGGGCCCCTGCGGAAGGGCACATTACTGTGACAAGGATTGAGGCGATCCCACCAATAGGGTTCCATCGCCCTATACACCTCCAGACCGTCCATCCTCAATATCAACGTCGTCCACCCTGGAGACAGACGTCTCACTGGGATGGTTCAGTGGAACACAATCGGACTTGCGCCCACAAGTAGCGCCAGTCTCTTACATGGAGCAACCGCAACAGACGCAAGAAGATGTGGTTCTTGTCCATGCTTGGATGGTGATTGGAGACGGAAGCAGGGAGAGACGTCGTGTCGTGTGGTGCGAAGGTCAGGGAGGACAGCGCATCACCAGTAACAGGGTCGTCATACCGTGCACACGTCTGATGGAGGTAGTATTTAGAAGGGATATGGTGCTGTCCCTTCCGTTTCGTCGGTGACCGTTGGTTCCTAACATGTTGTTCCATGTCGGACGGTGGACGGCTGTCGTCTGACATGCGGCCAGACTTCAGAAAGGTGGACGTCGTTACAGACCCTTCTCCAAGAATCATTGGGTCAGGACAGAAGGCTGGCTTCTACCGACAGTCACAGTTCTTTTCTGGTGTCTCCGGTGGCAGTGTATGAGAAGCATGCAAAATGTCCATAGAGTCGTCGAGAGGTGACGTTGCCACTGCCGGCTGATTCTGAGAGTGCACAGCAGGCAGGCCCGCTGCGGACGCGTACTATAGAGGTGACACAGTGGGCGCCGTAGGGAGAGCGAAGTCGCCGATCAGCGTCTGAATCACTCTACAACAGAGACATTCAGCATGGACATGGTCTTCCCCCGCCACAAGCTGAATAAGTGCACGGCTGGCCATCATACATGACAACAATCATGCAGCTGCCAGTAACGAAGGAAGAAGGCGCGTGTCTCCTCAGTTCAACTTTTATCTGACGGACGCCGTTAAGACAGAGTAAGTTTCAAACATCTTCCACATTTCGGCAACGTGTCTGACGACATTGCCGGAAGGTTTAATGGCGGCCACCACAACGTCCGACGGTAGCTCAAACGAGAATACTAAAATCCTCAACGTCTCCGGCCAACACCAGCATGATGAACCATGAAAGCCGTCGGAGAATCGGAACTTGAGATCTTTATCAAGGCTCACAGCTCATCATTCGCCAACAGTATCTACGTAGCGGTACTAATGATGAAAAATGAATTCCGAAATCATCTTGTGGCGGTAGACGCATTTCGTCCCATGTAAATCGTTCTAATTCATAGGCTTTTGGTCGTTCATGATCCAAAGGAGACTATAATTTTATCGTGGCTTGGCGATAGGATAACGGCATGATGGTCGATGAATAACGTCAAGAAGTCAAACCAATAAACGGAAGTAAAAACGCACGCGTAAGACAGAAACAAGACGTGATCGCCTAACCACTGCCGAAGGCAGACTGACAACTGAGGTACTCAAGCGCGACTGACGACACTTCTCAAAGCTTTCCTTCCGCCAGTACTTCATCTCCCAGCCTGTGACTATGCCATTTCTCCGCAGTGTCCTTTATTCCAAGCCCGCTAGTCTAGCAAGTTTCGCAAGAGACCTTCTGTGAACTTTGGATGGTAGAAGATGAGGTACTGCCAGAAGTAAAGCTGTAAGGACGGAACCTGAGTCGATCTTGGGTAGTTCAGCTGCTAGAGCACTTGGCCACGGATAGCAAAGGTCCGAGTCTCCATCCGCACATAGTTATAATTTACAAGGAAGTTTCAAACCAGCACACACTCCGCTGCAGAGTGAAAATCTCGTTCTGAATACTACTAATTCTCTTTGCAAACTATAATGGCTGCCTAACTGATGAGTACATTGCCCGTATATTAATATTATATAATAAATACACTCATTGCAGAACAACTGTACACCACAATATTTTAAAAATTAACGTCTGCTTTTCTCTTACAGTAGCTCTTAGTTCGATAAGTAGGTCCATTGCAAAATGTATTTGTCATTTCGCACTCATTTTGCTGTCAGTTTTTTCCAGCACCTATATTACAATATATAGACTCCTTAATCTCAGTACAGGTTCAAAACGACGGATTACTGACATTGTTTCATTAACAAAGATGTTAAGGTTTATGTCCTGTATTATTTTAGAAAACTAGAAGTTGTTACTATGATACCATTACATAACGTTCTGTTACAGTCAAAATCATTTCCAATGTAATATAATAAAAAAATTGTTGTAACCCATGTCTTTAGTTGCCCAATGCGTCTTTGAAAAAATTAAAACATAAACAGCGTCAAACATGAATGAGTGCCCAAACGTTAAGATATTGAGAAAGATTACCAACATCATGAGCCTATAAAGGAGTAGAAAACTCAAATAATAGTAATAAATATTGGTTTGAAAAGAAGTGATGAAGACCGCTATCAGGAACTTAAGACCACTGTAACTAGGGAACTCGACCGAGACCTACAAGGCAAGTGGAAATACTTATACCACTGGCGAACTTCAGACGCTGCTGATAAATTAATGTATGCCCCATTTAATTTTGCTTTTTAAATTAGTTTTGTTTACTTTCACCTCATTTTAAAACAAAAAGCTAAGTATTACGCATTATCTAAATGCCTGCTACCAGTAACGAAGCGACGTGGAGTGCTCTGTTCGCAGTAGTTCCCTGTCGTGTTTACATGATTTTTAAAACAATTACTGGCTTTGTCGTGTGTCCATATAGTAATCTTAATAAGGAAGTGTCAATTATGACGATACGAACGTAATGACTATACAGTTCCCAATCCTATGTCGGAAAGAATGTCCGTTGGGGTCCATCCTCCGTCATTTCGGTGGACAATCTGCCTGGCAGACTGCGCAGCTATCGCGGCGCATCTCATACGGCTTAGTACGCTGGCATCAGTACGCTATGATATAAGGTGCACGTTTGTAGTGCAACAGAAAATATATCATAAATTATTTAACTATGACTCTGTTAATGGCGCTTTTCGATGATTTCGTTCAGCAGCGGTTTGGATCACGACATCAAAGTCTAATTGTCTTGTCAATTAGTATTCAGCTGTCGAGGTACCAAAATCTGTGAGACGTTGTCGAGATACTTATCTGAGGCTATTTTAGCAGGATCCTGTGTGCTCCAAATCCAACCTCGTTCAGCCACAGTCAACGAAACAGTGTAAAAAAATTGCATAGCTACACATACGTCTAGAAAGAGGCTTGATATTTTTAGTTCGTGCATATTTTTCAATCGGTCTAATGGTGCGGTCCACAGCTCGTGGTAGTGCGGTAGCGTTCTCGCTTCCCGCGCCCGGGTTCCCGGGTTCGATTCCCGGCGGGGTCAGGGATTTTCTCTGCCTCGTGTTGACTGGGTATTGTGTGATGTCCTTAGGTTAGTCAGGTTTAAGTAGTTCTAAGTTCTAGGGGACTGATGACCATAGCTGTTAAGTCCCATAGTGCTCAGAGCCATTTGAACCATCTAATGGTGCGAAAGTAATACACTCAAAGTCTGAAGTGTGAATCGGTTTCAAATGCTTCATTTCGTCTTCTAAATCTCTAGAGACAACATCATGGTATTCACTGATAAATAACTAGCATGTCTCAGTGAACTCACCGTTAGTTTTCTTTGAGTATTTCAGTGAAAACCCAATTATTTCAATAAAAAAATTTCCACTGTTTCATTCCTGGTTTTAAAATTAGACCGTAGATAGTCAATTACGGCATAATAAAACATTTCTCTTGAATAAATCTTCTGAATTAACAGCTGTCACTTCATTTCTGGGTTCATAATGAAATTATTTCCTCTTTTTACAACGAATCACTTGAGTGCAAGGTCGCAAGTTCAGTCTTTAGTATGTCTCATTTGAAAGTGTTGTATTAACAACTGTGGGATAAAAAGTATTAGCTGATAATGACTCACCATGTGCTCTAGGAGGGCGACGGAAAATTAGTGTCCGGGAGGTGCAGAGATCAATCTTCTACGGGATACATGTATACATTTCACAAAACTGACATCGTCGAATCGTCGACATTCAAGAAATGTGGAAGAACAAACCATTAATTTGCATGTGAACGCCGAATGAAAAATGGTGCGCCACAGTAATCACAAAGTTTCGCACCGTCAAGATCAAAGACAACGTCCTTGGGAGTTGCAAACCGTGCAGGACGTTGAGTTAGGTATCCGCTCTTAAGAAATGCATACAGTATCATAATGTTGTAACAGGGGGGATGAGAACTGATGGAATGTGATGGCAAGCAACCGAATGCAAAACAGCCTGCCATGGGGCTTAACATGTAAGTGTCTGTCCTTGAAGGCGTACCAGCAGATAGCGTGTTTTATAGGCACGGAAAAAAAACATCCAGGGACTGAATTAGTCCAGTGGTTCTACTGGGTATGATTACCAATGTCACACGCTTTTCAAAACAGATAGTTCGCTCTAGAAGAGTATCTTTTTGTACGCAGATTATGAATCAAGAAAAAGCAAGTCATTCTGACCAACTGTTGGCCAAAAATAGTGCTCATACCACAGCCGCATTGATCTTGATACAACTCATGGTACGCCTAATTTCCAAGGTTCATTTCATACGTATTTCCTCTTCAAATCCCAATTGTTCGGAGTTGTAAACAATTTCTGTACTGATAGAAAGGATAAGTTTGTTTACCTCATCTACAAATTTTCGAACCGCAGTTAGCTGTGCATCGTCAAGTTGACGCTTTCTTTCAAATTTCAATATCTTGTGTCCTTCCAGTTCTGTAGACTGTTTGAAGTTACGCATCTGCTTCCCTTGAAAACATTGTAATCCATGTCGCGCAAAATTATGATGTGCATCACGTAGTAGACCACTATCATGAACATCCTGCAGATTCTGTCGAGCATCCTTGACAAGCGAAACACCAGTTTTTGTAACAAGTGCACCTTTTCCTCCCTCGAATATCCGTAGTTTTTCGTGTGCACTATACGATCTTATTGCTGTGGACTGATTCGAAATCTGTTCTTAATTGTTTTATTAACTATTCTGGGGATGATCTTCCACGTATGTAATAAAACTGAGGTGACCAAAGTCACTGGAAGGCGATATACACATATAGACATTGCGGTAGTGTTGCGTACACAGGGTAGAAAATGGCAGTACATTGGCGGATCTGTCTTTTGCACTCACGTGATTCGTGTGAAAAGGTTTCCGGCGTGATTATGGACGCACGACGGAAATTAACGGACTCCGAACGCGGAAAGTCAGTTGGAGCTAGATGCATGCGACATTCCATTTCGGAAAACGTTAGGAAATTCAATATTCCTAGATCCACGGGTTCAAGAGTGTGCCGAGAATACCAAACATCAGATATTATCTCTCACCACGGATAAAAAACGACGGCTTCAGTGAACCACCGAGACCAGCGGCGTTTACTTAGTGTTGTCAGTGTTTATGTGGCGTTAATGGATTATGCAGCCGAAAACCGACGCGAGTGCCTTTGATAACAGCACGACAGCGCCTCTTCTAGGCTCGTGACCATATCGGTTGGACCTGGACGACTTGAATACCGTTGCCTGGTCAGATGCGGTCAGGTGTGCTGACCATTTGTTACCTCCAGTCCCGCCCCCTGTGACCATTAGCAGAATGTATTGTGGCTGCATGGCAGTCAAACCACTGGGCAAGCTGGTGGTGGCTCCATAATGGTGTGGATTGTGTTTACGTGCAATGGACAGCGTCGTCTGGTTCAACTAAAGCAATCATTGATTGTAAATCGTCATGTTCGGCTACTTGGAGAACTTTTGCAGGCATTCACGAACCTCATGTTCCCAAACAACGATGTAATGTCAACGGGCCACAATTATTGGCGATTGCTTTGAAGAAAATTGTGGACAATGATTTGGTCACCCAGATCGCCCGACATGAATCCGATCGAGCATTTATGGGACGTAATGGACACGTCAGTTCATGCACAACATCCTGCACCCGCAACACTTTCACAATTGTGGACGGATATAGAAGCAGCATGGGTCAATATTTCTGTAGGAGACTTCAACCTGTTTAGTCCATAAAACATTGCTGCTCTACACCGTTGAAAGAGGGTCTGACACGATTTAGGAGGTATTAACTTTCTAACGAAATATCAACTTCGGCAACCGTTGTTATAGGCATAATGCGGTGTTTGTCACTGCCATTACTCTGCTTTGTATCGGCATCAGCAGCATTGTAGCAGTGTTGTTAGTTACTCGTTGACTAAGCACTTCAGCTAAGCTCCGTAACGTCATGGTGTGTTGACCATTTGATACCTCCAGTTCCGCCCCCTGTGCCCATTAGCAGCCGATATTGTGGTTCCAGGGTAGTCAATATGCAGGGCGTCGAATGCCGTAAATATCATTGGCCTTTTGCAACCTCGCTCTCAAGGGGTTCCTTGTCTGTGCACACCTGCGGAATTTCAGGATCAGTATTAATTACAGTGGCGACATCTTAGGTTCAGTATCAATAGCGTCCCAATATTTTAAGTCATTTAATAAACTTTCGAAATGTCTTACCTGAACATCAATGTTAGTATTTTGAGCTTGTAGTAATTTGCTTCAGCAGTCAATTGGTACCAAAACTGACGCCATGATTAAACACTAGACAATGTTTCTCATAATAAAGAACACCCCGTACCACAAAGCGTATTTCAGCTGAGAGATTTAACTTACTGACTGAGTCAACAGTAATGTCTATCTTATCCAAGTGAGACATGGAATGTGAAGAACTTACATCACACTGTTTCAGAATTTCTCATCGTTGTGAACTGCGATTGAACAGGATGTAAAGCAGTAGAATCCCTGCGAAATAAGTCCCGTTGCATGTACACCACACCTATGACAAGTACAGAGAGAAAATTTTGCGAGAGGATTCCATTGATGAGCTCTTTGTAAGACCTTATGATATTGCTTCCGTTATCATAACACTGCCCGCGGCATTCGCCGATTGGAATTCAGTGTTTCACATGCACTGATCGAACTAAATGAGCAGTAGCAACTCATTTTTCTGATTACTATCTACAGTTCCAAAAACTGTTCATTTACTTCGTATTTATCTATTCCTTTATTGAAATAAATACAATTAAGAATGAATGTTGTCCCTCCAGCTCCATTTGAGTCTGGAGAAGCTTAAACCATAGCCGAATAATACTTCTCATTTTCTCACTGTTTCAAGATGACATTCCTGACATGATGGGAACAACTAGAGAGAAGTTCATTCTGAGATTCATGTGACAGATAACGCACTTGTCAACGCTTCCAGTTTCTTGTCTGACTCCGACCTTCCTTGATGTGTTTTGCCAGAAATTTGTCGTAGTGGCTCAAGGGATCCAATATTCCGAAGAATTTCCCATTATTTTGATCTTCAGATTTCTGAGATGAACCCCTGAAGGCCAGACCTCTTTTACCAAGAAATAGCGTCACACCTAGTGACATGAAATACCCCATGTATGTTCGCTATTCTACACATGAACAAAAGAATATTATCCATTTACTCTGTATTTCTACCTGTGTATCCAGAGGGTTACGGTACCTCGGCTGTTCAATGCTGAATGACAAGTCAATCATCGTTCAGCGGTCTAAATTCCCTATTGTTATTTTATTGGGCTACCAGTTTCGGCTATATATTACGCCATCTTCAGGCCCCCAGACTGAAGCGTAGGAAGATTCACACTTCTGGCCCGGTCAAAATAGGGACCAGGATTCAATGAGTGGTATTCATAGATCCACCGTCAACGAAACACGGCAGATGTGAACGGATATAAGTTAATAGCACCGTCGAATTTGCTTAAATTGTACAGTAAACGTGCCATTTGCACATACATCTGCACGTGCCTCCAAATTATTGTCATTTACGGCTCAAATAAAAATTTTACCTTCACGTCCCGCTGCATGCTCCGCATGCTGCATGCCAAGTATCCATCATCCTCTCTCCATGGTAACCGCCAAACTAAAAATGGTGGACAATAAATACATAGTATATAGGGAGCTTACAAACAGTGTAGACAGAATATTTAGAGCGTTACATAAAAACTACTTGCAGTGCCGAGGGCACCAACGGCAACGAACGAGGTGACGAATGGCTCTGTACACAGTAGTGGCGAGACAGGTAACAGTAGTAATTCTAGCGACTGCGACACAGATGAAGACAAACGTACGTAGCATAGAAATCAAAACTATCTGGGTGCCTAATACTGGACATTAATCTGTGGAATGCCTAACCTTTGCCTAAATTACCGCTTAAACTCTGCTGGAGACACCTTTAATGAGGTGTCTGAATGTCTATGGAGGAATGGTAGCCCATTCCTCGTCAAGAACCGAAATCAGAGTTGGTAGTGATACAGGTCTCCGGGCTTATGGCGTGAAGTCGACGTTATAACTCATCCCGCAGGCGTTCCATAGACTTCAGACTGGGACTCTGGGCATGCCAGCCCACTTTTAGGAAAGCTATTATCCACAGAGCATTGCCTCACACATGTTTCTTTATCAGTGGGTGCATTGCCATGCTGATACAAGAAATTATCTCCACCGGACTGTTTCCCTAGTGTAAGAACTTAAGGATGCTTTAAAATGTGTTCATACAACACTTCATTTAGCGTCATCTTAAGCGAATTAGTGGTACCACACCCTACATTCGAGGAACACCTCGATACCATGACACAGGCCCTCCATACGAGGTGAATTCAAGTTCTAAGGCCTCCGATTTTTTTTCTCCGGACTGGAAAGAGATAGAAACATGCGCATTGTTTTAAAATGAGGCCGCGTTCATTGTCAATACATCCCAGAGATGGCAGCACTGTACGGCAGATGGAATTTTACCGCCAGCAGCGAGAATGAGAACTGTTTTAAATACTTAAAATGGCGACGTTTTCCTTGCTTGAACAGCGTGCAATCATTCGTTTTCTGAATTTGCGAGGTGTGAAACCAATTGAAATTCATCGACAGTTGAAGGAGAGATGTGGTGATGGAGTTATGGATGTGTCGAAAGTGCGTTCATGGGTGCGACAGTTTAATGAAGGCAGAACATCGTGTGACAACAAACGGAAACAACCTCGGGCTCGCACAAGCCGGTCAGACGACATGATCGAGAAAGTGGAGAGAACTGTTTTGGGGGGTCGCCGAATGACTGTTGTACAGATCACCTCCAGAGTTGGCATTTCTGTGGGTTCTGTGCGCACAATCCTGCATGACGACCTGAAAATGCGAAAAGTGTCATCCAGGTGGGTGCCACGAATGCTGACGGACGACCATATGGCTGCCCGTGTGGCATGTTGCCAAGCAATGTTGACGCGCAACGACAGCACGAATGGGACTTTCTTTCCGTCGGTTGTGACAATGGATGAGACGTGGATGCCATTTTTCAATCCAGAAACAAAGCGCCAGTCAGCTCAATGGAAGCAAGCAGATTCACCGCCACCAAAAAAATTTCGGGTAACCGCCAGTGCTGAAACAATGATGGTGTGCATGTTCTGGGACAGCGAGGGCGTAATCCTTACCCATTGCGTTCCAAAGGGCACTACGGTAACAGGTGCATCCTACGAAAATGTTTTGAAGAACAAATTCCTTCCTGCACTGCAACAAAAACATCCGGGAAGGGCTGCGTGTGTGCTGTTTCACCAAGACAACGCACCCGCACATCGAGCTAACGTTACGCAACAGTTTCTTCGTGATAACAACTTTGAAGTGATTCCTCATCCTCCCTACTCACCTGACCTGGCTCCTAGTGACTTTTGGCTTTTTCCAACAATGAAAGACACTCTCTGTGGCCGCACATTCACCAGCCGTGCTGCTATTGCCTCAGCGATTTTCCAGTGGTCAAAACAGACTCCTAAAGAAGCCTTCGCCGCTGCCATGGAGTCATGGCGTCAGCGTTGTGAAAAATGTGTACGTCTGCAGGGCGATTACGTCGAGAAGTAACGCCAGTTTCATCGATTTCGGGTTAGTAGTTAATTAGAAAAAAAATCGGAGGCCTTAGAACTTGAATGCACCTCGTACTTCACTGTTGGCACTATACATTATACCCTCTAGCGTGCTGTAGCCATTTTCCAAACCCAAACCGTTCCAGCGGACTGCCACATGGTATAGTGTGGTTCATCTCAAGCCTTTCGTTTCCAATCAACCGTTGTCCAGTGACTATTGAAATATTTACGTTAAGGGAAGCTAGTCCAACATTGTACTTCAAACTTCTTGGCTGCCTACACACTTCGAAACTGAGGTGTGCTTTCTTCTTCTGGTATGCGATTTCTTACAGCCACCCTTCACAACGTTCGACGGTCCCTTTCCGTCAGTACATGAAATCTGCCAGTCTTAGTTTATCTGTGGCTGTTCCTCCACGTTTACAATTCACAGTCACATCACCAACAGTCATCTTTGGCAGCTTTAGGATGGTATAAATGTGCCTAATGGGTATGTGACGCAAGTGACATCCAAAGATTTGTCCACCTTCGAGTCACTGAGTTCTCTTGATTGATCCATTCTCCTGTTACTGCTTCTCTACTGACAAAGTAATACTCCATGCCTCCCTTTAAACTGGCGGATTCGCCTTTCAGGCATCTAGTGCTCAATGCCGCATTAAATAGGAGTGTCCGGATGCTCTTGATCAGTTAGTGTTTATGTAAGGGTAATGTACTTACATTGGCAACGTAGTACACCAGAATTGCTAACACTAGTGCTTGTGAAACCTGTATCTTAGGCGCGAAACAGTACTACTACCACATTATCCAGAGCACAACATAAACTCGTTGTGGTATCCTAATTAACTTGGAATAGTAAAATTATAAATAGGGTTTTAAGTAAATGTGTGTGGTGATAGTTACCGTAGGATAACGAGAGAAGTGTACATTCGACAGTAAGATTAGATTGTAAGACAGATGTAGACAAACATAATGTAGATGAGAGTGAGTGGCTCGAAGTATTGTTGAGGTCCTAGGCGTCGCATGGGGAGTAGTAGTAGACCGGTGTATCTGCCCGAGAGCGATATGTTCGATCATTTTATGAGGTACACGATTATGCAGAGCATCAATGATGGCAGTCTACAAACATAAATCATTTATTTTCTATATCTTCTTCTCAGCTGGCCGATGTAGCCGTACGGTTCTAGGCGCTTCAGTTTGGAACCGCGTGACCACTACGGTCGCAGGTTCGAATCCTGTCTCGGGCATGGATGTGTGTGATGTTCTTAGGTTAGTTAGGTTTAAGTAGTTCTAAGTTCTAGGGGACTGATGACCACAGATGTTAAGTCCCATAGTGCTCAGAGCCATTTGAACCATTTTTTTCTTCTTCTCAATACATTAATTGTTAATTCTAATAATTTCTGTTTACTGATTAGGTTTTCAGATATATAAAATTTCAACCCTCTACAAACACTAATACTAAATTACCTTAATTTCAAGTTCATGTGCAAGTTAATGTTGTGAATACACGGAATGTCCTAGCCACTAGACGTTAGGTCAGACTTAAGTGACAGAAAGTAAATAAATGTCGTCTCTGAATCATCACGCAACGGCTAGATACAGTCAAATTCGCGGATCGTAGTAGGCGGGAAAGCTGTAGCGATCTGTTATGGAAATCATGCACTTATTTGCGGAGTAACGGATGTCACGTATAGAGAATGCTATGCGCAGAGTTCTAACGAAATTCAGTCAGAGCTACGAGTGGACCAATAGCACAGTGTCTACTATTCAGACATTTCCGAAGTATGAGTTAACACAATTTATACTGTCAGGACGATGGATAGTGTCTACATCATCTTTCGATTCTTCTGTCGATAGAATCATGTGGGACAAAGCAGTCTGTTACTAGACAGTTTAAGCTTGTTAGTTCATGGCGTCTAGCCCCAACTTTTTGCTTCTGGAAAGCGTAATGAAGTATTACACAGCAATTACACTTAAACTTTTGCACACAACCACTGTGATCGATACATTATTTCAGTGACTGGCCTTTAAACAGTCGCAGGACCATGGTGGATAATGTTTGTTCTCACATACAGCTCGAACACTCCCGACGAGCTATAAATATTCCTGAAGTCAGATCATTATAGCGGAAGAATCGTAATCAACCAGGAACGGTGACGCTCATTCATGACACATCCTGCAAACGATGACGATGACTTTCCTTTTATACAAAACTTTCCATCAAACAAGAATAAGTGCGTTTTGATTTGGCTTTATAAATACGGCCCTTCTAGGTCGAATTCGGTAAATAAACTATAGTGTCATATAAAGAGATATAGGGTGTCACAGGAGGAATGCTTAACATTCAGGACTATGACAAGAACTATCACTGGATTCAAAAACGTCTAGTAAACATGCATTCTACAATGAATACCTTAAATGTTATGAGCACTTCTTCATCTTCGATGCTGTGAAACAAAAGCCTTCGTCTAAATAAGCACTGATGGATGTTAAGTTATGCATTTTAGAGCCCACATTTATTACACTTTTTTGCTTGAAGTGATCGTTCGTGTCATATCCCTGAATACGGACAATTCCTCCTGGGACACCCTGCATACGAAATTCTAACCCATAGAGTAGTAATTAAGTAGTAGGAAATTGTGAACCATTTATGTGAATTAACGAAAAGATGTGGCATCAACAATTAATTCTAGCAAAAAGTCAGTATTTCTGGGGAAGAAATTTCTGCAATGCACTTACTTCTACCTTGGTACTCTACAAAGAAGGAAAAACAACCTGGCAGACGGAAGTTTTAAGCTAAGATATGAAATGTGCCTACATATCTCAGTTGATAACAGTCTATCACTTAAAAAAACGCTAAAATGGAATATTTGAATGAGACGCCATGTATTTACATTTATCTCCACTAACGTACATGCCCACCACTTCTTAATAAATTTCCCTATAGTGTTTTACAGCGAAGTGACATAAGTCATGGTATAGCGATATGCACATATACAGATGGTGGTAGTATCGTCTACACAAAGTACAAAAGGACAGTGCATGGGGAGGGTTGCCTTTGTACTCATGTGATTCATCTGAAAAGGTGCCCGTCGATGTTATGGCCGCACAACAAGAATCATCACACCCTGAACACGGAATGGTATTTGGAACTAGACGCGTGGAACTTTACATTTCGTAAATCGTTAATAAACTCAATATTCGGAGATCCACAGTGTCAAAAGTGTGGCGAGAATACCAAACTTCAGGCTTTACCTCTCACCACCGACATCAAAGTCGCCGATAGCCTTCACTTAACAACCATGACCACCGGCAATTTCTCAGCGTTTCCACTGCTAACAGACATGCAACACTGTCTGAAATAACTGCAGAAATCACGTGGGACGTACAACGAATGTATCCGTTAGGACAATGCGGCGAAAATTGACGTTAATGGGCTATGGCAGCAGACAACCGACGTGAGCGCCTTTGCTAACAGCACATCACCTGCATCTCACGAAGCCATGGAATCACGTTTTCAATAAGTCGCTCTGCAAAATGGTGGTGGCTGCATTACGATGTGAGCTGAGTTTATATGGAATAGACCGAATCCTCTGTCCAACTGAACCGATCATTGACGGCATGGTTATGTCCGACTACCTGGAGACTATATGCATTCATGAACTACACGTTCCTAAACAACGATGTGACTGGGTCGCAATTGCGAATGATTTGATGAACGATCTGGAAAATTCGATCGAATGATTTGGTCACACAGATAGCCCGACATGGATCCCATGGAACTTTTATGTGGCATAATCGAGACGGCAATTCGTACTCAACACCCTGCATCGACAACACATTAACAATTGTGGACGAATATAGTAGCAGCATGGTTCAATATTTCTGCTGGGGACTTCCAAAGACTTGTTAAGTCCATGCCACCTCGAGTTGCTGCACTGCATAGGGTAAAAGAAGGTCAAACACAATATTGGAAGGTATCTTATGACTAATGTCACCTCAGTGACTGGCTTACTTCAACAGGTATGATCTCAGACGGATTCCAGAATCATCATCTTGTGTCTCTTAAAAAAAAAAAATGGTTCAAATGGCTCTGAGCACTATTGGACTTAACATCTATGGTCATCAGTCCCCTAGAACTGAAAATTACTTAAACCCAACTAACCTAAGGACAGCACACAACACCCAGTCATCACGAGGCAGAGAAAATCCCTGATCCCGCCGGGAACCCGGGCGTGGGAAGCGAGAACGCTACCGCACGACCACGAGATGCGGACTTGTGTTTCTTCAACAAAGTTGCTCGAAGTACCATCTATCTCCCCATGTGGGACATTGGGCCATTTCTTTTGACGAATTAGGTTATATCTTCTATTTTTAAGTAAAATTCGTGAACATCCAGGGGATGGACAGAAATATAGAAACACCAAACACAAAATACATTAACAAGTCTAATACGGTGTAGGAAATCAGTTGGCATACAAAACACTTACCTGTCTTCTCAGGGTGGTTAAATACAGGATTTTCGCTGTTTTCAAAGATAGCATACTCTTCTTACTGAAAAGTACTGGCAGGTTCAGATAACCGTGACGGAGGTGCTTAGCGATCAGGCAGCGTTCTCTCCGAAGTGGACCACAAAGGCTCAATAATATTGAGATCTGGTGACAGTGGCGGCCAGACACGATGCGAAAATTCATCTTAGTGCTCACAAAATCAGTCATGGACGAAGTGAGCTGCGTCAACAGGGGCGTTGTGGGAGTTGGAACACAGCATCATCATTGTCAGTACAAAATTTCTATTATGGGACCGACATGGGTAATTGATGTGCTCACATAAACCTTGACAGTAATGCGACCTTAGACGATAAACATGGGGCCGTTAGAGTACCATGATACGGTTGCCCAAATCTCTATCGATTCGTCGCCGTGTTTCACTCTTGGGATGTCAACTCGGCCAGAAACTAGAAACAGTGTGAAACAAGACTGATCCTTCCATTGCTCCAAAGTCTAGGTTCTCTTGGTTAGATAACACATTTCCCTGTTATGGGAATTTGTGCCACAGATGTTTGATTTTGTAGTTCACGCACGCCCTGTAATTCCCAACTTATCGTGCTTCATTCGTGTTGTTTTGGCTCTGACAGAATTCGTGAGTGAGGCATTCAGTTCTGCAGCTGTCATCTCCTTATTTATCTTCACAGTCCTGTTCAATGACCGTCTGTTGCCATCACTCAACACTCTTTCGTCGGGGTTGTGACGCAGCAGACGAGGTTTTTCCATGTTTCCTGTATGCGCTACAAATCTTTGATACGTTGCCTCTGGAAACACAAAACGCTTCGACCACCTTGGTTACGAAGCACGCAGTACACGAGCATCAACAATTTGTGTACTTTATTAGCATCTGCATTTATATTTAAGCATGCATTTTCCATATTTTTGAATAACTCATGGGTTAAGTCTTGAAAGTGCTGATCGGGTGCCATGTACCCGACCTCTTTGCGGCTTAAATCTGCAAACTTAGCATTATACATTATGTGATCGAAAGTCTCCGGACACCTGGATGAAAATGGACCCCTCCATCAGTAATGCTGGAATTCAGTATGGCGTTGGCCCTCCCTTAACCTAGATGACAGCTTACAATCTAGCAAGCATACGTTCAATCAGGTGGTGGAAGGTTTCTTGGGGAATGGCAGCCCATTCTTCACGGTGTGCACCACTGAGTAGAGAGGTATCGGTGTCGGTCGGCGAGGGCTGGCACAAAGTCGGCGTTCCAAAACAAAAGGTATTCTATAGGATTCATATCAGGACTCTGTGCAGGCCATTGCATTACAGGGATGTTATTGTCATATAACCACTCCGCCACAGGCCGTGCATTATGGACAGGTGCTCGATCGTGTTGAAATACGCAATTGCCATCCCCGAATTGCTTTTCATCAGTGGGAAGCAAGAAGGTGCTTAAAACATCAATGTAGGCCTGTGCTGTGATAGCTCCATGCAAAACAACAAGGGGTGCAAGCCCTCTCAATGAAAAACACGACCACACCATAACACCACCGCCTTCGTGTTTTGCTGTTGGCACTACAGACGCTGGCGGATGACGTTCACCGGACATGCGCCACACCCACGCCATGCCTTGGCGTCCCACATTGTGTACCGTGATTCGTCACTGCTCATGGTGCAAGTTACTGGTTAGTTTTTAACATTTCTTGAATGTCGGTGATGTCCAGTTTGTGAAGCATAATACATGCATCCCATAGAAGGTTGATCTGTGCACTTCCCTTACAGGCATTGTCTGTCGCCCTCCTCATGCTCATAGTGAGTCACTAGCAGCTAATATTTATCCTGCCATAATTGTTAACACAACTTTCGCACTAACTAAAGAGCGAACTTGCCACCTCGAACTCAAAATATTCGTTTCCAGAAGGAAGGAGTGTAAGGGATGTTCCCCGAATGTAGTGTCATGACTCGCACCACGGTCCCGTTGTTATCAGGAGTTCGACTGGAGACGGGGGGTGAGTCATCCTATAGAGTCCCAGATGTTTCCATGATCCTGTTGTCGATTGTAGAGATGGCATGTAGCAGGAAGACCCAGCAGCAACACGGAAGATAGTCCTAGTGGCGGTCCCAGAATGCTGTCAGTATGGCGGTACATGTGCTTCCTCAGCAGTGGTGACGCAGATGTCGAACTCCTAATCTGAACAGCTTTCAGACAGAAAGATCGGTTTTTTATCCACGGTAGATCACCCCGGCCGCCGTCCTCAATCAGTCACCGTTGTGATCGGCAGGAATGCGATTTGCAGATCAAGTATTCCCTCTGGGAGGGTGTGGTTTTCCAGCAGTGGACTGCCATTTGGCGGCAGGCTGTAGACAGTTGTCGACTTCACTAGAGTATCCTGCAATTAACTAGAGATAACCTTCCATGGGTAACGCAGGTGAAATGGTCTCACTCTGATACTGAGCTTGTGTGGGGGGAGGCTTTATAGGGAACGATTTGAGTTCCCCCACACCTGCTCCACCACAGCTGATCGAATGTGTTCTCGTTTTCTGAGCCGGGGCATGCTCAAGGCTGCTCTGGTGTTTATCGTAAGGGTTTCAGAGAGTTACTTTGTGCGAAATTTACATCGTGAAAGGTGATTTTATGACATCTCTTAGTGAAGTTGCTACTTTTAGCCTCGTTCCAGGGGTACGTTCTGTTTCACATTGTTGTCCAAGTGCTGAATCAGTTGTTCTTGGCTTCCCTCTCGCACAGAGTGATAATATGTGCTCATAGCTTGTTTGTACTCCCGCCCACCCTTGTTGACATTCAGTTGCAACACAGTTTCATTGTCAGCACACGCCCCACTTAGCCGCTCCGTTGGAACTTAACAATTTTATTTCTGCACTTAATGTCTATTCTTCTGTGCAACAGTTTTTATTCAAGCTCGCACTTTCAATATTATTAAATTAGGGTATTATCTACTATCTTGAAGATATGCTTTGTCCTTTACCAGTCAGCATGGACTTAAAATTTTAGCTGTTGCTACGTTTAGTATTTCATATTTCTATATGAGTGTTCACTGACATTGTCTTCACAGACGGTTTTTTTTCTGCGGTTTTCGTCGTAAATGAGCTTATCTGACTTAGCTGACATTTTTTTGGGCATCATAAGTGATGGTCCGCCTTACTGTCCCCTTGTAGTCCAAATTTCCACTTATTATTTTGTCATCTAATATCTTTTAGCGATCTTCCCTAATGATATTGAAGCGAGATCCCGTTGGTTTCTTGTTTTCGAATTAAATTTCTCGTAGTTTGAAACCAACTTTTTGTGGCGTTTTACCCACGTGTTTTCGAATCTGAGTTTTATAGTTCAAGGTTCTTTGTATTAGAGAGCACACAACTTACTGTGTGTGGCGAATTGCTGTATGCTTGCTTTCGATTCTCACTGAACCAATTTTATTGGTAATAATGTTTTGTACTTTGTAAACTGGTTCTATCCTTCCCTTGTCTATCCATATGATCCCTCTTTAATTGCATCTTAATAATTAAATTGAGTGTAACGAATCCATACATGCATGGTTATTGATGCCTGGTTCAGATTTCATTGAAATAATCAGGTTTTGCTACGTGTCACGACCTTAGTATTTCTCCCACCTTTGTGTGACCGATATTTGGAACCAGTCGACCCTATTCCTTTTATCAAGTTTCATGGATTCAGATACAAGAATTCTTGCTGATCATTTAATTTAGTAGATAAATACTTCCTTGTGTAGGCTACCTTGGTGAACTAAGACATGTTTGAGATGTATTGAATCCTTCCGGCGTGGAGACGAAATTCACTGAAATAATATTCCCCAAGGAACCTCTCTGGTAATTAGAGTATCCGAGAAATACAGTGCTTCTTAGTATGACAAATGAATGCATAGATTCATGGTCGTACAGAATCCAAAGTTTTCTAGCCATTAAGTGACATAACGTCTTCATTACCAAATTAACTACGGTTTAATCTATCATTTAATGTTGCTTTGGTAAGGAATCGGTTTTTGGCCTCGTCAAGTAGCCTTATCCTTCGGTATCTTCTTTCCTTGTTCCCAGTACCTGAAGATCCTTGGCAACCTGGTCTCTCCATCTCATTTTCGGCCTACCTAGAGGTCTTCGTCCATCCGGTTTATTCTCTGACACTTCTCTCAGTGAAGATCACTTATTTCTTTTGTAGACGTGGCCGGCCCATCTTAGCCTTCTGGTCTTGGCTTCCTCAACTACGCTACTGGCCATTAAAATTGCTACACCAAGAAGAAATGCAGATGATAAACAGGTATTCAATGGACATATACGTTATGCTAGAACTGACATGTCATTACATTTTCACGCAGTTTCGGTGTATACATCCTGAGAAATCAGTACCCAGAACAACCACCTCTGGCCGTAATAACGGCCTTAATACGCTTGGGCATTGAGTCAAACAGAGCTTGGATGGCGTGTACAGATACAGCTGCCCATGCAGCTTCAACACGATATCACAGTTCATCAAGAGTAGTGACTGGAGTATTGTGACGAGACAGTTGCTCGGCCACCATTGACCAGACGTTTTCAGATGGTGAGAGATCTGGAGAATGTGCTGGCCAGGGCAGCAGGCGAACATTTTCTGTATCCAGAAAGGCCCGTACGGGACCTACAACATGCGGTCGCTCATTATCCTGCTGAAAAGTAGGGTTTCGTAGGGATCGAATGAAGGGTAGAGCCACGGGTCGTAACACATCTTAAATGTAACGTCCACTGTTCAAAGTGCCGTCAATGCCAACAAGAGGTGAACGAGACGTGTAACCAATGGCACCCCATACCATCACGTCGGGTGATACGGCAGTATGGCGATTACGAATACACGCTTCCAATGTGCGTTCACCGCGATGTCGCCAAACACGGATGCGACCATCATGATGCTGTAAACAGAACCTGGATTCATCCGAAAAAATGACGTTTGGCCATTCGTGCACCCGGGTTCGTCGTTGAGTACAACATCGCAGGCGCTCCTGTCTGTGATGCAGCGTCAAGGGTAACCGCAGCCATGGTCTCCGAACTGATAGTTCAAGCTGTTGCAAACGTCGTCGAACTGTTCGTGCAGATGGTTGTTGTCTTGCAAATGTCCACATGTTGACCAGGGATCGAGACGTGGCTGCACGATCCGTTACAGCCATGCGGATAAGATGCCTGTCATCTCGACTGATTGTGATACGAGGCCGTTGGGATCCAAAACGGCCTCCCGTATTACCCTCCTGAACCCACCGATTCTATATTCTGCTAACAGTCATTGGATCTCGACCAACGCGAGCAGCAATGTCGTGATACGATAAACCGCAATCGCGATAGGCTAAAATCCGACCTTTATCAAAGTTGGAAACGTAACGGTACGCATTTCTCCTCCTTACACGAGGCATCACACAAACGTTTCACCAGGCAACGCCGGTCAACTGCTGTTTGTGTATGAGAAATCGGTTGGAAACTTTCCTCATGTCATCACGTTGTAGGTGTCGCCACTGGCGCCAACCTTGTGTGAATGCTCTGGAAAGCTAATCATTTGCATATCACAGCATCTTCTTCCTGTCGGTTAAATTTCGCGTCTATAGCACGTCATCTTCATGGTGTAGCAATTTTAATGGCCAGTAGTGTACTTCTGCTTCATTGTATAGCTCCCTAAGCTCCCTGTTCTTTCTTCTTCGCCATTCTCCTCCCTCATAGACTGGTACAAATATCTTTCGCAGGATTTTATTTTCAAAAACTTTTATCTTTCTCTCCGTGTATTTATCTATTCTCCATATTTCTGCCCCATATAGTAATAGTGGTCTGATTATGGTTTTATATATTCTAACTTTGGTCCCTCTTGAAAAATTTTTAGATGACAGTAGTTTGTTGAGTGTGTACGATGCTCTGGGTGCAGCTTTGATCCTCGCCTCTATTTCTTGCTTCTCATCATTGCTGTTGTTTACTACTATCCCCAGCTATTTAAACTAATCTACTTATTCAAACACGTTGTTATCGATCTGCAGAGGTTCCCATCTTTTTGCTCGGTAATTTCTTTCTACCCTCATGAATTTTGTTTTCTTATAATTTCCTTCTAATCCAACTGCCTTTGCTTTTTGAAAGAGTCTTTTTGCCAGTATTTTTAGGTAATCCGGATTTTCAGCGGTTAGTGCTATGTCATCTGCAAAGGTCAGTACATTTATTTTTGTTCCTATTTTACTTCCCTCTTCTGCTTCACTTGCTGCGTCCAGCGCTTCCTGTATTAGAAACTTGAAAAGAGGGGTGTCTAATTCTCCATCCACTTTCACTACCCCTTTCGAGCCTTTCAGTATCACATTCACAAGATTTATAATCTTCTACGTTATTCCGTATCTCTGCATTTTCTCCCACAACTTAATGGTTCACATGGCTCTGAGCACTATGGGACTTAACTGCTGAGGTCATCAGTCCCCTAGAACTTAGAACTACTTAAACCTAACTAACCTAAGAACATCACACACATCCATGCCCGAGGCAGGATTCGAACCTGCGACCGTAGCTTTCGCACTGTTCCAGACTGTAGCGCCCAGTACCTACCGTTCGGCCACTCCGGCCGGCTCTCCCACAACTTATCTCTGGGTATACTGTCATAAGCTTTATTAAAATCAACAAATAGTATTGCCATTGTTTTGCTTTACTCCCAACATTTGGATATGGCTTCTTTCCGTATGAATGTCTGGTAAGTAATTGAACGAATCTTCATAAATACGGCCTGTTTATCGTTTATTATCTCTTTTGATTATGGTTCTAATTTATTCTCGGCGATCTTGGAGAACATTTTACAGGCAGTGCTAATTAATGAGATACCTCTGTAGTTTCTGCATTGTTGTTTGTCACCCTTTTTATGAATTGGTATTATTATCGCTTCTGTCCACCCGTCTGGCATTCCTTCTTCATTCCAGACATTCGTAACAAGTTTGTGAATTTGTTTTGCAATTTTTATTCCTTCCTTCTTAAACAATTCAGGTGTTATGTCATTTCTCCCTGAAACTTTGTTGTTTTTTATATTTTGATTGAGTCTGTTGTCACTTCCATTGTCGGCGGTTCCATAGAGGGATCTACACTCTGATAATCATGTTGTTGTTCCATTTCTGCACTTCTGTCTTCAGCATTCAGAAGCTCATCAAAATATTCCTTCCAAATTTCCATACCTTTTGATCTTTCCAGAACTGTATTGCCACTTTGACCTTTGATGCCATACATCCATTATATTTTTTCTGAAAAATCCGACTAATCTGTAAAAATATATTGCATTCTCTGCAATGACAGAAGTAAAACATTTTATCACGATTGCCTAAGTAACATCGACAATCAAACAAAATTCCTTCGCTGAGGTGAAACATATAGCTCTCTTAGCAGAGTAGTTGAGTGTTACAACAGGTAGTAGACGGCTCCATTCGCACCATCAACAGAACAGGCTCTGCTAACAGTATACTACCCCTTCCACATCGCTAGCAACGGGTTCTGCACAACACTGGTGACTACTTTGAAACACAGTAACAGGTGCAAACTCGTAACTCTTTTGTATCCGTTGTGAATAAATAGTTGCCACTATTTAAGTTCCAACCCTCGTATAAGTAAGCACCACTCGTGTACCTTTTTGAGATCATACTAAAATGGTGATTTCGTTCTTCTTCCGTTCATAGATACGGTATGTACTCCAGTCATGTTCTTGTCTGCTGTAATTTGGTAAAGTGAACCTCAGTTGAACTAATTTGCTAGCTCTGAAAGTAACAGAGCATTAATTCAGCCAGTACTGTCCAGCAATACGCCGGTGGCGAAACTAGTTGTATTTCTGGATAATTTGCTCTTTGATTTCTGTTATAAGGTCAATGTATAAAAAATGTATTTTCATTAACTAATAAATGAATGTTATTAGCCAATCAAAATCTGCGATTCAAGTATTTATTCCACCGTAATAATTAAATTGCCAATGTCCTCCAACTGTAAACACTTAGGTGAGGCCAAAGCAGGATTTAAATTAATGTTTCGTGCTATTGATAATCATTCCTCATATGGATATGTTACCGCTTTATGATCAGCGGCGGTAGTATTGGCGACTGCATTTATTTTTGAATCTATTAAGGATCATAACAAGTTGCTGGTTGTATTTACGAATATGCCCGACCTGTGGCAAGGCCTTCAACCCCAGAATGTACAGCAGTTACGTTCCTTCCAGACTATGCTTATGAATTATCTCCAGTTTTAGCAACCATATTCGTTTGGTGACTGGACGAAAAATCTGAGATCTGTGTCTGAACGCTGGAACGTTGCACAAGTCACAGCAATACACGAGAAAGGAAATGGAGGTAATCCACCGTGTCATTGATCCATACCATTGAATCGATTTGTAGTACGATTTTTCAACATATACACTATCTAATCAAAAGTATCCTGGCACCCATATGTAGTGCGGAATTGACCAAAACATATTATGAGAGGTGGTCCCGCTAGGATCAAAGGAGGTACGGAATATTGTGTTGTCAGTACAGAAGCAGTAACACCAGAACGGGGTCTTACAGGAGAGGTCAGTAACTTCGAACTTTAACTAGACGTTAGAAGTGACCTGTGTAACGTATCCATCAAGGACAATTGAGCCCTTCTAAATCTGCTGAAGTCGACTGTTAGTGATGTGACGGTGGTGTGGAAACACGAAGGAACAATCACAAATAAACCAGGACCATGCAGACCTCATGTAACGAAGGACAGAGATCGTCAAGCGTTGTGGAGGAAGGGCGTAAAGTATCGCTTGAAATCGGCAGAAGGATGTCCCCAGTGGCTGATTTCGTGATACGTGACACGTGATTTCCAAAGTATTATCAGCAGTTCAGCTAGCAATATTGTACGTATTAGGTAAAAACGAGTGGAACACAATGATCGACAATTTCTTCATAAGTCATACTTTTCTGTACTCAGTGCCAAGCGATGAGTGAGGTGTTGGATGACCGGAAACTAGTGATCTGGAGTAGTGAATCACGATATACCATGTGGCAATCCGACGGAAGGGTTTGGTATGGCGAGTGTCTGGAGAATGTTATATGCTATAATTTATAGTGGCAACAGTGAAGTACGCAGGAGGTGGTGTTACGATCTGTGGGTGTATTTGCGGTTAGAATGAATTCTCCATACTGAGCTTAAGAAAACGCTAAATGCGGTAAATACGGGGAGATATGAACACATTGTACAGCATTGTGCATTGTGTGCAATGTGGGAATAATGCGGAAACGATGAATGCTTGCATCACCATAACAATACATCCTGTCATAAAGCAAGCATCTGTGAGGCATTGGTTTCTGAACACAGTGGAATGTCTCTGGGATGAGTTTGCTAGTAACCTTAGCTTCCAACAAACCTACCTTCTTTGGTTTTGGTTCTCGAGGAAGAATGGTTTGCCATTCGATCACAGACCTTCGGACACCTCATTGAAAATGTCCTCAGAAGAGTTTAGTCCGCCATAAAGGCGAAGGGTGTGTGCAACAGACATCCAACATGAATGTACATGAAAATAATGTCGTAATACTTTTGATCAGATAGTGTACTGTGCAACATGATTATGAAGTACTTGAGAAATCAATCTACTTATAACAAAACCACCATGGATTGAGAAGACGTCGTTCTTGTGAAACACAAATGGGCCGCAGTTCACACGAAATAATGAATAGTATCGACGTGGGATACCATCTATATTGCAGACTTCTAAATATTTACAAAGCTTTTGATTCTTTATGCAGATAATTGGAAAACAATATGCCGCTTGATATTTCATTTTGGTATATAAGCTTTTTTCAGCTTTATTGCCTTCATTAGTACATCTGCAAGCAACTCTATTCATTTATAATTTACATAAAATACACACATCAGAAAAAAGTTTGCATCACCTCGGTTCCGAGAGTTCCGGAGCCTGTACAGGAAATTGCAATAGAGATCAACATAAACATCATTTCCGCCCTTTTTACTGCTCACGAAAACCACACATTGCTTGTTGTACCAATATACAGTGAGAGCTTCAGAGGTGGTGGTCCAGACTGCTGTACACACCGGTACCTCTAATACCCAGTAACATGTCCTCTTGCATTGATGCATGCCTGTATTCGTCATGGCATACCATTCGCAAATTCATCAAGGCACTGTTGGTCCATATCGTCCCACTCCTCAACGGCGATTCGGCGTAGGTCCCTCAGAGTGGTTGGTGGGTCCCGACGTTCATAAACAGTCCGTTCTCAATCTAGTCTAGGCATGTTCGATAGGCTTCATGTCTGTAGAACATGCTGGCCACTCTATTCGGGCGATGTCGTTATCCTGAAGGAAGGCAGTCACAAGATGTGGACGATGGGGGCGCCAGTTGTCGTCCATGAAGACGAATGCCTCGCCAATATGCTGCCGATATGGTGCACTATCGGTCGGAGGATGGCGTTCACGTATCGTACAGCCGTTACGGCACCTTGTATCACCACCAGCGGCGTACGTCGGCCCCACATAATGCCACGCGAAAACAGCAGCGAACCTCCACCTTGCTGCACTCGCTGGTCAGTGTGTGTAAGGCGTTCAGCCTGACCGTGTTGCCTCCAACACGTCTCCGACGATTGTCCGGTTGATGGCGTATGCGACACTCATCAGTGAAGAAAACGTGATGCCAATCCTGAGCGGTCCATTCAGCTTGTTGTTGGGCCCACCTGTACTACGCTGCATGGTGTCATGGTTACAAAGATGGACCTCGCCATGGACGTCGGGAGTGAAGTTGCGCGTCACGCAGCCTACTAAGCACAGTCTGAGTCATAACACGATGTCCTGTGGCTGCACGAAAAGCATTATTCAACTTGGTGGCGTCGCTGTCAGGGTTCCTCCAAGCCATAATCCGTAGGTAGCAGTAGTCCACCGCCCTTGGGCGACCTGAGCGAGACATGGCATTGACAGGTCTTGTCTCTCTGTATCTCCTCCATGAGCGAGAAACATCGATTTGGTTCACTACGAGACGCCTGGACACTTCCTTTGTTGAGAGCCCTTCCTGGCAGAAAGTAACAAAAAATGGCTCTGAGGACTATGGGACTTACCGAGGGAGGTGGCGGAGTGGTTAGACACTGGACTCGCATTCGAGAGGACGACGGTTCAATCCCGCATCCGGCCATCCTGATTTAGGTTTTCCGTGATTTTCCTAAATCACTCCAGGCAAATGCCGGGATGATTCCTTTCAAAGGGCACGGCCGACTTCCTTCCCTGCCCTTCCCTAATCCGATGAGACCGATGACCTCGCTGTCTGGTCTCCTTCCCCAAAACAACCCAACCCAATCCAACTATGGGACTTAATTGCTAAGGCCATCAGTCCCCTAGAACTTAGAACTACTTAAACCTAACTAACCTAAGGACATCACACACATCCAGGTGCGAGGCTGGATTCGAACCTGCGACCGCAGCGGTCGCGCGGTTCCAGACTGTAGCGCCTAGAACCTCTCGGCCAACCCGGCCGGAACAAAGTAACAATGGGGACGCGATAGAACCGCGGTATTGGCCGTCTAGGCATGGCTGAACTACAGACAACACGACCCGTGTACCTCCTTCCTGGTGGAAAGACTGGAACTGATCGGCTGTCGGACCCCCTCCGTGTAATAGGCCCTGCTGAAGCATGGTTGTTTACATCTTTGGGCCGGTTTAGTGACATCTCTGAACAATCAAAGGGACAACGTCTGTGATACAATATCCACATTCATCGTCTATCTTCAGGAGTTCTGGGAACCGGGGTGACTCAGAACTTTTCTTGATGTGTGTATGATTTATAAAGATTTATTACATATTGCTCACACGCGACTTCTAATCAAATATAGTGCTTATGGTGCACGGTCTCAGTTGTTCTACTGGATTCGAGATTTCCTGTTAGAAATGTCACAGTTCATAATAAACTGCCGAAAATCATCTGCTGGAACCGATATGATAGCTGAGGTCCCCGAGGAGAATGTTATCAATCCTCTCACGTTTTTAACCTATCGATACAATACAGGATGACTTAGAAGTGATTAAGACAAGAAATCTGCATGGTGTAAGAGGTGGCAGTTGACCAAGAGCGACAAAAAGTATGAGGTCCTCCACATGAGCTTTAAAAAAATTCTATTAAATTTCGGTTAACTCAAAATTTAAAGATCATCGATTCGTGTAAATCGCTGGGAATTACACCTGCCAACAATTAAAATTGGAACCACTCTGCTGAAATTGCTATGGGGAAGGTGAAACACAGTGTCTTATCAATAGAACTTTTGAAAGATTATGGCGAAAGTGAGTATCACGTACAACTTATTCTAGTTCCGGTAAAAAGCCGTTTTTTCCTGAGACCAGATCCTTCGTGGAATTTCAATTGCTAATTTTCTCCCCGCGGAATTATGCGGATGTTCATTTTTCGCACGTGTTTCTCGAGAGTGGAACAGCTGAAAAACAGTTTTACAGTGGATCCATCATTCCTCTGCCCAACACTAAAGTCCGAATTGAAAGTAATCATGTAGATGCAGATTCCCGTAATTACAGGGGTAGGAACAAATTTTCAGTTGCTCCACAATGAATTCGTCGATGAAATTCAAAGCTGCATCTTCGTCCTCAACATACCATTAGATCTGTTTCTTTACTAATAGCCTACTACATCATCCTTTAATTCACATCTCAAATCAAGGATTAACCAGCAATAAATCAAACAACGGTCGTGAGTCCACGGAACCAGATTAAGTTTTTACTTTAGCAGAAAGTAAATTGGTGTTGACTCTACTTAGAAACACAATAAGTAATATGGTATAGTGGTGAGATCAGGCTGGTGAGATATTGCACCCAAGGGAAGGCCATCTATGGTCCACACAACGTCTGATCATCGTCGATGTCGTCAACAGCTTGTCTCCACCCACCTCGAGCCACACTGCAGTCATGTCTACATTACACATGCGATAACTGTTGCCAGCTTTGCTCCCTACAGCCGACAACATTACGACGTCAGGTCGACAGAGATGCGACATCTGAATATATTCTCCAACTCGTCAGATGTACTCTGGATGCTACAGAGGCCACATCCTTGGCAGCAAAAGTCACTATGGAGGAAGTGGCAGACGCTGTCGCCAAAAGTGTGACGAACAGATCGCAATGCCCAGATGGCAGATTGAATTATATGAGCGTTCCGTGCCCTGATGATGGAGGACCGAGGTATTCCAAGAGTTCCAGGAGCTGCTCAGTTCCAACTTCCACTTGCCAACGGCCTTTGTGGACCTATATTAATTCTGGTAGCAAAACCATTGCGCGACCTCCAGATCACCACCTTCCGCTATTTTACTCATCTCAGGGTGGACTATAAGACTTCTGCTGGAGCAGACATCACATGGCTCTGGTGCCGATCTACTAACTGCCATGGGAGGATGTCGAGATCTCGTTGCTCTCGCCACGTCCTGTCACCTCGACGTGCACTGGTATCAGTCAACCTCGATTGTGCCTTTGATAGGTTCTGACACCAGTTCCTTCTAGCAGTGGCGATGCGTATGGGTTTCCCTCTACCATTCATCGTCACCCTGTGTTAACGGATTACCAGCGTCAAGTCGAGCATTCAAGTCGATATACGGCAGGCGAGACATTCCAAAACAGCATTCTGTGAGACAGGTATGTCCCTTTTCCACTGTGCTGTCCACAGTCTCAATCAAACTCCTAATAAGAGGCTTCCTATCTCACCTTACATGACGCACCCTACACAGTCACACCTTCCAGTGCCAGACGTATGTGAACAACCTGCTGCTCCTAGCACTTACACCTATGGAAATACGTAACTCCACCACATGCATTCGACAATAAGGAAGAATCTTGAGAAGCATTCTCAGTTTGGACAAAGCGGCAAATATGAACATTGGTCATAGGCTCCAAGATGAAGGGACACTGTTGGTGCCAACAGTGGATAAGCTGCGTTACCTTGGTATCACATTTACCAGACATATTCATCATATGGAAGAGTAGCCTACCACAGTTTGCTTCAGACGTTATGAGCCCATATCCAACATAATCGCCTCTACAGCCTTTATGGGCTCCAGTGAGTGGCCTCCATCAACACTTACGTTGCGTCCAAGCTATTATGCATTCCCCAAATCTTATCGCTGCCAATGATCCTTGCATGAAAATTCCAGGCGGCCTTTGGGTACTTTGTATCAGCAGATCCGCTTCGACACCCTCACAGTACACACTTCAGCAGGCATCAGATTGACGGCGCGTGTGTCTAATAGACAACGGTATCGGACTATAATTTTGAATTTGCTGAAATTAACAGAAAAGAAACCAAACGGACTACGACCTTGGGGGTTAATGGAATTGATAAAGTGAATGAAAAAAATGAACGGTGGCCAGCCCAATTAGGCACATTAATAATGGAATATACGTTTAAGAAAATTAAGTATTGGTTATTGAAGTTACTTTCGTTTGAGATTTCCCTTTGAATAGCAAACAGGACACAAATTGACACAGTGCACTCTGAACGGAGTGTAGCAGCAGTTACCAATAACGCACACATTAGTAAATTATAAGAAGTAATTTTGCACCAAGCCACCAAGCACATACTAATGACAGCTACACTCAAGAGCATTGCTTAATCAAATACTGAAAAGTTACTGCGTGATGTGCAGAGCTAAATTTGGCTATGAGGGGCTCTTATCTTAACTGACAAAAAAAATCAATAAAGACGAATAATCTCATAAATAAACTGTTTAAGCTCCTCTACATACGTCAGTTTTCCTTAACAACAGAAATAGTTCAATTTTTTATAATAAGTGGAGAATGTGATGGGGACCCATAAACTAGTACAGTTTCTCTGGTCAACCCTATCTGATTATTACAGTAAAAATAAGACTAATTCAAAAAGGTAATCATTCTCTTTACTTGGCGTAGTTCATAATTTACTTTGTAAGACAATAAAACACAACACTGGGCTTAATTAACTTACAAAAAGGAATCATTCATGATATAAATCAAAACCACACTATTTTTGAAAATGAGCTTAACTTTTTTGACTTTTTATCACCTGTGTAGCAGGTATTTTAGACAATAATATTTACACAATCTTGCACTGTATTCCTACAAAATTATACTTTGTAATAAACTAAGAATACTTGAGTAAAATCCTATCTAACTTCAGTTCAAAACACTTGAATGCAAGAATTATTCATTTAAATCACGATCACTTAGGTGAGGACCCTGCATAGGATCGTGATCAGGATAGAAAATATGGTTCTGGACACAAATTTGTTTTTGTGATTATTATTCAAACCACACACAAACTAACTGGTCAATGCCCATATACATTACGGAATGTATGAAGTTAGTGAAGCAGTGACGAAGATTGGTGGCAAGCTACATGGCGGCTGACTGTACTCAACATTTCTTAATGTTCGTACGCTCTATATAATCTCTTCTTGGCGTCGGATTTTCACCATATTAGAGTCATTCCTTTTTGCCGAGAATACCAAATAATAGCCATTGTAAGGCAGCTTCCAATTGCCTCTCTTAGCACCCTCGAAGTGTACCGTGATACGGCTAGCCTCATACTGCGTACCGTTCACAGTAAGGAGCCGCTCAGTTCGACCGCCAAAACCACCTTTCACATCGCGAAATGCTGTTGCGGAGGGACTTCCCTACAGCAATTATATATTACAAATGAAAGTACCTAAGCATGAACCAGCTTTCAATAAACATTTTATTTTTATGCACATGCCCTTTTATAATAATTTATCTTTTAAGAAATCATTTTGTTTTTTCCATATTTACATTACAAAACTCTAATTATCCTGTCACAAATCAAGGACTTTAAATAACAAAGAATACACACTCCATAATTGCTGCTACACAGTTACATTATATAAACCTACTTCTAATCGATATAAGTGCTACACCAGGACATTTGCTTTATGCTTAAGTAATATGACATGAGCCGGCCGATGTGGCCGAGCGGTTCTAGGCGCTTCATCTGGAACCGCGCGACCGCTACGGTCGCAGGTTCGAATCCTACCTCGGGCATGGATGTGTGTGACGTCCTTAGGTTAGTTAGGTTTAAGTAGTTCTAAGTTCTAGGGGACTGATGACCTCAGATGTTAAGTCCCATAGTGCTCAGAGCCATTTGATTTGAATATGACATGATGTTGGTGCGGGTCTTCCACATCACTTACACCCAGCCTCTTTGAAGTTTTTGTACCTGCCTCCCCTGTCTCGTCGGTCAGTGCAGCCCACGTAGCTCCAAGATTGTCCTACACGTCAAAACGCCTTGTCGAACTCACCTATGCCCATGAAATCACACATGCTCCACAAGCGAAAGATTTTCCCAAGCTGCTTCTACTGCGCATGCCCAGGTATCCGTTGTATTCATGCGCCCTTCCCAACAAGTGGTGCACAAGGCTTATGGTGCCACATCACCAATAGTAAGTACTCAACAACCAGTGATATCATCATGTTTGACTGTCCAAATCACCATTATGTACTCGCCACCGTGGTGAGGATGCTGATGAGCATTGTCTTACACCACCCTCAATGCGCAAAGCCTGGCAACTAGTGCAATGGGTACTCACATGTTTCTTCTGTTCCCTGCTAATGACAGTCACCTCACAACCCTTTCTCTTGCCAGGGCACACACATTTTCCGGTCATCAAGGACAAGGCTATCACATAGTTCAAGATTCTGATCATTGCCTTCACCTTCAGTGACGGGGTGCAATCGAAGGTCGATTTTCGGCACTATGTTTTTGATGCTCACTCCACACTCGAATGGCTGCCTTAATTTGCCAGTTACTTACACGCTTTAATTTACAACCTCCCAACCCCCTCACTTTAAATGCACACCTCATTCAAGAGCTTGACATATCATGACAAACGTTTTCGGAATGCTACGATGTATCAGCATAGTCTCAACCAATGAGCAGGAGACGTGCTCGAAGAAGTGTGCACTACACCTTCCACCTTACCTTTCTTTGCTTTATCCGTTATTTTTCCTCTTTTGTTTCTGTTGCTTGTAATGACCCCATAATTTGTGTGTCTTTAGACATTACAGGAGCCTACCCCTACTGAGCACAGCTGGAGCCAAAATATTAAAAAGTATATAAAAACTAAGAAAAGTAATGTTTCCTATTTTAGACGGGTTCTGTACATTCCGTAGCTTGACAGAGAGATTGACACGGATGATGGGGATGTCGTGGCCAGTCCTCAGGATGCAAACCCTGCAGACTTTGCCCCCTGCCCGTTGACAATTTTCGTGCACTTCCTTGGTAAAAAAAAGAAAAAAAACAGAAAAGGGTAGCAGAAAAATGACAACTGTGGCCCCGTGCTAACGTGTATGCCACGAGTAACTCTGAGAAACCAAATTAGCTGAATCAGTGTTGAACAGCACAATTGAAAAAAATTAACATAAAGGTCAAAAAAGTAAAACAGAAAAGAAAAATAGAAATAGGGAAAGAAGGTGATTAAGGCAAACGTCGTAGAGAATCAGGGCATACGGGTTCTTCAACTCTCGCCGTCCCATTAACGCAATGTCCTGCGGAAAAAAAATAAAAATGGCTCTGAGCACTAAGGGACTTAACATCTGAGGTCATCAGTCCCCTAGAACTTAGAACTACTTAAACCTAAGGACATCACACACATCCATGCCCAAGGAGCGTTCCAACCTGCCACAGTAGCGGTCGCTCGGTTCAAGACTGAAGCGCCTAGAACCGCTCGGCCACAACGGCCGGCCAATCACTTGTGCAGCTGTGTGTCATTATTCCCTTGCTATCTCCTTTCCGTGCCGTTTACTTTCCTTTCCTTTCATCCCAGTTATTCCTCTCTACACACTGCGACACTACCACATTAGTCAGTCACGTCACTTGACCCAGTGGTCTAACATTGTATTCATATTTCTATGGAATATGGGTCCCGTCTCCGCAGCTACTATGCTGGTATATTTCAAGTTTTGATAATAATGTTATTTCTATTTCTGCATAACTGTGCATGTTGATTAATAGCTTCCAAAGAATGCAGAGAGACAGGAAACAGTGACAGCCAGATTTCTTAGGTGCTGGAGAGAAGAATTCTGAATTGTATTCTTTCTTATGATCAGTATGTGAGCAGTTACTGTTTTCATAAAAATAGTGACAACCGCTAGAATTTGATAAAAATTTGAAGCACGCCTTCACCTGCAAAGAGGCGCCTTGATATGAAAAACTTTCACCATGGCGTCGATGGGGTCAAGACAGGATGGAAAAATCTTCGAGAATCTAAAGCATTGTCTGCTTTCCATGTCCTAGTATGTAGAACTGAGCCACTTCCCCTCTCAGCACTTGGCAAACAATCTACTTTTTGAGGTCGGAAGCCAACTGAGGAGCAGCCACTCCGAAATTTGACATTCCTGATTTGACGAATACTCAGACACACTAGTGGACCTCACCAAGGCTTATTGATTACCTGATATTAATCCTATAGAAAACGTCTGAAACTTTTGGAACCGTGGGTGACACTTGGCAGTTCACATCCCAAAAATTTGGTAGCTCTTTGGGACCAGATCATGTACGAATGGCTGCAGCTAAATATGACACACCTCAAGAAAATTATAGACTCTCTTAGTCACGAAATAGATTCCTCTAATAAGTCAGCAGGCAATGTTAGACAGTATTCGCGTGATGTCTCCTGGGGGTGAGTAATTTTTTGTAAAGTGTGCTTGTCTAATATTATTCTAAAGTCCAGAAACACTTCGCATCTAATTAAAGTTTATAAACTTCAATCAGAGGTCACTTACATCTGGTACGAAGACTATGCTGCTGCTGAGGAAATTCCTGCTTGATGTTGCTGGTTCTATTGCGTGGAAATAAGAGACACTCAGATTACCACATCATTTCCCCAGAAAAGAGCAAAAAGTGACACTTCCTAATTATCTATTTATGAACACTTCCACATGGTTGGGGGGAAATCTCATATACTACATGCATCACTAGCAGCATCTTTGTAGTCATCGATGTGCCAACTGGCGGACATAAACTGAGAAATGAAATAAAATATTTCAGCTGAACTGACAGACACTTGTTCCTGTGGTCTTTTTTATGAATACATCAGGGGCCAGTGTATATGACGGAGCTATGTCCTGTAGCCTTCAGTCTAAATATTTCATAGGTTTATAAGCAGTGAGTACCTAAGTAAGAAATGATGGGCAAGAACACTACAGTTTAGTCGGCTATTTGGGGAAAGTACATGTAAAGGCTCCCAGGAGATGTTGAAGATGCTGCAGCATGGCCTCGCACACACAGAGCGGGCTGGAATGTCTGGAAGGATCAATAAGGGGAATTTGGCGACCGGTAGTGTGAACAGTCAATCCGATGCAGGCTGTACTGGTAAGCTCCGAGCGTCTCATGTAGGACCTGAGAGGTGTGGAGGCATGTACTGCTGGGTCGACTAGGAATGCTCAAAGTAGTACCAGGATCTGTTGAGAGAGAAGTGTGATGCGTTGATAAAGGAATATTGCACCTACGCATCAGCACTGCTGTCAGGTATTTCTAAGGATAGTGTACCCTTCGGAGGAAGAGACCCGTTCTAGGGTTTGTCATTTGGCATGTGCTTCCAGGGAAGCAATGACACTTTTATCACGATTCAGCATGATCCCATAGCCACCGAAGTGGTGGAACATATCTCATTAAAAAAATGTTAATCTTTTCTGCCTGAGCTGCTTCGACCAATACATCATCAATGGAGACGAAACGCAAGTCTGTCCCCAATAAACGTCTGTAAATTCTATGCAGCATTATTCATCCTCTACAACAAGTAAAAGAGCTAAGAAGTTCATATTATTTCGTAATATCCGTTTTCATCATAAGCACATGGACCACCGGTATGCTGTCGTAAGGATTAAAGAGACTTTCATGTTGAAGGGGCTAAAGACAACGCCCTCAGGCCAGATGCAGTCGCCCTTGCTCCCGTCGAGTCCTTTGCTGTTCTGGTTATTTTGGCCCTCTGGCCAATACACCTGCGAGATCCGAAGTAAAGTGGTGACGTATGCCATTATTGACTAAGAGATCCCTAAGTGCAGGTTAAGCCAACTCACTGCAAAAAGTGTTTTCTGTCCTTCCCACCTGTAGACACCTTCCCTTCACGAAGTCTGAACGTTGTGTGTTGCTTAAGTGTAATTGGTCAGTGTAGATGAGTGTAATGGGTGTGTGGGTAGTATGGTGTCATGGATATGGTGGATGATGATGTGACAAAGGAGAGGGTGGAACCTGGTGCTGGCGTGTAACCTACTCCTCACGAATAGCACAAAGGGGGCCGTGGCCTTAATGTCCGCATTCTACAGACGGATCACCATCAACATTGTCTCATGCCCTCATTTCACGGGGCGTTTCCGAGGGGTTTGGAATTTAATCCAGGATACTGGTGCAAAGACATTTGACCAGTACATCACCACCCCTTCTGACTGGAATGAGGTGCAGGATACTGACTGAAGAAACCAATGAAGGAAATCATGTCACTAATAGGCATTTCGGAAGTACGAGAGGGATAAACCAAATGAGTTTTCATTGAACACTGCATTCCATCGCATTTCATCTTCTGCACATTTCACTGCGTCTACAGCTTCATGCCAATGACTTTCAAAATTGGTTACAGTTGTCCGAATATTGCCCACGAACAGTACAAATCTGGCAGCATATATACACTAAGGAGCCAAAGAAACTGGTATAGGCATGAGTATTCAAATACAGAGGTATGTAAACAGGGAAAGTACGGCGCTGCGGTCGGCAGCGCCTATATAAGACAAATGCCTCGTGCAGTAGTTAGATCGGTTACTGCTGCTACGATGGCCGGGTATCAATATTTAAATAAGTTTGAACTTGGTGTTACAGTCGGCACACGAACAATGGGACACTGCATCTCCGAGGTAGCGATGAAGTGGGGATTATGCGTACGACCATTTCACGAGTGTACCGTGAATATCAGGAATCTGCTAAAACATCAAATCTTCGACATCGCTGCGACCGGTAAGACATCCTGAACGAACGGGCCGAACGACGACTGAAGAGAATCGTTCAGTGTGATAGAAGTACAACCGTTCCGCAAATTGCTGCAGATTTCAGAGCTGGGCCATCAGTAAGTGTCAGCGTACCATCCATCCAACGAAACATGATCGATGTGGGCTTTCGGAGCATGTCAGTAGGGGAATGTTCAGGCTGGTGGAGGCTCTGTACTGGTGTGCGGCGTGTGCAATTGGAGTGGTATCTGATACGTCCAGATAAGACTTCGGCGGGTGACAGGTACGTAAGCACCCTGTCTGATCACCTGCATCCATTAATGTCAATTGTGCATTCCGACAGACTTGGGCTATTCCAGCATGACATCTCACAAGTCCAGAATTGCTACAGAGTGGCTCCAGGAACACTTTTCTGAGTTTAAACACTTCCCAAGACATGAACATTATTGAGAATATCTCTCATGCCTTGCGACATACTGACGTACTGTTCAGATGAGATCTCCAACCCCTCGTACTTTTACGGCTTTATGGGCAGCCCTGCAGGATTCGTGGTTTCAATTCCCTCCAGCACTACTTCAGACATTAGTCGAGCCCATGCCACGTCGTGTTGCGGAATTTCTGCGTGCTCGCGGGGGCCCTACACGATATTATGCAGGTGTACCAGTTTCTTTGGCTTTTCAGTGTATTTTCCTGTAGGTCGTACGATAGTGTAATTGATTACAGACCTGTATTTTGGTGTGTTAGCCAGAGGACTTCAGTGAAACTGAGACGCTTTGGGAGTGTGCATTCATATGCTACTTGATTAAATAGTAGTTTCAAGGAATGTGCTATCACGTGTTCCAACATATGCAAGATTTGTTGTGCGTGTGCCTTTACGTACGTTAAGATATCACTCCCATTAACCCCATTTTTGATGTCTGTGGAAATAAATAACTTCCTTTAATTTTACTCATTCAGTTAAGTGTTAGATTGTATCACTGATGATCCTCGATTATAGTCTTTTAATTGTTATATTAAACCGGAAATTCACTTGACTTAATATTCATTTGCCCTGATGATCATATGTAAATCTGTCGCTATTTCCGCTGAATCAGCTGTAATGAATACATGCAGCGGTGGGATACCTACCCCAAATACACTCCTGGAAATTAAAATAAGAACACCGTGAATTCATTGTCCCAGGAAGGGGAAACTTTATTGACACATTCCTGGGGTCAGATACATCACATGATCACACTGACAGAACCACAGGCACATAGACACAGGCAACAGAGCATGCACAATGTCGGCACTAGTACAGTGTATATCCACCTTTCGCAGCAATGCAGGCTGCTATTCTCCCATGGAGACGATCGTAGAGATGCTGGATGTAGTCCTGTGGAACGGCTTGCCATGCCATTTCCACCTGGCGCCTCAGTTGGACCAGCGTTCGTGCTGGACGTGCAGACCTCGTGAGACGACGCTTCATCCAGTCCCAAACATGCTCAATGGGGGACAGATCCGGAGATCTTGCTGGCCAGGGTAGTTGACTTACACCTTCTAGAGCACGTTGGGTGGCACGGGATACATGCGGACGTGCATTGTCCTGTTGGAACAGCAAGTTCCCTTGCCGGTCTAGGAATCGTAGAACGATGGGTTCGATGGCGGTTTGGATGTACCGTGCACTATTCAGTGTCCCCTCGGCGATCACCAGTGGTGTACGGCCAGTGTAGGAGATCGCTCCCCACTCCATGATGCCGGGTGTTGGCCCTGTGTGCCTCGGTCGTATGCAGTCCTGATTGTGGCGCTCACCTGCACGGCGCCAAACACGCATACGACCATCATTGGCACCAAGGCAGAAGCGACTCTCATCGCTGAAGACGACACGTCTCCATTCGTCCCTCCATTCACGCCTGTCGCGACACCACTGGAGGCGGGCTGCACGATGTTGGGGCGTGAGCGGAAGACGGCTTCCGTCAGGCATCCCGGTAATAACGGAAGAAGGTGTGAGCATACGTAGTGAAGAAACCAGAGAAAAGACCGCGGGAGCTTTTGAAAAGAATAATAACATCCTTGACCAGAGGTAAGTCAGGGAAGGTGAAAAATATTTCGATTTTGCTTTATCGCTATGTTTCAAAAAGGAGAGGTGTACGGCTCAAATAAGATTTCTTGCACCATAAATATTCACTGCACGTGTAAAATTAATTTTACCAAATTATCAGATATATAGTTCATGCAATATTGAACTGTACATGGCCCGGAGTCATGTTTACAGATGTGAGATTACTAAATTGGTCACTGTGTGTTGTACCATGCGGTCGATGTAATTGACAACCGTGACATTACAAACTGTACAGGCCACTTCTCTGCAACAGTGATGAGTAGCTACCAAGGGTAGTAGAAGGTCGCTCTCAGGTACTTGTGAATATTGGATTATGGGATGTGGTAACAGCACGGCACAGCTGTCTTGTTCTCATACCCATAGCGGAATGAAAAGCTTTTTCTTAGGGTTTGCTCCGGAGTTCTGAAACAAATGTGGAAATGTGGAAGGTCCGACGCCGTCTGATGCAGTCTCACCAGGTGGCGCGCTCGCAATTACTTCGTCTTTCGTTCTCCTCTAACCACACACGCGTCAGTCTGCAATGGCCTCGTGAATGCTTGCGCCGGCGTGTTGAGTGACAAACTGTAATGTTTTCTGAGTGCCTCTCCCACACATACATTTTTGTTAAACGCTACCGTTCTAGATGAAATCTGACAGTCATCTTTGGAAAACAAACCCCAAGAACGAATCTTTTACATGCCACTAAACGCAACGATAAATCGCGACTACTAAGCTTTGATTCAATGCCAAAACCTTTAGGAGATTTTTCATTCAGTACTCTGGGGCTTCATATTGAACTCAGTACTCCGTGGACAAACATAACGTTCAATGCTGTAGCCCTTCAAAGGATTTTATACACATAATTTGTTAGATTACCTTCATACCGTCACTTGTACTGTTAGTAGTGCAACCGCGTAGAAACTCTCTCTTCGCAGAATGATGATTCCTAATAAGAAGATAGGCAAAGAAGATATTTCTAGTGAGATGTGTATAGGTATTATCTATGCTAAAGCAATGCATGGGAAAATAATGGAGTATACCACAAGGAAGACTGAAACTAATATAAAATTAAAGCGGTTCTGAGTTAGTCTAGTGTGCATCGAATTAAAACTGTAGTTTCCATACACGAGACCATGACATTAACCGCAATATATACGGGTATGACAAAATTAGAATTCCCACATCTTTGACAGAGACTTACACAAAGGTCATCAATGGTAACACAATTTGCTGTTACAGCAAGTTTCGCGCGAAAAAAACTCTTTTTTATGATTACGTAGAATTAAGCTACTTTATGTCTCTGGAGAACTAAATTTTTATTTGTACAAAGTGGAACACTTGCTTTTCCCCAAATTTCATACTGTGCCAACTTTTAAAATGTCGCACATTATCCTAAACCACCGTAACAGATTGCTAGTTGCTTTCATTAGACATCCTGGTAACAATGGAAGAAGCTTACGTAGTGAGGGAACCAGAGAAAAGATTGGGTGATCTTTGGAAAGGAATAATAACATCCCTGATTAGAGATAAGTCAGGGGAGCTGAAGAATATTATGTGGCTGTTTTACTGATCTGTTTCAAGAAGGAGACATTTATAGCTTAAATAAGAGTTCTTGCACCATTGATATTCACTACACGCGAAAAATTAATGCATTAATGTTAGTACATAATCAGATATGTAGTCCAGGCAGTATCGTGCTGTACATGATCGGAAGACCATACAGATGTGAGATTACTAAATTGGTCACTGTGTGTTGTACCATGCGGCCGATGCGACTGTCAACCGAGACATTATAACCCCTGCAGGGCACGTTCATACAATAGCCGTGAGTATTTCAAAGGGGAAAAGAGAGACATTCTCAGCTACATGGAAATGTGATCACTGCACAAACTGTCATCTTCTTCTCGTGGCCATGGCGGAATGAACAGCTTCGTTTTAGTGTTTGTTCCGGAGTCGTGAAACAAGGGTGAAAATGTGGAAGGTCCGACTCCGTCTGATGCGGCCTTGCCAGCTGGCGCGCAAGCAGTTATTTCAGTGTGCATTCTCCTAAAATTACGAATGCGTCATCTTGCAATGGGCACATCAATGCGGTCGCATTCGGGAGAACGTCGGTTCAAACCCGCGTCCGCTATCCTGATCTAGGTTTCTGTGATTTCCCTAAATCACTCCAAATGCTGTGATGGTTCCTTCGAAAGGGCACGGCCGACTTCCTTCCGCATCTTTCGCCAATCTAATGGGACAGATGACATCACTGTCTAGTTCCCGCCCCCCCTCATCAACCAACGAACCAACAGGAAATCAAACCCCAAAAACGGACTTTTTAGATGCAACTGAATACATCGAGCAATCTCGACTCCGAAGTTGTTATTCAATGCCACAACCTGTAGTGGATGTTGATTTAGTACTTTGGAGCTTCATGCTGAACTGAATACTCAAGGGACAAACATAATGTTCAACTCTGTAGCCCTTCCAAGTTGTGTGTTGTCATAGACATAATCTGTTAGATTACCTTTACTACTGTCACTTGTAGACTTCGTAGTGCAACCGTCAAGAAAGTTTCTTTTCGCAGAATGTTGATTTCTAAGAAGAATGTAGACAAGGAAGATATTTCCAATGGTATTTGGGTACAGGTATTGCCTACGCTAATGCAATGCGCGCTAAAGGAATAGACTGGCTCTGAAACTAATTTAAAATAAAGCAGTTCTATGTTAGTCCAGTATTCATTGAGTTATAACACTAGTTTCCTTACATGAGACCTTGGTATGAACCACAATACTTACTAGTGTGGCAGAATCAGAATTCCTAGTTATTTGACGATGGCTAACAAATGTTCAAATATGTGTGAAATCTTATGGGACTTAACTGCTAACGTCATCAGTCCCTAAGCTTACACACTCCTTAACCTAAATTATCCTAAGGACTAACACACACACCCAGGCCCGCGGGAGGACTCGAACCTCCGCCGGGACCAGCCGCACAGTCCACGACTGCAGCGCCACAGACCGCTCGGGTGTGCTTTACATGATCGGAAGGGTGGCTAACACAAAGGTCGTCAGTGACAATACAGTTTACTGTTGCTGCAGTTTTCTGCTAAAAGAATATTCTTATTGAGTACCAATAATTATGACAGTTTATGCCTTTGGAGAAATAAATTTTTATGTGTATAAATTGGAACACTGTTCATTATCCCCAAATTTCATATTGTTCCAACTAATAGCGAGGTTCAGAAAATCAATTTTCATTTTTAACTCAGGTAAAATATCAACTTTGTTCTGCTTCTAAGTTTGTCTAGCTAGTCCTTCTTACATTACGTAATAAACTGGCTATCTTGCTATTAAACCTCTCTTAAAGACGGATTGTGGGCCTGACAGGTATTTACATTCGGTGAGATGGGTTCCCACTCTTTCGAATATTAACTTCTTAAAAATCATCGAAAATGCTAGTAATACAAGAACTGGCTCTGTATTCACTAGTGGTTGATCATTTTTTATCTAGCGATTACAGGAATAAATAACAATAATGGAAATTCCTGGATGGAGCAATACGTAAAATAAGGGCAAGGCAGCCACTCATCTATTGCGGTTCTATAGGTGGAGCACAGTAACACAGAACAGCATTCTAATAATTCAACAGAATTCTAACAATAGTAAACAGATTACACACAAAACCACAAAGACACACAGACACGCACTCTCATTGTCACAGCAAGGGATGAATATCTTTACATGTGCTAAACAAAAGTTTCTGCTGTAAATACAGCTCTGTCAGTGCATAGAGAGTGTCAAAGACAATCGTATAATTTGGAGATGCATTGTCTTACGGATGAATTTATGGCCAGTAGGGAATGGCGCTAGAGAGCTACAATTTAACAGTGATGCGTATACCGCGTGGCCACTAAGAACTATCTTTCAATTTGATCAAGTTATTCTTAAATTAATGATTTCACTAAATACTTAAAAACCTGTTTAGTTTAACCACCCTTCATTTAAGCCCTTCGTATAGATATTTTGATATGTAGTATAGCATACAAATTCGTAGCGATGTATGGGTTTGGAGCCGTACAAAGTTATTACTCCAGCCGAAATTAAGTGTTTATGAGCCCTTTCTGAGTTCACAGCAAACCATTCAGCGTCTTTAATAAATTCCTGTTCTTTTTCCTTACAGAGCAGGGTGTTGTTTTACACTGGCTGTCACTTAGGAAAAGTTCCTCGAATATTAAAAAAATTATCAGCCCATAACAGATATCCAAACGGGAACGCTATGAGTGATCTGATTGACCGAATGGGCCATATTTTGTTCGGTTTGAAAGCAGCTGCTAGCAAGTTGAGGGCGGATGTCCCGTTCGCTGTCCGTTCCGCCAGACGAAACCTGCGCCGGCCAGAGATAAGTCGTGGAGGTACTGCACTAATCTGCGATATGACTCGGAAACCGTGTGGTGTGAACCTAGATCTTTCATCATACTAAATGGCGCACTTAGGAACGATGTACACGCTCTACTGCTGACTCTAAATTTTCTTGAGTTGCTGGAGCGCCCCAGTCTGACAATGATAAATTATTTCAGAACAAAATGCGTAGTAGTGGTCTTGGTGTAATGCTTGTTTTAGATTGTCTAGTGACGTCCATCATATCTTTTGCAGTGTTGTTTGTTGAGAAATTTTCCAAATTATCTCTTATTGTGCGACAGTAATCCAAATGCATTACTTATTAATACTACCTATATTTCTTCTCGCGATATTTTAATAGGAAACCGGTATCGAATAAAGTGACGCAGGTTTATACAAAATTATCACGTTGGATAGTCTGTTGCCTAGGCCGTAGCTTCCTAGTCGTCTTTGCTGGCACACTCACATTTTCATATCTTTTGTTTGTCACCGTGGAAGATTGCAAGGCTTTTTTTTCTTGCAATGATAATATGTATGCATCAAGATTTGTCGGACCATTAATCATCCTCGTCACAGTATGGCCACAACTAAAGAAGAACCATTGAGACTGTATTAATAACTATGCTAGTGTTTTACTATGTTGTGGTTTTGAACTTCACTGTCTGTTGTAGACTTAATGAGGTAAACCTATGTATTAACAATCTTTTCTATGGAGAATCATTTAGTAAGGTAAAACTGAAGTCTCTAAACAAAACTAACCTCTTGTATTTCTTACCGAGTGACGGAATTTGGAGACGTAAACCCAAAAGTAAGATCAGGAGGATTTGTGTACAGCCGTAATTAAAACGATTTCATATTACATTCGAAATAAATAATCACAACTCCTACACACAGATAACATTCCTCCACCTACCAATACTCATAGCCACAGTGTAAGCTCACATTACTCTTTGCAGCCTAAAACTAAATGTAAAATAACTAACGAATATCAACAGCAGCTCTTTTCACGACTTGCAAACGACACCAGCTTCGAAAAGGAAATGAATGTCGTAAGAAATTAGGTACAACGCATTACGAACACACCCTTCAAAATATTAAAATGGTAACAACAGCAGTGAGAAAAGATTAAACAAGAAAATACAGGATATTGATGTTGGGACTGATGCAGAGCAAACAATTTCAACACGGTGAAATAGCAGTCGCTCAATTGTCTCTCTTTTTGTCAATCTATCCTACCCTGTTCTCATACATAATTTTATGACGCTCGCGTTAACTGCAGTGTAACACAGATTTCGGAGGGAGTTCCATGACACAGTGATCATAATTATCCAAAAATCTAATATTTAATATATTAACAGCTTGAAACAAAATGTTCCTCATGGTCTGATGTCTCTTCACCTCGTAATTAGTATAATAAAAGAAGTCCACAAGTCAAAGAAATCAGTAAATTGATAAAAAATGCTATAAGAAACTCTAGAATCTAATTTAATTTGCATAAATTTGTTACAAAGCAACTTGAAGAGATTACATTACTTATTCCAATACAATGTCATTACAATACAGAAGTAATTGTGCGACAATTGCGTAGAGTTAACAACAAATCAAAAGTTGTCAAGACAGGGTTCTTTACTCCTCTTCTGAAACCACTAATTATATTATAGCTGCAAGTGTTAGTTTGCGACTAACTTCATATTCAGCTAGACCTTATATTTACAAAACACATCAAATTTACGTTTACCCTCTTTTCTAAAGTAAATGCACACGCACATTGTCTAATTAAGAGAAAAAGGAAGGTTGAACCGTTTACAAGACAGTTCTCTGTCCCACTGTTACGAAACCACTGCTAACTTTTCGTGTGAAAGTATTACTTGGTAACAAACTTCTGAGTCCACTACAGCTTACAGTGAAGGAAAACATAAGACAACAGACATACGTTTAACGGGCTTGAAAATATAATGGCACAAACACTGTGTACAAGTAACAATAAAACGGAATGACAACACTAATGAGAGTTCACTTGACTGTCCTTGTGAAATACTGTTTCTGGAAATATAAGTGTTAGTCTGTCTCTGTGTCTATGGGTGTTGTCTGGTGCGTGTGTTTGTGAGAGTGTGTGTCAGTACGTTTGCTGGGACGAGGGAGGTGGGAGTGAACAGAGTCTGACAAACTTAGATAAGAGGTGCAGAAAAGAATGGGAGTTAAGCACCCTCAGTTGCGTTTAAATACTTTTTTGTAATGCGGGACACCAAATGATGGTGGAATGTTTTCCATAGGGGTATAGTGATTATAGCTATAGTAGTAAGGGTCGTGTCTGCTACACCCTTAAGGATGATAATCACTATAATCTCAATCATTACTTCTAGCACTAATCTTGATACGTCTTTGTCGTCTGTCTCGTTGAACCTTGGCTGTATGGTCCCCTGGGTATCTAGTAGAGCTTGTTCTGTAGTCACATCAATCTCGTCGTACCGCTGTGGGTCGACCTCTGTTTCCTCTGGCAGTGTAGCATCAGCGATGGGCAGCATTTCTCCAGCTAGTTGATCGTGTGCAGCAGCTTCCCTGAAAATCGGAAAAGTGAAATGCCTACCCTTTCGTGTTAGCCTTCATCATGTAGTTTACAATTAATAGTCTCAAAATATTATTCGACAGTAGTTAAAAATTAGTTAACTGATTCAGGTACGTCGACGGACCACTACTGAAGTAAAAATAGTATTTTTTAAAAACACGATTGCCTAAAAATCTCAAAAATATTCAGCAATGTTTGTTGACCGTTCATTTTTTTCCCTAGTATACTATAGCAACGTACTCGAATATTAATGTGATGGAAGAATACAACTCTATAAGAAAATCTTTAGAGTTCAATGTAATATGCTGGTATATTGATATGAAAACTATGTAATATGAGGAAATCTGAAACTGAGTCAAACGTAATTATGGCTATAGGTCCTAATCTCCTTGTTCGCCCCCCTCTCTTTCGACCTCTTCCTCCCCATCTCATTGACCATCTCCTACTGTTCCCTCCTCTCATTACTCATCTCCTCCTTATTCCCCACTCACTGTCCGTCTCCACAAACGAAGTCTCGATTGAGGATTGAACTCACATAAAAAGAATGGGTAAATCGTTTCGTATCATTAGTGTAAGAGGTACAGGAAAGGCCTCTTCAGCTGCTGGATCTGTGTGACTATTGCCTTCAAGGACAGTATTTCTCACAGTTTTAATCAGTGACTGGGCAGGACTGCAAAGTTTGGAAAGATTAAGACTCAATAACAGAATTATAATGGTAGGTTAGTGAGCATAAATACGACGTTACTCATTCCCCTTAAAACTGACTGCGGCGAATAAAACAAATAAGCACACTATTGTGCCTACAAATATTGTTTAAAAATATATATAAAGAGAAAGAATGATGCGGAAGAAACACTATATCTAATGGTTCAAATGCCGTAATAACAAAGTTAACTGACCGTGAGGAAGAAAACTAAACTGTACACTTACACAGAACAGCATTTCCTTTCCCGCAGTTGCTTCTAGCACAAAATCTTCATTCTGTCGTTTAAAAATTATATAGCCTATGGCTGCGTGGATGTTAGTAGAGTACCATTTAACTATCTGAGGTAAGACGCTGGAGAACTTCTCGCGATTTTTGCTAACAACGTGTCCTCTTTATGTACTAATTATATATTTTTATATTACATATATTCAAAAAATATACGGCCAATATCTATCCGAAATTTTCTTAGAGAATCGTGTAAAAATAGGAAATAAGTTGGTCAAGATTTTTCCAGAAGCTTACTAACGAAGGTCCCCTTTGTGAATTACATACATATATATGTACCATACATATTAAGAAATAAATATAGCTCACGCCATCTCTTCGTTTATTAGACTATCGCGTAAAAATTTCGGGTCAAGAACTTTTTGAGTTTTTCGCTAATTACGTTTCCCTTTTGTCCAGTCAAGAAATTTTTGTAATAAGGTTTCCCCCTAATATAATACATGCATACTTATGTATTATATTTATTAAGAGTGTATATCATATGTCCATATGAAAATTTATTACAGAATCGTGCATAAGTCTGAAGTGAAAAGATAAAAATTTCGAAATTTTTGTTGTTGTTGTGTTCTTCAGTCCTGAGACTGGTTTGATGCAGCTCTCCATGCTACTCTATCCTGTGCAAGCTTCTTCATCTCCCAGTACCTACTGCAACCTACATCCTTTTGAATCTGCTTAGTGTATTCATCTCTTGGTCTCCCTCTACGATTTTTACCATCCACACTGTGTTCCAATACTAAATTGGTGATCCCTTGATGCCTCAGAAGATGTCCTACCAACCGATCCCTTCTTCCAGTCAAATTGTGCCACAAACTTCTCCCCAATCCTATTCAGTACCTCCTCATTAGTTATGTGATTTACCCATTTAATCTTCAGCATTCTTCTGTAGCACCACATTTCGAAAACTCCTACTCTTTTCTTGTCCAAACTATTTATCGTCCATGTTTCACTTCCATACATGGCTACACTCCATACAAATACTTTCAGAAATGATTTCCTGACACTTAAATCTATATTCGATGTTAACAAATATTTCTTCTTCAGAAACGCTTTCCTTGCCATTGCCAGTCTACATTTTATATCCTCTCTACTTCGACCATCATCAGTTATTCTGCTCCCCAAATAGCAAAACTCCTTTACTACTTTAAGTGTCTCATTTCCTAATGTAATTCCCTCAGCATCACCCGACATAATTCGACTACATTCCATTATCCTCGTTTTGCTTCTGTTGATGTTCATCTTATATCCTCCTTTCAAGACACTATCCATTCCGTTCAACTCCTCTTCCATGTCCTTTGCTGTCTCTGACAGAATTGCAATGTCATCCGCAAACCTCAAAGTTTTTATTACTTCTCCATGGAATTTAATACCTACTCCGAATTTTTCTTTTGTTTCCTTCACTGCTTGCTCAATATAAAGATTGAATAATATCGGGGAGAGGCTACAACCCTGTCTCACTCTTTTCCCAACCACTGCTTCCCTTTCATGTCCTTCGACTCTTATAACTGCCATCTGGTTTCTGTACAAATTGTAAATAGCCTTTTGCTCCCTGTATTTTACGCCTGCCACCTTCAGAATTTGAAAGAGAGTATTCCAGTCAACATTGTTAAACGCTTTCTCTAAGTCTACAAATTCTAGAAACGCAGGTTTGTTTTTCCTTAATCTCTTTTCTAAGATAAGAGTTTTGTTAACATATTTAAACAACGACCTGTCTTTATAGAGAAGTAGAAATTTATATGCAGACTGTAATTAAAAAAAGAGCATGTAGGCTACGTCTTTAGGTACCTTTATTGCAGTATCATGTCAAAGTTTGAAGTAAATTGCTGGAGAACTATTCGAATAATATGTAGTCCATGCCGGACTGAAGGTTTATTACAGTAACATGAAAAAATTTGGAGTAAACTAGTCAAGAACTTTTGCCGGATTTCGCTAACAAGTACTTCCCTTTATATATATCATGCTGAGTATCTGAATTTTCATAAGAATCAGGGTAACAGTGTGAGTCGTTTTGTGACTGTGTCTGTTACATGGATCCACCAGTCTACACCAAAAATGAAATAGCAATCAAAACTGTAGGGGAAACCCATGGCCCTGTATCAGAGGGATGATATGGACTTTACATTACCGTTTTCTTGGAAGCGAAAGCTATATTTTTCCTTAACTCGCAAACAGTAAAACAGTAATGATGCAAACCTTCCGGACAACCTAAATGAAAAAATACGCAGTAGAAAGCCTGTGTGTCAAAATTTAAGGCATGTTCCTTCACACAAAACAGCTTTCGTAATAGGAAAACATTGTGCTTTGATGTGCCATATGCTGCAATATTAAGTCTGTTGACTAAATTAGGAATTCTTCGAATTTTACCTGTTCTTACTGACGGCTTCAAACGCATTAATTCATTTGAACTTGCATCTTGGGTGCACGAAATAGTGTGGGGGACGCTTTCTGTTATATTCTCTGACATAAAAGAAGAACATCATCGGTTTACTAACAAATTTACTCAACTATATAACAAATATGCCCCGTAACAGCTGAAAACGTAAGGAAAAATCCTGCACATAGGTAGCTGAAAAATTGAAATAGCTAATACCTCTCAAAGACGCTGCACATCGGGCATACAAACTACGCCCCACATCTGAAAACCATTTTACTTACAAGCAGAAGCGGAACAGTCGTCAAGCTGTGAGAAATACGAAACTCAGACATACCCATACATAACCGACAACAGATATGCACCAGTTCTCTTACGGAAAAACCTGCCTGGTCTTGAAATGGTATGTCACATAAGATACAACCACAGTTAAATCACAAATGGAACAGAGACTCTCAGATTATTTCATGACGGTAGACAACTGTAGCCACGAAAGATTCTATCCACAGGATGTTATTTGCACCACCGTCAAAAAAGCCATCATACTTATTGGATCAGCATAAACTGGAGACGATGGCATCACAATCCAAATGATAAAGCTTATTATTGACCCACTACTGTACATTGTAACAGATACTTTCAACCATTACTTTCGCACAAGTGTTTTCGCTGAGGCCTGGAAACAGGGACTAGCGAAGCCATTACCTAAAGTGTACGGTGCGTGTACCCTCTGTGTACCGACCTATTTGCAGTGTCCATCGCCTTGGAGTGCAGAGTCCACGACCAGATAACAAGCTACCTAACTACAAATAATGTACCAGAAGAATACCAATCAGGCTTCCGTCAACATCGCAGCACAACACTTGCCTAGATAAAGTTGAAATATGGTCCAAGGGTTCACATGGATGCAAAAGAGGCAACTGTCATGTGCTTCTTGGACTTCACCAAGGCGTTTGACATTGTCGATTATGACATTTTAACTGCGAAACGTAACAGCCTAAATTTCTCGCCAATTGCAGTGCAATGGTTTCACTCATACCTGAAATTAGCCAGCAGTGCGTCATGTTCGGCACCATAAAGTCACAATGGAGGCACGTAGTATCAGGCTTCCCCCATGGTTCGGTATTGGGTCCTATACTCTTCTCGTTGTACGTAAATGACAATGAAACAAATTATTTCCTACTGTAAATACCACATGTATGCTGATGACTTCCAGTGGTATGTAAGTGCAGAACCAATAAACCCGAAGCCAACAATCAAGAACCACAATACCGATCTGTGTGCGCTGTTAAAATGGGCGCAGGATACCGAGTTAAAATTCAACCGTCCAAAACTCGAGTGGTACTGTTTGGTCTTTCTTGGCTCATTGGCCCTAAATATGGGAGATCTCCACAATATTTAACCTTAAATGGACAAATATTTTTTCTCCTTCAGCAAGAAGAATAGGAGTAATAACAGAAGACAAGGTATCAGCATCTCACCATGTCCTGCAAAAATATAAAAAGCTCTTCCATCTTGATCTGAAATGGAAACTTATATTTCCAATTATTAATTAAAGCAAAGTTAGGCCGGCCGCAGTGACCGAGCGGTTATAGGCGCTTCAGTCTGGAACCGCGCCACCGCTACATTCGCAGGTTCGAATCCTGCCTCGGGCATGGATGTGTGTGTCATCCTTAGGTTAGTTAGGTTTAAGTAGTTCTAAGTTCTAGGGGACTGATGACCTCAGATGTTGAGTCCCATAGTGCTCAGAGCCATTTCAACCAAAGCAAAGTTATCCTGCGAGGTCTTTCTCAGGAAGGCTCACGGTGACTGGAACGAGTTATGAATGCCTGTGTTCGTTATATTTGTGATGTTCGGCTCTTTGATCACATTTCACCGTCATATGGATATTTATCGTGGCTGCGTGCTGAAAAGCCCAGAGATTTCGATACCCTCTGTCTTCTATACTGTCTTATCAATGAACACTGTCCCTTATATCTCTCCTCGACCTTGTCTCAACTATTTGGCAGACGCTGTCATCAGAGCAAAATCATTTCTGTCCCACTCCACCGTTCAGTCACTTTCTCGAAGTTCTTCTCAGTAGCAGGAATCCGACTCTGCAGTAACCTACAGCATTGTGTGGGAGATCTGAATAACATCTCATGCTTCAGACAGATAAGAACATATTTACCAAAGCACGAATAATGATCACCATTGTCCTTGTACACACTGGTTACCCTTGCACATAACTCATTCTACCCTGATCTTATTACTGATATTACTATTACTATTATTATTATTATTATTATTATTATTATTATTATCACTGTTAGTGGGAGAAGCTGCAGTTGTACAAGCAATACCAGTATTAATGTTATTAGTTCGTAATCTATGTTACCTTACTCACAATGGAACCTAAGACATTCAAATAGTTTTGATACTAGTTGTCATACTGAAATCGTTATTTCTTAGATAATTATGATTTAAAAAGGTATTGTATGTGCGCAACTCTGTTCCGATGTAAGAGAGGGCCTGAAAGTCCCAATCACATTGGGTTAAATCATTAAATAAATAAATACTTCTAAAGAAGCTGGTGATTAAATGATTTTTAAGTCCAGTCGCTCTTTAAGAAGGGAAATTTTCCCCAGGAAAAACGTTTCATTACTCCTTGCCTGTGATGAGCTTATCTGATCGTAAATACACCAGTTTATAAAGATGACGACAGTACGCGCAAAGTATCTGCTACAACAGTACACATATGATGTCCACAAATAGTGCTGAGAGTAAAACCCAGCTAGGATACTGCGACCCAATCGTCAACTGTTCTTAAAAAAGTGGACAGCAATCTTTAGCACCAGTTAAAGTATATTATTGATAAAGTATAGATTTTAGAACACAGAGTGAACGCTTTTCATTTGATATACTTGTAATTCGCTACAAGAAGACATAAGTCGATTTTAATGTGTTCCTTGTGATTAAACTTGCTAGAACATTTGGAATACTAGACAATAGGAGTCACATACCAGTATTCTAGGTGTGCTTCACTATTATAGCAAATTTTATTCACCAAAATGAACAGGGATTTTTATGAAACACTCAAAACAAAAATAGTTTACATAAGAACACATCACAGAGTGCACAGCGTATAGATCGAAAAACTTAGAATGCTACTTATAATAACTCCGAGAACTGCAGAACATTTGGAGGCTATTTCAAAGAACTACATAACTGCCATCCACCAAAAGAAGAAATTCGTTTTGATAACGTAACCCATATACAACAGACTCAAAGCCAACAACAATAGAGGACGACAGAGTAATCGTAAAACAACACAAAAAACGAAACATCAGGAGAAGGCAGTACCGTTGCTGAATTGTGGAAACAGTCGAGTGACAATATTATTCTTCTATTGTAACTTCTTAAATACCAACAATTATACTGGTATTTTTATGTATTAGTGCATTCAGCGTCTGTTTGACTATTGCTCTTTTCTTTGTTCCACATGAGTTTTTACTATCTAAGAGAAAAAGACTCTAATTGCAGCCTGATGAAGCACAATTCCAAGTTTACCTCGTAAACGGAAAAATATGTTTGTTCGCCATTCTTGGATTTTTTAATTTTACCATCAGCCCAGTGACTTGGATTTATATTTACAGTCTTTGAATTATCGTCACGAAACGTAAGTGTGTAAAAGTCTTCTGCACATAGGACATACATAGTTTCCAACTCTGAAAGTTTGCCTGTGCAGATCGACCATCTACAATAATCATCAAGGAAAATGGATACTGCGCCCTGCAGATCAACAGCTCGTTATCAGTTAAAGCAGAAAATCAGCAGCAGAAGAAGGAGGATATTATGTCGGCAATGTCAACATACTTTCTTCTGTTTGTTGACAACGTCTAGTTCAAGATACGCGGGGCATCCGAAGATTTCTACTAAAAGCGATTTTCTGACGAGACGTTTTTGCACTGGTGAAGGATGATTTATTATTGGGAAAGGCTTGAGTATACGAAATTCCTTGCCATTGTCGTATGGCTTACATACAGTGATGAGCCAGAAGAATGCGACCACCTCCTTAATAGAATTTTGGTCCATCTCTGAAACACAATACAACAGCGATTTTGCGTGCCACGGATTTGTTACGTACTTGGCAGTTTTCTGGAGCTCTATGGTACCTTATAGGTCACGGAATTTCCGTACATTACGGGCCTATGGCTTCTGGTCGCAGAGCTGGCGCTAGATGGCGTCGCGGTATGTTCTATCAGGTTCAAGTCCTCAATGTGAATTTGCTATCATACTTCATCGTAGCGTAACTCTGTCCTAGTGACATCAAATACTACCCAGATGATAGGTACCTTCACCATCGGAGTAGATATCGAGCATGAAAGAGTGCAAGTGGTCCACAGTAATGTTCAGGTAATCCACAGCAGTCTTCGAGCCATCGATTAGTAACACAAGTTGCTTGGAATCCCAAGTGAATGTCGCCCATACAATAATACAGCTCCCACCAGACTACGTCCGTGGTGCAATACGTATTTAGAGTTGCCGTACGTCTCGATGACGGCGCAGCTGAACACGACCATGGTCCTCAGACAATAAGAAAAGTCAACCACATATGCCCACGCGACGCAATTCCACTGATCCACAGTCTAATCTCGATGATCCCGTGCCCACTGCATTGTTGCGCAGTGTATCTAGTACGTTCATCAATCGTTTCATGTCGCACTTTTCAGTTCTGAGCCCACAGTGAACGTGTAAAGGTGCCTAGCTACTAGTGTCTCCCGTCAATTGAGAAGTCCTGCTGAGGTTTCAGCCTGATTAGCCCACACAACGTAACTGTCATGAGTGTCCTTCTTCATGACAATGCTCGGCCGTAAACTTCAGAGGCAAGAACGAAGCTCCTGTAGTGTTTTCAGTGGGAGGTGTTGGATCATCCACCATACAGCTCAGACTTGGCTCTCTCTGATATGCACCGCACTTGATGCGATGGCTATGACAGTACTTCTGCACAGCAAACGAGCTGCAGACTAGGGTAGGGAATTGATGGAAAGCACACAAGGCTCCTTTCTATGACGAGGTTGTTGGTAAGCTGGCACGACGCGAGGACAAATGTCTAAATCTCAGCGACGACTGTGTAGGGAAGTAGCTGGAAGGTGTAGCTAAATGTTGCAAATAAGGCGTTTCTGATTTTCTCTGTTGTTTCCTTTTCGCTACCAGTCGGAGGTTGAAAATAAAAAAATAGGTGTCCTCGTACTTTACTGGCTGCCTCACGTATCCGCAAACGCCACCAGATAGTATTCGGTCTCGCAGTGTGTAGTGGTCACATGGTTCTGACTCATTAGTGTAGGTCACACCAAATGTACCATTCGAAAATGTTGGGTAGAAAATCTATACTTCTCTCACCGTTGCAAACCACAAGGTGTGTCATAGCAAAACATTGTATATATGCGGGGACACAGTGGTGTAACGGCGACTGCTAATTCATTTTGGGTTCGCATTAGTAAAGAGACCTAGGAAATACACACGGCAGAAACATTATTAACGGCGACAGAGGCTTTCGGTTTTGTAACGCGTTGAATCCCATTATTTCCTCCGTTCGCCCTCGGCGAACACGATAAAACACGCAGAGGGCCACTGCGTGCAGTACCCCTCTGGACGTTTGGTATTCACGATGTCCTTCAGCCTGCATGAAGCTGATGTATGACATTGTACGTATACAAATAGCCAAGGCTTTTTGTTTTATTTTGGCCGGACTGGTAACGGGATAGGTGGTATGGTCAGCGGTTGTATCTCTTATTACTGTGCCAACATAGAATATCTGTAAATTAATTTGGAAACTTGAGCTTAACTCAACGATGACGAACTAAAAACCAGCTAAAAGTTAAAGAAAAATTTCCGAATAAATCTACCCGAAATTCTGTGACGCCGCAATAGTGAATTATGCGACTTCTGTAGATAAGCGTGTAACCCGATGTCGGTCTGGTCAAAATAAAAATAAACGTCAGAGCAGACATCTCTGTCTGTGCATATACATATAATGGCGATCATGAGGTACCACAGGAAATATTGGTTTTGCATTGCCGCCAACGAGGGCGGTACGTTGCGGCAGACTGGTCGGTTCATGACACATTCACGAAACGCATCTAACTCGTTAATAAATTGTGTGACGTGAGTAGCCGAGGTAAGTATTACATGAGTCACCTTAAGTTATCTGGCAGGAGCCCAGATGAAATAGCCAGCTTTGTTCTGAAGGACTACCAGCTGCACTTCCGAAACATCGTCAAGAATTTTGTGCGCCTGAAAAATTTGAAGTCTGTGAATGGGAAGGTTTTGCTGCGTCGTGAGAGGAAAGGTAGGTTGTCGTGGGAAACGGCTCTGAAACTGTTTGATGGGTCACATTACAATCATAGCCAGGGGTGCAACTGGGATACTTCCCAGAATTAAAACATCGACGTACAACATACATTTATTCAGATGCTTATTAGACAGTTTATAAAGTACGCAGGTAGTAGCATCAATGCAACAAACCAGTCTTAAACTGAAAATCCTACATATTCAGTGTCCTACAGGTGATTAACAAGCCAGCTGGTTTACGAAAGCACAAATCAACATTGAAAACTGTCAGCTTTGACCGGCAAAATGGTGAATTCGGGGCCTATGCTGCATTCCTTATCGTCAATCTGAAAAACATTCTTCTGAATCCAGATCAACAGGCCAAGTGACCGATCTTGACATTCGAAACGCCTCTTCTCTGTTCCCAAATAAAGGTGGTATAAACGGATATATCAAGAGGCACATTTTCCCCCAACAAGCTATCTGTTTACCGTTTCCTTGTTATTCATTATTATTTTCATTATTAAATGAGGTCCCACAGATAACTTCTGAGTTAAAGATATGCGAACGGCCCTGCATCGTTCCTCCATCATCGCTTCTGTTTATTAGTGATTAAATTACGTTATGGTTGTAGCCTCGTACCCAAAGCCAGGCCATAGAACTGAGTGTCTGTGCTTTTGTATTCCCCCTCTCCCCCACCGGCAGACATCGCACGGGGTTTGGAGGGTTGTGACCCTCACGCTGGCTACGATACCGTTCTGGCAGTGCGCCGATTCATCCGCCAAGCGAGTCTGTCCAGACCCGTTTGCCTGTGTGTGGGCGTTGGGCTCGTGGCCGGGTCCACGGTCCTGGTCAGTCGGTGGACTTCTACCAGCTAACGCAGACCGCTACCTGTCAGCCCACTCATCGTCAGTGCAGGCAGGTAAGGTCGCCCAAGCACGCACCTGTGTCCACACACATTCTGACGAGTTGGCGAGCGATTCGGCGGACGGGACAGCGTACCAGTCGGACTGTGAATGGGTCTTTACAGACATGAAAGCTGCAGCCACCCGCATCCCACTTCCTGGAGTAAACGGACCTTGCTTCTATTGTTGTTCACTGCCTCAAGTCCACCCTTACAAAATGTAGTCTCCAGCACCGTGGACATGCCATCTCATATTCAGTTATTAGGTGGTAAGCCACAATACATAATCTGAAACACATTCTTTCTATGACATTTCAACAGATATTGCACAAATGCTTGCGGAACTTGAAATCAACCCTTTTGGTCATGGCGATCTCATAGAAGAACATACCAAATAAATTCACAGTATATTGAAATTCGTTAAATTTTACCATTTGTGATTGTTGTCCTCATACTGTCACAAGCAGAGAGTATATTTGATAACAGTGCCGGCATCTCCTGTCAATCTGTGATATCACAAAACAAAAGTGAATGTGCACTGTCACATGGACTCTTCCCAGTAATCTTTGTACTTCCTATCAGCCGGTTAATATCTTCTGAGCTTATTTAAAAAAAAATTGTTTTTATGTAGAAAGGTGCATTCTTGAAGGTGAAAACTGAAATTTGGAAATTTGTTTTAAATAATAAGGGACCAAACTGCTGAGGTCCTCGGTCCCTAAGCTCACACACGCTAAGAACAACACACACACCCATGCCCGAGGGAGGACTCGAATCTCCGACGGGGGAAGCCGTGCAAACTGTGAGAAGACGCCCCAGATTGAGTGGCAACCCCACTTGGCTGAAAACTAAAGATGTCTTTCATAACGAAAGGTAAGTGACATATTAACAGAATCATCCGTAGGTTCTTGGTAAAACAACATTATAATAAATGAAAAGCACCAGTTTGCTTTTGTTCTACAATAAAACTTTTATTGTTAACCGGTTTTCGGCTTACAAGGCCATCTTGAGACATTTACTGAGTATTATCACCACAGAATGCTCAGTAAATGTCTGAAGGTGGCCTTATAAGCAGAAAACCAGTTAATAATAAAAGTAATGTTGTTGTAGAACAAAAGCAAACTGGTGCTTTTCATTTATTATGTAAGTGACATATTTATAACTTTATACTTTTGTTCAAATGAGGACATTCTGACTGAAAGATTTCGGATATTACTTCACTGTCTTTTTTATCGTCTTACGATGGTTTTACAATGCCTCGAGTCCAAGACAGACGAAGGCCACTTACAGAAGAAGATGTTATGGAGCTCCTTAATTCATCTGGAACTGATGATCTATCCGTTGATCCTCGCGATAATGTTGGACAAGAGGACAATGATGGAGGTAGTGTTAGACGTTTTATATCATACGGTATATTATAAGCTCAGTAGCCTAGACACAAAACCCGCTAACTGTATGATACGTGACACTGAGAAAATCACGAAACACTCACCCCATCCAAACGACAATGCATTGGCAGCGAGTACGTTATTGTTGCGTACGAATTTGTTACAGCGCAGCCAAATTAAAGCTGAATAGGAAAAACATCCATTCTAATCATAACAGACTGAAAGGTAGCTTTAAAGGTGAGATTGGTAAGTGTGATGTCTGATCATGTCCTTTGCATCCAGACACGGCAGGGCAACAGCTACGCCTATTGAGCATTTAGCGGGCTTTTCATCCGAAGACAACATGCAGTTAGCAGTTTTTGAAACTGAACATGATTTTCGACATCCATTTTTAGCGGTTTATAGCCGGTTTTGCAACCTGAATCATATTCCATCACATAGGCACTGAAAAAATCTATACAGCTGTGTGCCCACCTCAAAATCGACATAAAATGAATTTAGCGGCTTTTTCATCTGGGCTTCTCAGGTGTACGTGTTTTTATGAGTTTTTCTATTTGTAACAGCATTTTTTATTGTAGGTTCTGGATGATGATGATGATGTTTGGTTTGTAGGGCGCTGAACTGTGCAGTCATCAGTGCCTGTACACATTTCCAATCTGTACACAGTCCAATCTAGTTACTTTCATGATTGATGATGGAATGATGAGGACAACACAAACACCCAGTCCATGGGCAGAGAAAATCCCCAACCAGGCCGGGAATAGAACCCAGGACCCCGTGATCCAGAGGTAGCAACGGTAGCCACTAGACCACTAGCTACGGACTAGGTTCTGGAGATCCCCTTATCGTAGGAACGCAAAACAATGATGACAATGAACAAGACCATCCTGAAATAGATACTGTGCCTGAAAGTGGTATGACAGACGTTGTTTATCCAGAGTGGCATCGTAATTTTGGATAATTAATACCCAAAAATGATATACGGCGGAGGAAAAGAGGACTCTCTTATATATTTTTTTTCGAATGGTACAAATGTTACTCTGAACCAGTTGATGACCTTGAGAGTCCTTACCAATTTTTAAAAAATATTTCACTGATGTTCTTGTGCAGAAATGTGTGGAATGCACAAATATTTATGCAATTTACAGAAGTGTTGGTACTTTTGCCCCTAGGACAGAGAAAGTAATACTTTCACTTATAGGAATTCACATTCTGATGGGAAATTTGAAATACCCCAGGATTAGATGTTACAGGAAGCCGATGCTACGTATTTCCCAAATAGCAGACAATATGTCAGTTAACAATTTCCTAAAATAGAGACAGAACTTCGGCGGTGTTAACATAACAAGTGATCCTGATGAAATGATCGATTTTGGAAAGTCAGACCAATATACAATTCCATAAGAGAATGGTTGCTGAGTATACCAATAGAAGAACATGTTAGTGTCGTTGAGCATACGGTACCTTTCAAGGGATCATTCAATGTAAAACACTATGTGCAGGGCAAACCAAAACCATGGGAATAAAAATATTTGAACTCTGTGGAATAAACGGTCAAATGTTTGATTTTATAATATATCAGGGCTCGACGACAGAACTTGACCCAGCAATGTCAATAATTTTCGGTCTTGGTGCATCAGTAGTGGTGAAATTAGTAGAAAGATTCAGTGAAACAAATGTGCTTCTCATTTTCGAAAATTGTTTCCCAAATTACAGTCTCCTGCAATTCTTGAGGAATAAGAATATGTACGCAGTATGTACGGTGACCCAAAATCGCTTCCCACCATTTTCGAGTGACAAAGGCATGAAGAAATGTGGTAGCGGCTCTGCTGAGGAAGGGGAAGTTATAGTAACAAAGTGGTATGACATTAAGCCAGTGGTACTGGCGTCGAATTTTGTGGGAACAGATGGCATAAAACTGAAAAAAAAGTGTTAAACTTGACCAGCTAGAGGTTATTCACGTTTACAGTCAACATATGGGATTTTCTGATCACAATTTACCACACATTCATCAGTTCATGGAAGTAGATGCTTCGCATGTTTGCTCATGCAGTTGATATTGCATGTGTAAATGCACGGATTGCGTACAAGAAAAACACATCGAATTAGGTGTTCCTAAAAATAAGACCCTTGATTTTCTTCACTTTAGAGAAAGTGTGGCCAAAGTACTGAGAAAAACAGATAAGCCAGCTGGCAGGAAAAGGGGGTGTCCCACTAGTGAGAGTCCAATGCCATTTCCAAGTTCTTCAAAACGAGACAATGCGGAAGTTCGTCCAGAAGCTGATGTTCATTTGGACAACGTTGGGCATCTTCCAGTGGTTAATGACAAACAAACATTTGACAGGTGCAAGAAATGGGGTTGCAAAGGAGAAACAAAATTTTAATTGAGTAAAATGTAACATTCACTTATTTCCAGATAGAAAAAAAAATTCTTTGATTATCATATTCACAAGTGTAAAACGGTGGTTTACGTACATAGTTAATAAATAAAAAATAATTTATGTATTTTGGTGAAATAAACTCAAATACAGTACTTTGACTTTTCGACTTATCTGCACCCACTTGAACACAATGTGCTCATTTGAGGACACGTTGTATCCCCCCTTGGAGGACACGTCAGAATACTGTATACATCTGAAAAATCATAATTTGATTCGAAGAAATGGATAGCAAATGCATGATTATTTTTTCAGAAAAAAATAATTGTGACCGGAAGGGTTAACCAACTACACTGCATGACAAAAAAAGTGAAGCAGTCTCAAGACATCGTTGGATGTCATTGTAGCTTCTACACGAACACACCATCGGTGGGAGCGTAAATTATTATAGCTGCAGTTCTCTGTGACCTGTGAAACGGAGACCAGAATGCATTAGTATTGTTCGTATTTACACCAAATCTGGTAGGGTTCATAAGGGGCTGAACAGCGTCAGATGTTAAGTGAACACTGTGAAAGATACAGAGATGCCTCGCACTCTTGTGGGGCAATTTGTGTGTTGCCATTTGCCTAGCTTTGTCGACTCATGTAATAATCAGATTACTAAGACGTTCAGATGTGACAGTATCCCGGTGTTGGTTTTCATGGGAACATGAGGGCATTCATACTCGTCGTAAAGGTTCTGGTCGACCACGTTACACCATCACAAGGGAGGATCGAAGTATTGTGTACTAGGCACATGGCAACCTCTCCACATCTGTGTCTGACATCCGAGAACAAGTAATGGACTCTCTGCAACATTCTGTGTTCTGGCTTTAGTTGGAGGGCAGAGCACTTCTTGGCAGCGTTAAGGACGTCCTTTGTTTACGTAAATTAGGGTTTTACAAAATACCGTCCCAATGCAGTAAGGAATACATAGGTCAGACAATTGGCACCATTGAAGACCGATGCCGTGAACACCAGTGGCACACGAGATTGCAACAACCCAATAAGTCTGCATCTTTTCAGCGTTATGTGGTATCTGTCATTTTTGTCTGCTCTTCTTCCTGCAACTCTCAGGGTTTATATGGTGTTTCAAGAGAATTTTATGTTCGCTTTTGGACACTGATATCAGATACGATAACATCTAAGTTGAATGAAGTGGTGTAAGGGGGACACACCCTGCGTCTTTTAAGGTCATAAATTTGTTTTAATTCCCAATAAGACGGGTCATCTGTCCGTGGGTCACGTGTAATCAATAATGCTACTTAATTTCAATTACAGAGTCGTAGAGCGGGCGATAAATAGCCGTTTGTCGGTTTTTCTTACTGACGTTGTCACGCTTTATTGAAGTTGTCTCCAGGGTTGTACATTCATAACTCCCGTTGCTGAATGTCGTGACCTCATCTCGACTGCTTGCACTGCTCCTCTGTTGGGAACTTTACTTTTTACTGATTTTAATCATGAGTTTCACCGAATTAGCCATGACTTTCTGTCGCTAGTGTTGATGGATTTTGGTGTTAATGATGTTATGAGACGAATGTTAGGCAATCTAATTAATGGTATTCAGGGGTCTATTGTGAATGTTCTTCATTCTTCCACATAGAAGTGTGTTGAGGTGTCCTGCAAGGGAGCCTCTATCCACGTCGTCATTAGTGCTATTTATGGAATCCTGACTGCAGTTCATAGCTGCTCGACTACATGACTGGTCGTTGTAAGGAGAAAAGTTTATCGTTAGCGTGTATACTGATAACGTTGTGAAACTTATTCGTACTCGTGATGACATAATGGTGCTCAGGGACGTTCTGGATGCATATTGTCGTCTTACGGGAGTACAGGTTAACGACCTACAGGTATCTGTAGGTCGTTAACCTAACCTCGAAAGCATTGACACTTGTCAATGCTTTCGAGGTTCCTGTCCGTCTCAGACATTGCTATTATGTTTTGAAAGAAAAGGATGATAGTAGTTTCAGAGCTCCAGCATTCCGACGAATTTTCCATTATTTTGATCTGGAAATTTCTGAGACGAGCCTCTGAAGGCTAACCCTCTTTCACCAAGACATAATGTCACATGAAGTAACAGGAGAGAGCCCATGTAAGTTGGCTCTTCTACGGACGAATAAAAGAACATTACCCATTTACCTCTGTGCATCAGGGTACCCATAGTACCTCTTTCACGGCATACCATTTCATCACCTTTACGATTCTTCCAGGACAACTATAACCAACTAAACATATTTTATTTTTTATTTACTCTTGAATGCAAAATTTTAACTCTATATTTCGTGTAAAACGGTCTTGTGATGGAATTGGAAGTGCCTTTTCTTTTAATATTATTGCCGATGCTACCAAATTCTTACAGCATTTAACAACTGTTGCCGTTTGCATTTGTTGGTGAAATGTTTTGGTAGGATTTCAACAAAATTTAAAGGGAGCGCATTTTAGACTCGATCACAATATTGTGCATTCAACACTAAACATGAAATTAAACTGAATTGAATGTATTTGGCCTGTACGAACAATATGAGTTAAGAAATGAAGTGGAAAGAAAGAGTATATTGGCTATACTGGTGCTAGAACATTGTTCTTTTATTCATTACATGATATAAAAATTATTTTACAATTGCAGTGTGATATTTGCCAATTGAGCATCTTGGCACAACCGAAACCGGCAGGGACTTAGGCTCCAAGGGTTGTACGTCCCTCACCCGCTCGTCAGGACTGCTTATACACCAGTAACAAAATCAGCCTCGGCACTTGTTGAACGGAAAGTGAAAATAAATCTGATTCACTTTCAGAGCCAAACCGCTCGTCTTCTGACCGCTTCATAATCACATTCTTCCTCGTTCCGTGAAATAGGACTGAATTGCTTAACTTGTGCACTGAACGTACAGTTTGGGCTATTAATCCACACACAACTGCGCGGAACCCAAATAATTGCTTTTTACCACTCAAATAAAACTTTCACCTTTACATCCCGCTTCATGCCTGAAGAGCGAGTGAGATATCTATTACTCTCTTTTCGTGGCAACGTCTGAAGATGAAGCGCCGAACTTAAAACTGCGGGCTATCGATATGTAGAACAATAGGAAGCCTACAGACAGTGCAGCCAGAATACTTAGAGCCTTACATAAAGACTATTGCAGCGATGAGGGTACATGCGGCAACGAGCAAGGTGAAATTAATATTGTGAAAACACAAAATGTCCTATACACTAGACGTCAGGTCTAATTTAAGTGTCAGAAAATAAATAAATGTCATGTGGGAATCCTCATGGAAGAGCTAGATGGAGTCGTATTCGCGGAGTGTAGTTGTTGCGCAAGCCGTAGCGCTCTCTTACGGAAATAATGCATACTATTAAGGTATTTATTTGTGGAGTGACAGATGTCACATACATAGAATACTGTGCGCAGAGCTCTAGTGAAATTCACTCACAATTACGAGTGGATCAATAGCACAGGATATAATTACTGCCCACTATTCGGCACTTCTGTAGCCTAACTTCAGAATTTATACTTTCATTTTACAGAACGGTGGATAGTGTCACCATTATTCGCCGATTCTTCTGTTGATCGACACACGTACAAGGCCATCTATTATTACAACGTTTAAGCTCATTAGTTCATGGCGTGTAACCCTTATTTTCTTCTTCTGAAAAACGTAATGAAGAATGACACAGCAATACCACTTAAATTTTTGCACAGAGCCGCTGTGATCAATGTATTGTTTCAGTGAGTAAGCCGAGCAGAGCAGTAGCAGCAGCAGCAGCAGCCCCGGTCCCGGTCCCGGTCCCGGCCTGCAGCAGCGGTCCAGCCGGCAGCAGCCAGCCAGCCAGCCAGCCAGTCCTCCTGCAGCCGCAGCAGCAGCAGCAGCAGCAGCGGTCCAGCCAGCCAGCCAGCCAGCCAGCAGCAGCAGCAGCAGCAGCCCCGGCCCCGTCCGCGGCGGCAGCAGCTGCGGCGTTCCTGCCACCCGCCGTCGCCGTCCGAACCTGGTCTTCGTCCGTCTTCGTCTTCGTCTTCCTCCGTCTCCGTCTTTGTCTTCGTTTGTCCCCAGTTTGTGTCCTTTCTTTTTCGTCCTGTGCGTTTTTGTTTCTCTCTGTCGTCATGTCCGCCCCCACCACCACCACCACCACCACCACTACCACCACCGCCATAGTTTATACTTCCCCTTCCGCCGCCTCCACCACTATAACATGGTGTGCCCAGTCACACCCCCCTCCTTCCATCCCCCCTCTTCTCACTCTCCCTTCGCCCTCGCTCTTTGTCTCCCCCTCTCCAGCTTCTTCCTCCCGCTCCTCTCGATCTGATCCTTTCCCCCCACTCCCCCAGCCTGTCACTGCAGCTCCAGCTAGGGTGGTGGCCCGTCGGGCCACTGTCCATGCCCAGCTCTCCCCTTCGCCTTCGCCATCACCGCCGCCACCGCCACCGTCGCCGTCGCCGTCGCCGTCGCCTTCACCATCTCTGGCGCCGACTGCTGCGTCCACGCCGGGACCTGTCACTTCCCACCACCTCCCTATAGCTCCCGTCCCTCATATCACCACCCGCCCTTCTGCCGCCATAAAACGCCCTAGTGGCACCACAACCTCCTTCGCTCCCAAAAAGGCCCCGCACCATCCTCCTTCCCCCCCCCCCCCCAGGGTGCCATGGATGTTTCCCCACCTGGCCCTGCTCCCTCCGCCTCCTCCTCCTCCTCCTCCCCCTCCCCCCATCTTTATACAAATACCTCCTCTCCCATCCCGATCCTTCCCTTCTCGAGGCCCGGAATCTCTCCCTCCTCCTCTGCCAACACTTCCCTGGTACCCCCATCTCTCTCTTCTCTCCTCACTCCCAGACAGGATTCTGTTCTCATCTCCTCCCGCAGCCCAACCCTCCATACTGACATCCTCTCCCGCCTCCCCATCACCCGTTTTGGCCCCAATGCCTCCCTCACCCCTGCTCCTCCTCCATCTCCTACCCGCCAACCCCAACCCCCACGTCGCCTGCCAACCCTCACCGCCGTGATCACTCGTCTCAGTCCATCGATCACGGAGGAGGAGGTGTTGGCGGAGCTCAAGGCGCATCCCACGCTGGAGGTGCGGGCGGTCCGCCGCATTTTCAACTCGGCCGGCCCACTCGCCTTATGCGGGTTTTTTCCGAGGACGGCCCCTCCATTGACCGTCTCCTGAAGGAGGGTGCCCTCCTCTTCAACCAGCGCTACAAGGTCGACCCCTCCCGTTCCCCTCCTCAATCCCTGTGCTGCCAGAGGTGTCTGCGCTATAATGCACACCCAACAGCTGAGTGCCACGAGGCCCCCACCTGCCCGCATTGTAGGCAGGCGCACTTCCTCCGGCAGTGCCCTAACCTTCAATCCCCTCCCTCCTGCAATACCTGCAATCTCCCCCATCCCACCTACTCCCAAAAGTGTAAAGCCTGACCCCCTCCGACCACTCCTAAACTCTCCATCCCTGTCCATCCCCTGGACGCCCCCACCCCTCCTGGCAATTCCCTTCGTCCCCCCCCCCCGCCGCTGAGGACATCATCAGGTTCTTCACCATCGTCCTTCAAAATGTTCATCCCTTTCAGCGCCCCCACACCCTCCAGCAGATCTCCCTCGCTGCCCGTTCCATATTCCAACTCAAGATGTACGCCACCTACTCCAACATCCAGGCCCATTTCACCTTCTCCCGTCTTGACACCCTCGTCTAAATCCCTGTCATGGCGCGACAGCAACGTACCCTTTTCAACAATATCCGCTCCCTTCCCGACGGTCGTCGCCCCCGCGCCGTAATGACCCTCCCCCTAAGTACGTCCATGACTATTCCCATGCTGACTGGAATGCCTACCGGGATACCCTTTTCACCCAGGTCGATAGCCACCCCTTCACCTACCACCACCCTGATGATGTCACCCATGCCGCCTCCTTTCTCCAGCAGACCTTGTCTGAGGCCGTGGAGGCCCATGTCCCTACTGTCGCCATCCACCCCCACCGACCTACCTTACCCCCACAGGCCGTCCTCCTCCTCCGTGAATCCAGTCGTCTCTACCGTGCCTTCCTCCGCACGCGTGACCCGGACACACTACGACGCCACCGGCAACTCCAGCGACACATTCGTAATTTGCTCGCGGGTAAGAAACGCCGGGACTGGCGACAGACATGCACCCGTTTAAATGCTACCCTACCAATCAACTCGTCCATGTTCTGGTCGGCCTTCCATCGCCTTACCGGAACTAAACCCTCCCCCTATTTTCCTCTTCTCCATGATGATCACCCTTTCCCTGACACCCTTAGTAAGGCCAATCACTTTGCCTCCTACCTCTCCAATGTATTTTCCAGCCCCGATGATCCCCAGTTCGATTACTCCCTCTTCCCAAATATCCATGATCGAACTGACACCTTTGTCCCTCCCCTCGCTCCTGGTTTCCCGTACTTGGGCAACATTGCACACACGGAACTCAATGCCCCTATCACCACACAGGATCTCATTGCTACACTTCGCACAAAACGAACCACCACTCCTGGTCACGATCGTGTCACCTACCGTCACCTTCGTGAAGCTCCTGTCTCTTTCCTCTCCACCCTGGCCAATCTCTACAATGTAGTCCTGTCCACCGGTTACTACCCTGACCTGTGGAAAACCTCCCATATTCTCATGTTCCTTAAACCTGGCAAACCGCCGCCCGCCTTCTCCTCCTACCGTCCCATCAGCCTTACCTTGGTCTTCAGCAAGGTCCTGGAATCTATCCTCACCCGACGCATCCACCTGCATCTCTGCCAGCAACGCCTCCTTCTCGTTACCCAGTGTGGCTTTCGGCCGTCCTTCTCTTCCGACGACCTTCTCCTTCACCTCACTCATCTCCTTTCCAAACAGCTTAATTCCCGTCGCTCCGCAATCTTCCTCTCCCTGGACCTCGAACGTGCTTATGGCCGCGTATGGCATTCCGGTCTCCTCTTCAAGCTCCAAACCTTCGCCCTTCCCATTAACTACGTCCATCTGATTGGCTCCTTTCTCTCCCGTCGTCCTTCCTATGTCACCGTCCATAACACAGATTCCTACACCTTTTTCCCCTCTGCCGGTGTGCCCCAAGGCTCCGTCCTCTCCCCCCTTCTGTACCTTTTGTACACGGCGGACATGCCGACGCTGTCAGCCCCCGTCCACCTTCTCCAGTTTGCCGATGACACCACCTTCCTTGCCCTTGCCCCCACCCTACGGCGCTCCCAACACCTTCTCCAATCCCATCTTGACCAGTTCGCCACTTGGTGCAACCAGTGGTTGCTCAAGGTCAATCCCTCCAAAACCTAGGCGATCAGTGTAGGTAAAACCACCCCTTCCTTCCACCTCCTTGATTTCTACATCACCATCTATGGCTGTCCTATCGCCCTCACTCCCACCCTTAAGTACCTTGGCGTCACCCTCGACCGTCGCCTCTCCTGGACTCCCCACCTCCGGACAATCCAAGCCAAGGCACGCTCCCGACTCAGTCTCCTCAAGCTCCTCTCTGGACGTACGTGGGGTCTGGACCCCTCCACCATTCTCCACACCTATAAATCCCTCATCTGCCCTATCCTTTGTTATGCCCATCCGGCTTGGATCTCCGCCCCCCCTACTTTTTACAAATCCCTCCAAATCCTTGAACGCCATGCTCTCCGCCTCGCCTATTGCATCCGTCTCCCCTCCCCTACGCGGATCCTGTACGATCTCATCCCCTTCCCCCACCTCCTCGTTTTCCTTGAAAGGATACGGATCATGTACACCTCCCGTAAACTCGATCCTTCTCACCCACTCGTCTCCCCGATCCTCTCCCACCCCCGCCCGCTGCCGCGCCTGTATTCCCATGTCCTGCCCGGTCTCCATCTCTCCACCCTCCTTACCCTCTCCCAAGGTGGCTTCCGCCAGCTCCCCCTCCCTGATGATGTCATCCTCCCCTCCATCTACCCCTCCTATCAACTTTGACCCTGCCCCACCCCCCACTTCCGGTGTCCTTTCCTTTAGGCACCCTCCCTCCCTTCTCTTCCCTTCCCTTCTCTTTCCTTTTCCCCCGTCCCCTCCCTCCACCCCTCTTCCCCCGGGCTTCCCCTCCCCCTTCCTCCCTCCCCCCTATCTCCCCTGCCCGTGGCGTCTCTGCTCTCCCCTCTCGCTCTCCCACTCCCCTTCCTCCTCCTCCTCTCTTGGCAGGTCCCCGGACTCGCACACGCATAGTGAACAATCGCGCGCCGGAGATCATCGCCATCAGTGTCTCGTGTGTGTGCTTCGTTTTGTGTTTCGCGTTCTTTCGCAGTTACAACTCCACTGTTCACATGTGCCATCGCCGTCCTCTTGCCGGCCGCGGTGGTCTCGCGGTTAAGGCGCTCAGTCCGGAACCGCGCGACTGCTACGGTCGCAGGTTCGAATCCTGCCTCGGGCATGGATGTGTGTGATGTCATTAGGTTAGTTAGGTTTAAGTAGTTCTAAGTTCTAGGGGACTGATGACCACAGATGTTAAGTCCCATAGTGCTCAGAGCCATTTGAACCATTTTTTTTTCGCCGTCCTCCGTGTTCTGTGCGCCGTGTCAACAAGTGTTAGTGTTTTTATCGTCCAGCGTGAACGGCTTCATGTTTATTGTTTTTTGTCCCTACCTTTTTTGCCCGCCATTTTCATATGATTGTACCACTTAAGGCTGAAGAGCGGCGTACTATGCTGCTGACAGCCCGCCTGTATGAGGTGCTAAAATTACAATAAAGAAAACAAAAAAAAGAGAAAAAGATTTGCCGAAAGGAACGGTAAAACGCACACATATCAGAACAGATTGCGTACGTTCAACTATAACCCGCAAACGGCGACGATGACGTTCCCTTTTACACAAAGCTTTCCATAGAACGAGTGTATGTACGTGTTGATTTGACGTCATAAATACGGCCTTCTGGTCGAATGTGGTAAACAAACTTTACCTTCTTATCAAGAGATACAGGATGTTCCTGTCATATACCTGATTTCTGACGATTCCTCCTGGGACAACCTGTAGCCTATACGAAATTCTAAACCATAGAATAATAATTAAGTGATAGGATATTCTAAACTATTTATGTGAATTTACGAAACCTAATGGCATTAGCTATTTATTCTACCAAAAACCTAGTTCCTACAATATCCTTACTTCTACCTACACACTTTGCAAAGTAGGAAAAACACCCTAACAGATGAAAGGAGGTCAAACACGATATTGGAAAGTATCTTATGACTTCTGTCACCTCAGTGTATACTGGCTTACTTCAACAGGTATGATCTCAAATGGATCCCAGAATACCATCATGAATGTAAATTTCGATGTTGTTCTTGTCTTTCTCCAACCAAGTTGCTAGAAGTATCATCCATATCCCCATGTGGGACATTGCGCAATTTCTTTCGACGAATTACATTATATCCTTTATTTTACACAAAATCCACAAACAAACAGGGGGTGGACAAAAATATGGAAATACCAAACACACAACACGTAACCTGTCTATTACAGTTACGGAAATCCGTTGGTATACTAATCATTACCACCAGTTTTCTCAGGTTGGATACATACAGGACCTGTACGGTTTTCAAGGAGACATCATACTATTCTTTTTGCAAAATAGTGGCAAGTTCAGATAATCATGATTGTCATGGATAGCGGTCACGCAGTCTTCTCTCCAAAGGCTCAATAATATCGAGATCTGGTGACAGTGGTGGCCAGACGCTCAAACATGTTACAAACATTCTATTGTGGGAGAGACCTCAGTAATAGAAGTGGACAAATAAACCTTGGCAGTAATGCGACCTTACAGGGTAACCGTGGAGCCCATAGAATACAATGATATTGTTGCGCAAATCTTTACCGAACCCTCACCATGTTTTATTCTTGGGATGTAAACTCGCCCAGAAACTGGAAATAGTGTGAAACAAGACTATTTCTTCCATTGCTCCAATTTCTGGGTTTTCTTGTTTCGGCAACAAATTTCCATGTTATGGGAATTGGCGTCACCAATGTTTGGTTTTGCAGTTTCCGATCGTCCTGCCATTCACAGCTTATTGAGTTCCCTTCGTGTTGTTTTGGTTCTGCCGGTCGGAGTGGCCGTGCGGTTCTAGGCGCTACAGTGTGGAACCGCGCGACAGCTACGGTCACAGGTTCGAATCCTGCCTCGGGCATGGATGTGTGTGATGTCCTTAGGTTAGTTAGGTTTAATTAGTTCTAAGTTCTAGGCGACTGATGACCTCAGAAGTTAAGTCGCATAGAGCTCAGAGACATTTGAACCATTTTTTGATTAATGTCTATAGATACAATGTGATTAAGACAAGATATATGCATAACGTAAGAAGTGGCAGTTGACCCTGAGCAACGAAAAGAATGAGTACCTCGACATAAGCATAAAAAGATTCTCTTAAATTTCGGTTAACGCTAAATTTGAAGACAGTCGATTAGTATAAGTACCTAGTAGCCACACCTGCCAGCAACGAAAACTGGAACCACTCTACTGAAATTGCCGTAGGGACAATATGAGGAAGACTGCGTGTCATTAGCAGAACCCTTGGAACATTATGACGAAATAGCGAGTTGAAATTCAAATGCCTCTGAGCACTATGGGACTTAACATCTGAGGTCATCAGTCCCCTAGAACTTAGAACTACTTAAACGTAACTAATCTAAGGGCATCACACACATCCATGGAAATAGCGAGTGAGTGTCACATATAAAACATTTTTTTTTAAATATAGTGTGTAGTGTGGACTGAAGAGATCATCCTTGATGACTTATTCTTCTAGGATGGGATGTAAGGATAAAAGGAAAACACTTTATTTATTACACATTCAGTTAGGCTTGGGCACACAATGGGTCCTTTAGCCTGCTGTCTTTGGTGATGTCTATCTCCTGTGGAGGGTGAAATGCGTCAAGGCTGTTATGTGTGACTGCTTCCTCGTGTTATGACATATTGCCTATGGGGAGTGAAACGTTATTGACTTCGGTACTCGATACTTGTGCCATCTTGCAGGGTTTACCGTTCCTACCGATTCTAACTGTCGAACTTCGTCCCTAGGGGCATCGATCTTGTCAAAAACTCGTAGAGCCTTGTCATGGACCTTCTCTTGTATAGTGGTCTCGTGGAGTGCGGTGCGGATGTCGACGTTTCTTGTCCACCATGGAGCTCCTGTGATCCATCGATAGCAAATGTTTTGCAGCGCTTGGAGTTTGTTGTAGTTGGAGACGCACGTAGTTCCCCACGAGGTGGAGCCATACAACATTGTGTTTTTTTTTTTTTCTTTATTGTGATTTCATTCCCCTGCCCCATATGGGCAGCGGAGGGCTGTCAGCAGCACAATCCGCCGCTCTTCAGCCGAGTGACATGACAACTAAAACAAGAATAAAATAATACATACACAAAGGAGGTAAAAAAGGGGAACATAAAACAGAGTAAGGGGAGAAAATGGAGGTAAAAATACACTGACATGTAGACGTTCATTGGGGACAGTTAAAAAAGTCACCAGAAAGTTAAAAAACGCAGTTGGCGATTCTTAAAACACAGAGAAGACACTGGATGTGCATGCACAGGTTAAAAGTTGGCCACAGTATTAAAAACACTCCAAAACAACACACTCAAAACCCACTTGGAGCACACACGACGAAGAATAAAACTACCAGGTGGGACCTGCCGAGGGAAAGGTCAGAGAGGATGGAAAAGGAGGGGAGAGCATGGGGCAGCTGGGGAAGCGGCGGGATGAAGAGAGGAGGGGCAACCGTGGGTCCACGAAGAGGCAGGGGACACATGGGGCGGGAGAGGAAAAGGGAAGACAGGGCAGGAGGGAGCGGAGAGACACTGAAAGAAGGCACAAGAGATGGAGGGGGAGTAGGAGGGGAAATCCGCTCAGAAGGAGGGAGGGGGAGGAGAGGGAGCCCTGAGGAGGAGGCAGGAAGAGGGGGTTAGAGTTGGTAGGAAGGGTAGATGCCAGGGCGAAGCTCATCATCCGGGAGTGGTAGACGGTGGAAGTTGTGTTGGGAAAGGAGATGGAGGGTGTGGAGATGGTGAGAGGGAGGGACACAACGGTAAAGGCACGGCAACTGGTTGGGAGTGGAGAGGAAGGGAGACACCAGGGGGTGAGAGGGATCAAGGTGGCGGACAATATATAGTGTGTGGATGTGTTCAAGGAAAAGGAGAATGTATGGGAATGTGATGAGGTCATAGAGGATGCGCGTGGGGGACGGAAGGCGGATGCGGAAGGCGAGGCGGAGTGCATGGCGTTCGAGGATTTGGAGGGCGTTATAGAACCGGGGAGGGGCGGAAATCCAAGCGATGCTGCCATAACAAAGGATGGGGCGGATCATGGATTTGTAGGTGTGGAGGATGGTGGAAGGATGCAGACCCCATGTCCGGCCGGACAGGAGTTTCAGCAGGCGGAGGCGGTTGTGAGCTTTGTTTTGGATGGTAAGGAGATGGGGAGTCCAGGTGAGGCGGCGGTCGAGGGTGAGGCAAAGGTATTTGAGGGTAGGAGTGAGGTGGATAGGACGGCCATAAATGGTGAGGTAGAAATCATGGAGGCGGAAGGAGCGGGTGGTGCGGCCTATGATGATCGCCTGGGTCTTGGAGGGATTTACACGGAGGAACCACTGGTTGCACCAAGTGGTGAATTGGTCAAGGTGGGTTTGGAGGGTACGTTGGGACCGTTGAAGGGTAGGATAAAGGGCTAGGAAGGCGGTGTCATCAGCGAACTGGAGAAGATGAACAGGAGGGGGAGGTTTGGGCATATCAGCAGTGTACAGGAGATAGAGGAGAGGGGAGAGGACAGAACCTTGGGGCACGCCGGCAGAGGGGTAGAAAGTACGGGAGTTGGAATTGTGGATAGTCACATAGGAGGGACGATGGGAGAGGAAGGAAGCAACGAAGTGGACGAAGTTGATGGGGAGAGCATAGGTCTGGAGTTTGAAAAGGAGCCCGGGATGCCAGACACGGTCATAGGCGTTCTGGAGATCAAGGGAAACAAAGATAGCAGAGCGACGGGAGTTAAGTTGGAGGGAAAGAAGATGGGTAAGGTTAAGGAGCTGGTCGTCAGCAGCGAAGGGAGGCCGGAAGCCACATTGGGTAAGAGGAAGGAGGCGGTGCTGGTTAAGGTGGCGGTGGATACGGTGAGAGAGGATGGCCTCAAAGACCTTACTGAACACGGAGGTGAGGCAGATGGGACGATAGGAAGAGGTAGTGGAGGGGGGTTTGTTAGGCTTAGGGAACAGCAGGACACAGGAAGTCTTCCACAGGTCAGGGTAAAATTAAGTGGAGAGGAGGACATTGTACAGGGTAGCAAGGACAGACAGGAAGGATGGAGGGGATTCCTTGAGGTGACGGTAGGTGACGCCATCATGACCAGGGGTGGTGTTGCGTTTGGAGCGGAGGACGAGTGTGATGTCTTGCATGGTGATGGGAGTGTTGATGTCGGAGGGGGGTAGCCGATCCAAGTACTGGAAGCTAGGGGCGAGTGGGGGGACAGAGGTGTCAGTGCGGTCAAGGACAGTGGGGAAGAGGGAGTAATCAAAATGGGGATTGTCAGGAATGGAGAAGACCTCGGATAGGTGGGAAGCAAAATGGTTAGCCTTACTGAGGTTGTCAGGAAAGCGTCGATCGTCATGGAGGATGGGGTAATGCGGGGTGGGATGGCTACCAGTAAGGCAGTGGAAGGCTGACCAGTACTTGAAGGAGTTGACAGGGAGAGTGGAGTTGAGGCGTGTGCATGTCTGACGCCAGTCCCGGCGTTTCTTTGCTGTAAGGAGGTTCTGGATATGTCGCTGTAATTGCCGGTGGCGGGTGAGAGTATCCCGGTCACGAGTGCGGAGGAAGGAGCGGTAGAGCCTGCGGGATTCATGCAGAAGAAGGACGGCCTGTGGAGGAAGCGTAGGGCAGTGAGGTTGGATGAGTTTGGTAGGGACATGAGCCTCCACAGCGTCAGTGATGGTCTTCTGAAGGAAGGAAGAGGCATGGGTGATGTCATCAGGGTGGTGGAAAGTGAGGGGGTGGCTTGCGACCTGTAAGGCAATGGATTCCCAGTAGGCATCCCAATTGGCACGGTGGTAGTCATGGACAGACTTTGGAGGGGCAGTTGGGCAGGTGGCTGCAGTGGCAGGACGGGTAGAGGAGATGGTGAGAAGGACAGGTAGATGGTCACTACTGACGGGATCGAGGACATCAATGGCAATGCGACCAAGGAGGTTGGGGGAAGTGAGGATAGCATCGGGGGTGGAGTTACTTTCAGGACAGGTGTGCTGTGGGAGAGGAACAAGGTCACCATGGAGGGTGGCAAGGAACTGATGCCACCGCCGAAGGGTGGCAGAGTCATGGCTGTGGATGTTGAGGTCAGCGGCGATCACATAGGTGCAGAAGGTGCGGTCAACATGGGAAATGAAGTCAAAGGGGAGAGGAGCTGCGGGGCAAATATAGATAGTGGTACAGGTGACGGTGAGGGAGGGAAAAAAGAGGCTGAGGAGAAGGTGTTCGGTCGGGTCATTGAGGAGGGGTTGTGGCCGGACAGGGAGATGCCTGAGGTGGCCGATAGCGACCCCGCCTCGAGCTAGGGGAAGGGGATTGTCAGTGCGGTGAAGGAGATAGGGGGAGATGCGGACCACATGGTGGGGTTGGAGGAAGGTTTCATTAAGGATGAAGGAGTCAACCTGGTGCTGGGAGAGGGTATGCATGAAGAGGTATTTGTTTGCAGGGAGGGAGCGAATGTTGAGGCAGAGGAGACGATCCTGTTGACGAGCAATGGGGTTGGGTGTGGGAAGGGTGTGGGAAGGGGAGAGAGGGGCTTAAACGAGGGTGTCTAGGCGGGTGAAGGTAAAGTGGGCCTGGTTGTGGGAGTATGTGGTGTAGGTGTTTAAGTGGAAAACAGAGCGGGCAGTGAGGGAAATCTGCTGGAGTGTGTGGGGGCGCTGGAAGGGGTGGATGTTCTGCAGGACGACAGTGAGGAACCGGATGATGTCTTCTGCTGTAGGGGGAGGGTGGAGGGAATTGTTAGGGTGGATAGGTGGGTCAATGGGGCGAACGGGGACAGTGAGTTCAGGGTTGGTGGGAGGGGGCTTGGCTTTGCATTTGGAGGAATAGGTGGGGTGAGGTTGATTGCAGGTGTTGCAGGATGGGGGCGAGGCGAGGTTGGGACACTGTTTGAGGAAGTGGGAGGCTTTACAATGGGGGCAGGTGGGTGGGTTCTTGCAGTTTTGGGTGAGGTGGTCATTGTACAGAAGGCAACGCTGGCAGCGGTAGGATTGAGGAGGGGAACGGGACGGGTCAACAGGGTGGCGGCGGTTGAAAATCAGGGCTCCCTGCGTGAGGAGGTGGTCGATGGAGGAGGCGGACTCTGTAAAGATACGCATGAGGAAAGTAGGGCCAGAGGAGTTGTAAATACGGCGGGCAGAGCGGACTTCCAGGGTGGGGTGGGCATTCAGTTCCGCCAACACCTCAGCCTCCGTGACCACAGGGCTGAGTTTTGTGATGATGGCAGTGAGGGTCGGCGGACGACGAGGCGGGTGGGGTTGACGAGGAGAGGAGGATGTAAGGAATGGGGTGAGGGATGCGTGGGGCCCAAAGGTGATGCGGGGAAGGCGCCGGAGGAGATCAGTGTGGAAGGACGGAGATGGAGACTTGATGAGGACAGAGTCTCTGCGAGGGATAAGTTGGGTGATGGGTGCACTGGGGATGTACTTCCGGATTTCAAGGGTGAGGGTGCGGGCATCCAGGAGTTTCGGATCAGGGTTGGCTAGGACGATGGTATACAGGGAGGGGGCTGGAGAGGAGGGAGGTGGGGTGGTATCCATAGCGGGGTCAGTGGGAGGTGGGGCAGGCAGTGGCTTTTTGGAGGAAGGAGTAGAGGAGAGGTCGCCACTGGGCCGTTTGGAAGATTTTTTGGCAGGTGTTGCCTGGGAGGAGGGATGAGGGACTGGATGGATGGGGAGGTGGTGGGAGGCAGGGCCCTCCTGTGAGGCAGTAGCACCGGATGAGAGGGTAGGGCGCTCTGTGGCGGCGACTGTGGCGCCGCGGGCGGAGACTCTGGCAGGGGAAACAGTGGTAGTCGCAGGGGGGAGAGGGGGAAAGTCGTCTCGGCGGGCGACAGGAGCGGGAGGGGGGTTGGGAGCAGGGACAGAAGCAGGAGCGGGAGAAGCAGCAGGGGCAGTAGCAGGGGTAGGAGCTGGAGTGACGTACAGGTGGGGATACATCGATGGAGAGGAGATAGATGGGGAGGTGACCGTGAGTAGGGGAGGTGCATGAGACGGCTGGATCCCAGAGGAAGCACTCCATGGCCCCCTGCGGGTTCGGGGGTTAGAATAGGCCCGCAGTCTTCCTGCCTGTCGTAAGAGGCGACTAAAAGGAGTCTCAAACGTTTCGGCCTTATGTGATGGTCCCCTGTCGGGTTTGACCACCATATCCCAAAATTTTTCCGAAGAGCGAGCCGATTGGGGAAGGGCGCCTTACTTGGTGCATTGTGTCCGTGTTGTGTTGAGAACTTTCGCCATCTTATTCGTCGTTGCATTGCAGTCTTGCCCGCTCTCCATCGCTTGGTCATGGATGCGCTCCTGCGTGCACTTTCTGCCAAGCACTGTGCAGGGCCATTTTCTGCACTGACGACGCCCATGGACCACATGTCACCTAACATCCAGCATGGTAGCCAGTCCGTTGTGGTGGGGCCGCCATGTACCCTCTTGGTTGTAGCCCCCTGACAACACAGGGATCGCTCTACTGATGCCTGCGCCGTTCACTCCCCACGTATGCCAAGGAGTAGATGCCCATCTCCCTGGGGCATCGGGACTCCCGGCAATGGCCATCCTGCCAGGTGGCTATTGCTGTGGCTGGGTGGCGCCCGTGGGGAGGGCCCTTGGTCGGAGTAGGTGGCATCAGGGCGGATGACCCACAATGAAGCGTGGCACATCATCTATCACTGGTGGGCCTCCACCAGCAGTCTCTAAGCGATCGAAGTCTAACCTCAACGGGAAGAAATTTGATCAGAGATCGTTTCCCTCCCTAGCTACTCCATGGGAGGAATGTCTTGCTAAAGAAGGCAGTGGGGAATATTCACCCCGCTACCTCGTGTGTACGCGGGTTGATGGAGAATCGTTCATGTCGACCAAGCCCCAGTTTTTTGTGGAGCATTTAGAGGACAAGTTCGGGGAGGTGGAGGGCTTGTCCAAGATTCGCTCTGGTTCTGTGCTCATCAAAACGGCATCCTCTGCCCAGTCACGGAGGTTGCTCCATTGTGACAAGTTGGGGGATGTTTCCGTTAGCATCACGCCGCATAAGAGTCTCAACGTGGTCCAGGGTATTATATTCCACAGGGATCTTCTTCTGCAGTCCGACGATGAATTACGCGCCAACCTCGAACGACGAGGTGTTCACTTCGTCCGGCGCGTCCATCGGGGTCCGAGGGATAATCAGGTAGCCACCGGTGCCTTCATCTTGGCCTTTGAGGGTGATGTCTTACCCGAAAAGGTTAAGGTGATGGTTTACCGTTGTGATGTGAAGCCATATATCCCTCCTCCGATGCGGTGTTTTAAATGCTGGAAGTTCGGGCACATGTCATCTCGCTGTACTTCCAGCATCATGTGTCGGGATTGCGGACGTCCTTCACATCCTGATACTCCATGTGCTCCGCCTCCCATCTGTGTTAACTGTGGAGAACACCATTCCCCCGGCTCACCGGACTGTCGGATCTTCCAGAAGGAAAGGAAGATAATGGAATATAAGACCCTGGACCGCCTGACCTACACCGAGGCAAGGCGGAAATATGAGCGGCTGCATCCAGTGCCCATGACGTCTACCTATGCCGCTGCTGCAACACCAGTTCCCTCTCAGCTCTGCCGGAATTCACCGGCCCCCTTGGTTGCGGGGGGCGCTTCACTCCCTGTTGCTCCTGCTCCATCTACTTCAGGAGCAACACCACCCCAACCACCGGGGACATCTGTTCCCCCTTCACAGCCGGAGAAGCGTGAGACTTCTTCGGCTCCTCTCGCCCGGAAGGGGTCCCTTGGGGCCCTCCCATCCCAGGCTTTGCCCAGTGCCAAAGCGGACACCCGCAAGTTTGTCAAACAACCACCGGTCGCTGGTCGTAGGGCGTCACGGTCGTCTTCAGTCCCTGAGACTGACCCAGTGAGGCCCTCCCAGCCAGACCCACCTAAGGCACAGCGCGCAAAGCAGTCGAAGAAAAAGGCTCCCAAGCATCCTGAAATTGCGGTGGCACCTGTCCCACCGCAACCTTCTCCCTCTGCGTCCGAAGATGAGGTGGAGATTCTGGCGTCCGCTGAGGACCTGGATCTCGCCAGTCCCTCGGACGCAATAGATGGCTGTTGTCCAGGTGGTGACTCAGTAGCAGCAGGGGCCCCGGAGGCGTAATCTGCCTCCCCAGTCCCTTCACGCCTTTCCCATCCATGGCCCATACCATCCTCCAGTGGAACTGCAGCGGTTTCTTCCACCATCTCGCTGAGCTCCGCCAACTTCTCAGCCTTCGCCCTTTCTTCTGCATTGCTCTCCAGGAAACTTGGTTTCCAGCGATGCGAACCCCCGCCCTCCGTGGCTATCGGGGTTATTATAAGAACCGAGCAGCTTATGAAAGGGTGTCTGGTGGCGTCTGCAGATATGTCCTTCACACTCTTCACAGCGAGTCTGTCCCTCTCCAGACGCCTTTAGAGGCTGTCGCTGTACGCGTGTGGACGCCACAGGCTGTTACCGTCTGCAGTCTTTACATTCCACCGGATGGTGATGTCTCGCAGCATGTCCTGGCTGCACTGGTCGCCCAATTCCCGCCACCTTTCTTGCTATTGGGCGACTTCAACGCCCATAACCCTCTGTGGGGTGGGTCAGTGGCCACAGGTCGAGGCGCCATCGTTGAGCATTTATTGTCGCAGCTCGATCTCTCGCTGTTAAATGATGGTGCCTTCACACACTTCAGTGTGGCGCATGGCACCTACTCCGCCATTGACCTTTCCATCTGTAGCCATAGCCTCTTACCGTCTGTCCAATGGAGTGTGCATGACGACCTGTGTGGTAGTGACCACTTTCCGCTCTTTTTGTCACTACCACAGCGTCACTCTTCTGGGCGCCCTAGCAGATGGGCTATGAATAAGGCTGACTGAGTTTTGTTCTCCTCTGCTGCCGCTTTTGAGCCTCTCTCTACTGATGACATTGATGCGGTGGTTCAATCGGTCACCACCGGCATCGTTACTGCCGCCGAATTTGCCATTCCCCGTTCTTCTGGGTCCCCTCGGCGGAAGGCTGTGCCTTGGTGGTCGCCCGAGATCGCTGAAGCGATTAAAGAACGCCGGCGGGCGCTCCAGCGTCACAAGCGACATCCCTCCATAGACCACCTTATTGCCTTCAAACGGCTGCGTGCGCGGGCCCGCCTCCTTATCCGCCAAGGCAAGAAGGAGTGCTGGGAGCGGTATGTGTCCACCATTGGCCTCCATGTCCCTCCATCGCAGGTCTGGGCCAAGATTCGACGCGTCTACGGCTATCGGACCCCTGCCAGCGTCCCTGCGCTCTCACTGAATGGAGCAGTTTGTACTGACTCCGACGTCATTGCAAATCGCTTAGCGGAGCATTTTGCTATGAGTTCCGCTTCTGCGACTTACCCCCAGGCCTTCCGCTCCATTAAAGAGCGGATGGAACGTCGGAGCCTTTCGTTTCACACCAACCACCCGGAATCTTACAATGCTCCTTTCAGTGAGTGGGAATTTCACAGTGCCCTAGCTGCTTGCCCTGATACCGCTCCTGGGCCAGATGGCATCCACTGTCAGATGCTGAAACACCTTTCAGTGGACTGCCAGCGGCGCCTTCTCGATCTTTACAACCGTCTTTGGGTCCAGGGGGAGTTTCCGTCGCAATGGCGGGAAGGCATTGTCATCCCCGTTTTGAAACCTGGGAAGACCCCCCTGGAGGTGGACAGCTACCGTCCCATTAACCTCACCAACGTTCTTTGCAAGTTGCTTGAACGGATGGTGAGCCGGCGCTTGCATTGGGTACTGGAGTCTCGGGGCCTTCTGGCACCGTCTCAGGGTGGGTTCTGTAAAGACCGCTCCGCCACCGACAATCTGGTGAGCCTGGAGTCGGCCATCCATACTGCCTTTGCCCGCCGTCAGCACCTGGTCGCTGTCTTTTTCGACATGCGGAAGGCGTACGATACGACATGGCGTCATCACATCCTTTCTACGCTTCATGGATGAGGTCTTCGGGGTCCTCTGCCGATTTTTATCCGCAATTTTCTGTCGTGTCGTACCTTCCGCGTGCAAGTCGCGGCCTCGTATAGTTCCTCCCACGTCCAGGAGAACAGTGTGCCACAGGGCTCTGTTTTAAGTGTCTGTCTGTTTTTAATAGCCATTAACGGGCTTGCTGCGGCCGTGGGAAATTCTGTCTCCGCTTCCCTGTATGCTGACGACTTCTGCCTTTACTACAGCTCTACTGGCATTGCAGCTGTTGAACGTCAGCTACAGGGCGCTATCCGTAAGGCGCAGTCTTGGGCTGTAGCGCATGGGTTTCAGCTTTCGGCAGCCAAGACCCGCGTTATGCATTTCTGCCAGCGCCGAACAGTCCATCCTGAGCCGCGGCTTTATCTTGCCGACGAACTCCTTGCTGTGGTGGAGACCCACAGGTTTTTGGGGGTGGTATTCGATGCCCGGTTGACTTGGCTGCCTCATATCCGGCAGCTTAAACAGACGTGTTGGCGGCATCTAAACGCTCTGCGATGCTTGAGCCACACCCGCTGGGGCGCCGACCGCTCTACCCTGTTGCGGCTCTACCAGGCGTTAATCCAGTCCCGTCTGGATTATGGGAGCCTGGCTTATGGCTCAGCATCCCCATCTGCGTTGCGGGTGCTGGACCCCATTCTCCACAGCGGGATGCGCCTTGCCACTGGTGCTTTCCGCACCAGCCCTGTGGACAGCGTCCTAGTGGAGGCAGGTGCCCCTCCACTGCGGTTCCGACGCCAACAATTACTGGCTGCTTATGCTGCCCATGTTTTTAGCTCGCCCAGGCATCCAAATTACCGTGTCCTGTTCCCGCAGTCAGTCGTCCATCTGCCAGAACGTCGGCCCCGGTCGGGATGTCCGATCGCCGTACGCGTCAAGGAGCTTCTCTCCGGGCTTGGGCTTGTCCCTGTTCCACCTCCTTTCCGGGCACCTCTGCGTACACCCCCGTGGTGCGTTCCTCGCCCTTGCCTTCGGCTAGACTTGGCACAGGGCTCGAAGGACTCAGTTCCTCCAGAGGCCTTCCGCCGCCGCTTTTATTCCATCCTGGCCACGTATCAGGGCTCTGGCATTGTTTACACCGACGGCTCGATGGTTGCTGGTCGAGTCGGTTATGCACTCACTCTAGGGGACCATTCCGAACAACGTTCCTTGCCGGCTGGCTGCAGCGTTTACACTGCTGAGCTGGTCGCCATCTTTCGAGCCCTAGAGTATATCCGTTCCTGCTCAGGTGAGTCCTTCGTTATCTGTAGCGATTCCCTGAGCAGTTTACGAGCTCTCGACCAGTGTTTTCCTCGTTCCCGTCTGGTGATGGCTATCCATGAGTCCCTGCATACTCTTGCGCGTTGCGGCCGCTCTGCGGTCTTCGTGTGGACCCCAGGCCATGTTGGGATCCCCGGCAACGAGAATGTTGACCGGCTGGCGAAAGAGGCGACTAGTGCACCATCTCTGGACGTTGGCCTCCCGGAGACAGATTTGCGAGCGTTCCTACGCCGCAAAATTCTGGACCTTTGGGACACTGAATGGCGCGCCCTGCCTTCACGCAACAAACTTCGGGCCATCAAGGGTGTGGCGCTCCTCCTTGCGGGTCTCTCGCAAGGAGTCTGTTGTCCTCTGCCGGCTGCCCATTGGGCACACGTGGATGACGCACGGCCACTTATTGCGACGAGAGGACCCACCTTTATGTCGCTGCGGCTCCGTTTTATCTGTGGTCCATATTTTATTGGAGTGTCCGCTTTTATCTGTGCTCAGGCAGTCGTTCGCACTGCCTGACGCGCTCCCTGCCCTTTTAACAGATGACTCGGCTATGGCTGACTTAGTTTTACGTTTTATTCGGGCAGGGGGTTTTTATAGTTTAATCTGAGTGTTTATGTGTTTTAGTGTTGATTCTGGCTTTTCGCCTCTGATTTTAAACTGAGTTCTTTAATGTGTTCTTGGTGGTTGGCTTGTCCTCCTTTTTTTTCTCTATGGTCGGCCAACCACCGTCACACTCTGTGTGTTTTAATTTGTTTTGTCTGATCTCTGTCGAAGTCTCTCTCGTCCTGTTTCGTCTGACGTCTTTCCTGCTGTTCGTTTTTTATTCTCTTTGGGCGGTTTTAATTTTTCCGGAAAAAGGGACCGATGACCATCGCAGTCTGGTCCCTTTAATCCCACAAACCAACCGAAGCACTCCATGACGTTACAGTGGGGGCAGGTGAAGGAGAGGTGTAGATGATGGTGGTAGTTGGGGCGTCCATGATCGCAGGCGGCAGAGAACACCGAGAGACGGCGGCAGCGGCGAGCACCAAGAGACGGCGACAGCGGCGGCGGCGGCGGCGGCTGAAGAAGCGGCGACCAGGTGGCGGCGGCAGAAGAGGAAGCGGCGAGCACCGACAGACGGCGACCAAGCGGCGGCGGCGAACAGACGACGACGGCGGCGGCGGCGGCGGGCAGCAGTGACGGCGTGCAGACGGGCAACAACGCGACAAGCACGGTTGGGGCTCTTCCACGTCGAAGATACACCCTGAGAGTAGGCCAGGCAGTGCGAGTTCTCGATGAGGAAGTGAGGGAATCCAACCCTCGAATGAATGACAACATTGTGGGTTCCACTGTTGCCTTATACAACTGGAGTTTAGTCTTAGGGGTGAGATCCTTACTCTTCAGGAACGGAATCATTGACCTGGCCACCTTCTGGGCTATAAAACAAAAGAATCGGTTCAATAGAAATATCTCGCAGCCGCCATATCTTTTCGTGGCATTTCAGTCGCAGTATTCTCCTGCGAATGTGAAAATATTTTTCTGTCTCTCATCTACAAACTTAACAATACCGATCGTAATAAAATAAGAGAAATTAGAGCTCTCGCGGAAATGTGTGGATGTTTATTTTTCGTATGTGTCTTGCAGTGGATGTTTTAACCCTCTGCCAAACACTTAAGTCCGAAACTGCAAAGTAATCATGCAGGTGTAGACGCCCATAATTATATCACTAAGAATAAATTTACAGTTGCTGTACAATGAATTGGACGATGGAATTCAAAGTTGCATCTTCGTCCTCACCGCACCATTAGCTGTATTTCTTTACTAATAGATTACTACATCTTCCTTTGCTTCATTTGTCAAATGACGAATAAATCAGCAATAAAACAAATAGCGGACGTGAGTCCACGGAACAGGATTAGTTTTTTACTTTGATAGAAAGTAAATTAGTATTGACTCCACTTAGAGGAGAGCTTGTAAAGCACACTTTTCAACCGAACGCCATCTGTTGTTACGTAACGCAAAGCTCTTAGTCCAACGAGCAGGTCGGCTATTTGCGCAATGACGCCACTACTGATGTTCCAGATGAGTATATCATTCTACTTTCCTTTAGGAAAACTGCGATGTAGATAACACATCATTTAACACTCAGTCCCAGAACATCCTCACGTTAAAGGAGATTTATATTCTCGAATCCTTGCCGACTGCAGCAAGCTGCAATAGAAATATGGGTAGTGAAGCACAAATAGACCGGAAGGTCCGCGGCCGTATGTGATAAGAATATAGGAATCAGCCAGGAACGGCGACAGACTGGACGACAGTAGCTGTATTGCACGTTGCACGACGCCCGCATGCGGTGACAATGACCTTCCTTTTCTGGAAATTTTCATGTCTTTGTTAAATGCAGACAATCTGACGAATATTTTCACGGTAAACACAATCGTCTTGGGTTCTTCGAGATTGTAGTTCGTATGAAATTCATTCTTGATTTAAAAGCGTATTTTCACAACATGTGTCACCTTCTGTTGTGCTCCAGAACCTTTCCTTCTGATCTGAACTACAGTCAACTCAAGTTTCAGTATAATGCTATAATTAAATTGCGTGATATTACTAACATACGCGTGCGTCGTCATTGTTCAGTTGCTAGCCCTTACACGATACTTCCACATTACCCCCACACGGTCCCAAGACGTGCAGAGGACACCTGGTAAATAATAGTGTGAATGACAAATCATGCCCAGATGTGTATCGCATCCGCGTTACCGGAACACACGCATGAAACAACGTGTTCCATCTCCCCGCGTCTGCAGGTAACAGCGCCCAATGTTGATTGTCGTCATAGAGCATTACGATGAGGACTATCAGTGGAACTGTTGAGTATGTAATATTTCACGTCGAAACAGCGTGCTTAGTATATATTTTAGTACACGGCATGGTTGCTACGTTAATTAAAAGTGTAAAATTTTAGTAATTATCTTAGATTACTATCGTTGTTTCATCCCGCAACAGTTGTTGAAAGTGGAACACATGATCGCCCATTAAGCACAGAAACGGTTCTTCTAAAGTTATTTACTGTACAGTCCCCCAAGGCTCTCTATACACATATAGATATGACTTGTGCTTGTTGGTTGGCTGGTTGGTGGGTTTGGGGGAGGAGACCGAACAGCGAGATCATACCAGACATCACTCATGTATACAATTCTATGTGTGCGTCGGTTGTTTCATGAAAAAGTTTCAGTGCGGATGCACAATCAACGTTCGACCTCCTACGGGAATCAGACATCTGTGAACATTGGGTTAATGGGGAACAGTTGTTGCGGTACAGTGGGCGGGAGTTTGGGAGGATCAGAAAGCGTGTTCGGATGTCTGAGGCAGTGGCCGTCTGCACTCTGAAGTACTGCGGTGCATCATATGCGTACATTTTTCCACAGTCAGAAGCAGAATGTACACTCCTGGAAATGGAAAAAAGAACACATTGACACCGGTGTGTCAGACCCACCATACTTGCTCCGGACACTGCGAGAGGGCTGTACAAGCAATGATCACACGCAAGGCACAGCGGACACACCAGGAACCGCGGTGTTGGCCGTCGAATGGCGCTAGCTACGCAGCATTTGTGCATCGCCGCCGTCAGTGTCAGCCAGTTTGCCATGGCATACGGAGCTCCATCGCAGTCTTTAACACTGGTAGCATGCCGCGACAGCGTGGACGTGAACCATATGTGCAGTTGACGGACTTTGAGCGAGGGCGTATAGTGGGCATGCGGGAGGCCGGGTGGACGTACCGCCGAATTGCTCAACACGTGGGGTGTGAGGTCTCCACAGTACATCGATGTTGTCGCCAGTGGTCGGCGGAAGGTGCACGTGCCCGTCGACCTGGGACCGGACCGCAGCGACGCACGGATGCACGCCAAGACCGTAGGATCCTACGCAGTGCCGTAGGGGACCGCACCGCCACTTCCCAGCAAATTAGGGACACTGTTGCTCCTGGGGTATCGGCGAGGACCATTCGCAACCGTCTCCATGAAGCTGGGCTACGGTCCCGCACACCGTTAGGCCGTCTTCCGCTCACGCCCCAACATCGTGCAGCCCGCCTCCAGTGGTGTCACGACAGGCGTGAATGGAGGGACGAATGGAGACGTGTCGTCTTGAGCGATGAGAGTCGCTTCTGCCTTGGTGCCAATGATGGTCGTATGCGTGTTTGGCGCCGTGCAGGTGAGCGCCACAATCAGGACTGCATACGACCGAGGCACACAGGGCCAACACCCGGCATCATGGTGTGGGGAGCGATCTCCTACACTGGCCGTACACCACTGGTGATCGTCGAGGGGACACGGTACATCCAAACCGTCATCTAACCCATCGTTCTACCATTCCTAGACCGGCAAGGGAACTTGCTGTTCCAACAGGACAATGCACGTCCGCATGTATCCCGTGCCACCCAACGTGCTCTAGAAGGTGCAAGTCAACTACCCTGGCCAGCAAGATCTCCGGATCTGTCCCCCATTGAGCATGTTTTGGACTGGATGAAGTGTCGTCTCACGCGGTCTGCACGTCCAGCACGAACGCTGGTCCAACTGAGACGCCAGGTGGAAATGGCATGGCAAGCCGTTCCACAGGACTACATCCAGCATCTCTACGATCGTCTCCATGGGAGAATAGCAGCCTGCATTGCTGCGAAAGATGGATATACACTGTACTAGTGCCGACATTGTGCATGCTCTGTTGCCTGTGTCTATGTGCCTGTGGTTCTGTCAGTGTGATCATGTGATGTATCTGACCCCAGGAATGTGTCAATAAAGTTTCCCCTTCCTGGGACAATGAATTCACGGTGTTCTTATTTCAATTTCCAGGAGTGTATGTGTACATTATCAATGACCCCATATGTGACACGATAATCAGGGAGGCAAGTCAAGGACACTGCTTCTGCCTCCCAGATGGCAACATATGCAATGTGATTGTCGATCGCGCATATCTAAGCGTCCAAATAATTAGCGTCTTCGAGCTGGCTCTTGAACTACGCACCAAAGCTGTGATAGCCGCCCTCCATGACTATTTCACGACTCTCCCCCATGCAGTCGAGAAATGGGCATAGTTCAATGCAAATCGTGCCTTGAATCGTGTCTGACAAGCGTCTGTCGATCTCCGTAACCATACGCACTTCTTTCTCTACATCGCTGGCTGCAGAGCTAGTATCTTGAACGACAGCCAACCCTGCACGTACTCGGGATGTGGAAAGGAAGGCTACCTTCGGTCGTAAGGTACACAGCGCAGTGTTGCACAATTACCGCCTATAGACATTACGACCACAATAAAGCCGACAACTCTTCAGGTGACGTATGCTATGGCGCTTACCACTGCCATGATTTCACAGAACCTGCCACTTAACCACTCCAGCCCACAACATCCGCCACAAAGCCTCAGTTTGGACAATATGAAGGGACCAATAGACAGAGAAGGGGAATCAAGATACTCTTTGTCCTCTTCTGATGCAGAAGGAGATGTTCGCAAACAGCTTTCGCCATGGTGACACATGTGGAGGCATAGGTCAATACCAGGAACTGAAGACAATCTGATGCACGAGGACGATGGTGTCACACATGCGGTCAAAAACCACTTCCTAATGTCAGCTGATGGTGACAGTGACGGTCAACCTTGCCCAGTGATCACGCCGTTTCCAAACCCTTCTATGAATGACATAATGAAATACGTGTTTGTGGAGGACGATATTTCCCTGCCAGGATCGCATGTCCTCAACCACCCAGTGAATGATCGTTTGGATGCTTAACACTGTTAGCCTCACCCACCAATAACTTACAAGTGTGCCACTTGTGGCTGGGCAGGGCAGGGTGATGCCATCGATTGACTACACACACTTCTTCTCCCAGCCATGATGGATCAACTTTGCGTGACCTCACGACAAGCATAAGAAATAGACTCACTCAGCACCAACATGATTGTCAGCATGGAAGAGACACAATTATTCCGAGACATTATTGAGATGTTGGATGTCGTCGTTACATTATTTCAAGAGGTGCACATTGCAACGGTTCCGCATATTTATGCATACGACTTGTGTAAGTCCGTGTGGGATCAGGCTGGAATTGGGGTAGCGATCTACGTCCGAGAAGGGCTACCGTCAATAATGTGACCACACTCCCATCCACACAGGGCCCTTACGCTACTCTGAGCGTTTATCATCAAGGTATGTGTCCTGTTGTGCGCACCAAACCGATGTCAGTGTTTAGTGTTTACTCCGAAGACGTCGTCGTTCTCTTCCTTGGTCGTTTCGACAACTCTGCAGTTGGAGGTGACTTCAATTGTGTATTGCATCTGAAAGATCATTATCTCAGCTTCTCACCATTACTAGCCCTTTACACAATGGTTGAAGAACTTCGCTTTGTTGATGCATGGAAGAATGTGCATGGCGGCGCCCCCAGCAATAAACATCTTATAAGCCATTCTACAAGCAAGATAAATCGTGTCTATGTGTCGGGCACCCTTCATTCTGGAGTGCTCCCAACAGGAATATGGCCACTCGCATTTTCCGACCATTGCGCTCCCATCAGCTCCCTCGTACTTCCACTGTGTCAGTCTGACGCAGCCATTGGATATCGAAACTAAACACGTCCCTCCTCTGTGACACAATTTATGCCTCATTGCCACGCATCCCTCCACTCTGATGTGGTGGTTCAACTGCGCCAAACCGATGATACCCAGAGAGTAGGTCCAACGCGGGAAAGAATCGGCCGCGTAGCGCCGAGACATCATGAACTATTACTACACTGTGCCAGGGGAACACGATGAATAACCCCCCCGCCGCCCGAAACGCACAGGAAACGACAGTACATTAAGGCCAAGCTCCATCCATTGACACGCAGTAAGTTATATGGTACGGTGGTGAGATCACGCACACGAGATATCGTGCCTAAGGAAACACCATCTGTGATCCATACCATGCCCGAGCATCGGCGTTGTCGCCAACAACTTATCTCCACCCTCCTCAAGCAAGACTGCAGTCATGTCTACACTACACAGGCGATACTTGTCTCCACCTTTGTTCCCTACAGCCGACAATTTTTTGACGATAGGTCCACGATGCGACATCTGAGTATATTCTCCAACATGTCAGATTCTCCAACATTCTTGGCGGCAACATCTCATCTTTAAAGAAGCGCCTTGATACGAAAAACGTCCACTCTGGCGTCATTTCGAGTCAAGGCAGTACAGAAAAACCTACGAGGTTCTAAAGCATTGTTTGCTCCCCATGTCCAAGAAGGCCGAACTGGGCCACTGCCTTTCTCACCAATTGCCAGGAGACCTACATTTTGAGGTCGGAAGGAAAGTGAGGAGCAGTCACTCCCAAATATGACTACCTGGTGTGACGAACAGTCAGACATATTAGCGCACTTCACCAGCACCTCTTAATAACCTGATTTAATCGTATTGAAAATGTCTGGAAGTATTTGGAACAGTAAATGAAACTTGACAGTTCACATCCTCACAGTTTGTTAGCTATTTGTTATCTAATCGTGAACGAAAGGCTACAGCTAGATACGTCACACCTGAAGAAAATTATAGACTCTCTTCGTAGCCAAATCGAGACCGCTATCAGGGCTGCAGGGAAAGATAGACGGCTTTCCCGTGATGTCCCCTGGTGGTAAGTCGTTTTTTGTTGAGTGTGCTTGTCTAATATCATGCAAACTGCAGGAATACCTCGCATCTAGTTAAAGCTTTGAAAACTTCTATCACAGATCACTTAAATCTTGTACGAAGGGTATCGCGCAGCAAGCTAAATTCCTACTTGGTGTTGCTGGTTCTACTACTTGCGAACGAGAAACACTCAGTTTACCACATCATTTCCCCAGCAACGAGCATTAAGCGAAACCTTCTGATTATCTGTTTATGAATAGTTCCGTTTGGTTGGGCGAAATCTAATATGCTGCCTGCATCTGCAGCACCATCTGTGTAGCCATCGATGTGCTGACAGGCGGATATAAATTGAGAAATGAAATAAAATATTCCAGCTGAACTTACAGGATTTTTTCTTAATGAATACATCAAGGGTGAGTGTATATGACGAAGCTACGTCCTGTAATCATCCGAAGTATTTTATAAGAATTGAGTATTTATATAAGAATTGATTGCCAAGGGTATTACAGTTAGTGATCTATTGTAAGAAAGTAAATATAAAGGCTTCCGGGATCTGTTGAAGATGCTGCATCGTGGCCTCACACACACAGAGTGGGCTGGAACGTCGGAAGGATCAAGAAGAGGAATTTACGTCCGGTAGTGTGAACACAGTCAATCCCATCCAGGCTAGGCTAGTAAACTCCGAACGCTTCATGTAGGACTTATTTCCAGTGCAGAAGTGTGGAGACATGCATAGCTGGGTGGACTAGGATTGCTCTAAGTAGCGCCTGGATCTCTTCAGCGAAAAGTACGATGCTTTGACAAAGAAATATCGTACCTACGCCATCGGCACTGTAGTCAGGTAGTTCTCAGGATCGTGTACCCTTCTAGTGCAGAGACCAGTTCTAGGGCTTGTCATTTGGCATATGGTGACGGCAGAAATTTTCACTCTGACAAAGTCCGCTTCCATGGAAACGGTGTCCCTATTGTCACGATTCAGTAGGCTTCCATAGACACTCAGCTGGTGGAAGACTTCTCATAAAAAAATAGCTTTCGTATTATCTGCCTCAGAAGATTTTACCAATATATCATCAATGGAGGCGAAACGCAAGTCTGTCCCCTTTACACCATCATTAACAAACGTTTAGAAATTTTATGCAATATTATCTATTCTGTACGACATGTAAAGGAAGTGAAAAAGTCCATATCATTTCGTAATATTCGTTTTCATCAAAAGGTCATGGACCACCGGTATGCAGTCGTAAGCATTGATGTGTCTGTCGTCTAGAAGGGGTTAGGGATGACGCATTCCAACCATGTCCAGTTGCCTTTTCTGCCGTATAATCCCTTGCTGCTCAGGTAATTTAGGACCTCTAGCCAATATACCTGCGAGTCCTGAAGTAAAGTAAAGTCGTATGCCATTATTGACTGGGATATCCCGAGGGCCATCTTCAGCCAACTGATTGTTAAACGTGTTTTCTGCCCTTCGCACCTGTAGGCCCCTTCCCTTCACGAATTCTGAGCGTTGTGTGTGGTTTAAGCGTAACTGATCAGTGTAGATTACTGTAATGGTTGTGGTAGTGTCGTGTCATGTATGTGTCGGATGCTGATGAGAAAAAGGAGAGGGTGAAATCTGGTGCCAGCACATAGCCTACTCGTCTTGAGTACCACAAACTGGGCCGCCGAGCTTAATGTCCACATCCTGCAGACGTTGTATCATACCCACACAAGTCGTTTGGATTTTAATCCGGGATATTGGCGCAAAACAGGTGACCAGTTGCTTTGCACCACCACCCCTTCTGTCTGAAATGAGGTGCAGGGTACTGGATGAAGAAACGAACGAAGGAAACCATAGGACAATCTAAGGCAAATTAAGAATAATTTTAGCATGGTTCCTACAACAATGGCAGGGTTACTGGGACACATGAACAGCAAGAAGACTTGATATCTACAAGTTCAAAGGATAGCAGCTCGTTTGGTATTATCGTGATATACGACAGCGACTAACACGAATATGATAACGCCAAATGAAAGGAAATCTTTAAAAGAATGAGCGTTTTCTTTGCAGCCGGATCTTCTCACGAAATTTCAATCAAAATCCAAAGACGGAAATAATATTGTAGCTCTCACAGCCATTGTATTAAAATAAGGAAAATGAGAGTTCGAATAAAAGTTGTTCAAAATGGTTCAAATGGCTCTGAGCACTATGGGACTTAACATCTGAGGTCATCAGTCCCCTAGAACTTAGAACTACTTAAACCTAACTAACCTAAGGATATCACACACATTCATGCCCGAGGCACGATTCGAACCTGCGACCGTAGCGGTCACGCGGTTCCAAACTGAAGCGCTTAGAACCGCACGGCCACACTGGCCGGCAATGAAAGTTGTAAGTGTTCGTTTTTCCCGCTACCTGTTCGAGGGTGGATCTGTAGAGAAACGACGTGAAGACATGTCGATGAACCGTCTGCAGTCACTTAAATGTGAACTGCAGTATAATGATGTAGATGTCGACGCAAATATAGATATCCCAGGTTACCTCTCCGCGATTGGTTAATGATGTACAGCTGGATATTTTGACGAGCTGTTTCAAGTTTATGCACAGTATTTCGAGGATCTAACTTGCCGTCTTTTTCAGGTACAGCGAGTTTTGCTGTTATGTGAACTCACTTCCCCTACCCAAACCTGACTGTGAACTACTGTTGGTCTTGCCCCGTTGTTCACAGCCGATGTCGATTTCTGTCACCGACTACGACCTTTATAGCTCTTTTTCTTTTCAGAGCTCCCACTGGTATTTCATCAAACGTAAATTCTCTCAGCGTTTTCCGACTCTGGCGGAAGAGAAGGCCAGTGAGATTTCAACAGACTGAGTACCGGACTCTAGGCGTTATTTATGTTTAAACCTCCTTCCCTGTTTATTGGGTTTTCTAACGTCTTTCTATCGATAGATTCTTTAATTATGCTGTTCCAGAAACTTGGCGTTTGCGCCACGACACTCGTATCATCGTATTCAGTTTTATGATTATATTCAAGGTTGTGCTTGACGAAAGTTAATTTTCTTGGCTGATTTACTTGGGTTTGTCGCTGATGTTCCTTGGATGTGTCCACGACTCTTCTGTTAGTGTGTACCGCGTGACACGTGTCACACCCATATTGAATGACATAGACTACCGACTCTCAGATACCTAGCTTGTTTTCAAAATTATGAAGAATACTTTTACCTTAGTTGAAGCGAGGGAAATACGTTGGATGTCATGTTTCCGTTGGATCTCATGGATCTTTCCGGATATTGCGCCAGCAAAAGCTAGATACGCCAGTTTTGGTTTCTATTCCTCAGTCTCAGTCTCAGCTTCCGTCTCAGGTGTTCCTGATTTTGAGTTCAAAGCCCATTTAATTTCATGATCTGAGTGCCCATTCCTTCAGAAAACTATCCTTTGAAGATTTTTTTCTTTTTCTGTATCCATCGTCACATGTAGGATGTTTAGATAACGTAAAATAATGCTTACACCTGTGTTTAAGACGTCTAATTTACGTCAGGAAAGTCATTTTATTTGCCGACTTACAAGTCTCCAGCATAAATCTTCTCACACTTACATATGAGACAGCAGACTTACATATTGTGATAATTGTTTTTTGTCGACCATCACCACCACCAACGAATAGGGTACTATCTGCTAATTCACTTGTTACTGCTTTCTGTATTGCATAGACCGGTACGGATGACTCCCCTATGCTTTCCGTCCATACTTGTTCGTCCGTGTAAATTGCTTATGTAGCGGAGAATTTCTCCTGTGTGTTATCTAGGCTACCTTCCGAGTGTTTATTGCGTCATCGAGTCTTTCTTCCGAGTGTTTATTGCGTCATCGACTCTTTTTTCATATGTTATTTGTTTCATCGAAACTTTTACCATGTGTGTGCGTCCTCACTGCCGCCGTCTTCATCTAGCCGCGACCGCTGCCGTCGCCGCCGCCAGCTCCCTCAGTTTATCGCGCAACGACTTCCATCGGCGTCTCCACTTCTATCTGGTTGTTGCCGTCACCGTATCACCCCTGACATACCTGCTTCCATTCCTCTCACACAGGAGACGCTCACATTGTCCAAAACTCCACCACAGTTCGTCACCTTGGCCCCAGTTTCTCTTCGGCAGCCATTCATCCCAATCAACGACACCCTTCACTGACCGCGGATAATTCTGCAACAACTATTATCTATACTTCTCCTTGTTCTGCTCCTACCATCACCACATTGAATACATCCTCTCCAACATCCTCCTACACACCCCAATTCATTCCAACAATTCTCTCCAGCCATCCACAACTGCTGAGGACATCATCAAATACATCTACCAAAACATTCAGCCATGACAATGTGCACAGACCTGCCAACAAATCTCACTTGCTGCTCGCTTTGTCTTCCATCTCAACACCCAAACCATTTACTCCCACAACGAGGTCCACTTCTTCAGACACCTCGACACCCTAGACTAAGCTCCATCTAGTCCTCACCCACAAACGCTACTCTCATTTCCTTATAATGACATAATGGCACTATAAAATCCTTTTCCTCAACATCTGCAGAGCCGGCCACAGTGGCCGAGCGGTTCTAGGCGCTTCAGTCTGGAACCGCGAGACCGCGACGGTCGCAGGTTCGAATCCTGCCTTGGGCATGGATGTGTGTGATGTCCTTAGGTTAATTAGGTTTAAGTCATTCTAAGTTCTAGGGGACTGATGACCTCAGATGTTAAGTCCCATAGTGCTCAGAGCCATTTGAACCATTTTCATCATCTGCTCCCTACCTGCCAACAATTCCTCCAACGCTGTCACACCATCCAAACCTCTTCCTATATTCACCACTGCAAAGAAAACACCCTTACCCTATCCAAAAGACAAGTTGCAATTGGCCATTGTGTGAACATCTCTGTTAGACCACAATTCTTATACAATACTGCCACCGAACACTGTTAGACCACTGCGGAAGGGCACATTACTGTGACAAGGAGGGAGGCGATCTGACCAATAGGGTTCCATCTCCCTCTACAGCTCCAGACCGTCCATCCTCAATATCGACGTCGTCCACCATGGAGACAGACGTCTCACTGGGATGGTTCAGTGGAAGACAATCAGACTTGCGCCCACAGGTAGCGTCAGTCACAGACAGTGGGCAACCGCAACAGACACAACAAGATGTGGTCGGTGTCCATGCTTGGATGGCGATTGGAGACGGAAGCAGGGAGAGACGTCGTGTCGTGTAGTGCGAAGGTCAGGGAGGACAGCGCATCACCAGTAACAGGGTCGTCATCCTGTACACACGTTCGATGGGGGTAGTATTTAGAAGGGATATGGCGCTGTCCCTTCCGTTTCTTCGGTGACCGTTGGTTCCTAACATGTTGTTCCATGTCGGACGGCGGACGGCTGTCGTCTGACATGCGGCCAGACTTCAGGAAGGTGGACGTTGTTACAGTCCCTTCACCAAGAATCACTGGGTCTGGACAGAAGGCTGGCTTCCGCCGACAGTCACAGTTCTTTTCTGGTGCCTCTGGTGGCAGTGTATGAGAAGCATGCAAAATGTCCATAGAGTCATCGAGAGGAGACGTTGCCGCTGCCGGCTGATTCAGAGAGCGCACAGCAGGCCGGCCCGCTGCAGACGCGTAGGATAGAGGTGACACAGTGGGCGGCGTAAGGAGGGCGACGTCTCCGATCGGCGTCTGAATCACTCTACGACAGAGACATTCTGCATGGACATGGTTTTCCCCCGCGACAAGTTGAATAACTGCACGGCTGGCCATCATACATGACGACAATCATGCAGCTGCCAGTAACCAAGGAAGAAGGCGCGTGTCTCCTCAGTTCAACTTTTATCTGACGGACGCCATTAAAGAAATACAGCAGATTCCAGACATCTTCCACATTTCAGCAACGTGTCTGACAACATTGCCGTCAGGTTTAATGGCAGCCACCACAAAATCCGACAGTACCTCAATCGAGAGTACGAAAACTCTCAACGCCTAGAGGCCAACACCAGCATGATGAAGCATGACAGCCGCTGGAGCATCGGAACTTGAGATCTTTATGATGGGACACAGCTCATAATTCGCCAACAGCATGTATGTAGTTGCACTAATGATGAAAGATGAATTCCGAAATCACCTTGTGGCGTTAGACGCATTTAGTCCCATGTAAACCGTTCTAGTTCATAGGCTTTTGGTTGTCATGATCCAAAGGTAACGCACGCACGAGACACAAACAAGACATGATCGCCTAACCACTGCCGAAGGCAGACTGCCGACTGAGCAACTCAAGCACGACTGACAACACTTCCTCACAGCTTTCCTTCCGCCAGTACTTCATCTCCCAGTCTGTGACTATGCCACGTCTCCGTAGTATCCTTTATTGCAAGGCCGCTAGTCTAGCAAGTTTCACAAGACACCTTCTGTGAACTTTGGAAGGTAGGAGATGAGATACTACCGGAAGCAAAATTGTAAGGACGGAACTTGAGTCGATCTTTGATCAGCTGACACAGCACTTGGCCACGGACAGCAAAGCCCCCGAATTCGAGTCTCTGTCCCCACATAGCTATAAACTGCAAGGAAGTTTCATACAAGCACACACTCCGCTGCAGAGTGAAAATCTCGTTGTGAATACTACTAATTCTCTCTCCAAACTCTAGCGGCTGCCTAACTGATGAGTACATTGCCCAAATATTAATATAATATGATAAATACACTCATTCCAGAACAAATGTACATCACAATATTTTAAAAATTAACGCCCGTTTCTCTCTTAGAGTAGCTCTTAGTTCGATGAGTAGGTCCACATCAAAATTTATTTGTCATTTCGCACTCGTTTTGCAGTCAGGATTTGACAGCACCTTTATTACAATATATAGACTCCTTCATGGCAGTACAGGTTCAAAACGACGCATTACTGGCATTGTTCCATTAAGAAAAATGTTAAGATTCATGTCCTGTATTATTTTAGAAAACTAGAAGTTGTTATTATGACACACATTATATTATGTTCTCTTACAGTCAAAATCATTTGCAATGTAATAAAATAAAAAAAATTAAAAAACTATTCGTAACCCATGTCTTTAGTCGCCCAATGTGTCTTTCAAACAATTAAAATATAAATCTTGTCAATCATGAATGAGTGCCCAAAGGTTTAAATATTGAGAAAGATTACCAACATCATGAGCCTTTAACGGAATAGGAGAATGAAATAATGGTAATAATTATTGGTTTGATAAGTAGTGAAGAAGACAGATATCAGGAAATCAAGACCACTGTAACTGGGGAAGTAGACCGAGACCTACAAGGCAAGACGGAATACTGATACCATTGGCGAACTTCCAAGGTCGTCTTCAGACGCTGCTCGATAACGAAGTGTTGTAAAATGTATGTGTGCCCGATTTAGTTTTGTTTTTTGAATTAGTTAAGTTTACTTTCATTTCATTGTAAAACAAAAATCTAAGTATTACACTGATTTGCACATTGTTGAAATGTTTGCTACCAATAACGTTTCCTATTGTGTTCACTTGATTTTTTAAAAAAATACTGTCTTTGATAATGTGTCCATTTAGAAATCTTAATAAAGAAGTGTGAATTATGACGATACAATCGTAAGGACTACACACTTCCCAATACTCTGACGGAAAAAATCTCCGTCGGGGTCCAACCCCGTCACTTCGGTAGACAATCTGCCGGGCAGACCGCGCAGCAAGCGTGGCGCGTCTCACACGGTTTAGTACGCTGGCATCAGTACGCTATGATGTAAGGTGCACGTTTGTAGTGTAACAGATAACATATTATAACTTATTTAACCACAACACTGTTAATGGCGCTTTTCGATGATTTCGTTCTGCACCTGTTTGGATGACGACATCAACGTCTAGTTGCCTCGTCAATTTGTATTCAGCTGTCAAAGTACCAAAATCTGTGAGACGTTGTCGATGATAGTTGTCTGTGACTATTTTTAACAGGATCCTGTGTGCTCCAAGACCACCCTCGTTCAGTCAGAGTCAACGGAAGAGTGTAAAAGATCTGCACATCTATTCAGACGTTTGGAAAAATGCTTGATACACTCCTGGAAATTGAAATAAGAACACCGTGAATTCATTGTCCCAGGAAGGGGAAACTTTATTGACACATTCCTGGGGTCAGATACATCACACGATCACACTGACAGAACCACAGGCACATAGACACAGGCAACAGAGCATGCACAATGTTGGCACTAGTACAGTGTATATCCACCTTTCGCAGCAATGCAGGCTGCTATTCTCCCATGGAGACGATCGTAGAGATGCTGGATGTAGTCCTGTGGAACGGCTTGCCATGCCATTTCCACCTGGCGCCTCAGTTGGACCAGCGTTCGTGCTGGACGTGCAGACCGCATGAGACGACGCTTCATCCAGTCCCAAACATGCTCAATGGGGGACAGATATGGAGATCTTGCTGGCCGGGGTAGTTGACTTAAACCTTCTAGAGCACGTTGGGTGGCACGGGATACATGCGGACGTGCATTGTCCTGTTGGAACAGCAAGTTCCCTTGCCGGTCTAGGAATGGTAGAACGATGGGTTCGATGACGGTTTGGATATACCGTTCACTATTCAGTGTCCCCTCGACGATCACCAGTGGTGTATGGCCAGTGTAGGAGATCGCTCCCCACACCATGATGCCGGGTGTTGGCCCTGTGTGCCTCGGTCGTATGCAGTCCTGATTGTGGCGCTCACCTGCACGGCGCCAAACACGCATACGACCATCATTGGCACCAAGGCAGAAGCGACTCTCATCGCTGAAGACGACATGTCTCCATTCGTCCCTCCATTCACGCCTGTTTCGACACCACTGGAGGCGGGCTGCACGATGTTGGGGCGTGAGCGGAAGACGGCCTAACGGTGTGCGGGACCGTAGCCCAGCTTCATGGAGACGGTTGCGAATGGTCCTCGCCGATACCCCAGGAGCAACAATGTCCCTAATTTGCTGGGAAGTGGCGGTGCGGTCCCCTACGGCACTGCGTAGGATCCTACGGTCTTGGCGTGCATCCGTGCGTCGCTGCGGTCCTGTCCCAGGTCGACGGGCACGTGCACCTTCCGCCGACCACTGGCGACAACATCGATGTACTGTGGAGACCTCACGCCCCACGTGTTGAGCAATTCGGCGGTACGTCCACCCGGCCTCCCGCATGCCCACTATACGCCCTCGCTCAAAGTCCGTCAACTGCACATACGGTTCACGTCCACGCTGTCGCGGCATGCTACCAGTGTTAAAGACTGCGATGGAGCTCCGTATGCCACGGCAAACTGGCTGACACTGACGGCGGCGGTGCACAAATGCTGCGCAGCTAGCGCCATTCGACGGCCAACACCGCGGTTCCTGGTGTGTTCGCTGTGCCGTGCGTGTGACCATTGCTTGTACAGCCCTCTCGCAGTGTCCGGAGCAAGTATGGTGGGTCTGACACACCGGTGTCAATGTGTTCTTTTTTCCATTTCCAAGAGTGTATATTTAGTTCGTGCATCTTTTTCAATCAATCTAATAGTGTGAAAATAATGTACTCAATGTCTGAAGTTTGAATTGGTTTCAAAGACTTAATTTCGTCTTCTAAATCTCTAGAGACAACATCGTGGTATTCACTGATAAATAACTAGCATGCCTCAGTGAACTGACCGTTAGTTTTCTTTGGGTATCTCAGTGAAAATCCAATTATTTCATTAAAAAATTTTTGCTGTTTCATTTCCGGTTTTCAAATTAGACCCTCGATAGTCAATAACGGCATAATAAAACATTTCTCTTGAATAAATCTTCTCAATTAACAGCTGTCACTTCATTTCTGCGTTCATAATGAAATGATTTCCTCGTCTTACAACGGATCACTTGAGTGCGAGGTCGCAAGTTTAGTCTTTAGTATCGCTCATTTGGAAATGTTGTATTAACAAGTGTGGGAGTAAAAGTATTAGTGCCAATGAATCACCATGTGCTCCAGGAGGGCGACGGAAAATTAGTGTCCGGGAGGTGCAGAGATCAATCTTCTATGGGATACAGGTAAACACATCACAAAATGGACATCGTCGACATTCAAGAATGCAAAATGGTGCGCCACAGTCATCACTAAGTTTCGCACCGTCAAGAAATTCAAACAGAATCATGTTGTTGTAACGGGGGGATGTGAACTGATGGAATGTGATGGCAAAACAGCAATGCATGCAAAACAGCCTCTCATGGGGCTTAACGTGTAACTGGCTGTCCTTGAAGGCGGACCTGGAGATAGAGTGATAATATGTTGTATATGCACGGAGAAAAACTTCCGGAGACTGTGGTTCCAGTGGGTATGAATAGAAATGTCACACACTTTTCAAAACAGATAGTTCGCTCTAAAAGAAAGTAGTTTTGTACGCAGATTATGAATCAAGAAAAAGCAAGTTATTTTGACCAGTTGTTGACCAAAAATAGTGCTCATAACATAGTCGCATTGGTCTTGATACAGCTCGTGTTACGCCTAATTTCGAAAGTTTATTTCTGATGTAATTCCTCTTCAAATCCGAATTTTTCGGAGTTGAAAAGAATTTCTGTACTGATCGAAAGGATAAGTTTGTTTACCTCATCTACAAATTTTCGGACCACTGTTTGCTATGCATCATCAAGTTGACGTTTTGTTTAAAATTTCAATATCTTGCGTCTTCCAGTTCTGTATACTGTTTGAAGTTACCCATATGCTTCCCTCGAAAAAATTGTAATGTATGTCGCGCACAATTATGATGTGCATCACGTAGTAGATAACTATCATGAACATCCTGCAGATTCTGTCGAGCATCCTTGACAAGCGAAACACCAGTTTTTGTAACAAGAGCGCCTTTTCCTCCCTCGAATATCCGTTGTTTTTCGTGTGCACTATACAATCATATTGCTGCGAACTGATTCGAAATCTGTTCTTAATTGTTTATAACTATGCTGCGGATGATCTTGCACTGAGGTGACAAAAGTCATTGGAAGGCGATATGCACATATAGACACTACGGTAGTTCAAAAATGGTTCAAATGGCTCTGAGCACTATGGGACTCAATTTCTGAGGTCATTAGTCCCCTAGAACTTAGAACTAGTTAAACCTAACTAACCTAAGGACATCACACACATCCATGCCCGAGGCAGGATTCGAACCTGCGACCGTAGCGGTCTCGCGGTTCCAGGCTGCAGCGCCTTCGGTCGGCCACTGCGGTAGTGTTGCGTACACAGGGTAGAAAATGGCAGTACATTGGCGGTGCTGTCATTTGCACGCAGGTGATTATGGCTGCACGACGCAAATTAAGAGACACCGAAAGCAGACAGATAGTTGGAGCTAGACGCGTGCGACACTCCATTTCGGAAAACTTTAGGATATTCAATATTCCTAGATCCACGGGGTCAAGAGTGTGCCGAGAATACCAAAAATCAGATATTAGCTCTCAACACAGATAACGCAGTGGCTGACGGCTTCAGTTAACCACCGAGTCCAGCGGCGCTTGCTTAGTGTTGTCACTGCTAGTAGACAAGTAACACTGCGAGAAATAACCGTAGTAATCAATGTGGGACATGTGGCGAACGTATCCGTTAGGACGATGTGGCGAAATGTGGCGTTAATAGGCTATGCAGCCGACGACCGACGCGAGTGCCTTTGATAACAGCACAGCGCCTCCTCTGGGCTCGTGACTATATCGGTTGGACCTGGACGACTTTAATACCGTCCCCTGGTCAGATGCGGTCAGGTGTGCTGACCATTTGATACCTCCAGTCCCGCCCATTGTGACCATTAGCAGAAAGTATTGTGGTTGCATGGCAGTCAAACGACAGGGCAAGCTGGTGGTGGCTCCATAATGGTGTGGATTGTGTTTACGTGGAATGGACAGGGTCGTCTGTTTCAACTAAGGCGATCATTGATTGGAAATCGTCATGTTCGGCTACTCCAGTCTAACGAAATATCAACTTCGGCAACTATTGTTGTAGGCATAATGCAGTGTTTGCTTTTATTTGTCATTGCCATTACTCTGCTTTGCATCGGCATCACCAGCATTGTAGTATTGTTGTGAGTTACTCGTTCAAAAATGGTTCAAATGGCTCTGAGCACTATGGGACCTAACTTCTCAGGTCATCAGTCCCCTAGAACTTAGATCTACTTAAACCTAACTAACCAAAGGACAGCACACACATCCATGCCCGAGGCAGGATCCGAACCTGCGACCGTAGCGGTCGCGCGGTTCCAGATTGTAGCGCCTAGAACCGCTCGGCCACTCCGGCCGGCAGTAACTCGTTGACTAAGCACTTCAGCTAAGCTCCGTAACGTCATGGCGTGTTGACCACTTGATACCTCCAGTTCCACCCCTTGTGCCCATTAGCAGCCAATATTGTGGTTCCATGGTAGTCAATATGCAGGGCGTCGAATGCTGTAAATTTCAATGGTTTTTTGTAACCTCGCTCTCAAGGGATTCCTTGTCAGTGCACACCTGCGGAAATTCAGGGTCAGTATCAATTACACTGGCGACATCTTAGGTTCAGTGTGAATAGCGTCCCAGTTTTCGCGAATATAATTTAAGTCATGTAATAAGCTTTCGAAATGCTTTACCTCAATATCAATGTCAGTATTTTGAGCTTGTCGTAATTTGCTTCAGTAGTCAATTGGTAACAAAACTGACGCCGTGATTAAACATTTGAAAATGTCTCTCATAACACAAAACACCCCGTACCACAAAGCGTATTTCAGCTGAGAGATTTAACTAAGTGAGTGAGTCAACAGTAATGACTATCTTATCCAAGTGAGACATGGAATGTGAAGAACTTACATCACACTGTTTCAGAATTTCTCATCGCTGTGACCTGCGATTGAACAGGTTGTAAAGCAGTAGAATCCCCCTGCGAAATAAGTCTCTGTTTCGCGTCAATGCATGTACACCACAGCTAAGACAAGTACAGAGAAAAAAATTTGCAAGAGGATTCCATTCATGGGCTCTTTGTAGGACCTTATGATATTGCTTCCGTTGTGACAACACTGTCCGCGGCATTCACCGATAGAAATTCAGTGTTTCACACGCATTGATCGAACTAAATGAGCAGTAGCAACTCCAGTTTTCTGATTACTATCTAAATTCCAAAAACTGTTCAATTATTTCGTATTTATCAGTTCCCTTATGGAAATAAATATAATTCAGAATGAATGTTGTCTCTCCAGCTTGATTTGAGTCTGGAGAAGCATCAACAACAGCTGAATAATACTTCTTATTTTCTCACTGTTCCAAGATTGCATTCCTGACATGATGGGAACAACTAGAGAGAAGTTCATTCTAAGATTCATTTGACAGATAAAGCACTTGACAACGATTTCCAGTTTCTTGTCTGTCTCCGACCTTGCTTGATGTGTTTTGCCAGAAATTTGTCGTAATGGCTCAAGGGATCCAATATTCGGAAAAACTTCCCATTATTTTGATCTTCTAATTTCTGAGATGAACCATTGAAGGCCAAACATCTTTTACCAAGAAGTAGCGTCACATCAAGTGACATGTACCCCATGTATGTTCGCTATTCTACACATGAACAAAAGAATATTATCCATTTACTCTGTATTTCCACCTGTGTATCCATAGGGTTGCGGGACCTTGGCTGTTCAGTGCAGAATGTCAAATCAAACACTGTTCAGCTGCCTAAAATCCGTATTGTTATTTTATTGGGCTACAAGTTTCGGCGACATATTACGACATCTTCAGGCCCCCAGAATGACGCGTAGTAAGATTCACACCTCTGGCCGGGTCAAAATAGGGACCAGGATTCAATGAGTGATATTCGTAGATGCATAGTCAACGAAACATGGCAGATGTGAACGAATATAAGTTCATAGCACCGTCGAATTTGCTTAGATTGTACAGTGAACGTGCCGTTTGCACTATTACGCGACACATATGTGCACATGACACCAAATAATTGTAATTTATGGCTCAATTAAACCTTTTATCTTCGCGTCCCGCTGCATGCTCTGAGTGAAAGCCAGGTATCCATTACTCTGTTCCTGTGGTAACCGCCAAACTAAAAACGGCGGACAGTCGATACATAGTATATAGGAAGCTTACAAACAGTGTAGACACAATATTTAGAGCGTTACATAAAAACTACTTGCAGAGCCGAGGGCACCAGCGTCAACGAACAAGGTGACGAATGGCTCTGCAGGCAGTAGTGGCGAGACAGGCAACAGTAGTAATGGTAGTGACAGCGTCACAGACGAAGACAAACTGACGTAGCATAGAAATGAAAACTATCCGGGCCCCTATTACTGGACATTAATATGCGGAGTGCCTACACTTTGCCTTTATTATGGCTTGAACTCTGTTGGAGACGCCTTCAATGGTGTGTCTGAATGTCTATGGAGGAGTGGTAGCCCATTCCTCCTCAAGAAGCGAAACCAGAGTGGGTAGTGATACAGGTCTCCGGACTGGTCGACGTTATAAGTCATCCCGAGGGCGTTCCATAGCCTTCAGACGGGGACTCTGGGCATGCCAGTTCGTTTTAGGAATGTTCTTATCCACAGACCATTGCCTCAGAGATGCTGCTTTATCAGTATGTGCATTGCCATGCTGGTACAAGAAATTATCTCCAAAGTACTGTTTCCCTATAGTAAGAAATTAAGGATGCTGTAAAACATGTTCATACAACACTGCAATTAGCGTCATCTTAAGCGAATTAGGGGGACCACACCCTAAATTCGAGGAACACCTCGATACCGTGACACAGCCCCTTCATACTTCACTGTTGGCACTATACATGATACCATCTAACGTCCTGCAGCCATTTGCCAAACCCAAACCCTTCCATCGGACTATCGTATGGTATAGAGTGATTCATCGCACGTCTTTCGTTTCCAGTGAACCGTTGTCCACTGACATCGCTCTTTACATCACCTCAAGCGTTACATAGCACTGACTATTGAAATATTTATGTTAAGAGGAGCTAGTCTACAATTGTACCTCATTCTACTTGGTCGCCTTCATACTTAGAAACTGACGCGTGATTCCTTCTTGTGGTATGCGATTTCTTACAGCCACCCTTCGCAACGCTCAGCCGCAAAACGGTACTATTACCACATTATCCAGAGCACAACATACACACGTCGTGGTATCCTAATTAACTTGGAATAGTAAAACTATAACGAGGGTTTTCAGTAAATGAGTATGGTGATAGTTACCGTAGGATAACGAGAGAAGTGTACATTCGACAGTAAGATTAGATTGTAAGACAGATGTAGACGTAATGACAGCAAACTCTACACTGTAGAGTATATGATAAATAAAACATAATGTAGATGAGAGTGAGTGGCGCTAAGTATTGTTGAGGTCCTAGGCCCCGGATGGGGACTAGTAGTAGACCGGGAGTATCTGCCCAAGAGCGATATGTTCAATCATTTTATGAGGTACACCATTATGCAGAGCACCAATGATGGCATTTCTTATTTTTTCTTCTTAATACATTAATTGTTAACTGTAATAATTTCTGTTTACTGATTAGGTTTTCAGATCTATAAAATTTCAACTCCCTACAAACACTAATACTAAATTAGCTTAATTTCAAGTTCATGTGCAAGTTAATGTTGTGAATATGCGTAATGTCCTAGCCACTAGACGACAAGTCAGACTTAAGTGACAGGAAATAAATAAACGTCATCTGTGAATCCTCACGCAGGGGCTAGACACGGTCACATTCACGGATCGTATTAGTAGCGGAAGCTGTAACGATCAGCTATGGAAATGATGCATTTATTTGCGGAGTAACGGCTGTCACGTATATAGAATGTTATGCGCAGAATTCTAGCGAAATTCAGTCAGAATTACGAGTGGACCAATAGCACAGAGCATAGTTAGTGTCTACTATTCAGACATTTCTGAAGTATGAGTTAACACAATTTATACTGTCAGGACGATGGGTAGTGTCTACGTTATCTTTAGATGCTTCTGTCGATCGAATCATGTGGGACAAAGCAGTCCGTTACTAGACAGTTTACGTGATTCCAATGCTGAGCGGTCCATTGAGCTTGTTGTTGGGCCCATCTGTACTGCGCTGCATGGTGTCGTGGTTGCAAAGATGAACCTCGCCATGGACGTCGGGAGTGAAATTGCGCATCATGCAGCCTATTGCGGTCAGTTTGAGTCGTTACCTGTGGCTGCAAGAAAAGCAATATTCAACATGGTGGCGTTGCTGCCAGGTTTCCTCCAAGCCATAGTCCGTAGGTAGCGGTCATCCACTGCAATAGTAGCCCTTGGGCGGCCTGATCGAGGCATGTCATCGACAGTTAGTCTCTCTGTATCTCCTCCATGTCCTAACAACATCACTTTGGTTCACTCCGAGACGCCTTAGCACTTCTCTTGTTGAGAGCCCTTCCTGGCACAAAGTAACAATACGGACGCGATCGAACTGCGGTATTGACCGTCGAGGCATGGTTGAACTACAGACAACACGAGACGTGTACCTCCTTCCTTGTGGAATGTCTGCAACTGATCGGCTGTCGGAGCCCTTCCGTCTTATAGGCGCTGCTCATGCATTATTGTTTCCATCTTTGGGTGGTCTTACAGACATCTCTGAACAGTCAAAGGGACTGCGTCCGTGATACAATATCCACATTCAACGTCTATCTTCAGGAGTTCCGGGAAACGGGCTGATCCAAAACTTTTTTTGATGTGTGTATAATTTATAAAGATTTATTACATGTTGCTCATCCGCGTCTTCTAATAACATAGAGTGCCTATGGTATATCGTCTCAGTTGTACTACTGGATTCGAGATTTCCAGTCAGAAATGGCACAGTTCATAATAAACTACCGAAAATCATCAGCTGGAACCGATATGACAGCTGAGGTCCCCTAGGAGATTGTTATCCATCCTCTCACGTTCTTCACCTATAGATACAATACAGGATGACTTTCAAAGTGATTAAGACAAGATATCTACATGGTGTAAGGGTTGGCAGTTGACCATGAGCAACAAAAAGTATGAGGTCCTCCACATGAGCATTAAAAAAATTCTGTTAAATTTCAGTTAACGCTAAATTTAAAGATCGTCGATTCGTGTAAATGACTGGGAATTACACCTGCCAACAACTAAAACTGGAACCACTCCGCTGAAACTGCTGAGGGGAAGGTGAAACGCAGACTGTGTCTTATTAGGAGAACTCTTGGAAGATTATGGCGAAATAGCGAGTGAGTATCACGTACAAGACAGGCGAGTTCGGATCTTTCGTGGAATTTCAATCGCTAATTTTCTCCTTCGAACGTGAAAATATTTTTCTAACTGTCTCTCACCTATATACGTCAGAATGTCAATCATAATACAACAAGTGTCATTAGAGCTGTCGCAGAAATATGCGGATGTTCATTTTTCGCACGTGTTTCGCGAGACTGGAACGGTCGATAGACAGTCTTACAGTGGATCCATCAATCCTCTGCCCAACACTGAAGTTCGAATTGCGAAGTAATCATGTAGATGCAGATTCCCATAATTATATAGCTAGGAACAAATTTCCAGTTGCTCTACAATGAATTCGTCGATGAAATTCAAAATTGCATCTTCGTCCTCAACGTACCATTAGATCTATTTCTTTACTAATAGCCTACTACATCATCCTTTAATTCTCATCTCAAAGCAAGGATTAACCAGCAATAAATCAAACAGCGGACGTGAGTCCACGGAGCCAGATTAAGTTTTTACTTTAGTAGAAAGTAAATTAGTGTTGACTCCACTTAGACAACAGCTTGTAAAGCACATTTTTCAAGCGAACGCCATCTGTTGTTGGGTAACATTACCTTCATAGTCCAACGAGCGGATCGGCCATTTATACAATGACACGGGTACTGACGTTCCAGATGTGTATATCATTCTACTCTCTTTTAGGGAAACTGCGAGGTGTATAACGATAGCAGAAGGCTGCAGTAGAAATATGCGTGATGAAACACTGTTACATCGAAAGGTCCGACGCCGCATGCGATAAGACTACAGGGATCAACTAGTAGCGGTGACAAACGGGATAACAGCAGCGGCATTGCGTGCTACAACAACGCCGCATGCGGTGACGACCTGTGACAGAGTAGGGCAGGGTGATTTCATCCATTGACTACACTCATTCCCTCTCCAGTTGATGGTAGATCAACTTTCAGCGACCTCACAACAAGCACACAGATTAGACAAGTCAACACCAATATGATTGCCAGTGCAGCAGAGATGTTATTACTCCGAAGCATTATTCGTACGTTGGATGTCGACATTGTCTAATTACAAGAGGTTCACAATGCAACAATTTCAGATATTTATGGATAAGACTTGTACAAGTTTGTGTGAGATCAAGCCGGGTGTGAGGTGGCGATTACGCCAATATTATGATTACACTTCCACCCGCCAGGGGCATGGCCCTTACCATTTTCGAAGCGTGCCTCAGTAAGGTGTATACCCTTTTGTGCATGTGAAACCGACGTCAATGTTTTGTATTTAGTCCGAAGTCCGTCGCTCTCTTCCTTGGCCGTTTCGGCCACTCTATGGTTGGAGGCTACTTTAATTGTGTATAGCATCTGAAAGACCAATATTCTAGCTTCTCACCGTCGCCAACCTTATATACAATAACGGAAAACCTTCGCCCTGTTGACGCATGGAAGAAGGTTTTTGGCGACGCCCCCAGCCACACACATCTTACAAGTCATTCTATAAGCAGAACAAGATCACATCTGCGTGTCTGAAACCATTCAGTCTGGAGTGACCTTAGCGGTAAAATGGCCGCTCGCCTTTCCCGATCACTGCACGCTCATCAGACCCCTCCTACTTCCACTGATGTCAGTCTGGCGCAGCCATGTTAAAAGAAAACTTCACTCGTCCCTCATCTGTGACACAATTTGACACCACTGTGAACGCCTCCTTTCTAGCTATCCCTCTACTCTGACGCGTTGGCTTAACCGTACCAAACCAATGATACCGAGAGAGTTGTTCCAGTGTAGGAAAGAATTGGCTGCACGGTACCAGGAAGCCATGAACTATTACTACAACCCTCTATGGGAAATCGACGAACAACCCTTGCCCCCCAAAATGCTCAGGGAACGACAATGCATTAAGGCCAAGCTCCTTTCACTGACACACAATAAGTACTGTGGTATAGTGGTGAGATCAGGCTGGTGAGATATTGCACCCAAAGGAGGACCACCTATGCTCCACACAACGTCCGATCATTGTCGATGTCGTCATCAGCTTGTCTCCACCCTCCTCGAGCAACACTGCAGTCATGTCTACATTACACATGCGATAACTGTTGCCAGCTTTGCTCCCTACAGCCGACAATGTTACGACCTCAGGTAGACAGAGATGCGACATCTGAGTATATTCTCCAACTCGTCAGATGTACTCTGGATGCTACAGAGGCCACATCCTTGGCAGCAACAGTCACTATGGAAGAAGTGGCAGACGCTATCGCGAAAAGTGCGACGAACAGATCGCAATGCCCAGATGGCAGATTGAATTATATGAGCGTTCCGTGTCCTGATGATGGAGGACCGAGGTATTCCAAGAGCTCCAGGAGCTGCTCAGCTCCAACTTCCACTTGCCAACGGCCTTTGTGGACCTATATTAATTCTGGTAGGTAAACCATAGCGCGACCTCCAGATCACCACCTTCGGCTGTTTTACTCATCTCAGTGTGGACTATAAGACGTATGCACAGCCGGCCGCCGTGGCCGGGCGGTTCTAGGCGCTTCAGTCCGGAACCGCGTGACTGCTACGGTCCCAGGTTCGAATCCTGCCTCAGGCATCGAAGTGTGTGATGTCCTTAGGTTAGTTTGGTTTAAGTACTTCTAAGTTCTAGGGGACTGATGACCTCAGATGTTAAGTCCCATAGTGCTCAGAGCCATTTGAAACATTTGAACGTATACAAACCATTTGGGGCAGCACATACACACAGTAATGCCCTGAATCAAATTGCTGGAGTAGACATCACATGGCTCTGGTGCCGATCTACTCGCTGCCATGGGAGGATGTCGAGATCTCGCTGCTCTCGCCACGTCCTGTCACCTCGACGGGCACTGGTATCGATCAACGTCGAATATGCCTTTGATAGGTTTTGACATCAGTTCCCTCTAACAGTGGCGCTGCGTATGGATTTCCCTCTACCATTCATCGTCACCCTGCGACAACTGCTTACCAGTGCTACTTCAAGGATTTAAGTCGATATACGTCAGGTGACACTGATTCCAAAACAGCATTCTGTCAGACGCGGATGTCCCTTTTCCACTGTGCTGTCCGCAGTCTCCATCAAACTCCTTATAAGAGGCTTCCTACCTCACCTTTTATGATGCGCCCTACACAGCCACACCTTTCAATGACAGACGAATGTGAACGACTTGCTGCTCCTGGCACTTACCCCTATGGAAGTACGTAATGCCACCACATGCATTCGACAATAAGGCAGAATCTTGAGAAGCATTCTCAGTTTGGCCAAATCGGCAAATATGAACATTGGTCATAGGCTCCAAGATGAAGGGACACTGTTGCTGCCAACAGTGGATATGCTGCGTTACCTTGGTAGCACATTAACAGACATATTCTTCGTATGGAAGAGTAGATTACCACTGTTTGCTTCAGAAGTTATGAGCCGATATCCAACACAATCGCATCTACAGCCTTTATCCACTCCACTAAGTGGGCTACATCAACACTTACATTGCGCCCAAGCTAATAAGCATTCCCCAAATCTTATCGCTGCCAGTTATCCTTGCATGACCATTCCAGGCGGCCTTTGAGTACTTTATATCAGCATGAACCATCCTACAGATCCGTTTCGACGCCCTCACCCTCCACACTTCAGCAGGCGTCAGATTGGCAGCGCGTGTGTCTAATAGACAAATGTATCTGACTATAATTCTGAATTTGCTGAGATTAACAGAAAAGAAACCGAGCGGACTACAACCTTGGGATTTAATGGAAGTGATAAAATCATAATGAATGGAAAAAATGAACGGTCGCCAGCCCAATTAGGCACATTACTTTGGAAATATACGTTTACGAAAAATCATTATTGGTTATTGAAGTTACTTTGGTTTGAGACTTTCCTTTGAATAGCAAACAGTACACAAACAGACACAGTGCACTCTGAACGGAGTGTAGCAGCAGTTACCAATAACGCACACATTAGTAAATTATAAGAAGTCATTTTGCACCAAGCCACCAAGCACATACTAATGACAGCTACACTCAAGAGCATTGCTTAATCAAATACTGAAAAGTTACTGCGTGATGTGCAGAGCTAAATTTGGCCATGAGGGGCTCCTATCTTAACTGACAAAAAAATCAATAAAGACGAATAATCTCATAAATAAACTGTTTAAGCTCCTCTACATACGTCAGTTTTCCTTAACAACAGAAATAGTTCAATTTTTTATAATAAGTGGAGAATGTGATGGGGACCTATAAACTAGTACAGTTTCTCTGGTCAACTCTATCTGATTATTACAGTAAAAATAAGACTAATTCAAAAAGGTAATCATTCACTTTACTTGGCGTAGTTCATAATTTACTTTGTAAGACAATAAAACACAACACTGGGCTTAATTAACTTAAAAAAAGGAACCATTCATGATATAAATCAAAACCACACTATTTTTGAAAATCAGCTGAACTTTTTTGCCTTTTTATCACTTGTGAAGCAGGTATTTTAGACAATGTTAGTTACACAATCTTGCACTGTATTTCTACAAAATTATACTTTGTAATAAACTAATGATACTTTAGTAAAATCCTATCTAACTTTACTTTTGTGGTTCTAACTTTAACTTTTACTACTTCTTCTACATCAGGCAAAAATAACTTTAAAACACTTGAATGCAAGAATTGTTCATTTAAATCACGGTACTCGGTTGTACCAGCGCTTAGGTGAGGACTCTGTATAGGTTCGTGATGAGGATAGAAAATATGGTTCTGGACACAAATTTGTTTTTGTGATTCTTATTCAAACCACACACCAACTAACTGCTCCATGCCCATTTACATTACGGAATGTATGAAGATAGTGAAGCAGTGGCGAATATTGGTGGCAAGCTACGTGGCGCCTAACTGTACTCAACAGTTCTAGATGTTCGGATGCTCTATAAAATCCCTTCTTGTAGTCGGATTTTCATCATATTACAGCCATTCCTTTTTGCCGAGAATACCAAATAATAGCCAGATTCACATCTGAGTCAAATCCATTGTAAGGCAGCTTCCAATTGCCTCTCTTAGCACCGTCGAAGTGTCCCGTGATACGGCTAGGCACATACTGCGTACCGTTCACAATAAGGAGCCGCTTAGTTCGACCGCCAAAACCACCTTTTACATCGCACCATGCCACTTCCGTTGCGGAGGGACTTCCCTACATCTTTTATACATTACAAATACAAGTGGCCTAAGCATGAACCAGATTTCAATGAACATTTCCTTTTTATGGACATACCATTATTGTGACAATTTATCTTTTAACAAATAGTTTTGCTTCTTTCATATACAGCCTACATTACAAAACTCTAATTATCCTGTCACAAATCAAAGACTTTAAATAACAAAGAATACACTCTCCATAATTGCAGGTACACAGTTACATAATATAAGCCTACTTCTAACTGGTATACGTGTTACACCAGGGCATTAGGTTTATGCTTAATTAGTATGACAGGATGTTGGTGCGGGTCTTCCACATCACTTACACGCAGCCTCTTTGAAGTTCTTGTACCAGCCTCCCCTGCCTCGTCGGTCAGTGCAGCCCACATACCTCCAAGATTGTCCCACACGGTAAAACGCCTTGTCGAACTCAACTATGCCCTTGAAATCACACATGCACCGCAAGCGAAAGATTTTCACAATACATTGGAGATCATCTGCCCAAGTATCCGTTGAATTCATGTGCCCTTCCTTAGAAGTGGTGCTCAAGTCCTATGGTACCACATCACAAATAGTAAATTTTCAACAACCAGTGATATTCCACCTTACCTTTCTTTGCTTTCTCCGTTATTCTTCCTCTACTGTTTCTGTTGCTTGTAGTGACCCCAGAATTTGGCTGTCTTGAGACATTACAGAAGCCTACCCCTACTGAGCACAGCTGGAGCAGAAAATTAAAAAAGTATATAAAAATAAGAGAGTAATGGATCCCATTTTAGACTGGTTCTGTACATTCCGTAGCTTGACAGAGAGATTAGCACAGATGATGGGGATGTCATGGCCAGGCCTCAGGATGTAAATCCTGCAGACTTTGCCCCTGCCCGTTGACAATTTTCGTGCACTTCCTTGGTAAAAAAGAAGAAAACAACAGAAAAGGGTAGCAGAAAAATGGGAACTGTGGCCCAGTGCTAACGTGTATGCCACGAGTACCTCTAAGAAACTAAAGTAGCTGATTCAGTGCTGAACAGCACAAGTGAAAAATATTAACGTAAAGGTCAAAAAAGTAAAACAGAAAAGAGAATAAAAAGAGAAAAATAGAAATAGGTAAAGAAGGCGATTAACGCAGACGTTGTAGAGACTCAGGGCATACGGGTTCTTCAACTATCGCCATCCCATTAACGCAATGACCTGCGCAAAAAAAAGAATGGCTCTGATCACTATGGGACTTAACATCTGAGGTCATCAGTTCCGTAGAACATAGAACTACTTAAACGTAACTAACCTAAGGACATCACACACATCAATGCCCGAGGCAGGGTTGGAACCTGCGACCGTAGCGGTAGCTCGGTTCCAGACTGAAGCGCCTAGAACCGCTCGGCCGCATCGGCCGACCAATGACCTGCGCAGCTGTAAGTCATTATTTCCTTCCTATCTCCTTTCCGTGCAGTTTACTTTCCTTTCCTTTCATCCCAATTATTCCTCTCTTCACACTGCGACGCTACCACTTTAGTCAGTCACGTCACATGACCCAGTGGTCTAATATTGTATTCAAATTTTTTATGGAATATAGGTCCCATCTCCGCAGCCAATATTCTGGTATATTTTAAGTGTTGATATTAATGTTATTTCTATTTCTGCATAATTGTGCATGTTGATTAATACTTTCCAAAGAACGCAGAGAAACAGGAAACAATGACAGCCAGATTCCTTATGTGTTGGAGAGAAGAATTCTGGATTGTAATCTTTCTTATGATCAGTGTGTTTTCATAAAAATAGTGACAACCGTTAGAAGTTCATAGAAATTGGAAGAAGGACGCCTTCATCTGCAAAGAGGCGCCTTGATATAAAAAACGTTCACCATGGCGTCGTTTGGCGTCAAGACAGGATGGAAAAATCTTTGAGGATCTAAAGCATTGTCTGCTTTCCACGTCCTAGTATGTAGATCTAGGCCACTTCCCTTCTCAGCACTTGGCAAACAATCTGCTTTTTGAGGTCGGAAACAAACTGAGGAGCAGCCACTCCGAAATTTGACATTCCTGATTTGACGGACACTCAGACACACTAGCGCACTTCACCAGGGCTTATTGATAACCTGATAGGAATCCTGTAGAAAACGTATGAACCTTTTCGGAACCGTGGGTGAAACTTGGCAGTTCACATCCCCAAAATCTGGTAGCTGTTTGGGAGCAGATCATGTACGAATGGCTACAGCTAAACATGACACTCCTCAAGTAAATTGTAGACTCCCTTAGTCGACAGACAGAGTCCTTTAATAAGGCTGCAGGCAATGTTAGACAGTATTCGCTTGATGTCTCCTGGGGGTGAGTAATTTTTTGTAGGGTATGCTTGCCTAATATCATGTTAAAGTCCAGAAACACTTCGCATCTAATTAAAGTTTATAAACTTCAATCAGAGGTCACTTAAATCTGGTACGAAGACTATGCTGCTGGTGAGGAAATTCCTGCTTGATGTTGCTGGTTCTATTGCGTGGAAATGACACACTCAGGTTACCACATCATTTGCCCAGAAACGAGCAAAAACTGACACTTCCTAATTATCTATTTATGAACACTTCCACATGGTTGGGTGAAATCTCATATACTGCATGCATCAGTCGCAGTATCTTTGTAGTCATTAATGTGCCAACTGGCGGACATAAACTGAGAAATGAAATAAAATATTCCAGCTGAACTGACAGGCACTTGTTCCTGTGATCGTTTTTATGAATACATCAGGGGCCAGTGTATATGACGGAGCTATGTCCTGTAGGCTTCAGTCTGAAATATTCCATAGGTTTGTAAGCAGTGAGTACCTAAGTAAGAAATGATGGTCAATAACACTACAGTTTAGTCGGCTATTTGGAGAAAGTAAATGTAAAGGCTCCCAGGAGATGTTGAAGGTGGTACAGCATGGCCTCACACACACAGAGCGGGCTGGAATGTCTGGAAGGATCAATAGGGGGAATTTGGCGACAGGTTGTGTGAACAGTCAGTCCGATGCAGGCTGTGTTGGTAAGCTCCGAACGCCTCAGGTAGGTCTTGAGAGGCGTGGAGGCATGCACTGCTGGGTCGACTAGGAATGCTCGAAGTAGTACCAGGATCTCTTCAGAGAGAAGTGTGATGCGTTGACAAAGGAATATTACACCTACGCATCGGCACTGCTGTCAGGTAGTTGTCTGGATAGTGTACCCTTCGGGGGAAGAGACCCGTGCTAGGGTTTGTCATTTGGCATGTGATTCCGGGGAAGCAGTGACACTTTTCTTACGATTCAGCAGAACCCCATAGTCACCTATTGACGAAACGCAAATCTATTCCCAATAAACGTTTTGAAATTCTATGCAGTATTATCCATCCTCTATGACAAGTAAAAGAACTAAGAAGTCCATATTATTTCGTAATTTCCATTTTCATCATAAGCTCATGGACCACCGGTATGCTGTCGTAAGGATTGAAGAGACATCCTCAGCACATTTCGCTGCGTCTACAGCTTCATGCCAATGACTTCCAAAATTGATTACCGTTGTCCGAATATTGCCCACGAACAGTATAAATCAGGCAGCATATATACACTAAAGAGCCAAAGAAACTGGTATAGGCATGCGTTTTCAAATACAGAGATATGTAAACAGGGAGAGTACGGCGCTGCGGTCGGCAGCGCCTAAGTAAGACAAGTGTTTGGTGCAGTAGTTAAATCGGTTACTGCTGCTACGATGGCAGGTTATCAATATTTAAATAAGTTTGAACATGATGTTACAGTCGGTACACGAACAATGGGACACAGCATCTCCGAGGTAGCGATGAAGTGGAGATTTTCCTGTACGACCATTTCACGAGTGTACCGTGAATATCAGGAATCTGCTAAAACATCAAATCTCCGACATCGCTCCGACCGGAAAGACTTCCTACTCGAATGGGACCAACGAGGACTGACTAGAATCGTTCAACGTCATAGAAGTGCAACCGTTCCGCAAATTGCTGCAGATTTCAGTGCTGGGCCATCAGCAAGTGTCAGCGTACGAACCATCCAACGAAACATCATCGATATGGGCTTTCGGAGCCGAAGGCCCACTTGTGTACTCTTGATGAGTGCACGACACAAAGCTGGGCCCGTCTACATCGACATTGGGCTGTTGATCACTGGAAACATGTTGCCTGGTCGGACGAGTCTCGTTTCAAATTGTATCAAGCGGATGGACGTGTCCGGGTATGGAGGCAACCTCATTGAATCCCTGGACCCTGCATGTCAGTAGGGGAATTTTGAGGCTGATGGAGGCTCTGTATTGGTGTGCGGCGTGTGCAATTGGAGTAGTATCTGATACGTCCAGATAAGACTTCGGCGGGTGACACGTACGTAAGCACCCTGTCGGATCACCTGCATCCATTAATGTCAATTGTGCACTCCGACAGACTTGGGCAATTCCAGCAGGACATCTCACAAGTCCAGAATTGCCAGAGTGGATCCAGGAACACTTTTCTGAGTTTAAACACTTCCGCTCACCACCAGACTCCCAAGACATGAACATTATTGAGAATATCTCGCATGCCTTGCAACGTACTGTTCAGATGAGATCACCACCCCCTCGTCCTTTTGCGGATCTGTGGACAACCCTGCAAGAGTCATGGTTTCAATTACCTTCAGCACTACATCAGACATTGGTCGAGCCCATGCCACGTCGTTTTGCGGCATTTCTGCGTGCTCGCGGGGGCCCTACACGATATTATGCAGGTGTACCAGTTTCTTTGGCTCTTCAGTGTATTTTCCTGTAGGTCGTACGATAGTGTAATTAGTTACAGACCTGTATTTTGGTGTGTTAGCCAGAGGACTTCAGTGAAACTGAGACGCTTTGGGAGTATGCATTCACATGCCAGTTGATTAAATAATAGTTTCAAGCAATGTGCTATCACGTGTTCCAACATATGCAATATTTGTTGTGCGTAAACCTTTACATATGTTAAGATATCACTCCCATTAACCCCATTTTTGATGTCTCTGGAAATAAATAACTTCCTTTAATTTTACTCATTCAGTTAAATGTTAGCTTATGATCCTCGATTATAGTCTTTTAATTATTATATTAAACCGGAAATTCGCTTGACTTAGTATTCATTTGCCCTTATGATCATCCGTAAAATCTGTCACTATTTCCACTAAAATAGCTGTATCGAATACATTTAGGGGTGGGATACCTACCTCAAATACTATGCAAATCAACTAATATTGTTCAGAGTCGCACTTTATCCCAAACAGATAGCTGATTGCTTTCATAAGGCATCCCGGTAATAAAGAAAGAAAGTGTGAGCTTACGTAGTGAAGAAACCTGAGAAAAGACTGTGGGATCTTTGAAAAAGAATAATAACATCCTTGATCAGAGGTAACTCAGGGAAGGTGAAAAATATTTTGAGGTTGCTTTATCGATATGTTTCAAAAACGAGAGGTGTACGGCTCAAACAAGAGTTCTTGCACCATAAATATTCAATGCATGTGTAAAATTAATGTTACCACATTATCAGACATATAGTTCAGACAATATTGATTCGTACATGACCAGGAGTCATGTTTACAGATGTGAGATCACTAAACTGGTCACTGTGTGTTGCACCATGCGGCCGATGTGATAGCCAACCGTGACATTACAAACTGTACAGGCCACTTCTCTGCAACAGTGATGAGTAACTACCAAGGGTAGTAGAAGGTCGCTCTCAGGTACTTGTGAATATTGGATTATGCACTATGATAACAGCACGGCATTGCTGTCTTCTTCTCGTACCCGTAGCGGAATGATAAGCTTTTTCTTAGGGTATGCTCCCGAGTTCTGAAAGAAGTGTGGAAATGTGGAAGGTCGGACGCCGTCTGATGCGGCCTGGCCAGGTGGCGCGCTCGCACTTACTTTGGATTTCGTTCTCCTCTAACCACAATCGCGTCAGTCTGCAATGGCCTCTTGAATGCGGTCGCCGGCACGTTGAGTGACAAACTGTACTGTTTTCTGAGTGCCTCTCCCACATGTACTACAGTGATGGCCGCGTTTTTGTTTAACACTACCGTTGTAGAAGCAATCTGACAGTCTTCGTTGGAAAACAAACCCCAAGAATGAACCTTTTAAATGCCATTAAACGCAACGAGAAATCTCGACTACTAAGTGTTGATTCAATGCCACAACCTTTGGGGGATTTTTGATTCAGTACTTTGGGGCTTCATATTGAACTGAATACTCCGCGGACAAACATATGGTCCAATGCTATAGCCCTCCAACGTGTTTTCTACACATAATTTGTTAGATTACCTTCATACCGTCACTTGTAGAATTCGTAGTGCAATCGGTAAGAAAGTTTCTGTTCGCTTAATGCTGATTTCTAAGAAGAAGGTAGGCAAAGAAGATATTTCTAATACGGTGTGTATAGGTATTATCTATGCTAATGCAATGCTTGGGAGAATAATGGACTGTACTACAAGGTAGACTCTGAAACTAATATAAAATTGAAGCGGTTCTGAGTAAGTCTAGTGTGCATTGAATTAAAATCGTAGTTTCCATACACGAGACCATGACATTAACCACAACATATACGGGTATGACAAAATTAGTATTCCCACATCTTTGACAGAGACTTACACAGAGGTCGTCAATGATAGCACTATTTACTGTTACAGCAAGTTTCGGCGAAAAAAGTTCTTTTTTATGATTACATAGAATTAAGGTAATGTATGCCTCTGGTGAACTAATTTTTTATGTGTACAAAGTGGATCACTTGCTTTTCCCCAAATTTCATACTGTCCCAACTAATAAAAGGTCGCACATTATCCTAAACCACCGTAACAGATAGCTAGTTGCTTTCATTAGACATCCCCTTAACAACGAAAGAAGGTATGAGCTTACGTAGTGAGGGACGCGGAGAAAAGATCGGGGGATCTTTGGAAAAGAATAATAACATTCTTGGTTAGATGTAAGTCAGGGAAGCTGAAAAATATTTTGAGGCTGCTTTATTGATCTGTTTCAAAAAAGGAGAGCTCTATAGCTTAAATAAGATTTCTTGCACCATTGATACTCACTCCACGTGAAAAATTAATATATTAATGTTAGTACATAATCAGATTCGTAGTCCAGGCAGTATCGTGCTGTACATGATCGGAAGACCATACATATGCGAGATAACTAAATTGGTCACTGTGTGTTGTACCATGCGGCCGATGTGACTGCCAACCGTGACATTATAACCCCTGCAGGGCACGTTCATACAATAGTGGTATTTCAAAGGGGAAGAGAGAATCGTTCTCAGCTACATAGATATGTGATCACTGCATAAAATTATCACCTTCTTCTCGTGGCCATGGCTGAATGAAAAGCTTCGTTCTCAGTGTTTGCTCCGGAGTCATGAAACAAGGTTGAAAATGTGAACGGTCCGACCCCGTCTGATGCGGCCTGGCGCAAGCAGTTATTTCAGCGTGCATTCTCCTACCTTGCAATGGGCACTTCAATGAGGTCGCTGGTGTGCTGAGTTACAAACTTAACTGTTTTCCGAGTTCCTCTTCCACATGTACTACAGCGAAGGCCGCATTTTTGTTTAACGTTACCGTAGGAGACGCCATCTTACAGTCTCCAACATCGAGCGAGGTAGGGCAGTGGTTAGCACACTGGACTCACATGCGGGAGAACGACAGTTCAAACCCGCGTCCAACTATCCTGATCTAGGTTTTCTGTGATTTCCCTAAATCACTCCAGCCAAATGCCATGAAGGTTCCTTCGAAAGGGCACGGCCGACTTCGTTCCTCATCTTTCGCTAATCCGATGGGACCGGTGACATCGCTGTTTGGTTCCCGCCCCCCTCATCAACCAACCAACCAACAGAAAAACAAACCCCAAGAACGGACTATTTAGATGCAACTGAATACATCGAGCAATCTGGACTCCTAAGGCTTTATTTAATGTCACAACCTGTAGTGGATGTTGATTTAGTTCTCTGGAGCTTCATACTGAACTGAATACTCAAGGGACAAACATAATGTTCAACTCTGTAGCCCTTCCAAATTGTGTGTTGTCATAGACATAATCCGTTAGATTACCTTCATTACCGTCTGTTGTAAAGTTCATAGTGCAACCGTCAAGAAAGTTTCTGTTCGCAGAAAGCTGATTTCTAAGAAGAATGTAGGCAAGAAAGATATTTCCAGTAGTATTTGAATACAGGTATTGTCTACGCTAATGCAATGCGCGGGGAAGGAATAGACTGAGCCACAGGTAAGGCTTTGAAACTAATTTAAAATTGAAGCAGTTCTATGTTAGTCCAGTATGCATCGAATTATAACGGTAGTTTCCTTGGTATGAACCACAATACTTACTAGTGTGACAGAATCTGAATTTCTAGTTCTTTGTCGGTGGCTAACACAAAGGTCGTCAGTGACAATACCGTTTACTGTTGCTGCAGTTTTCTGCGAAAAGAATATTCGTTGTGAGTACCAATAATTATGACAGTTTATGCTTCTGGAGAAATAAATTGTTGTATGTATGAAGTGGAACACTGTTGATTCTCCTCAAATTTCATATTGTTGCAACTTATAGAGAGGTTTAAAATATCAATTGTTATTTTTAACTCAGGTAAAATAAAAACTTTATTCTGTTTCTAAATTTGTCTAGCAAGTGCTTCTTACATTACGTAATAAACTGATTATCTTGCTATTAAACCTCCCTTAAAGACGGATTGGGAGCCTGACAGGTATTTGCATTCAGTGAGATGTATTCCCACTCTTTCGAATATTAACTTCTTAAAACTCATCTAAAATACTAGTAATACAAGAACTGGCTCTGTATACACTACTGGTTGATCATTTTTTATCTAGCGATTACAGGAATAAATAAAAATAATGGAAATTCTTGGTTGGAGCAATACGTCAAATAAGGGAATGGCAGTCACTCATCTATAGCGGTTCGATAAGTGGAGCACAGTAACACAGAACAACATTCTAATAATTCAACAGAATTCTAACAATAGTAAACACATTACACACAAAACCACAAAGACACACAGACACACACTCTCATTGTCACAGCAACGGATGAGTATCGTAACATGTGCGAAAACTGACCACATTTGCAAAACACATTTGATAAGATAGATAGTGTAGTTGTATGGAAGCAGATGAGTATTTGTCCCATCCACCGCCAGTTCTTAGACACACAACCAACTGTCCTTTTCAGCCGTCCAAGTCTAGAGCGCAGCACAGACGTCATAATCTACTGTGGATTCATTTTAGGGCCGCTAAAGAAAGCTTATGCTGTAGATATAGCGCTGTCAGTGCGTAGAGAGTATCAAGAAAGCGTATTTGGCCACGGTTTATCAAAGTCAAACGTATAATTTTGGAGATACATATGTTTCATGGATGTGTTTATGCCCAGTAGGGAATGACGCTAGAGAGCCACAGTTAACAGTGATGCGTATACCGTGTGGCCATTAAGAACTATCTTTCAATTTGATCAAGTTGTTCTTAAATTAATGATTTCACTAAACACTTTAAAACCTGTTTAATTTACCCACCCTTCATTTAAGCCCTTCGGTTAGATATTTTGATATGTGGTATAGCATAAAAATTCGTAGCGATGTATGGGTTTGGAGCCGTACAAAGTTATTACTCCAGCCGAAATTAAGTCTTTATGAGTCCTTTGTGAGTTTACAGCAAATCATTCAGCGTCTTTAATAAATTCCTCTTCTTTTTCCTTACCGGCCCGGGTGTTATTTTACACTGGCTGCCACTTAGGAAAAGTTCCTAGAATCTTAAAAAATTATTAGTCCATAACAGAGATCCAAACGAGAAAGCGAGTGATCTGATTGATCGAATGGGCCATATTTTGTTCGGGTTGAAAGCAGCTGCTAGCAAGTTGAGGACGGATGTTCCGTTCGCTGCGCCGGCCAGAGATGTGTCGTGGTGGTACTGCGCTAATCTGCGGTCTGTCTCGGAAACCGTGTCGTGTGAACCTAGATTTTTCATCATACTAAATGGTGCACTAGGTAACAATATACTCGCTGTTCTGCTGATTCTAAATTTTCTTGAGTTGCTGGAGTCCCCCAGTCTGACAATGATAAATCATATCAGAACAAAATGCGTAGTAGTGGCCTTGTTCCGAAAGCCTCCAATTGTCCTGGTGTAATGCTTGTTTTAGACTGTCTAGTGACGTCCATCATATCTTTTGCATTTTTGTTTGTTGAGAAGTTCTCCAAATTATCTCTTATTGCACGACAGTAATCCAAATGCTTTACTTATTAATACTACCTATATTTCTTCTCGCGATATTTTAATAGGACACCGGTATCGAATAAAGTGACGCTGGTTTATAGAAAATTATTATGTTGATTATTCTGTTCCCTAGGCTGTAGCTTCCTAGTCGTCTTTGCTGGCACACTCATCTTTTCATATCTTTTGTTTATCACCGTGGAATATTGCAAGGCTTTTTTTCTTGCAATGGTAATATGTATGCATCAAGATTTGTCGGACCATTATTCATTCTCGCCACAATATGGCCCCAACTAAAGAAGAACTATTGAGACAGTATTAATAACCATGCTAGTGTTTTCCTATTTTGTGGTTATGAACTTCACTGTCTGTGGTAGACTTAATGAGTTAAACCTGTGAATTAACAACCTTTTCTATAGAGAATCATTTAGTAAGGTAAAACTGAAGTCTCTAAACAAAACTAACCCCTTGCATTTCTTACCGACTGACGCAATTTGGAGACGAAAACCCTAAAGTAAGATCATGAGGATTTGTAAACAGCCATAATTAAAACGATATCATATTACATTAGAAATAAATAATCACAACTCCTACACACAGATAACATTCTTCCATCTACGAAGACTCATGGCCACAGTGTAAGATCACATGACTCTTTGCAGCTTAAAACTAAAAGTAAAATAACTAACGAATATCAACGGCAGCTCTTTTTACGACGTGCAAACGACACCAGCTTCGAAAAGGAAATTTATGTCGTAAGAAATTGGGTGCAGCGTATCACAAACACAGACTTCAAAATATTACAATGGTAACAACAGAAGTGAGAAAAGATTAAACATGAAAATACAGCAAATTTATGTTAGGAGTGATGGAGAGCAAACAATTTCAACGCGGTAAAATATCAGTCAATCACAGTTGTCTGTCTTTTTGTCAATCTATCCTACCCTGTTCTCATACATAATTCGATGATGTTCGCGTTACTTGCAGTGTAACACAGATTTCGGAGGGAGCTCCATGACACAGTGATCATAATTACCTAAAAATCTAATATTTAATCTATTAACAGCTTGAAACAAAATGTTCCTGATGGCCTGATGTCTCTTCGCTTTATAATTATTATAGTAAAAGAAGTCCACAAGTCAAAGAAATCAGTAAACTGATAACAAATGCAATGAGAAACTCTAGAATCTAATTTAATTTGCATAAATTTGTTACAAAGCAACTTGAATGGATTACATTACTTATTCCAATAAAATGTCATTACAGTACAAAAGTAATTGTGCGATAATTGAGTATAGTTAACAACACCTCCAAAGTGGTAATATTGTCAAGACTGGGTTCTTTACTCCTCTTGTGAAACCACTAATTATACTATAGCCGCAAGTGTTAGTTTGCGACTAACTTCATATTCAGTTAAGCCTTGTATTAACAAAACACATCAAATTTACGTTTCCCCTCTTTTCTAAAGTAAATGCACATGCATATTGTCTAAAAAGGAAGGTTGTAACGTTTACAAGATAGTTTTCTGTCCCAGTGTTACGAAACCACTGCTAACTTTTCATGTGGAAGTATTACTTGGTAACAAACTTCTTAGTCCACTACAGCGTATAGTGAAGAAAAACATAAGACTACAGATATAGTTTTAACGGGCTTGATGGTGTAGTAGCACAAACATTGCATACAAGTAACAATAAAACGAAATGACAACACTAATGAGAGTTCACTTGACTGTCCTTGTGAAATACTGTTTCTGGAAATATAAGGGTTAGTTGGTTATCACTTAATACTGAACTGAAGCTGCTGCTGTATGGCTGTTGATGCCACCCTTGTGGTAGTGTGTGTGTGTGTGTGTGTGTGTGTGAGTGCGTGTGTGTGAGTGTGTGTGTGTGTGTGTGTGTGTGTGTGTGTGTGTGTGTCTGTCTGTCTGTCTGTGTGTCTATGGGTGTTGTGTTGTGCATGTGTTTGTGAGGGGGAGGTGGGAGGGAATAGAGACTGCCAAAATTAGGTAAGAGGTACAGAAAATAATGGGGGTTAAGCGTCCTCAGTGGCGTTTAAATACTTTTTTGTAATGGGGGATAGCAAATAATGGTGGAATGTTTTCCATAGGGGTATAGTGATTATAGCTATAATAAAGGTCATCGTGTCTGCTACATCCTTAAGGACGATAATTACTATAATCTCAATCATTATTTCTAGCACTAATATTGATACGTCTTTGTCGTCTGTTTCGTTGAACCTTGGCTGTATGGTCCCCTGGGTATCTAGTACAGCTTGTTCCGTAGTCACATCAATCTCGTCGTACCGCTGTGGGTCGCCCTCTGTTTCATCTGGCAGTGTAGCATCAGCGATGGGCAGCATTTCTCCAGCTAGTTGATCGTATGTAGCAGCATCCCTGAAAATCGGAAAAGTGAAATGCCTACCCTTTCGTGTTAGCCTTCATCATGTTGTTTATAATTAACTTTCTCAAAATATTATTCGACAGTAGTTAACAATTAGTTAACTGATACAGGTACGTCGACAGAACACTACTGAAGTCACAATACTATTTTTTAAAAGCACGATTGCCTAAATAATCTCAAAAATATTCAGCAATGTTGGTTAACTATTCATTTTTTTCCCTAGTATACTATAGCAACATACTCGAATAGTAATGTGATGCAAGAATACAACTCTATAAGAAAATCTTTAAAGTTCAATGTAATATGCTGGTATATTGATATGGACACTATGTAATATGAGGAAATCTGAAACTGAGACAAACGTAATTATCGCTATAGGTCCTAATCTCCTTGTTTGCCCCCCTCCCTGTCGACCTCTGCCTCCCCGTCTCTTTGACCATCTCTTACTCTTCCCTCCTCTTATTATCTATCTCCTCCTTATTCCCCTCTCACTGTCCGTCTCCACAAACGAATCCTCGATTGAGAAATGAACTCACTTAAAATGAATGGGTAAATCAGTTGGGATCATTAGTATAAGAGGTACAGGAAAGGCCTCTTCAACTGCTGGATCTGTGTGGCAAGTGTCTTCAAGGACTGGAAAGTTTGGAATGATTAAGACTCAACAACGGAATTCACCCCCCATGAACCATGGACCTTGCCGTTGGTGGGGAGGCTTGCGTGCCTCAACGAAACAGGTAGCCGTACCGTAGGTGCAACCACAATGGAGGGGTATCTGTTGAGAGGCCAGACAAACGTGTGGTTCCTGAAGAGGGGCAGCAGCCTTTTCAATAGTTGCAGGGGTAACAGTCTGGATGATTGACTGATCTGGCCCTGTAACACTAACCAAAACGGCCTTGCTGTTGTGGTACTGCGAATGGCTGAAATCAAGAGGAAACTACAGCCGTAATTTTTCCCGAGGACATGCAGCTTTACTGTATGATTAAATGATGATGGCGTCCTCTTGGATAAAATATTCCGGGGGTAAAATAGTCCCCCATACGGATCTCCGGGCGGGGGCTACTCAAGAGGACGTCGTTATCAGGAGAAAGAAAACTGGTGTTCTACGGGTCGGAGCGTGGAATGTCAGATGCCTTAATCGGGCAGGTAGGTAAGAAAATTCAAAAAGGGAAATGGGTAGGTTAAAGTTAGATATAGTGGGAATTAGTGAAATTCGGTGGCAGGATGAAAAGGCTTTTGGTCAGGTGAATACAGGGTTATAAATACAAAGTCAAATGGGGTACTGCAGGAGTAGGTTTAATAATGAATAAAAAATAGTAGTGCGGGTAAGCTACTACAAACACCATAGTGAACGCATTATTGTGGCCAAGATAGACACGAAGCCCAAACCTACTACAGTAGTACAAGTTTATATGTCAACTAGCTCTGCAGATGATGAAGAAATTGATAAAATGTATGATGAGATTAAAGAAATTATTCAGGTAGTAGAGGGAGACGATAATTTAACAGTCATGGGTGACTGGAATTCGACAGTAGGAAAAGGAAGAGAAGGAAACGTAGTAGGTGAATATGGATTGGGGCTAAGAAATGAAAGAGGAAGCCGCCTGGTAGAATTTTGCACAGAGCATAACTTAACCATAGTGACTTGGTTCAAGAATCATGAAAGAAGGTTGTATACATGGAAGAACCCTAGAGATACTAAAAGGTTTCAGATAGGTTATAAAATGGTAAGAAGGAGATTTAGGAACCAGATTTTAAATTGTAAGACATTTCCAGGGGCAGCCGTGGACTCTGACCACAATCTATTGTTTATGAACTGTAGATTAAAACTGAAGAAACTGCAAAAAGGTGGCAATTTAAGGAGATGGGACCTGGATAAACTGAAAGAACCAGAGGTTGTACAGAGTTTCAGGGAGAGCATAAGGGAACAATTGACAGGAATGGTGGAAAGAAATACAGTAGAAGAAGAATGGGTAGCTTTGAGGAATGAAATAGTGCAGGCAGCAGAGGATCAAGTAGGTAAAAAGACGAGGGCTGGTAGAAATCCTTGGGTAACAGAAGGGATACTGAATTTAATTGATGAAAGGAGAAAATACAAAAATTCAGTAAGTGAAGCAGGCATTAAGGAATACAAAGGTCTCAAAAATGAGATCGACAGGAAGTGCAAAATGGCTATGCAGGGATGGCTAGCGGACAAATGTAAGGATGTAGAGGCTTATCTCACTAGGGGTAAGATAGATACTGCCTACAGGAAAATTAAAGAGACCATGGGAGAAAAGAGAACCACTGGCATGAATATCAATAGCTCAAATGGAAAACCCAGTTCTAAGCAAAGAAGGCAAAGCACAAAGGTGGAAGGAGTATATAGAGGGTCTATACAAAGGCGATGTTCTTGAGGACAGTATTATGGAAATGGAAGAGAAGGTAGATGAAGATGAAATGGGAGATATGATACTGCGAGAAGAGTTTGACAGAGCACTGAAAGACCTGAGTCGAAACAAGGACCCAGGGGTAGACAACATTCCATTAGAACTACTGACAGCCTTGGTAGAGCCAGTCCTGACAAAACTCTACCATCCGGTGAGAAAGATGTATGAGACAGGCGAAATACCCACAACTTCAAGAAGAATATAATAATTCCAATCCCAAAGAAAGCAGGTGTTGACAGATGTGAAAATTACCGAACTATGAGTTTAATAAGTCACAGCTGCAAAATACTAACACGAATTCTTTACAGACGAATGGAAAAACTGGTAGAAGCCGACCTCGGGGAAGATCAGTTTGGATTCCGTAGAAATGTTGGAACACGTGAGGCAATACTGACCCTACGACTTATCTTAGAAGAAAGATTAAGGAAAGGCAAACCTACGTTTCTAGCATTTGTAGAGAAAGCTTTTGACAATGTTGACTGGAATACTCTCTTTCAAATTCTGAAGGTGGCAGTGGTAAAATACAGGGAGCGAAAGGATATTTACAACTTGTACAGAAACCAGATGGCAGTTACAAGAGTCGAGGGGCATGAAAGGGAAGAAGTGGTTGGGGATTGAGACAGGGTTGGAGCCTCTCCCCGATGTTATTCAATCTGTATACTGAGCAAGCAGTAAAGGAAATAAAAGAAAACTTCGGAGTAGGTATTAAAATCCATGGAGAAGAAATAAAAACTTTGAGGTTCGCCGACGACATTGTAATTCTATCAGAGGCAGCAAAGGACTTGGAAGAGCAGCTGAACGGAATGGACAGTTTCTTGAAAGGAGGATATAAGATGAACATCAACAAAAGCAAAACGAGGATAATGAAATGTAGTCGCATTAAGTCGGGTGATGTTGAGGGAATTAGATTAGGAAATGAGACACTTAAAGTAGTAAAGGAGTTTTGCTATTTGGGGAGCAAAATAACTGATGATGGTCGAAGTAGAGAGGATATAAAATGTAGACTGGCAATGGCAAGGAAAGTGTTTCTGAAGAAGAGAAATTTGTTAGCATCGAGTATTTATTTAAGTGTCAGGAAGTCGTTTCTGAAAGTATTTGTATGGAGTGTAGCCATGTATGGAAGTGAAACATGGACGATAAATAGTTTAGACAAGAAGAGAATAGAAGCTTTCGAAATGTGGTGCTACAGAAGAATGCTGAAGATTAGATGGGTAGATCACATAACTAATGATGAGGTATTGAATAGAATTGGGGAAAAGAGGAGTTTGTGGCACAACTTGACTAGAAGAAGGGATCGGTTGGTAGGACATGTTCTGAGGCGTCAAGGGTTTACCAGTTTAGTACTGGAGGGCAGCGTGGAGGGTAAAAATCGTAGAGGGAGACCAAGAGATGAATACACTAAGCAGATTCAGATGGATGTAGGCTGCCGTAGGTACTGGGAGATAAAGAAGGTTGTACAGGATAGAGTAGCATGGAGAGCTGCATCAAACCAGTCTCAGGACTGAAGACCACAACAACAACAGAATTCTAATGATAGATAAGTAAGAATAAATACGAAATTACTCATTCCTCTTAAAACTGATTTTGGCGAAGAAAACAAATTAGCACACTATTGTGCCTACAAATTTTGTTTAAAAGTATATATAAAGGAGAAAGGATGTATGCGGAAGAAACAGTATATGTAATGATTTAAATGCCATAACAACAAAGTTAACCGAGTGTGAGAAAGAAAACTAAAACGTACACTTACACAGCACAGCATTTCCTTTCCCGCAGTTGCTTTTAGCACAAAATCAGCATTCTGTTGTTTAAAAAGTATATCGCCTATGGCTGCCTGGATGTTAGTAGAGTATCGTTTAGCTATCTGAGGTAACACGCTGGAGAACTTTTCGCAATTTTTGCTAACAACGTGTCCCCCTTTATATACTAATTATATATTTGTAAATTACATATATTCAAAAGATATACGGCCAACATCTATCCGAAATTTTATTAGAGTATCATGTAAAAGTAGGAAATAAGTTAATCAAGATTTTTCCAGAAGCTTACTAACGAAGGTCCCGTTTGTGAATTACATACATATATATGTACCATACATATTAAGAAATACATAAAGCTCATGCCATCTGATAGTTTATTAGATTATCGCGTAAAAATTTCGAGTAAATCAGTCAAGAACTTTTTGAGTTTTTCGCTAATTACGTTTCCCTTTTGTCGAGTCAAGAAATTTTCGAATTTTTTTTTTGTAATAAGGTTCCCCATAATATACTACATGCGTACTTACGTATTATATTTCTTAAGAGTATATATCATATGTCCATATAAATATTTATTAAAGCATCGTGCATAAGTCTGAAGTGAAGAGATAAAAATTTTCGACATTCTTGTTGTTGTTGTTGTTGTTGTGGTCTACAGTCATGAGACTGGTTTGATGCAGTTCTCTATGCTACTCTATCCTGTGCAAGCTTCTTCATCTCCCAGTATCTACTGCAACCGACATTCTTTTGAATGTGCTTAGTGTATTCATCTCTTGGTCTCCCTCTACGATTTTTACCCTCCACACTGCCTTCCAATACTAAATTGGTGATCCCTTGATGCCTCAGAACATGTCCTACCAACCGATCCCTTCTTCTAGTCAAGTTGTGCCACAAACGTCTCTTCTTCCCAATCCTATTCAATGCCTCCTCATTAGTTATGTGATCTACCTATCTAATCTTCAGCATTCTTCTGTAGCACCACATTTCGAAAGCTTCTATTCTCTTCTTGTCTAAACTATTTATCGTCCATGTTTCACTTCCATAAATGGCTACACTCCATACAAATACTTTCAGAAATGATTTCCTGACACTTAAATCTATATTCGATGTTAACAAATTTCTCTTCTTCAGAAACGCATTCCTTGCCATTGCCAGTCTACATTTTATATCCTCTCTACTTCGACCATCATCAGTCATTTTGCTCGCCAAATAGCAAAACTCCTTTACTACTTTAAGTGTCTCATTTCCTAATCTAATTCCCTCAGCAGCACCCGACTTAATTCGACTACATTTCATTATCCTCGTTTTGCTTCTGTTGACGTTCATCCTATATCCTCCTTTCAAGACACTATGCATTCCGTTCATCTTCTCTTCCAAATCGTGTGCTGTCTCTGACAGAATTACAATGTCATCGGCGAACCTCAAAGTTTTTATTACTTCTCCATGGATTTTAATACCTACTCCGAAGTTTTCTTTTGTTTCCTTCACTGCTTGCTCAATATAAAGATTGAATAACATCTGGGAGAGGCTCCAACCCTGTCTCAATCCCCCACCACTGCTTCCGGTTCATGTCCGTCGACTCTTACAACTGCCATCTGGTTTTTGCACAAATTGTAAATCGCCTTTTGCTCCCTGTATTTTACCCCTGCCACCTTCAGAATTTGAAAGAGAGTATTCCGGTCAACATTGTCAAACGCTTTCTCTAAGTCTACAAATACTAGAAGCCTAGGTTTGCTTTTCCTTAATATATTTTCTAAGATAAGATTTTTGTTAACAAATTTAAACAACGGCCTGCCTTTATAGAGAAGCAGAGATTTATATGCAGATTGTAATAAAAAAAATGTAGCCTACGTCTTTACGTACCTTTATTGCAGTATCATGCCAAAGTTTGAAGTAAATTTCTGGAGATTTATTCCAAATGTTTGGTAACAAATTTAAACAACGACTTAGTTTTTTATGGTAGTATAGACACAGGTTTTTATACACCACGTGTATTTAAAAATTGTGGAGTCCATGTCCATCAAAACGTTTATTGGAGTACCATGTAAATCCTTGAAGTAAATTGGTCAGGAAAATCTCGATTTTTTTTTTTTTTTGCTGACTATGTTTCCCCTTTACATAAAACATATTTATGCACAATATATATTTAAAAATATGTAGTCTATTCCGGTCTGAAGGTTTATTACAGTAACGTGAAAAAGTTTGGAGTAAACTGGTCAATAACTTTTGCCGGATTTCGCTAACAAGTACTTACCTTTATATATATATCAGTAGCACATCCCTGCCGGTACGTTTATTAGAATATCGTGTGAAAATTTGGAGGAATTACGTCAATAACTTTCTGAGATTTACGTTCACAACCTTTTTCATGTGTATAATGTAAATATAGTTATATACCATACATATTTTAAAAAATGTTTTGGCATGTCCGTCCGAACGTTTATTATAGAATCATGCAAATATTTGAAGCAAATTGGTAACTAACTTTCAAAGATTTCTGGTACCAACGTTAAACTATGACTTGTCTTCGTGTGGTGTAGAGATATAGATTATATTTATAATCACATATCGTATATATTTAAAAAATAAGTAATTTATGTCTTTCCGAGCAATTATTAGACTTTCATGTAAAGATCTGAAGTTAACTGATCAACAACTTTCCGAGAATTTTGCTACAAACCTTTCCGTTTTATATAGTTTATACCATACGCATTAGAAAATGTGTATCCTATGTTCCCTCTGATGTTTATTAGAGTATCGTGAAAATTTTTTCAGTAAACCGGTCAAGAACTTTTCGAGATTTTTGGTGACAACATTAAACTACGACTCGTCTTTATATAGTGTTGTAGAAGTGTAGATGATGAATGCAATCAGCAAAAATTATTACACGACGACATTTGCCATGATAGGCAATTATTTCTCCCAGTACTTCTAGTGACATTATGCAACTGACACCCAACAATGTATAGAAAAACTATAATATCAGCGTCACATACACTTGAGTGATGTAAAAAACTAACCTTCTCAAGATGACTGAATAAAAGCCGTGAAAGATATAGTGAAATGAATAATCCATAGTATTGACGTGATGTGTGCTTTGTGTTTCATACGAACATAGGATTTAGGGGCCGTTGTTCATGCTTTCAATAATTTGTTGGTACTTGCACCGCGTCATTCATGTTGATACTCTCATGTGACATTTCGACCTACTTGCCGAGGCTTTCTTCCGAGAATTGGCTGCTCAAAGCGTGTACCCAGTTCCCAGAAATGTGCCTCCGCAAGAATGCCGAAACCTCAAATCAGAAAATCGAGCAAGAACGACGCGGTACGACGAGGACTTTTAACGACATGTGTAGCATTAGTTATTCAGTTTGTCCAAGTCACTACATTAAGTGAAGAAACAATGTGAATGTTATCAAAACAAAAAGAATATAAAATATCAAGTGTTTAGAGTATATAAAATTCTAATCTGGTGAGATGGCTGCATGACGTACAAGCTGAATATTAAAAAAAAAATAGAAACATCGTTCTACAGATTATTTTCTCGTATGTTGCCCTCATTGTGCCTTACGTTGCACAATAGGGCTGGATGAGAAGATACTGAACACAAATCGTCTTGTAACTCTACAGTGTCTATACACTAAACGTAAAATCATGCAAGTGAAAACAAGGTGAACAGAAAACGAAAAAATGGCAACACTCACTCAGTGTGACGATCAGCAGGCTCATATCCGGGAACATCAATAGTGATGTTTGCAGCACTTGCCATGGATTCTTGAAATATGAACTGAAATGCTGAAACAGAAGGGAATATGTGGGGAAAGATTCTACATGTAGTATGCCTAAGAACGTTCGTGACGTTTAAGTTTTTCGTAAAATTTTTAGCCAGGCAGTAACTATTTTATCTGTAGTTTTCTACCAAAAATTACGTAATTATGTCATTCAAGTTATTTCTGTTAAGAAATAAAGTGCTGTTCTTTATGTTAAACACTCCTCAAATTACGCACACAGCTATAACAACAATTCAGAGGAGGAAATGTTGATGTCAATACAATTATCCGTTCAAAAATATTCATTACCAAATTCATAATGAAGCACATAATTCTAAGTGAATAATTAGCGGCTTACAGTGAAGTTGTATCTACCTGAATAGTACACATTCGTATTGTCCTTTCGCTCAGTAAATTCTTAACCTAGAAGTCTGTTCAAGCACTTGTCGCTGCGTCTAGTTTCTATTATAAAACTACAAGAGCAAAAGTTTAACTATTACTTCTGAAACTATCTTTAAATGTAGTCATAGTTTGAACTTTACAATTTCAGATTTATGAAAGTCAGCACTGAAGTCTGAAACAGCAGCAGTTCGACCTACTGCAATTTATGGTGGAGCATTCTCTATAGTTACTACTTCTCTCGTTGCCGTCAAGTAAAAGCAGACCAAGATGAGAATACAAGAGAAGCAAAGGCAAGCAATGTGATGCAAGTTTCAGGGAAAGTTCACATCATTTAAAATTACGTGGAATATTTTGGTACGAATATTTTCAACAAACAGAAAACCTAATCAGGGAAAAGAATGACTACAGGGAAGACTGTGATTGGTGGGTTACATCTGGGGAGATGTGGCTATCAAACTAGTTTATGTTCACCATCCTCAAGAACATCCGATGGAAGGCCGTGGTTATAGACGACCTGAATCCTAACATCAAGACACCTAAATCCACAGGAAGCTTTAGATCGGAAGAAATGGCATGCATTAACCCAAAATGTGGACTCCACTGCAACGAAACGGAGCTTCTTGCCTCATTCTTTATATATATGGAAGACACGACATCGGTCGATAAATTAATCGCTTACACCTACCACTCTAAAGCAGCCGCGTAATGTCCTCCGTAAACGCCGATGTTTCCACGAACGTACACTGGGTAACTTTCTGGGAAAGAAAGTGAAGGGATTGTCGGCTGTCGTAACATCAAAGGTTGTCAAGGAATTTACCCCATTGCGATAGCATAGTAGCAGTTAAGAAAATGAAACAGAATGTATATTCCAGAATGAAATTTTCACTGTAGAGCGGAGTGTGTTCTGATATGAAACTTCCTGGCAGATTAAACCTATGTGCCGAACCGAGACCCGAACTCAGACCTTAGCCTTTCGCGCGCAAGGGCTCTACCAAATTTCTGTTGATCCTCTCACTCAGTTTTTTATTACATGGGCAGCTAACCCTTTAACCGAACATGCTGAGCTACCGTGCCGGCGTCAATTTAGCTATCCAAGCACGAATCACGACCCTTCCTCACAGCCTTACTTCCGCCAGTACCTCGTCTCCTACCTTCCAAACTTCACACAAAATCTCCTGCGAAACTTGCGGAACTAGCATTCCTGGAAGAAAAGATGTTGCGGAGACATGGCTTTGCCACAGTCTGGGAGGATGTTCCCAGAATGAAATTTTCACTCTCCAGTGGAGTATGCGCTAATATGAAACTTCCTGACACACAATTTCAATCTGCCAGGAAGTTTCAGAATGTATATTCCTTGGTCATTTTAAATTATCTAGCTGCAACTTCGCATTTGTTTTTTGGCATTGAAGTTAGAAAGCAACGTAGAAAACTTCCACTGTCCACTCGGGCACTGTCATAGTGCAACAAAACTCTGATTGGTTATCTGTAACATTTATAGTTTGTTGCCTGACCTGGAACAGAATCAAATTTGCTTGCATGAATCATCCACTGAATTATGAAGAAACGCCACCGGCTCAAAAGTCAAACTCTGAAACATAGTTTACTCATTTAAATATGTTTTCTACCTACGATTCTGTTATAATGATCTAATGTCTAACGGCAACGGCCTTGCCGCAGTGGAAACGCCGGTTCCCGTGAGATCACCGAAGTTAAGCACTGTCGTAGTGGAAACGCCGGTTCCCGTGAGATCACCGAAGTTAAGCACTGTCGGGCGTGGCCGCCACTTGGATGGGTGACCATCCAGGCCGCCATGCGCTGTTGCCATTTTTCGGGGTCCACTCAGCCTCGTGATGCCAACTGAGGAGCTACTCGACCGAATAGTAGCGGCTCCGGTCGCAGAAAACTATCACAACGACCGGGAGAGCGGTGTGCTGATCGCAGTGCTTTAATGTCTAATAATTTTAGATTCTTTTCGTTCTGTGGTGCGATCACATAATCGTTATTCTTTGGGTAACGGTGTCCTCATAATTTTATCTATGAAGGACAAAATGCTGAAATTATTTTTTCCTATGTAATTGGTTCTGTCTGATTGGAGACGTATCATGTTAAGCGACCGATGTCTTCCACGGGACACAGAAAATTACTTATATCCCAGAGAAATGATGGTCACCATCTGAATACTTTTAGGTAGGCTGCTTTGATATTTCATTATTACATTCACAGAAAACATTTTTGTATTGTATAAATAATGATGAACGTGATACTTTTTTTTACGACCTGAAGTTACATCGTAACATAATGAAATGTATTACTTAGGCAAGAAACTGGTCGATTACTTAAGAAATGAAGCAGTAGAATATTTGATAATTATCCTTTTATTCGTATACGAGTAATATTAGTCTGAGACTGAGAATTAGAAATGAGGAGAGAGAAATGTCCGATCATTTGCGAAACCATTGTCGTATATCAGCCAAAATCAGCAGTCAAAAAGTGCCTTTGACTAATATCCTTCGAGGGTTAGGAAACCTGACAAGCGCACTTACAAGAAATCTACCGAGAAATGGTTGGGAGCACTGGTTCATCTATGCTCTGCCAATGTTCATATCCAGCTTGAGTTCAGAGCAGCACAAAAATGCAGCTACGACAAAGGAAATGGAATAATTTTCTGTGAACAGAGTGACAACCGAACAGATATAGGTTGTCCAGTAATTGTTAAAGATGTATCATTTCCCACTGCAGTCGGACACATAATGGTATAATCATCCATACACTGGAGGAAGCGTATAGTTTCTTAACAAAATTGTAAAGTGAAGCACAGGGTGCAGAAACTCATTTTAATTTGATAACGTGCTGTGACAATTTTATCAATAAATGCTGAGTTGATGTAAGAATCAACGAACTAGAATCTTGCCGAAAATTACGATGCCACACCCTTATGAAAGTTCAATAAATAGATCAGTGCACGTTTAGTTAGTAACATAAATTAATTTTCGTCACTCATTCTGTATCTTCCTTCGTAAGTACTGAATCTGTCACTATTATTTGAAAATTATCACCATGACAGGGCATCTACACAAAGAACTCAACAGACTACGTAAATATGAAGCAGAAACTGCGTATCCTTAAATGAAGAAACCACCGGAAGTCGTTGTACAAAACGCTTCAGTGTTTGGCGAAAATTAACTAGTTTTAGTAAAATGAGACTTACTTAAAACACGTAGGAAAACAGTGAGGCAGACCATCTCTCCTGTGAGACACGAATTAAGGTTGTACATGTACTCCCACCCCTGGGTAACGTCTGCAATGTTCCAAGAAGAATAAGGCAAATCGCTGCTGTTGCTTCCGTCTGGGAACTGAAACGCTTCTACACTGGCGGGCGAGTCCCACGGTGTGAGTCATGCCTGATGGCTGTTGGAGCTCATACTGTCGACAGTGACGTCACGTACATCGTTTGACTGGAATTGTGCAGCCACCTAAGGGAGCTGTCTTGCGTGTTATCTCGACAACTAAGTGAAAGAAATTCCACCCAACTGAAAACAGAATGATGCATTTTTCACTGTGTTTATCTTCTTTTAGAACTAAGAAGAAATGAATTTGATAGTATGTTGTTATTCGTCATAGTCATACCAGTGTTTAAATTACATACACGTTAAATAGTCTTTAACAAAAAAATTACAAAATGAACCTGTTTTGGATCAACGTTGACTAAATGTAAGTACATAAAACGGCAACCAGTCACTTATTTGACTAATTATTTATTATTCCATGAACCAGTTTTCGAACCTTTTGCGGTTCATCTTCAGGTTCGTCTGTCGCAAGCTAGCACCCAGCATTACGCTAGAAATCATGATGTAACGTCCAGAAACCATCTGAAGATGAACTTGAAAAGGTTCGAAAACCGATTCATGGATTAATAATTAATTATTCAAAATCGTGACTGGTTGCAGTTTTATGTATTTACATTCAGTTAACACTCACGGGTTCTAAAATATCCGTAATGGATAAGCTTCATAACGATGACCAAGTTCGTGATGGTTCTGTTGCGCAATGACATAACTCACGTGCCTACTTGATATGAGAAATGTGTTTTATACATCTTTTTATAATAAACATGTTGGCGTTATTTTAATGGAATAACTGTCATACTGTCCCACTATAAAATTTCCTCATTTTTTATAGAAACGCTAATTCACCCGAAAGTGGTATCGATGTGGAAGGATCATAATTATTAAAAATTTAAAAACGGCACGGTGTTGTATTGGCAATGAAGGCGGTGTCAAGTAGCTGACGTCGTTGGTGTATCAGAGGAAATGTTGCACGCCTTTAGGCAAAGAGTTAGCTACGTGTAAGCGATGTGCAAGATGGGTGCGCGATTTCTTAATTACTGTACAAAAACGAATTTTTCGTCTACGAAAAGCTATTTTCATAACAATCAAGTTAACAATGTGAGTCTTTTGTAACTGTGTCTGTTACATGGATCCACCAGTCTACACCAAAAATGAAACAGCAGTCAAAACTGCAGGAGAATCCCATGGCCATGTATCAGAGGGGTGATATTTACTTCACATTACCGTTTTCTTGGAAGCGAAAGCTATATTTTTCATTATCTTGGAAACAGTAAAACGGTAATGATGCAACCGTTCGGGACAACCTGAATGAAAAAATACGCAGTAAAAGGCCTGTATGTTAAAATTTAAGGCTTGTTCCTCCACACAAAACAGCTTTCGTAATAGGAAAACACAGTGCTTTGATGTGCCATATACTGCAATATTTACTCTGTTGACACAATTAGGAATTCATCGACTTTTACCTGTTCTTACTGACTGCTTCAAACGCATTAATTTATCTGAACTTGTAACTAAGGTGCACGAAATAGTGTGGGGGACGCCTTCTGTTCTATTCTCTGACATAAACGAAGAACATCATGGGTTTACTAACAACCTTACTCTCCTATATGACAAATATGCCTCCTAACAGCTGAAAACATAAAGAAAAAACCTGCACATAGGTAACTGAAAAACTGAAATAGCTCATGCATCTCAAAGACTCTGCACTTCGGGCATACAAACTACGCCCAACGTCTGAAAATGATATTACTTACAAGCAAAAGCGGAACAGTCGCCGAGCTGTGAGAAATACGAAATTCAGACATGCCAATACATAACCGACAACAGAAATGCACCACTTCTCCTACAGAAAAACCTGCCTGGTCTTGTTATAGGCAAAGTAAAAGGAACTGGTTCTCCCACTATCCCAGCCAATCGACTGAAACGATACTACACATAAGCTACAACCACAATTAAATCACAAATGGAACAGCGACTCACAGATTATTTCATGACGGTAGACAACTGTAGCCACGAAAGGTTCTATCCACAGCATGTTACTAGCAACACTGTCAAAAAACCCATCATGCTTATTGGATCAGCATCAACTGTAGACGATGACATCACATTCCAAATGATAAAGCTTATTATTGACCCACTACTGCACATTGCAACAGATACTTTCAACCACTACTTACGCACGAGTGTTTTCCCTGAGGCCTGGAAACAGGGACTAGCGAAGCCATTACCTAAATGGACGTTGAGTGCATGCTCTGAGTACCGATCTGTTTGCATTCTTCCTGCAGTGTCCAACGCCTTGTAATGCAGACTCCACGACCAGCTAACAAGCTACCTAACTTCAAATAACGTACCAGAAGAATACCAATCAGGTTTCCGTAAACATCGCAGCACAACACTTGCCTTGATGAAGGTGAAATATGGCCCAAGGCTTCACATGGATGCAAACGAGGCAACTGTCATGTGGTTCTTAGGCTTCAGCATAGACTTTGACACTGTCGACTATGACATTTTAAGTACGAAACGTAGCAGCCTAAATATCTCGCCAATTGCAGTGCAGTAGTTTCACTCATACCTGATTTTACCCAGCCACCGTAAAGTCACAATGGAGGCACGTAGTATCAGTCTTCCCCCATGGTTCGATATTAGGTCCTATACTCTTCTCATTGTACGTAAATGATACGACAAGTTATGTTCTACTGTAAATACCACATGTAAGCTGATGACTTCCAGTCGTATCTAAATGCAAAACCAATAAACCCGAAGACAACTATCAAGAACCTCAATACCGATTTGTGTGCACAATCAAAATGGGCGCAGGATACCGAGTTAAAATTCAACCGTCCATAACTCGAGCGGTTCTAGTTGGTCATTCTGGGCTCATTGGCCCTGAATATTGGAGATCTCTATAATCTTTAACTTTTAATGTGACAAATATCTTTTCTCCTTCAGCAAGGAGACTAGGAGTAATAACAGATAAAAATCTAAATTGGTCTGAGCATGTAACTGCAATGTGCGTGAAGGCATCAGCATCTCTTCACGTCCTGCAATAATTTGAAAAGCTCTTCCATCTTGATCTGAAAAAGAAACTTGTACAGACACTTATATTTCCATTTAATAATTAAAGCGAAGTTATCCTGCAAGTTCTTTCTCAGGAAAGCTCACGACGACTGGAACTGGTTCTGAATGCCTGTGTTCGTTATATTTGTGATGTTCGGCTCTTTGATCACATTTCACCATCATAAGGACAGCTATTCACGCTGCTTGCAGACAAGCGCAGAGATTTCCATACCCTCTGTCTTCTCTACTGTCTTATCAATGAACACTGTCCCTTATATCTCTCCTCGACCTTGATGCTCCTGTCTGAACAATTTGGCAGAAACGTCCGCTGCCATCAGAGCAAAATCATTTCTGTCAGATTCCATCGTTCAGCCACTTTCTCGAAGTTCTTCAGGAATCCGACTCTGCAATAACCTACTGCATTGTGTGAGAGATCTCTGCTTCAGAAGACAGATAATGACATATTTACCAAAACAAGAATAATGATCACCATTGTCCCTTTACACACATCCTTCATTCCAACCTGATCTTGTTACTGATATTATTATTATTATTATTATTACTGTTAGTGCAGTTGTATAAGCAATACTGAATTAATTTTATTAGTTCATAATCAGTGTAACTTACTCACACTAGAACTTAAGACATTCAAACCAATTTGATACTGCTCGAACAGTCCACGGGTATACTGCCTGTACTATGAACCGGCAGTATACCCGTGGACTGTTCTAGCAAAAAACACGCAGGGAGAAACTGAAGAATCACGTTTTGATACTAATTGTAATACTGAAATCATTATTTCTTAGACAACTATGATTTGAAAAGGTACTGTATGTGCGACACTCTGTTCCGATGTAAGAGAGGACCTGAAAGCACCAATCACATAGAGTTAAATAATAATATAAATAAATTCTTCTAAAGAAGCAGGTGATTAAATGATTCTTAAGTCCAGTCGCTCTTTAAGAATGGAAATTTTGACTAAGGGAAAACATTCCACCACTCCTTGCCTTTGTTGAGCGTATCTGATTGTAAATATACCAGTTTATAAAGATGATGAGAGTACGTCCAAAGTATTTGTTACAACAGCTCACATATGATGTCCACAAACACTGCTACGAGTAAAACAGAGCTAGGATACTGCGACCCAATCGTCAACTGTTCTTAAAAACTTGGACAGCAATCTTTAGCACCAGTTAAAGAATATTATTAATAAAGTATAGATTTTGGAACACAGAGTGAAGGCTCTTCATTTGATATACTTGTAATTCGCTACAAGAACACATAAGTCGATTTTAAAGTGTTATTGGTGATTAAACTTACTAGAACATTTGGAATAGTTATTGATATTGTTGTTCCTCCAGCTCCCCGTGGAAAGTTTTTGGCAGTTTTTCACCATGATGTCATTTTTGTCTGCTCTTCTTCCTGCAACTCTCCGGGTTTAGATGGTATTTCAAAAGAATTTTATGTTCGCTTTTGGCCTCTGATAGCAGATACGATAACATCTAAGTTGAATGAAGTGGTGTAAGGGGGATACACCCTGTCCTCTTTTAAGGCCAGAAAAGTTGGTTTAATTTCCAAGAAGACCTGTCCGTGGGTCACGTCCAACCGATAACGCCACTTCATTTCGATTACAAAATCATACAGCGCCCGATAAATAGCCGTTTGTCGGTTTTTCTTGCTGACATTGTCGTGAGTTATTGAAGTTGTTTCCAGGGTCGTACTTCCATGACTCCCGTTGCTGAATGTTGTGACCTCATCTCGATTGATGGCACTGCTTTTATCGATTTTAATCATGTGTTTGACCGAATTACTCATGATTCTCTGTCATAAGATTTGATGGATGTTGGTTTTAATGATTTACAAGACGGATGTTGCCCTCCCTAATTACTGGTGTTTAGGGGTCTATTGTGAATTTTCGTCTTTCTCCCACATAGAAATGTGTTGAGGTGTCCTGCAAGGGAGTCCCCTTTCCACGTTGTCATTCGTGCTTTTTCTGGAATCCTTACTGCCGTTCATAGCTGCTCGCTGCATGACTGGTCGTTGTATGGAGAAAAGTTTATCGCCTGAATGAATGCTGATAACGTTATGGTACATCTTCGTACTCATGATGACGTACTGGTGATCAGGGACATTCTGGGTGGATATTGTCGGCTTACAGGAGTACAGGTTAACGACCTATGGGCATCTGACGCCGCAGAGATTCCATGTGCTGAAGCAGTCGTTGGGTGTTTTTATTGATCGTGTCCGCTGAAGATGTGTACAACAAATTGGAAGTCCAAGACGGGTAGGATTCAAGGAGTGGTCCTTGAACACGAGCGTCGCTCTGTCTCGTTACTTCATGAGGGTCGCGTCTTGCAAACTTATGTATTGAGCAAAGTGTATTTTGTGGCACAAGTTTCTTCCCTTCCCGCGATGGTGTCCCGGAAGTTACAATGGTTATTGGGCAAGTTTATCTGGCATTATTTTTTCGAGGTACTAGTTAAAGATGTCCTCACGTACGCAGGTAACTAACAGCTCAACTTTAGCCCTTCCAGCTGATGATGTTATGATAAATAATAAATTAAGGCATATTAAGGAATTTTTTATTGATGTCAGTTATTTGTAAAAATGCTGTTATGTTGCTGGATATTTTAAAATCGTGTTTCCCCTGTGAATTCCCTGTGGCTAATAACAGACTGGAAGATTGATTGGTGCAGTGTCAGCCTACCTACTTTTCCGATGGAAGCTGGCTTCATCGACAATTGTGGTGGTGCACCATCATCGTGAAACCATACCTATCGCCGACAACTGGAACGTTTTATAAACTGTCAGACATAGAATTGCAAAGTAACGTTGCATTATTTATAAAATGTTCGTTAGCTTCCACATGGTGCAAAAGCCTTTCGCAAAACTCTACTCATCGAATGAGGTCTCTGGCTGCTGGTGTCGAGTTAACGTGTCATGAAATGGATTCTGTTCTTCCTTGTACAACACTCCAAAAACAAACCTTCGAAATATGTGGAACTGCCTTGTAATACATGTGTGATCAAAAGTATCCGGACACCCCAAAAACAAAAGTTTTTCACATTAAGTGCATTGTGCTGCCACCTACTGTCAGGTACTCCATATCAGCGAAATTAGTAATTATTAGACATAGTGAGAGAGCAGAATGTGGCGCTTCGTGTAACACACAGACTCTGAACGTGGTCAGGTGATTCGGTACCACTTGTGTCATAAGTCTCTACGCGAGATTTCCATACTCCTAAACATCCCTGTGTCCACTGTCTCTTATGTGACAGTGAAGTGGAAACAGGAAGGGACATGTACAACACAAAAGCATACAAGTCGACCTCGTCTGTTGACTGACAGAGACCGCAGGCAGTTGAAAGGGTCGTGGAGTATAACTGGCAGACATCTATACAGACCATCACACAGGAATTTCGAACTGCATCAGGATCCACTGCAAGTACTAAGACAGTTAGGTGGAAGGTCAGAAAACTTGGATTTCATGGTCGAGCGGCTGCTCACAAACCATACATCACGCCGGTAAATGCCAAACGTCGCCTCGCGTGGGGTAAGGAGCGTAAACAGTGGGCGATTAAACAGTGGAAAAACGTTGTATAGAGTGACGAATCGCAGTACACAATGTGCGCATCTGGTAGCAGGGTGTGGGTATGGCGAATGCCCGGTGAACGTCAACTTCCAGCGTGTGTAGTGGAGAACAGTAAAATTCCGAGGCGGTGGTGTTATAGTGTGGTCGTGTTCTTCATGGAGGGGGCTCGCACCGATGTTGTTTTGCGTGACACTATCACACACAGGCCTACATTGATGCTTTAAGCACCTTCTTGCTTCCCACTGTTGAAGAGCAATTCGGGATGGCGATTCCATCTTTCAACACGATCGAGCACCTGTTCATAATGCACAGCCTGTGGCAGAGTGGTTACACTACAATAACATTCCTGTAACGGACTGGCCTGCACAGAGTACTCACCTGAATCTTACAGAACACATCTGGAATGTTTTGGAACGCCGTCTTCGTGCCAGACGTCAAAAACCGACATTGATACCTCTCCTGAGTGCAGCTCTCTGTGAAGAAACTTCCAGCACCTGATTGAAGGTATGCCTGCGAGAGTGGAAGTGATCATAAAGACTAAAGGTGGACCAACACCATATTGAATTCCAGCATTACCGATGTAGGGCGCCACGAAGTCATTTTCAGGAAGGTATCCGGATACTTTTGATCACATGGAGTATGGCGTGACTGGTGATCGGTTGCAAGAATCGTGTCCTCTGTTTTTAGAGTCCATCTAGTCCCTGGACGACCTCTGTCCATTACTTGTGAACGAAGATCTCCGCCTTCCTGAAGGCGTTGCTCCAGGAGACAAAAAACGTTCTTATCGGGACGGTGCATTTGAAGGTACTGTGCAGCACATGCACGAGCAGCAACAGCAACAGCTTGGTTATCGGATGCACCCAGCACCAAAAGCATATCGAAGCATTCATCTTTTGTGCACTGCATGGAGGACCCGCCCTACGTGAACCTGACATAACCAGTAATGGGTGTGCACTGCGCTGTTAGTAGACACATGCATGATGTCCTGCTTATAAACGACAAGAACTATGGAACAGACGTCTAAATATTTCATGTCCAAACAGTCTACTTTGTTTTTTTCTCCAACCTCTCGGTTTCCAGCAATACATTTACAACTTTTTTTTTAACTGAACAAAAACAATGATCAAAGTCACTGCGATAAATATTTTAAAAACAAAGCAAGAAAAAAACATCAGGCACCTGATGAGAATTGAACCCATGGACATATGCACGTAAAATACCTGCCATAATCATTATTTTGTAACTTTTACCAAAAGTAATGTAACAGGAATGAAAAATTCAAAAGAAAAGGGAATCTACACATCCAACTCCTTGAAGATTAAATACGACGCGAAAAGCTAGTGATAGCGCTGCATCCTTTTCCATGTGAAATGGGCCATAATCATAATCTGATAAAAGTCACACGGGACCGTGTAATACCCGCTCCCCACCACGTAATGAACATAACACTCGACGAGCCATGGAACTGCATCGTCCTTCATGCTGCGAAAGAAGGTTGAATCGGGATGCACAGAGTTCGTGCTACCTGTCCCTGGCAACGCTGCACACAGTTACAGCATTGCCAGAGGCTCGGTTTTTAATTCACATTTCTGTCAAACCTTTTGGCGGGACTAGGTACTGCTAGATACACATCTGCCTTGAGATGGGATGAGGAATCGCGTGCCAACCGCCAATTGCGGCGTTCTTTCTTCTCCCTATATGTACATGCAACACTAACGGCATGAAGTAAAGAAGCTCGTCTTGCCACATTCACGGGTACCGCGCTCGCGCCCGCTCATCGTTGTTAAAGCAAGCTGTTGGCATAGAGGTGTCGGGGGAACTGCTGGCTGACAGAACCCATGGGCAAGTAGCGTGGGTACTCACGGGCGCCTGTGCCTGCAATAGCACATTTTCCCGCCTTTGATCTAAAGAGTTGGCAGATTTACCTTTACTTAGCTACTCTTCGTGAAATTACCACAACATGAAATGAGAATTTCAGTATTGCCATAGAAACTGTGCACTCAGTGTGCGTAATGTAATATATGTGCTGTGAGATATACTAACAGGCACGCAACCTCTTTAGTACATTAGCTCGACTAGTAAGCTGTTTTGAATGAACGATGCTTTTCTCGACTAACGGCTAAAGTTCAACTGGACATGATTACAACTCATTAACAGAGAAAAACACAGCATGACAAAGGAATTGAAATATCAAGGGAGGCCGAAATATGGCATCGGAATAGAATAGCGACATACCATTTGCGGTTCGTAGACGAACTAAATAACTTGATTTTTTGTGTTAATTTTACGTTCCAGCATCCGTGGTCAATGACTAACAATTGAAACAGACTAGACCCAGGGTTCAGTTAAGGTCACTGCTTAAAATCTGAATAAAAATTATCAGCAATATCCGTTGATGGCTTCCGATATAATGAACAGCACATTTGTGATCATGGCCTTGTCGACGATAGTGGGGGAGGGAACAGACTTTTAGTACACTCTCTTTCCCTGATGATGGGAAACTTCCCTTAAAAGGTAGAAGAATCAGCTATGGTCAACGTTATGAGGATGCAGAAGAAAATGTGAAACACTACATAAAAGATATAGTAAATAATCACAGGACATGCAGCCTGTAACTGAAAACGGGTCATCATCATTATCTTTCCACTGGAAAAACATTACAGAATAGACCCCCTTTCAGTTCTCTGAGAGGGGACTTCGAAACGGGAGGTAACCATGAGGGAAGACTGGCTAACCAACGAAAGAGTAATAATTCAGGAGTTGGAGTGTGAAATGTCAGAATTCTGAATGTGGTAGGGAAGTTGGAAAATTAGAAAAGGGAAATGCAAAGACTGAATCTAGAGACAGTAGGTGTCAGTGATGTGTGCTGGAAAGAAAATAAGTTTTTTGGTCAGACGAATACAGCACAATCGCAAACCAGAAGAAAATGAATAGGACGGTAGTGCAGGGAATGAGTTACAACGAAAAGTTCAGTCATGCGATTGCACTCACCCGAATCGATAGAAAACAACTGCCAACAACAAAAGCCATCTTCACCCGCAGATGTCACAAGCAGAAAACGAATACATCTAGAAGATATATGAGAATATGTAACAAGCACAAAACAAAGACATCTAGAAGTTATATGAGAATATGTAACATGTAATTCTGCATGTAAAAGGAGAGATAATCCGGGTTGATTGGAAGGTGGTAGTAGAGGAAAGAATGAGTTACAGGAGAATATGGGCTTGGTAGTACGAGAGAGAGAGGTAAAACGTAAATTGATTTCTGCAACAAGTTTCAGTTAATAATACGAACACACTGATGAAATAGTGTTGCGTGATCGGGTCAATGTTGGCGGTGTCTTGTTGCAACGTTTCGATGAGTTTCGTACTCATCATGTTCAAGCAGTGTGCCTATGAGCAAATAAATGATGTTTCCATGGAATATCCGTTATCTCCAGGTATCGCCAATTTTTTTTTACATGGAGCACTTTTAAGATGTAGCACCGAACGCTGTGCACCTTAAACCAAAGGTGCTCTACAGGTACTTAGATTTGGATATTTGTGATAAGATCCTATGGGCCCAAACTGCTAGGGTCATCGGTCCCTAAACTTACACACTATTTAATCTAACTTAAACTAACTTATGCCAAGGACAACTCACACACCCATGCCTGAGGGAGATCTCGAACCTCCGACGGAGGGAGAGGCGCGAACCTTGACAAGGAGCCCTAGGCCGCGAGGCTACCCCGTGCATCGGTACGTAGGTGACTCTTTTGTAGAGTGGCCGCATGGAGTCATGTGTATCAGCAACAGAAAGAGCTTGCCGCAGAAGTTACTCCATCTGCCGGAAACATTCCATAAAAACAGGTACAATAGCATCAACGAAGGACGCACCATCGAATTTGAGAAAGACGAAGTAACTATGCAGCACCAACTGTTTCTGGGAATCGGTTGACAAAGACACAGTGGAAAGAAGTTGCACCTCAATCTAGTAAAGCGTGATAACGTGTTTTAGCTTAACCCAGCGTGGCATTCCACAATGGAGAGAATAACACTCCGTTCTGAAGGCGGCGGCGTCCGCAGGCAGACTGGGCAGCAACCAGGACTCGACGCCCGTGCGGGGCCAAGCCGCGACCCCACCACCTGTAGTGCTGCGTTCCCCCACCACTGACGCGGCATCCCCTTCCGGAGGACCGTGGTTCAGCCCACTGCAGAAGTGGACACAGGGCGACGACTATATAGATAGTTGGAACACAGTATCCCGACTATTCGGGTGAAGATGTTGGATACCAAACTGATCGAAAGTTTGCGGCGAGACGACGCTACCACTCGGCTGTTCACCCGATAATATTTCGTCATAGGAATACGCGGAGAAAGCCGGCAATCATGAATACAAATACGCCGTTCAAAAATCACAACAGGAGGATTCGGCGCTCTCTGGCCTGCCCTGAGGAAGGAATTACACCTGGACACGTGCTCCCGGAGACAGTGAGACTTGCTGCATTCTCACATTCATTTGACAGATAGCACACTTGTCAGTGCTTTCGAGGTTCCTGTCCGTCTCAGACATTGCTAATATGTTTTGAAATAAATGGATGATAGTGGCTTCAGAGCTCCAGTATTCCGAAGAATTTTCCATTATTTTGATCTGGAAATTTCTGAGATGGGCCTCTGAAGGCCAGCCTTCTTTCACCAAGTCGTAATGTCACATGATTAACACGAGAGATCCCATGTCAGTTGGCTCTTCTATGGACGAATAAATGAGCATTACCCATTTACCTCTGTGCATCAGCATACCATTTCATCACTTTTACTATTCTTCCAGGACAACTATATACAACTAGACATATTTTATTTTTTATTTAGTCTTGATGCAAAATTTTAACACTATATTTCGTGTAAAACCGTCTTGTGATGGAAATGGAAATGCCTTATCATTTAATATTATAGCACATCCCACCAAATTCTTACGGCATTTAACAGCTGTTGCCGTTTGCGTTTGTTGGAGAAATGTTTTGGTAGGATTTCAACAAAATTTAAAGGAAGCGCATTTTCGACTCCACACAATATTGTGCATTCAACACTAAACATGAAATTAAACTGAATTGAGTGCATTTGGCCTGTACGAATAATATAAGTCAAGAAATGAAGTGGTAAGAAAGAGCATATTGCCTATAGTGGTGCTGGAACTATGTTCTTTTATTCATTACATGATATAGAACTTATTTTACAATTGCAGTGTGATATTTGCCAATTGAATATCTTGGCACAACCGAAACCGGCAGGGCCTTAGGTTCCGTGCGTTGTACGTCTCTCACCCGCTCGTCAGGACACCAGTAACAAAATCAGCCTCGGAACTTCTTGAACGGAAAGTGAAAATAAATCTGATTCACTTTGAGAGCCAAACCGCTCGTCTTCTGGCCGCTTTCTATTGAGCATAATCACATTGTTCCTAGTTCCGTGAAATAGAAGCTGAATTGCATAACTTGTGCACTGAACGTATAGTTTGCACTATTACTCCACACACAACTGCGCGTACCACCAAATAATTGCTTTTTACCACTCAAATAAACCTTTCACCTTCACATCCCTCTGGATGCCTCTAGAGCGACTGAGATATCTATTACTCTCTTTTCGTGGTAACGTCTGAAGATGAAGCGCCAAACTTTTTGAAACTGCGGACTATCGATATGTAGAACAATAGGAAGCTTACAGACAGTGCAGGGAGAATACCTAGAATCTTACATATAGACTACTTGCAGCGATGAGGGTACATGCGGTAACGGACAAGGTGACGAGTGACTGCAGGCAATACTCCACTGTCCATGTTACACATGGTGCCATGTAACGTCCTTCAGGCATTCACCGAACCGAATACCTTCGATCAGCTTCCCACATGGTATAGCATGACTCATCACTCCAAGTCTACATCTACATCTACATTTATACTCCGCAAGCGACCCAACGGTGTGTGGCGGAGGGCACTTTACGTGCCACTGTCATTACCTCCCTTTCCTGTTCCAGTCGCGTATGGTTCGCGGGAAGAACGACTGACTGAAAGCCTCCGTGCGCGCTCTAATTTCTCTAATTTTACATTCGTGATCTCCTCGGGAGGTATAAGTAGGGGGAAGCAATATATTCGATACCTCATCCAGAAACGCACCCTCTCGAAACCTGGCGAGCAAGCTACACCGCGATGCAGAGCGCCTCTCTTGCAGAGTTTATTAAACATCTCCGTAACAGTATCACGGTTACCAAATAACCCTGTGACGAAACGCGCCGCTCTTCTTTGGATCTTCTCTATCTCCTCCGTCAGACCGATCTGGTACGAATCCCACACTGATGAGCAATACTCAAGTATAGGTCGAACGAGTGTTTTGTAAGACACCTTCTTTGTTGATGGACTACATTTTCTAAGCACTCTCCCAATGAATCTCAACCTGGTACCCGCCTTACCAACAATTAATTTTATATGATCATTCCACTTCAAATCGTTCCGCACGCATACTTCCAGATATTTTACAGAAGTAACTGCTACCAGTGTTTGTTCCGCTATCATATAATCATACAATAAAGGATCCTTCTTTCTATGTATTCGCAATACATTACATTTGTCTATGTTAAGGGTCAGTTGCCACTTCCCGCACCAAGTGCCTATCCGCTGCAGATCTTCCTGCATTTCGCTACAATTTTCTAATGCTGCAACTTCTCTGTATACTACAGCATCATCCGCGAAAAGCCGCATGGAACTTCCGACACTATCTACTAGGTCATTTATATATATTGTGAAAAGCAATGGTCCCATAACACTCCCCTGTGGCACGCCAGAGGTTACTTTAACGTCTGTAGACGTCTCTCCATTGATAACAACATGCTGTGTTCTGTTTGCTAAAAACTGTTCAATCCAGCCACACAGCTGGTCTGATATTCCGTAGGCTCTTACTTTGTTTATCAGGCGACAGTGCGGAACCGTATCGACCGCCTTCCGGAAGTCAAGAAAAATAGCATCTACCTGGGAGCCTGTATCTAATATTTTCTGGGTCTCACGAACAAATAAAGCGAGTTGGGTCTCACACGATCGCTGTTTCCGGAATCCATGTTGATTCCTACATAGTAGATTCTGGGTTTCCAAAAACGACATGATACTCGAGCAAAAAACATGCTCTAAAATTCTACAACAGATCGACGTCAGAGATATAGGTCTATAGTTTTGCGCATCTGCTCGACGACCCTTCTTGAAGACTGGGACTATCTGTGCTCTTTTCCAATCATTTGGAACCCTCCGTTCCTCTAGAGACTTGCGGTACACGGTTGTTAGAAGGGGGGCAAGCTCTTTCGCGTACTCTGTGTAGAATCGAATTGGTATCCCGTCAGGTCCAGTGGACTTTCCTCTATTGAGTGATTCCAGTTGCTTTTCTATTCCTTGGACACTTATTTCGATGTCAGCCATTTTTTCGTTTGTGCGAGGATTTAGAGAAGGAACTGCAGTGCGGTCTTCCTCTGTGAAACAGCTTTGGAAAAAGGTGTTTAGTATTTCAGCTTTACGCGTGTCATCCTCTGTTTCAATGCCATCATCATCCCGTAGTGTCTGGATATGCTGTTTCGAGCCACTTACTGATTTAACGTAAGACCAGAACTTCCTAGGATTTTCTGTCAAGTCGGTACATAGAATTTTACTTTCGAATTCACTGAACGCTTCACGCATAGCCCTCCTTACGCTAACTTTGACATCGTTTAGCTTCTGTTTGTCTGAGAGGTTTTGGCTGCGTTTAAACTTGGAGTGGAGCTCTCTTTGCTTTCGCAGTAGTTTCCTAACTTTATTGTTGTACCACGGTGGGTTTTTCCCGTCCCTCACAGTTTTACTCGGCACGTACCTGTCTAAAACGCATTTTACGATTGCCTTGAACTTTTTCCATAAACACTCAACATTGTCAGTGTCGGAACAGAAATTTTCGTTTTGATCTGTTAGGTAGTCTGAAATCTGCGTTCTATTACTCTTGCTAAACAGATAAACCTTCCTCCCTTTTTTTATATTCCTATTAACTTCCATATTCAGGGATGCTGCAACGGCCTTATGATCACTGATTCCCTGTTCTGTACATACAGAGTCGAAAAGTTCGGGTCTGTTTGTTATCAGTAGGTCCAAGATGTTATCTCCACGAGTCGGTTCTCTGTTTAATTGCTCGAGGTAATTTTCGGATAGTGCACCCAGTATAATGTCACTCGATGCTCTGTCCCTACCACCCGTCCTAAACATCTGAGTGTCCCAGTCTATATCTGGTAAATTGAAATCTCCACCTAAGACTATAACATGATGAGAAAATTTATGTGAAATGTATTCCAAATTTTCTCTCAGTTGTTCTGCCACTAATGCTGCTGAGTCGGGAGGTCGGTAAAAGGTGCCAATTATTAACCTAGTTCGGTTGTTGAGTGTAACCTCCACCCATAATAATTCACAGGAACTATCCACTTCTACTTCACTACAGGATAAACTACTACTAACAGCGACGAACACTCCACCACCGGTTGCATGCAATCTATCCTTTCTAAACACCGTCTGTACCTTTGTAAAAATTTCGGCAGAATTTATCTCTGGCTTAAGCCAGCTTTCTGTGCCTATAACGATTTCAGCTTCGGTGCTTTCTATCAGCGCTTGAAGTTCTGGTACTTTACCAACGCAGCTTCGACAGTTGACAATTACAATACCGATTGCTGCTTGGTCCCCGCATGTCCTGACTTTGCCCCGCACCCGTTGAGGCTGTTGCCCTTTCTGTACTTGCCCAAGGCCATCTAACCTAAAAAACCGCCCAGCCCACGCCACACAACCCCTGCTACCCGTGTAGCCGCTTGTTGCGTGTAGTGGACTCCTGACCTATCCAGCGGAACCCTAAACCCCACCACCCTATGGCGCAAGTCGAGGAATCTGCAGCCCACACGGTCGCAGAACCGTCTCAGCCTCTGATTCAGACCCTCCACTCGGCTCTGTACCAAAGGTCCGCAGTCAGTCCTGTCGACGATGCTGCAGATGGTGAGCTCTGCTTTCATCCCGCTAGCGAGACTGGCAATCTTCACCAAATCAGATAGCCGCCGGAAGCCAGAGAGGATTTCCTCGGATCCATAGCGACACACATCATTGGTGCCGACAAGAGCGACCACCTGCAGATGGGTGCACCCTGTACCCTTCATGGCATCCGGAAGGACCCTTTCCACATCTGGAATGACTCCCCCCGGTATGCACACGGAGTGCACATTGGTTTTCTTCCCATCTCTTGCTGCCATTTCCCTAAGGGGCCCCATTACGCGCCTGACGTTGGAGCTCCCAACTACCAGTAAGCCCACCCTCTGCGACTGCCCGGATCTTGCAGACTGAGGGGCAAGTCATTTGTTTCCAGTCCACCGCTGAGCAGTGACAGTAGTAGTGGTGGCGATAGCTACACAGACGAAGGCGTGCTGATGTGGAATAGAGATCAAAAGCATCTGGACAACTATATCTAGAATTAATATGGGGAGTGCCTACGCTTTGCTCTTACGGTGGCTTGAACTCCGCTGGGGACACCGTCATTGTCAGCTCATTTCTCCTCAAGAACCTAAATCATTGTAGGTAGTGATATAGGTCTCCGGCGTATGGAGTGAAGTCGACGTTATAACTCATCTCGAAGATTTCCCTTTGTCTTCAGATTATGAATCTGGGTATACTTGTCCATTTCAGGAATGTTATTATCCACTGTCGATTGATTTGCAGATGCTGTTTTATCACAGTGTGCATTATCATTCTGACACAAAAAATTATTGCCGTCGAACTGTTACTCTGCTGTAAGAAAATAAAAATGCGGTAAAATATGCTCATACAGTTCTCCATTTAGAGTTATCTTAAGAGCAATAAGGGGACCACACAATAAACTCGATAAATACGTCCATACAGTATCACAGCCTCCTCCATAATTCACTGCTGGCACTACACATGATACAGTGTCACATCCTCCAGCTGTTATCCAAACCCAAATCCTGCCACAGGACTGCAACATGGTATAGTGTGATACATCACTCCAAGCGACTCGTTTCCAGTTAACCGCTGTCCACTGACATCGCTTTATACATCACCTCAAGCGTCATTTAGCATTGACTACTTAGAAATGTGGCTTTTGAGGAGATAGTCGACCATTGTAATCCATTCTTCTTAGCTGCTTACATACTTTGGAACTCACGCGTGATTCCTTCTGCTGATACCATGTGATTTTTTTACATCCATCTTTCGCAACGCTCGATAGTCTCTTCCCGTTTGTACATGATATCTGCAAGGTCTTAGTTTGGCTATGCTTGTTACTCCACATTTACACTTTACAATCAGATCACCAACAGTCAACTTTGACAGCTTTAGGAGGGTATAAATGTCCCTAACGGGTATGTTACTCAGGTAATATCTAACGAATAGCCCACATTCGAAGTTACTGAGATCTCCTGACCGACACATTCTCCTGTTCCTGCTTCGGTACTGACAACACAGTACCCTACACAGTCCTTTAAATTGGGGGAACCGCCCCTCGGAACATCTACTGATCAATTCCGCATTAAAAAGGAGTGTACGGATGCTCTTGATCAGGTAGTGTGTATTTACGAGTAATGTACTTAAACTGGCTACATAGTATACTAGAATTGATAATTCTATGGCTTGTGAAAACTGTATCTTAGGCGTGAAACAGTACTACTTCTGTATTATCCAGAGCGCAGGAAACACACATGGGGAATCTTAACTAACTTGGAAAAGTAAAACTTCAAATAGGGTTTTAATTGTATGTGTCTGATGATAGTAACAGGAGGATAACGAGAGAAGTGTTCATTAGGCAGCAATATTGGAGTGTAAGATAGATATAGACGTAATGTCAGCATGCTCTATCCTGTGGCGTAGATGATGAATAAAACATAATGTATATTCGAGTGAGTGGCTCAGAAAATTGTTGATGAGCTACGCCTCGGATGGCAGGTAGTAGTAGATCAGGTGATAACAGCTCAAGACCGCTACCCTCAGTGACTTTAAGAGGTACACTCTGCTACACGGCACCAGTGATGGCAGTCTATAAAGATAAACCAGTTCCTATTTTTTCTTCTTAATACATTAATTGTTATTTCTAATAATTCCTGATTACTGTTAGTTTTAAGTTAAGAGGTACATAAAATTGCTACTCTCTACGAACACTAGAAACCAAATTATCTTAACTCCAAGATTTTGTGCAAATTAATATTGTGAAAACACAAAATGTCCTAGCCAATAGACGTCAGATCAAATTTAAGTGAGAGAAAATAAATAAATGTCATCTGGAAATCCTCACGGAAGAGCTAGACGGAGTCGTATTCGTGGAGTGTATTTGTTGCGCAAGCCATAGCGCTCTCTTACGGAAATAATGCGTACTATTGACGTATTGATTTGTGGAGTGACAGATGTCACATACATAGAATGCTGTGCGCAGAATTCTAGTGAAATTCACTCACAATTACGAGTGGATCAATAGCACAGTATATAATTACTGCCCACTATTCGGCATTTCTGTAGCCTAACTTCAGAATTTATACTTTCATTTTACAGAACGGTGGATAGTGTCACCATTATTCGTCGATTCTTCTGTTGATCGAATCACATGCAAGGCCATCTATTATTAGACCGTTTAAGCTTATTAGTTCATGGCGTCTAACCCCTACTTTTTTCCTCTGATAAACGTAATGAAGAATGACACAGCATTATCACTTAAATTTTTGCACAGAGCCGCTGTGATCAATATATTGTTTCAGTGAGTAAACTCAGGATTTTGTTGGATAATATGTGTTCTCACATGCAGATCGAACACTCCGTACAGAACTATAAATATTTCAGAAGAGAAACGGGGTTGCCGGAAGGTCCGGTGCTGTCTGCGATAAGACAACAGGAATCAACCAGGAACGGTGACACACACACATCAGAACGGATTTCGTACGTTCAAATACAATCCGCGAACGGTGACGATGACTTTCCCTTTTACACAAAGGTTTCCATCCAACGAGTGCAAGTACATGTTGATTTGACATTATAAATACAGGCCTTCTGGTCGAATCTGATAAACAAACGTTACTCTCTTATCAAGAGATACAGGACGTCCCAGAAAGAATCGCCAATACTCAGGAACTAGAGAAGAGTGATCATTCAAGGCAAAAAATCTAGTAATGATGGATTCTGAAATCATGGATTCTGATTACGAAACCTTGGGGCATTAGCTATTTATTCTACCGACATACTTTGCAAAGGATGGAAAACAACCTAACAGATGGACGTTTTGAGTTAATATATGGTTCAAATGGCACTGAGCACTATGGGACTTAACCTCTGAGGTCTTCAGTCCCCTAGTACTTAGAACTAATTAAACCTAACCTAACCTACGGACATCACACAGATCCATGCCCGAGGCAGGATTCGAACCTGCGACCGTAGCGATCGCGCGGTTCCAGACTGTAGCGCCTAGAACTGCTGAACCACTCCGGCCGGTCAGTTAAGACATGAAACGAGCCTACATACCTCCGTTGGTAACATCTTATCACTTACAAAAACTTTGAAATAGCATATTTGAAATAGATGCTATCTATTTCCATTGATGCCCATAAACATAAAAGTTTGCCAGTAGAGTTTTACACTGAGGTGGCAAAAGTCATGGGTTAGCGATATGCACATATACAGATGGTGGTAGTATCGCGCACACAAGGTACAAAAGGGCAGTGCATCGGCGGGACTGTCCTTTGTACTTAGGTGATTCATCGTAAAAGGTGTCCGACGTGGTTATGACCGCAAGACAGTAATTACCAGACTCTGAACGCGGAATGGTAGTCGGAGGTAGACGAGTGGGATTTTCCATTTCGGAAATCGTTAGGGAACTCAATATTCCGACATATAAAGTGTCAAGAGTGCGCCAAGAATACCAAATTTCAGGCATTACCACTCACTACCGACAACACAGTGGCCGACAACCTTCACTTCACAATCGAGAGCAGCGTTATTTGCGTAGAGTTCTCAGTGCTAACAGACAACCAACACCGCGTGAAATAACTGCAGAAATCAATGTGGGACGTATTACGAAGGTATCTGTCAGGACAGTACGGAGTAAATGTGCTATGCCAACAGTCGACCGACGTGAGTGCCTTTGCTAACAGCACGACATCGCCTGCAGGGTCTTTCTTGTGCTCGTGAGCTATCAGTTTCAACTGGAAAACTGTGGCCTGGTCGGATGAGTCCCGGTTTCAGCTGGTAAGAGTTGATGGTAGGGTTCGAGTGTGGCGCACGCCCCACGAAGCCATGGAACCAAGTTATCGACAAGGCACTGTGCAAGCTGGTGGTGGCTTCATAATGGTGTGAGCTGTGTTTACACAGAATAGACTCCGCCCTCTGGTCCGGCTGATTAGGACACAATCTCACGTGACTGGTTTGAAGAATATTCTGGAAAATTCGATCGAATGATTTGGTCACCCAGATCTCCCGACATGGATCCCGTCAAACATTTATGTAGCGTAATCGAGAGGGCCGTTGGTACCCAACACCATGCATCGGCATCACTTTTGGAATTATGGACGGATATAGTGGCAGCATGGTTCAATAATTCTGCTGGGGACTTCCAACGACATGTTCAGTCCATGTCACGTCAAGCTGCTGTACTACACTGGGCAAAAGGAGGTCAAACACGATATTGGGAGGTTTCCTATGACTTATGTCACATCCGTCTATACTGGTTTACTTCAACAGGTATGATCTCAAACGGATTCCAGATTACCATCATGAATGTAAATTTCGATTTTGTTCTTGTCTTTCTCCAACCAAGTTGCTGGAAGTATCGCCCATACCTCTAGGTTGGACATTGCGCAATTTTGTTTCGACAAATTACATTATATCCTTTATTTTTACACAAAATCCACGAACATACGGGGGATGGACAAAAATATGGAAATACCAAACACACAACACCTAACTTGCCTAATACGGTGTAGGAAATCCGTTGGCACACAAAAGACTTACCACCAGTTATCTCAGGTTGGATAAATACAGGACCTGTACGGTTTTCAAGGACACATCATACTATTCTTTTTGAAAACAGATTTTTTTTGCAAAGAGTGGCAAGTTCAGATAAACGTGACGGATATGGATAACGATCACGCAGCCTTCTCTCCAAAGGCTCAATAATATTGAGATCTGGTGACAGTAGTTGCCAGACGCTCACACAACATTATAAATTAGTGAAATCAATGTGAAGTGAAGTATAAATTAGAAAATAAATGAAAAACTTGGTTTAGTTTAGAAGAATTACACACTGGCAAACAGCGGCAGAGCTGCAGTGGCAAAGACCGGCGATTGCAAGTCAGCACGTTCAGTAGCTTTTCAACGTGACAGAAGAGGCCATCGCCCTCTCCACATAAGCGGAAGCTGTCGATTCAGCCGTCAGGGCATCGCCCGACCGGCTGACGTGTTTCTCAATTGTCACATGTGATCAAAGGCCCACGCCTACATTCCAAGGGCCAATGACCGCTTTTCAACGTGACAGAAGAGGCAATGATTGTGAAGTCGTTCACTTCCAGTGAACTGAAGTAAATAAATACGCGACACGCAGTGGGGCCGAGAGTAGTTTTCAGTTCCAGTACAGTGCATTCGGTGCTAAAGACCGCCATGCAGGAAGAGACTACATCGTACACAGAAGTACCAAGTCCGCCGCTGTAATGGAATAACAAGCAGCAGCCTCGCCGCCAGAAGTTTGAAGGTATTTGAAGACTGATTTTTCGTACCCGGGTGACTTGTGAGGACGAGAAGGAGACGGCCTCACATCAGCAGTCACCTGTGAGCTGGTGATGAAGATAGGACAGCCGAAGACTGGCAGGACGGAGCCCGTTGTTCGAGTTCGGTACACTGGCCTTCCCCCGCCGCGCCGCTCCACTGGCCGACGCACAATACACGCGGCCGCTTAGAGAAGAGAAACACTGGGACGCCACATCTAAGGTGTCACCATCCGTTTCACGACTTCGTTCTCAATAATGAAACGGGCCACCGTACGATCTGCGTCTCCAGTCAACTGGGCGAAACGGCGACACGAGATACACACCGCCAGGCGTAATCAGACGTCGCCGCTGCCTCAGCAGATGGCTTCGCAAACGACACAGCTGGCGCTCTCCCAGCCAGAATAATCCAGTAAGGAAACCATTGTACAAAACTTTCAATAAAAGTAATCTTTTGTAAAAATGCTGTTTCATTCTACATCATACACGAGCCAAGGAAGAACCCAACCTGCCCACATGTTGTTGAGAGAGAAAAAGTAATTTATTTGGTGTTTTTCACCCTGACATAATGCTTTAGAATCAAATGCCCCTTGCAGTAATGCTCATCCTGACAACTGACTAGCATCAAAAGAGGAAACCCAGTTACACATGATATTGTTGCCCAAACCTTTACCGAACCCTCACCATGTTTCATTCTTGGGATGGAAACTCGGCCAGAAACTGGAAATAGTGTGAAACAAGACTATTTCTTCCATTTCTCCTAAGTCTGGGTATTCTTGTTTCGGCAACACATTTCCCTGTTATGGAAACTGGCGTCACATGTATTTGGTTTTGCAGTTCCCGATCGTCCTGCCTTTCCCAGCTTATTGAGCTGCTTTCGTGTTGTTGGTTCTGTCAGGATTCGCGAGCGCGGCATTCAGTCCTGCAGTGACTTTTGCAGATGTCGTCACGATCCCCTCCAATGACCGTATGTTAGCACCACTCAACACACTCTTTCGTCGGCGTTGTGACTCAGCAGACGACTTTTTTCCCATTTTTCCTGTATGCAGTACAGATCTGCGGTATGTTGCCTCTTGAAACACGAAACGCTACGGCTACCTACAAGCACCAACAATGTGCGAATTAGACTCGCATCTGCTATTATGTTAATGCTTTCATATGCCATTTTTTTCTAACCTCTGTGTATTGTCACCTGAAACTAATGAGCGGACGCCATGTACCCGTCATCTCTGTGAATTAAATCTGCAATCATAGCATTACACGTGCAACAACCGTTGCCGAAGTTGGCATTTCGTCAGAAAGGAACCCAAGGAATTTAGCAGAGTGAGATAGAAGTGGCAGAAGAAATATTTGTGTTTCTGCAAGAAGAGTCGGTGAAATGTGTGGTTCGTAACCACTCGCCTGTGCGTAGAGTGCAGATGAGCGGTGCAATGATGACGATATGTGCTTAACAAATGAAAGTGATACTGAAACAGGTGTCAAGCCATGTAGGTCATCATGCTTGTCGGCCAGGGAGACACAGATCAGGTCTCCAGTGAAACGTAGTAAAACACAGTCGTTGTCCATGGAGCGGGTAGTAAACCTGATTATAAACAAGAAACTTAAAACAAAATGATAGAGAGAGAAAGAATTGATTTCGAACAAATCCACAGTAATATGACCGTGTAATACAGTTCTTCGTCCATAAATCTATAGATACAATGTGATTAAGACAAGATGTATGCATAACGTAAGAAGTGGCAATTGACCCTGAACAACGAAAAGAGTGAGTACCTCGACATAAGCATAAAAAATTCTCTTAAATTTCTATTAACGCTAAATTTGAAGACAGTCGATTGGTATAAGTACCTAGGAACTACACCCGCCAGCAACCAAAATTGGAACCACTCTACTGAAATTGCCGTAGGGAAAATAAAAGGTAGACTGCGTGTTATTAGCAGAACCCTTGCAACATTATGACGAAATAGCGAGTGAGTGTCACATATAAAACAAACGAGTTCCGGTAGATACAAGTTTCTCGCAGCCGCCAAATCTATTCGTGGCATTTCAGTCGCAATTTTCATTTTCTCCCTCGAATGTGAAAATATTTTTCTGTCTCTCACCTACATACTTAATAATGCCGATCGTAATAAAATAAGAGAAATTAGAGCTCTCGCAGAACTATGGGGATGTTTGTTTTTCGCATGTGTCTTACAGTGGATGCATTAACCCTCCGCCAAACACGTAAGTCCGAAACTGCAAAGTAATCATGCAGGTGTAGATTCCCATAATTACATCGCTAAGAATAAATTTTCAGTTGCTGTACAATGAATTGGGCGATGGAATTCAAAGTTGCATCTTCGTCCACAACACACCATATTCCTTTACTAATAGTCTACTACATGTTCCTTTGCTTCATATGTCAAATCACGGATAAACCAGCAATAAAACAAAGAGCGGATGTGAGTCCACGCAACAGGATTAGTGTTTTACTTTGATAGAAAGTAAATTAGTATTGACTCCACTTAGAGAAGAGCTCATAAAGCACACTTTTCAACCGAACGCCATCTGTTGTTACGTAACGTAAAGCTCATATTCCACCGAGCAGGTCGACTATTTGCGCAATGACGCCGCTACTGACGTTCCAGATGGGTATATCATTCTACTTTCCTTTAGGGAAGCTGCGATGTAGATAACACATCATTTAAAACTTTGTCCCCGAACATCCTCCGTTAAAGGAGATTTATATTCTCGAATCCTTGCCGACTGCAGCAAGCTGCAATAGAAATATGCGTAGTGAAACAGCATTAGAGCGGAAGGTCCGCGGCCGCATGTGATAAGACTACAGGAATCAGCCAGGAACGGCGACAGACTGGAACCCAGTAGCGGCATTGCACGTTGCACGACGCCCGCATGCGGTGACAGTGACCTTTCTTTTGTGGAAATTTCATGTCTCTGTTAAATGCAGACAATCTGATGAATACTTTCACGGCAAACACAATCGTCTTGGATTCTTCGAGACTGCAGTTCGTATGAAATACATTCTTGATTTAAACGTGTATTTTCACATGTATCATGCTTTGTTGTGCTCCAGAACCTTTCCTTCTGATCTGAACTACAGTCAACTCAAGTTTCAGAGTAAAGCTATAATAAGAGTGCGTCATATTACTAACATACGCGTGCGTCGTCATTGTTCAGTTGCTAGCCCTTACACGATACTTCCACATTACTCCTACACGGTCCCAAGACGTGCAGAGGACACCTGGTAAATAATAGTGTGAATGACAAATCATGCCCAGATATGTATCGCATCCACGTTACCGGAACAAACGTGTGAAACAATGTGTTCCATCTCCCCGCGTCTACAGCTAACAGAGCCAATGATGATTGTCGTCATAGAGCATTATGGTGAGGACGATCAGTGGAACGATTGAGTATGTAATATTTGACGTAAAAGCATCGTGTTTAGTGTCTATTTTAATTCACGTCATCGTTGCCACATTAATTACAAGTGTAAAAATGTGGTAAGTGTCTTAGATTACTATCGTTGTTTCGTCCCGCAACCGTTGTTGAAAGTGGAACACATGGTCGTCCATTAAGCACAGAAACGGTTCGTCTTCTAAAGTTATTTGCTACACTGTGACAGGGGAACACGATGAGTAACCTCCCCCACCACCCGAAACGCACAGGGAAAGACAATACATTACGGCCAAAGTACTTCCATTGACACGCAGTAAGTTACATGGTACGGTGGTGAGATCACGCAGACGAGATATCGTGCCCAAGGAAACACCATCTGTGCTCCATACCATGTCCGAACATCGGTGTCGTTGTCAACAGCTTATCTCCACCCTCCTCAAGCAAGACTGACGTCATGTCTGAGGATATTCTCCAACATGTCAGATTGTCCAACATTCTGGGCGGCAACATCTCATCTGTAAAGAAGCGCCTTGATACGAAAGACGTCCACTCTGGCTTCATTTCGAATCAAGGCAGTACAGAAAAACCTCCTAGGTTCTAAAGGATTGTTTGCTCCCCATGTCCAAGAAGGCCGAACTGGACCACTGCCTTTCTCAGTAATTGGCAAGAGATCCACTTTTTGAGGTCGGAAGGAAACTGAGGAGAGGTCACTCCGAAATATGACGTACCTGGTGTGACGAACACTCAGTCACACATGCGCACTTCACCAGTACCTATTAATAACCTGATTTAATCGTACTGAAAATGACTGGAAGTATTTGGAACAGTGAATGAAACTTGGCAGTTCACATCCCCACAGTTTTTAGCTATTTGTTGTCTAATCATGAACGAAAGGCTACAGCTAGATATGACACACCTCAAGAAAATTATAGACTCTCTTCGTCGCTAAATCAAGAGCGCTCTCAGGACTACAGGGAACGAGAGACGTTATTCCCGTGATGTCCACTGGTGGTAAGTCGTTTTTTGTTGAGTGTGTTTGTCTAATATTATGCGAACTCCAGGACTACCTCACATCTACTTCAAGGTTTGAAACCTTCAATCACAGATCACTTAAATCTGGTACGAAGGCTATCGCGCTGCTGGGTAAATTCCTGCTTGGTGTTGCTGTTTCTACTACTCGCAAACGAGAAACACTCAGGTTATCGCATCATTTCCCCAGCAACGAGCAATAAGCGACACCTTCTAATTACCTGCTTGTGATTATTTCCGTTTGGTTGGGCGAAATCTCATATGATGCATGCATCAGCAACAGCATCTTTGTAGCCATCGATGTGGCAACAGGCGGATATAAATTGAGAAATGAAATATTTCAGCTGAACTTACAGGATTTTTTCTTAATGAATACATCAGGAGTGAGTGTATATAACGAAGCTACGTCGTGTAGTCATCCGAAGTATTTTACAGTTTTATAAGAATTGAGTATCTCTGTAAGAAATGATGCCCAAGAACACTACATTTAGTCAGCTACTTCAAGAAAGTAAATATAAAGGCTGCCAACGGCCTTGCCGCAGTGGTAACACCGGTTCCCGTCGGATCACCGAAGTTCAGCGCTGTCGGGCTAGGCTAGCACTTGGATGGGTGACCATCCGGTCTGCTGAGCGCTGTTGGCAAGCGGGATGCACTCAGCCCTTGTGAGACAAACTGAGGAGCTACTTGATTGAGAAGTAGCGGCTCCGGTCTCGGAAACTGACATGCTGCCGGTAGAGCGATGTGCTGATCACATGCCCCTCCACATCCGCATCGAGTAACGCCTGTGGGCTGACGATGACAAGGCGGCCGGTCGCTACCGTTGGACCTTCATGGCCTGTGTGGGAGTAGTTTAGTTTCGTTTAGTTTTAAACATAAAGGCTTCCGGGATCTGTTGAAGGTACTGCAGCATGGTCTCACACACACAGAGTGGGCTGGAACGTCTGGACGACCGGTAGTGTGAACAGTCGATCCCATCCAGGCTGGGCTGGTGAACTCCGAACGCCTCATGTAGGACTTATTTCCAGTTGAGAGATGTGGAGACGTGCAGTGCTGGGTCGAGTAGGATTGCTCGAAGTAACGCCTGGATCTCTTCAGCGAGAAGTATGATGCGTTGATAAAGAAATATCATACCTACGCTATCGGCACTATAGTCAGGTAGTTCTCAGGATCGTGTACCCTTCGAGGGTAGAGACCAGTTATAGGGTTTGTCATTTGGCATATGGTGACGGCAGAAATTTTCACTCTGACAAAGTTCGCTTCCATGAAAGCGGTGTCGCTGTTGTCACGATTCAGTGGGCTTCCATAGACACTGAATGGTGGAAGACTTCTCATAAAAAATAACATTCATCCTATCTGCCTGAGATGCCTTTACCACTACATCATCAATGGAGGCGAAACGCAAGTCTGTCCCCTTTACTCCATTACTAACAAACGTATAGAAATTTTATGCAATATTATCTATTCTGTACGGCATGTAAAGGAAATGAAAAAGTCCATATTATTTCGTAATATTCGTTTTCATCACAAACTCATGGACCACCGGTATGCAGTCATAAGCATTGATGAGTCTCTCGTGTACAAGGGGTTAAGGACGACGCATTACAACCACGTCCAGTTGCCTTTGCTGCCGTAGAATCCCTTGCTGATCAGGTAATTGTGGATCTCAAGCCAATTTACCTGCGAGTCCCGAAGTAAAGTATAGTCGTATGCCATTATTGACTTGGAAATCCCGAAGGGCATCTTCAGCCAACTGAATTGTTAAACTTGTTTTCTGCCCTTCACACATGTAGGCACCTTCCCTTCACGAAGTCTGAGCGATGTGTGTCGTTTATGTGTAACTGATCAGTTTAGATGACTGTAATGGGTGTGGAAGTGTGGTGTCATGTATGTGTTGGATGATGATGAGAGAAAGGAGAGGATGAAACCTGGTGCCGGCACATAGCCTACTTCTCTCAGGCACCATAAACTGGGCCGCCGAGCTTAATGTCCGCATCGTGCAGACGGATCGCCATCAACATTGTCTCGTACATACACTTTACAAGTCGTTTGGAATTTAATCCCTGATACTGGCGTAAATCCGGTAACCTGTTGCTTCACACAACCACCCCTTCTGTCTGAAACGAGGTGCAGAGTACTGGAAGAAGAAACGAGCGAAAGAAATCATAAAAAAGATCTACGGCAAATTAAGAACAATTTTAGCATGGTTCCTACAAGAATGGCAGGTTTAGTGGGACACATGAAGAGCAAGATGTCTTCTTCAAGTTCAAAGGATAGCAGCTCATTTGGTATTATCGTGATATACGAGAGCGACTTCCACGAATATGATAACGCAAGATGAGTGGCAATCTTTAAAAGAAATGTGTGTTCTCTTTGAAGCCGGATCTTCTCACGAAATTTCAGTCAAAATCCAAAGGTGAAAATAATTTTTTGGCTCTCACATCCCTTGTATTAAAATAAGAGAAATCAGAGTTCGAATGAAAGGTGAAATGTTCGTTTTTCCCGCTACTTGTTCGAGGGTGGATCTGTAGAGAAACGACTTGAACACATTGCGCTGAACGGTCTGCAATCACTTAAGTGTGAACTGCGGTGTAATCATGTAGATGTCGATGAAAATGTAAATATCTCAGGTTCCCTCCGCGCTATTGGCTAATGATGTATAGCCGGATTTTCTGACGAGCTGTTTCAAGTTTATGCACAGTATTTCGAGGATCTACCCAGCCGTCTTTTTCAGGTACAGTGAGATTTTCTGTTGTGTGTACTAGCTGCCCCTACCCCAACCAGAAAGTGAATGTTGCACCACGATACTCGTATCATCGTATTCAAGCTTGTGCTTGACGACAGTGAATTTTCTTGGCTGTTTTACTTGGGTTTGTCGCTGATGTTCCTTGGATCTGTCCACGACTCTTCTGATACTCTGTCCCACGTGAGACGTGTCACATCCGTATGGAATGAGATACACAACCGGCTTTCAGATACGTAGCTTGTTTTTAAAATTATGAAGAATACTTTTACCTTAGTTGAAGCGAGGGAAAAACATTTCCGTTAGATCTCATCGATCTTTCCGGATATTGCGCCAGCCATTTGTAGCTTCTATTCCTCAGTCTCAGTCTCAGCTTCAGGTTTTCTTGATTTTGAGTTGAAAGCCCATTTAATTTCATGATCTGAGTGCCCATTCCTTAAGAAAACTATCTTTTGACGATTTTTTTCTTCTTCTGTATCCATAGTCACATATCGGATATTTAGATAGACTAAAATAATGCTTGCACCTGTGTTTTTGGACGTCTAATTTACGTCAGAACTTCATTTAATTCACCGACTTGCAAATCTTCAGCATATATCTTCTCAGACTTACATACGTGACAGCTGATTTATATATCGTGATACATATAATTTGGCGACCATCACCACGAACGGATAGGGTACTATCTAGTAATTGTTCACTTGTTACTGGTTTCTGTATTGCATAGCCGGTACGGAAGAATCCCCTATGCTTTCCGTCCATACCTGTTCGTCCGTGTAATTTGCTTTTGTAGCCGAGGCTTCCTTCTGTGTGTTATCTAGTCTTCCTTCCGAGAGTTTATTGCGTCATCGGGTGAGTGCGTCCTCACTGCCGCCGTGTTCATCTAGCCGCGACCGCTGCCGTCGACGCCGCCATCTCCCTCAGTTTATCGCGCAACGACTGCCATCGCCGTCTCCACTTCCATCTGGTTGTTGCCGTCACCGCATCACCCCAGACATACCTGCTTCCCTACCTCTCACACAGGAGACGCTTACATTGTCCAAAACTCCACCATAGCTCGTCGCCTTGGCAACAGCTTCACTTCGGCAGCCACTCATCCCAATCAACGTCGCCCTTCACTGCCCGCGGATCATTCTACAACAACTATTATCTATATTTGTCTTTGTTCTTCTCCAACCATCACCACATGGAATACATCCTCTCCATCAACCCCCTACATCTATCCTCCCTTACACTACTCTCTGTTACAGCTCCTCCCATATGTTGTTTTTCAGTCACTACTCATCAGCCACCACATCTATCACCGGCACACACTTAACAGCCCGCAGAGTAACAGTTGCCACAGACGATATCACTTCATCAAGCCTCATCATTCCAACCAACGCATGGCGTTCTGAAGGACCTGTGAAACACTCAGGTGACCCTCAACACAACGACACGTTCCACCACCCCAAACCCACAACAATTTTCTATCCCACATCGTTAAAAACCCAACGCATCGTCAAAATTCTAATATCAGTCCCACTCCCACCCGAAAGAAATCGCAAACTGATCCTGATGACAACCAGCATATGGGCACCTCTCCTCCCCCTGCAACACCATCCCTACCTTCCACACCTTCACGCTCCTCAACCTAGATCCAAAATTCCTCATATTCAAATCCCTCACCCTCGAAATCTACAAATATCTACCAAGTCTCCACAGCCGAGAAGTCGTTTATAGAAAAGGCACTGAATCACTTAAATCCTTCGACCCCTGTTTCCATAGTGAACTTCTCTCCAAAAGTCCTCACATTACCTTTGGCCCCAGAGTCTCCATAACACCCCTAACCACGGTATGCCTTGCCATAAAAACCCAACTCCCCGCTATCCTCCCACTCTCACTGCAGTTATCACTGGAGTCAGCCTTGAGATCACCGATGAGAAAGAGGAGTCTGAAATAAACAACACCCAGAATTTAAAAGTTCAATAAGCACTTTGAATCAAGAATGTTCACTGTTCCACTCGCCTTATCAGTATTTTTATTGACTCAACCGCCGCCACACACCTTTTCCTTAAAGATGGAGCTCTGATATACGACCACCACTACAAGGTCGAACATTCCAAATCCCATCCCTAGTCCTACCACTGTCAAAAGTGTCTTCGCTACAATGATCACCGATTTGCAGACTGTAAAAGCCCACCTACCTGTCCATCCTGCAAAGCCTTCAATTTCCTTAAACGCTGCCCTAACCTGGATTCCCCTCCAACCTGCAACAAGTGTAGTGACCTATTCCCTGAAATGTAAAGCCAAGTATCAAACAATCAACCGAGAAATCATAGTCCCATTCCGCCCATTGATACCCCAATTCGTTCCAACGATTCTCTTCAGCCAGCCACCACTGCTGGAGACATCATCAAATACAACTACCAAAACATTATTCCATTACAATGTGCACATACCTATCAAGAAATCTCGCTTGCTGCTCGCTTTGTGTTCCATCCCTACACCCAAACAACTTACTCCCACAACCGGGTCCACTTCTTCACTCACCTCGACACCCTAGTCTAAGCTCCATCTAGTCCTTTTCCACAATCGCTACTCTAATTTCCTTATAATGACGGAGGCGACCCCACCAATAGGGTTCCATCACCCTGTACACCTCCATACCGTCCAGCCTCAATATGAACATCGTCCACCCTGAAGACAGACGTCTCACTAGGACGGTTCAGTGGAACACTATCAGACTTGCGCCCACAGGTAGCGTCAGTCACAAACAAAGGGCAACCGCAACAGACGCAATGAGATGTGGTCGGTTTCCACACTTGGATGGCGATTGGAGACGGAAGCGGGGAGAGACGTCGTGTCGTGTGGTGCGAAGGTCAGGGAGGACAGCGCATCACCAGTAACAGGGTCGTCATACCGTGCACACGTCTGATGGAGGTAGTATTTAGAAGGGATATAGCGCTGTACCTTCCGTTTCTTCGGTGACCGTTGCTTCCTAATATGTTGTTCCCTCTCGGACGGCGGACGACTGTCGTCTGACATGCGGCCAGACTTCAGAAAGGTGGACGTCGTTACAGACGCTTCACCAAGAATCATTGTGTCAGGACAGAAGGCTGGCGTCTGCTGACAAGTCAAAGTCCTTATCTGCTGCCTCCGGTGGCAGTGTATGAGAAGCATACAAAATGTCCTAAGAGTCGTCGAGAGGAGACGTTGCCACTGCCGGCTGATTCTTAGAGTGCACAGTAGGCAGGCCCGCTGTGGACGCGTAGGATAGAGCTGACACAGTGGGCGCCGCAGAGAGAGCGACGTCACCGATCGGCGTCTGAATCACTCTACGACAGAGACATTCAGAATGGACAATGTCTTCCTCGCCACAACCTGAGCAAGTGCGTGGCTGGGCATCATACATGACGACAATCATGCAGCTGCCAGTAACCAAGCAAAGACGTGCGCATCTCCTCGGTTCAGTTTCTATCTGACGGACGCCATTAAAGACACAGTAGGTTTCAAACTTCTTCCACATTTCAGAAACTAGTCTGAAGGCATTGCCGTAAGGTTTAATGGCGGCCACCACAACGTCCGACGGTACCTCAAACGAGAATACGAAAACTCTCAACGTCTAGAGGCCAACACCAGCATTGTGAATCACGGCAGCCGTCGGAGAATCGGAACTTGAGATCGTTATCATGGCGCTGCACAAGGTTGGCGCACAGCTCATCATTCGTCAACAGTATGTATGTAGTGGTACTAATGATGAAAAATTAATTCCGAAATCATCTTGCGGCGGAAGACGCATTTCGACCCACGTAAACCGTTCTAATTAATAGGCTTTTGGTCAGTCATGATCCAAAGGGAACGATAATTTTATCGTAGCTTTGGGATAGGATAACGGCATGATGGGCGATAAATCCCGTCACGTAGTCAAACTACAAAACAGAAGTAAAAAAACGCACGCCAAGAGAGAAACGAGACGTGATCGCCTAATCACTGTCGAAAGCAGACTGCCAGCTCAGCTGCTCAAGCACGACTGACGACACTTCCTCAAAGCTTTCCTTCCGCCAGTACTTCATCTCCCAGGCTGTGACTACGCCATGTCTCCGCAGTATCCTTCATTCCAAGACCGCTAGCCTAGCAAGTTTCACAAGAGAACTTCTGTGAACTTTGGAAGATAGGAGATGAGGTACTGCCAGAAGTAAAGCTGTAAGGATGGGACCTGAGTCGATCTTGGGTAGTTAAGCTGATATAGCACTTGGCCACGGAAAGCAGAGGTCCCGAGTTCGAGTCTTCGTCCGCACATAGTTATAATCTGCAAGGAAATTTCAAACCAGCACGCACTCTGCTGCAGAGTGAAAACCTCTTTCTGAATACTGCTAATTCTCTCTCCAAACTATAGTGGCTGACTAGCTGATGAGTACATTGCCCATATGTTAATATAATATGATAAATACTCATCCCAGGACAACAGTACAGCACAATATTTTAAAAATTAACATCTGTTTCTCTCTTAGTTCGATGAGTATGTCCGTAGCAAAATGAATTTTTCATTTCGCACTCGGTTTGTGGTCAGGTTTTCAAGCACCTTTGTTACAATATATAGACTCCTTCATCTCAGAACAGGTTCAAAACGAGGCATTACTGGCATTGTTTCATTAAGAAAAATGTTAAGATTCATGTCCTGAATTATTTTAGAAAACTATAAGTTGTTATTGTGATACACATTATATTACGTTCTATTACAGTCAAAATCATTTCCAATGTAAAAAAATAAAAGAAAATAGTCGTAACCCATGTCTTTAGTTGCCCAATGCCTCTTTGAAATAATTAAAATATAAATCGGGTCAATCATGAATGAGTGTCCAAAGGTTAAAATATTGAGAAAGATTACCAACATCATGAGCCTTTAACGGAGTAGAAGACTAAAACAATAGTAATAAATATTGGTTTGAAAAGTAGTGATAAAGACGGCTATCAGGAACTCAAGGCCACTGAAACTGGGGAACTCGACCGAGACCTACAAGGCAAGAGGAAATACTGATACCACTGGCGAACTTCAAAGTTCGTCTTCAAACGCTGCTCGATAATGAAGTATTGCAAAATGAACGTGTGCCCCATTTAATTTTGCTTTTTAAATTAGTTTATTTTGCTTTCACTTCATTTTAAAACAAAAATCTAAGCATTCCACTGATTTTCTCATTGTTGAAATGTCTGCTACCAATAACGTTACGACATGGAGTGCTCTCTTCCCGCTCGTTACCTATTGTGTTCACATGATTTTTTTTAAAAATTACTTGCTTTGGAGATGTGTCCATATACTAATCTTAATAAGGAAGTGTAAATTATGACGATACGAACGTAAGGACTACACAGTTCCCAATCCTCTGTCGGGAAGAATCTCCGGCGGGGTCCAGCCCACGTCACTTCGGTAGACAATCTGCCGGGCAGACCGCGCAGCTATCGCGGCGCATCTCACACGGTTTGGTACGCTGGCATCAGTACGCTAAGATGTAAGGTGCACGTTTGTAGTGCAACAGATAACATATTATAACTTATTTAACAACAACACCGTTAATGGCGCTTTTCGATGATTTCGTTCAGCAGCTGTTTGGATCACGACATCAAAGTCTATTTTTCTTTCCAATTTGTATTCAGCTGCCAAGGTACAAAAACCTGTTAGACGTTGTCGATGTCAGCTAACTGTGACTATTTTTAACAGGATCGTGTGTGCTCCTAGACCACCCTCGTTCAGTCAGAGTCAACGGAAGAGTGTAAAAGATTTGCATAGCTACACATACGTTTGAAAAAACGCTGATATTTTTAGTTCGTGCATCTTTTTCAATCAGTCTAATGGTGCGAAAGTAATGTACTCAAAAGTCTGAAGCGTGAATTGGTTTCAAATACTTAATTTACTTTTATAATTCTCTAGAGACAACATCATGGTATTCACTGATAAATAACTAGACAGCCTCAGTGAACTAACCGTTAGTTTTCTTTGTGTATCTCAGTCAATACCCAATTCTTTCATTAAACAGTTTTCACTGTTTCATTCGCGTCTTTCAAATTAGACCCTAGATAGTCAATAATGGCATAATAAAACATTTCTCTTGGATAAATCTTCTGAATTAACATCTGTCACTTCATTTCTGGGTTCATAATGAAATGATTTCCTCTTCTTACAACGAATCACTTGAGTGCGAGGTTGGAAGTTCAGTCTTTAGTAAGTCTGATTTGAAAGTGTTGTATTAACAACTGTGGGGGGAAAAGTATTAGCTGCTAATGACTCACCATGTGCTCCAGGAAGGCGGCGGAAAATGAGTGCCCGGGAGGTGCAGAGATCAATCTTCTATGGGATACATGTATACACTTCACAAAATGGACATCATCGACATTCAAGAAATGTTAAGAAAAGACCATTAATTTGCATGTGAACGCCGAATGAAAAATGGTGCGCCACAGTGATCACAAAGTTTCACACCGTCAAGATCAAAGACAACGTCCTTGGGAGTTGCAAAGCGTGCAGGGTGTTGAGTTTGGTATCCACTCTTAAGAAATGCATATAGATTCATATTGTTGTAACGGGGGGATGAGAACTGATGGAATGTGATGGGAAGCAACCGAATGCAAAATAGCCTGTCATGGGGCTTAACGTGTAACTGGCTATCCTTGAAGGCGTACCTGCAGGTAGCATGATAATATGTTTTATAGGCACGGAAGAAAACGTCCAGAGACTGAATTAGTCCAGTGGTTCCAGTAGATATGATTACCAATGTCACACACTTTTCAAAACAGGTAGTTCGCTCTAAAAGAGTATCATTTTTGTACACAGATTATGAATCAAGAAGAAGCAGGTTATTCTGACCAGCTGTTGGCCAGAAATAGTGCTCATACGATAGTTGCACTGATCTTGATAGAACTCATGGTACGCCTAATTTGCAAGGTTCATTTCATATGTATTTCCTCTTCAAATGCCTATTGTTCGGAGTTGAAAGCAATTTGTGTACTGATAAAAGGGATAAGTGTCTTAATCGCATCTACAAATTTTCGGACCGCATTTTGCTATGCATCGTCAATTTGAAGCTTTGTTTAAAATTTGAATATCCTGCGTCTTCCAGTTCTGTAGACTATTTGAAAACATTGTAATCTATGTCGCGCACAATTATGATGTGCATCACGTAATAGACCACTATCATGAATATCCTGCAGATTCTGTCGAGCATCCTTGAGAAGCGAAAAACCAGTTTTTGTAACAAGTGCACCTTTTCCTCCCTCGAATATCCGTAGTTTTGTGTCTGCACTATACGATCAAGTTGCTGCGGGCTGATTCGAAATCTGGCCTTAATTCTTTTATTGACTATGCTGCGGATGATCTTCCACGTGTGTAATAAAACTGAGGTGACGAAAGTCATTGGAAGGCGATATGCACATATAGTCATTGCGGTAGTGTTGCGTACACAAGGTATAAAATGGCAGTACATTGGCGGAGCTGTCATTTGCACTCGTGTGATTCGAGTGAAAAGGTTTCCGACGTGATTGTGGCCGCACGACGGAAACTAACAGACTCTGAACGCACAAAGATAGTTGGAGAGTTCGGAGAACGTCAGCAAATTCAATATTCCTATATCCACGGGGTCAAGAGTGCGCCGAGAATACCAAACATCAGATATTATCTCTCACCACGGATACGCAGTGGCTGACAGCTTCAGTTAACCAGCGAGACCAGCGGTGTTTGCTTCTTGTTGTCGGTGCTAGTAGACAAGTAACACTGCGAGAAACAACCGCAGAAATCAATGTGGGACATGCGGCGAACGTATCCGTTAGGACGAAGTGATGAAATGTGGCGTTAATGGGTTATGCAACCGACGACCGACGCGAGTGCTTTTGATAACAGCACGACAGCGCCTCCTCTGGGCTCGTGACCATGTCGGTTGGACCTGGACGATTTGAATACCGTTGCCTGGCTAGATGCGGTCAGGTGTGTTGACCATTTGATACCTCCATTGTGACCATTAGCAGAAAGTATTATGGCTGCATGGCAGTCAAACCACTGGGAAAGCTGGCGGTGGCTCCATAATGGTGTAGATTGTGTTTACGTGGAATGGACAGGATCCTCTGGTTCAACCAAATCGATCATTGATTGTAAATCGTCATCTTTGGCTGTTTGGAGACCATTTGCACGCATTCATGGACCTCATGCTCCCAAACAACGATGTAATGTCACTGGGCCACAGTTGTTGGCGATTGCTTTGAATAAAATTCTGGACAAAGATTTGGTCACCCAGATCGCGCGACATGAATCCGATCGAGCATTTATGGGACGTAATGGAGACGTCAGTTCATGCACAACATGCTGCACCCGCAACACTTTCGCAATTATGGACGGATATAGAGGCACCATGGCTCAATATTTTTGCAGGAGACTTCTAACGACCTGTTTAGTCCATGCAACATTGCTGCACTACGCCGTTGAAACGAGGTCCGACACGATATAGGAGGTATCCCATTACTTTTTTCACCTCAGTGTATCTTCAGTGCTTGCTCCTTGGACAGTTATCGTTCTGTACGACGTTTCACTTGGGGCGGAATCTGTGGCTCCCTGTCCGACAAGGATGATTTAACACGTAGCTCGATACTTATTAGCACATATCGTCATCATTGAACTCCTCAGATACATAGTTCGCACAGACGAGCGTATACGACACAACAAGTTCCACTGACTCATCTTGCAGAAACTCTAATGTTTCAACGGCCACTTCTTCCTCACTCTGCGAAACTCTTTCAGCTCCTTTCTAACGAAATATCAACTTCGGCAACTGTAGTTGTAATCATAAAGCTGTGTTTGCTTTTGTTTGTCATTGCCATTACTTTGCTTTGTATCGGCATCACCAGCAATTTAGCACTGATGTTAGTTACTCGTTGACTAAGCACTTCAGCTAAGCTCCGTAACGTCATGGCGTGTTGACCATTTGATACCTCCAGATCCGCCCCCTGTGCCCATTCGCAGCCAATATTGTGGCTCCATGGTAGTCAATGAGTAGGGCGTCGAATGCCGCAAATATCATTGGCCTTTTGCAACCTCGCTCAGAGGGGTTCCTTGTCAGTGCACACCTACGGAAATTCAGGATCAGTATTAATTACACTGGCGACATCTAATGTTCAGTGCGAATAGCGTCCCAATTTTCGCAAAGATATTTTAAGTCATTTAATAAGCTTTCGAAATGCCTTACCTCAACATCAATGGTAATATTTTGACCTTGTAGTAATTTGCTTTAGCAGTCAATTGCTACCAAAACTGACGACATGATTAAACACTTGAAAATGTCTTTAATAATACAAAACACATAGCGCATGATTAAACACATGAAAATGTCTTTAATAATACAAAACACAAAGCGTATTTCAGCTGAGAGATGTAACTTACTGAGTGAGTCAACAGTAATGTCTATCTTATCCAAGTGACACATGGAATGTGAAGAACTTACATCTCACTGTTTCAGAATTTCTCATCGTAGTGAACTGCAGTTGAACAGGTTGTAAAGCAGTAGAATCCCTCCGAAATAAGTCCCTGTTTGTGACAACTCGCGTTGCATGTACACCACAGCTATGTCAAGTACAAAGAGAAAATTTTGCGAGAGGATTCCATTTATGAGCTCTTTGTAAGACCTTATGATATTGCTTCCGTTATCATAACACTGTCCGCGGCATTCACCGATAGGAATTCAGAGTTTCACATGCATTGATCGAACTAAATGAGCAGTAGCAACTCCAGTTGTTTGATTACTAGCTACTAATTCCAAAAACTGTTCATTTATTTCGTATTTATCAATTCCCTACTGGAAATAAATATAATGCAGAATTAATGTTGTCTCTCCAGCTCGATTTGAGTCTGGAGAAGCATCAGGAATGATTCTCCTTATTTTCTCTCTGTTCCAAGATGACATTCCTGAAATGATTGGAACACTCAGAGAGTAGTTCACTCTGAGATTCATTTGACAGATAACGCACTTGTCAACGCTTTCCAGTTTCTTCCCCGACTGTGACCTTGCTTGATGTATTTTGCCAGAAATTCGTCGTAGTGGCTCAAGGGATCCAATATTCCGTAGAATTTCCCATTATTATATAACGACATCTTCAGGCATCCAGACTGACGCGTAGGAAGATTCACACATCTGGCCTGGTCAAAATAGAGACCAGGATTTAATGTGTGGTATTCGTAGATGCACAGTCAAAGAAACACGGCAGATGTGAACGAATATAAGTTCATAGCATCGTCGAATTTGCTTAAATTGTACAGCGAACGTGCCATTTGCACTATTACGCGACACACATGTGCACGTGCCACCAAATAATTGTCAGTTACGCATCAAATAAACCAAATACCTTCATGTCCCGCAGCATGCTCCGAGAGAAAGCCAGGTAACCATTACTCCCTTCCCGTGGTAACCGCCAAACTAAAAACGGCGGACAATCGATTAATAGTATATAGGAAGCTTACAAACAGTGTAGACACAATATTTAGAGCGTTACATAAAAACTACTTACAGAGTCGAGGGCACCAGCGTCAACGAACAAGGTTACGAATGGCTCTACAGGCAGTAGTGGCGAAACAGGCAACAGTAGTAGCGACGAAGACAAACTGACGTGGCGTAGAAATCAAAACTATCCGGGTCCCTATTACTGGACATTAATATGGGGAGTACCTACCCTTTGCCTTTATTACGGCTTGAACTCTGTTGCAGGCACCTTCAATGATGTGTCCGAATGTCTATGGAAGAATGATAGCCCATTCCTCCTCAAGAAGCGAAATCAGAGTAGGTAGTGATACAGGTCTCCGGGCTATAGAGTGAAGTCGACGTCATAACTCAACCCGAAGGCGTTCCATAGCCTTCAGTTTTAGGAATGTTATTATCCACAGAGCATTGCCTCACAGCCGCTGCTTTATGACTGGGTGCATTGCCATGCTGATACAAGAAATTATCTCCACCGGACTGTTTCCCGAGTGTAAGAAATTAAGGATGTTGTAAAATGTGTTCATACAACACTGCATTTAGCGTCATCTTAAGCGAATTAAAGGGACCACACCATAAATTCGAGGAACACCTCGATACCGTGACACAGCCCATCCATACTTCACTGTTGGCACTATACGTGATACCATCTAACGTGATGCAACCATTTGACAAACCTAAACCCTTCCATCGGATTACCACATAGTATAGTCTGATTCATCTCAAGTGTTTCGTTTCAGTCAACCGTTGTCCACTGACATCGCTCTTTGCATCACCTCAAGCGTTACATAGCACTGACTATTGAAATATTTAGGTTAAGAGGAGCTAGTACACCATAGTACCTCATTCTTCTTGGCTGCCTACACACTTCGAAACTGACGTGTGATTCCTTCTTCTGGTTTCCGATTTCTTATAGCCACAGTTCGCAACGCTCGACGGTCCCTTTCCGTCAGTACATGAAATCTGCCAGTCTTAGTTTAGCTATGGTTGTTCCTCCACATTTACACTTGACAGTCACATCACCAACAGTCATATTTGGCAGCTTTAGGAGGGTATAAATGTGCCTAATGGGCACGTTACTCAAGTGACGTCCAACGATTAGTCTACGTTCAAAGTCACTGAGTTCTCTTGATTGACCCATTCTCCTGTTACTGCTTCTCTACTTGCAAAGTAATACTCCATGCCTCCCTTTAAACTGGCAGATTCGTCTTTCAGGCATCTAGTGCTCAACGCCGCATTAAATAGGAGTGTCCAGATGTTCTTGATCAGGAGGTGTTTATGTAAGGGTAATGTACTTACATTGCCAACGTAGTAAGCTAGAATTGCTAACACTAATGCTTGTGAAACCTGTATCTCAGACGCGAAACAGTACTACCACCACATTATCCAGAGCAGAACATACACACGTCGTGGTATCCTAATTAACTTGGAATAGTAAAACTCTAACTAGGGTTTTAAGTGAATGTGTGTGGTGATAGTAACCGTAGGATAACGAGAGAAGTCTACATTGGACAATAAGATTAGATTGTAAAACAGATGTAGACGTAATGACAGAAAACTCTACACTGTATGGTAGATGATAAATAAAACATAATGTAGATGAGAGTGAGTGGCGCAAAGTATTGTTGAGGACCTAGGACTCGGGTGGGGAGTAGTAGTAGACCGGGTGTATCTGTCCAGGAGTGATATGTCGATCATTTTATGAGGTACACCATTATGCAGAGCACCAACGATGGCAGTCTACAAACATAAACCATTTCCTATTTTTTCTTCTTAATACCTTGATTGTTAACTCCAATAATTTCTGTTTACTGATTAGGTTTTCAGATATATAAAATTTCAACCCTCTACAAACACTAATACTAAATTACCTTAATTTCAAGTTCATGTGCAAGATAATCTTGTGAATACACGCTGTGTCCTAGCCACTAGACGACAGGTCAGACTTAAGTGACAGAAAATAAATAAATGTCATCTGTGAATCCTCACGCAAGGGCTGGAAACAGTCAAATTCGCGGATCGTAGTAGTCGCGAAAGCTGTAGCGATCTGTTATGGAAATGATGCATTTATTTACGGAGTAACGGATGTCACGTATATAGAATGCTACGCGCAGAATTCTAGCCAATTTCAGTCAGAGTTACGAGTGGTCCCATAGCACAGAGCATAGTTAGTGTCTACTATTCAGACAATTCTGAAGTATGAGTTAACACAATTTATACCGTCAGAACGATGGATAGTGTCTACGTTGTATTTCGATTCTTCTGTCAATCTAATCATGTGGGACAATGCAGTCTGTTACTAGACAGTTAAAGCTTGTTAGTTCATGGCGTCTTGCCCCAACTTTTTGCTTCTGGAAAGCGTAATGAAGTATGACACAGCAATTACACTTAAATTTTTTGCACACAACCACTGTGATCGATACATTATTTCAGTGACTGGCCTTTAAACAATCGCAGGACCATGTTGGATAATGTTTGTTCTCACATACAACTCGAACACTTCCGACGAACTATAAATATTCCTGAAGTGAAAGCAATATGGCGGAAGGTCCGGTGCCGTCTGTAATATGACAAACGTAATCAAACAGGAACGGTGACGATGATTCATAACACAACCCGCAAACGGTGGCAATAACTTTCCATCTATACAAAGCTCTCCATTAAACGAGTATAAGTGCAGATCGGTTTGGCTTTATAAATACGGCCCTTCTAGGTCGAATTTGGTAAATAAACTGTAGTGTCATATAAACAGATATGGGTGTCCCAGGAGGAATTGTTAACATTCAGTACTATAACAAGAACTACCATTGGATTCAAAAACGTCTAGTAATAATGCATTATAAAATGCATACCTTAAATGACATGTGCACTTCTTCATCTTCGACGCTGTGGAACAAAAGTCTTCGTCTAACTAAGCACTGATTGATGTTAAGTTATGCATTTTAGAGCCCACGTTTACTACGCTTTTTTGCTTGATGTGATCGCTCGTGTCATATCCCGGAATAAGCACAATTCCTCCTGGGACACCCAGCATACGAAGTTCTAACCCGTAGAGTTATAATTAAGTAGTAGGAAATTGTGAACCAATTATCCGAATTTACGAAACGTTGTGGTATCAACAATTCTTTCTACCAAAAAGCCGGTATTTCTGGGGAAGAAATTTCTGCAATACACTTACTTGTCCCTTGGTACGCTGCAAAGGAGGAAAAACAAACTGGCAGACGGAAGTTTTAAGCTAAAATATGAAACGGACCTATATGTCTCAGTTGATAACAGCCTATCACTTAAAAAACTTTAAAATATAATATTTGAGTGAGACGCTATATATTTCCATTTATCTCCATTAACGTAGATGTCTACCACTTCTTAATAAATTTCCCTATAGTGTTTTACAGCGAAGTCACAAAAGTCATGGTATAGCGATATGCACACATACAGATGGTGGTAGTATCGTGTACACAAAGTACAAAAGGGCAGTGCATGGGGAGGGTTGCCTTTGTACTCATATGATTCATGTGAAATGATGCCCGTCGAGGTTATGGCCGCACAACAAGAATCATTAGACCCTGACGCGAAATGGTATTTGGAACTAGACGTGTGGAACTTTAAATTTCGGAAATCGTTAATAAAGTCAATATTCCGAGATACAGAGTGTGAAAAGTGTGGCGAGAATACCTAACTTCAGGAATTACCTCTGACCTCAGACAACAAAGTCGCCGACAGCCTTCACTTAACAACCGTGAGCAGCGGCATTTTCTCAGTGTTTCCACTGCTAACAGACAAGCAACAATGCGTGCAATAACTGCAGAAATCAAGTGGGACGTAAAACGAATGTATCCGTTAGGACAATGCGGCGAAAATTGACGTTAATGGGCTATGGCAGCAGACGACCAACGTGAGTGCCTTTGCTTACAGCTCGACATCACCTGAAGCGCCTTTCTTGGCTTGTGACCATGTGAGCTGGACCGTAGACGACTGAAAACAGTGGCATGACGCATGAGTCTCGGTTTCAACTGGTAAGAGTTTATGGTAGGGTCCGAGTGTGGTGTACATCTCACGAAGGCATGGAACCACGTTTTGAACAAATCACTCTGCAAAATGGTGGTGGCTGCATTACGATGTGAGCTGAACTTATATGGAATAGACCGAATCCTCTGTCCAACTGAACTGATCATTGACTGCATGGTTATGTCCGACTGTCTGGAGACCATATGCATTCATGAACTACATTTTCCTAAATAACGATGTGACTCGGCCATAATTACTCACGACTGGTTTGAAGAACATTCTGGAAAATTCGATCGAATGATTTGCTCACACAGATCGCCTGACATAGATCCCATGAAACATTTATGTGGCATAATCGAGAGCGCAGTTCCTACTCATCACCCTGCACCGGCAACACTTTAACAATTGTGGACCAATATAGTGGCAGCATGGTTCAATATTTCTGCCGAGGTCTTCCAAAGACTTGTTAAGTCCCTGCCACCTCGAGTTGCTCCACTACATAGGGCAAAAGGAGGTCAAACACGTAATTGGAAGGTATCCTATGATTTATGTCACCTCTACTACTACTTTTAGCCTCATTCCTGGGGCACGTTCTGTCTGTTTCACATTGTTGTCGAAGTGCTGAATCAGTTGTTCTTGGCTTCCCTCTTGCATAGAGTGATAAAATGTGCTCATAGCTTGTTTGTACTCCCGCCCACCCTTGTTGACATTCAGTGGCGACACCGTTTCGTTGCCCGCACACGCCCCACTTAGCCGCTTCGTTGGTTCTCAACAATTTTATTGCTGCACTTACTGTATATTCTTCTGTGCCACAGTTTTTATTGAGGCTCGCACTTTCGGTATTATAAAACTGTGGTATTATCTACTATCTCGAACATATGTTTTGTCCTTTACCAGTCAGCATTGACTTAAAATTTTAGCTGTTGCTACGTTTAGTAATTCATATTTCTATATGAGTGTTCACTGAGATTGTCTTCACAGAAGGTTTGTTTTCTGCGGTGTTCGTCGTGAATGAACTAATCTGATTTAGCCGACTTTTTTCTGGGCATCATAAGTGATGGTTCTCCATACTGTCCCCTTGTAGTCCAAAATTCCACTTATTATTTTTTCATCTCTTTCAGCGATCTTCCCTCATGATATTGAAGAGAGATTCTGTTGGTTTCTTGTTTTCGTATTATATTACTCGTAGCCTGAAACCAACGTTGTGTGACGTGTTCCCCATGTGTTTTCGAATCTGAGTCTTACAGTTCAAGATTTTTTGTATTATAGAGCGCACAACTTACGAATTCCTGTATGCATACTTACGATTCTCACTGAAACAATTTTATTGGAAATAATGTTTTGTACTTCGCAATCTGGTTGTGTCCTTTCTTTGTCTATCCATATGATCCCACTTTAATTACATCTTACTAATTGTATTGAGTGCAACGAATCCATACATGCATGGTTATTGATACCTTGTTCAGATTTCATTGAAATAATCAGGTTTCGCTACGTGTCACGAGCTTAGTATTTCGCCTCGTCAAGTAGCCTTCTCCTTTGGCATCTTCACCGGCCGCGGTGGTCTCGCGGTTCTAGGCGCGCAGTCCGGAACCATGCGACTGCTACGGTCGCAGGTTCGAATCCTGCCTCGGGCATGGATGTGTGTGATTTCCTTAGGTTAGTTAGGTTTAAGTAGTTCTAAGTTCTAGGGGACTGATGACCACAGCTGTTAAGTCCTATAGTGCTCAGAGCCATTTGAACCATTTGTCGGCATCTTCTTTCCTCGTTCCCTATACCTGAAGATCCTTGGAAACCTGGTCTCTCCATCTCATTTTTGGCCTGTCTAGAGTCTTCGTCCATCCGGTTTATTCTCTGAGACTTCTTTTAGTGAAGATCGCTTCTTTCTTCAATAGACGTGGCCGGCCCATCGTAGCCTACTTGTCTTGGCTTCCGCAACTACATCTGCTTCATTGAATAGCTCCCTAAGCTCCGTGTTCTTTCTTTTTCGCCATTCTGCTCCCTCATAGACTAGTCCAAATCTCTTTCACGGGCTTTTCTTTTAAAAACTTTTATCTTTCTCTCCGTGTATTTATCAATTCTCCTTATTTCTGCCTCATACAGTAATAGTGGTCTGATTATGGTTTTATATATTCTTACTTTGGTTCCTCTTGAAAAAATTTTGGATGACAGTAGTTTTTTGAGTGTGTACGATGCTCTGGATTCAGCCTCGATCCTCGCCTCTATTTCTTGCTTCTCATCATTTTTGTTGTTTACTACTACTCCCATCTATTTAAACCCATCTACTTATTCAAACACGCGGTTATCGATCTGCAGAATTTCCCGTCTTTTTGTTCTGTAATTTTTCTTTACCTCATGAATTTTGTTTTCTTATCATTTACTTCTGATCCAGCTTCCTTTGCTTTTTGAAAGAGTCTTTTTGCCAGTATTTTAAGGTCATCCAGATTTTCAGCGATTAGTGCTCCGTCATCTGCAAAGGCCAGTACATTTTTTTTGTCCTATGTTACTTCCCTCTTTTGCTTCACTTGCTGCGTCCAGCGCTTCCTGTATTAGAATGTTGAAGAGAGGGGTGTCAAACGCCTCCATCCACTTTCACTACCCCTTTCGAGCCTTTCAGTATCACATTCACAAGATTTATAATCTTCTTCGTTATTCCGTATCTCTGCATTTTCTCCCACTACTTATACCTCGGTATACTGTCGTAGTCTTTCTTAAAATCAACAAATAATTTTGCCATTGTTTTGCTTTACCCCCAATATTTGGATATGGCTCCTTTCAGTATGAATGTCGGGTAACTAGTTGAACGAATCTTCATAAATCCCGCTTGTTTATAGTTTATTACTTCTTTTAATTACGGTTCTAATTTTTTCTCGACGATCTTGGAGAGCACTTTACAGGCAGTGCTAATTAATGAGATGCCTCTGTAGTTTCTGCATTGTTATTTGTCAACCTTTTTATGAATTGGTATTATTATCGCTTCTGTCCACCCGTCTGCCATTCTTTCTTCATTCCAGACGTTCGTAACAAGTTTGCGTATTTATTTTGCAATTTTTATTCCTCCCTTCTTAAACAATTCAGGTATTATGCCATTTCTCCCTGAAATTTTGTTGTTTTTTATATTTTGATTGAGTCTGTTGTTGTTCCATTTCTGCACTTCTGTCTCCAACATTTAGAAGCTCATCAAATATCCCCTCCAAATTTCCATACTATTTGATCCTTCCAGAACTGTATTGCCACTTTGACCTTTAATGCCATACATCCGTGATTTATATCTTTTTCTGAAAACTCCGACGAATCTGTAGCAAACAGACAACTTTTCTGCTTCACAATCACTAATGATACTGGCTTCTAATAGTAACGGACCTTTTTTAGTGTCCAATTGGTAATTTTTGCTTTGGTCCCCTACGTTCGAAGTATCGATATAAAATGCTGCAAGTTTTGTTGTTGTTAGGGCTTGGATTCAGTACTTACTCCAAAAAAAAAAAAAAAGGTTCATATGGTTCTGAGCACTGTAGAACTTAACGTCTGAGGTCATCAGTACCCTAGACTTAGAACTACTTAAACCTAACTAACTTAAGGACATCACACACATCCATGCCCGAGGCAGGATTCGAACCTGCGACAGTAGCAGCAGCGCGGCTCCAGACTGAAGCGCCTAGAACCGCTCGGAGACAGAGGCCGGCTTACTCCACAAGAATCTCCTAGCGTCAGACATAAACGCTTTTCTATAAATCCCTAGCCTATTTTCCTTACTTTTGTGTATGGTCGTTTCACATGCCGTCATATATGAACTACATCTCTAATAACTTCATCAAACTCAATAACATTTTCCTGTTTCCCAACTGAGTTTTATTTCTCCCACAGTAACATAGTTCACAGGCTTTTTAGGGTACCTGTGTTTCCAGATACGACACAGGACACTGGGAAGAGAGAATCTCGATTTCCCAATTCCTCATTTAGTTTAGCTATGATTACTCTAATTCACGTAAGGCAAATTCCAGGAAGTTTCCACAAACAACACCACGACAAAGATCCAACCTTATCCGTGTCCATTCCGAGATTCAGTTTTATCTCTAACGACTTCGACGTTGACGTGATGTTAAACAAAGTTCATTGTTTGGTGTTGCCATAGTGTTCTGAAAAGATGTGGAATGCATTACAATCTACAATATGGCCAACTTGAGTACATTGTAAGTACATTCCCTTGGGATAGTGAACATCTTAGTCCGTTAATAAAGTCTAGTTCTGAGTCGTTGGCTTGTGTCAGGTAGTCCTCTCACATTCTTTACTCCTATTTCAATAATGTTTTGCATACGTCTTGCCCATCACCTTCATTCTCTCTTTCGATTCAGATGACCAATTTTTCTTTTTCGCGCTGAACTAAGCGAGCAATCAGGGGCGGCAATGCACTTTATTTCAACACAGTTCTGGGACTGGGGAAACCTGTCATTACTTGAGTTTACAAGACTATATGTATCTTTTACCTTCAGTTTGCAGCAGTCTCCAGATTTCGACAAAGAATCAGCCTTTCACAGGCACGCTAACGGCAGTTCAGGAATAGAGTTAACCGCACCGGCAGAAGTAAACACAAGTCATCCCTGCCATCCCAGTCCGACGTTCGGGCATTTCGAAAGCGTTCCGCTGGACAGGTGAGCTGAGTGTCCAGTTCAGATAATACCGAAGGAAAGCACAGGAATATGGAAAGGTAGAAACTTCCTAGGATCCTAACCTGTCCCAAGGGGTCTGAGTGACCAGTTGCGGGAACTACCGTTTCATCCTGTCGTTGGACCGTGCGCTGAGCAGCGCCACTGTGGTGTGAAGTGAGAGATCTTCCTGTGGGACTCAATGGAGACTTTTCCCTGTGCGCTATTCCAGGATCGCCGCGACTTTGATGACCAGATTTGGATTTCAGCCTTATGACAAGTGGCCAGACTTTCGTTTAACAGTTCACTAGCTTACTGGCGATGGTGTCTGAGAGGACAACTGAGCCCCATGGCCATAGCCACAGCAGCCTGCCCTACGCCAGGTAGCACTATTGCTTGCGACGTCACGACGATTCATTGCAGACACAGTTATCCCGCAATGCAATGCGATCAATCGGCGACAAGAATTTCATCTGTTTGAGTACAGAGGGTTTAATTTGAATGAGTAGCTTCCAATAATCGATTACTGTAACATGCGCTTCATGCAACTGTTTGCATACTTCTTTTCCTGTTTGTTGATTTGGTGGAGACTACGTACGTTGGAACTTAAATGCTGGCAACACTGCTGTGGAGGCACTATACAATGGAATCTACTATTGTCGCTGATAGCACACGTTGTTGACTTACCTACCTTACCTCCGAGCAAATGGACTCGCCCGTCCCACGTCACCGGCGTGCGCACAATCGAGGGGAACACAATCACTTTTGAGAGAGCGGTCTAACGTAACGGTGTCACTATGTTTTCGAAGCAGGAACAACGGATTTGGATCACGATTTAATGTGCCAGAGGTCGTACAGCACGACAGTGTCATCAAGGATTCCCGGCGGGGTAAGGGATTTTCTCTGTCTCGTGATGACTGGGTGTTGTGTGATGTCCTTAGGTTAGTTAGGTTTAGGTAGTTCTAAGTTCTAGGTGACTGATGACCATAGATGTTAAGTCCCATAGTGCTCAGAGCCAACTTGACGGAAATGCAGAAATGGATGCGTTACGACGCTGCCCAGACGCACTTGGAGCGCTATGAGCGCGAAGGAGAGGCTTTCTTACGCCGTATCCTAACACTGGATGAGACATGGGCCACATCGTACGAGCCAAAACTGAAACGCCAATCCAACGAATGGGGTCATTGTGGGGCGCCGCGATAGTCGAAAGTGCGTCACAGCCCCAGTATGGTGAAAGTTATGGTGATTCTCGTGTACGACTGTGATGGTGTTATCCTAAAGCATTACGTTGCTCCACGGCAGACCGTCAACGCACAATATTACTGTTCGTTTTTGGAGCATCACCTGCGACCAGCTTTACGAAAGAAACGGCGACACTTTCTGCGCAACCCACCCATCATTCTGCACGACAATGCGAGGGCGCATACGGAGCAAGCTGTGGCTGCTCTGTTCGGTCGATGGGACTGGGAAGTACTGTTCCATCCACCATACTCCCCGGACTTAAGTCCTTGTTACTTTGACTTGTTTCCGAAGATGAAGGAACCACTTCGTGGTATTCGGTACAGAACTGTTCCAGAGATTCGACAGGCAGTAGACCGCTCCATTCGCACCATCAACAGAACAGGCTCTGTTACGGTATACTACGCTTTCCACATCGCTGGCAATGGGTTCTACACAACGCAGGTGACTACTTTGAAGGACAGTAACAGGTGCAAACATGTAACTCTTTTGTATCGGTTGTGAATAAATAGTTGCCACTATTTCAGTTCCAACCCTCGTATAAGTAAAAATCACTCGTGTATCGCACTTGAAATTATGAATGATTTTTTCGAGATCATGCTAAAATGGTCATTTCCTTCTTCTTCCGCTCATAGATACGTTATGCACTCAGGTCATGTTCTTGTCTGTTTTAATTGGTTAAATCTAACCATAATTGAACTAATTTGCTAGCTCTGAAAGTAACAGAACATTAATTCAGCCAGTACTGTGCAGCAATACGCTGGTGGCGATACTAGTTCGTATTAATGAATAATTTTCTCCTTGGTTTCTGTTATAAAGTCGATGTCTAAAAAATATATTTTCCATATGTCATTCATTTACTAATAGATGAATGTTATTAGCAAATCAAAATCTACGATTCAAGTATTTATTCCACCGTAATAATTAACACGCCAGTGTCCTCCGACCGTAAACACTTAGGTGAGGCTAAAGCAGGATTTAAATCAATGTTTCGTGCTATTGTAAATCAATCCTCATATGGATGTGTTACCGCTTTCTGATCAGCGGCTGTAGTATTGGCGACTTCGTTTATTTGCGAATCTATTAAGGATCATAACAAGTTGCCGGTTGTATTTTCGAATATGCCCGACTTGTGACAAAGTCTTCCAGTTCAGAAAGTACAGCAGTTACGTTCCTCCCAGAGTGTGCTTATGAGTTATCTCTAGTTTTAGCAACCGTATTTAACTGGTCACTCGACGAAAGATCTGAGATCTGTATCTAAACACTGGAACGTTGCACAAGTCACAGCAATACACGAGAAAGGAAATGGAGGTAATCCGCTATATCATTGATCCATACCATTGAATCGATTTGTAGTACGGTTTTTCAACATATACACTATCTAATCAAAAGTACCCTGGCATCCATATGTAGTGCGGAATTGACCACAACATATAATGAGAGGTGGTCCTGACAGGGTGAAAGGACGCACGGAATATTTTGTTGTCAGTACAGAAGAAGTAACATAAGAATGGATGTCACAGGAGAGATCAGTAACTTCTAACTTTAACTAGACATTGGAAGTCACCTGTGTAAAGTATTCATCAAAGACAATTCAGCCTTTCTAAACGTGCTGAAGTCGACTGTTAGTGATGTGACGGTGGTGTGGAAGCACGAAGGAACAACCACAAATAAACCAGGACCATGTAGACCTCGTGTAACGAATATATGAAGATGGTATATTTTCTTTAGGGACATGTCCGAAAGAACAGATACTATCGATGACCATGCAGCTCTCTTAGAATGAAATGATAATTAAATCAAGACCTTAAGCTGTCGACAGGCGTTGATATACAACAACGGGGACAGTTGAAAATGTGTACCCCGACCGGGGCTCGAACCACGGATCTCCTGCTTACATGGTAGACGCTCAGACGGATAGAGGAGAATACCAAATAACAGCCAGATTCACATCCGAGGCAAATCCATTGTAATGCAGCTTCCAATTGCCTCTCTTAGCACCGACGAAGTGTACCGTGATACGGCTAGCCATATACTGCGTACCGTTCACAATAAGGGGGTTGGGTTGTTTGGGGAAGGAGACCAGACAGCGAGGTCATCGGCATCATCGGATTAGGGAAGGACGGGGAAGGAAGTCGGCCGTGCCCTTTCAAAGGAACCAACCCCGGCATTTGCCTGAAAGGATTTAGGGAAATCACGGAAAACCTAAATCAGGATGGCCGGACGCGGGATTGATCCGTCGTCCTCCCGAATGCGAGTCCAGTGTCTAACCACTGCACCACCTCGCTCGGTTTCACAAAAAGGAGGCGCTCAGTTAGACCGCTAAAACCACCTTTTACATCGCGCCATGCCCACTTCCGTTGCGGAGGGACTTCCCTACATCTTTTATATATTACAAGTACAAGTGCCCTAAGCTTGAACCAGCTTTCAATAAACATTTTTATGCACATACCCACACTATAGTAATTTATCTGTTAACAAATCATTTTGCTTTTTTCATATATACATTACAAAACTCTAACTATCCTGCCACAAATTACGGACTTTAAATAACAAGGAATACACACTGCATAATTGCAGGTACACAGTTACATAATATAAACCTACTTCTAATCGATATAAGTGTTACACCAGGACATTTGCTTTATGCTTAATTAGTATGACAGGATGTTGGAGCGAGTCTTACACATCACTTACACGCAGCCTCTTTGTAGTTCTTGTACCAGCCTCCCCTGTCTCGTCGGTCAGCACAGCCCACATACCTCCAAGATTGTCCCACACGTCAAAACGCCTTATCGAACTCAGCTATGCCCTTGAAATCACACATGCACCACAAGCGAAAGATTTTCACAAGCTGCTTCTGCTGCACATGCCCCACAATACATTGGAGATCCTCTTCCCAGGTATCCTTTGAATTCATGTGCCCTTCCTTACAAGTGGTGCACAAGGCCTATGGAACCACACCACCAATACTAAATACTCAACAACCAGTGATATCACCATATTTTACTGTCCAAATCACCGTTATGTACACGCCACTGTGGTGATGATAATGATGAGCATTGTCATACATGACTGACAGTGCACAGTGTCTGGCAACTAGTGCAATGGCTACTGACATGTTTCTTCTGTTCCCTGCTAATAATGGCCACCGTACACCCATTTTCCAAGTCACCAAGGACAAGGCTATCACATAGTTCAAGGTCCTGACCATTGCCTTCACCTTCAGTGATGGGTTGCAATCCACGGTCGATTTTCGGTACTATTTTCTGATGCTCACTCCACACTCGAATGTCTGCCGTAATTTACCAGTTATTTACATGGAACCCCCCACCCCCTCAATTTACATGTACCTTTCATTCAATGAACTTGACACATCATGACGAACGTTCTTGGAATGATATGATGTATCAGCACATACTGAACCAATGAGCAGGAGGCGTGCTCGAAGAAGTGTGCACTACGCCTTCCACCTTACCATTGTTTGCCATCTCCCTTATTCCTCCTATTCTGTTTCTGTTGCTTGTAATAACCCCAGAATTCGTGTGTCTTCAGACATTACAGAAGCCTACCCCCACTGAGAACAGCAAAAAAAAGTATATAAAAAATAAGAAAAGTAATGGTTCCCATTTTAGACCGGTTCTGTATTTTCCGTAGCTTGACGGAGGGATTGACACAGATGATGGGGATGTCATGGCCAGGCCTCAGGTTGCAAAGCCTGCAGACATTGCCCCCTGCCCCCTGACACTTTTTGTGCCTTTCCTTGGTAAAAAAAAAGAAAAAAGCCGAAAAGTGTGGAAGAAAGAAGGCAACTGTGGCACGCTGCTAACGTCTATGCCACGACTAACACTGAGAAACCAAATTAGCTGAGTCAGTGCTGAACAGCACAAGTGAAAAATATAAAAATTAACGGAAAGGTGAAAAAAGTAGAGCAGAAAAGAGACAAAAAGAGAAAAATAGAAATGGGGAAAAGGCGATTAAGGCATCCATTGTAGAGAATCAGGGCATACAGATTCGTGGCCAGGTACTGCACGAATTTTCAACTCTCGCCGTTCCATTACTGCAATGATATGAGCGGCTGTAAGTCATTATTTCCTTGCTATCTCCTTTCAGTGCCGTTTAGTTTCCTTTCCTTTCATCCCAGGTATTCCTCTCTACAAAATACGGTGCTACCACTTTAGTCAGCCACGTCACATGATCCAGTGGTCTGTAGCCGAGCGGTTCTAGGTGCTTCAGTCTGAAACCGCGCGACCGCTACGGTCTCAGGTTCGAATCCTGACTCGGGCATGGATGCGTGTGACGTCCTTAGGTTAGTTAGGTTTAAGTAGTTTTAAGTTCTAGGGGACTGATGACCTCAGATGTCAAGTCCCATAGTGCTCAGAGCCTTTTGAACCCTCTAACATTGTATTCACATTTATATGGAATATGGGTCCCGTCTCTGCAGCTAATATGCTGGTATATTTCAAGTTTTGATATTAATGTTGTTTCTGTCTCTGCATAACTGTGCATGTTGATTAATAACTTCCAAAGAACGTGTAGAGACAGAAAAGAATGACAGCCAGATTCCTTATGTGCTGGAGAGAAGAATTCTGGATTGTAATCTTTCTTATGATCATTGTGTGAGCAGTTACTGTTTTCATAAAAATAGTGACAACCGTTAGAAACTGATAAAAATTTGAAAAAAGGATACCTTCATCTGCAAAGAGGCGCCTTGATATGTAAAAAGACCACCCTGGCGTCGTTTGGGGTCAAGACAGGATGAAAAAACCTTTGAGGATCTAAAGCATTGTCTGTTTTCCATGTCCTAGTAGGCAGAACTGGGCCTCTGCCCTTCTCAGCACTTGGCAAGACATCTACTTTTTGAGGTCGTAAGCAGACTGAGGAGCAGCCACTCCGAAATTTGACGTTCCTGATTTGAAGAACTATCAGACTCACTAGCGCACTTCACCAGGTCTTATTGATAACCTGAAAGTAATCCTGTAGCAAACATCTGAAACTTTTTGGAACACTGGGTGAAACTTGGCAGTACACATCCCAAAAATTTGATAGCTCTTTGGGACCATATCATGTGGGAATGGCTACTCCCTTAGTCGCCAGATAGGGTCCTTTAATAAGGCAGCAGGCAATGTTAGTATTCGCGTGATGCCTCCTGGGGGTGAGTAATTTTTTGTAGGGCGTGATTGTCTAATATCATGCTAAAGTTGAGAAACACTTCGCATCTAGTTAAAGTTTTGGAAACTTCAATGAGAGCTTACCAGGTGCAAATACTATGCTGCTGCTGAGAAAGTTCCTGCTTGATGTTGCTGGTTCTATTTCGCGGAAATGTGAGAAACTCAGGTTTCCACAATATTTCCCCAGAAACGAGCGAGGAGTGACACTTCCTAATTATCCGTTCATGAACACTTCTATATGGTTGGGCGAAATCTCATGTACTGCATGCATCAGTGGCAGCATCTTTGTAGTCATCGATGTGCCTACTGGCGAACATAAACTGAGAAATGAAACAAAATATTTCAGCTGAACTGACAGATACTTGTTCCTGTGCTCTTTTCTTATGTATACGTCAGGGGCCAGTGTATATGACGGAGCTATGTCCTGTAGCCTTCAATCTGAAATATTTCATAGGTTTATAAGCAGTGAGTGCCTAAGTAAGAAATGATGGCCAAGAACACTAGAGTTTAGTCGGCTATTTGAAGAAAGTAAATGTAAAGGCTCCCAGGAGATGTTGACGGCACTGCAGCGTGGCCTCACATACACAGAGCGGGCTGGAATGTCTGGAAGGATCAATAAGGGGAATTTGGCGACCTGCAGTGTGAACAGTCAATCCGATGGAGCCTAGGCTGGTAAGCTCCGAACGCCTCATGGAGGACTTATTCCCAGGCGAGAGGTGTGGAGGCATACACTAATGGGTCGACTAGGAATGCTCGAAGTAGTACCTGGGTCTCTTCAGAGAGAAGTATGATGCGTTGATAAAGGAATATTACACCTACGCAGCGGCACTGCTGTCATGTAGTTCTCAGGATAGTGTAATCTTCGGGGGAAGAGACCCGTTCTAGGGTTTAGTATTTGGCATGCGCTGATGGCAGAAATTTTCACTCCGACGAAGTTCACTTCCAGGGAAGCAGTGACACTTTTGTCACGACTCAGCAGGATCCCATAGTCACCGAAGTGGTGGAACACATCTCATTAAAAATGTTAATCTTTTCTCCCTGAGATCATTCCACTAATACATCATCAATGGAGACGAAACGCAAATCTGTTCCCAATAAACGTCTGGAAATTCTATGCAGTATTGTCCATCCTCTATGACAAGTAAAAGAACTAAGAAGTCCATATTATTTTGTAATATCCATTTTCATCATAAGCTCTCGGACCACCAGTAAGCTGTCATAAGGATTGAAGAGACTTTCATGTTGAAGGGGCTAAAGACAACGCCTCAGGCCAGATGCAGTAGCCCTTGATCCCGTCGAATCCCATGCTGTTCAGGTTATTTTGACCTTCTCACCAATACACCTGCGAGTTCTGAAGTAAAATCTAGTGATGGCGTACGCCCTGATTGACTGAGAGATCCCTAAATGGAGGTTAAGCCAACTTATTGAAAAAAGTGTTTTCTGTCTGCAGGCTTTCAAAATCAATAAATCAAATAATGTGGTGTGGCCCTCAACTACGCACCCTCTGAATCAGTTGTTTTCTTTTTTTTTCCGCTTCACATGCTGACACGGATTTTAGCACGAAGTACTGGTCAACTCACATCAGCCTTTTGACCAAGTGTCTCGCAGAAATCGTGTCTGCCTAGGAATTCCGAGTTCCACCGTATATCGTGACAATTCTGTCTACAATGAAAACCAAAAGTGGAACCCCCTCAACAAACCACTTCACAAAACCAATCAAGATCTTCGCTAAAGATACTCCCCAGTGGAAAACGATACTGTAGGAGCAAAGTCACCAGGCAAACGGCTGAATCCCTGTAAGCTCAAATATCCCACAAGTTCTATTTAGTTGACTTTAATCAATCTTTCGCACCTCCACGCATGTACAGTGCCACAATAAAGTAACAAATTACTAATGAATCCCCAAGTAACCATATAAATTATCCCTCCAAATTACAAACACTAATTACAGATTACAACAGCTTTTCACTTCTGCCCTTTCTCTATACACCCTAAGCAATTTTAAACTGCTCTCATTTCCACATACGCAGTAGCAACGATCAAAACGTTCTACCGTACCAACGGCAATCAGTCTCACTAGAATCACACCTTCATATACCAATTCGTACGAATTCATTATACAAACTATCCCCATTCACACTATTTACTTCAGCCTTCTCTAAGTTTTCTGTTTCCACACCTTTCGCCGATTCACTTCCCACAGCATGCACAACTTTACTGTCCCCCCCCCCCCCCCCAAAATAACGACACTTACAACTTCAACAAAATTACTCATTACTTCACTGTTAAACACTTTATCTTCCTGAAATAATACATCGATGCCTAAGCCATCATTACCAAAAATATTCATCTCAGCAACCTTATCTGCTGATACACTATTTAAATCACTACATAAGTTCACCTCAGAAACCCTACTTTCCTCCGTCGACAAATTAGCTTTACATGAATCGTATACAACTTTATCCTCCGCCGCTACATTACACAAATTGCTGCTACCTTGTCGTACAATTTTGGGACTTCCAGACTTGCAACATTCCGCTGTGATCGGACAAAAAATAGCAAACACTGCCATTTCTACACACTTTTCATCCAGATTATCCTCCGTTCCAACTTCACATACACTCTCAGATTCACACTCTGACAAACGTTTTAGATCCACACATTCATCAATAAGTTTCGTTTCGCCCTCATTTGTGACTAGAAACGCGTAAATTCTTCCTCCGAAGTATCAATACCAGTAGCTTTTACGTCATTACACAAATTACCATTACCCTGTTGCTTTGAACACAAATCATCTACCTCCTCCGATACATTTTTAACTTCAACTGCTGGCGAGACCAACGCTAAGCCTCCCTTAGTAACATCGACGCTTCCAGCCGAAACACAATCATCCTCACTTGCAGCTGGCGAGACCAAAACTACGCCTTTCGCCGACTCACAAATACTTGCTGCTACAATATCCTCCTTACTGCCATTGCTACTATTTGCTAATACCTATTCAGAACTCTCCACACAATTTACTTTCACAAAATTCATCTCCTTTTTAACTTCTTTTTGAACCACTGAATCTTCCATTCATCACCATTCACACACTCATTCATAACATATTCATAACTTACATCATTCCCCGCAAATTTGTTCCCATTACCTTTAATTAAATCTCTTACAAATCTATGCTTCCTTTGTTTGCGCCTGCTTTTATTGAAAATGGCTCAAATGGCTCTGAGCACTATAGGACTTAACATCTGTGGTCATCAGTCCCCTAAATCTTAGAACTACTTAAACCTAACTAACCTTAGGACATCACACACATCCATGCCCTAGGCAGGATTCGAACCTGCGACCGTAGCAGTCGCGCGGCTCCGGACTGCGCGCCTAGAACCGCTAGACCACCGCGGCCGGCTTTTATTGAAAGAGCCTCATATATAGCCATCCTCTTTAACATACTCCATATTACATATTTGTTGTCGGTCTCCAAACCTATCATTTCTAGCATCACCATGAACTACAGTCCTTTTCATCGCCTGTTTAGATCGCCATCCCTGGACCTGAGATGTGGCGAACATCAGTTTCCCGAAGCGCTGCTATTCGATTGCACTTGGCGCTAATTTCCCCTGTTAAATCTGCATTCTTTACTTGGATCCCGTTCACGGAAGTTATCGCTCCTGTTTGTTCTCTGATCATTCTGGTCATTTCAGCTACTACCTCCCTGAGAATTCCTTTGGTTTCTCTCACGATCATTATTTTGGGGGTGATTATTTGGATTCCCATTTTGATAACTACCACCCGGTTTCCTCTGATGTTTGAACTTCAAAGCCCTCTGTAATTTTTATGCAAATTCCAGAAATTCGTCCACGGAATCACATGGACTATGGAGAAGATCCCACTGCAATTCTTTGGGTAATCGCCTTTTTAATGTGGTTTCCGTTAAAACCCCCAAGGGATTTTTCACATGCATAATCTTGCCAAGTTCGGGCTTGCAAAAATCTCTCATCGTCCCATTACCGTACCTGTAACTTGGCCCGTTTAAGAATTCATTTTGGATCCATGTCTGTTTGGCGTTGGTCCTAAATTTATTCAAAAATCACTTTCGAACTCTTCCTACGATTCGCACGAACTACATTTCATATTTGTCGAAGACTGTGGGTCTCCCTCCAAATGCTGCTTAACGTATTTTATTTTCGCTTTGTCCGACATGCCCTGAACAAAAGCGTCCCTACATGCAGCCAAGATATTTACTGGGTGTCTTCCGTCATCTGTGTAACATTTCACAGATTCGGTATTTGCCCAAGGGACATTTATAACCGGCGTGGCCTGTTGGGAGGCTAACGAATTTAAATCACTTTCTATCTGTTGCATTTGGTTTTTAATTTCATTTTCCCTAGTAATACTGGTCTCTATTTTATCTTTAATTTTGCCCATTTCTTTCTCCCCCTCACCTACACGATTGACAATGTCACTAACAGCTAAATTTACATCGCTTTTATGAGCATCTTGCGCTTTTATACAGTCGCTTACCTTGCCCCTAAGTTCTATCTGTATCTTATCCATTTTTCCCCAAGATCTTTTTCCGCTGATTCGATTTTATATTTTACTATTACAACTTCGTGTGTAATTTTTCCCATATCCACTCGGACACATTTTAATTTTCATCAATTGCTTTTTCGAGGTTACCCATAATTTTTTCAGCTTCCTCTTTCACAAAGGAACCTATTCCAGTTCGCATTGTACCCATATCTGTTCGAATTGTACTGATATTATTTGCCATTCCCTGGCTCATTTGCATTAGCTGAGACATCCTATCTCCCCGAAATTCATTCCCCTTTCCTGAATTCCTACCAGTTACACTTTCGCACTCTGATTTCGGACTAATTGGCTCACTTCCGTTTTCAGAACTACACATACTAGGTGACTGTTTTATATTCGCGAGATCTAGAAGTGGAGCGTGAACTTCAGAGACAAACACTTTCTCATTATTTGCGCAGGCAGGCATCTTATCTGAGATGGTTCCCTCTGCCATAGTGATGCCTTCGGTTGTAGTGGAAGTCGACACCGAAGACTACCTTGGAGTACTCGAAGACACTACCGTGGTACTGCTGTTGCACTGCGTTCGCTAACGAAGAAGTCGCCTGAAGTAGTAGCTGCTGCCAGTTACCGCGTGTTCCAACCGTTTCCGATATCGCTGTCCGTTATAAGCGCTAGCCGCAACTGTTCTCTGCACTGAACTTATTTAGTCTCTGAGCCCCCACACAAATTGCCTTTAACGTGATAGATTAGGACCTCTATCGACAGTATGTGTAAATTGTGAAAATTACTCCGTAATTTCACTATTTCCAGAAACCTACTTGCGGAATGAAACCGATCTCACACTGAGTTTTGTGAGAGGTTCACTCAATAGAAATTTCTAGTGGTTTTGCAAAGGTTTTTCCACTTCTCATAGTACGCTGTATAACAGAGAGCAAAGGAATTATCGCTTTTCAGGACACAAATCCTGGACGAGCCCCCAATTGCAGGCTTTCAAAAACATTAAATGAAATGGTGTGGCGTGGCCCTCAACTACGCACCCTCTGACTCAGTGTTGAAATATTAAAAGTTTTGGCTGGTTTCGTTGTCTAGGGCCTGGGATACGTAGATGCCGCATTACAAGCCAAAAACTGCTGAGTCTTCAGAATACAATATGATTATACACATGAATCGATTGGTCATAGCTTCCTATCACTCAGCAATTGCGAATGTAATATAGAAATTCATAAATGAAAGATTGCAGTTAAATATAATCTGCAGGTACTTTCTTAACAACTTTAAATGATGAGTACGACAGTAGAAGTACATTTGAGATGCGGCATATGTCTGTAAAACACTTATTGGTGGCGATGGTCCAGCAATTAAATAAAATACAAGTTGAATAACAGGGAAACAATAGATTCTTACTTCACGTAGTTAGTTGTGAACAACAACATAGCTCGCGAGATATTCACTTCCAAACGCGTACAACGTCTTCACTGCAGAAGCCATGGAAATCTCACAAGTACACAAGGTGGCAGAACGAAATGTTTCTATCTCCCGTGACCACGGGCAAACTGCTCCACTCTAAGCCTTTCCCACGACCGTAAGTTGTGCCTTCAAGTCCAGCACTTTCCGTGCCCTGTGCCATACTCTCCACTACACTGTCCACCACCACCCCCTGTCCTCTCTGAAAACGATGCTCCTCCCCAAAGTCCATACGTCTCTCTTAGTAACGAGCGCTGTGATTGGCTAGAGCGCTGCCTCCATGTCTCCAAGCCAACGTACGCTCACAAATATTTTGAAACACATAGGAAATACTGGATTTGCATTTAAATAACTTGAAATTAAGTAAATATGCCTATACCTGGACCCAAATTTCATACTGTCCCAACTTATAAAAGGTTGCACTTTAGCCTAAACAACGTAACAGATAGCTAGTGGCTTTCATGAGGCATCCCGGTAACAACGAAAGGAGGTACGAGCTCACGTAGTGAGGGAACCAGAGAAAAGATCGGGGGATCTTTCGAAAAAAATAATAGCATGCTTGATTAGAGGTAAGTGGGGGAAACTGAAAAATATTTACAGGTTGCTTTATTGATCTGTTTCAAAAATGACGGATTTATAGCTTAAATAAGATTTCTTGTACCACTGATATTCACTGAACGTGAAAAATTAATGTATTAATGTTAGTACATAAGCAGATATGTAGTCCAGGCAGTATCGTGCTGTACATGATCGGAAGACCATACAGATGCGAGATAACTAAATTGGTCACTGTGTGTTGTACCATGCGGCCGATGTGACTGTCAACCGTTACATTACGACCCCTGCAGGGCACGTTCATACAATAGATGTATTTCAAAGGGGAAAAGAGAGTCGTTCTCAGCTACATAGGAATGTGATCACTGCACAAAATTATCATTTTCTTCCCGTGGACATGGCGGAATGAAAAGCTTCATTCTTAGAGTTTGCTCCGGAGTCATGAAACAAGGGTGAAAATGTGAACGGTCCGACGCCGTCTGATGCGGCCTGGAGAGCTGGCGCGCAAGACGTTATTTCAGCATGCATTCTCCTAAAATTACGAATGCGTCACCTTGCAATGGGCACTCCAATGAGGTAGCTGGCGTGCTGAGTTACAAACTGTACTGCTTTCCGAGTTCCTCTTCCACATGAACTACAGCGAAGGCCGCATTTTTGTTAAACATTACCGTAGCAGACGCCAACTTACAGTGTCCAACACCGAGCGAGGTGGCGCAGTGGTTAGCACGCTGGACACGCATTCCGGAGAACGAGTGTTCAAACCAACAGGAAATCAAACCCAAAGAACGGACTTTTAGATGCAACTGAATAAATCGAGCAATCTGGACTCCTAAGGTTTTATTCAGTGTCACAAACTGTAGCGGATATTGATTTAGTACTTTGGAGCTTCATACTGAACTGAATACTCAAGGGATAAACATAACAAACAACTCAATTGCTCTTCCAAGTTGTGTGTTGTCATGTGCATAATCTGTTAGATTACCTTCACTACCGTCACTTGTGGAGCCTTTAGTGCAACCGTCAAGAAAGTTTCTGTACGCAGAATACTGATTTCTGAGAAGAATGTAGGCAATGAAGATATTTCCAATGGTATTTGGATACAGGTACTGCCTACGCTAATGCAAAACGCGGGAAAGGAATGGACTGTGCCACAGCCTCTGAAACTAATTTAAAATTGAAGCAGTTCTATGTTAGTCCTGTATGCAAGGAATTATACCACCTTACATGGTGGTATGAACCACAGTACTTACTTGTGTGGCAGAAACAGAGTTCCTAGGTCTTTGACGGTATCTAACACAAAGGTCGTCAGTGACAATACAGTTTACTATTGCTGCAGTTTTGTGCGAAAAGAATATTCTTTGTGAGTACCAATAATTATGACAGTTTATGCCTCTGAAAAAATAAATTGTTATGAGTATAAAGTGGAACGCTGTTGATTATCCCCAAATTTCATATTGTTCCAACTTATACAGAGGTTCAAAAAATCAGTTTTCATTTTTACCTCAGGTAAAATAGAAACTTTATTCTGCTTCTAAGTTTGTAGAGCAAGTGATTGTTACATTACGTAATAAACTGGTTATCTTGCTATTAAACCTCCCTTAAAGACGGATTGGGAGCCTGACAGGTACTCAGTGAAATGTGTTCCCCTCTTTCGAATATTAACGTCTTAAAAATCATCGAAAATACTAATAATACGAGAACTGGCTCTGTATGCACTACTTGTTACCTAGCACTTACTGGAATAAATAACAATAACGGAAATTCCTGGATGGAGCAATACGTAAAATAAGCGAAAGGCAGCCACTCATCTATAGCGGCTCGATAGGTGGAGCACAGTAACACAGAACAGCATTCTAACAATTCAACAGAATTCCGCGTGGCCATTAAGAACTATCTTTCAATTTGATCAAGCTATTCTTAAAATAATGATTTCACTAAATACTTGAAAACCTGTTTAGTTTAACCATCCTACATTTAAGCCCTTTGTATAGATAGTTTGATATCTAGTATAGCATACAAATTCGTAGCGATGTATGGGTTTGGAGCCGTAAAAAGTTATTACTCTAGCTGAAATTAAGCCTTTATGAGTCCTTTCTGAGTTCACAGCAAACCATTCAGCGTCTTTAATAAATTCCTATTGTTTTTCCTTGCAGACCAGGGTGTTATATTACACTGGCTGTCACGTAGGAAAAGTTCCTCGAATGTTAAAAAATTATCAGCCCATAAAAGAGATCCAAACGGGAACGCTATGAGTGATCTGATTGATCGAATGCGCCATATTTTGTTAGGGTTGAATGCAGTTGCTAGCAAGATGAGGGCGGATGTCCCGTTCGCTGTCCGTTCCGCCAGACGAAATCTGCGCCGGCCAGAGATGAGTCGCGGTTGTACTGCGCTAATCTGCGGTGTGTTTCGGAAACCGTGTTGTGTGAACCTAGATTTTTCATCATACTAGATGGCGCACTTAGGAACAATGTACTCGCTTTACTGCTGACACTAAATTTTCTTGAGTTGCTGGAGCGCCCCAGTCTGACAATGATAAATTATTTCAGACCAAAATGCACAGTAGTGGCCTTGTTCCGAAAGCCTCCAATTGTCTTGGTGTAATGCTTGTTTTAGACTGTCTAGTGACGTCCATCATATCTATTGCAGTGTTGTCTGTTGAGAAATTCTCCAAATTATCTCTTATCGCACAACAGTAATCCAAATGCTTTACTTATTAATACTACCTGTATTTCTTCACGCGATATTTTAATAGGAAACCGGTATCGAATAAAGTGACGCAGGTTTATAGAAAATTATGACGTTGGTTATTCTGTTGCATAGGCTGTAGCTTCCTAGTCTTTGCTGGCACACTCATATTTTCATAACTTTTGTTTATCACCGTGGAATTTTGCAAGACTTTTTTTCTTGCAATGGTAATATGTATGCATCAAGATTTGTCGGACCATTATTCATTCTCGTCACAATATGGCCACAACTAAAGAAGAACTATTGACACAGTATTAATAACTATGCTAGTATTTTACTATTTTGTGCTTATGAACTTCACTGTCTGTGGTAGACTTAATGAGTTAAACCTGTGAATTAACTACCTTTTCTATGGAGAATCATTTAGTAAGGTAAAACTGAAGTCTCTAAACAAAACTAACCCCTTGTATTTCTTACCGACTGACGGAATTTGGAGACGAAAACCCTAAAGTAAGATCATGAGGATTTGTAAACAGCCATAATTAAAACGATATCATATTACATTAGAAATAAATAATCACAACTCCTACACACAGATAACATTCTTCCATCTACCAAGACTCATAGCTACAGTGTAAGATCACATGACTCTTTGTAGCTTAAAACTAAAAGTAAAATAACTAACGAATATCAACGGCAGCTCTTTTTACGACGTGCAAACGACACCAGCTTCGAAAAAGAAATTTATGTCGTAAGAAAAAAGGTGCAGCGTATCACGAACACAGACTTCAAAATATTACAATGGTAACAACACAAGTGAGAAAAGATTAAACATGAAAATACAGCAAAATGATGTTGGGAGTGATGCAGAGCAAACAATTTCAACGCGGTGAAATATCAGCCACTCACAGTTGTCACTCTTTTGTCAATCTATCCTACCCTGTTCTCATACATAATTCTATGATGCTCACGTTAACTGCAGCGTAACACAGATTGCGGTGGGAGCTCAATGAGACAGTGATCATAAGTAGCTAAAAATCTAACATCTAATCTATTAACAGCTTGAAACAAAATGTTCCTGATGGTCTCATGTCTCTTCGCCTTATAATTAGTATAATAAAAGAAGTTCACAAGTCAAAGAACTCAGTAAATTGATAACAAATGCTATAAGAAACTCAAGAATCTAATTTAATTTGCATAAATTTGTTACAAAGCAACTTGAAGGGATTACAATACTTATTCCAATACAATGTCATTACAGTACAAAAGTAATTGTGCGATAATTGTGTATAGCTAACAACACATCCAAAGTGGTAATATTGTCAAGACAGGCTTCTTTACTCCTCTTGTGAAACGACTAATTATACTATAGCCGCAAGTGTTAGTTTGCAACTAACTTCATATTCAGTTAAGCCTTGTATTAACAAAACACATCGAATTTACGTTTACCCTCTTTTCTAAAGTAAATGCACATGCACATTGTCTAATTAAGAGAAAAAGGAAGGTTGTAACGTTTACAAGACAGTTCTCTGTCCCACTGTTATGAAACCACTGGTAACATTTCATGTGGAAGTATTGCTTGGTAACAAACTTCTTAGTCCACTACAGCTTATAGTGAAGAAAAACATAAGACTACAGATATACGCATAACGGGCTTGATGATGTAGTAGCACAAACATTGCGTACAAGTAACAATAAAACGAAATGACAACACTAATGAGAGTTCACTTGACTGTCCTTGTGAAATACTGTTTCTGGAAATATAAGTGTTACTTGGTTATCAGTTAATACTGAACTGAAGCTGCTGCTGTATGGCTGTTGATGCCACACTTGTGGTAGTGTGTGTATGTGTGTGTGTGTGTGTGTGTGTGTGTGTGTGTGTGTGTGTCCGTGTGTGTGTGTGTGTGTCTGTCTGTGTGTCTATGGGTGTTGTGTTGTGCATGTGTTTGTGAGGGTGCGTCTGTACGTTTGGTGGGACGGGGGAGGTGGGAGGGAATAGAGACTGACAAAATTGGATAAGAGGTACAGAAAAGAATAGGAGTTAAGCATGCTCAGTGGCGTTTAAATACTTTTTTGTGATGGGGGATAGCAAATAATGGTGGAATGTTTTCCATAGGGGTATAGTGATTATAGTTATAATAGTAAAGGTCAGCGTGTCTGCTACATCCTTAAGGACGATAATTACTATAATCTCAATCATTACTTCTAGCACTAGGCTTGATACGTCTTTGTCGTCTGTTTCGTTGAACCTTGGCTGTATGGTCCCCTGGGTATCTAGTACAGCTTGTTCCGTAGTCACATCAATCTCGTCGTACCGCTGTGGGTCGCCCTCTGTTTCATCTGGCAGTGTAGCATCAGCGATGGGCAGCATTTCTCCAGCTAGTTGATCGTATGCAGCAGCATCCCTGAAAATCGGAAAAGTGAAATGCCTACCCTTTCGTGTTAGCCTTCATCTTGTTGTTTATAATTCACCTTCTCAAAATATTATTCGACAGTAGTTAAAAATTAGTTAACTGATTCAGTTACGTTGACGGAACACTACTGAAGTAACAATACTATTTTTTAAAAACACAATTGCCTAAATAAACTCAAAAATATTCAGCAATGTTTGTTGACTGTTCATTTTTTCCCTAGTATACTATAGCAACATACTCAAATAGTAATGTGATGCAAGAATAGAACTCTATAAGAAAATCTTTAAAGTTCAATGTAATATGCTGGTTTATTGATACGGAAACTATGTAATATGAGGAAATCTGAAACTGAGTCAAACGTAATTATCGCTATAGGTCGTAATCTCCATGTTCGCCCCCCTACCTAACGACCTCTGCCTCCCCATCTCTTTGACCGTCTTTTACTCTTCCCTCCTCCCATTATCCATCTCCTCCTTATTCCCCTCTCACTGTCCGTCTCCACAACCGAAGCCTCGAATGAGAAATGAACTCAAAATGAATGGGTAAATCGGTGGGGATCATTAGTATAAGTGGTACAGGAAAGGCCACTTCAGCTGCTGGATCTGTGTGGCTAGTGTCTTCAAGGACAGTATTTCTCGCAGTTTTAATCAGTGCACGGGCAGAACTGAAAAGTTTGGAATGATGAAGACTCAACAACAGAATTCTCCCCCCATGAACCATGGACCTTGCCGTTGGTGGGGAGGCTTGCGTGCCTCAACGATACAGATAGCCGTACCGTAGGAGGGGTATCTGTTGAGAGGCCAGACAAACTTGTGGCTCCCGAAGAGGGGCAGCAGCCTTTTCAGTAGTTGCAGGGGCAACAGTCTGGATGATTGACTGATCTGCCCTGTAACACTAACCAAAACGGCCTTGCTGATGTGGTACTGCGAACAGCTGAAAGCAAGGGGAAATTACAGCCGTAATTTTTCCCGAGGGCATGCAGCTTTACTGTATGGTTAAATGATGATGGCGTCCTCTTGGGTAAAATATTCCGGAAGCAAAATAGTCCCCCATTCGGATCTCCGGGCGGAAACTACTCAAGAGTACGTCGTTATCAGGAGAAAGAAAACTGGCATTCTACGGGTCGGAGCGCGGAATTCAGATCCCTTAATCTGGGAGGTAGGTTAGAAAATTTAAAAAAGGAAGTGGATAGGTTAAAGTTAGATATAGTGGGAATTAGTGAAGTTCGGTGGCAGGAGGAACAAGACTTTTGCTCAGGTGAGTACAGGGTTATAAATACAAAATCAAATAGGGGTAATGCAGGAGTAGGTTTGATAATGAATAAAAAAATAGGAGTGCGGGTAAGCTACTACACACAGCATAGTGAACGCATTATTGTGGCCAAGATAGACACGAAGCCCAAATCTACTACAGTAGTACAAGTTTATATCCCAATTAGCTCTGCAGATGATGAAGAAATTGATGAAATGTATGATGAGATAAAAGAAATTATTCAGGTAGTGAAGGGAGACGAAAATTTAATAGCCACGGGTGACTGGAATTCAACAGTAGGAAAAGGAAGAGAAGGAAACGTAGTAGGTGAATATGGATTGGGGCTAAGAAATGAAAGAGGAAGCCGCCTGGTAGAAGTTTGCGCAGAGAATAACTTAACCATAGCTAACACTTGATTCAAGATTCTTGAAAGAAGGTTGTATACATGGAAGAACCCTGGAATACTAAAAGGTTTCCGATAGATTATATAATAGTAAGACAGAGATTTAGGAACCAGGTGTTAAATCGTAAGACATTTCCAGGGGCATATGTGGACTCTGACCACAATCTATTGGTTATGAACTGTAGATTAAAACTGAAGTAACTGCAAAAAGGTGGGAATTTAAGGAGATGGGACCTGGATAAACTGAAAGAACCAGAGGTTGTACAGAGTTTCAGGGAGAGCATAAGGGAACAATTGACAGGAATGGGGGAAATAAATACAGTAGAAGAAGAATGGGTAGCTTTGAGGAATGAAATAGTGAAGGCAGCAGAGGATCAAGTAGGTAAAAAGACGAGAGCTAGTAGAAATCCTTGGGTAACAGAAGAGATACCGAATTTAATTGATGAAAGGAGAAAAAACAAAAATGCAGTAAGTGAAGCAGGCAAAAAAGAATACAAACGGTTCAAAAATGAGATCGACAGGAAGTGCAAAATGGCTAAGCAGGGATGGCTAGAGAACAAACCTAAGGATGTAGAGGCTTATCTCACTAGGGGTAAGATAGATACTGCCTACAGGAAAATTAAAGAGACCTTTGGAGAAAAGAGAACCACTTGCATGAATATCAAGAGCTCAGATGGAAACCCACTTCTAAGCAAAGAAGGGAAAGTAGAAAGGTGGAAGGAGTATATAGAGGGTCTATACAGGGGCGATGTTCTTGAGGACAATATTATGGAAATGGAAGAGGAGGTAGATGAAGATGAAATGGGAGATACGATACTGCATGAAAAGTTTGACAGAGCACTGAAAGACCTGAGTGGAAACAAGGGCCCGGGAGTAGACAACATTCCATTAGAACTACTGACAGCCTTGGGAGAGCCAGTCCTGACAAAACTCTACCATCTGGTGAGCAAGATTTATGAGACAGGAGAAGTTCTCTCAGACTTCAAGAAGGATATAATAATTCCAATCCCAAAGAAACCAGGTGTTGACAGATGTGAAAATTACCGAACTATCAGTTTAATAAGTCACAGCTGCAAAATACTAACGCGAATTCTTTACAGACGAATAGAAAAACTGGTAGAAGCCGACCTCGGGGAAGGTAAGTTTGGATTCCATAGAAATGTTGGAACACGTGAGGCAATACTGACCCTACGATGTATCTTAGAAGAAAGATTAAGGAAAGGCAAACCTACTTTTCTCGCAATTGTAGACTTAGAGAAAGCTTTCGACAATGTTGACTGGAATACTCTCTTTCAAATTCTGGAGGTAACATGGGTAAAATACAAGGAGCGAAAGGCTATTTGCAATTTGTACAGAAATCAGATGGCAGTTATAAGTGTCGAGCGACATGAAAGGGAAGCAGTGGTTGGGAAGGGAGTGAGACAGGGTTGTAGCCTCTCCCCGATGCTATTCAATCTGCATATTGAGCAAACGGTAAAGGAAACAAAAGAAAAATTCGGAGTAGGTATTAAAATCCATGGAGAAGAAATAAAAACTTTGAGGTTCGCCGATGTCATTGTAATTCTGTCAGAGACAGCAAAGGACTTGGAAGAGCAGTTGAACGGAATGGATAGTGTCTTGAAAGGAGGCTATAAGATGAAATCAACTAAATCAAAACGAGGATAATGGAATGTAGTCGAATTAAGTCGGGTGATGTTGAGGGAATTAGATTAGGAAATGAGACACTTAAAGTAGTAGAGAAGTTTTGCTATTTGGGGAGCAAAATAACTGATGATGCTCGATGTAGAGAGGATATAAAATGTAGACTAGCAATGGCAAGGAAAGTGTTTCTGAAGAAGAGAAATTTGTTAACATCGAGTATTTATTTAAGTGTCAGGAAGTCGTTTCTGAAAGTATTTATATGGAGTGTAGCCATGTATGGAAGTGAAACATGGACGATAAATAGTTTAGACAAGAAGAGAATAGAAGCTTTCGAAATGTGGTGCTACAGAAGAATGCTGAAGATTAGATGGGTAGATAACATAACTATGATGAGGTATTGAATAGAATTGGGGAGAAGAGGAGTTTGTGGCACAACTTGACAAGAAGAAGGGATCGGTTGGTAGGACATGTTCTGAGGCATCAAGGGATCACCAATTTAGTACTGGAGGGTAGCGTGGAGGGTAAAAATCGTAGAGGGAAACCAAGAGATGAATACACTAAGCAGATTCAGAAGGATGTAGGCTGCAGTAGGTACTGGGAGATGAAGAAGCTTGCACAGGATAGAGTAGCATGGAGAGCTGCATCAAACCAGTCTCAGGACTGAAGACCACAACAACAACAACAACAAACATTTCGAAATTTTTTTATCTTTTCACTTCAGACTTATGCACGATGCTTTAATAAATATTCATATGGACATATGATATATACTCTTAATAAATATGATACATAAGTATGCATGTAGTATATTTGAAGCAAATTGGTAACTTACTTTCAAAGATTTCTGGTACCAACTTTAAATTATGATTTGTCTTTATATAATGTAGAGGTATAAATTATATTTATATTCACATATAGTATATATCTAAAAAATAATTAGTTTATGTCTTTCCGAGCAATTATTAGACTTTCATGTAAAGATCTGAAGTTAACTGATCAACAACTTTCCGGGAATTTTGCTACAAACCTTTCCGTTTTATATAGCTTATACAATACGCATTAAAAAATGTGTACCCTATGTTCTCTTGGATGTTTATTAGAGTATCGTGAAAATTTTTTAAGTAAATCGGTCAAGAACGTTTCGAGATTTTTGGTGACAACATTGAACTGTTGTTGTTGTGGTCTTCAGTCCTGAGACTGGTTTGATGCAGCTCTCCATGCTACTCTATCCTGTGCAAGCTTTTTCATCTCCCAGTACCTACTGCAACCTACATCCTTCTGAATCTGCTTAGCGTATTCATCTCTTGGTCTCCCTCTATGATTTTTACCCTCCACGCTGCCCTCCAATACTAAATTGGTGATCCCTTGATGCCTCAGAACATGTCCTACCAACCGATCCCTTCTTCTGGTCAAGTTGTGCCACAAACTTCTCTTCTCCCCAATCCTATTCAATACTTCCTCATTAGTTATGTGATCTACCCATCTAATCTTCAGCATTCTTCTGTAGCACCACATTTCGAAAGCTTCTATTCTCTTCTTGTCCAAACTATTTATCGTCCATGTTTCACTTCCATATATGGCTACACTCCATACGAATACTTTCAGAAATGACTTCCTGACACTTAAATCAATACTGGATGTTAACAAATTTCTCTTCTTCAGAAACGCTTTCCTTGCCATTGCCAGCCTACATTTTATATCCTCTCTACTTCGACCATCATCAGTTATTTTGCTCCCCAAATAGCAAAACTCCTTTACTACTTTAAGTGCCTCATTTCCTAATCTAATTCCCTCAGCATCACCCGACTTAATTAGACTACATTCCATTATCCTTGTTTTGCTTTTGTTGATGTTCATCTTATATCCTCCTTTCAAGACACTGTCCATTCCATTCAACTGCTCTTGCAAGTCCTTTGCTGTCTCTGACAGAATTACAATGTCGTCGGCGAACCTCAAAGTTTTTATTTCTTCTCCATGAATTTTAATACCTACTCCGAATTTTTCTTTTGTTTCCTTTACTGCTTGCTCAATATACAGATTGAACAACATCGGGGAGAGGCTACAACTCTGTCTTACTCCCTTCCCAACCACTGCTTCCCTTTCATGTCCCTCGACTCTTATAACTGCCATCTGGTTTCTGTACAAATTGTAAATAGCCTTTCGCTTCCTGTATTTTACCCCTGCCACCTTTAGAATTTGAAATAGAGTATTCCAGTCAACATTGTCAAAAGCTTTCTCTAAGTCTACAAATGCTAGAAACGTAGGTTTGCCTTTCCTTAATCTTTCTTCTAAGATAAGTCGTAAGGTCAGGATTGCCTCACGTGTTCCAGTGTTTCTACGGAATCCAAACTGATCTTCCCCGAGGTTGGCTTCTACTAGTTTTTCCATTCGTCTGTAAAGAATTCGTGTTAGTATTTTGCAGCTGTGACTTATTAAGCTGATAGTTCGGTAATTTTCACATCTGTCAACACCTGCTTTCTTTGGGATTGGAATTATTATATTCTTCTTGAAGTCTGAGGGTATTTCGCGTGTTTCATACATCTTGCTCACCAGATGGTAGAGTTTTGTCAGGACTGGCTCTCCCACGGCCATCAGTAGTTCCAATGGAATATTGTCTACTCCGGGGGCCTTGTTTCGACTCAGGTCTTTCAGTGCTCTGTCAAACTCTTCACGCAGTATCATATCTCCCATTTCATCTTCATCTACATCCTCTTCCATTTCCATAATATTGTCCTCAAGTACATCGCCCTTGTATAGACCCTCTATATACTCCTTCCACCTTTCTGCTTTCCCTTCTTTGCTTAGAACTGGGTTTCCATTTGAGCTCTTGATATTCATACAAGTCGTTCTCTTATCTCCAAAGGTCTCTTTAATTTTCCTGTAGGCGGTATCTATCTTACCCCTAGTGAGATAGGCCTCTACACCCTTACATTTGTCCTCTAGCCATCCCTGCTTAGCCATTTTGCACTTCCTGTCGATCTCATTTTTGAGACGTTTGTATTCCTTTTTGCCTGTTTCACTTACTGCATTTTTATATTTTCTCCTTTCATCAATTAAACTCAATATTTCTTCTGTTACCCAAGGATTTCTACTAGCCCTCGTCTTTTTACCTACTTGATCCTCTGCTGCCTTCACTACTTCATCCCTCAAAGCTACCCATTCTTCTTCTACTGTATTTATTTCCCCCATTCCTGTCAATTGCTCCCTTATGCTCTCCCTGAATCTCTGTACAACCTCTGGTTCTTTTAGTTTATCCAGGTCCCTTCTCCTTAAATTCCCACCTTTTTGCAGTTTCTTCAGTTTTAATCTACAGGTCATAACCAATAGATCGTGGTCAGAGTCCACATCTGCCCCTGGACATGTCTTACAATTTAAAACCTGGTTCCTAAATCTCTGTCTTACCATTATATAATCTATTTGATACCTTTTAGTATCTCCAGGGTTCTTCCATGTATACAACCTTCTTTCATGATTCTTAAACCAAGTGTTAGTTATGATTAGGTTGTGCTCTGTGCAAAATTCGACCTGGCGGCTTCCTCTTTCATTTCAGTCCCCCAATCCATATTCACCTACTATGTTTCCTTCTCTCCCTTTTCCTACACTCGAATTCCAGTCACCCATGACTATTAAATTTTCGTCTCCCTTCACAATATGAATAATTTCTTTTATTTCATCATACATTTCTTCAATTTCTTCGTCATCTGCAGAGCTAGTTGGCATATAAACTTGTACTACTGTAGTAGGCGTGGGCATCGTATCTATCTTGGCCACAATAATGCGTTCACTATGCTGTTTGTAGTAGCTTACCCGCATTCCTATTTTCCTATTCATTATTAAACCTACTCCTGCATTACCCCTATTTGATTTTGTGTTTATAACCCTGTAGTCACCTGACCAGAAGTCTTGTTCCTCCTGCCACCGAACTTCACTAATTCCCACTATATCTAACTTCAACCTATCCATTTCCCTTTTCAAATTTTCTAACCTACCTGCCCGATTAAGGGATCTGACATTCCACGCTCCGATCCGTAGAACGCCAGTTTTCTTTCTCCTGATAACGACATCCTCTTGAGTAGTCCCCGCCCGGAGATCCGAATGGGGGACTATTTTACCTCCGGAATATTTTACCCAAGAGGACGCCATCATCATGTAATCATACAGTAAAGCTGCATGCCCTCGGGAAAAATTACGGCTGTAGTTTCCCCTTGCTTTCAGCCGTTCGCAGTACCAGCACAGCAAGGCCGTTTTGGTTATTGTTACGAGGCCAGATCAGTCAATCATCCAGACTGTTGCCCTTGCAACTACTGAAAAGGCTGCTGCCCCTCTTCAGGAACCACACGTTTGTCTGGCCTCTCAACAGATACCCCTCCGTTGTGGTTGCACCTACGGTACGGCTATCTGTATCGCTGAGGCACGCAAGCCTCCCCACCAACGGCAAGGTCCATGGTTCATGGGGGGTACATTGAACTACAACTCGTATTTATAGAGTGTTGTAGAAGTGTAGATGATGAATGCAATCAGCAAGAATTATTACACGACAACATTTGCCGTGATAGGCAACAATTTGTCCCAGTACTTCTAGTGTCATTATGCAAGCGACACCCAACAATGTATAGAAAAGCTATAATATCAGCATCACATACACTTGAGTGATGTAAAAAACTGACCATCCCAACATGACTGAATAAAAGCCGTGAAGGATATCGTGAAATAAATAACCCGTAGTACTGACGTGATGTGTGCTTTATGTTTCATACGAACATAGGATTTAGGGGCCGTTGTTCATGCTTTTAATAATTCGTTGGTACTGGTACAGTGTCATTCATGTTGATGCTCTCATGTGACATTTCGACCTACTTGCCGAGGCTTTCTTCCGAGAATTGGCTGCTGGAAGCGTGTACCCAGTTCCCAGAAATGTTCCTCCGCAGGAATGCCGAAACGTCAAATCAGAAGATGGAGCAAGAACGTCGCGGTAACACGAGGACTTTTAACGACATGTGTAGCATTAGTTATTCAGTTTGTCCAAGTCACTCCATTAAGAGAAGAAACAATGCGAATGTTATCAAAACAAAAAGAATATGAAATATCAAGTGTTTAGTGTATATAAAACATTCTTAAAAATTCTAATCTGGTGAGATGGCTGCATGACGTACAAGCTGAATATTAAAAAAACATTATTCTACAGATTACTTTCTCGTATGTTGCCCTCATTGTGCCTTACTTTGCACTATAGGGTTGCATGTGAAGATACTGAGCACAAATCGTCTTGTAACTCTACAGTGTCCACACACTAAACGTAATATCATGCAAGTGAAAATAAGTTGAACAGAAAACGAAAAAAATGGCAACACTCACTCAGTGTGACGATCTGCAGGCTCATATCCGGGAACATCAATAGTGATGTTGTCAGCACTTGCCATAGATTCTTTAAATATGACCTGAAATGCTGAAACAAAAGGGAATATGTGGGAGAACATTCTACATGTAGTATGCCTAAGTACGTTCGTGACGTTAAGTTATCCGTGAAATTTTTAGCCAGGCAGTAACTATTTCATCTGCAGGTTTCAATCAAAAATTACGTAATTATGTCGTTCAAGTTATTTCTGTTAGGAAATAAAGTGCAGTTCCTTATGTAAAACACTCCTCCAATTACGCACACAGCTATAACAACAATTCAGAGCAGGAAATGTTGATGTCAATACAATTATCCGTTCAAAAATATTCATTACCAAATTCATAATGAAGCACATAATTCTAAGTGAATAATTAGCGGCTTACAGTGAAGTTGTATCTACCTGAATAGTACACATTCGCATTGTCCTTCCGCTCAGTAAATTCTTAAACTAGCGGTGTGTTCAAGCACTTGCTGCTGCGTTTAGTTGCAATTATAAAACTACAACAGCAAAGGTTTAACTATTACTTCTGAAACTATCTTTAACTTTAGTCATAGTTTGAACTTTACAATTTCAGAATTATGAAAGTCAGCACTGAAGTCTGAAACAGCAGCAGTTCGACTTACTGCAATTTATGGTGGAGCATTCTCTATAGTTACTACTTCTCTCGTTGCCGTCAAGTAAAAGCAGACCGAGATGAGAATACAAGAGAAGCAAAGGGAAGCGATGTGATGCAAGTTTCAGGGAAAGTTCACATCATTTCAAATTACGTGGAATATTGTGGTATGAATATTTTCAACAAACAGAAAAAGCTAATCTGGGAAAAGAATGACTGCAGGTAAGACTGTGATTGGTGGGTTACGTCTGGGGAGATGTGGCTACCAAACTAGTTTATGTTCACCATCCGCAAGAACATCCGATTGAAGGCCGTGGTTATAGACGACCTGAATTCTAACATCAAGACACCTAAATCCGTAGGAAGCGTTAGATCGAAAGAAATGGCACACATTGACCCAAAAAGAGGACTCCGCTCCAACGAGACGGCGCTTCTTCCCTCCTTCATTATATGTATGGTAGACACGACATCGGTCGATAAATTAAGCGTTTATACCTACCACTCCAAAGCAGCCGAGTAATGTCCTTGGTAAACGCCGATATTTCCACGGATGAACATTAGGTAATTTTCTGGGAAAAAAGTGAAAGGGTTTTCGGCTGTCGTAACGTAAGTGGTTGTCAAGGAAGTTATCCCATTGCATCCCCGCTAAGTTACTTGAACAAGCGATAGCATAGTAGCAGTTAAGAAAATGAAACAGAATGTATATTCCAGAATGAAATTTTCACTTTACAGCGGAGTGTGTCCCGATACGAAACTTCCTAACGGATTAAAACTATGTGCCGAACCGAGACCCGAACTCAGACCTTAGTCTTTCGCGCGCAAGGGCTCTACCAAATTTCTGTTGATCCTCTCACTCAGTTTTTTATTACAGAGGGCAGCTAAGCCTTTAACCGAACATGCTGAGCTACCGTGCCGGCGTCAATTGAGCTATCCAAGCACGAATCACGACCCTTCCTCACAACCTTACTTCCGCCAGTACCTCGTCTCCTACCTTCCAAACTTCACAGAAAGTCTCCTGCGAAACTTGCGCAATTAGCATTCCTGGAAGAAAAGATATTGCGGAGACAGGGCTTTGCCACAGCCTGGGAGGATGTTTCCAGAATGAAATTTTCACTCTCGAGCGGAGTATGCGCTAATATGAATCTTCCTGACACACAGTTTCAATCTGCCAGGAAGTTTCAGAATGTATAGTCTTTGGTCATTTTAAATTATCTAGGTGCAACTTCACATTTGGTTTTTGGCATTGAAGTTAGAAAGCAACGTAGAAAACTTCCACTGTCCACTCGGGCACTCTCATAGTGCTACAAAACTCTGATTGGTTATCTGTAACATTTATAGTTTGTTGCCTGACCTGGAGCAGAATAAAATTTGCTTGCATGAATCATCCACTGAATTATGAAGAAACGCCAGCAGCTCAAAAGTCAAACTTTGAAACATAGTTTACTCACTTAAATATGTTTTCTTCCTACGATTCTGCCAGTGGTGGTAATTTTATAATGATGTGATGGCTAATAATTTTAGATTCTTTTCGTTCTGTGGTGTTCCAAGAACAACTGCGATCACATTATCATTATTCTTTGGGTAACGGCATCCTCATAATTTTATCTAAGAAGAACAAGATGCTGAAATTCTTTTTTCAAATGTAATTGGTTCTGTCCGATTGGAGACGCGTCATGTTAAGCGACGGATGGCTTCGACGAGACACAGAAAATTATTTATATCTCAGAGAACTGATGGTCACCATCTGAATAATTTTAGGTAGACTGCTTTGATATTTCATTATTAGATTCAAATATTTTATTTTTGTGTTATATAAATAATCATGAATGTGATATTTTTCTTGACGACCTGAAGTTACATCGTAACATAATGAAGTGTGTTGCTTATGCAAGAAACTGGTCACTTACTTAAGAAATGAAGCAGTAGAATATTTGCTACTATACTTTTATTCGTAATATTAGTCTGAGACTGAGAATTAGAAATGAGGACAAAGAAATGTCTGAACATTTGCGAAACCATTGACGTATATCAGCCAAAATTAGCAGTCAAAAAGTGCCTTTGACTAATATCCTTCGCGGGGCAGAAGACTTGAAAAGAGCACTTACAAGAAATCTACCGAAAAATGCTTGGGGGCACTAGTTCATCTATGCTCTGAAGCACAGAGTGCAGGAAATCATTTTAATTTGGTAACGTGCTGTGACAATTTTATCAATACATGCTAAGTTGAAGTAAGAATCAACGAACTAGAATCTTGCCGAAAATTATGATGCTACACCCTTAAGACAGTTTAACAAATAGGTAAGTGCACGTTTAGTTTGTGATATAAATTAATTTTCGTCGCTCATTCTGTATCTTCGTAAGTACTGACTCTGTCACTATTATTTGAAAATTATTACCATGACAGGGCATCTACATAAAGAACTGAACAGATTATGTAAATGTGAAGAAGAAACTCAGTAACCTTTAATGAAGAAACCACCGGACGTCGTTATACAAAACGCTTCAGCGACCATCACTTACGAAATAAGTATGGGTTTGGCGAAAATTAGCTAGCTTTAGTAAAATTACACTTACCTAAAACACGTAGGAAAACTGAGAGGCAGTCCATCTTTCCTGCGAGACACGAAATAAGGTTATACGTTTACTCTAACCACAGGGTAACGTCTGCAGTGTTCAAAGAAGAATAAGGCAAATCGCTGCTGTGGCTTCCGTTTGGGAACTGAGACGCTACTACACTGGCGGGCGAGTCCCACGGTGTGAGTCATGCCTGATGGCTGTCGGAGCTCATACTGTCGACAGTGACGTCACGTATATCGTTTGACTGGTATTGTGCAGCCACCTAAGGGAGCTGTCTTGCGTGTTATCTCGACAACTAAGTGAAAGAAATTCCACCCAACTGACAACAGAATGATGCATTTTTCACTGTGTTTATCTCCGTTTAGAAATAAATTTGATAAAATGTTGTTATTCGTCATACTCGTACCAGTGTTTAAGTTACATATGCGTTCAAAAGTCTTTAGCAAAAATATTACTAAATGGGCCTGTTTTGGATCAACAATGACTAGATGTAAATATATAAAACTGCAACCAGTCATTTTTTGAATAATTATTTATTATCCCATGCACCGGTTTTCGAACCTTTTGAGGTTCATCTTCAGGTTCATCTGTCGCAAGCCAGCACCCACCATTATGCTAGAAATAATAATATAACATCCAGAAACCATCTGAAGATGAACTTGAAAAGGTTCGAAAACCGGTTCATGGAATAATAAATAATTATTCAAAAAAGTGACTGGTTGCAGTTTTATGTATTTACATTCAGTTTACAGTCACGGGTTCTAGAATGTCCGTAATGGATAAGCTTCATAACGATGACTAAGTTTGTTATGGTTCTGTTGTGCAATAACATAAATCACGTGCCTACTTGATATGACAACTGTTCTTATACATCTCTTTATAATAAACATGTTGGCGTTATTTCAATGCAATAACTGTCATCCTGTCCCATTAAAAAATTTCTTCCAATTTTATGGAAACGCGAATTCACCTGAAAGTGGTATCGATATGGAAGGATCATAATGATTCAAAATTTAATAACTATATGGCTGAATTCTTACGTAGTGCAATGCTTATTGGCGATGACCTACCTGAAAGGCATTGTAAAATAGTAACCAGGGATGAAAGTTTCCGAAAAACTGCACGGTGTGGTGTTGGCTGTTACGGCGGTGTTAAGTAGCTGACGTCGTTGGTGTATAAGAGGAAATGTTGCGCGCCTTTAGACAAAGAGTTAGCTACGTGTAAGCGAAGTGCAAAATGGGTGCGAGATTTCTTAATTACTGTACAAAAACCAATTTTTCGTCAACGGTAGGCTATTTTCATAAAAATCAAGATAAGAGTGTTCGTCGTTTTGTAACTGTCTGTTACATGGATCCACCAGTCTACACCAAAAATGAAATAGCAGTCAAAACTGCAGGGCAAACCCACAGCCCTTTATCTGAGGGATGATATGGACTTCACATTACCGTTTTCTTGGAAGCGAAAGCTATATTTTTCATTAACTTGCAAACAGTAAAACAGTAATGATGCAAACCTTCTGGACAATCTAAATGAAAAAATACGCAATAGAAAGCCTGTATGTCAAAATTTAAGGCATGTTCCTCCACACAAAACAGCTTTAGTAATAGGATACATAGTGCTTTGATGTGCCATATGCTGCAATATTCAGTCTGTTGACTAAATTAGGAATTCCTCGAATTTTACCTGTCCTTACTGACAGCTTCAAACGCATTAATTTGTCTGAACTTGCAACTTCGGTGCACGAAATATTGTGGAGAACGCCTTCTGTTCTATTCTCTGACATAAAAGAAGAACATCATCGGTTTACTAACAAGCTTACTCAACTATGTGACAAATATGCCCCGTAACAGTTGAAAACTTAAGGAAAAATCCTGCACATAGGTAACTGAAAAATTGAAATAGCTCATGTGTCTCAAAGACGCTGCACATCGGGCATACAAACTATGCCCGCACCTGAAAATCATATTACTTACAAATAGAAGCGGAACAGTCGTCAAGCTGTGAGAAATACTAAACTTAGACATACCCATTCATAAACGACAACAGATATGCACCAGTTCTCCTACGGAAAAACCTGCCAGGTCTTGATATAGGCAAAGTAAAAGGGGCTGGTCCTCCCAATTATCCCAGCCAATCTACTGAAACCATACTTCACATAAACTACAACCACAATTAAATCACAAATGGAACAGCGATTCTCAGAATATTTCATGATGGTGGACAACTGTAGCCACGAAAGATTCTATCCACAGCATATTGCTTGTACCACCGTCAAAAAAACCATCATACTTATTGGATCAGCATCAACTGGAGACGATGGCATGACATTCCAAATGATAAAGCTTATTATTGACCCACTACTGCACATTGTAAGAGATACTTTCAACCACTACTTACGCACAAGTGTTTTCCCTAGGGCCTGGAAACAGGGACTACCGAAGTCATTACGTAAAATGGACGCTGTGTGCACGCTCTGGTTACCGACCTATTTGCATTCTTCCTGAAGTGTCCAACGTCTTGGAATGCACAGTCCAGTACCAGCTAACAAGCTACCTAACTTCAAATAACGTACCAGAAGTATACCAATCAGGTTTCTGTAAACACCGCAGCACAACACTTGCCTTGATGAAGGTGAAAAACGACCCAAGGCTTCGCATGCATGCAAAAGAGGCAACTGCCATGTGCTTCTTAGACTTCACCAAGGCCTTTGACACTGTCGACAATGACATTTTAATCGCGAAACGTAACAGCCTAAATTTCTCGCCAATTGCAGTGCAATGGTTTCACTCATACCTGATTTTAGCTGGCAGTGCGTTATGTTTGGCACCGTAAAGGCACAATGGAGGCACGTAGTATCAGGCTTCCCACATGGTTAGGTATTAGGTCCTATACTCTTCTCATTGTACGTAAATGATATGAAACAAATTATTTCCTACTGTAAATACCACATGTAAGCTGAAGACTTCCAGTGGTATCTAAGTGCAAAACCAATAAACCCGATGCCAACAATCAAGAACCACAATACCGATCTGGATGCACTACTAAAATGGGCGCAGGATACTGAGTTAAAATTCAACCGTCCAAAACTCGAGCGGTACTAGTTGGTCATTCTGGGCGCATTGGCCCTAAATACTGGAGATCTCTACAATCTTTAACTTTAAATGGGTCAAATATATTTTCTCCTTCAGCAAGGAGACTAGGAGTAATAACAGATGAAAATCTTAAAAGGGCTGAGTATGTATCTGTAATGTGCCTGAAGGTATCACTATCTCACCATGTCCTGCAAAAATATAAAAACCTCTTCCATCTTGATCTGAAAAAGAAACTTGTCCAGACACTTATACTTCCAATTATTAATTAAAGCAAAGTTATCCTGCGAGGTGACTGGAACAGGTTATGAATGCCTGTGTTCGTTATATTTGTGATGTTCGGCTCTTTGATCACATTTCACCATCGTATGGACAGTTATCGTGGCTGTGTGCAGACAAGCGCAGAGATTTCCATAACCTCTGTCTTCTCTACTGTCTTATCTACGACCACTGTCCCTTACATCTCTTCTCGACCTTGATGCTCTTGTCTGAACTATTTGTCAGCCGCTGTCATCAGAGCAAAATCGTTTCTGTCCCACTCCATCGTTCAGCCACTTCCTCGAAGTTCTTCTCAGCTGCAGCAATCCGACTCTGCAGTAATCTACCGCATTGTGTGGGAGGTCTGAATAACATCTCCTACTTCCGAAGACATATAATGTCATATATACCACAGAAAGAATAATGATCGCCATTGTCCTTGTACACACTGGTTACCCTTGCACATAACTCATTCTAGCCTGATCTTAATACTGATATTACTGTTACTACTATTATTATTATTTCTTTCTTTTCTCAGACGTTATGTCTGGTCAAAAATGGAAAGTGATGCGGACCTTGATCAAGCGTGACTTCCTTTTAACTGTACGGTTTATGTTATCTTGCATTTAGGAACTTTCGGGTAAATGAACATGTATCAATAATTACGGATTTCTGTAGTTGTATATATAAGTTTGGATGTAGCTGTATTGCATTGATGTACTGGTGGATATTGTGTGGTATGACTCCTGTAGTTGATAGTATAAAGGGTATAATGTCAACTTTATCCTGATGCCACATGTCCTTGACTTTCTCAGCCAGTTGGATGTATTTTTCAATTTTTTCTCCTGTTTTCTTTTGTATATTTGTTGTATTCGGTATGGTTATTTCGATTAGTTGTGTTAATTTCTTCTTTTTATTGGTGAGTATGATGGTAGGTTTGTTGTGTGGTGTTGTTTTATCTGTTATAATGGTTCTGTTCCAGTAAAATTTGTATTCATCATTCTCCAGAACATTTTGTGGTGCATACTTGTAGGTGGGAACGTGTTGTTTTATATGTTTATGTTGTAAGACAAGCTGTTGATGTATTATTTTTGCTAAATTGTCATGTCTTCTGGGGTTTTCTGTATTTACTAGTATTGTACATCCGCTTGTGATGTGATCTACTGTTTCTATTTGTTGTTTGCAAAGTCTGCATTTATCTGTTGCGGTATTGGGATCTTTAATAATATGCTTGCTGTAGTATCTGCTGTTTATTGTTTGATCCTGTATTGCAATCATGAATCCTTCCGTCTCACTGTATGTATTGCCTTTTCTTAGCCGTGTGTTGGATGCGTCTTGTTCGATGTGTGGCTGTGTTAGATGATACGGGTGCTTGCCATGTAGTGTTTTCTTTTTCCAATTTACTTTCTTCGTATCTGTTGATGTTATGTGATCTAAAGGGTTGTAGAAGTGGTTATGAAATTGCAGTGGTGTAGCCGATGTATTTATATGAGTGACTGCTTTGTGCATTTTGCTAATTTCTGCTCGTTGTAAAAAGAATTTTCTTAAATTGTCTACCTGTCCATAATGTAGGTTTTGTATGTCAATAAATCCCCTTCCTCCTTCCTTTCTGCTTAATGTGAATCTTTCTGTTGCTGAAGGTATGTGATGTATTATATATTTATGGCATTGTGATCATGTAAGTGTATCGAGTGCTTCTAGGTCTGTGTTACTCCATTTCACTACTCCAAAAGAGTAGGTCAATATTGGTATAGCATAAGAGTTTATAGCTTTTGTCTTGTTTCTTGCTGTCAATTCTGTTTTCAGTATTTTTGTTAGTCTTTGTCTATAATTTTCTTTTAGTTCTTCTTTAATATTTGTATTATCTATTCCTATTTTTTGTCTGTATCCTAGATATTTATAGGCATCTGTTTTTTCCATCGCTTCTATGCAGTCGCTGTGGTTATCCAATATGTAATCTTCTTGTTTAGTGTGTTTTCCCTTGACTATGCTATTTTTCTTACATTTGTCTGTTCCAAAATCCATATTTATATCATTGCTGAATACTTTTGTTATCTTTAGTAATTGGTTGAGTTGTTGATTTGTTGCTGCCATTAGTTTTAGATCATCCATGTATAGCAAATGTGTGATTTTGTGTGGGTATGTTCCAGTAATATTGTATCCATAATTTGTATTATTTAGGATGTTGGATAGTGGGTTCAGAGCAAGGCAGAACAAGAAAGGACTTAATGAGTCTCCTTGGTATATTCCACGCTTAATCTGTATTGGCTGTGATGTGATACTATTTGAATTTGTTTGGATATTAAGTGTGGTTTTCCAATTTGTCATTACTATGTTTAGGAACTGTATCAATTCAGGATCTACATTGTATATTTCCAATATTTGTAGTAACCATGAGTGGGGTACACTATCAAAAGCTTTTTGGTAATCAATGTATGCGTAGTGTAGCGACCTTTGTTTAGTTTTAGCTTGATATGTCACCTCTTCATCTATTATCAGTTGCTCTTTACATCCTCGTGCTCCTTTGCAACAGTCTTTTTGTTCTTCATTTATACTTTTGTTCTGTGTTGTATGTGTCAATAATTTCTGTGTAATGACTGAAGTTAATATTTTGTATATTGTTGGTGGGCATGTTATGGGGTGACATTTAGCTGGGTTTGCTGTGTCTGCTTGATCTTTAGGTTTCAGATAAGTTATTCCATGTGTAAGTGTATCAGGGAATGTGTATGGGTCTGCAATGTAACTGTTAAATAATTAAGTTAGATGTGAATGTGTTGAGGTGAACTTCTTTAGCCAGAAATTTGCTATTTTATCTTTTCCAGGGGCTTTCCAGTTGTGAGTAGAATTAATTGCTTGGGTGACTTCATGTTGCAAAATTATCACTTCAGGCATTTGTGGTATCATCTTGTATGTGTATGTTTCTGCTTGTATCCACCGTGGATGCCTGTTATGTTGTACCAGGTTTGACCATACGTTGCTCCAGAAGTGTTCCATGTCTGTTATGTTTGGTGGATTGTCTATTTTAAAGTGTGTGTTTTCTATTGTCTAGTAAAATTTCTTTTGGTTTGTGTTGAATGTTTCCTTCTATTTTCATTTTTTTTTTTTGTATCTTCTAACTCGTTTGGCCAATGCTTGTACTTTCTGCCTCTTTTCATCTAATTGCTCTATCGCTTCTTGTTGTGAGATTTTACCTGACCTTTTTCGTTTTTTTCCGACATTTCATTTCTTATAAATTGTGTTAGCTGTCTGATGTCTTTTCTCAGTTTTTCTATTCTGATATGTAGCCTGTGTTGCCATGCTGGTTTTGTGGGTTTCTTCTGTGTGTTGGTTGGTTCTGATGTCTGCCTAGTGTGTATATTTAGTGTAGTGAGTGCTCCTATATAAACCAGTAGTTGTAACTCTTCCATAGTTGTGTTTTCATTTATTTTGATGTGTATGATTGTGTTGATAGTTTTTATTGTTGTTTCGACTTGTGGGTTATTTGGTGGTCTAAGCAAGAATGGTCTAATGTCTGTATTTGTGTCTTTGTATTCTACATATATCAGCTGAAATTCTTCTTCTATATCTAACATGTGTGTCACTTCATGATCTATTTGTGCTTGTTCTGGTGGCTGTCATAAGATTTCGTTTTCCTCTGATTGTTTAATTGATGAGTGTTGTTCTTTGTTTGTTTGCTCTGATATGTATCTGCTACAACAGTCCACATATGATGTCCACAAATACTGCTGAGAGTGAAACCCAACTATGATACTGTGACCTAATCGTCAACTGTTCTTAAAAACGTGGGCAGCAATCTTTAACACCAATTAAATTATATTAATGATAAAGTATAGATTTTCAAACATAGAGTGAAGACTTTTCATTTGATATACTTGTAATTCGCTACAAAAACACATAAGTCGACTTTAATGTGTTACTGGTGATTAACCTTGCTAGAACATTTAGAATACTAGACAATACGAGTCACATATCAGTATTCTAGGTGAGCTTCATTATTATAGCAAATTTTATTCACAAAAATGAACAGGGATTTTCATGAAACACTCAAAACAAAAATAGTTTGCAGAAGAACATATTACAAAGTGCACAGCGTATAGATCGAAAAACTTAGAATGCTACTTATAATAACTCCGAGAACTGCAGAAGATTTGCAAACTATTTCAAAGAACTACACAACTGCCATTCACCAAAAGAAGAAATTCGTTTTGATAACGTTACCCATATACAACCGACTCAAAGCCAACAACAATAGAGGAAGTCAGAGAAATTGTAAAACAACTCAAAAAACGAAGCAGCAGGAGAAGGCAGTACAGTTTCTGAATTGTGGAAACAACCGAGTGACAATATTATTCTTCTATCATAACTTCTTAAATACCAACAATTATACTGGTATTTTTATGCATTTGTGCATTCAACGTCTATCTGACCATTGCTCTTTTCTTTGTTCCACATGAGTTTTTATTATCTAGGAGAAAAAAACTCTAATTGCAGCCTGAAGAAGCACAATTCCAACTTTACCTCGTAAACGGTAAAATATGTTTGTTCGCCATTTCTCGGTTTTCTAATTGTACCATCAGCCCAGCCACTTGGATTTATATTTACAGTCTTCGAATTATCGTCACGTAGCATAAGTGTGTAAAAGGCTTTAGCATATAGGACATACATAGTTTCCAATTCTGAAAGTTTGCCTGTGCAGATCGACCATCCACAGTAATCATCTGGGAAAATGGATACTCCGCCTTGCAGATCAAAAGCTGGTTATCAGTTAAAGCGGAAAGTCAGCAGCGGAAGGAGGAGGATAATATGCTGGCAAAGTCAACATATATTCTTCTGTTTATTAACAACGACTAGTTCAAGATAAGCGGGGCATTCAAAAATGTCTACTAAAAGTGGTTTTCTGACGAGACGTTTTTGCACTGGGGAAGGACGATTTATTATTGGAAAAGGCTTGAGTATACGAAATTCCTTGTCTTTGTGGTATGGCTTACATACAGTGATGAGCCAGAAGAATGCAACCATTTCCTTAATAGAATTTTGGGCCATCTTCGAAACCCAATACAATAGCGATTTTGCATGCCACGGATTTGATACGTGCTTGGCAGTTTTCTGGAGCTCTATGGTACCTTATGTCTGCTTATAGGTCACGCAATTTCCGTACATTACGGGCCTGTGGCTTCTGGTCGCAGAGCTGGCGCCAGATGGCGTCACGGTGTGTTCCATCAGGTTCAAGTCCTCAATGTGAGTTTGCTATCATACTCCATCGGAGCATAACTCTGTCCTAATGGCACCAACTACTACCCAGATGCTAAGTACCTTCACCATCGGAGTAGATATCGAGCGTGAAAGAATGCAAGTGGTCCACAGTAATGTTCAGGTAATCCACAGCAGTCTACGAGCCTTCGATTAGTAACAAAAGTAGCTTGGAAGCCCAGGTGAATGTTGCCCATACCATAATACAGCTCCCACCAGACTACGTCCGTGGTGCAATACGTATTTAGAGTAGCTGTTCTTCTCGATAACGGCGCAGCTGAACACGACCATGGTTCTCGTACAATAAGAAAAGTCAACCACATACGCCCATGCGACGCAATTCCATTGATCCACAGTCTAATCTCGATGGTTCCGTGCCCACCTCATTGTTGTACAGTGTGTCTAGTGCGTTCTTCAATCGTTTCATGTCGCACTTTTCAGTTCTGAGCCCACAGTGAGCGTCTAAAGATGCGTAGCTAATAGTGTCTCCCGCCAAGTGCGAAGTCCTGCTGAGGGTTTCAGCCTGATTAGCACACACAACGTAACTGTCATGAGTGTCGCCTCTTCATGACAATGCTCCGCCGTACACTTCAGAGGCAAGAACGGAGCTCCTGCAGCGTTTTTAGTGAGAGGTGTTCGATCACCCACCATACAGGTCAGACTTGACTCTCTCTGGTATTCAACGCACTTGGTGCGCTGGCTACGACGGTACTTCTGCACAGAAAACGAGCTGCAGACTAGGGTAGGGAACTGATGGAAAGCACAGAAGGCTCCTTTCTATGACGAGGATTTTGATAAGCTGGCACGACGCCACGACAGATGTCTAAATCTGAGCGGCGTCTGTGTAGGGAAGTAGCTGGAAGGTGTAGTTAAATGTTGCAAATAGGGCATTTTTATTTTCTCTGTTGTTTCCTTTTCGCGACCAATCGAAGGTTGAGAATAAAAAAAAGTTGTCCTCGTACTTTCCTTGTTGCATCACGTATCCGCCCACGCCACCAGCTGGCATTCGGACTCGCGGTGTGTAGTGAACACATGGTTCTGACTCATTAGGTCACACCAAACGTAGCATTCGAAAATGTTGCGTAGAAAATCTATAGTTCTCTCACCGTTGCAAATCACAAGGTGTGTCATAGTAAAACATTGTATATACAGCGGGGACACAGTGGTGTAATGGCGACTGCTATTTCATTTTGGGTTCGCATTAGTAAAGAGACCTTGGAAATATGCACGGTAGAAACCTTATTAACGGCGATAGAGGCTTTCGGTTTTGAAACGCGTTGAATCCCATTATTTCCTCTGTTCGCCCTAGGCGAACACAATGGAACATGCAGAGGGCCACTACGTGCAGTACCCCTCTGGACGTTTGGTATTCACGATGTCCTTCAGCCTGCATGAAGCTGATGTATTACATTGTACGTATACATATAGACAAGGCTTCTTGTTTTATTTTGGCCAGACTGGTATCGGGCTATGTGGTATATTCAGCGGTAGTATCACTTACTATAGTGCCATCATAGAATTTCTGTAAACTAATTTGGAAACTTGACTTTACCTCAACGATGACGAACTAAAAGCCAGCTAAAAGTTAAAGAAAAATTTCCGAATAAATCTACGGAAATTCTGTAAATGAGCGTGTAGCCCGATGTCGGTCTGGTCAAAATAAAAATAAACCTTAAAGCAGACAGCCTTGTCTGTGTATATACATACAATGGCGTTCATCAAGTACCACAGGACAAATGAGTTTTCCATTTTCGCCAACGAGGGCGCTACATTATGGCAGACTGATCGGTTCATGACACATTCTCAAAACGCGTATAGCTTGGTAATAAATTATGTCACATGAGTAGCCGGGGTCAGGATTACATGAGTCACCTTAAGTTATCTGGCAGGAACCCAGATAAAATAGCCACCTTTGTTCTAATGGACTACCAGCTGCTCTTCCGAAACATCGTCAACTAGTCTGTGCGCCCGAAAAATTTGAAGTCTGTGGATGGGAATGTTTTGCTGCGTCGTGAGAGGAAAGGTAGGTCGTCATGGGAAACGGCTCTGAAACAGTTTGATCGGTCACATTACATTCATACCCAGGAGTGCAACTGGGATACTTACCAGAATGAAAACATCGACGTAAAACATACATTTATTCACATGCTCGTTAGACAAACAATAAGGTACGCAGGTAGTAGCATCAATGCGACACACCAGTCTTAAACTGAAAATACTATATATTCCATATCCTACAGGTGATTAACAGACAAAAATGGTTTACAAAAGCACAGATCAACATTAAAAACGGTCAGCTTTGACTGGCAAAATCGTGAACTCAGGGCTTATGCTGTATTCCTTATCGTCACTCTCAAAAACATTCTTCTGAAACCAGATCACGAGGCCAAGTGACGTTCGAAACGCCTCTTCTCTGTCCCCAAAGAAAAGAGGTACAAACTGATCAACCAAGCGGCACCTTTTCCCCCAACAGGCTATCTATTTACCTTTTCCTTATTATTCGTTGCTATTTGCATTATTAAATGAAGTACTTGAGATAACTTCCGAGATAAATATGTGCGAACTGCCCTGCATCCTTCCTCCATCGTCGTTTCTGTTTATTAGTGATTAAATTGCGTCGTGGTTGTAGCCTCGTTCCCAAAGGCAGGCCATAGAACTGATTGTCTGATTGACTGCTGTCGTATTCCCGCTCTCCCCCCTCGGCAGACATCGCACAGGGAGGGGAGGGGGGCTGTGACCTTCAGGCTGGCTACGATACCGTTTTGGCAGTGCACCAATTCGTCCGCCAAGCGAGTCTCCCAGATCCGTTTCACTGTGTGTGGTCGTTGGGCTCGTGGTCGGGTCCACGGTCCTGGTCAGTCGGTCCGACCAGCGGACTTCTATCTGCTAAGCCAGACCACTACCTGCCAGCCCACACTCTGTCAGTGCAGGCAGGTAGGGTCGGCCAAACACTCGCCTGTGTCCACACACATTCTGACGAGTTGGCGAGCGAATCGACGGACGGGACAGCGGGCCAGTCGGATTGTGAATGGGAACCTTTACAGACATGAAAGCTGCAGCCGCCCACACCACATATCCTGGAGTAAACGGCCCTTGCTTCCATTGTTGATCCGTGTTCCACTCCACCCTTACAAAATGCAGTCTCCAGTACAGTGAACATACCCTCTCATATTCAGTTATTAGGTGGTACGCAACACTATCTAATCTGCAAACACATTCTTTCTATCGCCATTCGACTAATATTGCACAAATGCTTACGGAACTTGAAATTGACATTTTTGGTCATGGCGTCCCCATATAAGGACATACCAAATAAATGTATAGGATATTAAAATTCGTTAAATTTTACAATTTGTGATAACTGTCCTCACATTGTCAAGCAGAGAGTTTATTTGAGAACGGTGTCGGCATTTCCTGTCAATCTGTGGTAACAAAAAACAAAACTGAATGTGCACAGTCACATGGACACTTCCCAGTAATCTTAGTACCTCCCACCATCTTCTTTTAGAAATAAGAAGAAATGAATTTGATAGTATGTTGTTATTCGTCATAGTCATACCAGTGTTTAAATTACATACATGTTAAATAGTCTTTAACCAAAGAATTACAAAATGAACCTGTTTTGGATCAACATTGACTAAATGTAAATACATAAACCCGCAACCAGTCACTTTTCTGACTAATTATTTATTATTCCATGAACCAGTTTTCGAACCTTTTGGGGTTCATCTTCAGGTTCATCTGTAGCAAGCTAGCACCCTTATGCTAGAAATAACGATGTAACGTCCAGAAACCATCTGAAGATGAACTTGAAAAGGTTCGAAAACCGATTCATGGAATAATAATTAATTAGTCAAAAAACGTGACTGGTTGCAGGTTTATGTATTTACATTCAGTTAATACTCACGGGTTCTAAAATATCCATAATGGATAAGTTTCATAACGATGACTAAGTTCGTGATGGTTCTGTTGCGCAATGACATAAATCACGTGCCTACTTGATATGAGATATGTGTTTTATACATCTTTTTATTATAAACATGTTGGCGTTATTTTAATGGAATAACTGTCACACTGTCCCACTATAAAATTTCCTCCTTTTTTATGGAAATGCGAATTCACCCGAAAGTGGCATTGATAAGGAAAGATCATAATTATTCAAAATTTAGTAACTATACAGCTGAATTCTTACCTAGTTCAATGTTTCTTGGAGTTGACCTACATGAAAGGCGTCCTAAAATGGTAACCACGGATGACAGTTTCCGAAAAACTGCACGGTATTGTATTGGCTATTAAGGCGGTGTCAAGTAGCTGACGTCGTTGGTGTATCAGAGGAAATGTTGCACGCCTTTAGGCAAAGAGTTAGCTACGTGTAAGCGATGTGCAAGATGGCTGCGCGATTTCTTAATTACTGTACAAAAACGAATTTTTCGTCTACGAAAGGCTATTTTCATAACAATAAAGGTAACAATGTGAGTCTTTTGTAACTGTGTCTGTTACATGGATCCACCAGTACACACCAAAAATGAAACAGCAGTCAAAACGGCAGGAGAATCCCATGGCCATGTATCAGAGGGGTGATATTTACTTGACATTACCGATTTCTTGGAAGCGAAAGCTATATTTTTCATTATCTTGGAAACAGGTAAACGGTAATGATGCAAACGTTCGGGACAACCTGAATGAAAAAATACGCAGTAGAAAGCCTGTATGTCAAAATTTAAGGCTTTTTCCTCCACACAAAACAGCTTTCGTAATAGGAAAACACAGTGCTTTGATGTGCCATATACTGCAATATTTACTCTGTTGACTCAATTAGGAATTCATCGACTTTTACCTGTTCTTACTGACTGCTTCAACCGCATTAGTTTATCTGAACTTGTAACTTAAGTGCACGAAATAGTGTGGGGGACGCCTTCTGTTCTATTCTCTGACATAAACAAATAACGTTATGGGTTTACTAACAAGCTTACTCTCCTATATGACAAATATGCCTCCTAACAGCTGAAAACATAAGGAAAAAACCTGCACATAGGTAACTGAAAAACTGAAATAGCTCATGTATCTCAAAGACTCTGCACATCGGGAATACAAACTACGCCCAACGTCTGAAAATGATATTACTTACAAGCAGATGCGGAACAGTCGCCAAGCTGTGAGAAATACGAAATTCAGACATGCCAATACATAACCGACAACAGAAATGCACCACTTCTCCTACGGAAAAACCTGCCTGGTCTTGTTATAGGCAAAGTAAAAGGAACTGGTTCTCCCATTATCCCAGCCAATCGACTGAAACGATTCTTCACGTAAGCTACAACCACAATTAAATCACAAATTAAATCATAAATTGTAGACGATGACATCACATTCCAAATGATAAAGCTTATTATTGACCCACTACTGCACATTGCAACAGATACTTTCAACCACTACTTACGCACAAGTGTTTTCCCTGAGGCCTGGAAACAGGGACTAGCGAAGCCATTACCTAAATGGACGCTGCGTGCATGCTCTGAGTACCGACCTGTTTGCATTCTTCCTGCAGTGTCCAACGCCTTGTAATGCAGACTCCACGACCAGCTAACAAGCTACCTAACTTCAAATAACGTACCAGAAGAATACCAATCAGGTTTCCGTAAACATCGCAGCACAACACTTGCCTTGATGAAGGTGAAATATGGCGCAAGGCTTCACATGGGTGCAAAAGAGGTAACTGTCATGTGGTTCTTAGACTTGAGCATAGACTTTGACATTATCGTCTATGACATTTTAAGTACGAACCGTAGCAGCCTAAATTTCTCGCCAATTGCAGTGCAGCAGTTTCACTCATACCTGATTTTACCCAGCCCCCGTAAAGTCATAATGGAGGCACGTAGTATCAGTCTTCCCCCATAGTTCGATATTGGATCCTATACTCTCCTCATTGTACGTAAATGATATGACAAGTTATGTTCTACTGTAAATACCACATGTAAGCTGATGACTTCCAGTCGTATCTAAATGCAAAACCAACAAACCCGAAGACAACTATCGAGAACCTCAATACCGATCTGTGTGCACAATCAAAATGGGCGCAGGATACCGAGTTAAAATTCAACCGTCCAAAACTCGAGCGGTTCTAGTTGGTCATTCTGGGCTCATTAGCCCTGAATATTGGAGATCTCTATAATCTTTAACTTTTAATGGGACAAATATCTTTTCTCCTTCAGCAAGGAGACTAGGAGTAATAACAGATAAAAATCTAAATTGGTCTGAGCATGTAACTGCAATGTGCGTGAAGGCATCAGCATATCTTCATGTCCTGCAAAAATATGAAAAGCTCTTCCATCTTGATCTGAAAAAGAAACTTGTACAGACACTTCTATTTCCATTTAATATTTAAAGCGAAGTTATCCTGCAAGTTCTTTCACAGGAAAGCTCACGACGACTGGTTCTGAATGCCTGTGTTCGTTATATTTGTGATGTTCGGCTCTTTGATCACATTTCACCATCATATGGACAGCTATCCACGCTGCGTGCAGACAAGCGTAGAGATTTCCATACCCTCTGTCTTCTCTACTGTCTTATCAATGAACACTGTCCCTTATATCTCTCCTCGACCTTGATGCTCCTGCATGAACAATTTGGCAGAAACGTCCGCTACCATCAGAGCAAAATCATATCTGTCAGACTCCATCGTTCAGCCACTTTCTCGAAGTTCTTCAGGAATCCGACTCTGCAATAACCTACCGCATTGTGTGAGAGATCTGAATAACATCTCCTGCTTCAGGAGACAGATAATGACATATTTACCAAAACAAGAATAATGATCACCATTGTCCCTTTACACACATCCTTCATTCCAACCTGATCTTATTACTGATATTATTATTATTATTATTATTATTACTGTTAGTGCAGTTGTATAAGCAATACTGTATTAATTTTATTAGTTCATAATCAGTGTAACTTACTCACACTAGAACTTAAGTCATTCAAACCATTTTGATACTGCTCGAGCAGTCCACGGGTATACTGCCGGTACTATGAACCGGCAGTATACTCGAGGACTATTCTAGCAAAAAATACGCCGGGAGAAACTGAAGAATCACATTTTGATACTAATTGTAATACTGAAATCATTATTTCTTAGACAACTATGATTTGAAAAGGTACTGTATGTGCGACACTCTGTTCCGATGTAAGAGATGACCTGAAAGCACCAATCACATAGAGTTAAATAATTATATAAATAAATACTTCTAAAGAAGCTGGTGATTAAATGAATCTTAAGTCCAGTCGCTCTTTAAGAAGCGAAATTATGGCTAAGGGAAAACGTTCCACCACTCCATGCCTTTGTTGAGCGTATCTGATCGTAAATATACCAGTTTATAAAGATGATGAGAGTACGTCGAAAGTATCTGCTACAACAGCTCACATATGATGTCCACAAATACTGCTACGAGTAAAACAGAGCTAGGATACTGCGACCCAATCGTCAACTGTTCTTAAAAACTTGGACAGCAATCTTTAGCACCAGTTAAAGAATATTATTAATAAAGTATAGATTTTGGAACACAGAGTGAAGGCTTTTCATTTGATATACTTGTAATTCGCTACAAGAACACATAAGTCGATTTTAATGTGTTATTGGTGATTAAACTTACTAGAACCTTTGGAATAGTTGCTGATATTGTTGTTCCTCCAGCTCCCCGTGGAAAGTTTTTGGCAGTTTTTCACCATGATGTCATTTTTTTCTGCTCTTCTTCCTGCAACTCTCCGGGTTTAGATGGTCTTTCAAAAGAATTTTATGTTCGTTTTTGCCCTCTGATAGCAGATACGATAACATATAAGTTGAATGAAGTGGCGTAAGGGGGATACACCCTGTCCTCTTTTAAGGCCAGAAAAGCTGGTTTAATTTCCGTGGGTCACGTCCAACCGATAACGCCACTTCATTTCGATTACAAAATCATAGAGCGCCCGATAAATAGCCGTTTGTCGGTTTTTCTTGCTGACATTGTCGTGTGTTATTGAAGTTGTTTCCAGGGTCGTACTCCCGTGACTCCCGTTGCTGAATGTTGTGACCTCATCTCGATTGCTGGCACTGCTTTTATCGATTTTAATCATGTGTTTCACCGAATTACTCATGATTCTCTGTCATAAGATTTGATGGATGTCGGTTTTAAGGATTTACAGAGACGGATGTTGACCTCTCTAATTATTGGTGTTTAGGGGTCTATTGTGAATTTTCGTCTTTCTCCCGCATAGAAATGTGTTGAGGTGTCCTGCAAGGGAGTCCCCTATCCACGTTGTCATTCGTGCTTTTTCTGGAATCCTTACTGCCGTTCATAGCTGCTCGACTGCATGACTGGTCGTTGTATGGAGAAAAGTTTATCGCCTGAATGAATGCTGATAACGTTATGGTACATCTTCGTACTCATGATGACATACTGGTGATCAGGGACGTTCTGGGTGGATATTATCGGCTTATCGGAGTACAGGTTAACGACCTATGGGCATCTGACGCCGCAGAGATTCCATGTGCTGAAGCAGTCGTTGGGTGTTTTTAATGATCGTGTCCGCTAAAGATGTGTACAACAAATTGGATGTCCAAGACGGATAGGATTCAAGGAGTGGTCCTTGAACACGAGAGTCGCTCTCTCTCGTTACTTCATGAGGGTCGCGTCTTGCAAACTTATGTATTGAGCAAAGTGTATTTTGTGACACAAGTTTTTTCCCTTCCCGCGATGGTGTCCCGGAAGTTACAATGGTTATTGGGCAAGTTTACCTGGCATTATTTCTTCGAGGCACTAGTTAAACATGTCCTCACGTACGCAGGTAACTAACAGCACAACTTTAGCCCTTCCAGCTGACGATGTTATGATAAATAATAAATTAAGGCATATTAGGGAATTTTTTATTGATGTCAGTTATTTGTAAAAATGCTGTTATGTTGCTGGATATTTTAAAATCGTGCTTCCCCTGTGAATTCCCTGTGGCTAATAACAGACTGGAAGATTGATTGGTGCAGTGTCAGCCTACCTACTTTTCCGATGGAAGCTGGCTCCATCGACAATTGTGGTGGTGCACCATCATCGTGAAACCATACCTATCGCCGACAACTGGAACCTTTTATAAAGTGTCGAATTGCAAAGTAATGTAGCATACAGGGACGCATACAAAATTGTCCGGCGACAGAAGTATTCTATGCACGATTCCAGCCCACAGGTTTATACCAAAGAGTGCCTGTGATCGTGTTCATGGGTGACATGTGGGTTGTCTTACGACGAGTAATGACTGTTGTGGAGGTTGAAAGTACTTCCTCGGGTGAAGGTAGATGGGTAGGTCCATATATCGTTATTTATAAAATGTTCGTTATCTTCGACATGGTGCAAAAGCCTTTCACAAAACTCTACTCATCGAATGAGGTCTTCTGGCTGCTGGTGTCGAGTTAACGTATCATGATATGGATTCTGTTCTTCCTTGTACAACACTCCAAAAGCCAGTCTTCGAAATATGTGGAACTGCCTTGTAACACATGTGTGATCAAAAGTATCCGGACACCCCAAAAACAAAAGTTTTTCATATTAAGTGCATTGTGCTACCACCTACTGTCAGGTACTCCATATCAGCGAAATCAGTAAACATTAGACATAGTGAGAGAGCAGAATGTGGCACTTCGTGTAACACACAGACTCTGAACGTGGTCAGGTGATTCGGTACCACTTGTGTCATAAGTCTCTACGCGAGATTTCCATACTCCTAAACATCCCTGTGTCCACTGTCTCTTATGTGACAGTTAAGTGGAAACAGGAAGGGACGTGTTCAACACAAAAGCATACAGGTCGACCTCGTCTGTTGACTGACAGAGACCGCAGACAGTTTAAAGGGTCGTGGAGTATAACTGGCATACATCTATACAGAACATCACACAGGAATTTCGAACTGCATCAGGATCCACTGCAAGTACTACGACAGTTAGGTGGAAGGTCAGAAAACTTGGATTTCATGGTCGAGCGGCTGCTCACAAACCACACATCACGCCGGTAAATGCCAAACGTCGCCTCGCGTGACACTATCACACACAGGCCTACATTGATGCTTTAAGCACCTTCTAGCTTCCCACTGTTGAAGAGCAATTCGGGATGGCGATTGCATCTTTCAGCACGATCGAACACCTGTTCATAATGCACAGCCTGTGGCAGAGTGGTTACACTACAATAACATTCCTGTAACGGACTGGCCTGCACAGAGTACTCACCTGAATCTTATAGAACACATTTGGAATGTTTTGGAACGCCGTCTTCGTGCCAGACGTCAAAAACCGACATTGATACCTCCCCTGAGTGCAGCACTCTGTGAAGAATGATCTGCCATTCCCCAAGAAACTTCCAGCACCTGATTGAAGGTATGCCTGCGAGAGTGGAAGTGATTATAAAGACTAATGGTAGGCCAACACCATATTGAATTCCAGCATTACCGATGGAGGGCGCCACGAAGTCATTTTCAGGAAGGTATCCGGATACTTTTGACCACATAGAGTATGGCGTGACTGGTGATCGGTTGCAAGAATCGTGTCCTCTGTTTGTAGAGTCCATCTAGTCCCTGGACGACCTCTGTCCATTACTTGTGAACGAAGATCTCCGCCTTCCTGAAGGCGTTGCTCCAGGGGACAAAAAACGTTCTTATCGGGACGGTGCATTTGAAGGTACTGTGCAGCACATGCACGAGCAGCAACAGCAACAGCTTGGTTATCAGATGCACCCAGCACCAAAAGCATATCGATGCATTCATCTTTTGTGTACTGCATGGAGAACCCGCCCTACGTGAATCTGACATAACCAGTAATGGGTGTGCACTGCGCTGTTAGTAGACACATGCATGATGTTTAATTTTGTATGAAAGACATGTGAAAAAATGATGTCCTGCTTATAGACGACAAGAACTATGGAACAGACGTCTAAATATTAGAATAGGAATCACGACGATTCGAGCCGTAGTTCCATGGTGGATGTGGGTTTCATGTCCAAACAGTCTACTTTGTTTTTTTCTCCAACCTCTCGGTTTCCAGCAATACATTTACAACATTTTTTTAACTGAACAAAAACAATGATCAAAGTCACTGCGATAAATATTTTAAAAACAAAGCAAGAAAAAAACATCAGGCACCTGATGAGAATTGAACCTATGGACATATGCACGTAAAATACCTGCCATAATCATTATTTTGTAACTTTTACCAAAAGTAATGTAACAGGAATGAAAAATTCAAAAGAAAAGGGAATCTACACATCCAACTCCTTGAAAATTAAATACGACGCGAAAAGCTAGTGATAGCGCTGCATTCTTTTCCATGTGAAATGGGCCATAATCATAATCTGATAAAAGTCACACGGGACCGTGTAATACCCGCTCCCCACCACGTAATGAACATAACACTCGACGAGCCATGGAACTGCATCGCCCTTCATGCTGCGAAAGAAGGTTGAATCGGGATGCACAGAGTTCGTGCTACCTGTCCCTGGCAACGCTGCACACAGTTACAGCATTGCCAGAGGCTCGGTATTTAATTCACATTTCTGTCAAACCTTTTGGCGGGACTAGGTACTGCTAGATACACATCTGCCTTGAGATGGGATGAGGAATCGCGTGCCAACCGCCAATTACGGCGTTCTTTCTTCTCCCTATATGTACATGCAACACTAACGGCATGAAGTAAAGAAGCTCGTCTTGCCACATTCACGGGTACCGCGCTCGCGCTCGCCCATCGTTGTTAAAGCAAGCTGTTGGCATAGAGGTGTCGGGGGAACTGCTGGTTGACAGCACCCATGCTCAAGTAGTGTGGTTACTCACGGGCGCCTGTGCCTGCAATAGCACATTTTCCCGCCTTTGATCTAAAGAGTTGGCAGATTTACCTTTACTTATCTACTCTTCGTGAAATTACGACTACATGAAATGAGAATTTCAGTATTGCCAGAGAAACTGTGCACTCAGTGTGCGTAATGTAATATATGTGCTGTGTGAAATATTAACAGGCACGCAACCTCTTTAGTACATTAGCTCGACTAGTAAGCTGTTTTGAATGAACGATGCTTTTCTCGACTAACGGCAAAAGTTCAACTGGACATGGTTACAACTCATTAACAGAGAAAAACACAGCATGACAAAGGAATTGAAATATCAAGGGAGGCCGAAATATGGCATCGGAGTAGAATAGCGACACACTATTTGCGGTTCGTAGACGAACTAAATAACTTGATTTTCTGTGTTAATTTTACGTTCCAGCATCCGTGGTCAATGACTAACAATTGAAACAGACTAGACCCAGGGTTCAGTTAAGGTCACTGCTTAAAATCTGAATAAAAATTATCAGCAATATCCGTTGATGGCTTCCGATATAATGAACAGCACATTTGTGATCATGGCCTTGTCGACGATAGTGGGGGAGGGAACAGACTTTTAGTACACTCTCTTTCCCTGATGATGGGAAACATCCCTTAAAAGGTAGAAGAATCAGCTATGGTCAACGTTATGAGGATGCAGAAGAAAATGTGAAACACTACATAAAAGATATAGTAAATAATCACAGGACATGCAGCCTGTAACTGAAAACGGGTCATCATCATTATCTTTCCACTGGAAAAACATTACAGAATAGACCACCTTTCAGTTCTCTGAGAGGGGACTTCGAAACGGGAGGTAACCATGAGGGAAGACTGGCTAACCAACGAAAGAGTAATAATTCAGGAGTTGGAGTGTGGAATGTCAGAATTCTGAATGTGGTAGGGAAGTTGGAAAATTAGAAAAGGGAAATGCAAAGACTGAATCTAGAGACAGTAGGTGTCAGTGATGTGTGCTGGAAAGAAAATAAGTTTTTTGGTCAGACGAATACAGCACAATCGCAAACCAGAAGAAAATGAATAGGACGGTAGTGCAGGGAATGAGTTACAACGAAAAGTTCAGTCATGCGATTGCACTCACCCGAATCGATAGAAAACAACTGCCAACAACAAAAGCCATCTTCACCCGCAGATGTCACAAGCAGAAAACGAAGACATCTAGAAGTTATATGAGAATATGTAACAGGCAATTCTGCATGTAAAAGGAGAGATAATCCGGGTTGATTGGAACGTGGTAGTAGAGGAAAGAATCAGTTACAGGAGAATATGGGCTTGGTAGTACGAGAGGGAGAGGTAAAACGTAAATTGATTTCTGCAACAAGTTTCAGTTAATAATACGAACACACTGATGAAATAGTCTTGCGTGATCGGGTCAATGTTGTCGGTGTCTTGTTGCAACGTTTCGATGAGTTTCGTACTCATCATGTTCAAGCAGTGTGCCTATGAGCAAATAAATGATGTTTCCATGGAATATCCGTTATCTCCAGGTATCGCCAACTTTTTTTTACATGGAGCACTTTTAAGATGTAGCACCGAACACTGTGCTCCTTAAACCAAAGGTGCTCTACAGGTACTTAGATTTGGAAATTTGTGATAAGATCCTATGGGCCCAAACTGCTAGGGTCATCGGTCCCTAAACTTACACACTATTTAATCTAACTTAAACTAACTTATGCCAAGGACAACACACATACCCATGCCTGAGGGAGATCTCGAACCTCCGACGGAGGGAGAGGCGCAAACCTTGACAAGGAGCCCTAGGCCGCGAGGCTACCCCGTGCATCGGTACGTAGGTGACTCTTTTGTAGAGTGGCCGCATGGAGTCATGTCTATCAGCAACAGAAAGAGCTTGCCGCAGAAGTTACTCCATCGGCCGGAAACATTCCATAAAAACAGGTACAAAGAGACACAAATACGACATGCCTTACAAACAGATAAAATGTGGGAGGACAAACCAGAAGAAGACGAATTAAAACGTGTGGCTTTCTGCTGGGCCGCCAAGAGCCAAGACCGCAAGTATATTAAGACAACACCGAATAACGACAGTCTTCCGTGCAAAGCAGGAAGCTGAGGACATACTTGACTCGACCAAAGATCATATAGGCCTGCAGTATGAATGTGGGTTGCGGCACATCAGGCAGATACAGCAATGTATGTTACAGCGCCGTACAGCAATGTGTCTCACACAACATCATGAACGTACGACTAGGGCAGACAGACGAGTCCGTGGTAGTAGACTATTGCATTAACGAAGGACGCACCTTCGAATTTGAGAAAGACGAAGTAACTATGCAGCACCAACTGTTTCTGGGAATCGGTTGTCAAAGAGGCAGTGGAAAGAAGTTGCACCTCAATCTAGTAAAGCGTGATAACGTGTTTTAGCTTAACCCAGCGTGGCATTCCCCAATGGAGAGAATAACACTCCGTTCTGAAGGCAGCGGCGTCCGCAGGCAGACTGGACAGCAACCAGGACTCGACGCCCGTGCGGGGCCAAGCCGCGACCCCACCACCTGTAGTGCTGCGTTCCCCCACCACTGACGCGGCATCCCCTTCCGGAGGAGCGAGGTTCAGCCCACTGCACAAGTGGACACAGGGCGAGCGACTATATAGATAGGTGGAACACAGCATCCCGACTATTCGGGTGAAGATGTTGGATACCAAACTGATCGAAAGTTTGCGACGAGACGAAGCTACCACTCGGCTGTTCACCCGATAATATTTCGTCATTGGAATACGCGGAGAAAGCCGGCAATCATAAATACAAATACGCCGTTCAAAAATCACAACAGGAGGATTCGGCACACTCTGGCCTGCCCTGAGGAAGGAATAACACCTCGACACGTGCTCCCGGAGACAGTGAGACTTGCTGCATTCTCACATTCATTTGACAGATAGCACACTTGTCAGTGCTTTCGAGGTTCCTGTCCGTCTCAGACATTGCTAATATGTTTTGAAATAAATGGATGATACTGGCTTCAGAGCTCCAGTATTCCGAGGAATTTTCCATTATTTTGATCTGGAAATTTCTGAGATGAGCCTCTGAAGGCCAACCTTCTTTCACCAAGTCGTAATGTAACATGATTAACACGAGAGATCCCATGTCAGTTGGCTCTTCTATGGACGAATGAAAGAACATTACCCATTTACCTCTGTGCATCAGCATACCCATAGTACCTCTTTCACGGCATACCATTTCATCACTTTTACTATTCTTCCAGGACAGCTATATACAACTAGACATATTTTATTTTTTATTTACTCTTGATGCAAAATTTTAACACTATATTTCGTGTAAAACCGTCTTGTGATGGAATTGGAAGTGCCTTATCATTTAATATTATTGCACATCCTACCAAATTCTTACGGCATTTAACAGCTGTTGCCGTTTGCATTTGTTGGAGAAATGTTTTGGTAGGATTTCCACAAAATTTAAAGGAAGCGCATTTTCGACTCCACACAATATTGTGCATTCAACACTAAACATGAAATTAAATTGAATAGAATGTATTTGGCCTGTACGAATAATATAAGTCAAGAAGTAAAGTGGAAAGAAAGAGCATATTGCTTATAGTGGTGCTGGAACTATGTTCTTTTATTCATTACATGATATAGAACTTATTTTACAATTGCAGTGTGATATTTGCCAATTGAATATCTTGGCACAACCGAAACCGGCAGGACCTTAGAGACGTCTACAGACGTTAAAGTAACCTCTGGCGTGCCACAGGGGAGTGTTATGGGACCATTGCTTTTCACAATATATATAAATGACTTAGTAGATAGTGTCGGAAGTTCCATGCGGCTTTTCGCGGATGATGCTGTAGTATACAGAGAAGTTGCTGCATTAGAAAATTGTAGCGAAATACAGGAAGATCTGCAGCGGATAGGCACTTGGTGCAGGGAGTGGCAACTGACCCTTAACATAGACAAATGTAATGTATTGCGAATACATAGAAAGAAGGATCCTTTATTGTATGATTATATGATAGCGGAACAAACACTGGTAGCAGTTACTTCTGTAAAATATCTGGGAGTATGCGTACGGAACGATTTGAAGTGGAATGATCATATAAAATTAATTGTTGGTAAGGCGGGTACCAGGTTGAGATTCATTGGGAGAGTGCTTAGAAAATGTAGTCCATCAACAAAGGAGGTGGCTTACAAAACACTCGTTCGACCTATACTTGAGTATTGCTCATCAGTGTGGGATCCGTACCAGGTCGGGTTGACGGAGGAGATAGAAAAGATCCAAAGAAGAGCGGCGCGTTTCGTCACCGGGTTATTTGGTAACCGTGATAGCGTTACGGAGATGTTTAATAAACTCAAGTGGCAGACTCTGCAAGAGAGGCGCTCTGCATCGCGGTGTAGCTTGCTGTCCAGGTTTCGAGAGGGTGCGTTTCTGGATGAGGTATCGAATATATTGCTTCCCCCTACTTATACCTCCCGAGGAGATCACGAATGTAAAATTAGAGAGATTAGAGCGCGCACGGAGGCTTTCAGACAGTCGTTCTTCCCGCGAACCATACGCGACTGGAACAGGAAAGGGAGGTAATGACAGTGGCACGTAAAGTGCCCTCCGCCACACACCGTTGGGTGGCTTGCGGAGTATCAATGTAGATGTAGATGTAGATGTTCCATGGGTTGTACGTCTCTCACCCGCTCGTCAGGACTGCTTATACACCAGTAACAAAATCAGCCTCGGAACTTCTTGAACGGAAAGTGAAAATAAATCTGATTCACCTTGAGAGCCCAACCGCTCGTCTTCTGGCCGATTTCTATTGAGCATAATCACATTGTTCCTAGTTCCGTGAAATAGAAGCTGAATTGCATAACTTGTGCACTGAACGTATAGTTTGCACTATTACTCCACACACAACTGCGCGTATCACCAAATAATTGCTTTTTACCACTCAAATAAACCTTTCACCTTCACATGCCGCTGGATGCCTCTAGAGCGACTGAGATATTTATTACTCTCCTTTCGTGGTAACGTCTGAAGATGAAGCGCCAAACTTCTTCGGACTATCGATATGTAGAACAATAGGAAGCTTACAGACAGTGCAGGGAGAATACCTAGAGTCTTACATAAAGACTACTTGCAGCGATGAGGGTACATGCGGCAACGGACAAGGTGACCAGTGACTCTGCAGGCAATACTTCACTGTCCATGTTACACATGGTGCCATGTAACGTCCTTCAGGCATTCACCGAACCGAATACCTTCCATCAGCTTCCCACATGGTATAGCATGACTCATCACTCCAAGTCATTTGTTTCCAGTCATCCGCTGTGCAGTGACAGTAGTAGTGGTGGCGATAGCTACACAGACGAAGGCGAGCTGATGTGGAATAGAGATCAAAAGCATCTGGACAACTATATCTAGAATTAATGTGGGGAGTGCCTACGCTTTGCTCTTACGGTGGCTTGAACTCCGCTGGGGACACCGTCATTGTTAGCTCATTTCTCCTCAAGAACCTAAATCATTGTAGGTAGTGATATAGGTCCACGGCGTATGGTGTGAAGTCGACGTTATAACTCATCTCGATTTCCCTTTGTCTTCAGATTATGAATCTGGGTATACTTGTCCTTTTCAGGAATGTTATTATCCACTGTCGATTGATTTGCAGATGCTGTTTTATCACAGTGTGCATTAACATTCTGACACAAAAAATTATTGCCGTCGAACTGTTATTCTGCTGTAAGAAAATAAAAATGCGGTAAAATATGCTCATACAGTTCTGCATTTAGAGTTATCTTAAGAGCAATAAGGGGACCACACAATAAACTCGATAAATACGTCCATACAGTATCACAGCCTCCTCCATAATTCACTGCTGGCACTACACATGATACAGTGTCACATCCTCCAGCTGTTATCCAAACCCAAATCCTGCCACAGGACTGCAACATGGTATAGTGTGATACATCACTCCAAGCGACTCGTTTCCAGTTAACCGCTGTCCAGTGACATCGCTTTATACATCACCTCAAGCGTCATTTAGCATTGACTACTTAAAAATGTGGCTTTTGAGGAGATAGTCGACCATTGTAATCCATTCTTCTTAGCTGCTTACATACTTTGGAACTCACGCGTGATTCCTTCTGCTGATAGCATGTGATTTTTTTACATCCATCTTTCGCAACGCTCGATAGTCTCTTCCCGTTTGTACATGATATCTGCCAGGTCTTAGTTTGGCTGTGATTGTTACTCCACATTTACACTTTACAATCAGATCACCAACAGTCAACTTTGGCAGCTTTAGGAGGGTATAAATGACCCTAACGGGTATGTTACTCAGGTAATATCTAACGAATAGCCCCCTGCTTCGGTACTGACAACACAGTACCCTACACAGTCCTTTAAATTGGGGGACCCGCCCCTCGGAACATCTACTGATCAATTCCGCATTAAAAAGGAGTGTACGGATGCTCTTGATCAGGTAGTGTGTATTTACGAGTAATGTACTTAAACTGGCTACATAGTATACTAGAATTGCTAATTCTATGGCTTGTGAAAACTGTATCTTAGACGTGAAACAGTACTACTTCTGCATTATTCAGAGCGCAGAAAACACACATGGGGAATCTTAACTAACTTGGAAAAGTAAAACTTCAAATAAGGTTTTAATTGTATGTGTCTGGTGATAGTCACAGGAGGATAACGAGAGTAGTGTTCATTAGGCAGCAATATTGGAGTGTAAGATAGATATAGACGTAATGTCAGCATCCTCTATCCTGTGGCGTAGATGATAAATAAAACATAATGTATATTCGAGTGAGTGGCTCAGAAAATTGCTGATGAGCTAGGCCTCGGATGGCAGGTAGTAGTAGATCAGGTGATAACAGCTCAAGACCGACACGCTCAGTGACTTTAAGAGGTACACTCTTCTACACGGCACCAGTGATGGCAGTCTATAAACATAAACCATTTCCTATTTTTTCTTCTTAATACAATAATTGTTATTTCTAATAATTCCTGATTACTGTTAGTTTTAACTTAAGAGGTACATAAAATTGCAACTCTCTACGAACACTAGAAACCAAATTATCTTAACTCCAAGATTTTGTGCAAATTAATATTGTGAAAACACAAAATGTCCTGGCCAATAGACGTCAGGTCCAATTTAAGTGACAGAAAATAAATAAATGTCATCTGGGTATCCTCACGGAAGATGTAGACGGAGTCGTATTCGTGGAGTGTAGTTGATGCGCAAGCTGTAGCGCTCTCTTACGGAAAAAATGCGTACTATTGACGTATTTATTTGTGGAGTGACAGATGTCACATACATAGAATGCTGTGCGCAGAATTCTAGTGAAATTCACTCACAATTACGAGTGGATCAATAGCACAGTATATAATTACTGCCCACTATTCGGCATTCTGTAGCCTAACTTCAGAATTTATACTTTCATTTTACAGAACGGTGGATAGTGTCACCATTATTCGTCGATTCTTCTGTTGATCGAATCACATGCAAGGCCATCTATTATGAGACCCTTTAAGCTTATTAGTTCATGGCGTCTAACCCCTACTTTTTTCCTCTGATCAACGTAATGAAGAATGACACAGCATTATCACTTAAATTTTTGCACAGAGTCCCTGTGATCAATATATTGTTTCAGTGAGTAAACTCAGGATTTTGTTGGATAAAATGTGTTCTCACATGCAGATCGAACACTCCGTACAGAACTATAAATATTTCTGAAGAGAAACAGCGTTGCCGGAAGGTCCGGTGCTGTCTGCAATAAGAGAACAGGAATCAACCAGGAACGGTGACACACTCATATCAGAACGGATTTCGTACGTTCAAATACAACCCGCAGATGGTGACGATGACTTTCCCTTCTACACAAAGGTTTCCATCCAACGAGTGCAAGTACATGTTGATTTGACATTATAAATACAGCCCTTCTGGTCGAATCTGATAAACAAACTTTACTCTCTTATCAAGAGAATACAGGACGTCCCAGAAGGAATGGCCAATGCTCAGGAACTAGAGAAGAGTGATCATACAAGGCAAAAAGTCTAGTAATCACGGATTCTGAAATGCATACCTTAAAAGCTATGTGCAGTTTTTCATCCTCGATACTGGTATGAATTTTAGAGGGTACGTTTAAAAGGAATTTTGCATCAAGTGATCGTTCCTGGCATATACCGGATTTCTGACGATTCCTCCTGGGGCAACCTGTAGCCTATACGAAATTCTAATCCACAGAATAATAATTAAGTAATAGGATATCATAAACCACTTATGTGAATTTACGAAACCTTGAGGCATTAGCTATATATTCTACCGACATACTTTGCAAAGGATGGAAAACAACCTAACAGATGGACGTTTTGAGTTAATATATGGTTCAAATAGCTCTGAGCACTATGGGACTTAACCTCAGACGTCTTCAGTACCCTAGTACTTAGAACTACTTAAACCTAACTAACCTACAGACATCACACACATCCATGCCTGAGGCAGGATTCGAACCTGCGACCGTAGCGATCGCGCGGTTCCAGACTGTAGCGCCTAGAACCGCCGAACCACTCCGGCCGGTCAGTTAACACATGAAACGGGCCTACATACCTCCGTTGGTAACATCTTATCACTTACAAAAACTTTAAAATAGCATATTTGAAATAGATGCTATCTATTTCCATTGATCCCCATAAACATAAAAGTTTGCCAGTAGAGTTTTACACTGAGGTGGCAAAAGTGGTGGGTTAGCGATATGCACATATACAGATGGTGGTAGTATCGCGCACACAAGGTACAAAACGGCAGTGCATCGGCGGGACTGTCCTTTGTACTTAGGTGATTCATCGTAAAAGGTGTCCGACGTGGTTATGACCGCAAGACAGTAATTACCAGACTCTGAACGCGGAATAGTAGTCGGAGGTAGACGAATGGGATTTTCCATTTCGGAAATCGTTAGGGAACTCAATATTCCGACATATAAAGTGTCAAGAGTGCGCCAAGAATACCAAATTTCAGGCATTAGCACTCACTACCGACAACACAGTGGCCGACAACCTTCACTTCACAATCGAGAGCAGCGTTATTTGCGTAGAGTTCTCAGTGCTAACAGACAACCAACACTGCGTGAAATAACTGCAGAAATCAGTGTGGGACGTATGACGAAGGTATCTGTCAGGACAGTACGGAGTAAATGTGCTATGCCAACAGTCGACCGACGTGAGTGCCTTTGCTAACTTCACGACATCGCCTGCAGGGTCTTTCTTGTGCTCGTGAGCTATCAGTTTCAACTGTAAAACTGTGGCCTGGTCGGATGAGTCCCGGTTTCAGCTGGTAAGAGTTGATGGTAGGGTTCGAGTGTGGCGCACGCCCCACGAAGCCATGGAACCAAGTTATCGACAAGTCACTGTGCAAGCTGGTGGTGGCTTCATAATGGTGTAAGCTGTGTTTACACAGAATAGACTCCGCCCTCTGGTCCGGCTGATCCTATCATTGACTGGAAATGGTTATGTTCGTCTATTTACTTGGAGACCATTTGCTTTCATGGACTTCATGTTTCTAAATAACGATGTGATTACGACACAATCTCACGTGACTGATTTGAAGAATATTTTGGAAAATTCGATCGAATGATTTGGTCACCCAGATCTCCCGACATGGATCCCGTCAAACATTCATGTGGCGTAATCGAGAGGGCCGTTCGTACCCAACACCATGCATCGGCATCACTTTTGCAATTATGGACGGATATAGTGGCAGCATGGTTCAATATTTCTGCTGGGGACTTCCATCGACATGTTCAGTCCATGTCACGTCAAGCTGCTGTACTACACTGGGCAAAAGGAGGTCAAACACGATATTGGGAGGATTCCTATCACTTATATCACATCCGTCTATACTGGTTTACTTCAACGGGTATGATCTCAAACGGATTCCAGATTACCATCATGAATGTAAATTTCGATTTTGTTCTTGTCTTTCTCCAACCAAGTTGCTGGAAGTATCGCCCATACCTCTAGGTTGGACATTGCGCAATTTTGTTTCGACAAATTACCTTATATCCTTTATTTTTACACAAAATCCACGAACATACGGGGGATGGACAAAAATATGGAAATACCAAACACACAACACCTAACTTACCTAATACGGTGTAGGAAATCCGTTGGCACACAAAAGACTTACCACCAGTTATCTCAGGTTGGAGAAATACTGGACCTGTTCGGTTTTCAAGGAGACATCATACTATTCTTTTTGCAAAAGAGATTTTTTTTGCAAAGAGTGGCAAGTTCAGATAACCGTGATGGATATGGATAACGATCACGCAGCCTTCTCTCCAAAGGCTCAATAATATTGTGATCTGGTGACAGTAGCGGCCAGACGCTCACACAACATTCTATTGTGGAAGGGACCTGAATAATCGAAGTGGACAAATAAACCTTGCCAGTAATGCGACCTTACAGGGTAACCATGTGGTCCACAGGATACCATGTGTTGAGTGGTACTTAAGATAGGTAAATAAATTAGTGAAATCAATGTGAAGTGAAGTATAAATTAGAAAATAAATGAAAAACTTAGTTTAGTTTAGAAGAATTACACACTGGCAAACAGCGAGCAGAGCTGCAGTGGCAAAGACCGGCGATTGCAAGTCAGCACGTTCAGTAGCTTTTCAACGTGACAGAAGAGGCCATCGCCCTCTCCACATAAGCGGAAGCTGTCGATTCAGCCGTCAGGGCATCGCCCGACCGGCTCACGTGTTTCTCAATTGTCACATGTGATCAAAGGCCCTCGCCTACATTGTAAGAGCCAATGACCGACGTTAAGAAGATTCTTCGAAAAGTTTCAACGTGACAGAAGAGGCAATGATCGTGAAGTCGTTCACCTCCAGTGAACTGAAGTAAATAAATACGCGAGACTTAGTGGGGCCGAGAGTAGTTTACAGTTCCAGTACAGTGCAGTCGGTGCTGAAGACCGCCATGCAGGAAGAGACTACATCGTACACAGAAGCACCAAGTCCACCGCTGTAATGGAATAGCAAGCAGCAGCCTCGCCGCCAGAAGTTTGAAGGTATTTGAAGACTGATTTTTTGTACCCGGGTGACTTGTGAGGACGAGAAGGAGACGGCCTCACATCAGCAGTCACCTATGAGCTGGTGATGAAGATAGGACAGCCGAAGACTGGCAAGACGGAGTCCGTTGTTCGAGTCCCGTACACTGGCCTTCCCCCGCCGCGCCGCTCCGCTGGCCGACGCACAATACACGCGGCCGCTTAGAGAAGAGAAACACTGGGACGCCACATCTAAGGTGTCACCATCCGTTTCACGACTTCGTTCTCAATAATGAAACGGGCCACCGTACGATGTGCGTCTCCAGACAACTGGGCGAAACGGCGACACGAGATACACACCGCCAGGCGTAATCACACGCCGCCGCTGCCCCAGCAGATGGCTTCGCAAACGACACAGCTGCCGCTCTCCCAGCCAGAATAATCCAGTAAGGAAACCATTGTACAAAACTTTCAATAAAAGTAATCTTATGTAAAAATGCTGTTTCATTCTACCTCATGCCCGAGCCAAGGAAGAACCCAACCTGCCCACATGTTGTTAAGAGAGAAAAAGTAATTTATTTGGTGTTTTTCACCCTGACATAATGCTTTAGAATCAAATGCCCTTTGCAGTAATGCTCATCCTGACAACTGACTAGCATCAAAAGAGGAAACCCAGTTACACATGATATTGTTGCCCAAACCTTTACCGAACCCTCACCATGTTTCATTCTTGGGATGGAAACTCGGCCATTTCTCCTAAGTCTGGGTATTCTTGTTTCGGCAACACATTTCCCTGTTATGGGAACTGGCATCATATGTATTTGGTTTTGCAGTTCCCGATCGTCCTGCCTTTCCCATTTTATTGAGCTGTCTTCGTGTTGTTTTGGTTCTGTCAGGATTCGCGAGCGCGGCATTCAGTCCTGCAGTGACTTTTGCAGATGTCACGATCCCCTCCAATGACCGTATGTCAGCACCACTCAACACACTCTTTCGTCGGCGTTGTGATTCAGCAGACGACTTTTTTCCCATTTTTCGTGTATGCAGTACAGATCTGCGGTATGTTGCCTCTTGAAACACGAAACGCTACGGCTACCTACAAGCACCAACAATGTGCGGACTAGACTCGCATCTGCTATTATGTTAATGCTTTCATATGCCATTTTTTTCTAACCTCTGTGTATTGTCACTTGAAGCTAACGAGCGGACGCCATGTACCCGTCATCTCTGTGAATTAAATCTGCAATCATAGCATTACACGTGCAACAGTTGCCGAAGCTGGCATTTCATCAGAAAGGAACCCAAGGAATTTAGCAGAGTGAGATAGAAGTGGCAGAAGAAATATTTGTGTTTCTGCAAGAAGAGTCAGTGAAATGTGTGGTTCGTATACTCTCGCCTGTGCGTAGAGTGTAGATGAGCGGTGGAATGACGACGATATGTGCTTCACAAATGACAGTGATACTGAAACAGGTGTCAAGCCATGTAGGTCATCATGCTTGTCGGCCAGGGAGACACAGATCAGGTCTCCAGTGAAACGTAGTAAAACACAATCGTTGTCCATGGTGCGGGTAGTAAACCTGATAATAAACAAAAAACTATAAACAAAATGATAGAGAGAGAAAGAATTGATTTCGAACAAATCCACAGTAATATGACCGTGTAATACAGTTCTTCGTCCATAAATCTATAGATACAATGTGATTAAGACAAGATATATGCATAACGTAAGAAGTGGCAATTGACCCTGAACAACGAAAAGTGTGAGTACCTCGACATAAGCATAAAAAATTCTCTTAAATTTCGATTAACGCTAAATTTGAAGACAGTCGATTGGTATAAGTACCTAGGAACTACACCCGCCAGCAACTAAAATTGGAACCACTCTACTGAAATTGCCGTCGGAAAAATAAAAGGAAGACGGTGTGTTACTAGTAAAACCCTTGCAACATTATGACGAAATAGCGAGTGAGTGTCACATATAAAACAAACGAGTTCGGGTAGATACAAGTTTCTCGCAGCCGCCAAATCTTGTCGTGGCATTTCAGGCGCAATTTTCATTTTCTCCCTCGAAAGTGGAAATATTTTTCTGTCTCTCACCTACATACTTAATAATGCCGATCGTAATAAAATAAGAGAAATTAGAGCTCTCGCAGAACTATGTGGATATTTTTTTTTCGCATGTGTCTTACAGTGGATGCATTAACCCTCTGCCAAACACGTAAGTCCGAAACTGCAAAGTAATCATGCAGGTGTAGATTCCCATAATTATATCGCTAAGAATAAATTTTCAGTTGCTGTACAACGAATTGGGCGATGGAATTCAAAGTTGCATCTTCGTCCACAACACACCATATTTCTTTACTAATAGTCTGCTACATCTTCCTTTGCTTCATATGTCAAATCACGGATAAACCAGCAATAAAACAAAGAGCGGATGTGAGTCCACACAACAGGATTAGTGTTTCACTTTGATAGAAAGTAAATTAGTATTAACTCCACTTAAAGAAGAGCTTGTGAAGCACACTTTTCAACCGTACGCCATCTGTTGTTGAGTAACATAAAGCTAGTAGTCCAAAGAGCGGGTCGGCTATTTGCGCAATGATGCAGCTACTGACGTTCCAGATGGGTATATCATTCTACTTTCCTTTAAGGAAGCTGCGATGTAGATAACACATCATTTAAAACTCTATCCCCGAACATCCTCACGTTAAAGGAGATTTATATTCTCGAATCCATGCCGACTGCAGCAAGCTGCAATAGAAATATGCGTAGTGAAAGAGTATTAGAGCGGAAGGTCCGCGGCCGCATGTGATAAGAGTACAGGTATCAGCCAGGAACGGCGACAGACGTTGCACGACGCCCGCATGCCGTGAAAATGACGTTCCTTTTGTGGAAATTTCATGTCTCTGTTAAATGCAGACAATCTGATGAATACTTTCACGGCAAACACAATCGTCTTGGGTTCTTCGAGACTGCAGTTCGTATGAAATACATTCTTGATTTAAAAGCGTATTTTCACAAGTATCATGCTTTGCTGTGCTCCAGAACCTTTCCTTCTGATCTGAACTACAGTCAACTCAAGCTTCAGAGTAAAGCTGTAATAAGAGTGCGTCATATTACTAACATACGCGTGCGTCGTCATTGTTCAGTTGCTAGCCCTTACACGATACTTCCACATAACCCCCACACGGTCCCAAGACGTGCAGAGGACACCTGGTAAATAATAGTGTGAATGACAAATCATGCCCAGATGTGTATCGCATCCGCGTTACCGGAACAAACGTGTGAAACAATGTGTTCCATCTCCCCGAGTCTACAGCTAACAGAGCCCAATGATGATTGTCGTCAGAGAGCATTATGATGAGGACGATCAGTGGAACGATTGAGTATGTAATATTTGACGTGAAAGCATCGTGTTTAGTGTCGATTTTAATTCACGACCCGTTGCCACATTAATTACAAGTGTAAAAATGTGCCGGCCGAAGTGGCCGTGCGGTTAAAGGCGCTGCAGTCTGGAACCGCAAGACCGCTACGGTCGCAGGTTCGAATCCTGCCTCGGGCATGGATGTTTGTGTTGTCCTTAGGTTTAACTAGTTCTAAGTTCTAGGGGACTAATGACCTCAGCAGTTGAGTGCTCAGAGCCATTTGAACCAGCCATTTTTGTAAAAATGTGGTAAGTGTCTTAGATTACTATCGTTGTTTCGTCCCGCAACCGTTGTTGAAAGTGGAACACATGGCCGTCCATTAAGCACAAAAACGGTTCGTCTTCTAAAGTTATTTGCTACACTGTGACAGGGGAACACGATGAGTAACCTCCCCCACCACCCGAAACGCACAGGGAAAGACAATACATTAAGGCCAAAGTACTTCCATTGACACGCGGTAAGTTACATGGTACGGTGGTGAGATCACGCAGACGATATATCGTGCCCAAGGAAACACCATCTGTGCTCCATACCATGTCCGAACATCGGTGTCGTTGTCAACAGCTTATCTCCACCCTCCTCAAGCAAGACTGACGTCATGTCTGAGAATATTCTCCAACATGTCAGATTGTCCAACATTCTGGGCGGCAACATCTCATCTGTAAAGAAGCGCCTTGATACGAAAGACGTCCACTCGGGCTTCATTTCGAGTCAAGGCAGTACAGAAAAACCTCCTAGGTTCTAAAACATTGTTTGCTCCCCGTGTCCAAGAAGGCCGAAATGGACCACTGCCTTTCTCAGCAATTGGAAAGAGAACCACTTTTTGAGGTCGGAAGGAAACTGAGGAGCAGTCACTCCGAAATATGACGTACCTGGTGTGACGAACACTCAGTCACACATGCGCACTTCACCAGTACCTATTAATAACCGTATTGAAAATGTCTGGAAGTATTTGGAACAGTGAATGAAACTTGGCAGTCCACATCCCCACAGTTTTTAGCTATTTGTTGTCTAATCATGAAAGAAAGACTACAGCTAGATATGACACACCTGAAGAAATTTATAGACTCTCTTCGTCGCTAAATCGAGAGCGCCCTCAGGACTACAGGGAACGAGAGACGTTATTCCCGTGATGTCCACTGGTGGTAAGTCGTTTTTTGTTGAGTGTGTTTGTCTAATATTATGCGAACTCCAGGACTACCTCGCATCTACTTCAAGGTTTGAAACCTTCAATCACAGATCACTTAAATCTGGTACGAAGGCTATCGCGCTGCTGGGTAAATTCCTGCTTGGTGTTGCTGTTTCTACTACTCGGAAACGAGAAACACTCAGGTTATCACATCATTTCCCCAGCAACGAGCAATAAGCGACACCTTCTAATTACCTGTTTGTGAATACTTCCGTTTGGTTGGGAGAAATCTCATATGATGCATGCATCAGCAACAGCATCTTTGTAGCCATCGATGTAGCAACAGGCGGATATAACTTGAGAAATGAAATATTTCAGCTGAACTTACAGGATTTTTCTTAATGAATACATCAGGAGTGAGTGTATATAACGAAGCTACGTCGTGTAGTCATCCGAAGTATTTTACAGTTTTATAAGAATTGAGTATCTCTGTAAGAAATGATGGCCAAGAACACTAAATTTAGTCAGTTACTTCAAGAAAGTAAATATAAAGGCTGCCAACGGCCTTGCCGCGGTGGTATCACCGGTTCCCGTCGGATCACCGAAGTTAAGCGCTGTCGGGCTAGGCTAGCACTTGGATGGGTGACCATCCGGTCTGCTGAGCGCTGTTGGCAAGCGGGATGCACTCAGCCCTTGCGAGACGAACTGAGGAGCTACTTGATTGAGAAGTAGCGGCTCCGGTCTCGGAAACTGACATGCTGCCGGTAGAGCGGTGTGCTGATCACATGCCCCTCCACATCCGCATCGAGTAGCGCCTGTGGGCTGACGATGACAAGGCGGCCGGTCGCTACCTTTGGGCCTTCATGGCCTGTGTGGGAGTAGTTTAGTTTAGTTTAGTTTTAAACATAAAGGCTTCCGGGATCTGTTGAAGGTACTGCAGCATGGCCTCACACACACAGAGTGGGCTGGAACGTCTGGACGACCGGTAGTGTGAACAGTCGATCCCATCCAGGCTGGGCTGGTGAACTCCGAACGCCTCCTGTAGGACTTATTTCCAGTTGAGAGATGTGGAGACGTGCAGTGCTGGGTCGAGTAGGATTGCTCGAAGTAGCGCCTAGATCTCCTCAGCGAGAAGTATGATGCGTTGATAAAGAAATATCATACCTTCGCCATCGGCACTATAGTCAGGTAGTTCTCAGGATCGTGTACCCTTCGAGGGTAGAGGCCAGTTCTAGGGTTTATCATTTGGCATATGGTGACGGCAGAAATTTTCACTCTGACAAAGTTCGCTTCCATGGAAGCGGTGTCGCTGTTGTCACGATTCAGTGGGCTTCCATAGACACTGAATGGTGGAAGACTTCTCATAAAAAATAACATTCGTCCTATCTGCCTGAGATACCTTTACCACTACATCATCAATGGAGGCGAAACGCAAGTCTGTCCCCTTTACTCCATTACTACCAAAAGTATAGAAATTGTATGCAATATTATCTATTCTGTAGCCGGCCGCGGTTGTCTAGCGGTTCTAGGCGCGCAGTCCGGAACCGCGCGACTGCTACGGTCGCAGGTTCGAATCCTGCTTCGGGCATGGATGTGTGTGATGTCATTAGGTTAGTTAGGTTTAAGTAGTTCTCAGTTATAGGGGACTGATGACCACAGATGTTAAGTCCCATAGTGCTCAGAGCCATTTGAACCATCTATTCTGTACGGCATGTAAGGGAAATGAAAAAGTCCATATTATTTCATAATGTTCGTTTTCATCACAAACTCATGGACCACCGGTATGCAGTCGTAAGCATTGATGAGTCTCTTGTGTACAAGGCGTTAAGGACGACGCATTACAACCACGTCCAGTTGCCTTTGCTACTGTAGACTCCCTTGCTGATCAGGTAATTGTGGATCTCAAGCCAATTTACCTGCGGGTCCCGAAGTAAAGTATAGTCGTATGCCATTATTGACTTGGAAATCCCGAAGGGCATCTTCAGCCAACTGAATTGTTAAACTTGTTTTCTGCCCTTCACACATGTAGGCACCTTCCCTTCACGAAGTCTGACCGATGTGTGTCGTTTATGTGTAACTGATCAGTTTAGATGACTGTAATGGGTGTGGAAGTGTGGTGTCATGTATGTGTAGGATGATGATGAGAGAAAGGAGAGGATGAAACCTGGTGCCGGCACATAGCCAACTTCTCTCAGGTACCACAAACTGGGCCGCCGAGCTTAATGTCCGCATCCTGCAGACGGATCGCCATCAACATTGTCTCGTACATACGCTTTACAAGTCGTTTGGAATTTAATCCCTGATACTGGCGTAAATCCGGTAACCTGTTGCTTTACACCACCACCCCTTCTGTCTGAAACGAGGTGCAGGGTACTGGAAGAAGAAACGAGCGAAGGAAATCATAAAACAATCTACGGCAAATTAAGAACAATTTTAGCATGGTTCCTACAAGAATGGCAGGGTTACTGGGACACATGAAGAGCAAGATGACTTGATATCTTCAAGTTCAAAGGATAGCAGCTCATTTGGTATTATCGTGATATACGAGAGCGACTTCCACGAATATGATAACGCAAGATGAGTGGCAATCTTTAAAAGAAATGTGTGTTCTCTTTGCAGCCGGATCTTCTCACGAAATTTCAGTCAAAATCCAAAGGCGAAAATAATTTTTTGGCTCTCACATCCATTGTATTAAAATAAGAGAAATCAGAGTTCGAATGAAAGATGAAATGTTCGTTTTTCCCGCTACTTGTTCGAGGGTGGATCTGTAGAGAAACGACTTGAACACATTTCGATGAACGGTCTGCAATCACTTAAGTGTGAACTGCGGTGTAATCATGTAGATGTCGATAAAAATGTAAATATCTCAGGTACCCTCCGCGCTATTGGCTAATGATGTATAGCCGGATTTTCTGACGAGCTGTTTCAAGTTTATGCACAGTATTTCGAGGATCTACCCAGCCGTCTTTTTCAGGTACAGTGAGATTTTCTGTTGTGTGTACTAGCTGCCCCTACCCCAACCAGAAAGTGAATGTTGCACCACGATACTCGTATCATCGTATTCAGTTTTATGATTATATTCAAGCTTGTGCTTGACGACAGTGAATTTTCTTGGCTGTTTTACTTGGGTTTGTCGCTGATGTTCCTTGGATCAGCAAAAGCTAGCTAAGCCATTTGTGTCTTCTATTCTTTAGTCTCAGTCTCAGCTTCAGGTTTTCTTGATTTTGAGTTCAAAGCCCATTTAATTTCATGATCTGAGTGCCCATTGCTTAAGAAAACTATCCTTTGACGATTTTTTTCTTCTTCTGTATCCATAGTCACATATCGGATGTTTAGATAGACTAAAATAATGCTTACACCTATGTTTTTGGACGTCTAATTTACGTCAGAACTTCATTTAATTCACCCACTTGCAAATCTCCAGCATATATCTTCTCAAACTTACATACGAGACAGCTGATTTATATATCGTGATACATATAATTTGGCGACCATCACCACCAACGGATAGGGTACTATCTAGTTATTGTTCACTTGTTACTGGTTTCTGTATTGCATAGACCGTTACGGACGAATCCCCTATGCTTTCCGTCCATACTTGTTCGTCCGTGTAATTTGCTTGTGTAGCCGAGGCTTCCTTCTGTGTGTTATCTAGTCTTCCTTCCGAGAGTTTATTGCGTCATCGGGTGTGTGGGTTCTCACTGCCGCCGTCTTCATCTAGCCGCGACCGCTGCCGTCGACGCCGCCAACTCCCTCAGTTTATCGCGCAACGACTGCCATCGACGTCACCACTTCCATCTGGTTGTTGCCGTCACCGCATCACCCCAGACATACCTGCTTCCCTACCTCTCACACAGGAGACGCTCACATTGTCCAAAACTCCACCATAGCTCGTCGCCTTGGCAACAGCTTCACTTCGGCAGCCACTCATCCCAATCAACGCCGCCCTTCACTGCCCGCGGATCATTCTACAACAACTATTATCTATACTTGTCTTTGTTCTGCTCCAACCGTCACCACATGGAATACATCCTCTCCATCAACCCCCTACATCTATCCTCCCTTACACCGCTCTCTGTTCCAGCTCCTCCGATATGTTGTTTTTCAGTCACTACTCATCAGCCACCACATCTATCACCGACACACACTTAACAGCCCGCAGAGTAAAAGTTGCCACAGACGATATCACTTCATCAAGCCTCATCATTCCAACCAACGCATGGCGTTCTGAAGGACCTGTGAAACACTCAGGCGACCCTCAACACAACGACACGTTCCACCACCCCAAACCCACTACAATTTTCTATCCCACATCGTTAAAAACCCAACGCAACGTCAAAATTCTGATATCAGTCCCACACCCACCCGAAAGAAATCGCAAACTGATCCTGATGACAACCAGCATATGGGCACCTCTCCTCCCCCTGCAACACCTTCCCTACCTTCCACACCTTCACGCTCCTCAACCTACATCCGAAATTCCTCATATTCAAATCCCTCACCCTCGAAATCTACAAATATCTACCAAGTCTCCACAGCCGAGAAGTCATCTATAGAAAAGGCACTGAATCACTTAAATCCTTCGACCCCTGTTTCCATAGTGAACTTCTCTCCAAAAGTCCTCACATTACCTTTGGCCACAGAGTCTCCATAACACCCCTAACCACGGTATCCCTTGCCATAAAAACCCAACTCCCCGCTATCCTCCCACTCTCACTGCAGTTATCACTGGAGTCAGCCTTGAGATCACCGATGAGAAAGAGGAGTCTGAAATAAACAACACCCAGAATTTAAAAGTTCAATAAGCACTTTGAATCAAGAATGCTCACTGTTCCACTTGCCTTATCAGTATTTTTATTGACTCACCCGCCGCCACACACCTTTTCCTTAAAGATGGAGCTCTGATATACGACCACCACTACAAGGTCGAACATTGCAAATCCCATCCCAAGTCCTACCACTGTCAAAAGTGTCTTCGCTACAATGATCACCGAATTGCAGACTGTAAAAACCGACCTACCTGTCCATCCTGCAAAGCCTTCAATTTCCTTAAACGCTGCCCTAACCTAGATTCCCCTCCAACCTGCAACAAGTGCAGTGACCTATTCCTTGAAATGTAAAGCCCAGTCTCAAACAAGCAACCGAGAAATCATAGTCCCATTCCGTCTATTGATACCCCAATTCGTTCCAACAATTCTCTTCAGCCAGCCACCACTGCTGAAGACATCATCAAATACATCTACCAAAACATTATTCCATTACAATGTGCACATACCTATCAACAAATCTCGCTTGCTGCTCGCTTTGTGTTCCATCCCTACACCCAAACAACTTACTCCCACAACCAGGTCCACTTCTTCACTCACCTCGACACCCTAGTCTAAGCTCCATCTAGTCCTCTTCCACAAACGCTACTCTAATTTCCTTATAATGACATGATAGCACTACAAAATCCTTTATCTCAACATCTGCTCCCTACCTGCCAATAAACATCTTTTAATGCATACCATGTCTAATACAATGTCCATACCTTTATCCTTAATTTAACATTCCTCGAACGCTGTCACACCAACCAAACCTCTGCTTATATACTCCACTGCACAGAACACACCCTTACCCTATCCAGAAGCCAAGTTGCAATTGGACAATGTGTGAACATCTCTGTTAGACCACAATCCTTGTGCAATATTGCCACCGAACACTGTTAGGCCCCTGCGGAAGGGCAAATTACTGTGACAAGGAGGGAGGCGACCCCACCAATAGGGTTCCATCACCCTGTACACCTCCAGACCGTCCAGCCTCAGTATCAACATCGTCCACCCTGGAGACAGAGGTCTCACTAGGATGGTTCAGTGGAACACTATCAGACTTGCGCCCACAGGTAGCGTCAGTCACAGACAGGGGGCAACCGCAACAGACGCAATGAGATGTGGTCGGTTTCCACACTTGGATGGCGATTGGAGACGGAAGCGGGGAGAGACGTCGTGTCGTGTGGTGCGAAGGTCAGGGAGGAGAGCGCATCACCAGTAACAGGGTCGTCATACCGTGCACACGTCTGATGGAGGTAGTGTTTAGAAGGGATATAGCGTTGTCCCTTCCGTTTCTTCGGTGACCGTTGCTTCCTAATATGTTGTTCCCTGTCGGACGGCGGACGGCTGTCGTCTGACTTCAGAAAGGTGGACGTCGTTACAGACGCTTCACCAAGAATCATTGTGTCAGGACAGACGGCTGGCGTCTGCTGACAGTCACAGTCCTTACTGCTGCCTCCGGTGGCAGTGTATGAGAAGCATACAAAATGTCCTAAGAGTCGTCGAGAGGAGACGTTGCCACTGCCGGCTGATTCTTAGAGTGCACAGCAGGCAGGCCCGCTGTGGACGCGTAGGATAGTGGCACATTGGCCGCCGCAGGGAGAGCGACATCACCGATCGGCGTCTGAATCACTCTACGACAGAGACATTCAGAATGGACAATGTCTTCCTCGCCACAACCTGAACAAGTGCGTGGCTGGGCATCATACATGACGACAATCATGCAGCTGCCAGTAACCAAGCAAAGACGTGCGTATCTCCTCGGTTCAGTTTCTATCTGACGGACGCCATTAAAGACACAGTAGGTTTCAAACATCTTCCACATTTCAGAAACTAGTCTGAAGGCATTGCCGTAAGGTTTAATGGCGGCCACCACAACGTCCGACGGTACCTCAAACGAGAATACGAAAACTCTCAACGTCTAGAGGCCAACACCAGCATGGTGAATCACGGCAGCCGTCGGAGAATAGGAACTTGAGATCGTTATCATGGCGCTGCACAAGGTTGGCGCACAGCTCATCATTCGTCAACAGTATGTATGCAGTGGTTCTAATGATGAAAAATTAATTCCGAAATCATCTTGCGGCGGAAGACGCATTTCGACCCACGTAAACCGTTCTAATTAATAGGCTTTTGGTTATTCATGACCCAAAGGGAACGATAATTTTATCGTAGCTTTGCGATAGGATAACGGCATGATGGGCGATGAATCCCGTCACGTAGTCAAACTACAAAACAGAAGTAAAAAAACACACGCCAAGAGAGAAACGAGACGTGATCGCCTAACCACTGTCGAAAGCAGACTGCCAGCTCAGCTGCTCAAGCACGACTGACGACACTTCTTCACAGCTTTCCTTCCGCCAGTACTTCATCTCCCAGCCTGTGACTACGCCATGTCTCCACAGTATCCTTCATTCCAAGACCGCTAGTCTAGCAAGTTTCACAAGAGAACTTCTGTGAACTTTGGAAGATAGGAGATGAGGTACTGTCAGATGTAAAGCTGTAAGGATGGAACCTGAGTCGATCTTGGGTAGTTAAGCTGATATAGCACTTGGCCACGGAAAGCGGAGGTCCAGAGTTCGAGTCTTCGTCCGCACATAGTTATAATCTGCAAGGAAATTTCAAACCAGCACACACTCCGCTGCAGAGTGAAAACCTCTTTCTGAATTCTGCTAATTCTCTCTCCAAACTATAGTGGCTGTCTAACTGATGAGTACATTGCCCATATGTTAATATAATATGATAATTACGCACATCCCAGAACAACAGTACAGCACAATATTTTAAAAATTAACATCTGTTTGTCTCTTAGTTCGATGAGTAGGTCCGTTGCAAAATGAATTTTTCATTTCGCACTCGGTTTGCGGTCAGGTTTTTCCAGCACCTTTACTACAATATATAGACTCCTTCATCTCAGTACAAGTTCAAAACGAGGCATTACTCGCATTGTTTCATTAAGAAAAATGTTAAGATTCATGTCCTGAATTATTTTAGAAAACTATAAGTTGTTATTATGATACACATTACATTACGTACTATTACAGTCAAAATCATTTCCAATTTTAAAAAAATAAAAAAAAATAGTCGTAACCCATGTCTTTAGTTGCCCAATGCCTCTTTGAAATAATTAAAATATAAATCAGGTCAATTATGAATGAGTGTCCAAAGGTTAAAATATTGAGAAAGATTACCAACATCATGAGCCTTTAACGGGTAGAAGACTAAAACAATAGTAATAAATATTGGTTTGAAAAGTAGTGATAAAGACGGCTATCAGGAACTCAAGGCCACTGTAACTGGGGAACTCGACCGAGACCTACAAGGCAAGAGGAAATACTGATACCACTGGCGAACTTCAAAGTTCGTCTTCAAACGCTGCTCGATAATGAAGTATTGCAAAATGAACGTGTGCCCCATTTAATTTTGCTTTTTAAATTAGTTTATTTTGCTTTCACTTCATTTTAAATCAAAAATCTAAGTATTCCACTGATTTTCCCATTGTTGAAATGTCTGCTACCAATAACGTTACGACATGGAGTGCTCTCTTCCCGCTCGTTACCTATTGTGTTCACATGATTTTATAAAAAATTACTTGCTTTGGAGATGTGTCCATATAGTAATCTTAATAAGGAAGTGTAAATTATGACGATACGAACGTAAGGACTACACAGTTCCCAATCCTCTGTCGGGAAGAATCTCCGTCGGGGTCCAGCCCACGTCACTTCGGTAGACAATCTGCCGGGCAGACCGCGCAGCTATCGCGGCGCATCTCACACGGTTTGGTACGCTGGCATCAGTTAGCTATGATGTAAGGTGCACGTTTGTAGTGCAACAGATTAACACATTATACGTTATTTAACTACAACACCGTTAATGGCGCTTTTCGATGATTTCGTTCAGCAGCTGTTTGGATCACGACATCGAAGTCTAATTTTCTTTCCAATTTGTATTCAGCTACCAAGGTACAAAAATCTGTTAGACGTTGTCGATGTCAGTTAACTGTGACTATTTTTAACAGGATCGTGTGTGCTCCTAGACCACCCTCGTTCAGTCAGAGTCAACGGAAGAGTGTAAAAGATTTGCATAGCTACACATACGTTTGAAAAAAGGCTTGATATTTTTAGTTCGTGCATCTTTTTCAATCAGTCTAATGGTGCGAAAGTAATTTACCCAAAAGTCTGAAGCGTGAATTGGTTTCAAATACTTAATTTACTTTTATAATTCTCTAGAGACAACATCATGGTACTCACTGATAAATAACTAGACAGCCTCAGTGAACTAACCGTTAGTTTTCTTTGAGTATCTCAGTCAATACCCAATTCTTTCATTAAACAATTTTCACTGTTTCATTCGCGGCTTTCAAATTAGACCCTAGATAGTCAACAACGGCATAATAAAACATTTCTCTTGGATAAATCTTCTGAATTAACATCTGTCACTTCATTTCTGGGTTGATAATGAAATGATTTCCTCTTCTTACAACGAATCACTTGAGTGCGAGGTCGGAAGTTCAGTCTTTATTAAGGCTCATTTGAAAGTGTTGTATTAACAACTGTGGGGGGAAAAGTATTAGCTGCTAATGACTCACCATGTGCTCCAGGAAGGCGACGGAAAATGAATGCCCGGGAGGTGTAGAGATCAATCTTCTATGGGATACAGGTAAACACATCACAAAATGGACATCATCGACATTCAAGAAATGTTAAGAAAAGACCATTAATTTGGATGTGAACGCCGAATGAAAAATGGTGCGCCACAGTGATCATAAAGTTTCGCACCGTCAAAATCAAAGACAACGTCCTTGGGAGCTGCAAAGCGTGCAGGGTGTTGAGTTAGGTATCCACTCTTAAGAAATGCATGTAGAATCATATTGTTGTAACGGGGGAATGAGAACTGATGGAATGTGATGGCAAGCAACCGAATGCAAAATAGCCTGTCATGGGGCTTAACGTGTAACTGGCTATCCTTGAAGGCGTAACTGCAGGTGGCATGATAATATGTTTTATAGGCACGGAAAAAACGTCCGGAGACTGAATTAGTCCAGTGGTTCCAGTAGATATGATTACCAATGTCACACACTTTTCAAAACAGGTAGTTCGCTCTAAAAGAGTATCATTTTTGTACACAGATTATGAATGAAGAAGAAGCAGGTTATTCTGACCAGCTGTTGGCCAAAAATAGTGCTCATACCATAGTTGCACTGATCTTGATAGAACTCATGGTACGCCTAATTTGCAAGGTTCATTTCATATGTATTTCCTCTTCAAATGCCTATTGTTCGGAGTTGAAAGCAATTTGTGTACTGATAAAAGGGATAAGTTTCTTAATCGCATCTACAAATTTTCGGACCGCATTTTGCTATGCATCGTCAATTTGAAGCTTTGTTTAAAATTTCAATATCCTGCGTCTTCCAGTTCTGTAGGCTATTTGAAGTTACCCATCTCGTTCCCTTGAAAACATTGCAATCCATGTCGCGCACAATTATGATGTGCATCACGTAGTAGACCACTATCATGAACATCCTGCAGATTCTGTCGAGCATCCTTGACAAGCGAAACACCAGTTTTTGTAACAAGTGCACCTTTTCCTCCCTCGAATATCCGTAGTTTTGTGTCTGCACTATACGATCAAGTTGCTGCGGACTGATTCGAAATCTGTTCTTAATTGTTTTATTGACTATGCTGCGGATAATCTTCCACGTATGTAATAAAACTGAGGTGACGAAAGTCATTGGAAGGCGATATGCACATATAGACAGAGTATAAAATGGCAGTACATTGGCGGAGCTGTCGTTTGCACTCATATGATTCGTGTGAAAAGGTTTCCGGCGTGATTGTGGCCGCACGACGGAAATTAACAGACTCTGAACGCACAAAGATAGTTGGAGAGTTCGGAGAACGTTAGGAAATTCAATATTCCTATATCCACGGGGTCAAGAGTGTGCCGAGAATACCAAACATAAGATATTATCTCTCACCACGGATACGCGGTGGTTGACGGCTTCTGTTAACCACCGAGACCAGCGTCGTTTGTTTAGAGTTGTCAGTGCTAGTAGACAAGTAACACTGCGAGAAACAACCGCAGAAATCATTGTGGGACACGCGGCGAACGTATCCGTTTGGACGAAGTGATGAAATGTGGCGTTAATGGATTATGCAGCCGACGACCGACGCGACTGCCTTTAATAACAGTACGACAGCGCCTCCTCTGGGCTCGTGACCATATCGGTTGGACCTGGACGACTTGAATACCGTTGCCAGGCTAGATGCGGTCAGGTGTGTTGACCATTTGATACCTCCATTGTGACCATTAGCAGAAAGTGTTATGGCTGCATGGCAGTCAAACCACTGGGCAAGCTGGTGGTGGCTACATAATGGTGTAGATTGTGTTTACGTGGAATGGACAGGGTCCTCTGGTTCAACCAAATCGATCATTTATTGTAATCGTCATCTTTGGCTGTTTGGAGACCATTTGCAGGCATTCATGGACCTCATGCTCCCAAACAACGATGTAATGTCACCGAGCCACAGTTGTTGGCGATTGCTTTGAATTTTGGACAATGATTTGGTCACCCAGATCGCCCGACATGAATCCGATCGAGCATTTATGGGACGTAATGGAGACGTCAGTTCATGCACAACATGCCGCATCCGCAACACTTTCGCGGATATAGACGGATATAGAGGTACCATGGCTCAATATTTTTGCAGGAGATTTCTAACGACCTGTTTAGTCCATGCAACATTGCTGGACTACGCCGTTGAAACGAGGTCCGACACGATATAGGAGGTATCCCATTACTTTTTTCACCTCAGTGTATCTTCAGTGCTTGCTCCTTGGACAGTTATCGTTCTGTACGACGTTTCACTTGGGGCGCAATCTGTGGCTCCCTGTCCGACAAGGATGATTTAATACGTAGCTCGATACTTATTAGCACATATCGTCATCATTGAACTCCTCAGATACATAGTTCGCACAGACGAGCGTATACGACACAACAAGTTCCACTGACTCATCTTGCAGAAACTCTAATATTTCATCGGCCACTTCTTCCTCACTCTGCGAAACTCTTTCAGCTCCTTTCTAACGAAATATCAACTTCGGCAACTGTAGTTGTAGGCATAAAGCAGTGTTTGCTTTTGTTTGTCATTGCCATTACTTTGCTTTGTATCGGCATCACCAGCATTTTAGCACTGATGTTAGTTACTCGTTGACTAAACACTTCAGCTAAGCTCCGTAATGTCATGGCGTGTTGACCATTTGATACCTCCAGCTCCGCCCCCTGTGCCCATTAGCAGCCAATATTGTGGCTCCATGTTAGTCAATAAGTAGGGCGTCGAATGCCGCAAATATCATTGGCCTTTTGCAACCTCGCTCAGAGGGGTTCCTTGTCAGTGCACACCTGCGGAAATTCAGGATCAGTATTAATTACACTGGCGACATCTTAGGTTCAGTGTGAATAGCGTCCCAATTTTCGCAAAGATATTTTAAGTCATTTAATAAGCTTTCGAAATGCCTTACCTCAACATCAATAGTAGTATTTTGACCTTGTAGTAATTTGCTTTTGCAGTCAATTGCTACCAAAACTGACGCCATGATTAAACACTTGAAAACGTCTTTAATAATACAAAGCACAAAGCGTATTTCAGCTGAGAGATTTAACTTACTGAGTGAGTCAACAGTAATGTCTGCCTTATCCAAGTGACACATGGAATGTGAAGAACTTACATCACACTGTTTCAGAATTTCTCATCGTAGTGAACTGCAATTGAACAGGTTGTAAAGCAGTAGAATCCCTCCGAAATAAGTCCCTGTTTGTGACGACTCGCGTTGCTTGTACACCACAGCTCTGTCAAGTACAAAGAGAAAATTTTGCGAGAGGATTCCATTTATGAGCTCTCTGTAAGACCTTATGATATTGCTTCCGTTATCATAACACTGTCCGCGGCATTCAACGATAGGAATTCAGAGTTTCACATGCATTGATCGAACTAAATGAGCAGTAGCAACTCCAGTTTTTTGATTACTATCTACTAATTTCAAAAACTGTTCATTTATTTCGTATTTATCAATTCCATACTGGCAATAAATATAATGCAGAATAAATGTTGTCTCTCCAGCTCGATTTGAGTCTGGAGAAGCATCAGGAATAATTCTCCTGATTTTCTTTCTGTTCCAAGATGACATTCCTGAAATGATTGGAACAACCAGAGAGTAGATCACTCTGAGATTCATTTGACAGATAACGCACTTGTCCACGCTTTCCAGTTTCTTGCCCGACTGCGACCTTGCTTGATGTATTTTGCCAGAAATTTGTCGTAGTGGCTCAAGGGATCCAATATTCCGTAGAATTTCCCATTATTATATTACCACATCTTCAGGTCTCCCGACTGACGCGTAGGAAGATTCACACCTCTGGCCCGGTCAAAATAGGGACCAGGATTTAATGAGTGGTATTCGTAGATGCACAGTCAACGAAACACGGCAGATGTGAACGAATATAAGTTCATAGCACCTCGAATTTGCTTAAATTGTACAGCGAACGTGCCATTTGCACTATTACGCGACGCACATGTGCACGTGCCACCAAATAATTGTCATTTACGCATCAAATAAACTAAATATCTTCATGTTCCGCAGCATGCTACGAGAGAAAGCCAGGTAACCATTACTCCCTTCCCGTGGTAACCGCCAAACTAAAACCGGCGGACAATCGATGCATAGTATATAGGAAGCTTACAAACAGTGTAGACACAATATTTAGAGCGTTACATAAAAACTACTTACAGAGTCGAGGGCACCAGCGTCAACGAACAAGTTGACGAATGGCTCTGCAGGCAGTAGTGGCGAAACAGGCAACAGTAGTAGCGACGAAGACAAACTGACGTAGCATGGAAATCAAAACTATCTGGGTCCCAATTACTGGACATTAATATGGGGAGTGTCTATCCTTTGCCTTTATTACGGCTTGAACTCTGTTGCAGGCACCTTCAATTAGGTGTCCGAATGTCTATGGAAGAATGATAGCCCATTCCTCCTCAAGAAGCGAAATCAGAGTAGGTAGTGATACAGGTCTCCGGGCTATAGAGTGAAGTCGACGTCATAACTCAACCCGAAGGCGTTCCATAGCCTTCCGTTTTAGGAATGTTATTATCCACAGAGCATTGCCTCACAGCTGCTGCTTTATGACTGGGTGCATTGCCATGCTGATACAAGAAATTATCTCCACCGGACTGTTTCCCGAGTGTAAGAAATTAAGGATGTTGTAAAATGTGTTCATACAACACTGCATTTAGCGTCATCTTAGGCGAATTAAGGGGACCACACCCTAAATTCGAGGAACACCTCGATACCGTGACACAGCCCATCCATACTTCACTGTTGGCACTATACGTGATATCATCTAACGTGATGCAGCCATTTGACAAACCTAAACGCTTCCATCGGACTACCACATAGTGTAGTCTGATTCATCTCAAGTCTTTCGTTTCAGTCAACCGTTGTCCACTGACATCGCTCTTTACATCACCTCAAGCGTTACATAGCACTGACTATTGAAATATTTAGGTTAAGAGGAGCTAGTGCACCATAGTACCTCATTCTTCTTGGCTGCCTACACACTTCGAAACTGACGTGTGATTCCTTCTTCTGGTATCCGATTTCTTATAGCGACAATTCGCAAGGCTCGACGGTCCCTTTCCGTCAGTACATGAAATCTGCCAGTCTGAGTTTAGCTATGGTTGTTCCTCCACATTTACTCTTGCCAGTCACATCACCAACAGTCATGTTTGGCAGCTTTAGGAGGGTATAAATGTGCCTAATGGGCACGTTACTCAAGTGACGTCCAACGATTAGTCTACGTTCAAAGTCACTGAGTTCTCTTGATTGACCCATTCTCCTGTTACTGCTTCTCTACTTGCAAAGTAATACTCCATGCCTCCCTTTAAACCGGCAGATTCGCCTTTCAGGCATCTAGTGCTCAACGCCGCATTAAATAGGAGTGTCCAGATGTTCTTGATCAGGAGGTGTTTATGTAAGGGTAATGTACTTACATTGGCAACGTAGTATGCTAGAATTGCTAACACAAATGCTTGTGAAACCTGTATATACAGAGCAGAACATACACACGTCGTGGTACCCTAATTAACTTGGAATAGTAAAACTCTAACTAGGGTTTTAAGTGAATGTGTGTGGTGATAGTTACCGTAGGATAACGAGAGAAGTGTAGATTGGACAGTAATATTAGATTTTAAGACAGATGTAGACGTAATAACAGAAAACTCTACACTGTAGGGTAGATGATAAATAAAACATAATGTAGATGAGAGTGTGTGGCGCAAAGTATTGTTGAGGTCCTGGGCCTCGGATGGGGAGTAGTAGTAGACCGGGTGTATCTGCCCAGGAGTGATATGTCGATCATTTTATGAGGTACACCATTATGGAGAGCACCAACGATGGCAGTCTACAAACATAAACCATTTCCTATTTTTTCTTCTTAATACATTGATTGTTAACTCCAATAATTTCTGTTTACTGATTAGGTTTTCAGATATATAAAATTTCAACCCTCTACAAACACTAATACTAAATTACCTTAATTTCAAGTTCATGTGCAAGATAATCTTGTGAATACACGCTGTGTCCTAGCCACTAGACGACAGGTCAGACGTAAGTGAAAGAAAATAAATAAATGTTATCTGTGAATCCTCACGCAAGGGCTGGACACAGTCAAATCGTAGTAGTCGCGAAAGCTGTAGCGATCTGTTATGGAAATGATGCATTTATTTGCGGAGTAACGGATGTCACGTATATAGAATGCTATGCGCAGAATTCTAGCCAAATTCAGTCAGAGTTACGAGTGGTCCCATAGCACAGAGCATAGTTAGTGTCTACTATTCAGACAATTCTGAAGTATGAGTTAACACAGTTTATACTGTCAGAACGATGGATAGTGTCTACGTTGTATTTCAATTCCTCTGTCAATCTAATCATGTGGGACAATGCAGTCTGTTACTAGACAGTTTAAGCTTGTTAGTTCATGGCGTCTTGCCCCAACTTTTTGCTTCTGGAAAGCGTAATGAAGTATGACACAGCAATTACACTTAAATCTTTTGCACACAACCACTGTGATCGATACATTATTTCAGTGACTGGCCTTTAAACAATCGCAGGACCATGTTGGATAATGTTTGTTCTCACATACAGCTTGAACACTCCCGACGAACTATAAATATTCCTGAAGGGAAAGCAATATGGCGGAAGGGCCGCTGCCGTCTGTAATATGACAAACGTAATCAATCAGGAACGGTGACGCTGATTCATAACTCAACCCGCAAACGGTGGCAATAACTTTCCATCTATACAAAGCTCTCCATTAAACGAGTATAAGTGCAGATCGGTTTGGCTTTATAAATACGGCCCTTCTAGGTCGAATTTGGTAAATAAACTGTAGTGTCATATAAACAGATATGGGTGTCCCAGGAGGAATTGTTAACATTCAGTACTATAACAAGAACTATCATTGGAGTCAAAAACGTCTAGTAATAATGCATTCGAAAATGCATACCTTAAATGACATGTGCACTTCTTCATCTTCGACGCTGTGAAACAAAGGTCTTCGTCTAACTAAGCACTGATTGATGTTAAGTTATGCATTTTAGAGCCCACGTTTACTACGCTTTTTTGCTTGAAGTGATCGCTCGTGTCATATCCCGGAATAAGCACAATTCCTCCTGGGACACCCAGCATACGAAGTTCTAACCCGTAGAGTTATAATTAAGTAGTAGGAAATTGTGAACCATTTATCCGAATTTACGGAACGTTGTGGTATCAACAATTCTTTCTACCAAAAAGTCAGTATTTATGGGGAAGAAATTTCTGCAATACACTTACTTGTCCCTTGGTACTCTGCAGAGGAGGAAAAACAAACTGCCAGACGGAAGTTTTAAGCTAAGATATGAAACGGACCTATATGTCTCAGTTGATAACAGCCTATCACTTAAAAAACGTTAAAATATAATATTTGAGTGAGACGCTATATATTTCCATTTATCTCCACTAACGTAGATGTCTACCACTTCTAAATAAATTTCCCTATAGTGTTTTACAGCGAAGTCACAAAAGTCATGGTATAGCGATATGCACATATACAGATGGTGGTAGTATCGTGTATACAAAGTACAAAAGGACAGTGCAAGGGGAGGGTTGCCTTTGTACTCATATGATTCATCTGAAAAGGTGCCCGTCGAGGTTATGGCCGCACAACAAGAATCATTAGACCCTGACGCGAAATGGTATTTGGAACTAGACGCGTGGAACTTTAAATTTCGGAAATCGTTAATAAAGTCAATATTCCGAGATACAGAGTGTGAAAAGTGTGGCGAGAATACCTAACTTCAGGCATTACCTGTGACCTCAGACAACAAAGTCGCCGACAGCCTTCACTTAACAACCGTGAGCAGCGGCATTTTCTCAGCATTTTCACTGCTAACAGACAAGCAACACTGCGTGAAATAACTGCAGAAATCAAGTGGGACGTAAAACGAATGTATCCGTTAGCACAATGCGGCGAAAATTGACGTTAATGGGCTATGGCAGCAGACGACCAACGTGAGTGCCTTTGCTTACAGCACGACTTCACCTGCAGCGCCTTTCTTGGCTTGTGACCATGTGAGCTGGACCGTAGACGACTGAAAACAGTGGCATGACGCATGAGTCTGGGTTTCAGCTGGTAAGAGTTTATGGTAGGGTCCGAGTGTGGTGTACATCTCACGAAGGCATGGAACCACGTTTTGAACAAATCACTCTGCAAAATGGTGGTGGCTGCATTACGATGTGAGCTGAACTTATATGGAATAGACCGAATCCTCTGTCCAACTGAACTGATCATTGACTGCATGGTTATGTCCGACTGTCTGGAGACCATATGCATTCATGAACTACATTTTCCTAAATAACGATGTGACTCGGCCATAATTACTCACGACTGGTTTGAAGAACATTCTGGAAAATTCGATCGAATGATTTGCTCACACAGACCGCCCGACATAGATCCCATGGAACATTTATGTGGCATAATCGAGAGCGCAGTTCCTACTCATCACCCTGCACCGGCAACACTTTAACAATTGTGGACCAATATAGTGGCAGCATGGTTCAATATTTCTGCCGAGGTCTTCCAAAGACTTGTTAAGTCCCTGCCACCTCGAGTTGCTGCACTACATAGGGCAAAAGGAGGTCAAACACGTAATTGGAAGGTATCCTATGATTTATGTCACCTCTACTACTACTTTTAGCCTCATTCCAGGGACACGTTCTGTCTGTTTCACATTGTTGTCGAAGTGCTGAATCAGTTGTTCTTGGCTTCCCTCTTGCATAGAGTGATAAAATGTGCTCATAGCTTGTTTGTACTCCCGCCCACCCTTGTTGACATTCAGTTGCGACACCGTTTCGTTGCCAGCACACGTCCCACTTAGCCGCTTCGTTGGTTCTTAACAATTTTATTGCTGCACTTACTGTATATTCTTCTGTGCCACAGTTTTTATTGAGGCTCGCACTTTCGGTATTATTAAACTGTGGTATTATCTACTATCTCGAACATATGTTTTGTCCTTTACCAGTCAGCATTGACTTAAAATTTTAGCTGTTGTTACGTTTAGTATTTCATAGTTCTATATGAGTGTTCACTGACATTGTCTTCACAGACGGTTTATTTTCTGCGGTGTTCGTCGTGAATGAACTTATCTGATTTAGCCGGCTTTTTTGTGGGCATCATAAGTGATGGTTCACCATACTGTCCCCTTGTAGTCCAATATTCCACTTATTATTTTTTCATCTAATATCTTTCAGCGATCTTCCCTCATGATATTGAAGAGAGGTTCTGTTGGTTTCTTGTTTTCGTATTATATTACTCGTAGCTTGAAACCAACGTTGTGTGACGTGTTCCCCATGTGTTTTCGAATCTGAGTCTTACAGTTCAAGATTTTTTGTATTATAGAGCGCACAACTTACCAATTCCTGTATGCATGTTTACGATTCTCACTGAAACAATTTTATTGGAAATAATGTTTAGTACTTCGCAATCTGGTTCTGTTCTTTCTTTGTCTATCCATACGATCCCACTTTAATTACATCTTACTAATTGCATTGAGTGTAACGAATCCATACATGCATGGTTATTGATACCTTGTTCAGATTTCATTGAAATAATCAGGTTTCGCTACGTGTCACGAGCTTAGTATTTCTCCAACCTTTGTGTGACCGATTATTCGGAAACAACGTTTTATCAAGTTTCATAGCATCAGATCCACGAATTCTTGCTGATTATTTAATTAAGTAGATAAATACTGACTTGTGTATGCTACCTTTGTGAACTAAGGCTTGTTTGCGATGCATTGAATCTTTCCGGCGTGGAGAGGAAATTCATTGAAATAATATTCCCCAAGAAACCTCTCTGGTAATAAGACTATCCGAGAACTATAGTGCCTCCTAGTATGACAAATGAATCCATAGATTCATGGTCGTACAGAATCCAAAGATTTCTAGCCATTAAGTGACATAACGTCTTCATTACCAAATTAACTACGGTTTAATCTATCATTTAATGTTGCTTCGGTGAGCGACGATATGGGTTCTATAAGCAAACTTACTCTTTATTCTCCTGGCCCCACAAACAGCAATCGGTTTTTCGCCTCGTCAAGTAGCCTTCTCCTTCGGCATCTTCTTTCCTCGTTCCCAGTACCTGAAGATCCTTGGAAACCTGGTCTCTCCATCTCATTTTCGGCCTGTCTAGAGGTCTTCGTCCATCCGGTTTATTCTCTGAGACTTCTTTCAGTGAAGATCGCTTCTTTCTTCTATAGACGTGGCCAGCCCATCGTATACTTGTCTTCGCTTCCGCAACTACATCTGCTTCATTGTATAGCTCCCTAAGCTCCCTGTTATTTCTTTTTCGCCATTCTCCTCCCTCATAGACAAGTCCAAATCTCTTTCACAGGCTTTTCTTTTAAAAACTTTTATCTTTCTCTCCGTGTATTTATCAATTCTCCTTATTTCTACCTCATACAGTAATACTGGTCTGATTATGGTTTTACATATTCTTACTTTGGTTCCTCTTGAAAAAATTTCGGATGACAGTAGTTTTTTGAGTGTGTACGATGCTCTGGATGCAGCTTTGATCCTCGCCTCTATTTCTTGTTTCTCATCATTTTTGTTGTTTACTACTACTCCCATCTATTTAAACTCTTCTACTTATTCAAACACGTGGTTATCGATCTTCAGAATTCCCCGTCTTTTTGTTCTGTAATTTCTCTTTACCCTCATGAATTTTGTTTTCTTATCATTTACTTCTGATCCAGCTTCCTTTACTTTTTGAAAGAGTCTTTTTGGCAGTATTTTAAGGTCGTCCGGATTTTCAGCGATTAGTGCTCCGTCATCTGCAAAGGCCAGTACATGTTTTTTGTCCTATGTTACTTCCCTCTTTTGCTTCACTTCCTGCGTCCAGCGCTTCCTGTATTAGAATGTTGAAGAGAGGGGTGTCAAACGCCTTGGAATATTCTCCATCCACTTTCACTACCCCTTTCGAGCCTTTCAGTGTCACATTCACAAGATTTATAATTTTCTTCGTTATTCCGTATCCCTGCATTTTCTCACACTACTTATACCTCGGTATACTGTCGTAGTCTTTCTTAAAATCAACAAATAATTTTGCCATTGTTTTGCTTTACCCCCAATATTTGGATATGGCTTCTTTCAGTATGAATGTCTGGTAACTAGTTGAACGAATCTTCATAAATCCCACATGTTTATCGTTTATTACTTCTTTTGATTACGGTTCTAATTTTTTCTCGACGATCTAGGAGAGCACTTTACAGGCAGTGCTAATTAATGAGATGCCTCTGTAGTTTCTCCATTGTTATTTGTCACCCTTTTTATGAATTGGTATTATTATCGCTTCTGTCAACCCGTCTGCCATTCTTTCTTCATTCCAGACGTTTGTAACAAGTTTGTGTATTTATTTTGCAATTTTTATTCCTCACTTCTTAAACAATTCAGGTGTTATGCCATTTCTCCCTGAAATTTTGTTGTTTTTTATATTTTGATTGAGTCTGTTCCATTTCTGCACTTCTGTCTCCAACATTTAGAAGCTCATCAAATATCCCCTCCAAATTTCCATGCTTTTTGATCCTTCCAGAACTGTATTGCCACTTTGGCCTTTAATGCCATACATCCGTGATATATATCTTTTTCTGAAAACTCCGACGAATCTGTAAAAATAGCTTGCATTCCCTGGAATGACAGAAGCAAAACATTTTATCACGATTGCCTGAGTAACCTGGATAATCAAACAAAATTCCTTCGTTGTGGTGAAACAGGTAGCTCTCTTAGCAGAACAGTTCAATGACACGAAAGTAGAAGCTAATCTTTGCAATCCCCAGGTTATGCTTACGCAAGTAGCAAACAGACAACTTTTCTGCTTCACAATCACTAATGATACTGGCTTCTAATAGTAACGGACCTTTTTTAGTGTCCAATTGGTAATTTTTGCTTTGGTCCCCTACGTTCAAAGTATCGATATAAAATGCTGCAAGTTTTGTTGTTGTTAGGGCTTGGATTCAGTATTTACTCCACAAAAAAAAAAAAAAATGGTTCATATGGCTCTGAGCACTATAGGACTTAACGTCTGAGGTCATCAGTTCCCTAGACGCAGAACTACTTAAACCTAACTAACTTAAGGACATCACACACATCCATGCCCGAGGCAGGATTCGAACCTGCGACAGTAGCAGCAGCGCGGCTCCAGACTGAAGCGCCTAGAACCGCTCGGACACAGTGGCCGGCTTACTCCACAAGAATCTCCTAGCGTCAGACATAAGCTTTTTTCTATAAATCCCTAACCTATTTTCCTTACTTTTGTGTATGGTCGTTTCACATGCCGTCATATATGAACTACATCTCTAATAACTTCATCAAACTCAATAAAATTTTCCTTTTTCCCAACTGAGTTTTATTTCTCCCATAGTAACATAGTTCACAGGCTTTTTAGGGTACCTGTGTTTCCAGATACGACACAGGACACTGGGAAGAGAGAATCTCGATTTCCCAATTCCTCATTTAGTTTAGCTATGATTACTCTAATTCACGTAAGGCAAATTCCAGGAAGTTTCCACAAACAACACCACGGCAGAGATCCAACCTTATCCGCGTCCATTCCGAGATTCAGTTTTATCTCTAACGACTTCGACGTTGACGTGATGTTAAACAAAGTTCATTGTTTGGTGTTGCCATAGTGTTCTGAAAAGATGTGGAATGCATTACAATCTACAATATGGCCAACTTGAGTACTTTGTAAGTACATTCGCTTGGGATAGTGAACATCTTAGTCCGTTAATAAAGTCTAGTTCTGAGTCGTTTGCTTGTGTCAGGTAGTCCTCTCACATTCTTTATTCCTATTTCAATAATGTTTTGCATACGTCTTGCCTATCACCCTCATTCTCCCTTTCTATTCAGATAACCAATTTTTCTTTTTCGCGCTGAACTAAGCGAGCAATCAGGGGCGGCAATGCACTTTATTTCAACACAGTTCTGGGACTGGGGAAACCTGTCATTACTTGAGTTTACAAGACTATATGTATCTTTTACCTTCAGTTTGCAGCAGTCTCCAGATTTCGACAAAGAATCAGCCTTTCACAGGGACAAGGCACGCTAACGGCAGTTCAGAAATAGAGTTAACCGCACCGGCAGAAGTAAACAAAAGTCATTCCTGCCATCCCAGTCCGACGTTCGGGCATTTCGAAAGCGTTCCGCTGGACAGGTGAGCTCAGTGTCCAGTTCAGATAATACCGAAGGAAAGCACAGGAATATGGAAAGGTAGAAACTTCCTAGGATCCTAACCTGTCCCAAGGGGTCTGAGTGACCAGTTGCGGGAACTACCGTTTCATCCTGTCGTTGGACCGTGCGCTGAGCAGCGCCACTGTGGTGTGAAGTGAGAGATCTTCCTGTGGGACTCAATGGAGACTCTTCCCTGTGCGCTATTCCAGGATCGCCGCGACTTTGATGACCAGATTTGGATTTCAGCCTTATGACAAGTGGCCAGACTTTCGTTTAACAGTTCACTAGCTTACTCGCGATGGTGTCTGAGAGGACAACTGAGCCCCATGGCCATAGCCACAGCAGCCTGCCCTACGCCAGGTAGCACTATTGCTTGCAGCAGCACCACGTGTGGCGACGTTACGACGTCACGCAGATTCATTGCAGACACAGTTATCCCGCAATGCAATGCGATCAATCGGCGACAAGAATTTCATCTGTTTGAGTACAGAGGGTTTAATTTGAATGAGTAGTTTCCAATAATCGATTACTGTAACATGCGCTTCATGCAACTGTTTGCATACTTCTTTTCCTGTTTGTTGATTTGGTGGAGACTACGTACGTTGGAACTTAAATGCTGGCAACACTGCTGTGGAGGCACTATACAATGGAATCTACTATTGTCGCTGATAGCACACGTTGTTGAAATACCTACCTTACCTCCGAGCAAATGGACTCGCCCGTCCCACGTCACCGGCGTGCGCACAATCGAGGGGAATACAATCACTTTTGAGAGAGCGGTCTAACGTAACGGTGTCACTATGTTTTCGAAGCAGGAACAACGGATTTGGATCAAGATTGAATGTGCCAGAGGACTACAAGAGGCGTGCGGAGAATCGCCATTGCCGTACAGAACAGTGGCACGTTGGGTAAAAGCCTTCAACGAAGGTCTGCAAACTGCGGAAGACAGGCATCGGGCAGGTCGTCCTAGCGTATCTGTAGAAGTGCATGCTGTTGCCGCGTTAGTGGAGTGGTCGACGCCATACTATTCCTGAGCTCGCCCACGAAACCGGATTAGGGCATACTACTGTGATTCAAATCCTGAAGGAACGCCTGGACACGCGAAAAATTGCATCACGATGGGTTCTGCATGACTTGACGGAAGCCCGCAGCTCGTGGTCGTGCGGTAGCGTTCTCGATTCCCGCGCCCGGCTTTCCGGGTTCGATTCCCGGCGGGGTCAGGGATTTTCTCTGCCTCGTGATGACTGGGTGTTGTGTGATGTCCTTAGGTTAGTTAGGTTTAGGTAGTTCTAAGTTCTGATGACCATAGATGTAAAGTCCCATAGTGCTCAGAGCCAACTTGACGGAAATGCAGAAATGGATGCGTTACGACGCTGCCCAGACGCACTTGGAGCGCTATGAGCGCGAAGGAGAGGCTTTCTTACGCCGTATCCTAACACTGGATGAGACATGGGCCACATCGTACGAGCCAAAACTGAAACGCCAATCCAACGAATGGGGTCATTATGGGGCGCCGCGATAGTCGAAGTTTGTCACAGCCCTAGTATAGTGAAAGTTATGGTGATTCTCGTGTACGACTGTGATGGTGTTATCCTAACGCATTACGTTGCTCCACGGTAGACCGTCAATTCACAATATTACTGTTCGTTTTTGGAGCACCACCTGCGACCAGCTTTACGAAAGAAACGGCGACACTCTCTGCGCAACCCACCCATCATTCTGCACGACAATGCGAGGGCCCATACAGCGCAAGCTGTGGCTGCTCTGTTCGGTCGATGGGACTGGGAAGTACTGTACCATCCACCATACTCCCCGGACTTAAGTCCTTGTTACTTCGACTTCTTTCCGAAGATGAAGGAACCACTTCGTGGTATTCGGTACAGAACTGTTCCAGAGATTCGACAGGCAGTAGACCGCTCCATTCGCACCATCAACAGAACAAGCTCTGTTACGGTATACAACGCTTTCCACATCGCTGGCAATGGGTTCTACACAACGCAGATGACTTCTTTGAAGGACAGTAACAGGTGCAAACATGTAACTTTTTTGTATCGGTTGTGAATAAATAGTTGCCACTATTTAAGTTCCAAGGCTCGTATAAGTAAGCACCACTCGTGTATCGCCCTTGAAATTATGAATGATTTTTTTGAGATCATGCTAAAATGGTTATTTCCTTCTTCTTCCGTTCATAGATATGTTATGCACTCAGGTCATAGTCTTGTCTGATTTAATTTGTTAAATCGAACCATAATTGAACTAATTTGCTAGCTCTGAAAGTAACAGAACATTAATTCAGCCAGTACTGTGCAGCAATACGCTGGTGGCGGTACTAGTTCGTATTAATGAATAATTTTCTCCTTGGTTTCTGTTATAAAGTCGATGTCTGAAAAATATATTTTCCATATGTCATTCATTAACTAATAAATGAATGTTATTAGCAAATCAAAACCTTCGATTCAAGTATTTATTCCACCGTAATAATTAAATCGCCAGTGTCCTCCGACCGTAAACACTTAGGTGAGGCTAAAGCAGGATTTAAATTAATGTTTCGTGCTACTGTAAATCAATCATCATATGGATGTGTTACCGCTTTCTGATCAGCGGCGGTAGTATTGGCGACTTCATTTATTTGCGAATCTATTAAGGATCATAACAAGTTGCCGGTTGTATTTTCGAATATGCCCGACTTGTGGCAAAGTCTTCCAGTTCAGAAAGTACAGCAGTTACGTTCCTCCCAGAGTGTGCTTATGAATTATCTCTAGTTTTAGCAACCGTATTTAACTGGTCACTCGACGAAAGATCTGAGATCTGTATCCAAACACTGGAACGTTGCAATACACGAGAAAGGAAATGGAGGTAATCCGCTATATCATTGATCCATACCATTGAATCGATTTGTAGTACGGTTTTTCAACATATACACTATCTAATCAAAAGTACCCTGGCACCCATATGTAGTGCGGAATTGACCACAACATATAATGAGAGGTGGTCCTGACAGGGTGAAAGGAGGCACGCAATACTTTGTTGTCAGTACAGAAGAAGTAACATAAGAATTGGATCTTACAGGAGAGATCAGTAACTTCTAACTTTAACTAGACATTGGAAGTCACCTGTGTAAAGTATCCATCAAGGACAATTCAGCCCTTCTAAACCTGCTGAAGTCGACTGTTAGTGATGTGACGGTGGTGTGGAAGCACGAAGGAACAACCACAAATAAACCAGGACCATGTAGACCTCGTGTAACGAATATATGAAGATGGTATATTTTCTTTAGGGACATGTCCGAAAGAACAGATACCATCGATGACCATGCAGCTCTCTTAGAATGAAATGATAATTAAATCAAGACCTTAAGCTGTCGACAGGCGTTGATATACATCAACGGGGACAGTTGAAAATGTGTACCCCGACCGGGGCTCGAACCACGGATCTCCTGCTTACATGGTAGACGCTCAGATGGATAGAGGAGAATACCAAATAACAGCCAGATTCACATGCGAGGCAAATCCATTGTAATGCAGCTTCCAATTGCCTCTCTTAGCACCGACGAAGTGTACCGTGATACGGCTAGCCATATACTGCGTACCGTTCACAATAAGGGGGTTGGGTTGTTTGGGAAGGAGACCAGACAGCGAGGTCATCGGTCTCATCGGATTAGGGAAGGACGGGGGAGGAAGTCGGCCGTGCCCTTTCAAGGGAACCATTCCGGCATTTGCCTGAAAGGATTTAGGGAAATCACGGAAAACCTAAATCAGGATGGCCGGACGCGGGATTGAACCGTCTTCCTCCCGAATGTGAGTCCAGTGTCTAACCACTGCGCCACCTCGCTCGGTTTCACAATAAGGAGGCGCTCAGTTAGACCGCTAAAACCACCTTTTACATCGTGCCATGCCCACTTCCGTTGCGGAGGGACTTCCCTACATCTTTTATATATTACAAGTACAAGTGCCCTAAGCATGAACCAGCTTTCAATAAACATCTTCTTTTTATGCACATACCCACACTGTAATAATTTATCTTTTAACAAATCATTTTCCTTTTTTCATATATACATTACAAAACTCTAATTATCCTGCCACAAATTAAGGACTTTAAATAACAAAGAATACACACTGCATAATTGCAGGTACACAGTTACATAATATAAACCTACTTCTAATCGATATAAGTGTTACACCAGGAAATTTGCTTTATGCTTAATTAGTAGGACAGGATGTTAGAGCGGGTCTTACACATCACTTACACGCAGCCTCTTTGTAGTTATTGTACCAGCCTCCCCCGTCTCGTCGGTCAGCACAGCCCACATACCTCCAAGATTGTCCCACATGTCAAAAGGCCTTGTCGAACTCGGCTATGCCCTTGAAATCACACATGCACCACAAGCGAAAGATTTTCACAAGCTGCTTCTGCTGCACATGCCCCACAATACATTGGAGATCCTCTTCCCAGGTATCCTTTGAATTCATGTGCCCTTCCTTACAAGTGGTGCACAAGGCCTATGGAACCACATCACCAATAGTAAATACTCAACAACCAGTGATATCACCATATTTTACTGTCCAAATCACCGTTATGTACACGCCACTGTAGTGATGATACTGATGAGCATTGTCTTACGTGATTGACAGTGCACAGTGTCTGGCAACTAGTGCAATGGCTACTGACATGTTTCTTCTGTTCCCTGCTAATAATGGCCACCGTACACCCATTTTCCAAGTCACCAAGGACAAGGCTATCACATAGTTCAAGGTCCTGACCATTGCCTTCACCTTCAGTGATGGGTTGCAATCCAAGGTCGATTTTCGGTACTGTTTTCTGATGCTCACTCCACACTCGAATGTCTGCGGTAATTTACCAGTTATTTACATGGAACCCCCCACCCCCTCAATTTACATGTACCTTTCATTCAATGAACTTGACACATCATGACGAACGTTCTTGGAATGATATGATGTATCAGCACATACTGAACCAATGAGCAAAAGGCGTGCTCGACGAAGTGTGCACTACGCCTTCCCCCTTACCATTGTTTGCCATCTCCCTTATTCCTCCTATTCTGTTTCTGTTGCTTGTAATAACCACAGAATTTGTGTGTCTTCAGACATTACAGAAGCCTATCCCCACTGAGAACAGCAAAAAAAAAAGTAAATAGAAAATAAGAAAAGTAATGGTTCCCATTTCAGACCGGTTCTGTACATTCCGTAGCTTGACGGAGGGATTGACACAAATGATGGGGATGTCATGGCCAGGCCTCAGGTTGCAAAGCCTGCAGACATTGCCCCCTGCCCTCTGACAATTTTTGTGCCTTTCCTTGGTAAAAAAAAGAAAAAAGCCGAAAAGGGTAGCAGAAAGAAGGCAACTGTGGCACGCTGCTAACGTCTATGCCACGACTAACACTGAGAAACCAAATTAGCTGAGTCAGTGCTGAACAGCACAAGTGAAAAAAATAAAAATTAACAGAAAGGTGAAAAAAGTAGAGCAGAAAAGAGACAAAAAGAGAAAAATAGAAATGGGGAAAAGGCGATTAAGGCATCCATTGTAGAGAATCAGGGCATACAGATTCGTGGCCAGGTACTGCACGAATTTTCAACTCCACTGTCCCATTACTGCAATGATATGAGCGGCTGTAAGTCATTATTTCCTTGCTATCTCCTTTCAGTGCCGTTCAGTTTCTTTTCCTTTCATCCCAGCTATTCCTCTCTACAAAATACGGTGCTACCACTTTAGTCAGCCACGTCACATGATCCAGTGGTCTGTAGCCGAGCGGTTCTAGGTGCTTCAGTCTGAAACCGCGCGACCGCTACGGTCTCAGGTTCGAATCCTGACTCGGGCATGGATGTGTGTGACGTCCTTAGGTTAGTTAGGTTTAAGTAGTTTTAAGTTCTAGGGGACTGATGACCTCAGATGTCAAGTCCCATAGTGCTCAGAGCCTTTTGAACCATCTAACATTGTATTCACATTTCTATGGAATATGGGTCCCGTCTCTGCAGCTAATATGCTGGTATATTTCAAGTTTTGATATTAATGTTGTTTCTGTCTCTGCGTAACTGTGCATGTCGATTAATAACTTCCAAAGAACGTGTAGAGACAGAAAAGAATGACAGCCAGATTCCTTATGTGCTGGAGAGAAGAATTCTGTACTGTAATCTTTCTTACGATCATTGTGTGAGCAGTTACTGTTTTCATAAAAATAGTGACAACCGTTAGAGACTGATAAAATTTTGAAAAAGGATACCTTCATCTGAAAAGAGGCGCCTTGATATGTAAAAAGATCACCCTGGCGTCGTTTGGGGTCAAGACAGGATGAAAAAACCTTTGAGGATCTAAAGCATTGTCTGTTTTCCATGTCCTAGTAGGCAGAACTGGGCCTCTGCCCTTCTCAGCACTTGGAAAGACATCTACTTTTTGAGGTCGTAAGCAGACTGAGGAGCAGCCACTCCGAAATTTGACGTTCCTGATTTGAAGAACTATCAGACTCACTAGCGCACTTCACCAGGGCTTATTGATAACCTGAAAGTAATCCTGTAGCAAACATCTGAAACTTTTTGGAACACTGGGTGAAACTTGGCAGTTCAGATCCCAAAAATTTGGTAGCTCTTTGGGACCATATCATGTGGGAATGGCTACAGCTAAATATGACGCACTTCAAGAAAATTATAGACTCCCTTAGTCGCCAGATAGGGTCCTTTAATAAGGCAGCAGGCAATGTTAGTATTCGCGTGATGTCTCCTGGGGGTGAGTAATTTTTTGTAGGGCGTGCTTGTCTAATATCATGCTAAAGTTGAGAAACACTTCGCATCTAGTTAAAGTTTTGGAAACTTCAGTCAGAGCTTACCAGGTGCAAATACTATGCTGCTGCTGAGAAAGTTCGTGCTTGATGTTGCTGGTTCTATTTCGCGGAAATGTGAGAAACTCAGGTTTCCATATCATTTCCCCAGAAACGAGCGAGGAGTGACACTTCCTAATTATCCGTTCATGAACACTTCTATATGGTTGGGCGAAATCTCATGTACTGCATGCATCAGTGGCAGCATCTTTGTAGTCATTGATGTGCCTACTGGCGAACATAAACTGAGAAATGAAATAAAATATTTCAGCTGAACTGACAGATACTTGTTCCTGTGCTCTTTTCTTATGAATACGTCAGGGGCCAGTGTATATGACGGAGCTATGTCCTGTAGCCTTCAGTCTGAAATATTTCATAGGTTTATAAGCAGTGAGTGCCTAAGTAAGAAATGATGGCCAGGAACACTAGAGTTTAGTCGGCTATTTGAAGAAAGTAAATGTAAAGGCTCCCAGGAAATGTTGAAGGCACTGCAGCGTGGCCTCACATACACAGAGCGGGCTGGAATGCCTGGAAGGATCAATAAGGAGAATTTGGCGACCTGTAGTGTGAACAGTCAATCCGATGGAGCCTAGGCTGGTAAGCTCCGAACGCCTCATGGAGGACTTATTCCCAGGCGAGAGGTGTGGAGGCATACACTAATGGGTCGACTAGGAATGCTCGAAGTAGTACCTGGGTCTCTTCAGAGAGAAGTATGATGCGTTGATAAAGGAATGTTACACCCACGCAGCGGCACTGCTGTCATGTAGTTCTCAGGATAGTGTAACCTTCGGGGGAAGAGACCCGTTCTAGGGTTTAGTATTTGGCATGCGCTGATGGCAGAAATTTTCACTCCGACGAAGTTCACTTCCAGGGAAGCAGTGACACTTTTGTCACGACTCAGCAGGATCCCATAGTCACAGAAGTGGTGGAACACATCTCATTAAAAATGTTAATCTTTTCTCCCTGAGATGATTCCACTAATACATCATCAATGGAGACGAAACGCAAATCTGTTCCCAATAAACGTTTGGAAATTCTATGCAGTATTGTCCATCCTCTATGACAAGTAAAAGAACTAAGAAGTCCATATTATTTTGTAATATCCATTTTCATCATAAGCTCTCGGACCACCAGTATGCTGTCATAAGGATTGAAGAGACTTTCATGTTGAAGGGGCTAAAGACAACGCCTCAGGCCAGATGCAGTAGCCCTTGATCCCGTCGAATCCCATGCTGTTCAGGTTATTTTGGCCTTCTCACCAATACACCTGCGAGTTCTGAAGTAAACTCTAGTGATGGCGTACGCCATGATTGACTGAGAGATCCCTAAATGGAGGTTAAGCCAACTCATTGGAAAAAGTGTTTTCTGTGTGCAGGCATTCAAAAACATTAAATGAAATAATGTGGTGTGGCCCTCAACTACGCTCACTCTGAATCAGATTTTTTTTTTTTTTTTTTTTTTCGCTTTACATGCTCACACGGATTTTAGCACGAAGTATTGATCAACTCACATCAGTCTTTTTACCAAGTGCCTCGCAGAAATCGTGTCTGCCTAGGAATTCCGAGTTCCACCGTATATCGTGACAATTCTGTCTACAATGAAAACCAAAAGTGGAAACCCCTCAACAAACCACTTCACAAAACCAATCAAGATCCTCGCTAAAGATTCTCCCCAGTGGAAAACGATACTGTAGGAACAGTCACAAGGCAAACGGCTGAATCCCAGTAAGCTCAAATTCCCACAAGATCTATTTAATTGACTTTAATCAATCCTTCGCACCTCCACGCATGTACAGTGCCACAATAAAGTAACAAATTACTAATGAATCCCCAAATAACCATATAAATTATCCCTCCAAATTACTAACACTAATTACAGATTACAACAGCTTTTCACTTCTGCCCTTTCTCTATATACCCTGAGCAATTTTAAACTGCTCTCATTTCCACATACGCAGTAGCAACGATCAAAACGTTCTACCGTACCAACGGCAATCAGTCTCACTAGAATCACATCTTCATATACCAATTCGTACGAATTCATTATACAAACTATCCCCATTCACACTATTTACTTCAGCCCTCTCTAAGTTTTCTGTTTCCACACCTTTCGCCGATTCACTTCCCACAGCATGCACAACTTTACTGTTCCCCCCCCCCCCCCCCCCAAAAAATATCGACACTTACAGCTTCAACAAAATTACTCATTAATTCACTGTTAAACACTTTATCTTCCTGAAATAATACATCGATGCCTAAGCCATCATTACCAAAAATATTCATCTCAGCAACCTTATCTGCTGATACAGTATTTAAATCACTACATAAGTTCACCTCAGAAACCCTACTTTCCTCCGTCGACAAATTAGCTTTACATGAATCGTATACAACTTTATCCTCCGCCGCTACATTACACAAATTGCTGCTACCTTGTCGTACAATTTTGGGACTTCCAGACTTGCAACATTACGCTGTGATCGGACAAAAAATAGCAAACACTGCCATTTCTACACACTTTTCATCCAGATTAGCCTCCGTTCCTACTTCACATACACTCTCAGATTCACACTCTGACAAACGTTTTAGATCCACACATTCATCGATAAGTTTCGTTTCGCCCTCATTTGTGACTAGAAACGCGTAAATTCTTCCTCCGAAGTATCAATACCAGTAGCTTTTACGTCATTACACAAATTACCATTACCCTGTTGCTTTGAACAGAAATCATCTACCTCCTCCGATACATTTTTAACTTCAACTGCTGGCGAGACCAACGCTAAGCCTCCCTTAGTAACATCGACGCTTCCAGCCGAAACACAATCATCCTCACTTGCAGCTGGCGAGACCAAAACTACGCCTTTCGCCGACTCACAAATACTTGCTGCTACAATATCCTCCTTACTGCCATTGCTACTATTTGCTAATACCTATTCAGAACTCTCCACACAATTTACTTTCACAAAATTCATCTCCTTTTTAACTTCTTTTTGAACCACTGAATCTTTCCATTCATCACCATTCACACACTCATTCATAACATATTCATAACTTACATCATTCCCTGCAAATTTGTTCCCATTACCTTTAATTAAATCTCTTACAAATCTATGCTTCCTTTGTTTGCGCCTGCTTTTATTGAAAATGGCTCAAATGGCTCTGAGCACTATGTGACTTAACATCTGTGGTCATCAGTCCCCTAGAACTTAGAACTACTTAAACCTAACTAACCTAAGGACATCACACACATCCATGCCCTAGGCAGGATTCGAACCTGCGACCGTAGCAGTCGCGTGGCTCCGGACTGCGCGCCTAGAACCGCGAGACCACCGCGGCCGGCTTTTATTGAAAGAGCCACCTATATAGCCATCCTCTTTAACATACTCCATATTACATATTTGTTGTCTGTCTCCAAACCTATCATTTCTAGCATCACCATTAACTACAGTCCTTTTCATCGCCTGTTTAGATCGCCATCCCTGGACCTGAGATGTGGCGAACATCAGTTTCCCGAAGGGCTGCTATTCGATTGCACTTGGCGCTAATTTCCCCTGTTAAATCTGCATTCTTTACTTGGATCCCGCTCACGGAAGTTATCGCTCCTGTTCTTTCTCTGATCATTCTGGTCATTTCAGCTACTACCTCCCTGAGAATTCCTTTGGTTTCTCTCACGATCATTATTTTGGGGGTGATTATTTGGATTCCCATTTTGATAACTACCACCCGGTTTCCTCTGATGTTTGAACTTCAAAGCCCTCTCTAATTTTTCTGCAAATTCCAGAAAGTCGTCCACGGAATCACATGGACTATGGAGAAGATCCCACTGCAAATCTTTGGGTAATCGCCTTTTTAATGTGGTTTCCGTTAAAACCCCCAAGGGACTTTTCACATGCATAATCTTGCCAAGTTCGGGCTTGCAAAAATCTCTCATCGTCCCATTACCGTACCTGTAACTTGGCCCGTTTAAGAATTCATTTTGGATCCATGTCTGTTTGGCGTTGGTCCTAAATTGATTCAAAAATCACTTTCGAACTCTTCCTACGATTCGCACGAACTACATTTCATATTTGCCGAAGACTGTGGGTCTCCCTCCAAATGCTGCTTAACGTATTTTATTTTCGCTTTGTCCGACATGCCCTGAACAAAAGCGTCCCTACATGCAGCCAAGAAATTTATTGGGTGTCTTCCGTCATCTGTGTAACATTTCACAGATTCGGTATTTGCCCAAGGAACATTTATAACCGGCGCGGCCTGTTAGGAGGCTAACGAATTTAAATCACTTTCTATCTGTTGCATTTGGTTTTTAATTTCATTTTCCCTAGTAATACTGGTCTCTATTTTATCTTTAATTTTGCCCATTTGTTTCTCCCCCTCACCTACACGATTGACAATGTCACTAACAGCTAAATTTACATCGTTTTTATGAGCATCTTGCGCTTTTATACAGTCGCTTACCTTGCCTCTAAGTTCTATCTGTATCTTATCCATTTTTCCCCAAAATCTTTTTCCGCTGATTCGATTTTATATTTTACTATTACAACTTCGTCTGTAATTTTTCCCATATCCACTCGGACACATTTTAATTTTCATCAATTGCTTTTTCAAGGTTACCCATAATTTTTTCAGCTTCCTCTTTCACAAAGGAACCTATTCCAGTTCGCATTGTACCCATATCTGCTCGAATTGTACTGATATTATTTGCCATTCCCTGGCTCATTTGCATTAGCTGAGACATCCTGTTGTTGTTGTTGTGGTCTTCAGTCCTGAGACTGGTTTGATGCAGCTCTCCATGCTACTCTATCCTGTGCAAGCTTCTTCATCTCCCAGTACCTACTGCAACCTACATCCTTCTGAATCTGCTTAATGTATTCATCTCTTGGTCTCCCCCTACGATTTTTACCCTCCACACTGCCCTCCAATACTAAATTGGTGATCCCTTGATGCCTCAGAACATGCCGTACCAACCGATCCCTTCTACTGGTCAAGTTGTGCCACAAGCTCCTCTTCTCCCCAATCCTATTCAATACTTCCTCATTAGTTATGTGATCTACCCATCTAATCTTCAGCATTCTTCTGTAGCACCACATTTCAAAAGCTTCTATTCTCTTCTTGTCCAAACTATTTACCGTCCATGTTTCACTTCCATACATGGCTACACTCCATACAAATACTTTCAGAAATGACTTCCTGACACTTAAATCTATACTCGAAGTTAACAAATTTCTCTTCTTCAGAAACGCTTTCCTTGCCATTGCCAGTCTACATTTTATATCCTCTCTACTTCGACCATCATCAGTTATTTTGCTCCCCAAATAGCAAAACTCCTTTACTATTTTAAGTGTCTCATTTCCTAATCTAATACCCTCAACATCACCCGACTTAATTCGACTACATTCCATTATACTCGTTTTGCTTTTGTTGATGTTCATCTTATACCCTCCTTTCAAGACACTGTCCATTCCGTTCAACTGCTCTTCCAAGTCCTTTGCTGTCTCTGACAGATTTACAATGTCATCGGCGAACCTCAAGGTTTTTATTTCTTCTCCATGGATTTTAATACTCTTATAACTGCCGTCTGGTTTCTGTACAAATTGTAAATAGCCTTTCGCTCCCTGTATTTTACCCCTGCCACCTTTAGAATTTGAAAGAGAGTATTCCAATCAACATTGACATCCTATCTCCCCGAAATTCATTCCCCTTTCCTGAATTCCTACCAGTTACACTTTCACACTCTGATTTCGGACTAACTGGCTCACTCCCGTTTTCAGAACTACACATACTAGGTGACTGTTTTATATTCGCGAGATCTAGAAGTGGAGCGTGAACTTCAGAGACAAACACTTTCTCATTATTTGCGCAGGCAGGTATCTTATCTGAGATGGTTCCCTCTGCCATGGTGATGCCTTCGGTTGTAGTGGAAGTCGACACCGAAGACTACCTTGGAGTACTCGAAGACACTGCCGTGGTACTGCTGTTGCACTGCGTTCGCTAACGAAGAAGTCGCCTGAAGTAGTAGCTGCTGCCAGTTACCGCGTGTTCCAACCGTTTCCGATATCGCTGTCCGTTATAAGCGCTAGCCGCAACTGTTCTCTGCACTGAACTTATTTAGTCTCTGAGCCCCCACACAAATTGCCTTTAACGTGATAGATTAGGACCTCTATCGACAGTATGTGTAAATTGTGAAAATTACTCCGTAATTTCACTATTTCCAGAAACCTACTTGCGGAATGAAACCGATCTCACACTGAGTTTTGTGAGAGGTTCACTCAATAGAAATTTCTACTGGTTTTGCAAAGGTTTTTCCACTTCTCATAGTACGCTGTATAACAGAGAGCAAAGGAATTATCACTTTTCAGGACACAAATCCTGGACGAGCCCCCAATTGCAGGCTTTCAAAAACATTAAATGAAATGGTGTGGCGTGGCCCTCAACTACGCACCCTCTGACTCAGTGTAGAAATATTAAAAGTTTTGGCTGGTTTCGTTGTCTAGGGCCTGGGATACGTAGATGCCGCATTACAAGCCAAAAACTGCTGAGTCTTCAGTATACAATATGATTACACACATGAATCGATTGGTCATAGCTTCCTATCACTCAGAAATTGCGAATGTAACATAGAAATTCATAAATGAAAGAGTGCAATTAAATATAATCTGCAGGTACTTTCTTAACAACTTTAAATGATGAGTACGACAGTAGAAGTACATTTGAGATGCGGCATATGTCTGTAAAACACTTACTGGTGGCGATGGTCCAGCAATTAAATAAAATTCAAGTTGAATAACAGGGAAACAATAGATTCTTACTTCACGTAGTTAGTTGTGAACAACAACATAGCTCGCGAGATATTCACTTCCAAACGCGTACAACGTCTTCACTGCAGAAGCCATGGAAATCTCACAAGTACACAAGGCGGCAGAATGAAATGTTTCTATCTCCCGTGACCACGGGCAAACTGCTCCACTCTAAGTCTTTCCCACTACCGTAAGTTGTGCCTTCAAGACCAGCACTTTCCGTGTCCTGTGCCATACTCTCCATTACACTGTCCACCACCACCCCCTGTCCTCTCTGAAAACGATGCTCCTCCCCAAAGTCCAAACGTCTCTCTTAGTAACGAGAGCTGTGATTGGCTAGAGCGCTGCCTCCATGTCTCCAAGTCAACGTACGCTCACAAATATTTTGAAACACATAGGAAATACTGGATTTACATTTAAATAACTTGAAATTAAATAAATATGCCTATACCTGGACCCAAATCTCATACTGTCCCAACTTATAAAAGGTTGCACATTAGCCTAAGCAACGTAACAGATAGCTGGTGGCTTTCATGAGGCATCCCGGTAACAACGAAAGGAGGTAGGAGCTTACGTAGTGAGGGAACCAGAGAAAAGATCGGGGGATCTTTCGAAAAAAATAATAGCATGCTTGATTAGAGGTAAGTGAGGGAAACTGAAAAATATTTACAGGTTGCTTTATTGATCTGTTTCAAAAAGGACAGATTTATAGCTTAAATCAGATTCCTTGTACCATTGATATTCACTGAACGTGAAAAATTAATGTATTAATGTTAGTACATAAGCAGATATGTAGTCCAGGCTGTATCGTGCTGTACATGATCGGAAGACCATACAGATGCGAGATAACTAAATTGGTCACTGTGTGTTGTACCATGCGGCCGATTTGACTGCCAACCGTGACATTATAACCCCTGCAGGGCAAGTTCATACAATAGTGGTATTTCAAAGGGGAAAAGAGAGTCGTTCTCAGCTACATAGGAATGTGATCACTGCACAAAATTATCATTTTCTTCCCGTGGACATGGCGGAATAAAAAAAGCTTCATTCTTAGTGTTTGCCCCGGAGTCATGAAACAAGGGTGAAAATGTGGACGGTCCGACGCCGTCTGATGCGGCCTGGAGAGCTGGCGCGCAAGACATTATTTCAGCATGCATTCTCCTAAAATTACGAATGCGTCACCTTGCAATGTTCACTCCAATGAGGTCGCTGGCGTGCTGAGTTACAAACTGTACTGCTTTCCGAGTTCCTCTTCCACATGAACTACAGCGAAGGCCGCATTTTTGTTAAACATTACCGTAGCAGACGCCAACTTACAGTGTCCAACACCGAGCGAGGTGGCGCAGTGGTTAGCACGCTGGACACGCATTCCGGAGAACGAGTGTTCAAACCAACAGGAAATCAAACCCAAACAACGGACTTTTAGATGCAACTGAATACATCGGGCAATCTGGACTCCTAAGGTTTTATTCAATGCCACAACCTGTGGTGGATGTTGATTTAGTACTTTGGAGCTTCATACTGAACTGAATACTCAAGGGACAAAGATAATGTACAAGTCAATTGCTCTTCCAAGTTGTGTGTTGTCATGTGCATAATCTGTTAGATTACCTTCACTACCGTCACTTATGGAGCCTTTAGTGCAACCGTCAAGAAAGTTTCTGTACGCAGAATGCTGATTTCTGAGAAGAATGTAGGCAATGAAGATATTTCCAATGGTATTTGGATACAGGTATTGCCTACGCTAATGCTAAACGCGGGAAAGGAATAGACTGTGCCACAGCCTCTGAAACTAATTTAAAATTGCAGCAGTTCTATGTTAGTCCAGTATGCAAGGAATTATAACAGTAGTTTCCTTACATGGTGGTATAAACCACAGTACTTACTTGTGTGGCAGAATCAGAGTTCCTAGTTCTTTGACGGTGGCTAACACATAGGTCGTCAGTGACAATACAGTTTAGTATTGCTGCAGTTTTCTGCGAAAAGAATATTCTTTGTGAGTACCAATAATTATGAGAGTTTATGCCTCTGGAAAAACAAATTGTTATGAGTATAAAGTGGAACGCTGTTGATTATCCCAAACTCCATATTGTTCCAACTTATACAGACGTTCAAAAAATCAGTTTTCATTTTTACCTCAGGTAAAATAGCAACTTTATTCTGCTTCTAAGTTTGTCGAGCAAGTGCTTCTTACATTACGTAATAAACTGGTTATCTTGCTATTAAACCTCCCTTAAAGACGGATTGGGAGCCTGACAGGTATTTGCATTTAGTGAAATGTGTTCCCCTCTTTCGAATATTAACGTCTTAAAAATCATCGAAAATACTAGTAATACGAGAACTGGCTCTGTATACATTACTGGTTATCTAGCACTTACAGGAATAAATAACAATAACGGAAATTCCTGGATGGAGCAATACGTAAAATAAGTGAAAGGCAGCCACTCATCTATAGCGGTTCGATAGGTGGAGCACAGTAACAGAGAACAGCATTCTAACAATTCAACAGAATTCCGCGTGGCCATTAAGAACTATCCTTCAATTTGATCAAGTTATTCTTAAATTAATGATTTCACTAAATACTTTAAAACCTGTTTAGTGTAACCATCCTTCATTTAAGCCCTTTGTATAGATAGTTTGATATGTAGTATAGCATACAAATTCGTAGCGATGTATGGGTTTGGAGCCGTAAAAAGTTATTACTCCAGCTGAAATTAAGTCTTTATGAGCCCTTTCTGAGTTCACAGCAAACCATTCAGCGTCTTTAATAAATTCCTATTGGTTTTCCTTGCAGACCAGGGTGTTATTTTACACTGGCTGTCACTTAGGAAAAGTTCCTCGAATGTTAAAAAATTATCAGCCCATAACAGAGATCCAAACGGGAACGCTATGAGTGATCTGAATGATCGAATGCGCCATATTTTGTTAGGGTTGAATGCAGTTGCTAGCAAGATGAGGGCGGATGTCCCGTTCGCTGTCCGTTCCGCCAGACGAAATCTGCGCCGGCCAGAGATGAGTCGCGGTTGTACTGCGCTAATCTGCGGGGTGTTTCGGAAACCGTGTTGTGTGAACCTAGATTTTTCATCATACTAAATGGCGCCCTTAGGAACAATGTACTCGCTTTACTGCTGACTCTAAATTTTCTTGAGTTGCTGGAGCGCCCCAGTCTGACAATGATAAATTATTTCAGAACAAAATGCGCAGTAGTGGCCTTGTTCCGAAAGCCTCCAATTGTCTTGGTGTAATGCTTGTTTTAGACTGTCTAGTGACGTCCATCATATCTATTGCAGTGTTGTCTGTTGAGAAATTCTCCAAATTATCTCTTATCGCACAACAGTAATCCAAATGCTTTACTTATTAATACTATCTGTATTTCTTCACGCGATATTTTAATAGGAAACCGGTATCGAATAAAGTAACGCAGGTTTATAGAAAATTATGACGTTGGTTATTCTGTTGCATAGGCTGTAGCTTCCTAGTCTTTGCTGGCACACTCATATTTTCATAACTTTTGTTTATCACCGTGGAATATTGCAAGACTTTTTTTCTTGCAATGGTAATATGTATGCATCAAGATTTGTCGGACCATTATTCATTCTCGTCACAATATGGCCACAACTAAAGAAGAACTATTGACACAGTATTAATAACTATGCTAGTATTTTACTATTTTGTGCTTATGAACTTCACTGTCTGTGGTAGACTTAATGAGTTAAACCTGTGAATTAACAACCTTTTCTATGGAGAATCATTTAGTAAGGTAAAACTGAAGTCTCTAAACAAAACTAACCCCTTCTATTTCTTACCGACTGACGGAATTTGGAGACGAAAACCCTAAAGTAAGATCATGAGGATTTGTAAACAGCCATAATTAAAACGACGTCATATTACATTAGAAATAAATAATCACAACTCCTACACACAGATAACATTCTTCCATCTACCAAGACTCATAGCTACAGTGTAAGATCACATGACTCTTTGCAGCTTAAAACTAAAAGTAAAATAACTAACGAATATCAACGGCAGCTCTTTTTACGACGTGCAAACGACACCAGCTTCGAAAAGGAAATTTATGTCGTAAGAAATAAGGTGCAGCGTATCACGAACACAGACTTCAAAATATTACAATGGTAACAACACAAGTGAGAAAAGATTAAACATGAAAATACAGAAAAATGATGTTGGGAGTGATGCAGAGCAAACAATTTCAACGCGGTGAAATATCAGTCACTCACAGTTGTCACTCTTTTGTCAATCTATCCTACCCTGTTCTCATACATGATTCTATGATGCTCGCGTTAACTGCAGCGTAACACAGATTGCGGTGGGAGCTCCATGAGACAGTGATCATAAGTAGCTAAAAATCTAACATTTAATCTATTAACAGCTTGAAACAAAATGTTCCTGATGGTCTGATGTCTCTTCGCCTTATAATTAGTATAATAAAAGACGTTCACAAGTCAAAGAAATCAGTAAATTGATAACAAATGCTATAAGAAACTCTAGAAACTAATTTAATTTGCATAAATTTGTTACAAAGCAACTTGAAGGGATTACATTACTTATTCCAATACAATGTCATTACAGTACAAAAGTAATTGTGCGATAATTGTGTATAGCTAACAACACATCCAAAGTGGTAATATTGTCAAGACAGGCTTCTTTACTCCTCTTGTGAAACGACTAATTATACTATAGCCGCAAGTGTTAGTTTGCAACTAACTTCATATTCAGTTAAGCCTTGTATTAACAAAACACATCGAATTTACGTTTACCCTCTTTTCTAAAGTAAATGCACATGCACATTGTCTAATTAAGAGAAAAAGGAAGCTTGTAACGTTTACAAAACAGTTCTCTGTCCCACTGTTATGAAACCACTGGTAACATTTCATGTGGAAGTATTGCTTGGTAACAAACTTCTTAGTCCACTACAGCTTATAGTGAAGAAAAACATAAGACTACAGATATACGTTTACAGGCTTGATGATGTAGTAGCACAAACATTGCGTACAAGTAACAATAAAACGAAATGACAACTCTAATAAGAGTTCACTTGACTGTCCTTGTGAAATACTGTTTCTGGAAATATAAGTGTTACTTGGTTTTCAGTTAATACTGAACTGAAGCTGCTGCTGTATGGCTGTTGATGCCACACTTGTGGTAGTGTGTGTGTGTGTGTGTGTGTGTGTGTGTGTGTGTGTGTGTGTGTGTGTGTGTGTGTGCGTGTGTGTGTGTGTGTGTGTGTGTCTGTCTGTGTGTCTATGGGTGTTGTGTTGTGCATGTGTTTGTGAGGGTGCGTCAGTACGTTTGGTGGGACGGGGGAGGTGGGAGGGAATAGAGACTGACAAAATTGGATAAGAGGTACAGAAAAGAATGGGAGTTAAGCATGCTCAGTGACGTTTAAATACTTTTTTGTAATGGGGGATAGCAAATAATGGTGGAATGTTTTCCATAGGGGTATAGTGGTTATAGCTATAATAGCCAGGTTTTGCAGGTTTTCCTTAGGCTGTAAGGTGAATACCGGAGCTGTCCCCAAAAGTTCCTGCAAATAAATTCCCAACTGGGAGATACAAGCCCCCCCCTCATACCCTAGACCAAAAATAAAATAAATTGAGCCAAATCAGAATTACATTAAGCTAAGGCTAAATAGAGCTAGAAGCTCTGCAGTAGCCCGCCCACTACCTCTCAGGTGTGGGAATGAAAAGTTAAAAAAAATAAAATAAAATAAAATAAAATAAAATAGCTATAATAGTAAAGGTCATCGTGTCTGCTACATCCTTAAGGACGATAATTACTATAATCTCAATCATTACTTCTAGCACTGAGCTTGATACGTCTTTGTCGTCTGTTTGGTTGAACCTTGGCTGTATGGTCCCCTGGGTATCTAGTACAGCTTGTTCCGTAGTCACATCAATCTCGTCGTACCGCTGTGGGTCGCCCTCTGTTTCATCTGGCAGTGTAGCATCAGCGATGGACAGCATTTCTCCAGCTAGTTGATCGTATGCAGCAGCATCCCTGAAAATCGGAAAAGTGAAATGCCTACCCTTTCGTGTTAGCCTTCATCTTGTTGTTTATAATTAACCTTCTCAAAATATTATTCGACAGTAGTTAAAAATTAGTTAACTGATTCAGTTACGTTGACGGAACACTACTGAAGTAACAATACTATTTTTTAAAAACACGATTGCCTAAATAAACTCAAAAATATTCAGCAATGTTTGTTGACTGTTCATTTTTTTCACTAGTATACTATAGCAACATACTCGAATAGTAATGTGATGCAAGAGTAGAACTCTATAAGAAAATCTTTAAAGTTCAATGTAATATGCTGGTGTATTGATACGGAAACTATGTAATATGAGGAAATCTGAAACTGAGTCAAACGTAATTATCGCTATAGGTCCTAATCTCCATGTTCGCCCACCTACCTGTCGACCTCTGCCTCCCCGTCTCTTTGACCGTCTCCTACTCTTCCCTCCTCCCATTATCCATCTCCTCCTTATTCCCCTCTCACTGTCCGTCTCCACAAACGAAGCCTCGATTGAGAAATGAACTCAAAATGAATGGGTAAATCAGTTGGGATCATTAGTATAAGTGGTACAGGAAAGGCCTCTTCAGCTGCTGGATCTGTGTGGCTAGTGTCTTCAAGGACAGTATTTCTCGCAGTTTTAATCAGTGCACGGGCAGAACTGAAAAGTTTGGAATGATGAAGACTCAACAACAGAATTCTCCCCCCATGAACCATGGACCTTGCCGTTGGTGGGGAGGCTTGCGTGCCTCAACGATACAGATAGCCGTACCGTTGGAGGGGTATCTGATGAGAGGCCAGACAAACGTGTGGTTCCTGAAGAGGGGCACCAGCCTTTTCAGTAGTTGCAGGGGCAACAGTCTGGATGATTGACTGATCTGGCCCTGTAACACTAACCAAAACGGCCTTGCTGTTGTGGTACTGCGAACAGCTGAAAGCAAGGGGAAACTACAGCCGTAATTTTTCCCGAGGGCATGCAGCTTTACTGTATGGTTAAATGATGATGGCGTCCTCTTGGGTAAAATATTCCGGAGGTAAAATAGTCCCCCATTCGGATCTCCGGGCGGGGACTACTCAAGAGGACGTCGTTATCAGGAGAAAGAAAACTGGCGTTCTACGGGTCGGAGCGTGGAATGTCAGATCCCTTAATCTGGCAGGTAGGTCAGAAAATTTAAAAAAGGAAGTGGATAGGTTAAAATTAGATATAGTGGGAATTAGTGAAGTTCGGTGGCAGGAGGAACAAGACTTTTGCTCGGGTGAGTACAGGGTTATAAATACAAAATCAAATAGGGGTAATGCAGGAGTAGGTTTAATAATGAATAAAAAAATAGGAGTGCGGGTAAGCTACTACACACAGCATAGTGAACGCATTATTGTGGCCAAGATAGACACGAAGCCCAAATCTACTACAATAGTACAAGTTTCTATGCCAACTAGCTCTGCAGATGATGAAGAAATTGATGAAATGTATGATGAGATAAAAGAAATTATTCAGGTAGTGAAGGGAGACGAAAATTTAATAGCCATGGGTGACTGGAATTCAACAGTAGGAACAGGAAGAGAAGGAAACGTAGTAGGTGAATATGGATTGGGGCTAAGAAATGAAGGAGGAAGCCGCCTGATAGAAGTTTGCGCAGAGAATAACTTAACCATAGCTAACACTTGATTCAAGATTCTTGAAAGAAGGTTGTATACATTTAAGAACCCTGGAGATACTAAAATGTTTCCGATAGATTATATAATAGTAAGACAGAGATTTAGGAACCAGGTGTTAAATCGTAAGACATTTCCAGGGGCAGAGGTGGACTCTGACCACAATCTATTGGTTATGAACTGTAGATTAAAACTGAAGTAACTGCAAAAAGGTGTGAATTTAAGGAGATGGGACCTGGATAAACTGAAAGAACCAGAGGTTGTACAGAGTTTCAGGGAGAGCATAAGGGAACAATTGACAGGAATGGGGGAAATAAATACAGTAGAAGAAGAATGGGTAGCTTTGAGGAATGAAATAGTGAAGACAGCAGAGGATCAAGTAGGTAAAAAGACGATGGCTAGTAGAAATCCGTGGGTAACAGAAGAGATACCGAATTTAATTGATGAAAGGAGAAAATACCAAAATGCATTAAGTGAAGCAGGCAAAAAAGAATACAAACGGTTCAAAATTCAGATCGACAGGAAGTGCAAAATGGCTAAGCAGGGATGGCTAGAGAACAAACGTAAGGATGTAGAGGCTTATCTCACTAGGGGTAAGATAGATACTGCCTACAGGAAAATTAAAGAGACCTTTGGAGAAAGGAGAACCACTTGCATGAATATCAAGAGCTCAGATGGAAACCCACTTCTAAGCAAAGAAGGGAAAGTAGAAAGGTGGAAGGAGTATATAGAGGGTCTATACAGGGACGATGTTCTTGAGGACAATGGAAGAGGAGGTAGATGATGATGAAATGGGAGATACGATACTGCGTGAAAAGTTTGACAGAGCACTGAAAGATCTGAGTGGAAACAAGGGCCTGGGAGTAGACAACATTCCATTAGAACTACTGACAGCCTTGGGAGAGCCAGTCCTGACAAAACTCTACCATCTGGTGAGCAAGATTTATGAGACAGGAGAAATTCACTCAGACTTCAAGAAGAATATAATAATTCCAATCTCAAAGAAAGCAGGTGTTGACAGATGTGAAAATTACCGAACTATCAGTTTAATAAGTCACAGCTGCAAAATACTAACGCGAATTCTTTACAGACGAATAGAAAAACTGGTAGAAGCCGACCTCGGGGAAGATCAGTTTGGATTCCATAGAAATGTTTGAACACGTGAGGCAATACTGACCCTACGATGTATCTTAGAAGAAAGATTAAGGAACTGCAAACCTACTTTTCTCGCATTTGTAGACTTAGAGAAAGCTTTTGACAATGTTGACTAGAATACTCTCTTTCAAATTCTGGAGGTAGCATGGGTAAAATACAAGGAGCGAAAGGCTATTTGCAATTTGTACAGAAATCAGATGGCAGTTATAAGAGTCGAACGACATGAAAGGGAAGCAGTGGTTGGGAAGGGAGTGAGACAGGGTTGTAGCCTCTCCCCGATGCTATTCAATCTGCATATTGAGCAAACAGTAAAGGAAACAAAAGAAAAGTTCGGAGTAGGTATTAAAATCAATGGAGAAGAAATAAAAACTTTGAGGTTCGCCGATGTCATTGTAATTCTGTCAGAGACAGCAAAGGACTTGGAAGAGCAGTTGAACGGAATGGATAGTGTCTTGAAAGGAGGGTATAAGATGAACATCAACAAAAGCAAAACGAGGATAATGGAATGTAGTCGAATTAAGTCGGGTGATGTTGAGGGAATTAGATTAGGAAATGAGACACTTAAAGTAGTTGAGGAGTTTTGCTATTTGGGGAGCAAAATAACTGATGATGGTCGAAGTAGAGAGGATATAAAATGTAGACTGGCAATGGCAAGGAAAGTGTTTCTGAAGAAGAGAAATTTGTTAACATCGAGTATTTATTTAAGTGTCAGGAAGTCGTTTCTGAAAGTATTTGTATGGAGTGTAGCCATGTATGGAAGTGAAACATGGACGATAAATAGTTTAGACAAGAAGAGAATAGAAGCTTTCGAAATGTGGTGCTACAGAAGAATGCTGAAGATTAGATGGGTAGATCACATAACTATGATGAGGTATTGAATAGAATTGGGGAGAAGAGGAGTTTGTGGCACAACTTGACAAGAAGAAGGGATCGGTTGGTAGGACATGTGCTGAGGCATCAAGGGATCACCAATTTAGTACTGGAGGGTAGCGTGGAGGGTAAAAATCGTAGAGGGAGACCAAGAGATGAATACACTAAGCAGATTCAGAAGGATGTAGGCTGCAGTAGGTACTGGGAGATGAAGAAGCTTGCACAGGATAGAGTAGCATGGAGAGCTGCATCAAACCAGTCTCAGGACTGAAGACCACAACAACTACAACAACAAAAATTTCGAAAATTTTTTATCTTTTCACTTCAGACTTATGCACGATGCTTTAATAAATATTCATATGGACATATGATATATACTCTTAATAAATATAATACATAAGTATGCATGTAGTACATTTGAAGCAAATTGGTAACTAACTTTCAAAGCTTTCTGGTACCAACTTTAAACTACGATTTGTCTTCATATAGTGTAGAGGTATAAATTATATTTATATTCACATATAGTATATATCTAAAAATTAAGTAGTTTATGTCTTTCCGAGCAATTATTAGACTTTCATGTAAAGATCTGAAGTTAACTGATCAACAACTTTCCGAGAATTTTGCCACAAACTTTTCCGTTTTATATAGTTTATACAATACGCATTAAAAAATCTGTACCCTATGTTCTCTTGGATGTTTATTAGAGTATCGTGAAAATTTTTTAAGTAAATCGGTCAAGAACGTTTCGAGATTTTTGGTGACAACATTAAACTACAACTCGTATTTATAGAGTGTTGTAGAAGTGTAGATGATGAATGCAATCAGCAAGAATTATTACACGACAACATTTGCCGTGATAAACAACAATTTGTCCCAGTACTTCTAGTGTCATTATGCAAGCGACACCCAACAATGTATAGAAAAGCTATAATATCAGCATCACATACACTTGAGTGATGTAAAAAACTGACCATCCCAACATGACTGAATAAATGCCGTGAAGGATATAGTGAAATGAATAATCCGTAGTACTGACGTGATGTGTGCTTTAAGTTTCATACGAACATAGGATTTAGGGGCCGTTGTTCATGCTTTTACTAATTCGTTGGTACTGGTACAGTGTCATTCATGTTGATGCTCTCATGTGACATTTCGACCTACTTGCCGAGGCTTTCTTCCGAGAATTGGCTGCTCAAAGCGTGTACCCAGTTCCCAGAAATGTCCCTCCGCAGGAATGCCGAAACGTCAAATCAGAAGATCGAGCAAGAACGTCGTGGTAACACGAGGACTTTTAACGACATGTGTAGCATTAGTTATTCAGTTTGTCCAAGTCACTACATTAAGTGAAGAAACAATGCGAATGTTATCAAAACAAAAAGAATATAAAATATCAAGTGTTTAGTGTATATAAAACATTCCTAAAAATTCTAATCGAGTGAGATGTCTGCATGACGTACAAGCTGAATATTAAAAAAATATTGTTCTAGAGATTACTTTCTCGTATGTTGCCCTCATTGTGCCTTACTTTGCACTATAGGGTTGCATGTGAAGATACTGAGCACAAATCGTCTTGTAACTCTACAGTGTCTATACACTAAACGTAATATCATGCAAGTGAAAACAAGTTGAACAGTAAACGAAAAAAATGGCAACACTCACTCAGTGGGACGATCTGCAGGCTCATATCCGGGAACATCAATAGTGATGTTGTCAGCACTTTCCATAGATTCTTTAAATATGACCTGAAATGCTGAAACAGAAGGGAATATGTGGGAGAACATTCTACATGTAGTATGCCTAAGTACGTTCGTGACGTTAAGTTATCCGTGAAATTTTTACCCAGACAGTAACTATTTCATCTGCAGTTTTCTATAAAAAAATACGTATTTATATCGTTCAAGTTATTTCTGTTAAGAAATAAAGTGCTGTTCCTTATGTAAAACACTCCTCAAATTACGCACACAGCTATAACAACAATTCAGAGCAGGGAAATGTTGATGTCAATACAATTATCCGTTCAAAAATATTCATTACCAAATTCATAACGAAGCACATAATTCTAAGTGAATAATTAGCGGCTTACAGTGAAGTTGTATCTACCTGAATAGTACACATTCGCATTGTCCTTTCGCTCAGTAAATTCTTAAACTAGCAGTATGTTCAAGCACTTGCTGCTGCGTCAAGTTTCAATTATAAAACTACAACAGCAAAGGTTTAACTATTACTTCTGAAACTATCTTTAACTTTAGTCATAGTTTGAACTTCACAATTTCAGAATTATGAAAGTCAGCACTGAAGTCTGAAACAGCAGCAGTTCGACCTGCTGCAATTTATGGTGGAGCATTCTCTATAGTTACTACTTCTCTCGTTGCCATCAAGTAAAAGCAGACCAAGAGAGAAATACAAAAGAAGCAAAGGGAAGCGATGTGATGCAAGTTTCAGGGAAAGTTCACATCATTTCAAATTACGTGGAATATTGTGGTATGAATATTTTCAACAAACAGAAAAAGCTAATCTGGGAAAAGAATGACTGCAGGGAAGACTGTGATTGGTGGGTTACGTCTGGGGAGATGTGGCTACCAAACTGGTGGTTATAGACGACCTGAATTCTAACATCAAGACACCTAAATCCGTAGGAAGCGTTAGATCGAAAGAAATGTCATGCATTGACCCAAAAAGAGGACACCGCTCCAACGAGACGGCGCTTCTTCCCTCCTTCATTATATGTATGGTAGACACGACATCGGTCGATAAATTAAGCGTTTACACCTACCATTTTAAAGCAGCCGAGTAATGTCCTTGGTAAACGCCGATATTTCCACGGATGAACATTGAGTAATTTTCTGGGAAAAAAGTGAAGGGGTTTTCGGCTGTCGTAACGTAAGTGGTTGTCAAGGAAGTTATCCCATTGCATCCCCGTTAAGTTACTTGAACAAGCGATAGCATAGTAGCAGTTAAGAAAATGAAACAGAATGTATATTCCAGAATGAAATTTTCACTTTACAGCGGAGTGTGTCCCGATACGAAACTTCCTAACGGATTAAAACTATGTGCCGAACCGAGACCCGAACGTACAAAACTTCCACTGTCCACTCGGGCACTCTCATAGTGCTACAAAACTCTGATTGGTTATCTGTAACATTTATAGTTTGTCGCCTGACCTGGAACAGAATCAAATTTGCTTGCATGAATCATCCACTGCATTATGAAGAAACGCCACCAGCTCAAAAGTCAAACCTTGAAACATAGTTTACTCACTTAAATATATTTTCTTCCTACGATTCTGCCAGTGGTGGTGATTTTATAATGATGTGATGGCTAATAATTTTAGATTCTTTTCGTTCTGTGGTGTTCCAAGAACAACTGTGATCACATTATCATTATTCTTTGGGTAACGGCGTCCTCATAATTTTATCTAAGAAGAACAAGATGCTGAAATTCTTTTTTCCAATATAATTGGTTCTGTCCGATTGGAGACGCGTCATGTTAAGCGGCGGATGGCTTCCACGAGACACAGAAAATTATTTATATCTCAGAGAACTGATGGTCACCATCTGAATGATTTTAGGTAGACTGCTTTGATATTTCATTATTACATTCAAATATTTTATTTTTGTATTATATAAATAATCATGAATGTGATATTTTTCTTGACGACCTGAAGTTACATCGTAACATAATGAAGTGTGTTACTTATGCAAGAAACTGGTCAGTTACTTAAGAAATGAAGCAGTAGAATATTTGCTACTCTACTTTTATTCGTAATATTAGTCTGAGACTGAGAATTAGAAATGAGGACAAAGAAATGTCTGGACATTTGCGAAACCATTGACGTATATCAGCCAAAATTAACAGTCAAAAAGTGCCTTTGACTAATATCCTTCGCGGGGCAGAAAACTTGAAAAGCGCACTTACAAGAAATCTACCGAAAAATGGTTGGGTGCACTAGTTCATCTATGCTCTGAAGCACAGAGTGCAGGAAATCATTTTAATTTGGTAACGTGCTGTGACAAGTTTATCAATACATGCTGAGTTGAAGTAAGAATCAACGAACTAGAATCTTGCCGAAAATTATGATGCTACACCCTTAAGACAGTTCAACAAATAGGTAAGTGCACGTTTAGTTTGTGATATAAATTAATTTTCGTCGCTCATTCTGTATCTTCGTAAGTACTGACTCTGTCACTATTATTTGAAAATTATTACCATGACAGGGCATCTACACAAAGAACTGAACAGATTATGTAAATGTGAAGAAGAAACTCAGTAACCTTTAATGAAGAAACCACCGGACGTCGTTATACAAAACGCTTCAGCGACCATCACTTACGAAATAAATAAGGGTTTGGTGAAAATTAACTAGCTTTAGTAAAATTACACTTACCTAAAACACGTAGGAAAACAGTGAGGCAGTCCATCTTTCCTGCGAGACACGAAATAAGGTTATACGTTTACTCTAACCACAGGGTAACGTCTGCAGTGTTCAAAGAAGAATAAGGCAAATCGCTGCTGTTGCTTCCGTCTGGGAACTGAGACGCTTCTACACTGGCGGGCGAGTCCCACGGTGTGAGTCATGCCTGATGGCTGTCGGAGCTCATACTGTCGACAGTGACGTCACGTACATCGTTTGACTGGTATTGTGCGGCCACCTATGGGAGCTGTCTTGCGTGTTATCTCGACAACTAAGTGAAAGAAATTCCACCCAACTGACAACAGAACGATGCATTTTTCACTGTGTTTATCTCCGTTTAGAAATAAATTTGATAAAATGTTGTTATTCGTCATACTCGTACCAGTGTTTAAATTACATATGCGTTCAAAAGTCTTTAGCAAAAATATTACTAAATGGCCCTGTTTTGGATCAACAATGACTAGATGTAAATATATAAAACTGCAACCAGTCATTTTTTGAATAATTATTTATTATCCCATGCACCGGTTTTCGAACCTTTTGAGGTTCATCTTCAGGTTCATCTGTCGCAAGCCAGCACCCACCATTATGCTAGAAATAATAATATAACATCCAGAAACCATCTGAAGATGAACTTGAAAAGGTTCGAAAACCGGTTCATGGAATAATGAATAATTATTCAAAAAAGTGACTGGTTGCAGTTTTATGTATTTACATTCAGTTTACAGTCACGGTTCTAAAATGTCCGTAATGGATAAGCTTCATAACGATGCTTAAGTTCGTTATGGTTCTGTTGCGCAATAACATAAATCACGTGCCTACTTGATATGAGAACTGTTTTTATACATCTTTTTATAATACACATGTTGCCGTCATACTGTTCCATTATAAAATTTATTCCAATTTTATGGAAACACGAATTCACCCGAAAGTGGTATCGATATGGAAGGATCATAATGATTCAAAATTTAATAACTATACAGCTGAATTCTTACCTAGTGCAATGCTTATTGGAGATGACCTACCTGAAAGGCATTGTAAAATAGTAACCAGGGATGAATGTTTCCGAAAAACTGCACGGTGTGGTGTTGGCTGTTAAGGCGGTGTTAAGTAGCTGACGTCGTTGGTGTATAAGAGGAAATGTTGCGCGCCTTTAGACAAAGAGTTAGCTACGTGTAAGCGATGTGCAAGATGGGTGCGAGATTTCTTAATTACTGTAGAAAAACCAATTTTTCGTCAACGATAGGCTATTTTCATAAGAATCAAGATAAGAGTGTGCGTCGTTTTGTAACTGTCTGTTACATGGATCCACCAGTCTACACCAAAACTGAAATAGCAATCAAAACTGCAGGGTAACCCCATAGCCCTTTATCTGAGGGATGATATGGACTTCACATTACCGTTTTCTTGGAAGCGAAAGCTATATTTTTCATTAACTTGCAAACAGTAAAACAGTAATGACGCAAACCTTCTGGACAACCTAAATGAAAAAATACGCAATAGAAAGCCTGTATGTCAAAATTTAAGGCTTGTTCCTCCACACAAAACAGCTTTTGTAATAGGATACATAGTGCTTTGATGTGCCATATGCTGCAATATTCAGTCTGTTGACTAAATTAGGAATTCTTCGAATTTTACCTGTTCTTACTGACTGCTTCAAACGCATTAGTTTATGTGAACTTGCAACTTGGGTGCACGAAATATTGTGGAGAACGCCTTCTGTTCTATTCTCTGACATAAAAGAAGAACATCATCGGTTTACTAACAAACTTACTCAACTATGTGACAAATATGCCCCGTAACAGTTGAAAACTTAAGGAAAAATCCTGCACATAGGTAACTGAAAAATTGAAATAGCTCATGTGTCTCAAAGACGCTGCACATCGGGCATACAAATTATGCCCCACACCTGAAAATCATATTACTTACAAGTAGAAGCGGAACAGTCGTCAAGTTGTGGGAAATACTAAACTTAGACATGCCCGTTCATAAACGACAACAGATATGCACCGGTGCTACTACGGAAAAACCTGCCTGGTCTTGATATAGGCAAAGTAAAAGGAGCTGGTCCTCCCAATTATCCCAGCCAATCTACTGAAACGATACTTCACATAAACTACAACCACAATTAAATCACAAATGGAACAGCGATTCTCAGAATATTTCATGATGGTGGACAACTGTAGCCACGAAAGATTCTATCCACAGCATATTACTTGCACCACCGTCAAAAAAGCCATCATACTTATTGGATCAGCATCAACTGGAGACGATGGCATGACATTCCAAATGATAAAGCTTATTATTGACCCACTACTGCACATTGTAACAGATACTTTCAACCACTACTTACGCACAAGTGTTTTCCCTAGGGCCTGGAAACAGGGACTACCGAAGCCATTACCTAAAATGGACGCTGCGTGCACGCTCTGGTTACCGACCTATTTGCATTCTTCCTGAAGTGTCCAACGCCTTGGAATGCACAGTCCAGTACCAGCTAACAAGCTACCTAACTTCAAATAACGTACCAGAAGTATACCAATCAGGTTTCCGTAAACACCGCAGCATGACACTTGCCTTGATGAAGGTGAAATTCGACCCAAGGCTTCACATGGATGCAAAAGAGGCAACTGCCATGTGCTTCTTAGACTTCACCAAGGCCTTTGACACTGTCGACAATGACATTTTAATTGCGAAACGTAACAGCCTAAATTTCTCGCCAATTGCAGTGCAATGGTTTCACTCATACCTGATTTTAGCCACCAGTGCGTCATGTTCGGCACCGTAAAGGCACAATGGAGACACGTTGTATCAGGCTTCCCACATGGTTCGGTTTTAGGTCCTATACTCTTCTCATTGTACGTAAATGATATGAAGCAAATTATTTCCTACTGTAAATACAACATGTAAGCTGAAGACTTCCAGTGGTATCTAAGTGCAAAACCAATAAACCCGAAGCCAACAATCAAGAACCACAATACCGATCTGGGTGCACTATTAAAATGGGCGCAGGATACCGAGTTAAAATTCAACCGTCCAAAACTCGAGCGGTACTAGTTGGTCATTATGGGCGCATTGGCCCTAAATAATGGAGATCTCTACAATCTTTAACTTTAAATGGGTCAAATATATTTTCTCCTTCAGCAAGGAGACCAGGAGTAATAACAGATGAAAATCTTAAAAGGGCTGAGTATGTATCTGCAATGTGCCTGAAGGTATCATACTCTCACCATGTCCTGCAAAAATATAAAAACCTCTTCCATCTTGATCTGAAAAAGAAACTTGTCCAGACACTTATACTTCCAATTATTAATTAAAGCAAAGTTATCCTGCGAGGTGACTGGAACGGGTTATGAATGCCTGTGTTCGTTATATTTGTGATGTTTGGCTCTTTGATCACATTTCTCCATCATATGGACAGATATCGTGGCTGCGTGCAGACAAGCGCAGAGATTTCCATAACCTCTGTCTTCTCTACTGTCATATCTATGACCACTGTCCCTTATATCTCTCCTCGACCTTGATGCTCTTGTCTGAACTGTTTGGCAGACGCTGTCATCAGAGAAAAATCGTTTCTGTCCCACTCCATCGTTCAGCCACTTCCTCGAAGTTCTTCTCAGCTGCAGCAATGCGACTCTGCAGTAATCTACCGCATTGTGTGGGAGGTCTGAATAACATCTCCTGCTTCCGAAGACAGATAATGACATATTTACCACAGAAAGAATAATGATCACCATTGTCCTTGTACACACTGGTTACCCTTGCACATAACTCATACTAGCCTGATCTTATTACTGATATTATTGTTACTACTATTATTATTATTTCTTTCTTTTCTCAGACATTATGTCTGGTCAAAAATGGAAAGTGACGTGGATCTTGATCAAGCGTGACTTCCTTTTAACTGTACAGTTTATGTTATCTTACATTTATGAATTTTCGGGTAATTGAACATGTATCAATAATTACGGATTTCTGTAGTTGTATATATAGGTTTGGATGTAGCTGTATTGCATTGATGTACTGGTGGATATTGTGTGGTATGACTCCTGTAGTTGATAGTATAATTGGTGTAATGTCAACTTTATCCTGATGCCACATGTCCTTGACTTCCTCAGCCAGTTGGATGTATTTTTCAATTTTTTCTCCTGTTTTATTTTGTATATTTGTTGTATTGGGTATGGTTATTTCAATTAGTTGTGTTAATTTCTTCTTTTTATTGGTGAGTATGATGGTAGGTTTGTTATGTGGTGTTGTTTTATCTGTTATAATGGTTCTGTTCCAGTATAATTTGTATTCATCGTTCTCCAGAACATTTTGTGGTGCATACTTGTAAGTGGGAACGTGTTGTTTCATAAGTTTATGTTGTAAGGCAAGCTGTTGATGTATTATTTTTGCTAAATTGTCATGTCTTCTCGGGTATTCTGTATTTACTAGTATTGTACATCCGCTTGTGATGTGATCTACTGTTTCTATTTGTTGTTTGCAAAGTCTGCACTTATCTGTTGTGGTATTGGGATCTTTAATAATATGCTTGCTGTAGTATCTGGTGTTTATTGTTTGATCCTGTATTGCAATCATGAATCCTTCCATCTCACTGTATGTATTGCCTTTCCTTAGCCATGTGTTGGATGCGTCTTGATCGATGTGTGACTGTGTTCGATGATACGGATGCTTGCCATGTACTGTTTTCTTTTTCAAATTTACTTTCTTCGTATCTGTTGATGTTATGTGATCTAAAATGTTGTAGAAGTGGTTATGAAATTTCAGTGGTGTAGCCGATGTATTTAAATGACTGACTGCTTTGTGTATTTTGCTAGTTTCTGCTCGTTCTAGAAAGAATTTTCTTAAATTATCTACCTGTCCATAATGTAGGTTTTTTATGTCAATAAATCCCCTTCCTCCTTCCTTTCTGCTTAATGTGAATCTTTCAGTTGCTGAATGTATGTGATGTATTCTATATTTGTGGCATTGTGATCGTGTAAGTGTATCGAGTGCTTCTAGGTCTGTGTTACTCCATTTCACTACTCCAAATGAGTAGGTCAATATTGGTATAGCATAAGTATTTATAGCTTTTGTCTTGCTGTCAATTCTGTTTTCAGTATTTTTGTTAGTCATTGTCTATATTTTTCTTTTAGTTCTTCTTTGATATTTGTATTATCTATTCCTATTTTTTGTCTGTATCCTAGATATTTATAGGCATCTGTTTTTTCCATCGCTTCTATGCAGTCGCTGTGGTTATCCAATATGTAATCTTCTTGTTTAGTGTGTTTTCCCTTGACTATGCTATTTTTCTTACATTTGTCTCTTCCAAAATCCGTATTTATATCATTGCTGAATACTTCTGTTATCTTTAGTAATTGGTTGAGTTGTTGATTTGTTGCTGCCATTAGTTTTAGATCATCCATGTATAGCAAATGTGTGATTTTGTGTGGGTATGTTCCAGTAATATTGTATCCATAATTTGTATTATTTAGGATGTTGGATAGTGGGTTCAGAGCAAGGCAGAACCAGAAAGGACTTAATGAGTCTCCTTGGTATATTCCACGCTTAATCTGTATTGGCTGTGATGTGATACTATTTGAATTTGTTTGGATATTAAGTGTGGTTTTCCAATTTTTCATTACTATGTTTAGGAACTGTATCAATTTAGGATCTACTTTGTATATTTCCAATATTCGTAGTAACCATGAGTGGGGTACGCTATCAAAAGCTTTTGCTAATCAATGTATGCATAGTGTAGCGACCTTTGTTTAGTTTTAGCTTGATATGTCACCTCTGCATCTATTATCAGTTGCTCTTTACATCCTCGTGCTCCTTTGCAACAGCATTTTTGTTCTTCATTCATAATTTTGTTCTGTGTTGTATGTGTCATTAATTTCTGTGTAATGACTGAAGTTAATATTTTGTATATTGTTGGTAGGCATGTTATGGGACGATATTTAGCTGGGTTTGCTGTGTCTGCTTGATCTTTAGGTTTCAGATAAGTTATTCCATGTGTAAGCGTATCAGGGAATGTGTATGGGTCTGCAATGTAACTGTTAAATAATTAAGTTAGGTGTGAATGTGTTGAGATGAACTTCTTTAGCCAGAAATTTGCTATTTTATCTTTTCCAGGGGCTTTCCAATTGTGAGTAGAATTAATTGCTTGGGTGACTTCATGTTGCAAAATTATCACTTCAGGCATTTGTGGTATCATCTTGTATGTGTATGTTTCTGCTTGTATCTACCGTGCATGCCTGTTATGTTGTACCAGGTTTGACCATACGTTGCTCCAGAAGTGTTCTGTGTCTGTTATGTTTGGTGGATTGTCTATTTTAATGTGTGTGTTATCTGTTGTCTCGTAAAATTTCTTTTGGTTTGTGGTGAATGTTTGGTTTTGTTTCCTTCTATTTTCATTTTTTTTTTGTATCTTCTAACTCGTTTGGCCAATGCTTGTACTTTCTGCTTCTTTTCATCTAATTGCTCTATCGCTTCTTGTTGTGAGATTTTACCTGACCTTTTTCGTTTTTTTCCGACATTTCATTTCTTATAAATTGTGTTAGCTGTCCGATGTCTTTTCTCAGTTTTTCTATTCTGATATGTAGCCTGTGTTGCCATGCTGGTTTTGTGGGTTTCGTCTGTGTGTTGGTTGGTTCTGATCTCTGCCTAGTGTGTATATTTAGTGTAGTGAGTGCTCCTATATAAACCAGTAGTTGTAACTCTTCCATAGTTGTGTTTTCATTTATTTTGTTGTGTATGATTGTGTTGATAGTTTTTATTGTTGTTTCGACTTGTGGGTTATTTGGTGGGCTAAGCAAGAATGGTCTAATGTCTGTATTTGTGTCTTTGTATGCTATATATATCAGCTGAAATTCTTCTTCTATATGTAACATGTGTGTCACTTCATGTTCTATTTGTGCTTGTTCTGGTGGCTGTCCTAAGATTTCGTTTTCCTCTGATTGTTTAATTGATGAGTGTTGTTCTTTGTTTGTTTGCTCTGGGATGTTTGAATCCATTACTGTATTTTCTTCATCTTCTGATTGCACATTATTTTGTTCCAGTATTTGTTGTACTTGTTGTTTGATGTTTTCTAATTACGACTGGGGTATCCTGTTATTTTTGATTATTACATGGATCTGATCAGCTAGTCGTTGTTCTGTCAAAAATTTTAATTCTGGGTATCTGGTAATAAATGTTGTGTATACTTGTGATCTGTATCCAGTTGTGTTGGTTCCTAGGTTTGTTGCTTGGTGATAACAGAACATGAGGTGTCGATTAACTTCATCTGACCATCTCATCCTCTGTCTTTGTTTTCCTTCTAGGGTGGTTGCAGGAAGCGTATTCTGGAAGACACCTCTATTTGGATTTAAATCATTTTCCAGTTGGCTAGCAGTGTCGTTACCATTGTGGGCGGGCATAGTGTTCAAGCGTCGTCCCTAACCATGACGGCGCTTGTCCGAGGCTTCTTTAGTTCTGTCCTGAACCAACTAATCACACTAAAAGGGGGTTAGCCCTATTAGTGGTTTGTTCTTTCCGTCGCCTTTTACGACTGGCAGAACATACCGGAGGCCTATTCTTTTCCCGGGCCTCCACGGGGCTTATTATTATTATTATTATTATTTTATCACTGTTAGTGGCAGAAGTTGCAGTTGTACAAGCAATAGCAGTATTAATGTTATTAGTTCATAGTCAGTGTTACCTTACTCGCAATGGAACTTCAGACATTCAAATCATTTTGATACTTGTCGTCATACTGAAATCACTATTTCTTAGATAACTATGATTTAAAAAGGTACTGTATTTGCGAAATACTGTTCCGATGTAAGAGAGGGCCTGAAAGCCTCAATCACATAAGGCTAAATAATTATATAAAAAAATACTTCTAAAGAAGCTGGTGATTAAATGATTTTTAAGACCAGTCGCTCGTCAAGAAGGGAAATTTTGACCAAGGAAAAGCGTTTCATCACTCCTTGCCTGTGATGAGCTTATCTGATCGTAAATACACCAGTTTATAAAGATGACGACAGTATGTGCAAAGTATCTGCTACAACAGTCCACATATGATGTCCACAAATACTGCTGAGAGTGAAACCCAACTATGATACTGCGACCTAATCGTCAACTGTTCTTAAAAACGTGGGCAGCAATATTTAACACCAATTAAATTATTTTAATGATAAAGTATAGATTTTCGAACATAGAGTGAAGGCTTTTCATTTGATATACTTGTAATTCGCTACAAAAACACATAAGTCGACTTTAATGTGTTACTGGTAATTAAACTTGCTATAACATTTAGAATACTAGACAATACGAGTCACATATCAGTATTCTAGGTGAGCTTCATTATTATAGCAAATTTTATTCACAAAAATGAACAGGGATTTTCATGAAACACTCAAAATTAGATTACAGAAGAACATATTACAAAGTGCACAGCGCATAGATCGAAAAACTCAGAATGCTACTTATAATAACTCTGAGAACTGCAGAAGATTTGCAGGCTATTTCAAAGAACTACATAGCTGCCATTCACCAAAAGAAGAAATTCGTTTTGATAACGTTACCCATATACAACCGACTCAAAGCCAACAACAATAGAGGAAGTCAGAGAAATTGTAAAACAACTCAAAAAACGAAGCATCAGGAGAAGGCAGTACAGTTGCTGAATTGTGGAAACAACCGAGTGACAATATTATTCTTCTATCATAACTTCTTAAATACCAACAATTATACTGGTATTTTTATGCATTCGTGCATTCAAAGTCTATCTGACCATTGCTCTTTTCTTTGTTCCACATGAGTTTTTATTATCTAAGAGAAAAAAACTCTAATTGCAGCCTGAAGAAGCACAATTCCAACTTTACCTCGTAAATGGTAAAATATGTTTGTTCACCATTCCTCGGTTTTCTAATTGTACCATCAGCCCAGCCACTTGGATTTATATTTCCAGTCTTCGAATTATCGTCACGTAGCGTAAGTGTGTAAAAGGCTTTAGCATATAGGACATACATAGTTTCCAATTCTGAAAGTTTGCCTGTGCAGATCGACCATCTACAGTAATCATCTGGGAAAATGGATACTCCGCCTTGCAGATCAACAGCTGGTTATCAGTTAAAGCAGAAAGTCAGCAGCGGAAGGAGGAGGATAATATGCTGGCAAAGTCAACATATTTTCTTCTGTTTATTAACAACGACTAGTTCAAGATAAGCGGGGCATTCAAAAATGTCTACTAAAAGTGGTTTTCTGACGAAACGTTTTTGCACTGGGGAAGGACGATTTATTATTGGAAAAGGCTTGAGTATACGAAATTCCTTGCCTTTGTGGTATGGCTTACATACAGTGATGAGCCAGAAGAGTGCGACCATTTCCTTAATAGAATTTTGGGCCATCTTTGAAACCCAATACAATAGCGATTTTGCATGCCACGGATTTGATACGTGCTTGGCAGTTTTCTGGAGCTCTATGGTACCTTATGTCTGCTTATAGGTCACGCAATTTCCGTACATTACGGGCCTGTGGCTTCTGGTCGCAGAGCTGGCGCCAGATGGCGTCACGGTGTGTTCCATCAGGTTCAAGTCCTCAATGTGAGTTTGCTATCATACTCCATCGGAGCGTAACTCTGTCCCAATGGCACCAAATACTACCCAGATGCTATGTACCTTCACCATCGGAGTAGATATCGAGCGTGAAAGAATGCAAGTGGTCCACAGTAATGTTCAGGTAATCCACATCAGTCTACGAGCCTTCGATTAGTAACAAAAGTCGCTTGGAAGCCCAGGTGAATGTTGCCCATACCATAATACAGCTCCCACCAGACTACGTCCGTGGTGCAATACGTATTTAGAGTAGCTGTTCTTCTCGATGACAGCGCAGCTGAACACGACCATGGTTCTCGTACAATAAGAAAAGTCAACCACATACGCCCATGCGACGCAATTCCATTGATCCACAGTCTAATCTCGATGATCCCGTGCCCACCTCATTGTTGTGCAGTGTGTCTAGTGCGTTCTTCAATCGTTTCATGTCGCACTTTTCAGTTCTGAGCCCACAGTGAGCGTGTAAAGATGCGTAGCTAATAGTGTCTCCCGCCAAGTGCGAAGTCCTGCTGAGGGTTTCAGCCTGATTAGCACACACAACGTAACTGTCATGAGTGTCCCTCTTCATGACAATGCTCCGCCGTACACTTCAGAGGCAAGAACAGAGCTCCTGCAGCGTTTTTAGTGAGAGGTGTTTGATCACCCACCATACAGGTCAGACTTGACTCTCTCTGGTATTCAACGCACTTGGTGCGCTGGCTACGACAGAACTTCTGCACAGAAAACGAGCTGCAGACTAGGGTAGGGAATTGATGGAAAGCACAGAAGGCTCCTTTCTATGACGAGGATTATGATAAGCTGGCACGACGCCACGACAGATGTCTAAATCTGAGCGGCGTCTGTGTAGGGAAGTAGCTGGAAGGTGTAGCTAAATGTTGCCAATTGGGCTTTGTTGATTTTCTCTGTTGTTTCCTTTTCGCGACCAATCGCAAGTTGAAAATAAAAAAAAGTAGTCCTCGTACTTTCCTTGTTGCATCAAGTATCCGCCCACGCCACCAGCTGGCATTCGGACTCGCAGTGTGTAGTGAACACACGGTTCTGACTCATTAGGTCACACCAAACGTACCATTCGAAAATGTTGCGTAGAAAATCTATAGTTCTCTCACCGTTGCAAGCCACAAGGTGTGTCATAGTAAAACATTGTATATACAGCGGGGACACAGTGGTGTAATGGCGACTGCTATATCATTTTGGGTTCGCATTAGTAAAGAGACCTTGGAAATACGCACGGTAGAAACCTTATTAACGGCGATAGAGGCTTTCGGTTTTGTAACGCGTTGAATCCCATTATTTCCTCTGTTCGCCCTAGGCGAACACGATGGAATACGCAGAGGGCCACTACGTGCAGTACCCCTCTGGACGTTTGGTATTCACGATGTCCTTCAGCCTGCATGAAGCTGATGTATGACATTGTACGTATACATATAGACAAGGCTTCTTGTTTTATTTTGGCCAGACTGGTATCGGGCTATGTGGTATATTCAGCGGTAGTATAACTTACTATAGTGACATCATAGAATATCTGTAAACTAATTTGGAAACTTGACTTTAACTCAACGATGACGAACTAAAAGCCAGCTAAAAGTTAAAGAAAAATTTCCGAATAAATCTACGGAAATTCTGTAAATGAGCGTGTAGCCCGATGTCGGTATGGTCAAAATAAAAATAAACCTTAAAGCAGACAGCCTTGTCTGTGTATATACATACAATGGTGTTCATCAGGTACCACTGGACAGATGAGTTTTCCATTTTCGCCAACGAGGGCGCTACATTATGGCAGACTGATCGGTTCATGACACATTCTCGAAACGCGTATAGCTCGGTAATAAATTATGTGACGTCAGTAGCCGGGGTCAGGATTACATGAGTCACCTTAAGTTATCTGGCAGGAACCCAGATAAAATAGCCACCTTTGTTCTAATGGACTACCAGCTGCTCTTCCGAAACATCGTCAACTAGTCTGTTCGCCCGAAAAATTTGAAGTCTGTGGATGGGAATGTTTTGCTGTGTCGTGAGAGGAAAGGTAGGTCGCCATGGGAAACGGCTCTGAAACAGTTTGATCGGTCACATTACATTCATACCCAGGAGTGCAACTGGGATACTTACCAGAATGAAAACATCGACGTAAAATATTCATTTATTCACATGCTCGTTAGACAAACAATGAGGTACACAGGTAGTAGCATCAATGCAACACACCAGTCTTAAACTGAAAATACTATATATTCCATATCCTACCGGTGATTAACAGACAAAAATGGTTTACGAAAGCACAGATCAACATTAAAAACGGTCAGCTTTGACTGGCAAAATCGTGAACTCAGGGCTTATGCTGTATTCATTATCGTCCCTCTGAAAAACATTCTTCTGAAGCCAGATCACGAGGCCAAGTGACGTTCGAAACGCCTCTTCTCTGTCCCCAAAGAAAAGAGGTATAAACTGATCAACCAAGAGGCACCTTTTCCCCCAACAGGCTATCTATTTACCTTTTCGTTATTATTCGTTGCTATTTGCATTATTAAATGAAGTAATTGAGATAACTTCCGAGATAAGTATGTGCGAACTGCCCTGCATCCTTCCTCCATCGTCGTTTCTGTTTATTAGTGATTAAATTACGTCGTGGTTGTAGCCTCGTACCCAAAGGCAGGCCATAGAGCTGATTGTCTGATTGACTGCTGTCGTATTCCCGCTCTCCCCCCTCGGCAGACATCGCACAGGGAGGGGAGGGGGACTGTTGATCCGTGTTCCACTCCACCCTTACAAAATGCAGTCTCCAGTACAGTGAACATACCCTCTCATATTCAGTTATTAGCTGGTACGCAACACTATCTAATCTGCAAACACATTCTTTCTATCGCCATTCGACTGATATTGCAGAAATGCTTACAGAACTTGAAATTGACATTTTTGGTCATGGCGTCCTCATATAAGGACATACCAAATAAATGTATAGGATATTAAAATTCGTTAAATTTTACAATTTGTGATAACTGTCCTCACATTGTCAAGCAGAGTGTTTATTTGAGAACAGTGTCAGCATCTCCTGTCAATCTGTGGTATCAAAAAACAAAACTGAATGTGCATAGTCACATGGACACTTCCCAGTAATCTTAGTACCTCCCACCATCTTCTTTTAGAAATAAGAAGAAATGAATTTGATAGTATGTTGTTATTCGTCATAGTCATACCAGTGTTTAAATTACATACACGTTAAATAGTCTTTAACAAAAAAATTACAAAATGAACCTGTTTTGGATCAACATTGACTAAATGTAAATATATAAAACCGCAACCAGTCACTTTTCTGACTAATTATTTATTATTCCATGAACCAGTTATCGAATCTTTTGGGGTTCATCTTCAGGTTCATCTGTCGCAAGCTAGCACCCAGCATTATGCTAGAAATAATGATGTAACGTCCAGAAACCATCTGAAGATGAACTTGAAAAGGTTCGAAAACCGATTCATGGAATAATAATTAATTATTCAAAAAATGTGACTGGTTGCCGTTTTATGTATTTACATTCAGTTAATACTCATGGGTTCTAAAATATTTGTAATGGATAAGCTTCATAACGATGACTAAGTTCGTTATGGTTCTGTTGCTCAATGACATAAATCACGTGCCTACTTGATATGAGAAATGTGTTTTATATATCTTTTTATAATAAACATGTTGGCGTTATTTTAATGGAATAACTGTCATACTGTCCCACTATAAAATTTCCTCCTTTTTTTATGGAAACGCGAATTCACCCGAAAGTGGTATCGATATGGAAGGATCATAATTATTCAAAATTTAGTAACTATACAGCTGAATTCTTACCTAGTTCAACGTTTCTTGGAGTTGACCTACGTGAAAGGCGTCCTAAAATTGTAACCACGGATGACAGTTTCCGAAAAACTGCACGGTGTTGTATTGGCTATTAAGGCGGTGTCAGGTAGCTGACGTCGTTGGTGTATCAGAGGAAATGTTGCACGCCTTTAGGCAAAGAGTTAGCTACGTGTAAGCTATGTGCTAGATGGCTGCGCGATTTCTTAATTACTGAACAAAAACGAATTTTTCGTCTACGAAAGGCTATTTTCATAACAATCAAGGTAACAATGTGAGTCTTTTGTAACTGTGTGTGTTACATGGATCCACCAGTCTACACCAAAAATGAAACAGCAGTCAAAACTGCAGGAGAATCCCATGGCCATGTACCAGAGGGGTGATATTTACTTCACATTACCGTTTTCTTGGATGCGAAAGCTATATTTTTCATTATCTTGGAAACATTAAAACGGTAATGATGCAAATGTTCGGGACAACCTGAATGAAAAAATTCGCTGTAGAAAGCCTGTATGTCAAAATTTAAGGCTTGTTCCTCCACACAAAACAGCTTTCGTAATAGGAAAACACAGTGCTTTGATGTGCCATATACTGCAATATTTACTCTGTTGACTCAATTAGGAATTCATCGACTTTTACCTGTTCTTACTGACTGCTTCAAACGCATTAGTTTATCTGAACTTGTAACTTAGGTGCACGAAATAGTGTGGGGGACGCCTTCTGTTCTATTCTCTGACATAAACGAATAACATTATGGGTTTAATAACAACCTTACTCTCCTATATGACAAATATGCCTCCTAACAGCTGAAAACATAAGGAAAAAACCTGCACATAGGTAACTGAAAAACTGAAATAGCTCATGTATCTCAAAGACTCTGCACATCGGGCATACAAACTACGCCCAACGTCTGAAAATGATATTACTTACAAGCAGAAGCGGAACAGTCGCCAAGCTGCGAGAAATACGAAATTCAGACATGCCAATAGATAACCGACAACAGAAATGCACCACTTCTCCTACGGAAAAACCTGCCTGGTCTTGTTATAGGCAAAGTAAAAGGAACTGATTCTCCCATTATCCCAGCCAATCGACTGAAACGATACTTCACATAAGCTACAACCACAATTAAATCATCAACTGCAGACGATGACATCACTTTCCAAATGATAAAGCTTATTATTGACCCACTACTGCACATTGCAACAGATACTTTCAACCACTACTTACGCACAAGTGTTTTCCCTGAGGCCTGGAAACAGGGACTAGCGAAGCCATTACCTAAATGGACGCTGCGTGCATGCTCTGAGTACCGACCTGTTTGCATTCTTCCTGCAGTGTCCAACGCCTTGTGATGCAGACTCCACGACCAGCTAACAAGCTACCTAACTTCAAATAACGTACCAGAAGAATACCAATCAGGTTTCCGTAAACATCGCAGCGCAACACTTGCCTTGATGAAGGTGAAATATGGCCCAAGGCTTCACATGGGTGCAAAAGAGGCAACTGTCATGTGGTTCTTAGACTTCAGCATAGACTTTGACATTGTCGTCTATGACATTTTAAGTACGAAACGTAGCAGCCTAAATTTCTCACCAATTGCAGTACAGTAGTTTCACTCATACCTGATTTTACCCAGCCACCGTAAAGTCACAATGGAGGCACGTAGTATCAGTCTTCCCCCATGGTTCGATATTGGGTCCTATACTCTCCTCATTGTACGTAAATGATATGACAAGTTATGTTCTACTGTAAATACCACAAGTAAGCTGATGACTTCCAGTCGTATCTAAATGCAAAACCAATAAACCCGAAGACAACTATCAAGAACCTCAATACCGATCTGTGTGCACAATCAAAATGGGCGCAGGATACCGAGTTAAAATTCAACCGTCCAAAACTCGAGCGGTTCTAGTTGGTCATTCTGGGCTCATTGGCCCTGAATATTGGAGATCTCTATAATCTTTAACTTTTAATTGGACAAATATCTTTTCTCCTTCAGCAAGGAGACTAGGAGTAATAACAGATAAAAATCTAAATTGGTCTGAGCATGTAACTGCAATGTGCGTGAAGGCATCAGCATCTCTTCATGTCCTGCAAAAATATGAAAAGCTCTTCCATCTTGATCTGAAAAAGAAACTTGTACAGACTCTTATATTTCCATTTAATAATTAAAGCGAAGTTATCCTGGAAGTTCTTTCTCAGGAAAGCTCACGACGACTGGAACTGGTTCTGAATGCCTGTGTTCGTTATATTTGTGATGTTCGGCTCTTTGATCACATTTCACCATCATATGGACAGCTATCCACGCTGCGTGCAGACAAGCGCAGAGATTTCCATACCCTCTGTCTTCTCTACTGTCTTATCAATGAACACTGTCCCTTATATCTCTCCTCGACCTTGATGCTCCTGTCTGAACAATTTGGCAGAAACGTCCGCTGCCATCAGAGCAAAATCATTTCTGTCAGACTCCATCGTTCAGCCACTTTCTCGAAGGTCTTCAGGAATCCGACTCTGCAATAACCTACTAACGGTACTATGAACCGGCAATATACCCGTGGACTGTTCTAGCAAAAAATACGCCGGGAGAAACTGATGAATCACATTTTGATACTAATTGTAATACTGAAATCATTATTTCTTAGACAACTATGATTTGAAAAGGTACTGTATGTGCGACACTCTGTTCCGATGTAAGAGAGGACCTGAAAGCACCAATCACATAGAGTAAAATAATTATATAAATAAATACTTCTAAAGAAGCTGGTGATTAAATGATTCTTAAGTCCAGTCGCTCTTTAAGAAGGGAAATTTTGGCTAAGGCAAAACGTTCCACCACTCCTTGCCTTTGTTGAGCGTAGCTGATCGTAAATATACCAGATTATAAAGATGATGAGAGTACGTCCAAAATATCTGCTACAACAGCTCACATATGATGTCCACAAATACTGCTACGAGTAAAACAGAGCTAGGATACTGCGACCCAATCGTCAACTGTTCTTAAAATCTTGGACAGCAATCTTTAGCACCAGTTAAAGAATATTATTAATAAAGTATAGATTTTGGAACACAGAGTGAAGGCTTTTCATTTGATATACTTGTGATTCGCTAGAAGAACACATAAGTCGATTTTAATGTGTTATTGGTGATTAAACTTACTAGAACCTTTGGAATAGTTGTTGATATTGTTGTTCCTCCAGCTCCCCGTGGAAAGTTTTAGGCAGTTTTTCACCATTATGTCATTTTTGTCTGCTCTTCTTCCTGCAACTCTCCGGGTTTAGATGGTCTCTCAAAAGAATTTTATGTTCGCTTTTGGCCTCTGATAGCAGATACGATAACATCTAAGTTGAATGAAGTGGCGTAAGGGGGATACACCCTGTCCTCTTTTAAGGCCAGAAAACCTGGTTTAATTTCCAAGAAGACGGGACGTCTGTCCGTGGGTCACGTCCAACCGATAACGCCACTTCATTTCGATTACAAAATCATAGAGCGCCCTATAAATAGCCGTTTGTCGGTTTTTCTTGCTGACATTGTCGTGAGTTATTGAAGTTGTTTCCAGGGTCGTACTCCCATGACTCCCGTTGCTGAATGTTGTGACCTCATCTCGATTGCTGGCACTGCTTTTATCGATTTTAATCATGTGTTTCACCGAATTACTCATGATTCTCTGTCATAAGATTTGATGGATGTCGGTTTTAATGATTTACAAGACGGATGTTGACCTCTCTAATTACTGGTGTTTAGTGGTCTATTGTGAATTTTCGTCTTTCTCCCACATAGTAATGTGTTGAGGTGTCCCGCAAGAGAGTCCCCTATCCACGTTGTCATTCGTGCTTTTTCTGGAATCCTTACAGCCGTTCATAGCTGCTCGACTGCATGACTGGTCGTTGTATGGAGAAACGTTTATCGCCTGAATGAATGCTGATAACGTTATGGTACATCTTTGTACTCATGATGACATACTGGTGATCAGGGACGTTCTGGGTGGATATTGTCGGCTTACAGGAGTACAGGTTAACGACCTATGGGCATCTGACGCCGCAGAGATTCCATGTGCTGAAGCAGTCGTTGGGTGTTTTTATTGATCGTGTCCGCTGAAGATGTGTACAACAAAATAGAAGTCCAAGACAGATAGGATTCAAGGAGTGGTCCTTGAACACGAGAGTCGCTCTCTCTCGTTACTTCATGAGGGTCGCGTCTTGCAAACTTATGTATTGAGCAAAGTGTATTTTGTGGCACAAGTTTTTTCCCTTCCCGCGATGGTGTCCCGGAAGTTACAATGGTTATTGGGCAAGTTTACCTGGCATTATTTCTTCGAGGCACTAGTTAAACATGTCCTCACGTACGCTGGTAACTAACAGCACAACTTTAGCCCTTCCAGCTGACGATGTTATGATAAATAATAAATTAAGGCATATTAGGGAATTTTTTATTGATGTCAGTTATTTGTAAAAATGCTGTTATGTTGTTGGATATTTTAAAATCGTGTTTCCCCTGTGAATTCCCTGTGGCTAATAACAGACTGGAAGACTGATTGGTACAGTGTCAGCCTACCTACTTTTCCGATGGAAGCTGGCTCCATCGACAATTGTGGTGGTGCACCATCATCGTGAAACCATACCTATCGCCGACAACTGGAACGTTTTATAAAGTGTCGAATTGCAAAGTAACGTAGCATACAGGGACGCATACAAAATTGTCCGGCGACAGAAGTATTCCATGCACGATTCCAGCCCACAGGTTTATACCAAAGAGTGCCTGTGATCGTGTTCATGGGTGACATGTGGGTTGTCTTACGACGAGTAATGACTGTTGTGGAGGTTGAAAGTACTTCCTCGGGTGAAGGTAGATGCGTCGGTCCATATATCGTTATTTGTAAAATGTTCGTTATCTTCGACATGGTGCAAAAGCCTTTCACAAAACTCTACTCATCGAATGAGGTCTTCTGGCTGCTGGTGTCGAGTTAACGTATCATGATATGGATTCTGTACTTCCTTGTACAACATTCCAAAAACAAGTCTTCGAAATATGTGGAACTGCCTTGTAACACATGTGTGATCAAACGTATCCGGACACGCCAAAAACAAAAGTTTTTCATATTAAGTGCATTGTGCTACCACCTACTGTCAGGTACTCCATATCAGCGAAATGAGTAAACATTAGACATAGTGAGAGAGCAGAATGTGGCGCTTCGTGTAACACACAGACTCTGAACGTGGTCAGGTGATTCGGTACCACTTGTGTCATAAGTCTCTACGCGAGATTTCCATACTCCTAAACATCCCTGTGCCCACTGTCTCTTATGTGACAGTGAAGTGGAAACAGGAAGGGACATGTACAACACAAAAGCATACAGGTCGACCTCGTCTGTTGACTGACAGAGACCGCAGACAGTTGAAAGGGTCGTGGAGTATAACTGGCAGACATCTGTACAGACCATCACACAGGAATTTCGAACTGCATCAGGATCCACTGCAAGTACTAAGACAGTTAGATGGAAGGTCAGAAAACTTGGATTTCATGGTCTAGCGGCTGCTCACAAACCACACATCACGCCGGTAAACGCCAAACGTCGCCTCGTGTGGGGTAAGGAGCGTAAACAGTGGGCGATTAAACAGTGGAAAAACGTTGTATAGAGTGACGAATCGCGGTACACAATGTACCGACCTGGTAGCAGTGTGTGGGTATGGCGAATGCCCGGTGAACGTCAACCTCCAGCGTGTGTAGTGGAGAACAGTAAAATTCCGAGGCGGTGGTGCTATGGTGTGGTCGTGTTTTTCATGGAGGGGGCTTGCACCGATGTTGTTTTGCGTGACACTATCACACACAGGCCTACATTGATGTTTTAAGCACCTTCTTGCTTCCCACTGTTGAAGAGCAATTCGGGATGGCGATTGCATCTTTCAACACGATCGATCACCTGTTCATAATGCACAGCCTGTGGCAGAGTGGTTACACTACAATAACATTCCTGTAACGGACTGACCTGCACAGAGTACTCACCTCTATCTTATAGAACACATTTGGAATGTTTTGGAACGCCGTCTTCGTGCCAGACGTCAAAAACCGACATTGATACCTCTCCTGAGTGCAGCACTCTGTGAAGAATGACCTGCCATTCCCCAAGAAACTTCCAGCACCTGATTGAAGGTATGCCTGCGAGAGTAGAAGTGATCATAAAGACTAAAGGTAGGCCAACACCATATTGAATTCCAGCATTACCGATGGAGGGCGCCACGAAGTCATTTTCAGGAAGGTATCCGGATACTTTTGATCATATAGAGTATGGCGTGACTGATGATCGGTTGCAAGAATCGTGTCCTCTGTTTGTAGAGTCCATCTAATCCCTGGACGACCTCTGTCCATTACTTGTGAACGAAGATCTCCGCCTTCCTGAAGGCGTTGCTCCAGGGGACAAAAAACGTTCTTATCGGGACGGTGCATTTGAAGGTACTGTGCAGCACATGCACGAGCAGCAACAGCAACAGCTTGGTTATCGGATGCACCCAGCACCAAAAGCATATCGAAGCATTCATCTTTTGTGCACTGCATGGAGGACCCGCCCTACGTGAACCTGACATAACCAGTAATGGGTGTGCACTGCGCTGTTAGTAGACACATGCATGATGTCCTGCTTATAAACGACAAGAACTATGGAACAGACGTCTAAATATTTCATGTCTAAATATTTCATGTCCAAACAGTCTACTTAGTTTTTTTCTCCAACCTCTCGGTTTCCAGCAATACATTTACAACTTTTTTTTAACTGAACAAAAACAATGATCAAAGTCACTGCGATAAATATTTTAAAAACAAAGCAAGGAAAAAACATCAGGCACCTGATGAGAATGGAAGCTATGGACTTATGCATGTAAAATACCTGCCATAATCATTTTTTTTGTAACTTTTACCAAAAGTAATGTAACAGGAATGAAAAATTCAAAAGAAAACGGAATCTACACATCCAGCTCCTTGAAGATTAAATACGACGCGAAAAGCTCGTGATAGCGCTGCATCCTTTTCCATGTGAAACGGGCCATAATCATAATCTGATAAAAGTCACACGGGACCGTGTAATACCCGCTCCCTACCACGTAATGAACATAACACTCGACGAGCCATATAACTGCATCGTCCTTCATGCTGGGAAAGAAGGTTGAATCGGGACGCACAGAGTTCATGCTACCTGTCCCTGGCAACGCTGTACACAGTTACAGCATTGCCAGAGGCTCGGTTTTTAATTCACATTTCTGTCAAACCTATTCGCGGGACTAGGTACTGCTAGATGCACTTCTGCCTTGAGATGGGATGAGGAATCGCGTGCCAACCGCCAATTGCGGCGTTCTTTCTTCTCCCTATATGTACATGCAACACTAACGGCATGAAGTAAAGAAGCTCGTCTTGCCACATTCACGGGTACCGCGCTCGCGCCCGCCCATCGTTGTTAAAGCAAGCTGTTGGCATAGAGGTGTCGGGGGAACTGCTGGCTGACAGAACCCATGGGCAAGTAGCGTGGGTACTCACGGGCGCCTCTGCCTGCAATAGCACATTTTCCCGCCTTTGATCTAAAGAGTTGGCAGATTTACCTTTACTTAGCTACTCTTCGTGAAATTACCACAACATGAAATGAGAATTTCAGTATTGCCATAGAAACTGTGCACTCAGTGTGCGTAATGTAATATATGTGCTGTGAGATACACTAACAGGCACGCAACCTCTTTAGTACATTAGCTCGACTAGTAAGCTGTTTTGAATGAACGATGCTTTTCTCGACTAACGGCTTAAGTTCAACTGGACACGATTACAACTCATTAACAGAGAAAAACACAGCATGACAAAGGAATTGAAATATCGAGGGAGGCCGAAATATGACATCGGAATAGAATAGCGACACACCATTTGCGGTTCGTAGACGAACTAATTAACTTGATTTGCTGTGTTACTTTTACGTTCCAACACCCGTGGTCAATGACTGACAATTCAAACAGACTAGACCGAGGGTTCAGTTAAGGCCACTGCTTAAAATCTGAATAAAAATTATCAGCAATATCCGTTGATGGTTTCCGATATAATGAACAGCACATTTGTGATCATGGCCTTGTCGACGATAGTGGAGTAGGGAACAGACTTTTAGTACAATCTCTTTCCCTGATGATGGGAAACTTCCCTTAAAAGGTAGAAGAATCAGCTATGGTCAACGATATGAGGATGCAGAAGAAAATGTGAACCACTACATAAAAGATATACTAAATAATCACAGGACATGCAGCCTGTAACTGAAAACGGGTCATCATCATTATCTTTCCACTGGAAAAACATTACAGAATAGACCCCCTTTTAGTTCTCTGAGTGGGGACTTCGAAACGGGAGGTAACCACGAGGGAAGACTGGCTAACCAACGAAAGAGTAATAATTCAGGAGTTGGAGTGTGGAATGTCAGAATTCTGAAAGTGGTAGGGAAGTTGGAAAATTAGAAAAGGGAAATGCAAAGACTGAATCTAGAGACGGTAGGTGTCAGTGATGTGTGCTGGAAAGAAAATAAGTTTTTTGGTCAGACGAATACAGCACAATCGCAAACCAGAAGAAAATGAATAGGACGGTAGTACAGGGAATGAGTTACAACGAAAAGTTCAGTCACGCGATTGCACTCACCCGTATCGATAGAAAACAACTGCCAACAACAAAAGCCATCTTCACCCGCAGATGTCACAAGCAGAAAACGAAGACATCTAGAAGTTATATGAGAATATGTAACAAGCAGAAAACAAAGACATCTAGAAGTTATATGAGAATATGTAACATGTAATTCTGCATGTAAAAGTAGAGATAATCAGGGTTGACTGGAACGTGGTAGTAGAGGAAAGAATGAGTTACAGGAGAATATGGGCTTGGTAGTACGAGAGGGAGAGGTAAAACGTAAACTGATTTCTGCAACAAGTTTCAGTTAATGATACGAACACACTGATGAAATAGTCTTGCGTTATCGGGTCAATGTTGACGGTGTCTTGTCGCAACGTTTCGATGAGTTGTAGAGTGGCCGCATAGCAAGGAAAACCCGCAAGAGTTCCTACCACACCTAAATGCCATATATAACAGCATCAAGATCACCGTGGACCTATAAGAGAATGGATGCCTACCCTCCTTGGACATTCTGATTATGACAAATCCGAACGGTACGTTGAGACACTCGGTCTAAAACAAGAAGATGCACACGGAGCTATCCCTTAATGGTGTGTGTTGCCACCATCCAACGCAACGTAACTCGGTAGTAAACACCACAGTACAAAGAATCATGTCTATCAGCAACAGAAAGAGCTTGCCGCAGAAGTTACTCCATCTGCCGGAAACATTCCATAAAAACAGGTACAAAGAGGCACAAATACGACGTGCCTTACAAACAGATAAAATGTGGGAGGACAAACCAGAAGAAGACGAAGTAAAACGTGTGGCTTTCTGCTGGGCCGCCAAGAGCCAAGACCGCAAGTATATTAAGACAACACCGAATAACGACAGTCTTCCGTGCAACGCAGGAAGCTGAGGACATACTTGACTCGACCAAAGATCATATAGGCCTGCAGTATGAATGTGGGTTGCGGCACATCGGGGAGATACAGCAATGTATCTTACAGCGCCGTATAGCAATGTGTCTCACAGCACATCATGAACGTACGTCTAGGGCAGACAGACGAGGCCGTGGTAGTAGACAATAGCATCGACGAAGGACGCACCTTCGAATTTGAGAAACACGAAGTAACTATGCAGCACCAACTGTTTCTGGGAATCGGTTGTCAAAGAGGCAGTGGAAAGAAGTTGCACCTCAATCTAGTAAAGCGTGATAACGTGTTTTAGCTTAACCCAGCGTGGCATTCCCCAATGGAGAGAATAACACTCCGTTCTGAAGGCGGCGGCGTCCCCATGCAGACTGGGCAGCAACCAAGGCTCGAGGCCCGTGCGGGGCCAAGCCGCGACCCCACCACCTGTAGCGCCGCGTTCCCCCACCACTGACGCGGCATCCCCTTCCGGAGGAGCGAGGTTCAGCCCACTGCACAAGTGGACACAGGGCGAGCGACTATATAGATAGGTGGAACACAGCATCCCGACTATTCGGGTGAAGATGTTGGATACCAAACTGATCGAAAGTTTGCGACGAGACGACGCTACCACTCGGCTGTTCACCCGATAATATTTCGTCATAGGAATACGCGGAGAAAGCCGGCAATCATGAATACAAATACGCCGTTCAAAAATCACAACAGGAGGATTCGGCGCACTCTGGCCTGCCCTGAGGAAGGAATAACACCTGGACACGTGCTCCCAGAGACAGTGAGACTTGCTGCATTCTCACATTCATTTGACAGATAGCACACTTGTCAGTGCTTTCGAGGTTCCTGTCCGTCTCAGACATTGCTAATATGTTTTGAAATAAATGGATGATAGTGGCTTCAGAACTCCAGTATTCCGAGGAATTTTCCATTATTTTGATCTGGAAATTTCTGAAATGAGTCTCTGAAGGCCAACCTTCTTTCACCAAGACGTAATGTCACATGAATTAACACGAGAGATCCCATGTCAGTTGGCTCTTCTATGGACGAATAAAAGAACATTACCCATTTACATCTGTACATCAGCATACCCATAGTACCTCTTTCATGGCATACCATTTCATCACTTTTACTATTCTTCCAGGACAACTATATACAACTAGACATATTTTATTTTTAATGTACTCTTGAATGCAAAATTTTAACACTATATTTCGTGTAAAACCGTCTTGTGATGGAATTGGAAGTGCCTTATCATTTAATTTTATTGCACATCCTACCAAATTCTTATGGCATTTAACAGCTGTTGCCGTTTGCGTTTGTTGGAGAAATGTTTTGGTAGGATTTCAACAAAATTTAAAGGAAGCGCATTTTCGACTCCATCACAATATTGTGCATTCAACACTAAACATGAAATTAAACTGAATTGAATGTATTTGGCCTGCACGAATAATATAAGTCAAGAAATGAAGTGGAAAGAAAGAGCATATTGCCTATAGTGGTGCTGGAACTATGTTCTTTTATTCCTTACATGATATAGAATTTATTTTACAATTGCAGTGTGATATTTGCCAATTTAATATCTTGGCACAACCGAAACCGGCAGGGCCTTAGGTTCCATGGGTTGTACGTCTCTCACCCGCTCGTCAGGACTGCTTACACACCAGTAACAAAATCAGCCTCGGAACTTCTTGAACGGAAAATGAAAATAAATCTGATTCACTTTGAGAGCCAAACCGCTCGTCTTCTGGCCGCTTTCTATTGAGCATAATCACATTGTTCCTAGTTCCGTGAAATAGAAGCTGAATTGCATAACTTGTGCACTGAACGTATAATTTGCACTATTACTCCACACACAACTGCGCGTACCACCAAATAATTGCTTTTTACCACTAAAATAAACCTTTCACCTTCACATCCGGCTGCATGCCTCTAGAGCGATTGAGATACCTATTAGTCTCTTTTCGTGGTAACGTTTGAAGATGAAGCGCCAAACTTCTTCAAACTGCGGACTATCGATATGTAGAACAATAGGAAGCTTACAGACAGTGCAGGGAGAATACCTAGAGTCTTACATAAAGACTACTTACAGCGATGAGGGTACATGCGGCAACGAACAAGGTGACGAGTGACTCTGCAGGCAATACTCCACTGTCCATGTTACACATGGTGCCATGTAACGTCCTTCAGGCATTCACCGAACCCAATACCTTCCATCAGCTTCCCACATGGTATACCATGACTCATCACTCCAAGTCATTCGTTTCCAGTCAACCGCTGTGCAGTGACAGTAGTAGTGGTGGCGATAGCTACACAGACGAAGGCGAGCTGATGTGGAATAGAGATCAAAAGCATCTGGACAACTATATCTAGAATTAATATGGGGAGTGCCTACGCTTTGCTCTTACGGTGGCTTGGACTCCGCTGGGGACACCGTCATTGTCAGCTCATTTCTCCTCAAGAACCTAAATCATTGTAGGTAGTGATATAGGTCCACGGCGTATGGTGTGAAGTCGACGTTATAACTCATCTCGATTTCCCTTTGTCTTCAGATTATGAATCTGGGTCTACTTGTCCATTTCAGGAATGTTATTATCCACTGTCGATTGATTTGCAGATGCTGTTTTATCACAGTGTGCATTATCATTCTGACACAAATAATTATTGCCGTCGAACTGTTACTCTACTGTAAGAAAATAAAAATGCGGTAAAATATGCTCATACAGTTCTGCATTTAGAGTTATCTTAAGAGCAATAAGGGGACCACACAATAAACTCGATAAATACGTCCATACAGTATCACAGCCTCCTCCATAATTCACTGCTGGCACTACACATGATACAGTGTCACATCCTCCAGCTGTTATCCAAACCCAAATCCTGCCACAGGGCTGCAACATGGTATAGTGTGATACATCACTCCAAGCGACTCGTTTCCAGTTAACCGCTGTCCAGTGACATCGCTTTATACATCACCTCAAGCGTCATTTAGCATTGACTACCTAAAAATGTGGCTTTTGAGGAGATAGTCGACCATTGTAATCCATTCTTCTTGGCTGCTTACATACTTTGGAACTCACGCGTGATTCCTTCTGCTGATACCATGTGATTTTTTTACATCCATCTTTCGCAACGATCGATAGTCTCTTCCCGTTTGTACATGATATCTGCCAGGTCTTAGTTTGGCTGTGATTGTTACTCCACATTTACACTTTACAATCAGATCACCAACAGTCAACTTTGGCAGCTTTAGGAGGGTATAAATGTCCCTAACGGGTATGTTACTCAGGTAATATCTACAGAATAGCCCACATTCGAAGTTACTGAGCTCTCCTGACGGACACATTCTCCTCTTCACGCTTCGGTACTGACAACACAGTACCCTACACAGTCCTTTAAATTGGGGGAACCGCCCCTCGGAACATCTACTGATCAATTCCGCATTAAAAATGAGTGTACGGATGCTCTTGATCAGGTAGTGTGTATTTACGAGTAATGTACTTAATCTGGCTACATAGTATACTAGAATTGATAATTCTATGGCTTGTGAAAACTGTATCTTAGACGTGAAACAGTACTACTTCTACATTATCCAGAGCGCAGAAAATACACATGGGGAATCTTAACTAACTTGGAAAAGTAAAACTTCAAATAGGGTTTTAATTGTATGTGTCTGGTGATAGTCACAGGAGGATAACGAGAGTAGTGTTCATTAGGCAGCAATATTGGAGTATAAGATAGATATAGACGTAATGTCAGCATCCCCTATCCTGTGGCGTAGATGATAAATAAAACATAATGTATATTCGAGTGAGTGGCTCAGAAAATTGCTGATGAGCTACGCCTCGGATGGCAGGTAGTAGCAGATCAGGTGATAACAGCTCAAGACCGCTACGCTCAGTGACTTTAAGAGGTACACTCTAATACACAGCACCAGTGATGGCAGTCTATAAACATAAACTATTTCCTATTTTTTCTTCTTAAGACATTAATTGTTATTTCTAATAATTCCTGATTACTGTTAGTTTTAAGTTAAGAGGTACATAAAATTGCAACTCTCTACGAACACTAGAAACCAAATTATCTTAACTCCAAGATTTTGTGCAAATTAATATTGTGAAAACACAAAATGTCCTAGCCAATATACGTCAGGTCAAATTTAAGTGACAGAAAATAAATAAATGTCATCTGGGTATCCTCACGGAAGAGGTAGACGGAGTCGTATTCGGGGAGTGTAGTTGATGCGCAAGCTGTAGCACTCTCTTACGGAAATAATGCGTACTATTGACGTATTTATTTGTGGAGTGACAGATGTCACATACATAGAATGCTGTGCGCAGAATTCTAGTGAACTTCACTCACAATTACGAGTGGATCAATAGCACAGTATATAATTACTGCCCACTATTCGGCATTTCTGTAGCCTAACTTCAGAATTTATACTTTCATTTTACAGAACGGTGGATAGTGTCACCATTATTCGTCGATTCTTCTGTTGATCGAATCACATGCAAGGCCATCTATTATTAGACCGTTTAAGCTTATTAGTTCATGGCGTCTAACCCCTACTTTTTTCCTATGATAAACGTAATGAAGAATGACACAGCATTATCACTTAAATTTTTGCACAGAGCCGCTGTGATCAATATATTGTTTCAGTGAGTAAACTCAGGATTTTGTTGGATAATGTGTGTTCTCACATGCAGCTCGAACACTCCGTACAGAACTATAAATATTTGTGAAGAGAAACACGGTTGCTGGAAGGTCCGGTGCTGTCTGCGATAAGACAACAGGAATCAAACAGGAACGGTGACACACTCATATCAGAACGGATTTCGTACGTTCAAATCCAATCCGCAAACGGTGACATTGCCTTTCCCTTTTACACAAAGGTTTCCATCCAACGAGTGCAAGTACATGTTAATTTGACATTATAAATACAGCCCTTCTGGTCGAATCTGATAAACAAACTTTACTCTCTTATCAAGAGATACAGGATGTCCCAAGAGGAATGGCCAATGCTCAGGAACTAGAGAAGAGTGATCATTCAAAGCAAAAAGTCTAGTAATCGCGGATTCTGAAATGCATACCTTAAAAGCTATGTGCAGGTTTTCATCTTCGATACTGGTATGAATTTTAGAGGGCACGTTTAATAGGCATTTTTGCATCGAGTGATCGTTCCTGTCATATACCTGATTTCTGACGATTCCTTCTGGGGCAACCTGTAGCCCATAAGAAATTCTAAACCACAGATTAATAATTAAGTAATAGGATATCCTAAACCACTTATGTGAATTTACGAAACCTTGAGGCATTAGCTATTTATTCTACCGACCGTAGCGATCGCGCGGTTCCAGACTGTAGCGCCTAGAACCGCTGAACCACTCCGGCCGGTCAGTTAAGACATGAAACGGGCCTACATATCTCCGTTGGTAACATCTTATCACTTACAAAAACTTTAATATAGCATATTTGAAATAGATGCTATCTATTTCCATTGATCCCCATAAACATAAAAGTTTGCCAGTAGAGTTTTACACTGAGGTGGCAAAAGTCATGGGTTAGCGATATGCACATATACAGATGGTGGTAGTATCGCGCACACAAGGTACAAAAGGGCAGTGCATCGGCGGGACTGTCCTTTGTACTTAGGTGATTCATCGTAAAAGGTGTCCGACGTGGTTATGACCGCAAGACAGTAATTACCAGACTCTGAACGCGGAATGGTAGTCGGAGGTAGACGAATGGAATTTTCCATTTCGGAAATCGTTAGGGAACTCAATATTCCGACATATAAAGTGTCAAGAGTGCGCCAAGAAAACCAAATTTCAGGCATTATCACTCACTACCGACAACACAGTGGCCGACAACCTTCACTTCACAATCGAGAGCAGCGTTATTTGCGTAGAGTTCTCAGTGCTAACAGACAACCAACACCGCGTGAAATAACTGCAGAAATCAATGTGGAACGTATTACGAAGGTATCCGTCAGGACAGTACGGAGTAAATGTGCTATGCCAACAGACGACCGACGTGAGTGCCTTTGCTAACAGCACGTCATCGCCTGCAGGGTCTTTCTTGTGCTCGTGAGCTATCAGTTTCAACTGGAAAACTGTGGCCTGGTCGGATGAGTCCCGGTTTCAGCTGGTAAGAGTTGATGGTAGGAAGAGAGCACTCCATGTCGTAACGTTATTGGTAGCAGACATTTCAACAATGGGAAAATCAGTGGAATACTTAGATTTTTGTTTTAAAATGAAGTGAAAGCAAAATAAACTAATTTAAAAAGCAAAATTAAATGGGACACACACTCATTTTGCAATACTTCATTATCGAGCAGCGTTTGAAGACGAACTTTGAAGTTCGCCAGTGGTATCAGTATTTCCTCTTGCCTTGTAGGTCTCGGTCGAGTTCCCCAGTTTCAGTGGCCTTGAGTTCCTGATAGTCGTCTTTATCACTACTTTTCAAACCAATATTTATTACTATTGTTTTAGTCTTCTACTCCGTTAAAGGCTCATGATGTTGGTAATCTTTCTCAATATTTTAACCTTTGGACACTCATTCATGATTGACCCGATTTATATTTTAATTATTTCAAAGAGGCATTTGGCAACTAAAGACATGGGTTACGACTATTTTTTTATTTTTTTACATTGGAAATGATTTTGACTGTAATAGAACGTAATGTAATGTGTATCATAATAACAACTTATAGTTTTCTAAAATAATTCAGGACATGAATCTTAACATTTTTCTTAGTGAAACAATGCCAAAAATGCCTCGTTTTGAAACCGTACTGAGATGAAGGAGTCTATATATTGTAATAAAGGTGCTTGAAAAACCTGACCGCAAACCGAGTGCGAAATGAAAAATTCATTTTGCAACGGACCTACTCATCGAACTAAGAGAGAAACAGATGTTAATTTTTAAAATTTTGTGCTGTACTGTTGTTCTGGGATGAGTGTATTTATCATATTATATTAACATATGGGCAATGTACTCATCAGCTAGACAGCCACTATAGTTTGGAGAGAGAATTAGCAGTATTCAGAAAGAGGTTTTTACTCTGCAGCAGAGTGTGTGCTGGTTTGAAATTTCCCTGCAGATTATAACTATGTGAGGACGAGGATTCCAACTCGGGACCTCTGCTTTCCGTGGCCAAGTGCTTTATCAGCTTAACTACCCAAGATCGACTCAGGTTCCATCCTTACAGCTTTACTTCTGGCAGTACCTCATCTCCTATCTTCCAAAGTTCACAGAAGTTCTCTTGTGAAACTTGCTAGACTAGCGGTCTCGGAATGAAGGATACTGCGGAGACATGGCGTAGTCACAGCCTGGGAGATGAAGTACCGGCGGAAGGAAAGCTTTGAGGAAGTGTCGTCAGTCGTGCTTGAGCAGCTGAGCTGGCAGTCTGCTTTCGACAGTGGTTAGGCGATCACGTCTCGTTTCTCTCTTGGCGTGCGTTTTTTTACTTCTGGTTTGTAGTTTGACTACGTGACGGGATTCATCGCCCATCATGCCGTTATCGTATTGCCAAGCTACGATAAAATTATCGTTCCCTTTGGATCATGAATGACCAAAAGCCTATTAATTAGAACGGTTTACGTGAGTCGAAATGTGTCTTCCGCCGCAAGATGATTTCGGAATTAATTTTTCATCATTAGTACCACTACATTCATACTGTTGACGAATGATGAGCTGTGAGCCTTGATAAAGATCTCAAGTTCCGATTCTCCGACGGCTGCCGTGATTCACCATGCTGGTGTTGGCCTCTAGACGTTGAGAGTTTTCGTATTCTCGTTTGAGGTACCGTCGGACGTTGTGGTGGCCGCCATTAAACCTTACGGCAATGCCTTCAGACTAGTTTCTGAAATGTGGAAGATGTTTGAAACCTACTGTGTCTTTAATGGCGTCCGTCAGATAGAAACTGAACCGAGGAGATGCGCACGTCTTTGCTTGGTTACTGGCTGCTGCATGATTGTCGTCAAGTATGATGCCCAGCCACGCGTTGTGGCGAGGAAGACATTGTCCATTCTGAATGTCTCTGTCGTAGAGTGATTCAGACGCCGATCGGTGACGTCGCTCTCCCTGCGGCGGCCACTGTGCCACTATCCTACGCGTCCACAGCGGGCCTGCCTGCTGTGCACTCTCAGAATCAGCCGGCAGTGGCAACGTCTCCTCTCGACGACTCTTTGGACATTTGGTATGCTTCTCATACACTGCCACCGGAGGCAGCAGTAAGGACTGTGACTGTCAGCAGACGCCAGCCGTCTGTCCTGACACAATGATTCTTGGTGAAGCGTCTGTAACGACGTCCACCTTTCTGAAGTCAGACGACAGCCGTCCGCCGTCCGACAGGGAACAACATATTAGGAAGCAACGGTCACCGAAGAAACGGAAGGTACAGCGCTATATCCCTTCTAAATACTACCTCCATCAGACGTGTGCACGGTATGACGACCCTGTTACTGGTGATGCGCTGTCCTCCCTGACCTTCGCACCACACGACACGACGTCTCTCCCCGCTTCCGTCTCCAATCGCCATCCAAGTGTGGAAACCGACCACATCTCATTGCGTCTGTTGCGGTTGCCCCCTGTCTGTGACTGACGCTACCTGTGGGCGCAAGTCTGATGGTGTTCCACTGAACCATCCTAGTGAGACGTCTGTCTCCAGGGTGGACGATGTTGATATTGAGGCTGGACGGTCTGGAGGTGTACAGGGTGATGGAACCCTATTGGTGGGGTCGCCTCCCTCCTTGTCACAGCAATTTGCCCTTCCGCAGGGGCCCAACAGTGTTCGGTGGCAATATTGTATAAGGATTGTGGTCTAACAGAGATGTTCACACATTGTCCAATTGCAACTTGGCTTCTGGATCGGGTAAGGGTGTTTTCTGTGCTGTGGAGAATATAAGCAGAGGTATGGTTGGTGTGACAGCGTTGGAGGAATGTTAAATTAAGGATAAAGGTATAGACATTGTATTAGACATGGTATGCATTAAAAGATGTTTATTGGCAGGTAGGGAGCAGATGTTGAGATAAAGGACTTTGTTGTGCTATTATGTCATTACAAGGAAATTAGAGTAGCGTTTGTGGATGAGGACTAGATGGAGCTTAGACTAGGGTGTCGAGGTGAGTGAAGAAGAGGACCTGGTTGTGGGAGTAAGTTGTTTGGGTGTAGGGATGGAAGACAAAGCGAGCAGCAAGTGAGATTTGTTGATAGGTATGTGCACATTGTAATGGAATAATGTTTTGGTAGATGTATTTGATGATGTCTTCAGCAGTGGTGGCTGGCTGAAGAGAATTGTTGGAACAAATTGGGGTATCAATGGGCGGAATGGGACTATGATTTCTCGGTTGGTTGTTTGAGACTTGGCTTTACATTTCAAGGAATAGGTCACTACACTTGTTGCAGGTTGGAGGGGAATCTAGGTTAGCGCAGCGTTTAAGGAAATTGAAGGCTTCGGAGGATGGACAGGTAGGTGGGTTTTAACAGTCTGCAATTCGGTGATCATTGTAGCGAAGACACTTTTGACAGTGGTAGGACTAGGGATGTGATTTGGAGTGTTCGACCTTGTAGTGGTGGTCGTATATCAGAGCTCCATCTTTAAGGAAAAGGTGTGTGGCCGCGGGTGAGTCAATACAAATACTGATAAGGTGAGTGGAACAGTGAACATTCTTGATTCAAAGTGCTTATTGAACTTTTAAATTCTGGGTGTTGTTTATTTCAGACTCCTCTTTCTCATCGGTGATCTCAAGGCTGACTCCAGTGATAACTGCATTGAGAGTGGGAGGATAGCGAGAAGTTGGGTTTTTATGGCAAGGGATACCGTGGTTAGGGGTGTTATAGAGACTCTGGGGCCAAAGGTAATGTGAGGACTTTTGGAGAGAAGTTCACTATGGAAACAGGGGTAGAAGGATTTAAGTGATTCAGTGCTTTTTCTAGATGTGACTTCTCGGATGTGGACACTTGGTGGATATTTGTAGATTTCGAGGGCGAGGGATTTGAATATGAGGAATTTCGGATCTAGGTTGAAGAGCGTGGAGGTGTGGGAGGTAGGGAAGGTGTTGTAGGGGGAGGAGAGGTGCCCATATGCTGGTTGTCATCAGGATCAGATTGCGATTTCTTTCGGGTGGGAGTGGGACTGATATCAGAATTTTGACGATGCGTTGGGTTTTTAACGATGTGGGATAGAAAATTGTTGTGGGTTTGGGGTGGTGGAACGTGTCGTTGTGTCGAGGGTCACCTGAGTATTTCACAGGTCCTTCAGAACGCCATGCGTTGGTTGGAATGATGAGGCTTGATGAAGTGATATCGTCTGTGGCAACTGTTACTCTGCGGGCTGTTAAGTGTGTGTCGGTGATAGATGTGGTGGCTGATGAGTAGTGACTGAAAAACAACATATCGGATGAGCTGGAACAGAGAGCGGTGTAAGGGAGGATAGATGTAGGGGGTTGATTGAGAGGATGTATTCCATGTGGTGACGGTTGGAGCAGAACAAAGAGAAGTATAGATAATAGTTGTAGAATGATCCGCGGGCAGTGAAGGGCGGCGTTGATTGGGATGAGTGGCTGCCGAAGTGAAGCTGTTGCCAAGGCGACGAGCTGTGGTGGAGTTTTGGACAATGTGAGCGTCTCCTGTGTGAGAGGTAGGGAAGCAGGTATATCACGGGTGATGCAGTGACGGCAACAACCAGATGGAAGTGGTGACGGCGATGGCAGTCGTTGCGCGATAAACTGAGGGAGTTGGCGGCGGCGACGGCAGCGGTCACGGCTGGATGAAGACGGCGGCAGTGAGGACGCACACACAAGATGACGCAATAAACTCTCGGAAGGAAGACTAGATAACACACAGAAGGAAGCCTCGGCTATACAAGCAAATTACACGGACGAACAAGTATGGACGGAAAGCATAGGGGATTCGTCCGAACCGGTCTATGCAATAAAGAACCCAGTAACAAGTGAACAATAACTAGATAGTACCCTATCCGTTGGTGGTGATGGTCGCAAATTATATGTATCACGATATATAAATCAGCTGTCTCGTATGTAAGTGTGAGAAGATATATTCTGGAGATTTGCAAGTCGGTGAATTAAATGAAGTTCTGACGTAAATTAGACGTCCAAAAACACAGGTGTAAGCATTATTTTAGTCTATCTGAGTATCGGATATGTAACTATGGATACAGAAAAAGAAACAAATCGTCAAAGGATAGTTTTCTTAAGGAATGGGCACTCAGATCATGAAATTAAATGGGCTTTGAACTCAAAATCAAGAAAACCTGAAGCTGAGACTGAGACTGAGGAATAGAAGCCAAAAATGGCTTAGCTAGCTTTTGCTGGCGCAATATCCGGAAAGATCGATGAGATCTAACGGAAATGTTTTTCCCTCGCTTCAACCAAGGTAAAAGTATTCTTCATAATTTTAAAAACAAGCTAAGTATCTGAAAGCCGGTTGTGTATCTCATTCCACATGGATGTGCCACGTCTCACGTGGGACAGAGTATCAGAAGACTCTTGGACAGATCCAAGGAACATCAGCGACAAACCCAAGTAAAACAGCCAAGAAAATTCACTGTCGTCAAGCACAAGCTTGAACATAATCATAAAACTGAATACGATGATACGAGTATCGTGGTGCAACATTCACTTTCTGGTTGGGGTAGGGGCAGCCAGTACACATAACAGAAAATCTCACTGTACCTGAAAAAGACGGCTGGGTAGATCCTCGATATACTGTGCATAAACTTGAAATTGCTCGTCAGAAAATCCGGCTATACATCATTAGCCAATAGCGCGGAGGAAACCTGAGATATTTACATTTTCATCGACATCTACATGATTACACCGCAGTTCACACTTAAGTGATTGCAGACCGTTCATCGAAATGTGTTCAAGTCATTTATCTACAGATCCACCCTCGAACAAGTAGCGTGAAAAACGAACATTTACATCTTTCATTCGAACTCTGATTTCTCTTATTTTAATACAATGGATGTGAGAGCCAAAAAATTATTTTCGCCTTTGGATTTTGACTGAAATTTTGTGAGAAGATCCGGCTGCAAAGAGAACACACATTTCTTTTAAAGATTGCCACTCATCTTGCCTTATCATATTCGTGGAAGTCGCTCTCGTATATCACGATAATACCAAATTAGCTGCTATCCTTTGAACTTGAAGATATCAAGTCATCTTGCTGTTCATGTGTCCCAGTAACCCTACCATTCTTGCAGGAACCATGCTAAAATTGTTCTTAATTTGCCGTAGATTGTTTTATGATTTCCTTCGCTCGTTTCTTCTTCCAGTACTCTGCACCTCGTTTCAGACAGAAGGGGTGGTGGTGTAAAGCAACAGGTTATCGGATTTACGCCAGTATCAGGGATTAAATTCCAAACGACTTGTAAAGTGTATGTACGAGACAATGTTGATGGCGATCCGTCTGCAGGATGCGGACATTAAGCTCGGCGGCCCAGTTTGTGGTACCTGAGAGAAGTAGGCTATGTGCCGGCACCAGGTTTCATCCTCTCCTTTCTCTCATCATCATCCAACACATACATGACACCACACTTCCACACCCATTACAGTCATCTAAACTGTTACATCAGTTACACATAAACGACACACATCGCTCAAACTTCGTGTAGGGAAGGTGCCTACATGTGTGAAGGGCAGAAAACAAGTTTAACAAATCAGTTGGCTGAAGATGCCCTTCGGCATTTCCAAGTCAATAATGGCATACGACTATACTTTACTTCGGGACTCGCAGGTAAATTGGCTTGAGATCCACAATTACCTGATCAGCAAGGGATTCTACGGCAGCAAAGTCAACTGGACGTGGTTGTAATGCGTCGTCCTTAACCCCTTGTACACGAGAGACTCATCAATGCATATGACTGCATACCGGTGGTCCATGAGTTTGTGATGAAAACGAATATTACGAAATAATATGGACTTTTTCATTTCCTTTACATGCCGTACAGAATAGATAATATTGCATAAAATTTCTATATGTTTGTTAGTAATGGAGTAAAGGGGACAGACTTGCGTTTCGCCTCCATTGATGATGTAATGGTAAAGGCATCTCAGGCAGATAGGACGAATGTTATTTTTTTATGAGAAGTCTTCCACCATTCAGTGTCTATGGAAGCCCACTGAATCTTGACAACAGCGACACCGCTTCCATGGAAGCGAACTTTGTCAGAGTGAAAATTCCTGCCGTCACCATATGCCAAATGACAAACCCTAGTACTGGTCTCTGCCCTCGAAGGTTACACAATCCTAAGAACTACCTGACTACAGTGCCGATGGCGTAGGTATGATATTTCTTTATCAACGCATCATACTTCTCGCTGAAGAGATCCAGGCGCTACTTCGAGCAATCCTGCTCGACCCAGCACTGCACGTCTCCACATCTCTCAACTGGAAATAAGTCCTACATGAGGCGTTCGGAGTTCACCAGCCCAGCCTGGATGGGATCGACTGTTCACACTACCGGTCGTCCAGACGTTCCAGCCCACTCTGTGTGTGTGAGGCCATGCTGCAGTACCTTCAACAGATCCCGAAAGCCTTTATGTTAAAAACTAAACTAAATTAAACTATTCCCACACAGGCCATGAAGGCCCAAAGGTAGCGACCGGCCGCCTTGTCATCGTCAGCCCACAGGCGTTACTCGATGCGGATGTGGAGGGGTATGTGATCAGCACATCGCTCTACCGGCAGCATGTCAGTTTCCGAGACCGGAGCCGCTACTTCTCAATCAAGTAGCTCCTCAGTTTGTCTCACAAGGGCTGAGTGCATCCCGCTTGCCAACAGCGCTCAGCAGACCGGATGGTCACCCATCCAAGTGCTAGCCTAGCCCGACAGCGCTGAACTTCGGTGATCCGACGGGAACCGGTGTTACCACTGCGGCAAGGCCGTTGGCAGCCTTTATATTTACTTTCTTGAAGTAGCTGACTAAATGTAGTGTTCTTGGCCATCATTTCTTACAGAGATACTCAATTCTTATAAAACTGTAAAATACTTCGGATGACTACACGACGTAGCTTCGTTATATACACTCACTCCTGATGTATTCATTAAGAAAAAATCCTGTAAGTTCAGCTGAAATATTTCATTTCTCAATTTATATCCGCCTGTTGCCACATCGATGGCTACAAGGATGCTGTTGCTGATGCATGCATCATATGAGATTTCGCCCAACCAAACGGAAGTATTCACAAACACGTAATTAGAAGGTGTCGCTTATTGCTCGTTGCTGGGGAAATGATGTGATAACCTGAGTGTTTCTCGTTTCCGAGTAGTAGAAACAGCAACACCAAGCAGGAATTTACCCAGCAGCGCGATAGCCTTCGTACCAGATTTAAGTGATCTGTGATTGAACGTTTCAAACCTTGAAGTAGATGCGACGTAGTCCTGGAGTTCGCATAATATTAGACAAACACACTCAACAAAAACCGACTTACCACCAGTGGACATCACGGGAATAACGTCTCTCGTTCCCTGTAGTCCTGAGAGCGCTCTCGATTTAGCGACGGAGAGAGTCTATAATTTTCTTGAGGTGTGTCATATCTAGCTGTAGCCTTTCGTTCATGATTAGACAACAAATAGCTAAAAACTGTGGGGATGTGAACTGCCAAGTTTCATTCACTGTTCCAAATACTTCCAGACATTTTCAATACGATTAAATCAGGTTATTAATAGGTACTGGTGAAGTGCGCATGTGTGACTGAGTGTTCGTCACACCAGGTACGTCATATTTCGGAGTGAATGCTCCTCAGTTTCCTTCCGACCTCAAAAAGTGGATCTCTTGCCAATTGCAGAGAAAGGCAGTGGTCCAGTTCGGCCTTCTTGGACATGGGGAGCAAACAATGCTTTAGAACCTAGGAGGTTTTTCTGTACTGCCTTGACTCGAAATGAAGCAAGAGTGGACGACTTTCGTATCAAGGCGCTTCTTTACAGATGAGATGTTGCCGCCCAGAATGTTGGACAATCTGACATGTTGGAGAATATCCTCACACATGACGTCAGTCTTGCTTGAGGAGGGTGGAGATAAGCTGTTGACAACGACACCGATATTCGGACATGGTATGGAGCACAGATGGTGTTTCCTTGGGCACGATATCTCGTCTGCGTGATCTCACCACCGTACCATGTAACTTACTGCGTGTCAATGGAAGGAGCTTGGCCTTAATGTACTGTCGTTTCCTGTGCGTTTCGGGTGGTGTGGGAGGTTACTCATCGTGTTCCCCTGTCACAGTGTAGCAAATAACATTAGAAGACGAACCGTTTCTGTGCTTAATGGACGACCATGTGTTCCACTTTCAACAACGGTTGCGGGACGAAACAACGATAGTAATCTAAGACACTTACCACATTTTTTACACTTGTAATTAATGTGGCAACGATGCCGTGAATTAAAATAGACACTAAACACGATGTTTTCACGTCAAATATTACATACTCAATCGTTCCACTGATCGTCCTCATCATAATGCTCTCTGACGACAATCATCATTGGGCTCTGTTAGCTGTAGACGCGGGGAGATGGAACACATTGTTTCACACGTTTGTTCCGGTAACGCGTATGTGATACACATCTGGGCATGATTTGTCATTCACACTATTATTTACCAGGTGTCCTCTGCACGTCTTGGGACCGTGTAGGGATAATGTGGAAGTATCGTGTAAGGGCTAGCAACTGAACAATGACGACGCACGCGTATGTTAGTAATATGACGCACTCTTATTATAGCTTTACTCTGAAACTTGAGTTGACTGTAGTTCAGATCAGAAGGAAAGGTTCTGGAGCACAGCAAAGCATGATACATATGAAAATACGCTTTTAAATCAAGAATGTATTTCATACGAACTGCAGTCTCGAAGAACCCAAGACGTTTGTGTTTGCCGTGAAAATATTCATCAGATTGTCTGCATTTAACAGAGACGTGAAATTTCCACAAAAGGAAGGTCATCTTCACCGCATGCGGGCGTCGTGCAACGTGCAATGCCGCTACTGTGTTCCCGTCTGTCGCCGTTCCTGGCTGTTCCTGTAGTCTTATCACATCCGGCCGCGGACCTTCCGCTCTAATGCTCTCTCACTACGCCTATTTCTATTGCAGCTTGCTGCAGTCGGCAAGGATTCGAGAATATAAATCTCCTTTAACGTGAGGATGTTCGGGGACAGAGTTTTAAATGATGTGTTATCTACATCGCAGCTTCCTTAAAGGAAAGTAGAATGATATACCCATCTGGAACGTCAGTAGCTGCGTCATTGCGCAAATAGCCGACCCGCTCTTTGGACTACTAGCTTTATGTTACTCAACAACAGATGGCGTACGGTTGAAAAGTGTGCTTCACAAGCTCTTCTTTAAGTGGAGTTAATACTAATTTACTTTCTATCAAAGTAAAACACTAATCCTGTTGCGTGGACTCACATCCGCTCTTTGTTTTATTGCTGGTTTATCCGTGATTTGACATATGAAGCAGAGGAAGATGTAGTAGATTATTAGTAACGAAATATGGTGTGTTGTGGACGAAGATGCAACTTTGAATTCCATCGCCCAATTCACTGTACAGCAACTGAAAATTTATTCTTAGCGATATAATTATGGGAATCTACACCTGCATGATTACTTTGCAGTTTCGGACTTACGTGTTTGGCAGAAGGTTAATGCATGCACTGTAAGACACATGCGAAAACCAAACATCCACATAGTTCTGCGAGAGCTCTAATTTCTCTTATTTTATTACGATCGGCATTATTAAGTATGTAGGTGAGAAACAGAAAAATATTTTCACATTCGAGGGAGAAAATGAAAATTCCGACTGAAATGCCACGAAAAGATTCGGCGGCTGCGAGAAACTTTTATCTACCCGAACTCGTTTGTTTTATAGGTGACACTCACTCGCTATTTCGTCATAATGTTGCAAGGGTTCTGCTAATAACACGCAGTCTTCCTTTTATTTTCCCTACGGCAATTTCAGCAGAGTGGTTCCAATTTTAGTTGCTGGCGGGTGTAGTTCCTAGGAACTTATACCAATCGACTGTCTTCAAATTTAGCGTTAATCGAAATTTAAGAGAATTTTTTGTGCTTATGTCGAGGTACTCACACTTTTCGTTGTTCAGGGTCAATTGCCACTTCTTACGCTATGCATATATCTTGTCTTAATCACATTGTATCTATAGATTTATGGACAAAGAACTGTATTACACGGTCATATTACTGTGGATTTGTTCGAAATCAATTCTTCCGCTCTCTATCATTTTGTTTTTAGTTTTTTGTGTATAATCAGGTTTACTACCCGCTCCATGGACAACGACTGTGTTTTACTACGTTTCACTGGAGACCTGATCTGTGTCTCCCAGGCCGACAAGCATGATGACCTACATGGCTTGACACCTGTTTCAGTATCACTTTCATTTGTTAAGCACATATCGTCATCATTGCACCGCTCATCTGCACTCTACGCACAGGCGAGCGGTTACGAACCACACATTTCACTGACTCTTCTTGCAGAAACGCAAATTTTTCTTCTGCCACTACTATCTCACTCTGCAAAATTCCTTGGGTTCCTTTCTGATGAAATGCCAGCTTCGGCAACTGTTGTTGCACGTGTAATGCTATGATTGGAGATTTAATTCACAGAGATGACGGGTACATAGCGTCCGCTCATTAGTTTCAAGTGACAATACACAGAGGTTAGAAAAAAATGGCATATGAAAGCATTAACATAATAGCAGATGCGAGTGTATTCCGCACATTGTTGGCGCTTGTAGGTAGCCGTAGCGTTTCGTGTTTCAAGAGGCGACATACCGCAGATCTGTACTGCATACAGGAAAAATGGGAAAAAAGTCGTCTGCTGAGTCACAACGCCGACGAAAGAGTGTGTTGAGTGGTGCTGACATACGGTCATTGGATGGGATCGTGACGACATCTGCAAAAGTCACTGCAGGACTGAATGCCGCGCTCGCGAATCCTGACAGAACCAAAACAACACGAAGGCAGCTCAATAAGCTGGGAAAGGCAGGACGATCGGGAACTGCAAAACCAAATACATGTGACGCCAGTTCCCATAACAGGGAAATGTGTTGCCGAAAAAAGAATACCCAGACTTAGGAGAAATGGAAGAAATAGTCTTGTTTCACGCTATTTCCAGTTTCTGGCCGAGTTTCCATCCCAAGAATGAAACATGGTGAGGGTTCGGTAAAGGTTTGGGCAACAATATCATGTGTAACTGGATTTCTTCTTTTGATGCTAGTCAGTTGTCAGGATGAGCATTACTGCAAAGGGCATTTGATTCTAAAGCATTATGTCAGGGTGAAAAACACCAAATAAATTACTTTTTCTCTCTTAACAACATGTGGGCAGGTTGGGTTCTTCCTTGGCTCGGGTATGAGGCAGAATGAAACAGCATTTTAACATAAGATTACTTTTATTGAAAGTTTTGTACAATGGTTTCCTTACTGGATTATTCTGGCTGGGAGAGCGGCAGCTGTGTCGTTTGCGAAGCCATCTGCTGGGGTGCCGGCGACGTCTGATTACGCCTGGCGGTGTGTATCTCGTGTCGCCGTTTCGCCCAGTTGTCTGGAGATGCGGATCGTACGGTGGCCCGTTTCATTATTGAGAACGAAGTCGTGAAACGGATGGTGACACCTTAGATGTGGCGTCCCAGTGTTTCTCTTCTCTAAGCGGCCGCGTGTATTGTGCGTCGGCCAGCGGAGCGGCGAGGCGGGGAAAGGCCAGTGTACCGGACTCGAACAACGGACTCCGTCCTGCCAGTCTTCGGCTGTCCTATCTTCATCACCAGCTCACAGGTGACTGCTGATGTGAGGCCGTCTCCTTCTCGTCCTCGCAAGTCACCCGGGTACGAAAAATCAGTCTTCAAATACCTTCAAACTTCTGGCGGCGAGGCTGCTGCTTGCTATTCCATTACAGCGGCGGACTTGGTGCTTCTGTGTACGATGTAGTCTCTTCCTGCATGGCGGTCTTCAGCACCGACTGCACTGTACTGGAACTGAAAACTACTCTCGGCCCCACTACGTCTCGCGTATTTATTTACTTCAGATCACTGGAGGTGAACGACTTCACGATCATTGCCTCTTCTGTCACGTTGAAAAGCTTCTCGAAGAATCTTCTTAACGTCGGTCATTGGCTCTTGGAATGTAGGCGAGGGCCTTTGATCACATGTGACAATTGAGAAACACGTGAGCCGGTCGGGCGATGCCCTGACGGCTGAATCGACAGCTTCCGCTTATGTGGAGAGGGCGATGGCCTCTTCTGTCACGTTGAAAAGCTACTGAACGTGCTGACTTGCAATCGCCGGTCTTTGCCACTGCAGCTCTGCTCGCTGTTTGCCAGTGTGTAATTCTTCTAAACTAAACTAAGTTTTTCATTTATTTTCTAATTTATACTTCACTTCACATTGATTTCACTAATTTATTTACCTATCTTAAGTACCACTCAACACATGGTATCCTGTGGGCCACATGGTTACCCTGTAAGGTCGCATTACTGCCTAGGTTTATTTGTCCACTTCGATTATTCAGGTCCCTTCCACAATAGAATGTTGCGTGAGCGTCTGGCCACTACTGTCACCAGATCTCAATATTATTGAGCCTTTGGAGAGAAGGCTGCGTGATCGATACCCATATCCATCACGGTTATCTGAAATTGCCACTCTTTGCAAAAAAAATCTGTTTTGCAAAAAGAACAGTATGATGTCTCCTTGAAAACCGTACAGGTATTGTATTTATCCAACCTGAGATAACTGGTGGTAAGTCTTTTGTGTGCCAACGGATTTCCTACACCGTATTAGGCAAGTTAGGTGTTGTGTGTTTGGTATTTCCATATTTTTGTCCATCCCCCGTATGTTCGTGGACTTTGTGTAAAAATAAAGGATATAATGTAATTTGTCGAAACAAAATTGCGCAATGTCCAACCTAGAGGTATGGGCGATACTTCCAGCAACTTGGTTGGAGAAAGACAAGAACAAAATCGAAATTTACATTCATGATGGTAATCTGGAATCCGTTTGAGATCATACCTGTTGAAGTAAACCAGTATAGACGGATGTGACATAAGTCATAGGAAACATCCCAATATCGTGTTTGACCTCCTTTTGCCCAGTGTAGTACAGCAGCTTGACGTGACATGGACTGAACATGTCGTTGGAAGTCCCTAGCAGAAATATTGAAGCATGCTGCCACTATATCCGTCCATAATTGCGAAAGTGATGCCGATGCATGGTGTTGGGCTCCAACGGCCCTCTCGATCACGCCACATAAATGTTTGACGGGATCTATGTCGGGAGATCTGGGAGACCAAATCATTCGATCGAATTTTCCAGAATATTCTTCAAATCAGTCACTTGAGATTGTGTCCTAATCACATCGTTATTTAGAAACATGAAGTCCATGAAAGCAAATGGTCTCCAAGTAGACGAACATTACCATTTCCAGTCAATGATAGGATCAGCCGGACCAGAGGGCGGAGTCTATTCTGTGTAAACACAGCTCACACCATTATGAAGCCACCACCAGCTTGCACAGTGACTTGTCGATAACTTGGTTCCATGGCTTCGTGGGGCGTGCGCCACACTCGAACCCTACCATCAACTCTTACCAGCTGAAACCGGGACTCATCCGACCAGGCCACAGTTTTCCAGTTGAAACCGATAGCTCACGAGCCCAAGAAAGACCCTGCAGGCGATGTCGTGAAGTTAGCAAAGGCACTCACGTCGGTCGTCTGTTGGCATAGCACATTTACTCCGTACGGTCCTGACGGATACCTTCGTAATACGTGTAATATTGTGTTCACATGATTTTTTTAAAAATTACTTGCTTTGGAGATGTGTCCATATAGTAATCTTAATAAGGAAGTGTAAATTATGACGATACGAACGTAAGGACTACACAGTTAACAATCCTCTGTCGGGAAGAATCTCCGTCGGGGTCCAGCCCACGTCACTTCGGTAGACAATCTGCCGGGCAGACCGCGCAGCTATCGCGGCGCATCTCACACGGTTTGGTGCGCTGGCATCAGTACGCTATGATGTAAGGTGCACGTTTGTAGTGCAACAGATAACATATTATAACTTATTTAACTACAACACTGTTAATGGCGCTTTTCGATGATTTCGTTCAGCAGCTGTTTGGATCACGACATCAAAGTCTAATTTTCTTTCCAATTTGTATTCAGCTGCCAAGGTACAAAAACCTGTTAGACGTTGTCGATGTCAGCTAACTGTGACTATTTTTAACAGGATCGTGTGTGCTCCTAGACCACCCTCGTTCAGTCAGAGTCAACGGAAGAGTGTAAAAGATTTGCATAGCTACACATTCGTTTGAAAAAAGGCTTGATATTTTTAGTTCGTGCATCTTTTTCAATCAGTCTAATGGTGCGAAAGTAATGTACTCAACGTCTGAAGCGTGAATTGGTTTCAAATACTAAATTTACTTTTATAAATCTCTAGAGACAACATCATGGTATTCACTGATAAATAACTAGACAGCCTCAGTGAACTAACCGTTAGTTTTCTTTGAGTATCTCAGTCAATACCCAATTCTTTCATTAAACAATTTTCACTGTTTCATTCGCGGTTTTCAAATTAGACCGTAGATAGTCAACAACGGCATAATAAAACATTTCTCTTGAATAAATCTTCTGAATTAACATCTGTCACTTCATTTCTGAGTTCATAATGAAATGATTTCCTCTTCTTACAACGAATCACTTGAGTGCGAGGTCGGAAGTTCAGTCTTTAGTAAGGCTCATTTGAAAGTGTTGTATTAACAACTGTGGGAGGAAAAGTATTAGCTGCTAATGACTCACCATGTGCTCCAGGAAGGCGACGGTAAAATGAGTGCCCGGGAGGTGCAGAGATCAATATTCTATGGGATACATGTATACACTTCACAAAATGGACATCATCGACATTCAAGAAATGTTAAGAAAAGACCATTAATTTGCATGTGAACGATGAATGAAAAATGGTGCGCCACAGTGGTCACAAAGTTTCGCACCGTCAAGATCAAAGACAACATCCTTGGGAGTTCCAAAGCGTGCAGGGTGTTGAGTTAGGTATCCACTCTTAAGAAATGCATATAGAATCATATTGTTGTAACGGGGGGATGAGAACTGATGGAATGTGATGGCAAGCAACCGAATGCAATATAGCATGTCATGGGGCTTAACGTGTAACTGGCTATCCTTGAAGGCGTAACTGCAGGAAGCATGATAATATGTTTCATAGGCACGGAAAAAAACGTCCAGAGACTGAATTAGTCCAGCGGTTCCAGTACATACGATTACCAATGTCACACACTTTTCAAAACAGGTAGTTCGCTCTAAAAGAGTATCATTTTTGTACACAGATTATGAATGAAGAAGAAGCAGGTTATTCTGACCAGCTGTTGGCCAAAAATAGTGCTCATACGATAGTTGCACTGATCTTGATAGAACTCATGGTACGCCTAATTTGCAAGGTTCATTTCATATGTATTTCCTCTTCAAATGCCTATTGTTCGGAGTTGAAAGCAATTTGTGTACTGATAAAAGGGATAAGTTTCTTAATCGCATCTACAAATTTTCGGACCGCATTTTGCTATGCATCGTCAATTTGAAGCTTTGTTTAAAATTTGAATATCCTGTGTCTTCCAGTTCTGTAGGCTATTTGAAGTTACCCATCTGGTTCCCTTGAAAACATTGTAATCTATGTCGCGCACAATTATGATGTGCATCACGTAGTAGACCACTATCATGAACATCCTGCGGATTCTGTCGAGCATCCTTGAAAAGCGAAACACCAGTTTTTGTAACAAGTGCACCTTTCCCTCCCTCGAATATCCGTACTTTTGTGTCTGCACTATACGATCAAGTTGCTGCGGACTGATTCGAAATCTGTTCTTAATTGTTTTATTGACTATGCTGCGGATGATCTTCCACGTATGTATTAAAACTGAGGTGACGAAAGTCATTGGAAGGCGATATGCACATATAGATATTGCGGTAGTGTTGCGTACACAAGGTATAAAATGGCAGTACATCGGCGGAGCTGTCATTTGCACTCGGGTGATTCGAGTGAAAAGGTTTCCGACGTGATTGTGGCCGCACGACTGAAATTCACAGGCTCTCAACGCAGAAATATAGTTGTAGCTAGACGCATGCGACATTCCATTTCGGAAAACGTTAGGAAATTCAATATGCCTATATCCACGGGGTCAAGAGTGTGCCGAGATATTATGTATCACCACGGATACGCAGTGGCAGACGGCTTCAGTTAACCACCGAGACCAGCGGCGTTTGCTTAGAGTTGTCAGTGCTAGTAGACAAGTAACACTGCGAGAAACAACCGCAGAAATCAATGTGGGACACGCGGCGAACGTATCCGTTAGGACGAAGTGATGCAATGTGGCGGTAATGGGTTATGCAGCCGACGACCGACGCGACTGCCTTTAATAACAGCACGATAGCGCCTCCTCTGGCCTCTTGACCATATCGGTTGGACCTAGACGACTTGAATACCGTTGCCTGGCTAGATGTGGTCAGGTGTGTTGACCATTTGATACCTCCATTGTGACCATTAGCAGAAAGTATTATGGCTGCATGGCAGTCAAACCACTGGGCAAGCTGGTGGTGGCTACATAATGGTGTAGATTGTGTTTACGTGGAATGGACAGGGTCCTCTGGTTCAACCAAAACGATCATTCATTGTAATCGTCATCTTTGGCTGTTTGGAGACCATTTGCAGGCATTCATGGACCTCATGCTCCCAAACAACGATGTAATGTCACCGGGCCACAGTTGTAGGCGATTGGTTTGAATAAAATTCTGGACAATGGTTTGGTCACCCAGATCGCCCGACATGAATCCGATCTAGCATTTATGGGACGTAATGGAGACGTCAGTTCATGCACAACATGCTGCATCCGCAACACTTTCGCAATTATGGACGGATATAGAGGCACCATGGCTCAATATTTTTGCAGGAGATTTCTAACGACCTGTTTAGTCCATGCAACATTGCTGCACTACGCCGTTAAAACGAGGTCCGACACGATATAGGAGATATCCCATTACTTTTTTCACCTCAGTGTATCTTCAGTGCTTGCTCCTTGGACAGTTATCGTTCTGTACGACGTTTCACTTGGGGCGCAATCTGTGGCTCCCTGTCCGACAAGGATGATTTAATACGTAGCTCGATACTTATTAGCACATATCGTCATCATTGGACTCCTCAGATACATAGTTCGCACAGACGAGCGTATACGACACAACAAGTTCCACTGACTCATCTTGCAGAAACTCTAATATTTCATCGGCCACTTCTTCCTCACTCTGCGAAACTCTTTCAGCTCCTTTCTAACGAAATATCAACTTCGGCAACTGTAGTTGTAGGCATAAAGCAGTGTTTGCTTTTGTTTGTCATTGCCATTACTTTGCTTTGTATCGGCATCACCAGCATTTTAGCACTGATGTTAGTTACTCGTTGACTAAGCACTTCAGCTAAGCTCCGTAACGTCATGGCGTGTTGACCATTTGATACCTCCAGCTCCGCCCCCTGTGCCCATTAGCAGACAATATTGTGGTTCCATGGTAGTCAATAAGTAGGGCGTCGAATGCCGCAAATATCATTGGCCTTTTGCAACCTCGCTCAGAGGGGTTCCTTGTCAGTGCAATCCTGCGGAAAGTCAGGATCAGTATTAATTACACTGGCGACATCTTAGGTTCAGTGTGAATAGCGTCCCAATTTTCGCAAAGATATTTTAAGTCATTTAATAAGCTTTCGAAATGCCTTACCTCAACATCAATGGTAGTATTTTGACCTTGTAGTAATTTGCTTTTGCAGTCAATTGCTACCAAAACTGACGCCATGATTAAACACTTGAAAATGTCTTTAATAATACAAAGCACAAAGCGTATTTCAGCTGAGAGATTTAACTTACTGAGTGAGTCAACAGTAATGTCTATCTTATCCAAGTGACACATGGAATGTGAAGAACTTACATCACACTGTTTCAGAATTTCTCATCGTAGTGAACTGCAATTGAACAGGTTGTAAAGCAGTAGAATCCCTCCGAAATAAGTCCCTGTTTGCGACGACTCGCGTTGCATGTACACCACAGCTATGTCAAGTACAAAGAGAAAATTTTGCGAGAGGATTCCATTTATGAGCTCTTTGTAAGACCTTATGATATTGCTTCCGCTATCATAACACTGTCCGCGGCATTCACCGATAGGAATTCAGAGTTTCACATGCATTGATCGAACTAAATGAGCAGTAGCAACTCCAGTTTTTTGATTACTATCTACTAATTTCAAAAACTGTTCATTTATTTCGTATTTATCAATTCCATACTGGCAATAAATATAATGCAGAATTAATGTTGTCTCTCCAGCTCGATTTGAGTCTGGAGAAGCATCAGGAATAATTCTCCTTATTTTCTCTCTGTTCCAAGATGACATTCCTGAAATGATTGGAACAACCAGAGAGTAGTTCACTCTGAGATTCATTTGACAGATAACGCACTTGTCAACGCTTTCCAGTTTCTTGCCCGACTGCGGCCTTGCTTGATGTATTTTGCCAGAAATTCGTCGTAGTGGCTCAAGGGATCCAATATTCCGTAGAATTTCGCATTATTATATTACGACATCTTCAGGCATCCAGACTGACGCGTAGGAAGATTCACACCTCTGGCCCGGTCAAAATAGGGACCAGGATTTAATGAGTGGTATTCGTAGATGCACAGTCAACGAAACACGGCAGATGTGAACGAATATAAGTTCATAGCACCGTCGAATTTGCTTAAATTGTACAGCGAACGTGCCATTTGCACTATTACGCGACGCACATGTGCACGTGCCACCAAATAATTGTCATTTACGCATCAAATAAACAAAATATCTTCATGTTCCGCAGCATGCTACGAGAGAAAGCCAGGTAACCATTACTCCCTTCCCGTGGTAATCGCCAAACTAAAATCGGCGGACAATCGATACATAGTATATAGGAAGCTTACAAACAGTGTAGACACAATATTTAGAGCGTTACATAAAAACTACTTGAGGAGTCGAGGGCACCAGCGTCAACGAACAAGGTGACGAATGGCTCTGCAGGCGGTAGTGGCGAAACAGGCAACAGTAGTAGCGACGAAGACAAACTTACGTAGCATAGAAATCAAAACTATCCGGGTCCCTATTACTGGACATTAATATGGGGAGTGCCTACCCTTTGCCTTTATTACGGCTTGAACTCTGTTGCAGGCACCTTAAATGAGGCGTCCGAATGTCTATGGAAGAATGATAGCCCATTCCTCCTCAAGAAGCGAAATCAGAGTAGGTAGTGATACAGGTCTCCGGGCTATAGAGTGAAGTCGACGTCATAACTCAACCCGAAGGCGTTCCATAGCCTACAGTTTTAGGAATGTTATTATCCACAGAGCATTGCCTCACAGCTGCTGCTTTATGACTGGGTGCATTGCCATGCTGATACAAGAAATTATCTCCACCGGACTGTTTCCCGAGTGTAAGAAATTAAGGATGTTGTAAAATGTGTTCATACAACACTGCATTTAGCGTCATCTTAAGCGAATTAAGGGGACCACACCCTAAATTCGAGGAACACCTCGATACCGTGACACAGCCCTTCCATATTTCACTGTTGGCACTATACGTGATACCATCTAACGTGATGCAACCATTTGACAAACCTAAACCCTTCCATCGGACTACCACATAGTATAGTCTGATTCATCTCAAGTGTTTCGTTTCAGTCAACCGTTGTCCACTGACATCGCTCTTTACATCACCTCAAGCGTTACATAGCACTGACTATTGAAATATTTAGGTTAAGAGGAGCTAGTCCACCATAGTACCTCATTCTTCTTGGCTGCCTACACACTTCGAAACTGACGTGTGATTCCTCCTTCTGGTATCCGATTTCTTATAGCCACAATTCGCAACGCTCGACGGTCCCTTTCCGTCAGTACATGAAATCTGCCAGTCTTAGTTTAGCTATGGTTGTTCCTCCACATTTACTCTTGACAGTCACATCACCAACAGTCATGTTTGGCAGCTTTAGGAGGGTATAAATGTGCCTAATGGGCACGTTACTCAAGTGACGTCCAACGATTAGTCTACGTTCAAAGTCACTGAGTTCTCTTGATTGACCCATTCTCCTGTTACTGCTTCTCTACTTGCAAAGTAATACTCCATGCCTCCCTTTAAACTGGCAGATTCGCCTTTCGGGAATCTAGTGCTCAACGCCGCATTAAATAGGAGTGTCCAGATGTTCTTGATCAGGAGGTGTTTATGTAAGGGTAATGTACTTACATTGGCAACGTAGTAAGCTAGAATTGCTAACACTAATGCTTGTGAAACCTGTATCTCAGACGCGAAACAGTACTACCACCACATTATCCAGAGCAGAACATACACACGTCGTGGTATCCTAATTAACTTGGAATAGTAAAACTCTAACTAGGGTTTTAAGTGAATGTGTGTGGTGATAGTTACCGTAGGATAATGAGAGAAGTGTACATTGGACAGTAAGATTAGATTTTAAGACAGATGTAGACGTAATGACAGAAAACTCTACACTGTAGGGTAGATGATAAATAAAACATAATGTAGATGAGAGTGAGTGGCGCAAAGTATTGTTGAGGTCCTAGGCCTCGGATGGGGACTAGTAGTAGACCGGGTGTATCTGCCCAGGAGTGATATGTCGATCATTTTATGAGGTACACCATTATCCAACCCTCTACAAACACTAATACTAAATTACCTTAATTTCAAGTTCATGTGCAAGATAATCTTGTGAATACACGCTGTGTCCTAGCCACTAGACGACAGGTCAGACTTAAGTGACAGAAAATAAATAAATGTCATCTGTGAATCCTCACGCAAGGCCTGGACACAGTCAAATTCGCGGATCGTAGTAGTCGCGAAAGTTGTAGCGATCTGTTATGGAAATGATGCATTTATTTACGGAGTAACGGATGTCACGTATATAGAATGCTATGCGCAGAATTCTAGCCAAATTCAGTCAGAGTTACGAGTGGTCCCGTAGCACAAAGCATAGTTAGTGTCTACTATTCAGACAATTCTGAAGTATGAGTTAACACAATTTATACCGTCAGAACGATGGATAGTGTATACGTTGTATTTCGATTCTTCTGTCAATCTAATCATGTGGGACAATGCAGTCTGTTACTAGACAGTTTAAGCTTGTTAGTTCATGGTGTCTTGCCCCAACTTTTTGCTTCTGGAAAGCGTAATGAAGTATGACACAGCAATGACACTTAAATTTTTTGCACACAACCACTGTGATCGACACATTATTTCAGTGACTGGCCTTTAAACAATCGCAGGACCATGTTGGATCATGTTTGTTCTCACGTACAGCTCGAACACTCCCGACGAACTATAAATATTTCTGAAGTGAAAGCAATATGGCGGAAGGTCCGGTGCCGTCTGTGATATGACAAACGTAATCAATCAGGAACGGTGACGCTGATTCATAACACAATCCGCAAACGGTGGCAATAACTTTCCATCTATACAAAGCTCTCCATTGAACGAGTATAAGTGCAGATCGCTTTGGCTTTATAAATACGGCCCTTCCAGGTCGAATTTGGTAAATAAACTGTAGTGTCATATAAACAGATATGGGTATCCCAGGAGGAATTGTTAACATTCAGTACTATAACAAGAACTACCATTGGATTCAAAAGCGTCTAGTAATAATGCATTCGAAAATGCATACCTTAAATGACATGTGCACTTCTTCATCTTCGACGCTGTGAAACAAAAGTCTTCGTCTAACTAAGCACTGATTGATGTTAAGTTATGCATTTTAGAGCCCACGTTTACTACGCTTTTTTGCTTGAAGTGATCGCTCGTGTCATATCCCGGAATAAGCACAATTCCTCCTGGGACACCCAGCACACGAAGTTCTAACCCGTAGAGTTATAATTAAGTAGTAGGAAATTGTGAACCATTTATCCGAATTTACTAAACGCTGTGGTATCAACAATTCTTTCTACCAAAAAGCCAGTACTTCTGGGGAAGAAATTTCTGCAATACATTTACTTGTCCCTTGGTACTCTGCAAAGGAGGAAAAACAAACTGCCAGACGGAAGTTTTAAGCTAAGATATGAAACGGACCTATATGTCTTAGTTGATAACAGCCTATCACTTAAAAAACGTTAAAATATAATATTTGAGTGAGACGCTATATATTTCCATTTATCTCCATTAACGTAGATGTCTACCACTTCTTAATAAATTTCCCTATAGTGTTTTACAGCGAAGTCACAAAAGTCATGGTATAGCGATATGCACATATACAGATGGTGGTAGTATCGTGTACACAAAGTACAAAAGGACAGTGCATGGGGAGGGTTGCCTTTGTACTCATATGATTCATCTGAAAAGGTGCCCGTCGAGGTTATGGCCGCACAACAAGAATCATTAGACCCTGACGCGAAATGGTATTTGGATCTAGACGCGTGGAACTTTAAATTTCGGAAGTCGTTAATAAAGTCAATATTCCGAGATACACAGTGTGAAAAGTGTGGCGAGAATACCTAACTTCAGGAGTTACCTCTGACGTCAGACAACAAAGTCGCCGACAGCCTTCACTTAACAACCGTGAGCAGCGGCATTTTCTCAGAGTTTTCACTGCTAACAGACAAGCAACACTGCGTGAAATAACTGCAGAAATCAAGTGGGACGTAAAACGAATGTATCCGTTAGGACAATGCGGCGAAAATTGACGTTAATGGGCTATGGCAGCAGACGACCAACGTGAGTGCCTTTGCTTACAGCACGACATCACCTGCAGCGCCTTTCTTGGCTTGTGACCATGTGAGCTGGACCGTAGACGACTGAAAACAGTGGCATGACGCATGAGTCTCGTTTTCAGTCGGTAAGAGTTTATGGTAGGGTCCGAGTGTGGTGTACATCTCACGAAGGCATGGAACCACGTTTTGAACAAATCACTCTGCAAAATGGTGGTGGTTGCATTACGATGTGAGCTGAACTTACATGGAATAGACTGAATCCTCTGTCCAACTGAACTGATCATTGACTGCATGGTTATGTCCGACTGTCTGGAGACCATATGCATTCATGAACTACATTTTCCTAAATAACGATGTGACTCGGCCATAATTACTCACGACTGGTTTGAAGAACATTCTGTAAAATTCGATCGAATGATTTGCTCACACAGATCGCCCGACATAGATCCCATGGAACATTTATGTGGCATAATCGAGAGGGCAGTTCGTACCCAACACCCTGCACCGGCAACAGTTTGACAATTGTGGACGAATATAGTAGCAGCATGGTTCAATATTTCTGCTGGGGACTTCCAAAGACTTGTTAAGTCCCTGCCACCTCGAGTTGCTGCACTACATAGGGCAAAAGGAGGTCAAACACGTAATTGGAAGGTACCCTATGATTTATGTCACCTCTACTACTACTTTTAGCCTCATTCCAGGGACACGTTCTGTCTGTTTCACATTGTTGTCGAAGTGCTGAATCAGTTGTTCTTGGCTTCCCTCTTGCATAGAGTGATAAAATGTGTTCATAACTTGTTTGTACTCCCGCCCACCCTTGTTGACATTCAGTTGCGACACCGTTTCGTTGCCAGCACACGTACCACTTAGCCGCTTCGTTGGTTCTTAACAATTTTATTGCTGCACTTACTGTATATTCTTCTGTGCCACAGTTTTTATTGAGGCTCGCACTTTCGGTATTATTAAACTGCGGTATTATCTACTATCTCGAACATATGTTTTGTCCTTTACCAGTCAGCACTGACTTAAAATTTTAACTGTTGCAACGTTTAGTATTCCATATTTCTATATGAGTGTTCACTGACATTGTCTTCACAGACGGTTTATTTTCTGCGGTGTTCGTCGTGAATGAACTTATCTGATTTAGCCGACTTTCTTGTGGGCATCATAAGTGATGGTTCACCATACTGTCCCCTTGTAGTCCAAAATTCCACTTATTATTTTTTCTTCTAATATCTTTCAGCGATCTTCCCTCATGATATTGAAGAGAGATTCTGTTGGTTTCTTGTTTTCGTATTATATTACTCGTAGCTTGAAACCAACTTTGTGTGACGTGTTCCCCATGTGTTTTCGAATCTGAGTCTTACAGTTCAAGATTTTTTGTATTATAGAGCGCACAACTTACGAATTCCTGTATGCATGCTTACGATTCTCACTGAAACAATTTTATCGGAAATAATGTTTTGTACTTCGCAATCTGGTTGTGTCCTTTCTTTGTCTATCCATATGATCCCACTTTAATTACATCTTACTAATTGCATTGAGTGTAACGAATCCATACATGCATGGTTATTGATACCTTGTTCAGATTTCATTGAAATAATCAGGTTTCGCTACGTGTCACGAGCTTAGTATTTCTCCAACCTTTGTGTGACCGATTATTCGGAAACAACGTTTTATCGAGTTTCGTAGCATCAGATCCACGAATTCTTGCTGATAATTTAATGAAGTAGATAAATACTGACTTGTGTAGGCTACCTTGGTAAACTAAGGCTTGTTTGCGATGCATTGAATCTTTCCGGCGTGGAGACGAAATTCATTGAAATAATATTCCCCAAGAAACCTCTCTGGTAATAAGACTATCCGAGAACTATAGTGCCTCCTAGTATGACAAATGAATCCATAGATTCATGGTCGTACAGAATCCAAAGTTTTCTAGCCATTAAGTGACATAACGCCTTCATTACCAAATTAACTACGGTTTAATCTATCATTTAATGTTGCTTCGGTGAGCGACGATATGGGTTCTATAACCAAACTTACTCCTTATTCTCCTGACCCCACAAACAGCAATCGGTTTTTCGCCTCGTCAAGTAGCCTTCTCCTTCGGTATCTTCTTTCCTCATTCCCAGTACCTGAAGATCCTTGGAAACCTGGTTTCTCCATCTCATTTTCGGCCTGTCTAGAGGTCTTAGTCCATCCGGTTTATTCTCTGAGACGTCTTTCAGTGAAGATCGCTTCTTTCTTATATAGACGTGGCCGGCCCATCGTAGCCTACTTGTCTTGGCTTCCGTAACTACATCTGCTTCATTGTATAGCTCCCTAAGCTCCCTGTTATTTCCTCTTCGCCATTCTCCTCCCTCATAGACTAGTCCAAATCTCTTTCACAGGCTTTTCTTTTCAAAAACTTTTATCTTTCTCTCCGTGTATTTATCAATTCTCCTTATTTCTGCCTCATGCAGTAATAGTGGTCTGATTATGGTTTTATATATTCTTACTTTGGTTCCTCTTGAAAAAATTTTGGATGACAGTAGTTTTTTGAGTGTGTACGATGCTCTGGATGCAGCTTTGATCCACGCTTCTATTTCTTGCTTCTCATCATTTTTGTTGTTTACTACTACTCCAATCTATTTCATCTCATCTACTTATTCAAACACGTGGTTATCGATCTGCAGAATTTCCCGTCTTTTTGTTCTGTAGTTTCTTTCTACCCTCATGAATTTTGTTTTCTTATCATTTACTTCTGATCCAGCTTCCTTTGCTTTTTGAAAGAGTCTTTTTGCCTGTATTTTAAGGTCGTCCAGATTTTCAGCGATTAGTGCTCCGTCATCTGCAAAGGCCAGTACATTTTTTTTGTCCTATGTTACTTCCCTCTTTTGCTTCACTTGCTGCGTCCAGCGCTTCCTGTATTAGAATGTTGAAGAGAGGGGTGTCAAACGCCTTGGAATATTCTCCATCCACTTTCACTACCCCTTTCGAGCCTTTCAGTATCACATTCACAAGATTTATAATCTTCTTCGTCATTCCGTATCTCTGCATTTTCTCCCACTACTTATATCTCGGTATACTGTCATAGTCTTTCTTAAAATCAACAAATAATTTTGCCATTGTTTTGCTTTACCCCCAATATTTGGATATGGCTTCTTTCAGTATGAATGTCTGGTAACTAGTTGAACGAATCTTCATAAATCCCGCTTGTTTATCGTTTATTATTTCTTTTGATTATGGTTCTAATTTTTTCTCGACGATCTTGGAGAGCACTTTAAAGGCAGTGCTAATTAATGAGATGCCTCTGTAGTTTCTGCATTGTTGTTTGTCACCCTTTTTATGAATTGGTATTATTATCTCTTCTGTCCACCCAACTGCCATTCTTTCTTCATTCCAGACGTTCATAACAAGTTTGTGTATTTATTTTGCAATTTCTATACCTCCCTTCTTAAACAATTCAGGTGTTATGCCATTTCTCCCTGAAATTTTGTTGTTTTTTATAATTTGATTGAGTCTGTTGTTGTTCCATTTCTGCACTTTTGTCTCCAACATTTAAAAACTCATCAAATATCCCCTCCAAATTTCCTTACTTTTTGATCCTTCCAGAACTGTATTGCCACTTTGACCTTTAATGCCATACATCCATTCTGAAAACTCCGAAGAATCTGTAAAAATATCTTGCATTCTCTGCAATGACAGAAGTAAAACATTTTATCACGATTGCCTGATTAACCTGGATAATCAAACAAAATTCCTTCGTTGTGGTGAAACAGGTAGCTCTCTTAGCAGAACAGTTCAATGACACGAAAGTAGAAGCTAATCTTTGCAATCCCCAGGTTATGTTTACGCGAGTAGCAAACAGACAACTTTTCTGCCTCACAATCACTAATGATACTGGCTTCTAATAGTAACGGACCTTTTTTAGTGTCCAATTGGTAATTTTTGCTTTGGTCCCCTACGTTCGAAGTATCGATATAAAATGCTGCAAGATTTGTTGTTGTTAGGGCTTGGATTCAGTATTTTCTCAAAAAAAAAAAAAAAAAAGGTTCATATGGCTCTGAGCACTATAGGACTTAACGTCTGAGGTCTTTAGTACCCTAGACTTAGAACAACTTAAACCTAACTAACTTAAGGACATCACACACATCCATGCCTGAGGCAGGATTCGAAGCTGCGACAGTAGCAGCAGCGCGGCTCCAGACTGAAGCGCCTAGAACCGCTCGGACACAGTGGCCGGCTTACTCCACAAGAATCTCCTAGCGTCAGACATAAACGCTTTTCTATATATCCCTAACCTATTTTTCTTACTTTTGTGTATGGTCGTTTCACATGCCGTCATATATGAACTACATCTGTAATAACTTCATCAAACTCAATAACATTTTCCTGTTTCCCAACTGAGTTTTATTTCTCCCACAGTAACATAGATCACAGGCTTTTTAGGGTACCTGTGTTTCCAGATACGACACAGGACACTGGGAAGAGAGAATCTCGATTTCCCAATTCCTCATTTAGTTTAGCTATGATTACTCTAATTCATGTAAGGCAAATAACAGGAAGTTTCCACAAACAACACCACGACAAAGATCCAACCTTATCCGCGTCCATTCCGAGATTCAGTTTTATCTCTAACGACTTCGACGTTGACGTGATGTTAAACAAAGTTCATTGTTTGGTGTTGCCATAGTGTTCTGAAAAGATGTGGAATGCATTACAATCTACAATACGGCCAACTTGAGTGCTTTGTAAGTACATTCCCTTGGGATAGTGAACATCTTAGTCCGTTAATAAAGTCTAGTTCTGAGTCGTTGGCTTGTGTCAGGTAGTCCTCTCACATCCTTTACTCCTATTTCAATAATGTTTTGCATACGTCTTGCCTATAACTTTCATTCTCTCTTTCGATTCAGATGACCAATTTTTCTTTTTCACGCTGGACTAAGCGAGCAATCAGGGGCGGCAATGCACTTTATTTCAACACAGTTCTGGGACTGGGGAAACCTGTCATTACTTGAGTTTACAGGACTATATGTATGTTTTACCTTCAGTTTGCAGCAGTCTCCAGATTTCGACAAAGAATCAGCCTTTCACAGGCACGCTAAAGGCAGTTCAGAAATAGAGTTAACCGCACCGGCAGAAGTAAACACAAGTCATCCCTGCCATCCCAGTCCGACGTTCGGGCATTTCGAAAGCGTTCCGCTGGAGAGGTGAGCTGAGTGTCCAGTTCAGATAATACCGAAGGAAAGCACAGGAATATGGATAGGTGGAAGCTTCCTAGGTTCCTAACCTGTCCCAAGGGATCTGAGTGACCAGTTGCGGGAACTACCGTTTCATCCTGTCGTTGGACCGTGCGCTGAGCAGCGTCACTGTGGTGTGGAGATCTTCCTGTGGGACTCAATGGAGACTTTTCCCTGTGCGCTATTCCAGGATCGCCGCGACTTTGATGACCAGATTTGGATTTCAGCCTTATGACAAGTGGCCAGACTTTCGTTTAACAGTTCACTAGCTTATTCGCGATGGTGTCTGAGAGGACAACTGAGCCCCATGGCGATAGCCACAGCAGCCTGCCCTACGCCGGGTAGCACTATTGCTTGCGACGTCACGACGATTCATTGCAGACACAGTTATCCCGCATTGCAATGCGATCAACCGGCGACAAGAATTTCATCTGTTTGAGTACAGAGGGTTTAATTTGAATGAGTAGCTCTCAATAATCGATTACTGTAGCGCTTCATGCAACTGTTTGCATACTTCTTTTCCTGTCTTGTTGATTTGGTGGAAACTACGTACGTTGGAACTTAAATGCTGGCAACACTGCTGTGGAGGCACTATACAATGGAATCTACTATTGTCGCTGATAGCACACGTTGTTGACATACCTACCTTACCTCCGGACAAATGGACTCGCCGTCCCACGTCACCGGCGTGCGCACAATCGAGGGGAACACAATCACTTTTGAGAGAGCGGTCTAACGTAACGGTGTCACTATGTTTTCGAAGCAGGGACAACTGGTTTGGATCAAGATTGAATGTGCCAGAGGTCGTACAGCACGACAGTGTCATCAAGGACTACAAGAGGCGTGCGGGGAATCGCCATTGCCGTACAGAACAGTGGCACGTTGGGTAAAAGCCTTCAACGAAGGTCTGCAAACTGCGGAAGACAGGCATCTGGCAGGTCGTCCTAGCGTGTCTGTAGAAGTGCATGCTGTTGCCGCGTTAGTGGAGTGATCGACGCCATACGATACGTGAGCTCGCCCACGAAACCGGATTAGGGCATACTACTGTGATTCAAATCCTGAAGGAACGCCTGGACACGCGAAAAATTGCATCACAATGGGTTCCGAATGACTTGACGGAAGTCCGCAGCTCGTGGTCGTGCGGTAGCGTTCTCGCTTCCCGCGCCCGGCTTCCCGGGTTCGATTCCCGGAGGGGTCAGGGATTTTCTCTGCCTCGTGATGACTGGGTGTTGTGTGATGTCCTTAGGTTAGTTAGGTTTAGGTAGTTCTAAGTTCTAGGGGACTGATGACCATAGATGTTAAGTCCCATAGTGCTCAGAGCCAACTTGACGGAAATGCAGAAATGGATGCGTTAAGACGCTGCCCAGACGCACTTGGAGCGCTATGAGCCCGAAGGAGAGGCTTTCTTACGCCGTATCCTAACACTGGATGAGACATGGGCTACATCGTACGAGCCAAAACTGAAACGCCAATCCAACGAATGGGGTCATTATGGGTCGCCGCGATAGTCGGAAGTGCGTCACAGCTCCAGTATGGTGAAAGTTATGGTGATTCTCGTGTACGACTGTGATGGTGTTATCCTAACGCATTACGTTGCTCCACGGCAGACCGTCAACGCACAATATTACTGTCCGTTTTTGGACCATCACCTGCGACCAGCTTTACGAAAGAAACGGCGACACTTTCTGCGCAACCCACCCATCATTCTGCACGACAATGCGAGGGCGCATACAGCGCAAGCTGTGGCTGCTCTGTTCGGCCGATGGGACTGGGAAGTACTGTTCCATCCACCATACTCCCCGGACTTAAGTCCTTGTTACTTTGACTTGTTTCCGAAGATGAAGGAACCACTTCGTGGTATTCGGTACAGAACTGTTCCAGAGATTCGACAGGCAGTAGACCGCTCCATTCGCACCATCAACAGAACAGGCTCTGTTACGGTATACTACGCTTTCCACATCGCTGGCAATGGGTTCTACACAACGCAGGTGACTACTTTGAAGGACAGTAACAGGTGCAAACATGTAACTCTTTTGTATTGGTTGTGAATAAATAGTTGCCACTATTTAAATTCCAACCCTCGTATAAGTAAGCACCACTCGTGTATCACCCTTGAAATTATGAATAATTTTTTTGAGATCATGCTAAAATGCTTATTTCCTTCTTCTTCCGTTCATAGATACGTTATGCATTCAGGTCATGTTCTTTTCTGTTTTAATTTGTTAAAGCGAACCATAATTGAACTAATTTGCTAGCTCTGAAAGTACCAGAACATTAATTCAGCCAGCACTGTGCAGCAATACGCTGGTGGCGATACTAGTTCGTATTAATGAATAATTTTCTCCTTGGTTTCTGTTATAAAGTCAATGTCTAAAAAATATATTTTCCATATGTCATTCATTAACTAATAAATGAATGTTATTAGCAAATCATAATTTTCGATTCAAGTATTTATTCCACCCTAATAGTTAAATCGCCAGTGTCCTCCAACCGTAAACACTTAGGTGAGGCTAAAACAGGATTTAAATTAATGTTTCGTGCTATTGTAAATCAATCCTCATATGGATGTGTTACCGCTTTCTGATCAGCGGCGGTAGTATTGGCGACTTCATTTATTTGCGAATCTATTAAGGATCATAACAAGTTGCCGGTTGTATTTTCGAATATGCCCGACTTGTGGCAAAGTCTTCCAGTCCTGAAAGTACAGCAGTTACGTTCCTCCCAGAGTGTGCTTATGAATTATCTCTAGTGTTAGCAACCGTATTTAACTGGTCACTCGACGAAAGATCTGAGATCTGTATCTAAACACTGGAACGTTGCACAAGTCACAGCAATACACGAGAAACAAAATGGAGGTAATTCGCTATATCATTGATCCATACCATATAATCGATTTGTAGTACGGTTTTTCAACATATACACTATCTAATCAAAAGTACCCTGGCACCCATATGTAGTGCGGAATTGACCACAACATATAATGAGAGGTGGTCCTGACAGGGTGAAAGTAGGCACCGAATATTTTCTTGTCAGTACAGAAGAAGTAACATAAGAATTGATCTTACAGGAGAGATCAGTAACTTCTAACTTTAACTAGACATTGGAAGTCACCTGTGTAAAGTATCCATCAAGGACAATTCAGCCCTTCTAAACCTGCTGAAGTCGACTGTTAGTGATGTGACGGTGGTGTGGAAGCATGAAGGAACAACCACAAATAAACCAGGACCATGTAGACCTCGTGTAACGAATATATGAATATGGTGTATTTTCTTTAAGGACGTGTCCGAAAGAACAGATACCATCGATGACCATGCAGCTCTCTTAGAATGAAATGATAATTAAATCAAGACCTTAAGCTGTCGACGGGCGTTGATATACATCAACGGGGACAGTTGAAAATGTGTACCCCAACCGGGGCTCTAACCACGGATCTCCTGCTTACATGGTAGACGCTCAGGTGGATAGAGCAGAATACTAAATAACAGCCAGATTCACATGCGAGGCAAATCCATTGTAAGCAGCTTCCAATTGCCTCTCTTAGCACCGACGAAGTGTACCGTGATACAGCTAGACATATACTGCGTACCGTTCACAATAAGGGGGTTGGGTTGTTTGGGGAAGGACACCAGACAGCGAGGTCATCGGTCTCATCGTATTAGGGAAGGATGGGGAAGGAAGTCGGCCGTGCCCTTTCAAAGGAACCATCCCGGCATTTGCCTGCAACGATTTAGGGAAATCACGGAAAACCTAAATCAGGATGGCCGGACGCGGGATTGAACCGTCGTCCTCCCGAATGCGAGTCCAGTGTCTAACCACTGCGCCACCTCGCTCGGTTTCACAAAAAGGAGGCGCTCAGTTAGACCGCTAAAACCACATTTTACATCGCGCCATGCCCACTTCCGTTGCGGAGGGACTTCCCTACATCTTTTATATATTACAAGTACAAGTGCCCTAAGCATGAACCAGCTTTCAATAAACATTTTCTTTTTATGCACATACCCACACTATAGTAATTTATCTTTTAACAAATCATTTTGCTTTTTTCATATATACATTACAAAACTCTAACTATCCTGCCACAAATTACGGACTTTAAATAACAAAGAATACACACTGCGTAATTGCAGGTACACAGTTACATACACTCCTGGAAATGGAAAAAAGAACACATTGACACCGGTGTGTCAGACCCACCATACTTGCTCCGGACACTGCGAGAGGGCTGTACAAGCAATGATCACACGCACGGCACAGCGGACACACCAGGAACCGCGGTGTTGGCCGTCGAATGGCGCTAGCTGCGCAGCATTTGTGCACCGCCGCCGTCAGTGTCAGCCAGTTTGCCGTGGCATACGGAGCTCCATCGCAATCTTTAACACTGGTAGCATGCCGCGACAGCGTGGACGTGAACCGTATGTGCAGTTGACGGACTTTGAGCGAGGGCGTATAGTGGGCATGCGGGAGGCCGGGTGGACGTACCGCCGAATTGCTCAACACGTGGGGCGTGAGGTCTCCACAGTACATCGATGTTGTCGCCAGTGGTCGGCGGAAGGTGCACGTGCCCGTCGACCTGGGACCGGACCGCAGCGACGCACGGATGCACGCCAAGACCGTAGGATCCTACGCAGTGCCGTAGGGGACCGCATCGCCACTTCCCAGCAAATTAGGGACACTGTTGCTCCTGGGGTATCGGCGAGGACCATTCGCAACCGTCTCCATGAAGCTGGGCTACGGTCCCGCACAACGTTAGGCCGTCTTCCGCTCACGCCCCAACATCGTGCAGCCCGCCTCCAGTGGTGTCGCGACAGGCGTGAATGGAGGGACGAATGGAGACGTGTCGTCTTCAGCGATGAGAGTCGCTTCTGCCTTGGTGCCAATGATGGTCGTATGCGTGTTTGGCGCCGTGCAGGTGAGCGCCACAATCAGGACTGCATACGACCGAGGCACACAGGGCCAACACCCGGCATCATGGTGTGGGGAGCGATCTCCTACACTGGCCGTACACCACTGATGATCGTCGAGGGGACACTGAATAGTGCACGGTACATCCAAACCGTCATCGAACCCATCGTTCTACCATTCCTAGACCGGCAAGGGAACTTGCTGTTCCAACAGGACAATGCACGTCTGCATGTATCCCGTGCCACCCAACGTACTCTAGAAGGTGTAAGTCAACTACCCTGGCCAGCAAGATCTCCGGATCTGTCCCCCATTGAGCATGTTTGGGACTGGATGAAGCGTCGTCTCACGCGGTCTGCACGTCCAGCACGAACGCTGGTCCAACTGAGGCGCCAGGTGGAAATGGCATGGCAAGCCGTTCCACAGGACTACATCCAGCATCTCTACGATCGTCTCCATGGGAGAATAGCAGCCTGCATTGCTGCGAAAGGTGGATATACACTGTACTAGTGCCGACATTGTGCATGCTCTGTTGCCTGTGTCTATGTGCCTGTGGTTCTGTCAGTGTGATCATGTGATGTATCTGACCCCAGGAATGTGTCAATAAAGTTTCCCCTTCCTGGGACAATGAATTCACGGTGTTCTTATTTCAATTTCCAGGAGTGTATTATAAACCTACTTCTAATCGATATAAGTGTTACACCAGGACATTTGCTTTATGCTTAATTAGTATGACGGGATGTTGGAGCGGGTCTTACACATCACTTACACGCAGCCGCTTTGTAGTTCTTGTACCAGCCTCCCCTGTCTCGTCGGTCAGCACAGCCCACATACCTCCAAGATTGTCCCACACGTCAAAACGCCTTGTCGAACTCAGCTATGCCCTTGGAATCACACATGCACCACAAGCGAAAGATTTTCACAAGCTGCTTCTGCTGCACATGCCCCACAATACATTGGAGATCCTCTTCCCAGGTATCCTTTGAATTCATGTGCCCTTCCTTACAATTGATGCACAAGGCCTATGGAACCACATCACCAATAGTAAATACTCAACAACCAGTGATATCACCATATTTTACTGTCCAAATCACCATTATGTACTCGCCACTGTGGTGATGATACTGATGAGCATTGTCTTACGTGATTGACAGTGCACAGTGTCTGGCAACTAGTGCAATGGGTACCGACATGTTTCTTCTGTTCCCTGCTAATAATGGCCACCGTACACCCATTTTCCAAGTCACCAAGGACAAGGCTATCACATAGTTCAAGGTCCTGACCATTGCCTTCACCTTCAGTGATGGGGTGCAATCCAAGGTCGATTTTCGGTACTATTTTCTGATGCTCACTCCACACTCGAATGTTTGCCGTAATTTACCAGTTATTTACCTGGAACCCCCAACCCCCTCAATTTACATGTACCTTTCATTCAATGAAATTGACACATCATGGCGAACGTTCTTGGAATGATATGATGTATCAGCAGATACTGAACCAATGAGCAGCAGGCGTGCTCTAAGAAGTGTGCACTACGCCTTCCACCTTACCATTGTTTGCCTTCTCCCTTATTCCTCCTATTCTGTTTCTGTTGCTTGTAATAACCCCAGAATTTGTGTGTCTTCAGACATTACAGAAGCCTACCCTTACTGAGAACAGCAAAAAAAAGTATATAAAAAATAATAAAAGTAATGGTTCCCAATTTAGACCGGTTCTGTACATTCCGTAGCTTGACAGAGGGATTGACACAGATGATGGTGATGTCATGGCCAGGCCTCAGGTTGCAAAGCCTGCAGACATTGCCCCCTGCCCCCTGACAATTTTTGTGCCTTTCCTTGGTAAAAAAAAGAAAAAAGCCGAAAAGGGTAGCAGAAAGAAGGCAACTGTGGCACACTGCTAACGTCTATGCCACGACTAACAATGAGAAACCAAATTAGCTGGGTCAGTGCTGAACAGCACAAGTGAAAAAAATAAAAATTAACAGAAAGATGAAAAAAGTAGAGCAGAAAAGAGACAAAAAGAGAAAAATAGAAAAGGCGATTAAGGCATCCATTGTAGAGAATCAGGGCATACAGATTCGCGGCCAGGTACTGCACGAATTTTCAACTCTCGCCATTCCATTACTGCAATGATATGAGCGGCTGTAAGTCATTATTTCCTTCGGGTTCCCGGGTTCGATTCCCGGCAGGGTCAGGGATTTTCTCTGCCTCCTGATGACTGGGTGTTGTGTGATGTCCTTAGGTTAGTTAGGTTTAAGTAGTTCTAAGTTCTAGGGAACTGATGGCCATAGATGTTAAGTCCCATAGTGCTCAGAGCGATTTGAACTTCATTATTTCCTTGCTATCTCCTTTCAGTGCCGTTTAGTTTCCTTTCCTTTCATCCCAGCTATTCCTCTCTACAAAATACGATGCTACCACTTTAGTCAGCCACGTCACATGATCCAGTGGTCTAACATTGTAGCCTAGCGGTTCTAGGTGCTTCAGTCTGAAACTGCGCGACCGCTATGGTCTCAGGTTCGAATCCTGACTCGGGCATGGATGTGTGTGGCATCCTTAGGTTAGTTAGGTTTAAGTAGTTTTAAGTTCTAGGGGACTGATGACCTCAGATGTCAAGTCCCATAGCGCTCAGAGCCATTTTTTTCAAGTCCCATAGTGCTCAGAGCCTTTTGAACCATCTAACATTGTATTCATATATCTATGGAATATGGGTCCCGTCTCTGCAGCTAATATTCTGGTATATTTCAAGTTTTGATATTAATGTTGTTTCTATCTCTGCATAACTGTGCATGTTGATTAATAACTTCCAAAGAACGTGTTGAGACTGAAAAGAATGACAGCCAGATTCCTTATGTGCTGGAGAGAAGAATTCTGGATTGTAATCTTTCTTATGATCATTGTGTGAGCAGTTACTGTTTTCATAAAAATAGTGACAACCGTTAGAAACTGATAAAAATTTGAACAAGGATGCTTTCATCTGCAAAGAGGCACATTGATATGTAAAATGATCACCCCGGCGTCGTTTGGGGTCAAGACAGGATGGAAAAACCTTTGAGGATCTAAAGCATTGTCTGTTTTCCATGTCCTAGTAGGCAGAACTGGGCCTCAGCCCTTCTCAACACTTGGCAAGACATCTACTTTTTGAGGCCGTAAGCAGACTGAGGAGCAGCCACTCCGAAATTTGACGTTCCTGATTTGAAGAACTATTAGACTCACTAGCGCACTTCATCAGGTCTTATTGATAACCTGAAAGTAATCCTGTAGCAAAGATCTGAAACTTTTTGGAACACTGGGTGAAACTTGGCAGTTCAGATCCCAAAAATTTGGTAGCTCTTTGGGACCATATCGTATGGGAATGGCTACAGCTAAATATGACACACCTCAAGAAAATTATAGACTCCCTTAGTCACCAGATAGGGTCCTTTAATAAGGCAGCAGGCAATGTTAGTATTCGCGTGATGTCTCCTGGGGGTGAGTAATTTTTTTGTAGGCCGTGCTTGTCTAATATCATGCTAAAGTTGAGAAACACTTCGCATCTAGTTAAAGTTTTGGAAACTTCAATCAGAGCTTACCAGGTGCAAATACTATGCTGCTGCTGAGAAAGTTCCTGCTTGATGTTGCTGGTTCTATTTCGCGGAAATGTGAGATACTCAGGTTTCCACATCATTTCCCCAGAAACGAGCGAGGAGTCACATTTCCTAATTATCCGTTCATGAACACTTCTATATGGTTGGGCGAAATCTCATGAACTGCATGCATCAGTGGCAGCATCTTTGTAGTCATCGATGTGCCTACTGGCGAACATAAACTGAGAAATGAAATAAAATATTTCAGCTGAAATGACATTGTTATTTAAAGTCCTGCGCTCTTTTCTTATGTATACGTCAGGGGCCAGTGTATATGACGAAGCTATGTCCTGTAGCCTTCAATCTGAAATATTTCATAGGTTTATAAGCAGTGAGTGCCTAAGTAAGAAATGATCACTAGAGTTTAGTCGGCTATTTGAAGAAAGTAAATGTAAAGGCTCCCAGGAGATGTTGAAGGCACTGCAGCGTGGCCTCACATACACAGAGCGGGCTGGAATGTCTGGAAGGATCAATAAGGGGAATTTGGCGACCTGCAGTGTGAACAGTCAATCCGATGGAGCCTAGGCTGGTAAACTCCGAACGCCTCATGTAGGACTTATTCCCAGGCGAGAGGTGTGGAGGCATACACTAATGGGTCGACTAGGAATGCTCGAAGTAGTACCTGGGTCTCTTCAGAGAGAAGTATGATGCGTTGATAAAGGAATGTTACACCTACGCAGCGGCTCTGCTGTCATGTAGCCTCAGGCCAGATGCAGTAGCCCTCGATCCCGTCGAATCCCATGCTGTTCAGGTTATTTTGGCCTTCTCACCAATACACTTGCGAGGTCTGAAGTAAACTCTAGTGATGGCTTACGCCATGATTGACTGAGTGCAGGTTAAGCCAACTTATTGAAAAAAGTGTTTTGTATCTGCAGGCTTTCAAAAACATTAATTGAACAATGTGGTGTGGCCCTCTACTACGCACCCTCTGAATCGGTTTTTTTTTTTTTTTTTTTTTTTTTTTTTTTTTTTTTTTTTTTTTTTTTTTTTGCGCTTCACATGCTCACACGGATTTTAGCACGAAGTATTGATCAACTCACATCAGTCTTTTGACCAAGTGCCTCGCAGATATCGTGTCTGCCTATGAATTCCGAGTTCCACCGTCGTGACAATTCTGTCTAAAACCCAAAGTGGAAACCCCTCAACAAACCACTTCACAAAACCAATCAAGATCCTCGCTAAAGATTCCCCCCCCAGTGGAAAACGATACTGTAGGAACAAAGTCACAAGGCAAACGGCTGAATCCCAGTAACCTCAAATTCCCACAAGTTCTATTTAATTGACTTTAATCAATCCTTCGCACCTCCTCGCATGAAAAGTACCACAATAAAGTAACACATTACTAATGAATCCCCAAATAACCATATAAATTATCCCTCCAAATTACTAACACTAATTACAGATTACGACAGCTTTTCACTTCTGCCCTTTTTCTATATACCCTAAGCAGTTTTAAACTGCTCTCATTTCCACATATGCAGTAGCAACGTTCAAAACGTTCTACCGTACCAATGGCAATCAGTCTCACTAGAATCACACCTTCATATACCAATACGTACGAATTCATTATACAGACTATCCCCATTCACACTATTTACTCCAGCCCTCTCTAAGTTTTCTGTTTCCACATCTTTCGCCGATTCACTACCCACAGCATGCACAACTTTACTGTTCCCCCCACCAAATATCGACCCTTGCAGCTTCAACAAAATTACACATGAATTCACTGTTAAACACTTTATCTTCCTGAAATAATACATCGATGCCTAAGCCATCATTACCAAAAATATTCATCTCAGCAACCTTATCTGCTGATACACTATTTAAATCACTACATAAATTCACCTCAGAAACCCTACTTCCCTCCGTCGACAAATTAACTTTACATGAATCGTATACAACTTTATCCTCCGCCGCTACATTACACAAATTGCTGCTACCTTGTCGTACAATTTTGGGACTTCCAGACTTGCAACATTCCGCTGTGATCGGACAAAAAATAGCAAACACTGCCATTTCTACACACTTTTCATCCAGATTAGCCTCCGTTCCTACTTCACATACACTCTCAGATTCACACTCTGACAAACGTTTTAGATCCACACATTCATCGATAAGTTTCGTTTCGCCCTCATTTGTGAGTAGAAACGCGTAAATTCTTCCTCCGAAGTATCAATACCAGTAGCTTTTACGTCATTACACAAATTACCATTGCAGGCTTTCAAAAACATTAAACGAAATGGTGTGGCGTGGCCCACAACTACACACCCTCTGACTCAGTGCTGAAATATTAAAAGTTTTGGCTGGTTTCGTTGTCTAGGGCCTGGGATACGTAGATGCCGCATTACAAGCCAAAAACTGCTGAGTCTTCAGTATACAATATGATTATACACATGAATCGATTGGTCATAGATTCCTATCACTCAGCAATTGCGAATGTAATATAGAAATTCATAAATGAAAGATTGCAATTAAATATAATCTGCAGGTACTTTCTTAACAACTTTAAATGATGAGTACGACAGTAGAAGTACATTTGAGATGCGGCATATGTCTGTAAAACACTTACTGGTGTCGATGGTCCAGCAATTAAATAAAATACAAGTTGAATAACAGGGAAACAATAGATTCTTACTTCACGTAGTTAGTTGTGAACAACAACATAGCTCGCGAGATATTCACTTCCAAACGCGTACAACGTCTTCACTGCAGAAGCCATGGAAATCGCACAAGTACACAAGGTGGCAAAATGAAATGTTTCTATCTCCCGTGACCACGGGCAAACTGCTCCACTCTCAGTCTTTCCCACGACCGTAAGTTGTGCCTTCAAGTCCAGCACTTTCCGTGTCCTGTGCCATACTCTCCACTACACTGTCCACCACCACCCCCTGTCCTCTCGGAAAACGATGCCTCTCCCCAAAGTCCATACGTCTCTCTTAGTAACGAGCGCTGTGATTGGCTAGAGCGCTGCCTTCATGTCTCCAAGTCAACGTACGCTCACAAATATTTTGAAACACTAGTACTAGTAATACGAGAACTGGCTCTGTATGCACTACTGGTTATCTAGCACTTACAGGAATAAATAACAATAACGGAAATTCCTGGATGGAGCAATACGTAAAATAAGTGAACGGCAGCCACTCATCTATAGCGGTTCGATAGGTGGAGCACAGTAACACAGAACAGCATTCTAACAATTCAACAGAATTCCGCGTGGTCATTAAGAACTATCTTTCAATTTGATCAAGTTATTCTTAAATTAATGATTCCACTTAATACTTTGTTTAGTTTAACCATCCTTCATTTAAGCCCTTTGTATAGATAGATTGATATGTAGTATAGCATACAAATTCGTAGCGATGTATGGGTTTGGAGCCGTAAAAAGTTATTACTCCAGTTGAAATTAAGTCTTTATGAGTCCTTTCTGAGTTCACAGCAAACCATTCAGCGTCTTTAATAAATTCCTATTGGTTTTCCTTGCAGACCAGGATGTTATTTTACACTGGCTGTCACTTAGGAAAAGGTCCTCGAATGTTAAAAAATTATCAGTCATAAACGAGATCCGAACGGGAACGCTATGAGTGATCTGATTGATCGAATGCGCCATATTTTGTTAGGGTTGAAAGCAGTTGCTAGCAAGATGAGGCCGGATGTCCCGTTCGCTGTCCGTTCCGCCAGACGAAATCTGCGCCGGCCAGAGATGAGTCGCGGTTGCACTGCGCTAATCTGCGGTCTGTCTCGGAAACCGTGTTGTGTGAACGTAGATATTTCATCATGCTAAATGGCGCACTTAGGAACAATGTACTCGCTTTACTGCTGACTCTAAATTTTCTTGAGTTGCTGGAGCGCCCCAGTCTGACAATGATAAATTATTTCAGAACAAAATGCGCAGTAGTGGCCTTGTTCCGAAAGCCTCCAATTGTCTTGGTGTAATGCTTGTTTTAGACTGTCTAGTGACGTCCATCATATCGTTTGCAGTGTTGTCTGTTGAGAAATTCTCCAAATTATCTCTTATCGCACAACAGTAATCCAAACACTTTACTTATTAATACTACCTGAATTTCTTCACGCGATATTTTGATAGGGAACCGGTATCGAATAAAGTGACGCAGGTTTATAGAAAATTATGACGTTGGTTATTCTGTTGCATAGGCTGTAGCTTCCTAGTCGTCTTTGCTGGCACACTCATAGTTTCATAACTTTTGTTTATCACCGTGGAATATTGCAAAGCTTTTTTTTCTTGCAATGGTAATATGTATGCATCAAGATTTGTCGGACCATTATTCATTCTCTTCACAATATGGCCACAACTAAAGAAGAACTATTGAGACAGTATTAATAACTATGCTAGTGTTTTCCTATTTTGTGGTTATGAACTTCACTGTCTGTGGTAGACTTAAATAAGTTAAACCTGTGAATTAACAACCTTTTCTATGATGAATCATTTAGTAAGGTAAAACTGAAGTCTCTAAACAAAACTAAACCCTTGTATTTCTTACCGACTGACGGAATTTGGAGACGAAAACCCTAAAGTAAGATCATGAGGATTTGTAAACAGCCATAATAAAAACGATATCATATTACATTAGAAATAAATAATCACAACTCCTACACACAGATAACATTCTTCCATCTACCGAGACTCATAGCTACAGTGTAAGATCACATGACTCTTTGCAGCTTAAAACTAAAAGCAAAATAACTAACGAATAGCAACGGAAGCTCTTTTTACGACGTGCAAACGACACCAGCTTCGAAAAGGAAATTTATGACGTAAGAAATAAGGTGCAGCGTATCACGAACACAGACTTCAAAATATTACAATGGTAACAACACAAGTGAGAAAAGATTAAACATGAAAATACAGCAAAATGATGTTGGGAGTGATGCAGAGCAAACAATTTCAACGCGGTGAAATATCAGTCACTCACAGTTGTCACTCTTTTGTCAATGTATCCTACCCTGTTCTCATACATAATTCTATGATGCTCGCGTTAGCTGCAGCGTAACACAGATTGCGGTGGGAGCTCCATGAGACAGTGATCATAAGTAGCTAAAAATCTAATATTTAATCTATTAACAGCTTGAAACCGAATGTTCCTGATGGTCTGATCTCTCTTCGCCTTATAATTAGTATAATAAAGGGAAGTCCACAAGTCAAAGAAATCAGTAAATTGATAACAAATGCTATAAGAAACTCTAGAATCTAATTTAATTTGCATAAATTTGTTACAAAGCAACTTGAAGGGATTACATTACTTATTTCAATACAATGTCATTACAGTACAAAAGTAATTGTGCGATAATTGCGTATAGCTAACAATACATCCAAAGTGGTAATATTGTCAAGACAGGGTTCTTTACTCCTCTTGTGAAACGACTAATTATACTATAGCCGCAAGTGTTAGTTGGCGACTAACTTCATATTCAGTTAAGCCTTGTATTAACAAAACACATCGAATTTACGTTTACCCTCTTTTCTAAAGTAAATGCACATGCACATTGTCTAATTAAGAGAAAAACGAAGGTTGTAACGTTTACAAGACAGTTCTCTGTCCCACTGTTACGAAACCACTGGTAACATTTCATGTGGAAGTATTGCTTGGTAACAAACTTCTCAGTCCACTACAGCTTATAGTGAAGAAAAACATAAGACTACAGATATACGTTTACGGGCTTGATGATGTAGTAGCACAAACACTGCGTACAAGTAACAATAAAACGAAATGACAACACTAATAAGAGTTCACTTGACTGTCCTTGTGAAATACTGTTTCTGGAAATAAAAGTATTAGTTGGGTTAATACTGAACTGAAGCTGCTGCTGTATGGCTGTTGATGCCACACTTGTGGTAGTGTGTGTGTGTGCGTGTGTGTGTGTGTGTGTGTGTGTGTGTGTGTGCGTGTGTATGTGTGTCTGTCTGTGTGTCTATGGGTGTTGTGTTGTGCATGTGTTTGTGAGGGTGCGTCAGTACGTTTGGTGGGACAGGGGAGGTGGGAGCGAATAGAGACTGACAAAATTAGATAAGAGTTACAGAAAAGAATGGGGGTTAAGCATCCTCAGTGGCGTTTAAATACTTTTTTGTAATGGGGTATAGCAAATAATAGTGGAATGTTTTCCATAGGGGTATAGTGATTATAGCTATAATAGTAAAGGTCATCGTGTCTGCTACATCCTTAAGGACGATAATTACTATAATCTCAATCATTACTTCTAGCACTAAGCTTGATACGTCTTTGTCGTCTGTTTCGTTGAACCTTGGCTGTATGGTCCCCTGGGTATCTAGTGCAGCTTGTTTCGTAGTCACATCAATCTCGTCGTACCGCTGTGGGTCGCCCTCTGTTTCATCTGGCAGTGTAGCATCAGCGATGTGCATTTCTCCAGCTAGTTGATCGTATGCAGCAGCATCCCTGAAAATCGGAAAAGTGAAATGCCTACCCTTTCGTGTTAGCCTTCATCATGTTGTTTATAATTAACTTTCTCAAAATATTATTCGACAGTAGTTAAAAATTAGTTAACTGATTCAGGTACGTCGACGGAACACTACTGAAGTAACAATACTATTTTTTAACAGCACGATTGCCTAAATAAACTCAAAAATATTCAGCAATGTTTGTTGACTGTTCATTTTTTTCCCTAGTATACTACAGCAACATACTCGAATAGTAATGTGATGCAAGAATACAACACTATAAGAATATCTTTAAAGTTCAATGTAATATGCTGGTGTATTGATATGGCAACTATGTAATATGAGGAAATCTGAAACTGAGTCAAACGTAATTATAGCTATAGGTCCTAATCTCCTTGTTCGCCCCCCTACCTGTCGACCTCTGCCTCCCCGTCTTTTTGACCGTCTCCTACTCTTCCCTCCTTTCATTATCCATCTCCTCCTTATTCCCCTCTCACTGTCCGTCTCCACAAACGAAGCCTCGATTGAGAAATAAACTCACTTAAAATGAATGGGTAAATTGGTTGGGATCATTAGTATAAGTGGTACAGGAAAGGCCTCTTCAGCTGCTGGATCTGTGTGGCTAGTGTCTTCAAGGACAGTATTTCTCGCAGTTTTAATCAGTGCACGGGCAGGACTGAAAAGTTTGGAATGATGACGACTCAACAACAGAATTCTCCCCCCCCTGAACCATTGACCTTGCCGTTGGTGGGGAGGCTTGCATGCCTCAACGATACAGATAGCCATACCGTAGGTGCAACCACAATGGAGGGGTATCTGTTGAGAGGCCAGACAAACGTGCGGTTCCTGAAGAGGGGCAGCAGCCTTTTCAGTAGTTGCAGGGGCAACAGTCTGGATGATTGACTGATCTGGCCCTGTAACACTAACCAAAACAGCCTTGCTGTTGTGGTACTGCGAACAGCTGAAAGCAAGGGAACTACAGCCGTAATTTTTCCCGAGGGCATGCATCTTTACTGTATGGTTAAACGATGATGGCGTCCTCTTGGGTAAAATATTCCGGAGGTAAAATAGTCCCCCATTCGGATCTCCGGGTGGGGACTACTCAAGAGGACGTCGTTATCAGGAAAAAGAAAACTGGTGTTCTACGGGTCGGAGTGTGGAATGTCAGATCCCTTAATCGGGCAGGTAGGTTAGAAAATTCAAAAAAGGAAATGGATAGGTTAAAGATAGATATAGTGGGAATTAGTGAAGTTCGGTGGCAGGAGGAACAAGACTTTTGGTCAGGTGAATACAGGGTTATAAATACAAAATCAAATAGGGGTAGCCGGCCGAAGTGGCCGTGCGGTTAAAGGCGCTGCAGTCTGGAACCGCAAGACCGCTACGGTTGCAGGTTCGAATCCTACCTCGGGCATGGATGTTTGTGATGTCCTTAGGTTCGTTAGGTTTAACTAGTTCTAAGTTCTAGGGGACTAATGACCTCAGCAGTTGAGTCCCATAGTGCTCAGAGCCATTTGAACCATTTTTTAAATAGCGGTAATGCAGGAGTAGGTTTAATAATGAATAAAAAAAATAGGAGTGCGGGTAAGCTACTACACACAGCATAGTGAACGCATTATTGTGGCCAAGATAGACACGAAGCCCAAATCTACTACAGTAGTACAAATTTATATGCCAACCAGCTCTGCAGATGATGAAGAAATTGATGAAATGTATGATGAGATAAAAGAAATTATTCAGGTAGTGAAGGGAGACGAAAATTTAATAGTCATGGGTGACTGGAATTCGACAGTAGGAAAAGGAAGACAAGGAAACGTAGTAGGTGAATATGGATTGGGGCTAAGAAATGAAAGAGAAAGCCGCCTGGTAGAATTTTGCGCAGAGCATAACTTAACCATAGCTAGCACTTGATTCAAGATTCATGAAAGAAGGTTGTAGACATGGAAGAACCCTGGAGATACTAAAATGTTTCAGATAGATTATATAATAGTAAGACAGAGATTTAGGAACCAGATGTTAAATTGTAAGACATTTCCAGCGGCAGATGTGGACTCTCACACAATCTATTCGTTATGAACTGTAGATTAAAACTGAAGAAACTGCAAAAAGGTGGGAATTTAAGGAGATGGGACCTGGATAAACTGAAAGAACCAGAGGTTGTACAGAGTTTCAGGGAGAGCATAAGGCAACAATTGACAGGAATGGGGGAAATAAATACAGTAGAAGAAGGTTGGGTAGCTTTGAGGAATGAAATAGTGAAGGCAGCAGAGGATCAAGTAGGTAAAAAGACGAGGGCTAGTAGAAATCCTTGGGTAACAGAAGAGATACCGAATTTAATTGATGAAAGGAGAAAATACAAAAATGCAGTAAGTGAAGCAGGCAACAAAGAATACAAACGGTTCAAAATTCAGATCGCCAGGAAGTTGCAAAATGGCTAAGCAGGGATAGCTAGAGAACAAACGTAAGGATGTAGAGGCTTATCTCATTAGAGGTAAGATAGATACCGCCTACAGGAAAATTAAAGAGACCTTTGGAGAAAAGAGAACCACTTGCATGAATATCAAGAGCTCAGATGGAAACCCACTTCTAAGCAAAGAAGGGAAAGCAGAAAGGTGGAAGGAGTATATAGAGGGTCTATACAGGGGTGATGTTCTTGAGGACAATATTATGGAAATGGAAGAGGAGGTAGATGAAGATGAAATGGGAGATACGATACTGCGTGAAAAGTTTGACAGAGCACTGAAAGACCTGAGTGGAAACAAGGGCCCGGGAGTAGACAACATTCCATTAGAACTACTGACAGCCTTGGGAGAGCCAGTCCTGACAAAACTCTACCATCTGGTGAGCAAGATTTATGAGACAGGAGAAATTCCCTCAGACTTCAAGAAGAATATAATAATTCCAATCCCAAAGAAACCAGGTGTTGACAGATGTGAAAATTACCGAACTATCAGTTTAATAAGTCACAGCTGCAAAATACTAACGCGAATTCTTTACAGACGAATGGAAAAACTGGTAGAAGCCGACCTCGGGGAAGGTAAGTTTGGATTCCATAGAAATGTTGGAACACAGGAGGCAATACTGACCCTACGATGTATCTTAGAAGAAAGATTAAGGAACTGCTAACCTACTTTTCTCGCATTTGTAGACTTAGAGAAAGCTTTTGACAATGTTGACTGGAATACTCTCTTTCAAATTCTGGAGGTAGCAGGGGTAAAATACAAGGAGCGAAAGGCTATTTGCAATTTGTAAAGAAATCAGATGGCAGTTATAAGAGTCGAGCGACATGAAACGGAAGCAGTGGTTGGGAAGGGAGTGAGACAGGCTTGTAGCCTCTTCCTGATGCTATTCGATCTGTATATTGAGCAAACAGTAAAGAAAACAAAAGAAAAGTTCGGAGTAGGTATTAAAATCCATGGAGAAGAAATAAAAACTTTGAGGTTCCCCAATGTCATTGTAATTCTGTCAGAGACAGCAAAGGACTTGGAAGAGCAGTCGAACGGAATGGATAGTGTCTTGAAAGGAGGATATAAGGTGAACATCAACAAAAGCAAAACGAGGATAATGGAATGTAGTCGAATTAAGTCGGGTGATGTGGAGGGAATTATATTAGGAAATGAGACACTTAAAGTAGTAGAGGAGTTTTGCTATTTGGGGAGCAAAATAACTGATGATGGTCGAAGTAGAGAGGATATAAAATGTAGACTGGCAATGGCAAGGATAGTGTTTCTCAAGAAGAGAAATTTGTTAACATCGAGTATTGATTTAAGTGTCAGAAAGTTGTTTCTGAAAGTATTTGTATGGAGTGTAGCCATGTATGGAAGTGAAACATGGACGATAAATCGTTTAGACAAGAAGAGAATAGAAGCTTTCGAAATGTGGTGCTACAGAAGAATGCTGAAGATTAGATGGGTAGATCACATAACTATGATGAGGTATTGAATAGAATTGGGGAGAAGAGGAGTTAGTGGCACAAATTGACTAGAAGAAGGGATCGGTTGGTAGGACATGTTCTGAGGCATCAACGGATCACCAATTTAGTATTGGAAGGCAGTGTGGAGGGTAAAAATCGTAGAGGGAGACCAAGAGATGAATACACTAAGCACATTCAAAAGAATGTAGGTTGCAGTAGATACTGGTAGATGAAGAAGCTTGCACAGGATAGAGTAGCATGGAGAGCTGCATCAAAGCAGTCTCGGGACTGAAGACCACAACAACAACAACAACAAAAATTTCGAAAGTTTTTTATCTTTTCACTTCAGACTTATGCACGATGCTTTAATAAATATTCATATGGACATATGATATATACTCTTAATAAATATAATACATAAGTATGCATGTAGTATATTTGAAGCAAATTGGTAACTAACTTTCAAAGATTTCTGGTACCAACGTTAAACTATGATTTGTCTTCATGTAGTGTAGAGGTATAAATTATATTTATATTCACATATAGTATATCTGAAGTTAACTGATAAACAACTTTCCGAGAATTTTGCTACAAACCACCCATTTTATATAGTTTATACAATACGCATTAAAAAATGTGAACCCTATGTTCTCTTGGATGTTTATTAGAGTATCGTGAAAATTTTTTAAGTAAATCGGTCAAGAACGTTTCGAGATTTTTGGTGACAACATTAAACTACAACTCGTCTTTATATAGTGTTGTAGAAGTGAAGATGATGAATGCAATCAGCAAGAATTATTACACGACAACATTTGCCGTGATAGGCAACAATTTCTCCCAGTACTTCTAGTGTCATTATGTAAGTGACACCCAACAATGTATAGAAAAGCTATAATATCAGCATCACATACACTTGACTGATGTAAAAAACTGACCGTCTCAAGATGACTGAATAAGAGCCGTGAAGGACATAGTGAAATGAATAATCCGTAGTACTGACGTGATGTGTGCTTTATGTTTCATACGAACATAGGATTTAGGGGCCGTTGTTCATGCTTTTAATAATTCGTTGGTACTGGTACCGTGTCATTCATGTTGATGCTCTCATGTGACATTTCGACCTACGTGCCGAGGCTTTCTTCCGAGAATTGGCTGCTGATAGCATGTTCCCAGTTCCCAGAAATGTCCCTCCGCAGGAATGCCGAAACGTCAAATCAGAAGATCGAGCAAGAACGTCGCGGTAACACGAGAACTTTTAACGACATGTGTAGCATTAGTTATTCAGTTTGTCCAAGTCACTCCATTAAGAGAAGAAACAATGCGAATGTTATCAAAACAAAAAGAATATTAAATATCAAGTGTTTAGTGTATATAAGACATTCCTAAAAATTCTAATCTGGTGAGATGGCTGCATGACGTACAAGCTGAATATTAAAAAAACATTGTTCTAGAGATTACTTTCTCGTATGTTGCCCTCATTGTGCCTTACTTTGCACTATAGGGTTGCATGTGAAGATACTGAGCACAAATCGTCTTGTAACTCTACAGTGTCCACACACTAAACGTAATATCATGCAAGTGAAAACAAGTTGAACAGAAAACGAAGAAAATGGCAACACTCACTCAGTGTGACGATCTGCAGGCTCATATCCGGGAACATCAATAGTGATTTTGTCAGCACTTGCCATAGATTCTTTAAATATGACCTGAAATGCTGAAACAAAAGGGAATATGTGGGAGAACATTCTACATGTAGTATGCCTAAGTACGTTCGTGACGTTAAGTTATCCGTGAAATTTTTACCCAGGCAGTAACTATTTCAGCTGCAGTTTTCTATCAAAAATTACGTAGTTATGTCGTTCAAGTTATTTCTGTTAAGAAATAAAGTGTTGTTCCTTATGTAAAACACTCCTCAAATTACGCACACAGCTATAACAACAATTCAGAGCAGGAAATGTTGATGTCAATACAATTATCCGTTTAAAAATCTTCATTACCAAATTCATAATGAAGCACATAATTCTAAGTGAATAATTAGCGGCTTACAGTGAAGTTGTATCTACCTGAATAGTACACATTCGCATTGTCCTTTCGCTCAGTAGATTCTTAAACTAGCAATGTTCAAGCACTTGCTGCTGCGTCTAGTTTCAATTATAAAACTACAACAGCAAAGGTTTAACTATTACTTCTGAAACTATCTTTAACTTTAGTCATAGTTCGAACTTTACAATTTCAGAATTATGAAAGTCAGCACTGAAGTCTGAAACAGCAGCAGTTCGACCTACTGCAATTTGTGGTGGAGCATTCTCTATAGTTACTACTTCTCTCGTTGCCGTCAAGTAAAAGCAGACCAAGAGGAGAATAAAAGAGAAGCAAAGGGAAGTGATGTGATGCAAGTTTCAGGGAAAGTTCACATCATTTCATATTACGTGGAATATTGTGGTATGTATATTTTCAACAAACAGAAAAAGCTAATGTGGGAAAAGAATGACTGCAGAGAAGACTGTGATTGGTGGGTTACGTCTGGGGAGATGTGGCTACCAAACTAGTTTATGTTCACCATCCTCAAGAACATCCGATTGAAGGCCGTGGTTATAGACGACCTGAATTCTAACATCCGTAGGAAGCGTTAGGTCGAAAGAAATGGCGTGCATTGACCCAAAAAGAGGACACCGCTCCAACGAGACGGCGCTTCTTCTCTCCTTCATTATATGTGTGGTAGACACGACATCGGTCGATTAAGCGTTTACAGCTACCATTCTAAAGCAGCCGAGTAATGTCCTTGGTAAACTCCGATATTTCCACGGATGAACATTGGGTAATTTTCTGGGAAGAAAGTGAAGGGGTTATCGGCTGCATAACGTAAGTGGTTGTCAAGGAAGTTATCCCATTGCATCCCCGTTAAGTTACTTGAACAAGCGATAGCATAGTAGCAGTTAAGAAAATGAAACAGAATGTACATTCCAGAATGAAATTTTCACTCTACAGCGGAGTGTGTCCCGATACGAAACTTCCTAACAGATTAAAACTATGTGCCGAACCGAGACCCGAACTCAGGCCTTAGACTTTCGCGCGCAAGGGCTCTACCAAATTTCTGTTGATCCTCTCACTCAGTTTTTTTTTTACTATAGAGGGCAGCTAACCCTTTAACCGAACATGCTGAGCTACTGTACCGGCGTCAGTTGATCTATCCAAACACGAATCACGACCGTTCCTCACAGCCTTACTTCCGCCTGTACCTCGACTCCTACCTTCTAAACTTCACAGAAAGTCTCCTGCGAAACTTGCGGAACTAGCAATCCTTGAAGAAAAGATATTGCGGAGACATGGCTTTGCCACAGCCTGGGAGGATGTTCCCAGAATGAAATTTTCACTCTCCAGTGGAGTATGCGCTAATATGAAACTTCCTGACACACAGTTTCAATCTGCCAGGAAGTGTCAGAATGTATATTCTTTGGTCATTTTAAAATATCTAGCTGCAACTTCGCATTTGTTTTTTGGCATTGAACTTAGAAAGCAACGTAGAAAACTTCCACTGTCCACTCGGGCACTCTCATAGTGCTACAAAACTCTGATTGGTTATTTGTAACATTTATAGTTTGATTTATAGTTTGTTGCCTGACCTGGAACAGAATCAAATTTGCTTGCATGAATCATCCACTGAATTATGAAGAAACGCCACCAGCTCAAAAGTCAAACCTTGAAACATAGTTTTATGTTTTCTTCCTGCGAGTCTGCCAGTGATGGTAATTTTATAATGATTTGATGGCTAATAATTTTAGATTCTTTTCGTTCTGTGGTGTTCCAAGAACAACTGCGATCACATTATCATTATTCTTTGGGTAACGGCGTCCTCATAATTTTATCTAAGAAGAACAGGATGCTGAAATTCTTTTTTCCAATGTAATTGGTTCTGTCCGAGTGGAGACGCGTCATGTTAAGCGACGGATGGCTTCCACGAGACACAGAAAATTATTTATATCTCAGAGAACTGATGGTCACCATCTGAATAATTTTAGGTAGACTGCTTTGATATTTCATTATTACATTCAAATATTTTATTTTTGTATTATATAAATAATCATGAATGTGATATTTTTCTTGACGACCTGAAGTTACATCGTAACATAATGAAGTGTGTTACTTATGCAAGAAACTGGTCACTTACTTAAGAAATGAAGCAGTAGAATATTTGCTACTATACTTTTATTCGTAATATTAGTCTGAGACTGAGAATTAGAAATGAGGACAAAGAAATGTCTGAACATTTGCAATATCCTTCGCGGGGCAGAAAACTTGAAAAGCGCACTTACAAGAAATCTACTGAAAAATGGTTGGGTGCACTAGTTCATCTATACTCTGAAGCACAGAGCGCAGGAAATCATTTTAATTTGGTAACGTGCTGTGACAATTTTATCAATACATGCTGAGTTCAAGTAAGAATCAACGAACTAGTATCTTGCCGAAAATTATGATGCTACACCCTTAAGACAGTTCAACAAGTAGGTAAGTGCACGTTTAGTTTGTGATATAAATTAATTTTCGTCGCTCATTCTGTATCTTCGTAAGTACTGACTCTGTCACTATTATTTGAAAATTATTACCATGACAGGGCATCTACACAAAGAACTGAACAGATTATGTAAATGTGAAGAAGAAACTCAGTAACCTTTAATGAAGAAACCACCGGACATCGTTATACAAAACGCTTCAGCGACCATCACTTACGAAATAAATAAGGGTTTGGTGAAAATTAACTAGCTTTAGTAAAATTACACTTACCTAAAACACCTAGGAAAACAGTGAGGCAGTCCATCTTTCCTGCGAGACACGAAATAAGGTTATACGTTTACTCCAACCACAGGGTAACGTCTGCAGTGTTCAAAGAAGAATAAGGCAAATCGCTGCTGTGGCTTCCGTTTGGGAACTGAAACGCTTCTACACTGGCGGGCGAGTCCCACGGTGTGAGTCATGCCTGATGGCTGTCGGATCTCATACTGCCGACAGTGACGTCACGAACATCGTTCGACTGGAATTGTGCAGCCACCTAAGGGAGCTGTCTTGCGTGTTATCTCGACAACTAAGTGAAAGAAATTCCACCCAACTGACAACAGAATGATGCATTTTTCACTGTGTTTATCTCCGTTTAGAAATAAATTTGATAAAATGTTGTAATTCGTCATACTCGTACCAGTGTTTAAATTACATATCCGTTCAAAAGTCTTTAGCAAAAATATTATTAAATGGGCCTGTTTTCGATCAACAATGACTAGATGTAAATATATAAAACTGCAACCAGTCATTTTTTGAATAATTATTTATTATCCCATGCACCGGTTTTCGAACCTTTTGAGGTTCATCTTCAGGTTCATCTGTCGCAAGCCAGCACCCACCATCATGCTAGAAATAATAATATAACATCCAGAAACCATCTGAAGGTGAACTTGAAAAGGTTCGAAAACCGGTTCATGGAATAATAAACAATTATTCAAAAAAGTGACTGGTTGCAGTTTTATGTATTTACATTCAGTTTACAGTCACGGGTTCTAAAATGTCCGTAATGGATAAGCTTCATAACGATGACTAAGTTCGTTATGGTTCTGTTGCGCAATAACATAAATCACGTGCCTACTTGATATGAGAACTGTTTTTATACATATTTTTATAATATACATGTTGGCGTTATTTCAATGCAATAACTGTCATCCTGTCCCATTATAAAATTTCTTCCAATTTTATGGAAACGCGAATTCACCTGAAAGTGGTATCGATATGGAAGGATCATAATGATTCAAAATTTAATAACTGTCGGCTGAATTCTTACCTAGTGCAATGCTTATTGGCGATGACCTACCTGAAGGGCATTGTAAAATATTAACCAGGGATGAAAGTTTCCGAAAAACTGCACGGTGTGGTGGCTGTTAAGGCGGTGTTAAGTAGCTGACGTCGTTGGTGTATAAGAGGAAATGTTGCGCGCCTTTAAACAAAGAGTTAGCTTCGTGTAAGCGAAGTGCAAGATGGGTGCGAGATTTCTTAATTACTGTACAAAAACCAATTTTTCGTCAACGGTAGGCTATTTTCATAAGAATCAAGATAAGAGTGTGCGTCCATTTTGTAACTGCCTGTTACATGGATCCACAAGTCTACACCAAAAATGAAATAGCAGTCAAAACTGCAGGGCAACCCCACAGCCCTTTATCTTAGGGATGATATGGACTTCACATTACCGTTTTCTTGGAGGCGAAAGCTATATTTTTCATTAACTTGCAAACATTAAAACAGTAATGATGCAAACCGTATGGACAATGTAAATGAAAAAATACGCAATAGAAAGCCTGTATGTCAAAGTTTAAGGCATGTTCCTCCACAGAAAACAGCTTTCGTAATAGAATACATAGTGCTTTGATGTGCCATATGCTGCAATATTCAGTCTGTTGACTAAATTAGGAATTCTTCGAATTTTACTTGTTCTTACTGACAGCTTCTGTTCTATTCTCTGACATAAAAGAAGAACATCATCGGTTTACTAACAAACTTACTCAACTATGTGACAAATATGCCCCGTAACAGTTGAAAACTTAAGGAAAAATCCTGCACATAGGTAACTGAAAAACTGAAATAGCTCATGCGTCTCAAAGACGCTGCACATCGGGCATACAAACTACGCCCCACACCTGAAAATCATATTACTTACAAATAGAAGCGGAACAGTCGTCAAGCTGTGAGAAATACTAAACTTAGACATGCCCATTCATAAACGACAACAGATATGCACCAATTCTCCTACGGAAAAACCTGCCAGGTTTTGATATAGGCAAAGTAAAAGGAGCTGGTCCTCCCAATTATCCCAGCCAATCTACTGAAACCATACTTCACATAAACTACAACCACAATTCAATCACAAATGGAACAGCGATTCTCAGAATATTTCATGATGGTGGACAACTGTAGCCACGAAAGATTCTATCCACAGCATATTGCTTGCACCACCATCAAAAAAGCCATCGTACTTATTGGATCAGCATCAACTGGAGACGATGGCATGACATTCCAAATGATAAAGCTTATTATTGACCCACTACTGCACATTGTAACAGATACTTTCAACCACTACTTACGCACAAGTGTTTTCCCTAGGGCCTGGAAACAGGGACTACCGAAGCCATTACCTAAAATGGACGCTGCGTGCACGCTCTGGTTACCGACCTATTTGCATTCTTCCTGAAGTGTCCAACGCGTTGGAATGCACAGTCCAGTACCAGCTAACAAGCTACCTAACTTCAAATAACGTACCAGAAGTATACTAATCAGGTTTCCGTAAACACCGCAGCACAACACTTGCCTTGATGAAGGTGAAAAACGACCCGAGGCTTCACATGGATGCAAAAGAGGCAACTGCCATGTGCTTCTTAAACTTCACCAAGGCATTTGACACTGTCGACAATGACATTTCAACTGCAAAACGTAACAGCCTAAATTTCTTGCCTATTGCAGTGCAATGGTTTCACTCATACACGATTTTAGCTAGCAGTGCGTCATGTTCGGCATCGTAAAGGCACAATGGAGGCACGTAGTATCAGGCTTCCCACATGGTTCGGTATTAGGTCCTATACTCTTCTCATTGTACGTAAATGATATGAAGCAAATTATTTCCTACTGTAAATACCACATGTAAGCTGAAGACTTCCAGTGGTATCTAAGTGCAAAACCAATAAACCCGAAGCCAACAATCAAGAACCACAATACCGATCTGGGTGCTCAATTAAAATGGGCGCAGGATACCGAGTTAAAATTCAACCGTCCAAAACTCGAGCGGTACTAGTTGGTCATTCTGGGCGCATTGGCTCTAAATAATGGAGATCTCTACAATCTTTAACTTTAAATGGGTCAAATATATTTTCTCCTTCAGCAAGGAGACTAGGAGTAATAACAGATGAAAATCTTAAAAGGGCTGATTATGTATCTGCAATGTGCCTGAAGGTATCAGTATCTCACCATGTCCTGCAAAAATATAAAACCTCTTCCATCTTGATCTGAAAAAGAAACTTGTCCAGAAACTTATACTTCCAATTATTAATTAAAGCAAAGTTATCCTGCAAGGTGACTGGAACGGGTTATGAATGCCTGTGTTTGTTATATTTGTGATGTTCGGCTCTTTGATCACATTTCACCATCATATGGACAGTTATCGTGGCTGCGTGCAGACAAGCGCAGAGATTTCCATAACCTCTGTCTTCTCTACTGTCTTATCTATGACCACTGTCCCTTATATCTCTCCTCGACCTTGATGCTCTTGTCTGAACTGTTTGGCAGACGCTGTCATCAGAGCAAAATCGTTTCTGTCCCACTCCATAGTTCAGCCACTTCCTCGAACTTCTTCTCAGCTGCAGCAATCCCACTCTGCAGTAATCTACCGCATTGTGTGGGAGGTCTGAATAACATCTCCTGCTTCCGAAGACATATAATGTCATATTTACCACAGAAAGAATAATGATCACCATTGTCCTTGTACACACTGGTTACCCTTGCACATAACTCATTCTAGCCTGATCTTATTGCTGATATTACTGTTACTACTATTATTATTATTTCTTTCTTTTCTCAGACGTTATGTCTGGTCAAAAATGGAAAGTGACGCGGACCTTGATCAAGCGTGACTTCCTTTTAACTGTACGGTTTATGTTATCTTGCATTTAGGAACTTTCGGGTAATTGAACATGTATCAATAATTACGGATTTCTGTAGTTGTATATATAAGTTTGGATGTAGCTGTATTGCATTGATGTACTGGTGGATATTGTGTGGTATGACTCCTGTAGTTGATAGTATAAATGGTATAATGTCAACTTTATCCTGATGCCACATGTCCTTGACTTTCTCAGCCAGTTGGATGTATTTTTCAATTTTTTCTCCTGTTTTCTTTTGTATTTTTGTTGTATTCGGTATGGTTATTTCAATTAGTTGTGTTAATTTCTTCTTTTTATTGGTGAGTATGATGGTAGGTTTGTTATGTGGTGTTGTATTATCTGTTATAATGGTACTGTTCCAGTATAATTCGTATTCATCATTCTCCAGAACATTTTGTGGTGCATACTTGTAGGTGGGAACGTGTTGTTTTATAAGTTTATGTTGTAAGGCAAGCTGTTGATGTATTATTTTTGCTAAATTGTCATGTCTTCTGGGGTATTCTGTATTTACTAGTATTGTACATCCGCTTGTGATGTGATCTACTGTTTCTATTTGTTGTTTGCAAAGTCTGTATTTATCTGTTGCGGTACTGGGATCTTTAATAATATGCTTGCTGTAATATCTGGTGTTTATTGTTTGATCCTGTATTGCAATCATGAATCCTTCCATCTCACTGTATGTATTGCCTTTTCTTAGCCATGTGTTGGATGCGTCTTGATCGATGTGTGGCTGTGTTAGATGATACGGGTGCTTGCCATGTAGTGTTTTCTTTTTCCAATTTACTTTCTTCGTATCTGTTGATGTTATGTGATCTAAAGGGTTGTATAAGTGGTTATGAAATTGCAGTGGTGTAGCCAATGTATTTATATGAGTGACTGCTTTGTGCATTTTGCTAGTTTCTGCTCGTTCTAGAAAGAATTTTCTTAAATTGTTTACCTGTCCATAATGTAGGTTTTTTTATGTCAATAAATCCCCTTCCTCCTTCCTTTCTGCTTAATGTAAATCTTTCTTTGCTGAATGTATGTGATGTATTATATATTTGTGGCATTGTGATCATGTAAGTGTATTGAGTGCTTCTAGGTCTGTGTTACTCCATTTCACTACTCCAAAAGAGTAAGTCAATATTGGTATAGCATAAGTATTTATAGCTTTGGTCTTGTTTCTTGCTGTCAATTCTGTTTTCAGTATTTTTGTTAGTCTTTGTCTATATTTTTCTTTTAGTTCTTCTTTAATATTTGTATTATCTATTCCTATTTTTTGTCTGTATCCTAGATATTTATAGGCATCTGTTTTTTCCATCGCTTCTATGCAGTCGCTGTGGTTATCCAATATGTAATCTTCTTGTTTAGTGTGTTTTCCCTTGACTATGCTATTTTTCTTACATTTGTCTGTTCCAAAATCCATATTTATATCATTGCTGAATACTTCTGGTATCTTTAGTAATTGGTTGAGTTGTTGATTTGTTGCTGCCATTAGTTTTAGATCATCCATGTATAGCAAATGTGTGATTTTGTGTGGGTATGTTCCAGTAATATTGTATCCATAATTTGTATTATTTAGGATCTTGGATAGTGGGTTCAGAGCAAGGCAGAACCAGAAAGGACTTAATGAGTCTCCTTGGTATATTCCACGCTTAATCTGTATTGGCTGTGATGTGATACTATTTGAATTTGTTTGGATATTATGTGTGGTTTTCCAATTTTTCGTTACTATGTTTAGGAACTGTATCAATTTTGGATCTACTTTGTATATTTCCAATATTCGTAGTAACCATGAGTGGGGTACACTATCAAAAGCTTTTTGGTAATCAATGTATGCATAGTGTAGCGACCTTTGTTTAGTTTTAGCTTGATATGTCACCTCTGCATCTACTATCAGTTGCTCTTTACATCCTCATGCTCCTTTGCAACAGCATTTTTGTTCTTCATTTATAATTTTGTTCTGTGTTGTATGTGTCATTAATGTCTGTGTAATGACTGAAGTTAATATTTTGTATATTGTTGGTAGGCATGTTATGGGACGATATTTAGCTGGATTTGCTGTGTCTGCTTGATCTTTAGGTTTCAGATAAGTTATCCCATGTGTAAGTGTATCAGGGAATGTATATGGGTCTGCAATGTAACTGTTAAATAATTAAGTTAGATGTGAATGTGTTGAGGTGAACTTCTTTAGCCAGAAATTTGCTATTTTATCTTTTCCAGGGGCTTTCCAATTGTGAGTAGAATTAATTGCTTGGGTGACTTCATGTTGCAAAATTATCACTTCAGGCATTTGTGGTATCATCTTGTATGTGTATGTTTCTGCTTGTATCCACCGTGCATGCCTGTTATGTTGTACCAGGTTTGACCATACGTTGCTCCAGAAGTGTTCCATGTCTGTTATGTTTGGTGGATTGTCTATTTTAATCTGTGTGTTATCTATTGTCTGGTAAAATTTCTTTTGGTTTGTGTTGAATGTTTGGTTTTGTTTCCTTCTATTTTCATTTTTTTTTGTATCTTATATCTCGTTTGGCCAGTGCTTGTACTTTCTGCTTCTTTTCATCCAATTGCTCTATCGCTTCTTGTTGTGAGATTTTACCTGACCTTTTTCGTTTTTTTCCGACATTTCATTTCTTATAAATTGTGTTAGCTGTCCGATGTCTTTTCTCAGTTTTTCTATTCTGATATGTAGCCTGTGTTGCCATGCTGGTTTTGTGGGTTTCTTCTGTGTGTTGGTTGGTTCTGATCTCTGCCTAGTGTGTATATTTAGTGTAGTGAGTGCTCCTATATAAACCAGTAGTTGTAACTCTTCCATAGTTGTGTTTTCATTTATTTTGTTGTGTATGATTGTGTTGATAGTTTTTATTGTTGTTTCGACTTGTGGGTTATTTGGTGGTCTAAGCAAGAATGGTCTAATGTCTGTATTTGTGTCTTTGTATTCTATATATATCAGCTGAAATTCTTCTTCTATATCTAACATGTGTGTCACTTCATGTTCTATTTGTGCTTGTTCTGGTGGCTGTCCTAAGATTTCGTTTTCCTCTGATTGTTTAATTGATGAGTGTTGTTCTTTGTTTGTTTGCTCTCGGATGTTTGAATCCATTACTGTATTTTCTTCCTCTTCTGAGTGCACATTATTTTGTTCCAGTATTTAATGTACTTGTTGTTTGATGTATTCTAATTATGACTGGGGTATCCTGTTATTTTTGGTAATTACACGGATCTGATCAGCTAGTCGTTGTTCTGTCAAAAATTTTAATTCTGGGTATCTGGTAATAAATGTTGTGTATACTTGTGATCTGTATCCAGTTGTATTGGTTCCTAGGTTTGTTGCTTGGTGATAACAGAACATGAGGTGTCGATTAACTTCATCTGACCATCTCATCCTCTGTCTTTGTTGTCCTTCTAGGGTGGTTGCAGGAAGCGTATCCTGCAAAACACCTCTATTTGGATTTAAATCATTTTCCAGTTGGCTAGCAGTGTCGTTACCATTGTGGGTGGGCATAGTGTTCAAGCGTCGTCCCCGACCATGACTGTGCTTGTCCGAGGCTTCTTTAGTTCTGTCCTGAACCAACTAATCACACTAAAAGGGGGTTAGCCCTATTAGTGGTTTGTTCTTTTCGTCGCCTTTTACGACTGGCAGAACATACAGGAGGCCTATGCTTTTCCCGGGCCTCCATGGGGTTTATTATTATTATTATTATTTTTATCACTGTTAGTGGCAGAAGTTGCAGTTGTACAAGCAATACCAGTATTAATGTTATTAGTTCATAGTCAGTGTTACCTTACTCGCAATGGTACTTCAGACATTCAAATAATTTTGATACTTGTTGTCATACTGAAATCACTATTTCTTAGATAACTATGATTTAAAAAGGTACTGTATTTGCGAAACTCTGTTCCGATGTAAGAGAGGGCCTGAAGGCCTCAATCACATAGGGTTAAATAATTATATAAAAAAATACTTCTAAAGAAGCTGGTGATTAAATGATTTTTAAGACCAGTCGCTCGTTAAGAAGGGAAATTTTGTCCAAGGAAAAGCGTTTCATCACTCCTTGCCTGTGATGAGCTTAACTGATCGTAAATACACCAGTTTATAAAGATGACGACAGTATGTGCAAAGTATCTGCTACAACAGTCCACATATGATGTCCACAAATACTGCTGAGAGTGAAACCCAACTATGACACTGCGACCTAATCGTCAACTGTTCTTAAAAACGTGGGCAGCAATCTTTAACATCAATTAAATTATATTAATGATAAAGTATAGATTTTCGAACATAGAGTGAAGGCTTTTCATTTGATATACTTGTAATTCGCTAAAAAAACACATAAGTCGATTTTAATGTGTTACTGGTGATTAAACTTGCTAGAACACTTAGAATACTAGACAATACGAGTCACATATCAGTATTCTAGGTGAGCTTCATTATTACAGCAAATTTTATTCACAAAAATGAACAGGGATTTTCATGAAACACTCAAAACAAAAATAGTTTACAGAAGAACATATTACAAAGTGCACAGCGTATAGATCGAAAAACTCAGAATGCTACTTATAATAACTCCGAGAACTGCAGAAGATATGCAGGCTATTTCAAAGAACTACATAGCTGCCATTCACCAAAAGAAGAAATTCGTTTTGATAACGTTACCCATATACAACCGACTCAAAGCCAACAACAATAGAGGAAGTCAGAGAAATTGTAAAACAACTCAAAAAACGAAGCATCAGGAGAAGGCAGTACAGTTGCTGAATTGTGGAAACAACCGAGTGACAATATTATTCTTCTATCATAACTTCTTAAATACCAACAATTATACTGGTATTTTTATGCATTTGTGCATTCAACGTCTATCTGACCATTGCTCTTTTCTTTGTTCCATATGAGTTTTTATTATCTAAGAGAAAAAAACTCTAATGGCAGCCTGAAGAAGCACAATTCCAACTTTACCTTGTAAACGGTAAAATATGTTTGTTCGCCATTTCTCGGTTTTCTAATTGTACCATCAGCCCAGCCACTTGGATTTATATTTACAGTCTTCGAATTATCGTCACGTAGCATAAGTGTGTAAAAGGCTTTAGCATATAGTACGTACATAGTTTCCGATTCTGAACGTTTGCCTGTGCAGATCGATCATCTACAGTAATCATCTGGGAAAATGGATACTCCGCCTTGCAGATCAACAGCTGGTTATCAGTTAAAGCAGAAAGTCAGCAGCGGAAGGAGGAGGATAATACGCCGGCAAAGTCAACATATTTTCTTCTGTTTATTAACAACGAGTAGTTCAAGATAAGCGGGGCATTCAAAAATGTCTATTAAAAGTGGTTTTCTGACGAGACGTTTTTGCACTGGGGAAGGACAATTTATTATTGGAAAAGGCTTGAGTATACGAAATTCCTTGCCTTTGTGGTATGGCTTACATACAGTGATGAGCCAGAAGAATGCGACCATTTCCTTAATAGAATTTTGGGCCATCTTTGAAACCCAATACAATAGCGATTTTGCATGCCACGGATTTGATACGTGCTTGGCAGTTTTTTGGAGCTCTATGGTACCTTATGTCTGCTTATAGGTCACGCAATTTCCGTACATTACGGGCCTGTGGCTTCTGGTCGCAGAGCTGGCGCCAGATGGCGTCACGGTGTGTTCCATCAGTTTCAAGTCCTCAATGTGAGTTTGCTATCATACTCCATCGGAGCGTAACTCTGTCCTAATGGCACCAACTACTACCCAGATGCTATGTACCTTCACCATCGGAGTAGATTTCGAGCGTGAAAGAATGCAAGTGGTCCACAGTAATGTTCAGGTAATCCACAGCAGTCTACGAGCCTTCGATTAGTAACAAAAGTCGCTTGGAAGCCCAGGTGAATGTTGCCCATACCATAATACAGCTCCCACCAGACTACGTCCGTGGTGCAATACGTATTCAGAGTAGCTGTTCTTCTCGATGACGGCGCAGCTGAACACGACCATGGTTCTCGTACAATAAGAAAAGTCAACCACATACGCCCATGCGACGCAATTCCATTGATCCACAGTCTAATCTCGATGATCCCGTGCCCACCTCATTGTTGTGCAGTGTGTCTAGTGCGTTCTTCAATCGTTTCATGTCGCACTTTTCAGTTCTGAGCCCACAGTGAGCGTGTAAAGATGCGTAGCTAATAGTGTCTCCCGCCAAGTGCGAAGTCCTGCTGAGGGTTTCAGCCTGATTAGCACATACAACGTAACCGTCATGAGTGTCCCTCTTCATGACAATGCTCCGCCGTACACTTCAGAGGCAAGAACGGAGCTCCTGCAGCGTTTTTAGTGAGAGGTGTTTGATCACCCACTATACAGGTCAGACTTGACTCTCACTGGTATTCAACGCACTTGGTGCGCTGGCTACGACAGTACTTCTGCACAGAGAACGAGCTGCAGACTAGGGTAGGGAATTGATGGAAAGCACAGAAGGCTCCTTTCTATGACGAGGATTATGATAAGCTGGCACGACGCCACGACAGATGTCTAAATCTGAGCGGCGTCTGTGTAGGGAAGTAGCTGGAAGGTGTAGCTAAATGTTGCAAATAGGGCGTTTTTGATTTTCTCTGTTGTTTCCTTTTCGCGACCAATCGGAGGTTCAAAATAAAAAAAAAAGGTGTCCTCGTACTTTCCTTGTTGCATCACGTATCCGCCCACGCCACCAGCTGGCATTCGGATTCGCGGTGTGTAGTGAACACATGGTTCTGACTCATTAGGTCACACCAAACGTACCATTCGAAAATGTTGCGTAGAAAATCTATAGTTCTCTCACCGTTGCAAACCACAAGGTGTGTCATAGTAAAACATTGTATATACAGCGGCGACACGGTGGTGTAATGGCGACTGCTATTTCATTTTGGGTTCGCATTAGTAAAAAGACCTTGGAAATACGCACGGTAGAAACCTTATTAACGGCGATAGAGGCTTTCGGTTTTGTAACGCGTTGAATCCCATTATTTCCTCTGTTCGCCCTAGGCGAACACGATGGAACACGCAGAGGGCCACTGTGGTGTCACCGCCAGACACCACACTTGCTAGGTGGTAGTTTAAATCGGCCGCGGGCCATTTGGTACATGTAGGACCCGCGTGTCGCCACTGAGTGATCGCAGACCTAGCGCCACCACAAGGCAGGTCTCGATATACGATAGAGGACTCGCCCCAGTTGTACGACGACATTGCTAGCGACAATACGGACGAAGCCTTCCTCTCATTTGCCGAGAGACAGTTAGAGTAGCCTTCTGCTAACTCCATGGCTACGACCTAGCAAGGCGCCAATTGTAACAGTGCATATATCTTACGAGTCGCATTTGTATATTCAAGAGAGATGTATCACAAGGATCAGTAAAGTTAAGTATAAAGCAGCTCCGTACTTTTCTTGCTACCATTCTATAGTTATCCTGTTCCAGACTTGACGCCCGTCGGCGTGTGTGTACCCGTGCCTTCTTACGGCTACTACCGTGTGGCGTAACAGTCTTGTTAAGTCACTACAGCCACTACGTGCAGTACCCCTCTGGACGTTTGGTATTCATGGTGTCCTTCAGCCTGCATGAAGCTGATGTATGACATTGTGCGTATACATATAGACAAGGCTTCTTGTTTCATTTTGGCCAGACTGGTATCAGGCTATGTGGTATATTCAGCGGTAGTATCACTTACTATAGTGCCATCATAGAATTTCTGTAAACTAATTTGGAAACTTGACTTTAACTCAACGATGACGAACTAAAAGCCAGCTAAAAGTTAAAGAAAAATTTCCGAATAAATCTACGGAAATTCTGTAAATGAGCGTGTAGCCCGATGTCGGTATGGTCAAAATAAAAATAAACCTTAAAGCAGACAGCCTTGTCTGTGTATATACATACAATGGCGTTCATCAGGTACCACAGGACAGAAGAGTTTTCCATTTTCGCCAACGAGGGCGCTACATTATGGCAGACTGATCGGTTCATGACACATTCTCGAAACGCGTATAGCTCAGTAATAAATTATGTCACGTGAGTAGCCGGGGTCAGGATTACATGAGTCACCTTAAGTTATCTGGCAGGAACCCAGATAAAATAGCCACGTTTGTTCTAATGGACTACCAGCTGCACTTCCGAAACATCGTCAACTAGTCTGTGCGCCCGAAAAATTTGAAGTCTGTGGATGGGAATGTTTTGCTGCGTCGTGAGAGGAAAGGTAGGTCGCCATGGGAAACGGCTCTGAAACAGTTTGATCGGTCACATTACATTCATACCCAGGAGTGCAACTGGGATACTTACCAGAATGAAAACATCGACGTAAAACATACATTTATTCACATGCTCGTTAGACAAACAATGAGGTACGCAGGTAGTAGCATCAATGCAACACACCAGTCTTAAACTGAAAATACTATATATTCCATATCCTACAGGTGATTAACAGACAAAAATGGTTTACGAAAGCACAGATCAACATTAAAAACGGTCAGCTTTGACTGGCAAAATCGTGAACTCAGGGCTTATGCTGTATTCCTTATCGTCACTCTGAAAAACATTCTTCTGAAGCCAGATCACGAGGCCAAGTGACGTTCGAAACGCCTCTTCGCTGTCCCCAAAGATAAGAGGTATAAACTGATCAACCAAGAGGCACCTTTTCCCCCAACAGGCTATCTATTTACCTTTTCGTTGCTATTTGCATTATTAAATGAAATACTTAAGATAACTTCCGAGATAAATATGTGCGAACTGCCCTGCATCCTTCCTCCATCGTCGTTTCTGTTTATTAGTGATTAAATTGCGTCGTGGTTGTAGCCTCGTACCCAAAGGCAGGCCATAGAACTGATTGTCTGATTGACTGCTGTCGTATTCCCGCTCTCCCCCCTCGGCAGACATCGCACAGGGAGGGGAGGGCGGCTGTGACCCTCACACTGGCTACGATACCGTTCTGGCAGTGCACCAATTCGTCCGCCAAGCGAGTCTCCCAGATCCGTTTCACTGTGTGTGGTCGTTGGGCTCGTGGTCGGGTCCACGGTCCTGGTCAGTCGGTCCGACCAGCGGACTTCTACCTGCTAACCCAGACCGCTACCTGCCAGCCCACACTCCGTCAATGCAGGCAGGTAGGGTCTCCCAAACACTCGCCCGTGTCCACACACATTCTGACGAGTTGGCGAGCGAATCGGCGGACGGGACAGCGGGCCAGTCGGATTGTGAATGGGAACCTTTACAGACATGAAAGCTGCAGCCGCCCGCACCACATTTCCTGGAGTAAACGGCCCTTGCTTCCATTGTTGATCCATGTTCCACTCCACCCTTACAAAATGCAGTCTCCAGTACAGTGAACATACCCTCTCATATTCAGTTATTAGGTGGTACGCAACACTATGTAATCTTTAAACACATTCTTTCTATCGCCATTCGACTGATATTGCACAAATGCTTACAGAACTTGAAATTGACATTTTTGGTCATGGCGTCCTCATATAAGGATACACCAGATAAATGTATAGGATATTAAAATTCGTTAAATTTTACAATTTGTGATAACTGTCCTCACATTGTCAAGCAGAGTTTATTTGAGAACAGTGTTGGCATCTCCTATCAATCTGTGGTATCAAAAAACAAAACTGAATGTGCACAGTCACATGGACACTTCCCAGTAATCTTAGTACCTCCCACCATCTTCTTTTAGAAATAAGAAGAAATGAATTTGATAGTATGTTGTTATTCGTCATAGTCATACCAGTGTTTAAATTACATACACGTTAAATAGTCTTCAAGAAAAAAAATTACAAAATGAATCTGTTTTGGATCAACATTGACTAAATGTAAATACATAAAACTGCAACCAGTCACTTTTCTGACTAATTATTTATTATTCCATGAACCAGTTTTCGAACATTTTGGGGTTCATCTTCAGGTTCATCTGTCGCAAGCTAGCACCCTTATGCTAGAAATAATGATGTAACGTCCAGAAACCATCTGAAGATGAACTTGAAGAGGTTCGAAAACCGATTCATGGAATAATAATTAATTATTCAAAAAACGTGACTGGTTGCCGTTTTATGTATTTACATTCAGTTAATACTCACGGTTTCTAAAATATCCGTAATGGATAAGCTTCATAACGATGACTAAGTTCGTGATGGCTCTGTTGCGCAATGACGTAAATCACGTGCCTACTTGATATGAGAAATGTGTTTTATACATCTTTTTATAATAAACATGTTGGCGTTATTTTAATGGAATAACTGTCATACTGTCCCACTATAAAATTTCCTCCTTTTTTATGGAAACGCGAATTCACCCGAAAGTGGTATCGATATGGATGGATCATAATTATTCAAAATTTAGTAACTATACAGCTGAATTCTTACCTAGATCAATGTTTCTTGGAGTTGACCTATGTGAAAGGCGTCCTAAAATTGTAACCACGGATGACAGTTTCCGAAAAACTGCACGGTGTTGTATTGGCTATTAAGGCGGTGTCAAGTAGCTGACGTCGTTGGTGTATCAGAGGAAATGTTGCACGCTTTTAGGCAAAGAGTTAGCTACGTGTAAGCGATGTGCAAGATGGCTGCGCGATTTCTTAATTACTGTACAAAAACGAATTTTTCATCTACGAAAGGCTATTTTCATAACAATCAAGGTAACAATGTGAGTCTTTTGTAACTGTGTCTGTTACATGGATCCACCAGTACACACCAAAAATGAAACAGCAGTCAAAACGGCAGGAGAATCCCATGGCCATGTATCAGAGGGGTGATATTTACTTCACATTACCGTTTTCTTGTAAGCGAAAGCTATATTTTTCATTATCTAGGAAACAGTAAAACGGTAATGATGCAAACGTTCGGGACAACCTGAATGAAAAAATACGCAGTAGAAAGCCTGTAGGTCAAAATTTAAGGCTTGTTCCTCCACACAAAACAGCTTTCGTAATAGGAAAACACAGTGCTTTGATGTGCATATACTGCAATATTTACTCTGTTGACTCAATTAGGAATTCATCGATTTTTACCTGTTCTTACTGACTGCTTCAAACGCATTAGTTTATCTGAACTTGTAACTTAGGTGCACGAAATAGTATGGGGGACGCCTTCCGTTCTATTCTCTGACATAATCGAATAACATAATGGGTTTACTAACAACCTTACTCTCCTATATGACAAATATGCCTCCTAACAGCCGAAAACATAAGGAAAAAACCTGCACATAGATAACTGAAAAACTGAAATAGCTCATGTATCTCAAAGACTCTGCACATCGGGCATAAAAACTACGCCCAACGTCTGAAAATTATGTTACTTACAAGCAGAAGCGGAACAGTCGCCAAGCTGTGAGAAATACGAAATTCAGACATGCCAATACATAACCGACAACAGAAATGCACCACTTCTCCTACGGAAAAACCTGCCTGGTCTTGTTATAGGCAAAGTAAAAGGAACTGGTTCTCCCATTATCCCAGCCAATCGACTGAAACGATACTTCACATAAGCTAGAACCACAATTAAATCACAAATTAAATCATCAACTGTAGACGATGACATCACATTCCAAATGATAAAGCTTATTATTGACCCACTACTGCACATTGCAACAGATACTTTCAACCACTACTTACGCACAAGTGTTTTCCCTGAGGCCTGGAAACAGGGACTAGCGAAGCCATTACCTAAATGGACGCTGCGTGCATGCTCTGAGTACCGACCAGTTTGCATTCTTCCTGCAGTGTCCAACGCCTTGTAATGCAGACTCCACGACCAGCTACCAAGCTACCTAACATCAAATAACATACCAGAAGAATACCAATCAGGTTTCCGTAAACATCGCAGCACAACACTTGCCTTGATGAAGGTGAAATATGGCCCAAGGCTTCACATGGGTGCAAAAGAGGCAACTGTCATGTGGTTCTTAGACTTCAGCATAGACTTTGACATTGTCGTTTTTAAGTACGAAACGTAGCAGCCTAAATTTCTCACCAATTGCAGTACAGTAGTTTCACTCATACCTGATTTTACCCAGCCACCGTAAAGTCACAATGGAGGCACGTAGTATCAGTCTTCCCCCATGGTTCGATATTGGGTCCTATACTCTCCTCATTGTACGTAAATGATATGACAAGTTATGTTCTACTGTAAATACCACAAGTAAGCTGATGACTTCCAGTCGTATCTAAATGCAAAACCAATAAACCCGAAGACAACTATCAAGAACCTCAATACCGATCTGTGTGCACAATCAAAATGGGCGCAGGATACCGAGTTAAAATTCAACCGTCCAAAACTCGAGCGGTTCTAGTTGGTCATTCTGGGCTCATTGGCCCTGAATATTGGAGATCTCTATAATCTTTAACTTTTAATGGGACAAATATCTTTTCTCCTTCAGCAAGGAGACTAGGAGTAATAACAGATAAAAATCTAAATTGGTCTGAGCATGTAACTGCAATGTGCGTGAAGGCATCAGCATCTCTTCATGTCCTGCAAAAATATGAAAAGCTCTTCCATCTTGATCTGAAAAAGGAACTTGTACAGACTTTTATATTTCCATTTAATAATTAAAGCGAAGTTATCCTGCAAGTTCTTTCTCAGGAAAGCTCACGACGACTGGATCTGGTTCTGAATGCCTGTGTTCGTTATATTTGTGACGTTCGGCTCTTTGATCACATTTCACCATCATATGGACAGCTATCCACGCTGCGTGCAGACAAGTGCAGAGATTTCCATACCCTCTGTCTTCTCTACTGTCTTATCAATGAACACTGTCCCTTATATCTCTCCTCGACCTTGATGCTCCTGTCTGAACAATTTGGCAGAAACGTCCGCTGCCATCAGAGCAAAATCATTTCTGTCAGACTCCATCGTTCAGCCACTTTCTCGAAGTTCTTCAGGAATCCGACTCTGCAATAACCTACTGCATTGTGTGAGAGATCTGAATAACATCTCCTGCTTCAGGAGACAGATAATGACATATTTACCAAAACAAGAATAATGATCACCATTGTCCCTTTACACACATCCTTCATTCCTACCTGATCTTATTACTGATATTATTATTATTATTATTATTATTATTATTATTACTGTTAGTGCAGTTGTATAAGCAATACTGTATTAATTTTATTAGTTCATAATCAGTGTAACTTACTCACACTAGAACTTAAGACATTCAAACCATTTTTATACTGCTCGAACAGTCCACGGGTATACTGCCGGTACTATGAACATAGAGTTAAATAATTATATAAATACTTGTTGTCATACTGAAATCTCTATTTCTTAGATAACTATGATTTAAAAAGGTGCTGTATTTGCGAAACTCTGTTCCGATATAAGAGAGGGCCTGAAAGCCTCAATCACATAGGGTTAAATAATTGTAATACTGAAATCATTATTTCTTAGACAACTATGATGTGAAAAGTTACTGTATGTGCGACACTCTGTTCCGATGTAAGAGAGGACCTGAAAGCACCAATCACATAGGGTTAAATAATTATATAAATAAATACTTCTAAAGAAGCTGGTGATTAAATGATTCTTAAGTCCAGTCGCTCTTTAAGAAGCGAAATTTTGGCTAAGGGAAAACGTTCCACCACTCCTTGCCTTTGTTGAGCGTATCTGATCGTAAATATACCAATTTATAAAGATGATGAGAGTACGTCCAAAGTATCTGCTACAACAGCTCACATATGATGTCCACAAATACTGCTACGAGTAAAACAGAGCTATGATACTGCGACCCAATCGTCAACTGTTCTTAAAAACTTGGGCAGCAATCTTTAGCACCAGTTAAAGAATATTATTAATAAAGTATAGATTTTGGAACACAGAGTGAAGGCTTTTCATTTGATATACTTGTAATTCGCTACAAGAACACATAAGTAGAATTTAATGTGTTATTGGTGATTAAACTTACTAGATCCTTTGGAATAGTTGTTGATATTGTTGTTCCTCCAGCTCCCCGTGGAAAGTTTTTGGCAGTTTTTCACCGTGATGTCATTTTTGTCTGCTCTTCTTCCTGCAACTCTCCGGGTTTAGATGGTCTTTCAAAAGAATTTTATGTTCGTTTTTGCCCTCTGATAGCAGATACGATAACATCTAAGTTGAATAAAGTGGCGTAAGGGGGATACACCCTGTCCTCTTTTAAGGCCAGAAAACCTGGTTTAAATTCCAAGAAGACGGGACGTCTGTCCGTGGGTCACGTCCAACCGATAACGCCACTTCATTTCGATTACAAAATCATAGAGCGCCCGATAAATAACCGTTTGTCAGATTTTCTTGCTGACATTGTCGTGTGTTATTGAAGTTGTTTCCAAGGTCGTACTCCCATGACTCCCGTTGCTGAATGTTGTGACCTCATCTCGATTGCTGGCACTGCTTTTATCGATTTTAATCATGTGTTTCACCGAATTACTCATGATTCTCTGTCATAAGATTTGATGGATGTCGGTTTTAATGGTTTACAAGACGGATGTTGACCTCTCTAATTACTGGTGTTTAGGGGTCTATTGTGAATTTTCGTCTTTCTCCCACATAGAAATGTGTTGAGGTGTCCTGCAAGGGAGTCCCCTATCCACGTTGTCATTCGTGCTTTTTCTGGAATCCTTACTGCCGTTCATAGCTGCTCGACTGCATGACTGGTCGTTGTATGATGAAAAGTTTATCTCCTGAATGAATGCTGATAACGTTATGGTACATCTTCGTACTCATGATGACATACTGGTGATCAGGGACGTTCTGGGTGGATATTGTCGGCTTACAGGAGTACAGGTTAACGACCTATGGGCATCTGACGCCGCAGAGATTCCATGTGCTGAAGCAGTCGTTGGGTGTTTTTATTGATCGTGTCCGCTGAAGATGTGTACAACAAATTGGAAGTCCAAGACGGATAGGATTCAAGGAGTGGTCCTTGAACACAAGCGTCGTTCTCTCTCGTTACTTCATGAGGGTCGCGTCTTGCAAACTTATGTATTGAGCAAAGTGTATTTTGTGGCACAAGTTTTTTCCCTTCCAGCGACGGTGTCCCGGAAGTTACAACGGTTATTGGGCAAGTTTATCTGGCATTATTTCTTCGAGGCACTAGTTAAACATGTCCTCACGTACGCAGGTAACTAACAGCTCAACTTTAGCCCTTCCAGCTGATGATGTTATGATAAATAATAAATTAAGGCATATTAGGGAATTTTTTATTGATGTCAGTTATTTGTAAAAATGCTGTTATGTTGCTGGATATTTTAAAATCGTGTTTCCCCTGTGAATTCCCTGTGGCTAATAACAGACTGGAAGATTGATTGGTGCAGTGTCAGCCTACCTACTTTTCCGATGGAAGCTGGCTCCATCGACAATTGTGGTGGTGCACCATCATCGTGAAACCATACCTATCGCCGACCACTGGAACGTTTTATAAAGTGTCGAATTGCAAAGTAACGTAGCATACAGGGACGCATACAAAGTTGTCCGGCGACAGAAGTATTCCATGCACGATTCCAGCCCAAATGTTTATGCCAAAGAGTGCCTGTGATCGTGTTCATGGGTGACATGTGGATTGTCTTACGACGAGTAATGACTTTTGTGGAGGTTGAAAGTACTTCCTCGGGTGAAGGTAGATGCGTCGGTCCATATATCGTTATTTATAAAATGTTCGTTATCTTCCACATGGTGCAAAAGCCTTACACAAAACTCTAATCATCGAATGAGGTCTTCTGGCTGCTGGTGTCGAGTTAACGTATCATGATATGGATTCTGTTCTTCCTTGTACAACACTCCAAAAACAAGTCTTCGAAATATGTGGAACTGTCTTGTAACACATGTGTGAACAAAAGTATCCGGACACCCCAAAAACAAAAGTTTTTCATATTAAGTGCATTGTGCTACCACCTACTGTCAGGTACTCCATATCAGCGAAATCGGTAAACATTAGACATAGTGAGAGAGCAGAATGTGGCGCTTTGTGTAACACACAGACTCTGAACGTGGTCAGGTGATTCGGTACCACTTGTGTGATAAGTCTCTACGTGAGATTTCCATACTCCTAAACATCCCTGTGTCCACTGTCTCTTATGTGACAGTGAAGTGGAAACAGGAAGGGACATGTACAACACAAAAGCATACAGGTCGACCTCGTCTGTTGACTGACAGAGACCGCAGACAGTTGAAAGGGTCGTGGAGTATAACTGGCAGAGATCTATACAGACCATCACACAGGAATTTCGAACTGCATCAGCATCCACTGCAAGTACTATGACAGTTAGGTGGAAGGTCATAAAACTTGGATTTCATGGTCGAGCGGCTGCTCACAAACCACACATCACGCCGGTAAATGCAAAACGTCGCCTCGCGTGGGGTAAGGAGCGTAAACAGTGGGCGATTAAACAGTGGAAAAACGTTGTATAGAGTGACGAATCGCGGTACACAATGTGCCGATCTGGTAGCAGGGTGTGGGTATGGCGAATGCCCGCTGAACGTCAACCTCCAGCGTGTGTAGTGGAGAACAGTAATATTCCGAGGCGGTGGTGTTATAGTGTGGTCGTGTTTTTCATGAAGGGGGCTTGCACCGATGTTGTTTTGCGTGACACTATCACACACAGGCCTACATTGATGTTTTAAGCACCTTCTTGCTTCCCACTGTTGAAGAGCAATTCGGGTTGGCGATTGCATCTTTCAACACGATCGAGCACCTGTTCATAATGCACAGCCTGTGGCAGAGTGGTTACACTACAATAACATTCCTGTAACGGACTGGCCTGCACAGAGTACTCACCTGAATCTTATAGAACACATTTAGAATGTTTTGGAACGCCGTCTTCGTGCCAGACGTCAAAAACCGACATTGATACCTCTCCTGAGTGCAGCACTCTGTGAAGTATGACCTGCCATTCCCTAAGAAACTTCCAGCACCTGATTGAAGGTATGCCTGCGAGAGTGGAAGTGATCATAAAGACTAAAGGTGGGCCAACACCACAGTGAATTTCAGCATTACCGATGGAGGACGCCGCGAAGTCATTTTCAGGAAGGTATCCGGATACTTTTGATCACATAGAGTATGGCGTGACTGGTGATCGGTTGCAAGAATCGTGTCCTCTGTCTGTAGAGTCCATCTAATCCCTGGACGACCTCTGTCCATTACTTGTGAACGAAGATCTCCGCCTTCCTGAAGGCGTTGCTCCAGGGGACAAAAAACGTTCTTATCGGGACGGTGCATTTGAAGGTACTGTGCAGCACATGCACGAGCAGCAACAGCAACAGCTTGGTTATCGGATGCACCCAGCACCAAAAGCATATCGATGCATTCATCTTTTGTGTACTGCATGGAGTATCCGCCCTACGCGAACCTGACATAACCAGTAATGGGTGCGCACTGCGCTGTTAGTAGACACATGCATGATGTTTAATTTTATATGAAAGACATGTGAAAAAATGATGTCCTGCTTATAGACGACAAGAACTATGGAACGGACGTCTAAATACTAAAAAAGGAATTACGACGATTCGAGCCGTAGTTCCATGGTGGAGGTGGATTTCATGTCCAAACAGTCTACTTTGTTTTTTTCTCCAACCTCTCGGTTTCCAGCAATACATTTACAACATTTTTTAACTGAACAAAAACAATGATCAAAGTCACTGCGATAAATATTTTAAAAACAAAGCAAGAAAAAAACATCAGGCACCTGATGAGAATGGAACCTATGGACTTATGCATGTAAAATACCTGTCATAATCATTATTTTGTATCTTTTACCAAAAGTAATGTAACAGGAATGAAAAATTCAAAAGAAAAGGGAATCTACACATCCAACTCCTTGAAGATTAAATACGACGCGAAAAGCCCGTTATAGCGCTGCATCCTTTTCCATGTGAAATGGTTCATAATCATAATCTGATAAAAGTCACACGGGACCGTGTAATACCCGCTCCCCACCACGTAATGAACATAACACTCGACGAGCCATGGAACTGCATCGTCCTTCATGCTGCGAAAGAAGGTTGAATCGGGATGCACAGAGTTCGTGCTACCTGTCCCTGGCAACGCTGCACACAATTACAGCATTGCCAGAGGCTCGGTTTTTAAATCACATTTCTGTTAAACCTATTGGCGGGACTAGGTACGGCTAGATGCACTTCTGCCTTGAGATGGGATGAGGAATCGCGTGCCAACCGCCAATTGCGGCGTTCTTTCTTCTCCCTATATGTACATGCAACACTAACGGCATGAAGTAAAGAAGCTCGTCTTGCCACATTCACGGGTACCGCGCTCGCGCCCGCCCATCGTTGTTAAAGCAAGCTGTTGGCATAGAGGTGTCGGGGGAATTGCTGGCTGACAGAACCCATGGGCAAGTAGCGTGGGTACTCACGGGCGCCTCTGCCTGCAATAGCACATTTTCCCGCCTTTCATCTAAACAGTTGGCAGATTTAACTTTACTCAGCTACTCTTCGTGGAATTACCACAACATGAAATGAGAATTTCAGTATTGCCATAGAAACTGTGCACTCAGTGTGTGTGATGTAATATATGTGCTGTGAGATATATAAACAGGCACGCAACCTCTCTAGTATATTAGCTCGACTGGTAAACTGTTTTGAATGAACGATGCTTTTCTCGACTAACGGCTAAAGTTCAACTGGACACGATTACAACTCATTAACAGAGAAAAACACAGCATGACAAAGGAATTGAAATATCAAGGGAGGCCGAAATATGGCATCGGAATAGAATAGCGACACACCATTTGCGGTTCGTAGACGAACTAAATAACTTGATTTGCTGTGTTACTTTTACGTTCCAGCACCCGTGGTCAATGACTAACAATTGAAACAGACTAGACCCAGGGTTCAGTTAAGGCCACTGCTTAAAATCTGAATAAAAATTATCAGCAATATCCGTTGATGGCTTCCGATATAATGAACAGCACATTTGTGATCATGGCCTTGTCGACGATAGTGGTGGAGGGAACAGACTTTTAGTACTATCTCTTTCCCTGATGATGGGAAACTTCCCTTAAAGGTAGAAGAATCAGCTATGGTCAACGTTATGAGGATGCAGAAGAAAATGTGAACCACTACATAAAAGATATAGTAAATAATCACAGGACATGCAGCCTGTAACTGAAAACGGGTCATCATCATTATCTTTCCACTGGAAAAACATTACAGAATAGACCCCCTTTCAGTTCTCTGAGAGGGGACTTCGAAACGGGAGGTAACCATGAGGGAAGACAGGCTAACCAAGGAAAGAGTAATAATTCGGGAGTTGGAGTGTGGAACGTCAGAATTCTGAATGTGGTTGGGAAGTTGGAAAATTTGAAAAGGGAAATGCAAAGACTGAATCTAGAGGCGGCAGGTGTCAGTGATGTGTGCTGGAAAGAAAATAAGGTTTTTGGTCAGACGAATACAGCACAATCGCAAACCAGAAGAAAATGAATAGGACGGTAGTACAGGGAATGAGTTACAACGAAAAGTTCAGTCATGCGATTGCACTCACCCGAATCGATAGAAAACAACTGCCAACAACAAAAGCCATCTTCACCCGCAGATGTCACAAGCAGAAAACGAAGATATCTAGAAGTTATATGAGAATATGTAACATGCAGAAAACAAAGACATCTAGAAGTTATATCAGAATATGTAACAGGTAATTCTGCATGTAAAAGAAGAGATAATCAGGGTTGATTGGAACGTGGTAGTAGAGGAAAGAATGAGTTACAGGAGAATATGGGCTTGGTAGTACGAGAGGGAGAGGTAAAACGTAAATTGATTTCTGCAACAAGATTCAGTTAATAATACGAACGCACTGATGAAATAGTCTTGCGTGATCGGGTCAATGTTGACGGTGTCTTGTCGCAACGTTTCGATGAGTTGTAGAGTGGCCGCATAGCAAGGAAAACCCGCAAGAGTTCCTACCTCACCTAAATGCCATATATAACAGCATCAAGATCACCGTGGACCTATAAGAGAATGGATGCCTACCCTCCTTGGACATTCTGATTATGACAAATCCGAACGGTACGTTGAGACACTCGGTCTAAAACAAGAGGATGCACACGGAGCTATCCCTTAATGGTGTGTGTTGCCACCATCCAACGCAACGTAACTCGGTAGTAAACACCACAGTACAAAGAATCATGTCTATCAGCAACAGAAAGAGCTTGCCGCAGAAGTTACTCCATCTGCCGGAAACATTCCATAAAAACAGGTACAAAGAGGCACAAATACGACGTGCCTTACAAACAGATAAAATGTGGGAGGACAAACCAGAAGAAGACGAAGTAAAACGTGTGGCTTTCTGCTGGGCCGCCAAGAGCCAAGACCGCAAGTATATTAAGACAACACCGAATAACGACAGTCTTCCGTGCAACGCAGGAAGCTGAGGACATTGTTGACGCGACCAAAGATCGTACAGGCCTGCAGTATGAATGTGGGTTGCGGCACATCGGGGAGATACAGCAATGTATCTTACAGCGCCGTATAGCAATGTGTCTCACAGCACATCATGAACGTACGTCTAGGGCAGACAGACGAGGCCGTGGTAGTAGACAATAGCATCGACGAAGGACGCACCTTCGAATTTGAGAAACACGAAGTAACTATGCAGCACCAACTGTTTCTGGGAATCGGTTGTCAAAGAGGCAGTGGAAAGAAGTTGCACCTCAATCTAGTAAAGCGTGATAACGTGTTTTAGCTTAACCCAGCGTGGCATTCCCCAATGGAGAGAATAACACTCCGTTCTGAAGGCGGCGGCGTCCCCATGCAGACTGGGCAGCAACCAGGACTCGAGGCCCGTGCGGGGCCAAGCCGCGACCCCACCACCTGTAGCGCCGCGTTCCCCCACCACTGACGCGGCATCCCCTTCCGGAGGAGCGAGGTTCAGCCCACTGCACAAGTGGACACAGGGCGAGCGACTATATAGATAGGTGGAACACAGCATCCCGACTATTCGGGTGAAGATGTTGGATACCAAACTGATCGAAAGTTTGCGACGAGACGACGCTACCACTCGGCTGTTCACCCGATAATATTTCGTCATAGGAATACGCGGAGAAAGCCGGCAATCATGAATACAAATACGCCGTTCAAAAATCACAACAGGAGGATTCGGCGCACTCTGGCCTGCCCTGAGGAAGGAATAACACCTGGACACGTGCTCCCAGAGACAGTGAGACTTGCTGCATTCTCACATTCATTTGACAGATAGCACACTTGTCAGTGCTTTCGAGGTTCCTGTCCGTCTCAGACATTGCTAATATGTTTTGAAATAAATGGATGATAGTGGCTTCAGAACTCCAGTATTCCGAGGAATTTTCCATTATTTTGATCTGGAAATTTCTGAAATGAGTCTCTGAAGGCCAACCTTCTTTCACCAAGACGTAATGTCACATGAATTAACACGAGAGATCCCATGTCAGTTGGCTCTTCTATGGACGAATAAAAGAACATTACCCATTTACATCTGTACATCAGCATACCCATAGTACCACTTTCATGGCATACCATTTCATCACTTTTACTATTCTTCCAGGACAACTATATACAACTAGACATATTTTATTTTTAATGTACTCTTGAATGCAAAATTTTAACACTATATTTCGTGTAAAACCGTCTTGTGATGGAATTGGAAGTGCCTTATCATTTAATTTTATTGCACATCCTACCAAATTCTTATGGCATTTAACAGCTGTTGCCGTTTGCGTTTGTTGGAGAAATGTTTTGGTAGGATTTCAACAAAATTTAAAGGAAGCGCATTTTCGACTCCATCACAATATTGTGCATTCAACACTAAACATGAAATTAAACTGAATTGAATGTATTTGGCCTGCACGAATAATATAAGTCAAGAAATGAAGTGGAAAGAAAGAGCATATTGCCTATAGTGGTGCTGGAACTATGTTCTTTTATTCCTTACATGATATAGAATTTATTTTACAATTGCAGTGTGATATTTGCCAATTTAATATCTTGGCACAACCGAAACCGGCAGGGCCTTAGGTTCCATGGGTTGTACGTCTCTCACCCGCTCGTCAGGACTGCTTACACACCAGTAACAAAATCAGCCTCGGAACTTCTTGAACGGAAAATGAAAATAAATCTGATTCACTTTGAGAGCCAAACCGCTCGTCTTCTGGCCGCTTTCTATTGGGCATAATCATATTGTTCCTAGTTCCGTGAAATAGAAGCTGAATTGCATAACTTGTGCACTGAACGTATAATTTGCACTATTACTCCACACACAACTGCGCGTACCACCAAATAATTGCTTTTTACCACTAAAATAAACCTTTCACCTTCACATCCGGCTGCATGCCTCTAGAGCGATTGAGATACCTATTAGTCTCTTTTCGTGGTAACGTTTGAAGATGAAGCGCCAAACTTCTTCAAACTGCGGACTATCGATATGTAGAACAATAGGAAGCTTACAGACAGTGCAGGGAGAATACCTAGAGTCTTACATAAAGACTACTTACAGCGATGAGGGTACATGCGGCAACGAACAAGGTGACGAGTGACTCTGCAGGCAATACTCCACTGTCCATGTTACACATGGTGCCATGTAACGTCCTTCAGGCATTCACCGAACCCAATACCTTCCATCAGCTTCCCACATGGTATACCATGACTCATCACTCCAAGTCATTCGTTTCCAGTCAACCGCTGTGCAGTGACAGTAGTAGTGGTGGCGATAGCTACACAGACGAAGGCGAGCTGATGTGGAATAGAGATCAAAAGCATCTGGACAACTATATCTAGAATTAATATGGGGAGTGCCTACGCTTTGCTCTTACGGTGGCTTGGACTCCGCTGGGGACACCGTCATTGTCAGCTCATTTCTCCTCAAGAACCTAAATCATTGTAGGTAGTATATTGGACTCCGGCGTATGGAGTGAAGTCGAGGTTATAACTCATCTCGAAGATTTCCCTTTGTCTTCAGATTATGAATCTGGGTCTACTTGTCCATTTCAGGAATGTTATTATCCACTGTCGATTGATTTGCAGATGCTGTTTTATCACAGTGTGCATTATCATTCTGACACAAATAATTATTGCCGTCGAACTGTTACTCTACTGTAAGAAAATAAAAATGCGGTAAAATATGCTCATACAGTTCTGCATTTAGAGTTATCTTAAGAGCAATAAGGGGACCACACAATAAACTCGATAAATACGTCCATACAGTATCACAGCCTCCTCCATAATTCACTGCTGGCACTACACATGATACAGTGTCACATCCTCCAGCTGTTATCCAAACCCAAATCCTGCCACAGGGCTGCAACATGGTATAGTGTGATACATCACTCCAAGCGACTCGTTTCCAGTTAACCGCTGTCCACTGACATCGCTTTATACATCACCTCAAGCGTCATTTAGCATTGACTACTTAAAAATGTGGCTTTTGAGGAGATAGTCGACCATTGTAATCCATTCTTCTTGGCTGCTTACATACTTTGGAACTCACGCGTGATTCCTTCTGCTGATACCATGTGATTTTTTTACATCCATCTTTCGCAACGATCGATAGTCTCTTCCCGTTTGTACATGATATCTGCCAGGTCTTAGTTTGGCTGTGATTGTTACTCCACATTTACACTTTACAATCAGATCACCAACAGTCAACTTTGGCAGCTTTAGGAGGGTATAAATGTCCCTAACGGGTATGTTACTCAGGTAATATCTACAGAATAGCCCACATTCGAAGTTACTGAGCTCTCCTCTTCACGCTTCGGTACTGACAACACAGTACCCTACACAGTCCTTTAAATTGGGGGAACCGCCCCTTGGAACATCTACTGATCAATTCCGCATTAAAAAGGAGTGTACGGATGCTCTTGATCAGGTAGTGTGTATTTACGAGTAATGTACTTAATCTGGCTACATAGTATACTAGAATTGATAATTCTATGGCTTGTGAAAACTGTATCTTAGACGTGAAACAGTACTACTTCTACATTATCCAGAGCGCAGAAAATACACATGGGGAATCTTAACTAACTTGGAAAAGTAAAACTTCAAATAGGGTTTTAATTGTATGTGTCTGGTGATAGTCACAGGAGGATAACGAGAGTAGTGTTCATTAGGCAGCAATATTGGAGTATAAGATAGATATAGACGTAATGTCAGCATCCCCTATCCTGTGGCGTAGATGATAAATAAAACATAATGTATATTCGAGTGAGTGGCTCAGAAAATTGCTGATGAGCTACGCCTCGGATGGCAGGTAGTAGCAGATCAGGTGATAACAGCTCAAGACCGCTACGCTCAGTGACTTTAAGAGGTACACTCTAATACACAGCACCAGTGATGGCAGTCTATAAACATAAACTATTTCCTATTTTTTCTTCTTAATACATTAATTGTTATTTCTAATAATTCCTGATTACTGTTAGTTTTAAGTTAAGAGGTACATAAAATTGCAACTCTCTACGAACACTAGAAATCAAATTATCTTAACTCGAAGATTTTGTGCAAATTAATATTGTGAAAACACAAAATGTCCTAGCCAATATACGTCAGGTCAAATTTAAGTGACAGAAAATAAATAAATGTCATCTGGGTATCCTCACGGAAGAGGTAGACGGAGTCGTATCCGTGGAGTGTAGTTGATGCGCAAGCTGTAGCACTCTCTTACGGAAATAATGCGTACTATTGACGTATTTATTTGTGGAGTGACAGATGTCACATACATAGAATGCTGTGCGCAGAATTCTAGTGAACTTCACTCACAATTACGAGTGGATCAATAGCACAGTATATAATTACTGCCCACTATTCGGCATTTCTGTAGCCTAACTTCAGAATTTATACTTTCATTTTACAGAACGGTGGATAGTGTCACCATTATTCGTCGATTCTTCTGTTGATCGAATCACATGAAAGGCCATCTATTATTAGACCGTTTAAGCTTATTAGTTCATGGCGTCTAACCCCTACTTTTTTCCTATGATAAACGTAATGAAGAATGACACAGCATTATCACTTAAATTTTTGCACAGAGCCGCTGTGATCAATATATTGTTTCAGTGAGTAAACTCAGGATTTTGTTGGATAATGTGTGTTCTCACATGCAGCTCGAACACTCCGTACAGAACTATAAATATTTGTGAAGAGAAACACGGTTGCTGGAAGGTCCGGTGCTGTCTGCGATAAGACAACAGGAATCAACCAGGAACGGTGACACACTCATATCAGAACGGATTTCGTACGTTCAAATCCAATCCGCAAACGGTGACATTGCCTTTCCCTTTTACACAAAGGTTTCCATCCAACGAGTGCAAGTACATGTTAATTTGACATTATAAATACAGCCCTTCTGGTCGAATCTGATAAACAAACTTTACTCTCTTATCAAGAGATACAGGATGTCCCAAGAGGAATGGCCAATGCTCAGGAACTAGAGAAGAGTGATCATTCAAAGCAAAAAGTCTAGTAATCGCGGATTCTGAAATGCATACCTTAAAAGCTATGTGCAGGTTTTCATCTTCGATACTGGTATGAATTTTAGAGGGCACGTTTAATAGGCATTTTTGCATCAAGTGATCGTTCCTGTCATATACCTGATTTCTGACGATTCCTTCTGGGGCAACCTGCAGCCCATAAGAAATTCTAAACCACAGATTAATAATTAAGTAATAGGATATCCTAAACCACTTATGTGAATTTACGAAACCTTGAGGCATTAGCTATTTATTCTACCGACCGTAGCGATCGCGCGGTTCCAGACTGTAGCGCCTAGAACCGCTGAACCACTCCGGCCGGTCAGTTAAGACATGAAACGGGCCTACATATCTCCGTTGGTAACATCTTATCACTTACAAAAACTTTAATATAGCATATTTGAAATAGATGCTATCTATTTCCATTGATCCCCATAAACATAAAAGTTTGCCAGTAGAGTTTTACACTGAGGTGGCAAAAGTCATGGGTTAGCGATATGCACATATACAGATGGTGGTAGTATCGCGCACACAAGGTACAAAAGGGCAGTGCATCGGCGGGACTGTCCTTTGTACTTAGGTGATTCATCGTAAAAGGTGTCCGACGTGGTTATGACCGCAAGACAGTAATTACCAGACTCTGAACGCGGAATGGTAGTCGGAGGTAGACGAATGGAATTTTCCATTTCGGAAATCGTTAGGGAACTCAATATTCCGACATATAAAGTGTCAAGAGTGCGCCAAGAAAACCAAATTTCAGGCATTATCACTCACTACCGACAACACAGTGGCCGACAACCTTCACTTCACAATCGAGAGCAGCGTTATTTGCGTAGAGTTCTCAGTGCTAACAGACAACCAACACCGCGTGAAATAACTGCAGAAATCAATGTGGAACGTATTACGAAGGTATCCGTCAGGACAGTACGGAGTTAATGTGCTATGCCAACAGACGACCGACGTGAGTGCCTTTGCTAACAGCACGTCATCGCCTGCAGGGTCTTTCTTGTGCTCGTGAGCTATCAGTTTCAACTGGAAAACTGTGGCCTGGTCGGATGAGTCCCGGTTTCAGCTGGTAAGAGTTGATGGTAGGAAGAGAGCACTCCATGTCGTAACGTTATTGGTAGCAGACATTTCAACAATGGGAAAATCAGTGGAATACTTAGATTTTTGTTTTAAAATGAAGTGAAAGCAAAATAAACTAATTTAAAAAGCAAAATTAAATGGGACACACACTCATTTTGCAATACTTCATTATCGAGCAGCGTTTGAAGACGAACTTTGAAGTTCGCCAGTGGTATCAGTATTTCCTCTTGCCTTGTAGGTCTCGGTCGAGTTCCCCAGTTTCAGTGGCCTTGAGTTCCTGATAGTCGTCTTTATCACTACTTTTCAAACCAATATTTATTACTATTGTTTTAGTCTTCTACTCCGTTAAAGGCTCATGATGTTGGTAATCTTTCTCAATATTTTAACCTTTGGACACTCATTCATGATTGACCCGATTTATATTTTAATTATTTCAAAGAGGCATTTGGCAACTAAAGACATGGGTTACGACTATTTTTTTATTTTTTTACATTGGAAATGATTTTGACTGTAATAGAACGTAATGTAATGTGTATCATAATAACAACTTATAGTTTTCTAAAATAATTCAGGACATGAATCTTAACATTTTTCTTAGTGAAACAATGCCAAAAATGCCTCGTTTTGAAACCGTACTGAGATGAAGGAGTCTATATATTGTAATAAAGGTGCTTGAAAAACCTGACCGCAAACCGAGTGCGAAATGAAAAATTCATTTTGCAACGGACCTACTCATCGAACTAAGAGAGAAACAGATGTTAATTTTTAAAATTTTGTGCTGTACTGTTGTTCTGGGATGAGTGTATTTATCATATTATATTAACATATGGGCAATGTACTCATCAGCTAGACAGCCACTATAGTTTGGAGAGAGAATTAGCAGTATTCAGAAAGAGGTTTTTACTCTGCAGCAGAGTGTGTGCTGGTTTGAAATTTCCTTGCAGATTATAACTATGTGAGGACGAGGATTCCAACTCGGGACCTCTGCTTTCCGTGGCCAAGTGCTTTATCAGCTTAACTACCCAAGATCGACTCAGGTTCCATCCTTACAGCTTTACTTCTGGCAGTACCTCATCTCCTATCTTCTAAAGTTCACAGAAGTTCTCTTGTGAAACTTGCTAGACTAGCGGTCTCGGAATGAAGGATACTGCGGAGACATGGCGTAGTCACAGCCTGGGAGATGAAGTACTGGCGGAAGGAAAGCTTTGAGGAAGTGTCGTCAGTCGTGCTTGAGCAGCTGAGCTGGCAGTCTGCTTTCGACAGTGGTTAGGCGATCACGTCTCGTTTCTCTCTTGGCGTGCGTTTTTTTACTTCTGGTTTGTAGTTTGACTACGTGACGGGATTCATCGCCCATCATGCCGTTATCGTATTGCCAAGCTACGATAAAATTATCGTTCCCTTTGGATCATGAATGACCAAAAGCCTATTAATTAGAACGGTTTACGTGAGTCGAAATGTGTCTTCCGCCGCAAGATGATTTCGGAATTAATTTTTCATCATTAGTACCACTACATTCATACTGTTGACGAATGATGAGCTGTGAGCCTTGATAAAGATCTCAAGTTCCGATTCTCCGACGGCTGCCGTGATTCACCATGCTGGTGTTGGCCTCTAGACGTTGAGAGTTTTCGTATTCTCGTTTGAGGTACCGTCGGACGTTGTGGTGGCCGCCATTAAACCTTACGGTAATGCCTTCAGACTAGTTTCTGAAATGTGGAAGATGTTTGAAACCTACTGTGTCTTTAATGGCGTCCGTCAGATAGAAACTGAACCGAGGAGATACGCACGTCTTTGCTTGGTTACTGGCAGCTGCATGATTGTCGTCATGTATGATGCCCAGCCACGCACTTGTTCAGGTTGTGGCGAGGAAGACATTGTCCATTCTGAATGTCTCTGTCGTAGAGTGATTCAGACGCCGATCGGTGATGTCGCTCTCCCTGCGGCGGCCACTGTGCCACTATCCTACGCGTCCACAGCGGGCCTGCCTGCTGTGCACTCTCAGAATCAGCCGGCAGTGGCAACGTCACCTCTCGACGACTCTTTGGACATTTGGTATGCTTCTCATACACTGCCACCGGAGGCAGCAGATAAGGACTGTGACTGTCAGCAGACGCCAGCCGTCTGTCCTGACACAATGATTCTTGGTGAAGCGTCTGTAACGACGTCCACCTTTCTGAAGTCAGACGACAGCCGTCCGCCGTCCGACAGGGAACAACATATTAGGAAGCAACGGTCACCGAAGAAACGGAAGGGACAGCGCTATATCCCTTCTAAATACTACCTCCATCAGACGTGTGCACGGTATGACGACCCTGTTACTGGTGATGCGCTGTCCTCCCTGACCTTCGCACCACACGACACGACGTCTCTCCCCGCTTCCGTCTCCAATCGCCATCCAAGTGTGGAAACCGACCACATCTCATTGCGTCTGTTGCGGTTGCCCCCTGTCTGTGACTGACGCTACCTGTGGGCGCAAGTCTGATGGTGTTCCACTGAACCATCCTAGTGAGACGTCTGTCTCCAGGGTGGACGATGTTGATATTGAGGCTGGACGGTCTGGAGGTGTACAGGGTGATGGAACCCTATTGGTGGGGTCGCCTCCCTCCTTGTCACAGCAATTTGCCCTTCCGCAGGGGCCCAACAGTGTTCGGTGGCAATATTGTATAAGGATTGTGGTCTAACAGAGATGTTCACACATTGTCCAATTGCAACTTGGCTTCTGGATCGGGTAAGGGTGTTTTCTGTGCTGTGGAGAATATAAGCAGAGGTATGGTTGGTGTGACAGCGTTGGAGGAATGTTAAATTAAGGATAAAGGTATAGACATTGTATTAGACATGGTATGCATTAAAAGATGTTTATTGGCAGGTAGGGAGCAGATGTTGAGATAAAGGACTTTGTTGTGCTATTATGTCATTACAAGGAAATTAGAGTAGCGTTTGTGGATGAGGACTAGATGGAGCTTAGACTAGGGTGTCGAGGTGAGTGAAGTAGAGGACCTGGTTGTGGGAGTAAGTTGTTTGGGTGTAGGGATGGAAGACAAAGCGAGCAGCAAGTGAGATTTGTTGATAGGTATGTGCACATTGTAATGGAATAATGTTTTGGTAGATGTATTTGATGATGTCTTCAGCAGTGGTGGCTGGCTGAAGAGAATTGTTGGAACAAATTGGGGTATCAATGGGCGGAATGGGACTATGATTTCTCGGTTGGTTGTTTGAGACTTGGCTTTACATTTCAAGGAATAGGTCACTACACTTGTTGCAGGTTGGAGGTGAATCTAGGTTAGCGCAGCGTTTAAGGAAATTGAAGGCTTCGGAGGATGGACAGGTAGGTGGGTTTTAACAGTCTGCAATTCGGTGATCATTGTAGCGAAGACACTTTTGACAGTGGTAGGACTAGGGATGTGATTTGGAGTGTTCGACCTTGTAGTGGTGGTCGTATATCAGAGCTCCATCTTTAAGGAAAAGGTGTGTGGCGGCGGGTGAGTCAATACAAATACTGATAAGGTGAGTGGAACAGTGAACATTCTTGATTCAAAGTGCTTATTGAACTTTTAAATTCTGGGTGTTGTTTATTTCAGACTCCTCTTTCTCATCGGTGATCTCAAGGCTGACTCCAGTGATAACTGCATTGAGAGTGGGAGGATAGCGAGAAGTTGGGTTTTTATGGCAAGGGATACCGTGGTTAGGGGTGTTATAGAGACTCTGGGGCCAAAGGTAATGTGAGGACTTTTGGAGAGAAGTTCACTATGGAAACAGGGGTAGAAGGATTTAAGTGATTCAGTGCTTTTTCTAGATGTGACTTCTCGGATGTGGACACTTGGTGGATATTTGTAGATTTCGAGGGTGAGGGATTTGAATATGAGGAATTTCGGATCTAGGTTGAAGAGCGTGGAGGTGTGGGAGGTAGGGAAGGTGTTGTAGGGGGAGGAGAGATGCCCATATGCTGGTTGTCATCAGGATCAGATTGCGATTTCTTTCGGGTGGGAGTGGGACTGATATCAGAATTTTGACGATGCGTTGGGTTTTTAACGATGTGGGATAGAAAATTGTTGTGGGTTTGGGGTGGTGGAACGTGTCGTTGTGTCGAGGGTCACCTGAGTATTTCACAGGTCCTTCAGAACGCCATGCGTTGGTTGGAATGATGAGGCTTGATGAAGTGATATCGTCTGTGGCAACTGTTACTCTGCGGGCTGTTAAGTGTGTGTCGGTGATAGATGTGGTGGCTGATGAGTAGTGACTGAAAAACAACATATCGGAGGAGCTGGAACAGAGAGCAGTGTAAGAGAGGATAGATGTAGGGGGTTGATGGAGAGGATGTATTCCATGTGGTGACGGTTGGAGCAGAACAAAGAGAAGTATAGATAATAGTTGTAGAATGATCCGCGGGCAGTGAAGGGCGGCGTTGATTGGGATGAGTGGCTGCCGAAGTGAAGCTGTTGCCAAGGCGACGAGCTGTGGTGGAGTTTTGGACAATGTGAGCGTCTCCTGTGTGAGAGGTAGGGAAGCAGGTATATCACGGGTGATGCAGTGACGGCAACAACCAGATGGAAGTGGTGACGGCGATGGCAGTCATTGCGCGATAAACTGAGGGAGTTGGCGGCGGCGACGGCAGCGGTCACGGCTGGATGAAGACGGCGGCAGTGAGGACGCACACACAAGATGACGCAATAAACTCTCGGAAGGAAGACTAGATAACACACAGAAGGAAGCCTCGGCTATACAAGCAAATTACACGGACGAACAAGTATGGACGGAAAGCATAGGGGATTCGTCCGAACCGGTCTATGCAATAAAGAACCCAGTAACAAGTGAACAATAACTAGATAGTACCCTATCCGTTGGTGGTGATGGTCGCAAATTATATGTATCACGATATATAAATCAGCTGTCTCGTATGTAAGTGTGAGAAGATATATTCTGGAGATTTGCAAGTCGGTGAATTAAATGAAGTTCTGACGTAAATTAGACGTCCAAAAACACAGGTGTAAGCATTATTTTAGTCTATCTGAGTATCGGATATGTAACTATGGATACAGAAAAAGAAACAAATCGTCAAAGGATAGTTTTCTTAAGGAATGGGCACTCAGATCATGAAATTAAATGGGCTTTGAACTCAAAATCAAGAAAACCTGAAGCTGAGACTGAGACTGAGGAATAGAAGCCAAAAATGGCTTAGCTAGCTTTTGCTGGCGCAATATCCGGAAAGATCGATGAGATCTAACGGAAATGTTTTTCCCTCGCTTCAACCAAGGTAAAAGTATTCTTCATAATTTTAAAAACAAGCTAAGTATCTGAAAGCCGGTTGTGTATCTCATTCCACACGGATGTGCCACGTCTCACGTGGGACAGAGTATCAGAAGACTCTTGGACAGATCCAAGGAACATCAGCGACAAACCCAAGTAAAACAGCCAAGAAAATTCACTGTCGTCAAGCACAAGCTTGAACATAATCATAAAACTGAATACGATGATACGAGTATCGTGGTGCAACATTCACTTTCTGGTTGGGGTAGGGGCAGCCAGTACACATAACAGAAAATCTCACTGTACCTGAAAAAGACGGCTGGGTAGATCCTCGATATACTGTGCATAAACTTGAAATTGCTCGTCAGAAAATCCGGCTATACATCATTAGCCAATAGCGCGGAGGAAACCTGAGATATTTACATTTTCATCGACATCTACATGATTACACCGCAGTTCACACTTAAGTGATTGCAGACCGTTCATCGAAATGTGTTCAAGTCATTTATCTACAGATCCACCCTCGAACAAGTAGCGTGAAAAACGAACATTTACATCTTTCATTCGAACTCTGATTTCTCTTATTTTAATACAATGGATGTGAGAGCCAAAAAATTATTTTCGCCTTTGGATTTTGACTGAAATTTTGTGAGAAGATCCGGCTGCAAAGAGAACACACATTTCTTTTAAAGATTGCCACTCATCTTGCCTTATCATATTCGTGGAAGTCGCTCTCGTATATCACGATAATACCAAATTAGCTGCTATCCTTTGAACTTGAAGATATCAAGTCATCTTGCTGTTCATGTGTCCCAGTAACCCTACCATTCTTGCAGGAACCATGCTAAAATTGTTCTTAATTTGCCGTAGATTGTTTTATGATTTCCTTCGCTCGTTTCTTCTTCCAGTACTCTGCACCTCGTTTCAGACAGAAGGGGTGGTGGTGTAAAGCAACAGGTTACCGGATTTACGCCAGTATCAGGGATTAAATTCCAAACGACTTGTAAAGTGTATGTACGAGACAATGTTGATGGCGATCCGTCTGCAGGATGTGGACATTAAGCTCGGCGGCCCAGTTTGTGGTACCTGAGAGAAGTAGGCTATGTGCCGGCACCAGGTTTCATCCTCTCCTTTCTCTCATCATCATCCAACACATACATGACACCACACTTCCACACCCATTACAGTCATCTAAACTGTTACATCAGTTACACATAAACGACACACATCGCTCAAACTTCGTGTAGGGAAGGTGCCTACATGTGTGAAGGGCAGAAAACGAGTTTAACAAATCAGTTGGCTGAAGATGCCCTTCGGGATTTCCAAGTCAATAATGGCATACGACTATACTTTACTTCGGGACTCGCAGGTAAATTGGCTTGAGATCCACAATTACCTGATCAGCAAGGGATTCTACGGCAGCAAAGTCAACTGGACGTGGTTGTAATGCGTCGTCCTTAACCCCTTGTACACGAGAGACTCATCAATGCTTATGACTGCATACCGGTGGTCCATGAGTTTGTGATGAAAACGAATATTACGAAATAATATGGACTTTTTCATTTCCTTTACATGCCGTACAGAATAGATAATATTGCATAAAATTTCTATATGTTTGTTAGTAATGGAGTAAAGGGGACAGACTTGCGTTTCGCCTCAATTGATGATGTAATGGTAAAGGCATCTCAGGCAGATAGGACGAATGTTATTTTTTTATGAGAAGTCTTCCACCATTCAGTGTCTATGGAAGCCCACTGAATCTTGACAACAGCGACACCGCTTCCATGGAAGCGAACTTTGTCAGAGTGAAAATTTCTGCCGTCACCATATGCCAAATGACAAACCCTAGTACTGGTCTCTGCCCTCGAAGGTTACACAATCCTAAGAACTACCTGACTACAGTGCCGATGGCGTAGGTATGATATTTCTTTATCAACGCATCATACTTCTCGCTGAAGAGATCCAGGCGCTACTTCGAGCAATCCTGCTCGACCCAGCACTGCACGTCTCCACATCTCTCAACTGGAAATAAGTCCTACATGAGGCGTTCGGAGTTCACCAGCCCAGCCTGGATGGGATCGACTGTTCACACTACCGGTCGTCCAGACGTTCCAGCCCACTCTGTGTGTGTGAGGCCATGCTGCAGTACCTTCAACAGATCCCGAAGGCCTTTATGTTAAAAACTAAACTAAATTAAACTACTCCCACACAGGCCATGAAGGCCCAAAGGTAGCGACCGGCCGCCTTGTCATCGTCAGCCCACAGGCGTTACTCGATGCGGATGTGGAGGGGCATGTGATCAGCACATCGCTCTACCGGCAGCATGTCAGTTTCCGAGACCGGAGCCGCTACTTCTCAATCAAGTAGCTCCTCAGTTTGTCTCACAAGGGCTGAGTGCATCCCGCTTGCCAACAGCGCTCAGCAGACCGGATGGTCACCCATCCAAGTGCTAGCCTAGCCCGACAGCGCTGAACTTCGGTGATCCGACGGGAACCGGTGTTACCACTGCGGCAAGGCCGTTGGCAGCCTTTATATTTACTTTCTTGAAGTAGCTGACTAAATGTAGTGTTCTTGGCCATCATTTCTTACAGAGATACTCAATTCTTATAAAACTGTAAAATACTTCGGATGACTACACGACGTAGCTTCGTTATATACACTCACTCCTGATGTATTCATTAAGAAAAAATCCTGTAAGTTCAGCTGAAATATTTCATTTCTCAATTTATATCCGCCTGTTGCCACATCGATGGCTACAAGGATGCTGTTGCTGATGCATGCATCATATGAGATTTCGCCCAACCAAACGGAAGTATTCACAAACACGTAATTAGAAGGTGTCGCTTATTGCTCGTTGCTGGGGAAATGATGTGATAACCTGAGTGTTTCTCGTTTCCGAGTAGTAGAAACAGCAACACCAAGCAGGAATTTACCCAGCAGCGCGATAGCCTTCGTACCAGATTTAAGTGATCTGTGATTGAACGTTTCAAACCTTGAAGTAGATGCGACGTAGTCCTGGAGTTCGCATAATATTAGACAATACACTCAACAAAAACCGACTTACCACCAGTGGACATCACGGGAATAACGTCTCTCGTTCCCTGTAGTCCTGAGAGCGCTCTCGATTTAGCGACGGAGAGAGTCTATAATTTTCTTGAGGTGTGTCATATCTAGCTGTAGCCTTTCGTTCATGATTAGACAACAAATAGCTAAAAACTGTGGGGATGTGAACTGCCAAGTTTCATTCACTGTTCCAAATACTTCCAGACATTTTCAATACGATTAAATCAGGTTATTAATAGGTACTGGTGAAGTGCGCATGTGTGACTGAGTGTTCGTCACACCAGGTACGTCATATTTCGGAGTGAATGCTCCTCAGTTTCCTTCCGACCTCAAAAAGTGGATCTCTTGCCAATTGCAGAGAAAGGCAGTGGTCCAGTTCGGCCTTCTTGGACATGGGGAGCAAACAATGCTTTAGAACCTAGGAGGTTTTTCTGTACTGCCTTGACTCGAAATGAAGCAAGAGTGGACGACTTTCGTATCAAGGCGCTTCTTTACAGATGAGATGTTGCCGCCCAGAATGTTGGACAATCTGACATGTTGGAGAATATCCTCACACATGACGTCAGTCTTGCTTGAGGAGGGTGGAGATAAGCTGTTGACAACGACACCGATATTCGGACATGGTATGGAGCACAGATGGTGTTTCCTTGGGCACGATATCTCGTCTGCGTGATCTCACCACCGTACCATGTAACTTACTGCGTGTCAATGGAAGGAGCTTGGCCTTAATGTACTGTCGTTTCATGTGCGTTTCGGGTGGTGTGGGAGGTTACTCATCGTGTTCCCCTGTCACAGTGTAGCAAATAACATTAGAAGACGAACCGTTTCTGTGCTTAATGGACGACCATGTGTTCCACTTTCAACAACGGTTGCGGGACGAAACAACGATAGTAATCTAAGACACTTACCACATTTTTTACACTTGTAATTAATGTGGCAACGATGCCGTGAATTAAAATAGACACTAAACACGATGTTTTCACGTCAAATATTACATACTCAATCGTTCCACTGATCGTCCTCATCATAATGCTCTCTGACGACAATCATCATTGGGCTCTGTTAGCTGTAGACGCGGGGAGATGGAACACATTGTTTCACACGTTTGTTCCGGTAACGCGTATGTGATACACATCTGGGCATGATTTGTCATTCACACTATTATTTACCAGGTGTCCTCTGCACGTCTTGGGACCGTGTAGGGATAATGTGGAAGTATCGTGTAAGGGCTAGCAACTGAACAATGACGACGCACGCGTATGTTAGTAATATGACGCACTCTTATTATAGCTTTACTCTGAAACTTGAGTTGACTGTAGTTCAGATCAGAAGGAAAGGTTCTGGAGCACAGCAAAGCATGATACATATGAAAATACGCTTTTAAATCAAGAATGTATTTCATACGAACTGCAGTCTCGAAGAACCCAAGACGTTTGTGTTTGCCGTGAAAATATTCATCAGATTGTCTGCATTTGACAGAGACGTGAAATTTCCACAAAAGGAAGGTCATCTTCACCGCATGCGGGCGTCGTGCAACGTGCAATGCCGCTACTGTGTTCCCGTCTGTCGCCGTTCCTGGCTGTTCCTGTAGTCTTATCACATCCGGCCGCGGACCTTCCGCTCTAATGCTCTCTCACTACGCCTATTTCTATTGCAGCTTGCTGCAGTCGGCAAGGATTCGAGAATATAAATCTCCTTTAACGTGAGGATGTTCGGGGACAGAGTTTTAAATGATGTGTTATCTACATCGCAGCTTCCTTAAAGGAAAGTAGAATGATATACCCATCTGGAACGTCAGTAGCTGCGTCATTGCGCAAATAGCCGACCCGCTCTTTGGACTACTAGCTTTATGTTACTCAACAACAGATGGCGTACGGTTGAAAAGTGTGCTTCACAAGCTCTTCTTTAAGTGGAGTTAATACTAATTTACTTTCTATCAAAGTAAAACACTAATCCTGTTGCGTGGACTCACATCCGCTCTTTGTTTTATTGCTGGTTTATCCGTGATTTGACATATGAAGCAGAGGAAGATGTAGTAGACTATTAGTAACGAAATATGGTGTGTTGTGGACGAAGATGCAACTTTGAATTCCATCGCCCAATTCACTGTACAGCAACTGAAAATTTATTCTTAGCGATATAATTATGGGAATCTACACCTGCATGATTACTTTGCAGTTTCGGACTTACGTGTTTGGCAGAAGGTTAATGCATGCACTGTAAGACACATGCGAAAACCAAACATCCACATAGTTCTGCGAGAGCTCTAATTTCTCTTATTTTATTACGATCGGCATTATTAAGTATGTAGGTGAGAAACAGAAAAATATTTTCACATTCGAGGGAGAAAATGAAAATTCCGACTGAAATGCCACGAAAAGATTCGGCGGCTGCGAGAAACTTTTATCTACCCGAACTCGTTTGTTTTATAGGTGACACTCACTCGCTATTTCGTCATAATGTTGCAAGGGTTCTGCTAATAACACGCAGTCTTCCTTTTATTTTCCCTACGGCAATTTCAGCAGAGTGGTTCCAATTTTAGTTGCTGGCGGGTGTAGTTCCTAGGAACTTATACCAATCGACTGTCTTCAAATTTAGCGTTAATCGAAATTTAAGAGAATTTTTTATGCTTATGTCGAGGTACTCACACTTTTCGTTGTTCAGGGTCAATTGCCACTTCTTACGCTATGCATATATCTTGTCTTAATCACATTGTATCTATAGATTTATGGACAAATAACTGTATTACACGGTCATATTACTGTGGATTTGTTCGAAATCAATTCTTCGCTCTCTATCATTTTGTTTTTAGTTTTTTGTGTATAATCAGGTTTACTACCCGCTCCATGGACAACGACTGTGTTTTACTACGTTTCACTGGAGACCTGATCTGTGTCTCCCAGGCCGACAAGCATGATGACCTACATGGCTTGACACCTGTTTCAGTATCACTTTCATTTGTTAAGCACATATCGTCATCATTGCACCGCTCATCTGCACTCTACGCACAGGCGAGCGGTTACGAACCACACATTTCACTGACTCTTCTTGCAGAAACGCAAATTTTTCTTCTGCCACTACTATCTCACTCTGCAAAATTCCTTGGGTTCCTTTCTGATGAAATGCCAGCTTCGGCAACTGTTGTTGCACGTGTAATGCTATGATTGGAGATTTAATTCACAGAGATGACGGGTACATAGCGTCCGCTCATTAGTTTCAAGTGACAATACACAGAGGTTAGAAAAAAATGGCATATGAAAGCATTAACATAATAGCAGATGCGAGTCTATTCCGCACATTGTTGGCGCTTGTAGGTAGCCGTAGCGTTTCGTGTTTCAAGAGGCGACATACCGCAGATCTGTACTGCATACAGGAAAAATGGGAAAAAAGTCGTCTGCTGAGTCACAACGCCGACGAAAGAGTGTGTTGAGTGGTGCTGACATACGGTCATTGGATGGGATCGTGACGACATCTGCAAAAGTCACTGCAGGACTGAATGCCGCGCTCGCGAATCCTGACAGAACCAAAACAACACGAAGGCAGCTCATTAAGCTGGGAAAGGCAGGACGATCGGGAACTGCAAAACCAAATACATGTGACGCCAGTTCCCATAACAGGGAAATGTGTTGCCGAAAAAAGAATACCCAGACTTAGGAGAAATGGAAGAAATAGTCTTGTTTCACGCTATTTCCAGTTTCTGGCCGAGTTTCCATCCCAAGAATGAAACATGGTGAGGGTTCGGTAAAGGTTTGGGCAACAATATCATGTGTAACTGGATTTCTTCTTTTGATGCTAGTCAGTTGTCAGGATGAGCATTACTGCAAAGGGCATTTGATTCTAAAGCATTATGTCAGGGTGAAAAACACCAAATAAATTACTTTTTCTCTCTTAACAACATGTGGGCAGGTTGGGTTCTTCCTTGGCTCGGGTATGAGGCAGAATGAAACAGCATTTTAACATAAGATTACTTTTATTGAAAGTTTTGTACAATGGTTTCCTTACTGGATTATTCTGGCTGGGAGAGCGGCAGCTGTGTCGTTTGCGAAGCCATCTGCTGGGGTGCCGGCGACGTCTGATTACGCCTGGCGGTGTGTATCTCGTGTCGCCGTTTCGCCCAGTTGACTGGAGACGCAGATCGTACGGTGGCCCGTTTCATTATTGAGAACGAAGTCGTGAAACGGATGGTGACACCTTAGATGTGGCGTCCCAGTGTTTCTCTTCTCTAAGCGGCCGCGTGTATTGTGCGTCGGCCAGCGGAGCGGCGCGGCGGGGGAAGGCCAGTGTACCGGACTCGAACAACGGACTCCGTCCTGCCAGTCTTCGGCTGTCCTATCTTCATCACCAGCTCACAGGTGACTGCTGATGTGAGGCCGTCTCCTTCTCGTCCTCACAAGTCACCCGGGTACGAAAAATCAGTCTTCAAATACCTTCAAACTTCTGGCGGCGAGGCTGCTGCTTGCTATTCCATTACAGCGGCGGACTTGGTGCTTCTGTGTACGATGTAGTCTCTTCCTGCATGGCGGTCTTCAGCACCGACTGCACTGTACTGGAACTGAAAACTACTCTCGGCCCCACTACGTCTCGCGTATTTATTTACTTCAGATCACTGGAGGTGAACGACTTCACGATCATTGCCTCTTCTGTCACGTTGAAAAGCTTCTCGAAGAATCTTCTTAACGTCGGTCATTGGCTCTTGGAATGTAGGCGAGGGCCTTTGATCACATGTGACAATTGAGAAACACGTGAGCCGGTCGGGCGATGCCCTGACGGCTGAATCGACAGCTTCCGCTTATGTGGAGAGGGCGATGGCCTCTTCTGTCACGTTGAAAAGCTACTGAACGTGCTGACTTGCAATCGCCGGTCTTTGCCACTGCAGCTCTGCTCGCTGTTTGCCAGTGTGTAATTCTTCTAAACTAAACTAAGTTTTTCATTTATTTTCTAATTTATACTTCACTTCACATTGATTTCACTAATTTATTTACCTATCTTAAGTACCACTCAACACATGGTATCCTGTGGGCCACATGGTTACCCTGTAAGGTCGCATTACTGCCTAGGTTTATTTGTCCACTTCGATTATTCAGGTCCCTTCCACAATAGAATGTTGCGTGAGCGTCTGGCCACTACTGTCACCAGATCTCAATATTATTGAGCCTTTGGAGAGAAGGCTGCGTGATCGATACCCATATCCATCACGGTTATCTGAAATTGCCACTCTTTGCAAAAAAAATCTGTTTTGCAAAAAGAACAGTATGATGTCTCCTTGAGAACCGTACAGGTCCTGTATTTATCCAACCTGAGATAACTGGTGGTAAGTCTTTTGTGTGCCAACGGATTTCCTACACCGTATTAGGCAAGTTAGGTGTTGTGTGTTTGGTATTTCCATATTTTTGTCCATCCCCCGTATGTTCGTGGACTTTGTGTAAAAATAAAGGATATAATGTAATTTGTCGAAACAAAATTGCGCAATGTCCAACCTAGAGGTATGGGCGATACTTCCAGCAACTTGGTTGGAGAAAGACAAGAACAAAATCGAAATTTACATTCATGATGGTAATCTGGAATCCGTTTGAGATCATACCTGTTGAATTAAACCAGTATAGACGGATGTGACATAAGTCATAGGAAACCTCCCAATATCGTGTTTGACCTCCTTTTGCCCAGTGTAGTACAGCAGCTTGACGTGACATGGACTGAACATGTCGATGGAAGTCCCCAGCAGAAATATTGAACCATGCTGCCACTATATCCGTCCATAATTGCGAAAGTGATGCCGATGCATGGTGTTGGGCTCCAACGGCCCTCTCGATTACGCCACATAAATGTTTGACGGGATCTATGTCGGGAGATCTGGGAGACCAAATCATTCGATCGAATTTTCCAGAATATTCTTCAAATCAGTCACGTGAGATTGTGTCCTAATCACATCGTTATTTAGAAACATGAAGTCCATGAAAGCAAATGGTCTCCAAGTAGACGAACATAACCATTTCCAGTCAATGATAGGATCAGCCGGACCAGAGGGCGGAGTCTATTCTGTGTAAACACAGCTCACACCATTATGAAGCTACACCAGCTTGCACAGTGACTTGTCGATAGCTTGGTTCCATGGCTTCGTGGGGCGTGCGCCACACTCGAACCCTACCATCAACTCTTACCAGCTGAAACCGGGACTCATCCGACCAGGCCACAGTTTTCCAGTTGAAACTGATAGCTCACGAGCCCAAGAAAGACCCTGCAGGCGATGACGTGCTGTTAGCAAAGGCACTCACGTCGGTCGTCTGTTGGCATAGCACATTTACTCCGTACTGTCCTGACGGATACCTTCGTAATACGTGTAATATTGTGTTCACATGATTTTTTTAAAAATTACTTGCTTTGGAGATGTGTCCATATAGTAATCTTAATAAGGAAGTGTAAATTATGACGATACGAACGTAAGGACTACACAGTTAACAATCCTCTGTCGGGAAGAATCTCCGTCGGGGTCCAGCCCACGTCACTTCGGTAGACAATCTGCCGGGCAGACCGCGCAGCTATCGCGGCGCATCTCACACGGTTTGGTGCGCTGGCATCAGTACGCTATGATGTAAGGTGCACGTTTGTAGTGCAACAGATAACATATTATAACTTATTTAACTACAACACTGTTAATGGCGCTTTTCGATGATTTCGTTCAGCAGCTGTTTGGATCACGACATCAAAGTCTAATTTTCTTTCCATTTTGTATTCAGCTGCCAAGGTACAAAAACCTGTTAGACGTTGTCGATGTCAGCTAACTGTGACTATTTTTAACAGGATCGTGTGTGCTCCTAGACCACCCTCGTTCAGTCAGAGTCAACGGAAGAGTGTAAAAGATTTGCATAGCTACACATTCGTTTGAAAAAAGGCTTGATATTTTTAGTTCGTGCATCTTTTTCAATCAGTCTAATGGTGCGAAAGTAATGTACTCAACGTCTGAAGCGTGAATTGGTTTCAAATACTAAATTTACTTTTATAAATCTCTAGAGACAACATCATGGTATTCACTGATAAATAACTAGACAGCCTCAGTGAACTAACCGTTAGTTTTCTTTGAGTATCTCAGTCAATACCCAATTCTTTCATTAAACAATTTTCACTGTTTCATTCGCGGTTTTCAAATTAGACCGTAGATAGTCAACAACGGCATAATAAAACATTTCTCTTGAATAAATCTTCTGAATTAACATCTGTCACTTCATTTCTGAGTTCATAATGAAATGATTTCCTCTTCTTACAACGAATCACTTGAGTGCGAGGTCGGAAGTTCAGTCTTTAGTAAGGCTCATTTGAAAGTGTTGTATTAACAACTGTGGGAGGAAAAGTATTAGCTGCTAATGACTCACCATGTGCTCCAGGAAGGCGACGGTAAAATGAGTGCCCGGGAGGTGCAGAAATCAATATTCTATGGGATACATGTATACACTTCACAAAATGGACATCATCGACATTCAAGAAATGTTAAGAAAAGACCATTAATTTGCATGTGAACGATGAATGAAAAATGGTGCGCCACAGTGGTCACAAAGTTTCGCACCGTCAAGATCAAAGACAACGTCCTTGGGAGTTCCAAAGCGTGCAGGGTGTTGAGTTAGGTATCCACTCTTAAGAAATGCATATAGAATCATATTGTTGTAACGGGGGGATGAGAACTGATGGAATGTGATGGCAAGCAACCGAATGCAATATAGCCTGTCATGGGGCTTAACGTGTAACTGGCTATCCTTGAAGGCGTAACTGCAGGTAGCATGATAATATGTTTCATAGGCACGGAAAAAAACGTCCAGAGACTGAATTAGTCCAGCGGTTCCAGTACATACGATTACCAATGTCACACACTTTTCAAAACAGGTAGTTCGCTCTAAAAGAGTATCATTTTTGTACACAGATTATGAATGAAGAAGAAGCAGGTTATTCTGACCAGCTGTTGGCCAAAAATAGTGCTCATACGATAGTTGCACTGATCTTGATAGAACTCATGGTACGCCTAATTTGCAAGGTTCATTTCATATGTATTTCCTCTTCAAATGCCTATTGTTCGGAGTTGAAAGCAATTTGTGTACTGATAAAAGGGATAAGTTTCTTAATCGCATCTACAAATTTTCGGACCGCATTTTGCTATGCATCGTCAATTTGAAGCTTTGTTTAAAATTTGAATATCCTGTGTCTTCCAGTTCTGTAGGCTATTTGAAGTTACCCATCTGGTTCCCTTGAAAACATTGTAATCTATGTCGCGCACAATTATGATGTGCATCACGTAGTAGACCACTATCATGAACATCCTGCGGATTCTGTCGAGCATCCTTGAAAAGCGAAACACCAGTTTTTGTAACAAGTGCACCTTTCCCTCCCTCGAATATCCGTACTTTTGTGTCTGCACTATACGATCAAGTTGCTGCGGACTGATTCGAAATCTGTTCTTAATTGTTTTATTGACTATGCTGCGGATGATCTTCCACGTATGTATTAAAACTGAGGTGACGAAAGTCATTGGAAGGCGATATGCACATATAGATATTGCGGTAGTGTTGCGTACACAAGGTATAAAATGGCAGTACATCGGCGGAGCTGTCATTTGCACTCGGGTGATTCGAGTGAAAAGGTTTCCGACGTGATTGTGGCCGCACGACTGAAATTCACAGGCTCTCAACGCAGAAATATAGTTGTAGCTAGACGCATGCGACATTCCATTTCGGAAAACGTTAGGAAATTCAATATGCCTATATCCACGGGGTCAAGAGTGTGCCGAGATATTATGTATCACCACGGATACGCAGTGGCAGACGGCTTCAGTTAACCACCGAGACCAGCGGCGTTTGCTTAGAGTTGTCAGTGCTAGTAGACAAGTAACACTGCGAGAAACAACCGCAGAAATCAATGTGGGACACGCGGCGAACGTATCCGTTAGGACGAAGTGATGCAATGTGGCGGTAATGGGTTATGCAGCCGACGACCGACGCGACTGCCTTTAATAACAGCACGATAGCGCCTCCTCTGGCCTCTTGACCATATCGGTTGGACCTAGACGACTTGAATACCGTTGCCTGGCTAGATGTGGTCAGGTGTGTTGACCATTTGATACCTCCATTGTGACCATTAGCAGAAAGTATTATGGCTGCATGGCAGTCAAACCACTGGGCAAGCTGGTGGTGGCTACATAATGGTGTAGATTGTGTTTACGTGGAATGGACAGGGTCCTCTGGTTCAACCAAAACGATCATTCATTGTAATCGTCATCTTTGGCTGTTTGGAGACCATTTGCAGGCATTCATGGACCTCATGCTCCCAAACAACGATGTAATGTCACCGGGCCACAGTTGTTGGCGATTGCTTTGAATAAAATTCTGGACAATGGTTTGGTCACCCAGATCGCCCGACATGAATCCGATCTAGCATTTATGGGACGTAATGGAGACGTCAGTTCATGCACAACATGCTGCATCCGCAACACTTTCGCAATTATGGACGGATATAGAGGCACCATGGCTCAATATTTTTGCAGGAGATTTCTAACGACCTGTTTAGTCCATGCAACATTGCTGCACTACGCCGTTGAAACGAGGTCCGACACGATATAGGAGATATCCCATTACTTTTTTCACCTCAGTGTATCTTCAGTGCTTGCTCCTTGGACAGTTATCGTTCTGTACGACGTTTCACTTGGGGCGCAATCTGTGGCTCCCTGTCCGACAAGGATGATTTAATACGTAGCTCGATACTTATTAGCACATATCGTCATCATTGGACTCCTCAGATACATAGTTCGCACAGACGAGCGTATACGACACAACAAGTTCCACTGACTCATCTTGCAGAAACTCTAATATTTCATCGGCCACTTCTTCCTCACTCTGCGAAACTCTTTCAGCTCCTTTCTAACGAAATATCAACTTCGGCAACTGTAGTTGTAGGCATAAAGCAGTGTTTGCTTTTGTTTGTCATTGCCATTACTTTGCTTTGTATCGGCATCACCAGCATTTTAGCACTGATGTTAGTTACTCGTTGACTAAGCACTTCAGCTAAGCTCCGTAACGTCATGGCGTGTTGACCATTTGATACCTCCAGCTCCGCCCCCTGTGCCCATTAGCAGACAATATTGTGGTTCCATGGTAGTCAATAAGTAGGGCGTCGAATGCCGCAAATATCATTGGCCTTTTGCAACCTCGCTCAGAGGGGTTCCTTGTCAGTGCACACCTGCGGAAAGTCAGGATCAGTATTAATTACACTGGCGACATCTTAGGTTCAGTGTGAATAGCGTCCCAATTTTCGCAAAGATATTTTAAGTCATTTAATAAGCTTTCGAAATGCCTTACCTCAACGTCAATGGTAGTATTTTCACCTTGTAGTAATTTGCTTTTGCAGTCAATTGCTACCAAAACTGACGCCATGATTAAACACTTGAAAATGTCTTTAATAATACAAAGCACAAAGCGTATTTCAGCTGAGAGATTTAACTTACTGAGTGAGTCAACAGTAATGTCTATCTTATCCAAGTGACACATGGAATGTGAAGAACTTACATCACACTGTTTCAGAATTTCTCATCGTAGTGAACTGCAATTGAACAGGTTGTAAAGCAGTAGAATCCCTCCGAAATAAGTCCCTGTTTGCGACGACTCGCGTTGCATGTACACCACAGCTATGTCAAGTACAAAGAGAAAATTTTGCGAGAGGATTCCATTTATGAGCTCTTTGTAAGACCTTATGATATTGCTTCCGCTATCATAACACTGTCCGCGGCATTCACCGATAGGAATTCAGAGTTTCACATGCATTGATCGAAATAAATGACCAGTAGCAACTCCAGTTTTTTGATTACTATCTACTAATTTCAAAAACTGTTCATTTATTTCGTATTTATCAATTCCATACTGGCAATAAATATAATGCAGAATTAATGTTGTCTCTCCAGCTCGATTTGAGTCTGGAGAAGCATCAGGAATAATTCTCCTTATTTTCTCTCTGTTCCAAGATGACATTCCCGAAATGATTGGAACAACCAGAGAGTAGTTCACTCTGAGATTCATTTGACAGATAACGCACTTGTCAACGCTTTCCAGTTTCTTGCCCGACTGCGGCCTTGCTTGATGTATTTTGCCAGAAATTCGTCGTAGTGGCTCAAGGGATCCAATATTCCGTAGAATTTCGCATTATTATATTACGACATCTTCAGGCATCCAGACTGACGCGTAGGAAGATTCACACCTCTGGCCCGGTCAAAATAGGGACCAGGATTTAATGAGTGGTATTCGTAGATGCACAGTCAACGAAACACGGCAGATGTGAACGAATATAAGTTCATAGCACCGTCGAATTTGCTTAAATTGTACAGCGAACGTGCCATTTGCACTATTACGCGACGCACATGTGCACGTGCCACCAAATAATTGTCATTTACGCATCAAATAAACAAAATATCTTCATGTTCCGCAGCATGCTACGAGAGAAAGCCAGGTAACCATTACTCCCTTCCCGTGGTAATCGCCAAACTAAAATCGGCGGACAATCGATACATAGTATATAGGAAGCTTACAAACAGTGTAGACACAATATTTAGAGCGTTACATAAAAACTACTTGAGGAGTCGAGGGCACCAGCGTCAACGAACAAGGTGACGAATGGCTCTGCAGGCGGTAGTGGCGAAACAGGCAACAGTAGTAGCGACGAAGACAAACTTACGTAGCATAGAAATCAAAACTATCCGGGTCCCTATTACTGGACATTAATATGGGGAGTGCCTACCCTTTGCCTTTATTACGGCTTGAACTCTGTTGCAGGCACCTTAAATGAGGCGTCCGAATGTCTATGGAAGAATGATAGCCCATTCCTCCTCAAGAAGCGAAATCAGAGTAGGTAGTGATACAGGTCTCCGGGCTATAGAGTGAAGTCGACGTCATAACTCAACCCGAAGGCGTTCCATAGCCTACAGTTTTAGGAATGTTATTATCCACAGAGCATTGCCTCACAGCTGCTGCTTTATGACTGGGTGCATTGCCATGCTGATACAAGAAATTATCTCCACCGGACTGTTTCCCGAGTGTAAGAAATTAAGGATGTTGTAAAATGTGTTCATACAACACTGCATTTAGGGTCATCTTAAGCGAATTAAGGGGACCACACCCTAAATTCGAGGAACACCTCGATACCGTGACACAGCCCTTCCATATTTCACTGTTGGCACTATACGTGATACCATCTAACGTGATGCAACCATTTGACAAACCTAAACCCTTCCATCGGACTACCACATAGTATAGTCTGATTCATCTCAAGTGTTTCGTTTCAGTCAACCGTTGTCCACTGACATCGCTCTTTACATCACCTCAAGCGTTACATAGCACTGACTATTGAAATATTTAGGTTAAGAGGAGCTAGTCCACCATAGTACCTCATTCTTCTTGGCTGCCTACACACTTCGAAACTGACGTGTGATTCCTCCTTCTGGTATCTGATTTCTTATAGCCACAATTCGCAACGCTCGACGGTCCCTTTCCGTCAGTACATGAAATCTGCCAGTCTTAGTTTAGCTATGGTTGTTCCTCCACATTTACTCTTGACAGTCACATCACCAACAGTCATGTTTGGCAGCTTTAGGAGGGTATAAATGTGCCTAATGGGCACGTTACTCAAGTGACGTCCAACGATTAGTCTACGTTCAAAGTCACTGAGTTCTCTTGATTGACCCATTCTCCTGTTACTGCTTCTCTACTTGCAAAGTAATACTCCATGCCTCCCTTTAAACTGGCAGATTCGCCTTTCGGGAATCTAGTGCTCAACGCCGCATTAAATAGGAGTGTCCAGATGTTCTTGATCAGGAGGTGTTTATGTAAGGGTAATGTACTTACATTGGCAACGTAGTAAGCTAGAATTGCTAACACTAATGCTTGTGAAACCTGTATCTCAGACGCGAAACAGTACTACCACCACATTATCCAGAGCAGAACATACACACGTCGTGGTATCCTAATTAACTTGGAATAGTAAAACTCTAACTAGGGTTTTAAGTGAATGTGTGTGGTGATAGTTACCGTAGGATAATGAGAGAAGTGTACATTGGACAGTAAGATTAGATTTTAAGACAGATGTAGACGTAATGACAGAAAACTCTACACTGTAGGGTAGATGATAAATAAAACATAATGTAGATGAGAGTGAGTGGCGCAAAGTATTGTTGAGGTCCTAGGCCTCGGATGGGGACTAGTAGTAGACCGGGTGTATCTGCCCAGGAGTGATATGTCGATCATTTTATGAGGTACACCATTATCCAACCCTCTACAAACACTAATACTAAATTACCTTAATTTCAAGTTCATGTGCAAGATAATCTTGTGAATACACGCTGTGTCCTAGCCACTAGACGACAGGTCAGACTTAAGTGACAGAAAATAAATAAATGTCATCTGTGAATCCTCACGCAAGGCCTGGACACAGTCAAATTCGCGGATCGTAGTAGTCGCGAAAGTTGTAGCGATCTGTTATGGAAATGATGCATTTATTTACGGAGTAACGGATGTCACGTATATAGAATGCTATGCGCAGAATTCTAGCCAAATTCAGTCAGAGTTACGAGTGGTCCCGTAGCACAAAGCATAGTTAGTGTCTACTATTCAGACAATTCTGAAGTATGAGTTAACACAATTTATACTGTCAGAACGATGGATAGTGTATACGTTGTATTTCGATTCTTCTGTCAGTCTAATCATGTGGGACAATGCAGTCTGTTACTAGACAGTTTAAGCTTGTTAGTTCATGGTGTCTTGCCCCAACTTTTTGCTTCTGGAAAGCGTAATGAAGTATGACACAGCAATGACACTTAAATTTTTTGCACACAACCACTGTGATCGATACATTATTTCAGTGACTGGCCTTTAAACAATCGCAGGACCATGTTGGATCATGTTTGTTCTCACGTACAGCTCGAACACTCCCGACGAACTATAAATATTTCTGAAGTGAAAGCAATATGGCGGAAGGTCCGGTGCCGTCTGTGATATGACAAACGTAATCAATCAGGAACGGTGACGCTGATTCATAACACAATCCGCAAACGGTGGCAATAACTTTCCATCTATACAAAGCTCTCCATTGAACGAGTATAAGTGCAGATCGCTTTGGCTTTATAAATACGGCCCTTCCAGGTCGAATTTGGTAAATAAACTGTAGTGTCATATAAACAGATATGGGTATCCCAGGAGGAATTGTTAACATTCAGTACTATAACAAGAACTACCATTGGATTCAAAAACGTCTAGTAATAATGCATTCGAAAATGCATACCTTAAATGACATGTGCACTTCTTCATCTTCGACGCTGTGAAACAAAAGTCTTCGTCTAACTAAGCACTGATTGATGTTAAGTTATGCATTTTAGAGCCCACGTTTACTACGCTTTTTTGCTTGAAGTGATCGCTCGTGTCATATCCCGGAATAAGCACAATTCCTCCTGGGACACCCAGCACACGAAGTTCTAACCCGTAGAGTTATAATTAAGTAGTAGGAAATTGTGAACCATTTATCCGAATTTACTAAACGCTGTGGTATCAACAATTCTTTCTACCAAAAAGCCAGTATTTCTGGGGAAGAAATTTCTGCAATTCACTTACTTGTCCCTTGGTACTCTGCAAAGGAGGAAAAACAAACTGCCAGACGGAAGTTTTAAGCTAAGATATGAAACGGACCTATATGTCTTAGTTGATAACAGCCTATCACTTAAAAAACGTTAAAATATAATATTTGAGTGAGACGCTATATATTTCCATTTATCTCCATTAACGTAGATGTCTACCACTTCTTAATAAATTTCCCTATAGTGTTTTACAGCGAAGTCACAAAAGTCATGGTATAGCGATATGCACATATACAGATGGTGGTAGTATCGTGTACACAAAGTACAAAAGGACAGTGCATGGGGAGGGTTGCCTTTGTACTCATATGATTCATCTGAAAAGGTGCCCGTCGAGGTTATGGCCGCACAACAAGAATCATTAGACCCTGACGCGAAATGGTATTTGGATCTAGACGCGTGGAACTTTAAATTTCGGAAGTCGTTAATAAAGTCAATATTCCGAGATACACAGTGTGAAAAGTGTGGCGAGAATACCTAACTTCAGGAGTTACCTCTGACGTCAGACAACAAAGTCGCCGACAGCCTTCACTTAACAACCGTGAGCAGCGTCATTTTCTCAGAGTTTTCACTGCTAACAGACAAGCAACACTGCGTGAAATAACTGCAGAAATCAAGTGGGACGTAAAACGAATGTATCCGTTAGGACAATGCGGCGAAAATTGACGTTAATGGGCTATGGCAGCAGACGACCAACGTGAGTGCCTTTGCTTACAGCACGACATCACCTGCAGCGCCTTTCTTGGCTTGTGACCATGTGAGCTGGACCGTAGACGACTGAAAACAGTGGCATGACGCATGAGTCTCGTTTTCAGTCGGTAAGAGTTTATGGTAGGGTCCGAGTGTGGTGTACATCTCACGAAGGCATGGAACCACGTTTTGAACAAATCACTCTGCAAAATGGTGGTGGTTGCATTACGATGTGAGCTGAACTTATATGGAATAAACCGAATCCTCTGTCCAACTGAACTGATCATTGACTGCATGGTTATGTCCGACTGTCTGGAGACCATATGCATTCATGAACTACATTTTCCCAAATAACGATGTGACTCGGCCATAATTACTCACGACTGGTTTGAAGAACATTCTGTAAAATTCGATCGAATGATTTGCTCACACAGATCGCCCGACATAGATCCCATGGAACATTTATGTGGCATAATCGAGAGGGCAGTTCGTACCCAACACCCTGCACCGGCAACAGTTTGACAATTGTGGACGAATATAGTAGCAGCATGGTTCAATATTTCTGCTGGGGACTTCCAAAGACTTGTTAAGTCCCTGTCACCTCGAGTTGCTGCACTACATAGGGCAAAAGGAGGTCAAACACGTAATTGGAAAGTACCCTATGATTTATGTCACCTCTACTACTACTTTTAGCCTCATTCCAGGGACACGTTCTGTCTGTTTCACATTGTTGTCGAAGTGCTGAATCAGTTGTTCTTGGCTTCCCTCTTGCATAGAGTGATAAAATGTGTTCATAACTTGTTTGTACTCCCGCCCACCCTTGTTGACATTCAGTTGCGACACCGTTTCGTTGCCAGCACACGTACCACTTAGCCGCTTCGTTGGTTCTTAACAATTTTATTGCTGCACTTACTGTATATTCTTCTGTGCCACAGTTTTTATTGAGGCTCGCACTTTCGGTATTATTAAACTGCGGTATTATCTACTATCTCGAACATATGTTTTGTCCTTTACCAGTCAGCACTGACTTAAAATTTTAACTGTTGCAACGTTTAGTATTCCATATTTCTATATGAGTGTTCACTGACATTGTCTTCACAGACGGTTTATTTTCTGCGGTGTTCGTCGTGAATGAACTTATCTGATTTAGCCGACTTTTTTGTGGGCATCATAAGTGATGGTTCACCATACTGTCCCCTTGTAGTCCAAAATTCCACTTATTATTTTTTCTTCTAATATCTTTCAGCGATCTTCCCTCATGATATTGAAGAGAGATTCTGTTGGTTTCTTGTTTTCGTATTATATTACTCGTAGCTTGAAACCAACTTTGTGTGACGTGTTCCCCATGTGTTTTCGAATCTGAGTCTTACAGTTCAAGATTTTTTGTATTATAGAGCGCACAACTTACGAATTCCTGTATGCATGCTTACGATTCTCACTGAAACAATTTTATCGGAAATAATGTTTTGTACTTCGCAATCTGGTTGTGTCCTTTCTTTGTCTATCCATATGATCCCACTTTAATTACATCTTCCTAATTGCATTGAGTGTAACGAATCCATACATGCATGGTTATTGATACCTTGTTCAGATTTCATTGAAATAATCAGGTTTCGCTACGTGTCACGAGCTTAGTATTTCTCCAACCTTTGTGTGACCGATTATTCGGAAACAACGTTTTATCGAGTTTCGTAGCATCAGATCCACGAATTCTTGCTGATAATTTAATGAAGTAGATAAATACTGACTTGTGTAGGCTACCTTGGTAAACTAAGGCTTGTTTGCGATGCATTGAATCTTTCCGGCGTGGAGACGAAATTCATTGAAACAATATTCCCCAAGAAACCTCTCTGGTAATAAGACTATCCGAGAACTATAGTGCCTCCTAGTATGACAAATGAATCCATAGATTCATGGTCGTACAGAATCCAAAGTTTTCTAGCCATTAAGTGACATAACGTCTTCATTACCAAATTAACTACGGTTTAATCTATCATTTAATGTTGCTTCGGTGAGCGACGATATGGGTTCTATAACCAAACTTACTCCTTATTCTCCTGACCCCACAAACAGCAATCGGTTTTTCGCCTCGTCAAGTAGCCTTCTCCTTCGGTATCTTCTTTCCTCATTCCCAGTACCTGAAGATCCTTGGAAACCTGGTTTCTCCATCTCATTTTCGGCCTGTCTAGAGGTCTTAGTCCATCCGGTTTATTCTCTGAGACGTCTTTCAGTGAAGATCGCTTCTTTCTTATATAGACGTGGCCGGCCCATCGTAGCCTACTTGTCTTGGCTTCCGTAACTACATCTGCTTCATTGTATAGCTCCCTAAGCTCCCTGTTATTTCCTCTTCGCCATTCTCCTCCCTCATAGACTAGTCCAAATCTCTTTCACAGGCTTTTCTTTTCAAAAACTTTTATCTTTCTCTCCGTGTATTTATCAATTCTCCTTATTTCTGCCTCATGCAGTAATAGTGGTCTGATTATGGTTTTATATATTCTTACTTTGGTTCCTCTTGAAAAAATTTTGGATGACAGTAGTTTTTTGAGTGTGTACGATGCTCTGGATGCAGCTTTGATCCACGCTTCTATTTCTTGCTTCTCATCATTTTTGTTGTTTACTACTACTCCAATCTATTTCATCACATCTACTTATTCAAACACGTGGTTATCGATCTGCAGAATTTCCCGTCTTTTTGTTCTGTAGTTTCTTTCTACCCTCACGAATTTTGTTTTCTTATCATTTACTTCTGATCCAGCTTCCTTTGCTTTTTGAAAGAGTCTTTTTGCCAGTATTTTAAGGTCGTCCAGATTTTCAGCGATTAGTGCTCCGTCATCTGCAAAGGCCAGTACATTTTTTTTGTCCTATGTTACTTCCCTCTTTTGCTTCACTTGCTGCGTCCAGCGCTTCCTGTATTAGAATGTTGAAGAGAGGGGTGTCAAACGCCTTGGAATATTCTCCATCCACTTTCACTACCCCTTTCGAGCCTTTCAGTATCACATTCACAAGATTTATAATCTTCTTCGTCATTCCGTATCTCTGCATTTTCTCCCACTACTTATATCTCGGTATACTGTCATAGTCTTTCTTAAAATCAACAAATAATTTTGCCATTGTTTTACTTTACCCCCAATATTTGGATATGGCTTCTTTCAGTATGAATGTCTGGTAACTAGTTGAACGAATCTTCATAAATCCCGCTTGTTTATCGTTTATTATTTCTTTTGATTATGGTTCTAATTTTTTCTCGACGATCTTGGAGAGCACTTTAAAGGCAGTGCTAATTAATGAGATGCCTCTGTAGTTTCTGCATTGTTGTTTGTCACCCTTTTTATGAATTGGTATTATTATCTCTTCTGTCCACCCAACTGCCATTCTTTCTTCATTCCAGACGTTCATAACAAGTTTGTGTATTTATTTTGCAATTTTTATACCTCCCTTCTTAAACAATTCAGGTGTTATGCCATTTCTCCCTGAAATTTTGTTGTTTTTTATAATTTGATTGAGTCTGTTGTTGTTCCATTTCTGCACTTTTGTCTCCAACATTTAGAAACTCATCAAATATCCCCTCCAAATTTCCATACTTTTTGATCCTTCCAGAACTGTATTGCCACTTTGACCTTTAATGCCATACATCCATTCTGAAAACTCCGAAGAATCTGTAAAAATATCTTGCATTCTCTGCAATGACAGAAGTAAAACATTTTATCACGATTGCCTGAGTAACCTGGATAATCAAACAAAATTCCTTCGTTGTGGTGAAACAGGTAGCTCTCTTAGCAGAACAGTTGAATGACACGAAAGTAGAAGCTAATCTTTGCAATCCCCAGGTTATGTTTACGCGAGTAGGAAACAGACAACTTTTCTGCCTCACAATCACTAATGATACTGGCTTCTAATAGTAACGGACCTTTTTTAGTGTCCAATTGGTAATTTTTGCTTTGGTCCCCTACGTTCGAAGTATCGATATAAAATGCTGCAAGATTTGTTGTTGTTAGGGCTTGGATTCAGTATTTACTCAAAAAAAAAAAAAGGTTCATATGGCTCTGAGCACTATAGGACTTAACGTCTGAGGTCTTTAGTACCCTAGACTTAGAACAACTTAAACCTAACTAACTTAAGGACATCACACACATCCATGCCTGAGGCAGGATTCGAACCTGCGACAGTAGCAGCAGCGCGGCTCCAGACTGAAGCGCCTAGAACCGCTCGGACATAGTGGCCGGCTTACTCCACAAGAATCTCCTAGCGTCAGACATAAACGCTTTTCTATATATCCCTAACCTATTTTCCTTACTTTTGTGTATGGTCGTTTCACATGCCGTCATATATGAACTACATCTGTAATAACGTCATCAAACTCAATAACATTTTCCTGTTTCCCAACTGAGTTTTATTTCTCCCACAGTAACATAGTTCACAGGCTTTTTAGGGTACCTGTGTTTCCAGATACGACACAGGACACTGGGAAGAGAGAATCTCGATTTCCCAATTCCTCATTTAGTTTAGCTATGATTACTCTAATTCATGTAAGGCAAATAACAGGAAGTTTCCACAAACAACACCACGACAAAGATCCAACCTTATCCGCGTCCATTCCGAGATTCAGTTTTATCTCTAACGACTTCGACGTTGACGTGATGTTAAACAAAGTTCATTGTTTGGTGTTGCCATAGTGTTCTGAAAAGATGTGGAATGCATTACAATCTACAATACGGCCAACTTGAGTGCTTTGTAAGTACATTCCCTTGGGATAGTGAACATCTTAGTCCGTTAATAAAGTCTAGTTCTGAGTCGTTGGCTTGTGTCAGGTAGTCCTCTCACATTCTTTACTCCTATTTCAATAATGTTTTGCATACGTCTTGCCTATAACTTTCATTCTCTCTTTCGATTCAGATGACCAATTTTTCTTTTTCACGCTGGACTAAGCGAGCAACCAGGGGCGGCAATGCACTTTATTTCAACACAGTTCTGGGACTGGGGAAACCTGTCATTACTTGAGTTTACAAGACTATATGTATGTTTTACCTTCAGTTTGCAGCAGTCTCCAGATTTCGACAAAGAATCAGCCTTTCACAGGCACGCTAAAGGCAGTTCAGAAATAGAGTTAACCGCACCGGCAGAAGTAAACACAAGTCATCCCTGCCATCCCAGTCCGACGTTCGGGCATTTCGAAAGCGTTCCGCTGGAGAGGTGAGCTGAGTGTCCAGTTCAGATAATACCGAAGGAAAGCACAGGAATATGGATAGGTGGAAGCTTCCTAGGTTCCTAACCTGTCCCAAGGGATCTGAGTGACCAGTTGCGGGAACTACCGTTTCATCCTGTCGTTGGACCGTGCGCTGAGCAGCGTCACTGTGGTGTGGAGATCTTCCTGTGGGACTCAATGGAGACTTTTCCCTGTGCGCTATTCCAGGATCGCCGCGACTTTGATGACCAGATTTGGATTTCAGCCTTATGACAAGTGGCCAGACTTTCGTTTAACAGTTCACTAGCTTATTCGCGATGGTGTCTGAGAGGACAACTGAGCCCCATGGCGATAGCCACAGCAGCCTGCCCTACGCCAGGTAGCACTATTGCTTGCGACGTCACGACGATTCATTGCAGACACAGTTATCCCGCAATGCAATGCGATCAACCGGCGACAAGAATTTCATCTGTTTGAGTACAGAGGGTTTAATTTGAATGAGTAGCTCTCAATAATCGATTACTGTAGCGCTTCATGCAACTGTTTGCATACTTCTTTTCCTGTCTTGTTGATTTGGTGGAAACTACGTACGTTGGAACTTAAATGCTGGCAACACTGCTGTGGAGGCACCATACAATGGAATCTACTATTGTCGCTGATAGCACACGTTGTTGACATACCTACCTTACCTCCGGACAAATGGACTCGCCGTCCCACGTCACCGGCGTGCGCACAATCGAGGGGAACACAATCACTTTTGAGAGAGCGGTCTAACGTAACGGTGTCACTATGTTTTCGAAGCAGGGACAACTGGTTTGGATCAAGATTGAATGTGCCAGAGGTCGTACAGCACGACAGTGTCATCAAGGACTACAAGAGGCGTGCGGGGAATCGCCATTGCCGTACAGAACAGTGGCACGTTGGGTAAAAGCCTTCAACGAAGGTCTGCAAACTGCGGAAGACAGGCATCTGGCAGGTCGTCCTAGCGTGTCTGTAGAAGTGCATGCTGTTGCCGCGTTAGTGGAGTGATCGACGCCATACGATACGTGAGCTCGCCCACGAAACCGGATTAGGGCATACTACTGTGATTCAGATCCTGAAGGAACGCCTGGACACGCGAAAAATTGCATCACAATGGGTTCCGAATGACTTGACGGAAGTCCGCAGCTCGTGGTCGTGCGGTAGCGTTCTCGCTTCCCGCGCCCGGCTTCCCGGGTTCGATTCCCGGCGGGGTCAGGGATTTTCTCTGCCTCGTGATGACTGGGTGTTGTGTGATGTCCTTAGGTTAGTTAGGTTTAGGTAGTTCTAAGTTCTAGGGGACTGATGACCATAGATGTTAAGTCCCATAGTGCTCAGAGCCAACTTGACGGAAATGCAGAAATGGATGCGTTAAGACGCTGCCCAGACGCACTTGGAGCGCTATGAGCGCGAAGGAGAGGCTTTCTTACGCCGTATCCTAACACTGGATGAGACATGGGCTACATCGTACGAGCCAAAACTGAAACGCCAATCCAACGAATGGGGTCATTATGGGTCGCCGCGATAGTCGGAAGTGCGTCACAGCCCCAGTATGGTGAAAGTTATGGTGATTCTCGTGTACGACTGTGATGGTGTTATCCTAACGCATTACGTTGCTCCACGGCAGACCGTCAACGCACAATATTACTGTCCGTTTTTGGACCATCACCTGCGACCAGCTTTACGAAAGAAACGGCGACACTTTCTGCGCAACCCACCCATCATTCTGCACGACAATGCGAGGGCGCATACAGCGCAAGCTGTGGCTGCTCTGTTCGGCCGATGGGACTGGGAAGTACTGTACCATCCAGCGTACTCCCCGGACTTAAGTCCTTGTTACTTTGACTTGTTTCCGAAGATGAAGGAACCACTTCGTGGTATTCGGTACAGAACTGTTCCAGAGATTCGACAGGCAGCAGACCGCTCCATTCGCACCATCAACTGAACAGGCTCTTTTACGGTATACTACGCTTTCCACATCGCTGGCAATGGGTTCTACACAACGCAGGTGACTACTTTGAAGGACACTAACAGGTGCAAACATGTAACTCTTTTGTATCGGTTGTGAATAAATAGTTGCCACTATTTAAATTCCAACCCTCGTATGAGTAAGCACCACTCGTGTATCACCCTTGAAATTATGAATAATTTTTTTGAGATCATGCTAAAATGCTTATTTCCTTCTTCTTCCGTTCATAGATACGTTATGCATTCAGGTCATGTTCTTTTCTGTTTTAATTTGTTAAAGCGAACCAAAATTGAACTAATTTGCTAGCTCTGAAAGTACCAGAACATTAATTCAGCCAGCACTGTGCAGCAATACGCTGGTGGCGATACTAGTTCGTATTAATGAATAATTTTCTCCTTGGTTTCTGTTATAAAGTCAATGTCTAAAAAATATATTTTCCATATGTCATTCATTAACTAATAAATGAATGTTATTAGCAAATCATAATTTTCGATTCAAGTATTTATTCCACCCTAATAGTTAAATCGCCAGTGTCCTCCAACCGTAAACACTTAGGTGAGGCTAAAACAGGATTTAAATTAATGTTTCGTGCTATTGTAAATCAATCCTCATATGGATGTGTTACCGCTTTCTGATCAGCGGCGGTAGTATTGGCGACTTCATTTATTTGCGAATCTATTAAGGATCATAACAAGTTGCCGGTTGTATTTTCGAATATGCCCGACTTGTGGCAAAGTCTTCCAGTTCAGAAAGTACAGCAGTTACGTTCCTCCCAGAGTGTGCTTATGAATTATCTCTAGTGTTAGCAACCGTATTTAACTGGTCACTCGACGAAAGATCTGAGATCTGTATCTAAACACTGGAACGTTGCACAAGTCACAGCAATACACGAGAAACAAAATGGAGGTAATTCGCTATATCATTGATCCATACCATTGAATCGATTTGTAGTACGGTTTTTCAACATATACACTATCTAATCAAAAGTACCCTGGCACCCATATGTAGTGCGGAATTGACCACAACATATAATGAGAGGTGGTCCTGACAGGGTGAAAGTAGGCACCGAATATTTTCTTGTCAGTACAGAAGAAGTAACATAAGAATTGATCTTACAGGAGAGATCAGTAACTTCTAACTTTAACTAGACATTGGAAGTCACCTGTGTAAAGTATCCATCAAGGACAATTCAGCCCTTCTAAACCTGCTGAAGTCGACTGTTAGTGATGTGACGGTGGTGTGGAATCACGAAGGAACAACCACAAATAAACCAGGACCATGTAGACCTCGTGTAACGAATATATGAATATGGTGTATTTTCTTTAAGGACGTGTCCGAAAGAACAGATACCATCGATGACCATGCAGCTCTCTTAGAATGAAATGATAATTAAATCAAGACCTTAAGCTGTCGACAGGCGTTGATATACAACAACGGGGACAGTTGAAAATGTGTACCCCGACCGGGGCTCGAACCACGGATCTCCTGCTTACATGGTAGACGCTCAGGTGGATAGAGGATGTAGTGTCGGTAGCTGGACCGACACCGTGATGGGGATTGCTGAAAAGGAATGCTAAACTAACGCTGTGGCCGATAGTGCACGAACGGCAATAAGCATACGGGCGTGAAGTCTGGAACATAAAAACTTATAAATGAATAAGAAGAAAAGTATGTAGATGCTTTTTACTTAACTTTTATTGATTCCTCGGAATACATCTCTCTTGATTACTCGTAAGCTATAGGCACTGATACAAATGGCTCCTTGCTAGTTCGTAGCCATTAACTTAGCTGATGGCTATTCTGTCTCTCGGCTAATGAGAGAGAAAGGCTTCGTACAACTGGGCGATAGCTAGGTTCGCGTACAACTGGGCGGTAGCTTGGTTCTCGTACAACTGGGGTCGAGTCCACTCTCGTATCACGAGACCTGCCTTGGTGGTGGCGCTAGGTCTGCGATCACAGTGGCGACACGCGGGTCCGACATGTACTACATGGACCGCGGCCGATTTAAACTACCACCTAGCAAGTGTGGTGTCTGGCGGTGACACCACATTCCTCCCCCGCAAATCGGCGAACGGTCGTGTAATAAGGCTTCCGCCCGCCGTGGGGAGGACCACATGTTGACGTATGCGATGAGGTGGGGAGCCTAACAACAGGCGAGGCTGTGCCACCCGCACCCGGCCATCCGGTCCGAGGGGAGCTAGGAAACGCCTGCAAAACTAGTCCAGGGTGCACGTCAACATGCGGTGTATGCGCCCGTAAAGAAACATGAGGGGCCGAAGTATCGACCTCCATTGCGTCGGGGTAGCCGACGCGCGATGACGTCACGTGGTCCGGAGCGGGCGGGAGTTCCATGGCGGAGGACAGCTGGTCACGGGAAGCGATCGGCGGCGCGTGACCCTGGGAGGCGCTTGGCGGCTGCAACGAAGCGTCGAATGCGGTCGGCGGCGGCGGCGGCTGCTGCTGCTGCTGCTGCTGCGGCGGCGGCGGCGCGTCGCCATGGGGCAAAATGGAAGGCATCGTCGGTAACACCTGGGGATGAGGCGAGCCAGTAGATGGGTCCCCAGGGCGCTGACCGGACGGCACCGTCGCTGAAAGCAGACGGGGAGCGGCAGAACCCGAGCGACGACAGAGGCGCAGCTGATTGAGATGCCGACGCACCTCACCAGAGGCCCCCAAAACCAAATACATCGCGCGGCCGAGGCAGCGAAGAATGCGCCCTGCGAGCCAACGCCGTGAACCTCGATAGTTGCGATAAAATACAACGTCGCCTGGAGCAAAAGCAGGAGTCTGCCGCTGCGCAGGAACCTGATGCGGCGGATGCAGCAAAGACATCAAGGTGCGATGAGGACGACCGTGGAGCAACTCAGCCGGCGAGCGCCCATCTCGGGGCTGAGAGCGATACGAAGACAAAAAGAGCAACAAGGCGTCCTCCCGAGAATGCGACTCTTTCAATTTCAACATCTGTGACTTGAAAGTCCGGACCAAACGTTCAGCGGCACCGTTGGACTGAGGCGAAAACGGCGCGGATGTCAGATGTTGAATACCATTGGCCTGGCAGAAAGACTGGAATTCTGCGGACATGAATTGTGGGCCATTGTCGGAAACAATAGTCTGCGGAAGACCTTCAATGCAAAAGATAGCAGACAACGCTTGGATGGTGGCGGAGGACGTCGTGGAAGACATCCGGACAACAAAAGGAAAATTACTGAAGGCGTCGACCAGAACCAACCATCGAGCATTCCAGAATGGACCAGCAAAATCAACGTGCAAGCGGTGCCAAGGGGAAGGGGCTTTTGGCCACGCAAAGACTTTCCGCGGCGGTGCGGACTGTTGTTCGGCACACGCCGGGCACGATGAACACATATTCGTAATCGCAGCATCGATTCCGAACCAAGTACAGTGCTGACGAGCAAGTTGTTTCGTTCGCACTATACCCCAATGTCCTTGATGAAGAAGCCGTAAAACAGAGGACTGTAACGAACGTGGGACCACGACTCTGGACTGATCATTATCAGAACGCAACAACAAAACACCACGTCGAACAAAAAGTCTCTCCTTGTGAGCAAAAAATCGGCGAACCACCGGATCCTCGATCCGAGACTTTGACAAAGGCCATTGCGTAGCAACAAAACGTAAAACAGTAGCAAGGACAGGGTCAGCAGCTGTGGCTGTAGCGACACGACGAAAATCAATCGGAAACGATTCGACCACTTCATCGGTTTCCGAATCAATGAACATGCAAGCAAGTTCGGAAGAATCGAATGCTTTATCCTCAGCAACAGGCAAACGGGACAACGCATCGGCGTTGCCGTGCTTAGCAGTGGACCGATACAAGATATCGTAGCGGTACTGCGAGAGGAAAATAGACCAGCGAATGAATTTCTGCGCTGTACGTGGAGGTACAGGCTTGTTCGGATGAAAAAGCGATGTCAAAGGTTTGTGGTCTGTGATGATGGTAAAGTGACGACCATACAAGAAATCATGGAACTTAGTAACACCAAACACGAGAGCCAAAGCTTCTTTCTCTATCTGTGAATAATTTCTTTGCGCAGACGAGAGCAATTTGGACGCAAAGGCAATAGGGCGATCATGCGAGCCAACTTTGTGCGCAAGCACAGCACCGATCCCGAAATCCGATGCATCTACCATCAACAAAAGGGGTTTCTGGGGATCGAATGGCGTAAGGCAAGTATTAGAAAGCAACGCCGATTTCAACTGGCGAAAGGCGCGTTCGCATTCCGTCGTCCAGACGAACGGAACACCTGTACGGCGTAAGCGATGAAGCGGAGCTGAAATGGAAGAGGCATTGCGCACATATTTATGATAATAGTTAATTTTACCCAACACACTCTGTAGCTGTTTCAGATTTTGAGGGGAAGGCAAATCGTGTATGGCACGGAGGTGCTCTGGACTCGGATGTATGCCTTGGGCATTAATGACATGTCCCAGGTATGGTAAGTCACGAGCAAAAAACACACATTTGTCCTTCCTCAAGCGAAGACCATTTTGCCGCAAGACCTGAAATAATGTTCGTAAATTCGCAAGATGATCTTCTTCTGTCTGTCCGGAGATAACTATATCGTCCAGATAGTTTGCTGCAGTAGGGACCGACGCACAAATAGTTTGTAAATATTGCTGAAACAAGGCAGGGGCGGATGCACACCCGAATGGCAGTCTTTTGAAGCGGTACAATCCAAGATGCGTGTTAACCACCAATACGCGCTGGGATTCGTCGTCCACCGGTATTTGCAAGTACGCATCGGCTAGGTCCAACTTTGAAAAATATTTTCCCGGGCACAGTTTAGCAAAAAGATCTTCCGGGCGGGGCAAAGGAAAAGTAGCAGTCACTAGCTGTGGATTCACTGTGGCCTTGAAGTCCACGCAAAGTCTCAATTTTCCGGAAGGTTTTGGCAAAATTACTAAGGGTGAGGCCCAGAGAGAAGCTTGCACACGTTCAATTACACCCTGTGATTCGAGAGCGTGTAACGTTCTTGCGACCTCATCACGCAATGCGTGGGGAACATTGCGCGCCCTGAAAAATTTCGGTTGCGCGTTTACCTGCAGTTCTAAATGTGCTTCATAGTTTTTAGCGCAACCTAAGCCCGGTGCAAAAATGTCTGCAAATTCGTCACACAGCCGAGAAACACTGTCTGTAGGCACAGTCTGATTCACTGATAGGACCTGATTTACAATAGACATGTTAAACAACTTAAATAAATCTAGACCAAATAAGTTCACTGCAGAAGAAGAACGAAGAACGTAAAATGACACAAGTTTTGTTTGTCCCTTGAATGTTGCAAGAAGGCTGCACTGTCCTAACACAGGAATTTTCTGTCCGGAATATGTAGTTAGCTTAACATTTGCGGCACGCAACGGAGGTGCGCCCAGTTGTTTGTATGTGTCGTGAGTGAGCAATGAAACTGCAGCTCCGGTATCGAGCTGGAATGGTATCACTTGGCCGTCAAAGTCTAAGTCCACAAAAAGTTTATTGTCCTGCTGACGACAAGAGCGACTGTTTTGTGCAATTGGAACAGACACTGGTACAGAATCACTTGCTAATTGACGTGATTTCCGGCGACGTCGACGCACAGTTTTTGTGGGACGATCACAGTCACTGTTAGAGAAAGTGTCACTGGACGAAGTGGAATTAACGACATGAATGTCCATAGGCGAAGGTCCACGAGCCTGAGTGTCCTTGGTTCGATTCCGGCGCGAAGCAAAGGGCCTGGAACGATTGTGATTGTCGGATCTGAGCTTTTTCTGGCAAACACTTTGAACATGTCCTTTCTTATTGCAGAAAAAGCAAATAGCTTGGCGTGACGGGCAATGTTCACGCGAATGTCGAGTAGCACACCGCGGGCATGATTTCACTACATTTGTGGGCTGGCGCGGCACACCTGGCTTAGCACGCGGCGGTCGCTGTGCGTCCGTGCGCGAGGCCCGGTTACCGGGCCGCGCAGCGCGTCCAGCGGGCCGGTTAATGTAACACACGGCTGGCGAAGTTGCAAAAGATTCCTGAGCACAGTCAAGTGTGTCCTGTCTATCCAATATGTCTATCACTTGTTGAAGGGAGGGATTAACTAGTTTCAAAATTTGCTCCCGTATGCGAACATCAGAAACGTTCTGTGCAATTGCATCACGCACCATTGTATCTGAATAAGAAAGACCACAGTCACATTCAAAGGCACAGTCCCTAGTAAGTCCTTGCAATGTTGCTACCCACTCCCTATTAGTTTGACCGGCCGTACGTTTTGTACGAAAAAACGTATACCGTTTTGCAACCACATTAACTGTTTCTTTGAAATAGGCATCTAATGCAGACAAAATTTCCTCGTATGACAAAGTTGCTACGTCGCGGCGGGGAAACAATTTCACTATCACACGGTATGTGGACACACCGACACAAGAAAGCAAAAACGGCTGCCGCTCATTACCTTGAATTCTGCAGGCAGCCATGTGAAAGGCGAACTGACGAGACCACTCTTGCCAGGTCTCATCGGCTGCCACGTATGGTCGAAAGGGAGGTGCAACAGCGTTCAGTGGCAGCGGTAGCGAAGAAGCGGCGGCGGCCGCATCGGTGTGCAGCGCACGTTGACCCTGGACGAGCTGTCCAAGGGCATCCAGTAACGCCTGCGTCTGCTGATTCTGCAAGCGATAAAATTCGGACAGTACATCTGGAGAATGTGGCGAAGCCATGACACAAATAAATGTAAGCAATCAGAAATAAATGTAAGCAATCAGAAAAAGGTCCTTTTCCCTCGGCGCCAATAATTGTAGTGTCGGTAGCTGGACCGACACCGTGATGGGGATTGCTGAAAAGGAATGCTAAACTAACGCTGTGGCCGATAGTGCACGAACGGCAATAAGCATACGGGCGTGAAGTCTGGAACATAAAAACTTATAAATGAATAAGAAGAAAAGTATGTAGATGCTTTTTACTTAACTTTTATTGATTCCTCGGAATACATCTCTCTTGATTACTCGTAAGCTATAGGCACTGATACAAATGGCTCCTTGCTAGTTCGTAGCCATTAACTTAGCTGATGGCTATTCTGTCTCTCGGCTAATGAGAGAGAAAGGCTTCGTACAACTGGGCGATAGCTAGGTTCGCGTACAACTGGGCGGTAGCTTGGTTCTCGTACAACTGGGGTCGAGTCCACTCTCGTATCACGAGACCTGCCTTGGTGGTGGCGCTAGGTCTGCGATCACAGTGGCGACACGCGGGTCCGACATGTACTACATGGACCGCGGCCGATTTAAACTACCACCTAGCAAGTGTGGTGTCTGGCGGTGACACCACAGAGGAGAATACTAAATAACAGCCAGATTCACATGCGAGGCAAATCCATTGTAAGCAGCTTCCAATTGCCTCTCTTAGCACCGACGAAGTGTACCGTGATACAGCTAGCCATATACTGCGTACCGTTCACAATAAGGGGGTTGGGTTGTTTGGGGAAGGAGACCAGACAGCGAGGTCATCGGTCTCATCGTATTAGGGAAGGATGGGGAAGGAAGTCGGCCGTGCCCTTTCAAAGGAACCATCCCGGCATTTGCCTGCAACGATTTAGGGAAATCACGGAAAACCTAAATCAGGATGGCCGGACGCGGGATTGAACCGTCGTCCTCCCGAATGCGAGTCCAGTGTCTAACCACTGCGCCACCTCGCTCGGTTTCACAAAAAGAAGGCGCTCAGTTAGACCGCTAAAACCACATTTTACATCGCGCCATGCCCACTTCCGTTGCGGAGGGACTTCCCTACATCTTTTATATATTACAAGTACAAGTGCCCTAAGCATGAACCAGCTTTCAATAAACATTTTCTTTTTATGCACATACCCACACTATAGTAATTTATCTTTTAACAAATCATTTTGCTTTTTTCATATATACATTACAAAACTCTAACTATCCTGCCACAAGTTACGGACTTTAAATAACAAAGAATACACACTGCGTAATTGCAGGTACACAGTTACATATTATAAACCTACTTCTAATCGATATAAGTGTTACACCAGGACATTTGCTTTATGCTTAATTAGTATGACGGGATGTTGGAGCGGGTCTTACACATCACTTACACGCAGCCGCTTTGTAGTTCTTGTACCAGCCTCCCCTGTCTCGTCGGTCAGCACAGCCCACATACCTCCAAGATTGTCCCACACGTCAAAACGCCTTGTCGAACTCAGCTATGCCCTTGGAATCACACATGCACCACAAGCGAAAGATTTTCACAAGCTGCTTCTGCTGCACATGCCCCACAATACATTGGAGATCCTCTTCCCAGGTATCCTTTGAATTCATGTGCCCTTCCTCACAATTGATGCACAAGGCCTATGGAACCACATCACCAATAGTAAATACTCAACAACCAGTGATATCACCATATTTTACTGTCCAAATCACCATTATGTACTCGCCACTGTGGTGATGATACTGATGAGCATTGTCTTACGTGATTGACAGTGCACAGTGTCTGGCAACTAGTGCAATGGGTACCGACATGTTTCTTCTGTTCCCTGCTAATAATGGCCACCGTACACCCATTTTCCAAGTCACCAAGGACAAGGCTATCACATAGTTCAAGGTCCTGACCATTGCCTTCACCTTCAGTGATGGGGTGCAATCCAAGGTCGATTTTCGGTACTATTTTCTGATGCTCACTCCACACTCGAATGTTTGCCGTAATTTACCAGTTATTTACCTGGAACCCCCAACCCCCTCAATTTACATGTACCTTTCATTCAATGAACTTGACACATCATGGCGAACGTTCTTGGAATGATATGATGTATCAGCAGATACTGAACCAATGAGCAGCAGGCGTGCTCTAAGAAGTGTGCACTACGCCTTCCACCTTACCATTGTTTGCCTTCTCCCTTATTCCTCCTATTCTGTTTCTGTTGCTTGTAATAACCCCAGAATTTGTGTGTCTTCAGACATTACAGAAGCCTACCCTTACTGAGAACAGCAAAAAAAAGTATATAAAAAATAATAAAAGTAATGGTTCCCAATTTAGACCGGTTCTGTACATTCCGTAGCTTGACAGAGGGATTGACACAGATGATGGTGATGTCATGGCCAGGCCTCAGGTTGCAAAGCCTGCAGACATTGCCCCCTGCCCCCTGACAATTTTTGTGCCTTTCCTTGGTAAAAAAAAGAAAAAAGCCGAAAAGGGTAGCAGAAAGAAGGCAACTGTGGCACACTGCTAACGTCTATGCCACGACTAACAATGAGAAACCAAATTAGCTGGGTCAGTGCTGAACAGCACAAGTGAAAAAAATAAAAATTAACAGAAAGATGAAAAAAGTAGAGCAGAAAAGAGACAAATAGAGAAAAATAGAAAAGGCGATTAAGGCATCCATTGTAGAGAATCAGGGCATACAGATTCGCGGCCAGGTACTGCACGAATTTTCAACTCTCGCCATTCCATTACTGCAATGATATGAGCGGCTGTAAGTCATTATTTCCTTCGGGTTCCCGGGTTCGATTCCCGGCAGGGTCAGGGATTTTCTCTGCCTCCTGATGACTGGGTGTTGTGTGATGTCCTTAGGTTAGTTAGGTTTAAGTAGTTCTAAGTTCTAGGGAACTGATGGCCATAGATGTTAAGTCCCATAGTGCTCAGAGCGATTTGAACTTCATTATTTCCTTGCTATCTCCTTTCAGTGCCGTTTAGTTTCCTTTCCTTTCATCCCAGCTATTCCTCTCTACAAAATACGATGCTACCACTTTAGTCAGCCACGTCACATGATCCAGTGGTCTAACATTGTAGCCTAGCGGTTCTAGGTGCTTCAGTCTGAAACCGCGCGACCGCTACGGTCTCAGGTTCGAATCCTGACTCGGGCATGGATGTGTGTGGCATCCTTAGGTTAGTTAGGTTTAAGTAGTTTTAAGTTCTAGGGGACTGATGACCTCAGATGTCAAGTCCCATAGTGCTCAGAGCCATTTTTTTCAAGTCCCATAGTGCTCAGAGCCTTTTGAACCATCTAACATTGTATTCATATATCTATGGAATATGGGTCCCGTCTCTGCAGCTAATATTCTGGTATATTTCAAGTTTTGATATTAATGTTGTTTCTATCTCTGCATAACTGTGCATGTTGATTAATAACTTCCAAAGAACGTGTAGAGACTGAAAAGAATGACAACCAGATACCTTATGTGCTGGAGAGAAGAATTCTGGATTGTAATCTTTCTTATGATCATTGTGTGAGCAGTTACTGTTTTCATAAAAATAGTGACAACCGTTAGAAACTGATAAAAATTTGAACAAGGATGCTTTCATCTGCAAAGAGGCACATTGATATGTAAAATGATCACCCCGGCGTCGTTTGGGGTCAAGACAGGATGGAAAAACCTTTGAGGATCTAAAGCATTGTCTGTTTTCCATGTCCTAGTAGGCAGAACTGGGCCTCAGCCCTTCTCAACACTTGGCAAGACATCTACCTTTTGAGGTCGTAAGCAGACTGAGGAGCAGGCACTCCGAAATTTGACGTTCCTGATTTGAAGAACTATTAGACTCACTAGCGCACTTCATCAGGTCTTATTGATAACCTGAAAGTAATCCTGTAGCAAAGATCTGAAACTTTTTGGAACACTGGGTGAAACTTGGCAGTTCAGATCCCAAAAATTTGGTAGCTCTTTGCGACCATATCGTATGGGAATGGCTACAGCTAAATATGACACACCTCAAGAAAATTATAGACTCCCTTAGTCACCAGATAGGGTCCTTTAATAAGGCAGCAGGCAATGTTAGTATTCGCGTGATGTCTCCTGGGGGTGAGTAATTTTTTTGTAGGCCGTGCTTGTCTAATATCATGCTAAAGTTGAGAAACACTTCGCATCTAGTTAAAGTTTTGGAAACTTCAATCAGAGCTTACCAGGTGCAAATACTATGCTGCTGCTGAGAAAGTTCCTGCTTGATGTTGCTGGTTCTATTTCGCGGAAATGTGAGATACTCAGGTTTCCACGTCATTTCCCCAGAAACGAGCGAGGAGTGACACTTCCTAATTATCCGTTCATGAACACTTCTATATGGTTGGGCGAAATCTCATGAACTGCATGCATCAGTGGCAGCATCTTTGTAGTCATCGATGTGCCTACTGGCGAACATAAACTGAGAAATGAAATAAAATATTTCAGCTGAAATGACATTGTTATTTAAAGTCCTGTGCTATTTTCTTATGTATACGTCAGGGGCCAGTGTATATGACGGAGCTATGTCCTGTAGCCTTCAATCTGAAATATTTCATAGGTTTATAAGCAGTGAGTGCCTAAGTAAGAAATGATCACTAGAGTTTAGTCGGCTATTTGAAGAAAGTAAATGTAAAGGCTCCCAGGAGATGTTGAAGGCACTGCAGCGTGGCCTCACATACACAGAGCGGGCTGGAATGTCTGGAAGGATCAATAAGGGGAATTTGGCGACCTGCAGTGTGAACAGTCAATCCGATGGAGCCTAGGCTGGTAAACTCCGAACGCCTCATGTAGGACTTATTCCCAGGCGAGAGGTGTGGAGGCATACACTAATGGGTCGACTAGGAATGCTCGAAGTAGTACCTGAGTCTCTTCAGAGAGAAGTATGATGCGCTGATAAAGGAATGTTACACCCACGCAGCGGCACTGCTGTCATGTAGCCTCAGGCCAGATGCAGTAGCCCTTGATCCCGTCGAATCCCATGCTGTTCAGGTTATTTTGGCCTTCTCACCAATACACCTGCGAGTTCTGAAGTAAACTCTAGTGATGGCTTACGCCATGATTGACTGAGTGCAGGTTAAGCCAACTTATTGAAAAAAGTGTTTTGTATCTGCAGGCTTTCAAAAACATTAATTGAACAATGTGGTGTGGCCCTCTACTACGCACCCTCTGAATCGGTTTTTTTTTTTTTTTTTTTTTTTTTTTTTTTTTTTTTTTTTTTTTTTTGCGCTTCACATGCTCACACGGATTTTAGCACGAAGTATTGATCAACTCACGTCAGTCTTTTGACCAAGTGCCTCGCAGAAATCGTGTCTGCCTATGAATTCCGAGTTCCACCGTCGTGACAATTCTGTCTAAAACCCAAAGTGGAAACCCCTCAACAAACCACTTCACAAAACCAATCAAGATCCTCGCTAAAGATTCCCCCCCAGTGGAAAACGATACTGTAGGAACAAAGTCACAAGGCAAACGGCTGAATCCCAGTAACCTCAAATTCCCACAAGTTCTATTTAATTGACTTTAATCAATCCTTCGCACCTCCTCGCATGAAAAGTACCACAATAAAGTAACACATTACTAATGAATCCCCAAATAACCATATAAATTATCCCTCCAAATTACTAACACTAATTACAGATTACGACAGCTTTTCACTTCTGCCCTTTTTCTATATACCCTAAGCAGTTTTAAACTGCTCTCATTTCCACATATGCAGTAGCAACGTTCAAAACGTTCTACCGTACCAATGGCAATCAGTCTCACTAGAATCACACCTTCATATACCAATACGTACGAATTCATTATACAGACTATCCCCATTCACACTATTTACTCCAGCCCTCTCTAAGTTTTCTGTTTCCACATCTTTCGCCGATTCACTACCCACAGCATGCACAACTTTACTGTTCCCCCCACCAAATATCGACACTTGCAGCTTCAACAAAATTACACATGAATTCACTGTTAAACACTTTATCTTCCTGAAATAATACATCGATGCCTAAGCCATCATTACCAAAAATATTCATCTCAGCAACCTTATCTGCTGATAAACTATTTAAATCACTACATAAATTCACCTCAGAAACCCTACTTCCCTCCGTCGACAAATTAACTTTACATGAATCGTATACAACTTTATCCTCCGCCGCTACATTACACAAATTGCTGCTACCTTGTCGTACAATTTTGGGACTTCCAGACTTGCAACATTCCGCTGTGATCGGACAAAAAATAGCAAACACTGCCATTTCTACACACTTTTCATCCAGATTAGCCTCCGTTCCTACTTCACATACACTCTCAGATTCACACTCTGACAAACGTTTTAGATCCACACATTCATCGATAAGTTTCGTTTCGCCCTCATTTGTGAGTAGAAACGCGTAAATTCTTCCTCCGAAGTATCAATACCAGTAGCTTTTACGTCATTACACAAATTACCATTGCAGGCTTTCAAAAACATTAAACGAAATGGTGTGGCGTGGCCCACAACTACACACCCTCTGACTCAGTGCTGAAATATTAAAAGTTTTGGCTGGTTTCGTTGTCTAGGGCCTGGGATACGTAGATGCCGCATTACAAGCCAAAAACTGCTGAGTCTTCAGTATACAACATGATTATACACATGAATCGATTGGTCATAGATTCCTATCACTCAGCAATTGCGAATGTAATATAGAAATTCATAAATGAAAGATTGCAATTAAATATAATCTGCAGGTACTTTCTTAACAACTTTAAATGATGAGTACGACAGTAGAAGTACATTTGAGATGCGGCATATGTCTGTAAAACACTTACTGGTGTCGATGGTCCAGCAATTAAATAAAATACAAGTTGAATAACAGGGAAACAATAGATTCTTACTTCACGTAGTTAGTTGTGAACAACAACATAGCTCGCGAGATATTCACTTCCAAACGCGTACAACGTCTTCACTGCAGAAGCCATGGAAATCGCACAAGTACACAAGGTGGCAAAATGAAATGTTTCTATCTCCCGTGACCACGGGCAAACTGCTCCACTCTCAGTCTTTCCCACGACCGTAAGTTGTGCCTTCAGGTCCAGCACTTTCCGTGTCCTGTGCCATACTCTCCACTACACTGTCCACCACCACCCCCTGTCCTCTCGGAAAACGATGCCTCTCCCCAAAGTCCATACGTCTCTCTTAGTAACGAGCGCTGTGATTGGCTAGAGCGCTGCCTTCATGTCTCCAAGTCAACGTACGCTCACAAATATTTTGAAACACTAGTACTAGTAATACGAGAACTGGCTCTGTATACACTACTGGTTATCTAGCACTTACAGGAATAAATAACAATAACGGAAATTCCTGGATGGAGCAATACGTAAAATAAGTGAACGGCAGCCACTCATCTATAGCGGTTCGATAGGTGGAGCACAGTAACACAGAACAGCATTCTAACAATTCAACAGAATTCCGCGTGGTCATTAAGAACTATCTTTCAATTTGATCAAGTTATTCTTAAATTAATGATTCCACTTAATACTTTGTTTAGTTTAACCATCCTTCATTTAAGCCCTTTGTATAGATAGATTGATATGTAGTATAGCATACAAATTCGTAGCGATGTATGGGTTTGGAGCCGTAAAAAGTTATTACTCCAGTTGAAATTAAGTCTTTATGAGTCCTTTCTGAGTTCACAGCAAACCATTGAGCGTCTTTAATAAATTCCTATTGGTTTTCCTTGCAGACCAGGATGTTATTTTACACTGGCTGTCACTTAGGAAAAGGTCCTCGAATGTTAAAAAATTATCAGCCATAAACGAGATCCGAACGGGAACGCTATGAGTGATCTGATTGATCGAATGCGCCATATTTTGTTAGGGTTGAAAGCAGTTGCTAGCAAGATGAGGGCGGATGTCCCGTTCGCTGTCCGTTCCGCCAGACGAAATCTGCGCCGGCCAGAGATGAGTCGCGGTTGCACTGCGCTAATCTGCGGTCTGTCTCGGAAACCGTGTTGTGTGAACGTAGATATTTCATCATGCTAAATGGCGCACTTAGGAACAATGTACTCGCTTTACTGCTGACTCTAAATTTTCTTGAGTTGCTGGAGCGCCCCAGTCTGACAATGATAAATTATTTCAGAACAAAATGCGCAGTAGTGGCCTTGTTCCGAAAGCCTCCAATTGTCTTGGTGTAATGCTTGTTTTAGACTGTCTAGTGACGTCCATCATATCGTTTGCAGTGTTGTCTGTTGAGAAATTCTCCAAATTATCTCTTATCGCACAACAGTAATCCAAATACTTTACTTATTAATACTACCTGAATTTCTTCACGCGATATTTTGATAGGAAACCGGTATCGAATAAAGTGACGCAGGTTTATAGAAAATTATGACGTTGGTTATTCTGTTGCATAGGCTGTAGCTTCCTAGTCGTCTTTGCTGGCACACTCATAGTTTCATAACTTTTGTTTATCACCGTGGAATATTGCAAAGCTTTTTTTTCTTGCAATGGTAATATGTATGCATCAAGATTTGTCGGACCATTATTCATTCTCTTCACAATATGGCCACAACTAAAGAAGAACTATTGAGACAGTATTAATAACTATGCTAGTGTTTTCCTATTTTGTGGTTATGAACTTCACTGTCTGTGGTAGACTTAATGAGTTAAACCTGTGAATTAACAACCTTTTCTATGAAGAATCATTTAGTAAGGTAAAACTGAAGTCTCTAAACAAAACTAAACCCTTGTATTTCTTACCGACTGACGGAATTTGAAGACGAAAACCCTAAAGTAAGATCATGAGGATTTGTAAACAGCCATAATAAAAACGATATCATATTACATTAGAAATAAATAATCACAACTCCTACACACAGATAACATTCTTCCATCTACCGAGACTCATAGCTACAGTGTAAGATCACATGACTCTTTGCAGCTTAAAACTAAAAGCAAAATAACTAACGAATAGCAACGGAAGCTCTTTTTACGACGTGCAAACGACACCAGCTTCGAAAAGGAAATTTATGACGTAAGAAATAAGGTGCAGCGTATCACGAACACAGACTTCAAAATATTACAATGGTAACAACACAAGTGAGAAAAGATTAAACATGAAAATACAGCAAAATGATGTTGGGAGTGATGCAGAGCAAACAATTTCAACGCGGTGAAATATCAGTCACTCACAGTTGTCACTCTTTTGTCAATGTTTCCTACCCTGTTCTCATACATAATTCTATGATGCTCGCGTTAGTTGCAGCGTAACACAGATTGCGGTGGGAGCTCCATGAGACAGTGATCATAAGTAGCTAAAAATCTAATATTTAATCTATTAACAGCTTGAAACCGAATGTTCCTGATGGTCTGATCTCTCTTCGCCTTATAATTAGTATAATAAAGGGAAGTTCACAAGTCAAAGAAATCAGTAAATTGATAACAAATGCTATAAGAAACTCTAGAATCTAATTTAATTTGCATAAATTTGTTACAAAGCAACTTGAAGGGATTACATTACTTATTTCAATACAATGTCATTACAGTACAAAAGTAATTGTGCGATAATTGCGTATAGCTAACAATACATCCAAAGTGGTAATATTGTCAAGACAGGGTTCTTTACTCCTCTTGTGAAACGACTAATTATACTATAGCCGCAAGTGTTAGTTGGCGACTAACTTCATATTCAGTTAAGCCTTGTATTAACAAAACACATCGAATTTACGTTTACCCTCTTTTCTAAAGTAAATGCACATGCACATTGTCTAATTAAGAGAAAAACGAAGGTTGTAACGTTTACAAGACAGTTCTCTGTCCCACTGTTACGAAACCACTGGTAACATTTCATGTGGAAGTATTGCTTGGTAACAAACTTCTCAGTCCACTACAGCTTATAGTGAAGAAAAACATAAGACTACAGATATACGTTTACGGGCTTGATGATGTAGTAGCACAAACACTGCGTACAAGTAACAATAAAACGAAATGACAACACTAATAAGAGTTCACTTGACTGTCCTTGTGAAATACTGTTGCTGGAAATAAAAGTATTAGTTGGGTTAATACTGAACTGAAGCTGCTGCTGTATGGCTGTTGATGCCACACTTGTGGTAGTGTGTGTGTGTGTGTGTGTGTGTGTGTGTGTGTATGAGACTGTGAGTGTGTGTGTGTAAGTTGTGTCTGTCTGTGTGTGCGTGTGGGTAATGTGTGTGTTTGCATATATATATATATATATATATATATATATATATATATGTGTGTGTGTGTGTGTGTGTGTGTGTGTGTGTGTGTGTGTGTGTGTGTGTGTGCATGTGTATGTGTGTCTGTCTGTGTGTCTATGGGTGTTGTGTTGTGCATGTGTTTGTGAGGGTGCGTCAGTACGTTTGGTGGGACAGGGGAGGTGGGAGCGAATAGAGACTGACAAAATTAGATAAGAGGTACAGAAAAGAATGGGAGTTAAGCATCCTCAGTGGCGTTTAAATACTTTTTTGTAATGGGGGATAGCAAATAATAGTGGAATGTTTTCCATAGGGGTATAGTGATTATAGCTATAATAGTAAAGGTCATCGTGTCTGCTACATCCTTAAGGACGATAATTACTATAATCTCAATCATCACTTCTAGCACTAAGCTTGATACGTCTTTGTCGTCTGTTTCGTTGAACCTTGGCTGTATGGTCCCCTGGGTATCTAGTGCAGCTTGTTTCGTAGTCACATCAATCTCGTCGTACCACTGTGGGTCGCCCTCTGTTTCATCTGGCAGTGTAGCATCAGCGATGTGCATTTCTTCAGCTAGTTGATCGTATGCAGCAGCATCCCTGAAAATCGGAAAAGTGAAATGCCTACCCTTTCGTGTTAGCCTTCATCATGTTGTTTATAATTAACTTTCTCAAAATATTATTCGACAGTAGTTAAAAATTAGTTAACTGATTCAGGTACGTCGACGGAACACTACTGAAGTAACAATACTATTTTTTAACAGCACGATTGCCTAAATAAACTCAAAAATATTCAGCAATGTTTGTTGACTGTTCATTTTTTTCCGTAGTATACTATAGCAACATACTCGAATAGTAATGTGATGCAAGAATACAACACTATAAGAATATCTTTAAAGTTCAATGTAATATGGTGGTGTATTGATATGGCAACTATGTAATATGAGGAAATCTGAAACTGAGTCAAACGTAATTATAGCTATAGGTCCTAATCTCCTTGTTCGCCCCCCTACCTGTCGACCTCTGCCTCCCCGTCTTTTTGACCGTCTCCTACTCTTCCCTCCTCTCATTATCCATCTCCTCCTTATTCCCCTCTCACTGTCCGTCTCCACAAACGAAGCCTCGATTGAGAAATAAACTCACTTAAAATGAATGGGTAAATTGGTTGGGATCATTAGTATAAGTGGTACAGGAAAGGCCTCTTCAGCTGCTGGATCTGTGTGGCTAGTGTCTTCAAGGACAGTATTTCTCGCAGTTTTAATCAGTGCACGGGCAGGACTGAAAAGTTTGGAATGATGACGACTCAACAACAGAATTCTCCCCCCCCTGAACCATTGACCTTGCCGTTGGTGGGGAGGCTTGCATACCTCAACGATACAGATAGCCATACCGTAGGTGCAACCACAATGGAGGGGTATCTGTTGAGAGGCCAGACAAACGTGCGGTTCCTGAAGAGGGGCAGCAGCCTTTTCAGTAGTTGCAGGGGCAACAGTCTGGATGATTGACTGATCTGGCCCTGTAACACTAACCAAAACAGCCTTGCTGTTGTGGTACTGCGAACAGCTGAAAGCAAGGGGAAACTACAGCCGTAATTTTTCCCGAGGGCATGCATCTTTACTGTATGGTTAAATGATGATGGCGTCCTCTTGGGTAAAATATTCCGGAGGTAAAATAGTCCCCCATTCGGATCTCCGGGTGGGGACTACTCAAGAGGACGTCGTTATCAGGAAAAAGAAAACTGGTGTTCTATGGGTCGGAGTGTGGAAAGTCAGATCCCTTAATCGGGCAGGTAGGTTAGAAAATTCAAAAAAGGAAATGGATAGGTTAAAGATAGATATAGTGGGAATTAGTGAAGTTCGGTGGCAGGAGGAACAAGACTTTTGGTCAGGTGAATACAGGGTTATAAATACAAAATCAAATAGGGGTAGCCGGCCGAAGTGGCCGTGCGGTTAAAGGCGCTGCAGTCTGGAACCGCAAGACCGCTACGGTTGCAGGTTCGAATCCTACCTCGGGCATGGATGTTTGTGATGTCCTTAGGTTCGTTAGGTTTAACTAGTTCTAAGTTCTAGGGGACTAATGACCTCAGCAGTTGAGTCCCATAGTGCTCAGAGCCATTTGAACTATTTTTTAAATAGCGGTAATGCAGGAGTAGGTTTAATAATGAATAAAAAAAATAGGAGTGCGGGTAAGCTACTACACACAGCATAGTGAACGCATTATTGTGGCCAAGATAGACACGAAGCCCAAATCTACTACAGCAGTACAAATTTATATGCCAACCAGCTCTGCAGATGATGAAGAAATTGATGAAATGTATGATGAGATAAAAGAAATTATTCAGGTAGTGAAGGGAGACGAAAATTTAATAGTCATGGGTGACTGGAATTCGACAGTAGGAAAAGGAAGAGAAGGAAACGTAGTAGGTGAATATGGATTGGGGCTAAGAAATGAAAGAGAAAGCCGCCTGGTAGAATTTTGCGCAGAGCATAACTTAACCATAGCTAGCACTTGATTCAAGATTCATGAAAGAAGGTTGTAGACATAGAAGAACCCTGGAGATACTAAAAGGTTTCAGATAGATTATATAATAGTAAGACAGAGATTTAGGAACCAGATGTTAAATTGTAAGACATTTCCAGCGGCAGATGTGGACTCTCACACAATCTATTGGTTATGAACTGTAGATTAAAACTGAAGAAACTACAAAAAGGTGGGAATTTAAGGAGATGGGACCTGGATAAACTGAAAGAACCAGAGGTTGTACAGAGTTTCAGGGAGAGCATAAGGCAACAATTGACAGGAATGGGGGAAATAAATACAGTAGAAGAAGGTTGGGTAGCTTTGAGGAATGAAATAGTGAAGGCAGCAGAGGATCAAGTAGGTAAAAAGACGAGGGCTAGTAGAAATCCTTGGGTAACAGAAGAGATACCGAATTTAATTGATGAAAGGAGAAAATACAAAAATGCAGTAAGTGAAGCAGGCAACAAAGAATACAAACGGTTCAAAATTCAGATCGCCAGGAAGTTGCAAAATGGCTAAGCAGGGATAGCTAGAGAACAAACGTAAGGATGTAGAGGCTTATCTCATTAGGGGTAAGATAGATACCGCCTACAGGAAAATTAAAGAGACCTTTGGAGAAAAGAGAACCACTTGCATGATTATCAAGAGCTCAGATGGAAACCCACTTCTAAGCAAAGAAGGGAAAGCAGAAAGGTGGAAGGAGTATATAGAGGGTCTATACAGGGGTGATGTTCTTGAGGACAATATTATGGAAATGGAAGAGGAGGTAGATGAAGATGAAATGGGAGATACGATACTGCGTGAAAAGTTTGACAGAGCACTGAAAGACCTGAGTGGAAACAAGGGCCCGGGAGTAGACAACATTCCATTAGAACTACTGACAGCCTTGGGAGAGCCAGTCCTGACAAAACTCTACCATCTGGTGAGCAAGATTTATGAGACAGGAGAAATTCCCTCAGACTTCAAGAAGAATATAATAATTCCAATCCCAAAGAAACCAGGTGTTGACAGATGTGAAAATTACCGAACTATCAGTTTAATAAGTCACAGCTGCAAAATACTAACGCGAATTCTTTACAGACGAATGGAAAAACTGGTAGAAGCCGACCTCGGGGAAGATCAGTTTGGATTCCATAGAAATGTTGGAACACAGGAGGCAATACTGACCCTACGATGTATCTTAGAAGAAAGATTAAGGAACTGCTAATCTACTTTTCTCGCATTTGTAGACTTAGAGAAAGCTTTTGACAATGTTGACTGGAATACTCTCTTTCAAATTCTGGAGGTAGCAGGGGTAAAATACAAGGAGCGAAAGGCTATTTGCAATTTGTAAAGAAATCAAATGGCAGTTATAAGAGTCGAGCGACATGAAACGGAAGCAGTGGTTGGGAAGGGAGTGAGACAGGCTTGTAGCCTCTTCCTGATGCTATTCGATCTGTATATTGAGCAAACAGTAAAGGAAACAAAAGAAAAGTTCGGAGTAGGTATTAAAATCCATGGAGAAGAAATAAAAACTTTGAGGTTCCCCAATGTCATTGTAATTCTGTCAGAGACAGCAAAGGACTTGGAAGAGCAGTCGAACGGAATGGATAGTGTCTTGAAAGGAGGATATAAGGTGAACATCAACAAAAGCAAAACGAGGATAATGGAATGTAGTCGAATTAAGTCGGGTGATGTGGAGGGAATTATATTAGGAAATGAGACACTTAAAGTAGTAGAGGAGTTTTGCTATTTGGGGAGCAAAATAACTGATGATGGTCGAAGTAGAGAGGATATAAAATGTAGACTGGCAATGGCAAGGATAGTGTTTCTCAAGAAGAGAAATTTGTTAACATCGAGTATTGATTTAAGTGTCAGAAAGTTGTTTCTGAAAGTATTTGTATGGAGTGTAGCCATGTATGGAAGTGAAACATGGACGATAAATCGTTTAGACAAGAAGAGAATAGAAGCTTTCGAAATGTGGTGCTACAGAAGAATGCTGAAGATTAGATGGGTAGATCACATAACTATGATGAGGTATTGAATAGAATTGGGGAGAAGAGGAGTTAGTGGCACAAATTGACTAGAAGAAGGGATCGGTTGGTAGGACATGTTCTGAGGCATCAACGGATCACCAATTTAGTATTGGAAGGCAGTGTGGAGGGTAAAAATCGTAGAGGGAGACCAAGAGATGAATACACTAAGCACATTCAAAAGAATGTAGGTTGCAGTAGATACTGGGAGATGAAGAAGCTTGCACAGGATAGAGTAGCATGGAGAGCTGCATCAAAGCAGTCTCGGGACTGAAGACCACAACAACAACAACAACAAAAATTTCGAAAGTTTTTTATCTTTTCACTTCAGACTTATGCACGATGCTTTAATAAATATTCATATGGACATATGATATATACTCTTAATAAATATAATACATAAGTATGCATGTAGTATATTTGAAGCAAATTGGTAACTAACTTTCAAAGATTTCTGGTACCAACGTTAAACTATGATTTGTCTTCATGTAGTGTAGAGGTATAAATTATATTTATATTCACATATAGTATATATCTAAAAAATAAGTAGTTTATGTCTTTCCGAGCAATTATTAGACTATCATGTAAAAATCTGAAGTTAACTGATAAACAACTTTCCGAGAATTTTGCTACAAACCACCCATTTTATATAGTTTATACAATACGCATTAAAAAATGTGAACCCTATGTTCTCTTGGATGTTTATTAGAGTATCGTGAAAATTTTTTAAGTAAATCGGTCAAGAACGTTTCGAGATTTTTGGTGACAACATTAAACTACAACTCGTCTTTATATAGTGTTGTAGAAGTGAAGATGATGAATGCAATCAGCAAGAATTATTACACGACAACATTTGCCGTGATAGGCAACAATTTCTCCCAGTACTTCTAGTGTCATTATGTAAGTGACACCCAACAATGTATAGAAAAGCTATAATATCAGCATCACATACACTTGACTGATGTAAAAAACTGACCTTCTCAAGATGACTGAATAAAAGCCGTGAAGGACATAGTGAAATGAATAATCCGTAGTACTGACGTGATGTGTGCTTTATGTTTCATACGAACATAGGATTTAGGGGCCGTTGTTCATGCTTTTAATAATTCGTTGGTACTGGTACCGTGTCATTCATGTTGATGCTCTCATGTGACATTTCGACCTACGTGCCGAGACTTTCTTCCGAGAATTGGCTGCTGAAAGCATGTTCCCAGTTCCCAGAAATGTCCCTCCGCAGGAATGCCGAAACGTCAAATCAGAAGATCGAGCAAGAACGTCGCGGTAACACGAGAACTTTTAACGACATGTGTAGCATTAGTTATTCAGTTTGTCCAAGTCACTCCATTAAGAGAAGAAACAATGCGAATGTTATCAAAACAAAAAGAATATTAAATATCAAGTGTTTAGTGTATATAAGACATTCCTAAAAATTCTAACCTGGTGAGATGGCTGCATGACGTACAAGCTGAATATTAAAAAAACATTGTTCTAGAGATTACTTTCTCGTATGTTGCCCTCATTGTGCCTTACTTTGCACTATAGGGTTGCATGTGAAGATACTGAGCACAAATCGTCTTGTAACTCTACAGTGTCCACACACTAAACGTAACATCATGCAAGTGAAAACAAGTTGAACAGAAAACGAAGAAAATGGCAACACTCACTCAGTGTGACGATCTGCAGGCTCATATCCGGGAACATCAATAGTGATGTTGTCAGCACTTGCCATAGATTCTTTAAATATGACCTGAAATGCTGAAACAAAAGGGAATATGTGGGAGAACATTATACATGTAGTATGCCTAAGTACGTTCGTGACGTTAAGTTATCCGTGAAATTTTTACCCAGGCAGTAACTATTTCAGCTGCAGTTTTCTATCAAAAATTACGTAGTTATGTCGTTCAAGTTATTTCTGTTAAGAAATAAAGTGTTGTTCCTTATGTAAAACACTCCTCAAATTACGCACACAGCTATAACAACAATTCAGAGCAGGAAATGTTGATGTCAATACAATTATCCGTTTAAAAATCTTCATTACCAAATTCATAATGAAGCACATAATTCTAAGTGAATAATTAGCGGCTTACAGTGAAGTTGTATCTACCTGAATAGTACACATTCGCATTGTCCTTTCGCTCAGTAGATTCTTAAACTAGCAATGTTCAAGCACTTGCTGCTGCGTCTAGTTTCAATTATAAAACTACAACAGCAAAGGTTTAACTATTACTTCTGAAACTATCTTTAACTTTAGTCATAGTTCGAACTTTACAATTTCAGAATTATGAAAGTCAGCACTGAAGTCTGAAACAGCAGCAGTTCGACCTACTGCAATTTGTGGTGGAGCATTCTCTATAGTTACTACTTCTCTCGTTGCCGTCAAGTAAAAGCAGACCAAGAGGAGAATAAAAGAGAAGCAAAGGGAAGTGATGTGATGCAAGTTTCAGGGAAAGTTCACATCATTTCATATTACGTGGAATATTGTGGTATGTATATTTTCAACAAACAGAAAAAGCTAATGTGGGAAAAGAATGACTGCAGAGAAGACTGTGATTGGTGGGTTACGTCTGGGGAGATGTGGCTACCAAACTAGTTTATGTTCACCATCCTCAAGAACATCCGATTGAAGGCCGTGGTTATAGACGACCTGAATTATAACATCAAGACACCTAAATCCGTAGGAAGCGTTAGGTCGAAAGAAATGGCATGCATTGACCCAAAAAGAGGACACCGCTCCAACGAGACGGCGCTTCTTCTCTCCTTCATTATATGTATGGTAGACGCGACATCGGTCGATAAATTAAGCGTTTACAGCTACCATTCTAAAGCAGCCGAGTAATGTCCTTGGTAAACGCCGATATTTCCACGGATGAACATTGGGTAATTTTCTGGGAAGAAAGTGAAGGGGTTATCGGCTGCATAACGTAAGTGGTTGTCAAGGAAGTTATCCCATTGCATCCCCGTTAAGTTACTTGAACAAGCGATAGCATAGTAGCAGTTAAGAAAATGAAACAGAATGTACATTCCAGAATGAAATTTTCACTCTACAGCGGAGTGTGTCCCGATACGAAACTTCCTAACAGATTAAAACTATGTGCCGAATCGAGACCCGAACTCAGGCCTTAGACTTTCGCGCGCAAGGGCTCTACCAAATTTCTGTTGATCCTCTCACTCAGTTTTTTTTTACTATAGAGGGCAGCTAACCCTTTAACCGAACATGCTGAGCTACTGTACCGGCGTCAGTTGATCTATCCAAACACGAATCACGACCGTTCCTCACAGCCTTACTTCCGCCTGTACCTCGACTCCTACCTTCTAAACTTCACAGAAAGTCTCCTGCGAAACTTGCGGAACTAGTAATCCTTGAAGAAAAGATATTGCGGAGACATGGCTTTGCCACAGCCTGGGAGGATGTTCCCAGAATGAAATTTTCACTCTCCAGTGGAGTATGCGCTAATATGAAACTTCCTGACACACAGTTTCAATCTGCCAGGAAGTGTCAGAATGTATATTCTTTGGTCATTTTAAAATATCTAGCTGCAACTTCGCATTTGTTTTTTGGCATTGAACTTAGAAAGCAACGTAGAAAACTTCCACTGTCCACTCGGGCACTCTCATAGTGCTACAAAACTCTGATTGGTTATTTGTAACATTTATAGTTTGATTTATAGTTTGTTGCCTGACCTGGAACAGAATCAAATTTGCTTGCATGAATCATCCACTGAATTATGAAGAAAAGCCACCAGCTCAAAAGTCAAACCTTGAAACATAGTTTACTCACTTAAATATGTTTTCTTCCTGCGAGTCTGCCAGTGATGGTAATTTTATAATGATTTGATGGCTAATAATTTTAGATTCTTTTCGTTCTGTGGTGTTCCAAGAACAACTGCGATCACATTATCATTATTCTTTGGGTAACGGCGTCCTCATAATTTTATCTAAGAAGAACAAGATGCTGAAATTCTTTTTTCCAATGTAATTGGTTCTGTCCGAGTGGAGACGCGTCATGTTAAGCGACGGATGGCTTCCACGAGACACAGAAAATTATTTATATCTCAGAGAACTGATGGTCACCATCTGAATAATTTTAGGTAGACTGCTTTGATATTTCATTATTACATTCAAATATTTTATTTTTGTATTATATAAATAATCATGAATGTGATATTTTTCTTGACGACCTGAAGTTACATCGTAACATAATGAAGTGTGTTACTTATGCAAGAAACTGGTCACTTACTTAAGAAATGAAGCAGTAGAATATTTGCTACTATACTTTTATTCGTAATATTAGTCTGAGACTGAGAATTAGAAATGAGGACAAAGAAATGTCTGAACATTTGCAAAACCATTGACTTATATCAGCCAAAATTAGCAGTCAAAAAGTGCCTTTGACTAATATCCTTCACGGGGCAGAAAACTTGAAAAGCGCACTTACAAGAAATCTACTGAAAAATGGTTGGGTGCACTAGTTCATCTATGCTCTGAAGCACAGAGTGCAGGAAATCATTTTAATTTGGTAACGTGCTGTGACAATTTTATCAATACATGCTGAGTTGAAGTAAGAATCAACGAACTAGTATCTTGCCGAAAATTATGATGCTACACCCTTAAGACAGTTCAACAAGTAGGTAAGTGCACGTTTAGTTTGTGATATAAATTAATTTTCGTCGCTCATTCTGTATCTTCGTAAGTACTGACTCTGTCACTATTATTTGAAAATTATTACCATGACAGGGCATCTACACAAAGAACTGAACAGATTATGTAAATGTGAAGAAGAAACTCAGTAACCTTTAATGAAGAAACCACCGGACGTCGTTATACAAAACGCTTCAGCGACCATCACTTACGAAATAAATAAGGGTTTGGTGAAAATTAACTAGCTTTAGTAAAATTACACTTACCTAAAACACCTAGGAAAACAGTGAGGCAGTCCATCTTTCCTGCTAGACACGAAATAAGGTTATACGTTTACTCCAACCACAGGGTATCGTCTGCAGTGTTCAAAGAAGAATAAGGCAAATCGCTGCTGTGGCTTCCGTTTGGGAACTGAAACGCTTCTACACTGGCGGGCGAGTCCCACGGTGTGAGTCATGCCTGATGGCTGTCGGATCTCATACTGTCGACAGTGACGTCACGAACATCGTTCGACTGGAATTGTGCAGCCACCTAAGGGAGCTGTCTTGCGTGTTATCTCGACAACTAAGTGAAAGAAATTCCACCCAACTGACAACAGAATGATGCATTTTTCACTGTGTTTATCTCCGTTTAGAAATAAATTTGATAAAATGTTGTAATTCGTCATACTCGTACCAGTGTTTAAATTACATATCCGTTCAAAAGTCTTTAGCAAAAATATTATTAAATGGGCCTGTTTTGGATCAACAATGACTAGATGTAAATATATAAAACTGCAACCAGTCATTTTTTGAATAATTATTTATTATCCCAGCACCGGTTTTCGAACCTTTTGAGGTTCATCTTCAGGTTCATCTGTCGCAAGCCAGCACCCACCATCATGCTAGAAATAATAATATAACATCCAGAAACCATCTGAAGGTGAACTTGAAAAGGTTCGAAAACCGGTTCATGGAATAATAAACAATTATTCAAAAAAGTGACTGGTTCCAGTTTTATGTATTTACATTCAGTTTACAGTCACGGGTTCTAAAATGTCCGTAATGGATAAGCTTCATAACGATGACTAAGTTCGTTATGGTTCTGTTGCGCAATAACATAAATCACGTGCCTACTTGATATGAGAACTGTTTTTATACATATTTTTATAATATACATGTTGGCGTTATTTCAATGCAATAACTGTCATCCTGTCCCATTATAAAATTTCTTCCAATTTTATGGAAACGCGAATTCACCTGAAAGTGGTATCGATATGGAAGGATCATAATGATTCAAAATTTAATAACTGTCGGCTGAATTCTTACCTAGTGCAATGCTTATTGGCGATGACCTACCTGAAGGGCATTGTAAAATATTAACCAGGGATGAAAGTTTCCGAAAAACTGCACGGTGTGGTGGCTGTTAAGGCGGTGTTAAGTAGCTGACGTCGTTGGTGTATAAGAGGAAATGTTGCGCGCCTTTAAACAAAGAGTTAGCTTCGTGTAAGCGAAGTGCAAGATGGGTGCGAGATTTCTTAATTACTGTACAAAAACCAATTTTTCGTCAACGGTAGGCTATTTTCATAAGAATCAAGATAAGAGTGTGCGTCCATTTTGTAACTGTCTGTTACATGGATCCACCAGTCTACACCAAAAATGAAATAGCAGTCAAAACTGCAGGGCAACCCCACAGCCGTTTATCTGAGGGATGATATGGACTTCACATTACCGTTTTCTTGGAGGCGAAAGCTATATTTTTCATTAATTTGCAAACATTAAAACAGTAATGATGCAAACCGTATGGACAATGTAAATGAAAAAATACGCAATAGAAAGCCTGTATGTCAAAGTTTAAGGCATGTTCCTCCACACAAAACAGCTTTCGTAATAGAATACATAGTGCTTTGATGTGCCATATGCTGCAATATTCAGTCTGTTGACTAAATTAGGAATTCTTCGAATTTTACTTGTTCTTACTGACAGCTTCTGTTCTATTCTCTGACATAAAAGAAGAACATCATCGGTTTACTAACAAACTTACTCAACTATGTGACAAATATGCCCCGTAACAGTTGAAAACTTAAGGAAAAATCCTGCACATAGGTAACTGAAAAACTGAAATAGCTCATGCGTCTCAAAGACGCTGCACATCGGGCATACAAACTACGCCCCACACCTGAAAATCATATTACTTACAAATAGAAGCGGAACAGTCGTCAAGCTGTGAGAAATACTAAACTTAGACATGCCCATTCATAAACGACAACAGATATGCACCAATTCTCCTACGGAAAAACCTGCCAGGTTTTGATATAGGCAAAGTAAAAGGAGCTGGTCCTCCCAATTATCCCAGCCAATCTACTGAAACGATACTTCACATAAACTACAACCACAATTCAATCACAAATGGAACAGCGATTCTCAGAATATTTCATGATGGTGGACAACTGTAGCCACGAAAGATTCTATCCACAGCATATTGCTTGCACCACCATCAAAAAAGCCATCATACTTATTGGATCAGCATCAACTGGAGACGATGGCATGACATTCCAAATGATAAAGCTTATTATTGACCCACTACTGCACATTGTAACAGATACTTTCAACCACTACTTACGCACAAGTGTTTTCCCTAGGGCCTGGAAACAGGGACTACCGAAGCCATTACCTAAAATGGACGCTGTGTGCACGCTCTGGTTACCGACCTATTTGCATTCTTCCTGAAGTGTCCAACGCGTTGGAATGCACAGTCCAGTACCAGCTAACAAGCTACCTAACTTCAAATAACGTACCAGAAGTATACTAATCAGGTTTCCGTAAACACCGCAGCACAACACTTGCCTTGATGAAGGTGAAAAACGACCCGAGGCTTCACATGGATGCAAAAGAGGCAACTGCCATGTGCTTCTTAGACTTCACCAAGGCATTTGACACTGTCGACAATGACATTTCAACTGCAAAACGTAACAGCCTAAATTTCTTGCCTATTGCAGTGCAATGGTTTCACTCATACATGATTTTAGCTAGCAGTGCGTCATGTTCGGCACCGTAAAGGCACAATGGAGGCACGTAGTATCAGGCTTCCCACATGGTTCGGTATTAGGTCCTATACTCTTCTCATTGTACGTAAATGATATGAAGCAAATTATTTCCTACTGTAAATACCACATGTAAGCTGAAGACTTCCAGTGGTATCTAAGTGCAAAACCAATAAACCCGAAGCCAACAATCAAGAACCACAATACCGATCTGGGTGCTCAATTAAAATGGGCGCAGGATACCGAGTTAAAATTCAACCGTCCAAAACTCGAGCGGTACTAGTTGGTCATTCTGGGCGCATTGGCTCTAAATAATGGAGATCTCTACAATCTTTAACTTTAAATGGGTCAAATATATTTTCTCCTTCAGCAAGGAGACTAGGAGTAATAACAGATGAAAATCTTAAAAGGGCTGATTATGTATCTGCAATGTGCCTGAAGGTATCAGTATCTCACCATGTCCTGCAAAAATATAAAACCTCTTCCATCTTGATCTGAAAAAGAAACTTGTCCAGAAACTTATACTTCCAATTATTAATTAAAGCAAAGTTATCCTGCAAGGTGACTGGAACGGGTTATGAATGCCTGTGTTTGTTATATTTGTGATGTTCGGCTCTTTGATCACATTTCACCATCATATGGACAGTTATCGTGGCTGCGTGCAGACAAGCGCAGAGATTTCCATACCCTCTGTCTTCTCTACTGTCTTATCTATGACCACTGTCCCTTATATCTCTCCTCGACCTTGATGCTCTTGTCTGAACTGTTTGGCAGACGCTGTCATCAGAGCAAAATCGTTTCTGTCCCACTCCATAGTTCAGCCACTTCCTCGAACTTCTTCTCAGCTGCAGCAATCCCACTCTGCAGTAATCTACCGCATTGTGTGGGAGGTGTAAATAACATCTCCTGCTTCCGAAGACATATAATGTCATATTTACCACAGAAAGAATAATGATCACCATTGTCCTTGTACACACTGGTTACCCTTGCACATAACTCATTCTAGCCTGATCTTATTGCTGATATTACTGTTACTACTATTATTATTATTTCTTTCTTTTCTCAGACGTTATGTCTGGTCAAAAATGGAAAGTGACGCGGACCTTGATCAAGCGTGACTTCCTTTTAACTGTACGGTTTATGTTATCTTGCATTTAGGAACTTTCGGGTAATTGAACATGTATCAATAATTACGGATTTCTGTAGTTGTATATATAAGTTTGGATGTAGCTGTATTGCATTGATGTACTGGTGGATATTGTGTGGTATGACTCCTGTAGTTGACAGTATAAATGATATAATGTCAACTTTATCCTGATGCCACATGTCCTTGACTTTCTCAGCCAGTTGGATGTATTTTTCAATTTTTTCTCCTGTTTTCTTTTGTATTTTTGTTGTATTCGGTATGGTTATTTCAATTAGTTGTGTTAATTTCTTCTTTTTATTGGTGAGTATGATGGTAGGTTTGTTATGTGGTGTTGTATTATCTGTTATAATGGTACTGTTCCAGTATAATTCGTATTCATCATTCTCCAGAACATTTTGTGGTGCATACTTGTAGGTGGGAACGTGTTGTTTTATAAGTTTATGTTGTAAGGCAAGCTGTTGATGTATTATTTTTGCTAAATTGTCATGTCTTCTGGGGTATTCTGTATTTACTAGTATTGTACATCCGCTTGTGATGTGATCTACTGTTTCTATTTGTTGTTTGCAAAGTCTGCATTTATCTGTTGCGGTACTGGGATCTTTAATAATATGCTTGCTGTAATATCTGGTGTTTATTGTTTGATCCTGTATTGCAATCATGAATCCTTCCGTCTCACTGTATGTATTGCCTTTTCTTAGCCATGTGTTGGATGCGTCTTGATCGATGTGTGGCTGTGTTAGATGATACGGGTGCTTGCCATGTAGTGTTTTCTTTTTCCAATTTACTTTCTTCGTATCTGTTGATGTTATGTGATCTAAAGGGTTGTATAAGTGGTTATGAAATTGCAGTGGTGTAGCCAATGTATTTATATGAGTGACTGCTTTGTGCATTTTGCTAGTTTCTGCTCGTTCTAGAAAGAATTTTCTTAAATTGTTTACCTGTCCATAATGTAGGTTTTTTTATGTCAATAAATCCCCTTCCTCCTTCCTTTCTGCTTAATGTAAATCTTTCTTTGCTGAATGTATGTGATGTATTATATATTTGTGGCATTGTGATCATGTAAGTGTATTGAGTGCTTCTAGGTCTGTGTTACTCCATTTCACTACTCCAAAAGAGTAAGTCAATATTGGTATAGCATAAGTATTTATAGCTTTGGTCTTGTTTCTTGCTGTCAATTCTGTTTTCAGTATTTTTGTTAGTCTTTGTCTATATTTTTCTTTTAGTTCTTCTTTAATATTTGTATTGTCTATTCCTATTTTTGTCTGTATCCTAGATATTTATAGGCATCTGTTTTTTCCATCGCTTCTATGCAGTCGCTGTGGTTATCCAATATGTAATCTTCTTGTTTAGTGTGTTTTCCCTTGACTATGCTATTTTTCTTACATTTGTCTCTTCCAAAATCCATATTTATATCATTGCTGAATACTTCTGGTATCTTTAGTAATTGGTTGAGTTGTTGATTTGTTGCTGCCATTAGTTTTAGATCATCCATGTATAGCAAATGTGTGATTTTGTGTGGGTATGTTCCAGTAATATTGTATCCATAATTTGTATTATTTAGGATGTTGGATAGTGGGTTCAGAGCAAGGCAGAACCAGAAAGGACTTAATGAGTCTCCTTGGTATATTCCACGCTTAATCTGTATTGGCTGTGATGTGATACTATTTGAATTTGTTTGGATATTATGTGTGGTTTTCCAATTTTTCGTTACTATGTTTAGGAACTGTATCAATTTTGGATCTACTTTGTATATTTCCAATATTCGTAGTAACCATGAGTGGGGTACACTATCAAAAGCTTTTTGGTAATCAATGTATGCGTAGTGTAGCGACCTTTGTTTAGTTTTAGCTTGATATGTCACCTCTGCATCTACTATCAGTTGCTCTTTACATCCTCATGCTCCTTTGCAACAGCATTTTTGTTCTTCATTTATAATTTTGTTCTGTGTTGTATGTGTCATTAATGTCTGTGTAATGACTGAAGTTAATATTTTGTATATTGTTGGTAGGCATGTTATGGGACGATATTTAGCTGGATTTGCTGTGTCTGCTTGATCTTTAGGTTTCAGATAAGTTATCCCATGTGTAAGTGTATCAGGGAATGTATATGGGTCTGCAATGTAACTGTTAAATAATTAAGTTAGATGTGAATGTGTTGAGGTGAACTTCTTTAGCCAGAAATTTGCTATTTTATCTTTTCCAGGGGCTTTCCAATTGTGAGTAGAATTAATTGCTTGGATGACTTCATGTTGCAAAATTATCACTTCAGGCATTTGTGGTATCATCTTGTATGTGTATGTTTCTGCTTGTATCCACCGTGCATGCCTGTTATGTTGTACCAGGTTTGACCATACGTTGCTCCAGAAGTGTTCCATGTCTGTTATGTTTGGTGGATTGTCTATTTTAATCTGTGTGTTATTTATTGTCTGGTAAAATTTCTTTTGGTTTGTGTTGAATGTTTGGTTTTGTTTCCTTCTATTTTCATTTTTTTTTGTATCTTATAACTCGTTTGGCCAATGCTTGTACTTTCTGCTTCTTTTCATCCAATTGCTCTATCGCTTCTTGTTGTGAGATTTTACCTGACCTTTTTCGTTTTTTTCCGACATTTCATTTCTTATAAATTGGTTAGCTGTCCGATGTCTTTTCTCAGTTTTTCTATTCTGATATGTAGCCTGTGTTGCCATGCTGGTTTTGTGGGTTTCTTCTGTGTGTTGGTTGGTTCTGATCTCTGCCTAGTGTGTATATTTAGTGTAGTGAGTGCTCCTATATAAACCAGTAGTTGTAACTCTTCCATAGTTGTGTTTTCATTTATTTTGTTGTGTATGATTGTGTTGATAGTTTTTATTGTTGTTTCGACTTATGGGTTATTTGGTGGTCTAAGCAAGAATGGTCTAATGTCTGTATTTGTGTCTCTGTATTCTATATATATCAGCTGAAATTCTTCTTCTATATCTAACATGTGTGTCACTTCATGTTCTATTTGTGCTTGTTCTGGTGGCTGTCCTAAGATTTCGTTTTCCTCTGATTGTTTAATTGATGAGTGTAGTTCTTTGTTTGTTTGCTCTCGGATGTTTGAATCCATTACTGTATTTTCTTCCTCTTCTGAGTGCACATTATTTTGTTCCAGTATTTGTTGTACTTGTTGTTTGATGTATTCCAATTATGACTGGGGTATCCTGTTATTTTTGGTAATTATACGGATCTGATCAGCTAGTCGTTGTTCTGTCAAAAATTTTAATTCTGGGTATCTGGTAATAAATGTTGTGTATACTTGTGATCTGTATCCAGTTGTATTGGTTCCTAGGTTTGTTGCTTGGTGATAACAGAACATGAGGTGTCGATTAACTTCATCTGACCATCTCATCCTCTGTCTTTGTTGTCCTTCTAGGGTGGTTGCAGGAAGCGTATCCTGCAAAACACCTCTATTTGGATTTAAATCATTTTCCAGTTGGCTAGCAGTGTCGTTACCATTGTGGGTGGGCATAGTGTTCAAGCGTCGTCCCCGACCATGACTGTGCTTGTCCGAGGCTTCTTTAGTTCTGTCCTGAACCAACTACTCACATTAAAAGGGGGTTAGCCCTATTAGTGGTTTGTTCTTTTCGTCGCCTTTTACGACTGGCAGAACATACAGGAGGCCTATGCTTTTCCCGGGCCTCCATGGGGTTTATTATTGTTATTATTATTTTTATCACTGTTAGTGGCAGAAGTTGCAGTTGTACAAGCAATACCAGTATTAATGTTATTAGTTCATAGTCAGTGTTACCTTACTTGCAATGGTACTTCAGACATTCAAATAATTTTGATACTTGTTGTCATACTGAAATCACTATTTCTTAGATAACTATGATTTAAAAAGGTACTGTATTTGCGAAACTCTGTTCCGATGTAAGAGAGGGCCTGAAGGCCTCAATCACATAGGGTTAAATAATTATATAAAAAAATACTTCTAAAGAAGCTGGTGATTAAATGATTTTTAAGACCAGTCGCTCGTTAAGAAGGGAAATTTTGTCCAAGGAAAAGCGTTTCATCACTCCTTGCCTGTGATGAGCTTAACTGATCGTAAATACACCAGTTTATAAAGATGACAACAGTATGTGCAAAGTATCTGCTACAACAGTCCACATATGATGTCCATAAATACTGCTGAGAGTGAAACCCAACTATGATACTGCGACCTAATCGTCAACTGTTCTTAAAAACGTGGGCAGCAATCTTTAACATCAATTAAATTATATTAATGATAAAGTATAGATTTTCGAACATAGAGTGAAGGCTTTTCATTTGATATACTTGTAATTCGCTAAAAAAACACATAAGTCGATTTTAATGTGTTACTGGTGATTAAACTTGCTAGAACACTTAGAATACTAGACAATACGAGTCACATATCAGTATTCTAGGTGAGCTTCATTATTATAGCAAATTTTATTCACAAAAATGAACAGGAATTTTCATGAAACACTCAAATCAAAAATACACTCCTGGAAATGGAAAAAAGAACACATTGACACCGGTGTGTCAGACCCACCATACTTGCTCCGGACACTGCGAGAGGGCTGTACAAGCAATGATCACACGCACGGCACAGCGGACACACCAGGAACCGCGGTGTTGGCCGTCGAATGGCGCTAGCTGCGCAGCATTTGTGCACCGCCGCCGTCAGTGTCAGCCAGTTTGCCGTGGCATACGGAGCTCCATCGCAGTCTTTAACACTGGTAGCATGCCGCGACAGCGTGGACGTGAACCGTATGTGCAGTTGACGGACTTTGAGCGAGGGCGTATAGTGGGCATGCGGGAGGCCGGGTGGACGTACCGCCGAATTGCTCAACACGTGGGGCGTGAGGTCTCCACAGTACATCGATGTTGTCGCCAGTGGTCGGCGGAAGGTGCACGTGCCCGTCGACCTGGGACCGGACCGCAGCGACGCACGGATGCACGCCAAGACCGTAGGATCCTACGCAGTGCCGTAGGGGACCGCACCGCCACTTCCCAGCAAATTAGGGACACTGTTGCTCCTGGGGTATCGGCGAGGACCATTCGCAACCGTCTCCATGAAGCTGGGCTACGGTCCCGCACACCGTTAGGCCGTCTTCCGCTCACGCCCCAACATCGTGCAGCCCGCCTCCAGTGGTGTCGCGACAGGCGTGAATGGAGGGACGAATGGAAACGTGTCGTCTTCAGCGATGAGAGTCGCTTCTGCCTTGGTGCCAATGATGGTCGTATGCGTGTTTGGCGCCGTGCAGGTGAGCGCCACAATCAGAACTGCATATGACCGAGGCACACAGGGCCAACACCCGGCATCATGGTGTGGGGAGCGATCCCCTACACTGGCCGTACACCACTGGTGATCGTCGAGGGGACACTGAATAGTGCACGGTACATCCAAACCGTCATCGAACCCATCGTTCTACCATTCCTAGACTAGCAAGGGAACTTGCTGTTCCAACAGGACAATGCACGTCCGCATGTATCCCGTGCCACCCAACGTGCTCTAGAAGGTGTAAGTCAACTACCCTGGCCGGCAAGATCTCCGGATCTGTCCACTATTGAGCATGTTTGGGACTGGATGAAGCGTCGTCTCACGCGGTCTGCACGTCCAGCACGAACGCTGGTCCAACTGAGGCGCCAGGTGGAAATGGCATGGCAAGCCGTTCCACAGGACTACATCCAGCATCTCTACGATCGTCTCCATGGGAGAATAGCAGCCTGCATTGCTGCGAAAGGTGGATATACACTGTAGTAGTGCCGACATTGTGCATGCTCTGTTGCCTGTGTCTATGTGCCTGTGGTTCTGTCAGTGTGATCATGTGATGTATCTGACCCCAGGAATGTGTCAATAAAGTTTCCCCTTCCTGGGACAATGAATTCACGGTGTTCTTATTTCAATTTCCAGGAGTGTAGTTTACAGAAGTACATATTACAAAGTGCACAGCGTATAGATCGAAAAACTCAGAATGCTACTTATAATAACTCCGAGAACTGCAGAAGATATGCAGGCCATTTCAAAGAACTACATAGCTGCCATTCACCAAAAGAAGAAATTCGTTTTGATTACGTTACCCATATACAACCGACTCAAAGCCAACAACAATAGAGGAAGTCAGAGAAATTGTAAAACAGCTCAAAAAACGAAGCATCAGGAGAAGGCAGTACAGTTGCTGAATTGTGGAAACAACCGAGTGACAATTTATTCTTCTATCATAACTTCTTAAATACCAACAATTATACTGGTATTTTTATGCATTTGTGCATTCAACGTCTATCTGACCATTGCTCTTTTCTTTGTTCCATATGAGTTTTTATTATCTAAGAGAAAAAAACTCTAATGGCAGCCTGAAGAAGCACAATTCCAACTTTACCTTGTAAACGGTAAAATATGTTTGTTCGCCATTCCTCGGTTTTCTAATTGTACCATTAGCCCAGCCACTTGGATTTATATTTACAGTCTTCGAATTATCGTCACGTAGCATAAGTGTGTAAAAGGCTTTAGCATATAGTACGTACATAGTTTCCGATTCTGAACGTTTGCCTGTGCAGATCGATCATCTACAGTAATCATCTGGGAAAATGGATACTCCGCCTTGCAGATCAACAGCTGGTTATCAGTTAAAGCAGAAAGTCAGCAGCGGAAGGAGGCGGATAATACGCCGGCAAAGTCAACATATTTTCTTCTGTTTATTAACAACGAGTAGTTCAAGATAAGCGGGGCATTCAAAAATGTCTACTAAAAGTGGTTTTCTGACGAGACGTTTTTGCACTGGGGAAGGACAATTTATTATTGGAAAAGGCTTGAGTATACGAAATTCCTTGCCTTTGTGGTATGGCTTACATACAGTGATGAGCCAGAAGAATGCGACCATTTCCTTAATAGAATTTTGGGCCATCTTTGAAACCCAATACAATAGCGATTTTGCATGCCACGGATTTGATACGTGCTTGGCAGTTTTCTGGAGCTCTATGGTACCTTATGTTTGCTTATAGGTCACGCAATTTCCGTACATTACGGGCCTGTGGCTTCTGGTCGCAGAGCTGGCGCGAGATGGCGTCACGGTGTGTTCCATCAGTTTCAAGTCCTCAATGTGAGTTTGCTATCATACTCCATCGGAGCGTAACTCTGTCCCAATGGCACCAACTACTACCCAGATGCTATGTACCTTCACCATCGGAGTAGATATCGAGCGTGAAAGAATGCAAGTGGTCCACAGTAATGTTCAGGTAATCCACAGCAGTCTACGAGCCTTCGATTAGTAACAAAAGTCGCTTGGAAGCCCAGGTGAATGTTGCCCATACCATAATACAGCTCCCACCAGACTACGTCCGTGGTGCAATACGTATTCAGAGTAGCTGTTCTTCTCGATGACGGCGCAGCTGAACACGACCATGGTTCTCGTACAATAAGAAAAGTCAACCACATACGCCCATGCGACGCAATTCCATTGATCCACAGTCTAATCTCGATGATCCCGTGCCCACCTCATTGTTGTGCAGTGTGTCTAGTGCGTTCTTCAATCGTTTCATGTCGCACTTTTCAGTTCTGAGCCCACAGTGAGCGTGTAAAGATGCATAGCTAATAGTGTCTCCCGCCAAGTGCGAAGTCCTGCTGAGGGTTTCAGCCTGATTAGCACATACAACGTAACCGTCATGAGTGTCCCTCTTCATGACAATGCTCCGCCGTACACTTCAGAGGCAAGAACGGAGCTCCTGCAGCGTTTTTAGTGAGAGGTGTTTGATCACCCACCATACAGGTCAGACTTGACTCTCACTGGTATTCAACGCACTTGGTGCGCTGGCTACGACAGTACTTCTGCACAGAGAACGAGCTGCAGACTAGGGTAGGGAATTGATGGAATGCACAGAAGGCTCCTTTCTATGACGAGGATTTTGATAAGCTGGCACGACGCCACGACAGATGTCTAAATCTGAGCGGCGTCTGTGTAGGGAAGTAGCTGGAAGGTGTAGCTAAATGTTGCAAATAGGGCGTTTTTGATTTTCTCTGTTGTTTCCTTTTCGCGACCAATCGGAGGTTCAAAATAAAAAAAAAAGGTGTCCTCGTACTTTCCTTGTTGCATCACGTATCCGCCCACGCCACCAGCTGGCATTCGGACTCGCGGTGTGTAGTGAACACATGGTTCTGACTCATTAGGTCACACCAAACGTACCATTCGAAAATGTTGCGTAGAAAATCTATAGTTCTCTCACCGTTGCAAACCACAAGGTGTGTCATAGTAAAACATTGTATATACAGAGGCGACACGGTGGTTTAATGGCGACTGCTATTTCATTTTGGGTTCGCATTAGTAAAGAGACCTTGGAAATACGCACGGTAGAAACCTTATTAACGGCGATAGAGGCTTTCGGTTTTGTAACGCGTTGAATCCCATTATTTCCTCTGTTCGCCCTAGGCGAACACGATGGAACACGCAGAGGGCCACTGTGGTGTCACCGCCAGACACCACACTTGCTAGGTGGTAGTTTAAATCGGCCGCGGTCCATTTGGTACATGTAGGACCCGCGTGTCGCCACTGAGTGATCGCAGACCTAGCGCCACCACAAGGCAGGTCTCGATATACGATAGAGGACTCGCCCCAGTTGTACGACGACATTGCTAGCGACAATACGGACGAAGCCTTCCTCTCATTTGCCGAGAGACAGTTAGAGTAGCCTTCTGCTAAGTCCATGGCTACGACCTAGGAATGCGCCAATTGTAACAGTGCATGTATCTTACGAGTCGCAATTGTATAGTCAAGAGAGATGTATCACAAGGATCAGTAAAGTTAAGTATAAAGCAGCTCCGTACTTTTCTTTGCTACCATTCTATAGTTATCCTGTTCCAGACTTGACGCCCGTCGGCGTGTGTGTACCCGTGCCTTCTTACGGCTACTACCGTGTGGCGTAACAGTCTTGTTACGTCACTACAGCCACAACGTGCAGTACCCCTCTGGACGTTTGGTATTCATGATGTCCTTCAGCCTGCATGAAGCTGATGTATGACATTGTGCGTATACATATAGACAAGGCTTCTTGTTTCATTTTGGCCAGACTGGTATCAGGCTATGTGGTATATTCAGCGGTAGTATCACTTACTATAGTGCCATCATAGAATTTCTGTAAACTAATTTGGAAACTTGACTTTAACTCAACGATGACGAACTAAAAGCCAGCTAAAAGTTAAAGAAAAATTTCCGAAAAAATCTACGGAAATTCTGTAAATGAGCGTGTAGCCCGATGTCGGTCTGGTCAAAATAAAAATAAACCTTAAAGCAGACAGCCTTGTCTGTGTATATACATACAATGGCGTTCATCAGGTACCACAGGACAGAAGAGTTTTCCATTTTCGCCAACGAGGGCGCTACATTATGGCAGACTGATCGGTTCATGACACATTCTCGAAACGCGTATAGCTCGGTAATAAATTATGTCACGTGAGTAGCCGGGGTCAGGATTACATGAGTCACCTTAAGTTATCTGGCAGGAACCCAGATAAAATAGCCACCTTTGTTCTAATGGACTACCAGCTGCACTTCCGAAACATCGTCAACTAGTCTGTGCGCCCGAAAAATTTGAAGTCTGTGGATGGGAATGTTTTGCTGCGTCGTGAGAGGAAAGGTAGGTCGCCATGGGAAACGGCTCTGAAACAGTTTGATCGGTCACATTACATTCATACCCAGGAGTGCAACTGGGATACTTACCAGAATGAAAACATCGACGTAAAACATACATTTATTCACATGCTCGTTAGACAAACAATGAGGTACGCAGGTAGTAGCATCAATGCAACACACCAGTCTTAAACTGAAAATACTATATATTCCATATCCTACAGGTGATTAACAGACAAAAATGGTTTACGAAAGCACAGATCAACATTAAAAACGGTCAGCTTTGACTGCCAAAATCGTGAACTCAGGGCTTATGCTGTATTCCTTATCGTCACTCTGAAAAACATTCTTCCGAAGCCAGATCACGAGGCCAAGTGACGTTCGAAACGCCTCTTCGCTGTCCCCAAAGATAAGAGGTATAAACTGATCAACCAAGAGGCACCTTTTCCCCCAACAGGCTATCTATTTACCTTTTCGTTGCTATTTGCATTATTAAATGAAATACTTAAGATAACTTCCGAGATAAATATGTGCGAACTGCCCTGCATCCTTCCTCCATCGTCGTTTCTGTTTATTAGTGATTAAATTGCGTCGTGGTTGTAGCGTCGTACCCAAAGGCAGGCCATAGAACTGATTGTCTGATTGACTGCTGTCGTATTGCCGCTCTCCCCCCTCGGCAGACATCGCACAGGGAGGGGAGGGGGGCTGTGACCCTCACGCTGGCTACGATACCGTTCTGGCAGTGCACCAATTCGTCCGCCAAGCGAGTCTCCCAGATCCGTTTCACTGTGTGTGGTCGTTGGGCTCGTGGTCGGGTCCACGGTCCTGGTCAGTCGGTCCGACCAGCGGACTTCTACCTGCTAACCCAGACCGCTACCTGCCAGCCCACACTCCGTCAGTGCAGGCAGGTAGGGTCGCCCAAACACACGCCTGTGTCCACACACATTCTGACGAGTTGGCGAGCGAATCGGCGGACGGGACAGTGGGCCAGTCGGATTGTGAATGGGAACCTTTACAGACATGAAAGCTGCAGCCGCCCGCACCACATTTCCTGGAGTAACCGGCCCTTGCTTCCATTGTTGATCCGTGTTCCACTCCACCCTTACAAAATGCAGTCTCCAGTACAGTGAACATACCCTCTCATATTCAGTTATTAGCTGTTACGCAACACTATGTAATCTTTAAACACATTCTTTCTATCGCCATTCGACTAATATTGCACAAATGCTTACGGAACTTGAAATTGACATTTTTGGTCATGGCGTCCTCATATAAGGACATACCAGATAAATGTATAGGATATTAAAATTTGGTAAATTTTACAATTTGTGATAACTGTCCTCACATTGTCAAGCAGAGAGTTTATTTGAGAACAGTGTTGGCATCTCCTATCAATCTGTGGTATCAAAAAACAAAACTGAATGTGCACAGTCACATGGACACTTCCCAGTAATCTTAGTACCTCCCACCATCTTCTTTTAGAAATAAGAAGAAATGAATTTGATAGTATGTTGTTATTTGTCATAGTCATACCAGTGTTTAAATTACATACACGTTAAATAGTCTTCAAGAAAAAAATTACAAACTGAATCTGTTATGGATCAACATTGACTAAATGTAAATACATAAAACCGCAACCAGTCACTTTTCTGACTAATTATTTATTATTCCATGAACCAGTTTTCGAACATTTTGGGGTTCATCTTCAGGTTCATCTGTCGCAAGCTAGCACCCTTATGCTAGAAATAATGATGTAACGTCCAGAAACCATCTGAAGATGAACTTGAAGAGGTTCGAAAACCGATTCATGGAATAATAATTAATTATTCAAAAAACGTGACTGGTTGCCGTCTTATGTATTTACATTCAGTTAATACTCACGGGTTCTAAAATATCCGTAATGGATAAGCTTCATAACGATGACTAAGTTCGTGATGGTTCTGTTGCGCATTGACGTAAATCACGTGCCTACTTGATATGAGAAATGTGTTTTATACATCTTTTTATAATAAACATGTTGGCGTTATTTTAATGGAATAACTGTCATACTGTCCCACTATAAAATTTCCTCCTTTTTTATGGAAACGCGAATTCACCCGAAAGTGGTATCGATATGGATGGATCATAATTATTCAAAATTTAGTAACTATACAGCTGAATTCTTACCTAGTTCAATGTTTCTTGGAGTTGACCTATGTGAAAGGCGTCCTAAAATTGTAACCACGGATGACAGTTTCCGAAAAACTGCACGGTGTTGTATTGGCTATTAAGGCGGTGTCAAGTAGCTGACGTCGTTGGTGTATCAGAGGAAATGTTGCACGCTTTTAGGCAAAGAGATAGCTACGTGTAAGCGATGTGCAAGATGGCTGCGCGATTTCTTAATTACTGTACAAAAACGAATTTTTCGTCTACGAAAGGCTATTTTCATAACAATCAAGGTAACAATGTGAGTCTTTTGTAACTGTGTCTGTTACATGGATCCACCAGTACACACCAAAAATGAAACAGCAGTCAAAACGGCAGGAGTATCCCATGGCCATGTATCAGAGGGGTGATATTTACTTCACATTACCGTTTTCTTGTAAGCGAAAGCTATATTTTTCATTATCTAGGAAACAGTAAAACGGTAATGATGCAAACGTTCGGGACAACCTGAATGAAAAAATACGCAGTAGAAAGCCTGTAGGTCAAAATTTAAGGCTTGTTCCTCCACACAAAACAGCTTTCGTAATAGGAAAGCACAGTGCTTTGATGTGCATATACTGCAATATTTACTCTGTTGACTCAATTAGGAATTCATCGATTTTTACCTGTTCTTACTGACTGCTTCAAACGCATTAGTTTATCTGAACTTGTAACTTAGGTGCACGAAATAGTATGGGGGACGCCTTCTGTTCTATTCTCTGACATAATCGAATAACATAATGGGTTTACTAACAACCTTACTCTCCTATATGACAAATATGCCTCCTAACAGCCGAAAACATAAGGAAAAAACCTGCACATAGATAACTGAAAAACTGAAATAGCTCATGTATCTCAAAGACTCTGCACATCGGGCATAAAAACTACGCCCAACGTCTGAAAATTATGTTACTTACAAGCAGAAGCGGAACAGTCGCCAAGCTGTGAGAAATACGAAATTCAGACATGCCAATACATAACCGACAACAGAAATGCACCACTTCTCCTACGGAAAAACCTGCCTGGTCTTGTTATAGGCAAAGTAAAAGGAACTGGTTCTCCCATTATCCCAGCCAATCGACTGAAACGATACTTCACATAAGCTAGAACCACAATTAAATCACAAATTAAATCATCAACTGTAGACGATGACATCACATTCCAAATGATAAAGCTTATTATTGACCCACTACTGCACATTGCAACAGATACTTTCAACCACTACTTACGCACAAGTGTTTTCCCTGAGGCCTGGAAACAGGGACTAGCGAAGCCATTACCTAAATGGACGCTGCGTGCATGCTCTGAGTACCGACCTGTTTGCATTCTTCCTGCAGTGTCCAACGCCTTGTAATGCAGACTCCACGACCAGCTAACAAGCTACCTAACATCAAATAACATACCAGAAGAATACCAATCAGGTTTCCGTAAACATCGCAGCACAACACTTGCCTTGATGAAGGTGAAATATGGCCCAAGGCTTCACATGGGTGCAAAAGAGGCAACTGTCATGTGGTTCTTAGACTTCAGCATAGACTTTGACATTGTCGTCTATGACATTTTAAGTACGAACCGTAGCAGCCATTGCAGTGCAGTAGTTTCACTCATACCTGATTTTACCGAGCCCCCGTAAAGTCACAATGGAGGTACGTAGTATCAGTCTTCCCCCATGGTTCGATATTGGGTCCTATACTCTCCTCATTGTACGTAAATGATATGACAAGTTATGTTCTACCGTAAATACCACATGTAAGCTGATGACTTCCAGTCGTATCTAAATGCAAAACCAATAAACCCGAAGACAACTATCAAGAACCTCAATACCGATCTGTGTGCACAATCATAATGGGCGCAGGATACCGAGTTAAAATTCAACCGTCCAAAACTCGAGCAGTTCTAGTTGGTCATTCTGGGCTCATTGGCCCTGAATATTAGAGATCTCTATAATCTTTAACTTTTAATGGGACAAATATCTTTTCTCCTTCAGCAAGGAGACTAGGAATAATAACAGATAAAAATCTAAATTGGTCTGAGCATGTAACTGCAATGTGCGTGAAGGCATCAGCATCTCTTCATGTCCTGCAAAAATATGAAAAGCTCTTCCATCTTGATCTGAAAAAGAAACTTGTACAGACTTTTATATTTCCATTTAATAATTAAAGCGAAGTTATCCTGCAAGTTCTTTCTCAGGAAAGCTCACGACGATTGGATCTGGTTCTGAATGCCTGTGTTCGTTATATTTGTGACCTTCGGCTCTTTGATCACATTTCACCATCATATGGACAGCTATCCACGCTGCGTGCAGACAAGCGCAGAGATTTCCATACCCTCTGTCTTCTCTACTGTCTTATCAATGAACACTGTCCCTTATATCTCTCCTCGACCTTGATGCTCCTGTCTGAACAATTTGGCAGAAACGTCCGCTGCCATCAGAGCAAAATCATTTCTGTCAGACTCCATCGTTCAGCCACTTTCTCGAAGGTCTTCAGGAATCCGACTCTGCAATAACCTACCGCATTGTGTGAGAGATCTGAATAACATCTCCTGCTTCAGGAGACAGATAATGACATATTTACCAAAACAAGAATAATGATCACCATTGTCCCTTTACACACATCCTTCATTCCAACCTGATCTTATTACTGATATCATTATTATTATTATTATTATTATTATTATTATTATTACTGTTAGTGCAGTTGTATAAGCAATACTGTATTAATTTTATTAGTTCATAATCAGTGTAACTTACTCGCACTAGAACTTAAGACATTCAAACCATTTTTATACTGCTCGAACAGTCCACGGGTATACTGCCGGTACTATGAACCGGCAGTATACCCGTGGACTGTTCTACGGTACTATGAACCGGCAGTATACCCATGGACTGTTCTAGCAAAAAATACGCCGGGAGAAACTGAAGAATCACATTTTGATACTAATTGTAATACTGAAATCATTATTTCTTAGACAACTATGATTTGAAAAGTTACTGTATGTGCGACACTCTGTTCCGATGTAAGAGAGGACCTGAAAGCACCAATCACATAGAGTTAAATAATTATATAAATACTTTTTGTCATACTGAAATCACTATTTCTTAGATAACTATGATTTAAAAAGGTACTGTATTTGCGAAACTCTGTTCCGATATAAGAGAGGGCCTGAAAGCCTCAATCACATAGGGTTAAATAATTGTAATACTGAAATCATTATTTCTTAGACAACTATGATTTGAAAAGTTACTGTATGTGCGACACTCTGTTCCGATGTACGAGAGGACCTGAAAGCACCAATCACATAGGGTTAAATAATTATATAAATAAATACTTCTAAAGAAGCTGGTGATTAAATGATTCTTAAGTCCAGTCGCTCTTTAAGAAGCGAAATTTTGGCTAAGGGAAAACGTTCCACCACTCCTTGCCTTTGTTGAGCGTATCTGATCGTAAATATACCAGTTTATAAAGATGATGAGAGTACGTCCAAAGTATCTGCTACAACAGCTCACATATGATGTCCACAAATACTGCTACGAGTAAAACAGAGCTATGATACTGCGACCCAATCGTCAACTGTTCTTAAAAACTTGGGCAGCAATCTTTAGCACCAGTTAAAGAATATTATTAATAAAGTATAGATTTTTGAACACAGAGTGAAGGCTTTTCATTTGATATACTTGTAATTCGCTACAAGAACACATAAGTCGAATTTAATGTGTTATTGGTGATTAAACTTACTAGAACCTTTGGAATAGTTGTTGATATTGTTGTTCCTCCAGCTCCCCGTGGAAAGTTTTTGGCAAATTTTCACCGTGATGTCATTTTTGTCTTCTCTTCTTCCTGCAACTCTCCGGGTTTAGATGGTCTTTCAAAAAAATTTTATGTTCGTTTTTGGCCTCTGATAGCAGATACGATAACATCTAAGTTGAATAAAGTGGCGTAAGGGGGATACACCCTGTCCTCTTTTAAGGCCAGAAAACCTGGTTTAATTTCCAAGAAGACGGGACGTCTGTCCGTGGGTCACGTCCAACCGATAACGCCACTTCATTTCGATTACAAAATCATAGAGCGCCCGATAAATAACCGTTTGTCAGATTTTCTTGCTGACATTGTCGTGTGTTATTGAAGTTGTTTCCAAGGTCGTACTCCCATGACTCCCGTTGCTGAATGTTGTGACCTCATCTCGATTGCTGGCACTGCTTTTATCGATTTTAATCATGTGTTTCACCGAATTACTCATGATTCTCTGTCATAAGATTTGATGGATATCGGTTTTAATGGTTTACAAGACGGATGTTGACCTCTCTAATTACTGGTGTTTAGGGGTCTATTGTGAATTTTCGTCTTTCTCCCACATAGAAATGTGTTGAGGTGTCCTGCAAGGGAGTCCCCTATCCACGTTGTCATTCGTGCTTTTTCTGGAATCCTTACTGCCGTTCATAGCTGCTCGACTGCATGACTGGTCGTTGTATGATGAAAAGTTTATCTCCTGAATGAATGCTGATAACGTTATGGTACATCTTCGTACTCATGATGACATACTGGTGATCAGGGACGTTCTGGGTGGATATTGTCGGCTTACAGGAGTACAGGTTAACGACCTATGGGCATCTGACGCCGCAGAGATTCCATGTGCTGAAGCAGTCGTTGGGTGTTTTTATTGATCGTGTCCGCTGAAGATGTGTACAACAAATTGGAAGTCCAAGACGGATAGGATTCAAGGAGTGGTCCTTGAACACGAGCGTCGTTCTCTCTCGTTACTTCATGAGGGTCGCGTGTTGCAAACTTATGTATTGAGCAAAGTGTATTTTGTGGCACAAGTTTTTTCCCTTCCAGCGATGGTGTCCCGGAAGTTACTACGGTTATTGGGCAAGTTTATCTGGCATTATTTCTTCGAGGCACTAGTTAAACATGTCCTCACGTACGCAGGTAACTAACAGCTCAACTTTAGCCCTTCCAGCTGATGATGTTATGATAAATAATAAATTAAGGCATATTAGGGAATTTTTTATTGATGTCAGTTATTTGTAAAAATGCTGTTATGTTGCTGGATATTTCAAAATCGTGTTTCCCCTGTGAATTCCCTGTGGCTAATAACAGACTGGAAGATTGATTGGTGCAGTGTCAGCCTACCTACTTTTCCGATGGAAGCTGGCTCCATCGACAATTGTGGTGGTGCACAATCATCTTGAAACCATACCTATCGCCGACCACTGGAACGTTTTATAAAGTGTCGAATTGCAAAGTAACGTAGCATACAGGGACGCATACAAAGTTGTCCGGCGACAGAAGTATTCCATGCACGATTCCAGCCCAAATGTTTATGCCAAAGAGTGCCTGTGAACGTGTTCATGGGTGACATGTGGATTGTCTTACGACGAGTAATGACTGTTGTGGAGGTTGAAAGTACTTCCTCGGGTTAAGGTAGATGCGTCGGTCCATATATCGTTATTTATAAAATGTTCGTTATCTTCCACATGGTGCAAAAGCCTCACACAAAACTCTACTCATCGAATGAGGTCTTCTGGCTGCTGGTGTCGAGTTAACGTATCATGATATGGATTCTGTTCTTCCTTGTACAACACTCCAAAAACAAGTCTTCGAAATATGTGGAACTGCCTTGTAACACATGTGTGAACAAAAGTATCCGGACACCCCAAAAACAAAAGTTTTTCATATTAAGTGCATTGTGCTACCACCTACGGTCAGGTACTCCATATCAGCGAAATCAGTAAACATTAGACATAGTGAGAGAGCAGAATGTGGCGCTTCGTGTAACACACAGACTCTGAACGTGGTCAGGTGATTCGGTACTACTTGTGTCATAAGTCTCTACGCGAGATTTCCATACTCCTAAACATCCCTGTGTCCACTGTCTCTTATGTGACAGTGAAGTGGAAACAGGAAGGTACATGTACAACACAAAAGCATACAGGTCGACCTCGTCTGTTGACTGACAGAGACCGCAGACAGTTGAAAGGGTCGTGGAGTATAACTGGCAGACATCTATACAGACCATCACACAGGAATTTCGAACTGCATCAGCATCCACTGCAAGTACTAAGACAGTTAGGTGGAAGGTCAGAAAACTTGGATTTCATGGTCGAGCGGCTGCTCACAAACCACACATCACGCCGGTAAATGCCAAACGTCGCCTCGTGTGGGGTAAGGAGCGTAAACAGTGGGCGATTAAACAGTGGAAAAACGTTGTATAGAGTGACGAATCGCGGTACACAATGTGCCGATCTGGTAGCAGGGTGTGGGTATGGCGAATGCCCGGTGAACGTCAACCTCCAGCGTGTGTAGTGGAGAACAGTAATATTCCGAGGCGGTGGTGTTATAGTGTGGTCGTGTTTTTCATGAAGGGGGCTTGCACCGATGTTGTTTTGCGTGACACTATCACACACAGGCCTACATTGATGTTTTAAGCACCTTCTTGCTTCCCACTGTTGAAGAGCAATTCGGGTTGGCGATTGCATCTTTCAACACGATCGAGCACCTGTTCATAATGCACAGCCTGTGGCAGAGTGGTTACACTACAATAACATTCCTGTAACGGACTGGCCTGCACAGAGTACTCACCTGAATCTTATAGAACACATTTGGAATGTTTTGGAACGCCGTCTTCGTGCCAGACGTCAAAAACCGACATTGATACCTCTCCTGAGTGCAGCACTCTGTGAAGTATGACCTGCCATTCCCTAAGAAACTTCCAGCACCTGATTGAAGGTATGCCTGCGAGAGTGGAAGTGATCATAAAGACTAAAGGTGGGCCAACACCACAGTGAATTTCAGCATTACCGATGGAGGACGCCGCGAAGTCATTTTCAGGAAGGTATCCGGATACTTTTGATCACATAGAGTATGGCGTGACTGGTGATCGGTTGCAAGAATCGTGTCCTCTGTTTGTAGAGTCCATCTAATCCCTGGACGACCTCTGTCCATTACTTGTGAACGAAGATCTCCGCCTTCCTGAAGGCGTTGCTCCAGGGGACAAAAAACGTTCTTATCGGGACGGTGCATTTGAAGGTACTGTGCAGCACATGCACGAGCAGCAACAGCAACAGCTTGGTTATCGGATGCACCCAGCACCAAAAGCATATCGAAGCATTCATCTTTTGTGCACTGCATGGAGGACCCGCCCTACGTGAACCTGACATAACCAGTAATGGGTGTGCACTGCGCTGTTAGTAGACACATGCATGATGTTTAATTTTATATGAAAGACATGTGAAAAAATGATGTCCTGCTTATAGACGACAAGAACTATGGAACGGACGTCTAAATATTAAAAAAGGAATCACGACGATTCGAGCTGTAGTTCCATGGTGGAGGTGGATTTCATGTCCAAACAGTCTACTTTGTTTTTTTCTCCAACCTCTCGGTTTCCAGCAATACATTTACAACTTTTTTTAACTGAACAAAAACAATGATCAAAGTCACTGCGATAAATATTTTAAAAACAAAGCAAGAAAAAAACATCAGGCACCTGATGAGAATGGAACCTATGGACTTATGCATGTAAAATGCCTGCCATAATCATTATTTTGTATCTTTTACCAAAAGTAATGTAACAGGAATGAAAAATTCAAAAGAAAAGGGAATCTACACATCCAACTCCTTGAAGATTAAATACGACGCGAAAAGCCCGTTATAGCGCTGCATCCTTTTCCATGTGAAATGGTTCATAATCATAATCTGATAAAAGTCACATGGGACCCTGTAATACCCGCTCCCCACCACGTAATGAACATAACACTCGACGAGCCATAGAACTGCATCGTCCTTCATGCTGCGAAAGAAGGTTGAATCGGGATGCACAGAGTTCGTGCTACCTGTCCCTGGCAACGCTGCACACAGTTACAGCATTGCCAGAGGCTCGGTTTTTAAATCGCATTTCTGTTAAACCTACTGGCAGGACTAGGTACTGCTAGATGCACTTCTGCCTTGAGATGGGATGAGGAATCGCGTGCCAACCGCCAATTGCGGCGTTCTTTCTTCTCCCTACATGTACATGCAACACTAACGGCATGAAGTAAAGAAGCTCGTCTTGCCACATTCACGGGTACCGCGCTCGCGCCCGCCCATCGTTGTTAAAGCAAGCTGTTGGCATAGAGGTGTCGGGGGAACTGCTGGCTGACAGAACCCATGGGCAAGTAGCGTGGGTACTCACGGGCGCCTCTGCCTGCAATAGCACATTTTCCCGCCTTTCATCTAAACAGTTGGCAGATTTAACTTTACTCAGCTACTCTTCGTGAAATTACCACAACATGAAATAAGAATTTCAGTATTGCCATACAAACTGTGCACTCAGTGTGTGTGATGTAATATATGTGCTGTGAGATATATAAACAGGCACGCAACCTCTCTAGTACATTAGCTCGACTAGTAAACTGTTTTGAATGAACGATGCTTTTCTCGACTAACGGCTAAAGTTCAACTGGACACGATTACAACTCATTAACAAAGAAAAACACAGCATGACAAAGGAATTGAAATATCAAGGGAGGCCGAAATATGGCATCGGAATAGAATAGCGACACACCATTTGCGGTTCGTAGACGAACTAAATAACTTGATTTGCTGTGTTACTTTTACGTTCCAGCACCCGTGGTCAATGACCAACAATTGAAACAGACTAGACCCAGGGTTCAGTTAAGGTCACTGCTTAAAATCTGAATAAAAATTATCAGCAATATCCGTTGATGGCTTCCGATATAATGAACAGCACATTTGTGATCATGGCCTTGTCGACGATAGTGGTGGAGGGAACAGACTTTTAGTACTATCTCTTTCCCTGATGATGGGAAACTTCCCTTAAAGGTAGAAGAATCAGCTATGGTCAACGTTATGAGGATGCAGAAGAAAATGTGAACCACTACATAAAAGATATAGTAAATAATCACAGGACATGCAGCCTGTAACTGAAAACGGGTCATCATCATTATCTTTCCACTGGAAAAACATTACAGAATAGACCCCCTTTCAGTTCTCTGAGAGGGGACTTCGAAACGGGAGGTAACCATGAGGGAAGACTGGCTAACCAAGGAAAGAGTAATAATTCAGGAGTTGGAGTGTGGAACGTCAGAATTCTGAATGTGGTAGGGAAGTTGGAAAATTAGAAAAGGGAAATGCAAAGACTGAATCTAGAGGCGGTAGGTGTCAGTGATGTGTGCTGGAAAGAAAATAAGGTTTTTGGTCAGACGAATACAGCACAATCGCAAACCAGAAGAAAATGAATAGGACGGTAGTACAGGGAATGAGTTACAACGAAAAGTTCAGTCATGCGATTGCACTCACCCGAATCGATAGAAAACAACTGCCAACAACAAAAGCCATCTTCACCCGCAGATGTCACAAGCAGAAAACGAAGATATCTAGAAGTTATATGAGAATATGTAACATGCAGAAAACAAAGACATCTAGAAGTTATATCAGAATATGTAACAGGTAATTCTGCATGTAAAAGAAGAGATAATCAGGGTTGATTGGAACGTGGTAGTAGAGGAAAGAATGAGTTACAGGAGAATATGGGCTTGGTAGTACGAGAGGGAGAGGTAAAACGTAAATTGATTTCTGCAACAAGTTTCAGTTAATAATACGAACACACTGATGAAATAGTCTTGCGTGATCGGGTCAATGTTGGCGGTGTCTTGTCGCAACGTTTCGATGAGTTTCGTACTCATCATGTTCAAGCATAGTGTCTATGAGCAAATAGATGGTGTTTCCATGGAATATCCCTTATTTCGAGGTATCGCCAACTTTTTTTTACATAGAGCACTTTTAAGATGTAGCACCGAAAACTGTGCACCTTAAACCAAAGGTGCTCTACAGGTACTTAGATTTGGAAATTTGTGATAAGATCCTATGGGCCCAAACTGCTAGGGTCATCGGTCCCTAAACTTACACACTATTTAATCCAACTTAAACTAACTTATGCCTTGGCCAACACACATACCCATGCCTGAGGGAGATCTCGAACCTCCGACGGAGGGAGAGTCGCGACCCTTGACAAGGAGCCCTAGGCCGCGAGGCTACTCCGTGCATCGGTACGTAGGTGACTCTTTTGTAGAGTGGCTGCATGGAGTCATGTCTATCAGCAACAGAAAGAGCTTGCCGCAGAAGTTACTCCATCTGCCGGAAACATTCCATAAAAACAGGTACAAAGAGACACAAATACGACATGCCTTACAAACAGATAAAATGTGGGAGGACAAACCAGAAGAAGACGAAGTAAAACGTGTGGCTTTCTGCTGGGCCGCCGAGAGCCAAGACTGCAAGTATATTAACGACAGTCTTCCGTGCAACGCAGGAAGCTGAGGACATACTTGACTACACCAAAGATCATATAGGCCTGCAGTATGAATGTGGGTTGCGGCACATCGGGGAGATACAGCAATGTATCTTACAGCGCCGTATAGCAATGTGTCTCACACAACATCATGAACGTACGTCTAGGGCAGACAGACGAGACCGTGGTAGTAGACAATAGCATCGACGAAGGACGCACCTTCGAATTTGAGAAAGACGAAGTAAGTATGCAGCACCAACTGTTTCTGGGAATCGGTTGTCAAAGAGGCCGTGGAAAGAAGTTGCACCTCAATCTAGTAAAGCGTGATAACGTGTTTTAGCTTAACCCAGCGTGGCATTCCCCAATGGAGAGAATAACACTCCGTTCTGAAGGCGGCGGCGTCCGCAGGCAGACTGGGCAGCAACCAGGACTCGAGGCCCGTGCGGGGCCAAGCCGCGACCCCACCACCTGTAGCGTCGCGTTCCCCCACCACTGACGCGGCATCCCCTTCCGGAGGAGCGAGGTTCAGCCCACTGCAGAAGTGGACACAGGCCGAGCGACTATATAGATACGTGGAACACAGCATCCCGACTATTCGGGTGAAGATGTTGGATACCAAACTGATCGAAAGTTTGCGACGAGACGACGCTACCACTCGGCTGTTCACCTGATAATAATTCGTCATTGGAATACGCGGAGAAAGCCGGCAATCATAAATACAAATACGCCGTTCAAAAATCACAACAGGAGGATTCGGCGCACTCTGGCCTGCCCTGAGGAAGGAATAACACCTGGACACGTGCTCCCGGAGACAGTGAGACTTGCTGCATTCTCACATTCATTTGACAGATAGCACACTTGTCAGTGCTTTCGAGGTTCCTGTCCGTCTCAGATATTGCTAATATGTTTTGAAATAAATGGATGATAGTGGCTTCAGAGCTCCAGTAGTCCGAGGAATTTTCCATTATTTTGATCTGGAAATTTCTGAGATGAGCCTCTGAAGGCCAACCTTCTTTCACCAAGACGTAATGTCACATGAATTAAAACGAGAGATCCCATGTCAGTTGGCTCTTCTATGGACGAATGAAAGAACATTACCCATTTACCTCTGTGCATCAGCATACCCATAGTACCTCTTTCACGGCATACCATTTCATCACTTTTACTACTCTTCCAGGACAACTATATACAACTAGACATATTTTATTTTTAATTTACTCTTGAATGCAAAATTTTAACACTATATTTCGTGTAAAACCGTCTTGTGATGGAATTCGAAGTGCCTTATCATTTAATATTATTGCACATCCTACCAAATTCTTACGGCATTTAACAGCTGTTGCCATTTGCATTTGTTGGAGAAATGTTTCGGTAGGATTTCAACAAAATTTAAAGGAAGCGCATTTTCGACTCCATCACAATATTGTGCATTCAACACTAAACATTAAATTAAACTGAATTGAATGTATTTGGCCAGTACGAATAATATAAGTCAAGAAATGAAGTGGAAAGAAAGAGCATATTGCCTACAGTGGTGCTGGAACTATGTTCTTTTATTCATTACATGATATAGAACTTATTTTACAATTGCAGTGTGATATTTGCCAATTGAATATCTTGGCACAACCGAAACCGGCAGGGCCTTAGGTTCCATGGGTTGTACGTCTCTCACCCGCTCGTCAGGACTGCTTATACACCAGTAACAAAATCAGCCTCGGAACTTCTTGAACGGAAAGTGAAAATAAATCTGATTCACTTTGAGAGCCAAACCGCTCGTCTTCTGGCCGCTTTCTATTGAGCATAATCACATTGTTCCTAGTTCCGTGAAATAGAAGCTGAATTGCGTAACTTGTGCACTGAACGTATAGTTTGCACTATTACTCCACACACAACTGCGCGTACCACCAAATAATTGCTTTTTACCACTCAAATAAACCTTTCACCTTCACATCCCGCTGCATGCCTCTAGAGCGACTGAGATATCTATTACTCTCTTTTCGTGGTAACGTCTGATGATGAAGCGCCAAACTTCTTCAAACTGCGAACTATCGATATGTAGAACAATAGGAAGCTTACAGACAGTGCAGGGAGAATACCTATAGTCTTACATAAAGACTACTTGCAACGATGAGGGTACATGCGGCAACGAACAAGGTGACGAGTGACTCTGCAGGCAATACTCCACTGTCCATGTTACACATGGTGCCATGTAACGTCCTTCAGGCATTCACCGAACCGAATACCTTCCATCAGCTTCCCACATGGTATAGCATGACTCATCACTCCAAGTCATTTGTTTCCAGTCAACCGCTGTGCAGTGACAGTAGTAGTGGTGGCGATAGCTACACAGACGAAGGCGAGCTGATGTGGAATAGAGATCAAAAGCATCTGGACAACTATATCTAGAATTAATATGGGGAGTGCCTACGCTTTGCTCTTACGGTGGCTTGAACTCCGCTGGGGACACCGTCATTGTCAGCTCATTTCTCCTCAAGAACCTAAATCGTTGTAGGTAGTGATATAGGTCTCCGGCGTTTGGAGTGAAGTCGACGTTATAACTCATCTCGAAGATTTCCCTTTGTCTTCAGATTATGAATCTGGGTCTACTTGTCCATTTCAGGAATGTTATTATCCACTGTCGATTGATTTGCAGATGCTGTTTTATCACAGTGTGCATTATCATTCTGACACAAAAAATTATTACCGTCGAACTGTTACTCTACTGTAAGAAAATAAAAATGCGGTAAAATATGCTCATACAGTTCTGCATTTAGAGTTATCTTGTGAGCAATAAGGGGACCACACAATAAACTCGATAAATACGTCCATACAGTATCACAGCCTCCTCCATAATTCACTGCTGGCACTACACATGATACAGTGTCACATCCTCCAGCTGTTATCCAAACCCAAATCATTCCATAGGACTGCAACATGGTATAGTGTGATACATCACTCCAAGCGACTCGTTTCCAGTTAACCGCTGTCCACTGACATCGCTTTATACATCACCTCAAGCGTCATTTAGCATTGACTACTTAAAAATGTGGCTTTTGAGGAGATAGTCGACCATTGTAATCCATTCTTCTTAGCTGCTTACATACTTTGGAACTCACGCGTGATTCCTTCTGCTGATACCATGTGATTTTTTTACATCCATCTTTCGCAACGCTCGATAGTCTCTTCCCGTTTGTACATGATATCTGCCAGGTCTTAGTTTGGCTGTGATTGTTACTCCACATTTACACTTTACAATCAGATCACCAACAGTCAACTTTGGCAGCTTTAGGAGGGTATAAATGTCCCTAACGGGTATGTTACTCAGGTAATATCTAACGAATAGCCCACATTCGAAGTTACTGAGCTCTCCTGACCGACACATTCTCCTGTTCCTGCTTCGGTACTGACAACACAGTACCCTACACAGTCCTTTAAATTGGGGGAACCGCCCCTCGGAACATCTACTGATCAATTCTGCATTAAAAAGGAGTGTACGGATGCTCTTGATGAGGTAGTGTGTATTTACGAGTAATGTACTTAAACTGGCTGCATAGTATACTAGAATTGATAATTCTATGGCTTGTGAAAACTGTATCTTAGACGTGAAACAGTACTACTTCTGCATTATCCAGAGCGCAGAAAACATACATGGGGCATCTTAACTAACTTGGAAAAGTAAAACTTCAAATAGGGTTTTAATTGTATGTGTCTGGTGATAGTCACAGGAGGATAACGAGAGAAGTGTTCATTAGGCAGCAATATTGGAGTGTAAGATAGATATAGACGTAATGTCAGCATCCTCTATCCTGTGGCGTAGATGATAAGTAAAACATAATGTATATTCGAGTGAGTGGCTCAGAAAATTGCTGATGAGCTACGCCTCGGAAGGCAGGTAGTAGATCAGGTGATAACAGCTCAAGACCGCTACGCTCAGTGACTTTAAGAGGTACACTCTTATACACGGCACCAGTGATGGCAGTCTATAAACATAAACCATTTCCTATTTTTTTCTTCTTAATACATTAATTGTTATTTCTAATAATTCCTGATTACTGTTAGTTTTAAGTTAAGAGGTACATAAAATTGCAACTCTCTACGAACACTAGAAACCAAATTATCTTAACTCCAAGATTTTGTGCAAATTAATATTGTGAAAACACAAAATATCCTAGCCAATAGACGTCAGGTCAAATTTAAGTGGCAGAAAATAAATAAATGTCATCTGAGTATCCTCACGGAAGAGGTAGACGGAGTCGTATTCGTGGAGTGTAGTTGATGCGCAGGCTGTAGCGCTCTCGGAAATAATGCGTACTATTGACGTATTTATTTGTGGAGTGACAGATGTCACATACATAGAATGCTGTGCGCAGAATTCTAGTGAAATTCACTCACAATTACGAGTGGATCAATAGCACAGTATATAATTACTGCCCACTATTCGGCATTTCTGTAGCCTAACTTCAGAATTTATACTTTCATTTTACAGAACGGTGGATAGTGTCACCATTATTCGTCGATTCTTCTGTTGATCGAATCACATGCAAGGCCATCTATTATTAGACCGTTTAAGCTTATTAATTCATGGCGTCTAACCCCTACTTTTTTCCTCTGATAACGTAATGAAGAATGACACAGCATTATCACTTAAATTTTTGCACAGAGCCGCTGTGATCAATATATTGTTTCAGTGAGTAAACTCAGGATTTTGTTGGGTAATATGTGTTCTCACATGCAGATCGAACACTCCGTACAGAACTATAAATATTTCTGAAGAGAAACTGGATTGCCGGAAAGTCCGGTGCTGTCTGTGGTAAGACAACAGGAATCAACCAGGAACGGTGACACACTCATGTCAGAACGGATTTCGTACGCTCAAATACAACCCGCAAACGGTGACGATGACTTTCCCTTTTACACAAAGGTCTCCATCCAACGAGTGCAAGTACATGTTGATTTGACATTATAAATACAGCCCTTCTGGTCGAATCCGATAAACAAACTTTACTCTCTTATCAAGAGATACAGGACGTCCCAGAAGGAATGGCCAATACTCAGGAACTAGAGAAGAGTGATCATTCAAGGCAAAAAGTCTAGTAATCGCGGATTCTGAAACGCATACCTTAAAAGCTATGTGTAGTTTTTCATCCTCGATTCTGGTATGAATTTTAGAGGGCACGTTTAATAGGCATTTTTGCTTCAAGTGATCGTTCCTGTCATATACCTGATTTCTGACGATTCCTCCTGGGGCAACCTGTAGCCTATACGAAATTCTAAACCACAGAATAATACTTAAGTAATAGGATATCCTAAGCCACTTATGTGAATTTACGAAACCTTGAGGCATTAGCTATTTATTCTACCGACATACTTTGCAAAGGATGGAAAACAACCTAACAGATGGACGTTTTGAGTTAATATATGGTTCAAATGGCTCTGAGCACTATGGGACTTAACGTCTGAGGTCTTCAGTCCCCTAGTACTTAGAACTACTTAAACCTAACTAACCTACGCACATCACACACATCCATGCCCGAGGCAGGATTCGAACCTGCGACCGTAGCGATCGCGCGGTTCCAGACTGTAGCGCCTAGAACCGCTGAACCACTCCGGCCGGTCAGTTAAGACATGAAACGGGCCTACATACCTCCGTTGGTAACATCTTATCACTTACAAAAACTTTAAAATAGCATATTTTAAATAGATGCTATCTATTTTCATTCATCCCCATAAACATAAAAGTTTGCCAGTTGAGTTTTACACTGAGGTGGCAAAAGTCATGGGTTAGCGATATCCACATATACAGGAGATGGTAGTATCGCGAACACAAGGTACAAAAGGGCAGAGCATCGGCGGGACTGTCCTTTGTACTTAGGTGATTCATCGTAAAAGGTGTCCGACGTGGTTATGACCGCAAGACAGTAATTACCAGACTCTGAACGCGGAATGGTAGTCGGAGGTAGACGAATGGGATTTTCCATTTCGGAAATCGTTAGGGAAATCAATATTCTGACATATAAAGTGTCAAGAGTGCGCCAAGAATACCAAATTTCAGGCATTACCACTCACTACCGACAACACAGTGGCCGACAACCTTCGCTTCACAATCGAGAGCAGCGTTATTTGCGTAGAGTTCTCAGTGCTAACAGACAACCAACACCGCGTGAAATAACTGCAGAAATCAGCGTGGGACGTATGACGAAGGTATCTGTCGGGACAGTACGGAGTAAATGTGCTATGCCAACAGTCGACCGACGTGAGTGCCTTTGCTAACAGCACGTCATCGCCTGCAGGGTCTTTCTTGTGCTCGTGAGCTATCAGTTTCAACTGTAAAACTGTGGCCTGGTCGGATGAGTCCCGGTTTCAGCTGGTAAGAGTTGATGGTAGGGTTCGAGTGTGGCGCACGCCCCACGAAGCCATGGAACGTAGTTATCGACAAGTCACTGTGCAAGCTGGTGTAGCTTCATAATGGTGTGAGCTGTGTTTACACAGAATAGACTCCGCCCTCTGGTCCGGCTGATCCTATCATTGACTGGAAATGGTTATGTTCGTCTACTTGGAGACCATTTGCTTTCATGGACTTCATGTTTCTAAATAACGATGTGATTAGGACACAATCTCACGTGACTGATTTGAAGAATATTCTGGAAAATTCGATCGAATGATTTGGTCACCCAGATCTCCCGACATGGATCCCGTCAAACATTTATGTGGCGTAATCGAGAGGGCCGTTCGTACCCAACACCATGCATCGGCATCACTTTTGCAATTATGGACGGATATAGTGGCAGCATGGTTCAATAATTCTGCTGGTGACTTCCAACGACATGTTCAGTCCATGTCACGTCAAGCTGCTGTACTACACTGTGCAAAAGGAGGTCAAACACGATATTGGGAGGTTTCCTATGACTGATGTCTCATCCGTCTATACTGGTTTGCTTCAACAGGTATGATCTCAAACGGATTCCAGATTACCATCATGAATGTAAATTTCGATTTTGTTCTTGTCTTTCTCCAACCAAGTTGCTGGAAGTATCGCCCATACCTCTAGGTTGGACATTGCGCAATTTTGTTTCGACAAATTACATTATATCCTTTATTTTTACACAAAGTCCACGAACATACGGGGGATGGACAAAAATATGGAAATACCAAACACACAACACCTAACTTGCCTAATACGGTGTAGGAAATCCGTTGGCACACAAAAGACTTACCACCAGTTATCTCAGGTTGGATAAATACAGGACCTGTACGGTTTTCAAGGAGACATCATACTATTCTTTTTGCAAAACAGATTTTTTTTGCAAAGAGTGGCAAGTTCAGATAACCGTGATGGATATGGATAACGATCACGCAGCCTTCTCTCCAAAGGCTCAATAATATTGTGATCTGGTGACAGTAGCGGCCAGACGCTCACACAACATTCTATTGTGGAAGGGACCTGAATAATCGAAGTGGACAAATAAACCGAGCCAGTAATGCGACCTTACAGGGTAACCATGTGGCCCACAGGATACCATGTGTTGAGTGGTACTTAAGATAGGTAAACAAATTAGTGAAATCAATGTGAAGTGAAGTATAAATTAGAAAATAAATGTAAAACTTAGTTTAGTTTAGAAGAATTACACACTGGCAAACAGCGGGCAGAGCGGCAGTGGCAAAGACCGGCGATTGCAAGTCAGCACGTTCAGTAGCTTTTCAACGTGACAGAAGAGGCCATCGCGCTCTCCACATAAGCGGAAGCTGTCGATTCAGCCGTCAGGGCATCGCCCGACCGGCTCACGTGTTTCTCAATTGTCACATGTGATCAAAGGCCCTCGCCTACATTCCAAGAGCCAATGACCGACGTTAAGAAGATTCTTCGAGAAGCTTTCCAACGGGACAGAAGAGACAATGATCCTGAAGTCGTTCACCTCCAGTGAACTGAAGTAAATAAATACGCGAGACGTAGTGGGGCCGAGAGCAGTTTTCAGTTCCAGTATAGTGCAGTCGGTGCTGAAGACCGCCATGCAGGAAGAGACTACATCGTACACAGAAGCACCAAGTCCGCCGCTGTAATGGAATAACAAGCATCAGCCTCGCCGCCAGAAGTTTGAAGGTATTTGAAGACTGATTTTTCGTACCCGAGTGACTTGTGAGGACGAGAAGGAGACGGCCTCACATCAGCAGTCACCTGTGAGCTGGTGATCAAGATAGGACAGCCGAAGACTGGCAGGACGGAGTCCGTTGTTCGAGTCCGGTACACTGGCCTTCCCCCGCCTCGCCGCTCCGCTGGCCGACGCACAATACACGCGGCCGCTTAGAGAAGAGAAACACTGGGACGCCACATCTAAGGTGTCACCATCCGTTTCACGACTTCGTTCTCAATAATGAAACGGGCCACCGTACGATCTGCGTCTCCAGTCAACTGGGCGAAACAGCGACACGAGATACACACCGCCAGGCGTAATCACACGCCGCCGCTGCCCCAGCAGATGGCTTCGCAAACGACACAGCTGCCGCTCTCCCAGCCAGAATAATCCAGTAAGGAAACCATTGTACAAAACTTTCAATAAAAGTAATCTTATGTAAAAATGCTGTTTCATTCTACCTCATACCCGGGCCAAGGAAGTACCCAACCTGCCCACATGTTGTTAAGAGAGAAAAAGTAATTTATTTGGTGTTTTTCACCCTGACATAATGCTTTAGAATCAAATGCCCTTTGCAGTAATGCTCATCCTGACAACTGACTAGCATCAAAAGAGGAAACCCAGTTACACATGATATTGTTGCCCAAACCTTTACCGAACCCTCACCATGTTTCATTCTTGGGATGGAAACTCGGCCAGAAACTGGAAATAGTGTGAATTTCTTCCATTTCTCCTAAGTCTGGGTATTCTTGTTTCGGCAACACATTTCCCTGTTATGGGAACTGGCGTCACATGTATTTGGTTTTGCAGTTCCCGATCGTCCTGCCTTTCCCAGCTTATTGAGCTGCCTTCGTGTTGTTTTAGTTCTGTCAGGATTCGCGAGCGCGGCATTCAGTCCTGCAGTGACTTTTGCAGATGTCGTCACGATCCCCTCCAATGACCGTATGTCAGCACCACTCAACACACTGTTTCGCCGGCGCTGTGACTCAGCAGACGACTTTTTTCCCATTTTTCCTGTATGCAGTACAGATCTGCGGTATGTTGCCTCTTGAAACACGAAACGCTACGGCTACCTACAAGCACCAACAATGTGCGGACTAGACTCGCATCTGCTATCTACCTACAAGCACCAACAATGTGCGGACTAGACTCGCATCTGCTATTATGTTAATGCTTTCATATGCCATTTTTTTCTAACCTCTGTGTATTGTCACTTGAAGCTAATGAGCGGACGCCATGTACCCGTCATCTCTGTGAATTAAATCTGCAATCATAGCATTACACGTGCAACAACAGTTGCCGAAGCTGGCATTTCATCAGAAAGGAACCCAAGGAATTTTGCAGAGTGAGATAGAAGTGGCAGAAGAAATATTTGTGTTTCTGCAAGAAGAGTCAGTGAAATGTGTGTTTCGTATACGCTCGCCTGTGCGTTGAGTGCAGATGAGCGGTGCAATGATGACGATATGTGCTTAACACATGAAAGTGATACTGAAACAGGTGTCAAGCCATGTAGGTCATCATGCTTGTCGGCCAGGGAGACACAAATCAGGTCTCCAGTGAAACGTAGTAAAACACAATCGTTGTCCATGGAGCGGGTAGTAAACCTGATTATAAACAAAAAACTAAAAACAAAATGATAGAGAGAGAAAGAATTGATTTCGAACAAATCCACAGTAATATGACCGTGTAATACAGTTCTTCGTCCATAAATATATAGATACAATGTGATTAAGACAAGATATATGCATAACGTAAGAAGTGGCAATTGACCCTGAACAACGAAAAGTGTGAGTACCTCGACATAAGCATAAAAAATTCTCTTAAATTTCGATTAACGCTAAATTTGAAGACAGTCGATTGGTATAAGTACCTAGGAACTACACCCGCCAGCAACTAAAATTGGAACCACTCTACTGAAACTGCCGTAGGGAAAATAATAGGAAGACAGCGTGCTATTAGCAGAACCCTTGCAACATTATGACGAAATAGCGAGTGAGTCACATATAAAACAAACGAGTTAGGGTAGATACAAGTTTCTCGCAGCTGCCAAATCTTGTCGAGGCATTTCAGTCGGAATTTTCATTTTCTCCCTCGAATGTGGAATTTTTTTTCTGTCTCTCACCTACATACTTAATAATGCCGATCGTAATAAAATAAGAGAAATTAGAGCTCTCGCAGAACTATGTGGATATTTCTTTTTCGCATGTGTCTTACAGTGGATGCATTAACCCTCTGCCAAACACGTGAGTCCGAAACTGCAAAGTAATCATGCAGGTGTAGATTCCCATAATTATATCGCTAAGAATAAATTTTCAGTTGCTGTACAATGAATTGGGCGATGGAATTCAAAGTTGCATCTTCGTCCACAACACACCATATTTCTTTACTAATAGTCTGCTACATCTTCCTTTGCTTCATATGTCAAATCACGGATAAACCAGCAATAAAACAAAGAGCGGATGCGAGTCCACGCAACGGGAATAGTGTTTTACTTTGATAGAAAGTAAATTAGTATTGACTCCACTTAAAGAAGAGCTTGTGAAGCACACTTTTCAAACGAACGTCATCTGTTGTTAAGTAACATAAAGCTCGTAGTCCAACGAGCGGGTCGGCTATTTGCGCAATGGCGCAGCTACTGACGTTCCAGATGGGTATATCATTCTACTTTCCTTTAAGGAAGCTGCGATGTAGATAACACATCATTTAAAACTCTGTCCCCGAGCATCCTCTCGTTAAAGGAGATTTATATTCTCGAATCCATGCCGACTGCAGCAAGCTGCAATAGAAATAGGCGTAGTGAAAGAGCATCGGAGCGGAAGGTCCGCTGCCGCATGTGATAAGACTACAGGTATCAGCCAGGAACGGCGACAGACGTTGCACGACGCCCGCATGCCGTGAAAATGACCTTCCTTTTGTGGAAATTTCATGTCTCTGTTAAATGCAGACAATCTGATGAATACTTTCACGGCAAACACAATCGTCTTGGGTTCTTCGAGACTGCAGTTCGTATGAAATACGAGGGTTATTCCAAAAGTAAGGTCCGATCGGTCGCGAAATGGAAACGACTATGAAAATCCGATAAAGCTTTGCACAGATGTGTTGGGTAGTGTCTCTAGTATAACCCCAGTTAGCATCACGTCGCTCTTCTCATTTCTGAGCTCGCAGTGAGTGCGTAAAGATGTCTAGAAAATAGTGTCTGCCGCCAAGTACGAGGGCCTGGTGAGAAATTTCGCCTGAAGCTATGCAGCCAACATTACATAACTGTCGTGCTGTTTCGTCTTCACGACAATTCTCAGCCGCATTCTGCAGGGGCAATGAAGATGCTCCTGCATCGTTTTCAAATGGAAATGTTAGATTACCCACAATACAGTCCGCAATTGTCTCCCCCTGAGTTTCATCTCTGGTCACATGAACCGCTGTCTTTGAAGACAACATTTTGACACAGACAACGAGGTGTAGGCCAGCGTGGAGAATTGGCGGAAAGCACTGGCGGCTGCCTTCTATGATGAGGCTATTGAAAAGTTGGTACAACGCTATGACAAAAGTCTAAGTCAGAACGGCGACCACGTAGAGAAGTAGCTGAAAGGTGTAGCTAATTGTTACAAGTAAAACATTTCTGATGTTCACTGTGGTTTCAATTTGGCAATCAATCGGACCTTACTTTTGGAATAACCCTCGTACATTCTTGATTTAAGAGCGTATTTTCACATGTATCATGCTTTGTTATGCTCCAGAACCTTTCCTTCTGATCTGAACTACAGTCAACTCAAGTTTCAGAGTAAAGCTATAATAAGAGTGCGTCATATTACTAACATACGCGTGCGTCGTCATTGTTCAGTTGCTAGCCCTTACACGATACTTCCACATTACCCCTACACGGTCCCAAGACGTGCAGAGGACACCTGGTAAATAATGGTGTGAATGACAAATCATGCCCAGATGTGTATCGCATCCGCGTTACCGGAACAAACGTGTGAAACAATGTGTTCCATCTCCCCGAGTCTACAGCTAACAGAGCCCAATGATGATTCTCGTCATAGAGCATTATGATGAGGACGATCAGTGGAACGATTGAGTATGTAATATTTGACGTGAAAACATCGTGTTTAGTGTCTGTTTTAATTCACGGCATTGTTGCCACATTAATTACAAGTGTAAAAATGTGGTAAGTGTCTTAGATTACTATTGTTGTTTCGTCCCGCAACCGTTGTTGAAAGTGGAACACATGGCCGTCCATTAAGCACAGAAACGGTTCGTCTTCTAAAGTTATTTGCTACACTGTGACAGGGGAACACGATCAGTAACCTCCCCCACCACCCGAAATGCACAGGGAAAGACAATACAATAAGGCCAAAGTAATTCCATTGACACGCAGTAAGTTACATGGTACGGTGGTGAGATCACCCAGACGAGATATCGTGCCCAAGGAAACACCATCTGTGCTCCATACCATGTGCGAACATCGGTGTCGTTGTCAACAGCTTATCTCCACCCTCCTCAAGCAAGACTGACGTCATGTCTGAGGATATTCTCCAACATGTCAGATTGTCCAACATTCTGGGCGGCAACATCTCATCTGTAAAGAATCGCCTTGATACGAAAGACGTCCACTCTGGCTTCATTTCGAGTCAAGGCAGTACAGAAAAACCTCCTAGGTTCTAAAGCATTGTTTGCTCCCCATGTCCAAGAAGGCCGAACTGGACCACTGCCTTTCTCAGCAATTGGCAAGAGATCCACTTTTTGAGGTAGGAAGGAAACTGAGGAGCAGTCACTCCGAATTATGACGTACCTGGTGCGACGAACACTCAGTCACACATGCGCACTTCACCAGTACCTATTAATAACCTGATTTAATCGTATTGACAATGTCTGGAAGTATTTGGAACAGTGAATGAATCTTGGCAGTTCACATCCCCACAGTTTTTAGCTATTTGTTGTCTAATCATGAACGAAAGGCTACAGCTAGATATGACACACCTCAAGAAAATTATAGACTCTCTTCGTCGCTAAATCGAGAGCGCTCTCAGGACTACAGGGAACGAGAGACGTTATTCCCGTGATGTCCACTGGTGGTAAGTCGTTTTTTGTTGAGTATGTTTGTCTAATATTATGCGAACTCTGGGACTACCTCGCATCTACTTCAAGGTTTGAAACCTTCAATCACAGATCACTTAAATCTGGTACGAAGGCTATCGCGCTGCTGGGTAAATTCCTGCTTGGTGTTGCTGTTCCTACTACTGGGAAACGAGAAACACTCAGGTTATCACATCATTTCCCCAGCAACGAGCAATAAGCGACACCTTCTAGTTACCTGTTTGTGAATACTTCCGTTTGGTTGGGCGAAATCTCATATGATGCATGCATCAGTAACAGCATCTTTGTAGCCATCGATGTGGCAACAGGCGGATATAAATTGAGAAATGAAATATTTCAGCTGAACTTACAGGATTTTTCTTAATGAATACATCAGGAGTGAGTGTATATAACGAAGCTACGTCGTGTAGTCATCCGAAGTATTTTACAGTTTTATAAGAATTGAGTATCTCTGTAAGAAATGATGGCCAGGAACACTACATTTAGTCAGCTACTTCAAGAAAGTAAATATAAAGGCTGCCAACGGCCTTGCCGCAGTGGTAACACCGGTTCCCGTCGGATCACCGAAGTTCAGCGTTGTCGGGCTAGGCTAGCACTTGGATGGGTGACCAACCGGTCTGCTGAGCGCTGTTGTCAAGCGTGATGCACTCAGCCCTTGTGAGACAAACTGAGGAGCTACTTGATTGAGAAGTAGCGGCTGCGGTCTCGGAAACTGACATGCTGCCGGTAGAGCGGTGTGCTGATCACATGCCCCTCCACATCCGCATCGAGTAACGCCTGTGGGCTGACGATGACAAGGCGACCAGTCGCTACCTTTGGGCCTTCATGGCCTGTGTGGGAGGAGTTTAGTTTAGTTTAATTTTAAACATAAAGGCTTCTGGGAACCGTTGAAGGTACTGCAGCATGGCCTCACACACACAGAGTGGGCTGGAACGTCTGGACGACCGGTAGTGTGAACAGTCGATCCCATCCAGGCTGGGCTGGTGAACTCCGAACGCCTCATGTAGGACTTATTTCCAGTTGAGAGATGTGGAGACGTGCAGTGCTGGGTCGAGTAGGATTGCTAGAAGTAGCGCCTAGATCTCTTCAGCGAGAATTATGATGAGTTGATAAAGAAATATCATACCTACGCCATCGGCACTATAGTCAGGTAGTTCTCAGGATCGTGTACCCTTCGAGGGTAGAGGCCAGTTCTACGGTTTGTCATTTGGCATATGGTGACGGCAGAAATTTTCACTCTGACAAAGTTCGCTTCCATGGAAGCGGTGTCGCTGTTGTCACGATTCAGTAGGCTTCCATAGTCACTGAATGGTGGAAGACTTCTCATAAAAAATAACATTCGTCCTATCTGCCTGAGATGCCTTTACCACTAGATCATCAATGGAGGCGAAACGCAAGTCCGTCCCCTTTACTCCATTACTAACAAACATATAGACATTTTATGCAATATTGTCTAGCGGTTCTAGGCGCGCAGTCCGGAACCGCGCGACTGCTACGGTCGCAGGTTCGAATCCTGCTTCGGGCATGGATGTGTGTGATGTCATTAGGTTAGTTAGGTTTAAGTAGTTCTCAGTTATAGGGGACTGATGACCACAGATGTTAAGTCCCATAGCGCTCAGAGCCATTTGAACCATCTATTCTGTACGGCATGTAAAGGAAATGAAAAAGTCCATATTATTTCGTAATATTCGTTTTCATCGCAAACTCATGGACCACCGGTATGCAATCGTAAGCATTGATGAGTCTCTCGTGTACAAGGCGTTAAGGACGACCCATTACAACCACGTCCAGTTGCCTTTGCTGCCGTAGAATCCCTTGCTGATCAGGTAATTGTGGATCTCAAGCCAATTTACCTACGAGTCCCGAAGTAAAGTATAGTCGTATGCCATTATTGACTTGGAAATCCCGAAGGGCATCTTCAGCCAACTGATTTGTTAAACTTGTTTTCTGCCCTTCACACATGTAGGCACCTTCCCTTCACGAAGTCTGAGCGATGTGTGTCGTTTATGTGTAACTGATCAGTTTAGATGACTGTAATGGGTGTGGAAGCGTGGTGTCATGTATGTGTTGGATGATGATGAGAGAAAGGAGAGGATGAAACCTGGTGCCGGCACATAGCCTTCTTCTCACAGGTACCACAAACTGGGCCGCCGAGCTTAATGTCCGCATCCTGCAGACGAATCGCCATCAACATTGTCTCGTACATACACTTTACAGGTCGTTTGGAATTTAATCCCTGATACTGGCGTAAATCCGGTAACCTGTTGCTTTACACCACCACCCCTTCTGTCTGAAACGAGGTGCATGGTACTGGAAGAAGAAACGAGCGAAGGAAATCATAAAACAATCTACGGCAAATTAAGAACAATTTTAGCATGGTTCCTACAAGAATGGCAGGGTTACTGGGACACATGAACAGCAAGATGACTTGATATCTTCAAGTTCAAAGGATAGCAGCTAATTTGGTATTATCGTGATATACGAGAGCGACTTCCACGAATATGATAACGCAAGATGAGTGGCAATCATTAAAAGAAATGTGTGTTCTCTTTGCAGCCGGATCTTCTCACGAAATTTCAGTCAAAATCCAAAGGCGAAAATACACTCCTGGAAATGGAAAAAAGAACACATTGACACCGGTGTGTCAGACCCACCATACTTGCTCCGGATACTGCGAGAGGGCTGTACAAGCAATGATCACACGCACGGCACAGCGGACACACCAGGAACCGCGGTGTTGGCCGTCGAATGGCGCTAGCTGCGCAGCATTTGTGCACCGCCGCCGTCAGTGTCAGCCAGTTTGCCGTGGCATACGGAGCTCCATCGCAGTCTTTAACATTGGTAGCATGCCGCGACAGCGTGGACGTGAACCGTATGTGCAGTTGACGGACTTTGAGCGAGGGCGTATAGTGGGCATGCGGGAGGCCGGGTGGACGTACCGCCGAATTGCTGAACACGTGGGGCGTGAGGTCTCCACAGTACATCGATGTTGTCGCCAGTGGTCGGCGGAAGGTGCACGTGCCCGTCGACCTGGGACCGGACCGCAGCGACGCACGGATGCACGCCAAGACCGTAGGATGCTACGCAGTGCCGTAGGGGACCGCACCGCCACTTCCCAGCAAATTAGGGACACTGTTGCTCCTGGGGTATCGGCGAGGACCATTCGCAACCGTCTCCATGAAGCTGGGCTTCGGTCCCGCACACCGTTAGGCCGTCTTCCGCTCACGCCTCAACATCGTGCAGCCCGCCTCCAGTGGTGTCGCGACAGGCGTGAATGGAGGGACGAATGGAGACGTGTCGTCTTCAGCGATGAGAGTCGCTTCTGCATTGGTGCCAATGATGGTCGTATGCGTGTTTGGCACCGTGCAGGTGAGCGCCACAATCAGGACTGCATACGACCGAGGCACACAGGGCCAACACCCGTCATCATGGTGTGGGGAGCGTTCTCCTACACTGGCCGTACACCACTGGTGATCGTCGAGGGGACACTGAATAGTGCACGGTACATCCAAACCGTCATCGAACCCATCGTTCTACCATTCCTAGACCGGCAAGGGAACTTGCTGTTCCAACAGGACAATGCACGTCCGCATGTATCCCGTGCCACCCAACGTGCTCTAGAAGGTGTAAGTCAACTACCCTGGCCAGCAAGATCTCCGGATCTGTCCCCCATTGAGCATGTTTGGGACTGGATGAAGCGTCGTCTCACGCGGTCTGCACGTCCAGCACGAACGCTGGTCCAACTGAGGCGCCAGGTGGAAATGGCATGCCAAGCCGTTCCACAGGACTACATCCAGCATCTCTACGATCGTCTCCATGGGAGAATAGCAGCCTGCATTGCTGCGAAAGGTGGATATACACTGTACTAGTGCCGACATTGTGCATGCTCTGTTGCCTGCGTCTATGTGCCTGTGGTTCTGTCAGTGTGATCATGTGATGTATCTGACCCCAGGAATGTGTCAATAAATTTTCCCCTTCCTGGGACAATGAATTCACGGTGTTCTTATTTGAATTTCCAGGAGTGTAATTTTTTGGCTCTCACATCCATTGTATTAAAATAAGAGAAATCAGAGTTCGAATGAAATATGAAATGTTCGTTTTTCCCGCTACTTGTTCGAGGGTGGATCTATAGAGAAACGACTTGAACACATTTCGATGAACGGTCTGCTATCACTTAAGGGTGCTCCGGAAAGGCTCAAAATCATGAAAAGTTCAATTTTTACTTTTTTGTGTTTTCTGAATCTGCAGACTATTACCTTTTAATAGATATATAATTTATTCAATTCCGAAGACTACAACTATTTTTAAATTTTTTTTGAAATGTGTTCTACATGGGCGTGACCCACTGTGGCGCTGTTAAACTGCTGTCAAATGATGTTATTATTAACGTCCGTGTTCATCAGGTACATTTTAGTGATGTGAGATAAAGTATGTGTTGTGGCTAACCTGTGGTGGTTCAATTTATATCGCTGGTGTGTTTGTGGATTGTTTCATGTTTATTTACTCTGTCGTTATCTCGAAAATATTCGTAATTAATTCCTTCTTGAGTCTCTGTTTTGTTGAAGTATAATAATGAGTAAAAGTAAAGTTATTAGAAATCCTCTGAAGGCTTTTAAGAAATGGAGAAATGTTGGAAAGCCAAAGGTATGTGTTATTACGGTAAACAATGAAGACGATAACCAAGTGAGTGAACCTAACCTCTCAAGTACACCTGCCCATAGCAGTCAAAGTGGGAAAGAAAATACTTCACAGAAGAAGCTTGGTTCAATGAGTGAAAACTATGAATGTTTTATGGGCGAATCGGATGTGAATGAAATATTTGATATGTCGGTTCTCAAAGGAATTTTTTCAAACTGTGTAAGATGTATTCATTGTAGTGAAGTTGGTCTGGAACTCTCCATAATAAAGCACGTAGGACTTGCTAGTGAAATACAACTGAAATGTGATAGGTGTTCATACATGACCACCTTTTGGAACAGTGTTGCAGTAACTGCAACTGAAAAAAATGGTAGCAAAATCTACGAACACAACAACGAGCGATGCTTGCTTTAGACAAGGAACGCCTTCGGGCTGCAGACAGGGCTGTAAAGAGTCTAGAAATACAAGCAAGAGTAAACAGGAGGAGGAACAAGAGGAAGCTGGAGGAGGAGTTTGCAGAGGATGAAGATAATCCATCCTATGGACCTGGAATGCACTAAAAAGTTAATCCAATCTTTGTCGCTCGATTCCCAACACTTTTATTTTCTCATACTAATTACTAGTTTTCTAAGGATCTTCCAAACATATTTGTTTCAAACTTTCAGTAAATGTTACACAGTACCTTCTGAATAATTTAACACAGCCTTTTTCCAAAAAACTGTATATTTTTGAATACATAAATAAAAAATTGCAAAAAAATGTTGTGAATTTTCATTACAATTGAAAAAAAATCATCTTTAATAACTGAACTAAAAATTTGTAAAATCCCTGTGTTAAGTTGTAGCCCATATTCCAATAAATAATCTGTAAAAAGTTCAACTTCCTACCTCAAATACTTTGTGAGGAAAGGTGTAATTTTATAAGCGTTATTTTAACATTGCAAGTATAGGGCGTTCCGGAGCCCCTTAAGTGTGAACTGCGGTGTAATCATGCAGATGTCGATGAAAATGTAAATATCTCAGGTTTCCTCCGCGCTATTGGCAAATGATGTATAGCCGGATTTTCTGACGAGCTGTTTCAAGTTTATGCACAGTGTTTCGAGGATCTACCCAGCCGTCTTTTTCAGGTACAGTGAGATTTTCTGTTGTGTGTACTAGCTGCCCCTACCCCAACCAGAAAGTGAATGTTGCACCACGATACTCGTATCATCGTATTCAGTTTTATGATTATGTTCAAGCTTGTACTTGACGACAAGGAATTTTCTTGGCTGTTTTACTTGGGTTTGTCGCTAATGTTCCTTGGATCAGCAAAAGCTAGCTAAGCCATTTGTGGCTTCTATTCCTCAGTCTCAGTCTCAGCTTCAGGTTTTCTTGATTTTGAGTTCAAAGCCCATTTAATTTCATGATCTGAGTGCCCATTCCTTAAGAAAACTATCCTTTGACGATTTTTTTCTTCTTCTGTATCCATAGTCACATATCGGATGTTTAGATAGACTAAAATAATGCTTACACCTGTGTTTTTGGACGTCTGATTTACGTCAGAACTTCATTTAATTCACCGACTTGCAAATCTCCAGCATATATCTTCTCACACTTACATACGTGACAGCTGATTTATATATCGTGATACAAATAATTTGAGTTTTTCAAGCACCTTTATTACAATATATAGACTCCTTCATCTCAGTACAGGTTCAAAACGAGGCATTACTGGCATTGTTTCATTAAGAAAAATGTTAAGATTCATATCCTGAATTATTTTAGAAAACTATAAGTTGTTATTATGATACACATTATATTACGTTCTATTACAGTCAAAATCATTTCCAATTTTTAAAAAAATAGTCGTAACCCATGTCTTTAGTTGCCCAATGCCTCTTTGAAATAATTAAAATATAAATCGGGTCAATCATGAATGAGTGTCCAAAGGTTAAAATATTGAGAAAGATTACCAACATCATGAGCCTTTAACGGAGTAGAAGACTAAAACAATAGTAATAAATATTGGTTTGAAAAGTAGTGATAAAGACGGCTATCAGGAATTCAAGGCCTCTGAAACTGGGGAACTCGACCGAGTCCTACAAGGCAAGAGAAAATACTGATACCACTGGCGAACTTCAAAGTTCGTCTTCAAACGCTGCTCGATAATGAAGTATTGCAAAATGAGTGTGTGTCCCATTTAATTTTGCTTTTTAAATTAGTTTATTTTGCTTTCACTTCATTTTAAAACAAAAATCTAAGTCTTCCACTGATTTTCCCATTGTTGAAGTGTCTGCTACCAATAACGTTACGACATGGAGTGCTCTCTTCCTGCTCGTTACCTATTGTGTTCACATGATTTTTTAAAAAATTACTTGCTTTGGAGATGTGTCCATATAGTAATCTTAATAAGGAAGTATAAATTATGACAATACGAACGTAAGGACTACACAGTTCCCAAACCTCTGTCGGGAAGATTCTCCGTCGGGGTCCAGCCCACGTCACTTCGGTAGACAATCTGCCGGGCAGACCGCGCAGCTATCGCGGCGCATCTCACACGGTTTGGTACGCTGGCATCAGTAAGCTATGATGTAAGGTGCACGTTTGTAGTGCAACAGATAACATATTATAACTTATTTAACTACAACACCGTTAATGGCGCTTTTCGGTGATTTCGTTCAGCAGCTGTTTGGATCACGACATCAAAGTCTAAGTTTCTTTCCAATTTGTATTCAGCTGCCAAGGTACAAAAATCTGTTAGACGTTGTCGATGTCAGCTAACTGTGACTATTTTTAACAGGATCGTGTGTGCTCCTAGACCACCCTCGTTCAGTCAGAGTCAACGGAAGAGTGTAAAAAATTTGCATAGCTACACATACGTTTGAAAAAAGGCTTGATATTTTTAGTTCGTGCATCTTTTCAATCAGTCTAATGGTGCGAAAGTAATGTACTCAAAGTCTGAAGCGTGAATTGGTTTCAAATACTTAATTTACTTTTATAAATCTCTAGAGACCACATCATGGTATTCACTGATAAATAACTAGACAGCCTCAGTGAACAAACCGTTAGTTTTCTTTGTGTATCTCAGTCAATACCCAATTCTTTCATTAAACAATTTTCACTGTTTCATTCGCGGTTTTCAAATTAGACCCTAGATAGTCTATAACGGCATAATAAAACATTTCTCTTGGATGAAATTATTTCCTCTTCTTACAATGAATCAGTTTAGTGCGAGGTCGGAAGTTCAGTCTTTAGTGAGGCTCATTTGAAAGTGTTGTATTAACAACTGTGGGAGGAAATGTATTAGCTGCTAATGACTCATCATGTGCTCCAAGAAGGCGACGGAAAATGAGTGCCCGGGAGGTGCAGAGATCAATCTTCTATGGGATACATGTATACACTTCACAAAATGGACATCATCGACATTCAAGAAATGTTAAGAAAAGACCATTAATTTGCATGTGAACGCCGAATGAAAAATGGTGCGCCACAGTGATCACAAAGTTTCGCACCGTCAAGATCAAAGACAACGTCCTTGGGAGTTGCAAAGCGTGCAGGGTGTTGAGTTAGGTATCCACTCTTAAGAAATGCATATAGAATCATATTGTTGTAACGGGGGGATGAGAACTGATGGAATGTGATGGCAAGCAACCGAATGCAAAATAGCCTGTCATGGGGCTTAACGTGTAACTGGCTATTTGAAGGCGTACCTGCAGGTAGCATGATAATATGTTTTATAGGCACGGAAAAAAACGTCCAGAGACTGAATTAGTCCAGTGGTTCCAGTAGATATGATTACCAATGTCACACACTTTTCAAAACTTTTGAAATTACCCATCTGGTTCCCATGAAAACATTGTAATCTATGACGCGCACAATTATGATGTGCATGACGTAGTAGATCACTATCATGAACATCCTGCAGATTCTGTGGAGCATCCTTGAAAAGCGAAACACCAGTTTTTGTAACAAGTGCACCTTTCCCTCCCTCGAATATCCGTAGTTTTGTGTCTGCACTATACGATCAAGTTGCTGCGGGCTGATTCGAAATCTGTTCTTAATTGTTTTATTGACTATGCTGGGGATGATCTTCCACGTATGTAATAAAACTGAGGTGACGAAAGTCATTGGAAGGCGATATGCACATATAGATATTGCGGTAGTGTTGCGTACACAAGGTATAAAATGGCAGTACATTGGCGGAGCTGTCGTTTGCACTCTGGTGATTCGAGTGAAAAGGTTTCCGACGTGATTGTGGCCGCACGACGGATATTAACAGACTCTGAACGCACAAAGATAGTTGGAGAATTCGGAGAACGTTAGGAAATTCAATATTCCCATATCCACGGAGTCAAGAGTGTGCCGAGATTACCAAACATCAGATATTATCTCTCACCACGGATACGCAGTGGCTGACGGCTTCAGTTAACCACCGAGACCAGCGGCGTTTCCTTAGTCTTGTCGGTGCTAGTAGACAAGTAACACTGCGAGAAACAACCGCAGAAATCAATGTGGGACATGCGGCGAACGTATCCGTTAGGACGAAGTGATGAAATGTGGCGTTAATGGGTTATGCAGCCGACGACCGACGCGAGTGCCTTTGCTTACATCTCGACATCACCTGAAGCGCCTTTCTTGGCTTGTGACCATGTGAGCTGGACCGTAGACGACTGAAAACAGTGGCATGACGCATGAGTCTCGGTTTCAACTGGTAAGAGTTTATGGTAGGGTCCGAGTGTGGTGTACATCTCACGAAGGCATGGAACCACGTTTTGAACAAATCACTCTGCAAAATGGTGGTGGCTGCATTACGATGTGAGCTGAACTTATATGGAATAGACCGAATCCTCTGTCCAACTGAACTGATCATTGACTGCATGGTTATGTCCGACTGTCTGGAGACCATATGCATTCATGAACTACATTTTCCTAAATAACGATGTGACTCGGCCATAATTACTCACGACTGGTTTGGAGAACATTCTGGAAAATTCGATCGAATGATTTGCTCACACAGATCGCCCGACATAGATCCCATGGAACATTTATGTGGCATAATCGAGAGGGCAGTTCGTACCCAACACCCTGCACCGGCAACACTTTAACAATTGTGGACGAATATAGTGGCAGCATGGTTCAATATTTCTGCTGGGGACTTCCAAAGACTTGTTAAGTCCATGCCACCTCGAGTTGCTGCACTACGTAGGGCAAAAGGAGGTCAAACACGTAATTGGAAGGTATCCTATGATTTATGTCACCTCTACTACTACTTTTAGCCTCATTCCAGGGGCACGTTCTGTCTGTTTCACATTGTTGTCGAAGTGCTGAATCAGTTGTTCTTGACTTCCCTCTTGCATAGAGTGATAAAATGTGCTCATAGCTTGTTTGTACTCCCGCCCACCCTCGTTGACATTCAGTTGCGACACCGTTTCGTTGCCAGCACACGCCCCACTTAGCCGCTTCGTTGGTTCTTAACTATTTTATTGCTGCACTTACTGTATATTCTTCTGTGCCACAGTTTTTATTGAGGCTCGCACTTTCGGTATTATTAAACTGTGGTATTATCTACTGTCTCGAACATATGTTTTGTCCTTTACCAGTCAGCATTGACTTAAAATTTTAGCTGTTGCTACGTTTAGTATTTCATATTTCCATATGAGTGTTCACTGACATTGTCTTCACAGACGGTTTATTTTCTGCGGTGTTCGTCGTGAATGAACTTATCTGATTTAGCCGACTTTTTTGTGGGCATCATAAGTGATGGTTCACCATACTGTCCCCTTCTAGTCCAAAATTCCACTTATTATTTTTTCATCTAATATCTTTCAGCGATCTTCCCTCATGATATTGAAGAGAGATTCTGTTGGTTTCTTGTTTTCGTATTATATTACTCGTAGCTTGAAACCAACGTTGTGTGACGTGTTCCCCATGTGTTTTCGAATCTGAGTCTTACACTTCAAGATTTTTTGTATTATAGAGCGCACAACTTACGAATTCCTGTATGCATGCTTACGATTCTCACTGAAACAATTTTATTGGAAATAATGTTTTGTACTTCGCAATCTAGTTCTGTCCTTTCTTTGTCTATCCATATGATCCCACTTTAATTACATCTTACTAATTGCATTGAGTGTAACGAATCCATACATGCATGGTTATTGATACCTTGTTCAGATTTCATTGAAATAATCAGGTTTCGCTACGTGTCACGAGCTTAGTATTTCTCCAACCTTTGTGTGACCGATTATTCGGAAACAACGTTTTATCAAGTTTCATAGCATCAGATCCACGAACTCTTGCTGATTATTTAATTAAGTAGATAAATACTGACTTGTGTAGGCTACCTTGGTGAACTAAGGCTTGTTTGCGATGCATTGAATCTTTCCGGCGTGGAGAGGAAATTCATTGAAATAATATTCCCCAAGAAACCACTCTGGTAATAAGACTATCCGAGAACTATAGTGCCTCCTAGTATGACAAATGAATCCATAGATTCATGGTCGTACAGAATCCAAAGTTTTCTAGCCATTAAGTGACATAACGTCTTCATTACCAAATTAACTACGGTTTAATCTATCATTTACTGTTGCTTCTATAAGCAAACTTACTCTTTATTCTCCTGGCCCCACAAACAGCAATCGGTTTTTCGCCTCGTCAAGTAGCCTTCTCCTTCGGCATCTTATTTCCTCGTTCCCAGTACCTGAAGCTCCTTGGAAACCTGGTCTTTCCATCTCATTTTCGGCCTGTCTAGAGGTCTTCGTCCATCCGGTTTATTCTCTGAGACTTCTTTCAGTGAAGATCGCTTCTTTCTTCTATAGACGTGGCCGGCCCATCGTAGCCTACTTGTCTTGGCTTCCGCAACTACATCTGCTTCATTGTATAGCTCCCTAAGCTCCCTGTTCTTTCTTTTTCGCCATTCTCCTCCCTCATAGACTAGTCCAAATCTCTTTCACAGGCTTTTCTTTTAAAAACTTTTATCTTTCTCTCCGTGTATTTATCAATTCTCCTTATTTCTGCCTCATACAGTAATAGTGGTCTGATTATGGTTTTATACACTCTTACTTTGGTTCCTCTTGAAAAAATTTTGGATGACAGTAGTTATTTGAGTGTTTACGATGCTCTGGATGCAGCTTTGATCCTCGCCTCTATTTCTTGCTTCTCATCATTTTTGTTGTTTACTACTACTCCCATCTATTTAAACTCTTCTACTTATTCAAACACGTGGTTATCGATCTGCAGAATTTCCCGTCTTTTTGTTCTGTAATTTCTCTTTACCCTCATGAATTTTGTTTTCTTATCATTTACTTCTGATCCAGCTTCCTTTGCTTTTTGAAAGAGTCTTTTTGCCAGTATTTTAAGGTCGTCCGGATTTTCAGCGATTAGTGCTCCGTCATCTGCAAAGGCCAGTACATTTTTTTTGTCCTATGTTACTTCTCTCTTTTGCTTCACTTCCTGCGTCCAGCGCTTCCTGTATTAGAATGTGGAAGAGAGGGGTGTCAAACGCCTTGGAATATTCTCCATCCACTTTCACTACCCCTTTCGAGCCTTTCAGTATCACGTTCACAAGATTTATAATCTTCTTCGTTATTCTGTATCTCTGCATTTCCTCCCACTACCTATACCTCGGTATACTGTCGTAGTCTTTCTTAAAATCAACAAATAATTTTGCCATTGTTTTGCTTTACCCCCAATATTTGGATATGGCTTCTTTCAGTATGAATGTCTGGTAACTAGTTGAACGAATCTTCATAAATCCCACATGTTTATCTTTTATTACTTCTTTTGATTACGGTTCTAATTTTTTCTCGACGACCTTGGAGAGCACTTTACAGGCAGTGCTAATTAATGAGATGCCTCTGTAGTTTCTGCATTGTTATTTGTCACCCTTTTTATGAATTGGTATTATTATCGCTTCTGTCAACCCGTCTGCCATTCTTTCTAATAGTAACGGACCTTTTTTAGTGTCCAATTGGTAATTTTTGCTTTGGTCCCCTACGTTCGAAGTATCGATATAAAATGCTGCAAGTTTTGTTGTTGTTAGGGCTTGGATTCAGTATTTACTCAAAAAATAAATGGTTCATATGGCTCTGAGCACTCTAGGACTTAACGTCTGAGGTCATCAGTACCCTAGACTCAGAACTACTTAAACCTAACTAACTTAAGGACATCACACACATCCATGCCCGAGGCAGGATTCGAACCTGCGACAGTAGCAGCAGCGCGGCTCCAGACTGAAGCGCCTAGAACCGCTCGGGGACATTGGCCGGCTTACTCCACAAGAATCTCCTAGCGTCAGACATAAGCGCTTTTCTATAAATCCTTAACCTATTTTCCTTACTTTTGTGTATGGTCGTTTCACATGCCGTCATATATGAACTACATCTCTAATAACTTCATCAAACTCAATAAAAGTTTCCTGTTTCCCAACTGAGTTTTATTTCTCTCACAGTAACATAGTTCACAAGCTTTTTAGGGTACCTGTGTTTCCAGATACGACACAGGACACTGGGAAGAGAGAATCTCGATTTCCCAATTCCTCATTTAGTTTAGCTATGATTACTCTAATTCATGTAAGGCAAATTCCAGGAAGTTTCCACAAACAACACCACGACAGAGATCCAACCTTATCCGCGTCCATTCCGAGATTCAGTTTTATCTCTAACGACTTCGACGTTGACGTGATGTTAAACAAAGTTCATTGTTTGGTGTTACCATAGTGTTCTGAAAAGATGTGAAATGCATTACAATCTACAATATGGCCACCTTGAGTACTTTGTAAGTACATTCCCTTGGGATAGTGAACATCTTAGTCCGTTAATAAAGTCTAGTTCTGAGTCGTTGGCTTGTGTCAGGTAGTCCTCTCACATTCTTTACTCCTATTTCAATAATGTTTTGCATACGTCTTGCCTATCACCTTCATTCTCTCTTTCGATTCAGATAACCAATTTTTCTTTTTCGCGCTGAACTAAGCGAGCAATCAGGGGCGGCAATGCACTTTATTTCAACACAGTTCTGGGACTGGGATAGTCGAAAGTGCGTCACAGCCCCAGTATGGTGAAAGTTATGGTGATTCTCGTGTACGACTGTGATGGTGTTATCCTAAAGCATTACGTTGCTCCACGGCAGACCGTCAACGCACAATATTACTGTTCGTTTTTGGAGCATCACCTGCGACCAGCTTTACGAAAGAAACGGCGACACTTTCTGCGCAACCCACCCATCATTCTGCACGACAATGCGAGGGCGCATACAGAGCAAGCTGTGGCTGCTCTGTTCGGTCGATGGGACTGGGAAGTACTGTTCCATCCACCATACTCCCCGGACTTAAGTCCTTGTTACTTTGACTTGTTTCCGAAGATGAAGGAACCACTTCGTGGTATTCGGTACAGAACTGTTCCAGAGATTCGACAGGCAGTAGACCGCTCCATTCGCACCATCAACAGAACAGGCTCTGTTACGGTATACTACGCTTTCCACATCGCTGGCAATGGGTTCTACACAACGCAGGTGACTACTTTGAAGGACAGTAACAGGTGCAAACATGTAACTCTTTTGTATTGGTTGTGAATAAATAGTTGCCACTATTTAAATTCCAACCCTCGTATAAGTAAGCACCACTCGTGTATCGCCCTTGAAATTATGAATGATTTTTTCGAGATCATGCTAAAGTGGTCATTTCCTTCTTCTTCCGTTCATAGATACGTTATGCACTCAGGTCATGTTCTTGTCTATTTTAATTTCTTAAAGCGAACCATAATTGAACTAATTTGCTAGCTCTGAAAGTAACAGAACATTAATTCAGCCAGCACTGTGCAGCAATACGCTGGTGGCGATACTAGTTCGTATTAATGAATAATTTTCTCCTTGGTTTCAGTTATAAGGTCAATGTCTAAAAAATATATTTTCCATACGTTATTCATTAACTAATAAATGAATGTTGTTAGCAAATAAAAATCTTCGATTCAAGTATTTATTCCACCGTAATAATTAAATCGCCAGTGTCCTCCAACCGTAAACACTTAGGTGAGGCTAAAGCAGGATTTAAATTAATGTTTCGTGCTATTGTAAATCAATCCTCATATGGATGTGTTACCGCTTTCTGATCAGCGGCGGTAGTATTGGTGACTTCATTTATTTGCGAATCTATTAAGGATCATAACAAGTTGCCGGTTGTATTTTCGAATATGCCCGACTTGTGGCAAAGTCTTCCAGTCCAGAAATACAGCAGTTACGTTCCTCCCGGAGTGTGCTTATGAATTATCTCTAGTTCTAGCAACCGTATTTAACTGGTCACTCGACGAAAGATCTGAGATCTGTATCCAAACACTGGAACGTTGCACAAGTCACAGCAATACACGAGAAAGGAAATGGAGGTAATCCGCTATATCATTGATCCATACCATTGAATCGATTTGTAGTACGGTTTTTCAACATATACACTATCTAATCAAAAGTACCCTGGCACCCATATGTAGTGCGGAATTGACCACAACGTATAATGAGAGGTGGTCTTGACAGGGTCAAAGGAGGCACGGAATATTTTGTTGTCAGTACAGAAGAAGCGAGATAAGAATGGATCTTACAGGAGAGATCAGTAACTTCTAACTTTAACTAGACATTGGAAGTCACCTGTGTAAAGTATCCATCAAGGACAATTCAGCCCTTCTAAACCTGCTGACGTCGACTGTTAGTGATGTGACGGTGGTGTGGAAGCACGAAGGAACAACCACAAATAAACCAGGACCATGTAGACCTCGTGGAACGAATATATGAAGATGGTATATTTTCTTTAGGAACATGTCCGAAAGAACAGATACCATCGATGACCATGCAGCTCTCTTAGAATGAAATGATAATTAAATCAAGACCTTAAGCTGTCGACAGGCGTTGATATACATCAACGGGGACAGTTGAAAATGTGTACCCCGACCGGGGCTCGAACCACGGATCTCCTGCTTACATGGTAGACGCTCAGATGGATAGAGGAGAATACCAAATAACAGCCAGATTCACATCCGAGGCAAATCCATTGTAATGCAGCTTCCAATTGCCTCTCTTAGCACCGACGAAGTGTACCGTGATACGGCTAGCCATATACTGCGTACCGTTCACAATAAGGGGGTTGGGTTGTTTGGGGAAGGAGACCAGACAGCGAGGTCATCGGTCTCATCGCATTAGGGAAGGATGGGGAAGGAAGTCGGCCGTGCCCTTTCAAAGGAACCATCCCGGCATTTGCCTGAAAGGATTTAGGGAAATCACGGAAAACCTAAATCAGGATGGCCGGACGCGGGATTGAATCGTCGTCCTCTCGAATGCGAGTCCAGTGTCTAACCACTGCGCCACCTCGCTCGGTTTCACAATAAGGAGGCGCTCAGTTAGACCGCTAAAACCACCTTTTACATCGCGCCATGCCCACTTCCGTTGCGGAGGGACTTCGCTACATCTTTTATATATTACAAGTACAAGTGTCCTAAGCATGAACCAGCTTTCAATAAACGTTTACTTTTTATGCACATACCCACACTATAGTAATTTATCTTTTAACAAATCATTTTGCTTTTTTCATATATACACTCCTGGAAATTGAAATAAGAACACCGTGAATTCATTGTCCCAGGAAGGGGAAACTTTATTGACACATTCCTGGGGTCAGATACATCACATGATCACACTGACAGAACCACAGGCACATAGACACAGGCAACAGAGCATGCACAATGTCGGCACTAGTACAGTGTATATCCACCTTTCGCAGCAATGCAGGCTGCTATTCTCCCATGGAGACGATCTTAGAGATGCTGGATGTAGTCCTGTGGAACGGCTTGCCATGCCATTTCCACCTGGCGCCTCAGTTGGACCAGCGTTCGTGCTGGACGTGCAGACCGCGTGAGACGACGCTTCATCCAGTCCCAAACATGCTCAATGGGGGACAGATCCGGAGATCTTGCTGGCCAGGGTAGTTGACTTACACCTTCTAGAGCACGTTGGGTGGCACGGGATACATGCGGACGTGCATTGTCCTGTTGGAACAGCAAGTTCCCTTGCCGGTCTAGGAATGGTAGAACGATGGGTTCGATGACGGTTTGGATGTACCGTGCACTATTCAGTGTCCCCTCGACGATCACCAGTGGTGTACGGCCAGTGTAGGAGATCGCTCCCCACACCATGATGCCGGGTGTTGGCCCTGTGTGCCTCGGTCGTATGCAGTCCTGATTGTGGCGCTCACCTGCACGGCGCCAAACACGCATACGACCACCATTGGCACCAAGGCAGAAGCGACTCTCATCGCTGAAGACGACACGTCCCCATTCGTCCCTCCATTCACGCCTGTCGCGACACCACTGGAGGCGGGCTGCACGATGTTGGGGCGTGAGCGGAAGACGGCCTAACGGAGTGCGGGACCGTAGCCCAGCTTCATGGAGACGGTTGCGAATGGTCCTCGCCGATACCCCAGGAGCAACAGTGTCCCTAATTTGCTGGGAAGTGGCGGTGCGGTCCCCTACGGCACTGCGTAGGATCCTACGGTCTTGGCGTGCATCCGTGCGTCGCTGCGGTCCGGTCCCAGGTCGACGGGCACGTGCACCTTCCGCCGACCACTGGCGACAACATCGATGTACTGTGGAGACCTCACGCCCCACGTGTTGAGCAATTCGGCGGTACGTCCACCCGGCCTCCCGCACGCCCACTATACGCCCTCGCTCAAAGTCCGTCAACTGCACATACGGTTCACGTCCACGCTGTCGCGGCGTGCTACCAGTGTTAAAGACTGCGATGGAGCTCCGTATGCCACGGCAAACTGGCTGACACTGACGGCGGCGGTGCACAAATGCTGCGCAGCTGGCGCCATTCGACGGCCAACACCGCGGTTCCTGGTGTGTCCGCTGTGCCGTGCGTGTGATCATTGCTTGTACAGCCCTCTCGCAGTGTCCGGAGCAAGTATGGTGGGTCTGACACACCGGTGTCAATGTGTTCTTTTTTCCATTTCCAGGAGTGTACATTACAAAATTCTAACTATCCTGCCACAAATTACGGACTTTAAATAACAAAGAATACACACTGCATAATTGCAGGTACACAGTTACATATTATAAACCTACTTCTAATCGATATAAGTGTTACACCAGGACATTTGCTTTATGCTTAATTAGTATGACAGGATGTTGGAGCGGGTTCTACACATCACTTACACGCAGCCTCTTTGTAGTTCTTGTACCAGCCTCCCCTGTCTCGTCGGTCAGCACAGCCCACATACCTCCAAGATTGTCCCACACGTCAAAACGCCTTGTCGAACTCAGCTATGCCCTTGGAATCACACATGCACCACAAGCGAAAGATATTCACAAGCTGCTTCTGCTGCACATGCCCCACAATACATTGGAGATCCTCTTCCCAGGTATCCTTTGAATTCATGTGCCCTTCCTTACAAGTGGTGCACAAGGCCTATGGAACCACATCGCCAATAGTAAATACTCAACAACCAGTGATATCACCATATTTTACTGTGCAAATCACCATTATGTACTCGCCACTGTGGTGATGATACTGATGAGCATTGTCTTACGTGATTGACAGTGCACAGTGTTTGGCAACTAGTGCAATGGGTACTGACATGTTTCTTCTGTTCCCTGCTAATAATGGCCACCGTACACCCATTTTCCAAGTCACCAAGGACAAGGCTATCACATAGTTCAAGGTCGTGACCATTGCCTTCAACTTCAGTGATGGGGTGCAATCCAACGTCGATTTTCGGTACTATTTTCTGATGCTCACTCCACACTCGAATGTCTGCCGTAATTTACCAGTTCTTTACATGGAACCCCCCACCCCCTCAATTTCCATGTACCTTTCATTCAATGAACTAGACACATCATGACGAGCGTTCTTGGAATGATATGATGTATCAGCACATACTGAACCAATGAGCAGGAGGCGTGCTCGAAGAAGTGTGCACTACGCCTTCCACCTTACCATTGTTTGCCTTCTCCCTTATTCCTCCTATTCTGTTTCTGTTGCTTGTAATAACCCCAGAATTTGTGTGTCTTCAGACATTACAGAAGCCTACCCCCACTGAGAACAGCAAAAAAAAGTATATAAAAAATAAGAAAAGTAATGGTTCCCATTTTAGACCGGTTCTGTATTTTCCGTAGCTTGACGGAGGGATTGACACAGATGATGGGGATGTCATGGCCAGGCCTCAGGTTGCAAAGCCTGCAGACATTGCCCCCTGCCCCCTGACACTTTTTGTGCCTTTCCTTGGTAAAAAAAAAGAAAAAAGCCGAAAAGTGTGGAAGAAAGAAGGCAACTGTGGCATGCTGCTAACGTCTATGCCACGACTAACACTGAGAAACCAAATTAGCTGAGTCAGTGCTGAACAGCACAAGTGAAAAATATAAAAATTAACAGAAAGGTGAAAAAAGTAGAGCAGAAAAGAGACAAAAAGAGAAAAATAGAAATGGGGAAAAGGCGATTAAGGCATCCATTGTAGAGAATCAGGGCATACAGATTCGTGGCCAGGTACTGCACGAATTTTCAACTCTCGCCGTTCCATTACTGCAATGATATGAGCGGCTGTAAGTCATTATTTCCTTGCTATCTCCTTTCAGTGCCGTTTAGTTTCCTTTCCTTTCATCCCAGCTATTCCTCTCTACAAAATACGGTGCTACCACTTTAGTCAGCCACGTCACATGATCCAGTGGTATGTAGCCGAGCGGTTCTAGGTGCTTCAGTCTGAAACCGCGCGACCGCTACGGTCTCAGGTTCGAATCCTGACTCGGGCATGGATGTGTGTGACGTCCTTAGGTTAGTTAGGTTTAAGTAGTTTTAAGTTCTAGGG